>NC_133703.1:0-2500000 GCF_048934315.1 Petromyzon marinus | reverse complement strand
CAGAGGCTTCCCTATGAGGTCTTCCATGACCCTTGCCCCAATTCCTCTGCCCGGCCGGCATACCCGTATATATGCTCAACGGCGTGTGTGCAAACTTTCCACTGCAGTTGCCGCTGCTGGACAGCAATCAGCGCTGTGTCACTACCCTTGTATGAACACAAGAATTACATAATCATGTCTACACTTATATGTAATGGGCTGAGATAGGCGCACACAACTTCTTGGGAGGCAACACTTTATTAACACCAACACATTACACTTAACATAAATTTCGATTTAAAGCTTTCGTGACTGCGGGCTAACACCAATCCCGAATATCCGCCCCCACAGCCCTTTAAATAATCTCCAATACAGCCCCCCAATCGGCTATGCGTGTATGAGTGACGTCCCTGCCCTCTAACCCCCGACCCCCCCGTCCCGCGCGTGCGATTGGTGTGTCGCTCTAAAACTGACTCCAAATCCCCGCCCCGCAGTCCTTTAAACAATCTCCATTGCCCTGCATCGGCGGCAACGCATGTGCGAAGGACGTCATTGCCCTCTGACCCCTGACCCCCCGTTCAGTTCGTGTGAGTGGTGCGCGGGGTTGTGTGAGCGGAGACATCGCGTTTGAGTGGCTGAGAAGCGACGGATTGATTCCAGGCAGCCACGTGCCAGCCCCGAGCTATGCCCCACAAACAGGACCCGCGGACCCGAGGGGCTGCGGCGCGACGAGAGGAGCCGGAGAGCGGCAGCCCTCTCACCGCGAGCGAGGAGTCGAGTAGCGGCTGCTCTCACTCGAGCGAGGAGTCCGGAGCCCGCAGCCCTCCCGAGATCAGCCCTCCCCCGGGGGGGGGGAGCCGGGGGCCCGCGTCCCCCACAACTGACAACCTGTGTACCAACTGGCCGAGCGAGAGTTTGTGTGTATTTGAGCGCAATCGTGCCAGTGTTTAGCTGTACCAGGGAGTTTGGTGCAGCAGAGTGTTTCGGTGTAGCAGGGTGTCCGGATTGTGCCGGCACACTATCCTTCTATCCATAATGTCGTAGGGTGAGCTCCATTAAACGTTAACTCGGACCCCAACCTGTCAAAGTGCCTAATCTCGGAACGTGGTTCTCAACCTCTTACCTCACCCATGCTACGTACCTTTGAGACGTCCTGCTTTTACAAATGTTGATGAACTGGAGGGCAAAGGTCTGGAGGACCCCACATGGAGTCTGGTTTCTCACACCCGAGCCTCCTGTGACATTTCTGGAGGCTTCTCTGGAATCTTTGTCCCATTTATTGAGTGCAGATTTGGCTTACTTCTAGCTTCATCCCAAGACGTCATCCAGTTTGGAAATACCCGAAGGTTGTGGGAGTCGCCCCGTGCTTCAGTTTCTTTCCAACCCTCGCAATGGCCGGTTGCTCACCAGCCGGAAGTCTTTTGCTGCTTACACCACGACCGAGGTGTTGAGAGCAGCCATCTCGTGGCTGGTCGGCAATGGAGATGGTATTATCGATTAGGGGAGCGTGAGTCTGTGGCGTTGGTGGTGCTGCTGTCACGGAGGCGACACGAGTTTAGGAAATTCAGTTTTGTGGGTTTCCTGTAGGGAGCACTGAAAGATCCTGCCTTCCTCTTTCTCCACCCTTTGTCTGTTGTCTCCATGTCCCCTTTCAACTCTTTCTACGCCGCTTTCCTTGAATGTGCAGCCGCCTTTACGGCCTCCCCTCTCCCCTTCTCTCCACCTCCAACCCATCTCCGTCGTAATCTCCTCCCCTTTGTTCAGGCTCTTCCCTTTCTTCCTCAGTCTATGGATGGGGTTATTGTTTATCCGGCTCTTATACAAAAAATGGAGCTTATTTTAGCCTTTGAATAGGATTTTGTTTTCTTTCGGTAGCGTGTTGCGCACCTAGGGAAGATCGAGCCACGCCACCGGTTCCCATTATCAAAATCTTTGTCAACTTGTCTCCCTCGGTAGGAATGCCTTTCCTTCTCCAGGAGGCAATTGTTTCTCTCTCTCACCTCCGTTATTTCTTCCGATGCGCTTTCTTAATCTCGCTTGCTGTGTGTCTCGACTCTATCATTCAACAAGGGCAAATTTAAAAATTTGCTTTTTTTTCCTCCACTGCTTTACCACTATACCTCCTGAGTGGGTACTTGGAGTTTCATCTAATGTACTATTTGATGGGTCGCTTTCACACAGCACAAAGGCGGTAGCTATCCGAACGGTACATTTTTCTTTCAATTTCGATAGATTCTCGAATTATTCTTGGCCAGCAGTAGCTAGTTTTGCACAGAACTTCAACATTAAAATCAACTGAGTGTCCTTGTTGGCACGTGTGCTCTGCTACTGCTGAACACGGGTGCCAACAAATAATACATTATTTAAATGCATGCCTATAAAGGGCACCATACTTCAATAGGGATTACCATTGGTACGGCTATTTTAATACACAATAGACAGGAAGGACAAGATCAAAATGCTCTCATTATGCACATGCATAATGTACGTTGACTCGGTAATCTCCCCCCCCCCCCACTTTGCGCGAGAGTGTCACAAATCTGGCTGTCGCCTGATGAAGCTAGTTGTAATTACTGGCAAAACGTCGTACTCTGATTATAAATGTTGTGGCTTGGCTCTCCAAAGTACCAGTGACGAATTGGCTTGTTCTGTTTCCGTGACAACCCTTACTAGTTGGCTGTATCGAGTGGTGGCGGGTTTTAATGACACGTTTATATATGTACGCGATCTAACCCAAAAAACACCTCTATGGATGATATTGGGCCCGAAAGCCTACGTGTTAAACCAAAATAAAAAATATTTACAAAATAACAATAATTTCTAGTTTTCCTCATTCACATCGTGATTCGTATGAAAAGACATGAGATGATTGAGACATGTTAAATCATAAACTATTTATTAATATATACAGATAGTGTTCGACTGCAATGTCCTTGTCCACGTGCAAACAGCGTTAGGATAGCAGCCTCCTTTAGAAGTCTGAGTAGATTTATATGCTGTAGAAGACAGTTGACGAATCCTCGCTGCTTGATTCCTCCTCGGATCCCTTCAGCAGTGAGTCGTCACCAGTCTTCTCTGCCTGCTCATTCTCCATGTGGCACCGCTGGGGTGGGTGCAATACGCCAGGAGACTCCTTATGCAGTGAGCAGCGAAGCAGGCCCATCTCTGCCTGCTCATCCTCAACGTGGAATTGAGGCGATGGCGGTGAGCTGGGGGCATCGGTGAGGAGGGTGTTTCGGAGACGGCCCAGCTCTGCCTGCTGCAGAATCGTCTGTACGACGAAGCGCTCGCGGCGCATGCAGGCGCGCACATGGGATGGCGTGTCCGGGATGATGTATGCAATGCAGGCCTTCGTGAGTAACACCACGTGCTGCACACGTCCACACACAGGTAAAGGATTTTCAGTTTCAGGATTTGCATGTAAAGGTTGCTTACTAAATATAATATGGCAGCATCTCAAAGTGCTTTACATCTCAGGTCAACTATTCCGGGGACCTGCAGCCTAGGGATATTATATTGTTACGTCGTTTTTCCCAAATTAAATTAAGTCATTTGAGTAATTTTTGAACATTTGGCAAATTATACCGAGGCACTTTTTTTGAATTACTTAATGGATTTTTTACGTTCACTATGCAGCAGGCAACATTTATGATGTGCAGTTAATGCACCCACCGTATTCACCTGGGCAGCCGCAAATTACCGCAACAATCAGCAAACACTTACACTCGGCCATGTCACCACTACAAAGATTCCCTGTGTAGCCTTTCACAGACTGAGACAAGTGCATCTATGAAGGTTCGCACAGTGCCTGTGGGGGTGGTGTGCACCTTTATCTCGCCAGTGATGATTTTCACACACTTCATCAAGTACTCATTTTAAGACAGAATCAACTTAAGGGAAGCTCAACACTGGTTCTAATATTTTCCACTGTTGTTGGCTGTGGCCAGAAATAGTACTCCGGTCACACAGGATTGGTAGCGCAGTTCACAAACAACAACGCAGCCGCTCCCCTTCCCACAAGCACACATGCTTACGTGTGACAAATTGCATCAACAACATGAATCGTCTGCTGCATGATGAAAGTATTGTATTACCACTATTATTTGTGATCTCAGAAATACTGTGCAATTGTGAGGTGTAATAGCATTACTGGCATTATCTGTAATGACCCATTGACAATGATCACGGTTTGCTCTGCTGACCTTAACAACTGCTCACAGATGAGTCTGTACGATGGTGCAGTAGTGTAAGGCTTTGCACACTAGACTTGCAATCCAGAGGTCACGGGTGTGAATTGATCTTTGGTCGTGGGAGTGTAAACAATGGTGAAAGTTTTTTTTTTACATTCCACTGCCTCTATCCACCTAGCAGTGTAAATGGAATACATCCAGTCAATTGGTCGGCTGAGTTTGGTTCTGTCCAGTGTGGGAACTCCCACATCTTCCCAAGACGTCTGACCAGTGTGGAAGAGCAGTAAAAATACATCTTAAGGGTCTCTCTTGAGCTCCCTATAGCAGGAGCGCTTTTGCCATCAGTGACATGAGCAAGTAATTGGAGGGCTGTACCTTTATCTTTCAATGGGTTTATGAATGTGTGTGTGTGTGTGCATGTTGATGTGTACCTGCATGGCAATGACGAAGGCCAGCTTTGCCGTCAGTACTTGCCAGTACTGCTTGGTGACGGAGTAGGCTTGGGGATGATCCGGCGGGTAGCGATAACCTGGATACCTACACACGTACAACCACAAGCACGCATGGACTATATTGAGCAAAGTGCCTCGAAAGTAGAGTTGGCGCTAAATTGAACAAGTATGGTTGTGCACAAACGGTAAATGCGTTCACAGCCCTTAAAAAAATCCGCTTCTGAAAGAGGGCCTTCCCACAACGTGCAGCTTGTGGGGGCTCTTTTGACCATGGTTCACGCTGGTCCGTGCCAGGTTGGTGAAGGCAGGGAGTACAGATAATGGGAGAGCAATATAGCACAACTGTTAATTTTGCTGAACTACCCACTGCTGACAACCTAGCTCCACAGTCGCCTACTGCACCTGCATTGTGCATGGTGATCATCAATCTAAGCACGAACAAGGCTCAAGCCGGCTTGACTTCCGGAATCTAAGATCAGCTGTATTCGTGGTGATTTGATCATAGTCAAGTAAGGTTATATTAAATATCGATCAATATGGTTATATTGATTATAGTTGTGTATGCCAGCAATTCAAAAACGTTAGAGAAAAGGGTTGGTAGATTGCATCAATTTCTTAACTATCTGTGCTGAGGTGACCAGAAGATGGCTGTAGACCAAGTGGTTTCATGTCTGTGTGAACCTTTAAGCTTCATTTCAATATCATGGGTTCTCCAGGACCTCTTATTGCATCCCACATGCATAAGACCACCTTAAACTGGAATCCCAATGCACGGTCTTCCTGCAAAGGGATCTTGAGACTCAATTAAGCAGTCGTGGATCGATAGATAAATAAATAACATTACTCTTTAGCAAGGTAACAATGAGCTAGAATTTATATCAATCTATTATTATATTTCTCTAAGTGGGACTTTGGTTGTGAAGCCATCCCACCCGTACCCACTGCTCCCCCCCTCCAATTCCCCCCCCACCCCCTTTACTGTCCCCACCCACCATGCACACTCTTCCCCCAACCCTACCACAACCCCTTACTACCCAACTAAGCCAAACCCTGTGTCCACGGTAAGGGGCAGGGCATAAACAGGTGGGGCCTAGGGGAAGTGTGGGTCTTAAAAGGAAAGTCACGGAGTGAAAAGAGGAAGAGAACCAGCCTAATCAGGAAGGGGCAGAGCCAGGAGGACGCCACACCCAGAAGGATGTCGCATCTACCTGGACAACACACCCAGACATCAGTGCATCACATTCGCAGGGACGGCACCCCCGATAGCTGGGCATGACACTGAATGGCACAAACCTGCAGGTTGTGTGGATTGCCGGATCAAACCAGGCTGGCAGGATGTTGGGATAATTTTGCTCCTTGAAGTCGCTGATCTTGAAAATTGAAAAGCTGTCCTCCGTGTACCCATGCATTGTAGGCGAACCTGTGCCATACTCTGCTGAGTATCCATAATAATACACCAGGCGTGGGATGATGTCCGTTGTGAACGCCAAGATGCATGACTGTGGAATTAGCATACGGAGGCACAGCGATAGCGGTCACTTAGCATGCAATGATTTGACCAAGGCTTCTGAACATCTTACCTTGGCAATTACATTAATTTTCACAAATACAATTTGGGGGGTTGCTGCCAGAGTGAAATGGTTACCATATAAGGACTTGCAATCTGGCAGTCGTCAGTTCAGTCTCCTGACACAACAGTTGAAGCAATGGATCATTTTCTTAAATCTCCCCCACCTCTGTCCAATTAGCAATATAAATGGGTTCATCACTGTTTTAGCGCAGGTAATTCCACATCTTACAACATGTCTGGTCATCATGGAAGAGTAGGCCAAATACCGTGTAGAGGGGTTCTCTAGAGCTACCTTTAGTTGAGGCCCTTCTGCCAGCAGTGACATGAGCAAGCAATTGCAAGGCTTTACCTTTTGCGATTTTGGGAGAGAGTGGATAGGAGTGGTGGTGCAGTGATTCGTGCACTGCACTTTGAATTCAGCACACATGCAATTGACTTCCAGCTACGACTAACATCAGTGACGAGTGATACCCGAACCGCTCCTGGTCCCCCACTACACCTCTTCTCAAACCTGCCATGACCAGAATGGTGAAGTATGGTAAAAAGAACCCACACGGCTAACATGACATGTTATGTCACTCATAAGATGGGATACTGAGCGAGAAAGCGAGCGGACAATCTGGCGACTTACATTGGTGATTACAGAGAGGGTGGCAATGAAACTCAGAATGTCGGCCCAGGCTCCAATTCCTCTTGCTCGCGAAACCACAGGCCTCCTCATCTTCGTTACGAGCTTCCACGCGTCGACCCGCACTTCGATGATGTTGTTCAGCAGTGCGAGCAATGGCGCAAGTGGAAATGATGCCACGAAGAGAGTGACAAACCCGAATTGGATAACTGGGGTATATTTTGAGAATGGGTAGGGGGGCAAGGATAGGATAATGAGTGAAACAGGATATAGACACACACTCTTAATGCTGTTATGTTGTGATTACTTTAAGCAAACAAAACATATTTTCAATGCATTGAATGTGTTTTAGTCAAAGGAGACCCCAAAATATGATCACATTTTCGTATCATTTGTTCACAAAATTATCGTGTCCATTACATTGGCCACTGAGATGCGACCAGCCACTACCATCTTTAATGCTCAGCTCTGGTTCACCTGGGTTTCTTTCGCACCATTTTCCACCACTAGGTGGCTATAATAACTAGATCACATCCTGTATTGAGGACTCCATTAACCGTACCACACATTTTTAGGCATATGCACTGTGGCTGAAATGCCAACAAATCACAGCAGTTAACCACAGTGGACATGATGCACAAGAGTTTTAAATAAATAGTAAGGGGGAGAAACGTCAACCCAAGCTGACCAATGTAGCTGCATTGGTTAGCAGACAAGAGGAGCAAATATGTGCTCCTATTGTTTCTAAAACTTAACTCCGTACATATGCACATACGCGCATGCTCAAAGACAATTGTGTTACAGTATATCCATAGATTGGTGCCTATGGCCAAATCACCCAGTACGTGTCAGATTTAATCAGATCCCAGAAGTTAAGGAGAGCTGAGCCTGAAAATTGGTTGGATGGGTGACCATGCAATAGTTATTGTGGGGTTGTGAGCAGCAGAGGACAGTGCAGCAAATTACATTTTTGTATTGTACATCTAAGCTCTTACATCTGTGCTCCCTGCCTTCAACAACCCGAAGTGTGGGTAATTTCCCTCCCACAACAATGTCCGACAGATACACAGGGGCCGTACACACGTGCCTATATAGTCAAATGATACCCAATTGTGTGTTTTTTTTAAATAATAAAGTAAAACGCGTTGACTCCGTAGTGTGATCCTCTGAGCTCATTGTACCCATCTCGAGGTATTCATCAAAGAGTCCAAGTGGGCTCTGGGGCTGTAGGTCCATGTCTTGCTCCCAGCGCGTGTAGACAGCCTCAGGCCTTAGCTTGGCCCGACGCTGGGCCCACCAATTGCTGAACCATCTGGGGAATTGAGGGGGGAGGTACGCATGTGCAGACACAGAGACACCCTTACACACGTGCATATCCATTTGTTCATCAACTCTAGGTTTGCTATTTCATAGCTTTCCACTGCGTTTTCAGGTTGTATCATGTGAATATCCCAAGCACGTGGAGCGAAACGTCAAGACATGCCAAACAATATGCGGTATGACACAAAACATGTCAGAGAGCTGTACAAAACAACTGCTAAAACCTAAGTAGTAGCTGTTTTTCATTTAGCCCGTTGTCAATCCACTACACTCTTTCAGTCATGGGAGTTGCTTGTCTAATATTATGAAACTATGTACGAAGCGTCTGATCGGAATCTCGCATGATACTAACGAGGTGAACTTTGTCCAGTTGACTGGTGTTCACTGCTTAACCAGTGCACACTGCTAACAAGCTGTCGACACGACTTTTCACTGAATGCGTTTTCACACAACACATTTTCATTGTAACATGGTTCCTATATTTGGGAAAACTTTTCACACAACGTGGAACGTGTCCATTATAATGTGGAATGCACACTGTTAAAACGCCGAACGCGGCCATTATAATGCTTTCCTGAGCAGTCGACGATGAACGACTGTCTTGAGTTGCGCGGCTGAGCAGTTTGATAAAGCATGCCGAATGATACAGTAACACGGCAGCCTAGCCTGAGTTATTTATCCCACCATGGGATGACTGCAAGTTGATTTTACTGTGCAAATGTGATTAACTTAGTAATTCCTTCCTTGCGCGTTTTTACTTCATGCGGAAATTTTCAGGAACGCATCTACCGCGTTACACGAGGAAACGCCGTAATCAGACTTCACAGCTATCATGTGTTCATGCGATACTTACGGGATGATGACCTCCTGAAAATTGCCAACCATCTGCTTCACTACCATGATGACAGTGAGTTGAGAAGTCAGTTCAAAGAGACAGCCGTTTGGGGGACACTGGAGGGGGGATGAGGTGGAGAATAGATTCAGGTTAAACACTGAAGATATGAAATATTGGGTAATACATATATGGATACCACACATCATTTCTAATGATCCTCTCACATTCTTCTCTTCAGTCAATTGCACACTGCAAAACTGACGGCTCCATATGTTAGAGGGGACAGTGATTAAGAATATCAATATTCTCCAGATTATAAGAAACACTTTCCCCCTCCCCCTCATGTATTTTAAATAAAGAAAATGGTGGCGCATCTGATAATGTTTTGTTTGTTGTCCTTCCCCCACACATCCGATGCAGGCTGTGTACGGTGCAAAATAAGTTCAACACACAACATGCATACTGCAGTTGGTGTTTAGTATCAGGTGAGTTTAATTCCAGAGCATCGTCTAGTAAATATAATAATCGTAAAACATGAAATTAAGTTGGTAGAAAACACAGAGGCACTTAAATAATAAGCTCTATTCTTTATCCTTTATGTGTATTGTTTTTGAGAGGATATCAATCAATGAATCGCCCTCGTGACGATTTCCTACAAATCTGCAGCAGGAGAAGTAGGCACCTTAATATAACACCAAATGTACTCATTATAATCATCTCATGTGTCAACAAGTCTGCCTTCAAACAGAAACATGAGCAACAGGTGCACATTTTGGGCAATGGACTTTCTTCCGAGCATAGAGTGACTGCAAATACTCAGGGTGACTCTGAATGGCAATTATGTAAATGTTAAACTACGTGTCATTAACACTGTCTTAATGACATTGATTTAACGTGTGCACAACGCAATGCTGCTTAATTCCTTACTCCAGAATTCGTTCTTGATATCATATTACGGGGCCGTTCTCTAACACAACGTGCTCCACTGCGCCACAGTGAGTCATAGGTAGTGGCTAAACATATCCTTGAGGGGGGCTGAAATACTGTACATTTTTAAGGATGATCAAATATATAATTTTAAATAAATGGCGTTTGATAAATACGGTATATAATTGAAAATGTCCAATGAGAGACCACAAGGGTACTACTTGCAAAATATGTGATAAACTAACACCCTCAAGTTAACTGGGTTACCAATTGCATCAGTCTAACACGTGTTCTGCTCGTGGTGACCTCGTGCTCTCTCAAGTCTGGTTTCGAAAACTGTTTTACTCCGGAGACTGTGTTAATGCTAGAGCTGGTGACCAGGTATGAAGACAATGAGGCCTTTTAGAGTTCCAAAAGAAAGAGTCCTTATTTCGACATTTCACCAACAGCACGGTGTGAAGACAATTGTTGGGAAAAATATCAACTACAAAAGTAAAACATAAAAATGTTGTACAAACAGCATAGAAAACAGAGGGGCCAACCCCTCAGATCTACACACCTCCTCGATTCTCCATTTTCCAAAGTAAGTGTAGCTTCCGGGGAAGCCGATGAATTTCCCCTTGAAAAATGCAATGTAGAAAGACGCCGAGTAGAAGTTGACGAACTGAAATAAGAATTTCTTGAACGTCAGCCGATACTCATATTCTCCTTGCGTCTTGGGCATCTCTGTGGGTGTGATACAAAGGCACACATGGACACAAACATCAAACAGGGCAATCAGTTTTGATGTTACTTTCATAGTTTCTGGCACACAGGCTACGAGAAGCCACTGATAATGATGCCGCATTGAGGAATAGCAACATTTCACAATGTAACGTGCTTTGATATCCATTAAAATGAATTTGAAGATCAAAAGTTAATTTCAAAGATGTTGCTGGGGAATGAGTGACAGTGCACAAGTTGTTTACCAGGTGTTGTTCACCACATTCGCCCTGTGGAGTGTCCTTCAGTCTCCATTTGCAATTAAGCCATTTACACTGTCCGTATGATGTTTGAAAGCCAGTGCACTTGATTCTCAAATATCTATAAGGTGTATCTTAGTAATTATCATGGGTCACCTTTCAGAGGGGGTGCAGGCTTCAGCAGGATAAATTACTAATAAAGGGCTCAGTAGCTGGCAACATGAGCAACACAAGCAGATAGCTGACAGCTGACTAGAAGGTAGCAATGCAGCAGTGAGGGTCAGCCCACAATTACATTCAGTGATTCAATGGATCGAGAGGTGAAATCAGAGTGCTAAGTTGGCACCATTGAGATCCTGGGTTTAAATCCAGGCAGCGGCCTCTGGTAACATGTGTTCTCAAGTGCAGTGAATTGATGGCTTCAGGACGGTTACTAATGATGGCATATACATTTGTAACATACACCATTTGGTTCATCACTAAATTTGGTGAAATTCTAGTTGTGAGAATGAGCAATTTGACTGTTACGAGATTAACATTATATTCCGTAGTAGTGTGGATTGAAAAGTGCTTCCCCCTAATGTGTGAACCAGAGTTCACTTGAATGAAGGGTCTCAGAGGTAGCTCAGTGATATTCACTTCTAGGGCCATTTCATGACATTAAGGGTTGCACTGGTCTACAAGAGATCCCATTGGATACTTCATCTCAAGACACGATTCTGATAGCCCAATCGGAATGAAACTGGAGGAAAAATTTAAGAGAGTTCTGACAAAAACAGGCAGTAGTTGAACAAGTGACTGGATGATGCACTGATGCTGCTATTCATGGCCCCATGGTGCAAGGTTAAAATCATGATGACATTTTTACAGCGACATTATTTACCATGCACAACATTTATCCAAGCTTCAAATTTACATGTGTTCTCTTGTGGCGTATAATAAAATAAATATATGCAAACCGTGATGGTGATGACACCTACCCAGATCAGTGAGGACGAGGGCCAGCTTGTCGTAACCTTTGTTGAGTAGTAATATGATTACGATGTTGAGGATGGAGGCCGTGATGGTGGTAACCATATCAGGTGTGAGTAGGGCACCGATCACCTTGATCTTGGTCACATGATTGGGGATACTCGAGGAGAGTATGCCAAAGATGGTCAGGCGGTAAACAACCACACCCAAAATTGCAGAAAGAATCAGGAGGATCTGCCAGTAACACAAGAAACACAGAGGTGGGTGAGATTTACAGTCTTGTAGCTCTTTTCCACTATATAACCAAGCCGTGAGTTAGCTGTGCCGAGCTAGCCTGGTGTGGCTCAGGAGGTGCCAGTTCGTTTGTCTACAGCAGAACCAAATGACTGGCAAAACGTCGTACTCAGATTGTACATATTGTGAATTTGCTATACTAGTAATGAATTGGCATGTTCTGTTTACGTGAACAACTTTACTAATTGGCTTTGTCGGGTGGTGGTGGGTTTAATGACACATATTTACGCGATCTAATCCAAAAAAAATATTATGGATGATATTGGTCGCGAAAAGCCTACATGTTAAACAAAACCTGAGCTGTTTCGCTAACATCACACACAATGAACGTGTAATGGTAACGTCACGTGGTCAATTGTAGAAAATGATGCAAGGTTATGAAAGGAATTACTATCCCTGGCCCTGCTTGACCTCGAGCCACGTTCAGATGTGAAGTTGAGACCAAAAGCCACAGGGCCAAGGTGAGGCCAAGGCGGCAGCTTTTTAGGCCACAATCAGTGTCAAGGTCACTCAAGGTTGGGTGCGCTAGTATGAGGCCAGTGTCAAGGTCGGTACCTCTAGTAAAACTCCTCGGACTGAGGCCACACACTCAAGGCCAAGGAGCTGAGGAAATCTTTTCCATCTGGCCTTAAGGCCGAGGACTAGTCTCGAGAAACCCAAATCGAGGTTGACAGGAGCAGGTGGATAACATGATATGGCTCATGATGTATTCATTGCCTTGGGCCACCTGTAGATATTTCAGGTGATTGGATTGACAAAGGGCTGTAAGTTATATAATTATGCATGTATCTATACCCCCACTTGTAATCACTCAATGGATCACACAGGAGGAACAACATAGTTTGAGAGCGATTCTGACTGGTGGAGCAGAGTGTGGAGGTTAGGATTGGGTCAAGTAAAAATATATATATGTGTATAACCCGTATATCAATCCACTGCTGGATGATGGCCTTCCCAACCCTGCACAGATTGTCAGGGTTATTTTCCCATACTTCACCATGCACACCAGTACAGGTTGGTAAAGGATGGAAGCAAAAGAATGCAGTTCTCTGTTGGCCACAAGGTAGCTCTGCAGCAGCCTACAGTCCATTTTGTGCATGATGGTTACCCATTCGTGCAGTACCCAGGCTCAAAACCTGCTTCGCCTCCAAGATGAGGCACATAGCAGGTGACTTGGCCATAGCTCACTGGATCAGGAGAAGGGGTTCAATGTTGCTGTTGAGTTGGCGGACTCACCCAGAACAACACCATGATCCCGGAGAGGCAGTATCGGAACCTCAGTATCCTCTTAGGCATATGAGGCTCCTCCTTCTGCACTCACAATGCACGGACACAGACGGAAAAGCATTTGTATATAGATTAGTCTGTCGGAGTGACCAATGTTAGTGTGAGCCGTTAAGGTTGACTGATGAACTATTATTTGTTTTCCCCACTACTAGTTAAGCATGCGATGATATAAAGGAATGGATTTGATGGTCCTGATGTTTGAGAGTTGAGCTGGCAGCGCTGAGATTTCTTGGTTTTAATCCAGGCAGCTGCCTCCAATAAAACCAAGTAGTAAGCCGATCAGCCTGGTGACCAATATTACATTTGTTTCTTTTCTTAATTTGGACAAATTTCACCTTTCAGAATTAAAAAAGATGAGTTTGACCATCATGAACATTTCTTTGTAGCAGGGCTGATGCGAAAGGGCCACCCTCTAGTGTGTGTTCACTTGAAGGGATCTTATAAGTAATTATGTAACATCTGCTTCAGCAAACCTTTCCATAACATAGAGTTCCAAATGGACATTGTTTCATAACGATGCCGATAGGACAATCGGGATAATATTGGGAGGAAAACACAATTGACCAAAGGCCAACAAATATGTTAGAAGAAAAACTAGGAAAACAGTGAACAGTTACACATGCAACATTACAAAATAGAGGTGTGTGTGTGCAATGAGGTAGTCGCCGTGGTGACAGCAAAAAGCATTACCATGGTGATGATGTTACATTTCGTGGTCGTGCAGCGAGCCAGGTACTCGGGCCGGATGGGGTCTCCTTCCTCCGCCGCTGCCGTCAGGTCCCAGCGGTATGCGAGCGATGCCTGGCGACGCTTCCAAAATTCCAGGAACACCGTGGCTGTTGCGACACACCACACGGGGAGGATTTACTTAGAAAAGTAATTTCACTATCGATTGCTCAAGGGTTCAAAGGTTACCTAATGTAGTATGTTAAATGTAATGTTCAAAGTAACTTCATTAGTACTTTTTTTTCTTTCATAAATACCTTTATTGGCTTTTTTTGGTACATTGCCACAATTTTATCCCACTTGCACTGAGTGGCATGGCATGAGATTGAGTTTTCCTTTGGATCTATAACAGAGCAGTGCTGCTCTTCGTGTTACAAAACGTTACACAAAAGTGAATGTCACAGAGCTACCTCTGTGATCTCTGGTCCACACAGTAGGGGTAGCTCTTTCCCAAATGCTTTGCCACGGAGAGGAGCGTTTGTTACGTGATAGTCAAGCTAACATTTTTATTCTCAGAGCTGGAATGTAGCCTGATTAAGTACAGAACCAACTTTAACATTATGGATTTTTTGTATTTGTTGTGCAGATATCGGTGACTGAGTTGAGACCATCATCTTGCTATAATTGAGAAACTGGTTTAATCGCAGGTGGCCACTTTCATTCAAACACAGAATCTCAGCGGCGGCAACGCAGCACTCTGAACTCTGAGCCACCTGGCCACTTTGCATTTTTCATGGAATCGCCTTGGGGTACCGCATTCGTTGCTTGTTGCAGAGGTTCGTGGTTCAAATTATGTGGCTGCCCTGATCAATATTGCCCGTGTATTAATTACACAAAAATACACACCATCTGCTTCACAGTGGACATTAAAGATTATCGGTTATCATTCGTAAGAGTAGGACAATGTGTGCAAGTCATGGTCCAAATTTGCCCTCATTGAGCAGTGGGTTCATAATAGGACTGTCAGGATCACTGCATACGAACATTGCAAGACATGATGGTACTGTATATGGTTGTACGTATGTATGTTGAACTTCTTTAACACTGTATGTGGCCAAATGTGCTCATCATCATTGCAAACATGTTGATACTTGTCACTGTGTCTGGACAATGTGTGCCAATGCTTAGCATCACTTACCCCAAAGTCCCATGAAAACTGCGAAGTATATGGTGACCGGGTTTTCATACATGTGTGAAGTCTGCAACGGCACAATCAGAGGTGTTAGTCACAATTAAACCTTAAATCTTAGCATCCACGTCTTTTCAATATCAACAGCAGGAAAGTAATGATGCATCGATTGATTTTTAAGTTAAAATAGATTAATCACTCATGAAACATCCATTAAATTGTGGAGATGACAATGCTCTACAATGTCTGATATTATAGCACTATTCATGTATCAAACAAATCTGTATAAATGTGACAGAAAGAGCAAAATAAGCAATGGGCAGTTCCATGATTGTGGACATACATTTCTGACACTTTAAAGTGAATAATCATTATTTCGGCATGACATGTCAACTAATTAGCACTGAAATTCAGATTTCAAAATACTTTGTCCACTTGTATTGATCGTGGAGAAATACTCATGAAATACATCGTGTCGGATTTACTCAGACAAAGTAACTTTTGCACTCCCGCTGGGATGTGACGATGCATTCATTTTCATGTATTTGTCTAACCATCGACTTAGTCCATTAAAATGCCCTATTTGCTAAAACTATAACTAACTACCTTAAAAATGATCACACGTGTATTATTAGTATAAAAATTTTTAACACCCACACGAATGGCAGCATAGTGTTTAGCATGATGTGCTGCAATCTAGTGATCATGGTTAATGTTAATGATACAATCTCAGCAACGTGAGTTGGCTTTGTGATAATGATGCACAGCACCAATAACCAATAAGTATCCTTATTTAGAGGGAACATCGATGGTGTATTTGTGTGATACCTTCGCAGTCTCGCAGGTATCATTTAGCCTCCAAAAGGTGCATTTTTGGTCACACTGGGGACACATGACCAGGGATCCTCCGATGGTGTTGTTGCATATTTCTCCACTGCACACATAGACACGCACGAACATAAACACACTAATGGGCATAATACACTTGGATGAGAAATATAATTTGCCTAAAGGTCATGCCACCTTTGAATGTGTCATACCCTCCCTTTAAACAAAGTCAGAATAAATTATGGGTTCCAACGTCGAGCATTTTCCAAAGTAAAATGTATTTCCTGATGTTTAATTATAATTTTCGTTGATATCAGTGGTGTAACATCTCTATGTATTGATTTCCAGGGGTGTTTACAGCCCTTTTATCAATCCACTTCTGGCTGAGGGCCTCCCCACACCTCGTGGGTCATGAGGGCTATTTAATTCTAGTCATCCCACACTGGTCAGTACAGGTTGAATATGGGAAGCGAAGACTCCAGACACAGAGTACAGCAATGTATTTCCTGCACTTGCTCCCCGCTGTCCGTCATGCAGCTCCACAGAGTATGTGTGTAAGTCGTATTATAAGGATACGTTTCACATTTAAACATTTTGGATTTGAATATTTTTTGCTTTTGATTTTCGGATTATTTACAATTCGTAAGAATGTACATATATTCATGTGAACAAGAGTGACGAAACCCGATGCCACGTGATACGTGTCGTCGTGAGTGACGTCACAATGGGCGATGTCATGTTTTCTGAGCAATCCAAAACAATGTTTAATTTTCCCTGGATTGTCCGAAATATTGTAGCTAGGCTTGATTTTTTGGATTTACTTTTAGAAACAGAGACATTTGGAACATATATACATATACAATATATTGAATGTACTATATTTGTACTGTATATGTATATAAACTGTATGAGATTGTATATATGTGCATATGTACTTTAATAGTTAAATGTTAAAGATGTGGCCCTGAAATTGCTTGCTCATGCCACTGCTGGTGGAAGGTCCTCCACTAAAGAATGCTCTAGATTGCCCCTCGAGATGATATTTGGCCTACTCGTCCATGATGGCCAGACGTCTTGGACACGGTGGGAGTACCCACATTTTACCCCATCACATCTGAACTGCCAATCATATAACTGCGGTGTCTCCGTTTATACTGCTGAGCATATGTGGGATAATTGAAGAAACCTAGCCATTATTTCAGCTGCCATGCCAGGCGATCACACTGGAAATCTATAAACTGCAATTCTAGAAATGTAACTATTACACCATGGCAGCATCCCATGGGATTGTATATAAGTGTATATGTATGTCTATATGTACTTTACGTGTATATGTACTTGTGTATAGCCTTAGTAGGTGCTTGCTGATACTCATTGTTCAGTCTGTATTGCTATACACGAGATCTGTGTGAGTTCTACATCTGAAACATGAGTGTATGTGTGTGTGTGTTTGTATGCATTTGTCTGTATGCATGTGTCGGGCCAGTACCTAGTGATGTCACGGTCCTTGCTGAATACTCCAAAGAAAAAGGAGATCAGGCCGACGATTGCAGCGAAGATCAGCATCTTTGTGTAGAAGCCGAGCCATGCAAAATAGAGCCCCACTTGCTCCCCGAAGTATGACCTGTGCCGACAACATCACTCGCACACACAGCGCAAACATCACCAACCGCACATGGCACCAGTGGTGTAGCTATCGAATATGTAAGCAAGGACCATGGGCTGGAGGGAAATGTGAAGAGCAGGGAAGGCATGGGCAAATGCTATTCTGGAACTCCATTTCCCCAGCCATCTGTGCTATCAACTCCCAGCTAGCATTCAAGTCCAGCCTTAGGACCTTTCTGGACAGGGCACGTTCCTAAGAGGTACGATGGCCTGTGGTCGAGACTAAGAATGATGTGGCAGTCAAGAGAAGGAATGCATCTGAGAGGATGTGCACCACAGAGATTTAAGTAATGAAATCAGCATGTGTGCAGGAGCCACATGGATCGTTGCATCAGGAGACTGGGAGAGATGGCGAAGGCTTGGGGAAGTCTTCATCCAGCAGTGGATAGGGCATGAACTTACCGCACAAGGTCAAGAGGCTGCTCCTTGAAAGAGCGCCCGGCTCTCGCCCACTCCCGTCGCAGCGTGTTGCGGTCGCCCAGCGTGTTCGGGTTTTTGGTGGGATGAACAGACTCACTCTGACATGGGGAAAGCAATTGTTAGTCACAAACACTGCATGGACATTCACAAATTACCAGCTCCACCCCCCCAAAACTCTGCCGTGGCGCTGCTGTGGTGTAATGGTGTTGCACACTGCACTGGACTTGCAAAGTTAGAGGTCGCCCATTTGATTTCATGGGAACGACAGTTAAAACAATGACCACGTTTCTTAATCACGCTGCTTCTTCCCAGCAAGCAGTGTAAATGGGTGCACCCACAGGTAATCTATTGGTTGTTCACGTGTTGTGGGATGAAGTGTGGGTACTTCTAATTCTTCCAAAGACTTCTGTCCCACGTGAAATAGTCGGCCAAATACCCTTGAGAATGGCTCTCTAGAGTGCTCATGGAGTCCTTTCCAATGCATGGATATTGAACTTCTTTTGCACCGTATATAGCCAACCATGCAAATCAGAGGTGTGTTTAGTGAGCTGGGGAACCTGGACACCTATGCGGCGCATCTCTGTGGGACACTAATGTTAAGTATGTGGTAAGCTTTAGACTATGCTATAGCGTCCTATACAGGTGTGCAATTCAGGTGTCGTACATGGGCCTCCCGTAGGGTGTCAGTGTGCCCTCCACCCCCTATCCCCCCAACAACTTACGTCATGCAGTGGATAGGCTGCAGTATAGCAGCCATTTTCGATCATTTGGTTGATATTTAATATGTTCGTGCTGTCTTGTGGCATGGGGTTTTGTAGCATGTAGTGGACCTGTGTGAGCACACATGACACACATGACAAACATAACATGCATGAAACATAGGGCTGGGTGGGTAAGCTATTATTGACTCACTCCACTCTGAAATGTTTCCCCCTCTCCAACCACCACCAGCCTACACAGTTATAATGGGCCCACAACTCTTATTGAGTCCCGACTCGGAAAGGTCCATAGAACACCCCAAAAACTGAAGCAGATATGTACCGATTTCAGCAAGTACAATATCCAGATTTCAAGGAGACATTTTATGCATGCTTCCCATGCACAAAGGCAATTTATTCAGAATACAATACTATCAAAACCCCAAATGCCCACAATATTGGCTTGACAGGATACCTGCTCACCAAGAACCATATCAACAGTAGTCTTTCATTCTTTTGTTGTGCAGGGGAGAGTGATTGAGGGGACGTGGTTATATAATGTGGGCAGGACTTACAAAGGGTGGGGCTGCTAGCTCACCATGTCTCCTGGTTAAGCATCCCAAAAATTTGTTAGCTTTCTCTACAGGGACACATATTACCACAACCCCTAAATCATAAATCCAGGCATTCTTAATAAACCATAATGATTTACACTTCTAACCACATGTCACTCAGAGATCGCAAGTTGCGATACAGAGCTGAAAACTTTAATTAAAATGATAAAAACACGACAAAACCCTATTAAATTAACATGTTTTTGCAAAAAAACCACCCCATTCTGGCATTATTTATACAGCATTATTGATACAAACGTACGATTTGGCTGCGTACAGCCGGTGGGATGAGGACGTCATGATCCTTTATAGGATAGATGTCCTGCTGCGAACGCCGGTAGGGTGCCGTGAAATAGTCCGGTTGTTTGGGCACGGCTCCCGGCTTCAGGTGGTGAATATTTCCCAGGTAGTGAAGAGGCCCACTGTCTGAGCCTGACACCTGGGGGAGGTCGCTCTCCTTGAGTGGCACCTGTTTGATTTTAAATGTATTAAACCCTTTGCCTCGAGCACATGGAATCATCATCAGCCAAAATCAGTCCACGAATGGATGAAGGTCTCCCCAAGTTGTTGCAATCTATACAAGTCCTATAATACAACAAGTCCTATAATACAACAAGTCCTTTAATACAACAAGTCCTATAATACAACAAATCCTATAATACAACAAGTTCTATAATACAACGTTCTATACAAGTCCTATAATACAACAAGTCCTATAATACAACAAGTCCTTTAATACAAGTCCTATAATACAACAATTCCTATAATACAACAAGTCCTATAATACAAGTCCAATAATACAACAAGTCCTATAATACAACAAGTCCTATAATACAACATTCTATACAAGTCCTATAATATAACAAGTCCTATAATAATACAAGTCCTATAATACAACAAGTCCTATAATACAACAAGTCCTATAATACAACAAGTCCTATAATACAACAAGTCCTATAATAATACAAGTCCTATAATACAACAAGTCCTATAATACAACAAGTCCTATAATACAACAAGTCCTATAATACAACAAGTCCTATAATACAACATTCTATACAAGTCCTATAATACAAGTCCTATAATACAACAAGTCCTATAATACAACAAGTCCTATAATGCAACAATTAATATGCCAAAAGCCTCCACTGCATATCCCACCCACTCTTCAAGTTGTCCCACCAATATCCCCAGTCATGAGCACACGCACATGAGCCAATCTTATCTCGCCATCTCTATGATATACATCATCTTGGGCACGTTCTCTCCTTCTGCTGCCACTCCAATGTCATTTTCGGCCAGCAGACATCATCCCTTCAAGCAACGTGCCCTTCCCGAGCCCATTCACTTTTCTAAAAAGAGTCAATATGTTGCTAATATGCATATTTTTCCAAATGTACGTTTTTCTAATCCGTTTGTATATTTACGTCTCTCGATATCTCGTAATGTCAGTGCTACGATTATTATCGTTGAACGTCATAAATTATAATCATCACAATCATCACCCTCACCATCATACTCTGTATCACATGCATGATCATCGCAATTATCATCACAACCATGATAAATCTTCACAAACATTATTGTCATCACATTCATTATCACCATCATAATCACAATCATCACCACAATCATCATCACAATCATCGGCATCATCTTGATCATCATTACAATGACCATCAGAATCTTGCCTGGATGTGTAGAATCTCGGCATAGGTGGTGAGTGGGTTCCATGGCGCGTGTACTTTCACAAAGGTGGTGCGTCCGCTCACCGACTCCTAGTGGATGGCACGAAGTTCATCGTCAGACTCTAGATGAGTGCATTTAGTTGTATTTATTAGACTTTGTTTGACCAGGTGAGAGTTCAAGGGAACAGGATGGTCTCATTTGGAAGAGTGTCCACGGCCGCGTGGATTTTCGTGCTTGTGTCACGTGTTGTTAGCACCTCGTGCCGATCAACGTGTGGCACAACCCAAAAGCAAATTGCATAATGTACGTGCAGTTATCGAACACGTATTACTACAGTATAAATAGCTGACATGCCACATTAAGGTGGAGACTGTTATACCCTCCAGTATAAATGGGTAAGCCACAATGAATCCATCTTAAGATTGTGCATGGTGGGGTAAAGTATGGGTATTCGCTATCTCTTTCAAGACGTCTGGCAAGCATAGAAGAGTAGGCCATATACCCTCCAGCGGGGATCTTTAGCGCTCCTACTCAAGGAATGTATGCCAGCAGTGATATTATGAAGCAATCACAGTCTAACACCTTTTTATTTGTATACAGTGTCTGTCATCTATAGCAGAGAGACACGCAGGAAACTTACCTCCTTGGGTTCAATCTCGAGATCTAGCCCCATCTTCATCAGGCTTGCCTGATATTCGGTCCTCTTCTTCTGTCAAACAAAATTGACCATCTGTGTTATACATTGTTCTCAGTTGTGTCACTGTGGGAGTCAAGTCAAGAGGTGAGGAAACTTCTTGAACTCTTACAGTGAGTAGAGCCTCACATGGGAATCAATCAGAGAACGGCTCTGCAAAGTAGCATCACTGAACTGCTTCAGTCGGTGTCACTTCAGCAGACCTTAATAAAATAAAAATTTGCACAGCTCTTTGTCAATCAACTGTTTGAGTTCACCTTATTTGTTACAGGGATGGTCTCACTTAGCTAGTTGCTTTGCTATTTTACAAGGGAGATAGATCCATTGTGCGTGGGTACAATAGCAACAAAATAAACAAAAACATCAATATTGCAGAGAATGCATACTGGGTACTTCAGCACTGTTGTAATAGTTTTCCATTTGGCAGTTAGAATGTGGATATTACATGTATCCTGTAAGTTATGTCTGGGTGTCGGTGTTTGCAATATGAAAGTGGTGTATTTATTTAGGAGTTGTGGATGGAGTGTGATACGTAACGATAATTGATTGTTGTTCGCCAAAGCAGTGAGGCGTATGGTTCAGGGTATGGATGTGCGAGTTGAGTGATGGGAGTCTATCGTTCATTGACTAGCGTGGTCTGCAGTTGACGATACAGTTTGATAAAGGATGTATACCGTGGATTTAAAGACTCGTATGGAGGTGGCAGGGTGACTCAGCAGTCAGAGAGCTGAGTTGGCACCACTGCGTCAAACCTAGGTTTAGAGGCGTGTGGTGTTGCACGTGGGGAGGGGTGATAATGCTGGGTGCAGGAAGGTGGAGCATTATTTGTAGATTCCTCGTTCTCACCTGATTGTTGATGGCGTCCTGAGAATGGACCTCATCATCGAACGCGAGGATGAAATCGATCCGACGGACTCCATCGCAAAAGTAGACAGTGTCCTACACGCAAAGGCAAGCACACACACGAATATGAGAGATGTAATAGCTTATGCATGAAATGTATATTTATTCATAAGCTCATGATACATGTATCAGGACATAAGTTAATCTGCTATTTGTATGCAAGTTTATTGCTATGATGATGTACTAGTTTACCCAGGAAAACCTCATTGAGTTTACATTTTTATTTTCAAGGAGGGTCCTACCAAGTTCTGTTTTTTTGCAGTCGAGAACGAAGTTGCTTAGTTTAATTCCAATTGAATAATTTGCATGTATTTTTTCAGGATTGGTACGTTTGGCCAATACCAGTTACAGTGTCATTTAGCTATGGGAGGAAACCAGAGACCTGGAGAAATATGTACACAAAGCATCTAGCCCCTGTGCATTATACAAAAAACATCAGTATTTTCTAAAGTGCATTGTGGTAATGCTATCTTAAACCACCATCAAAATAAAGTTGAGCAAATGTGACAGACTAACAGCAGCAGTTATGCAGTGATATGCAACTGTGGACCGGTGTAATCCTCATTCGGACTCATCAGCACAGTATAGTCACCAAAACGCACTGCTGCAAAGGCTGCAAATCTATAAATGAGGAGCAGCCATGTCTACACTTTGGGGCCCATTAGTTGGCGAATGCAAACAACAACTAAATCTGTAAATACCAGGAATCTCCCATCTTTGACATTAGCCAAGCTAATTTATAGGCTGTGCAAATCCACGTTGTGCCGCATTGTACCTGGGTCAGGGTAGATTGAAATGATGACGTCGAAAAGTCTTGCGGCACCGTTGAAGGCTGAGCCTCATGCCCCTCCGCTCCCTCCTCCTCATTCATTCTCTCCACGAGCTCTGCATAGGTAATGTGGGGGTAGAGGGTTCATTGCATTAGGGATAGGGGAGGCAGGTGCAGGGATGGGAATGTCGGTAAAGAACCGCACATGGTACTCATGTGTAAAGCTTTCTCATAAATGTCGACGCTGCTCCAGTGTGAGTACACCTGTGGTATAAAGTTGTATTACCATTAGGGGACTTTTACCCCATTGAATATCGTACACTTTAAGCAAAGCCGTGCCCAGCATGGTCAGACACAAACCAGGGCAAAAAATATTAGTTAGAATATGCAAAGTCATTTTTGCCCTGACAGCTTGTCAGCTATACTCTTTGGTTCTTTCGGTAAAGTCACGTAGGTGAAAACAAAAAACAAAAAATATAAATATAAATAAATCACCACGTTTCGCATGCAACACAAGCTATCAACATCAGGTGTGACAACCACAGCAAGGAAACTGTTTTACTGAAGTGGGAGAGAAACCAGGGTTAGGGTAGTTAAATAAGTCAGAGAGGGGGAGGGTGGGGGGTGCATGGGGCGAGGAGTGCGAGCGCTGCAAGCGCTGCAGAGACGCTGAGAGTAAAAAAGAGGCAACATGATTACTGCCAAGATGGAAGCTTGTCAGCTTCTGCGAGAGCTTCCCCGTGACCACACAGATCATGGTGGTTACTTGACCACATTTCAATTGAAGTGCTGTCGTCCTGACAGTTCTGTTCCTTCACCTGAAGAAGGCCACTTGTGTTGTGGCCGAAACGTCGTGATTTTTGTTGTTTTATTTTTTACCTACGTGACTTTACCCAATAGAACCAAAGAGTATGGATCCTTGCAGTCACGAAAGCTTCAAATCAACATTTCACCACTCTGGTTAATGTGGGTTGGTGAAGACGTATAGTATGTATAGTACAACCAATTTTGATGGACTGCCCTTTGCTGCCCACCATGTAGCCCGACACCACACTTTTAGACCTGTTATGCACTATGCTGGCTCAAACCCTGCTGAGCGTCCGATTAAAACACTGACGAGATCTCAATATTTAAAACTGGCCCAAAGCCCCGTCATAGCACGAACATTACACTTTACCTATCTCAACAAATGTGGACATCATGAATCTTTGGTCTAATCTCAGATCTTGTGAGTTAGAACTCGGGGGCTCCTCATGCACAGCCAGCCAAGGATAACTCCCCGCTATAGTGACGTCACAGCAAAAGGGCGTGACGTTACCTAAATATGGGCGTGGTCAAAAGCGGCCCCATCCCCCGCTCTTCCCGACCTTGCTTCCCCCCTTGCCGAGGTTACCCACATGAACAATAATAATACATCATAGATGTACATTATGAAAGGATCAATGATTTTCACAAAACTGCTCCTGTACGGCCTTTTGCAAATCCCCTGCTGGAGAGCCTCTTGACGAACGCACGAATCGTGTTGGTTATTTGCACATACTTCACCATGAAAGTGAGTATGGGTTGGTAAAGGAAAAGGAGGAGCATTAACGTACAAACAAAAAACTATTTTACTAGAATGCCTTCTGCTTCCCATCATGTAGCCTGTAACACCTGGTATGCACTACCCAGGCTCCAACCTCCTTAACGTTAGATGGAGACATCTGGCACATCCCCAGCAGTTTTGTCCACAGGCTCAACATTTAACACAAACACACATCCCTAACACTAACGTTAAACTTTACCTATCTCGACGAAGGTAGACATCGTGAATCTTTGATTTTTTTCTCGAATTCAGAGTCAGAAGTCAGGAGCTCCTCGCGTGCACAGCCAGCCCACGATAAAGTCCGACCCAGAATGATGTCACCGTGACGTCGGTTCAATATAGGCGTGGCCAGAATGTGGGTGTGGCCAACGGCGGCGGCTTCCCCGCCCCCCGCTGCCCCTCCCCGCAGGTTTCTCTCAACCCTCAGTGCGCATGCGCAGGCCGCGCGTCTAGGACATCGCCTTCAGCGGCCGTTGGCGACGCGGCGGTTGTGGCGGGAAAATTAATAAAAAACTTCTCCGAATAACCGCGACCTTTAACTACCCTCACGGATAATCCACACGGATCTCTGGACGGCAAGGCGAAGACGATCAATGGAATAATCTCCGGTGAGAGACGGAGAGAGATGGGCAGGCGTGAGGGCGAGCCAGGTTCAACTTTGTTGAACGCTGAGCGCAGAGTGAATGGGGTTTGCTTCACTCAGCACGCGGCTTGGACACTTCGGTGTGCAAAGTGTTGTCTGGTTGTGCCGTGTAAAGAAGGAGGACTTTCAGTAAATGTCGTTGGTTTGTTAATGGGAGTGTGTGGCACGGTAATGGACTGGGTACGACTTACAACACAAGTTCTGCTCACATTGCACGCTAAGGGTTAGCACGGCGATTACTACGCGTGCATTTATTAGTTGTTGTTCATGTTAAAAGTAGTATTGATTGTTAAGACAATAATGTTTAGTATTTGTAGGAGAATCATTTCAATATTGTACAGTATAGCATTGTCCTGCTGTGTGACTCTCACGTGGTGAGCATCAGTGCAGCAATATTCAGTACGTGGTTGTAATGTACTTCTATAGCCCCCCTGCCACCAGTGCAGCAATATTCAGCACGTGGTTGTAATGCACTTCTATAGCCCCCTGTCACCAGTGCAGCAATATTCAGTACGTGGTTGTAATGTACTTCTATAGCCCCCTGCCACCAGTGCAGCAATATTCAGTACGTGGTTGTAATGCACTTCTATAGCCCCCTGCCACCAGTGCAGCAATATTCAGTACGTGGTTGTAATGTACTTCTATAGCCCCCTGCCACCAGTGCAGCAATATTCAGTACGTGGTTGTAATGCACTTCTATAGCCCCCTGCCATCAGTGCAGCAATATGCAGTACGTGGTTGTAATGTACTTCTATAGCCCCCTGCCATCAATGCAGCAATATTCAGTACGTGGTTGTAATGTACTTCTATAGCCCCCTGCCACCAGTGCAGCAATATTCAGCACGTGGTTGTAATGTACTTCTATAGCCCCCTGCCATCAGTGCAGCAATATTCAGTACGTGGTTGTAATGAACTTCTATAGCCCCCTGCCACCAGTGCAGCAATATTCAGTACGTGGTTGTAATGTACTTCTATAGTCCCCTGCCATCCATGCAGCAATATTCAGTATGTGGTTGTAATGAACTTCTATAGCCCCCTGCCACCAATGCAGCTATGTTCAGTACGTGGTTGTAATGCACTTCTATAGCCCCCTGCCATCAGTGCAGCAATATTCAGTACATGGTTGTAATGCACTTCTATAGCCCCCTGTCACCAGTGCAGCAATATTCAGTACGTGGTTGTAATGTACTTCTATAGCCCCCTGCCACCAGTGCAGCAATATTCAGTACGTGGTTGTAATGTACTTCTATAGCCCCCTGCCACAAGTGCAGCAATTTTCAGTACGTGGTTGTAATGTACTTCTATAGCCCCCTGCCATCAGTGCAGCAATATTCAGTACGTGGTTGTAATGCACTTCTATAGCCCCCTGCCACCAGTTCAGCAATATTCAGTACGTGGTTGTAATGAACTTCTATAGCCCCCTGCCACCAGTGCAGCAATATTCAGTACGTGGTTGTAATGTACTTCTATAGCCCCCTGCCATCCATGCAGCAATATTCAGTATGTGGTTGTAATGAACTTCTATAGCCCCCTGCCACCAATGCAGCTATGTTCAGTACGTGGTTGTAATGCACTTCTATAGCCCCCTGCCATCAGTGCAGCAATATTCAGTACATGGTTGTAATGCACTTCTATAGCCCCCTGCCATCACCAAACTCACACTGACCAGCGTGGTGAAGTATGGTAAATAACCCCTCCCCCTGGGAGCTGCATAGCATGGGACAGCTGTCAGCCAGCAATGGATTTAAAAAGGAGCTGTACTCCGCACACATTCTTATTCAGGGTAGGGTAAGGAACTTGGAGGTTCGGTACGCATAATGTGCTCGGAAAGTATTGTATTCTGTATGTGTGTTGAACCTCTTTCGCATCGTACAAAGCCAACCGTGCTCTTCGGAGGTGCGATAATATATAAATATAAGTAGTCATACTACTGTAATACCACTTAATATTTAGCATTCATTGTATTAGTAGTACGGTAATTTTTTTATATGCAGGTGTGCATGCCAAACGTTAACCAATGTTAAATGTTAAGCCTTCTCTTTTGAATACAGTGTGTTTTAAACATGGAGTTGTCTCCAGCTAATTCTTAAATGTATATCATTCATAATGTAGTAGTAGGCAGGTAGTGCATTTATGACACTTCAATTGTACATAGAGCTTGCAGGTGTGATGAAGGAAACCATGGGAAAGGCTGGAATTTTTGTTGAAAAAAGGACAACAGCCACAGTAGCTTAAGAGACCTAACGCGAAGTGGTCGACACTGGCCCATGCGATCGCATTGCGACAGCGGACCCACTTTCCGCACACAGCAGCTCCTCATGGTGCCCCCCATACCAGGACCAGTGGTGACCTTGTAGCCACAGCCATTCCTCTCCCTGGCCCCATCCGGTCCAGGCATCCCAAATCGTACAAAATGTACTGCAACGGTGGTGAGACAAACAGCCCTTCGGGCGACAGCACGGTGACGGACACAAGCCCTCGCGGCAGCCTGGGCAGCACGCTGCTCCGGACCGGAAGCGGGGGCTAGCGCAGCCCTGTGGTGTGCGGAGAGCAGTGCTGCTCGTAGGCGAGCGGTGCGCTGGACGCCTACATCGAGGACTTTGAGCAGAGCGGAATCTGTGCGTCACCGCCACCCAGGATACGTGCAGAGCACAGCGCCGCGCAGCATGGCGGAGCGGAGACGCGCGGAGGAGAGGAGGATGCACAGTGTGGATGAGGGTGGGTTGCGCCTCTCGCCACGCGAGGAATCGCTCCGTGGTGCTTGCACTCGAGTGGCTATCGAGTGTGCACGCGGTGCAATGGTATTGAAGCTATAGTAATAGGTTTTTACCCTTTTATCTGGCACAAAAACTGACACCTTTATACAAGGGATCATGTTTGCAATAACCACAACACAAGTAGTCAAAATGCAAACAAAAAAGACAACTCTGATAATATGCACTGTCCTTGAATTTGATTGGTCCACACCCGAGATGGCTTTTCTGAGATCCCAGTCTCCACTGGTGTTGGACCAGAAGACGCAAAAAGGCGTCTTCTTATTCTTAGCGTCTTCTGTTTGCATTTTGACTACTTGCGTTGTGGTTATCGCAAACATGATCCCTTGTATAAAGGTGTCAGTTTTTGTGCAAGATAAAAGGGTAAAAACCTATTACTATATCTTGTTACTGGCAAAGGAGGTCTCATAAGGTATCGAAGCTAGTTGACTGGAGGGGGGATAATTGGAGAGGAGAACCCCATTTATTTGCTTGTACTGGGTGCTTGTCAATTATGCTATGCTATCATGAATGTAATGTAATTCCCCTAGAAAAAAAAACCCTTAATAAGGTCTAAAGATACATTTTCGTGAGAGTCCCACACTGGGATGCTTGGCAAATTCCATTAATGAGTTCATTTTATGTCAGAGAAAACTATCCACAGTAAGTACACGCATATGAGAGGATAGCATAGGTCTGAACAGATAGGTCGGTGCATGCATTTCTTTCTCCTGTCATCTTCCAGCAACTTCACTGATTAGCGAGTTTGTAAAGTTTGTGAAATCTAAGTGATCCTCCAACCTTTGTGTCAAAATTTGCAGATCCTAGACTGGACACATCTGAAGTTTAAACAATAACAGCTCATGCACTGATTTATCCCATATTCTCACAAACTCCACAAACGGATAACATCATTAGTTACTGATGGTGCAAAGTAAGGCAACATTGCAGGATTGCCGTTCAGGGGTCAAGGAATCTAGGGGAGAGCAAATTCATTGTGTACCAGTAAAATGTCTGTGGGTCTTACATTGCAGGTGGCATGCTGCCTGTGGAGGACCTCATCTCGGGCACGTGCAGCCTCACTGCTGCGCTGCAGCGGTCATGGCTTATAGCCCGACGGTCAGTCTAACCACGGACCAGCTCCTAGAGGCGCCAGTTGACGGTTCCTCCAAGTCCTTGTTCCGCTCGCCTGGCGCCCACCGAGACCTCGCAGTGTCGCACAGAGGCAAGCGGTCATCTCTCGGGGTCACCGCGCACAGCCTCGGCGCATCATTGGTGAGGGGCAATAAGCCAACTGAACGGTTGAGCTCAACAGCGAGAAGCAACAAGGCCCTGATGCCATTAAATGAGTCGGCAAAGCCCAAAAATTATTTCTTTTCTAACCAGAAGAATGTTTTGTTGTACTTACGGAGCAGTGAAGCAACTAGGCGTGAGCACTTGCCGAACGGCGGCTGTGCGACAAGTACCTATCCCAGGTGGTTGACAAGCCAAGAGGATGAGCTGGATGTGTCGGGGATCACGAGCATTCCTGAGCTCAGGTACCCAGCCTGGCTGCGTGACTGCGATGTGGACTCCCAGACCAGCAGCCACGAGACGGATACCAGCACGAAGAGAGCAGGTGCCGCTCAGAGCCCGCAAAGCAGACCAAAGTACCCAGAGTGGCTCAAAGATTTGGACATCTCCGGCCTTACGAATGTAGCCAACGAGGAGCCCGTGTCAGAGGACCTTAGATCCCTAGGTGTGTGTGTGTATATATATATATAGTCTGTATATAGCAGATGACATTTCATATGTTTTCAGGTACATATTCAGTCTTTTCTCACAGAGACGACTGAGCGGCCACCCTTGTGGTTGTGACGTGCGATGCGTGATTCTTGATGCACAGCCTCATTGGAGGAGCTGCTGAGCAGGGCGCGCATGGAGTTGGAATCCCCCGGCTTGGAGGCCCCCTCCCCGGGCAGCTTCAACACGGACGTCTTCCTAGGGGCTGATCGTCCCTGGGAAAACCCCTCCACGCCATTGTGAATTTATCTTTATATTCACACTCACGCACAGCATAGAGGCTGCACCGCCTCTAAGTATGATGTCAGATTATGAATGTTATAAGCTAAGCAGGTAAGCCTGGTTATTACTTGGATGGGAGACTATTTGGTAATAGCATATATTATAGATTTTGGCTGCTAGGTAACCAGGAGTTAGTAATACAGCAATGGAATCTTGAATCTATATCCGGAGTTTTGCATTTTACTCCCTCTGTTTTCACCGGGTTCTCCGATTTCCTCTCACATACCACTCGCTGATGAAATTTGCAAAATATCACTGCCAAACCCGCCTGAGACTTGGTGAGATTTTTCTGGCTTCCACCATGATAATAAGTCAACCAAGTAATTTTCTCTCAATCGTGTCTCTTCTCAGGGCCGTGTACCACCTGTCGCGTCTGAAAGAGCTGGTTGACACCATCAAGGAGAACAAGGATGGCTGCATTTTAAGGCGGTGGTCGAGGTTTGTACTCAGAAGGATACGTTCGCTTGGTCCTGCTAATTCATGGTTGTTAAACATCAATGGTACTTCAGGTGCTGTGGTGTGAATCGCAATTACTTGTGAACTTGTGGGGCCCATGGGGCACAGTAATTGCCCTGTTAATGGAAGTGCCACAACAAAGTATTGGAAAAATGTGATGAAGTTCGTTCAGGGTTGGAGTTAGTGAATGGTTGCAGCAGTATTTTGCACAGCAAATCCATGCAGACTCAAATGTCACTTGAAAGAGAACGGATATGTGAAAAATATTGTGAGCACAACTAAACTTATTTTGGTTTTAGCCATTTTGGAAGGAGACTACTTTATTGGGAACATACATGCTAGTATTTGTGTAGTTATAAACATTTGGGAAATCACTGTAAAAGTACATTTGCTTATTTAGATTGCACTATACCTGTATTGTAAAATTTCAGAACCTTTTATGTAACTTGTAATCAATAAACCAAAGTTGCATATTGTATGCAACCCATGACTTGGATTGTTTTTATCATGTCTTGTTTAGCATGGTTGGTTATGTACAGTGTGAAAGAAATTCAACATACATTAAATATTTTCTGATATTTGAATGTTTATATTGTACATGTATATTTATTTTACAATAAATCTGAGACAAAGGCTTATACACATGGAATTGAAAATATTCAGCTATGATTTGTATTTCTCAAGTATTTTAAGAAAAGTCAGCGAGTCTCGTGACATGTCTTCACATTTGGGGGTGATGATTGTGATGGATATCCAAGCATTAACCTGCTTACATTCCTAGAGTATGTAAGGTGAATTTGGGCATTCTGGGTGATTGGGTTTTAGGCCAAACACAGGCAGATGGTTGGGGATAGATGTTTTCAAGCATCTATTAATTATTCATCGGCATGTACTATCTTACTATGATGTAAAGTTCAAAGACATGGTTCATGAAGGGAATGGAATAAAAACTCAACTGTGCACAAGTATGGAGGAATTAATACTTGGAATTCAATGCAAAGATCTGGCCATATGGCGTTTACTGGGCACCAGGGTTGCCAAACAACACATGAAAGATGTGTATCAGGCACAGCCTCTGCATTATGAAAAAAATATCACTTCCTGAAGAAGTGCATTTTGCTTCTCCTGTCTTAGGTCACCAAAATAAATTAGAGCAAATGTGACTCGACTGACACAGGCAGCATTTATACTTGTGAAGTGTTCTCCTTCCGACGTGTGGTGTGTGTCGCACACACTGTCGAAGACGAGGTAGTTGCAGGAGACATCGTCTCTTTATTATCTTGTTCACACCAACTCCGGCCTCACTCGACCACGTTGCCATAGAGCCCGGCCTAGACACGACCCTGTCCGTGTTGCACCGACGGCGTCGACCGAGAAGGCCAGCTACTGTCTGGCCACGCAATGATTGGGCGAATGCGGTGGCAACGACAGCGACGACGAGACGAGTCCACTCCCAGAACCGGCAGCCCGGAGCTCTCGCTCTCCGCTGCTTATATTATATTCTATATTCTACTCGGCGCGGCTTGGCTCTGCCCTATCCACGCCTCCCTTCTCGAACCGACCAGAGGGTTCCAGAGGCTTCCCTATGAGGTCTTCCATGACCCTTGCCCCAATTCCTCTGCCCGGCCGGCATACCCGTATATATGCTCAACGGCGTGTGTGCAAACTTTCCACTGCAGTTGCCGCTGCTGGACAGCAGTCAGCGCTGTGTCACTACACTTGTATGAACACAAGAATTACATAATCATGTCTACACTTATATGTAATGGGCTGAGATAGGCGCACACAACTTCTTGGGAGGCAACACTATTTATTAACACCAACACATTACACTTAACATAAATTTCGATTTAAAGCTTTCGTGACTGCGGGCTAACACCAATCCCGAATATCCGCCCCCACAGCCCTTTAAATAATCTCCAATACAGCCCCCCAATCGGCTATGCGTGTATGAGTGACGTCCCTGCCCTCTAACCCCCGACCCCCCCGTCCCGCGCGTGCGATTGGTGTGTCGCTCTAAAACTGACAAATCCCCACCCCGCAGCCCTTTAAACAATCTCCATTGCCCGGCATCGGCAGCAATGCGTGTGCGAAGGACGTCATTGCCCTCTGACCCCTGACCCCCCGTTCAGTTCGTGTGAGTGGTGCGCAGGGTTGTGTGAGCGGAGACGTCGCGTTTGAGTGGCTGAGAAGCGACGGATTGATTCCAGGCAGCCACGTGCCAGCCCCGAGCTATGCCCCACAAACAGGACCCGCGGATCCGAGGGGCTGCGGCGCGAGGAGAGGAGCCGGAGAGCGGCAGCCCTCTCACCGCGAGCGAGGAGTCGAGTAGCGGCTGCTCTCACTCGAGCGAGGAGTCCGGAGCCCGCAGCCCTCCCGAGATCAGCCCTCCCCCGGGGGGGGGGAGCCGGGGGCCCGCGTCCCCCACAACTGACAACCTGTGTACCAACTGGCCGAGCGAGAGTTTGTGTGTATTTGAGCGCAATCGTGCCAGTGTTTAGCTGTACCAGGGAGTTTGGTGCAGCAGAGTGTTTCGGTGTAGCAGGGTGTCCTTATTGTGCCGGCACACTACCCTTCTATCCATAATGTCGTAGGGTGAGCTCCATTAAACGTTAACTCGGACCCCAACCTGTCAAAGCGCCTAATCTCGGAACGTGGTTCTCAACCTCTTACCTCACCCATGCTACGTACCTTTGAGACGTCCTGCTTTTACAAATGTTGATGAACTGGAGGGCAAAGGTCTGGAGGACCCCACATGGAGTCTGGTTTCTCACACCCGAGCCTCCTGTGACATTTCTGGAGGCTTCTCTGGAATCTTTGTCCCATTTATTGAGTGCAGATTTGGCTTACTTCTAGCTTCATCCCAAGACGTCATCCAGTTTGGAAATACCCGAAGGTTGTGGGAGTCGCCCCGTGCTTCAGTTTCTTTCCAACCCTCGCAATGGCCGGTTGCTCACCAACCGGAAGTCTTTTGCTGCTTACACCACGACCGAGGTGTTGAGAGCAGCCATCTCGTGGCTGGTCGGCAATGGAGATGGTATTGTCGATTTGGGGAGCGTGAGTCTGTGGCGTTGGTGGTGCTGCTGTCACGGAGGCGACACGAGTTTAGGAAATTCAGTTTTGTGGGTTTCCTGTAGCGAGCACTGAAAGATCCTCCCTTCCTCTTTCTCCACCCTTGTCTCTACTGTCTCCATGTCCCCGTTCAACTCTTTCTACACCGCTTTCCTTGAATGTGCAGCTGCCTTTACGGCCTCCCCTCTCCCCTTCTCTCCACCACCAACCCATCTCCGTCGTAATCTCCTCCCCTTTGTTCAGGCTCTTCCCTCTCTTCCTCAGTCTATGGATGGCGTTATTGTTTATCGGGCTCTTATACAAAAAATGGAGCTTATTTTAGCCTTTGAATAGGATTTTCTGTTTTCTTTCGGTAGCATGTTGCGTACATAGGGAAGATCGAGCCACGCCACCGGTTCCCATTATCAAAATCTTTGTCAACTTGTCTCCCTCGGTAGGAATGCCTTTCCTTCTCCAGCAAGCAATTGTCTTCTCTCTCTCCTCCGGTATTTCTTCCGATGCGCTTTCTTAATCTCGCTTGCTGTGTGTATCGGCTCTATCATTCAACAAGGGCAAATTAAAAAAATTGCTTTTTTTTCCTCCACTGCTTTACCACTATACCTCCTGAGTGGGTACTCGGAGTTTCATCTAATGTACTATTTGATGAGTCGCTTCCACACAGCAGAAAGGCGGTAGCTATCCGAACTGTAAATTTTTCTTCCAATTTCGATAGATTCTCGAATTATTCTTGGGCAGTAGTAGCTAGTTTTGCACAGAATTTCAACATTAAAATCAACTGAGTGTCCTTGTTGGCACGTGTGTTCTGCTACTGCTGAACATGGGTGCCAACAAATAATACATTATTTAAATGCATGCCTATAAAGGGCAGCATACTTCAATAGGGATTACCATTGGTACGGCTATTTTAATACACAATAGACAGGAAGGACAAGATCAAAGGGCTCTCATAATGCACATGCATAATGTACGTTGACTCGGTAATCTCCCCCCCCCCCCCCCACTTTGCGCGAGAGTGCCACAAATCTGGCTGTCGCCTGATGAAGCTAGTTGTAATTACTGGCAAAACGTCGTACTCCGATTGTAAATGTTGTGGCTTGGCTCTCCAAAGTACCAGTGACGAATTGGCTTGTTCTGTTTCCGTGACAACCCTACTAGTTGGCTGTGTCGAGTGGTGGCGGGTTTTAACGACACGTTTATATATGTATGCGATCTAATCCAAAAAACACCTCTATGGATGATGTTGGGCGCGAAATAACAATAATTTCTAGTTTTCCTCATTCACATCGTGATTCGTATGAAAAGACATGAGATGATTGAGACATGTTAAATCATAAACGTATTTATTAATATATATACAGATAGTCCTCGACTGCAATGTCCTTGTCCACGTGCAAACAGAGTTAGGATAGCAGCCTCCTTTAAAAGTCAGAGTAGATTCATACGCTGTAGAAGACAGTTGACGAATCCTCGTTGCTTGATTCCTCCTCGGATCCCTTCAGCAGTGAGTCGTCACCAGTCTTCTCTGCCTGCTCATTCTCCATGTGGCACCGCTGGGGTGGGTGCAATACGCCAGGAGACTCCTTATGCAGCGAGCAGCGAAGCAGGCCCATCTCTGCCTGCTCATCCTCAACGTGGAATTGAGGCGATGGCGGTGAGCTGGGGGCATCGGTGAGGAGGGTGTTACGGAGACGGCCCAGCTCTGCCTGCTGCAGAATCGTCTGTACGACGAAGCGCTCGCGGCGCCTGCAGGCGCACACATGGGATGGCGTGTCCGGGATGATGTATGCAATGCAGGCCTTCGTGAGTAACACCACGTGCTGCACACGTCCACACACAGGTAAAGGATTTTCAGTTTCAGGATTTGCATGTAAAGGGTGCTTACTGAATATAATATGGCAGCATCTCAAAGTGCTTTACATCTCAGGTCAACTATTCCGGGGACCTGCAGCCTAGGGATATTATATTGTTACGTCGTTTTTCCCAAATTAAATTAAGTCATTTGAGTAATTTTTGAACATTTGGCAAATTATACCGAGGCACTTTTTTTGAATTACTTAATGGGTTTTTTACTTTCACTATGCAGCAGGCAACATTTATGATGTGCAGTTAATGCACCCACCGTATTCACCTGGGCAGCCGCAAATTACCGCAACAATCAGCAAACACTTACACTCGGCCATGTCACCACTACAAAGATTCCCTGTGTAGCCTTTCACAGACTGAGACAAGTGCATCTATGAAGGTTCGCACAGTGCCTGTGGGGGTGGTGTGCACCTTTATCTCGCCAGTGATGATTTTCACACACTTCATCAAGTACTCATTTTAAGACAGAATCGACTTAAGGGAAGCTCAACACTGGTTCTAATATTTTCCACTGTTGTTGGCTGTGGCCAGAAATAGTACTCCGGTCACACAGGATTGGTAGCGCAGTTCACAAACAACAACGCAGCCGCTCCCCTTCCCACAAGCACACATGCTTACGTGTGACAAATTGCATCAACAACATGAATCGTCTGCTGCATGATGAAAGTATTGTATTACCACTATTATTTGTGATCTCAGAAATACTGTGCAATTGTGAGGTGTAATAGCATTACTGGCATTATCTGTAATGACCCATTGACAATGATCACGGTTTGCTCTGCTGACCTTAACAACTGCTCACAGATGAGTCTATACGATGGTGCAGTAGTGTAAGGCTTTGCACACTAGACTTGCAATCCAGAGGTCACGGGTGTGAATTGATCTTTGGTCGTGGGAGTGTAAACAATGGTGAAAGTTTGTTTTACATTCCACTGCCTCTATCCACCTAGCAGTGTAAATGGAATACATCCAGTCAATTGGTCGGCTGAGTTTGGTTCTGTCCAGTGTGGGAACTCCCACATCTTCCCAAGACGTCTGACCAGTGTGGAAGAGCAGTAAAAATACATCTTAAGGGTCTCTCTTGAGCTCCCTATAGCAGGAGCGCTTTTGCCATCAGTGACATGAGCAAGTAATTGGAGGACTGTACCTTTATCTTTCAATGGGTTAATGAATTTGTGTGTGTGTGTGTGCATGGTGATGTGTACCTGCATGGCAATGACGAAGGCCAGCTTTGCCGTCAGTACTTGCCAGTACTGCTTGGTGACGGAGTAGGCTTGGGGATGACCCGGCGGGTAGCGATGACCTGGATACCTACACACGTACAACCACAAGCACGCATGGACTATATTGAGCAAAGTGCCTCGAAAGTAGAGTTGGCGCTAAATTGAACAAGTATGGTTGTGCACAAACGGGAAATGCGTTCACAGCCCTTAAACAAATCCGCTTCTGAAAGAGGGCCTTCCCACAACGTGCAGCTTGTGGGGGCTCTTTTGACAATGGTTCACGCTGGTCCATGCCAGGTTGGTGAAGGCAGGGAGTATAGATAATGGGAGAGCAATATAGCACAACTGTTAATTTTGCTGAACTACCCACTGCTTACAACCTAGCTCCACAGTCGCCTACTGCACCTGCATTGTGCATGGTGATCATCAATCTAAGCACGAACAAGGCTCAAGCCGGCTTGACTTCCGGAATCTAAGATCAGCTGTATTCGTGGTGATTTGATCATAATCAAGTAAGGTTATATTAAATATCGATCAATATGGTTATATTGATTATAGTTGTGTATGCCAGCAATTCAAAAACGTTAGAGAAAAGGGTTGGTAGATCGCATCAATTTCTTAACTATCTGTGCTGAGGTGACCAGAAGATGGCTGTAGACCAAGTGGTTTCATGTCTGTGTGAACCTTTAAGCTTCATTTCATTATCATGGGTTCTCCAGGACCTCTTATTGCATCCCACATGCATAAGACCACCTTAAACTGGAATCCCAATGCACGGTCTTCCTGCAAAGGGATCTTGAGACTTAATTAAGCAGTCGTGGATCGATAGATAAATACATAACATTACTCTTTAGCAAGGTAACAATGAGCTAGAATTTATATCAATCTATTATTATATTTCTCTAAATGGGACTTTGGTTGTGAAGCCATCCCACCCGTACCCACTGCTCCCCCCCTCCAATTCCCCCCCCACCCCCTTTACTGTCCCCACCCACCATGCACACTCTTCCCCCAACCCTACCACAACCCCTTACTACCCAACTAAGCCAAACCCTGTGTCCACGGTAAGGGGCAGGGCATAAACAGAGGTGGGGCCTAGGGGAAGTGTGGGTCTTAAAAGGAAAGTCACGGAGTGAAATGAGGAAGAAAACGAGCCTAATCAGGAAGGGGCGGAGCCAGGAGGATGCCACACCCAGAAGGATGTCACATCTACCTGGACAACACACCCAGACATCAGTGCATCACATTCGCAGGGACGGCACCCCCGATAGCTGGGCATGACACTGAATGGCACAAACCTGCAGGTTGTGTTGATTGCCGGATCAAACCAGGCTGGCAGGATGTTGGGATAATTTTGCTCCTTGAAGTCGCTGATCTTGAAAATTGAAAAGCTGTCCTCCGTGTACCCATGCATTGTAGGCGAACCTGTGCCATACTCTGCTGAGTATCCATAATAATACACCAGGCGTGGGATGATGTCCGTTGTGAACGCCAAGATGCATGACTGTGGAATTAGCATACAGAGGCACAGCGATAGCGGTCACTTAGCATGCAATGATTTGACCAAGGCTTCTGAACATCTTACCTTGGCAATTACATTAATTTTCACAAATACAATTTGGGGGGTTGCTGCCAGAGTGAAATGGTTACCATATAAGGACTTGCAATCTGGCAGTTGAAGCAATGGATCATTTTCTTAAATCTCCCCCACCTCTGTCCAATTAGCAATATAAATGGGTTCATCACTGTTTTAGCACAGGTGTAGAGGTGTTAACTACGCGCTGTTGCGTAACCCGCGTTGCCACCAGGGCGGTGCAGCATTACCCCTGGGTACAACGGTTGGGGTCAGTCGAGGTGAAACGGATCGTGGCCAGGGTTTGGTGCGAACCAATCAGACGGTTCCACGTGGGAATGTATGATTGGTTCTACCTGGCCACGAAGGGGTATAAGACGGGTGACCCAACGGACCTCGAGGAGTTCGCTCCTTGCACGAAGACAGAAGACTGGGCTGAAGCCTAGCTAGGACCCTGGACCAGCCTTTCAGCCCTTCTAAGGGCTAAGGCTCGGCATACCCAGTGGTCAGGACCCACCGGGCCAGCGGTGGGTCAGATAGCCTCCCCTAGGTCCTAGCCGGAGGACTAGGATAGCGGTAGACGTGTGAGTCCTGCCAAGTCCGGAGGTTGTACCTCCTTAGGTATCAAGGAGGTTAGTGGTAGACGTGTGAGTCCCGCCAAGTCCGGAGGCTGTACCTCCCTAGGGTATCAGGTGTGGGGACCGAATATCCCTCTGTGTGTGTTAAGTGATGTATAAGGAAATAATACAATAAACAGAGTGTGCCTCCTAAAGAAGTCTGCTCGTCCTTACAACACTACAACTGGAGTCAGAAGTGGTTGGAAATGGAAACCAGAAGTTCAGCCCACGCGCGGAGCCAGAACGAAGATGACGCTGTCTCACCTCCAAGCACCGCCAGCTCCGCTGAAAACGCTGCCGCGTTGACGGCCGCCCAGCCACCGGTTGAGCAGCCGGTTGCTCCCCCTGCCATGGGGGACGGACTCAGGGCAGCACACGGCCGTCTCACTCAACTCCTACACGCCGCGGCCTCAATTCTCGAAGAGATCAACTTGGAGGTTGCGGGCAGGCCGAGTCAACCGCCGGCAGACGTTCCCGCCATCGGCCAGGGCAGACATTTTGATTTTCCCGCCGGGGAACCACGTGATTCCGCCGGAAGCGGAAGCCAGGGGCATCCTGGGAACGCGGGGGGCCCATCACAACACGCAACGTCATCAGCACGCGACGCTGCGAATTCAACTTTCTCAGCGGACGCCGCGTCATCACTGTACCGACACGGTACAGTAGACTCTATCGGCCGGGAAATCGCCGATCTCCGGCTCGAGACGGTACAAGCTGAGGGGGAGACGACGTCCGCCCTCCAACAACGCCTGCCCATCTTCCGAGAATTCACATCTGAAGGGGGCGACTGGGCGGCGTTCCAGCGTCGCTTCCTGAGCCACCAAGAGATGGTGGGCTGGTCGGACGCACAGGCGCTCCGAGCACTACCGGCCACTTTGGATGACGACGCTCTCGCCTCGCTCCTCACCATCCCCAGGCAACAAAGGGCGACTCTTCAATCGGCCCTCCGACGGATGTCCGACGTGTACGGGCCTCCATCCGACGTCCGCAGCCGATTTTACGACAGGCGACGCCGCCCTAAAGAGTCTCCGTTGGCATTCCGGACCGCTCTACTGGCGATGGCAAGAGCGGGTTACCCTCGCATGGACGACGAGGCCATCGATGCCATCGTTCTCCAGAAGATGCTGGAGCTGGCGCGCGAGCTGCGCATCGTCATCCAAGCGGTGGACGACGACAGTATGTGCTCGCTACGAGCCGCTCGGTGCATCCACGCACATCTGCTGCTCCACACGGAATCGACCATCGCCGCCTCGGCTTCGACGTCGGAGCCTGCCAGCAGGGATGCCGAGTTCTCCCCCGACCGGGCCTTCATTGCGACCAGGTCAACGGGCCGGCGATCGTCCGACCACGCTAGTCGCCGCAACGACCAGCAGCGGGGACGGCCTGCTCCACGCGGCGACGTGACGTGCTTCAACTGTGGCCGACGAGGCCACATCTCCTCTGACTGCCGTGCGCCTCGACGACGCCGCTCCGCATCCCGGAGCCAGGACTACAGGACGTCCACGGCATCGCGGCAAAACCAGGCAAGTCGCGACGCCTCTCACGCTCGGCCCTCATTCACACCATACACACTGCAACGCACCATAAGAAGGGCTCGCGATTCGGCGTGTGATGGGGGGTATTCTGGCGTTTGTTCGCGGCCACTCGAACCTGGGCAGTGGTCTGAGTTGGCCCATAGGGTAGTCGCGGCGACGGCAGGTTCATCCGTGGTTGTCGGATCAATCGAGGGTGTGGAATTTCGCGTGTTGGTCGATACTGGTGCGTCGGCTACGATCATTTCGGATCTGATTTACAATATACTGCCCGTACGATGCCGCCCCTTGGAACGGGTTTCTATCCCGTGTTTCGCCGCTAATGGCAGTTCACTTGGCATTATTGGGCAAATTCGGGCGCAAATTTCGATTGGAGACATTAAATTGGCAGGGCCTATTTTGGTCTCTTCTTCCCTCGCCGTGCCGTGTTTGTTAGGCACTGATTTTCTCGCAAAAATGCCTATTAAGATCCTTGTAGATCAAGGCTGCATCGAACTCCCGTCGGGTCGACGGATGGCGTTCTTGCCCACACCCTCACATCCGCGCATGGCTAGTGCCTCGGTGCAGGCGTTTGTTGCGAGCACAGTCCGTATTCCACCAGGGACACAAATGCTCGTGCCCTTGCAACTTAAAAAACCGCTAGCCCCGGAGGCCTCGGCACATGGCATTATGCTGGGGCCTTCAAACGCAGCTGCTAAGGGGTTAGATTTGGTGGCTGCACAGACCCTCGTAGCAGCCGACAGGGAGCCGTTCTTGCAGGTTTTGAATGTCGGATTGTCCACAACCGTCATTCCGCAAGGAACTGTGCTCGCTCACGCGACCCCGGTGCCGTTGGGGACCGGAGTCGCGGGACACGTGCGTGACACGCCGCAGGTCCCACCTCCTTCCGAATCGGATGAGAGATGGTTGGACGCGCTCTGCACAGACACGGGTGATCTGTCTCATTCGCAGCGAATTAAATTGCGCGCTCTTCTGCGAGAATTTTCCGATGTCTTTAGTAAATCTAAATTTGATATTGGCTGCACCAAGCTGCTGCGTCACCACATTGATACTGGTGACGCTGCCCTGATTCGACAAAACCCGTTTCGGCTTAGCCCGGCGGAGAAACAGCATGTTAAATCGGCTGTGGATGACATGCTGAAGGCCGATATAATTTCTCCCTCCACTAGTCCCTGGGGTGCTCCAATAGTGCTGGTCAAAAAGCACGATGGCAGTCTCTGTTTTTGCGTTGATTTTCGGTGCCTAAATAAAATCTCGGTAGCGGACGCCTACCCTCTCCCTCGTATGGACGAGTCATTGGATGCCCTGGCAGGGGCGCACTATTTCTCCACCTTGGACCTTCTGTCGGGGTTTTGGCAACTCCCCCTCGACGAATCGTCAAAACCTAAGACTGCTTTTCGGACACCACAGGGCCTTTTCGAGTTTAATAGATTGCCCATGGGTCTCCACTCGGCCCCAGCGACGTTCCAGAGGCTCATGGAGCTGGTCCTCGCTGGGCTGCAGTGGGACTCATGTCTCATTTATCTTGACGACGTCATCGTATTTAGCCGCACGTTCGGCGAACACATCGAACGGTTGCGTGCTGTCTTCTTGAAAATGCGGGCCGCTAACTTGAAATTCAAGCCGCAGAAGTGTCACCTTCTGCGTGAGTCTGTGCACTATCTGGGCCACATAGTTAGCCGCTCGGGCATTTCTACCGACCCTGAAAAAACCAAATGTGTTCAACATTGGCCGACCCCTACATCTGCGGGCGATGTTCGTAGTTTTATTGGTTTTGCGTCGTACTACCGCCGGTTTGTTGCTGGCTTCGCGACGATTGCCAAGCCACTCCACGCCCTTACGTCAAAAGGGGTGGCGTTTCATTGGGGGGACGCAGAACAGGCTGCGTTCGACTCCTTGCGGAACGCGCTTGTGACGGCACCGTCTCTTGCGTACCCCGATTTTTCCGTGCCATTCGTGTTGGACACCGACGCTAGCAATACGGGGATTGGGGGTGTTCTGTCACAAAAAGTTGATGGCATTGAAAGGGTTGTTGCCTATGGTAGCAGAGTCTTGTCTCTTGCTGAACAAAGATACTGTGTGACCAGACGTGAGCTGCTGGCCATTGTTTTTTTTATTCAGCAATACAGGCCGTACCTGTATGGTCAGCATTTTACCGTGCGATCTGATCATTCGGCTTTACAGTACGCTCTGCGGGTTGACCAACCGTCCGGGCAGCTTTCTCGGTGGCTCGAAGTCCTTCAGGACTACGATTTCAATGTCACTTACCGTAGGGGTGCACAACACACGAATGCCGATGCGTTGTCTCGCCTTCCGCCGGCTCAAAAATGTGCGTGTTTTTTGGGCTCGGGCCGTTGTAAGCCGCCACTGCCTGCGCAGGTCGCGCCTCTCACAACGGTGTCAGCCGCACTTCCCGCCGCCTCAGCGCCGATGTTGGATCATGCAGATCCAATGGCCAGTGACGATTTGCTGGGGCTAACTTTGGCCGAATGGGGTCGGCACCAGGGCGAGGACATGTCATTATTGAGGTTGCGTCGCCACGCGAATAATGCGGTTCCAAGACAGGGCAAATTTAATTCATTTGTCATGAAGCGTGGCTTGTTGATGCATTGGGATGCTGACTTGTGTCAACATAAAATCGTCATGCCATCCGCCTTGCGATGCAAGGCCGTATGGGCGGCGCATGAGCGTTTATTGCACCTGGGTGTTCATAAGACCATTGGGTTGTTGCGGTTGCAATTTTTCTGGCCGGGCATGCTGCGCGACGTCACTGACATTTTGCTGGGATGCACCCATTGTGCGCAACGTAAACCGCCGGCTAAACCGGCATGTCCACCCCTGCAACCCATTTCGGTCTCTCGTATAAATGAGTTGGTGACTCTCGATATTTTGGGCCCTTTTCCTACTACGCCACGGGGTAATAAGTACCTTCTGGTTGGGGTAGAGTATTTTACACGGTGGCCTATGGCCTGGGCCCTCCCCAACCAGTCGGCGGCGGCCGTTGTGGACGCCTTTGTTCAAGGCTACGTCCTGGACAAGGGCGCACCAGAACGGTTGCTGACCGATCAGGGAAGACATTTTTCAGGAGCCTTGCTGACTGATGTGTGCCGCCTGTTGGGCACTAAGAAAGTGCGCACTTCGCCCTACCATCCCCAGACCGACGGCATGGTGGAGCGCCTTCATAGAACTCTCACCGCTATGTTATGCCATCAGGTCGATGAATCTCACCTCGATTGGGACTTGCAGGTTCCGGGGGTCCTCGCCGCATACCGTATGGCACCTCACGTGGCGACGGGATTTTCCCAGTTCTTTCTAATGTACGGCAGGGATACCTTTCCTCCCGCCGACGTTTGGCTGGAAATCGAACAGCCACCGCAAAAGTCAAAGCTCGTTGACCACTTGCGATTCAACCTCCGTAAGTTGGCCGAGGCACGGGAGGCCGCCATTGAAAATTCGGCTTCCCGCCAAAGGGCGAATTTGCGACTGCGGGACCCTCGGTCGTACACGCATCGGTGGGCACCGGGAGACAGGGGATGGCTCCACTGCCCCCAGGTGCCGGTGTCCACGTCGGCCAAACTCCTCAGACCATGGCGAGGCCCGGTTGAGGTAGTGGAAGTCCTGCGTCCCCAATGTGTTAAAATTAGCTGGGGACGGCGTCGCTGGTGCGTTCACCCCTCTCGGTTAAAACCCTTCGTCACGCCACGCGTCCCTCCACAACACACACGACATGGGGGCCGAGTGTGCGACGCGTCCGACGAGCCAGATGTTGCCCCGTTGGTGCCTAACCCGCAGCGCAGGCGTGTCATTCCTCCTGCAGATGACGCGGGAGTGACGGCTCCATGCAGGCCACGTTCGGCCTCAATGGACCGTGGAGCAGCAGGTGTCCCCGTGGAGATGCATAAAGGCCCACCGGATGCTCTGGCTCATCCTCCTCCTTCCCTTGTGCCGCCGACAAAGCCTGCCATCCCCTACGATGGTCCCGCGAAACGCACGCGCGCGAAATCTCGCCGGTTGTTATAATGTTTTTTTGGCATGTCTAGTGCCTTGTACATACATTATGTTGTTAAGGGGGGTATTTATAGGGGTTTAATTGTTCTTGTTGTTCGTGAGGCACACTCACAATTCTTCTACCATTGGTAATTTTGGAGTTTCCCATTGTTGCAGCCGGGACGGCTGGAGCTTCCGAAGGAGGGGGTGATGTAGAGGTGTTAACTACGCGCTGTTGCGTAACCCGCGTTGCCACCAGGGCGGTGCAGCATTACCCCTGGGTACAACGGTTGGGGTCAGTCGAGGTGAAACGGATCGTGGCCAGGGTTTGGTGCGAACCAATCAGACGGTTCCACGTGGGAATGTATGATTGGTTCTACCTGGCCACGAAGGGGTATAAGACGGGTGACCCAACGGACCTCGAGGAGTTCGCTCCCTGCACGAAGACAGAAGACTGGGCTGAAGCCTAGCTAGGACCCTGGACCAGCCTTTCAGCCCTTCTAAGGGCTAAGGCTCGGCATACCCAGTGGTCAGGACCCACCGGGCCAGCGGTGGGTCAGATAGCCTCCCCTAGGTCCTAGCCGGAGGACTAGGATAGCGGTAGACGTGTGAGTCCCGCCAAGTCCGGAGGTTGTACCTCCTTAGGTATCAAGGAGGTTAGCGGTAGACGTGTGAGTCCCGCCAAGTCCGGAGGCTGTACCTCCCTAGGGTATCGGGTGAGGGGACCGAATATCCCTCTGTGTGTGTTAAGCGATGTATAAGGAAATAATACAATAAACAGAGTGTGCCTCCTAAAGAAGTCTGCTCGTCCTTACAACACTACACAGGTAATTCCACATCTTACAACATGTCTGGTCATCATGGAAGAGTAGGCCAAATACCGTGTAGAGGGGTTCTCTAGAGCTACCTTTAGTTGAGGCCCTTCTGCCAGCAGTGACATGAGCAAGCAATTGCAAGGCTTTACCTTTTGCGATTTTGGGAGAGAGTGGATAGGAGCGGTGGTGCAGTGATTTGTGCACTGCACTTTGAATTCAGCACACATGCAATGACTTCCAGCTACGACTAACATCAGTGACGAGTGATACCCGAACCGCTCCTGGTCCCCCACTACACCTCTTCTCAAACCTGCAATGACCAGAATGGTGAAGTATGGTAAAAAGAACCCACATGGCTAACATGACATGTTATGTCACTCATAAGATGGGATATTGAGCGAGAAAGCGAGCGGACAATCTGGCGACTTACATTAGTGATTACAGAGAGGGTGGCAACGATACTCAGAATGTCGGCCCAGGCTCCAATTCCTCTTGCTCGCAAAACCACAGGCCTCCTCATCTTTGTTACGAGCTTCCACGCGTCGACCCGCACTTCGATGATGTTGTTGAGCAGTGCGAGCAATGGCGCAAGTGGAAATGATGCCACGAAGAGAGTGACAAACCCGAATTGGATAACTGGGGTATATTTTGAGAATGGGTAGGGGGGCAAGGATAGGATAATGAGTGAAACAGGATATAGACATACACTCTTAATGCTGTTATGTTGTGATTACTTTAAGCAAACAAAACATATTTTCAATGCATTGAATGTGTTTTAGTCAAAGGAGACCCCAAAATATGATCACATTTTCGTGTCATTTGTTCACAAAATTATCGTGTCCATTACATTGGCCACTGAGATGCGACCAGCCACTACCATCTTTAATGCTCAGCTCTGGTTCACCTGGGTTTCTTTTGCACCATTTTCCACCACTAGGTGGCTATAATAACTAGATCACATCCTGTATTGAGGACTCCATTAACCGTACCACACATTTTTAGGCATATGCACTGTGGCTGAAATGCCAACAAATCGCAGCAGTTAACCACAGTAGACATGATGCACAAGAGTTTAAATAAATAGTAAGGGGGAGAAACGTCAACCCAAGCTGACCAATGTAGCTGCATTGGTTAGCAGACAAGAGGAGCAAACATGTGCTCCTATTGTTTCTAAAACTTGTGGTTGTTGTGTTGCTGCCTTGCCCAAGCTTGCATTTGTTGACAAATTGGCAGGAATGTATGTGCTTTGTATTTTTAGCAATTTGCTTACAATTTCTCCATCTTGCCTCTCATCGGTTTTGTAAATAGCTCGGTGACCCGCCCCTACTGGACATATGTGAAAAAGATCTTCATAGCTCATCGGATTCTTCCAGGATATCAAAAAGATTCTGATTCTGATTAATCAGTGGCGCTGCGAACAACCTATTCCCTGTATTGCTGCGGGAATCTGCATCCACACATGATCAAGCACCCCTGTGTAATGCAATACACATGGTTCCTTTGTCATAGACATGTAATTCTGCAAATGTGCAGAAATGTCTACCGTATGCGACTTGCTCCAGACAAGTTTAGACTGTTAAACGTGACCTGTTGTGACTCGTCTAATGTGTATTGTGTGGTCGTTAGCACAGAAAGATGCGTCTGGTAGTGTCCTAATGGTCCAAAAATAGTAAAAAGGAGGCTGGGTCTGTGTTGTTCAGAGTGACCACCATATACAGACTCTTGTACGTACAAACGAGTTCAGTTCCAGAGGTCTGTTCGTAAGTCGATTTGTTCGTGAGTCCAACTTTCCTCCCGTCGATTTCAAACACGTTTTACGGCTTATACGCTAAACACGGGGAATGGCTTTAAAAGTTGCCTCTAGTTTTTCACGTTCTGCAGATGTAGATGCCACCATCACCACCTATTGTGTGGCGGTTGAACTTACGACTCTCGGTCCGAACAGGAAACTGGACATACGGACAGGTTTGACCATATCTCGGAAAGTTCGTAAGTCGAATGTTCGTAAGTAGAGGAGTCCCTGTGTAGTGGCATAGAATGGTAATGTAACAGTATAGCGCTGGCTGCTGGCAGGGAAAGGGATCTGCGGCTTACGGCCCTGACGTCAGCAGGCCAGGTTATACACCAGAGGGGTATCTAGGGAAAAGGTCGCAGAAGGGGCACTGAATTCATAATGATACAATAATTCAGTAAACTGTGCAAGTGTACAGCATGCCAGATCATTATCTGGCCTAACCCTGGTTGGAAACACTGTAGGAGTGAAGACGAAGATGGATTAATAATCATTATTTACATTTGTAAGGTGCATTTCATCCGTATGCCACCAGACAACTTGGAGTGTCGAAATTCCCTTTGCCCACCAGAATGAACAGACCTCATCTTTCCCACCCCTGCAGACTTGGTATTGAAGTAGATACATGCTAATGTTTACAAAGTAACGGACTCTTGACCAATTTCATTTCCACATAAATCAATCATTCGGAAATAGGCCCCACTATACCCCACCAACTACAGCACTCTAATCTTGCCTCCTCGTTTTGCCTCTTCCACCTGCCTCATGCTCGTCAGCACCGCCTTTCGTGCAGCCATGCGGGTGTGAGGTCATCATCACGAGAGGCCGTGCACTTCATCCTTCGCACGCGGCGGAGGAACCACTGAAGTCAAACGTTTATATACGTGCGGTTTAGTGGGGTCATTTCTGAGCGAACTCTGTTTGAAAGTGTTTATCGTTAAATGTGGAAGGGTTTGGGTTAGTTTTCGGGTTACCACCTTTTCCACTATGGAGATCAAACCCAGACCTATGTTTCAGTCGGTCTAGGTCTGTCAACAACCATGCAGCAGTAAAGTTCAGCACAGTACCGGTACCAGATCTCGGTACAAATTAATTAATGCCACCCAAACACAGATGCCAATTCACAGACTGCCTCGGCTGGACCGGGACAGGAGGTAACCCAAGGGTAGTGGGAGGATAACCGCTTTGTGAGCTATTTGTAAGTAATGCGTTTAGAGTATTTGGCTACTATACATTTCCACGTGATAAGCTACTTCGTTAAGCTATAATTTGTGGCCAGGTCACTTCTGAAAAAGAGCTATATAGCTCTCAATGGACCTTACCTGGTAAATAAAAAATAGTTTACTTTAATGGCATACATACTTGAATTTTACTGCGGATGTTTTAAAACATGTCCTGTCTAACTGTCAACTTTGTTTGAATTTCAGTGGGAGAAGATGCTTCTCACACAGACGTTAAAGCAGGTACCAGAGTCCACCTGAAGCTACTGCAGTGTGCGCCTCATATAGGATTCCGTCCATTACTGTTGGTGCGATGGTTTGGATTTTCAAGTTGAAATCTCCTAGTTCATTTTATTTTTACCCAGGCAACAACTCAATTGTCAAGGGTAGTCCTGTTTGGAAGAGGCTATCCTTGTCTCTTGAGTTCCACATCTTGGAGAGGATGTGATTAGTCAGCATCGATGCCATTTTAGTTGGTGTCACGCATCATGCGTGCATTCTTAAATTACTGACGCTGACTGAAGACTGAAGATGCAAGTGTGCCATCTGACAATGATAGTTATGAAGCCATTTTTTGCCATTGCCAATCTTCCTTTGTGCTCTGTCAGAGTCTGGGATAACACGGCCTTGGTGAAGTCCCCTGGACTTGTGTAATTTCTGTATCAATTTTTTTTGTTTCATTTTGAAATCTCTGCTCCACTTCCTTCAATTGCATCCATCTGCACCTCTGATTAGCACGGCTGGCTTACGTACGGCGCGAAAGAGGTTCAACGCACATACCTACAAGGAGTGTAAATTCATACGGTGCCAGAAACTCTGCACGAGTTCGTGCCGCGCTCTCCCGATGTTGCCGTCGATGTTTGTCCAGCGACAAGCCATTCGTTGCCACGCGCGAACCTGTCTCACCTCCACAATCACAGGGCCGAGTGCGTGACGTGTCCAGCAAGCCGTGTGATGTGTCTGCGGATGATAATCTTCAGCAGAGGCCTGTGCCTTCTCCCACAGACGCCGCGCAACTGACGCCGCTCCCAGCGCCGCCGAACTCTGCTTCCCCGGCCACGGCCCTGGGGAGTTCCTCTCCTCTGCTGGACACCCCGTGTGCTGGACCTGCTGCTCCACCACACTTGCCTGCCCACTACACAGGCACAAAGAGGTACGGGCAGAACTAATGCATAAACGCTTTCAACATAAGTTGGAGAGAGCTGAGCCTTTCTAGGAATTCGGCAATGCTTTCCCACCGGTGACTGTTCCCGATATGTGACTCGAGAGCATGTAGGTTTTGCTTGCAGGCCACACACACACAAACATGAATGATGTGTTTGGTATTATCTCATGGAAAATAATAAGTTGCACAAGGGCCAAGGTCATGCCCTAATTCATTCTAAACGATTAAACCAAACTGACCCACGTTCACACACGAGAGCAGAGAGGTTGGCTGCAGGGTGATGCGCGCGAAGAACGCGTCACTGTGAAAGTGTTAGAAGGTTCCCCTTCGTACCTTCTTACTCTCCCTCCCACCTCCCTCCTTCCGGTCAGGTGATTTTGAAGTGTCGTCGTCACGCGAGGACGTGGACCGAGACAGCGCGTGGAACCAGTGGCTGCGCTCCGAGATCCCGGGGCTCTTCCTGCTGGCCCTGCACACATTTACCGTGAGTCGGCGCAGATGTGGCCTCGCGACTGGGGCTGCCACCTGTCCGCGTTTGACCCCCGGACAGTGTTCGGGTGGCAGCAGGAATTGATTTGTGTCGAGATCTGGTACCCCGGGTATGGCTATGGTTGAATTTTATCACCGTGAACTGCACAGTTTTAACAATAGACCTGGGCTCGCTGAGAAATGTGCCTGGGTTTGCTCTGTCGTGGAAATGGTGGCAACTGTACTTAGGGCATCGGCACGTGTATTCGCGCTCCGGCTCCATTTACACCGAGAGTCACGTGCTTGTCTCGTGTGGGGAGTGGTGGTGTAGCTGTTAGGGGGCATCCATTTACTATGTATGCATGGAGGGGGGAGGAGGGGTTAACCCAAATGCGTACGCTTGCGTATGGGGGGGTCTACTGACAATATGTAAGCCGACTGCAATTGCATGAATCTGCCCATCACAGTGACATGGGGAAGTAATTGCTTCCAACAAAGGCGTTCTATGACCTTTTAAATCGTACTCAGGTTTGAGAACGGGGACAGTTTGCATTCATGATCCTGAATCATGACAATTCCTTGACTCTCCGGCAGTGGTGAATCATTCCAACCATCAGTAGGAATCGTGTATATGTGTGTATGTGTATGCACAGCTGTACCCATTGGCTTCTGTTTTGGTCATGTACGTTTCTTTTTTATTTCGTGGAATATCACTTGCTGTACTCCACGCGGTGAGTGCTTTGTGTAGATAGGAATCATGTTATGTAGAGAATATAAATCTTATTCAGTACCTCCATATGTCTCCCACAGACGAGCGGGGAGACAGCAGCCAGGCAGTGAGCCGGCACTCCCAACAATCGCGCAAGCTCTGCGGTTCTCTTTACATTCCGATATTTGCAGCCACTTACTGAGTGTTTACATGTGGGGGGAAACCAGTACACTCGCAGAAAACGAACGAATGTGAGCAAGGGGGCAACGTTCTATCCCGTGCAGATGGAAAGGATTCCACAGTTGTGTTCCACTGCCTCCTGGCAAGCCAGGGTATGACTCATCCTCGATGCCCACCGGAAGGGAGATTGCACACTTGCAATTGAATTCCCTGAGATTATTTATATCATGGGGTAGGCAGTGACAAAGCCCTTGACTCACTTAACATGAACATGCGGTCCAGTGCATTGTACGTGCGAGGATACTCGCTTTCCACAATGTATGAAAGTGTGTTGAACTTGAATCTTGACTTAAAGCTTTCGTGACTGCAGGGATTCATATTTTTTGGGTCTTTCGGTAAAGTCACGTAGATAGAACAATAAAATAATAAAAATAAAGTGAATACAAAATAATAATAAAAATATCACGACGTTTCGATCGCAACACAAGCAATCTTCATCATTTTTCTCCTGATGACGATTGCTTGTGTTGCGATCGAAACGTCGTGATATATTTTACTTTTTTATTCACTTTATTTTAATTATTTTATTGTTCTATCTACGTGACTTTACGGAAAGACCCAAATAATATGTGTTGAACTTCTTTCGCAGTGTACGTAGCCAACCGTGCTAATCTGTGGTACATTAACACCTTGCCACAAATGCCCTATTGCTCATGAGCACACCGACTCAAATGAATCAGGCGCAAGGTTTGCGTGATTAATTCTTACAAAGTGGGGTCTATAATGAACAATATGGCTTAAGCTCGAGTTCTATTCATTTAAAACCAAACGTGTTTCTTACCAACCATACCTGGTGTTTGCACACAGATACAGATTATGGGCGATGCGTTCTACACCATTCGGAATGCGCTGTTGCAATGTGCAGCCACAGCTGCTGCAAAAATATTTGTCTCGGTTTGATCCACTGAACAATATCCACTGACCACACCGCACGCGCAACAATGATATAACTATGAACAAAAATACGAATAAATTAAGATGGTTTATTAAATATATTGCACGTAAGAAAATACAGCAATAGACGTAAAAATACATGGCAGTTTAACACGTAGGCTTTCGCGACAAATATCCATAATACAGGTTTTATGGGTTGGATCGCGTAAATATATAAATGTGTCATTATGAGACCTTTGCCAGTAGCAAGAGATAGTAATAGGTTTTTACCCTTTTATCTGGCACCAAAACTGACACCTTTATACAAGGGATCATGTTTGCAATAACCACAACACAAGCAGTCAAAATGCGAACAAAAAGAGACAACTCTGATAGTGATATACACTGTCCTTGAAGTTGATTGGTCCACACCCGAGACGGCTTTTCTTAGAGCCTAGTCTCCACTGGTGTTGGACCAGATGACGCCAAAAGGCACACAACTCATAAACAGCGCACTATCAGAGTATTGAGAGCTCGGGTTAAGCATTTGCATTATGAGACCTCCTTTGCCAGTAGCAAGATATAGTAATATGTTTTTACCCTTTTATCTGGCACCAAAACTGACACCTTTATACAAGGGTCATGTTTGCATAAAAGTGTCAGTTTTGGTGCCAGATAAAAGGGTAAAAACCTATTACAATTTAAATGTGTCGTTAAACCCGCCATCACCCGACAGCCAACTAGTAAGGGTTGTCACGTAAACAGAACATGCCAATTCATCACTAGTATAGCACACCGGTGTGTGGTGTGTTGGAGAGCCAAGCCACAACATTTACCATCGGAGTACGACGTTTCAGTAATTACAACTAGCTTCATCAGGCAACAGCAAGATTTAGGAGAAGTCCATCTGTTTAATTCCTTATATAGAGGCGTAGATGTGATGACAACACTTGTGAGCTCTTTGAGCGCAAAGTGGGGGGGGCGTTAATGAATCAACGTACATTATACATGCACATTATGCTAGCCCATTGATCTTGTACTTAGTGTCCATTGTGTGTACTAAAATAGCCGTACAAACGGTAATTTGATGATTCTCTTCCATGCAGCACTAAGTCGGTAGCTATCCAAACGATTAGAATTATTTTTATTTCTTTAAATTTCGATAGATTCTGTAATTAGTCTTGGCCAGTAGTAACTAGTTTTGCACAGAACTTCAACATTATCAAAATCAATTGAGTGTCCTTGTGGGCACGCGTGTTCTGCTACTGCTGACAGTTGTATTTGTGAGCATTTCATATTTCTGTGGTGTTCTTTTAGTCTCGTGCTGATCATTCGTCCTGTTTGCCCTACATAGCATTTGCCACAAGTGCAATTAATCCGGTACACACCTTCTGTTGATAGCTTCAGTAATAGAAAAGCAAAGAAATATCCAATAGGACTTTTCGTAGGTTTCCATATGCCTTCTGAATTTGCCTGGCTGATCAAAGTTTCGACCGCAGATGCCATTGGTCAGGGGTCTCTTTGTCCGTTCTCATGTGGGACTCGAGGCATGATGTCAGTTGGAATGCTTTCCCACAGACTTGGCAAGACATTTGTTTTCTCACTCTAGTGACTATGGGAGTGAGGTGGAGTCGAGACGGGCGCTGGTCAGGCGTGGCGTTTCCCAGCAGGCGCCTTCGTTCCATGCGCGGTTGCTGTGATAGCAATAACTTTGTTGCACGCAGGTGCGCCCTTTGCAGAAGGTGGCATTGTCTGCAACTCTGCCTCCTCCTCACCACCAGGACTCGATAAGCTGCTGCTGCTGGAGCTGCTGGTGCCATCCATGGCAAAGGCAATTCTTCCAGCACCATGACTCGCAGCCGAGTAGCTCTGACACACCTTCAACACCGCATTGGCAAAATTGCCGTCATTCACCATGCCACGTGCGCCCCTTGAGTTCTTTCCGTGGGTTACTCCATATGCCTTCTGAGTTTGTAGGGCCGATCAAAGCTTTGATCGCAGATGTTGCAGCTTTGACCACCGGTCTTGTGCATTCTCATGTGGGACTCTAGGCACCATGCCAGTTGGAATGTTTTCCTGCAGACGTCGCAAGAGATTCTTTTTCTCACTCTAGTGACTCTATCAGATTCTAGTGACTCTATCGGATTCAACACCGCATTGGCAAAACTGCCGTTATTCACCAAGCCTGGTGCACCCTTTATCATGTAATCCTTTTCATGGGTTTTCATATGCATTTAGAATTTTCCTGGCTGATCAAAGCTTTGTCCACATATGCCGCCCCATTGATCACGGGTCTCCTTGTGCGTTCTTACGTGGGATTCTAGGCACCATGCCAGTTGGAATTTTTTCCCACAGACGTCACAAGAGATGAGTTTTTTCGCTCTTGTAACTCTACCGGATTGAGGTGGGGTCGAGACGGGTGCTGGTGAAGTGCCATCGATGGTAAAGGCAATTCTCCCAGCACCACCATGACTCGCAGCGGAGTTGCTCTCGCACATCTGATACAAAAGACAAAGGTCACGCGCATGACACCCGTGTCACGAGTGTACTCACAAAGGCATACTTAAGGTGACATAAGATTCATTACAACAGATTCATTATAACAGAACTCCTCAATAGTGCAGATCCTATCATCTACTATTTTACTCCTTATCCACCAAAATAAGTACTCTTTGGTTCTTTCGGTAAAGTCACGTAGGTAGGAAAAATAAAATAAAAAATAATATATCACGACCATAAATGACGTCACGCGATTTTGGACGATTTTTGACCCCCCCCCCCCTCGTCACACGGCGTCACAAAAAGTCAGACCCCCCCTCAAGTATGACGTCACAAAGCTCTGCCCCCCCCCCAAAACCATATTTTCATTTTGAAAATAAAACATGCTTCAAATCGCTTTAAACTATTGTCATTGTATTTAATGTGGCGCTGCACTGATGTTGTAGGAGAAAACATTTATTAAAAAGTCTATTTAACTAAATAGAACGTGTTGTCTATATTTATTTAAAGTTGCGCATTTTGACGTGACGTCACATTTCTCAAACCCCCCCCCCGTCACAAATGTCTGACCCCCCCCTCCCCAGGTGCGTGACGTCATTTATGGATGGCCCCCATCGCCTTAAAACGCGAACTCGCGCTTGCAAACTGAAACCGCGGAACTTTTTTTGTTCCGCAGCGCGATCCTCCGCGAGATGTAATGAGTCGGCCTCGCGCTGTGAGTGAGTGTGAGTGAGACAGCACCGTCCCCCACTCCTCCTGATGTCGAGGGTAAATGGGCGAGGTTTAGGTCTGTGACTCATGCAGCTGCAATGGCTGCTTTGTGTACGCGGTCCAGACCTCCCCAGAGACCCTGGCCGACAGAGGAGGCGTTCAGGATGGTTGAGAAAAAGCAACAGGCCCACTCTAATCGTCTACAGCATCCCACGTCAGAGAATGAGGAGGCTTACCGCAGCCTTCGGTCGGAGGTTCGGAGAGACGTGAGGCGCTGCAAGGATGGGTGGTGGTCGCGGGTTGCTGAGGAGATGGAGTCTGCCTCAATGGCCCGCGATCACAAATCCTTATTTAACTCCATTAAAAAAGTAACCTACAGCGCCACACCTATTACCATTGTAGGGGTAATCGTCACTCACCACTCTGTGGGCTGGTAGCTTCCCCTTATCGTCAATAGGGGGCGGAAGCGCTATCACGCCAGGGCTAATGTCCATGGCCCAAAAAGGGGCCAAGACAATAAATATCGTGTTGCCTCATCAGAAGTTTCTTCGTCAATTTATATCCACTACACCACCATTAGGGGAACGAAGGGTGATCCAATCTCCGACCCCCAGCGACAGGTTTGCAGATTTGCTGAGCATTTCTGTGAGGTCCTGGGAGAGGGGGAATCCTTCAGCCTGGAAAACATCATGGGACAAAGTGGGGATGACTCTGCTGAGGATGCGGTGCCTCAAATATTGGAGGAGGAAGTCACCCTCTGTGAGTGGCTGGCTGAGGTACCATCCGTTGAGGAAGTACTGAGGGCGATCCAGAGTCTGAGAACAGGAAAGGCACGGAGCAGAGATGATCTCCCAAGCGAAATGCTGAGGGAGGGTGGCGTTTGTGCGCAGACTGCCCTACATGACATCATAACAACAGTCTGGGCCACTGGACGGGTTCCGCAAGATTGGAAGGATGCCCTGGCGGTCCCCCTCTTTAAGAAGGGGGACCGCACAGACTGTAACAACTACAGGGGCATCTAACTCCTCAGTGTGCCGGAAAAGGTCCTGGCAAGGATTATTCAACATCGCCTTGCTAGGTACGCTAAGGAGAGGCTTGCGGAGCCCCAATGCGGTTTCAAGAAAGGGCGGTCCTGCAAAAATGTCATATTTTCTGTCCGTCTGCTACAGCAGAGGTGGAGGGAATTCCAACTAGACCTACATCTCTGCTTTATTGACCTGGTTAAGGCCTATGATGCCATCAGTAGGCCTGGGCTCTGGGTTGTTCTTCGTGCTTTCAGAGTCCCTGACCCTCTGCTCACACTCATTAAGGACCTTCATGATGGTGAGCAGACCCGAGTAAAACTACATAGCCGGGAGTCAGAGCCATTCCCTGCGACAGGGATGTCCTCTGGCTCCAACATTATTTAACATCTATTTCGACCGAAAGAACCAAGAATATGAATCTGGATTTTGATTATTATTTTCAATCTATTTTAATTTTTAAATTGGCAGCATCTACACGCCATATTCTTGGTTCTATCGGTAAAGTCATGTCGATAGAAAATAAAAAAAATAATCAAATCAAATAAAAAGTGTGAAATGGAAAATAATAAAAGCAAAAAACCGACATTCGTATTCTTGGTTCTTTCGGTAAAGTCACAGAGATAAAAAAAAATGAAACAAAATTTTGATTTTAAAATAATAAATTGAAAATAATAAAAGCTTTTATTATTATCATCCTTTTTTGTATTTTTAAATTGGCAGAATCTACACGCTATAATCTTAGTTCTTTGGGTAAAGTCACGTAGATAGAAAATATAAATAATAAAAGAAAAGTAAACATATAAATAATATTTTTAAAAATATTTATTTTATTTTATTGTTTCCCTTCTACGTGACTTTACTGAAAGAACCAATAATATGAATCACTGCAGTCACGAAAGCTTTAAATCAAAATATAATAATAACAATTCATGATTTTCATTTAATTATTTTCTTTTTATTTTCAAATCTACGTGACTTTACCGAAAGAACCAAGAATATGGCGTGTAGATTATGCCAATTGAAAAATTACAAATAAAAGTAATTTTATTATTTCCGATTTATTTTGTATTTAAATTTATTTAATTATTTTAAAGCTACGTTAATTTACCGAAAGAACCAAGAATATGAATCTGGATTTTTGCTTATTATTTTCAATTTATTATTTTAATTTTTCAATTTGCAGAATCTACACGCCACGTTGGTGGCCGGCAGATGGCAGCATCTACACGCCATATTCTTGGTTCTTTCGGTAAAGTCACGTAGAATGAGAATAAAATAATAAATTGATAAAATAAAATAACACAATAAAATTCTCACGACGTTTCGGCCACAACACAAGCGGCCTTCATCAGGTGAAGGGACGAGACTGTCTGGAGGGCAGCGCTGGAGCGAACAAAGCCAAGCTCAGATCGAGACCTTTAAGCTGTGTGAGAAGAAACAAAGCGCCTTGACAAAGGAATTAGCATTGCATTTAGCATTGAAATGGCTGAGTGATTAGCTTGTGACTGGTCACAGATATGGCTATGTTAAAGTCAAAGCATACACATCCACAGAGGCACCCCTTGACAAAAGAATTAGCATAGAATTTAGCATTGAAATAGCTGAGTGATTAGCTTGTGACTGGTCACAGAAATGGCTATATTAAAGTCAAAGCATAAACATTCACAGAGGCACCTAGTAAAAATCAAACAGGAAAATTTAGCATTGAAATAACTAGGAGAATTTAGCATTGAAATAACTGAGTGATTAGCTTGTGACTGGTCACAGAAATGGATATGTTAAAGTCAAAGCCCACACATCTGAGCTATTAATAGCAACTGGGTTAGTGTCTACTTCAAATATTGTTCAGGCTCTGGAGACTTCCAAAGTTATTCGTGATGTTATACATTTGGTTCGTTTTGAGCATAAACGCGACCTTATATAATTATTACGTGATACACACGCTGAATATACGCACACAAACATCGTGTACACGTGTGTCGTGCCCTCTATTGTCCACATAGACGGCTTGTGCTAACGAGAGAACGATCTTAACAAACAATGTCGTGACATGTATCAGCCCTTTGTCGATCCAGCGTTTTGATAGAGGCCTCCCCCACACCATGTCGTTCGTGGGAGTTGTTTAACCATACTTCACCATGCCGGTCAATGCGGGTTTGGTGAAGTGAGGAGGCCCAGAAACTTGTATATGCAGATACGAGTTTGCCTGTGCTTGCATCTGCAGAATTACATTCTCACACATCTTCAAGTGTAGTTTAATACTTCTAAAAATGCATTTATTCTTGAGGATTCCATAAAGTACTGTGGTAAAAAGAAAACAACTTGATTTGAATAAATTTCGATTTAAAGCTTTCGTGACTGCAGAGATTCATCTTCTTGGTTCTTTCGGTAAAGTCACGTAGAAGGGAAATAATAAAATAATAAAAATAAAACATAATAAAATAAAATTCTCACGACGTTTCGGCCACAACACAAGCAGCCGTCCTCAGGTGAAGAAACAGAACTGTCGGAAAGACAGCGCTCCAATGAACACTGCTAAGCTTGGCAGCGTATTTAAAGCTGGGTGGGAGGAGCAGAGCGCCTTGCCAAAAGAGTTTACATATCAACAGAATAATTTAGCATTGAAGTAGCTATGTTAATGTGAGATATTATCAGGATGTTAAAGTCAGAAATTAGCATGTAACTGGAAGATTAGCATGATGTTAATGTGAGGAATTAGCATGTAACTGGTCACGGAAGTAGCTATGTTAAAGTCAGAGTTTACATATCAACAGAGGCATTTAGTATATTGACGCTAAAGAACTGCAACTACCCAACTATCATACAATAAACCGATGTGAAATAACTAAATATAAACTACATCAATATAATCAATGTACTCAATATATTCTCCACTAAGCTGAGCTACTAACAATAAGTTATTATACATTACACTTCTATGTCGCAAAAATATTATAATATGCCTCCAAATAATATTTTTATTATAAACTGGCATAGACAGACCAAAACATTGAATTATACACTGAGTTACTATACACTACGTTAGATTATAATAATATTAGACTTGTAATATTACACTATGTATTATTTTACCAACCCTACTGTATACCACACTGCTGTAGATTCACTATACAATTACGATACTATATATTACCAAATAAATTATATTAAACATTACACTGAGTACTTTGTTGAACAGGGAATGCTTTGAGCTTGTGGGTTGAATCCATCTGTGTGGAGTTGTGTTATTTCCCAATATGCAAGGTGGGGTCTCTCTGGGTTCCACTCACACAAACATCTCAATGCAATGGGACCTTTCTGAAAATGCAGTACTTAGACTCAATGAAGCTTTCCTGGGTAACTAGTTAACATTGTAATATTAGCATGAGAGATAATGACGTTCACTTATAAGTGCCATTAATAGTACTATACTGTACTTTTAATGAAGACTATTTTACGTAGTTTTGTGTAAAAAAGTGTCCATTCTCAAAACTTTTTGACGGGCCCTCGTACAGAAATTATATTACAATCTTATATGGAGATTGCGAGTCAGAGTGTTGTGAATAGTGGAGTGAACGTGTGGTGCCATCATTATATTGTTGGTGTGTATATAGAGAAAGGCCTATTGGGTGGGTAACATTAGGAAATTGTAGGTAGTTAGTCATTGTTGTTTAGAAACAAAATATTACTTGGGTGGATAAGAGGGTAAAATCGTACATGATAGGAACTGCAATATTGTGGAGTTCTGGTATAATGAGTTGTAGTATATATGAATCTTATGTCACCTTAAGTATGCCTTTGTGAGTACACTCGTGACACAGGTGTCATGCGCGTGACCTTTGTCTTTTGTATCAGATGTGCGAGAGCAACTCCGCTGCGAGTCATGGTGGTGCTGGGAGAATTGCCTTTACCATCGATGGCACTTCACCAGCACCCGTCTCAACCCCACCTCAATCCGGAAGAGTTACAAGAGCTAAAAAACTAATCTCTTGTGACGTCTGTGGGAAAAAATTCCAGTTGGCATGGTGTCTAGAATCCCACGTAAGAACGCATAAGGAGACCCGTGAGCAATGGTGCGGCATATGTGGACAAAGGTTTGATCAGCCAGGAAAATTCAAAAGGCACATGAAGAGCCACGAAAAGGATTATATGATAAAGGGTGCACCAGGCTTGGTGAATAACGGCAGTTTTGCCAATGTGGTGTTGAATCCACCGTCGCCCTATGAGATGTGCTCAGTCTGCGGATTTTTAAGTCCTATTGAAATCCTGAAAACTCATGAAAGTCTTCACGCACAGTTCTTGCTTTGGCCTAGTTCCACGTCAACAAACTGCTTCATCAGTCAGTGAGAATAAACCATACGCTGCTCTTGATCCTATTACGAGCATGAAAGTGTTGATGGCCTTGCAGCAGAAGAAGAAGGAAAAGCGAAGTAGACCTAAGCCCATTAAAATAAAGAAGACCACCACCAGCGTCACCAATTGCAGCAGTAGCAACAGCCAGAATTCGGACATCAAGAGGATGGACTGCACGGAAGCAGGACGCTGTGTGGAGCAGAGCATCCCCAAGGTGGATGAACCCAACCTGGCACCTTTAGGTACGTCCTAGTAATGCACACACTACATTTCATTTGGATGTAATTCATAATTTCACAAATTAGTTAATGTACGCATATGTTGACCATATCTGTATGCCTGCGCTGAGGAGTCTAGAGATCTGATGTGGTGCTGCTCGGATGTTGGGTTAAACCGTGAAACTCAGGGTTTCAGTCACCGAGCCATGATTAAACTGGCTTCTCATTGATGGACTTATCCAGTTACCAAACACTTCTTCCAGCAAACACTTCTGATGTCGTGTGATGTGTAGGAAATTGCAACAACCTCCTAGTGGATAAAAAACGGTCAGGAAGGGATGTCATGAGTAGTGCAATGATATCTCCTTCCACGAGCTGTTCTCTTACATGAGGTGGTTCACTGCTGTGTGAGAGTTGCACAGGGATACTTCATCTCATGACATGGAGCCAATAGCACCATTGGAAGGAAACTGAGCAAAATACATTGCTTGACAAATTACATAAAGTATCTATTTCTTAACTGGGGTAAATGTTACTTAAACAAGTGGGTAAATTTAGGGAACATTTTTGAATGTATAGACCGAGTCATTTCCACAATGGGAATTTCCTCTTCATTGTACTAACACCTAACTTCCATGTGTATTTACTCGTTCTATTGCAGGTAATTATTGTGTAATTAATGAGCTGTAATAGAATAATCTGGCTCAACCACCTCAATGTTAAATTATAGTTGTTGCTCTGCATCAACATCAACCACACGAAGAAGTGCAAAATGTTGGGGCTTCAAAATAAGCCCCAAAAATGTGTTATGATATTTTTCAGGAAATCAGTATCTTGCTTTTCTACTATCTGTACGTATGTTGAACTTCTTTCGTACCATACGTAGCCAACCGTGCTAATCGGAGGTATTTGTTGCTGGCCATTTGGCATTTTGGGCCTTTGGGCCTGTGGTCAGCAACCGTGATTGATAGAACGTCCCATATACATAGTAATGCTATGGCATCCACTGCATGGTGATAAATAAATTATGTATTAGCGCGTGCGTGTGCTCAACGGTGGATGTCTTGTGTTCCAGAATAAAAGCCCTTCCCATGCAGTGACTGCTCGTACGGAGCGACGCAGAAGTCGAAGCTCAAGAGACACGTCCTGAGCGTTCACCACGTGCCCTTCGATAGCGCGCTGGACTCCGACTGCCCCAAGAAGAGAAGGCGGCTGGCTGGGTGCCGAGACCACGGCTCAACTCTGGATTTGGAGCGCGCACGATGCTCACGGAGAACTCCCTGATGATTTATTTCATCCTGAGGCTGAGGTACCACGTGTGGAGCGATGAACGCAAGGTTTTGTGCAGCGGACATTTCCATGATGAAATTTCGTCACGTTCACTGCTGCGAGGTTACATCTATTGCCGTATATTTTTAGTCAATTGCTGTATTTTCTGGTATACAATATAATTAATAAATTGTCCTAATTTCATAACAAAGGTTTTGGGTTAGATCGTGTAAGTATAAATGTGTCATAACCCTACACCACCTGACACAGCCAATTAGTAAGGAATTTGTCACGTAAACAAAACTCCACTTAGTTACTACTTCAGCCCACCGGTGTTTTGGAGAGTAAATCCACAAGATGAGTACGACGTTTCACTGATAATTACATCCAGCATCATCGGGCGATTTGCCAGAATAGTGAAGCCATCCACCTGCTTCCGGTCTTAAATAGAGAAAGGCGATGTCATCACTGAACCCATCAGGTGCAGAAATCAGAGTCGGGGAGGGGGATTATTGAAATTATATAATTGATTAGTAATAATTAAATTAGTATGTTTCCTCTATAAGTAATGATAAATGTGAGATGTCTTCTTCTTCCACGCGTTTGTTCCACTCACGAGGGGTCCGCCGTCCTTGCCACCTTCTCCACACCGCCCCGTCCCGCGCCATCTCTCCCTCCGCTCCTCGGGCCACCACGTTCGACCGCATCACCACATCGCCCCACGTCTTCTTATTCTGCCTTCATCTCCTCATCTTACAATTACAATTACTTAATAATACGCTTCCAGGCCGCACTAAGCCTGTAGCTGTCAGAGAGGTTAAAATAATACAAATTTTCTCAGTTTCAATGGATTCTCGAATTAGTCTTTGCCAGTAATAATGAGTTTTACACGACACTTCATCGTTATCAAAATACATGAAGTGTTCTTGTTGGCAAGCATGTACTGCAACTTCCGACAGTTATGTTTGAGAGTGTTTAATATTTATTTGGTGTTCCTTTAGTCTTACGCTAATGTTACGTCCCATCTGTCCAATATAACATCTGCCACATAAGCCATTAATCCGATACACACCATCCGTTGACAACTTAGGCAATTCATCTTAAGTACAAGATACTATTTTTTGAATTTTGTGTACCGTGCCAAATCTTACTTAGATGTTTAGCTTTTTGCTTTTCCAAAACTCGAGCTAATTTCTCAATTACTCCCACGATATATGGTATTTTAATTGTTTAATAACCTGATTCAGCAGTATTGCTGTTCGATCTTGGTTTAGCATTCATTGCTGTTAATTATTTGAGCATTATTGTAGACATTCAATCGTAGCGTTTCTTTGACATGTTCAATCTCTCTCCCCAGCCATTCACCATCTGACACTGTTTTATCCAGATGTATGAGCATCTTGATGAGAGAGGTTTTCTGTACGGGGTGATGATGCGAATCTGCATTCAGATAGGCATCAGTATGCGTTCCCTTTTGGTAAACGCTGTGTGTGTTATTTTACCATTTAGGCCTCGTCCGATAAATCACCTCTCCCAAGGAAATAAGTATTTAGAGGCCACACGGGACCGGGTGGGGGGGGGGGGGGAGTTTATCGTTGTGTTTGTCGCTGCGAGCAGACAGCGTGCAATGGAGAGCTTGCTCAGAGCGGAGCTGGGCACGGACTCGGCGAGGCCGCTGGGCGCTGCGGCCGGTGGAGGCTGCATCAGCACCGGGCAGAGCTACGAGACGGGGCGCGGACACGTGTTCACCAAGATCAACGCCAAGAACGGGGCACCTTCCTCTACGCCTCCTCACCACCTCACCTCCTCTACCCTCCTCTTCGCCTCCTCTACACCACCTTGCATCCTCGCCTCAACCTTCATTCATTCAGCCCTGTATCCCTTTTTTTTCGCTGCGACTACTAGCACCACCGTGGTGAATGTTGCAGTGAACTTCCCCTCGTTGATTCCCCCCTCCACCCACGTTAAGGGACTCGGTCTACCAGACACTTTGACCGCTTCGTCTCATCCACTCCGCGGTCAACCACTGTGCCTCACTGTAGTTCACAACAACGCACTCAACTAAACAACTCGGTCACCCACTCATCCAGTCACTAACTCAATCACCCTATCACACATTCATCCAGTCACTAACTCATCCAGTCAGAAAGGGTTTTATTCGCCATGTAAGTTCACACCGACACGGAATTTACTTTGGCAGGATGGTGCATACATTCAACATATAGGAATCTAAAATCTTAAATAAGTTTTAAACAAGTCTTACTATAATAAGGGTTAAAAGTCTAACACTAAGGGGCTGAAGTATATAAAATTAAATAAATATCGAATATAAAATAGCTTTAAGATATAATTTAAAAATACAAATAGGGAAACATAGTTAATATCAGCAACGTGTCGTTATGTAGATCAAATGTTAAAAACAGTGTTAGCCCTTGGCCTTGTTTAACAGGCCAGCAGCAGATGGGAAGAAACTGTTTTTATGGCGTGAGGTTTTGGTCCTGATGGACCGAAGCCTTCTGCCGGAGGGGAGTAGCTGAAACAGAGAGTGTCCAGGGTGGGAGAAATCGGCCATAATCTTCCTCGCTCGCCTCATAGACCTTGTCGTGTGCAGGTCCTCGAGGGTCGGTAGATTGCAGGCAATTACCTTCTCAGCAGTGTGGATGATACGCTGCAGTCTGCTCTTGTCCTTGGCAGTGGCAGCAGCGTACCAGACGGTTATGGAGGAGGTGAGGATGGATTCAATGATCGCTGTATAGAATTGCACCATCATTGTCTTTGGCAGGTTGAATTTCTTCAGCTGCCGTAGAAAGTACATCCTCTGTTGAGCTTTCTTGGTGAGGGAGCTGATGTTCAATTCCCACTTGAGGTCCCGGGAGAGAATAGTGCCCAGGAAGCGGAAGGACTCTACAATTTTTACTGGGGAGTCTAACAGGGTGATGGGGGTGAGTGGTGCTGTATTCTTCCTGAAGTCCACAACCATCTCAACTGTCTTTAGAGCATTTAGCTCTAAGTTGTTCTGGCTACACCAGGTCACCAGATTGTCAGCTTCCCACCTATAGTCAGACTCATCCCCACCAGAGATCAGCCCAATGAGGGTGGTGTCATCCGCAAACTTCAATAGTTTGACGGACAGATGATTGGAGGTGCAGCTGTTGGTATACAGGGAGAAGAGCAGAGGGGAAAGGACGCAGCCCTGAGGAGTTCCGGTGCTGATGGACCTGGAGCCAGAGACTTGTGTTCCCAGCTTAACGCACTGCTTCCTGTCAGACAGGAAGTCTGTGATCCATTTACAGGTGGTGTATGGCACGTTCAGCTGGAAGAGCTTGTCCTGAAGCAGGGCAGGGATGATGGTGTTGAAGGCAGAGCTGAAGTCCACAAACAGGATCCTGGCGTAGGATGCTGGGGCGTCCAGATGCTGTAGGGTGAAGTGGAGGGCCATGTTAACTGCATCGTCCACAGACCTGTTGGCTCTGTAGGCAAACTGAAGGGGGTCCAGGAGAGGGTCTGTGATGGCTTTGAGGTGTGCCAGGACCAGGCGCTCAAAAGACTTCATTACCACAGATGTAAGGGCGACCGGTCTGTAATCATTTAGTCCTGTTGGCCTTAGCTTTTTGGGCACAGGGATGATGGTGGAGGACTTGAGACAGGCTGGTACATGGCATGTCTCCAGGGAGGTGTTAAAGATGTTGGTGAACACCGGAGACAGCTGGTCAGCGCAGTGCCTGAGGGTGGCTGGAGAGACAGAGTCCGGCCCGGCTGCTTTGCGTGGATTCTGCCTCTTGAAAAGTCTATTAACTTCTCCCTCCTGAAAGGAGATAGTCGTCTCTGTAGTATTGGTGGGGGATGGGGCCTCTTGGGTTGGAAGGGGTGGTTCAGGACAGTCCAATTGTCTTTCAAATCTACAGTAGAACTCGTTCAGGTCGTTGGCTAGGCGGGAGTCGTTAGTGGTGTGGGGGGCTCTGGGTTTGTAGTTGGTGATCTGCCTGAGCCCTCTCCAGACAGAAGCAGCGTCGTTTGTAGAGAACTGGTGTTTTAGTCTCTCTGAGTACAGTCGTTTAGCCTCTCTCACCGCTTTGCTAAACCTGTTCTTCGACTCCTTGAATCTGTCTCTATCTCCACTCCTAAACGCTTCCTCCTTCTCCAACCTCAACCTTCTGAGCTTTGCTGAGAACCAGGGCTTATTGTTGTTAAAGTTCACCCTGGTACGTGTTGGGATACAGCAGTCCTCACAGAAGCTGATGTAGGACGTCACAGCCTCTGTGAGTTCATCTAGACTATTGGTAGCAGTCGTGAACATATCCCAGTCAGTACAGTCTAAGCACGCCCGCAAATCTTCCACAGCCTCACTGGTCCACTGTTTAGATGTCCTCACAGCAGGTTTACAGAGTTTTAGTTTCTGCCTGTATGCAGGAATCAGGTGGACCATGGCATGGTCAGAGTGTCCTAGTGCTGCTCGGGGGACGGCGTGGTAGGCTCTACTGACTGTAGTGTAACAGTGATCCAGAGTGTTCCCTTCTCTGGTTGGGCATTTAATGAATTGTATGTATTTGGGGAGTTCGTGGCTGAGATTACCTTTGTTAAAGTCGCCAAGTACGATAACCAACGAATCTGGATTTGCTCGCTCCACACTCAGAATCTGATCGGCGAGCATGCGTTGGGCCTCTTTAACCTGAGGACAAGGCGGCAAATAAACTCCGACCAAAATGAGCGACGCGAACTCGCGAGGCGAGTAAAACGGTTTACAGGTTATAAAAATTGATTCAAGGAGTGGAGAACAATGTTGCAGAATCACTGTGACATCTACACACCAGCCACTGTTAATGTAAAAAAAAATACCACCGCCTTTCGTCTTGCCGGAGAGTGCTATGTCACGATCCGATCTTACAAGATGGAATCCTGCTAGTTGTAGCGAAGTGTCCGGAATCAAATCACACAGCCATGTTTCCGTGAAGCACAATGCAGAAGCTGAAAGAAAGTCTTTGTTTTTTACCATCAGTAGCTGAAGTTCATCCATTTTGTTGTACAGTGAACGTACGTTGGAGAGGAAAAAGCTCGGAAGCACTGTTCGGATCCCGCGTCTGAGTAGCCGTACTAGAGCCCCCGACCGTTTACCCCTTGGGCGGCGTTTCGTTGCTTGAGCAAAGCCTAGCGCGGCATTGACTAGAATGCCTACTAATTCTGCCGCTGGAAGCAGAAAAGTAGGAAATAAATCCACAGGAGTTGTTTCCCTGATATTTAAAAGTTCGTCTCTTGTTAGAGAACTCCGAAAATCTTGGCAAAACACTGAATTGACAGACAAAACAAGACAAAACAGGGCGCACCGACCGGCTGAGGCTACCATCATCAGCGCCATCTTCGCACCAGCACGGGTGTGCTGAACAGCAGGACTCCCTCACCAGCACTGGTGTGTTGAACAGTAGGCCCCTCTCACCAGCATGGGAGTGGTGAACAGCAGGCCCCTCTCACCAACACGGGTGTGATGAACAGTAGGCCTCTCTCACCAGCATGGAAGTGAACAGCAGGCCCCTCTCACCAACACGGGGGTGATGAACAGCACGCCCCTCACACCAGCACGGGTGTGATGAATAGTAGGCCTCTCTCACCAGCACGGGTGTGATGAACAGCAGGCCCCTCTCACCAGCATGGGTGTGTTGAACAGCAGGCCCCTCTCACCAGCACGGGTGTGTTGAACAGCAGGCCCCTCTCACCAGCACGGGTGTGTTGAACAGCAGGCCCCTCTCACCAGCACGGGTGTGCTGAACAGTAGGCCCCTCTCACCAGCACGGGTCTGTTGAACAGCAGGCCCCTCTCACCAGCACGGGTGTGCTGAACAGTAGGCCCCTCAACACGGGTGTGCTGAACAGCAGGCCTCTCTCACCAACACGGGTGTGCTGAACAGTAGGCCCCTCAACAGCAGGCCCCTCTCACCAGCACGGGTGTGCTGAACAGCAGGCCCCTCAACACGGGTGTGCTGAACAGCAGGCCTCTCTCACCAGCACCGGTGTGCTGAACAGCAGGCCCCTCTCACCAACACGGATGTGATGAACAGCAGGCCCCTCTCACCAGCACGGGTGTGCTGAACAGCAGGCCCCTCAACACGTGTGAGCTGAACAGCAGGCCTCTCTCACCAGCACGGGTGTGCTGAACAGCAGGCCCCTCTCACCAGCACGGGTGTGCTGAAAAGCAGGCCCCTCTCACCAGCACGGGTGTGTTGAACAGCAGGCCTCTCTCACCAGCACGGGTGTGCTGAAAAGCAGGCCCCTCTCACCAGCACGGGTGTGTTGAACAGCAGGCCTCTCTCACCAGCAAGGGTGTGCTGAAAAGCAGGCCCCTCTCACCAGCACGGGTGTGTTGAACAGCAGGCCTCTCTCACCAGCAAGGGTGTGCTGAACAGCAGGCCCCTCAACACGGGTGTACTGAACAGCAGGCCTCTCTCACCAGCACGGGTGTGATGAACAGCAGGCCCCAAAACAGCAGGCCTCTCTCACCAGCACGGGTGTGATGAACAGCAGGCCTCTCTCACCAGCACGAGTGTGTTGAACAGCAAGCCCCTCTCAAGACAAAACAAGACAAAACTGGACAAAACAGGGCGCACCAACCGGCCGAGGCTGCCATCATCGGCGCCATCTTGTCCCAATCAATCACCCTATCACACACTATCTCGTCACTAATTCAATCACCCTATCACCCACTCATCCAGTTAACCACTCATCCAGTCACCCACTCATTCAGTCACCCACTCATCCAGTCACCCACTCATTCAGTCACCCACTCAATCACCCTATCACCCACTCATCAAATCAGCCATGCATCCAGTCACCCACTCATCCAGTCATCCACTCAATCACCCTATAACCCACTCATCCACTCATCCAGTCCCCCACTCAATCACCCTATCACATACTCATCTAGTCACTAATTAAATCACCCTATCACCCACTCATTCAGTCACCCACTCATCTAGTCACCCACTCATTTAGTCCCCCACTCAATCACCCACTCATCTAATCACCCACGCATTCAGTCACCCACGCATCCAGTCACCCACTCATCCGGTCACTGACTCAATCACCCTATCACACACTCCTCCACTCGTTTACTCACTCACCCATTTACTCACCCACCCGCTCACCACCATGCAGGTCACCTCACTCTTCTTTTCAGATTTATCAGTTTGCACTGCTCCACTCTGGAATCCACACCCGGTCTTCCGTTTTCCCAAACTCTTGCAACAATAAACTTGATCAATTTAAGGAAGGCGTTTCTTTGATCTTAATTATCTAATTACTCATTGGACAGTTATGTATTATTATTTTTTGTTGTTACTGGCCGTTTGGCGTTTTGTATTGTGTGGGGTTTGCATCGCTGTCAACCCCTCATCAGTGCCTACCTTATTACAGAACAATTCAGACCTTGTTGGTCACCCCGTGCCCCTTATAAGTCCCATGACAAGGGAGAAACACACAAATAAACTTAACAAAAATGTTGCCCGTATTGAAACGGCCGTCTGCCGTATGGACCTGACAACTCACTTTCCCCCAACAGAATACGGGTAAACCGTGTGGGTTGGCGGCTATGGGTTTTGTTGTGTTTGCGAGTCCAAGTTCTAGGACTGCACCCTGGGTTGTGCGTGGTTCTCATTGGTGGGAGATTCCCTTCGCTGTGTTGCACGCCAGTGGCTGGGGGCTGCCTGGGGCCAGTGACGTGTGAGCCGGTCCCAATGTGCACCGGCAAATATTTACCGCCAGGTGGCCCCAGTGTTTATTGCCCGTCTCCACGTGAATACCTGAAACCCATGTCAATCCACTGCTGGATGAGTCCCGCAATGAAGATACAATCATTACATCCACTTTCCTTTTGGACACCACCTGTTCCATTGGCGGCCGAATGCGAATCTAAATGTGCATACGTTAGAGACTGGTTAATGCACATAGAAATCAAACCAATTGACCTACGACATTTGCCCCTTCAACTTTTGTAGAATTTTAGATGTGCATTACAGCTACTTTAGCCGGATGGTTGTGGTGGCTATGTATGCCTGTAATCCACGACTACGTGGAGGTGAGGGTTGGTGGATCACAAAAATGTTGCGACAACTCCCACCCCTTGGTCGTCAAGGAGGTAGAGAAGGCGGTGTGGAATAATGTGGACTCCGCCTGTTCCATCTGTAGATTTGTGATAGAGCATTTGCTTGGATTTCACCAGGTGCTCCGATTTCCTCCCACATGTAAACACTCATTAATCTTGATTTGAAGCTTTCGTGACTGCAGGAATCCTTACTCTTTGGTTCTTTCGGTAAAGTCACGTAGGTAGAAAAAATAATAATGGATCACGACGTTTCGATCGCCACACAAGCAATCTCACTGAGTCTCAAGACTCTTGTTCAGGAGGGCCTGCCAACTTTTCGCAGGAGTAATTTGGATGTTTGGCTAGTACCAGTTACATTGTATGTTGTTGTTTTCCCATGGGAGTAAACCCATACAGAGAAAGGGACCAGAATGAGGAAAGCGAAGCCAGGCAGTCCTTCAGAAGATGTCATGCACGGGCGTGACCACTGCACCACCTTGCCGCCCAAACAAATGTAATTTAAATAATGTACAATACTGGCAAATAAACCCTATTAGTATCTTCTTTGGTTCTTTCGGTAAAGTCACGTAGAATGAGAATAAAATAATAAATTGATAAAATAAAATAACAATAATATTCTCACGACGTTTCGGCCACAACACAAGCGGCCTTCATCAGGTGAAGGGGCGAGACTGTCTGGTAGGACAGCGCTGGAGTGAAAGAGCCACGTTCAGATCACGGCCTTTAAGCTGTGTGAGAGGAACAAAGCGCCTTGACAAAGGAATTAGCATATAATTTAGCATTGAAATGGCTGAATGATTAGCTTGTGACTGGTCACAGAAATAGCTATGTTAAAAGTTAAAGCATACACATCCGCAGAGGCACCCCTTGACAATGGAATTAGCATAGAATTTAGCATTGAAATAGCTGAGTGATTAGCTTGTAACTGCTACAGAAATAGCTACGTTAAAGTCAGAGCATACACATTCACCGAGGCACTTAGTACAAATCAACAGGAGAATTTAGCATTGAAATAACTAGGCGAATTTAGCATTGAAATAACTGAGTGATTAGCTAGTGACTGGTCACAGAAATGACTACACATCTGAGCTATTCACAGTACTATATAGTGAACCAATAAAAACTAAAATATAAATTACCTTCATGTTATCAATAAACTCTATATTCTCCAATCAGCTAAGCTACCAACAATAAGTCGTTATATATCACAATGCTATATGGCGAAAAAATGGGTGGATTCTTACCCTCAAATTTCAGCACCACGGATAGCTACGGGCCCCGTTCAGACGGACGAGTTCGTCCATGGTCGGAACAGAGGAGGGGGAGAGAGACAGCTGCGAGGCCCTAGTATACTCCATGTTGTAAAACTATACCATTAACCGTGGTGTGAGATGTATTAAGAGGCAATGCTGGCGAAAGAGCTGCGGTCTGAAGGTCATCGTAAAAATACAATTAATTAAGAAAAGAAATGATTTAAAACATCTTTCCAGTGGTTACTAAGCCTGAATCCATCTTCTCGGTTGAAATTGTCTCTGTGCTTGTATATGTGAATGGCCTCATGAACGAATCTCTCATGGTAGCCGGTTGGTTTGCAAAGAACCTCCGTCTTGGAGAAGTCAATGTCATGTGAGCCCACTGAATTATAACAGTGATCTGCCACGGCAGAGGAGTTCGTCCTACCGTGTTTCAAGTCTGCTTTATGTTCGCGGATGCGGTCCGAGATATGTCTTTTGGTTTCTCCAATGTAGCTACTACCACAGAGGCACTTTAGTTTGTAAACGCCCGGGTACTGTATGTCTGGAACAGCATCTTTTACAGATGGAACTAAATCACGGATTTTATGTACTGTGTTGAATCGGACCTGGATCTTGTGTTTATTCAGGATTTTGGAGATCTTTTTAGTGACCCCTGCAATGTAGGGTAAGGTGATGGTTTTGAGTGGCTCCACAAGAGGATCCTTCTTCATGACTGGAGTGATGGCTTTGCGGATTGTGTAGTTGGAGTAGCCATTAGCCCTGAGAGCCTGGTGTACGTGCTTGAGTTCACTGGTAATGAGTTCCTGGTCGGACATGCATTGGGCTCTATGGTATAGAGTCTTGATGAGGGAGTTCTTCTGGGATGGATGGTGGTGGGAATCCGGTTTCAAGTAAGCATCTGTATGGGTAGCTTTCCTGTAGACAGAGTGGCTCATTGAACCATCATGTCTCCTTTTAATTAAGACATCCAAAAAGGGTAGTTTGCCATCTTTTTCGACCTCCATGGTAAATCTGATGGCTGGGTGTATGGAATTGATGTGGTCGCGGAATTGGTCTAGAGCAGGCTGGCCATATGGCCAGATGACAAAGGTGTCATCAACGTACCTCTTCCATAAGGTCGGGCGTAGAGTGGCAGTCTGGATGGCGTCAGTTTCAAATTTTTCCATGAATACGTTGGATACAACCGGAGATAGGGGGGAGCCCATTGGGGTGCCCTCAGTTTGTTTGTAGAAAGTTCCATTCCAGGTGAAGTATGTGTTGGTTAAGCAATGCGTGTTCACACGATAACGCGTTTTCACTACGTTGAGATTTATAAGGGCACGGGGTGACCAATAAAGTCTGAATTGGTCTGTAATAAGCTCGGCCCTGATAAGGGGTTGACAGATATGAAATAATCGAGCAGACAGACACGGGCCTGACTTCATCCACAGATGCCTTGTTGAGTCTCTAATTTTTAGGATTCTGCTTGAGATGTCTTGCCAATTCCTCACCAAATAATATGTACATGTGAGTAACCAGACCTACCTGAGATACCACGCCTCGTAGAGAGCCAAAATAAATATCGTACGTTTATAGATTGCTCGGTAACCTCCGTTCCATGCTGCCATCGACTGGCCAAGAATGTGGCCTGTAGATGCTGCCATCTGCTGGCCACTGATGTAGATGGCAGCATAGAAGGTGGTGAATTGCGGTCGTTGAGATGAGTTTTGATTGGTGAGATGAGTGAGGTTGGTGCAGTGGATGAGATGGGTGCAGTCAGTATGGTGACTGTGTGGTTGGTGTGGTGAATGTAGTGGTTGGTGTGGTGAATGTAGTGGTTGGTGTGGTGAATGTAGTGGTTGGTGTGGTGAATGTAGTGGTTGGTGTGGTGAATGTAGTGGTTGGTGTGGTGAATGTAGTGGTTGGCGTGGTGAATGTAGTGGTTGGTGTCGTGAATGTAGTGGTTGGTGTGGTGAATATAGTGGTGTGGTGAATGTAGTGGTTGGCGTGGTGAATGTAGTGGTTGGTGTGGTGAATGTAGTGGTTGGTGTGGTGAATATAGTGGTTGGTGTGGTGAATGTAGTGGTTGGTGTGGTGACTGTGTGGTTGGTGTGGTGAATGTTGGTGTGGTGAATGTAGTGGTTGGTGTGGTGAATGTAGTGGTTGGTGTGGTGAATGTAGTGGTTGGTGTGGTGAATGTAGTGGGTGGTGTGGTGACTGTGTGGTTGTTGTGGTGAATGTAGTGGTTGGTGTGGTGAATGTAGTGGTTGGTTTGGTGAATGTAGTGGGTGGTGTGGTGAATGTAGTGGGTGAGATGAGTGTAGTAGGTGTGATGAGTGCCATTTGTGCGGTTAGTGGAGTTGGTGTTTGGTGAGTGAGGTGAGTGTGGTGTGATTGGTGAGGTGTAATTGGTGAGGTTAGGTTTGTGAGGTGTAATTGGGGTGGTGAGGTGGGTGAGGTGTAATTGGTGAGGTAAAGTTGGTGAGTGTATCAGTGAGCACCTGGAGGATTCTCCTCCACGGTCGCCTTTGTCTCCCCCAGTAGCGATGTTCACTCCACACCGCACCAGGAACTCATCTGAGGCTGAGTCGACCTCACACTCTCTCACTGTCTCACAACAACAACAACAACCGCCATTCGCCACTAAGTGGCGGTGACGTCACCACGACGCTTGTGCCAGGCCATGTGCACCTTGAGGCCACGTGAAGTGTCGAACGCCCGCTGGCAGGTCACGGGGCAGACCCAGGTGGTGCCACGGGTCGACTGACTGAGATGACTGAGATGACTGGCTGATGCACCACCTGTGCCCCCTGCTCACACTCACGCACGCGCACTCACTCACAAGCGCGAGTTCGCGTTTTCAGGCGATATAAAATAATTTATATTTCATGCCAGTTGGTTCTGAAGGGCGGCTGTTTGTAATTTGGGCGTTCGTAAGTCGAGGACTGTCTGTAAATAAAGATTCCGATTGAGGATGTGGGGCTTTCACCGTGGGATGAGCTTGGCCCGATCCGCGGGGGCGTGGCTTGCACGACAGTGGGCGGGGCATAGCCGCGACGGGCGTGGCTTATCCAGGAAGTGGAGACCGCGAACGCCGGACTGCAAGCCAGAGGGAAGCGCGCTCCTTTTAAAGTTAACAACAACATTGTTAAATGTAAGTAGCGCCTCTCTACTTTATTATTGTTTTATTTGTTTAATACATTACTTGTGGTGCCGTGAGTCGAGTGAAATGAGTCAATAACCTTGCTAGACATGGCTAAGCTTTTAATAAGGGGCGCCGCGGTGTCGAGATGTTAACTACCTCGCTAGGCCTACAGCAGCGTGGAGGTTCCATCGAGACCCTGACGCCTGCTCTGTATTTGTTTATTTTTTTCCCCTGTGGTCGCGTAGATTCTTCTCCTGGTCCTTCGGGTTTCCCCTCCACATTTAGAAACGTGAGTTTAGAGTACTTGACTGCTATAAATGTCCACATGATAAGCCACTTTCGTTGAGCTATCATTTGTGTCCAGGTCGCTTCTGATAAGAGTTATATAGCTCAGTGGGCCTTACCTGGTTAAATAGAAATAGTTTATAGTTTAGTTTATAGTTCATAAGAACTCGTGACAAGGGTCAGTGTCTACTTCAAATATTGTTCAGGCTCTGGAGACCTCCAAAGTTATTCGTGATGTTATACATTTGGTTCGTTTTGAGCATAATCGCGACCTTGTATAATTATGACGTGATACACACGCTGAATATACGCACACAACCATCGTGTACACGTGTGTCGTGCCCTCTATTGTCCACATAGACGGCTTGTGCTGACGAGAGAACGATCTTAACGTACAATGTCGTGACATGTATCAGCCCTTTGTCGATCCAGCGTTTTGATAGAGGCCTCCCCCACACCATGCCGTTCGTGGGAGTTGTTTAACCATACTTCACCATGCCGGTCAATGCGGGTTTGGTGAAGTGAGGAGGCCCAGAAACTTGTATATGCAGATACGAGTTTGCCTGTGCTTGCATCTGCAGAATTACATTCTCACACATCTTCAAGTGTAGTTTAATACTTCTAAAAATGCATTTATTCTTGAGGATTCCATAAAGTACTGTGGTAAAAAGAAAACAACTTGATTTGAATAAATTTCGATTTAAAGCTTTCGTGACTGCAGAGATTCATCTTCTTGGTTCTTTCGGTAAAGTCACGTAGAAGGGAAATAATAAAATAAAACATAATAAAATTTAATTCTCACGACGTTTCGGCCACAACACAAGCAGCCGTCCTCAGGTGAAGAAACAGAACTGTCGGAAAGACAGCGCTCCAATGAACACTGCTAAGCTTGGCAGCGTATTTTAAGCTGGGTGGGAGGAGCAGAGCGCCTTGCCAAAAGAGTTTACATATCAACAGAATAATTTAGCATTGAAGTAGCTGTGTTAATGTGATAGATTAGCAGGATGTTAAAGTCAGAAATTAGCATGTAACTGGGAGATTAGCATGATGTTAATGTGAGGAATTAGCATGTAACTGGTCACGGAAGTAGCTATGTTAAAGTCAGAGTTTACATATCAACAGAGGCATTTAGTATATTGATGCTAAAGAACTGCAACTACCCAACTATCATACAATAAACCGATGTGAAAGAACTAAATATAAACTACATCAATATAATCAATGTACTCAATATATTCTCCACTAAGCTGAGCTACTAACAATAAGTTATTATACATTACACTTCTATGTCGCAAAAAATATTATAATATGCCTCCAAATAATATTTTTTATTATAAACTGGCATAGACAGACCACAACATTGAATTATACACTGAGTTACTATACACTACCCTATACGTTAGATTATAATAATATTAGACTTGTAATATTACACTATGTATTATTTTACCAAACCTACTGTATACCACACTGCTGTAGATTCACTATACAATTACGATACTATATATCACCAAATAAATTATATTAAACATTACACTGAGTACTTTGTTGAACAGGGAATGCTTTGAGCTTGTGGGTTGAATCCATCTGTGTGGAGTTGTGTTATTTCCCAATATGCAAGGTGGGGTCTCTCTGGGTTCCACTCACACAAACATCTCAATGCAATGGGACCTTTCTGAAAATGCAGTACTTAGACTCAATGAAGCTTTCCTGGGTAACTAGTTAACATTGTAATTTTAGCATGAGAGATAATGACGTTCACTTATAAGTGCCATTAATAGTACTATACTGTACTTTTAATGAAGACTATTTTACGTAGTTTTTTGTAAAAAAGTGTCCATTCTCAAAACTTTTTGACGGGCCCTCGTACAGAAATTATATTACAATCTTATATGGAGATTGCGAGTGTTGTGAATAGTGGAGTGAACGTGTGGTGCCATCATTATATTGTTAGTGCGTATATACAGAAAGGCCTATTGGGTGGGTAACATTAGGAAATTGGAGGTAGTTAGTCATGTTGTTTAGAAACAAAATATTACTTGGGTGGATAAGAGGGTAAAATCGTACATGATAGGAACTGCAATATTGTGGAGTTCTGGTATAATTAGTTGCAGTATATATGAATCTTATGTCACCTTAAGTATGCCTTTGTGAGTACACTCGTGACACGGGTGTCATGCGCGTGACCTTTGTCTTTTGTTTCAGATGTGTGAGAGCAATTCGGCGGCGAGTCATGGTGGTGCTGGGAGAATTGCCTTTACCAGCGATGGCACTTCACCAGCACCCGTCTCAACCCTACCTCAATCCGGTAGAGTTACGAGAGCTAAAAAACTAATCTCTTGTGACGTCTGTGGGAAAAAATTCCAGCTGGCATGGTGCCTAGAAGCCCACGTAAGAACGCATAAGGAGACCCATGAGCAATGGTGCGGCATATGTGGACAAAGGTTTGATCAGCCAGGAAAATTCAAAAGGCATTTGAAGAGCCACGAAAAGGATTATATGATCAAGGGTGCACCAGGCTTGGTGAATAACAGCAGTTTTGCCAATGCGGTGTTGAATCCACCGTCGCCCTATGAGATGTGCTCAGTCTGCGGATTTTTAAGTCCTATTGAAATCCTGAAAACTCATGAAAGTCTTCACCCACAGTTCTTGTACAGACCGAAGCCTGAACATGATTACACTTCGACAAAAGATAGCGGCGTTAAGATAAATGACATGAAATCCAATTTTCTTGAATGCTTTGGCCTAGTTCCACATCAACAAACTGCTTCACCAGTCAGTGAGAATAAACCATACGCTGCTCTCGATCCTATTACGAGCATGAAAGTGTTGATGGCCTTGCAGCAGAAGAAGAAGGAAAAGCGAAGTAGACCTAAGTCCATTAAAAGAAAAAAGACCACCACCAGCGTCACCAATTGCAGCAGTAGCAACAGCCAGAATTCGGACATCAAGAGGATGGACTGCACGGAAGCAGGAGGCTGCGTGGAGCAGAGCATCCCCAAGGTGGATGAACCCAACCTGGCACCTTTAGGTACGTCCTAGTAATGCACACACTACATTTCATTTGGATGTAATTCATAATTTCACAAATTAGTTAATGTACGCATATGTTGACCATATCTGTATGCCTGCGCTGAGGAGTCTAGAGATCTGATGTGGTGCTGCTCGGATGTTGGGTTAAACCGTGAAACTCTGGGTTTCAGTCACCGAGCCATGATTAAACTGGCTTCTCATTGATGGTCTTATCCAGTTACCAAACTTCTTCCAGCAAACACTTCTGATGTCGCGTGATATTTTTCAGGAAATCAGTATCTTGCTTTTCTACTATTTGTACGTATGTTGAACTTCTTTCGTACCATACGTAGCCAACCGTGCTAATCGGAGGTATTTGTTGCTGGCCATTTGGCATTTTGGGCCTTTGGGCCTGTGGTCAGCAACCGTGATTGATAAAACGTCCCATATACATAGTAATGCTATGGCATCCACTGCATGGTGATAAATAAATTATGTATTAGCACGTGCGTGTGCTCAACGGTGGATGTCTTGTGTTCCAGAGGAAAAGCCCTTCCCGTGCAGTGACTGCTCGTACGGAGCGACGCAGAAGTCGAAGCTCAAGAGACACGTCCTGAGTGTTTACCACGTGCCCTTCGATAGCGCGCTGGACTCCGACTGCCCCAAGAAGAGAAGGCGGCTGGCTGGGTGCCGAGACCACGGCTCAACTCTGGATTTGGAGCGCGCACGATGCTCACGGAGAACTCCCTGATGATTTATTTCATCCTGAGGCTGAGGTACCACGTGTGGGGCGATGAATGCAAGGTTTTGTGCAGCGGACATTTCCATGATGAAATTTCGTTACGTTCACTGCTGCGAGGTTACATCTATTGCCGTATATTTTTAGTCAATTGCTGTATTTTCTGGTATACAATATATTTAATAAATTGTCCTAATTTCATAACAAAGGTTTTTGGGTTAGATCGTGTAAATATAAATGTGTCATAACCCTACACTACCTGACACAGCCAATTAGTAAGGAATTTGTCACGTAAACAAAACTCCACTTAGTTACTACTTCAGCCCACCGGTGTTTTGGAGAGTAAATCCACAAGATGAGTACGACGTTTCACTGGTAATTACATCCAGCATCATCGGGCGATTTGCCAGAATAGTGAAGCCATCCCCCTGCTTCCGGTCTTAAATAGAGAAAGGCGATGTCATCACTGAACCCATCAGGTGCAGAAATCAGAGGCGGGGAGGGGGATTATTGAAATTATATAATTGATTAGTAATCATTTAATTAGTATGTTTCCTCTATAAGTAATGATAAATGAGAGATGTCTTCTTCCTCCACGCGTTTGTTCCACTCACGTGGGGTCCACCGTCCTTGCCACCTTCTCCACACCGCCTCGTCCCGCGCCATCTCTCCTTCCGCTCCTCGGGCCACCACGTTCGACCGCATCACCACATCGCCTAACGTCTTCTTCTTCTGCCTTCATCTCCTCATCTTACAATCACAATAACTTAATAATACGCTTCCAGGCCGCACTAAGCCTGTAGCTGTCAGAGAGGTTAAAATAATACAAATTTTCTCAGTTTCAATGGATTCTCGAATTAGTCTTGGCCAGTAATAATGAGTTTTACACCACTTCATCATTATCAAAATACATTAGGTGTCCTTGTTGGCAAACATGTTCTGCAACTTCCAACAGTTATGTTTGAGAGTGTTTAATATTTATTTGGTGTTCTTTTAGTCTTACGCTAATGTTACGTCTCATCTGTCCAATATAACATCTGCCACATAAGCCATTAATCCGATACACACCATCCGTTGACAACTTAGGCAATTCATCTTAAGTACAAGATACTATATTTTGAATTTTGTGTACCATGCCAAATCTTACTTAGATGTTTAGCTTTTTGCTTTTCCAAAACTCGAGCTAATTTCTCAATTACTCCCACGATATATGGTATTTTAATTGTTTAATAACCTGATTCAGCAGTATTGCTGTTCGATCTTGGTTTAGCATTCATTGCTGTTAATTTGAGCATTATTGTAGACATTCAATCGTAGCGTTTCTTTGACATGTTCAATCTCTCTCCCCAGACATTCACCATCTGACACTGTTTTAGCCAGATGTATGAGCATCTTGATGAGAGAGGTTTTCTGTATGGGGTGATGATGCGAATCTGCATTCAGATAGGCATCAGTATGCGTTCCCTTTTGGTAAACGCTGTGTGTGTTATTTTACCATTTAGGCCTCGTCCGATAAATCACCTCTCCTAAGGAAATAAGTATTTAGAGGCCACACGGGACCGGGGGGGGGGGGGAGTTTATCGTTGTGTCTGTTGCTGCGAGCAGATAGCGCGCAATGGAGAGCTTGCTCAGAGCGGAGCTGGGCACGGACTCGGCGAGGACGCTGGGCGCTTCGGCCGGTGGAGGCTGCATCAGCACCGGGCAGAGCTACGAGACGGGGCGCGGACACGTGTTCACCAAGATCAACGCCAAGAGCGGGGCACCCTCCTCTACGCCTCCTCACCACCTCACCTCCTCTACCCTTCTCCTCGCCTCCTCTACGCCTCCTCACCACGCCACCTCACCACGCCACCTCACCTCACCACGCCACCTCACCTCCTCACCACGCCACCTCACCTCCTCACCACGCCACCTCACCTCCTCACCACGCCACCTCAACACCTCACCACCTCACCTCCTCTACCCTCCTCTTCGCCTCCTCTACACAACCCTGCATCCTTGCCTCAACCTTCATTCATTCAGCCCTGTCATTAATGTATCACTTTTTTTTTTTTAGCTGCGACTACTAGCTAATTTGTCAGTTTCTCCCACGATATATGGTATTTTAATTGTTTAATAACCTGATTCAGCAGTATTGCTGTTTGATCTTGGTTTAGCATTCACTGCTCTGTTAATTTGAGCATTTTTGTAGACATTCAATCGTAACGTTTCTTTGACATGTTTAATCTCTCTCCTCAGACTTTGACCATCTGACACTGTTTTAGCCAGATGTATGAGCATCTTGTTGAGAAAGGATTTCTGTGCGGGGTGATGATGCCAATCTGCATTCAGATAGGCATCAGTATGTGTTCCCTTTCGGTAAACGCTGTGTGTGTTACTTTACCATTTAGGCCTCGTCCGAGCAAAATATCCAGGAAAGGGAGTGTGTTATTCACCTCCATTTCCATGGTGAACTGGATGGCCGGTTTTTGTGAATTGAGATGATTTAGACATTCATTCATTAAGTGTATCCTTACCATGTCGCCAGACAACCAAAGTGTCATCTACATATCTACACAAAAAAGTGGGTTTATATGTACTTGAAGCAAGTGCTCTTGCAACCCGGGGGTTGAGGACCCCTGTGTTAGAGGCCACACGGGACGGGGGGGGGGGGGAGTTTAACGTTGTGTTTGTCGCTGCGAGCAGACAGCGTGCAATGGAGAGCTTGCTCAGAGCGGAGCTGGGCACGGACTCGGCGAGGACGCTGGGCACTGCGGCCGGTGGAGGCTGCATCAGCACCGGGCAGAGCTACGAGACGGGGCGCGGACACGTGTTCACCAAGATCAACGCCAAGAGCGGGGCACCCTCCTCTACGCCTCCTCACCACCTCACCTCCTCTACCCTCCTCTTCGCCTCCTCTACACCACCTTGCATCCTCGCCTCAACCTTCATTCAGTCAGCCCTGTATCACTTTTTTTCGCTGCGACTACTAGCACCACCGTGGTGAATGTTGCAGTGAACTTCCCCTCGTTGATTCCCCCCTCCACCCACATTAAGGGACTCGGTCTACCAGACACTTTGACCGCTTCGTCTCATCCACTCCGCGTTCAACCACCGCGCCTCACTGCAGTTCACAAGAACGCACTCAACTAAACAACTCGGTCACCCACTCATCCAGTCACTAACTCAATCACCCTATCACACATTCATCCAGTCACTAACTCATCCAGTCACTAACTCAATCACCCTATCACACACTCATCCAGTCACCCACGCATCCAGTCGCCCACGCAATCACCCTATCATCCAGTCACCCACTCACTCAATCACCCTATCACACACTCATCTCGTCACTAATTCAATCACACACTCAGCTAGTCACTCAGTAAATCATCCTATCACTCACTCATCCAATCACCCACTCATTCAGTCACCCATTCATCCAGTCACCCACTCATCCAGTCACCCATTCATCCAGTCACCCACTCATCCAGTCACCCACTCATCCAGTCACCCATTCAATCACGCACTCATCCACTCACCCACTCATTCAGTCACCCACTCATCCAGTCAACCACACAATCATCCTATCACCTACACATCCTCTCACCCACTCATCCAGTCACCCACTCATCCAGTCACCCACTCATCCAGTCACTCACGCATCTGATCACTGACTCAATCACCCTATCACACACTCCTCAACTCTTTTACTCAAACACTCACCCATTTACTCACCCACCCGCTCACCACTATGCAGGTCACCTCACTCTTCTTTTCAGCTTTATCAGTTTGCACTGCTCCACTCTGGAATCCACACCCGGTCTTCCTGTTTTCCCAAACTCTTGCAACAATAAACTTGATCAATTTAAGGAACGCGTTTCTTTGATCTTAATTATCTAATTACTCATTGGACAGTTATGTATTCTTATTTTTTATTGTTGCTGGCCGCTTGGCGTTTTGTATTGTGTGGGGTTTGCATCGCTGTCAACCCCTCATCAGTGCCTACCTTATTACAGAACAATTCAGACCTTGTTGGTCACCCCGTGCCCCTTATAAGTCCCATGACAAGGGAGAAACACACAAATAAACTTAACAAAAATGTTGCCCGTATTGAAACGGCCGTCTGCCGTATGGACCTGACAACTCACTTTCCCCCAACAGAATACGGGTAAACCGTGTGGGTTGGCGGCTATGGGTTTTGTTGTGTTTGCAAGTCCAAGTTATAGGACTGCACCCTGGGTTGTGCGTGGTTCTCATTGGTGGGAGATTCCCTTCGCTGTGTTGCACGCCAGTGGCTGGGGGCTGCCTGGGGCCAGTGACGTGTGAGCCGGTCCCAATGTGCACCGGCAAACATTTACCGCCAGGTGGCCCCAGTGTTCATTGCCCGTCCACACGTGGATACCTGAAGCCCATGTCAATCCACTGCTGGATGAGTCCCGCAATGAAGATATAATCAGTACATCCACTTTGCTTTTGGACACCACCTGTTCCATTGGCGGCCGAATGCGAATCTAAATGTGCATACGTTAGAGACTGGTTAATGCGCATAGAAATCAAACCAATTGACCTACGACCTTTACCCCATCAACTTTTGTAGAATTTTAGATGTGCATTACAGCTACTTTAGCCGGATGGTTGTGGTGGCTATGTATGCCTGTAATCCACGACTACGTGGAGGTGAGGGTTGGTGGATCACAACAATGTTGCGATAACTCCCACCCCTTGGTCGTCAAGGAGGTAGAGATGTGGACTCCGCCTGTTCCATGTGTAGATTTGTGATAGAGCGTTGGCCCCTCATTTGCTTGGATTTCTCCAGATGCTCCGATTTCCTCCCACATGTAAACACTCATTAATCTTGATTTGAAGCTGTCGTGACTGCAGGAATCCTTACTCTTTGGTTCTTTCGGTAAAGTCACGTAAGTAGAAAAAACTAATAAAAAATAATCATCGATTGCTTGTGTGGCGATCGAAACGTCGTGATCCATTATTATTTGTTCTACCTACGCGACTTTACCTAAACAACCAAAGAGTACAAACTCTCATTAATTGTCCGATAACATCTTTATATAAAGAGGACCACAGAGCATGGGCAGGAGTGGTGGGGGGGGGGATTTGTTGCCAGCTGCTCACCATTTGACTGCCGCCTTCCCTCGTCTGTAGTTCCTCGCGCCAAAGTGAAGGAATTCTGTGTGCCAGTTACAATTATCACTTGAATGTAACTTGATGTTTCAATGTAAACAGCCACTGAGATTTAATCCTGAAAATCTTTATTTTTCACATGCAGTGAAACAATGTTGTTAGTAGGCTTGTTTCCCTGGGAAAGCCTCACTGAGTCTCAAGACTCTTTTTCAGGAGGGGCCTGCCAACTTTTCGCAGGAGTAATTTGGATGTTTGGCTAGTACCAGTTACATTGTATGTTGTTGTTGTTTTGCCATGGGAGTAAACCCATGCAGAGAAAGGGACCAGAATGAGGAAAGCGAAGCCAGGCAGTCCTTCAGAAGATGTCATGCACGGGCGTGACCACTGCACCACCCTGCCGCCCAAACAAAAGTAATTTAAATAATGTACAATATTGGCAAATAAACCCTATTAGTATCAACTGAATTTCTGGCCAATATGGCACGTGTATAGCTGCATCGGTGTTTCTAAAAGTCGTGTTCACATTGCCTGAAATTAATAATATAAAGAACAGATTTCCCACCTCTGGTTTCATTTGGATTACCGGTTGTCCTCATTATGTGTCACAGGTAATATGGAAAGGAAAATATTACGCAGCACGAGTTGTAGGATTAGGGCAATTATGGTGACACACGTGACCCCCTCTACACAAGAAACAGCTAAGATTCATATTCTTGGTTCTTTCGGGAAAGTCACCTCGAAGGGAAACAATAAAATAATACAAATATAAAACAATACAATTCTCACGACCTTTTGACTGCAACACAAGCAATCATCATCAGGTGTGAAAACCACAACAAGAAAATTTGAAAGAACCAAGAATATGAATCTCTGCAGTCACTAAAGCTTTAAATCAAAATTTAACAGCTGAGAGTCAATGCTGGGATGTTGTGCGATTGGTGCAAGCGACCCATCATTGTGTTTTGATGTTGAGCTGTTAAAATTGCACTGTTGTGAGGTGAGGTCAAGGCCGATGACTGCTTCCAGCGGTGTCAAGTTCAGCATTTTGAAGAGGCTCGCGGAGGATGATACTGGGCACTGGGGTGCAGTCTCCCTCCATGAACAACAGAGGGCAGAGGAGCGACGCTCACAACAATTATTGGCGGAGCGCCGGGCGTATGAAACGCAAATTTGGAAGAAAGTTTATCTCGGGGAGTTAACCCACAACACCTGGGTCTGTCCCGCGTGTTCACACGATAACGCGTTTTCACTACAACGCGTTTTCTCCGTCACAACGCGCTTTCTGAGCGGACTACTTTCTTGAGCTGCGCGGTTGAGCGAGATGAGACGGTAACGCGGCGGCGGCGTCCCCTCAAGTTATTTGGACCCCCATCTTACCGTGCGTGGACATTATTATTTACGGGAGGAAAATAGTTTCCGCTTAACGCGGCACTTTTCAGGAACGCATCTACCGCGTTAAACGAGGACTCGCCGCGTACAGGTGCCGCGCACGCTGTATCGACCCTGGAGAAATCCGAAGCGCTATGAAGCTCTTGTTCACAGACGTCCAGTAAGGGGCGGGTGGTGTTGGTGGTGTGGGCGTCACCACGTGACACACAGCTTGTCCGTGGAGTCGATCGTGAGGGTGCCGACGTCGCCTAGGCAACGCCGCCCCCCCTCTGGCTCTGCTGCTGCTGCTGCCTCGCTCTGTGCACGCGAGGCGCCAATCCGTGACGCGGGCACTGTACGCGTTGCGTCACCGTTCACCGTGGGGGGGGGGGGAGGGCCTCAGTTACGTCACGTCGTGTACAGTGGCACATTAATATTGACACTTTTACTCGTGTTTATGTGCCTCGTTATTAAAGGTGAGTTTAATAATAATCATGCTGCTACACAATGTGTGCATTGATATATACGTACAGTTTATGTGTTTAAACGCGATTGTAGTTTATGGGCCCTTGAGGGCTTTTTCGCCTCGTGTGAGGTTTTTATGCGCAACCTTAATTATTGTGCTTTTGTTCATCGTTAACATTTGGTCAGGAATAATGCACTTAAGATAAATGTTCTGGCGACGATATCTTGCTAAACAGACGATGGCAAAATTTAGATTTAAAGCTTTCGTGACTGCAAGGATTCATCTTCTTTGGTTCTTTCGGTAAAGTCACGTAGAATGAGAATAAAATAATAAATTGATAAAATAAAATAACACAATAATATTCTCACGACGTTTCGGCCACAACACAAGCGGCCTTCATCAGGTGAAGGGGACGAGACTGTCTGATGAAGGCCACTTGTGTTGTGGCCGAAACGTCGTGAGAATATTGTTATTTTATTTTATCAATTTATTATTTTATCTTATTCTACGTGACTTTACCGAAAGAACCAAAGAAGATGGCAAAATTGTGTATATATTGTGCGATATGTGCCACTGAAACGTCAAGAAGTCAATAACAATGACTCGTGTTGAGTGTTTAATATGCAAGCAATGGGCCCACCACAGGTTCGTTAATGTTATAATGGAAGCAGTGAAATTAATTAAAATCTTTTGCTCTGCCAATTTCATTTTAAATTACGACTCTTCAATGAGCTTTGGTTGTAGTAAGCAATATTTGAATTTGTTTAAACAACCTGTATTCTCTTACAACATGTTTTATATTCCTAGGCATTAAATGTGTACTAAAGATTCAGACTAATTGTAAATCTAATGGGACCACTTTAATCGATGTCCGTTAATATATGTAGGCGTGGTAAGGTTTCGAGACGCACTCGGCGATGCGTGAAACGCAGTCCGTGTCCTTCCTCGTCCATTTGTCTTCATTCCAACGTCAACCTTTGTTCTGCCGGTCTCTCTCATTAAGGCCACATGGCCACACTGTGTCTCTTAGTTCTTGCAAGATAAGCTTGAGTCAGTCTCTCTCATTAAGGCCACATGGCCACACTGTGTCTCTTAGTTCTTGCAAGCTAAGCTGGAGTGAGTCTCTCTCATTAAGGCCACATGGCCACACTGTGTCTCTTAGTTCTTGCAAGCTAAGCTTGAGTCAGTCTCTCTCATTAAGGCCACATGGCCACACAGCGTCTCTTAGTTCTTGCAAGCTAAGCTGGAGTCAGTCTCTCATTAAGGCCACATGGTCACACTGTGTCTCTTAGTTCTTGCAAGCTAAGCTGGAGTCAGTCTCTCTCATTAAGGCCACATGGCCACACTGTGTCTCTTAGTTCTTGCAAAGTTAAGCTGGAGTTAGTGTCTCTCATTAAGGCCACATGGCCACACTGTGTCTCTTAGTTCTTGCAAGCTAAGCTGGAGTTAGTGTCTCTCATTAAGGCCACATGGCCACACTGTGTCTCTTAGTTCTTGCAAGCTAAGCTGGAGTCAGTCTCTCTCATTAAGGCCACATGGCCACACTGTGTCTCTTAGTTCTTGCAAGCTAAGCTGGAGTTAGTGTCTCTCATTAAGGCCACATGGCCACAGTGTGTCTCTTAGTTCTTGCAAGCTAAGCTGGAGTCAGTCTCTCTCATTAAGGCCACATGGCCACACTGTCTCTTAGTTCTTGCAAGCTAAGCTGGAGTCAGTCTCTCTCATTAAGGCCACATGGCCACACTGTGTCTCTTAGTTCTTGCAAGCTAAGGTGGAGTCAGTCTCTCTCATTAAGGCCACATGGCCACACAGTGTCTCTTAGTTCTTGCAAGCTAAGCTGGAGTCAGTCTCTCTCATTAAGGCCACATGGCCACACTGTGTCTCTTAGTTCTTGCAAGCTAAGCTGGAGTCATTCTCTTTTCGACATGTGTCCCACCAAATTCTGTAATAATAATGTTCCAGTTTCTCTATATGTTTTAAAATTTAGATTTAAATAAATCTACATTTAAAAATCCACAAATCTGGCTGCCTCCTGATGACGCTGGTTGTAATTACTGGCGAAACGTCGTACTCAGATTGTTAATGTTGTGGCTTTGCTCTCTAACACACAACCGGTGTGCTGTACTAGTAACGAATTGGCATGTTCTGTTTAAGTGACAAACCTTACTAATTGGCTGCGTCGGGTGGTGGTGGGTTTACCGACATTTTTATATTTACGTGATCTTACCTAAAAAACTTGTATTATGTAAAAATACATTTATTTTCCTCCTTTCTTTTTGGACAGTTTCAAATCTCTAACGTCTTTCAAATTGTTCTGATGTACAGTGCTTCATTTCAAATTACTGTCATGTTTGCAACGGGTTGTTTAAAATATATTTAAATGGTGTAGATTCATGTTTAAACTCGATTCGAATCTGCATTCATCATTTTCTTCTTAAGCAGTCCGTAACCACAATTGGTACATCGATGCATGACCCATTTGATTATGGTTTGTTGATCTTAATTTATCAATTAAAATGTTATTGAGTGTGCCAAATCCTAAAGAGTGGCGTTTGAGTCGACCTTATTTTATATTCACATCTGAAACGCCTGTGCACATGAATGTAATCCAGTTACACACTCTCCTACTTGTTCATCAACTCTCTTCGTGGTGTAGATTTGATGGCTTGTATAGCAACCATAAACAAACACAACAAGTCCGGGTGACTCATGATCCATGATTCACGATGCCAGTGGGCCAGGTTTCACTCTCAACTCTCTACCTGTGTGGCATGAATAAAACGCACCTGTAAATTTGACCTGAAATGATTGCACAACAATTGCCCCGCCTTCATGCGATGTTTATCCTCCACTGTTTATCTGGCTTTGACCTGAATTATATAAAAGTGCGGCTCTGCAACTGCTGTAGAGTCACATTGGAATAAACGCATTTTACAATATGAACAGTGCATTGAAAACGCGTACTATTTTATGTATCGTTTAACAAGTGTGTTCACAAATCCACACTGAGAAACACGATGATTGACAGAGGGGAGTAAATTATGTTTTCGATAGTGTATTTAAATAGAGCTACTGTAGGTAAGTAGTTTTCAGTTTTAAAGGCATAGTTTAACAAGACAACACTTGCCACCATCCTTCAAACCCATTGGTGAAAAAGAGCAAAGTTTATGTTTACATTATAATATGTTTACATTATATATAATATAATATTTACATTATATAATATATAATGTAATGTTTACATTATATATAATATAATGTTTATATATAATATATGTAATATAATGTTTATATGTAATATAATGTTTACATTATATATAATATAATGTTATATATAATATGGTTACATTATATATAATATATAATATAATGTTTACATTATATATGACATATAACATAAATATTATATTATATAATATATATAATATAATGTTTACATTATAATATAATGTTTATGCGCGAGCCGCCATAAGGTTCATATGAATGGTTACCTAATAACTTTTGAAACACGGTAATTGCTGTGAAGTGCAGTTTCCAATTCTTATTGTTCACTCAATCTCTCTGACCTTTCTATGCAATATGAAGAAGGATCATTGCCCGAAACATCGCTTATCGGATTATTTTCCTTTTTCAAGGTCCCAGTGCTACTGATGCATGAATTTATTTGGTATTTGAAATGATACGAAGGCTCAGCAAGTGATTCCTTGCAGACATAAACAGAAGCGATACGCGCCACCCCAGCCACCCATGTCGCGAATCAATCGATTATCGCGATTGAGGGCTCGTGAATAAATTCTAGATTCAACGCCTTGTTTTAAAACGTGAACACAGCCGGCTCTAGTGACTGGAGTGGGTGGGTGTTGGACAATGTGAAACAATGACACGCAACGTATACAAATCTAAAACATAAATTCTTACGCACGCGAACCGGTGTGCATATCGCGATCTTCAGGATGAATGATCACGTCCGAATCAATGCGTCGTCGTTGCTCCCCTAGCATGCGCTCTGCGTAACCCGCTCGTGTTGTTGTTGTTTGCGGCAGAGTTTAGGACCTTCGTGGCCAAGAGCCGCAGCTCCCGAGGCAAAGGAGTGATGGCACGCTTCAAGGTGCCGGACTTGCTGAAGCATCTCATGGAACGATACGGGGCTCCGGATGTTCATGATCTGGGCATCCGTTTCACCAGCATACCTCTGGGCATTTCCGTACGTGCCGTGCCTGCGTGTACGAGCGTGTGTGTGTGTGTACGTGTGTATGCATTGCGTCGCTTGTTGACTGCGAATTGTATTATTATTGGATGCCTCAAGTTAAACTCTTTGGTTCTTTCGGTAAAGTCATGTAGGTATAAAATAAAATAAATCACGACGTTTCGGGTGCGACACAAGCGTCCGTCATCAGGTGGGAAAGCCTTGGTGTGCTGCTGTGGCAGACTGTTTTAAATGGTTTGAAATGTGTGTAGCCCATGGGTCATAAAGAAGTGGCCAGGGCTAGTGATGTTAACGTGAGAAATTAGCGTGTAACTGTAAGGTATTAAAGCGGCCTCCTCGATTTTACGTGACTTTACCGAAAGAACCAAAGAGTCTGGATTCCTGCAGTGGCGAAAGCTTCAAATCAAGATTGCCTCAAGTATGTATTGTTGTTGCCCTTGAGGGGGTTTACTTTCTGAATTAAATGCGTTCTGGAATTGCTGACACACAGCCACAACGTACGTGTCGCTGTGTTCACACCTGAGAGTGACACTGCATCAGCCTTTTACCAATATTCCCCTGCCCCTGCGTTTGCCTTACACGGCCACAATGCTGAGCTATCTTCAGTTGCTCAGGCACACAAGTTTCACACCTGTCTCCCTGTCAAGTGAATGTGGTGTATCCTTTTGTCATGCAGTCTGAGACAGACTTCCAACACGACTTCAGTTTTGTGGGTGCAGTGCTGCGACAAGAGCACTGAAGTAACTGCTCGTGTAAGTACATCATGTTAATATATATCGTATTGAAGGCTGAGGCCTATTTTACTGTACCGCTCCTTACAGAAATCTTCTTTCCCGAGTGGTTGTGCATTTGTCGCTTGTTTCAGAGGTTCGCGATTCGATCCCAGGAGTCGCCCTAGTTAATATTGCGGGTGTATTATCCAAAACTGCATTTCTATATGCTTCACAAATAATGTAAAAAAAATCCCGTGTTGTTATTAATGAATGAGGAGGACATGTGTGCCGGCGTCAGAATCAAAATTTGCAAATCTAAACAAGTACTCAGAAATGACTGGATTGGGTAAAACCACATGTATATATGTTGAACTTCTTTCGCACTGTACGTAGCCAACTGTGCTAATCGGAGGTGTGGAGGGCAACAAACTGAACACAAAAAGTAGTTCTAAAGAAATTGTTTTCAATCTAGATTTAAAAGTGCATAGCTCCAATGGCTTCCTAATATCGGAAGTAAGAGTAATTACCGTGCGAGAAAATTCATGGATCTGCTTATATTTGTCAAAATTTTCCATAATACATTTGTCCTCGGGAATTATTTAATGAGTGATAATCGCCATACGTTTCAAGTCTGTAGATACTTCCACCAGTATCAAAAGACTTGCTCTACCACTGAATTAACTCTCCTCTATAATATTTAGGGCCATCGCTTTCACAAAATTCAGTCACACGTTGAGACAAAAGTAAGGGGGGGCATTGAAATTGGTCGGACATCGATGCATGTATCACCCTCTATTTGTCCCAACAGAGTGATATGGCTGCACGTGGTTTGGGTCCTTTGTTGTTTCCACCGACAGTGTGTGCAGGACTTCCTGGGGCAGGTGAAAGGGGACACGCTGGCCCGGAAGCTGTTTCAGTTGGCCCTGTGCTGTGGCTCCCTCGAGACTCCTCGCGACCTCGTGGTCAAGGAGAAACCGGCCGCGTTTCTCGGCAACATCAGCACTCCCGACACCAGACCGCCGCTTCTTCCGGGGAGTAAGGAGACAAATTTTCACATACAGTAGACTCTCGATTATCCGCGCTAATGACGTGGAGGATGGCTGCGGATGATAAAAAATGTCGGATGATCCAAAGATATCTATATTCTGCGGATCTCTATGCCACAAACTAACGATCAACCGATTGATGCACGTGGTCGGTGATAAAACTTTCCTGCTCCCGAGCAGAAGACTCGGCCCTCTAAGTGGATAGCAGAGCCACGCCAATCACCATCAATCAAACTCCACCCACTGTTGTAAAGATATGCAACTACTGTACTGTCGAGGTGATCACGTAGATTTCGGATTCATGGGCGCACATATTTGCTCGATATAAGCACGTGACTTGTAACAAACATTTCCAAGAATTACAATGTATAACTATTTTTAGATTATTAATTTGGGCCTAAGGGAAAATCCATGAGTTATTAATAAGTAAAAATCTCATGTGCGTGGTTAATCCGCAAATCAGATAAACCGCACACGGATAATCAAGAGTCTACTGGATTGCACGCACGCTGAATTGTCGTAGCTTCTCTAAACACCTTATTTCACATCTCGTCTCGATTATTACTAATGCATTAGTAAGAGTTTGGCATATCACGACGCATCAGTTTGTCAAATTTACGTCGAGATGGCCCGGGTGGCTGAGAGAGATTATTAGCGTTGAGCTGGAAACGCTGAGATCCTGGGTTCGAATCTGGGTAACCACCTGTGATTAAACTTGCTTTTGTCAAGTGCAGCCAGTTGATGGTCTCAGCTCAGTCATTAATGACTGTCAAAAAAACCCAAAACATACTAAATAAATGGCTATGCACTTAATATCTGTTCAACAGAGTGGGTGGGAATGTGCTTCCCTTTACTCTGTGGCCTAGAGGTCACTAGAAGCAATGTCAGAGGTAGCTTTGTGATGTTCTCTTCTGCGGGCCATTCTCCAATAGGACGGGTTCCGCTTCTCTGTGAGAGATCCGAGTGGATACTCCGTCTCATGACACGATATCGAAAGCACAATCTGAATAAAATGTAGTTTCTTATATTTTACATAAGGGATCAGACCACGGAGGACCTTCAGAATGCTGAGTGTGAACTTGAAATTGATTCTGGACTGGTTCGGGGGATAGTTGAACAATTGGAATATTGGGGCGATATCGTCTTGCATACGGGTGTGAGTGAGAAGTCTGCCAGCGTTTTTTTGAGTCCATAATCGAGATTTTTGGGTTAGATCACGTAAATATGCACTCAATAATACGCGTAAATATGCACTATTTATTCGACCTAATCCAAAAATCTCTATTGCGGGTAATATTGGTCGCGAAGGCCTTCGCCTAGTTATTTCAATGCTAAATTCTCCTGTTTGATTTGTACTAGGTGCATCAGTGAATGTATATGCTCTGACTTTAACATAGCTATTTCTGTGACCAGTCAGAAGCTAATCACTCAGCTATTTCAATGCTAAATTCTATGCTAATTCCTTTGTCAAGGGGTGCCTCTGTGGATGTGTATACTTTAACTTAGCTATTTCAATGCTAAATTCTATGCTAATTCCTTTGTCAAGGGGTGCCTTTGCGGATGTGTATGCTTTAACTTTAACATAGCCTTTTCTGTGACCAGTCACAAGCTAATCACTCAGCCATTTCAATGCTAAATTATATGCTAATTTCTTTGTCAAGGCGCTTTGTTTCTTCTCACACAGCTTAAAGGTTGTGATCTCAGCGTGGCTTTCTCACTCCAGCGCTGTCCTCCAGACAGTCTCGTCCCCTTCACCTGATGAAGGCCGCTTGTGTTGGAGCCGAAACGTCGTGAGAATATTATTGTGTTATTTTATTTGATCAATTTATTATTTTATTCTCATTCTACGTGACTTTACCGAGAGAACCAAAGAAGATGAATCCTTGCAGTCACGAAAGCTTTAAATCGAAACTCATTAATTGGCCGATAACATCTTTATATAAAGAGGACCACAGAGCATGGGCAGGAGTGGTGGGGGGGGATTTGTTGCCAGCTGCTCACCATTTGACTGCCGCCTTCTCTCATCTGTAGTTCCTCGCGCCAAAGTGAAGGAATACTGTGTGCCAGTTACAATTATCACTTGAACGTAACTTGATGTTTCAATTAAATCAGCCACTGAGATTTAATACTGAAAATCTTTATTTTTCACATGCAGTGAAACAATGTTGTTAGTAGGCTTGTTTCCCTGGGAAAGCCTCACTGAGTCTCAAGACTATTTTTTCAGGAGGGGCCTGACAACTTTTCGCAGGAGTAATTTGGATGTTTGGCTAGTACCAGTTACATTGTATGTTGTTGTTGTTTTGCTATGGGAGTAAACCCATACAGAGAAAGGGACCAGAATGAGGAAAGCGAAGCCAGGCAGTCCTTCAGAAGATGTCATGCACGGGCGTGACCACTGCACCACTCTGCCGCCCAAAGAAATGTAATTTAAATAATGTACAATACTGGCAAATAAACCCTATTAGTATCAACCGGATTTCTAGACAATCTAGCAGGTGTATAGCTGCATCGGTGTTTCTAAAAGTCGTGTTCAAATTGCTTATTAATAATATCATAAAGAACAGGTTTCCCACCTCTGGTTTCATTTGAATTACCGGTTGTCCTCATTATGTGTATCACAGGTAATATGGCAAGGAAAATATTACGCAGCACGAGTTGTAGGATAAGGGCAATTATGGTGACACACGTGACCCCCTCTACACCAAAAAACAGCTAAGATTCATATTCTTGGTTCTTTTGGGAAAGTCACGTCGAAGGGGAACAATAAAATAATACAAATATAAAACAATAAAATTCTCACGACCTTTTGACTGCAACACAAGCAATCATCATCAGGTGTGAAAACCACAACAAGAAAATTTGAAAGAACCAAGAATATGAATCTCTGCAGTCACTAAAGCTTTAAATCAAAATTTAACAGCTGAGAGTCAAATTTAACAGCTAGTTCTTGCAAGTTAAGCTGGAATCAGTCTGTCTCATTAAGGCCACATGGCCACACTGTGTCTCTTAGTTCTTGCAAGCTAAGCTGGAGTCAGTCTCTCTCATTAAGGCCACATGGCCACACTGTGTCTCTTAGTTCTTGCAAGCTAAGCTGGAGTCAGTCTCTCTCATTAAGGCTACATGGCCACACTGTCTCTTAGTTCTTGCAAGCTAAGCTGGAGTGAGTCTCTCATTAAGGCCACATGGCCACACTGTGTCTCTTAGTTCTTGCAAGCTAAGCTGGAGTCAGTCTCTCTCATTAAGGCCACATGGCCACACTGTTTCTCTTAGTTCTTGCAAGCTAAGTTGGAGTCAGTCTCTCTCATTAAGGCCACATGGCCACACTGAGTCTCTTAGTTCTTGCAAGCTAAGCTGGAGTGAGTCTCTCTCATTAAGGCCACATGGCCACACAGTGTCTCTTAGTTCTTGCAAGCTAAGCTGGAGTGAGTCTCTCTCATTAAGGCCACATGGCCACACTGTGTCTCTTAGTTCTTGCAAGCTAAGCTTGAGTCAGTCTCTCTCATTAAGGCCACATGGCCACACAGTGTCTCTTAGTTCTTGCAAGCTAAGCTGGAGTCAGTCTCTCTCATTAAGGCCACATGGCCACACTGTGTCTCTTAGTTCTTGCAAGCTAAGCTGGAATCAGTCTCTCTCATTAAGGCCACATGGCCACACTGTGTCTCTTAGTTCTTGCAAGCTAAGCTGGAGTCAGTCTTTCTCATTAAGGCCACATGGCCACACTGTGTCTCTTAGTTCTTGCAAGCTAAGCTGGAGTCAGTCTCTCTCATTAAGGCTACATGGCCACACTGTCTCTTAGTTCTTGCAAGCTAAGCTGGAGTGAGTCTCTCATTAAGGCCACATGGCCACACTGTGTCTCTTAGTTCTTGCAAGCTAAGCTGGAGTGAGTCTCTCTCATTAAGGCCACATGGCCACACAGTGTATCTTAGTTCTTGCAAGTTAAGTTGGAGTCAGTCTCTCTCATTAAGGCCACATGGCCATACTGAGTCTCTTAGTTCTTGCAAGCTAAGCTGGAGTGAGTCTTTCTCATTAAGGCCACATGGCCACACAGTGTCTCTTAGTTCTTGCAAGCTAAGCTGGAGTGAGTCTCTCTCATTAAGGCCACATGGCCACACTGTGTCTCTTAGTTCTTGCAAGCTAAGCTTGAGTCAGTCTCTCTCATTAAGGCCACATGGCCACACAGTGTCTCTTAGTTCTTGCAAGCTAAGCTGGAATCAGTCTCTCTCATTAAGGTCACATGGTCACACTGTGTCTCTTAGTTCTTGCAAGCTAAGCTGGAGTCAGTCTCATTAAGGCCACATGGCCACACTGTGTCTCTTAGTTCTTGCAAGCTAAGCTGGAATCAGTCTCTCTCATTAAGGCCACATGGCCACACTGTGTCTCTTAGTTCTTGCAAGCTAAGCTGGAGTCAGTCTCTCTCATTAAGGCCACATGGCCACACTGTGTCTCTTAGTTCTTGCAAGCTAAGCTGGAGTCAGTCTCTCTCATTAAGGCCACATGGCCACACTGTGTCTCTTAGTTCTTGCAAGCTAAGCTTGAGTCAGTCTCTCTCATTAAGGCTACATGGCCACACAGTGTCTCTTAGTTCTTGCAAGCTAAGCTGGAATCAGTCTCTCTCATTAAGGTCACATGGTCACACTGTGTCTCTTAGTTCTTGCAAGCTAAGCTGGAGTCAGTCTCATTAAGGCCACATGGCCACACTGTGTCTCTTAGTTCTTGCAAGCTAAGCTGGAATCAGTCTCTCTCATTAAGGCCACATGGCCACACTGTGTCTCTTAGTTCTTGCAAGCTAAGCTGGAGTCAGTCTCTCTCATTAAGGCCACATGGCCACACTGTCTCTTAGTTCTTGCAAGCTAAGCTGGAGTGAGTCTCTCTCATTAAGGCCACATGGCCACACAGTGTATCTTAGTTCTTGCAAGCTAAGCTGGAGTGAGTCTCTCTCATTAAGGCCACATGGCCACACTGTGTCTCTTAGTTCTTGCAAGCTAAGCTTGAGTCAGTCTCTCTCATTAAGGCCACATGGCCACACAGTGTCTCTTAGTTCTTGCAAGGTAAGCTGGAGTCAGTCTCTCTCATTAAGGTCACATGGGCACACTGTGTCTCTTAGTTCTTGCAAGCTAAGCTGGAGTCAGTCTCTCTCATTAAGGCCACATGGCCACACTGTCTCTTAGTTCTTGCAAGCTAAGCTGGAATCAGTCTCTCTCATTAAGGCCACATGGCCACACTGTGTCTCTTAGTTCTTGCAAGCTAAGCTGGAGTGAGTCTCTCTCATTAAGGCCACATGGCCACACAGTGTCTCTTAGTTCTTGCAAGCTAAGCTGGAGTGAGTCTCTCTCATTAAGGCCACATGGCCACACTGTGTCTCTTGGTTCTTGCAAGCTAAGCTTGAGTCAGTCTCTCTCATTAAGGCCACATGGCCACACAGTGTCTCTTTGTTCTTGCAAGGTAAGCTGGAGTCAGTCTCTCTCATTAAGGTCACATGGGCACACTGTGTCTCTTAGTTCTTGCAAGCTAAGCTGGAGTCAGTCTCTCTCATTAAGGCTACATGGCCACACTGTCTCTTAGTTCTTGCAAGCTAAGCTGGAGTGAGTCTCTCATTAAGGCCACATGGCCACACTGTGTCTCTTAGTTCTTGCAAGCTAAGCTGGAGTGAGTCTGTCTCATTAAGGCCACATGGCCACACAGTGTATCTTAGTTCTTGCAAGTTAAGTTGGAGTCAGTCTCTCTCATTAAGGCCACATGGCCATACTGAGTCTCTTAGTTCTTGCAAGCTAAGCTGGAGTGAGTCTTTCTCATTAAGGCCACATGGCCACACAGTGTCTCTTAGTTCTTGCAAGCTAAGCTGGAGTGAGTCTCTCTCATTAAGGCCACATGGCCACACTGTGTCTCTTAGTTCTTGCAAGCTAAGCTTGAGTCAGTCTCTCTCATTAAGGCCACATGGCCACACAGTGTCTCTTAGTTCTTGCAAGCTAAGCTGGAATCAGTCTCTCTCATTAAGGTCACATGGTCACACTGTGTCTCTTAGTTCTTGCAAGCTAAGCTGGAGTCAGTCTCATTAAGGCCACATGGCCACACTGTGTCTCTTAGTTCTTGCAAGCTAAGCTGGAATCAGTCTCTCTCATTAAGGCCACATGGCCACACTGTGTCTCTTAGTTCTTGCAAGCTAAGCTGGAGTCAGTCTCTCTCATTAAGGCCACATGGCCACACTGTGTCTCTTAGTTCTTGCAAGCTAAGCTGGAGTCAGTCTCTCTCATTAAGGCCACATGGCCACACTGTGTCTCTTAGTTCTTGCAAGCTAAGCTTGAGTCAGTCTCTCTCATTAAGGCTACATGGCCACACAGTGTCTCTTAGTTCTTGCAAGCTAAGCTGGAATCAGTCTCTCTCATTAAGGTCACATGGTCACACTGTGTCTCTTAGTTCTTGCAAGCTAAGCTGGAGTCAGTCTCATTAAGGCCACATGGCCACACTGTGTCTCTTAGTTCTTGCAAGCTAAGCTGGAATCAGTCTCTCTCATTAAGGCCACATGGCCACACTGTGTCTCTTAGTTCTTGCAAGCTAAGCTGGAGTCAGTCTCTCTCATTAAGGCCACATGGCCACACTGTCTCTTAGTTCTTGCAAGCTAAGCTGGAGTGAGTCTCTCTCATTAAGGCCACATGGCCACACAGTGTATCTTAGTTCTTGCAAGCTAAGCTGGAGTGAGTCTCTCTCATTAAGGCCACATGGCCACACTGTGTCTCTTAGTTCTTGCAAGCTAAGCTTGAGTCAGTCTCTCTCATTAAGGCCACATGGCCACACAGTGTCTCTTAGTTCTTGCAAGGTAAGCTGGAGTCAGTCTCTCTCATTAAGGTCACATGGGCACACTGTGTCTCTTAGTTCTTGCAAGCTAAGCTGGAGTCAGTCTCTCTCATTAAGGCCACATGGCCACACTGTCTCTTAGTTCTTGCAAGCTAAGCTGGAATCAGTCTCTCTCATTAAGGCCACATGGCCACACTGTGTCTCTTAGTTCTTGCAAGCTAAGCTGGAGTGAGTCTCTCTCATTAAGGCCACATGGCCACACAGTGTCTCTTAGTTCTTGCAAGCTAAGCTGGAGTGAGTCTCTCTCATTAAGGCCACATGGCCACACTGTGTCTCTTGGTTCTTGCAAGCTAAGCTTGAGTCAGTCTCTCTCATTAAGGCCACATGGCCACACAGTGTCTCTTTGTTCTTGCAAGGTAAGCTGGAGTCAGTCTCTCTCATTAAGGTCACATGGGCACACTGTGTCTCTTAATTCTTGCAAGCTAAGCTGGAGTCAGTCTCATTAAGGCCACATGGCCACACTGTGTCGCTTTGTTCTTGCAAGTTAAGCTGGAATCAGTCTCTCTCATTAAGGCCACATGGCCACACTGTCTCTTAGTTCTTGCAAGCTAAGCTGGAGTGAGTCTCTCTCATTAAGGCCACATGGCCACACAGTGTCTCTTAGTTCTTGCAAGCTAAGCTGGAGTCAGTCTCTCTCATTAAGGCTACATGGCCACACTGTCTCTTAGTTCTTGCAAGCTAAGCTGGAGTGAGTCTCTCATTAAGGCCACATGGCCACACTGTCTCTTAGTTCTTGCAAGCTAAGCTGGAGTGAGTCTCTCTCATTAAGGCCACATGGCCACACAGTGTCTCTTAGTTCTTGCAAGCTAAGCTGGAGTCAGTCTCTCTCATTAAGGTCACATGGTCACACTGTGTCTCTTAGTTCTTGCAAGCTAAGCTGGAGTCAGTCTCTCTCATTAAGGCCACATGGCCACACTGTGTCTCTTAGTTCTTGCAAGCTAAGCTGGAATCAGTCTCTCTCATTAAGGCCACATGGCCACACTGTGTCTCTTAGTTCTTGCAAGCTAAGCTGGAGTCAGTCTCTCTCATTAAGGCCACATGGCCACACTGTGTCTCTTAGTTCTTGCAAGCTAAGCTGGAGTCAGTCTCTCTCATTAAGGCTACATGGCCACACTGTCTCTTAGTTCTTGCAAGCTAAGCTGGAGTGAGTCTCTCATTAAGGCCACATGGCCACACTGTGTCTCTTAGTTCTTGCAAGCTAAGCTGGAGTCAGTCTCTCTCATTAAGGCCACATGGCCACACTGTGTCTCTTAGTTCTTGCAAGCTAAGCTTGAGTCAGTCTCTCTCATTAAGGCCACATGGCCACACAGTGTCTCTTAGTTCTTGCAAGGTAAGCTGGAGTCAGTCTCTCTCATTAAGGTCACATGGGCACACTGTGTCTCTTAGTTCTTGCAAGCTAAGCTGGAGTCAGTCTCTCTCATTAAGGCCACATGGCCACACTGTCTCTTAGTTCTTGCAAGCTAAGCTGGAATCAGTCTCTCTCATTAAGGCCACATGGCCACACTGTGTCTCTTAGTTCTTGCAAGCTAAGCTGGAGTGAGTCTCTCTCATTAAGGCCACATGGCCACACAGTGTCTCTTAGTTCTTGCAAGCTAAGCTGGAGTGAGTCTCTCTCATTAAGGCCACATGGCCACACTGTGTCTCTTGGTTCTTGCAAGCTAAGCTGGAGTCAGTCTCTCTCATTAAGGTCACATGGGCACACTGTGTCTCTTAATTCTTGCAAGCTAAGCTGGAGTCAGTCTCATTAAGGCCACATGGCCACACTGTGTCGCTTTGTTCTTGCAAGTTAAGCTGGAATCAGTCTCATTAAGGCCACATGGCCACACTGTCTCTTAGTTCTTGCAAGCTAAGCTGGAGTGAGTCTCTCTCATTAAGGCCACATGGCCACACAGTGTCTCTTAGTTCTTGCAAGCTAAGCTGGAGTCAGTCTCTCTCATTAAGGCTACATGGCCACACTGTCTCTTAGTTCTTGCAAGCTAAGCTGGAGTGAGTCTCTCATTAAGGCCACATGGCCACACTGTCTCTTAGTTCTTGCAAGCTAAGCTGGAGTGAGTCTCTCTCATTAAGGCCACATGGCCACACAGTGTCTCTTAGTTCTTGCAAGCTAAGCTGGAGTCAGTCTCTCTCATTAAGGTCACATGGTCACACTGTGTCTCTTAGTTCTTGCAAACTAAGCTGGAGTCAGTCTCTCTCATTAAGGCCACATGGCCACACTGTGTCTCTTAGTTCTTGCAAGCTAAGCTGGAATCAGTCTCTCTCATTAAGGCCACATGGCCACACTGTGTCTCTTAGTTCTTGCAAGCTAAGCTGGAGTCAGTCTCTCTCATTAAGGCCACATGGCCACACTGTGTCTCTTAGTTCTTGCAAGCTAAGCTGGAGTCAGTCTCTCTCATTAAGGCTACATGGCCACACTGTCTCTTAGTTCTTGCAAGCTAAGCTGGAGTGAGTCTCTCATTAAGGCCACATGGCCACACTGTGTCTCTTAGTTCTTGCAAGCTAAGCTGGAGTGAGTCTCTCTCATTAAGGCCACATGGCCACACAGTGTATCTTAGTTCTTGCAAGTTAAGTTGGAGTCAGTCTCTCTCATTAAGGCCACATGGCCATACTGAGTCTCTTAGTTCTTGCAAGCTAAGCTGGAGTGAGTCTTTCTCATTAAGGCCACATGGCCACACAGTGTCTCTTAGTTCTTGCAAGCTAAGCTGGAGTGAGTCTCTCTCATTAAGGCCACATGGCCACACTGTGTCTCTTAGTTCTTGCAAGCTAAGCTTGAGTCAGTCTCTCTCATTAAGGCCACATGGCCACACAGTGTCTCTTAGTTCTTGCAAGCTAAGCTGGAATCAGTCTCTCTCATTAAGGTCACATGGTCACACTGTGTCTCTTAGTTCTTGCAAGCTAAGCTGGAGTCAGTCTCATTAAGGCCACATGGCCACACTGTGTCTCTTAGTTCTTGCAAGCTAAGCTGGAATCAGTCTCTCTCATTAAGGCCACATGGCCACACTGTGTCTCTTAGTTCTTGCAAGCTAAGCTGGAGTCAGTCTCTCTCATTAAGGCCACATGGCCACACTGTGTCTCTTAGTTCTTGCAAGCTAAGCTGGAGTCAGTCTCTCTCATTAAGGCCACATGGCCACACTGTCTCTTAGTTCTTGGAAGCTAAGCTGGAGTGAGTCTCTCTCATTAAGGCCACATGGCCACACAGTGTATCTTAGTTCTTGCAAGCTAAGCTGGAGTGAGTCTCTCTCATTAAGGCCACATGGCCACACTGTGTCTCTTAGTTCTTGCAAGCTAAGCTTGAGTCAGTCTCTCTCATTAAGGCCACATGGCCACACAGTGTCTCTTAGTTCTTGCAAGGTAAGCTGGATTCAGTCTCTCTCATTAAGGTCACATGGGCACATTGTGTCTCTTAGTTCTTGCAAGCTAAGCTGGAGTCAGTCTCTCTCATTAAGGCCACATGGCCACACTGTCTCTTAGTTCTTGCAAGCTAAGCTGGAATCAGTCTCTCTCATTAAGGCCACATGGCCACACTGTGTCTCTTAGTTCTTGCAAGCTAAGCTGGAGTGAGTCTCTCTCATTAAGGCCACATGGCCACACAGTGTATCTTAGTTCTTTCAAGTTAAGTTGGAGTCAGTCTCTCTCATTAAGGCCACATGGCCACACAGTGTCTCTTAGTTCTTGCAAGCTAAGCTGGAATCAGTCTCTCTCATTAAGGTCACATGGTCACACTGTGTCTCTTAGTTCTTGCAAGCTAAGCTGGAGTCAGTCTCTCTCATTAAGGCCACATGGCCACACTGTGTCTCTTAGTTCTTGCAAGCTAAGCTGGAGTCAGTCTCTCTCATTAAGGCCACATGGCCACACTGTCTCTTAGTTCTTGCAAGCTAAGCTGGAGTGAGTCTCTCTCATTAAGGCCACATGGCCACACAGTGTATCTTAGTTCTTGCAAGCTAAGCTGGAGTGAGTCTCTCTCATTAAGGCCACATGGCCACACTGTGTCTCTTAGTTCTTGCAAGCTAAGCTTGAGTCAGTCTCTCTCATTAAGGCCACATGGCCACACAGTGTCTCTTAGTTCTTGCAAGGTAAGCTGGAGTCAGTCTCTCTCATTAAGGTCACATGGGCACACTGTGTCTCTTAGTTCTTGCAAGCTAAGCTGGAGTCAGTCTCTCTCATTAAGGCCACATGGCCACACTGTCTCTTAGTTCTTGCAAGCTAAGCTGGAATCAGTCTCTCTCATTAAGGCCACATGGCCACACTGTGTCTCTTAGTTCTTGCAAGCTAAGCTGGAGTGAGTCTCTCTCATTAAGGCCACATGGCCACACAGTGTATCTTAGTTCTTTCAAGTTAAGTTGGAGTCAGTCTCTCTCATTAAGGCCACATGGCCATACTGAGTCTCTTAGTTCTTGCAAGCTAAGCTGGAGTGAGTCTTTCTCATTAAGGCCACATGGCCACACAGTGTCTCTTAGTTCTTGCAAGCTAAGCTGGAGTGAGTCTCTCTCATTAAGGCCACATGGCCACACTGTGTCTCTTAGTTCTTGCAAGCTAAGCTTGAGTCAGTCTCTCTCATTAAGGCCACATGGCCACACAGTGTCTCTTAGTTCTTGCAAGCTAAGCTGGAATCAGTCTCTCTCATTAAGGTCACATGGTCACACTGTGTCTCTTAGTTCTTGCAAGCTAAGCTGGAGTCAGTCTCATTAAGGCCACATGGCCACACTGTGTCTCTTAGTTCTTGCAAGCTAAGCTGGAATCAGTCTCTCTCATTAAGGCCACATGGCCACACTGTGTCTCTTAGTTCTTGCAAGCTAAGCTGGAGTCAGTCTCTCTCATTAAGGCCACATGGCCACACTGTGTCTCTTAGTTCTTGCAAGCTAAGCTGGAGTCAGTCTCTCTCATTAAGGCCACATGGCCACACTGTCTCTTAGTTCTTGCAAGCTAAGCTGGAGTGAGTCTCTCTCATTAAGGCCACATGGCCACACAGTGTATCTTAGTTCTTGCAAGCTAAGCTGGAGTGAGTCTCTCTCATTAAGGCCACATGGCCACACTGTGTCTCTTAGTTCTTGCAAGCTAAGCTTGAGTCAGTCTCTCTCATTAAGGCCACATGGCCACACAGTGTCTCTTAGTTCTTGCAAGGTAAGCTGGAGTCAGTCTCTCTCATTAAGGTCACATGGGCACACTGTGTCTCTTAGTTCTTGCAAGCTAAGCTGGAGTCAGTCTCTCTCATTAAGGCCACATGGCCACACTGTCTCTTAGTTCTTGCAAGCTAAGCTGGAATCAGTCTCTCTCATTAAGGCCACATGGCCACACTGTGTCTCTTAGTTTTTGCAAGCTAAGCTGGAGTGAGTCTCTCTCATTAAGGCCACATGGCCACACAGTGTCTCTTAGTTCTTGCAAGCTAAGCTGGAGTGAGTCTCTCTCATTAAGGCCACATGGCCACACTGTGTCTCTTGGTTCTTGCAAGCTAAGCTTGAGTCAGTCTCTCTCATTAAGGCCACATGGCCACACAGTGTCTCTTAGTTCTTGCAAGGTAAGCTGGAGTCAGTCTCTCTCATTAAGGTCACATGGGCACACTGTGTCTCTTAATTCTTGCAAGCTAAGCTGGAGTCAGTCTCATTAAGGCCACATGGCCACACTGTGTCGCTTTGTTCTTGCAAGTTAAGCTGGAATCAGTCTCTCTCATTAAAGCCACATGGCCACACTGTCTCTTAGTTCTTGCAAGCTAAGCTGGAGGCAGTCTCTCTCATTAAGGCCACATGGCCACACTGTGTCTCTTAGTTCTTGCAAGCTAAGCTGGAGTCAGTCTCTCTCATTAAGGCTACATGGCCACACTGTCTCTTAGTTCTTGCAAGCTAAGCTGGAGTGAGTCTCTCATTAATGCCACATGGCCACACTGTCTCTTAGTTCTTGCAAGCTAAGCTGGAGTGAGTCTCTCTCATTAAGGCCACATGGCCACACAGTGTCTCTTAGTTCTTGCAAGCTAAGGTGGAGTCAGTCTCTCTCATTAAGGCTACATGGCCACACTGTCTCTTAGTTCTTGCAAGCTAAGCTGGAGTGAGTCTCTCATTAAGGCCACATGGCCACACTGTCTCTTAGTTCTTGCAAGCTAAGCTGGAGTGAGTCTCTCTCATTAAGGCCACATGGCCACACAGTGTCTCTTAGTTCTTGCAAGCTAAGCTGGAGTCAGTCTCTCTCATTAAGGCCACATGGCCACACTGTGTCTCTTAGTTCTTGCAAGCTAAGCTGGAGTCAGTCTCTCTCATTAAGGCTACATGGCCACACTGTCTCTTAGTTCTTGCAAGCTAAGCTGGAGTGAGTCTCTCATTAAGGCCACATGGCCACACTGTGTCTCTTAGTTCTTGCAAGCTAAGCTGGAGTGAGTCTCTCTCATTAAGGCCACATGGCCACACAGTTTATCTTAGTTCTTGCAAGTTAAGTTGGAGTCAGTCTCTCTCATTAAGGCCACATGGCCATACTGAGTCTCTTAGTTCTTGCAAGCTAAGCTGGAGTGAGTCTTTCTCATTAAGGCCACATGGCCACACAGTGTCTCTTAGTTCTTGCAAGCTAAGCTGGTGTGAGTCTCTCTCATTAAGGCCACATGGCCACACTGTGTCTCTTAGTTCTTGCAAGCTAAGCTTGAGTCAGTCTCTCTCATTAAGGCCACATGGCCACACTGTGTCTCTTAGTTCTTGCAAGCTAAGCTGGAGTCAGTCTCTCTCATTAAGGCTACATGGCCACACTGTCTCTTAGTTCTTTCAAGCTAAACTGGAGTGAGTCTCTCATTAAGGCCACATGGCCACACCCTGTCTCTTAGTTCTTGCAAGCTAAGCTGGAGTGAGTCTCTCTCATTAAGGCCACATGGCCACACAGTGTCTCTTAGTTCTTGCAAGCTAAGTTGGAGTCAGTCTCTCTCATTAAGGCCACATGGCCACACTGAGTCTCTTAGTTCTTGCAAGCTAAGCTGGAGTCAGTCTCTCTCATTAAGGCCACATGGCCACACTGTGTCTCTTAGTTCTTGCAAGCTAAGCTGGAATCAGTCTCTCTCATTAAGGCCACATGGCCACACTGTGTCTCTTAGTTCTTGCAAGCTAAGCTGGAGTCAGTCTCTCTCATTAAGGCCACATGGCCACACTGTGTCTCTTAGTTCTTGCAAGCTAAGCTGGAGTCAGTCTCTCTCATTAAGGCTACATGGCCACACTGTCTCTTAGTTCTTGCAAGCTAAGCTGGAGTGAGTCTCTCATTAAGGCCACATGGCCACACTGTGTCTCTTAGTTCTTGCAAGCTAAGCTGGAGTGAGTCTCTCTCATTAAGGCCACATGGCCACACAGTGTATCTTAGTTCTTGCAAGTTAAGTTGGAGTCAGTCTCTCTCATTAAGGCCACATGGCCATACTGAGTCTCTTAGTTCTTGCAAGCTAAGCTGGAGTGAGTCTTTCTCATTAAGGCCACATGGCCACACAGTGTCTCTTAGTTCTTGCAAGCTAAGCTGGAGTGAGTCTCTCTCATTAAGGCCACATGGCCACACTGTGTCTCTTAGTTCTTGCAAGCTAAGCTTGAGTCAGTCTCTCTCATTAAGGCCACATTGCCACACAGTGTCTCTTAGTTCTTGCAAGCTAAGCTGGAATCAGTCTCTCTCATTAAGGTCACATGGTCACACTGTGTCTCTTAGTTCTTGCAAGCTAAGCTGGAGTCAGTCTCATTAAGGCCACATGGCCACACTGTGTCTCTTAGTTCTTGCAAGCTAAGCTGGAATCAGTCTCTCTCATTAAGGCCACATGGCCACACTGTGTCTCTTAGTTCTTGCAAGCTAAGCTGGAGTCAGTCTCTCTCATTAAGGCCACATGGCCACACTGTGTCTCTTAGTTCTTGCAAGCTAAGCTGGAGTCAGTCTCTCTCATTAAGGCCACATGGCCACACTGTCTCTTAGTTCTTGCAAGCTAAGCTGGAGTGAGTCTCTCTCATTAAGGCCACATGGCCACACAGTGTATCTTAGTTCTTGCAAGCTAAGCTGGAGTGAGTCTCTCTCATTAAGGCCACATGGCCACACTGTGTCTCTTAGTTCTTGCAAGCTAAGCTTGAGTCAGTCTCTCTCATTAAGGCCACATGGCCACACAGTGTCTCTTAGTTCTTGCAAGGTAAGCTGGATTCAGTCTCTCTCATTAAGGTCACATGGGCACACTGTGTCTCTTAGTTCTTGCAAGCTAAGCTGGAGTCAGTCTCTCTCATTAAGGCCACATGGCCACACTGTCTCTTAGTTCTTGCAAGCTAAGCTGGAATCAGTCTCTCTCATTAAGGCCACATGGCCACACTGTGTCTCTTAGTTCTTGCAAGCTAAGCTGGAGTGAGTCTCTCTCATTAAGGCCACATGGCCACACAGTGTATCTTAGTTCTTTCAAGTTAAGTTGGAGTCAGTCTCTCTCATTAAGGCCACATGGCCATACTGAGTCTCTTAGTTCTTGCAAGCTAAGCTGGAGTGAGTCTTTCTCATTAAGGCCACATGGCCACACAGTGTCTCTTAGTTCTTGCAAGCTAAGCTGGAGTGAGTCTCTCTCATTAAGGCCACATGGCCACACTGTGTCTCTTAGTTCTTGCAAGCTAAGCTTGAGTCAGTCTCTCTCATTAAGGCCACATGGCCACACAGTGTCTCTTAGTTCTTGCAAGCTAAGCTGGAATCAGTCTCTCTCATTAAGGTCACATGGTCACACTGTGTCTCTTAGTTCTTGCAAGCTAAGCTGGAGTCAGTCTCATTAAGGCCACATGGCCACACTGTGTCTCTTAGTTCTTGCAAGCTAAGCTGGAATCAGTCTCTCTCATTAAGGCCACATGGCCACACTGTGTCTCTTAGTTCTTGCAAGCTAAGCTGGAGTCAGTCTCTCTCATTAAGGCCACATGGCCACACTGTGTCTCTTAGTTCTTGCAAGCTAAGCTGGAGTCAGTCTCTCTCATTAAGGCCACATGGCCACACTGTCTCTTAGTTCTTGCAAGCTAAGCTGGAGTGAGTCTCTCTCATTAAGGCCACATGGCCACACAGTGTATCTTAGTTCTTGCAAGCTAAGCTGGAGTGAGTCTCTCTCATTAAGGCCACATGGCCACACTGTGTCTCTTAGTTCTTGCAAGCTAAGCTTGAGTCAGTCTCTCTCATTAAGGCCACATGGCCACACAGTGTCTCTTAGTTCTTGCAAGGTAAGCTGGAGTCAGTCTCTCTCATTAAGGTCACATGGGCACACTGTGTCTCTTAGTTCTTGCAAGCTAAGCTGGAGTCAGTCTCTCTCATTAAGGCCACATGGCCACACTTTCTCTTAGTTCTTGCAAGCTAAGCTGGAATCAGTCTCTCTCATTAAGGCCACATGGCCACACTGTGTCTCTTAGTTCTTGCAAGCTAAGCTGGAGTGAGTCTCTCTCATTAAGGCCACATGGCCACACAGTGTATCTTAGTTCTTTCAAGTTAAGTTGGAGTCAGTCTCTCTCATTAAGGCCACATGGCCATACTGAGTCTCTTAGTTCTTGCAAGCTAAGCTGGAGTGAGTCTTTCTCATTAAGGCCACATGGCCACACAGTGTCTCTTAGTTCTTGCAAGCTAAGCTGGAGTGAGTCTCTCTCATTAAGGCCACATGGCCACACTGTGTCTCTTAGTTCTTGCAAGCTAAGCTTGAGTCAGTCTCTCTCATTAAGGCCACATGGCCACACAGTGTCTCTTAGTTCTTGCAAGCTAAGCTGGAATCAGTCTCTCTCATTAAGGTCACATGGTCACACTGTGTCTCTTAGTTCTTGCAAGCTAAGCTGGAGTCAGTCTCATTAAGGCCACATGGCCACACTGTGTCTCTTAGTTCTTGCAAGCTAAGCTGGAATCAGTCTCTCTCATTAAGGCCACATGGCCACACTGTGTCTCTTAGTTCTTGCAAGCTAAGCTGGAGTCAGTCTCTCTCATTAAGGCCACATGGCCACACTGTGTCTCTTAGTTCTTGCAAGCTAAGCTGGAGTCAGTCTCTCTCATTAAGGCCACATGGCCACACTGTCTCTTAGTTCTTGCAAGCTAAGCTGGAGTGAGTCTCTCTCATTAAGGCCACATGGCCACACAGTGTATCTTAGTTCTTGCAAGCTAAGCTGGAGTGAGTCTCTCTCATTAAGGCCACATGGCCACACTGTGTCTCTTAGTTCTTGCAAGCTAAGCTTGAGTCAGTCTCTCTCATTAAGGCCACATGGCCACACAGTGTCTCTTAGTTCTTGCAAGGTAAGCTGGAGTCAGTCTCTCTCATTAAGGTCACATGGGCACACTGTGTCTCTTAGTTCTTGCAAGCTAAGCTGGAGTCAGTCTCTCTCATTAAGGCCACATGGCCACACTGTCTCTTAGTTCTTGCAAGCTAAGCTGGAATCAGTCTCTCTCATTAAGGCCACATGGCCACACTGTGTCTCTTAGTTTTTGCAAGCTAAGCTGGAGTGAGTCTCTCTCATTAAGGCCACATGGCCACACAGTGTCTCTTAGTTCTTGCAAGCTAAGCTGGAGTGAGTCTCTCTCATTAAGGCCACATGGCCACACTGTGTCTCTTGGTTCTTGCAAGCTAAGCTTGAGTCAGTCTCTCTCATTAAGGCCACATGGCCACACAGTGTCTCTTAGTTCTTGCAAGGTAAGCTGGAGTCAGTCTCTCTCATTAAGGTCACATGGGCACACTGTGTCTCTTAATTCTTGCAAGCTAAGCTGGAGTCAGTCTCATTAAGGCCACATGGCCACACTGTGTCGCTTTGTTCTTGCAAGTTAAGCTGGAATCAGTCTCTCTCATTAAGGCCACATGGCCACACTGTCTCTTAGTTCTTGCAAGCTAAGCTGGAGGCAGTCTCTCTCATTAAGGCCACATGGCCACACTGTGTCTCTTAGTTCTTGCAAGCTAAGCTGGAGTCAGTCTCTCTCATTAAAGCTACATGGCCACACTGTCTCTTAGTTCTTGCAAGCTAAGCTGGAGTGAGTCTCTCATTAAGGCCACATGGCCACACTGTCTCTTAGTTCTTGCAAGCTAAGCTGGAGTGAGTCTCTCTCATTAAGGCCACATGGCCACACAGTGTCTCTTAGTTCTTGCAAGCTAAGCTGGAGTCAGTCTCTCTCATTAAGGCTACATGGCCACACTGTCTCTTAGTTCTTGCAAGCTAAGCTGGAGTGAGTCTCTCATTAAGGCCACATGGCCACACTGTCTCTTAGTTCTTGCAAGCTAAGCTGGAGTGAGTCTCTCTCATTAAGGCCACATGGCCACACAGTGTCTCTTAGTTCTTGCAAGCTAAGCTGGAGTCAGTCTCTCTCATTAAGGCCACATGGCCACACTGTGTCTCTTAGTTCTTGCAAGCTAAGCTGAAGTCAGTCTCTCTCATTAAGGCTACATGGCCACACTGTCTCTTAGTTCTTGCAAGCTAAGCTGGAGTGAGTCTCTCATTAAGGCCACATGGCCACACTGTGTCTCTTAGTTCTTGCAAGCTAAGCTGGAGTGAGTCTCTCTCATTAAGGCCACATGGCCACACAGTTTATCTTAGTTCTTGCAAGTTAAGTTGGAGTCAGTCTCTCTCATTAAGGCCACATGGCCATACTGAGTCTCTTAGTTCTTGCAAGCTAAGCTGGAGTGAGTCTTTCTCATTAAGGCCACATGGCCACACAGTGTCTCTTAGTTCTTGCAAGCTAAGCTGGTGTGAGTCTCTCTCATTAAGGCCACATGGCCACACTGTGTCTCTTAGTTCTTGCAAGCTAAGCTTGAGTCAGTCTCTCTCATTAAGGCCACATGGCCACACAGTGTCTCTTAGTTCTTGCAAGCTAAGCTGGAATCAGTCTCTCTCATTAAGGTGACATTGTCACACTATGTCTCTTAGTTCTTGCAAGCTAAGCTGGAGTCAGTCTCTCTCATTAAGGCCACATGGCCACACTGTGTCTCTTAGTTCTTGCAAGCTAAGCTGGAATCAGTCTCTCTCATTAAGGCCACATGGCCACACTGTGTCTCTTAGTTCTTGCAAGCTAAGCTGGAGTCAGTCTCTCTCATTAAGGCCACATGGCCACACTGTGTCTCTTAGTTCTTGCAAGCTAAGCTGGAGTCAGTCTATCTCATTAAGGCCACATGGCCACACTGTCTCTTAGTTCTTGCAAGCTAAGCTGGAGTGAGTCTCTCTCATTAAGGCCACATGGCCACACAGTGTCTCTTAGTTCTTGCAAGCTAAGCTGGAGTGAGTCTCATTAAGGCCACATGGCCACACTGTGTCTCTTAGTTCTTGCAAGCTAAGCTTGAGTCAGTCTCTCTCATTAAGGCCACATGGCCACACAGTGTCTCTTAGTTCTTGCAAGGTAAGCTGGAGTCAGTCTCTCTCATTAAGGTCACATGGGCACACTGTGTCTTTTAGTTCTTGCAAGCTAAGCTGGAGTCAGTCTCTCTCATTAAGGCCACATGGCCACACTGTCTCTTAGATCTTGCAAGCTAAGCTGGAATAAGTCTCTCTCATTAAGGCCACATGGCCACACTGTGTCTCTTAGTTCTTGCAAGCTAAGCTGGAGTGAGTCTCTCTCATTAAGGCCACATGGCCACACAGTGTCTCTTAGTTCTTGCAAGCTAAGCTGGAGTGAGTCTCTCTCATTAAGGCCACATGGCCACACTGTGTCTCTTAGTTCTTGCAAGCTAAGCTTGAGTCAGTCTCTCTCATTAAGGCCACATGGCCTCACAGTGTCTCTTAGTTCTTGCAAGGTAAGCTGGAGTCAGTCTCTCTCATTAAGGTCACATGGGCACACTGTGTCTCTTAATTCTTGCAAGCTAAGCTGGAGTCAGTCTCATTAAGGCCACATGGCCACACTGTGTCTCTTAGTTCTTGCAAGCTAAGCTGGAGGCAGTCTCTCTCATTATGGCCACATGGCCACACTGTGTCTCTTAGTTCTTGCAAGCTAAGCTGGAGTCAGTCTCTCTCATTAAGGCTACATGGCCACACTGTCTCTTAGTTCTTGCAAGCTAAGCTGGAGTGAGTCTCTCATTAAGGCCACATGGCCACACAGTGTCTCTTAGTTCTTGCAAGCTAAGTTGGAGTCAGTCTCTCTCATTAAGGCCACATGGCCACACTGAGTCTCTTAGTTCTTGCAAGCTAAGCTGGAGTCTCTCTCATTAAGGCCACATGGCCACACTGTGTCTCTTAGTTCTTGCAAGCTAAGCTTGAGTCAGTCTCTCTCATTAAGGCCACATGGCCACACAGTGTCTCTTAGTTCTTGCAAGCTAAGCTGGAGTCAGTCTCTCTCATTAAGGTCACATAGTCACACTGTGTCTCTTAGTTCTTGCAAGCTAAGCTGGAGTCAGTCTCTCTCATTAAGGCCACATGGCCACACTGTGTCTCTTAGTTCTTGCAAGCCAAGCTGGATTCAGTCTCTCTCATTAAGGCCACATGGCCACACTGTGTCTCTTAGTTCTTGCAAGCTAAGCTGGAGTCAGTCTCTCTCATTAAGGCCACATGGCCACACTGTGTCTCTTAGTTCTTGCAAGCTAAGCTGGAGTCAGTCTCTCTCATTAAGGCTACATGGCCACACTGTCTCTTAGTTCTTGCAAGCTAAGCTGGAGTGAGTCTCTCATTAAGGCCACATGGCCACACTGTGTCTCTTAGTTCTTGCAAGCTAAGCTGGAGTGAGTCTCTCTCATTAAGGCCACATGGCCGCACTGTGTCTCTTAGTTCTTGCAAGCTAAGCTTGAGTCAGTCTCTCTCATTAAGGCCACATGGCCACACAGTGTCTCTTAGTTCTTGCAAGGTAAGCTGGAGTCAGTCTCTCTCATTAAGGTCACATGGGCACACTGTGTCTCTTAATTCTTGCAAGCTAAGCTGGAGTCAGTCTCTCTCATTAAGGCCACATGGCCACACTGTGTCGCTTAGTTCTTGCAAGTTAAGCTGGAATCAGTCTCTCTCATTAAGGCCACATGGCCATACTGAGTCTCTTAGTTCTTGCAAGCTAAGCTGGAGTGAGTCTCTCATTAAGGCCACATGGCCACACCGTGTCTCTTAGTTCTTGCAAGCTAAGCTGGAGTGAGTCTCTCTCATTAAGGCCACATGGCCACACAGTGTCTCTTAGTTCTTGCAAGCTAAGTTGGAGTCAATCTCTCTCATTAAGGCCACATGGCCACACTGAGTCTCTTAGTTCTTGCAAGCTAAGCTGGAGTCTCTCTCATTAAGGCCACATGGCCACACTGTGTCTCTTAGTTCTTGCAAGCTAAGCTGGAGTCAGTCTCTCTCATTAAGGCCACATGGCCACACTGTGTCTCTTAGTTCTTGCAAGCTAAGCTGGAGTCAGTCTCTCTCATTAAGGCTACATGGCCACACTGTCTCTTAGTTCTTGCAAGCTAAGCTGGAGTGAGTCTCTCATTAAGGCCACATGGCCACACTGTGTCTCTTAGTTCTTGCAAGCTAAGCTGGAGTGAGTCTCTCTCATTAAGGCCACATGGCCACACTGTGTCTCTTAGTTCTTGCAAGCTAAGCTTGAGTCAGTCTCTCTCATTAAGGCCACATGGCCACACAGTGTCTCTTAGTTCTTGCAAAGTAAGCTGGAGTCAGTCTCTCTCATTAAGGTCACATGGGCACACTGTGTCTCTTAATTCTTGCAAGCTAAGCTGGAGTCAGTCTCTCTCATTAAGGCCACATGGCCACACTGTGTCGCTTAGTTCTTGCAAGTTAAGCTGGAATCAGTCTCTCTCATTAAGGCCACATGGCCATACTGAGTCTCTTAGTTCTTGCAAGCTAAGCTGGAGTGAGTCTTTCTCATTAAGGCCACATGGCCACACAGTGTCTCTTAGTTCTTGCAAGCTAAGCTGGAGTGAGTCTCTCTCATTAAGGCCACATGGCCACACTGTGTCTCTTAGTTCTTGCAAGCTAAGCTTGAGTCAGTCTCTCTCATTAAGGCCACATGGCCACACAGTGTCTCTTAGTTCTTGCAAGCTAAGCTGGAATCAGTCTCTCTCATTGAGGTCACATGGTCACACTGTGTCTCTTAGTTCTTGCAAGCTAAGCTGGAGTCAGTCTCATTAAGGCCACATGGCCACACTGTGTCTCTTAGTTCTTGCAAGCTAAGCTGGAATCAGTCTCTCTCATTAAGGCCACATGGCCACACTGTGTCTCTTAGTTCTTGCAAGCTAAGCTGGAGTCAGTCTCTCTCATTAAGGCCACATGGCCACACTGTGTCTCTTAGTTCTTGCAAGCTAAGCTGGAGTCAGTCTCTCTCATTAAGGCCACATGGCCACACTGTCTCTTAGTTCTTGCAAGCTAAGCTGGAGTGAGTCTCTCTCATTAAGGCCACATGGCCACACAGTGTCTCTTAGTTCTTGCAAGCTAAGCTGGAGTGAGTCTCTCTCATTAAGGCCACATGGCCACACTGTGTCTCTTAGTTCTTGCAAGCTAAGCTTGAGTCAGTCTCTCTCATTAAGGCCACATGGCCACACAGTGTATCTTAGTTCTTGTAAGGTAAGCTGGAGTCAGTCTCTCTCATTAAGGTCACATGGGCACACTGTGTCTCTTAGTTCTTGCAAGCTAAGCTGGAGTCAGTCTCTCTCATTAAGGCCACATGGCCACACTGTCTCTTAGTTCTTGCAAGCTAAGCTGGAATCAGTCTCTCTCCTTAAGGCCACATGGCCACACTGTGTCTCTTAGTTCTTGCAAGCTAAGCTGGAGTGAGTCTCTCTCATTAAGGCCACATGGCCACACAGTGTCTCTTAGTTCTTGCAAGCTAAGCTGGAGTGAGTCTCTCTCATTAAGGCCACATGGCCACACTGTGTCTCTTAGTTCTTGCAAGCTAAGCTTGAGTCAGTCTCTCTCATTAAGGCCACATGGCCACACAGTGTCTCTTAGTTCTTGCAAGGTAAGCTGGAGTCAGTCTCTCTCATTAAGGTCACATGGGCACACTGTGTCTCTTAGTTCTTGCAAGCTAAGCTGGAGTCAGTCTCTCTCATTAAGGCCACATGGCCACACTGTGTCTCTTAGTTCTTGCAAGTTAAGCTGGAATCAGTCTCTCTCATTAAGGCCACATGGCCACACTGTGTCTCTTAGTTCTTGCAAGCTAAGCTTGAGTCAGTCTCTCTCATTAAGGCCACATGGCCACACAGTGTCTCTTAGTTCTTGCAAGCTAAGCTGGAGTCAGTCTCTCTCATTAAGGTCACATGGTCACACTGTGTCTCTTAGTTTTTGCAAGCTAAGCTGGAGTCAGTCTCTCTCATTAAGGCCACATGGCCACACTGTGTCTCTTAGTTCTTGCAAGCTAAGCTGGAATCAGTCTCTCTCATTAAGGCCACATGGCCACACAGTGTCTCTTAGTTCTTGCAAGCTAAGCTGGAGTGAGTCTCTCTCATTAAGGCCACATGGCCACACTGTGTCTCTTAGTTCTTGCAAGCTAAGCTTGAGTCAGTCTCTCTCATTAAGGCCACATGGCCACACAGTGTCTCTTAGTTCTTGCAAGGTAAGCTGGAGTCAGTCTCTCTCATTAAGGTCACATGGGCACACTGTGTCTCTTAGTTCTTGCAAGCTAAGCTGGAGTCAGTCTCTCTCATTAAGGCCACATGGCCACACTGTCTCTTAGTTCTTGCAAGCTAAGCTGGAATCAGTCTCTCTCATTAAGGCCACATGGCCACACTGTGTCTCTTAGTTCTTGCAAGCTAAGCTGGAGTGAGTCTCTCTCATTAAGGCCACATGGCCACACAGTGTCTTTTAGTTCTTGCAAGCTAAGCTGGAGTGAGTCTCTCTCATTAAGGCCACATGGCCACACTGTGTCTCTTAGTTCTTGCAAGCTAAGCTTGAGTCAGTCTCTCTCATTAAGGCCACATGGCCACACAGTGTCTCTTAGTTCTTGCAAGGTAAGCTGGAGTCAGTCTCTCTCATTAAGGTCACATGGGCACACTGTGTCTCTTAGTTCTTGCAAGCTAAGCTGGAGTCAGTCTCTCTCATTAAGGCCACATGGCCACACTGTGTCTCTTAGTTCTTGCAAGCTAAGCTTGAGTCAGTCTCTCTCATTAAGGCCACATGGCCACACAGTGTCTCTTAGTTCTTGCAAGCTAAGCTGGAATCAGTCTCTCTCATTAAGGTCACATGGGCACACTGTGTCTCTTAGTTCTTGCAAGCTAAGCTGGAGTCAGTCTCTCTCATTAAGGCCACATGGCCACACTGTCTCTTAGTTCTTGCAAGCTAAGCTGGAATCAGTCTCTCTCATTAAGGCCACATGGCCACACTGTGTCTCTTAGTTTTTGCAAGCTAAGCTGGAGTGAGTCTCTCTCATTAAGGCCACATGGCCACACAGTGTCTCTTAGTTCTTGCAAGCTAAGCTGGAGTGAGTCTCTCTCATTAAGGCCACATGGCCACACTGTGTCTCTTGGTTCTTGCAAGCTAAGCATGAGTCAGTCTCTCATTAAGGCCACATGGCCACACAGTGTCTCTTAGTTCTTGCAAGGTAAGCTGGAGTCAGTCTCTCTCATTAAGGTCACATGGGCACACTGTGTCTCTTAATTCTTGCAAGCTAAGCTGGAGTCAGTCTCATTAAGGCCACATGGCCACACTGTGTCGCTTTGTTCTTGCAAGTTAAGCTGGAATCAGTCTCTCTCATTAAGGCCACATGGCCACACTGTCTCTTAGTTCTTGCAAGCTAAGCTGGAGGCAGTCTCTCTCATTAAGGCCACATGGCCACACTGTGTCTCTTAGTTCTTGCAAGCTAAGCTGGAGTCAGTCTCTCTCATTAAGGCTACATGGCCACACTGTCTCTTAGTTCTTGCAAGCTAAGCTGGAGTGAGTCTCTCATTAAGGCCACATGGCCACACTGTCTCTTAGTTCTTGCAAGCTAAGCTGGAGTGAGTCTCTCTCATTAAGGCCACATGGCCACACAGTGTCTCTTAGTTCTTGCAAGCTAAGCTGGAGTCAGTCTCTCTCATTAAGGCTACATGGCCACACTGTCTCTTAGTTCTTGCAAGCTAAGCTGGAGTGAGTCTCTCATTAAGGCCACATGGCCACACTGTCTCTTAGTTCTTGCAAGCTAAGCTGGAGTGAGTCTCTCTCATTAAGGCCACATGGCCACACAGTGTCTCTTAGTTCTTGCAAGCTAAGCTGGTGTCAGTCTCTCTCATTAAGGCCACATGGCCACACTGTGTCTCTTAGTTCTTGCAAGCTAAGCTGGAGTCAGTCTCTCTCATTAAGGCTACATGGCCACACTGTCTCTTAGTTCTTGCAAGCTAAGCTGGAGTGAGTCTCTCATTAAGGCCACATGGTCACACTGTGTCTCTTAGTTCTTGCAAGCTAAGCTGGAGTGAGTCTCTCTCATTAAGGCCACATGGCCACACAGTTTATCTTAGTTCTTGCAAGTTAAGTTGGAGTCAGTCTCTCTCATTAAGGCCACATGGCCATACTGAGTCTCTTAGTTCTTGCAAGCTAAGCTGGAGTGAGTCTTTCTCATTAAGGCCACATGGCCACACAGTGTCTCTTAGTTCTTGCAAGCTAAGCTGGTGTGAGTCTCTCTCATTAAGGCCACATGGCCACACTGTGTCTCTTAGTTCTTGCAAGCTAAGCTTGAGTCAGTCTCTCTCATTAAGGCCACATGGCCACACAGTGTCTCTTAGTTCTTGCAAGCTAAGCTGGAATCAGTCTCTCTCATTAAGGTCACATTGTCACACTGTGTCTCTTAGTTCTTGCAAGCTAAGCTGGAGTCAGTCTCTCTCATTAAGGCCACATGGCCACACTGTGTCTCTTAGTTCTTGCAAGCTAAGCTGGAATCAGTCTCTCTCATTAAGGCTACATGGCCACACTGTCTCTTAGTTCTTGCAAGCTAAGCTGGAGTGAGTCTCTCATTAAGGCCACATGGCCACACTGTCTCTTAGTTCTTGCAAGCTAAGCTGGAGTGAGTCTCTCTCATTAAGGCCACATGGCCACACAGTGTCTCTTAGTTCTTGCAAGCTAAGCTGGAGTCAGTCTCTCTCATTAAGGCCACATGGCCACACTGTGTCTCTTAGTTCTTGCAAGCTAAGCTGGAGTCAGTCTCTCTCATTAAGGCTACATGGCCACACTGTCTCTTAGTTCTTGCAAGCTAAGCTGGAGTGAGTCTCTCATTAAGGCCACATGGCCACACTGTGTCTCTTAGTTCTTGCAAGCTAAGCTGGAGTGAGTCTCTCTCATTAAGGCCACATGGCCACACAGTGTCTCTTAGTTCTTGCAAGTTAAGTTGGAGTCAGTCTCTCTCATTAAGGCCACATGGCCATACTGAGTCTCTTAGTTCTTGCAAGCTAAGCTGGAGTGAGTCTTTCTCATTAAGGCCACATGGCCACACAGTGTCTCTTAGTCCTTGCAAGCTAAGCTGGTGTGAGTCTCTCTCATTAAGGCCACATGGCCACACTGTGTCTCTTAGTTCTTGCAAGCTAAGCTTGAGTCAGTCTCTCTCATTAAGGCCACATGGCCACACAGTGTCTCTTAGTTCTTGCAAGCTAAGCTGGAATCAGTCTCTCTCATTAAGGTCACATTGTCACACTGTGTCTCTTAGTTCTTGCAAGCTAAGCTGGAGTCAGTCTCTCTCATTAAGGCCACATGGCCACACTGTGTCTCTTAGTTCTTGCAAGCTAAGCTGGAATCAGTCTCTCTCATTAAGGCCACATGGCCACACTGTGTCTCTTAGTTCTTGCAAGCTAAGCTGGAGTCAGTCTCTCTCATTAAGGCCACATGGCCACACTGTGTCTCTTAGTTCTTGCAAGCTAAGCTGGAGTCAGTCTATCTCATTAAGGCCACATGGCCACACTGTCTCTTATTTCTTGCAAGCTAAGCTGGAGTGAGTCTCTCTCATTAAGGCCACATGGCCACACAGTGTCTCTTAGTTCTTGCAAGCTAAGCTGGAGTGAGTCTCATTAAGGCCACATGGCCACACTGTGTCTCTTAGTTCTTGCAAGTTAAGCTGGAATCAGTCTCTCTCATTAAGGCCACATGGCCACACTGTGTCTCTTAGTTCTTGCAAGCTAAGCTTGAGTCAGTCTCTCTCATTAAGGCCACATGGCCACACAGTGTCTCTTAGTTCTTGCAAGCTAAGCTGGAGTCAGTCTCTCTCATTAAGGTCACATGGTCACACTGTGTCTCTTAGTTCTTGCAAGCTAAGCTGGAGTCAGTCTCTCTCATTAAGGCCACATGGCCACACTGTGTCTCTTAGTTCTTGCAAGCTAAGCTGGAATCAGTCTCTCTCATTAAGGCCACATGGCCACACAGTGTCTCTTAGTTCTTGCAAGCTAAGCTGGAGTGAGTCTCTCTCATTAAGGCCACATGGCCACACTGTGTCTCTTAGTTCTTGCAAGCTAAGCTTGAGTCAGTCTCTCTCATTAAGGCCACATGGCCACACAGTGTCTCTTAGTTCTTGCAAGGTAAGCTGGAGTCAGTCTCTCTCATTAAGGTCACATGGGCACACTGTGTCTCTTAGTTCTTGCAAGCTAAGCTGGAGTCAGTCTCTCTCATTAAGGCCACATGGCCACACTGTCTCTTAGTTCTTGCAAGCTAAGCTGGAATCAGTCTCTCTCATTAAGGCCACATGGCCACACTGTGTCTCTTAGTTCTTGCAAGCTAAGCTGGAGTGAGTCTCTCTCATTAAGGCCACATGGCCACACAGTGTCTTTTAGTTCTTGCAAGCTAAGCTGGAGTGAGTCTCTCTCATTAAGGCCACATGGCCACACTGTGTCTCTTAGTTCTTGCAAGCTAAGCTTGAGTCAGTCTCTCTCATTAAGGCCACATGGCCACACAGTGTCTCTTAGTTCTTGCAAGGTAAGCTGGAGTCAGTCTCTCTCATTAAGGTCACATGGGCACACTGTGTCTCTTAGTTCTTGCAAGCTAAGCTGGAGTCAGTCTCTCTCATTAAGGCCACATGGCCACACTGTGTCTCTTAGTTCTTGCAAGCTAAGCTTGAGTCAGTCTCTCTCATTAAGGCCACATGGCCACACAGTGTCTCTTAGTTCTTGCAAGCTAAGCTGGAATCAGTCTCTCTCATTAAGGTCACATGGGCACACTGTGTCTCTTAGTTCTTGCAAGCTAAGCTGGAGTCAGTCTCTCTCATTAAGGCCACATGGCCACACTGTCTCTTAGTTCTTGCAAGCTAAGCTGGAATCAGTCTCTCTCATTAAGGCCACATGGCCACACTGTGTCTCTTAGTTTTTGCAAGCTAAGCTGGAGTGAGTCTCTCTCATTAAGGCCACATGGCCACACAGTGTCTCTTAGTTCTTGCAAGCTAAGCTGGAGTGAGTCTCTCTCATTAAGGCCACATGGCCACACTGTGTCTCTTGGTTCTTGCAAGCTAAGCATGAGTCAGTCTCTCATTAAGGCCACATGGCCACACAGTGTCTCTTAGTTCTTGCAAGGTAAGCTGGAGTCAGTCTCTCTCATTAAGGTCACATGGGCACACTGTGTCTCTTAATTCTTGCAAGCTAAGCTGGAGTCAGTCTCATTAAGGCCACATGGCCACACTGTGTCGCTTTGTTCTTGCAAGTTAAGCTGGAATCAGTCTCTCTCATTAAGGCCACATGGCCACACTGTCTCTTAGTTCTTGCAAGCTAAGCTGGAGGCAGTCTCTCTCATTAAGGCCACATGGCCACACTGTGTCTCTTAGTTCTTGCAAGCTAAGCTGGAGTCAGTCTCTCTCATTAAGGCTACATGGCCACACTGTCTCTTAGTTCTTGCAAGCTAAGCTGGAGTGAGTCTCTCATTAAGGCCACATGGCCACACTGTCTCTTAGTTCTTGCAAGCTAAGCTGGAGTGAGTCTCTCTCATTAAGGCCACATGGCCACACAGTGTCTCTTAGTTCTTGCAAGCTAAGCTGGAGTCAGTCTCTCTCATTAAGGCTACATGGCCACACTGTCTCTTAGTTCTTGCAAGCTAAGCTGGAGTGAGTCTCTCATTAAGGCCACATGGCCACACTGTCTCTTAGTTCTTGCAAGCTAAGCTGGAGTGAGTCTCTCTCATTAAGGCCACATGGCCACACAGTGTCTCTTAGTTCTTGCAAGCTAAGCTGGAGTCAGTCTCTCTCATTAAGGCCACATGGCCACACTGTGTCTCTTAGTTCTTGCAAGCTAAGCTGGAGTCAGTCTCTCTCATTAAGGCTACATGGCCACACTGTCTCTTAGTTCTTGCAAGCTAAGCTGGAGTGAGTCTCTCATTAAGGCCACATGGCCACACTGTGTCTCTTAGTTCTTGCAAGCTAAGCTGGAGTGAGTCTCTCTCATTAAGGCCACATGGCCACACAGTTTATCTTAGTTCTTGCAAGTTAAGTTGGAGTCAGTCTCTCTCATTAAGGCCACATGGCCATACTGAGTCTCTTAGTTCTTGCAAGCTAAGCTGGAGTGAGTCTTTCTCATTAAGGCCACATGGCCACACAGTGTCTCTTAGTTCTTGCAAGCTAAGCTGGTGTGAGTCTCTCTCATTAAGGCCACATGGCCACACTGTGTCTCTTAGTTCTTGCAAGCTAAGCTTGAGTCAGTCTCTCTCATTAAGGCCACATGGCCACACAGTGTCTCTTAGTTCTTGCAAGCTAAGCTGGAATCAGTCTCTCTCATTAAGGTCACATTGTCACACTGTGTCTCTTAGTTCTTGCAAGCTAAGCTGGAGTCAGTCTCTCTCATTAAGGCCACATGGCCACACTGTGTCTCTTAGTTCTTGCAAGCTAAGCTGGAATCAGTCTCTCTCATTAAGGCTACATGGCCACACTGTCTCTTAGTTCTTGCAAGCTAAGCTGGAGTGAGTCTCTCATTAAGGCCACATGGCCACACTGTCTCTTAGTTCTTGCAAGCTAAGCTGGAGTGAGTCTCTCTCATTAAGGCCACATGGCCACACAGTGTCTCTTAGTTCTTGCAAGCTAAGCTGGAGTCAGTCTCTCTCATTAAGGCCACATGGCCACACTGTGTCTCTTAGTTCTTGCAAGCTAAGCTGGAGTCAGTCTCTCTCATTAAGGCTACATGGCCACACTGTCTCTTAGTTCTTGCAAGCTAAGCTGGAGTGAGTCTCTCATTAAGGCCACATGGCCACACTGTGTCTCTTAGTTCTTGCAAGCTAAGCTGGAGTGAGTCTCTCTCATTAAGGCCACATGGCCACACAGTGTCTCTTAGTTCTTGCAAGTTAAGTTGGAGTCAGTCTCTCTCATTAAGGCCACATGGCCATACTGAGTCTCTTAGTTCTTGCAAGCTAAGCTGGAGTGAGTCTTTCTCATTAAGGCCACATGGCCACACAGTGTCTCTTAGTCCTTGCAAGCTAAGCTGGTGTGAGTCTCTCTCATTAAGGCCACATGGCCACACTGTGTCTCTTAGTTCTTGCAAGCTAAGCTTGAGTCAGTCTCTCTCATTAAGGCCACATGGCCACACAGTGTCTCTTAGTTCTTGCAAGCTAAGCTGGAATCAGTCTCTCTCATTAAGGTCACATTGTCACACTGTGTCTCTTAGTTCTTGCAAGCTAAGCTGGAGTCAGTCTCTCTCATTAAGGCCACATGGCCACACTGTGTCTCTTAGTTCTTGCAAGCTAAGCTGGAATCAGTCTCTCTCATTAAGGCCACATGGCCACACTGTGTCTCTTAGTTCTTGCAAGCTAAGCTGGAGTCAGTCTCTCTCATTAAGGCCACATGGCCACACTGTGTCTCTTAGTTCTTGCAAGCTAAGCTGGAGTCAGTCTATCTCATTAAGGCCACATGGCCACACTGTCTCTTATTTCTTGCAAGCTAAGCTGGAGTGAGTCTCTCTCATTAAGGCCACATGGCCACACAGTGTCTCTTAGTTCTTGCAAGCTAAGCTGGAGTGAGTCTCATTAAGGCCACATGGCCACACTGTGTCTCTTAGTTCTTGCAAGCTAAGCTTGAGTCAGTCTCTCTCATTAAGGCCACATGGCCACACAGTGTCTCTTAGTTCTTGCAAGGTAAGCTGGAGTCAGTCTCTCTCATTAAGGTCACATGGGCACACTGTGTCTTTTAGTTCTTGCAAGCTAAGCTGGAGTCAGTCTCTCTCATTAAGGCCACATGGCCACACTGTCTCTTAGATCTTGCAAGCTAAGCTGGAATCAGTCTCTCTCATTAAGGCCACATGGCCACACTGTGTCTCTTAGTTCTTGCAAGCTAAGCTGGAGTGAGTCTCTCTCATTAAGGCCACATGGCCACACAGTGTCTCTTAGTTCTTGCAAGCTAAGCTGGAGTGAGTCTCTCTCATTAAGGCCACATGGCCACACTGTGTCTCTTAGTTCTTGCAAGCTAAGCTTGAGTCAGTCTCTCTCATTAAGGCCACATGGCCACACAGTGTCTCTTAGTTCTTGCAAGGTAAGCTGGAGTCAGTCTCTCTCATTAAGGTCACATGGGCACACTGTGTCTCTTAGTTCTTGCAAGCTAAGCTGGAGTCAGTCTCTCTCATTAAGGCCACATGGCCACACTGTGTCTCTTAGTTCTTGCAAGCTAAGCTGGAGGCAGTCTCTCTCATTATGGCCACATGGCCACACTGTGTCTCTTAGTTCTTGCAAGCTAAGCTGGAGTCAGTCTCTCTCATTAAGGCTACATGGCCACACTGTCTCTTAGTTCTTGCAAGCTAAGCTGGAGTGAGTCTCTCATTAAGGCCACATGGCCACACCGTGTCTCTTAGTTCTTGCAAGCTAAGCTGGAGTGAGTCTCTCTCATTAAGGCCACATGGCCACACAGTGTCTCTTAGTTCTTGCAAGCTAAGTTGGAGTCAGTCTCTCTCATTAAGGCCACATGGCCACACTGAGTCTCTTAGTTCTTGCAAGCTAAGCTGGAGTCTCTCTCATTAAGGCCACATGGCCACACTGTGTCTCTTAGTTCTTGCAAGCTAAGCTTGAGTCAGTCTCTCTCATTAAGGCCACATGGCCACACAGTGTCTCTTAGTTCTTGCAAGCTAAGCTGGAGTCAGTCTCTCTCATTAAGGTCACATAGTCACACTGTGTCTCTTAGTTCTTGCAAGCTAAGCTGGAGTCAGTCTCTCTCATTAAGGCCACATGGCCACACTGTGTCTCTTAGTTCTTGCAAGCTAAGCTGGATTCAGTCTCTCTCATTAAGGCCACATGGCCACACTGTGTCTCTTAGTTCTTGCAAGCTAAGCTGGAGTCAGTCTCTCTCATTAAGGCCACATGGCCACACTGTGTCTCTTAGTTCTTGCAAGCTAAGCTGGAGTCAGTCTCTCTCATTAAGGCTACATGGCCACACTGTCTCTTAGTTCTTGCAAGCTAAGCTGGAGTGAGTCTCTCATTAAGGCCACATGGCCACACTGTGTCTCTTAGTTCTTGCAAGCTAAGCTGGAGTGAGTCTCTCTCATTAAGGCCACATGGCCACACTGTGTCTCTTAGTTCTTGCAAGCTAAGCTTGAGTCAGTCTCTCTCATTAAGGCCACATGGCCACACAGTGTCTCTTAGTTCTTGCAAGGTAAGCTGGAGTCAGTCTCTCTCATTAAGGTCACATGGGCACACTGTGTCTCTTAATTCTTGCAAGCTAAGCTGGAGTCAGTCTCTCTCATTAAGGCCACATGGCCACACTGTGTCGCTTAGTTCTTGCAAGTTAAGCTGGAATCAGTCTCTCTCATTAAGGCCACATGGCCATACTGAGTCTCTTAGTTCTTGCAAGCTAAGCTGGAGTGAGTCTCTCATTAAGGCCACATGGCCACACCGTGTCTCTTAGTTCTTGCAAGCTAAGCTGGAGTCAATCTCTCTCATTAAGGCCACATGGCCACACTGAGTCTCTTAGTTCTTGCAAGCTAAACTGGAGTCTCTCTCATTAAGGCCACATGGCCACACTGTGTCTCTTAGTTCTTGCAAGCTAAGCTTGAGTCAGTCTCTCTCATTAAGGCCACATGGCCACACAGTGTCTCTTAGTTCTTGCAAGCTAAGCTGGAGTCAGTCTCTCTCATTAAGGTCACATAGTCACACTGTGTCTCTTAGTTCTTGCAAGCTAAGCTGGAGTCAGTCTCTCTCATTAAGGCCACATGGCCACACTGTGTCTCTTAGTTCTTGCAAGCTAAGCTGGATTCAGTCTCTCTCATTAAGGCCACATGGCCACACTGTGTCTCTTAGTTCTTGCAAGCTAAGCTGGAGTCAGTCTCTCTCATTAAGGCCACATGGCCACACTGTGTCTCTTAGTTCTTGCAAGCTAAGCTGGAGTCAGTCTCTCTCATTAAGGCTACATGGCCACACTGTCTCTTAGTTCTTGCAAGCTAAGCTGGAGTGAGTCTCTCATTAAGGCCACATGGCCACACTGTGTCTCTTAGTTCTTGCAAGCTAAGCTGGAGTGAGTCTCTCTCATTAAGGCCACATGGCCACACTGTGTCTCTTAGTTCTTGCAAGCTAAGCTTGAGTCAGTCTCTCTCATTAAGGCCACATGGCCACACAGTGTCTCTTAGTTCTTGCAAGGTAAGCTGGAGTCAGTCTCTCTCATTAAGGTCACATGGGCACACTGTGTCTCTTAATTCTTGCAAGCTAAGCTGGAGTCAGTCTCTCTCATTAAGGCCACATGGCCACACTGTGTCGCTTAGTTCTTGCAAGTTAAGCTGGAATCAGTCTCTCTCATTAAGGCCACATGGCCATACTGAGTCTCTTAGTTCTTGCAAGCTAAGCTGGAGTGAGTCTCTCATTAAGGCCACATGGCCACACCGTGTCTCTTAGTTCTTGCAAGCTAAGCTGGAGTGAGTCTCTCTCATTAAGGCCACATGGCCACACTGTGTCTCTTAGTTCTTGCAAGCTAAGCTTGAGTCAGTCTCTCTCATTAAGGCCACATGGCCACACAGTGTCTCTTAGTTCTTGCAAGCTAAGCTGGAATCAGTCTCTCTCATTGAGGTCACATGGTCACACTGTGTCTCTTAGTTCTTGCAAGCTAAGCTGGAGTCAGTCTCATTAAGGCCACATGGCCACACTGTGTCTCTTAGTTCTTGCAAGCTAAGCTGGAATCAGTCTCTCTCATTAAGGCCACATGGCCACACTGTGTCTCTTAGTTCTTGCAAGCTAAGCTGGAGTCAGTCTCTCTCATTAAGGCCACATGGCCACACTGTGTCTCTTAGTTCTTGCAAGCTAAGCTGGAGTCAGTCTCTCTCATTAAGGCCACATGGCCACACTGTCTCTTAGTTCTTGCAAGCTAAGCTGGAGTGAGTCTCTCTCATTAAGGCCACATGGCCACACAGTGTCTCTTAGTTCTTGCAAGCTAAGCTGGAGTGAGTCTCTCTCATTAAGGCCACATGGCCACACTGTGTCTCTTAGTTCTTGCAAGCTAAGCTTGAGTCAGTCTCTCTCATTAAGGCCACATGGCCACACAGTGTATCTTAGTTCTTGCAAGGTAAGCTGGAGTCAGTCTCTCTCATTAAGGTCACATGGGCACACTGTGTCTCTTAGTTCTTGCAAGCTAAGCTGGAGTCAGTCTCCCTCATTAAGGCCACATGGCCACACTGTCTCTTAGTTCTTGCAAGCTAAGCTGGAATCAGTCTCTCTCCTTAAGGCCACATGGCCACACTGTGTCTCTTAGTTCTTGCAAGCTAAGCTGGAGTGAGTCTCTCTCATTAAGGCCACATGGCCACACAGTGTCTCTTAGTTCTTGCAAGCTAAGCTGGAGTGAGTCTCTCTCATTAAGGCCACATGGCCACACTGTGTCTCTTAGTTCTTGCAAGCTAAGCTTGAGTCAGTCTCTCTCATTAAGGCCACATGGCCACACAGTGTCTCTTAGTTCTTGCAAGGTAAGCTGGAGTCAGTCTCTCTCATTAAGGTCACATGGGCACACTGTGTCTCTTAGTTCTTGCAAGCTAAGCTGGAGTCAGTCTCTCTCATTAAGGCCACATGGCCACACTGTGTCTCTTAGTTCTTGCAAGCTAAGCTGGAGTCAGTCTCTCTCATTAAGGCTACATGGCCACACTGTCTCTTAGTTCTTGCAAGCTAAGCTGGAGTGAGTCTCTCATTAAGGCCACATGGCCACACTGTGTCTCTTAGTTCTTGCAAGCTAAGCTGGAGTGAGTCTCTCTCATTAAGGCCACATGGCCACACAGTTTATCTTAGTTCTTGCAAGTTAAGTTGGAGTCAGTCTCTCTCATTAAGGCCACATGGCCATACTGAGTCTCTTAGTTCTTGCAAGCTAAGCTGGAGTGAGTCTTTCTCATTAAGGCCACATGGCCACACAGTGTCTCTTAGTTCTTGCAAGCTAAGCTGGTGTGAGTCTCTCTCATTAAGGCCACATGGCCACACTGTGTCTCTTAGTTCTTGCAAGCTAAGCTTGAGTCAGTCTCTCTCATTAAGGCCACATGGCCACACAGTGTCTCTTAGTTCTTGCAAGCTAAGCTGGAATCAGTCTCTCTCATTAAGGTCACATTGTCACACTGTGTCTCTTAGTTCTTGCAAGCTAAGCTGGAGTCAGTCTCTCTCATTAAGGCCACATGGCCACACTGTGTCTCTTAGTTCTTGCAAGCTAAGCTGGAATCAGTCTCTCTCATTAAGGCCACATGGCCACACTGTGTCTCTTAGTTCTTGCAAGCTAAGCTGGAGTCAGTCTCTCTCATTAAGGCCACATGGCCACACTGTGTCTCTTAGTTCTTGCAAGCTAAGCTGGAGTCAGTCTATCTCATTAAGGCCACATGGCCACACTGTCTCTTATTTCTTGCAAGCTAAGCTGGAGTGAGTCTCTCTCATTAAGGCCACATGGCCACACAGTGTCTCTTAGTTCTTGCAAGCTAAGCTGGAGTGAGTCTCATTAAGGCCACATGGCCACACTGTGTCCCTTAGTTCTTGCAAGCTAAGCTTGAGTCAGTCTCTCTCATTAAGGCCACATGGCCACACAGTGTCTCTTAGTTCTTGCAAGGTAAGCTGGAGTCAGTCTCTCTCATTAAGGTCACATGGGCACACTGTGTCTTTTAGTTCTTGCAAGCTAAGCTGGAGTCAGTCTCTCTCATTAAGGCCACATGGCCACACTGTCTCTTAGATCTTGCAAGCTAAGCTGGAATCAGTCTCTCTCATTAAGGCCACATGGCCACACTGTGTCTCTTAGTTCTTGCAAGCTAAGCTGGAGTGAGTCTCTCTCATTAAGGCCACATGGCCACACAGTGTCTCTTAGTTCTTGCAAGCTATGCTGGAGTGAGTCTCTCTCATTAAGGCCACATGGCCACACTGTGTCTCTTAGTTCTTGCAAGCTAAGCTTGAGTCAGTCTCTCTCATTAAGGCCACATGGCCACACAGTGTCTCTTAGTTCTTGCAAGGTAAGCTGGAGTCAGTCTCTCTCATTAAGGTCACATGGGCACACTGTGTCTCTTAATTCTTGCAAGCTAAGCTGGAGTCAGTCTCATTAAGGCCACATGGCCACACTGTGTCTCTTAGTTCTTGCAAGCTAAGCTGGAGGCAGTCTCTCTCATTATGGCCACATGGCCACACTGTGTCTCTTAGTTCTTGCAAGCTAAGCTGGAGTCAGTCTCTCTCATTAAGGCTACATGGCCACACTGTCTCTTAGTTCTTGCAAGCTAAGCTGGAGTGAGTCTCTCATTAAGGCCACATGGCCACACCGTGTCTCTTAGTTCTTGCAAGCTAAGCTGGAGTGAGTCTCTCTCATTAAGGCCACATGGCCACACAGTGTCTCTTAGTTCTTGCAAGCTAAGTTGGAGTCAGTCTCTCTCATTAAGGCCACATGGCCACACTGAGTATCTTAGTTCTTGCAAGCTAAGCTGGAGTCTCTCTCATTAAGGCCACATGGCCACACTGTGTCTCTTAGTTCTTGCAAGCTAAGCTTGAGTCAGTCTCTCTCATTAAGGCCACATGGCCACACAGTGTCTCTTAGTTCTTGCAAGCTAAGCTGGAGTCAGTCTCTCTCATTAAGGTCACATAGTCACACTGTGTCTCTTAGTTCTTGCAAGCTAAGCTGGAGTCAGTCTCTCTCATTAAGGCCACATGGCCACACTGTGTCTCTTAGTTCTTGCAAGCTAAGCTGGATTCAGTCTCTCTCATTAAGGCCACATGGCCACACTGTGTCTCTTAGTTCTTGCAAGCTAAGCTGGAGTCAGTCTCTCTCATTAAGGCCACATGGCCACACTGTGTCTCTTAGTTCTTGCAAGCTAAGCTGGAGTCAGTCTCTCTCATTAAGGCTACATGGCCACACTGTCTCTTAGTTCTTGCAAGCTAAGCTGGAGTGAGTCTCTCATTAAGGCCACATGGCCACACTGTGTCTCTTAGTTCTTGCAAGCTAAGCTGGAGTGAGTCTCTCTCATTAAGGCCACATGGCCACACTGTGTCTCTTAGTTCTTGCAAGCTAAGCTTGAGTCAGTCTCTCTCATTAAGGCCACATGGCCACACAGTGTCTCTTAGTTCTTGCAAGGTAAGCTGGAGTCAGTCTCTCTCATTAAGGTCACATGGGCACACTGTGTCTCTTAATTCTTGCAAGCTAAGCTGGAGTCAGTCTCTCTCATTAAGGCCACATGGCCACACTGTGTCGCTTAGTTCTTGCAAGTTAAGCTGGAATCAGTCTCTCTCATTAAGGCCACATGGCCATACTGAGTCTCTTAGTTCTTGCAAGCTAAGCTGGAGTGAGTCTCTCATTAAGGCCACATGGCCACACCGTGTCTCTTAGTTCTTGCAAGCTAAGCTGGAGTGAGTCTCTCTCATTAAGGCCACATGGCCACACAGTGTCTCTTAGTTCTTGCAAGCTAAGTTGGAGTCAATCTCTCTCATTAAGGCCACATGGCCACACTGAGTCTCTTAGTTCTTGCAAGCTAAACTGGAGTCTCTCTCATTAAGGCCACATGGCCACACTGTGTCTCTTAGTTCTTGCAAGCTAAGCTTGAGTCAGTCTCTCTCATTAAGGCCACATGGCCACACAGTGTCTCTTAGTTCTTGCAAGCTAAGCTGGAGTCAGTCTCTCTCATTAAGGTCACATAGTCACACTGTGTCTCTTAGTTCTTGCAAGCTAAGCTGGAGTCAGTCTCTCTCATTAAGGCCACATGGCCACACTGTGGCTCTTAGTTCTTGCAAGCTAAGCTGGATTCAGTCTCTCTCATTAAGGCCACATGGCCACACTGTGTCTCTTAGTTCTTGCAAGCTAAGCTGGAGTCAGTCTCTCTCATTAAGGCCACATGGCCACACTGTGTCTCTTAGTTCTTGCAAGCTAAGCTGGAGTCAGTCTCTCTCATTAAGGCTACATGGCCACACTGTCTCTTAGTTCTTGCAAGCTAAGCTGGAGTGAGTCTCTCATTAAGGCCACATGGCCACACTGTGTCTCTTAGTTCTTGCAAGCTAAGCTGGAGTGAGTCTCTCTCATTAAGGCCACATGGCCACACTGTGTCTCTTAGCTCTTGCAAGCTAAGCTTGAGTCAGTCTCTCTCATTAAGGCCACATGGCCACACAGTGTCTCTTAGTTCTTGCAAGGTAAGCTGGAGTCAGTCTCTCTCATTAACGTCACATGGGCACACTGTGTCTCTTAATTCTTGCAAGCTAAGCTGGAGTCAGTCTCTCTCATTAAGGCCACATGGCCACACTGAGTCTCTTAGTTCTTGCAAGCTAAGCTGGAGTGAGTCTTTCTCATTAAGGCCACATGGCCACACAGTGTCTCTTAGTTCTTGCAAGCTAAGCTGGAGTGAGTCTCTCTCATTAAGGCCACATGGCCACACTGTGTCTCTTAGTTCTTGCAAGCTAAGCTTGAGTCAGTCTCTCTCATTAAGGCCACATGGCCACACAGTGTCTCTTAGTTCTTGCAAGCTAAGCTGGAATCAGTCTCTCTCATTGAGGTCACATGGTCACACTGTGTCTCTTAGTTCTTGCAAGCTAAGCTGGAGTCAGTCTCATTAAGGCCACATGGCCACACTGTGTCTCTTAGTTCTTGCAAGCTAAGCTGGAATCAGTCTCTCTCATTAAGGCCACATGGCCACACTGTGTCTCTTAGTTCTTGCAAGCTAAGCTGGAGTCAGTCTCTCTCATTAAGGCCACATGGCCACACTGTGTCTCTTAGTTCTTGCAAGCTAAGCTGGAGTCAGTCTCTCTCATTAAGGCCACATGGCCACACTGTCTCTTAGTTCTTGCAAGCTAAGCTGGAGTGAGTCTCTCTCATTAAGGCCACATGGCCACACAGTGTCTCTTAGTTCTTGCAAGCTAAGCTGGAGTGAGTCTCTCTCATTAAGGCCACATGGCCACACTGTGTCTCTTAGTTCTTGCAAGCTAAGCTTGAGTCAGTCTCTCTCATTAAGGCCACATGGCCACACAGTGTATCTTAGTTCTTGCAAGGTAAGCTGGAGTCAGTCTCTCTCATTAAGGTCACATGGGCACACTGTGTCTCTTAGTTCTTGCAAGCTAAGCTGGAGTCAGTCTCCCTCATTAAGGCCACATGGCCACACTGTCTCTTAGTTCTTGCAATCTAAGCTGGAATCAGTCTCTCTCCTTAAGGCCACATGGCCACACTGTGTCTCTTAGTTCTTGCAAGCTAAGCTGGAGTGAGTCTCTCTCATTAAGGCCACATGACCACACAGTGTCTCTTCGTTCTTGCAAGCTAAGCTGGAGTGAGTCTCTCTCATTAAGGCCACATGGCCACACTGTGTCTCTTAGTTCTTGCAAGCTAAGCTTGAGTCAGTCTCTCTCATTAAGGCCACATGGCCACACTGTGTCTCTTAGTTCTTGCAAGCTAAGCTGGAGTCAGTCTCTCTCATTAGGGCCACATGGCCACACTGTGTCTCTTAGTTCTTGCAAGCTAAGCTGGAGTCAGTCTCTCTCATTAAGGTCACATGGGCACACTGTGTCTCTTAGTTCTTGCAAGCTAAGCTGGAGTCAGTCTCTCTCATTAAGGCCACATGGCCACACTGTCTCTTAGTTCTTGCAAGCTAAGCTGGAATCAGTCTCTCTCATTAAGGCCACATGGCCACACTGTGTCTCTTAGTTCTTGCAAGCTAAGCTGGAGTGAGTCTCTCTCATTAAGGCCACATGGCCACACAGTGTCTTTTAGTTCTTGCAAGCTAAGCTGGAGTGAGTCTCTCTCATTAAGGCCACATGGCCACACTGTGTCTCTTAGTTCTTGCAAGCTAAGCTTGAGTCAGTCTCTCTCATTAAGGCCACATGGCCACACAGTGTCTCTTAGTTCTTGCAAGGTAAGCTGGAGTCAGTCTCTCTCATTAAGGTCACATGGGCACACTGTGTCTCTTAGTTCTTGCAAGCTAAGCTGGAGTCAGTCTCTCTCATTAAGGCCACATGGCCACACTGTGTCTCTTAGTTCTTGCAAGCTAAGCTTGAGTCAGTCTCTCTCATTAAGGCCACATGGCCACACAGTGTCTCTTAGTTCTTGCAAGCTAAGCTGGAATCAGTCTCTCTCATTAAGGTCACATGGTCACACTGTGTCTCTTAGTTCTTGCAAGCTAAGCTGGAGTCAGTCTCATTAAGGCCACATGGCCACACTGTGTCTCTTAGTTCTTGCAAGCTAAGCTGGAATCAGTCTCTCTCATTAAGGCCACATGGCCACACTGTGTCTCTTAGTTCTTGCAAGCTAAGCTGAAGTCAGTCTCTCTCATTAAGGCCACATGGCCACACTGTGTCTCTTAGTTCTTGCAAGCTAAGCTGGAGTGAGTCTCTCTCATTAAGGCCACATGGCCACACAGTGTCTCTTAGTTCTTGCAAGCTAAGCTGGAGTGAGTCTCTCTCATTAAGGCCACATGGCCACACTGTGTCTCTTAGTTCTTGCAAGCTAAGCTTGAGTCAGTCTCTCTCATTAAGGCCACATGGCCACACAGTGTCTCTTAGTTCTTGCAAGGTAAGCTGGAGTCAGTCTCTCTCATTAAGGTCACATGGGCACACTGTGTCTCTTAGTTCTTGCAAGCTAAGCTGGAGTCAGTCTCTCTCATTAAGGCCACATGGCCACACTGTCTCTTAGTTCTTGCAAGCTAAGCTGGAATCAGTCTCTCTCATTAAGGCCACATGGCCACACTGTGTCTCTTAGTTCTTGCAAGCTAAGCTGGAGTGAGTCTCTCTCATTAAGGCCACATGGCCACACAGTGTCTCTTAGTTCTTGCAAGCTAAGCTGGAGTGAGTCTCTCTCATTAAGGCCACATGGCCACACTGTGTCTCTTAGTTCTTGCAAGCTAAGCTGGAGTCAGTCTCTCTCATTAAGGCCACATGGCCACACTGTGTCTCTTAGTTTTTGCAAGTTAAGCTGGAATCAGTCTCTCTCATTAAGGCCACATGGCCACACTGTATCTCTTAGTTCTTGCAAGCTAAGCTTGAGTCAGTCTCTCTCATTAAGGCCACATGGCCACACAGTGTCTCTTAGTTCTTGCAAGCTAAGCTGGAGTCAGTCTCTCTCATTAAGGTCACATGGTCACACTGTCTCTTAGTTCTTGCAAGCTAAGCTGGAGTCAGTCTCTCTCATTAAGGCCACATGGCCACACTGTGTCTCTTAGTTCTTGCAAGCTAAGCTGGAATCAGTCTCTCTCATTAAGGCCACATGGCCACACAGTGTCTCTTAGTTCTTGCAAGCTAAGCTGGAGTGAGTCTCTCTCATTAAGGCCACATGTCCACACTGTGTCTCTTAGTTCTTGCAAGCTAGGCTTGAGTCAGTCTCTCTCATTAAGGCCACATGGCCACACAGTGTCTCTTAGTTCTTGCAAGGTAAGCTGGAGTCAGTCTCTCTCATTAAGGTCACATGGGCACACTGTGTCTCTTAGTTCTTGCAAGCTAAGCTGGAGTCAGTCTCTCTAATTAAGGCCACATGGCCACACTGTCTCTTAGTTCTTGCATGCTAAGCTGGAATCAGTCTCTCTCATTAAGGCCACATGGCCACACAGTGTCTCTTAGTTCTTGCAAGCTAAGCTGGAGTGAGTCTCTCTCATTAAGGCCACATGGCCACACTGTGTCTTTTAGTTCTTGCAAGCTAAGCTTGAGTCAGTCTCTCTCATTAAGGCCACATGGCCACACAGTGTCTCTTAGTTCTTGCAAGGTAAGCTGGAGTCAGTCTCTCTCATTAAGGTCACATGGGCACACTGTGTCTCTTAGTTCTTGCAAGCTAAGCTGGAGTCAGTCTCTCTCATTAAGGCCACATGGCCACACTGTCTCTTAGTTCTTGCAAGCTAAGCTGGAATCAGTCTCTCTCATTAAGGCCACATGGCCACACTGTGTCTCTTAGTTCTTGCAAGCTAAGCTGGAGTGAGTCTCTCTCATTAAGGCCACATGGCCACACAGTGTCTTTTAGTTCTTGCAAGCTAAGCTGGAGTGAGTCTCTCTCATTAAGGCCACATGGCCACACTGTGTCTCTTAGTTCTTGCAAGCTAAGCTTGAGTCAATCTCTCTCATTAAGGCCACATGGCCACACAGTGTCTCTTAGTTCTTGCAAGGTAAGCTGGAGTCAGTCTCTCTCATTAAGGTCACATGGGCACACTGTGTCTCTTAGTTCTTGCAAGCTAAGCTGGAGTCAGTCTCTCTCATTAAGGCCACATGGCCACACTGTGTCTCTTAGTTCTTGCAAGCTAAGCTTGAGTCAGTCTCTCTCATTAAGGCCACATGGCCACACAGTGTCTCTTAGTTCTTGCAAGCTAAGCTGGAATCAGTCTCTCTCATTAAGGTCACATGGTCACACTGTGTCTCTTAGTTCTTGCAAGCTAAGCTGGAGTCAGTCTCATTAAGGCCACATGGCCACACTGTGTCTCTTAGTTCTTGCAAGCTAAGCTGGAATCAGTCTCTCTCATTAAGGCCACATGGCCACACTGTGTCTCTTAGTTCTTGCAAGCTAAGCTGGAGTCAGTCTCTCTCATTAAGGCCACATGGCCACACTGTGTCTCTTAGTTCTTGCAAGCTAAGCTGGAGTCAGTCTCTCTCATTAAGGCCACATGGCCACACTGTCTCTTAGTTCTTGCAAGCTAAGCTGGAGTGAGTCTCTCTCATTAAGGCCACATGGCCACACAGTGTCTCTTAGTTCTTGCAAGCTAAGCTGGAGTGAGTCTCTCTCATTAAGGCCACATGGCCACACTGTGTCTCTTAGTTCTTGCAAGCTAAGCTTGAGTCAGTCTCTCTCATTAAGGCCACATGGCCACACAGTGTCTCTTAGTTCTTGCAAGGTAAGCTGGAGTCAGTCTCTCTCATTAAGGTCACATGGGCACACTGTGTCTCTTAGTTCTTGCAAGCTAAGCTGGAGTCAGTCTCTCTCATTAAGGCCACATGGCCACACTGTCTCTTAGTTCTTGCAAGCTAAGCTGGAATCAGTCTCTCTCATTAAGGCCACATGGCCACACTGTGTCTCTTAGTTCTTGCAAGCTAAGCTGGAGTGAGTCTCTCTCATTAAGGCCACATGGCCACACTGTGTCTCTTAGTTCTTGCAAGCTAAGCTGGAGTCAGTCTCTCTCATTAAGGCCACATGGCCACACTGTCTCTTAGTTCTTGCAAGCTAAGCTGGAATCAGTCTCTCTCATTAAGGCCACATGGCCACACTGTGTCTCTTAGTTCTTGCAAGCTAAGCTGGAGTGAGTCTCTCTCATTAAGGCCACATGGCCACACAGTGTCTCTTAGTTCTTGCAAGCTAAGCTGGAGTGAGTCTCTCTCATTAAGGCCACATGGCCACACTGTGTCTCTTAGTTCTTGCAAGCTAAGCTTGAGTCAGTCTCTCTCATTAAGGCCACATGGCCACACAGTGTCTCTTAGTTCTTGCAAGGTAAGCTGGAGTCAGTCTCTCTCATTAAGGTCACATGGGCACACTGTGTCTCTTAGTTCTTGCAAGCTAAGCTGGAGTCAGTCTCTCTCATTAAGGCCACATGGCCACACTGTCTCTTAGTTCTTGCAAGCTAAGCTGGAATCAGTCTCTCTCATTAAGGCCACATGGCCACACTGTGTCTCTTAGTTCTTGCAAGCTAAGCTGGAGTGAGTCTCTCTCATTAAGGCCACATGGCCACACTGTGTCTCTTAGTTCTTGCAAGCTAAGCTGGAGTCAGTCTCTCTCATTAAGGCCACATGGCCACACTGTCTCTTAGTTCTTGCAAGCTAAGCTGGAATCAGTCTCTCTCATTAAGGCCACATGGCCACACTGTGTCTCTTAGTTCTTGCAAGCTAAGCTGGAGTGAGTCTCTCTCATTAAGGCCACATGGCCACACAGTGTCTCTTAGTTCTTGCAAGTTAAGTTGGAGTCAGTCTCTCTCATTAAGGCCACATGGCCATACTGAGTCTCTTAGTTCTTGCAAGCTAAGCTGGAGTGAGTCTTTCTCATTAAGGCCACATGGCCACACAGTGTCTCTTAGTCCTTGCAAGCTAAGCTGGTGTGAGTCTCTCTCATTAAGGCCACATGGCCACACTGTGTCTCTTAGTTCTTGCAAGCTAAGCTTGAGTCAGTCTCTCTCATTAAGGCCACATGGCCACACAGTGTCTCTTAGTTCTTGCAAGCTAAGCTGGAATCAGTCTCTCTCATTAAGGTCACATTGTCACACTGTGTCTCTTAGTTCTTGCAAGCTAAGCTGGAGTCAGTCTCTCTCATTAAGGCCACATGGCCACACTGTGTCTCTTAGTTCTTGCAAGCTAAGCTGGAATCAGTCTCTCTCATTAAGGCCACATGGCCACACTGTGTCTCTTAGTTCTTGCAAGCTAAGCTGGAGTCAGTCTCTCTCATTAAGGCCACATGGCCACACTGTGTCTCTTAGTTCTTGCAAGCTAAGCTGGAGTCAGTCTATCTCATTAAGGCCACATGGCCACACTGTCTCTTATTTCTTGCAAGCTAAGCTGGAGTGAGTCTCTCTCATTAAGGCCACATGGCCACACAGTGTCTCTTAGTTCTTGCAAGCTAAGCTGGAGTGAGTCTCATTAAGGCCACATGGCCACACTGTGTCTCTTAGTTCTTGCAAGCTAAGCTTGAGTCAGTCTCTCTCATTAAGGCCACATGGCCACACAGTGTCTCTTAGTTCTTGCAAGGTAAGCTGGAGTCAGTCTCTCTCATTAAGGTCACATGGGCACACTGTGTCTTTTAGTTCTTGCAAGCTAAGCTGGAGTCAGTCTCTCTCATTAAGGCCACATGGCCACACTGTCTCTTAGATCTTGCAAGCTAAGCTGGAATCAGTCTCTCTCATTAAGGCCACATGGCCACACTGTGTCTCTTAGTTCTTGCAAGCTAAGCTGGAGTGAGTCTCTCTCATTAAGGCCACATGGCCACACAGTGTCTCTTAGTTCTTGCAAGCTAAGCTGGAGTGAGTCTCTCTCATTAAGGCCACATGGCCACACTGTGTCTCTTAGTTCTTGCAAGCTAAGCTTGAGTCAGTCTCTCTCATTAAGGCCACATGGCCACACAGTGTCTCTTAGTTCTTGCAAGGTAAGCTGGAGTCAGTCTCTCTCATTAAGGTCACATGGGCACACTGTGTCTCTTAGTTCTTGCAAGCTAAGCTGGAGTCAGTCTCTCTCATTAAGGCCACATGGCCACACTGTGTCTCTTAGTTCTTGCAAGCTAAGCTGGAGGCAGTCTCTCTCATTATGGCCACATGGCCACACTGTGTCTCTTAGTTCTTGCAAGCTAAGCTGGAGTCAGTCTCTCTCATTAAGGCTACATGGCCACACTGTCTCTTAGTTCTTGCAAGCTAAGCTGGAGTGAGTCTCTCATTAAGGCCACATGGCCACACCGTGTCTCTTAGTTCTTGCAAGCTAAGCTGGAGTGAGTCTCTCTCATTAAGGCCACATGGCCACACAGTGTCTCTTAGTTCTTGCAAGCTAAGTTGGAGTCAGTCTCTCTCATTAAGGCCACATGGCCACACTGAGTCTCTTAGTTCTTGCAAGCTAAGCTGGAGTCTCTCTCATTAAGGCCACATGGCCACACTGTGTCTCTTAGTTCTTGCAAGCTAAGCTTGAGTCAGTCTCTCTCATTAAGGCCACATGGCCACACAGTGTCTCTTAGTTCTTGCAAGCTAAGCTGGAGTCAGTCTCTCTCATTAAGGTCACATAGTCACACTGTGTCTCTTAGTTCTTGCAAGCTAAGCTGGAGTCAGTCTCTCTCATTAAGGCCACATGGCCACACTGTGTCTCTTAGTTCTTGCAAGCTAAGCTGGATTCAGTCTCTCTCATTAAGGCCACATGGCCACACTGTGTCTCTTAGTTCTTGCAAGCTAAGCTGGAGTCAGTCTCTCTCATTAAGGCCACATGGCCACACTGTGTCTCTTAGTTCTTGCAAGCTAAGCTGGAGTCAGTCTCTCTCATTAAGGCTACATGGCCACACTGTCTCTTAGTTCTTGCAAGCTAAGCTGGAGTGAGTCTCTCATTAAGGCCACATGGCCACACTGTGTCTCTTAGTTCTTGCAAGCTAAGCTGGAGTGAGTCTCTCTCATTAAGGCCACATGGCCACACTGTGTCTCTTAGTTCTTGCAAGCTAAGCTTGAGTCAGTCTCTCTCATTAAGGCCACATGGCCACACAGTGTCTCTTAGTTCTTGCAAGGTAAGCTGGAGTCAGTCTCTCTCATTAAGGTCACATGGGCACACTGTGTCTCTTAATTCTTGCAAGCTAAGCTGGAGTCAGTCTCTCTCATTAAGGCCACATGGCCACACTGTGTCGCTTAGTTCTTGCAAGTTAAGCTGGAATCAGTCTCTCTCATTAAGGCCACATGGCCATACTGAGTCTCTTAGTTCTTGCAAGCTAAGCTGGAGTGAGTCTCTCATTAAGGCCACATGGCCACACCGTGTCTCTTAGTTCTTGCAAGCTAAGCTGGAGTCAATCTCTCTCATTAAGGCCACATGGCCACACTGAGTCTCTTAGTTCTTGCAAGCTAAACTGGAGTCTCTCTCATTAAGGCCACATGGCCACACTGTGTCTCTTAGTTCTTGCAAGCTAAGCTTGAGTCAGTCTCTCTCATTAAGGCCACATGGCCACACAGTGTCTCTTAGTTCTTGCAAGCTAAGCTGGAGTCAGTCTCTCTCATTAAGGTCACATAGTCACACTGTGTCTCTTAGTTCTTGCAAGCTAAGCTGGAGTCAGTCTCTCTCATTAAGGCCACATGGCCACACTGTGTCTCTTAGTTCTTGCAAGCTAAGCTGGATTCAGTCTCTCTCATTAAGGCCACATGGCCACACTGTGTCTCTTAGTTCTTGCAAGCTAAGCTGGAGTCAGTCTCTCTCATTAAGGCCACATGGCCACACTGTGTCTCTTAGTTCTTGCAAGCTAAGCTGGAGTCAGTCTCTCTCATTAAGGCTACATGGCCACACTGTCTCTTAGTTCTTGCAAGCTAAGCTGGAGTGAGTCTCTCATTAAGGCCACATGGCCACACTGTGTCTCTTAGTTCTTGCAAGCTAAGCTGGAGTGAGTCTCTCTCATTAAGGCCACATGGCCACACTGTGTCTCTTAGTTCTTGCAAGCTAAGCTTGAGTCAGTCTCTCTCATTAAGGCCACATGGCCACACAGTGTCTCTTAGTTCTTGCAAGGTAAGCTGGAGTCAGTCTCTCTCATTAAGGTCACATGGGCACACTGTGTCTCTTAATTCTTGCAAGCTAAGCTGGAGTCAGTCTCTCTCATTAAGGCCACATGGCCACACTGTGTCGCTTAGTTCTTGCAAGTTAAGCTGGAATCAGTCTCTCTCATTAAGGCCACATGGCCATACTGAGTCTCTTAGTTCTTGCAAGCTAAGCTGGAGTGAGTCTCTCATTAAGGCCACATGGCCACACCGTGTCTCTTAGTTCTTGCAAGCTAAGCTGGAGTGAGTCTCTCTCATTAAGGCCACATGGCCACACTGTGTCTCTTAGTTCTTGCAAGCTAAGCTTGAGTCAGTCTCTCTCATTAAGGCCACATGGCCACACAGTGTCTCTTAGTTCTTGCAAGCTAAGCTGGAATCAGTCTCTCTCATTGAGGTCACATGGTCACACTGTGTCTCTTAGTTCTTGCAAGCTAAGCTGGAGTCAGTCTCATTAAGGCCACATGGCCACACTGTGTCTCTTAGTTCTTGCAAGCTAAGCTGGAATCAGTCTCTCTCATTAAGGCCACATGGCCACACTGTGTCTCTTAGTTCTTGCAAGCTAAGCTGGAGTCAGTCTCTCTCATTAAGGCCACATGGCCACACTGTGTCTCTTAGTTCTTGCAAGCTAAGCTGGAGTCAGTCTCTCTCATTAAGGCCACATGGCCACACTGTCTCTTAGTTCTTGCAAGCTAAGCTGGAGTGAGTCTCTCTCATTAAGGCCACATGGCCACACAGTGTCTCTTAGTTCTTGCAAGCTAAGCTGGAGTGAGTCTCTCTCATTAAGGCCACATGGCCACACTGTGTCTCTTAGTTCTTGCAAGCTAAGCTTGAGTCAGTCTCTCTCATTAAGGCCACATGGCCACACAGTGTATCTTAGTTCTTGCAAGGTAAGCTGGAGTCAGTCTCTCTCATTAAGGTCACATGGGCACACTGTGTCTCTTAGTTCTTGCAAGCTAAGCTGGAGTCAGTCTCCCTCATTAAGGCCACATGGCCACACTGTCTCTTAGTTCTTGCAAGCTAAGCTGGAATCAGTCTCTCTCCTTAAGGCCACATGGCCACACTGTGTCTCTTAGTTCTTGCAAGCTAAGCTGGAGTGAGTCTCTCTCATTAAGGCCACATGGCCACACAGTGTCTCTTAGTTCTTGCAAGCTAAGCTGGAGTGAGTCTCTCTCATTAAGGCCACATGGCCACACTGTGTCTCTTAGTTCTTGCAAGCTAAGCTTGAGTCAGTCTCTCTCATTAAGGCCACATGGCCACACAGTGTCTCTTAGTTCTTGCAAGGTAAGCTGGAGTCAGTCTCTCTCATTAAGGTCACATGGGCACACTGTGTCTCTTAGTTCTTGCAAGCTAAGCTGGAGTCAGTCTCTCTCATTAAGGCCACATGGCCACACTGTGTCTCTTAGTTCTTGCAAGCTAAGCTGGAGTCAGTCTCTCTCATTAAGGCTACATGGCCACACTGTCTCTTAGTTCTTGCAAGCTAAGCTGGAGTGAGTCTCTCATTAAGGCCACATGGCCACACTGTGTCTCTTAGTTCTTGCAAGCTAAGCTGGAGTGAGTCTCTCTCATTAAGGCCACATGGCCACACAGTTTATCTTAGTTCTTGCAAGTTAAGTTGGAGTCAGTCTCTCTCATTAAGGCCACATGGCCATACTGAGTCTCTTAGTTCTTGCAAGCTAAGCTGGAGTGAGTCTTTCTCATTAAGGCCACATGGCCACACAGTGTCTCTTAGTTCTTGCAAGCTAAGCTGGTGTGAGTCTCTCTCATTAAGGCCACATGGCCACACTGTGTCTCTTAGTTCTTGCAAGCTAAGCTTGAGTCAGTCTCTCTCATTAAGGCCACATGGCCACACAGTGTCTCTTAGTTCTTGCAAGCTAAGCTGGAATCAGTCTCTCTCATTAAGGTCACATTGTCACACTGTGTCTCTTAGTTCTTGCAAGCTAAGCTGGAGTCAGTCTCTCTCATTAAGGCCACATGGCCACACTGTGTCTCTTAGTTCTTGCAAGCTAAGCTGGAATCAGTCTCTCTCATTAAGGCCACATGGCCACACTGTGTCTCTTAGTTCTTGCAAGCTAAGCTGGAGTCAGTCTCTCTCATTAAGGCCACATGGCCACACTGTGTCTCTTAGTTCTTGCAAGCTAAGCTGGAGTCAGTCTATCTCATTAAGGCCACATGGCCACACTGTCTCTTATTTCTTGCAAGCTAAGCTGGAGTGAGTCTCTCTCATTAAGGCCACATGGCCACACAGTGTCTCTTAGTTCTTGCAAGCTAAGCTGGAGTGAGTCTCATTAAGGCCACATGGCCACACTGTGTCCCTTAGTTCTTGCAAGCTAAGCTTGAGTCAGTCTCTCTCATTAAGGCCACATGGCCACACAGTGTCTCTTAGTTCTTGCAAGGTAAGCTGGAGTCAGTCTCTCTCATTAAGGTCACATGGGCACACTGTGTCTTTTAGTTCTTGCAAGCTAAGCTGGAGTCAGTCTCTCTCATTAAGGCCACATGGCCACACTGTCTCTTAGATCTTGCAAGCTAAGCTGGAATCAGTCTCTCTCATTAAGGCCACATGGCCACACTGTGTCTCTTAGTTCTTGCAAGCTAAGCTGGAGTGAGTCTCTCTCATTAAGGCCACATGGCCACACAGTGTCTCTTAGTTCTTGCAAGCTATGCTGGAGTGAGTCTCTCTCATTAAGGCCACATGGCCACACTGTGTCTCTTAGTTCTTGCAAGCTAAGCTTGAGTCAGTCTCTCTCATTAAGGCCACATGGCCACACAGTGTCTCTTAGTTCTTGCAAGGTAAGCTGGAGTCAGTCTCTCTCATTAAGGTCACATGGGCACACTGTGTCTCTTAATTCTTGCAAGCTAAGCTGGAGTCAGTCTCATTAAGGCCACATGGCCACACTGTGTCTCTTAGTTCTTGCAAGCTAAGCTGGAGGCAGTCTCTCTCATTATGGCCACATGGCCACACTGTGTCTCTTAGTTCTTGCAAGCTAAGCTGGAGTCAGTCTCTCTCATTAAGGCTACATGGCCACACTGTCTCTTAGTTCTTGCAAGCTAAGCTGGAGTGAGTCTCTCATTAAGGCCACATGGCCACACCGTGTCTCTTAGTTCTTGCAAGCTAAGCTGGAGTGAGTCTCTCTCATTAAGGCCACATGGCCACACAGTGTCTCTTAGTTCTTGCAAGCTAAGTTGGAGTCAGTCTCTCTCATTAAGGCCACATGGCCACACTGAGTATCTTAGTTCTTGCAAGCTAAGCTGGAGTCTCTCTCATTAAGGCCACATGGCCACACTGTGTCTCTTAGTTCTTGCAAGCTAAGCTTGAGTCAGTCTCTCTCATTAAGGCCACATGGCCACACAGTGTCTCTTAGTTCTTGCAAGCTAAGCTGGAGTCAGTCTCTCTCATTAAGGTCACATAGTCACACTGTGTCTCTTAGTTCTTGCAAGCTAAGCTGGAGTCAGTCTCTCTCATTAAGGCCACATGGCCACACTGTGTCTCTTAGTTCTTGCAAGCTAAGCTGGATTCAGTCTCTCTCATTAAGGCCACATGGCCACACTGTGTCTCTTAGTTCTTGCAAGCTAAGCTGGAGTCAGTCTCTCTCATTAAGGCCACATGGCCACACTGTGTCTCTTAGTTCTTGCAAGCTAAGCTGGAGTCAGTCTCTCTCATTAAGGCTACATGGCCACACTGTCTCTTAGTTCTTGCAAGCTAAGCTGGAGTGAGTCTCTCATTAAGGCCACATGGCCACACTGTGTCTCTTAGTTCTTGCAAGCTAAGCTGGAGTGAGTCTCTCTCATTAAGGCCACATGGCCACACTGTGTCTCTTAGTTCTTGCAAGCTAAGCTTGAGTCAGTCTCTCTCATTAAGGCCACATGGCCACACAGTGTCTCTTAGTTCTTGCAAGGTAAGCTGGAGTCAGTCTCTCTCATTAAGGTCACATGGGCACACTGTGTCTCTTAATTCTTGCAAGCTAAGCTGGAGTCAGTCTCTCTCATTAAGGCCACATGGCCACACTGTGTCGCTTAGTTCTTGCAAGTTAAGCTGGAATCAGTCTCTCTCATTAAGGCCACATGGCCATACTGAGTCTCTTAGTTCTTGCAAGCTAAGCTGGAGTGAGTCTCTCATTAAGGCCACATGGCCACACCGTGTCTCTTAGTTCTTGCAAGCTAAGCTGGAGTGAGTCTCTCTCATTAAGGCCACATGGCCACACAGTGTCTCTTAGTTCTTGCAAGCTAAGTTGGAGTCAATCTCTCTCATTAAGGCCACATGGCCACACTGAGTCTCTTAGTTCTTGCAAGCTAAACTGGAGTCTCTCTCATTAAGGCCACATGGCCACACTGTGTCTCTTAGTTCTTGCAAGCTAAGCTTGAGTCAGTCTCTCTCATTAAGGCCACATGGCCACACAGTGTCTCTTAGTTCTTGCAAGCTAAGCTGGAGTCAGTCTCTCTCATTAAGGTCACATAGTCACACTGTGTCTCTTAGTTCTTGCAAGCTAAGCTGGAGTCAGTCTCTCTCATTAAGGCCACATGGCCACACTGTGGCTCTTAGTTCTTGCAAGCTAAGCTGGATTCAGTCTCTCTCATTAAGGCCACATGGCCACACTGTGTCTCTTAGTTCTTGCAAGCTAAGCTGGAGTCAGTCTCTCTCATTAAGGCCACATGGCCACACTGTGTCTCTTAGTTCTTGCAAGCTAAGCTGGAGTCAGTCTCTCTCATTAAGGCTACATGGCCACACTGTCTCTTAGTTCTTGCAAGCTAAGCTGGAGTGAGTCTCTCATTAAGGCCACATGGCCACACTGTGTCTCTTAGTTCTTGCAAGCTAAGCTGGAGTGAGTCTCTCTCATTAAGGCCACATGGCCACACAGTTTATCTTAGTTCTTGCAAGTTAAGTTGGAGTCAGTCTCTCTCATTAAGGCCACATGGCCATACTGAGTCTCTTAGTTCTTGCAAGCTAAGCTGGAGTGAGTCTTTCTCATTAAGGCCACATGGCCACACAGTGTCTCTTAGTTCTTGCAAGCTAAGCTGGTGTGAGTCTCTCTCATTAAGGCCACATGGCCACACTGTGTCTCTTAGTTCTTGCAAGCTAAGCTTGAGTCAGTCTCTCTCATTAAGGCCACATGGCCACACAGTGTCTCTTAGTTCTTGCAAGCTAAGCTGGAATCAGTCTCTCTCATTAAGGTCACATTGTCACACTGTGTCTCTTAGTTCTTGCAAGCTAAGCTGGAGTCAGTCTCTCTCATTAAGGCCACATGGCCACACTGTGTCTCTTAGTTCTTGCAAGCTAAGCTGGAATCAGTCTCTCTCATTAAGGCCACATGGCCACACTGTGTCTCTTAGTTCTTGCAAGCTAAGCTGGAGTCAGTCTCTCTCATTAAGGCCACATGGCCACACTGTGTCTCTTAGTTCTTGCAAGCTAAGCTGGAGTCAGTCTATCTCATTAAGGCCACATGGCCACACTGTCTCTTATTTCTTGCAAGCTAAGCTGGAGTGAGTCTCTCTCATTAAGGCCACATGGCCACACAGTGTCTCTTAGTTCTTGCAAGCTAAGCTGGAGTGAGTCTCATTAAGGCCACATGGCCACACTGTGTCCCTTAGTTCTTGCAAGCTAAGCTTGAGTCAGTCTCTCTCATTAAGGCCACATGGCCACACAGTGTCTCTTAGTTCTTGCAAGGTAAGCTGGAGTCAGTCTCTCTCATTAAGGTCACATGGGCACACTGTGTCTTTTAGTTCTTGCAAGCTAAGCTGGAGTCAGTCTCTCTCATTAAGGCCACATGGCCACACTGTCTCTTAGATCTTGCAAGCTAAGCTGGAATCAGTCTCTCTCATTAAGGCCACATGGCCACACTGTGTCTCTTAGTTCTTGCAAGCTAAGCTGGAGTGAGTCTCTCTCATTAAGGCCACATGGCCACACAGTGTCTCTTAGTTCTTGCAAGCTATGCTGGAGTGAGTCTCTCTCATTAAGGCCACATGGCCACACTGTGTCTCTTAGTTCTTGCAAGCTAAGCTTGAGTCAGTCTCTCTCATTAAGGCCACATGGCCACACAGTGTCTCTTAGTTCTTGCAAGGTAAGCTGGAGTCAGTCTCTCTCATTAAGGTCACATGGGCACACTGTGTCTCTTAATTCTTGCAAGCTAAGCTGGAGTCAGTCTCATTAAGGCCACATGGCCACACTGTGTCTCTTAGTTCTTGCAAGCTAAGCTGGAGGCAGTCTCTCTCATTATGGCCACATGGCCACACTGTGTCTCTTAGTTCTTGCAAGCTAAGCTGGAGTCAGTCTCTCTCATTAAGGCTACATGGCCACACTGTCTCTTAGTTCTTGCAAGCTAAGCTGGAGTGAGTCTCTCATTAAGGCCACATGGCCACACCGTGTCTCTTAGTTCTTGCAAGCTAAGCTGGAGTGAGTCTCTCTCATTAAGGCCACATGGCCACACAGTGTCTCTTAGTTCTTGCAAGCTAAGTTGGAGTCAGTCTCTCTCATTAAGGCCACATGGCCACACTGAGTATCTTAGTTCTTGCAAGCTAAGCTGGAGTCTCTCTCATTAAGGCCACATGGCCACACTGTGTCTCTTAGTTCTTGCAAGCTAAGCTTGAGTCAGTCTCTCTCATTAAGGCCACATGGCCACACAGTGTCTCTTAGTTCTTGCAAGCTAAGCTGGAGTCAGTCTCTCTCATTAAGGTCACATAGTCACACTGTGTCTCTTAGTTCTTGCAAGCTAAGCTGGAGTCAGTCTCTCTCATTAAGGCCACATGGCCACACTGTGTCTCTTAGTTCTTGCAAGCTAAGCTGGATTCAGTCTCTCTCATTAAGGCCACATGGCCACACTGTGTCTCTTAGTTCTTGCAAGCTAAGCTGGAGTCAGTCTCTCTCATTAAGGCCACATGGCCACACTGTGTCTCTTAGTTCTTGCAAGCTAAGCTGGAGTCAGTCTCTCTCATTAAGGCTACATGGCCACACTGTCTCTTAGTTCTTGCAAGCTAAGCTGGAGTGAGTCTCTCATTAAGGCCACATGGCCACACTGTGTCTCTTAGTTCTTGCAAGCTAAGCTGGAGTGAGTCTCTCTCATTAAGGCCACATGGCCACACTGTGTCTCTTAGTTCTTGCAAGCTAAGCTTGAGTCAGTCTCTCTCATTAAGGCCACATGGCCACACAGTGTCTCTTAGTTCTTGCAAGGTAAGCTGGAGTCAGTCTCTCTCATTAAGGTCACATGGGCACACTGTGTCTCTTAATTCTTGCAAGCTAAGCTGGAGTCAGTCTCTCTCATTAAGGCCACATGGCCACACTGTGTCGCTTAGTTCTTGCAAGTTAAGCTGGAATCAGTCTCTCTCATTAAGGCCACATGGCCATACTGAGTCTCTTAGTTCTTGCAAGCTAAGCTGGAGTGAGTCTCTCATTAAGGCCACATGGCCACACCGTGTCTCTTAGTTCTTGCAAGCTAAGCTGGAGTGAGTCTCTCTCATTAAGGCCACATGGCCACACAGTGTCTCTTAGTTCTTGCAAGCTAAGTTGGAGTCAATCTCTCTCATTAAGGCCACATGGCCACACTGAGTCTCTTAGTTCTTGCAAGCTAAACTGGAGTCTCTCTCATTAAGGCCACATGGCCACACTGTGTCTCTTAGTTCTTGCAAGCTAAGCTTGAGTCAGTCTCTCTCATTAAGGCCACATGGCCACACAGTGTCTCTTAGTTCTTGCAAGCTAAGCTGGAGTCAGTCTCTCTCATTAAGGTCACATAGTCACACTGTGTCTCTTAGTTCTTGCAAGCTAAGCTGGAGTCAGTCTCTCTCATTAAGGCCACATGGCCACACTGTGGCTCTTAGTTCTTGCAAGCTAAGCTGGATTCAGTCTCTCTCATTAAGGCCACATGGCCACACTGTGTCTCTTAGTTCTTGCAAGCTAAGCTGGAGTCAGTCTCTCTCATTAAGGCCACATGGCCACACTGTGTCTCTTAGTTCTTGCAAGCTAAGCTGGAGTCAGTCTCTCTCATTAAGGCTACATGGCCACACTGTCTCTTAGTTCTTGCAAGCTAAGCTGGAGTGAGTCTCTCATTAAGGCCACATGGCCACACTGTGTCTCTTAGTTCTTGCAAGCTAAGCTGGAGTGAGTCTCTCTCATTAAGGCCACATGGCCACACTGTGTCTCTTAGCTCTTGCAAGCTAAGCTTGAGTCAGTCTCTCTCATTAAGGCCACATGGCCACACAGTGTCTCTTAGTTCTTGCAAGGTAAGCTGGAGTCAGTCTCTCTCATTAACGTCACATGGGCACACTGTGTCTCTTAATTCTTGCAAGCTAAGCTGGAGTCAGTCTCTCTCATTAAGGCCACATGGCCACACTGAGTCTCTTAGTTCTTGCAAGCTAAGCTGGAGTGAGTCTTTCTCATTAAGGCCACATGGCCACACAGTGTCTCTTAGTTCTTGCAAGCTAAGCTGGAGTGAGTCTCTCTCATTAAGGCCACATGGCCACACTGTGTCTCTTAGTTCTTGCAAGCTAAGCTTGAGTCAGTCTCTCTCATTAAGGCCACATGGCCACACAGTGTCTCTTAGTTCTTGCAAGCTAAGCTGGAATCAGTCTCTCTCATTGAGGTCACATGGTCACACTGTGTCTCTTAGTTCTTGCAAGCTAAGCTGGAGTCAGTCTCATTAAGGCCACATGGCCACACTGTGTCTCTTAGTTCTTGCAAGCTAAGCTGGAATCAGTCTCTCTCATTAAGGCCACATGGCCACACTGTGTCTCTTAGTTCTTGCAAGCTAAGCTGGAGTCAGTCTCTCTCATTAAGGCCACATGGCCACACTGTGTCTCTTAGTTCTTGCAAGCTAAGCTGGAGTCAGTCTCTCTCATTAAGGCCACATGGCCACACTGTCTCTTAGTTCTTGCAAGCTAAGCTGGAGTGAGTCTCTCTCATTAAGGCCACATGGCCACACAGTGTCTCTTAGTTCTTGCAAGCTAAGCTGGAGTGAGTCTCTCTCATTAAGGCCACATGGCCACACTGTGTCTCTTAGTTCTTGCAAGCTAAGCTTGAGTCAGTCTCTCTCATTAAGGCCACATGGCCACACAGTGTATCTTAGTTCTTGCAAGGTAAGCTGGAGTCAGTCTCTCTCATTAAGGTCACATGGGCACACTGTGTCTCTTAGTTCTTGCAAGCTAAGCTGGAGTCAGTCTCCCTCATTAAGGCCACATGGCCACACTGTCTCTTAGTTCTTGCAATCTAAGCTGGAATCAGTCTCTCTCCTTAAGGCCACATGGCCACACTGTGTCTCTTAGTTCTTGCAAGCTAAGCTGGAGTGAGTCTCTCTCATTAAGGCCACATGACCACACAGTGTCTCTTCGTTCTTGCAAGCTAAGCTGGAGTGAGTCTCTCTCATTAAGGCCACATGGCCACACTGTGTCTCTTAGTTCTTGCAAGCTAAGCTTGAGTCAGTCTCTCTCATTAAGGCCACATGGCCACACTGTGTCTCTTAGTTCTTGCAAGCTAAGCTGGAGTCAGTCTCTCTCATTAGGGCCACATGGCCACACTGTGTCTCTTAGTTCTTGCAAGCTAAGCTGGAGTCAGTCTCTCTCATTAAGGTCACATGGGCACACTGTGTCTCTTAGTTCTTGCAAGCTAAGCTGGAGTCAGTCTCTCTCATTAAGGCCACATGGCCACACTGTCTCTTAGTTCTTGCAAGCTAAGCTGGAATCAGTCTCTCTCATTAAGGCCACATGGCCACACTGTGTCTCTTAGTTCTTGCAAGCTAAGCTGGAGTGAGTCTCTCTCATTAAGGCCACATGGCCACACAGTGTCTTTTAGTTCTTGCAAGCTAAGCTGGAGTGAGTCTCTCTCATTAAGGCCACATGGCCACACTGTGTCTCTTAGTTCTTGCAAGCTAAGCTTGAGTCAGTCTCTCTCATTAAGGCCACATGGCCACACAGTGTCTCTTAGTTCTTGCAAGGTAAGCTGGAGTCAGTCTCTCTCATTAAGGTCACATGGGCACACTGTGTCTCTTAGTTCTTGCAAGCTAAGCTGGAGTCAGTCTCTCTCATTAAGGCCACATGGCCACACTGTGTCTCTTAGTTCTTGCAAGCTAAGCTTGAGTCAGTCTCTCTCATTAAGGCCACATGGCCACACAGTGTCTCTTAGTTCTTGCAAGCTAAGCTGGAATCAGTCTCTCTCATTAAGGTCACATGGTCACACTGTGTCTCTTAGTTCTTGCAAGCTAAGCTGGAGTCAGTCTCATTAAGGCCACATGGCCACACTGTGTCTCTTAGTTCTTGCAAGCTAAGCTGGAATCAGTCTCTCTCATTAAGGCCACATGGCCACACTGTGTCTCTTAGTTCTTGCAAGCTAAGCTGAAGTCAGTCTCTCTCATTAAGGCCACATGGCCACACTGTGTCTCTTAGTTCTTGCAAGCTAAGCTGGAGTGAGTCTCTCTCATTAAGGCCACATGGCCACACAGTGTCTCTTAGTTCTTGCAAGCTAAGCTGGAGTGAGTCTCTCTCATTAAGGCCACATGGCCACACTGTGTCTCTTAGTTCTTGCAAGCTAAGCTTGAGTCAGTCTCTCTCATTAAGGCCACATGGCCACACAGTGTCTCTTAGTTCTTGCAAGGTAAGCTGGAGTCAGTCTCTCTCATTAAGGTCACATGGGCACACTGTGTCTCTTAGTTCTTGCAAGCTAAGCTGGAGTCAGTCTCTCTCATTAAGGCCACATGGCCACACTGTCTCTTAGTTCTTGCAAGCTAAGCTGGAATCAGTCTCTCTCATTAAGGCCACATGGCCACACTGTGTCTCTTAGTTCTTGCAAGCTAAGCTGGAGTGAGTCTCTCTCATTAAGGCCACATGGCCACACAGTGTCTCTTAGTTCTTGCAAGCTAAGCTGGAGTGAGTCTCTCTCATTAAGGCCACATGGCCACACTGTGTCTCTTAGTTCTTGCAAGCTAAGCTGGAGTCAGTCTCTCTCATTAAGGCCACATGGCCACACTGTGTCTCTTAGTTTTTGCAAGTTAAGCTGGAATCAGTCTCTCTCATTAAGGCCACATGGCCACACTGTATCTCTTAGTTCTTGCAAGCTAAGCTTGAGTCAGTCTCTCTCATTAAGGCCACATGGCCACACAGTGTCTCTTAGTTCTTGCAAGCTAAGCTGGAGTCAGTCTCTCTCATTAAGGTCACATGGTCACACTGTCTCTTAGTTCTTGCAAGCTAAGCTGGAGTCAGTCTCTCTCATTAAGGCCACATGGCCACACTGTGTCTCTTAGTTCTTGCAAGCTAAGCTGGAATCAGTCTCTCTCATTAAGGCCACATGGCCACACAGTGTCTCTTAGTTCTTGCAAGCTAAGCTGGAGTGAGTCTCTCTCATTAAGGCCACATGTCCACACTGTGTCTCTTAGTTCTTGCAAGCTAGGCTTGAGTCAGTCTCTCTCATTAAGGCCACATGGCCACACAGTGTCTCTTAGTTCTTGCAAGGTAAGCTGGAGTCAGTCTCTCTCATTAAGGTCACATGGGCACACTGTGTCTCTTAGTTCTTGCAAGCTAAGCTGGAGTCAGTCTCTCTAATTAAGGCCACATGGCCACACTGTCTCTTAGTTCTTGCATGCTAAGCTGGAATCAGTCTCTCTCATTAAGGCCACATGGCCACACAGTGTCTCTTAGTTCTTGCAAGCTAAGCTGGAGTGAGTCTCTCTCATTAAGGCCACATGGCCACACTGTGTCTTTTAGTTCTTGCAAGCTAAGCTTGAGTCAGTCTCTCTCATTAAGGCCACATGGCCACACAGTGTCTCTTAGTTCTTGCAAGGTAAGCTGGAGTCAGTCTCTCTCATTAAGGTCACATGGGCACACTGTGTCTCTTAGTTCTTGCAAGCTAAGCTGGAGTCAGTCTCTCTCATTAAGGCCACATGGCCACACTGTCTCTTAGTTCTTGCAAGCTAAGCTGGAATCAGTCTCTCTCATTAAGGCCACATGGCCACACTGTGTCTCTTAGTTCTTGCAAGCTAAGCTGGAGTGAGTCTCTCTCATTAAGGCCACATGGCCACACAGTGTCTTTTAGTTCTTGCAAGCTAAGCTGGAGTGAGTCTCTCTCATTAAGGCCACATGGCCACACTGTGTCTCTTAGTTCTTGCAAGCTAAGCTTGAGTCAATCTCTCTCATTAAGGCCACATGGCCACACAGTGTCTCTTAGTTCTTGCAAGGTAAGCTGGAGTCAGTCTCTCTCATTAAGGTCACATGGGCACACTGTGTCTCTTAGTTCTTGCAAGCTAAGCTGGAGTCAGTCTCTCTCATTAAGGCCACATGGCCACACTGTGTCTCTTAGTTCTTGCAAGCTAAGCTTGAGTCAGTCTCTCTCATTAAGGCCACATGGCCACACAGTCTCTCTTAGTTCTTGCAAGCTAAGCTGGAATCAGTCTCTCTCATTAAGGTCACATGGTCACACTGTGTCTCTTAGTTCTTGCAAGCTAAGCTGGAGTCAGTCTCATTAAGGCCACATGGCCACACTGTGTCTCTTAGTTCTTGCAAGCTAAGCTGGAATCAGTCTCTCTCATTAAGGCCACATGGCCACACTGTGTCTCTTAGTTCTTGCAAGCTAAGCTGGAGTCAGTCTCTCTCATTAAGGCCACATGGCCACACTGTGTCTCTTAGTTCTTGCAAGCTAAGCTGGAGTCAGTCTCTCTCATTAAGGCCACATGGCCACACTGTCTCTTAGTTCTTGCAAGCTAAGCTGGAGTGAGTCTCTCTCATTAAGGCCACATGGCCACACAGTGTCTCTTAGTTCTTGCAAGCTAAGCTGGAGTGAGTCTCTCTCATTAAGGCCACATGGCCACACTGTGTCTCTTAGTTCTTGCAAGCTAAGCTTGAGTCAGTCTCTCTCATTAAGGCCACATGGCCACACAGTGTCTCTTAGTTCTTGCAAGGTAAGCTGGAGTCAGTCTCTCTCATTAAGGTCACATGGGCACACTGTGTCTCTTAGTTCTTGCAAGCTAAGCTGGAGTCAGTCTCTCTCATTAAGGCCACATGGCCACACTGTCTCTTAGTTCTTGCAAGCTAAGCTGGAGTGAGTCTCTCTCATTAAGGCCACATGGCCACACAGTGTCTCTTAGTTCTTGCAAGCTAAGCTGGAGTGAGTCTCTCTCATTAAGGCCACATGGCCACACTGTGTCTCTTAGTTCTTGCAAGCTAAGCTTGAGTCAGTCTCTCTCATTAAGGCCACATGGCCACACAGTGTCTCTTAGTTCTTGCAAGGTAAGCTGGAGTCAGTCTCTCTCATTAAGGTCACATGGGCACACTGTGTCTCTTAGTTCTTGCAAGCTAAGCTGGAGTCAGTCTCTCTCATTAAGGCCACATGGCCACACTGTCTCTTAGTTCTTGCAAGCTAAGCTGGAATCAGTCTCTCTCATTAAGGTCACATGGTCACACTGTGTCTCTTAGTTCTTGCAAGCTAAGCTGGAGTCAGTCTCATTAAGGCCACATGGCCACACTGTGTCTCTTAGTTCTTGCAAGCTAAGCTGGAATCAGTCTCTCTCATTAAGGCCACATGGCCACACTGTGTCTCTTAGTTCTTGCAAGCTAAGCTGAAGTCAGTCTCTCTCATTAAGGCCACATGGCCACACTGTGTCTCTTAGTTCTTGCAAGCTAAGCTGGAGTGAGTCTCTCTCATTAAGGCCACATGGCCACACAGTGTCTCTTAGTTCTTGCAAGCTAAGCTGGAGTGAGTCTCTCTCATTAAGGCCACATGGCCACACTGTGTCTCTTAGTTCTTGCAAGCTAAGCTTGAGTCAGTCTCTCTCATTAAGGCCACATGGCCACACAGTGTCTCTTAGTTCTTGCAAGGTAAGCTGGAGTCAGTCTCTCTCATTAAGGTCACATGGGCACACTGTGTCTCTTAGTTCTTGCAAGCTAAGCTGGAGTCAGTCTCTCTCATTAAGGCCACATGGCCACACTGTCTCTTAGTTCTTGCAAGCTAAGCTGGAATCAGTCTCTCTCATTAAGGCCACATGGCCACACTGTGTCTCTTAGTTCTTGCAAGCTAAGCTGGAGTGAGTCTCTCTCATTAAGGCCACATGGCCACACAGTGTCTCTTAGTTCTTGCAAGCTAAGCTGGAGTGAGTCTCTCTCATTAAGGCCACATGGCCACACTGTGTCTCTTAGTTCTTGCAAGCTAAGCTGGAGTCAGTCTCTCTCATTAAGGCCACATGGCCACACTGTGTCTCTTAGTTTTTGCAAGTTAAGCTGGAATCAGTCTCTCTCATTAAGGCCACATGGCCACACTGTATCTCTTAGTTCTTGCAAGCTAAGCTTGAGTCAGTCTCTCTCATTAAGGCCACATGGCCACACAGTGTCTCTTAGTTCTTGCAAGCTAAGCTGGAGTCAGTCTCTCTCATTAAGGTCACATGGTCACACTGTCTCTTAGTTCTTGCAAGCTAAGCTGGAGTCAGTCTCTCTCATTAAGGCCACATGGCCACACTGTGTCTCTTAGTTCTTGCAAGCTAAGCTGGAATCAGTCTCTCTCATTAAGGCCACATGGCCACACAGTGTCTCTTAGTTCTTGCAAGCTAAGCTGGAGTGAGTCTCTCTCATTAAGGCCACATGTCCACACTGTGTCTCTTAGTTCTTGCAAGCTAGGCTTGAGTCAGTCTCTCTCATTAAGGCCACATGGCCACACAGTGTCTCTTAGTTCTTGCAAGGTAAGCTGGAGTCAGTCTCTCTCATTAAGGTCACATGGGCACACTGTGTCTCTTAGTTCTTGCAAGCTAAGCTGGAGTCAGTCTCTCTAATTAAGGCCACATGGCCACACTGTCTCTTAGTTCTTGCATGCTAAGCTGGAATCAGTCTCTCTCATTAAGGCCACATGGCCACACAGTGTCTCTTAGTTCTTGCAAGCTAAGCTGGAGTGAGTCTCTCTCATTAAGGCCACATGGCCACACTGTGTCTTTTAGTTCTTGCAAGCTAAGCTTGAGTCAGTCTCTCTCATTAAGGCCACATGGCCACACAGTGTCTCTTAGTTCTTGCAAGGTAAGCTGGAGTCAGTCTCTCTCATTAAGGTCACATGGGCACACTGTGTCTCTTAGTTCTTGCAAGCTAAGCTGGAGTCAGTCTCTCTCATTAAGGCCACATGGCCACACTGTCTCTTAGTTCTTGCAAGCTAAGCTGGAATCAGTCTCTCTCATTAAGGCCACATGGCCACACTGTGTCTCTTAGTTCTTGCAAGCTAAGCTGAAGTCAGTCTCTCTCATTAAGGCCACATGGCCACACTGTGTCTCTTAGTTCTTGCAAGCTAAGCTGGAGTGAGTCTCTCTCATTAAGGCCACATGGCCACACAGTGTCTCTTAGTTCTTGCAAGCTAAGCTGGAGTGAGTCTCTCTCATTAAGGCCACATGGCCACACTGTGTCTCTTAGTTCTTGCAAGCTAAGCTTGAGTCAGTCTCTCTCATTAAGGCCACATGGCCACACAGTGTCTCTTAGTTCTTGCAAGGTAAGCTGGAGTCAGTCTCTCTCATTAAGGTCACATGGGCACACTGTGTCTCTTAGTTCTTGCAAGCTAAGCTGGAGTCAGTCTCTCTCATTAAGGCCACATGGCCACACTGTCTCTTAGTTCTTGCAAGCTAAGCTGGAATCAGTCTCTCTCATTAAGGCCACATGGCCACACTGTGTCTCTTAGTTCTTGCAAGCTAAGCTGGAGTGAGTCTCTCTCATTAAGGCCACATGGCCACACAGTGTCTCTTAGTTCTTGCAAGCTAAGCTGGAGTGAGTCTCTCTCATTAAGGCCACATGGCCACACTGTGTCTCTTAGTTCTTGCAAGCTAAGCTGGAGTCAGTCTCTCTCATTAAGGCCACATGGCCACACTGTGTCTCTTAGTTTTTGCAAGTTAAGCTGGAATCAGTCTCTCTCATTAAGGCCACATGGCCACACTGTATCTCTTAGTTCTTGCAAGCTAAGCTTGAGTCAGTCTCTCTCATTAAGGCCACATGGCCACACAGTGTCTCTTAGTTCTTGCAAGCTAAGCTGGAGTCAGTCTCTCTCATTAAGGTCACATGGTCACACTGTCTCTTAGTTCTTGCAAGCTAAGCTGGAGTCAGTCTCTCTCATTAAGGCCACATGGCCACACTGTGTCTCTTAGTTCTTGCAAGCTAAGCTGGAATCAGTCTCTCTCATTAAGGCCACATGGCCACACAGTGTCTCTTAGTTCTTGCAAGCTAAGCTGGAGTGAGTCTCTCTCATTAAGGCCACATGTCCACACTGTGTCTCTTAGTTCTTGCAAGCTAGGCTTGAGTCAGTCTCTCTCATTAAGGCCACATGGCCACACAGTGTCTCTTAGTTCTTGCAAGGTAAGCTGGAGTCAGTCTCTCTCATTAAGGTCACATGGGCACACTGTGTCTCTTAGTTCTTGCAAGCTAAGCTGGAGTCAGTCTCTCTAATTAAGGCCACATGGCCACACTGTCTCTTAGTTCTTGCATGCTAAGCTGGAATCAGTCTCTCTCATTAAGGCCACATGGCCACACAGTGTCTCTTAGTTCTTGCAAGCTAAGCTGGAGTGAGTCTCTCTCATTAAGGCCACATGGCCACACTGTGTCTTTTAGTTCTTGCAAGCTAAGCTTGAGTCAGTCTCTCTCATTAAGGCCACATGGCCACACAGTGTCTCTTAGTTCTTGCAAGGTAAGCTGGAGTCAGTCTCTCTCATTAAGGTCACATGGGCACACTGTGTCTCTTAGTTCTTGCAAGCTAAGCTGGAGTCAGTCTCTCTCATTAAGGCCACATGGCCACACTGTCTCTTAGTTCTTGCAAGCTAAGCTGGAATCAGTCTCTCTCATTAAGGCCACATGGCCACACTGTGTCTCTTAGTTCTTGCAAGCTAAGCTGGAGTGAGTCTCTCTCATTAAGGCCACATGGCCACACAGTGTCTTTTAGTTCTTGCAAGCTAAGCTGGAGTGAGTCTCTCTCATTAAGGCCACATGGCCACACTGTGTCTCTTAGTTCTTGCAAGCTAAGCTTGAGTCAATCTCTCTCATTAAGGCCACATGGCCACACAGTGTCTCTTAGTTCTTGCAAGGTAAGCTGGAGTCAGTCTCTCTCATTAAGGTCACATGGGCACACTGTGTCTCTTAGTTCTTGCAAGCTAAGCTGGAGTCAGTCTCTCTCATTAAGGCCACATGGCCACACTGTGTCTCTTAGTTCTTGCAAGCTAAGCTTGAGTCAGTCTCTCTCATTAAGGCCACATGGCCACACAGTGTCTCTTAGTTCTTGCAAGCTAAGCTGGAATCAGTCTCTCTCATTAAGGTCACATGGTCACACTGTGTCTCTTAGTTCTTGCAAGCTAAGCTGGAGTCAGTCTCATTAAGGCCACATGGCCACACTGTGTCTCTTAGTTCTTGCAAGCTAAGCTGGAATCAGTCTCTCTCATTAAGGCCACATGGCCACACTGTGTCTCTTAGTTCTTGCAAGCTAAGCTGGAGTCAGTCTCTCTCATTAAGGCCACATGGCCACACTGTGTCTCTTAGTTCTTGCAAGCTAAGCTGGAGTCAGTCTCTCTCATTAAGGCCACATGGCCACACTGTCTCTTAGTTCTTGCAAGCTAAGCTGGAATCAGTCTCTCTCATTAAGGCCACATGGCCACACTGTGTCTCTTAGTTCTTGCAAGCTAAGCTGAAGTCAGTCTCTCTCATTAAGGCCACATGGCCACACTGTGTCTCTTAGTTCTTGCAAGCTAAGCTGGAGTGAGTCTCTCTCATTAAGGCCACATGGCCACACAGTGTCTCTTAGTTCTTGCAAGCTAAGCTGGAGTGAGTCTCTCTCATTAAGGCCACATGGCCACACTGTGTCTCTTAGTTCTTGCAAGCTAAGCTTGAGTCAGTCTCTCTCATTAAGGCCACATGGCCACACAGTGTCTCTTAGTTCTTGCAAGGTAAGCTGGAGTCAGTCTCTCTCATTAAGGTCACATGGGCACACTGTGTCTCTTAGTTCTTGCAAGCTAAGCTGGAGTCAGTCTCTCTCATTAAGGCCACATGGCCACACTGTCTCTTAGTTCTTGCAAGCTAAGCTGGAATCAGTCTCTCTCATTAAGGCCACATGGCCACACTGTGTCTCTTAGTTCTTGCAAGCTAAGCTGGAGTGAGTCTCTCTCATTAAGGCCACATGGCCACACAGTGTCTCTTAGTTCTTGCAAGCTAAGCTGGAGTGAGTCTCTCTCATTAAGGCCACATGGCCACACTGTGTCTCTTAGTTCTTGCAAGCTAAGCTGGAGTCAGTCTCTCTCATTAAGGCCACATGGCCACACTGTGTCTCTTAGTTTTTGCAAGTTAAGCTGGAATCAGTCTCTCTCATTAAGGCCACATGGCCACACTGTATCTCTTAGTTCTTGCAAGCTAAGCTTGAGTCAGTCTCTCTCATTAAGGCCACATGGCCACACAGTGTCTCTTAGTTCTTGCAAGCTAAGCTGGAGTCAGTCTCTCTCATTAAGGTCACATGGTCACACTGTCTCTTAGTTCTTGCAAGCTAAGCTGGAGTCAGTCTCTCTCATTAAGGCCACATGGCCACACTGTGTCTCTTAGTTCTTGCAAGCTAAGCTGGAATCAGTCTCTCTCATTAAGGCCACATGGCCACACAGTGTCTCTTAGTTCTTGCAAGCTAAGCTGGAGTGAGTCTCTCTCATTAAGGCCACATGTCCACACTGTGTCTCTTAGTTCTTGCAAGCTAGGCTTGAGTCAGTCTCTCTCATTAAGGCCACATGGCCACACAGTGTCTCTTAGTTCTTGCAAGGTAAGCTGGAGTCAGTCTCTCTCATTAAGGTCACATGGGCACACTGTGTCTCTTAGTTCTTGCAAGCTAAGCTGGAGTCAGTCTCTCTAATTAAGGCCACATGGCCACACTGTCTCTTAGTTCTTGCATGCTAAGCTGGAATCAGTCTCTCTCATTAAGGCCACATGGCCACACAGTGTCTCTTAGTTCTTGCAAGCTAAGCTGGAGTGAGTCTCTCTCATTAAGGCCACATGGCCACACTGTGTCTTTTAGTTCTTGCAAGCTAAGCTTGAGTCAGTCTCTCTCATTAAGGCCACATGGCCACACAGTGTCTCTTAGTTCTTGCAAGGTAAGCTGGAGTCAGTCTCTCTCATTAAGGTCACATGGGCACACTGTGTCTCTTAGTTCTTGCAAGCTAAGCTGGAGTCAGTCTCTCTCATTAAGGCCACATGGCCACACTGTCTCTTAGTTCTTGCAAGCTAAGCTGGAATCAGTCTCTCTCATTAAGGCCACATGGCCACACTGTGTCTCTTAGTTCTTGCAAGCTAAGCTGGAGTGAGTCTCTCTCATTAAGGCCACATGGCCACACAGTGTCTTTTAGTTCTTGCAAGCTAAGCTGGAGTGAGTCTCTCTCATTAAGGCCACATGGCCACACTGTGTCTCTTAGTTCTTGCAAGCTAAGCTTGAGTCAATCTCTCTCATTAAGGCCACATGGCCACACAGTGTCTCTTAGTTCTTGCAAGGTAAGCTGGAGTCAGTCTCTCTCATTAAGGTCACATGGGCACACTGTGTCTCTTAGTTCTTGCAAGCTAAGCTGGAGTCAGTCTCTCTCATTAAGGCCACATGGCCACACTGTGTCTCTTAGTTCTTGCAAGCTAAGCTTGAGTCAGTCTCTCTCATTAAGGCCACATGGCCACACAGTGTCTCTTAGTTCTTGCAAGCTAAGCTGGAATCAGTCTCTCTCATTAAGGTCACATGGTCACACTGTGTCTCTTAGTTCTTGCAAGCTAAGCTGGAGTCAGTCTCATTAAGGCCACATGGCCACACTGTGTCTCTTAGTTCTTGCAAGCTAAGCTGGAATCAGTCTCTCTCATTAAGGCCACATGGCCACACTGTGTCTCTTAGTTCTTGCAAGCTAAGCTGGAGTCAGTCTCTCTCATTAAGGCCACATGGCCACACTGTGTCTCTTAGTTCTTGCAAGCTAAGCTGGAGTCAGTCTCTCTCATTAAGGCCACATGGCCACACTGTCTCTTAGTTCTTGCAAGCTAAGCTGGAGTGAGTCTCTCTCATTAAGGCCACATGGCCACACAGTGTCTCTTAGTTCTTGCAAGCTAAGCTGGAGTGAGTCTCTCTCATTAAGGCCACATGGCCACACTGTGTCTCTTAGTTCTTGCAAGCTAAGCTTGAGTCAGTCTCTCTCATTAAGGCCACATGGCCACACAGTGTCTCTTAGTTCTTGCAAGGTAAGCTGGAGTCAGTCTCTCTCATTAAGGTCACATGGGCACACTGTGTCTCTTAGTTCTTGCAAGCTAAGCTGGAGTCAGTCTCTCTCATTAAGGCCACATGGCCACACTGTCTCTTAGTTCTTGCAAGCTAAGCTGGAATCAGTCTCTCTCATTAAGGCCACATGGCCACACTGTGTCTCTTAGTTCTTGCAAGCTAAGCTGGAGTGAGTCTCTCTCATTAAGGCCACATGGCCACACTGTGTCTCTTAGTTCTTGCAAGCTAAGCTGGAGTCAGTCTCTCTCATTAAGGCCACATGGCCACACTGTCTCTTAGTTCTTGCAAGCTAAGCTGGAATCAGTCTCTCTCATTAAGGCCACATGGCCACACTGTGTCTCTTAGTTCTTGCAAGCTAAGCTGGAGTGAGTCTCTCTCATTAAGGCCACATGGCCACACAGTGTCTCTTAGTTCTTGCAAGCTAAGCTGGAGTGAGTCTCTCTCATTAAGGCCACATGGCCACACTGTGTCTCTTAGTTCTTGCAAGCTAAGCTTGAGTCAGTCTCTCTCATTAAGGCCACATGGCCACACAGTGTCTCTTAGTTCTTGCAAGGTAAGCTGGAGTCAGTCTCTCTCATTAAGGTCACATGGGCACACTGTGTCTCTTAGTTCTTGCAAGCTAAGCTGGAGTCAGTCTCTCTCATTAAGGCCACATGGCCACACTGTCTCTTAGTTCTTGCAAGCTAAGCTGGAATCAGTCTCTCTCATTAAGGCCACATGGCCACACTGTGTCTCTTAGTTCTTGCAAGCTAAGCTGGAGTGAGTCTCTCTCATTAAGGCCACATGGCCACACTGTGTCTCTTAGTTCTTGCAAGCTAAGCTGGAGTCAGTCTCTCTCATTAAGGCCACATGGCCACACTGTCTCTTAGTTCTTGCAAGCTAAGCTGGAATCAGTCTCTCTCATTAAGGCCACATGGCCACACTGTGTCTCTTAGTTCTTGCAAGCTAAGCTGGAGTGAGTCTCTCTCATTAAGGCCACATGGCCACACAGTGTCTTTTAGTTCTTGCAAGCTAAGCTGGAGTGAGTCTCTCTCATTAAGGCCACATGGCCACACTGTGTCTCTTAGTTCTTGCAAGCTAAGCTTGAGTCAGTCTCTCTCATTAAGGCCACATGGCCACACAGTGTCTCTTAGTTCTTGCAAGGTAAGCTGGAGTCAGTCTCTCTCATTAAGGTCACATGGGCACACTGTGTCTCTTAGTTCTTGCAAGCTAAGCTGGAGTCAGTCTCTCTCATTAAGGCCACATGGCCACACTGTGTCTCTTAGTTCTTGCAAGCTAAGCTTGAGTCAGTCTCTCTCATTAAGGCCACATGGCCACACAGTGTCTCTTAGTTCTTGCAAGCTAAGCTGGAATCAGTCTCTCTCATTAAGGTCACATGGTCACACTGTGTCTCTTAGTTCTTGCAAGCTAAGCTGGAGTCAGTCTCATTAAGGCCACATGGCCACACTGTGTCTCTTAGTTCTTGCAAGCTAAGCTGGAATCAGTCTCTCTCATTAAGGCCACATGGCCACACTGTGTCTCTTAGTTCTTGCAAGCTAAGCTGGAGTCAGTCTCTCTCATTAAGGCCACATGGCCACACTGTGTCTCTTAGTTCTTGCAAGCTAAGCTGGAGTCAGTCTCTCTCATTAAGGCCACATGGCCACACTGTCTCTTAGTTCTTGCAAGCTAAGCTGGAGTGAGTCTCTCTCATTAAGGCCACATGGCCACACAGTGTCTCTTAGTTCTTGCAAGCTAAGCTGGAGTGAGTCTCTCTCATTAAGGCCACATGGCCACACTGTGTCTCTTAGTTCTTGCAAGCTAAGCTTGAGTCAGTCTCTCTCATTAAGGCCACATGGCCACACAGTGTCTCTTAGTTCTTGCAAGGTAAGCTGGAGTCAGTCTCTCTCATTAAGGTCACATGGGCACACTGTGTCTCTTAGTTCTTGCAAGCTAAGCTGGAGTCAGTCTCTCTCATTAAGGCCACATGGCCACACTGTCTCTTAGTTCTTGCAAGCTAAGCTGGAATCAGTCTCTCTCATTAAGGCCACATGGCCACACTGTGTCTCTTAGTTCTTGCAAGCTAAGCTGGAGTGAGTCTCTCTCATTAAGGCCACATGGCCACACAGTGTCTCTTAGTTCTTGCAAGCTAAGCTGGAGTGAGTCTCTCTCATTAAGGCCACATGGCCACACTGTGTCTCTTAGTTCTTGCAAGCTAAGCTGGAGTCAGTCTCTCTCATTAAGGCCACATGGCCACACTGTGTCTCTTAGTTCTTGCAAGTTAAGCTGGAATCAGTCTCTCTCATTAAGGCCACATGGCCACACAGTGTCTCTTAGTTCTTGCAAGCTAAGCTGGAGTGAGTCTCTCTCATTAAGGCCACATGGCCACACTGTGTCTCTTAGTTCTTGCAAGCTAAGCTTGAGTCAGTCTCTCTCATTAAGGCCACATGGCCACACAGTGTCTCTTAGTTCTTGCAAGGTAAGCTGGAGTCAGTCTCTCTCATTAAGGTCACATGGGCACACTGTGTCTCTTAGTTCTTGCAAGCTAAGCTGGAGTCAGTCTCTCTCATTAAGGCCACATGGCCACACTGTCTCTTAGTTCTTGCAAGCTAAGCTGGAATCAGTCTCTCTCATTAAGGCCACATGGCCACACTGTGTCTCTTAGTTCTTGCAAGCTAAGCTGGAGTGAGTCTCTCTCATTAAGGCCACATGGCCACACTGTGTCTCTTAGTTCTTGCAAGCTAAGCTGGAGTCAGTCTCTCTCATTAAGGCCACATGGCCACACTGTCTCTTAGTTCTTGCAAGCTAAGCTGGAATCAGTCTCTCTCATTAAGGCCACATGGCCACACTGTGTCTCTTAGTTCTTGCAAGCTAAGCTGGAGTGAGTCTCTCTCATTAAGGCCACATGGCCACACAGTGTCTTTTAGTTCTTGCAAGCTAAGCTGGAGTGAGTCTCTCTCATTAAGGCCACATGGCCACACTGTGTCTCTTAGTTCTTGCAAGCTAAGCTTGAGTCAGTCTCTCTCATTAAGGCCACATGGCCACACAGTGTCTCTTAGTTCTTGCAAGGTAAGCTGGAGTCAGTCTCTCTCATTAAGGTCACATGGGCACACTGTGTCTCTTAGTTCTTGCAAGCTAAGCTGGAGTCAGTCTCTCTCATTAAGGCCACATGGCCACACTGTGTCTCTTAGTTCTTGCAAGCTAAGCTTGAGTCAGTCTCTCTCATTAAGGCCACATGGCCACACAGTGTCTCTTAGTTCTTGCAAGCTAAGCTGGAATCAGTCTCTCTCATTAAGGTCACATGGTCACACTGTGTCTCTTAGTTCTTGCAAGCTAAGCTGGAGTCAGTCTCATTAAGGCCACATGGCCACACTGTGTCTCTTAGTTCTTGCAAGCTAAGCTGGAATCAGTCTCTCTCATTAAGGCCACATGGCCACACTGTGTCTCTTAGTTCTTGCAAGCTAAGCTGGAGTCAGTCTCTCTCATTAAGGCCACATGGCCACACTGTGTCTCTTAGTTCTTGCAAGCTAAGCTGGAGTCAGTCTCTCTCATTAAGGCCACATGGCCACACTGTCTCTTAGTTCTTGCAAGCTAAGCTGGAGTGAGTCTCTCTCATTAAGGCCACATGGCCACACAGTGTCTCTTAGTTCTTGCAAGCTAAGCTGGAGTGAGTCTCTCTCATTAAGGCCACATGGCCACACTGTGTCTCTTAGTTCTTGCAAGCTAAGCTTGAGTCAGTCTCTCTCATTAAGGCCACATGGCCACACAGTGTCTCTTAGTTCTTGCAAGGTAAGCTGGAGTCAGTCTCTCTCATTAAGGTCACATGGGCACACTGTGTCTCTTAGTTCTTGCAAGCTAAGCTGGAGTCAGTCTCTCTCATTAAGGCCACATGGCCACACTGTCTCTTAGTTCTTGCAAGCTAAGCTGGAATCAGTCTCTCTCATTAAGGCCACATGGCCACACTGTGTCTCTTAGTTCTTGCAAGCTAAGCTGGAGTGAGTCTCTCTCATTAAGGCCACATGGCCACACAGTGTCTCTTAGTTCTTGCAAGCTAAGCTGGAGTGAGTCTCTCTCATTAAGGCCACATGGCCACACTGTGTCTCTTAGTTCTTGCAAGCTAAGCTGGAGTCAGTCTCTCTCATTAAGGCCACATGGCCACACTGTGTCTCTTAGTTCTTGCAAGTTAAGCTGGAATCAGTCTCTCTCATTAAGGCCACATGGCCACACTGTGTCTCTTAGTTCTTGCAAGCTAAGCTTGAGTCAGTCTCTCTCATTAAGGCCACATGGCCACACAGTGTCTCTTAGTTCTTGCAAGCTAAGCTGGAGTCAGTCTCTCTCATTAAGGTCACATGGTCACACTGTCTCTTAGTTCTTGCAAGCTAAGCTGGAGTCAGTCTCTCTCATTAAGGCCACATGGCCACACTGTGTCTCTTAGTTCTTGCAAGCTAAGCTGGAATCAGTCTCTCTCATTAAGGCCACATGGCCACACAGTGTCTCTTAGTTCTTGCAAGCTAAGCTGGAGTGAGTCTCTATCATTAAGGCCACATGGCCACACTGTGTCTCTTAGTTCTTGCAAGCTAGGCTTGAGTCAGTCTCTCTCATTAAGGCCACATGGCCACACAGTGTCTCTTAGTTCTTGCAAGGTAAGCTGGAGTCAGTCTCTCTCATTAAGGTCACATGGGCACACTGTGTCTCTTAGTTCTTGCAAGCTAAGCTGGAGTCAGTCTCTCTCATTAAGGCCACATGGCCACACTGTCTCTTAGTTCTTGCATGCTAAGCTGGAATCAGTCTCTCTCATTAAGGCCACATGGCCACCCTGTGTCTCTTAGTTCTTGCAAGCTAAGCTGGAGTGAGTCTCTCTCATTAAGGCCACATGGCCACACAGTGTCTCTTAGTTCTTGCAAGCTAAGCTGGAGTGAGTCTCTCATTAAGGCCACATGGCCACACTGTGTCTCTTAGTTCTTGCAAGCTAAGCTTGAGTCAGTCTCTCTCATTAAGGCCACATGGCCACACAGTGTCTCTTAGTTCTTGCAAGGTAAGCTGGAGTCAGTCTCTCTCATTAAGGTCACATGGGCACACTGTGTCTCTTAGTTCTTGCAAGCTAAGCTGGAGTCAGTCTCTCTCATTAAGGCCACATGGCCACACTGTGTCTCTTAGTTCTTGCAAGTTAAGCTGGAATCAGTCTCTCTCATTAAGGCCACATGGCCACACTGTGTCTCTTAGTTCTTGCAAGCTAAGCTGGAGTGAGTCTCTCTCATTAAGGCCACATGGCCACACAGTGTCTCTTAGTTCTTGCAAGCTAAGCTGGAGTGAGTCTCTCTCATTAAGGCCACATGGCCACACTGTGTCTCTTAGTTCTTGCAAGCTAAGCTTGAGTCAGTCTCTCTCATTAAGGCCACATGGCCACACAGTGTCTCTTAGTTCTTGCAAGGTAAGCTGGAGTCAGTCTCTCTCATTAAGGTCACATGGGCACACTGTGTCTCTTAGTTCTTGCAAGCTAAGCTGGAGTCAGTCTCTCTCATTAAGGCCACATGGCCACACTGTGTCTCTTAGTTCTTGCAAGCTAAGCTTGAGTCAGTCTCTCTCATTAAGGCCACATGGCCACACAGTGTCTCTTAGTTCTTGCAAGCTAAGCTGGAGTCAGTCTCATTAAGGCCACATGGCCACACTGTGTCTCTTAGTTCTTGCAAGCTAAGCTGGAATCAGTCTCTCTCATTAAGGCCACATGGCCACACTCTCTCTTAGTTCTTGCAAGCTAAGCTGGAATCAGTCTCTCTCATTAAGGCCACATGGCCACACTGTGTCTCTTAGTTCTTGCAAGCTAAGCTGGAGTGAGTCTCTCTCATTAAGGCCACATGGCCACACAGTGTCTCTTAGTTCTTGCAAGCTAAGCTGGAGTGAGTCTCTCTCATTAAGGCCACATGGCCACACTGTGTCTCTTAGTTCTTGCAAGCTAAGCTTGAGTCAGTCTCTCTCATTAAGGCCACATGGCCACACAGTGTCTCTTAGTTCTTGCAAGGTAAGCTGGAGTCAGTCTCTCTCATTAAGGCCACATGGCCACACAGTGTCTCTTAGTTCTTGCAAGCTAAGCTGGAGTGAGTCTCTCTCATTAAGGCCACATGGCCACACTGTGTCTCTTAGTTCTTGCAAGCTAGGCTTGAGTCAGTCTCTCTCATTAAGGCCACATGGCCACACAGTGTCTCTTAGTTCTTGCAAGGTAAGCTGGAGTCAGTCTCTCTCATTAAGGTCACATGGGCACACTGTGTCTCTTAGTTCTTGCAAGCTAAGCTGGAGTCAGTCTCTCTCATTAAGGCCACATGGCCACACTGTCTCTTAGTTCTTGCAAGCTAAGCTGGAATCAGTCTCTCTCATTAAGGCCACATGGCCACACTGTGTCTCTTAGTTCTTGCAAGCTAAGCTGGAGTGAGTCTCTCTCATTAAGGCCACATGGCCACACAGTGTCTCTTAGTTCTTGCAAGCTAAGCTGGAGTGAGTCTCTCATTAAGGCCACATGGCCACACTGTGTCTCTTAGTTCTTGCAAGCTAAGCTTGAGTCAGTCTCTCTCATTAAGGCCACATGGCCACACAGTGTCTCTTAGTTCTTGCAAGGTAAGCTGGAGTCAGTCTCTCTCATTAAGGTCACATGGGCACACTGTGTCTCTTAGTTCTTGCAAGCTAAGCTGGAGTCAGTCTCTCTCATTAAGGCCACATGGCCACACTGTGTCTCTTAGTTCTTGCAATTTAAGCTGGAATCAGTCTCTCTCATTAAGGCCACATGGCCACACTGTGTCTCTTAGTTCTTGCAAGCTAAGATGGAGTGAGTCTCTCTCATTAAGGCCACATGGCCACACAGTGTCTCTTAGTTCTTGCAAGCTAAGCTGGAGTGAGTCTCTCTCATTAAGGCCACATGGCCACACTGTGTCTCTTAGTTATTGCAAGCTAAGCTTGAGTCAGTCTCTCTCATTAAGGCCACATGGCAACACAGTGTCTCTTAGTTCTTGCAAGGTAAGCTGGAGTCAGTCTCTCTCATTAAGGTCACATGGGCACACTGTGTCTCTTAGTTCTTGCAAGCTAAGCTGGAGTCAGTCTCTCTCATTAAGGCCACATGGCCACACTGTGTCTCTTAGTTCTTGCAAGCTAAGCTTGAGTCAGTCTCTCTCATTAAGGCCACATGGCCACACAGTGTCTCTTAGTTCTTGCAAGCTAAGCTGGAATCAGTCTCTCTCATTAAGGTCACATGGTCACACTGTGTCTCTTAGTTCTTGCAAGCTAAGCTGGAATCAGTCTCTCTCATTAAGGCCACATGGCCACACTGTGTCTCTTAGTTCTTGCAAGCTAAGCTGGAGTGAGTCTCTCTCATTAAGGCCACATGGCCACACAGTGTCTCTTAGTTCTTGCAAGCTAAGCTGGAGTGAGTCTCTCTCATTAAGGCCACATGGCCACACTGTGTCTCTTAGTTCTTGCAAGCTAAGCTGGAGTCAGTCTCTCTCATTAAGGCCACATGGCCACACTGTGTCTCTTAGTTCTTGCAAGCTAAGCTGGAATCAGTCTCTCTCATTAAGGCCACATGGCCACACTGTGTCTCTTAGTTCTTGCAAGCTAAGCTGGAGTGAGTCTCTCTCATTAAGGCCACATGGCCACACAGTGTCTCTTAGTTCTTGCAAGCTAAGCTGGAGTGAGTCTCTCTCATTAAGGCCACATGGCCACACTGTGTCTCTTAGTTCTTGCAAGCTAAGCTGGAGTCAGTCTCTCTCATTAAGGCCACATGGCCACACTGTGTCTCTTAGTTCTTGCAAGTTAAGCTGGAATCAGTCTCTCTCATTAAGGCCACATGGCCACACTGTGTCTCTTAGTTCTTGCAAGCTAAGCTTGAGTCAGTCTCTCTCATTAAGGCCACATGGCCACACAGTGTCTCTTAGTTCTTGCAAGCTAAGCTGGAGTCAGTCTCTCTCATTAAGGTCACATGGTCACACTGTCTCTTAGTTCTTGCAAGCTAAGCTGGAGTCAGTCTCTCTCATTAAGGCCACATGGCCACACTGTGTCTCTTAGTTCTTGCAAGCTAAGCTGGAATCAGTCTCTCTCATTAAGGCCACATGGCCACACAGTGTCTCTTAGTTCTTGCAAGCTAAGCTGGAGTGAGTCTCTATCATTAAGGCCACATGGCCACACTGTGTCTCTTAGTTCTTGCAAGCTAGGCTTGAGTCAGTCTCTCTCATTAAGGCCACATGGCCACACAGTGTCTCTTAGTTCTTGCAAGGTAAGCTGGAGTCAGTCTCTCTCATTAAGGTCACATGGGCACACTGTGTCTCTTAGTTCTTGCAAGCTAAGCTGGAGTCAGTCTCTCTCATTAAGGCCACATGGCCACACTGTCTCTTAGTTCTTGCATGCTAAGCTGGAATCAGTCTCTCTCATTAAGGCCACATGGCCACCCTGTGTCTCTTAGTTCTTGCAAGCTAAGCTGGAGTGAGTCTCTCTCATTAAGGCCACATGGCCACACAGTGTCTCTTAGTTCTTGCAAGCTAAGCTGGAGTGAGTCTCTCATTAAGGCCACATGGCCACACTGTGTCTCTTAGTTCTTGCAAGCTAAGCTTGAGTCAGTCTCTCTCATTAAGGCCACATGGCCACACAGTGTCTCTTAGTTCTTGCAAGGTAAGCTGGAGTCAGTCTCTCTCATTAAGGTCACATGGGCACACTGTGTCTCTTAGTTCTTGCAAGCTAAGCTGGAGTCAGTCTCTCTCATTAAGGCCACATGGCCACACTGTGTCTCTTAGTTCTTGCAAGTTAAGCTGGAATCAGTCTCTCTCATTAAGGCCACATGGCCACACTGTGTCTCTTAGTTCTTGCAAGCTAAGCTGGAGTGAGTCTCTCTCATTAAGGCCACATGGCCACACAGTGTCTCTTAGTTCTTGCAAGCTAAGCTGGAGTGAGTCTCTCTCATTAAGGCCACATGGCCACACTGTGTCTCTTAGTTCTTGCAAGCTAAGCTTGAGTCAGTCTCTCTCATTAAGGCCACATGGCCACACAGTGTCTCTTAGTTCTTGCAAGGTAAGCTGGAGTCAGTCTCTCTCATTAAGGTCACATGGGCACACTGTGTCTCTTAGTTCTTGCAAGCTAAGCTGGAGTCAGTCTCTCTCATTAAGGCCACATGGCCACACTGTGTCTCTTAGTTCTTGCAAGCTAAGCTTGAGTCAGTCTCTCTCATTAAGGCCACATGGCCACACAGTGTCTCTTAGTTCTTGCAAGCTAAGCTGGAGTCAGTCTCATTAAGGCCACATGGCCACACTGTGTCTCTTAGTTCTTGCAAGCTAAGCTGGAATCAGTCTCTCTCATTAAGGCCACATGGCCACACTCTCTCTTAGTTCTTGCAAGCTAAGCTGGAATCAGTCTCTCTCATTAAGGCCACATGGCCACACTGTGTCTCTTAGTTCTTGCAAGCTAAGCTGGAGTGAGTCTCTCTCATTAAGGCCACATGGCCACACAGTGTCTCTTAGTTCTTGCAAGCTAAGCTGGAGTGAGTCTCTCTCATTAAGGCCACATGGCCACACTGTGTCTCTTAGTTCTTGCAAGCTAAGCTTGAGTCAGTCTCTCTCATTAAGGCCACATGGCCACACAGTGTCTCTTAGTTCTTGCAAGGTAAGCTGGAGTCAGTCTCTCTCATTAAGGCCACATGGCCACACAGTGTCTCTTAGTTCTTGCAAGCTAAGCTGGAGTGAGTCTCTCTCATTAAGGCCACATGGCCACACTGTGTCTCTTAGTTCTTGCAAGCTAGGCTTGAGTCAGTCTCTCTCATTAAGGCCACATGGCCACACAGTGTCTCTTAGTTCTTGCAAGGTAAGCTGGAGTCAGTCTCTCTCATTAAGGTCACATGGGCACACTGTGTCTCTTAGTTCTTGCAAGCTAAGCTGGAGTCAGTCTCTCTCATTAAGGCCACATGGCCACACTGTCTCTTAGTTCTTGCAAGCTAAGCTGGAATCAGTCTCTCTCATTAAGGCCACATGGCCACACTGTGTCTCTTAGTTCTTGCAAGCTAAGCTGGAGTGAGTCTCTCTCATTAAGGCCACATGGCCACACAGTGTCTCTTAGTTCTTGCAAGCTAAGCTGGAGTGAGTCTCTCATTAAGGCCACATGGCCACACTGTGTCTCTTAGTTCTTGCAAGCTAAGCTTGAGTCAGTCTCTCTTATTAAGGCCACATGGCCACACAGTGTCTCTTAGTTCTTGCAAGGTAAGCTGGAGTCAGTCTCTCTCATTAAGGTCACATGGGCACACTGTGTCTCTTAGTTCTTGCAAGCTAAGCTGGAGTCAGTCTCTCTCATTAAGGCCACATGGCCACACTGTGTCTCTTAGTTCTTGCAATTTAAGCTGGAATCAGTCTCTCTCATTAAGGCCACATGGCCACACTGTGTCTCTTAGTTCTTGCAAGCTAAGATGGAGTGAGTCTCTCTCATTAAGGCCACATGGCCACACAGTGTCTCTTAGTTCTTGCAAGCTAAGCTGGAGTGAGTCTCTCTCATTAAGGCCACATGGCCACACTGTGTCTCTTAGTTATTGCAAGCTAAGCTTGAGTCAGTCTCTCTCATTAAGGCCACATGGCAACACAGTGTCTCTTAGTTCTTGCAAGGTAAGCTGGAGTCAGTCTCTCTCATTAAGGTCACATGGGCACACTGTGTCTCTTAGTTCTTGCAAGCTAAGCTGGAGTCAGTCTCTCTCATTAAGGCCACATGGCCACACTGTGTCTCTTAGTTCTTGCAAGCTAAGCTTGAGTCAGTCTCTCTCATTAAGGCCACATGGCCACACAGTGTCTCTTAGTTCTTGCAAGCTAAGCTGGAATCAGTCTCTCTCATTAAGGTCACATGGTCACACTGTGTCTCTTAGTTCTTGCAAGCTAAGCTGGAGTGAGTCTCTCTCATTAAGGCCACATGGCCACACTGTGTCTCTTAGTTCTTGCAAGCTAGGCTTGAGTCAGTCTCTCTCATTAAGGCCACATGGCCACACAGTGTCTCTTAGTTCTTGCAAGGTAAGCTGGAGTCAGTCTCTCTCATTAAGGTCACATGGGCACACTGTGTCTCTTAGTTCTTGCAAGCTAAGCTGGAGTCAGTCTCTCTCATTAAGGCCACATGGCCACACTGTCTCTTAGTTCTTGCAAGCTAAGCTGGAATCAGTCTCTCTCATTAAGGCCACATGGCCACACTGTGTCTCTTAGTTCTTGCAAGCTAAGCTGGAGTGAGTCTCTCTCATTAAGGCCACATGGCCACACAGTGTCTCTTAGTTCTTGCAAGCTAAGCTGGAGTGAGTCTCTCATTAAGGCCACATGGCCACACTGTGTCTCTTAGTTCTTGCAAGCTAAGCTTGAGTCAGTCTCTCTCATTAAGGCCACATGGCCACACAGTGTCTCTTAGTTCTTGCAAGGTAAGCTGGAGTCAGTCTCTCTCATTAAGGTCACATGGGCACACTGTGTCTCTTAGTTCTTGCAAGCTAAGCTGGAGTCAGTCTCTCTCATTAAGGCCACATGGCCACACTGTGTCTCTTAGTTCTTGCAAGTTAAGCTGGAATCAGTCTCTCTCATTAAGGCCACATGGCCACACTGTGTCTCTTAGTTCTTGCAAGCTAAGATGGAGTGAGTCTCTCTCATTAAGGCCACATGGCCACACAGTGTCTCTTAGTTCTTGCAAGCTAAGCTGGAGTGAGTCTCTCTCATTAAGGCCACATGGCCACACTGTGTCTCTTAGTTATTGCAAGCTAAGCTTGAGTCAGTCTCTCTCATTAAGGCCACATGGCCACACAGTGTCTCTTAGTTCTTGCAAGGTAAGCTGGAGTCAGTCTCTCTCATTAAGGTCACATGGGCACACTGTGTCTCTTAGTTCTTGCAAGCTAAGCTGGAGTCAGTCTCTCTCATTAAGGCCACATGGCCACACTGTCTCTTAGTTCTTGCAAGCTAAGCTGGAATCAGTCTCTCTCATTAAGGCCACATGGCCACACTGTGTCTCTTAGTTCTTGCAAGCTAAGCTGGAGTGAGTCTCTCTCATTAAGGCCACATGGCCACACAGTGTCTCTTAGTTCTTGCAAGCTAAGCTGGAGTGAGTCTCTCATTAAGGCCACATGGCCACACTGTGTCTCTTAGTTCTTGCAAGCTAAGCTTGAGTCAGTCTCTCTCATTAAGGCCACATGGCCACACAGTGTCTCTTAGTTCTTGCAAGGTAAGCTGGAGTCAGTCTCTCTCATTAAGGTCACATGGGCACACTGTGTCTCTTAGTTCTTGCAAGCTAAGCTGGAGTCAGTCTCTCTCATTAAGGCCACATGGCCATACTGTGTCTCTTAGTTCTTGCAAGTTAAGCTGGAATCAGTCTCTCTCATTAAGGCCACATGGCCACACTGTGTCTCTTAGTTCTTGCAAGCTAAGATGGAGTGAGTCTCTCTCATTAAGGCCACATGGCCACACAGTGTCTCTTAGTTCTTGCAAGCTAAGCTGGAGTGAGTCTCTCTCATTAAGGCCACATGGCCACACTGTGTCTCTTAGTTATTGCAAGCTAAGCTTGAGTCAGTCTCTCTCATTAAGGCCACATGGCCACACAGTGTCTCTTAGTTCTTGCAAGGTAAGCTGGAGTCAGTCTCTCTCATTAAGGTCACATGGGCACACTGTGTCTCTTAGTTCTTGCAAGCTAAGCTGGAGTCAGTCTCTCTCATTAAGGCCACATGGCCACACTGTGTCTCTTAGTTCTTGCAAGCTAAGCTTGAGTCAGTCTCTCTCATTAAGGCCACATGGCCACACAGTGTCTCTTAGTTCTTGCAAGCTAAGCTGGAATCAGTCTCTCTCATTAAGGTCACATGGTCACACTGTGTCTCTTAGTTCTTGCAAGCTAAGCTGGAGTCAGTCTCATTAAGGCCACATGGCCACACTGTGTCTCTTAGTTCTTGCAAGCTAATCTGGAGTCAGTCTCATTAAGGCAACATGGCCACACTGTGTCTCTTAGTTCTTGCAAGCTAAGCTGGAATCAGTCTCTCTCATTAAGGCCACATGGCCACACTGTGTCTCTTAGTTCTTGCAAGCTAAGCTGGAGTCAGTCTCTCTCATTAAGGCCACATGGCCACACTGTGTCTCTTAGTTCTTGCAAGCTAAGCTGGAGTCAGTCTCTCTCATTAAGGCCACATGGCCACACTGTCTCTTAGTTCTTGCAAGCTAAGCTGGAGTGAGTCTCTCTCATTAAGGCCACATGGCCACACAGTGTCTCTTAGTTCTTGCAAGGTAAGCTGGAGTCAGTCTCTCTCATTAAGGTCACATGGGCACACTGTGTCTCTTAGTTCTTGCAAGCTAAGCTGGAGTCAGTCTCTCTCATTAAGGCCACATGGCCACACTGTCTCTTAGTTCTTGCAAGCTAAGCTGGAATCAGTCTCTCTCATTAAGGCCACATGGCCACACTGTCTCTTAGTTCTTGCAAGCTAAGCTGGAGTGAGTCTCTCTCATTAAGGCCACATGGCCACACAGTGTCTCTTAGTTCTTGCAAGCTAAGCTGGAGTGAGTCTCTCTCATTAAGGCCACATGGCCACACTGTGTCTCTTAGTTCTTGCAAGCTAAGCTTGAGTCAGTCTCTCTCATTAAGGCCACATGGCCACACAGTGTCTCTTTAGTTCTTGCAAGGTAAGCTGGAGTCAGTCTCTCTCATTAAGGTCACATGGGCACACTGTGTCTCTTAGTTCTTGCAAGCTAAGCTGGAGTCAGTCTCTCTCATTAAGGCCACATGGCCACACTGTGTCTCTTAGTTCTTGCAAGTTAAGCTGGAATCAGTCTCTCTCATTATGGCCACATGGCCACACTGTGTCTCTTAGTTCTTGCAAGCTAAGCTTGAGTCAGTCTCTCTCATTAAGGCCACATGGCCACACAGTGTCTCTTAGTTCTTGCAAGCTAAGCTGGAGTCAGTCTCTCTCATTAAGGTCACATGGTCACACTGTGTCTCTTAGTTCTTGCAAGCTAAGCTGGAGTCAGTCTCTCTCATTAAGGCCACATGGCCACACTGTGTCTCTTAGTTCTTGCAAGCTAAGCTGGAATCAGTCTCTCTCATTAAGGCCACATGGCCACACAGTGTCTCTTAGTTCTTGCAAGCTAAGCTGGAGTGAGTCTCTCTCATTAAGGCCACATGGCCACACAGTGTCTCTTAGTTCTTGCAAGGTAAGCTGGAGTCAGTCTCTCTCATTAAGGTCACATGGGCACACTGTGTCTCTTAGTTCTTGCAAGCTAAGCTGGAGTCAGTCTCTCTCATTAAGGCCACATGGCCACACTGTCTCTTAGTTCTTGCAAGCTAAGCTGGAATGAGTCTCTCTCATTAAGGCCACATGGCCACACTGTGTCTCTTAGTTCTTGCAAGCTAAGCTGGAGTGAGTCTCTCTCATTAAGGCCACATGGCCACGCAGTGTCTCTTAGTTCTTGCAAGCTAAGCTGGAGTGAGTCTCTCTCATTAAGGCCACATGGCCACACTGTGTCTCTTAGTTCTTGCAAGCTAAGCTTGAGTCAGTCTCTCTCATTAAGGCCACATGGTCACACAGTGTCTCTTAGTTCTTGCAAGGTAAGCTGGAGTCAGTCTCTCTCATTAAGGTCACATGGGCACACTGTGTCTCTTAGTTCTTGCAAGCTAAGCTGGAGTCAGTCTCTCTCATTAAGGCCACATGGCCACACTGTGTCTCTTAGTTCTTGCAAGTTAAGCTGGAATCAGTCTCTCTCATTAAGGCCACATGGCCACACTGTGTCTCTTAGTTCTTGCAAGCTAAGCTGGAGTCAGTCTCTCTCATTAAGGCCACATGGCCACACTGTGTCTCTTAGTTCTTGCAAGCTAAGCTGGAGTCAGTCTCTCTCATTAAGGCTACATGGCCACACTGTCTCTTAGTTCTTGCAAGCTAAGCTGGAGTGAGTCTCTCATTAAGGCCACATGGCCACACTGTGTCTCTTAGTTCTTGCAAGCTAAGCTGGAGTGAGTCTCTCTCATTAAGGCCACATGGCCACACAGTGTCTCTTAGTTCTTGCAAGCTAACTTGGAGTCAGTCTCTCTCATTAAGGCCACATGGCCACACTGAGTCTCTTAGTTCTTGCAAGCTAAGCTGGAGTGAGTCTCTCTCATTAAGGCCACATGGCCACACTGTGTCTCTTAGTTCTTGCAAGCTAAGCTTGAGTCAGTCTCTCTCATTAAGGCCACATGGCCACACAGTATCTCTTAGTTCTTGCAAGCTAAGCTTGAGTCAGTCTCTCTCATTAAGGCCACATGGCCACACAGTGTCTCTTAGTTCTTGCAAGCTAAGCTGGAGTCAGTCTCTCTCATTAAGGTCACATGGTCACACTGTGTCTCTTAGTTCTTGCAAGCTAAGCTGGAGTCAGTCTCTTTCATTAAGGCCACATGGCCACACTGTGTCTCTTAGTTCTTGCAAGCTAAGCTGGAATCAGTCTCTCTCATTAAGGCCACATGGCCACACAGTGTCTCTTAGTTCTTGCAAGCTAAGCTGGAGTGAGTCTCTCTCATTAAGGCCACATGGCCACACAGTGTCTCTTAGTTCTTGCAAGGTAAGCTGGAGTCAGTCTCTCTCATTAAGGTCACATGGGCACACTGTGTCTCTTAGTTCTTGCAAGCTAAGCTGGAGTCAGTCTCTCTCATTAAGGCCACATGGCCACACTGTCTCTTAGTTCTTGCAAGCTAAGCTGGAATGAGTCTCTCTCATTAAGGCCACATGGCCACACTGTGTCTCTTAGTTCTTGCAAGCTAAGCTGGAGTGAGTCTCTCTCATTAAGGCCACATGGCCACGCAGTGTCTCTTAGTTCTTGCAAGCTAAGCTGGAGTGAGTCTCTCTCATTAAGGCCACATGGCCACACTGTGTCTCTTAGTTCTTGCAAGCTAAGCTTGAGTCAGTCTCTCTCATTAAGGCCACATGGTCACACAGTGTCTCTTAGTTCTTGCAAGGTAAGCTGGAGTCAGTCTCTCTCATTAAGGTCACATGGGCACACTGTGTCTCTTAGTTCTTGCAAGCTAAGCTGGAGTCAGTCTCTCTCATTAAGGCCACATGGCCACACTGTGTCTCTTAGTTCTTGCAAGTTAAGCTGGAATCAGTCTCTCTCATTAAGGCCACATGGCCACACTGTGTCTCTTAGTTCTTGCAAGCTAAGCTGGAGTCAGTCTCTCTCATTAAGGCCACATGGCCACACTGTGTCTCTTAGTTCTTGCAAGCTAAGCTGGAGTCAGTCTCTCTCATTAAGGCTACATGGCCACACTGTCTCTTAGTTCTTGCAAGCTAAGCTGGAGTGAGTCTCTCATTAAGGCCACATGGCCACACTGTGTCTCTTAGTTCTTGCAAGCTAAGCTGGAGTGAGTCTCTCTCATTAAGGCCACATGCCCACACAGTGTCTCTTAGTTCTTGCAAGCTAACTTGGAGTCAGTCTCTCTCATTAAGGCCACATGGCCACACTGAGTCTCTTAGTTCTTGCAAGCTAAGCTGGAGTGAGTCTCTCTCATTAAGGCCACATGGCCACACTGTGTCTCTTAGTTCTTGCAAGCTAAGCTTGAGTCAGTCTCTCTCATTAAGGCCACATGGCCACACAGTGTCTCTTAGTTCTTGCAAGGTAAGCTGGAGTCAGTCTCTCTCATTAAGGTCACATGGGCACACTGTGTCTCTTAGTTCTTGCAAGCTAAGCTGGAGTCAGTCTCTCTCATTAAGGCCACATGGCCACACTGTGTCTCTTAGTTCTTGCAAGCTAAGCTTGAGTCAGTCTCTCTCATTAAGGCCACATGGCCACACAGTGTCTCTTAGTTCTTGCAAGCTAAGCTGGAATCAGTCTCTCTCATTAAGGTCACATGGTCACACTGTGTCTCTTAGTTCTTGCAAGCTAAGCTGGAGTCAGTCTCATTAAGGCCACATGGCCACACTGTGTCTCTTAGTTCTTGCAAGCTAAGCTGGAATCAGTCTCTCTCATTAAGGCCACATGGCCACACTGTGTCTCTTAGTTCTTGCAAGCTAAGCTGGAGTCAGTCTCTCTCATTAAGGCCACATGGCCACACTGTGTCTCTTAGTTCTTGCAAGCTAAGCTGGAGTCAGTCTCTCTCATTAAGGCCACATGGCCACACTGTCTCTTAGTTCTTGCAAGCTAAGCTGGAGTGAGTCTCTCTCATTAAGGCCACATGGCCACACAGTGTCTCTTAGTTCTTGCAAGCTAAGCTGGAGTGAGTCTCTCTCATTAAGGCCACATGGCCACACTGTGTCTCTTAGTTCTTGCAAGCTAAGCTTGAGTCAGTCTCTCTCATTAAGGCCACATGGCCACACAGTGTCTCTTAGTTCTTGCAAGGTAAGCTGGAGTCAGTCTCTCTCATTAAGGTCACATGGGCACACTGTGTCTCTTAGTTCTTGCAAGCTAAGCTGGAGTCAGTCTCTCTCATTAAGGCCACATGGCCACACTGTCTCTTAGTTCTTGCAAGCTAAGCTGGAATCAGTCTCTCTCATTAAGGCCACATGGCCACACTGTGTCTCTTAGTTCTTGCAAGCTAAGCTGGAGTGAGTCTCTCTCATTAAGGCCACATGGCCACACAGTGTCTCTTAGTTCTTGCAAGCTAAGCTGGAGTGAGTCTCTCTCATTAAGGCCACATGGCCACACTGTGTCTCTTAGTTCTTGCAAGCTAAGCTGGAGTCAGTCTCTCTCATTAAGGCCACATGGCCACACTGTGTCTCTTAGTTCTTGCAAGTTAAGCTGGAATCAGTCTCTCTCATTAAGGCCACATGGCCACACTGTGTCTCTTAGTTCTTGCAAGCTAAGCTTGAGTCAGTCTCTCTCATTAAGGCCACATGGCCACACAGTGTCTCTTAGTTCTTGCAAGCTAAGCTGGAGTCAGTCTCTCTCATTAAGGTCACATGGTCACACTGTCTCTTAGTTCTTGCAAGCTAAGCTGGAGTCAGTCTCTCTCATTAAGGCCACATGGCCACACTGTGTCTCTTAGTTCTTGCAAGCTAAGCTGGAATCAGTCTCTCTCATTAAGGCCACATGGCCACACAGTGTCTCTTAGTTCTTGCAAGCTAAGCTGGAGTGAGTCTCTATCATTAAGGCCACATGGCCACACTGTGTCTCTTAGTTCTTGCAAGCTAGGCTTGAGTCAGTCTCTCTCATTAAGGCCACATGGCCACACAGTGTCTCTTAGTTCTTGCAAGGTAAGCTGGAGTCAGTCTCTCTCATTAAGGTCACATGGGCACACTGTGTCTCTTAGTTCTTGCAAGCTAAGCTGGAGTCAGTCTCTCTCATTAAGGCCACATGGCCACACTGTCTCTTAGTTCTTGCATGCTAAGCTGGAATCAGTCTCTCTCATTAAGGCCACATGGCCACCCTGTGTCTCTTAGTTCTTGCAAGCTAAGCTGGAGTGAGTCTCTCTCATTAAGGCCACATGGCCACACAGTGTCTCTTAGTTCTTGCAAGCTAAGCTGGAGTGAGTCTCTCATTAAGGCCACATGGCCACACTGTGTCTCTTAGTTCTTGCAAGCTAAGCTTGAGTCAGTCTCTCTCATTAAGGCCACATGGCCACACAGTGTCTCTTAGTTCTTGCAAGGTAAGCTGGAGTCAGTCTCTCTCATTAAGGTCACATGGGCACACTGTGTCTCTTAGTTCTTGCAAGCTAAGCTGGAGTCAGTCTCTCTCATTAAGGCCACATGGCCACACTGTGTCTCTTAGTTCTTGCAAGTTAAGCTGGAATCAGTCTCTCTCATTAAGGCCACATGGCCACACTGTGTCTCTTAGTTCTTGCAAGCTAAGCTGGAGTGAGTCTCTCTCATTAAGGCCACATGGCCACACAGTGTCTCTTAGTTCTTGCAAGCTAAGCTGGAGTGAGTCTCTCTCATTAAGGCCACATGGCCACACTGTGTCTCTTAGTTCTTGCAAGCTAAGCTTGAGTCAGTCTCTCTCATTAAGGCCACATGGCCACACAGTGTCTCTTAGTTCTTGCAAGGTAAGCTGGAGTCAGTCTCTCTCATTAAGGTCACATGGGCACACTGTGTCTCTTAGTTCTTGCAAGCTAAGCTGGAGTCAGTCTCTCTCATTAAGGCCACATGGCCACACTGTGTCTCTTAGTTCTTGCAAGCTAAGCTTGAGTCAGTCTCTCTCATTAAGGCCACATGGCCACACAGTGTCTCTTAGTTCTTGCAAGCTCAGCTGGAGTCAGTCTCATTAAGGCCACATGGCCACACTGTGTCTCTTAGTTCTTGCAAGCTAAGCTGGAATCAGTCTCTCTCATTAAGGCCACATGGCCACACTCTCTCTTAGTTCTTGCAAGCTAAGCTGGAATCAGTCTCTCTCATTAAGGCCACATGGCCACACTGTGTCTCTTAGTTCTTGCAAGCTAAGCTGGAGTGAGTCTCTCTCATTAAGGCCACATGGCCACACAGTGTCTCTTAGTTCTTGCAAGCTAAGCTGGAGTGAGTCTCTCTCATTAAGGCCACATGGCCACACTGTGTCTCTTAGTTCTTGCAAGCTAAGCTTGAGTCAGTCTCTCTCATTAAGGCCACATGGCCACACAGTGTCTCTTAGTTCTTGCAAGGTAAGCTGGAGTCAGTCTCTCTCATTAAGGCCACATGGCCACACAGTGTCTCTTAGTTCTTGCAAGCTAAGCTGGAGTGAGTCTCTCTCATTAAGGCCACATGGCCACACTGTGTCTCTTAGTTCTTGCAAGCTAGGCTTGAGTCAGTCTCTCTCATTAAGGCCACATGGCCACACAGTGTCTCTTAGTTCTTGCAAGGTAAGCTGGAGTCAGTCTCTCTCATTAAGGTCACATGGGCACACTGTGTCTCTTAGTTCTTGCAAGCTAAGCTGGAGTCAGTCTCTCTCATTAAGGCCACATGGCCACACTGTCTCTTAGTTCTTGCAAGCTAAGCTGGAATCAGTCTCTCTCATTAAGGCCACATGGCCACACTGTGTCTCTTAGTTCTTGCAAGCTAAGCTGGAGTGAGTCTCTCTCATTAAGGCCACATGGCCACACAGTGTCTCTTAGTTTTTGCAAGCTAAGCTGGAGTGAGTCTCTCATTAAGGCCACATGGCCACACTGTGTCTCTTAGTTCTTGCAAGCTAAGCTTGAGTCAGTCTCTCTCATTAAGGCCACATGGCCACACAGTGTCTCTTAGTTCTTGCAAGGTAAGCTGGAGTCAGTCTCTCTCATTAAGGTCACATGGGCACACTGTGTCTCTTAGTTCTTGCAAGCTAAGCTGGAGTCAGTCTCTCTCATTAAGGCCACATGGCCACACTGTGTCTCTTAGTTCTTGCAATTTAAGCTGGAATCAGTCTCTCTCATTAAGGCCACATGGCCACACTGTGTCTCTTAGTTCTTGCAAGCTAAGATGGAGTGAGTCTCTCTCATTAAGGCCACATGGCCACACAGTGTCTCTTAGTTCTTGCAAGCTAAGCTGGAGTGAGTCTCTCTCATTAAGGCCACATGGCCACACTGTGTCTCTTAGTTATTGCAAGCTAAGCTTGAGTCAGTCTCTCTCATTAAGGCCACATGGCAACACAGTGTCTCTTAGTTCTTGCAAGGTAAGCTGGAGTCAGTCTCTCTCATTAAGGTCACATGGGCACACTGTGTCTCTTAGTTCTTGCAAGCTAAGCTGGAGTCAGTCTCTCTCATTAAGGCCACATGGCCACACTGTGTCTCTTAGTTCTTGCAAGCTAAGCTTGAGTCAGTCTCTCTCATTAAGGCCACATGGCCACACAGTGTCTCTTAGTTCTTGCAAGCTAAGCTGGAATCAGTCTCTCTCATTAAGGTCACATGGTCACACTGTGTCTCTTAGTTCTTGCAAGCTAAGCTGGAGTGAGTCTCTCTCATTAAGGCCACATGGCCACACTGTGTCTCTTAGTTCTTGCAAGCTAGGCTTGAGTCAGTCTCTCTCATTAAGGCCACATGGCCACACAGTGTCTCTTAGTTCTTGCAAGGTAAGCTGGAGTCAGTCTCTCTCATTAAGGTCACATGGGCACACTGTGTCTCTTAGTTCTTGCAAGCTAAGCTTGAGTCAGTCTCTCTCATTAAGGCCACATGGCCACACAGTGTCTCTTAGTTCTTGCAAGGTAAGCTGGAGTCAGTCTCTCTCATTAAGGCCACATGGCCACACAGTGTCTCTTAGTTCTTGCAAGCTAAGCTGGAGTGAGTCTCTCTCATTAAGGCCACATGGCCACACTGTGTCTCTTAGTTCTTGCAAGCTAGGCTTGAGTCAGTCTCTCTCATTAAGGCCACATGGCCACACAGTGTCTCTTAGTTCTTGCAAGGTAAGCTGGAGTCAGTCTCTCTCATTAAGGTCACATGGGCACACTGTGTCTCTTAGTTCTTGCAAGCTAAGCTGGAGTCAGTCTCTCTCATTAAGGCCACATGGCCACACTGTCTCTTAGTTCTTGCAAGCTAAGCTGGAATCAGTCTCTCTCATTAAGGCCACATGGCCACACTGTGTCTCTTAGTTCTTGCAAGCTAAGCTGGAGTGAGTCTCTCTCATTAAGGCCACATGGCCACACAGTGTCTCTTAGTTTTTGCAAGCTAAGCTGGAGTGAGTCTCTCATTAAGGCCACATGGCCACACTGTGTCTCTTAGTTCTTGCAAGCTAAGCTTGAGTCAGTCTCTCTCATTAAGGCCACATGGCCACACAGTGTCTCTTAGTTCTTGCAAGGTAAGCTGGAGTCAGTCTCTCTCATTAAGGTCACATGGGCACACTGTGTCTCTTAGTTCTTGCAAGCTAAGCTGGAGTCAGTCTCTCTCATTAAGGCCACATGGCCACACTGTGTCTCTTAGTTCTTGCAATTTAAGCTGGAATCAGTCTCTCTCATTAAGGCCACATGGCCACACTGTGTCTCTTAGTTCTTGCAAGCTAAGATGGAGTGAGTCTCTCTCATTAAGGCCACATGGCCACACAGTGTCTCTTAGTTCTTGCAAGCTAAGCTGGAGTGAGTCTCTCTCATTAAGGCCACATGGCCACACTGTGTCTCTTAGTTATTGCAAGCTAAGCTTGAGTCAGTCTCTCTCATTAAGGCCACATGGCAACACAGTGTCTCTTAGTTCTTGCAAGGTAAGCTGGAGTCAGTCTCTCTCATTAAGGTCACATGGGCACACTGTGTCTCTTAGTTCTTGCAAGCTAAGCTGGAGTCAGTCTCTCTCATTAAGGCCACATGGCCACACTGTGTCTCTTAGTTCTTGCAAGCTAAGCTTGAGTCAGTCTCTCTCATTAAGGCCACATGGCCACACAGTGTCTCTTAGTTCTTGCAAGCTAAGCTGGAATCAGTCTCTCTCATTAAGGTCACATGGTCACACTGTGTCTCTTAGTTCTTGCAAGCTAAGCTGGAGTGAGTCTCTCTCATTAAGGCCACATGGCCACACTGTGTCTCTTAGTTCTTGCAAGCTAGGCTTGAGTCAGTCTCTCTCATTAAGGCCACATGGCCACACAGTGTCTCTTAGTTCTTGCAAGGTAAGCTGGAGTCAGTCTCTCTCATTAAGGTCACATGGGCACACTGTGTCTCTTAGTTCTTGCAAGCTAAGCTGGAGTCAGTCTCTCTCATTAAGGCCACATGGCCACACTGTCTCTTAGTTCTTGCAAGCTAAGCTGGAATCAGTCTCTCTCATTAAGGCCACATGGCCACACTGTGTCTCTTAGTTCTTGCAAGCTAAGCTTGAGTCAGTCTCTCTCATTAAGGCCACATGGCCACACAGTGTCTCTTAGTTCTTGCAAGGTAAGCTGGAGTCAGTCTCTCTCATTAAGGTCACATGGGCACACTGTGTCTCTTAGTTCTTGCAAGCTAAGCTGGAGTCAGTCTCTCTCATTAAGGCCACATGGCCACACTGTGTCTCTTAGTTCTTGCAAGCTAAGCTTGAGTCAGTCTCTCTCATTAAGGCCACATGGCCACACAGTGTCTCTTAGTTCTTGCAAGCTCAGCTGGAGTCAGTCTCATTAAGGCCACATGGCCACACTGTGTCTCTTAGTTCTTGCAAGCTAAGCTGGAATCAGTCTCTCTCATTAAGGCCACATGGCCACACTCTCTCTTAGTTCTTGCAAGCTAAGCTGGAATCAGTCTCTCTCATTAAGGCCACATGGCCACACTGTGTCTCTTAGTTCTTGCAAGCTAAGCTGGAGTGAGTCTCTCTCATTAAGGCCACATGGCCACACAGTGTCTCTTAGTTCTTGCAAGCTAAGCTGGAGTGAGTCTCTCTCATTAAGGCCACATGGCCACACTGTGTCTCTTAGTTCTTGCAAGCTAAGCTTGAGTCAGTCTCTCTCATTAAGGCCACATGGCCACACAGTGTCTCTTAGTTCTTGCAAGGTAAGCTGGAGTCAGTCTCTCTCATTAAGGCCACATGGCCACACAGTGTCTCTTAGTTCTTGCAAGCTAAGCTGGAGTGAGTCTCTCTCATTAAGGCCACATGGCCACACTGTGTCTCTTAGTTCTTGCAAGCTAGGCTTGAGTCAGTCTCTCTCATTAAGGCCACATGGCCACACAGTGTCTCTTAGTTCTTGCAAGGTAAGCTGGAGTCAGTCTCTCTCATTAAGGTCACATGGGCACACTGTGTCTCTTAGTTCTTGCAAGCTAAGCTGGAGTCAGTCTCTCTCATTAAGGCCACATGGCCACACTGTCTCTTAGTTCTTGCAAGCTAAGCTGGAATCAGTCTCTCTCATTAAGGCCACATGGCCACACTGTGTCTCTTAGTTCTTGCAAGCTAAGCTGGAGTGAGTCTCTCTCATTAAGGCCACATGGCCACACAGTGTCTCTTAGTTCTTGCAAGCTAAGCTGGAGTGAGTCTCTCATTAAGGCCACATGGCCACACTGTGTCTCTTAGTTCTTGCAAGCTAAGCTTGAGTCAGTCTCTCTCATTAAGGCCACATGGCCACACAGTGTCTCTTAGTTCTTGCAAGGTAAGCTGGAGTCAGTCTCTCTCATTAAGGTCACATGGGCACACTGTGTCTCTTAGTTCTTGCAAGCTAAGCTGGAGTCAGTCTCTCTCATTAAGGCCACATGGCCACACTGTGTCTCTTAGTTCTTGCAATTTAAGCTGGAATCAGTCTCTCTCATTAAGGCCACATGGCCACACTGTGTCTCTTAGTTCTTGCAAGCTAAGATGGAGTGAGTCTCTCTCATTAAGGCCACATGGCCACACAGTGTCTCTTAGTTCTTGCAAGCTAAGCTGGAGTGAGTCTCTCTCATTAAGGCCACATGGCCACACTGTGTCTCTTAGTTATTGCAAGCTAAGCTTGAGTCAGTCTCTCTCATTAAGGCCACATGGCAACACAGTGTCTCTTAGTTCTTGCAAGGTAAGCTGGAGTCAGTCTCTCTCATTAAGGTCACATGGGCACACTGTGTCTCTTAGTTCTTGCAAGCTAAGCTGGAGTCAGTCTCTCTCATTAAGGCCACATGGCCACACTGTGTCTCTTAGTTCTTGCAAGCTAAGCTTGAGTCAGTCTCTCTCATTAAGGCCACATGGCCACACAGTGTCTCTTAGTTCTTGCAAGCTAAGCTGGAATCAGTCTCTCTCATTAAGGTCACATGGTCACACTGTGTCTCTTAGTTCTTGCAAGCTAAGCTGGAGTGAGTCTCTCTCATTAAGGCCACATGGCCACACTGTGTCTCTTAGTTCTTGCAAGCTAGGCTTGAGTCAGTCTCTCTCATTAAGGCCACATGGCCACACAGTGTCTCTTAGTTCTTGCAAGGTAAGCTGGAGTCAGTCTCTCTCATTAAGGTCACATGGGCACACTGTGTCTCTTAGTTCTTGCAAGCTAAGCTGGAGTCAGTCTCTCTCATTAAGGCCACATGGCCACACTGTCTCTTAGTTCTTGCAAGCTAAGCTGGAATCAGTCTCTCTCATTAAGGCCACATGGCCACACTGTGTCTCTTAGTTCTTGCAAGCTAAGCTGGAGTGAGTCTCTCTCATTAAGGCCACATGGCCACACAGTGTCTCTTAGTTCTTGCAAGCTAAGCTGGAGTGAGTCTCTCATTAAGGCCACATGGCCACACTGTGTCTCTTAGTTCTTGCAAGCTAAGCTTGAGTCAGTCTCTCTCATTAAGGCCACATGGCCACACAGTGTCTCTTAGTTCTTGCAAGGTAAGCTGGAGTCAGTCTCTCTCATTAAGGTCACATGGGCACACTGTGTCTCTTAGTTCTTGCAAGCTAAGCTGGAGTCAGTCTCTCTCATTAAGGCCACATGGCCACACTGTGTCTCTTAGTTCTTGCAAGTTAAGCTGGAATCAGTCTCTCTCATTAAGGCCACATGGCCACACTGTGTCTCTTAGTTCTTGCAAGCTAAGATGGAGTGAGTCTCTCTCATTAAGGCCACATGGCCACACAGTGTCTCTTAGTTCTTGCAAGCTAAGCTGGAGTGAGTCTCTCTCATTAAGGCCACATGGCCACACTGTGTCTCTTAGTTATTGCAAGCTAAGCTTGAGTCAGTCTTTCTCATTAAGGCCACATGGCCACACAGTGTCTCTTAGTTCTTGCAAGGTAAGCTGGAGTCAGTCTCTCTCATTAAGGTCACATGGGCACACTGTGTCTCTTAGTTCTTGCAAGCTAAGCTGGAGTCAGTCTCTCTCATTAAGGCCACATGGCCACACTGTGTCTCTTAGTTCTTGCAAGCTAAGCTTGAGTCAGTCTCTCTCATTAAGGCCACATGGCCACACAGTGTCTCTTAGTTCTTGCAAGCTAAGCTGGAATCAGTCTCTCTCATTAAGGTCACATGGTCACACTGTGTCTCTTAGTTCTTGCAAGCTAAGCTGGAGTCAGTCTCATTAAGGCCACATGGCCACACTGTGTCTCTTAGTTCTTGCAAGCTAATCTGGAGTCAGTCTCATTAAGGCAACATGGCCACACTGTGTCTCTTAGTTCTTGCAAGCTAAGCTGGAATCAGTCTCTCTCATTAAGGCCACATGGCCACACTGTGTCTCTTAGTTCTTGCAAGCTAAGCTGGAGTCAGTCTCTCTCATTAAGGCCACATGGCCACACTGTGTCTCTTAGTTCTTGCAAGCTAAGCTGGAGTCAGTCTCTCTCATTAAGGCCACATGGCCACACTGTCTCTTAGTTCTTGCAAGCTAAGCTGGAGTGAGTCTCTCTCATTAAGGCCACATGGCCACACAGTGTCTCTTAGTTCTTGCAAGGTAAGCTGGAGTCAGTCTCTCTCATTAAGGTCACATGGGCACACTGTGTCTCTTAGTTCTTGCAAGCTAAGCTGGAGTCAGTCTCTCTCATTAAGGCCACATGGCCACACTGTCTCTTAGTTCTTGCAAGCTAAGCTGGAATCAGTCTCTCTCATTAAGGCCACATGGCCACACTGTCTCTTAGTTCTTGCAAGCTAAGCTGGAGTGAGTCTCTCTCATTAAGGCCACATGGCCACACAGTGTCTCTTAGTTCTTGCAAGCTAAGCTGGAGTGAGTCTCTCTCTTTAAGGCCACATGGCCACACTGTGTCTCTTAGTTCTTGCAAGCTAAGCTTGAGTCAGTCTCTCTCATTAAGGCCACATGGCCACACAGTGTCTCTTTAGTTCTTGCAAGGTAAGCTGGAGTCAGTCTCTCTCATTAAGGTCACATGGGCACACTGTGTCTCTTAGTTCTTGCAAGCTAAGCTGGAGTCAGTCTCTCTCATTAAGGCCACATGGCCACACTGTGTCTCTTAGTTCTTGCAAGTTAAGCTGGAATCAGTCTCTCTCATTATGGCCACATGGCCACACTGTGTCTCTTAGTTCTTGCAAGCTAAGCTTGAGTCAGTCTCTCTCATTAAGGCCACATGGCCACACAGTGTCTCTTAGTTCTTGCAAGCTAAGCTGGAGTCAGTCTCTCTCATTAAGGTCACATGGTCACACTGTGTCTCTTAGTTCTTGCAAGCTAAGCTGGAGTCAGTCTCTCTCATTAAGGCCACATGGCCACACTGTGTCTCTTAGTTCTTGCAAGCTAAGCTGGAATCAGTCTCTCTCATTAAGGCCACATGGCCACACAGTGTCTCTTAGTTCTTGCAAGCTAAGCTGGAGTGAGTCTCTCTCATTAAGGCCACATGGCCACACAGTGTCTCTTAGTTCTTGCAAGGTAAGCTGGAGTCAGTCTCTCTCATTAAGGTCACATGGGCACACTGTGTCTCTTAGTTCTTGCAAGCTAAGCTGGAGTCAGTCTCTCTCATTAAGGCCACATGGCCACACTGTCTCTTAGTTCTTGCAAGCTAAGCTGGAATGAGTCTCTCTCATTAAGGCCACATGGCCACACTGTGTCTCTTAGTTCTTGCAAGCTAAGCTGGAGTGAGTCTCTCTCATTAAGGCCACATGGCCACGCAGTGTCTCTTAGTTCTTGCAAGCTAAGCTGGAGTGAGTCTCTCTCATTAAGGCCACATGGCCACACTGTGTCTCTTAGTTCTTGCAAGCAAAGCTTGAGTCAGTCTCTCTCATTAAGGCCACATGGTCACACAGTGTCTCTTAGTTATTGCAAGGTAAGCTGGAGTCAGTCTCTCTCATTAAGGCTACATGGCCACACTGTCTCTTAGTTCTTGCAAGCTAAGCTGGAGTGAGTCTCTCATTAAGGCCACATGGCCACACTGTGTCTCTTAGTTCTTGCAAGCTAAGCTGGAGTGAGTCTCTCTCATTAAGGCCACATGGCCACACAGTGTCTCTTAGTTCTTGCAAGCTAACTTGGAGTCAGTCTCTCTCATTAAGGCCACATGGCCACACTGAGTCTCTTAGTTCTTGCAAGCTAAGCTGGAGTGAGTCTCTCTCATTAAGGCCACATGGCCACACTGTGTCTCTTAGTTCTTGCAAGCTAAGCTTGAGTCAGTCTCTCTCATTAAGGCCACATGGCCACACAGTATCTCTTAGTTCTTGCAAGCTAAGCTTGAGTCAGTCTCTCTCATTAAGGCCACATGGCCACACAGTGTCTCTTAGTTCTTGCAAGCTAAGCTGGAGTCAGTCTCTCTCATTAAGGTCACATGGTCACACTGTGTCTCTTAGTTCTTGCAAGCTAAGCTGGAGTCAGTCTCTCTCATTAAGGCCACATGGCCACACTGTGTCTCTTAGTTCTTGCAAGCTAAGCTGGAATCAGTCTCTCTCATTAAGGCCACATGGCCACACAGTGTCTCTTAGTTCTTGCAAGCTAAGCTGGAGTGAGTCTCTCTCATTAAGGCCACATGGCCACACAGTGTCTCTTAGTTCTTGCAAGGTAAGCTGGAGTCAGTCTCTCTCATTAAGGTCACATGGGCACACTGTGTCTCTTAGTTCTTGCAAGCTAAGCTGGAGTCAGTCTCTCTCATTAAGGCCACATGGCCACACTGTCTCTTAGTTCTTGCAAGCTAAGCTGGAATGAGTCTCTCTCATTAAGGCCACATGGCCACACTGTGTCTCTTAGTTCTTGCAAGCTAAGCTGGAGTGAGTCTCTCTCATTAAGGCCACATGGCCACGCAGTGTCTCTTAGTTCTTGCAAGCTAAGCTGGAGTGAGTCTCTCTCATTAAGGCCACATGGCCACACTGTGTCTCTTAGTTCTTGCAAGCTAAGCTTGAGTCAGTCTCTCTCATTAAGGCCACATGGTCACACAGTGTCTCTTAGTTCTTGCAAGGTAAGCTGGAGTCAGTCTCTCTCATTAAGGTCACATGGGCACACTGTGTCTCTTAGTTCTTGCAAGCTAAGCTGGAGTCAGTCTCTCTCATTAAGGCCACATGGCCACACTGTGTCTCTTAGTTCTTGCAAGTTAAGCTGGAATCAGTCTCTCTCATTAAGGCCACATGGCCACACTGTGTCTCTTAGTTCTTGCAAGCTAAGCTGGAGTCAGTCTCTCTCATTAAGGCCACATGGCCACACTGTGTCTCTTAGTTCTTGCAAGCTAAGCTGGAGTCAGTCTCTCTCATTAAGGCTACATGGCCACACTGTCTCTTAGTTCTTGCAAGCTAAGCTGGAGTGAGTCTCTCATTAAGGCCACATGGCCACACTGTGTCTCTTAGTTCTTGCAAGCTAAGCTGGAGTGAGTCTCTCTCATTAAGGCCACATGGCCACACAGTGTCTCTTAGTTCTTGCAAGCTAACTTGGAGTCAGTCTCTCTCATTAAGGCCACATGGCCACACTGAGTCTCTTAGTTCTTGCAAGCTAAGCTGGAGTGAGTCTCTCTCATTAAGGCCACATGGCCACACTGTGTCTCTTTGTTCTTGCAAGCTAAGCTTGAGTCAGTCTCTCTCATTAAGGCCACATGGCCACACAGTATCTCTTAGTTCTTGCAAGCTAAGCTGGAGTCAGTTTCTCTCATTAAGGTCACATGGTCACACTGTGTCTCTTAGTTCTTGCAAGCTAAGCTGGAGTCAGTCTCTCTCATCAAGGCCACATGGCCACACTGTGTCTCTTAGTTCTTGCAAGCTAAGCTGGAATCAGTCTCTCTCATTAAGGCCACATGGCCACACTGTGTCTCTTAGTTCTTGCAAGCTAAGCTGGAGTCAGTCTCTCTCATTAAGGCCACATGGCCACACTGTGTCTCTTAGTTCTTGCAAGGTAAGCTGGAGTCAGTCTCTCTCATTAAGGCTACATGGCCACACTGTCTCTTAGTTCTTGCAAGCTAAGCTGGAGTGAGTCTCTCATTAAGGCCACATGGCCACACTGTGTCTCTTAGTTCTTGCAAGCTAAGCTGGAGTGAGTCTCTCTCATTAAGGCCACATGGCCACACAGTGTCTCTTAGTTCTTGCAAGCTAAGCTGGAGTGAGTCTCTCTCATTAAGGCCACATGGCCACACTGTGTCTCTTAGTTCTTGCAAGCTAAGCTTGAGTCAGTCTCTCTCATTAAGGCCACATGGCCACACAGTGTCTCTTAGTTCTTGCAAGGTAAGCTGGAGTCAGTCTCTCTCATTAAGGCCACATGGCCACACTGTGTCTCTTAGTTCTTGCAAGCTAAGCTTGAGTCAGTCTCTCTCATTAAGGCCACATGGCCACACAGTGTCTCTTAGTTCTTGCAAGCTAAGCTGGAATCAGTCTCTCTCATTAAGGTCACATGGTCACACTGTGTCTCTTAGTTCTTGCAAGCTAAGCTGGAGTCAGTCTCATTAAGGCCACTTGGCCACACTGTGTCTCTTAGTTCTTGCAAGCTAAGCTGGAATCAGTCTCTCTCATTAAGGCCACATGGCCACACTGTCTCTTAGTTCTTGCAAGCTAAGCTGGAATCAGTCTCTCTCATTAAGGCCACATGGCCACACTGTGTCTCTTAGTTCTTGCAAGCTAAGCTGGAGTGAGTCTCTCTCATTAAGGCCACATGGCCACACAGTGTCTCTTAGTTCTTGCAAGCTAAGCTGGAGTGAGTCTCTCTCATTAAGGCCACATGGCCACACTGTGTCTCTTAGTTCTTGCAAGCTAAGCTTGAGTCAGTCTCTCTCATTAAGGCCACATGGCCACACAGTGTCTCTTAGTTCTTGGAAGGTAAGCTGGAGTCAGTCTCTCTCATTAAGGTCACATGGGCACACTGTGTCTCTTAGTTCTTGCAAGCTAAGCTGGAGTCAGTCTCTCTCATTAAGGCCACATGGCCACACTGTGTCTCTTAGTTCTTGCAAGCTAAGCTTGAGTCAGTCTCTCTCATTAAGGCCACATGGCCACACAGTGTCTCTTAGTTCTTGCAAGCTAAGCTGGAATCAGTCTCTCTCATTAAGGTCACATGGTCACACTGTGTCTCTTAGTTCTTGCAAGCTAAGCTGGAGTCAGTCTCATTAAGGCTACATGGCCACACTGTGTCTCTTAGTTCTTGGAAGCTAAGCTGGAATCAGTCTCTCTCATTAAGGCCACATGGCCACACTGTGTCTCTTAGTTCTTGCAAGCTAAGCTGGAGTCAGTCTCTCTCATTAAGGCCACATGGCCACACTGTGTCTCTTAGTTCTTGCAAGCTAAGCTGGAGTCAGTCTCTCTCATTAAGGCCACATGGCCACACTGTCTCTTAGTTCTTGCAAGCTAAGCTGGAGTGAGTCTCTCTCATTAAGGCCACATGGCCACACAGTGTCTCTTAGTTCTTGCAAGCTAAGCTGGAGTGAGTCTCTCTCATTAAGGCCACATGGCCACACTGTGTCTCTTAGTTCTTGCAAGCTAAGCTTGAGTCAGTCTCTCTCATTAAGGCCACATGGCCACACAGTGTCTCTTAGTTCTTGCAAGGTAAGCTGGAGTCAGTCTCTCTCATTAAGGTCACATGGGCACACTGTGTCTCTTAGTTCTTGCAAGCTAAGCTGGAGTCAGTCTCTCTCATTAAGGCCACATGGCCACACTGTCTCTTAGTTCTTGCAAGCTAAGCTGGAGTGAGTCTCTCTCATTAAGGCCACATGGCCACACAGTGTCTCTTAGTTCTTGCAAGCTAAGCTGGAGTGAGTCTCTCTCATTAAGGCCACATGGCCACACTGTGTCTCTTAGTTCTTGCAAGCTAAGCTTGAGTCAGTCTCTCTCATTAAGGCCACATGGCCACACAGTGTCTCTTTAGTTCATGCAAGGTAAGCTGGAGTCAGTCTCTCTCATTAAGGTCACATGGGCACACTGTGTCTCTTAGTTCTTGCAAGCTAAGCTGGAGTCAGTCTCTCTCATTAAGGCCACATGGCCACACTGTGTCTCTTAGTTCTTGCAAGTTAAGCTGGAATCAGTCTCTCTCATTAAGGCCACATGGCCACACTGTGTCTCTTAGTTCTTGCAAGCTAAGCTTGATTCAGTCTCTCTCATTAAGGCCACATGGCCACACAGTGTCTCTTAGTTCTTGCAAGCTAAGCTGGAGTCAGTCTCTCTCATTAAGGTCACATGGTCACACTGTGTCTCTTAGTTCTTGCAAGCTAAGCTGGAGTCAGTCTCTCTCATTAAGGCCACATGGCCACACTGTGTCTCTTAGTTCTTGCAAGCTAAGCTGGAATCAGTCTCTCTCATTAAGGCCACATGGCCACACAGTGTCTCTTAGTTCTTGCAAGCTAAGCTGGAGTGAGTCTCTCTCATTAAGGCCACATGGCCACACTGTGTCTCTTAGTTCTTGCAAGCTAAGCTTGAGTCAGTCTCTCTCATTAAGGCCACATGGCCACACAGTGTCTCTTAGTTCTTGCAAGGTAAGCTGGAGTCAGTCTCTCTCTTTAAGGTCACAATGGGCACACTGTGTCTCTTAGTTCTTGCAAGCTAAGCTGGAGTCAGTCTCTCTCATTAAGGCCACATGGCCACACTGTCTTTTAGTTCTTGCAAGCTAAGCTGGAATGAGTCTCTCTCATTAAGGCCACATGGCCACACTGTGTCTCTTAGTTCTTGCAAGCTAAGCTGGAGTGAGTCTCTCTCATTAAGGCCACATGGCCACACAGTGTCTCTTAGTTCTTGCAAGCTAAGCTGGAGTGAGTCTCTCTCATTAAGGCCACATTGCCACACTGTGTCTCTTAGTTCTTGCAAGCTAAGCTTGAGTCAGTCTCTCTCATTAAGGCCACATGGCCACACAGTGTCTCTTAGTTCTTGCAAGCTAAGCTGGAATCAGTCTCTCTCATTAAGGTCACATGGTCACACTGTGTCTCTTAGTTCTTGCAAGCTAAGCTGGAGTCAGTCTCATTAAGGCAACATGGCCACACTGTGTCTCTTAGTTCTTGCAAGCTAAGCTGGAATCAGTCTCTCTCATTAAGGCCACATGGCCACACTGTGTCTCTTAGTTCTTGCAAGCTAAGCTGGAGTCAGTCTCTCTCATTAAGGCCACATGGCCACACTGTGTCTCTTAGTTCTTGCAAGCTAAGCTGGAGTCAGTCTCTCTCATTAAGGCCACATGGCCACACAGTGTCTCTTAGTTCTTGCAAGCTAAGCTGGAGTGAGTCTCTCTCATTAAGGCCACATGGCCACACTGTGTCTCTTAGTTCTTGCAAGCTAAGCTTGAGTCAGTCTCTCTCATTAAGGCCACATGGCCACACAGTGTCTCTTAGTTCTTGCAAGGTAAGCTGGAGTCAGTCTCTCTCATTAAGGTCACATGGGCACACTGTGTCTCTTAGTTCTTGCAAGCTAAGCTGGAGTCAGTCTCTCTCATTAAGGCCACCTGGCCACACTGTCTCTTAGTTCTTGCAAGCTAAGCTGGAATGAGTCTCTCTCATTAAGGCCACATGGCCACACTGTCTCTTAGTTCTTGCAAGCTAAGCTGGAGTGAGTCTCTCTCATTAAGGCCACATGGCCACACAGTGTCTCTTAGTTCTTGCAAGCTAAGCTGGAGTGAGTCTCTCTCATTAAGGCCACATGGCCACACTGTGTCTCTTAGTTCTTGCAAGCTAAGCTTGAGTCAGTCTCTCTCATTAAGGCCACATGGCCACACAGTGTCTCTTTAGTTCTTGCAAGGTAAGCTGGAGTCAGTCTCTCTCATTAAGGTCACATGGGCACACTGTGTCTCTTAGTTCTTGCAAGCTAAGCTGGAGTCAGTCTCTCTCATTAAGGCCACATGGCCACACTGTGTCTCTTAGTTCTTGCAAGTTAAGCTGGAATCAGTCTCTCTCATTATGGCCACATGGCCACACTGTGTCTCTTAGTTCTTGCAAGCTAAGCTTGAGTCAGTCTCTCTCATTAAGGCCACATGGCCACACATTGTCTCTTAGTTCTTGCAAGCTAAGCTGGAGTCAGTCTCTCTCATTAAGGTCACATGGTCACACTGTGTCTCTTAGTTCTTGCAAGCTAAGCTGGAGTCAGTCTCTCTCATTAAGGCCACATGGGCACACTGTGTCTCTTAGTTCTTGCAAGCTAAGCTGGAGTCAGTCTCTCTCATTAAGGCCACATGGCCACACAGTGTCTCTTAGTTCTTGCAAGCTAAGCTGGAGTCAGTCTCTCTCATTAAGGCCACATGGCCACACAGTGTCTCTTAGTTCTTGCAAGCTAAGCTGGAATGAGTCTCTCTCATTAAGGCCACATGGCCACACTGTGTCTCTTAGTTCTTGCAAGCTAAGCTGGAGTGAGTCTCTCTCATTAAGGCCACATGGCCACGCAGTGTCTCTTAGTTCTTGCAAGCTAAGCTGGAGTGAGTCTCTCTCATTAAGGCCACATGGCCACACTGTGTCTCTTAGTTCTTGCAAGCTAAGCTTGAGTCAGTCTCTCTCATTAAGGCCACATGGTCACACAGTGTCTCTTAGTTCTTGCAAGGTAAGCTGGAGTCAGTCTCTCTCATTAAGGTCACATGGGCACACTGTGTCTCTTAGTTCTTGCAAGCTAAGCTGGAGTCAGTCTCTCTCATTAAGGCCACATGGCCACACTGTGTCTCTTAGTTCTTGCAAGTTAAGCTGGAATCAGTCTCTCTCATTAAGGCCACATGGCCACACTGTGTCTCTTAGTTCTTGCAAGCTAAGCTGGAGTCAGTCTCTCTCATTAAGGCCACATGGCCACACTGTGTCTCTTAGTTCTTGCAAGCTAAGCTGGAGTGAGTCTCTCTCATTAAGGCCACATGGCCACACTGTGTCTCTTAGTTCTTGCAAGCTAAGCTTGAGTCAGTCTCTCTCATTAAGGCCACATGGCCACACAGTGTCTCTTAGTTCTTGGAAGGTAAGCTGGAGTCAGTCTCTCTCATTAAGGTCACATGGGCACACTGTGTCTCTTAGTTCTTGCAAGCTAAGCTGGAGTCAGTCTCTCTCATTAAGGCCACATGGCCACACTGTGTCTCTTAGTTCTTGCAAGCTAAGCTTGAGTCAGTCTCTCTCATTAAGGCCACATGGCCACACAGTGTCTCTTAGTTCTTGCAAGCTAAGCTGGAATCAGTCTCTCTCATTAAGGTCACATGGTCACACTGTGTCTCTTAGTTCTTGCAAGCTAAGCTGGAGTCAGTCTCATTAAGGCTACATGGCCACACTGTGTCTCTTTGTTCTTGGAAGCTAAGCTGGAATCAGTCTCTCTCATTAAGGCCACATGGCCACACTGTGTCTCTTAGTTCTTGCAAGCTAAGCTGGAGTCAGTCTCTCTCATTAAGGCCACATGGCCACACTGTGTCTCTTAGTTCTTGCAAGCTAAGCTGGAGTCAGTCTCTCTCATTAAGGCCACATGGCCACACTGTCTCTTAGTTCTTGCAAGCTAAGCTGGAGTGAGTCTCTCTCATTAAGGCCACATGGCCACACAGTGTCTCTTAGTTCTTGCAAGCTAAGCTGGAGTGAGTCTCTCTCATTAAGGCCACATGGCCACACTGTGTCTCTTAGTTCTTGCAAGCTAAGCTTGAGTCAGTCTCTCTCATTAAGGCCACATGGCCACACAGTGTCTCTTAGTTCTTGCAAGGTAAGCTGGAGTCAGTCTCTCTCATTAAGGTCACATGGGCACACTGTGTCTCTTAGTTCTTGCAAGCTAAGCTGGAGTCAGTCTCTCTCATTAAGGCCACATGGCCACACTGTCTCTTAGTTCTTGCAAGCTAAGCTGGAGTGAGTCTCTCTCATTAAGGCCACATGGCCACACAGTGTCTCTTAGTTCTTGCAAGCTAAGCTGGAGTGAGTCTCTCTCATTAAGGCCACATGGCCACACTGTGTCTCTTAGTTCTTGCAAGCTAAGCTTGAGTCAGTCTCTCTCATTAAGGCCACATGGCCACACAGTGTCTCTTTAGTTCATGCAAGGTAAGCTGGAGTCAGTCTCTCTCATTAAGGTCACATGGGCACACTGTGTCTCTTAGTTCTTGCAAGCTAAGCTGGAGTCAGTCTCTCTCATTAAGGCCACATGGCCACACTGTGTCTCTTAGTTCTTGCAAGTTAAGCTGGAATCAGTCTCTCTCATTAAGGCCACATGGCCACACTGTGTCTCTTAGTTCTTGCAAGCTAAGCTTGATTCAGTCTCTCTCATTAAGGCCACATGGCCACACAGTGTCTCTTAGTTCTTGCAAGCTAAGCTGGAGTCAGTCTCTCTCATTAAGGTCACATGGTCACACTGTGTCTCTTAGTTCTTGCAAGCTAAGCTGGAGTCAGTCTCTCTCATTAAGGCCACATGGCCACACTGTGTCTCTTAGTTCTTGCAAGCTAAGCTGGAATCAGTCTCTCTCATTGAGGCCACATGGCCACACAGTGTCTCTTAGTTCTTGCAAGCTAAGCTGGAGTGAGTCTCTCTCATTAAGGCCACATGGCCACACTGTGTCTCTTAGTTCTTGCAAGCTAAGCTTGAGTCAGTCTCTCTCATTAAGGCCACATGGCCACACAGTGTCTCTTAGTTCTTGCAAGGTAAGCTGGAGTCAGTCTCTCTCTTTAAGGTCACAATGGGCACACTGTGTCTCTTAGTTCTTGCAAGCTAAGCTGGAGTCAGTCTCTCTCATTAAGGCCACATGGCCACACTGTCTTTTAGTTCTTGCAAGCTAAGCTGGAATGAGTCTCTCTCATTAAGGCCACATGGCCACACTGTGTCTCTTAGTTCTTGCAAGCTAAGCTGGAGTGAGTCTCTCTCATTAAGGCCACATGGCCACACAGTGTCTCTTAGTTCTTGCAAGCTAAGCTGGAGTGAGTCTCTCTCATTAAGGCCACATTGCCACACTGTGTCTCTTAGTTCTTGCAAGCTAAGCTTGAGTCAGTCTCTCTCATTAAGGCCACATGGCCACACAGTGTCTCTTAGTTCTTGCAAGCTAAGCTGGAATCAGTCTCTCTCATTAAGGTCACATGGTCACACTGTGTCTCTTAGTTCTTGCAAGCTAAGCTGGAGTCAGTCTCATTAAGGCAACATGGCCACACTGTGTCTCTTAGTTCTTGCAAGCTAAGCTGGAATCAGTCTCTCTCATTAAGGCCACATGGCCACACTGTGTCTCTTAGTTCTTGCAAGCTAAGCTGGAGTCAGTCTCTCTCATTAAGGCCACATGGCCACACTGTGTCTCTTAGTTCTTGCAAGCTAAGCTGGAGTCAGTCTCTCTCATTAAGGCCACATGGCCACACAGTGTCTCTTAGTTCTTGCAAGCTAAGCTGGAGTGAGTCTCTCTCATTAAGGCCACATGGCCACACTGTGTCTCTTAGTTCTTGCAAGCTAAGCTTGAGTCAGTCTCTCTCATTAAGGCCACATGGCCACACAGTGTCTCTTAGTTCTTGCAAGGTAAGCTGGAGTCAGTCTCTCTCATTAAGGTCACATGGGCACACTGTGTCTCTTAGTTCTTGCAAGCTAAGCTGGAGTCAGTCTCTCTCATTAAGGCCACATGGCCACACTGTCTCTTAGTTCTTGCAAGCTAAGCTGGAATGAGTCTCTCTCATTAAGGCCACATGGCCACACTGTCTCTTAGTTCTTGCAAGCTAAGCTGGAGTGAGTCTCTCTCATTAAGGCCACATGGCCACACAGTGTCTCTTAGTTCTTGCAAGCTAAGCTGGAGTGAGTCTCTCTCATTAAGGCCACATGGCCACACTGTGTCTCTTAGTTCTTGCAAGCTAAGCTTGAGTCAGTCTCTCTCATTAAGGCCACATGGCCACACAGTGTCTCTTTAGTTCTTGCAAGGTAAGCTGGAGTCAGTCTCTCTCATTAAGGTCACATGGGCACACTGTGTCTCTTAGTTCTTGCAAGCTAAGCTGGAGTCAGTCTCTCTCATTAAGGCCACATGGCCACACTGTGTCTCTTAGTTCTTGCAAGTTAAGCTGGAATCAGTCTCTCTCATTATGGCCACATGGCCACACTGTGTCTCTTAGTTCTTGCAAGCTAAGCTTGAGTCAGTCTCTCTCATTAAGGCCACATGGCCACACATTGTCTCTTAGTTCTTGCAAGCTAAGCTGGAGTCAGTCTCTCTCATTAAGGTCACATGGTCACACTGTGTCTCTTAGTTCTTGCAAGCTAAGCTGGAGTCAGTCTCTCTCATTAAGGCCACATGGCCACACTGTGTCTCTTAGTTCTTGCAAGCTAAGCTGGAGTCAGTCTCTCTCATTAAGGCCACATGGCCACACAGTGTCTCTTAGTTCTTGCAAGCTAAGCTGGAGTCAGTCTCTCTCATTAAGGCCACATGGCCACACAGTGTCTCTTAGTTCTTGCAAGCTAAGCTGGAATGAGTCTCTCTCATTAAGGCCACATGGCCACACTGTGTCTCTTAGTTCTTGCAAGCTAAGCTGGAGTGAGTCTCTCTCATTAAGGCCACATGGCCACGCAGTGTCTCTTAGTTCTTGCAAGCTAAGCTGGAGTGAGTCTCTCTCATTAAGGCCACATGGCCACACTGTGTCTCTTAGTTCTTGCAAGCTAAGCTTGAGTCAGTCTCTCTCATTAAGGCCACATGGTCACACAGTGTCTCTTAGTTCTTGCAAGGTAAGCTGGAGTCAGTCTCTCTCATTAAGGTCACATGGGCACACTGTGTCTCTTAGTTCTTGCAAGCTAAGCTGGAGTCAGTCTCTCTCATTAAGGCCACATGGCCACACTGTGTCTCTTAGTTCTTGCAAGTTAAGCTGGAATCAGTCTCTCTCATTAAGGCCACATGGCCACACTGTGTCTCTTAGTTCTTGCAAGCTAAGCTGGAGTGAGTCTCTCTCATTAAGGCCACATGGCCACACTGTGTCTCTTAGTTCTTGCAAGCTAAGCTGGAGTCAGTCTCTCTCATTAAGGCTACATGGCCACACTGTCTCTTAGTTCTTGCAAGCTAAGCTGGAGTGAGTCTCTCATTAAGGCCACATGGCCACACTGTGTCTCTTAGTTCTTGCAAGCTAAGCTGGAGTGAGTCTCTCTCATTAAGGCCACATGGCCACACAGTGTCTCTTAGTTCTTGCAAGCTAACTTGGACTCAGTCTCTCTCATTAAGGCCACATGGCCACACTGAGTCTCTTAGTTCTTGCAAGCTAAGCTGGAGTGAGTCTCTCTCATTAAGGCCACATGGCCACACTGTGTCTCTTAGTTCTTGCAAGCTAAGCTGGAGTCAGTTTCTCTCATTAAGGTCACATGGTCACACTGTGTCTCTTAGTTCTTGCAAGCTAAGCTGGAGTCAGTCTCTCTCATTAAGGCCACATGGCCACACTGTGTCTCTTAGTTCTTGCAAGCTAAGCTGGAGTCAGTCTCTCTCATTAAGGCCACATGGCCACACAGTGTCTCTTAGTTCTTGCAAGCTAAGCTGGAGTGAGTCTCTCTCATTAAGGCCACATGGCCACACTGTGTCTCTTAGTTCTTGCAAGCTAAGCTTGAGTCAGTCTCTCTCATTAAGGCCACATGGCCACACAGTGTCTCTTAGTTCTTGCAAGGTAAGCTGGAGTCAGTCTCTCTCATTAAGGTCACATGGGCACACTGTGTCTCTTAGTTCTTGCAAGCTAAGCTGGAGTCAGTCTCTCTCATTAAGGCCACATGGCCACACTGTCTCTTAGTTCTTGCAAGCTAAGCTGGAATGAGTCTCTCTCATTAAGGCCACATGGCCACACTGTCTCTTAGTTCTTGCAAGCTAAGCTGGAGTGAGTCTCTCTCATTAAGGCCACATGGCCACACAGTGTCTCTTAGTTCTTGCAAGCTAAGCTGGAGTGAGTCTCTCTCATTAAGGCCACATGGCCACACTGTGTCTCTTAGTTCTTGCAAGCTAAGCTTGAGTCAGTCTCTCTCATTAAGGCCACATGGCCACACAGTGTCTCTTTAGTTCTTGCAAGGTAAGCTGGAGTCAGTCTCTCTCATTAAGGTCACATGGGCACACTGTGTCTCTTAGTTCTTGCAAGCTAAGCTGGAGTCAGTCTCTCTCATTAAGGCCACATGGCCACACTGTGTCTCTTAGTTCTTGCAAGTTAAGCTGGAATCAGTCTCTCTCATTATGGCCACATGGCCACACTGTGTCTCTTAGTTCTTGCAAGCTAAGCTTGAGTCAGTCTCTCTCATTAAGGCCACATGGCCACACATTGTCTCTTAGTTCTTGCAAGCTAAGCTGGAGTCAGTCTCTCTCATTAAGGTCACATGGTCACACTGTGTCTCTTAGTTCTTGCAAGCTAAGCTGGAGTCAGTCTCTCTCATTAAGGCCACATGGCCACACTGTGTCTCTTAGTTCTTGCAAGCTAAGCTGGAGTCAGTCTCTCTCATTAAGGCCACATGGCCACACAGTGTCTCTTAGTTCTTGCAAGCTAAGCTGGAGTCAGTCTCTCTCATTAAGGCCACATGGCCACACAGTGTCTCTTAGTTCTTGCAAGCTAAGCTGGAATGAGTCTCTCTCATTAAGGCCACATGGCCACACTGTGTCTCTTAGTTCTTGCAAGCTAAGCTGGAGTGAGTCTCTCTCATTAAGGCCACATGGCCACGCAGTGTCTCTTAGTTCTTGCAAGCTAAGCTGGAGTGAGTCTCTCTCATTAAGGCCACATGGCCACACTGTGTCTCTTAGTTCTTGCAAGCTAAGCTTGAGTCAGTCTCTCTCATTAAGGCCACATGGTCACACAGTGTCTCTTAGTTCTTGCAAGGTAAGCTGGAGTCAGTCTCTCTCATTAAGGTCACATGGGCACACTGTGTCTCTTAGTTCTTGCAAGCTAAGCTGGAGTCAGTCTCTCTCATTAAGGCCACATGGCCACACTGTGTCTCTTAGTTCTTGCAAGTTAAGCTGGAATCAGTCTCTCTCATTAAGGCCACATGGCCACACTGTGTCTCTTAGTTCTTGCAAGCTAAGCTGGAGTCAGTCTCTCTCATTAAGGCCACATGGCCACACTGTGTCTCTTAGTTCTTGCAAGCTAAGCTGGAGTCAGTCTCTCTCATTAAGGCTACATGGCCACACTGTCTCTTAGTTCTTGCAAGCTAAGCTGGAGTGAGTCTCTCATTAAGGCCACATGGCCACACTGTGTCTCTTAGTTCTTGCAAGCTAAGCTGGAGTGAGTCTCTCTCATTAAGGCCACATGGCCACACAGTGTCTCTTAGTTCTTGCAAGCTAACTTGGACTCAGTCTCTCTCATTAAGGCCACATGGCCACACTGAGTCTCTTAGTTCTTGCAAGCTAAGCTGGAGTGAGTCTCTCTCATTAAGGCCACATGGCCACACTGTGTCTCTTAGTTCTTGCAAGCTAAGCTGGAGTCAGTTTCTCTCATTAAGGTCACATGGTCACACTGTGTCTCTTAGTTCTTGCAAGCTAAGCTGGAGTCAGTCTCTCTCATTAAGGCCACATGGCCACACTGTGTCTCTTAGTTCTTGCAAGCTAAGCTGGAGTCAGTCTCTCTCATTAAGGCCACATGGCCACACAGTGTCTCTTAGTTCTTGCAAGCTAAGCTGGAATGAGTCTCTCTCATTAAGGCCACATGGCCACACTGTGTCTCTTAGTTCTTGCAAGCTAAGCTGGAGTGAGTCTCTCTCATTAAGGCCACATGGCCACGCAGTGTCTCTTAGTTCTTGCAAGCTAAGCTGGAGTGAGTCTCTCTCATTAAGGCCACATGGCCACACTGTGTCTCTTAGTTCTTGCAAGCTAAGCTTGAGTCAGTCTCTCTCATTAAGGCCACATGGTCACACAGTGTCTCTTAGTTCTTGCAAGGTAAGCTGGAGTCAGTCTCTCTCATTAAGGCCACATGGCCACGCAGTGTCTCTTAGTTCTTGCAAGCTAAGCTGGAGTGAGTCTCTCTCATTAAGGCCACATGGCCACACTGTGTCTCTTAGTTCTTGCAAGCTAAGCTTGAGTCAGTCTCTCTCATTAAGGCCACATGGTCACACAGTGTCTCTTAGTTCTTGCAAGGTAAGCTGGAGTCAGTCTCTCTCATTAAGGTCACATGGGCACACTGTGTCTCTTAGTTCTTGCAAGCTAAGCTGGAGTCAGTCTCTCTCATTAAGGCCACATGGCCACACTGTGTCTCTTAGTTCTTGCAAGTTAAGCTGGAATCAGTCTCTCTCATTAAGGCCACATGGCCACACTGTGTCTCTTAGTTCTTGCAAGCTAAGCTGGAGTCAGTCTCTCTCATTAAGGCCACATGGCCACACTGTGTCTCTTAGTTCTTGCAAGCTAAGCTGGAGTCAGTCTCTCTCATTAAGGCTACATGGCCACACTGTCTCTTAGTTCTTGCAAGCTAAGCTGGAGTGAGTCTCTCATTAAGGCCACATGGCCACACTGTGTCTCTTAGTTCTTGCAAGCTAAGCTGGAGTGAGTCTCTCTCATTAAGGCCACATGGCCACACAGTGTCTCTTAGTTCTTGCAAGCTAACTTGGACTCAGTCTCTCTCATTAAGGCCACATGGCCACACTGAGTCTCTTAGTTCTTGCAAGCTAAGCTGGAGTGAGTCTCTCTCATTAAGGCCACATGGCCACACTGTGTCTCTTAGTTCTTGCAAGCTAAGCTGGAGTCAGTTTCTCTCATTAAGGTCACATGGTCACACTGTGTCTCTTAGTTCTTGCAAGCTAAGCTGGAGTCAGTCTCTCTCATTAAGGCCACATGGCCACACTGTGTCTCTTAGTTCTTGCAAGCTAAGCTGGAGTCAGTCTCTCTCATTAAGGCCACATGGCCACACAGTGTCTCTTAGTTCTTGCAAGCTAAGCTGGAATGAGTCTCTCTCATTAAGGCCACATGGCCACACTGTGTCTCTTAGTTCTTGCAAGCTAAGCTGGAGTGAGTCTCTCTCATTAAGGCCACATGGCCACGCAGTGTCTCTTAGTTCTTGCAAGCTAAGCTGGAGTGAGTCTCTCTCATTAAGGCCACATGGCCACACTGTGTCTCTTAGTTCTTGCAAGCTAAGCTTGAGTCAGTCTCTCTCATTAAGGCCACATGGTCACACAGTGTCTCTTAGTTCTTGCAAGGTAAGCTGGAGTCAGTCTCTCTCATTAAGGCCACATGGCCACACTGTCTCTTAGTTCTTGCAAGCTAAGCTGGAGTCAGTCTCTCTCATTAAGGCCACATGGCCACACTGTGTCTCTTAGTTCTTGCAAGTTAAGCTGGAATCAGTCTCTCTCATTAAGGCCACATGGCCACACTGTGTCTCTTAGTTCTTGCAAGCTAAGCTGGAGTCAGTCTCTCTCATTAAGGCCACATGGCCACACAGTGTCTCTTAGTTCTTGCAAGCTAAGCTGGAGTCAGTCTCTCTCATTAAGGCCACATGGCCACACAGTGTCTCTTAGTTCTTGCAAGCTAAGCTGGAATGAGTCTCTCTCATTAAGGCCACATGGCCACACTGTGTCTCTTAGTTCTTGCAAGCTAAGCTGGAGTGAGTCTCTCTCATTAAGGCCACATGGCCACGCAGTGTCTCTTAGTTCTTGCAAGCTAAGCTGGAGTGAGTCTCTCTCATTAAGGCCACATGGCCACACTGTGTCTCTTAGTTCTTGCAAGCTAAGCTTGAGTCAGTCTCTCTCATTAAGGCCACATGGTCACACAGTGTCTCTTAGTTCTTGCAAGGTAAGCTGGAGTCAGTCTCTCTCATTAAGGTCACATGGGCACACTGTGTCTCTTAGTTCTTGCAAGCTAAGCTGGAGTCAGTCTCTCTCATTAAGGCCACATGGCCACACTGTGTCTCTTAGTTCTTGCAAGTTAAGCTGGAATCAGTCTCTCTCATTAAGGCCACATGGCCACACTGTGTCTCTTAGTTCTTGCAAGCTAAGCTGGAGTGAGTCTCTCTCATTAAGGCCACATGGCCACACTGTGTCTCTTAGTTCTTGCAAGCTAAGCTGGAGTCAGTCTCTCTCATTAAGGCTACATGGCCACACTGTCTCTTAGTTCTTGCAAGCTAAGCTGGAGTGAGTCTCTCATTAAGGCCACATGGCCACACTGTGTCTCTTAGTTCTTGCAAGCTAAGCTGGAGTGAGTCTCTCTCATTAAGGCCACATGGCCACACAGTGTCTCTTAGTTCTTGCAAGCTAACTTGGACTCAGTCTCTCTCATTAAGGCCACATGGCCACACTGAGTCTCTTAGTTCTTGCAACCTAAGCTGGAGTGAGTCTCTCTCATTAAGGCCACATGGCCACACTGTGTCTCTTAGTTCTTGCAAGCTAAGCTGGAGTCAGTTTCTCTCATTAAGGTCACATGGTCACACTGTGTCTCTTAGTTCTTGCAAGCTAAGCTGGAGTCAGTCTCTCTCATTAAGGCCACATGGCCACACTGTGTCTCTTAGTTCTTGCAAGCTAAGCTGGAGTCAGTCTCTCTCATTAAGGCCACATGGCCACACAGTGTCTCTTAGTTCTTGCAAGCTAAGCTGGAGTGAGTCTCTCTCATTAAGGCCACATGGCCACACTGTGTCTCTTAGTTCTTGCAAGCTAAGCTTGAGTCAGTCTCTCTCATTAAGGCCACATGGCCACACAGTGTCTCTTAGTTCTTGCAAGGTAAGCTGGAGTCAGTCTCTCTCATTAAGGTCACATGGGCACACTGTGTCTCTTAGTTCTTGCAAGCTAAGCTGGAGTCAGTCTCTCTCATTAAGGCCACATGGCCACACTGTCTCTTAGTTCTTGCAAGCTAAGCTGGAATGAGTCTCTCTCATTAAGGCCACATGGCCACACTGTCTCTTAGTTCTTGCAAGCTAAGCTGGAGTGAGTCTCTCTCATTAAGGCCACATGGCCACACAGTGTCTCTTAGTTCTTGCAAGCTAAGCTGGAGTGAGTCTCTCTCATTAAGGCCACATGGCCACACTGTGTCTCTTAGTTCTTGCAAGCTAAGCTTGAGTCAGTCTCTCTCATTAAGGCCACATGGCCACACAGTGTCTCTTTAGTTCTTGCAAGGTAAGCTGGAGTCAGTCTCTCTCATTAAGGTCACATGGGCACACTGTGTCTCTTAGTTCTTGCAAGCTAAGCTGGAGTCAGTCTCTCTCATTAAGGCCACATGGCCACACTGTGTCTCTTAGTTCTTGCAAGTTAAGCTGGAATCAGTCTCTCTCATTATGGCCACATGGCCACACTGTGTCTCTTAGTTCTTGCAAGCTAAGCTTGAGTCAGTCTCTCTCATTAAGGCCACATGGCCACACATTGTCTCTTAGTTCTTGCAAGCTAAGCTGGAGTCAGTCTCTCTCATTAAGGTCACATGGTCACACTGTGTCTCTTAGTTCTTGCAAGCTAAGCTGGAGTCAGTCTCTCTCATTAAGGCCACATGGGCACACTGTGTCTCTTAGTTCTTGCAAGCTAAGCTGGAGTCAGTCTCTCTCATTAAGGCCACATGGCCACACTGTGTCTCTTAGTTCTTGCAAGTTAAGCTGGAATCAGTCTCTCTCATTAAGGCCACATGGCCACACTGTGTCTCTTAGTTCTTGCAAGCTAAGCTGGAGTCAGTCTCTCTCATTAAGGCCACATGGCCACACTGTGTCTCTTAGTTCTTGCAAGCTAAGCTGGAGTCAGTCTCTCTCATTAAGGCTACATGGCCACACTGTCTCTTAGTTCTTGCAAGCTAAGCTGGAGTGAGTCTCTCATTAAGGCCACATGGCCACACTGTGTCTCTTAGTTCTTGCAAGCTAAGCTGGAGTGAGTCTCTCTCATTAAGGCCACATGGCCACACAGTGTCTCTTAGTTCTTGCAAGCTAACTTGGACTCAGTCTCTCTCATTAAGGCCACATGGCCACACTGAGTCTCTTAGTTCTTGCAAGCTAAGCTGGAGTGAGTCTCTCTCATTAAGGCCACATGGCCACACTGTGTCTCTTAGTTCTTGCAAGCTAAGCTGGAGTCAGTTTCTCTCATTAAGGTCACATGGTCACACTGTGTCTCTTAGTTCTTGCAAGCTAAGCTGGAGTCAGTCTCTCTCATTAAGGCCACATGGCCACACTGTGTCTCTTAGTTCTTGCAAGCTAAGCTGGAGTCAGTCTCTCTCATTAAGGCCACATGGCCACACAGTGTCTCTTAGTTCTTGCAAGCTAAGCTGGAATGAGTCTCTCTCATTAAGGCCACATGGCCACACTGTGTCTCTTAGTTCTTGCAAGCTAAGCTGGAGTGAGTCTCTCTCATTAAGGCCACATGGCCACGCAGTGTCTCTTAGTTCTTGCAAGCTAAGCTGGAGTGAGTCTCTCTCATTAAGGCCACATGGCCACACTGTGTCTCTTAGTTCTTGCAAGCTAAGCTTGAGTCAGTCTCTCTCATTAAGGCCACATGGTCACACAGTGTCTCTTAGTTCTTGCAAGGTAAGCTGGAGTCAGTCTCTCTCATTAAGGCCACATGGCCACGCAGTGTCTCTTAGTTCTTGCAAGCTAAGCTGGAGTGAGTCTCTCTCATTAAGGCCACATGGCCACACTGTGTCTCTTAGTTCTTGCAAGCTAAGCTTGAGTCAGTCTCTCTCATTAAGGCCACATGGTCACACAGTGTCTCTTAGTTCTTGCAAGGTAAGCTGGAGTCAGTCTCTCTCATTAAGGTCACATGGGCACACTGTGTCTCTTAGTTCTTGCAAGCTAAGCTGGAGTCAGTCTCTCTCATTAAGGCCACATGGCCACACTGTGTCTCTTAGTTCTTGCAAGTTAAGCTGGAATCAGTCTCTCTCATTAAGGCCACATGGCCACACTGTGTCTCTTAGTTCTTGCAAGCTAAGCTGGAGTCAGTCTCTCTCATTAAGGCCACATGGCCACACTGTGTCTCTTAGTTCTTGCAAGCTAAGCTGGAGTCAGTCTCTCTCATTAAGGCTACATGGCCACACTGTCTCTTAGTTCTTGCAAGCTAAGCTGGAGTGAGTCTCTCATTAAGGCCACATGGCCACACTGTGTCTCTTAGTTCTTGCAAGCTAAGCTGGAGTGAGTCTCTCTCATTAAGGCCACATGGCCACACAGTGTCTCTTAGTTCTTGCAAGCTAACTTGGACTCAGTCTCTCTCATTAAGGCCACATGGCCACACTGAGTCTCTTAGTTCTTGCAAGCTAAGCTGGAGTGAGTCTCTCTCATTAAGGCCACATGGCCACACTGTGTCTCTTAGTTCTTGCAAGCTAAGCTGGAGTCAGTTTCTCTCATTAAGGTCACATGGTCACACTGTGTCTCTTAGTTCTTGCAAGCTAAGCTGGAGTCAGTCTCTCTCATTAAGGCCACATGGCCACACTGTGTCTCTTAGTTCTTGCAAGCTAAGCTGGAGTCAGTCTCTCTCATTAAGGCCACATGGCCACACAGTGTCTCTTAGTTCTTGCAAGCTAAGCTGGAATGAGTCTCTCTCATTAAGGCCACATGGCCACACTGTGTCTCTTAGTTCTTGCAAGCTAAGCTGGAGTGAGTCTCTCTCATTAAGGCCACATGGCCACGCAGTGTCTCTTAGTTCTTGCAAGCTAAGCTGGAGTGAGTCTCTCTCATTAAGGCCACATGGCCACACTGTGTCTCTTAGTTCTTGCAAGCTAAGCTTGAGTCAGTCTCTCTCATTAAGGCCACATGGTCACACAGTGTCTCTTAGTTCTTGCAAGGTAAGCTGGAGTCAGTCTCTCTCATTAAGGCCACATGGCCACACTGTCTCTTAGTTCTTGCAAGCTAAGCTGGAGTCAGTCTCTCTCATTAAGGCCACATGGCCACACTGTGTCTCTTAGTTCTTGCAAGTTAAGCTGGAATCAGTCTCTCTCATTAAGGCCACATGGCCACACTGTGTCTCTTAGTTCTTGCAAGCTAAGCTGGAGTGAGTCTCTCTCATTAAGGCCACATGGCCACACAGTGTCTCTTAGTTCTTGCAAGCTAACTTGGACTCAGTCTCTCTCATTAAGGCCACATGGCCACACTGAGTCTCTTAGTTCTTGCAAGCTAAGCTGGAGTGAGTCTCTCTCATTAAGGCCACATGGCCACACTGTGTCTCTTAGTTCTTGCAAGCTAAGCTGGAGTCAGTTTCTCTCATTAAGGTCACATGGTCACACTGTGTCTCTTAGTTCTTGCAAGCTAAGCTGGAGTCAGTCTCTCTCATTAAGGCCACATGGCCACACTGTGTCTCTTAGTTCTTGCAAGCTAAGCTGGAGTCAGTCTCTCTCATTAAGGCCACATGGCCACACAGTGTCTCTTAGTTCTTGCAAGCTAAGCTGGAATGAGTCTCTCTCATTAAGGCCACATGGCCACACTGTGTCTCTTAGTTCTTGCAAGCTAAGCTGGAGTGAGTCTCTCTCATTAAGGCCACATGGCCACGCAGTGTCTCTTAGTTCTTGCAAGCTAAGCTGGAGTGAGTCTCTCTCATTAAGGCCACATGGCCACACTGTGTCTCTTAGTTCTTGCAAGCTAAGCTTGAGTCAGTCTCTCTCATTAAGGCCACATGGTCACACAGTGTCTCTTAGTTCTTGCAAGGTAAGCTGGAGTGAGTCTCTCTCATTAAGGCCACATGGCCACGCAGTGTCTCTTAGTTCTTGCAAGCTAAGCTGGAGTGAGTCTCTCTCATTAAGGCCACATGGCCACACTGTGTCTCTTAGTTCTTGCAAGCTAAGCTTGAGTCAGTCTCTCTCATTAAGGCCACATGGTCACACAGTGTCTCTTAGTTCTTGCAAGGTAAGCTGGAGTCAGTCTCTCTCATTAAGGTCACATGGGCACACTGTGTCTCTTAGTTCTTGCAAGCTAAGCTGGAGTCAGTCTCTCTCATTAAGGCCACATGGCCACACTGTGTCTCTTAGTTCTTGCAAGTTAAGCTGGAATCAGTCTCTCTCATTAAGGCCACATGGCCACACTGTGTCTCTTAGTTCTTGCAAGCTAAGCTGGAGTCAGTCTCTCTCATTAAGGCCACATGGCCACACTGTGTCTCTTAGTTCTTGCAAGCTAAGCTGGAGTCAGTCTCTCTCATTAAGGCTACATGGCCACACTGTCTCTTAGTTCTTGCAAGCTAAGCTGGAGTGAGTCTCTCATTAAGGCCACATGGCCACACTGTGTCTCTTAGTTCTTGCAAGCTAAGCTGGAGTGAGTCTCTCTCATTAAGGCCACATGGCCACACAGTGTCTCTTAGTTCTTGCAAGCTAACTTGGACTCAGTCTCTCTCATTAAGGCCACATGGCCACACTGAGTCTCTTAGTTCTTGCAAGCTAAGCTGGAGTGAGTCTCTCTCATTAAGGCCACATGGCCACACTGTGTCTCTTAGTTCTTGCAAGCTAAGCTGGAGTCAGTTTCTCTCATTAAGGTCACATGGTCACACTGTGTCTCTTAGTTCTTGCAAGCTAAGCTGGAGTCAGTCTCTCTCATTAAGGCCACATGGCCACACAGTGTCTCTTAGTTCTTGCAAGCTAACTTGGAGTCAGTCTCTCTCATTAAGGCCACATGGCCACACAGTGTCTCTTAGTTCTTGCAAGCTAAGCTGGAGTGAGTCTCTCTCATTAAGGCCACATGGCCACACTGTGTCTCTTAGTTCTTGCAAGCTAAGCTTGAGTCAGTCTCTCTCATTAAGGCCACATGGCCACACAGTATCTCTTAGTTCTTGCAAGCTAAGCTGGAGTCAGTTTCTCTCATTAAGGTCACATGGTCACACTGTGTCTCTTAGTTCTTGCAAGCTAAGCTGGAGTCAGTCTCTCTCATCAAGGCCACATGGCCACACTGTGTCTCTTAGTTCTTGCAAGCTAAGCTGGAATCAGTCTCTCTCATTAAGGCCACATGGCCACACTGTGTCTCTTAGTTCTTGCAAGCTAAGCTGGAGTGAGTCTCTCTCATTAAGGCCACATGGCCACACAGTGTCTCTTAGTTCTTGCAAGCTAAGCTGGAATCAGTCTCTCTCATTAAGGCCACATGGCCACACTGTGTCTCTTAGTTCTTGCAAGCTAAGCTTGAGTCAGTCTCTCTCATTAAGGCCACATGGCCACACAGTATCTCTTAGTTCTTGCAAGCTAAGCTGGAGTCAGTTTCTCTCATTAAGGTCACATGGTCACACTGTGTCTCTTAGTTCTTGCAAGCTAAGCTGGAGTCAGTCTCTCTCATCAAGGCCACATGGCCACACTGTGTCTCTTAGTTCTTGCAAGCTAAGCTGGAATCAGTCTCTCTCATTAAGGCCACATGGCCACACTGTGTCTCTTAGTTCTTGCAAGCTAAGCTGGAGTGAGTCTCTCTCATTAAGGCCACATGGCCACACAGTGTCTCTTAGTTCTTGCAAGCTAAGCTGGAGTGAGTCTCTCTCATTAAGGCCACATTGCCACACTGTGTCTCTTAGTTCTTGCAAGCTAAGCTTGAGTCAGTCTCTCTCATTAAGGCCACATGGCCACACAGTGTCTCTTAGTTCTTGCAAGGTAAGCTGGAGTCAGTCTCTCTCATTAAGGTCACATGGGCACACTGTGTCTCTTAGTTCTTGCAAGGTAAGCTGGAGTCAGTCTCTCTCATTAAGGCCACATGGCCACACTGTCTCTTAGTTCTTGCAAGCTAAGCTGGAGTCAGTCTCTCTCATTAAGGCCACATGGCCACACTGTGTCTCTTAGTTCTTGCAAGTTAAGCTGGAATCAGTCTCTCTCATTAAGGCCACATGGCCACACTGTGTCTCTTAGTTCTTGCAAGCTAAGCTGGAGTCAGTCTCTCTCATTAAGGCCACATGGCCACACTGTGTCTCTTAGTTCTTGCAAGCTAAGCTGGAGTCAGTCTCTCTCATTAAGGCTACATGGCCACACTGTCTCTTAGTTCTTGCAAGCTAAGCTGGAGTGAGTCTCTCATTAAGGCCACATGGCCACACTGTGTCTCTTAGTTCTTGCAAGCTAAGCTGGAGTGAGTCTCTCTCATTAAGGCCACATGGCCACACAGTGTCTCTTAGTTCTTGCAAGCTAACTTGGACTCAGTCTCTCTCATTAAGGCCACATGGCCACACTGAGTCTCTTAGTTCTTGCAAGCTAAGCTGGAGTGAGTCTCTCTCATTAAGGCCACATGGCCACACTGTGTCTCTTAGTTCTTGCAAGCTAAGCTGGAGTCAGTTTCTCTCATTAAGGTCACATGGTCACACTGTGTCTCTTAGTTCTTGCAAGCTAAGCTGGAGTCAGTCTCTCTCATTAAGGCCACATGGCCACACAGTGTCTCTTAGTTCTTGCAAGCTAACTTGGAGTCAGTCTCTCTCATTAAGGCCACATGGCCACACAGTGTCTCTTAGTTCTTGCAAGCTAAGCTGGAGTGAGTCTCTCTCATTAAGGCCACATGGCCACACTGTGTCTCTTAGTTCTTGCAAGCTAAGCTTGAGTCAGTCTCTCTCATTAAGGCCACATGGCCACACAGTATCTCTTAGTTCTTGCAAGCTAAGCTGGAGTCAGTTTCTCTCATTAAGGTCACATGGTCACACTGTGTCTCTTAGTTCTTGCAAGCTAAGCTGGAGTCAGTCTCTCTCATCAAGGCCACATGGCCACACTGTGTCTCTTAGTTCTTGCAAGCTAAGCTGGAATCAGTCTCTCTCATTAAGGCCACATGGCCACACTGTGTCTCTTAGTTCTTGCAAGCTAAGCTGGAGTGAGTCTCTCTCATTAAGGCCACATGGCCACACAGTGTCTCTTAGTTCTTGCAAGCTAAGCTGGAATCAGTCTCTCTCATTAAGGCCACATGGCCACACTGTGTCTCTTAGTTCTTGCAAGCTAAGCTTGAGTCAGTCTCTCTCATTAAGGCCACATGGCCACACAGTATCTCTTAGTTCTTGCAAGCTAAGCTGGAGTCAGTTTCTCTCATTAAGGTCACATGGTCACACTGTGTCTCTTAGTTCTTGCAAGCTAAGCTGGAGTCAGTCTCTCTCATCAAGGCCACATGGCCACACTGTGTCTCTTAGTTCTTGCAAGCTAAGCTGGAATCAGTCTCTCTCATTAAGGCCACATGGCCACACTGTGTCTCTTAGTTCTTGCAAGCTAAGCTGGAGTGAGTCTCTCTCATTAAGGCCACATGGCCACACAGTGTCTCTTAGTTCTTGCAAGCTAAGCTGGAGTGAGTCTCTCTCATTAAGGCCACATTGCCACACTGTGTCTCTTAGTTCTTGCAAGCTAAGCTTGAGTCAGTCTCTCTCATTAAGGCCACATGGCCACACAGTGTCTCTTAGTTCTTGCAAGGTAAGCTGGAGTCAGTCTCTCTCATTAAGGTCACATGGGCACACTGTGTCTCTTAGTTCTTGCAAGGTAAGCTGGAGTCAGTCTCTCTCATTAAGGCCACATGGCCACACTGTCTCTTAGTTCTTGCAAGCTAAGCTGGAGTCAGTCTCTCTCATTAAGGCCACATGGCCACACTGTGTCTCTTAGTTCTTGCAAGTTAAGCTGGAATCAGTCTCTCTCATTAAGGCCACATGGCCACACTGTGTCTCTTAGTTCTTGCAAGCTAAGCTGGAGTCAGTCTCTCTCATTAAGGCCACATGGCCACACTGTGTCTCTTAGTTCTTGCAAGCTAAGCTGGAGTCAGTCTCTCTCATTAAGGCTACATGGCCACACTGTCTCTTAGTTCTTGCAAGCTAAGCTGGAGTGAGTCTCTCATTAAGGCCACATGGCCACACTGTGTCTCTTAGTTCTTGCAAGCTAAGCTGGAGTGAGTCTCTCTCATTAAGGCCACATGGCCACACAGTGTCTCTTAGTTCTTGCAAGCTAACTTGGACTCAGTCTCTCTCATTAAGGCCACATGGCCACACTGAGTCTCTTAGTTCTTGCAAGCTAAGCTGGAGTGAGTCTCTCTCATTAAGGCCACATGGCCACACTGTGTCTCTTAGTTCTTGCAAGCTAAGCTTGAGTCAGTCTCTCTCATTAAGGCCACATGGCCACACAGTATCTCTTAGTTCTTGCAAGCTAAGCTGGAGTCAGTTTCTCTCATTAAGGTCACATGGTCACACTGTGTCTCTTAGTTCTTGCAAGCTAAGCTGGAGTCAGTCTCTCTCATCAAGGCCACATGGCCACACTGTGTCTCTTAGTTCTTGCAAGCTAAGCTGGAATCAGTCTCTCTCATTAAGGCCACATGGCCACACTGTGTCTCTTAGTTCTTGCAAGCTAAGCTGGAGTGAGTCTCTCTCATTAAGGCCACATGGCCACACAGTGTCTCTTAGTTCTTGCAAGCTAAGCTGGAGTGAGTCTCTCTCATTAAGGCCACATTGCCACACTGTGTCTCTTAGTTCTTGCAAGCTAAGCTTGAGTCAGTCTCTCTCATTAAGGCCACATGGCCACACAGTGTCTCTTAGTTCTTGCAAGGTAAGCTGGAGTCAGTCTCTCTCATTAAGGTCACATGGGCACACTGTGTCTCTTAGTTCTTGCAAGCTAAGCTGGAGTCAGTCTTTCTCATTAAGGCCACATGGCCACACTGTGTCTCTTAGTTCTTGCAAGTTAAGCTGGAATCAGTCTATCTCATTAAGGCCACATGGCCACACTGTGTCTCTTAGTTCTTGCAAGCTAAGCTGGAGTCAGTCTCTCTCATTAAGGCCACATAGCCACACTGTGTCTCTTAGTTCTTGCAAGCTAAGCTGGAGTCAGTCTCTCTCATTAAGGCTGCATGGCCACACTGTCTCTTAGTTCTTGCAAGCTAAGCTGGAGTGAGTCTCTCATTAAGGCCACATGGCCACACTGTGTCTCTTAGTTCTTGCAAGCTAAGCTGGAGTGAGTCTCTCTCATTAAGGCCACATGGCCACACAGTGTCTCTTAGTTCTTGCAAGCTAAGCTGGAGTGAGTCTCTCTCATTAAGGCCACATGGCCACACTGTGTCTCTTAGTTCTTGCAAGCTAAGCTTGAGTCAGTCTCTCTCATTAAGGCCACATGGCCACACAGTGTCTCTTAGTTCTTGCAAGGTAAGCTGGAGTCAGTCTCTCTCATTAAGGTCACATGGGCACACTGTGTCTCTTAGTTCTTGCAAGCTAAGCTGGAGTCAGTCTCTCTCATTAAGGCCACATGGCCACACTGTGTCTCTTAGTTCTTGCAAGCTAAGCTTGAGTCAGTCTCTCTCATTAAGGCCACATGGCCACACAGTGTCTCTTAGTTCTTGCAAGCTAAGCTGGAATCAGTCTCTCTCATTAAGGTCACATGGTCACACTGTGTCTCTTAGTTCTTGCAAGCTAAGCTGGAGTCAGTCTCATTAAGGCCACATGGCCACACTGTGTCTCTTAGTTCTTGCAAGCTAAGCTGGAATCAGTCTCTCTCATTAAGGCCACATGGCCACACTGTCTCTTAGTTCTTGCAAGCTAAGCTGGAATCAGTCTCTCTCATTAAGGCCACATGGCCACACTGTGTCTCTTAGTTCTTGCAAGCTAAGCTGGAGTGAGTCTCTCTCATTAAGGCCACATGGCCACACAGTGTCTCTTAGTTCTTGCAAGCTAAGCTGGAGTGAGTCTCTCTCATTAAGGCCACATGGCCACACTGTGTCTCTTAGTTCTTGCAAGCTAAGCTTGAGTCAGTCTCTCTCATTAAGGCCACATGGCCACACAGTGTCTCTTAGTTCTTGCAAGGTAAGCTGGAGTCAGTCTCTCTCATTAAGGTCACATGGGCACACTGTGTCTCTTAGTTCTTGCAAGCTAAGCTGGAGTCAGTCTCTCTCATTAAGGCCACATGGCCACACTGTGTCTCTTAGTTCTTGCAAGCTAAGCTTGAGTCAGTCTCTCTCATTAAGGCCACATGGCCACACAGTGTCTCTTAGTTCTTGCAAGCTAAGCTGGAATCAGTCTCTCTCATTAAGGTCACATGGTCACACTGTGTCTCTTAGTTCTTGCAAGCTAAGCTGGAGTCAGTCTCATTAAGGCAACATGGCCACACTGTGTCTCTTAGTTCTTGCAAGCTAAGCTGGAATCAGTCTCTCTCATTAAGGCCACATGGCCACACTGTGTCTCTTAGTTCTTGCAAGCTAAGCTGGAGTCAGTCTCTCTCATTAAGGCCACATGGCCACACTGTGTCTCTTAGTTCTTGCAAGCTAAGCTGGAGTCAGTCTCTCTCATTAAGGCCACATGGCCACACTGTCTCTTAGTTCTTGCAAGCTAAGCTGGAGTGAGTCTCTCTCATTAAGGCCACATGGCCACACAGTGTCTCTTAGTTCTTGCAAGCTAAGCTGGAGTGAGTCTCTCTCATTAAGGCCACATGGCCACACTGTGTCTCTTAGTTCTTGCAAGCTAAGCTTGAGTCAGTCTCTCTCATTAAGGCCACATGGCCACACAGTGTCTCTTAGTTCTTGCAAGGTAAGCTGGAGTCAGTCTCTCTCATTAAGGTCACATGGGCACACTGTGTCTCTTAGTTCTTGCAAGCTAAGCTGGAGTCAGTCTCTCTCATTAAGGCCACATGGCCACACTGTCTCTTAGTTCTTGCAAGCTAAGCTGGAATCAGTCTCTCTCATTAAGGCCACATGGCCACACTGTCTCTTAGTTCTTGCAAGCTAAGCTGGAGTGAGTCTCTCTCATTAAGGCCACATGGCCACACAGTGTCTCTTAGTTCTTGCAAGCTAAGCTGGAGTGAGTCTCTCTCATTAAGGCCACATGGCCACACTGTGTCTCTTAGTTCTTGCAAGCTAAGCTTGAGTCAGTCTCTCTCATTAAGGCCACATGGCCACACAGTGTCTCTTTAGTTCTTGCAAGGTAAGCTGGAGTCAGTCTCTCTCATTAAGGTCACATGGGCACACTGTGTCTCTTAGTTCTTGCAAGCTAAGCTGGAGTCAGTCTCTCTCATTAAGGCCACATGGCCACACTGTGTCTCTTAGTTCTTGCAAGTTAAGCTGGAATCAGTCTCTCTCATTATGGCCACATGGCCACACTGTGTCTCTTAGTTCTTGCAAGCTAAGCTTGAGTCAGTCTCTCTCATTAAGGCCACATGGCCACACAGTGTCTCTTAGTTCTTGCAAGCTAAGCTGGAGTCAGTCTCTCTCATTAAGGTCACATGGTCACACTGTCTCTTAGTTCTTGCAAGCTAAGCTGGAATCAGTCTCTCTCATTAAGGCCACATGGCCACACTGTCTCTTAGTTCTTGCAAGCTAAGCTGGAATCAGTCTCTCTCATTAAGGCCACATGGCCACACTGTGTCTCTTAGTTCTTGCAAGCTAAGCTGGAGTGAGTCTCTCTCATTAAGGCCACATGGCCACACAGTGTCTCTTAGTTCTTGCAAGCTAAGCTGGAGTGAGTCTCTCTCATTAAGGCCACATGGCCACACTGTGTCTCTTAGTTCTTGCAAGCTAAGCTTGAGTCAGTCTCTCTCATTAAGGCCACATGGCCACACAGTGTCTCTTAGTTCTTGCAAGGTAAGCTGGAGTCAGTCTCTCTCATTAAGGTCACATGGGCACACTGTGTCTCTTAGTTCTTGCAAGCTAAGCTGGAGTCAGTCTCTCTCATTAAGGCCACATGGCCACACTGTGTCTCTTAGTTCTTGCAAGCTAAGCTTGAGTCAGTCTCTCTCATTAAGGCCACATGGCCACACAGTGTCTCTTAGTTCTTGCAAGCTAAGCTGGAATCAGTCTCTCTCATTAAGGTCACATGGTCACACTGTGTCTCTTAGTTCTTGCAAGCTAAGCTGGAGTCAGTCTCATTAAGGCAACATGGCCACACTGTGTCTCTTAGTTCTTGCAAGCTAAGCTGGAATCAGTCTCTCTCATTAAGGCCACATGGCCACACTGTGTCTCTTAGTTCTTGCAAGCTAAGCTGGAGTCAGTCTCTCTCATTAAGGCCACATGGCCACACTGTGTCTCTTAGTTCTTGCAAGCTAAGCTGGAGTCAGTCTCTCTCATTAAGGCCACATGGCCACACTGTCTCTTAGTTCTTGCAAGCTAAGCTGGAGTGAGTCTCTCTCATTAAGGCCACATGGCCACACAGTGTCTCTTAGTTCTTGCAAGCTAAGCTGGAGTGAGTCTCTCTCATTAAGGCCACATGGCCACACTGTGTCTCTTAGTTCTTGCAAGCTAAGCTTGAGTCAGTCTCTCTCATTAAGGCCACATGGCCACACAGTGTCTCTTAGTTCTTGCAAGGTAAGCTGGAGTCAGTCTCTCTCATTAAGGTCACATGGGCACACTGTGTCTCTTAGTTCTTGCAAGCTAAGCTGGAGTCAGTCTCTCTCATTAAGGCCACATGGCCACACTGTCTCTTAGTTCTTGCAAGCTAAGCTGGAATCAGTCTCTCTCATTAAGGCCACATGGCCACACTGTCTCTTAGTTCTTGCAAGCTAAGCTGGAGTGAGTCTCTCTCATTAAGGCCACATGGCCACACAGTGTCTCTTAGTTCTTGCAAGCTAAGCTGGAGTGAGTCTCTCTCATTAAGGCCACATGGCCACACTGTGTCTCTTAGTTCTTGCAAGCTAAGCTTGAGTCAGTCTCTCTCATTAAGGCCACATGGCCACACAGTGTCTCTTTAGTTCTTGCAAGGTAAGCTGGAGTCAGTCTCTCTCATTAAGGTCACATGGGCACACTGTGTCTCTTAGTTCTTGCAAGCTAAGCTGGAGTCAGTCTCTCTCATTAAGGCCACATGGCCACACTGTGTCTCTTAGTTCTTGCAAGTTAAGCTGGAATCAGTCTCTCTCATTATGGCCACATGGCCACACTGTGTCTCTTAGTTCTTGCAAGCTAAGCTTGAGTCAGTCTCTCTCATTAAGGCCACATGGCCACACAGTGTCTCTTAGTTCTTGCAAGCTAAGCTGGAGTCAGTCTCTCTCATTAAGGTCACATGGTCACACTGTGTCTCTTAGTTCTTGCAAGCTAAGCTGGAGTCAGTCTCTCTCATTAAGGCCACATGGCCACACTGTGTCTCTTAGTTCTTGCAAGCTAAGCTGGAATCAGTCTCTCTCATTAAGGCCACATGGCCACACAGTGTCTCTTAGTTCTTGCAAGCTAAGCTGGAGTGAGTCTCTCTCATTAAGGCCACATGGCCACACAGTGTCTCTTAGTTCTTGCAAGGTAAGCTGGAGTCAGTCTCTCTCATTAAGGTCACATGGGCACACTGTGTCTCTTAGTTCTTGCAAGCTAAGCTGGAGTCAGTCTCTCTCATTAAGGCCACATGGCCACACTGTCTCTTAGTTCTTGCAAGCTAAGCTGGAATGAGTCTCTCTCATTAAGGCCACATGGCCACACTGTGTCTCTTAGTTCTTGCAAGCTAAGCTTGAGTCAGTCTCTCTCATTAAGGCCACATGGCCACACAGTGTCTCTTTAGTTCTTGCAAGGTAAGCTGGAGTCAGTCTCTCTCATTAAGGTCACATGGGCACACTGTGTCTCTTAGTTCTTGCAAGCTAAGCTGGAGTCAGTCTCTCTCATTAAGGCCACATGGCCACACTGTGTCTCTTAGTTCTTGCAAGCTAAGCTGGAATCAGTCTCTCTCATTAAGGCCACATGGCCACACAGTGTCTCTTAGTTCTTGCAAGCTAAGCTTGAGTCAGTCTCTCTCATTAAGGCCACATGGCCACACAGTGTCTCTTAGTTCTTGCAAGCTAAGCTGGAGTCAGTCTCATTAAGGCAACATGGCCACACTGTGTCTCTTAGTTCTTGCAAGCTAAGCTGGAGTCAGTCTCTCTCATTAAGGCCACATGGCCACACTGTGTCTCTTAGTTCTTGCAAGCTAAGCTGGAATCAGTCTCTCTCATTAAGGCCACATGGCCACACAGTGTCTCTTAGTTCTTGCAAGCTAAGCTGGAGTCAGTCTCTCTCATTAAGGCCACATGGCCACACAGTGTCTCTTAGTTCTTGCAAACTAAGCTGGAGTGAGTCTCTCTCATTAAGGCCACATGGCCACACTGTGTCTCTTAGTTCTTGCAAGCTAAGCTTGAGTCAGTCTCTCTCATTAAGGCCACATGGCCACACAGTGTCTCTTAGTTCTTGCAAGCTAAGCTGGAATCAGTCTCTCTCATTAAGGTCACATGGGCACACTGTGTCTCTTAGTTCTTGCAAGCTAAGCTGGAGTCAGTCTCTCTCATTAAGGCCACATGGCCACACTGTCTCTTAGTTCTTGCAAGCTAAGCTGGAATCAGTCTCTCTCATTAAGGCCACATGGCCACACTGTCTCTTAGTTCTTGCAAGCTAAGCTGGAGTGAGTCTCTCTCATTAAGGCCACATGGCCACACAGTGTCTCTTAGTTCTTGCAAGCTAAGCTGGAGTGAGTCTCTCTCATTAAGGCCACATGGCCACACTGTGTCTCTTAGTTCTTGCAAGCTAAGCTTGAGTCAGTCTCTCTCATTAAGGCCACATGGCCACACAGTGTCTCTTTAGTTCTTGCAAGGTAAGCTGGAGTCAGTCTCTCTCATTAAGGTCACATGGGCACACTGTGTCTCTTAGTTCTTGCAAGCTAAGCTGGAGTCAGTCTCTCTCATTAAGGCCACATGGCCACACTGTGTCTCTTAGTTCTTGCAAGTTAAGCTGGAATCAGTCTCTCTCATTATGGCCACATGGCCACACTGTGTCTCTTAGTTCTTGCAAGCTAAGCTTGAGTCAGTCTCTCTCATTAAGGCCACATGGCCACACATTGTCTCTTAGTTCTTGCAAGCTAAGCTGGAGTCAGTCTCTCTCATTAAGGTCACATGGTCACACTGTGTCTCTTAGTTCTTGCAAGCTAAGCTGGAGTCAGTCTCTCTCATTAAGGCCACATGGCCACACTGTGTCTCTTAGTTCTTGCAAGCTAAGCTGGAGTCAGTCTCTCTCATTAAGGCCACATGGCCACACAGTGTCTCTTAGTTCTTGCAAGCTAAGCTGGAGTCAGTCTCTCTCATTAAGGCCACATGGCCACACAGTGTCTCTTAGTTCTTGCAAGCTAAGCTGGAATGAGTCTCTCTCATTAAGGCCACATGGCCACACTGTGTCTCTTAGTTCTTGCAAGCTAAGCTGGAGTGAGTCTCTCTCATTAAGGCCACATGGCCACGCAGTGTCTCTTAGTTCTTGCAAGCTAAGCTGGAGTGAGTCTCTCTCATTAAGGCCACATGGCCACACTGTGTCTCTTAGTTCTTGCAAGCTAAGCTTGAGTCAGTCTCTCTCATTAAGGCCACATGGTCACACAGTGTCTCTTAGTTCTTGCAAGGTAAGCTGGAGTCAGTCTCTCTCATTAAGGTCACATGGGCACACTGTGTCTCTTAGTTCTTGCAAGCTAAGCTGGAGTCAGTCTCTCTCATTAAGGCCACATGGCCACACTGTGTCTCTTAGTTCTTGCAAGTTAAGCTGGAATCAGTCTCTCTCATTAAGGCCACATGGCCACACTGTGTCTCTTAGTTCTTGCAAGCTAAGCTGGAGTCAGTCTCTCTCATTAAGGCCACATGGCCACACTGTGTCTCTTAGTTCTTGCAAGCTAAGCTGGAATCAGTCTCTCTCATTAAGGCCACATGGCCACACAGTGTCTCTTAGTTCTTGCAAGCTAAGCTGGAGTGAGTCTCTCTCATTAAGGCCACATGGCCACACAGTGTCTCTTAGTTCTTGCAAGGTAAGCTGGAGTCAGTCTCTCTCATTAAGGTCACATGGGCACACTGTGTCTCTTAGTTCTTGCAAGCTAAGCTGGAGTCAGTCTCTCTCATTAAGGCCACATGGCCACACTGTCTCTTAGTTCTTGCAAGCTAAGCTGGAATGAGTCTCTCTCATTAAGGCCACATGGCCACACTGTGTCTCTTAGTTCTTGCAAGCTAAGCTTGAGTCAGTCTCTCTCATTAAGGCCACATGGCCACACAGTGTCTCTTTAGTTCTTGCAAGGTAAGCTGGAGTCAGTCTCTCTCATTAAGGTCACATGGGCACACTGTGTCTCTTAGTTCTTGCAAGCTAAGCTGGAGTCAGTCTCTCTCATTAAGGCCACATGGCCACACTGTGTCTCTTAGTTCTTGCAAGCTAAGCTGGAATCAGTCTCTCTCATTAAGGCCACATGGCCACACAGTGTCTCTTAGTTCTTGCAAGCTAAGCTTGAGTCAGTCTCTCTCATTAAGGCCACATGGCCACACAGTGTCTCTTAGTTCTTGCAAGCTAAGCTGGAGTCAGTCTCATTAAGGCAACATGGCCACACTGTGTCTCTTAGTTCTTGCAAGCTAAGCTGGAGTCAGTCTCTCTCATTAAGGCCACATGGCCACACTGTGTCTCTTAGTTCTTGCAAGCTAAGCTGGAATCAGTCTCTCTCATTAAGGCCACATGGCCACACAGTGTCTCTTAGTTCTTGCAAGCTAAGCTGGAGTCAGTCTCTCTCATTAAGGCCACATGGCCACACAGTGTCTCTTAGTTCTTGCAAACTAAGCTGGAGTGAGTCTCTCTCATTAAGGCCACATGGCCACACTGTGTCTCTTAGTTCTTGCAAGCTAAGCTTGAGTCAGTCTCTCTCATTAAGGCCACATGGCCACACAGTGTCTCTTAGTTCTTGCAAGCTAAGCTGGAATCAGTCTCTCTCATTAAGGTCACATGGGCACACTGTGTCTCTTAGTTCTTGCAAGCTAAGCTGGAGTCAGTCTCTCTCATTAAGGCCACATGGCCACACTGTCTCTTAGTTCTTGCAAGCTAAGCTGGAATCAGTCTCTCTCATTAAGGCCACATGGCCACACTGTCTCTTAGTTCTTGCAAGCTAAGCTGGAGTGAGTCTCTCTCATTAAGGCCACATGGCCACACAGTGTCTCTTAGTTCTTGCAAGCTAAGCTGGAGTGAGTCTCTCTCATTAAGGCCACATGGCCACACTGTGTCTCTTAGTTCTTGCAAGCTAAGCTTGAGTCAGTCTCTCTCATTAAGGCCACATGGCCACACAGTGTCTCTTTAGTTCTTGCAAGGTAAGCTGGAGTCAGTCTCTCTCATTAAGGTCACATGGGCACACTGTGTCTCTTAGTTCTTGCAAGCTAAGCTGGAGTCAGTCTCTCTCATTAAGGCCACATGGCCACACTGTGTCTCTTAGTTCTTGCAAGTTAAGCTGGAATCAGTCTCTCTCATTATGGCCACATGGCCACACTGTGTCTCTTAGTTCTTGCAAGCTAAGCTTGAGTCAGTCTCTCTCATTAAGGCCACATGGCCACACATTGTCTCTTAGTTCTTGCAAGCTAAGCTGGAGTCAGTCTCTCTCATTAAGGTCACATGGTCACACTGTGTCTCTTAGTTCTTGCAAGCTAAGCTGGAGTCAGTCTCTCTCATTAAGGCCACATGGCCACACTGTGTCTCTTAGTTCTTGCAAGCTAAGCTGGAGTCAGTCTCTCTCATTAAGGCCACATGGCCACACAGTGTCTCTTAGTTCTTGCAAGCTAAGCTGGAGTCAGTCTCTCTCATTAAGGCCACATGGCCACACAGTGTCTCTTAGTTCTTGCAAGCTAAGCTGGAATGAGTCTCTCTCATTAAGGCCACATGGCCACACTGTGTCTCTTAGTTCTTGCAAGCTAAGCTGGAGTGAGTCTCTCTCATTAAGGCCACATGGCCACGCAGTGTCTCTTAGTTCTTGCAAGCTAAGCTGGAGTGAGTCTCTCTCATTAAGGCCACATGGCCACACTGTGTCTCTTAGTTCTTGCAAGCTAAGCTTGAGTCAGTCTCTCTCATTAAGGCCACATGGTCACACAGTGTCTCTTAGTTCTTGCAAGGTAAGCTGGAGTCAGTCTCTCTCATTAAGGTCACATGGGCACACTGTGTCTCTTAGTTCTTGCAAGCTAAGCTGGAGTCAGTCTCTCTCATTAAGGCCACATGGCCACACTGTGTCTCTTAGTTCTTGCAAGTTAAGCTGGAATCAGTCTCTCTCATTAAGGCCACATGGCCACACTGTGTCTCTTAGTTCTTGCAAGCTAAGCTGGAGTCAGTCTCTCTCATTAAGGCCACATGGCCACACTGTGTCTCTTAGTTCTTGCAAGCTAAGCTGGAGTCAGTCTCTCTCATTAAGGCTACATGGCCACACTGTCTCTTAGTTCTTGCAAGCTAAGCTGGAGTGAGTCTCTCATTAAGGCCACATGGCCACACTGTGTCTCTTAGTTCTTGCAAGCTAAGCTGGAGTGAGTCTCTCTCATTAAGGCCACATGGCCACACAGTGTCTCTTAGTTCTTGCAAGCTAACTTGGACTCAGTCTCTCTCATTAAGGCCACATGGCCACACTGAGTCTCTTAGTTCTTGCAAGCTAAGCTGGAGTGAGTCTCTCTCATTAAGGCCACATGGCCACACTGTGTCTCTTAGTTCTTGCAAGCTAAGCTTGAGTCAGTCTCTCTCATTAAGGCCACATGGCCACACAGTATCTCTTAGTTCTTGCAAGCTAAGCTGGAGTCAGTTTCTCTCATTAAGGTCACATGGTCACACTGTGTCTCTTAGTTCTTGCAAGCTAAGCTGGAGTCAGTCTCTCTCATTAAGGCCACATGGCCACACAGTGTCTCTTAGTTCTTGCAAGCTAACTTGGACTCAGTCTCTCTCATTAAGGCCACATGGCCACACTGAGTCTCTTAGTTCTTGCAAGCTAAGCTGGAGTGAGTCTCTCTCATTAAGGCCACATGGCCACACTGTGTCTCTTAGTTCTTGCAAGCTAAGCTTGAGTCAGTCTCTCTCATTAAGGCCACATGGCCACACAGTATCTCTTAGTTCTTGCAAGCTAAGCTGGAGTCAGTTTCTCTCATTAAGGTCACATGGTCACACTGTGTCTCTTAGTTCTTGCAAGCTAAGCTGGAGTCAGTCTCTCTCATTAAGGCCACATGGCCACACTGTGTCTCTTAGTTCTTGCAAGCTAAGCTGGAGTCAGTCTCTCTCATTAAGGCCACATGGCCACACAGTGTCTCTTAGTTCTTGCAAGCTAAGCTGGAGTGAGTCTCTCTCATTAAGGCCACATGGCCACGCAGTGTCTCTTAGTTCTTGCAAGCTAAGCTGGAGTGAGTCTCTCTCATTAAGGCCACATGGCCACACTGTGTCTCTTAGTTCTTGCAAGCTAAGCTTGAGTCAGTCTCTCTCATTAAGGCCACATGGTCACACAGTGTCTCTTAGTTCTTGCAAGGTAAGCTGGAGTCAGTCTCTCTCATTAAGGCCACATGGCCACACTGTCTCTTAGTTCTTGCAAGCTAAGCTGGAGTCAGTCTCTCTCATTAAGGCCACATGGCCACACTGTGTCTCTTAGTTCTTGCAAGTTAAGCTGGAATCAGTCTCTCTCATTAAGGCCACATGGCCACACTGTGTCTCTTAGTTCTTGCAAGCTAAGCTGGAGTCAGTCTCTCTCATTAAGGCCACATGGCCACACTGTGTCTCTTAGTTCTTGCAAGCTAAGCTGGAGTCAGTCTCTCTCATTAAGGCTACATGGCCACACTGTCTCTTAGTTCTTGCAAGCTAAGCTGGAGTGAGTCTCTCATTAAGGCCACATGGCCACACTGTGTCTCTTAGTTCTTGCAAGCTAAGCTGGAGTGAGTCTCTCTCATTAAGGCCACATGGCCACACAGTGTCTCTTAGTTCTTGCAAGCTAACTTGGACTCAGTCTCTCTCATTAAGGCCACATGGCCACACTGAGTCTCTTAGTTCTTGCAAGCTAAGCTGGAGTGAGTCTCTCTCATTAAGGCCACATGGCCACACTGTGTCTCTTAGTTCTTGCAAGCTAAGCTTGAGTCAGTCTCTCTCATTAAGGCCACATGGCCACACAGTATCTCTTAGTTCTTGCAAGCTAAGCTGGAGTCAGTTTCTCTCATTAAGGTCACATGGTCACACTGTGTCTCTTAGTTCTTGCAAGCTAAGCTGGAGTCAGTCTCTCTCATCAAGGCCACATGGCCACACTGTGTCTCTTAGTTCTTGCAAGCTAAGCTGGAATCAGTCTCTCTCATTAAGGCCACATGGCCACACTGTGTCTCTTAGTTCTTGCAAGCTAAGCTGGAGTGAGTCTCTCTCATTAAGGCCACATGGCCACACAGTGTCTCTTAGTTCTTGCAAGCTAAGCTGGAGTGAGTCTCTCTCATTAAGGCCACATTGCCACACTGTGTCTCTTAGTTCTTGCAAGCTAAGCTTGAGTCAGTCTCTCTCATTAAGGCCACATGGCCACACAGTGTCTCTTAGTTCTTGCAAGGTAAGCTGGAGTCAGTCTCTCTCATTAAGGTCACATGGGCACACTGTGTCTCTTAGTTCTTGCAAGCTAAGCTGGAGTCAGTCTTTCTCATTAAGGCCACATGGCCACACTGTGTCTCTTAGTTCTTGCAAGTTAAGCTGGAATCAGTCTATCTCATTAAGGCCACATGGCCACACTGTGTCTCTTAGTTCTTGCAAGCTAAGCTGGAGTCAGTCTCTCTCATTAAGGCCACATAGCCACACTGTGTCTCTTAGTTCTTGCAAGCTAAGCTGGAGTCAGTCTCTCTCATTAAGGCTACATGGCCACACTGTCTCTTAGTTCTTGCAAGCTAAGCTGGAGTGAGTCTCTCATTAAGGCCACATGGCCACACTGTGTCTCTTAGTTCTTGCAAGCTAAGCTGGAGTGAGTCTCTCTCATTAAGGCCACATGGCCACACAGTGTCTCTTAGTTCTTGCAAGCTAAGCTGGAGTGAGTCTCTCTCATTAAGGCCACATGGCCACACAGTGTCTCTTAGTTCTTGCAAGGTAAGCTGGAGTCAGTCTCTCTCATTAAGGTCACATGGGCACACTGTGTCTCTTAGTTCTTGCAAGCTAAGCTGGAGTCAGTCTCTCTCATTAAGGCCACATGGCCACACTGTGTCTCTTAGTTCTTGCAAGCTAAGCTTGAGTCAGTCTCTCTCATTAAGGCCACATGGCCACACAGTGTCTCTTAGTTCTTGCAAGCTAAGCTGGAATCAGTCTCTCTCATTAAGGTCACATGGTCACACTGTGTCTCTTAGTTCTTGCAAGCTAAGCTGGAGTCAGTCTCATTAAGGCCACATGGCCATACTGTGTCTCTTAGTTCTTGCAAGCTAAGCTGGAATCAGTCTCTCTCATTAAGGCCACATGGCCACACTGTCTCTTAGTTCTTGCAAGCTAAGCTGGAATCAGTCTCTCTCATTAAGGCCACATGGCCACACTGTGTCTCTTAGTTCTTGCAAGCTAAGCTGGAGTGAGTCTCTCTCATTAAGGCCACATGGCCACACAGTGTCTCTTAGTTCTTGCAAGCTAAGCTGGAGTGAGTCTCTCTCATTAAGGCCACATGGCCACACTGTGTCTCTTAGTTCTTGCAAGCTAAGCTTGAGTCAGTCTCTCTCATTAAGGCCACATGGCCACACAGTGTCTCTTAGTTCTTGCAAGGTAAGCTGGAGTCAGTCTCTCTCATTAAGGTCACATGGGCACACTGTGTCTCTTAGTTCTTGCAAGCTAAGCTGGAGTCAGTCTCTCTCATTAAGGCCACATGGCCACACTGTGTCTCTTAGTTCTTGCAAGCTAAGCTTGAGTCAGTCTCTCTCATTAAGGCCACATGGCCACACAGTGTCTCTTAGTTCTTGCAAGCTAAGCTGGAATCAGTCTCTCTCATTAAGGTCACATGGTCACACTGTGTCTCTTAGTTCTTGCAAGCTAAGCTGGAGTCAGTCTCATTAAGGCAACATGGCCACACTGTGTCTCTTAGTTCTTGCAAGCTAAGCTGGAATCAGTCTCTCTCATTAAGGCCACATGGCCACACTGTGTCTCTTAGTTCTTGCAAGCTAAGCTGGAGTCAGTCTCTCTCATTAAGGCCACATGGCCACACTGTGTCTCTTAGTTCTTGCAAGCTAAGCTGGAGTCAGTCTCTCTCATTAAGGCCACATGGCCACACAGTGTCTCTTAGTTCTTGCAAGCTAAGCTGGAATGAGTCTCTCTCATTAAGGCCACATGGCCACACTGTGTCTCTTAGTTCTTGCAAGCTAAGCTGGAGTGAGTCTCTCTCATTAAGGCCACATGGCCACGCAGTGTCTCTTAGTTCTTGCAAGCTAAGCTGGAGTGAGTCTCTCTCATTAAGGCCACATGGCCACACTGTGTCTCTTAGTTCTTGCAAGCTAAGCTTGAGTCAGTCTCTCTCATTAAGGCCACATGGTCACACAGTGTCTCTTAGTTCTTGCAAGGTAAGCTGGAGTCAGTCTCTCTCATTAAGGCCACATGGCCACACTGTCTCTTAGTTCTTGCAAGCTAAGCTGGAGTCAGTCTCTCTCATTAAGGCCACATGGCCACACTGTGTCTCTTAGTTCTTGCAAGTTAAGCTGGAATCAGTCTCTCTCATTAAGGCCACATGGCCACACTGTGTCTCTTAGTTCTTGCAAGCTAAGCTGGAGTCAGTCTCTCTCATTAAGGCCACATGGCCACACTGTGTCTCTTAGTTCTTGCAAGCTAAGCTGGAGTCAGTCTCTCTCATTAAGGCTACATGGCCACACTGTCTCTTAGTTCTTGCAAGCTAAGCTGGAGTGAGTCTCTCATTAAGGCCACATGGCCACACTGTGTCTCTTAGTTCTTGCAAGCTAAGCTGGAGTGAGTCTCTCTCATTAAGGCCACATGGCCACACAGTGTCTCTTAGTTCTTGCAAGCTAACTTGGACTCAGTCTCTCTCATTAAGGCCACATGGCCACACTGAGTCTCTTAGTTCTTGCAAGCTAAGCTGGAGTGAGTCTCTCTCATTAAGGCCACATGGCCACACTGTGTCTCTTAGTTCTTGCAAGCTAAGCTTGAGTCAGTCTCTCTCATTAAGGCCACATGGCCACACAGTATCTCTTAGTTCTTGCAAGCTAAGCTGGAGTCAGTTTCTCTCATTAAGGTCACATGGTCACACTGTGTCTCTTAGTTCTTGCAAGCTAAGCTGGAGTCAGTCTCTCTCATCAAGGCCACATGGCCACACTGTGTCTCTTAGTTCTTGCAAGCTAAGCTGGAATCAGTCTCTCTCATTAAGGCCACATGGCCACACTGTGTCTCTTAGTTCTTGCAAGCTAAGCTGGAGTGAGTCTCTCTCATTAAGGCCACATGGCCACACAGTGTCTCTTAGTTCTTGCAAGCTAAGCTGGAGTGAGTCTCTCTCATTAAGGCCACATTGCCACACTGTGTCTCTTAGTTCTTGCAAGCTAAGCTTGAGTCAGTCTCTCTCATTAAGGCCACATGGCCACACAGTGTCTCTTAGTTCTTGCAAGGTAAGCTGGAGTCAGTCTCTCTCATTAAGGTCACATGGGCACACTGTGTCTCTTAGTTCTTGCAAGCTAAGCTGGAGTCAGTCTTTCTCATTAAGGCCACATGGCCACACTGTGTCTCTTAGTTCTTGCAAGTTAAGCTGGAATCAGTCTATCTCATTAAGGCCACATGGCCACACTGTGTCTCTTAGTTCTTGCAAGCTAAGCTGGAGTCAGTCTCTCTCATTAAGGCCACTTAGCCACACTGTGTCTCTTAGTTCTTGCAAGCTAAGCTGGAGTCAGTCTCTCTCATTAAGGCTACATGGCCACACTGTCTCTTAGTTCTTGCAAGCTAAGCTGGAGTGAGTCTCTCATTAAGGCCACATGGCCACACTGTGTCTCTTAGTTCTTGCAAGCTAAGCTGGAGTGAGTCTCTCTCATTAAGGCCACATGGCCACACAGTGTCTCTTAGTTCTTGCAAGCTAAGCTGGAGTGAGTCTCTCTCATTAAGGCCACATGGCCACACAGTGTCTCTTAGTTCTTGCAAGGTAAGCTGGAGTCAGTCTCTCTCATTAAGGTCACATGGGCACACTGTGTCTCTTAGTTCTTGCAAGCTAAGCTGGAGTCAGTCTCTCTCATTAAGGCCACATGGCCACACTGTGTCTCTTAGTTCTTGCAAGCTAAGCTTGAGTCAGTCTCTCTCATTAAGGCCACATGGCCACACAGTGTCTCTTAGTTCTTGCAAGCTAAGCTGGAATCAGTCTCTCTCATTAAGGTCACATGGTCACACTGTGTCTCTTAGTTCTTGCAAGCTAAGCTGGAGTCAGTCTCATTAAGGCCACATGGCCATACTGTGTCTCTTAGTTCTTGCAAGCTAAGCTGGAATCAGTCTCTCTCATTAAGGCCACATGGCCACACTGTCTCTTAGTTCTTGCAAGCTAAGCTGGAATCAGTCTCTCTCATTAAGGCCACATGGCCACACTGTGTCTCTTAGTTCTTGCAAGCTAAGCTGGAGTGAGTCTCTCTCATTAAGGCCACATGGCCACACAGTGTCTCTTAGTTCTTGCAAGCTAAGCTGGAGTGAGTCTCTCTCATTAAGGCCACATGGCCACACTGTGTCTCTTAGTTCTTGCAAGCTAAGCTTGAGTCAGTCTCTCTCATTAAGGCCACATGGCCACACAGTGTCTCTTAGTTCTTGCAAGGTAAGCTGGAGTCAGTCTCTCTCATTAAGGTCACATGGGCACACTGTGTCTCTTAGTTCTTGCAAGCTAAGCTGGAGTCAGTCTCTCTCATTAAGGCCACATGGCCACACTGTGTCTCTTAGTTCTTGCAAGCTAAGCTTGAGTCAGTCTCTCTCATTAAGGCCACATGGCCACACAGTGTCTCTTAGTTCTTGCAAGCTAAGCTGGAATCAGTCTCTCTCATTAAGGTCACATGGTCACACTGTGTCTCTTAGTTCTTGCAAGCTAAGCTGGAGTCAGTCTCATTAAGGCAACATGGCCACACTGTGTCTCTTAGTTCTTGCAAGCTAAGCTGGAATCAGTCTCTCTCATTAAGGCCACATGGCCACACTGTGTCTCTTAGTTCTTGCAAGCTAAGCTGGAGTCAGTCTCTCTCATTAAGGCCACATGGCCACACTGTGTCTCTTAGTTCTTGCAAGCTAAGCTGGAGTCAGTCTCTCTCATTAAGGCCACATGGCCACACAGTGTCTCTTAGTTCTTGCAAGCTAAGCTGGAATGAGTCTCTCTCATTAAGGCCACATGGCCACACTGTGTCTCTTAGTTCTTGCAAGCTAAGCTGGAGTGAGTCTCTCTCATTAAGGCCACATGGCCACGCAGTGTCTCTTAGTTCTTGCAAGCTAAGCTGGAGTGAGTCTCTCTCATTAAGGCCACATGGCCACACTGTGTCTCTTAGTTCTTGCAAGCTAAGCTTGAGTCAGTCTCTCTCATTAAGGCCACATGGTCACACAGTGTCTCTTAGTTCTTGCAAGGTAAGCTGGAGTCAGTCTCTCTCATTAAGGCCACATGGCCACACTGTCTCTTAGTTCTTGCAAGCTAAGCTGGAGTCAGTCTCTCTCATTAAGGCCACATGGCCACACTGTGTCTCTTAGTTCTTGCAAGTTAAGCTGGAATCAGTCTCTCTCATTAAGGCCACATGGCCACACTGTGTCTCTTAGTTCTTGCAAGCTAAGCTGGAGTCAGTCTCTCTCATTAAGGCCACATGGCCACACTGTGTCTCTTAGTTCTTGCAAGCTAAGCTGGAGTCAGTCTCTCTCATTAAGGCTACATGGCCACACTGTCTCTTAGTTCTTGCAAGCTAAGCTGGAGTGAGTCTCTCATTAAGGCCACATGGCCACACTGTGTCTCTTAGTTCTTGCAAGCTAAGCTGGAGTGAGTCTCTCTCATTAAGGCCACATGGCCACACAGTGTCTCTTAGTTCTTGCAAGCTAACTTGGACTCAGTCTCTCTCATTAAGGCCACATGGCCACACTGAGTCTCTTAGTTCTTGCAAGCTAAGCTGGAGTGAGTCTCTCTCATTAAGGCCACATGGCCACACTGTGTCTCTTAGTTCTTGCAAGCTAAGCTTGAGTCAGTCTCTCTCATTAAGGCCACATGGCCACACAGTATCTCTTAGTTCTTGCAAGCTAAGCTGGAGTCAGTTTCTCTCATTAAGGTCACATGGTCACACTGTGTCTCTTAGTTCTTGCAAGCTAAGCTGGAGTCAGTCTCTCTCATCAAGGCCACATGGCCACACTGTGTCTCTTAGTTCTTGCAAGCTAAGCTGGAATCAGTCTCTCTCATTAAGGCCACATGGCCACACTGTGTCTCTTAGTTCTTGCAAGCTAAGCTGGAGTGAGTCTCTCTCATTAAGGCCACATGGCCACACAGTGTCTCTTAGTTCTTGCAAGCTAAGCTGGAGTGAGTCTCTCTCATTAAGGCCACATTGCCACACTGTGTCTCTTAGTTCTTGCAAGCTAAGCTTGAGTCAGTCTCTCTCATTAAGGCCACATGGCCACACAGTGTCTCTTAGTTCTTGCAAGGTAAGCTGGAGTCAGTCTCTCTCATTAAGGTCACATGGGCACACTGTGTCTCTTAGTTCTTGCAAGCTAAGCTGGAGTCAGTCTTTCTCATTAAGGCCACATGGCCACACTGTGTCTCTTAGTTCTTGCAAGTTAAGCTGGAATCAGTCTATCTCATTAAGGCCACATGGCCACACTGTGTCTCTTAGTTCTTGCAAGCTAAGCTGGAGTCAGTCTCTCTCATTAAGGCCACTTAGCCACACTGTGTCTCTTAGTTCTTGCAAGCTAAGCTGGAGTCAGTCTCTCTCATTAAGGCTACATGGCCACACTGTCTCTTAGTTCTTGCAAGCTAAGCTGGAGTGAGTCTCTCATTAAGGCCACATGGCCACACTGTGTCTCTTAGTTCTTGCAAGCTAAGCTGGAGTGAGTCTCTCTCATTAAGGCCACATGGCCACACAGTGTCTCTTAGTTCTTGCAAGCTAAGCTGGAGTGAGTCTCTCTCATTAAGGCCACATGGCCACACTGTGTCTCTTAGTTCTTGCAAGCTAAGCTTGAGTCAGTCTCTCTCATTAAGGCCACATGGCCACACAGTGTCTCTTAGTTCTTGCAAGGTAAGCTGGAGTCAGTCTCTCTCATTAAGGTCACATGGGCACACTGTGTCTCTTAGTTCTTGCAAGCTAAGCTGGAGTCAGTCTCTCTCATTAAGGCCACATGGCCACACTGTGTCTCTTAGTTCTTGCAAGCTAAGCTTGAGTCAGTCTCTCTCATTAAGGCCACATGGCCACACAGTGTCTCTTAGTTCTTGCAAGCTAAGCTGGAATCAGTCTCTCTCATTAAGGTCACATGGTCACACTGTGTCTCTTAGTTCTTGCAAGCTAAGCTGGAGTCAGTCTCATTAAGGCCACATGGCCACACTGTGTCTCTTAGTTCTTGCAAGCTAAGCTGGAATCAGTCTCTCTCATTAAGGCCACATGGCCACACTGTCTCTTAGTTCTTGCAAGCTAAGCTGGAATCAGTCTCTCTCATTAAGGCCACATGGCCACACTGTGTCTCTTAGTTCTTGCAAGCTAAGCTGGAGTGAGTCTCTCTCATTAAGGCCACATGGCCACACAGTGTCTCTTAGTTCTTGCAAGCTAAGCTGGAGTGAGTCTCTCTCATTAAGGCCACATGGCCACACTGTGTCTCTTAGTTCTTGCAAGCTAAGCTTGAGTCAGTCTCTCTCATTAAGGCCACATGGCCACACAGTGTCTCTTAGTTCTTGCAAGGTAAGCTGGAGTCAGTCTCTCTCATTAAGGTCACATGGGCACACTGTGTCTCTTAGTTCTTGCAAGCTAAGCTGGAGTCAGTCTCTCTCATTAAGGCCACATGGCCACACTGTGTCTCTTAGTTCTTGCAAGCTAAGCTTGAGTCAGTCTCTCTCATTAAGGCCACATGGCCACACAGTGTCTCTTAGTTCTTGCAAGCTAAGCTGGAATCAGTCTCTCTCATTAAGGTCACATGGTCACACTGTGTCTCTTAGTTCTTGCAAGCTAAGCTGGAGTCAGTCTCATTAAGGCAACATGGCCACACTGTGTCTCTTAGTTCTTGCAAGCTAAGCTGGAATCAGTCTCTCTCATTAAGGCCACATGGCCACACTGTGTCTCTTAGTTCTTGCAAGCTAAGCTGGAGTCAGTCTCTCTCATTAAGGCCACATGGCCACACTGTGTCTCTTAGTTCTTGCAAGCTAAGCTGGAGTCAGTCTCTCTCATTAAGGCCACATGGCCACACTGTCTCTTAGTTCTTGCAAGCTAAGCTGGAGTGAGTCTCTCTCATTAAGGCCACATGGCCACACAGTGTCTCTTAGTTCTTGCAAGCTAAGCTGGAGTGAGTCTCTCTCATTAAGGCCACATGGCCACACTGTGTCTCTTAGTTCTTGCAAGCTAAGCTTGAGTCAGTCTCTCTCATTAAGGCCACATGGCCACACAGTGTCTCTTAGTTCTTGCAAGGTAAGCTGGAGTCAGTCTCTCTCATTAAGGTCACATGGGCACACTGTGTCTCTTAGTTCTTGCAAGCTAAGCTGGAGTCAGTCTCTCTCATTAAGGCCACATGGCCACACTGTCTCTTAGTTCTTGCAAGCTAAGCTGGAATCAGTCTCTCTCATTAAGGCCACATGGCCACACTGTCTCTTAGTTCTTGCAAGCTAAGCTGGAGTGAGTCTCTCTCATTAAGGCCACATGGCCACACAGTGTCTCTTAGTTCTTGCAAGCTAAGCTGGAGTGAGTCTCTCTCATTAAGGCCACATGGCCACACTGTGTCTCTTAGTTCTTGCAAGCTAAGCTTGAGTCAGTCTCTCTCATTAAGGCCACATGGCCACACAGTGTCTCTTTAGTTCTTGCAAGGTAAGCTGGAGTCAGTCTCTCTCATTAAGGTCACATGGGCACACTGTGTCTCTTAGTTCTTGCAAGCTAAGCTGGAGTCAGTCTCTCTCATTAAGGCCACATGGCCACACTGTGTCTCTTAGTTCTTGCAAGTTAAGCTGGAATCAGTCTCTCTCATTAAGGTCACATGGGCACACTGTGTCTCTTAGTTCTTGCAAGCTAAGCTGGAGTCAGTCTCTCTCATTAAGGCCACATGGCCACACTGTGTCTCTTAGTTCTTGCAAGCTAAGCTTGAGTCAGTCTCTCTCATTAAGGCCACATGGCCACACAGTGTCTCTTAGTTCTTGCAAGCTAAGCTGGAATCAGTCTCTCTCATTAAGGTCACATGGTCACACTGTGTCTCTTAGTTCTTGCAAGCTAAGCTGGAGTCAGTCTCATTAAGGCAACATGGCCACACTGTGTCTCTTAGTTCTTGCAAGCTAAGCTGGAATCAGTCTCTCTCATTAAGGCCACATGGCCACACTGTGTCTCTTAGTTCTTGCAAGCTAAGCTGGAGTCAGTCTCTCTCATTAAGGCCACATGGCCACACTGTGTCTCTTAGTTCTTGCAAGCTAAGCTGGAGTCAGTCTCTCTCATTAAGGCCACATGGCCACACAGTGTCTCTTAGTTCTTGCAAGCTAAGCTGGAATGAGTCTCTCTCATTAAGGCCACATGGCCACACTGTGTCTCTTAGTTCTTGCAAGCTAAGCTGGAGTGAGTCTCTCTCATTAAGGCCACATGGCCACGCAGTGTCTCTTAGTTCTTGCAAGCTAAGCTGGAGTGAGTCTCTCTCATTAAGGCCACATGGCCACACTGTGTCTCTTAGTTCTTGCAAGCTAAGCTTGAGTCAGTCTCTCTCATTAAGGCCACATGGTCACACAGTGTCTCTTAGTTCTTGCAAGGTAAGCTGGAGTCAGTCTCTCTCATTAAGGCCACATGGCCACACTGTCTCTTAGTTCTTGCAAGCTAAGCTGGAGTCAGTCTCTCTCATTAAGGCCACATGGCCACACTGTGTCTCTTAGTTCTTGCAAGTTAAGCTGGAATCAGTCTCTCTCATTAAGGCCACATGGCCACACTGTGTCTCTTAGTTCTTGCAAGCTAAGCTGGAGTCAGTCTCTCTCATTAAGGCCACATGGCCACACTGTGTCTCTTAGTTCTTGCAAGCTAAGCTGGAGTCAGTCTCTCTCATTAAGGCTACATGGCCACACTGTCTCTTAGTTCTTGCAAGCTAAGCTGGAGTGAGTCTCTCATTAAGGCCACATGGCCACACTGTGTCTCTTAGTTCTTGCAAGCTAAGCTGGAGTGAGTCTCTCTCATTAAGGCCACATGGCCACACAGTGTCTCTTAGTTCTTGCAAGCTAACTTGGACTCAGTCTCTCTCATTAAGGCCACATGGCCACACTGAGTCTCTTAGTTCTTGCAAGCTAAGCTGGAGTGAGTCTCTCTCATTAAGGCCACATGGCCACACTGTGTCTCTTAGTTCTTGCAAGCTAAGCTTGAGTCAGTCTCTCTCATTAAGGCCACATGGCCACACAGTATCTCTTAGTTCTTGCAAGCTAAGCTGGAGTCAGTTTCTCTCATTAAGGTCACATGGTCACACTGTGTCTCTTAGTTCTTGCAAGCTAAGCTGGAGTCAGTCTCTCTCATCAAGGCCACATGGCCACACTGTGTCTCTTAGTTCTTGCAAGCTAAGCTGGAATCAGTCTCTCTCATTAAGGCCACATGGCCACACTGTGTCTCTTAGTTCTTGCAAGCTAAGCTGGAGTGAGTCTCTCTCATTAAGGCCACATGGCCACACAGTGTCTCTTAGTTCTTGCAAGCTAAGCTGGAGTGAGTCTCTCTCATTAAGGCCACATTGCCACACTGTGTCTCTTAGTTCTTGCAAGCTAAGCTTGAGTCAGTCTCTCTCATTAAGGCCACATGGCCACACAGTGTCTCTTAGTTCTTGCAAGGTAAGCTGGAGTCAGTCTCTCTCATTAAGGTCACATGGGCACACTGTGTCTCTTAGTTCTTGCAAGCTAAGCTGGAGTCAGTCTTTCTCATTAAGGCCACATGGCCACACTGTGTCTCTTAGTTCTTGCAAGTTAAGCTGGAATCAGTCTATCTCATTAAGGCCACATGGCCACACTGTGTCTCTTAGTTCTTGCAAGCTAAGCTGGAGTCAGTCTCTCTCATTAAGGCCACTTAGCCACACTGTGTCTCTTAGTTCTTGCAAGCTAAGCTGGAGTCAGTCTCTCTCATTAAGGCTACATGGCCACACTGTCTCTTAGTTCTTGCAAGCTAAGCTGGAGTGAGTCTCTCATTAAGGCCACATGGCCACACTGTGTCTCTTAGTTCTTGCAAGCTAAGCTGGAGTGAGTCTCTCTCATTAAGGCCACATGGCCACACAGTGTCTCTTAGTTCTTGCAAGCTAAGCTGGAGTGAGTCTCTCTCATTAAGGCCACATGGCCACACTGTGTCTCTTAGTTCTTGCAAGCTAAGCTTGAGTCAGTCTCTCTCATTAAGGCCACATGGCCACACAGTGTCTCTTAGTTCTTGCAAGGTAAGCTGGAGTCAGTCTCTCTCATTAAGGTCACATGGGCACACTGTGTCTCTTAGTTCTTGCAAGCTAAGCTGGAGTCAGTCTCTCTCATTAAGGCCACATGGCCACACTGTGTCTCTTAGTTCTTGCAAGCTAAGCTTGAGTCAGTCTCTCTCATTAAGGCCACATGGCCACACAGTGTCTCTTAGTTCTTGCAAGCTAAGCTGGAATCAGTCTCTCTCATTAAGGTCACATGGTCACACTGTGTCTCTTAGTTCTTGCAAGCTAAGCTGGAGTCAGTCTCATTAAGGCCACATGGCCACACTGTGTCTCTTAGTTCTTGCAAGCTAAGCTGGAATCAGTCTCTCTCATTAAGGCCACATGGCCACACTGTCTCTTAGTTCTTGCAAGCTAAGCTGGAATCAGTCTCTCTCATTAAGGCCACATGGCCACACTGTGTCTCTTAGTTCTTGCAAGCTAAGCTGGAGTGAGTCTCTCTCATTAAGGCCACATGGCCACACAGTGTCTCTTAGTTCTTGCAAGCTAAGCTGGAGTGAGTCTCTCTCATTAAGGCCACATGGCCACACTGTGTCTCTTAGTTCTTGCAAGCTAAGCTTGAGTCAGTCTCTCTCATTAAGGCCACATGGCCACACAGTGTCTCTTAGTTCTTGCAAGGTAAGCTGGAGTCAGTCTCTCTCATTAAGGTCACATGGGCACACTGTGTCTCTTAGTTCTTGCAAGCTAAGCTGGAGTCAGTCTCTCTCATTAAGGCCACATGGCCACACTGTGTCTCTTAGTTCTTGCAAGCTAAGCTTGAGTCAGTCTCTCTCATTAAGGCCACATGGCCACACAGTGTCTCTTAGTTCTTGCAAGCTAAGCTGGAATCAGTCTCTCTCATTAAGGTCACATGGTCACACTGTGTCTCTTAGTTCTTGCAAGCTAAGCTGGAGTCAGTCTCATTAAGGCAACATGGCCACACTGTGTCTCTTAGTTCTTGCAAGCTAAGCTGGAATCAGTCTCTCTCATTAAGGCCACATGGCCACACTGTGTCTCTTAGTTCTTGCAAGCTAAGCTGGAGTCAGTCTCTCTCATTAAGGCCACATGGCCACACTGTGTCTCTTAGTTCTTGCAAGCTAAGCTGGAGTCAGTCTCTCTCATTAAGGCCACATGGCCACACTGTCTCTTAGTTCTTGCAAGCTAAGCTGGAGTGAGTCTCTCTCATTAAGGCCACATGGCCACACAGTGTCTCTTAGTTCTTGCAAGCTAAGCTGGAGTGAGTCTCTCTCATTAAGGCCACATGGCCACACTGTGTCTCTTAGTTCTTGCAAGCTAAGCTTGAGTCAGTCTCTCTCATTAAGGCCACATGGCCACACAGTGTCTCTTAGTTCTTGCAAGGTAAGCTGGAGTCAGTCTCTCTCATTAAGGTCACATGGGCACACTGTGTCTCTTAGTTCTTGCAAGCTAAGCTGGAGTCAGTCTCTCTCATTAAGGCCACATGGCCACACTGTCTCTTAGTTCTTGCAAGCTAAGCTGGAATCAGTCTCTCTCATTAAGGCCACATGGCCACACTGTCTCTTAGTTCTTGCAAGCTAAGCTGGAGTGAGTCTCTCTCATTAAGGCCACATGGCCACACAGTGTCTCTTAGTTCTTGCAAGCTAAGCTGGAGTGAGTCTCTCTCATTAAGGCCACATGGCCACACTGTGTCTCTTAGTTCTTGCAAGCTAAGCTTGAGTCAGTCTCTCTCATTAAGGCCACATGGCCACACAGTGTCTCTTTAGTTCTTGCAAGGTAAGCTGGAGTCAGTCTCTCTCATTAAGGTCACATGGGCACACTGTGTCTCTTAGTTCTTGCAAGCTAAGCTGGAGTCAGTCTCTCTCATTAAGGCCACATGGCCACACTGTGTCTCTTAGTTCTTGCAAGTTAAGCTGGAATCAGTCTCTCTCATTATGGCCACATGGCCACACTGTGTCTCTTAGTTCTTGCAAGCTAAGCTTGAGTCAGTCTCTCTCATTAAGGCCACATGGCCACACAGTGTCTCTTAGTTCTTGCAAGCTAAGCTGGAGTCAGTCTCTCTCATTAAGGTCACATGGTCACACTGTGTCTCTTAGTTCTTGCAAGCTAAGCTGGAGTCAGTCTCTCTCATTAAGGCCACATGGCCACACTGTGTCTCTTAGTTCTTGCAAGCTAAGCTGGAATCAGTCTCTCTCATTAAGGCCACATGGCCACACAGTGTCTCTTAGTTCTTGCAAGCTAAGCTGGAGTGAGTCTCTCTCATTAAGGCCACATGGCCACACAGTGTCTCTTAGTTCTTGCAAGGTAAGCTGGAGTCAGTCTCTCTCATTAAGGTCACATGGGCACACTGTGTCTCTTAGTTCTTGCAAGCTAAGCTGGAGTCAGTCTCTCTCATTAAGGCCACATGGCCACACTGTCTCTTAGTTCTTGCAAGCTAAGCTGGAATGAGTCTCTCTCATTAAGGCCACATGGCCACACTGTGTCTCTTAGTTCTTGCAAGCTAAGCTGGAGTGAGTCTCTCTCATTAAGGCCACATGGCCACACTGTGTCTCTTAGTTCTTGCAAGCTAAGCTTGAGTCAGTCTCTCTCATTAAGGCCACATGGTCACACAGTGTCTCTTAGTTCTTGCAAGGTAAGCTGGAGTCAGTCTCTCTCATTAAGGCCACATGGCCACACTGTGTCTCTTAGTTCTTGCAAGCTAAGCTTGAGTCAGTCTCTCTCATTAAGGCCACATGGTCACACAGTGTCTCTTAGTTCTTGCAAGGTAAGCTGGAGTCAGTCTCTCTCATTAAGGTCACATGGGCACACTGTGTCTCTTAGTTCTTGCAAGCTAAGCTGGAGTCAGTCTCTCTCATTAAGGCCACATGGCCACACTGTGTCTCTTAGTTCTTGCAAGTTAAGCTGGAATCAGTCTCTCTCATTAAGGCCACATGGCCACACTGTTTCTCTTAGTTCTTGCAAGCTAAGCTGGAGTCAGTCTCTCTCATTAAGGCCACATGGCCACACTGTGTCTCTTAGTTCTTGCAAGCTAAGCTGGAGTCAGTCTCTCTCATTAAGGCTACATGGCCACACTGTCTCTTAGTTCTTGCAAGCTAAGCTGGAGTGAGTCTCTCATTAAGGCCACATGGCCACACTGTGTCTCTTAGTTCTTGCAAGCTAAGCTGGAGTGAGTCTCTCTCATTAAGGCCACATGGCCACACAGTGTCTCTTAGTTCTTGCAAGCTAACTTGGAGTCAGTCTCTCTCATTAAGGCCACATGGCCACACTGAGTCTCTTAGTTCTTGCAAGCTAAGCTGGAGTGAGTCTCTCTCATTAAGGCCACATGGCCACACTGTGTCTCTTAGTTCTTGCAAGCTAAGCTTGAGTCAGTCTCTCTCATTAAGGCCACATGGCCACACAGTATCTCTTAGTTCTTGCAAGCTAAGCTGGAGTCAGTTTCTCTCATTAAGGTCACATGGTCACACTGTGTCTCTTAGTTCTTGCAAGCTAAGCTGGAGTCAGTCTCTCTCATCAAGGCCACATGGCCACACTGTGTCTCTTAGTTCTTGCAAGCTAAGCTGGAATCAGTCTCTCTCATTAAGGCCACATGGCCACACTGTGTCTCTTAGTTCTTGCAAGCTAAGCTGGAGTCAGTCTCTCTCATTAAGGCCACATGGCCACACTGTGTCTCTTAGTTCTTGCAAGCTAAGCTGGAGTCAGTCTCTCTCATTAAGGCTACATGGCCACACTGTCTCTTAGTTCTTGCAAGCTAAGCTGGAGTGAGTCTCTCATTAAGGCCACATGGCCACACTGTGTCTCTTAGTTCTTGCAAGCTAAGCTGGAGTGAGTCTCTCTCATTAAGGCCACATGGCCACACAGTGTCTCTTAGTTCTTGCAAGCTAAGCTGGAGTGAGTCTCTCTCATTAAGGCCACATGGCCACACTGTGTCTCTTAGTTCTTGCAAGCTAAGCTTGAGTCAGTCTCTCTCATTAAGGCCACATGGCCACACAGTGTCTCTTAGTTCTTGCAAGGTAAGCTGGAGTCAGTCTCTCTCATTAAGGCCACATGGCCACACTGTGTCTCTTAGTTCTTGCAAGCTAAGCTTGAGTCAGTCTCTCTCATTAAGGCCACATGGCCACACAGTGTCTCTTAGTTCTTGCAAGCTAAGCTGGAATCAGTCTCTCTCATTAAGGTCACATGGTCACACTGTGTCTCTTAGTTCTTGCAAGCTAAGCTGGAGTCAGTCTCATTAAGGCCACTTGGCCACACTGTGTCTCTTAGTTCTTGCAAGCTAAGCTGGAATCAGTCTCTCTCATTAAGGCCACATGGCCACACTGTCTCTTAGTTCTTGCAAGCTAAGCTGGAATCAGTCTCTCTCATTAAGGCCACATGGCCACACTGTGTCTCTTAGTTCTTGCAAGCTAAGCTGGAGTGAGTCTCTCTCATTAAGGCCACATGGCCACACAGTGTCTCTTAGTTCTTGCAAGCTAAGCTGGAGTGAGTCTCTCTCATTAAGGCCACATGGCCACACTGTGTCTCTTAGTTCTTGCAAGCTAAGCTTGAGTCAGTCTCTCTCATTAAGGCCACATGGCCACACAGTGTCTCTTAGTTCTTGCAAGGTAAGCTGGAATCAGTCTCTCTCATTAAGGCCACATGGCCACACTGTCTCTTAGTTCTTGCAAGCTAAGCTGGAATCAGTCTCTCTCATTAAGGCCACATGGCCACACTGTGTCTCTTAGTTCTTGCAAGCTAAGCTGGAGTGAGTCTCTCTCATTAAGGCCACATGGCCACACAGTGTCTCTTAGTTCTTGCAAGGTAAGCTGGAGTCAGTCTCTCTCATTAAGGCCACATGGCCACACTGTGTCTCTTAGTTCTTGCAATCTAAGCTTGAGTCAGTCTCTCTCATTAAGGCCACATGGCCACACAGTGTCTCTTAGTTCTTGCAAGCTAAGCTGGAATCAGTCTCTCTCATTAAGGTCACATGGTCACACTGTGTCTCTTAGTTCTTGCAAGCTAAGCTGGAGTCAGTCTCATTAAGGCCACTTGGCCACACTGTGTCTCTTAGTTCTTGCAAGCTAAGCTGGAATCAGTCTCTCTCATTAAGGCCACATGGCCACACTGTCTCTTAGTTCTTGCAAGCTAAGCTGGAATCAGTCTCTCTCATTAAGGCCACATGGCCACACTGTGTCTCTTAGTTCTTGCAAGCTAAGCTGGAGTGAGTCTCTCTCATTAAGGCCACATGGCCACACAGTGTCTCTTAGTTCTTGCAAGCTAAGCTGGAGTGAGTCTCTCTCATTAAGGCCACATGGCCACACTGTGTCTCTTAGTTCTTGCAAGCTAAGCTTGAGTCAGTCTCTCTCATTAAGGCCACATGGCCACACAGTGTCTCTTAGTTCTTGCAAGGTAAGCTGGAGTCAGTCTCTCTCATTAAGGCCACATGGCCACACTGTCTCTTAGTTCTTGCAAGCTAAGCTGGAGTGAGTCTCTCTCATTAAGGCCACATGGCCACACAGTGTCTCTTAGTTCTTGCAAGCTAAGCTGGAGTGAGTCTCTCTCATTAAGGCCGCATGGCCACACAGTGTCTCTTAGTTCTTGCAAGGTAAGCTGGAGTCAGTCTCTCTCATTAAGGTCACATGGGCACACTGTGTCTCTTAGTTCTTGCAAGCTAAGCTGGAGTCAGTCTCTCTCATTAAGGCCACATGGCCACACTGTCTCTTAGTTCTTGCAAGCTAAGCTGGAGTGAGTCTCTCTCATTAAGGCCACATGGCCACACAGTGTCTCTTAGTTCTTGCAAGCTAAGCTGGAGTGAGTCTCTCTCATTAAGGCCACATGGCCACACTGTGTCTCTTAGTTCTTGCAAGCTAAGCTTGAGTCAGTCTCTCTCATTAAGGCCACATGGCCACACAGTGTCTCTTAGTTCTTGCAAGCTAAGCTGGAGTGAGTCTCTCTCATTAAGGCCACATGGCCACACTGTGTCTCTTAGTTCTTGCAAGCTAAGCTTGAGTCAGTCTCTCTCATTAAGGCCGCATGGCCACACAGTGTCTCTTAGTTCTTGCAAGGTAAGCTGGAGTCAGTCTCTCTCATTAAGGTCACATGGGCACACTGTGTCTCTTAGTTCTTGCAAGCTAAGCTGGAGTCAGTCTCTCTCATTAAGGCCACATGGCCACACTGTCTCTTAGTTCTTGCAAGCTAAGCTGGAGTGAGTCTCTCTCATTAAGGCCACATGGCCACACAGTGTCTCTTAGTTCTTGCAAGCTAAGCTGGAGTGAGTCTCTCTCATTAAGGCCACATGGCCACACTGTGTCTCTTAGTTCTTGCAAGCTAAGCTTGAGTCAGTCTCTCTCATTAAGGCCACATGGCCACACAGTGTCTCTTTAGTTCATGCAAGGTAAGCTGGAGTCAGTCTCTCTCATTAAGGTCACATGGGCACACTGTGTCTCTTAGTTCTTGCAAGCTAAGCTGGAGTCAGTCTCTCTCATTAAGGCCACATGGCCACACTGTGTCTCTTAGTTCTTGCAAGTTAAGCTGGAATCAGTCTCTCTCATTAAGGCCACATGGCCACACTGTGTCTCTTAGTTCTTGCAAGCTAAGCTTGAGTCAGTCTCTCTCATTAAGGCCACATGGCCACACAGTGTCTCTTAGTTCTTGCAAGCTAAGCTGGAGTCAGTCTCTCTCATTAAGGTCACATGGTCACACTGTGTCTCTTAGTTCTTGCAAGCTAAGCTGGAGTCAGTCTCTCTCATTAAGGCCACATGGCCACACTGTGTCTCTTAGTTCTTGCAAGCTAAGCTGGAATCAGTCTCTCTCATTAAGGCCACATGGCCACACAGTGTCTCTTAGTTCTTGCAAGCTAAGCTGGAGTGAGTCTCTCTCATTAAGGCCACATGGCCACACTGTGTCTCTTAGTTCTTGCAAGCTAAGCTTGAGTCAGTCTCTCTCATTAAGGCCACATGGCCACACAGTGTCTCTTAGTTCTTGCAAGGTAAGCTGGAGTCAGTCTCTCTCTTTAAGGTCACAATGGGCACACTGTGTCTCTTAGTTCTTGCAAGCTAAGCTGGAGTCAGTCTCTCTCATTAAGGCCACATGGCCACACTGTCTCTTAGTTCTTGCAAGCTAAGCTGGAATGAGTCTCTCTCATTAAGGCCACATGGCCACACTGTGTCTCTTAGTTCTTGCAAGCTAAGCTGGAGTGAGTCTCTCTCATTAAGGCCACATTGCCACACTGTGTCTCTTAGTTCTTGCAAGCTAAGCTGGAGTGAGTCTCTCTCATTAAGGCCACATTGCCACACTGTGTCTCTTAGTTCTTGCAAGCTAAGCTTGAGTCAGTCTCTCTCATTAAGGCCACATGGCCACACAGTGTCTCTTAGTTCTTGCAAGGTAAGCTGGAGTCAGTCTCTCTCATTAAGGTCACATGGGCACACTGTGTCTCTTAGTTCTTGCAAGCTAAGCTGGAGTCAGTCTCTCTCATTAAGGCCACATGGCCACACTGTGTCTCTTAGTTCTTGCAAGTTAAGCTGGAATCAGTCTATCTCATTAAGGCCACATGGCCACACTGTGTCTCTTAGTTCTTGCAAGCTAAGCTGGAGTCAGTCTCTCTCATTAAGGCCACATGGCCACACTGTGTCTCTTAGTTCTTGCAAGCTAAGCTGGAGTCAGTCTCTCTCATCAAGGCTACATGGCCACACTGTCTCTTAGTTCTTGCAAGCTAAGCTGGAGTGAGTCTCTCATTAAGGCCACATGGCCACACTGTGTCTCTTAGTTCTTGCAAGCTAAGCTGGAGTGAGTCTCTCTCATTAAGGCCACATGGCCACACAGTGTCTCTTAGTTCTTGCAAGCTAAGCTGGAGTGAGTCTCTCTCATTAAGGCCACATGGCCACACTGTGTCTCTTAGTTCTTGCAAGCTAAGCTTGAGTCAGTCTCTCTCATTAAGGCCACATGGCCACACAGTGTCTCTTAGTTCTTGCAAGGTAAGCTGGAGTCAGTCTCTCTCATTAAGGTCACATGGGCACACTGTGTCTCTTAGTTCTTGCAAGCTAAGCTGGAGTCAGTCTCTCTCATTAAGGCCACATGGCCACACTGTGTCTCTTAGTTCTTGCAAGCTAAGCTGGAGTCAGTCTCTCTCATTAAGGCTACATGGCCACACTGTCTCTTAGTTCTTGCAAGCTAAGCTGGAGTGAGTCTCTCATTAAGGCCACATGGCCACACTGTGTCTCTTAGTTCTTGCAAGCTAAGCTGGAGTGAGTCTCTCTCATTAAGGCCACATGGCCACACAGTGTCTCTTAGTTCTTGCAAGCTAAGCTGGAGTGAGTCTCTCTCATTAAGGCCACATGGCCACACTGTGTCTCTTAGTTCTTGCAAGCTAAGCTTGAGTCAGTCTCTCTCATTAAGGACACATGGCCACACAGTGTCTCTTAGTTCTTGCAAGGTAAGCTGGAGTCAGTCTCTCTCATTAAGGTCACATGGGCACACTGTGTCTCTTAGTTCTTGCAAGCTAAGCTGGAGTCAGTCTCTCTCATTAAGGCCACATGGCCACACTGTGTCTCTTAGTTCTTGCAAGCTAAGCTTGAGTCAGTCTCTCTCATTAAGGCCACATGGCCACACAGTGTCTCTTAGTTCTTGCAAGCTAAGCTGGAATCAGCCTCTCTCATTAAGGTCACATGGTCACACTGTGTCTCTTAGTTCTTGCAAGCTAAGCTGGAGTCAGTCTCATTAAGGCCACATGGCCACACTGTGTCTCTTAGTTCTTGCAAGCTAAGCTGGAATCAGTCTCTCTCATTAAGGCCACATGGCCACACTGTCTCTTAGTTCTTGCAAGCTAAGCTGGAATCAGTCTCTCTCATTAAGGCCACATGGCCACACTGTGTCTCTTAGTTCTTGCAAGCTAAGCTGGAGTGAGTCTCTCTCATTAAGGCCACATGGCCACACAGTGTCTCTTAGTTCTTGCAAGCTAAGCTGGAGTGAGTCTCTCTCATTAAGGCCACATGGCCACACTGTGTCTCTTAGTTCTTGCAAGCTAAGCTTGAGTCAGTCTCTCTCATTAAGGCCACATGGCCACACAGTGTCTCTTAGTTCTTGCAAGGTAAGCTGGAGTCAGTCTCTCTCATTAAGGTCACATGGGCACACTGTGTCTCTTAGTTCTTGCAAGCTAAGCTGGAGTCAGTCTCTCTCATTAAGGCCACATGGCCACACTGTGTCTCTTAGTTCTTGCAAGCTAAGCTTGAGTCAGTCTCTCTCATTAAGGCCACATGGCCACACAGTGTCTCTTAGTTCTTGCAAGCTAAGCTGGAATCAGTCTCTCTCATTAAGGTCACATGGTCACACTGTGTCTCTTAGTTCTTGCAAGCTAAGCTGGAGTCAGTCTCATTAAGGCAACATGGCCACACTGTGTCTCTTAGTTCTTGCAAGCTAAGCTGGAATCAGTCTCTCTCATTAAGGCCACATGGCCACACTGTGTCTCTTAGTTCTTGCAAGCTAAGCTGGAGTCAGTCTCTCTCATTAAGGCCACATGGCCACACTGTGTCTCTTAGTTCTTGCAAGCTAAGCTGGAGTCAGTCTCTCTCATTAAGGCCACATGGCCACACAGTGTCTCTTAGTTCTTGCAAGCTAAGCTGGAGTGAGTCTCTCTCATTAAGGCCACATGGCCACACTGTGTCTCTTAGTTCTTGCAAGCTAAGCTTGAGTCAGTCTCTCTCATTAAGGCCACATGGCCACACAGTGTCTCTTAGTTCTTGCAAGGTAAGCTGGAGTCAGTCTCTCTCATTAAGGTCACATGGGCACACTGTGTCTCTTAGTTCTTGCAAGCTAAGCTGGAGTCAGTCTCTCTCATTAAGGCCACATGGCCACACTGTCTCTTAGTTCTTGCAAGCTAAGCTGGAATCAGTCTCTCTCATTAAGGCCACATGGCCACACTGTCTCTTAGTTCTTGCAAGCTAAGCTGGAGTGAGTCTCTCTCATTAAGGCCACATGGCCACACAGTGTCTCTTAGTTCTTGCAAGCTAAGCTGGAATCAGTCTCTCTCATTAAGGCCACATGGCCACACTGTCTCTTAGTTCTTGCAAGCTAAGCTGGAGTCAGTCTCTCTCATTAAGGCCACATGGCCACACTGTGTCTCTTAGTTCTTGCAAGCTAAGCTTGAGTCAGTCTCTCTCATTAAGGCCACATGGCCACACAGTGTCTCTTAGTTCTTGCAAGGTAAGCTGGAGTCAGTCTCTCTCATTAAGGTCACATGGGCACACTGTGTCTCTTAGTTCTTGCAAGCTAAGCTGGAGTCAGTCTCTCTCATTAAGGCCACATGGCCACACTGTCTCTTAGTTCTTGCAAGCTAAGCTGGAATCAGTCTCTCTCATTAAGGCCACATGGCCACACTGTCTCTTAGTTCTTGCAAGCTAAGCTGGAGTGAGTCTCTCTCATTAAGGCCACATGGCCACACAGTGTCTCTTAGTTCTTGCAAGCTAAGCTGGAATCAGTCTCTCTCATTAAGGCCACATGGCCACACTGTCTCTTAGTTCTTGCAAGCTAAGCTGGAGTCAGTCTCTCTCATTAAGGCCACATGGCCACACTGTGTCTCTTAGTTCTTGCAAGCTAAGCTTGAGTCAGTCTCTCTCATTAAGGCCACATGGCCACACAGTGTCTCTTAGTTCTTGCAAGGTAAGCTGGAGTCAGTCTCTCTCATTAAGGTCACATGGGCACACTGTGTCTCTTAGTTCTTGCAAGCTAAGCTGGAGTCAGTCTCTCTCATTAAGGCCACATGGCCACACTGTGTCTCTTAGTTCTTGCAAGCTAAGTTTGAGTCAGTCTCTCTCATTAAGGCCACATGGCCACACAGTGTCTCTTAGTTCTTGCAAGCTAAGCTGGAATCAGTCTCTCTCATTAAGGTCACATGGTCACACTGTGTCTCTTAGTTCTTGCAAGCTAAGCTGGAGTCAGTCTCATTAATGCCACATGGCCACACTGTGTCTCTTAGTTCTTGCAAGCTAAGCTGGAATCAGTCTCTCTCATTAAGGCCACATGGCCACACTGTCTCTTAGTTCTTGCAAGCTAAGCTGGAATCAGTCTCTCTCATTAAGGCCACATGGCCACACTGTGTCTCTTAGTTCTTGCAAGCTAAGCTGGAGTGAGTCTCTCTCATTAAGGCCACATGGCCACACAGTGTCTCTTAGTTCTTGCAAGCTAAGCTGGAGTGAGTCTCTCTCATTAAGGCCACATGGCCACACTGTGTCTCTTAGTTCTTGCAAGCTAAGCTTGAGTCAGTCTCTCTCATTAAGGCCACATGGCCACACAGTGTCTCTTAGTTCTTGCAAGGTAAGCTGGAGTCAGTCTCTCTCATTAAGGTCACATGGGCACACTGTGTCTCTTAGTTCTTGCAAGCTAAGCTGGAGTCAGTCTCTCTCATTAAGGCCACATGGCCACACTGTGTCTCTTAGTTCTTGCAAGCTAAGCTTGAGTCAGTCTCTCTCATTAAGGCCACATGGCCACACAGTGTCTCTTAGTTCTTGCAAGCTAAGCTGGAATCAGTCTCTCTCATTAAGGTCACATGGTCACACTGTGTCTCTTAGTTCTTGCAAGCTAAGCTGGAGTCAGTCTCATTAAGGCAACATGGCCACACTGTGTCTCTTAGTTCTTGCAAGCTAAGCTGGAATCAGTCTCTCTCATTAAGGCCACATGGCCACACTGTGTCTCTTAGTTCTTGCAAGCTAAGCTGGAGTCAGTCTCTCTCATTAAGGCCACATGGCCACACTGTGTCTCTTAGTTCTTGCAAGCTAAGCTGGAGTCAGTCTCTCTCATTAAGGCCACATGGCCACACTGTCTCTTAGTTCTTGCAAGCTAAGCTGGAGTGAGTCTCTCTTATTAAGGCCACATGGCCACACAGTGTCTCTTAGTTCTTGCAAGCTAAGCTGGAGTGAGTCTCTCTCATTAAGGCCACATGGCCACACTGTGTCTCTTAGTTCTTGCAAGCTAAGCTTGAGTCAGTCTCTCTCATTAAGGCCACATGGCCACACAGTGTCTCTTAGTTCTTGAAGGTAAGCTGGAGTCAGTCTCTCTCATTAAGGTCACATGGGCACACTGTGTCTCTTAGTTCTTGCAAGCTAAGCTGGAGTCAGTCTCTCTCATTAAGGCCACATGGCCACACTGTCTCTTAGTTCTTGCAAGCTAAGCTGGAATCAGTCTCTCTCATTAAGGCCACATGGCCACACTGTCTCTTAGTTCTTGCAAGCTAAGCTGGAGTGAGTCTCTCTCATTAAGGCCACATGGCCACACAGTGTCTCTTAGTTCTTGCAAGCTAAGCTGGAGTGAGTCTCTCTCATTAAGGCCACATGGCCACACTGTGTCTCTTAGTTCTTGCAAGCTAAGCTTGAGTCAGTCTCTCTCATTAAGGCCACATGGCCACACAGTGTCTCTTTAGTTCTTGCAAGGTAAGCTGGAGTCAGTCTCTCTCATTAAGGTCACATGGGCACACTGTGTCTCTTAGTTCTTGCAAGCTAAGCTGGAGTCAGTCTCTCTCATTAAGGCCACATGGCCACACTGTGTCTCTTAGTTCTTGCAAGTTAAGCTGGAATCAGTCTCTCTCATTATGGCCACATAGCCACACTGTGTCTCTTAGTTCTTGCAAGCTAAGCTTGAGTCAGTCTCTCTCATTAAGGCCACATGGCCACACAGTGTCTCTTAGTTCTTGCAAGCTAAGCTGGAGTCAGTCTCTCTCATTAAGGTCACATGGTCACACTGTGTCTCTTAGTTCTTGCAAGCTAAGCTGGAGTCAGTCTCTCTCATTAAGGCCACATGGCCACACTGTGTCTCTTAGTTCTTGCAAGCTAAGCTGGAATCAGTCTCTCTCATTAAGGCCACATGGCCACACAGTGTCTCTTAGTTCTTGCAAGCTAAGCTGGAGTGAGTCTCTCTCATTAAGGCCACATGGCCACACAGTGTCTCTTAGTTCTTGCAAGGTAAGCTGGAGTCAGTCTCTCTCATTAAGGTCACATGGGCACACTGTGTCTCTTAGTTCTTGCAAGCTAAGCCGGAGTCAGTCTCTCTCATTAAGGCCACATGGCCACACTGTCTCTTAGTTCTTGCAAGCTAAGCTGGAATGAGTCTCTCTCATTAAGGCCACATGGCCACACTGTGTCTCTTAGTTCTTGCAAGCTAAGCTGGAGTGAGTCTCTCTCATTAAGGCCACATGGCCACACTGTGTCTCTTAGTTCTTGCAAGCTAAGCTTGAGTCAGTCTCTCTCATTAAGGCCACATGGTCACACAGTGTCTCTTAGTTCTTGCAAGGTAAGCTGGAGTCAGTCTCTCTCATTAAGGCCACATGGCCACACTGTGTCTCTTAGTTCTTGCAAGCTAAGCTTGAGTCAGTCTCTCTCATTAAGGCCACATGGTCACACAGTGTCTCTTAGTTCTTGCAAGGTAAGCTGGAGTCAGTCTCTCTCATTAAGGTCACATGGGCACACTGTGTCTCTTAGTTCTTGCAAGCTAAGCTGGAGTCAGTCTCTCTCATTAAGGCCACATGGCCACACTGTGTCTCTTAGTTCTTGCAAGTTAAGCTGGAATCAGTCTCTCTCATTAAGGCCACATGGCCACACTGTTTCTCTTAGTTCTTGCAAGCTAAGCTGGAGTCAGTCTCTCTCATTAATGCCACATGGCCACACTGTGTCTCTTAGTTCTTGCAAGCTAAGCTGGAGTCAGTCTCTCTCATTAAGGCTACATGGCCACACTGTCTCTTAGTTCTTGCAAGCTAAGCTGGAGTGAGTCTCTCATTAAGGCCACATGGCCACACTGTGTCTCTTAGTTCTTGCAAGCTAAGCTGGAGTGAGTCTCTCTCATTAAGGCCACATGGCCACACAGTGTCTCTTAGTTCTTGCAAGCTAACTTGGAGTCAGTCTCTCTCATTAAGGCCACATGGCCACACTGAGTCTCTTAGTTCTTGCAAGCTAAGCTGGAGTGAGTCTCTCTCATTAAGGCCACATGGCCACACTGTGTCTCTTAGTTCTTGCAAGCTAAGCTTGAGTCAGTCTCTCTCATTAAGGCCACATGGCCACACAGTATCTCTTAGTTCTTGCAAGCTAAGCTGGAGTCAGTTTCTCTCATTAAGGTCACATGGTCACACTGTGTCTCTTAGTTCTTGCAAGCTAAGCTGGAGTCAGTCTCTCTCATCAAGGCCACATGGCCACACTGTGTCTCTTAGTTCTTGCAAGCTAAGCTGGAATCAGTCTCTCTCATTAAGGCCACATGGCCACACTGTGTCTCTTAGTTCTTGCAAGCTAAGCTGGAGTCAGTCTCTCTCATTAAGGCCACATGGCCACACTGTGTCTCTTAGTTCTTGCAAGCTAAGCTGGAGTCAGTCTCTCTCATTAAGGCTACATGGCCACACTGTCTCTTAGTTCTTGCAAGCTAAGCTGGAGTGAGTCTCTCATTAAGGCCACATGGCCACACTGTGTCTCTTAGTTCTTGCAAGCTAAGCTGGAGTGAGTCTCTCTCATTAAGGCCACATGGCCACACAGTGTCTCTTAGTTCTTGCAAGCTAAGCTGGAGTGAGTCTCTCTCATTAAGGCCACATGGCCACACTGTGTCTCTTAGTTCTTGCAAGCTAAGCTTGAGTCAGTCTCTCTCATTAAGGCCACATGGCCACACAGTGTCTCTTAGTTCTTGCAAGGTAAGCTGGAGTCAGTCTCTCTCATTAAGGCCACATGGCCACACTGTGTCTCTTAGTTCTTGCAAGCTAAGCTTGAGTCAGTCTCTCTCATTAAGGCCACATGGCCACACAGTGTCTCTTAGTTCTTGCAAGCTAAGCTGGAATCAGTCTCTCTCATTAAGGTCACATGGTCACACTGTGTCTCTTAGTTCTTGCAAGCTAAGCTGGAGTCAGTCTCATTAAGGCCACTTGGCCACACTGTGTCTCTTAGTTCTTGCAAGCTAAGCTGGAATCAGTCTCTCTCATTAAGGCCACATGGCCACACTGTCTCTTAGTTCTTGCAAGCTAAGCTGGAATCAGTCTCTCTCATTAAGGCCACATGGCCACACTGTGTCTCTTAGTTCTTGCAAGCTAAGCTGGAGTGAGTCTCTCTCATTAAGGCCACATGGCCACACAGTGTCTCTTAGTTCTTGCAAGCTAAGCTGGAGTGAGTCTCTCTCATTAAGGCCACATGGCCACACTGTGTCTCTTAGTTCTTGCAAGCTAAGCTTGAGTCAGTCTCTCTCATTAAGGCCACATGGCCACACAGTGTCTCTTAGTTCTTGCAAGGTAAGCTGGAGTCAGTCTCTCTCATTAAGGCCACATGGCCACACTGTGTCTCTTAGTTCTTGCAAGCTAAGCTTGAGTCAGTCTCTCTCATTAAGGCCACATGGCCACACAGTGTCTCTTAGTTCTTGCAAGCTAAGCTGGAATCAGTCTCTCTCATTAAGGTCACATGGTCACACTGTGTCTCTTAGTTCTTGCAAGCTAAGCTGGAGTCAGTCTCTCTCATTAAGGCCACTTGGCCACACTGTGTCTCTTAGTTCTTGCAAGCTAAGCTGGAATCAGTCTCTCTCATTAAGGCCACATGGCCACACTGTCTCTTAGTTCTTGCAAGCTAAGCTGGAATCAGTCTCTCTCATTAAGGCCACATGGCCACACTGTGTCTCTTAGTTCTTGCAAGCTAAGCTGGAGTGAGTCTCTCTCATTAAGGCCACATGGCCACACAGTGTCTCTTAGTTCTTGCAAGGTAAGCTGGAGTCAGTCTCTCTCATTAAGGCCACATGGCCACACTGTGTCTCTTAGTTCTTGCAAGCTAAGCTTGAGTCAGTCTCTCTCATTAAGGCCACATGGCCACACAGTGTCTCTTAGTTCTTGCAAGCTAAGCTGGAATCAGTCTCTCTCATTAAGGTCACATGGTCACACTGTGTCTCTTAGTTCTTGCAAGCTAAGCTGGAGTCAGTCTCATTAAGGCCACTTGGCCACACTGTGTCTCTTAGTTCTTGCAAGCTAAGCTGGAATCAGTCTCTCTCATTAAGGCCACATGGCCACACTGTCTCTTAGTTCTTGCAAGCTAAGCTGGAATCAGTCTCTCTCATTAAGGCCACATGGCCACACTGTGTCTCTTAGTTCTTGCAAGCTAAGCTGGAGTGAGTCTCTCTCATTAAGGCCACATGGCCACACAGTGTCTCTTAGTTCTTGCAAGTTAAGCTGGAGTGAGTCTCTCTCATTAAGGCCACATGGCCACACTGTGTCTCTTAGTTCTTGCAAGCTAAGCTTGAGTCAGTCTCTCTCATTAAGGCCACATGGCCACACAGTGTCTCTTAGTTCTTGCAAGGTAAGCTGGAGTCAGTCTCTCTCATTAAGGCCACATGGCCACACTGTCTCTTAGTTCTTGCAAGCTAAGCTGGAGTGAGTCTCTCTCATTAAGGCCACATGGCCACACAGTGTCTCTTAGTTCTTGCAAGCTAAGCTGGAGTGAGTCTCTCTCATTAAGGCCACATGGCCACACTGTGTCTCTTAGTTCTTGCAAGCTAAGCTTGAGTCAGTCTCTCTCATTAAGGCCGCATGGCCACACAGTGTCTCTTAGTTCTTGCAAGATAAGCTGGAGTCAGTCTCTCTCATTAAGGTCACATGGGCACACTGTGTCTCTTAGTTCTTGCAAGCTAAGCTGGAGTCAGTCTCTCTCATTAAGGCCACATGGCCACACTGTCTCTTAGTTCTTGCAAGCTAAGCTGGAGTGAGTCTCTCTCATTAAGGCCACATGGCCACACAGTGTCTCTTAGTTCTTGCAAGCTAAGCTGGAGTGAGTCTCTCTCATTAAGGCCACATGGCCACACTGTGTCTCTTAGTTCTTGCAAGCTAAGCTTGAGTCAGTCTCTCTCATTAAGGCCACATGGCCACACAGTGTCTCTTAGTTCTTGCAAGCTAAGCTGGAGTGAGTCTCTCTCATTAAGGCCACATGGCCACACTGTGTCTCTTAGTTCTTGCAACCTAAGCTTGAGTCAGTCTCTCTCATTAAGGCCGCATGGCCACACAGTGTCTCTTAGTTCTTGCAAGGTAAGCTGGAGTCAGTCTCTCTCATTAAGGTCACATGGGCACACTGTGTCTCTTAGTTCTTGCAAGCTAAGCTGGAGTCAGTCTCTCTCATTAAGGCCACATGGCCACACTGTCTCTTAGTTCTTGCAAGCTAAGCTGGAGTGAGTCTCTCTCATTAAGGCCACATGGCCACACAGTGTCTCTTAGTTCTTGCAAGCTAAGCTGGAGTGAGTCTCTCTCATTAAGGCCACATGGCCACACTGTGTCTCTTAGTTCTTGCAAGCTAAGCTTGAGTCAGTCTCTCTCATTAAGGCCACATGGCCACACAGTGTCTCTTTAGTTCATGCAAGGTAAGCTGGAGTCAGTCTCTCTCATTAAGGTCACATGGGCACACTGTGTCTCTTAGTTCTTGCAAGCTAAGCTGGAGTCAGTCTCTCTCATTAAGGCCACATGGCCACACTGTGTCTCTTAGTTCTTGCAAGTTAAGCTGGAATCAGTCTCTCTCATTAAGGCCACATGGCCACACTGTGTCTCTTAGTTCTTGCAAGCTAAGCTTGAGTCAGTCTCTCTCATTAAGGCCACATGGCCACACAGTGTCTCTTAGTTCTTGCAAGCTAAGCTGGAGTCAGTCTCTCTCATTAAGGTCACATGGTCACACTGTGTCTCTTAGTTCTTGCAAGCTAAGCTGGAGTCAGTCTCTCTCATTAAGGCCACATGGCCACACTGTGTCTCTTAGTTCTTGCAAGCTAAGCTGGAATCAGTCTCTCTCATTAAGGCCACATGGCCACACAGTGTCTCTTAGTTCTTGCAAGCTAAGCTGGAGTGAGTCTCTCTCATTAAGGCCACATGGCCACACTGTGTCTCTTAGTTCTTGCAAGCTAAGCTTGAGTCAGTCTCTCTCATTAAGGCCACATGGCCACACAGTGTCTCTTAGTTCTTGCAAGGTAAGCTGGAGTCAGTCTCTCTCTTTAAGGTCACAATGGGCACACTGTGTCTCTTAGTTCTTGCAAGCTAAGCTGGAGTCAGTCTCTCTCATTAAGGCCACATGGCCACACTGTGTCTCTTAGTTCTTGCAAGCTAAGCTGGAGTGAGTCTCTCTCATTAAGGCCACATTGCCACACTGTGTCTCTTAGTTCTTGCAAGCTAAGCTAGAGTGAGTCTCTCTCATTAAGGCCACATTGCCACACTGTGTCTCTTAGTTCTTGCAAGCTAAGCTGGAGTCAGTCTCTCTCATTAAGGCCACATGGCCACACAGTGTCTCTTAGTTCTTGCAAGCTAAGCTTGAGTCAGTCTCTCTCATTAAGGCCACATGGCCACACAGTGTCTCTTAGTTCTTGCAAGCTAAGCTGGAATCAGTCTCTCTCATTAAGGTCACATGGTCACACTGTGTCTCTTAGTTCTTGCAAGCTAAGCTGGAGTCAGTCTCATTAAGGCAACATGGCCACACTGTGTCTCTTAGTTCTTGCAAGCTAAGCTGGAATCAGTCTCTCTCATTAAGGCCACATGGCCACACTGTGTCTCTTAGTTCTTGCAAGCTAAGCTGGAGTCAGTCTCTCTCATTAAGGCCACATGGCCACACTGTGTCTCTTAGTTCTTGCAAGCTAAGCTGGAGTCAGTCTCTCTCATTAAGGCCACATGGCCACACTGTCTCTTAGTTCTTGCAAGCTAAGCTGGAGTGAGTCTCTCTCATTAAGGCCACATGGCCACACAGTGTCTCTTAGTTCTTGCAAGCTAAGCTGGAGTGAGTCTCTCTCATTAAGGCCACATGGCCACACTGTGTCTCTTAGTTCTTGCAAGCTAAGCTTGAGTCAGTCTCTCTCATTAAGGCCACATGGCCACACAGTGTCTCTTAGTTCTTGCAAGGTAAGCTGGAGTCAGTCTCTCTCATTAAGGTCACATGGGCACACTGTGTCTCTTAGTTCTTGCAAGCTAAGCTGGAGTCAGTCTCTCTCATTAAGGCCACATGGCCACACTGTCTCTTAGTTCTTGCAAGCTAAGCTGGAATCAGTCTCTCTCATTAAGGCTACATGGCCACACTGTCTCTTAGTTCTTGCAAGCTAAGCTGGAGTGAGTCTCTCTCATTAAGGCCACATGGCCACACAGTGTCTCTTAGTTCTTGCAAGCTAAGCTGGAGTGAGTCTCTCTCATTAAGGCCACATGGCCACACAGTGTCTCTTAGTTCTTGCAAGCTAAGCTGGAGTGAGTCTCTCTCATTAAGGCCACATGGCCACACTGTGTCTCTTAGTTCTTGCAAGCTAAGCTTGAGTCAGTCTCTCTCATTAAGGCCACATGGCCACACAGTGTCTCTTAGTTCTTGCAAGGTAAGCTGGAGTCAGTCTCTCTCATTAAGGTCACATGGGCACACTGTGTCTCTTAGTTCTTGCAAGCTAAGCTGGAGTCAGTCTCTCTCATTAAGGCCACATGGCCACACTGTGTCTCTTAGTTCTTGCAAGCTAAGCTTGAGTCAGTCTCTCTCATTAAGGCCACATGGCCACACAGTGTCTCTTAGTTCTTGCAAGCTAAGCTGGAGTGAGTCTCTCTCATTAAGGCCACATGGCCACACTGTGTCTCTTAGTTCTTGCAAGCTAAGCTTGAGTCAGTCTCTCTCATTAAGGCCACATGGCCACACAGTGTCTCTTAGTTCTTGCAAGGTAAGCTGGAGTCAGTCTCTCTCATTAAGGTCACATGGGCACACTGTGTCTCTTAGTTCTTGCAAGCTAAGCTGGAGTCAGTCTCTCTCATTAAGGCCACATGGCCACACTGTGTCTCTTAGTTCTTGCAAGCTAAGCTTGAGTCAGTCTCTCTCATTAAGGCCACATGGCCACACAGTGTCTCTTAGTTCTTGCAAGCTAAGCTGGAATCAGTCTCTCTCATTAAGGTCACATGGTCACACTGTGTCTCTTAGTTCTTGCAAGCTAAGCTGGAGTCAGTCTCATTAAGGCAACATGGCCACACTGTGTCTCTTAGTTCTTGCAAGCTAAGCTGGAATCAGTCTCTCTCATTAAGGCCACATGGCCACACTGTGTCTCTTAGTTCTTGCAAGCTAAGCTGGAGTCAGTCTCTCTCATTAAGGCCACATGGCCACACTGTGTCTCTTAGTTCTTGCAAGCTAAGCTGGAGTCAGTCTCTCTCATTAAGGCCACATGGCCACACTGTCTCTTAGTTCTTGCAAGCTAAGCTGGAGTGAGTCTCTCTCATTAAGGCCACATGGCCACACAGTGTCTCTTAGTTCTTGCAAGCTAAGCTGGAGTGAGTCTCTCTCATTAAGGCCACATGGCCACACTGTGTCTCTTAGTTCTTGCAAGCTAAGCTTGAGTCAGTCTCTCTCATTAAGGCCACATGGCCACACAGTGTCTCTTAGTTCTTGCAAGGTAAGCTGGAGTCAGTCTCTCTCATTAAGGTCACATGGGCACACTGTGTCTCTTAGTTCTTGCAAGCTAAGCTGGAGTCAGTCTCTCTCATTAAGGCCACATGGCCACACTGTCTCTTAGTTCTTGCAAGCTAAGCTGGAATCAGTCTCTCTCATTAAGGCCACATGGCCACACTGTCTCTTAGTTCTTGCAAGCTAAGCTGGAGTGAGTCTCTCTCATTAAGGCCACATGGCCACACAGTGTCTCTTAGTTCTTGCAAGCTAAGCTGGAGTGAGTCTCTCTCATTAAGGCCACATGGCCACACAGTGTCTCTTAGTTCTTGCAAGCTAAGCTGGAGTGAGTCTCTCTCATTAAGGCCACATGGCCACACTGTGTCTCTTAGTTCTTGCAAGCTAAGCTGGAGTGAGTCTCTCATTAAGGCCACATGGCCACACTGTGTCTCTTAGTTCTTGCAAGCTAAGCTGGAGTGAGTCTCTCTCATTAAGGCCACATGGCCACACAGTGTCTCTTAGTTCTTGCAAGCTAAGCTGGAGTGAGTCTCTCTCATTAAGGCCACATGGCCACACTGTGTCTCTTAGTTCTTGCAAGCTAAGCTTGAGTCAGTCTCTCTCATTAAGGCCACATGGCCACACAGTGTCTCTTAGTTCTTGCAAGGTAAGCTGGAGTCAGTCTCTCTCATTAAGGTCACATGGGCACACTGTGTCTCTTAGTTCTTGCAAGCTAAGCTGGAGTCAGTCTCTCTCATTAAGGCCACATGGCCACACTGTGTCTCTTAGTTCTTGCAAGCTAAGCTTGAGTCAGTCTCTCTCATTAAGGCCACATGGCCACACAGTGTCTCTTAGTTCTTGCAAGCTAAGCTGGAGTGAGTCTCTCTCATTAAGGCCACATGGCCACACTGTGTCTCTTAGTTCTTGCAAGCTAAGCTTGAGTCAGTCTCTCTAATTAAGGCCACATGGCCACACAGTGTCTCTTAGTTCTTGCAAGGTAAGCTGGAGTCAGTCTCTCTCATTAAGGTCACATGGGCACACTGTGTCTCTTAGTTCTGGCAAGCTAAGCTGGAGTGAGTCTCTCATTAAGGCCACATGGCCACACTGTGTCTCTTCGTTCTTGCAAGCTAAGCTGGAGTGAGTCTCTCTCATTAAGGCCACATGGCCACACAGTGTCTCTTAGTTCTTGCAAGCTAAGCTGGAGTGAGTCTCTCTCATTAAGGCCACATGGCCACACTGTGTCTCTTAGTTCTTGCAAGCTAAGCTTGAGTCAGTCTCTCTCATTAAGGCCACATGGCCACACAGTGTCTCTTAGTTCTTGCAAGGTAAGCTGGAGTCAGTCTCTCTCATTAAGGCCACATGGCCACACTGTGTCTCTTAGTTCTTGCAAGCTAAGCTGGAGTGAGTCTCTCTCATTAAGGCCACATTGCCACACTGTGTCTCTTAGTTCTTGCAAGCTAAGCTAGAGTGAGTCTCTCTCATTAAGGCCACATTGCCACACTGTGTCTCTTAGTTCTTGCAAGCTAAGCTGGAGTCAGTCTCTCTCATTAAGGCCACATGGCCACACAGTGTCTCTTAGTTCTTGCAAGCTAAGCTTGAGTCAGTCTCTCTCATTAAGGCCACATGGCCACACAGTGTCTCTTAGTTCTTGCAAGCTAAGCTAGAATCAGTCTCTCTCATTAAGGTCACATGGTCACACTGTGTCTCTTAGTTCTTGCAAGCTAAGCTGGAGTCAGTCTCATTAAGGCAACATGGCCACACTGTGTCTCTTAGTTCTTGCAAGCTAAGCTGGAATCAGTCTCTCTCATTAAGGCCACATGGCCACACTGTGTCTCTTAGTTCTTGCAAGCTAAGCTGGAGTCAGTCTCTCTCATTAAGGCCACATGGCCACACTGTGTCTCTTAGTTCTTGCAAGCTAAGCTGGAGTCAGTCTCTCTCATTAAGGCCACATGGCCACACTGTCTCTTAGTTCTTGCAAGCTAAGCTGGAGTGAGTCTCTCTCATTAAGGCCACATGGCCACACAGTGTCTCTTAGTTCTTGCAAGCTAAGCTGGAGTGAGTCTCTCTCATTAAGGCCACATGGCCACACTGTGTCTCTTAGTTCTTGCAAGCTAAGCTTGAGTCAGTCTCTCTCATTAAGGCCACATGGCCACACAGTGTCTCTTAGTTCTTGCAAGGTAAGCTGGAGTCAGTCTCTCTCATTAAGGTCACATGGGCACACTGTGTCTCTTAGTTCTTGCAAGCTAAGCTGGAGTCAGTCTCTCTCATTAAGGCCACATGGCCACACTGTCTCTTAGTTCTTGCAAGCTAAGCTGGAATCAGTCTCTCTCATTAAGGCTACATGGCCACACTGTCTCTTAGTTCTTGCAAGCTAAGCTGGAGTGAGTCTCTCTCATTAAGGCCACATGGCCACACAGTGTCTCTTAGTTCTTGCAAGCTAAGCTGGAGTGAGTCTCTCTCATTAAGGCCACATGGCCACACAGTGTCTCTTAGTTCTTGCAAGCTAAGCTGGAGTGAGTCTCTCTCATTAAGGCCACATGGCCACACTGTGTCTCTTAGTTCTTGCAAGCTAAGCTTGAGTCAGTCTCTCTCATTAAGGCCACATGGCCACACAGTGTCTCTTAGTTCTTGCAAGGTAAGCTGGAGTCAGTCTCTCTCATTAAGGTCACATGGGCACACTGTGTCTCTTAGTTCTTGCAAGCTAAGCTGGAGTCAGTCTCTCTCATTAAGGCCACATGGCCACACTGTGTCTCTTAGTTCTTGCAAGCTAAGCTTGAGTCAGTCTCTCTCATTAAGGCCACATGGCCACACAGTGTCTCTTAGTTCTTGCAAGCTAAGCTGGAGTGAGTCTCTCTCATTAAGGCCACATGGCCACACTGTGTCTCTTAGTTCTTGCAAGCTAAGCTTGAGTCAGTCTCTCTCATTAAGGCCACATGGCCACACAGTGTCTCTTAGTTCTTGCAAGGTAAGCTGGAGTCAGTCTCTCTCATTAAGGTCACATGGGCACACTGTGTCTCTTAGTTCTTGCAAGCTAAGCTGGAGTCAGTCTCTCTCATTAAGGCCACATGGCCACACTGTGTCTCTTAGTTCTTGCAAGCTAAGCTTGAGTCAGTCTCTCTCATTAAGGCCACATGGCCACACAGTGTCTCTTAGTTCTTGCAAGCTAAGCTGGAATCAGTCTCTCTCATTAAGGTCACATGGTCACACTGTGTCTCTTAGTTCTTGCAAGCTAAGCTGGAGTCAGTCTCATTAAGGCAACATGGCCACACTGTGTCTCTTAGTTCTTGCAAGCTAAGCTGGAATCAGTCTCTCTCATTAAGGCCACATGGCCACACTGTGTCTCTTAGTTCTTGCAAGCTAAGCTGGAGTCAGTCTCTCTCATTAAGGCCACATGGCCACACTGTGTCTCTTAGTTCTTGCAAGCTAAGCTGGAGTCAGTCTCTCTCATTAAGGCCACATGGCCACACTGTCTCTTAGTTCTTGCAAGCTAAGCTGGAGTGAGTCTCTCTCATTAAGGCCACATGGCCACACAGTGTCTCTTAGTTCTTGCAAGCTAAGCTGGAGTGAGTCTCTCTCATTAAGGCCACATGGCCACACTGTGTCTCTTAGTTCTTGCAAGCTAAGCTTGAGTCAGTCTCTCTCATTAAGGCCACATGGCCACACAGTGTCTCTTAGTTCTTGCAAGGTAAGCTGGAGTCAGTCTCTCTCATTAAGGTCACATGGGCACACTGTGTCTCTTAGTTCTTGCAAGCTAAGCTGGAGTCAGTCTCTCTCATTAAGGCCACATGGCCACACTGTCTCTTAGTTCTTGCAAGCTAAGCTGGAATCAGTCTCTCTCATTAAGGCCACATGGCCACACTGTCTCTTAGTTCTTGCAAGCTAAGCTGGAGTGAGTCTCTCTCATTAAGGCCACATGGCCACACAGTGTCTCTTAGTTCTTGCAAGCTAAGCTGGAGTGAGTCTCTCTCATTAAGGCCACATGGCCACACAGTGTCTCTTAGTTCTTGCAAGCTAAGCTGGAGTGAGTCTCTCTCATTAAGGCCACATGGCCACACTGTGTCTCTTAGTTCTTGCAAGCTAAGCTGGAGTGAGTCTCTCATTAAGGCCACATGGCCACACTGTGTCTCTTAGTTCTTGCAAGCTAAGCTGGAGTGAGTCTCTCTCATTAAGGCCACATGGCCACACAGTGTCTCTTAGTTCTTGCAAGCTAAGCTGGAGTGAGTCTCTCTCATTAAGGCCACATGGCCACACTGTGTCTCTTAGTTCTTGCAAGCTAAGCTTGAGTCAGTCTCTCTCATTAAGGCCACATGGCCACACAGTGTCTCTTAGTTCTTGCAAGGTAAGCTGGAGTCAGTCTCTCTCATTAAGGTCACATGGGCACACTGTGTCTCTTAGTTCTTGCAAGCTAAGCTGGAGTCAGTCTCTCTCATTAAGGCCACATGGCCACACTGTGTCTCTTAGTTCTTGCAAGCTAAGCTTGAGTCAGTCTCTCTCATTAAGGCCACATGGCCACACAGTGTCTCTTAGTTCTTGCAAGCTAAGCTGGAGTGAGTCTCTCTCATTAAGGCCACATGGCCACACTGTGTCTCTTAGTTCTTGCAAGCTAAGCTTGAGTCAGTCTCTCTAATTAAGGCCACATGGCCACACAGTGTCTCTTAGTTCTTGCAAGGTAAGCTGGAGTCAGTCTCTCTCATTAAGGTCACATGGGCACACTGTGTCTCTTAGTTCTGGCAAGCTAAGCTGGAGTGAGTCTCTCATTAAGGCCACATGGCCACACTGTGTCTCTTCGTTCTTGCAAGCTAAGCTGGAGTGAGTCTCTCTCATTAAGGCCACATGGCCACACAGTGTCTCTTAGTTCTTGCAAGCTAAGCTGGAGTGAGTCTCTCTCATTAAGGCCACATGGCCACACTGTGTCTCTTAGTTCTTGCAAGCTAAGCTTGAGTCAGTCTCTCTCATTAAGGCCACATGGCCACACAGTGTCTCTTAGTTCTTGCAAGGTAAGCTGGAGTCAGTCTCTCTCATTAAGGTCACATGGGCACACTGTGTCTCTTAGTTCTTGCAAGCTAAGCTGGAGTCAGTCTCTCTCATTAAGGCCACATGGCCACACTGTGTCTCTTAGTTCTTGCAAGCTAAGCTTGAGTCAGTCTCTCTCATTAAGGCCACATGGCCACACAGTGTCTCTTAGTTCTTGCAAGCTAAGCTGGAGTGAGTCTCTCTCATTAAGGCCACATGGCCACACTGTGTCTCTTAGTTCTTGCAAGCTAAGCTTGAGTCAGTCTCTCTCATTAAGGCCACATGGCCACACAGTGTCTCTTAGTTCTTGCAAGGTAAGCTGGAGTCAGTCTCTCTCATTAAGGTCACATGGGCACACTGTGTCTCTTAGTTCTTGCAAGCTAAGCTGGAGTCAGTCTCTCTCATTAAGGCCACATGGCCACACTGTCTCTTAGTTCTTGCAAGCTAAGCTGGAGTGAGTCTCTCTCATTAAGGCCACATGGCCACACAGTGTCTCTTAGTTCTTGCAAGCTAAGCTGGAGTGAGTCTCTCTCATTAAGGCCACATGGCCACACTGTGTCTCTTAGTTCTTGCAAGCTAAGCTTGAGTCAGTCTCTCTCATTAAGGCCACATGGCCACACAGTGTCTCTTTAGTTCATGCAAGGTAAGCTGGAGTCAGTCTCTCTCATTAAGGTCACATGGGCACACTGTGTCTCTTAGTTCTTGCAAGCTAAGCTGGAGTCAGTCTCTCTCATTAAGGCCACATGGCCACACTGTGTCTCTTAGTTCTTGCAAGTTAAGCTGGAATCAGTCTCTCTCATTAAGGCCACATGGCCACACTGTGTCTCTTAGTTCTTGCAAGCTAAGCTTGAGTCAGTCTCTCTCATTAAGGCCACATGGCCACACAGTGTCTCTTAGTTCTTGCAAGCTAAGCTGGAGTCAGTCTCTCTCATTAAGGTCACATGGTCACACTGTGTCTCTTAGTTCTTGCAAGCTAAGCTGGAGTCAGTCTCTCTCATTAAGGCCACATGGCCACACTGTGTCTCTTAGTTCTTGCAAGCTAAGCTGGAATCAGTCTCTCTCATTAAGGCCACATGGCCACACAGTGTCTCTTAGTTCTTGCAAGCTAAGCTGGAGTGAGTCTCTCTCATTAAGGCCACATGGCCACACTGTGTCTCTTAGTTCTTGCAAGCTAAGCTTGAGTCAGTCTCTCTCATTAAGGCCACATGGCCACACAGTGTCTCTTAGTTCTTGCAAGGTAAGCTGGAATCAGTCTCTCTCTTTAAGGTCACAATGGGCACACTGTGTCTCTTAGTTCTTGCAAGCTAAGCTGGAGTCAGTCTCTCTCATTAAGGCCACATGGCCACACTGTGTCTCTTAGTTCTTGCAAGCTAAGCTGGAGTGAGTCTCTCTCATTAAGGCCACATTGCCACACTGTGTCTCTTAGTTCTTGCAAGCTAAGCTAGAGTGAGTCTCTCTCATTAAGGCCACATTGCCACACTGTGTCTCTTAGTTCTTGCAAGCTAAGCTGGAGTCAGTCTCTCTCATTAAGGCCACATGGCCACACAGTGTCTCTTAGTTCTTGCAAGCTAAGCTTGAGTCAGTCTCTCTCATTAAGGCCACATGGCCACACAGTGTCTCTTAGTTCTTGCAAGCTAAGCTGGAATCAGTCTCTCTCATTAAGGTCACATGGTCACACTGTGTCTCTTAGTTCTTGCAAGCTAAGCTGGAGTCAGTCTCATTAAGGCAACATGGCCACACTGTGTCTCTTAGTTCTTGCAAGCTAAGCTGGAATCAGTCTCTCTCATTAAGGCCACATGGCCACACTGTGTCTCTTAGTTCTTGCAAGCTAAGCTGGAGTCAGTCTCTCTCATTAAGGCCACATGGCCACACTGTGTCTCTTAGTTCTTGCAAGCTAAGCTGGAGTCAGTCTCTCTCATTAAGGCCACATGGCCACACTGTCTCTTAGTTCTTGCAAGCTAAGCTGGAGTGAGTCTCTCTCATTAAGGCCACATGGCCACACAGTGTCTCTTAGTTCTTGCAAGCTAAGCTGGAGTGAGTCTCTCTCATTAAGGCCACATGGCCACACTGTGTCTCTTAGTTCTTGCAAGCTAAGCTTGAGTCAGTCTCTCTCATTAAGGCCACATGGCCACACAGTGTCTCTTAGTTCTTGCAAGGTAAGCTGGAGTCAGTCTCTCTCATTAAGGTCACATGGGCACACTGTGTCTCTTAGTTCTTGCAAGCTAAGCTGGAGTCAGTCTCTCTCATTAAGGCCACATGGCCACACTGTCTCTTAGTTCTTGCAAGCTAAGCTGGAATCAGTCTCTCTCATTAAGGCTACATGGCCACACTGTCTCTTAGTTCTTGCAAGCTAAGCTGGAGTGAGTCTCTCTCATTAAGGCCACATGGCCACACAGTGTCTCTTAGTTCTTGCAAGCTAAGCTGGAGTGAGTCTCTCTCATTAAGGCCACATGGCCACACAGTGTCTCTTAGTTCTTGCAAGCTAAGCTGGAGTGAGTCTCTCTCATTAAGGCCACATGGCCACACTGTGTCTCTTAGTTCTTGCAAGCTAAGCTTGAGTCAGTCTCTCTCATTAAGGCCACATGGCCACACAGTGTCTCTTAGTTCTTGCAAGGTAAGCTGGAGTCAGTCTCTCTCATTAAGGTCACATGGGCACACTGTGTCTCTTAGTTCTTGCAAGCTAAGCTGGAGTCAGTCTCTCTCATTAAGGCCACATGGCCACACTGTGTCTCTTAGTTCTTGCAAGCTAAGCTTGAGTCAGTCTCTCTCATTAAGGCCACATGGCCACACAGTGTCTCTTAGTTCTTGCAAGCTAAGCTGGAGTGAGTCTCTCTCATTAAGGCCACATGGCCACACTGTGTCTCTTAGTTCTTGCAAGCTAAGCTTGAGTCAGTCTCTCTCATTAAGGCCACATGGCCACACAGTGTCTCTTAGTTCTTGCAAGGTAAGCTGGAGTCAGTCTCTCTCATTAAGGTCACATGGGCACACTGTGTCTCTTAGTTCTTGCAAGCTAAGCTGGAGTCAGTCTCTCTCATTAAGGCCACATGGCCACACTGTGTCTCTTAGTTCTTGCAAGCTAAGCTTGAGTCAGTCTCTCTCATTAAGGCCACATGGCCACACAGTGTCTCTTAGTTCTTGCAAGCTAAGCTGGAATCAGTCTCTCTCATTAAGGTCACATGGTCACACTGTGTCTCTTAGTTCTTGCAAGCTAAGCTGGAGTCAGTCTCATTAAGGCAACATGGCCACACTGTGTCTCTTAGTTCTTGCAAGCTAAGCTGGAATCAGTCTCTCTCATTAAGGCCACATGGCCACACTGTGTCTCTTAGTTCTTGCAAGCTAAGCTGGAGTCAGTCTCTCTCATTAAGGCCACATGGCCACACTGTGTCTCTTAGTTCTTGCAAGCTAAGCTGGAGTCAGTCTCTCTCATTAAGGCCACATGGCCACACTGTCTCTTAGTTCTTGCAAGCTAAGCTGGAGTGAGTCTCTCTCATTAAGGCCACATGGCCACACAGTGTCTCTTAGTTCTTGCAAGCTAAGCTGGAGTGAGTCTCTCTCATTAAGGCCACATGGCCACACTGTGTCTCTTAGTTCTTGCAAGCTAAGCTTGAGTCAGTCTCTCTCATTAAGGCCACATGGCCACACAGTGTCTCTTAGTTCTTGCAAGGTAAGCTGGAGTCAGTCTCTCTCATTAAGGTCACATGGGCACACTGTGTCTCTTAGTTCTTGCAAGCTAAGCTGGAGTCAGTCTCTCTCATTAAGGCCACATGGCCACACTGTCTCTTAGTTCTTGCAAGCTAAGCTGGAATCAGTCTCTCTCATTAAGGCCACATGGCCACACTGTCTCTTAGTTCTTGCAAGCTAAGCTGGAGTGAGTCTCTCTCATTAAGGCCACATGGCCACACAGTGTCTCTTAGTTCTTGCAAGCTAAGCTGGAGTGAGTCTCTCTCATTAAGGCCACATGGCCACACAGTGTCTCTTAGTTCTTGCAAGCTAAGCTGGAGTGAGTCTCTCTCATTAAGGCCACATGGCCACACTGTGTCTCTTAGTTCTTGCAAGCTAAGCTGGAGTGAGTCTCTCATTAAGGCCACATGGCCACACTGTGTCTCTTAGTTCTTGCAAGCTAAGCTGGAGTGAGTCTCTCTCATTAAGGCCACATGGCCACACAGTGTCTCTTAGTTCTTGCAAGCTAAGCTGGAGTGAGTCTCTCTCATTAAGGCCACATGGCCACACTGTGTCTCTTAGTTCTTGCAAGCTAAGCTTGAGTCAGTCTCTCTCATTAAGGCCACATGGCCACACAGTGTCTCTTAGTTCTTGCAAGGTAAGCTGGAGTCAGTCTCTCTCATTAAGGTCACATGGGCACACTGTGTCTCTTAGTTCTTGCAAGCTAAGCTGGAGTCAGTCTCTCTCATTAAGGCCACATGGCCACACTGTGTCTCTTAGTTCTTGCAAGCTAAGCTTGAGTCAGTCTCTCTCATTAAGGCCACATGGCCACACAGTGTCTCTTAGTTCTTGCAAGCTAAGCTGGAGTGAGTCTCTCTCATTAAGGCCACATGGCCACACTGTGTCTCTTAGTTCTTGCAAGCTAAGCTTGAGTCAGTCTCTCTAATTAAGGCCACATGGCCACACAGTGTCTCTTAGTTCTTGCAAGGTAAGCTGGAGTCAGTCTCTCTCATTAAGGTCACATGGGCACACTGTGTCTCTTAGTTCTGGCAAGCTAAGCTGGAGTGAGTCTCTCATTAAGGCCACATGGCCACACTGTGTCTCTTCGTTCTTGCAAGCTAAGCTGGAGTGAGTCTCTCTCATTAAGGCCACATGGCCACACAGTGTCTCTTAGTTCTTGCAAGCTAAGCTGGAGTGAGTCTCTCTCATTAAGGCCACATGGCCACACTGTGTCTCTTAGTTCTTGCAAGCTAAGCTTGAGTCAGTCTCTCTCATTAAGGCCACATGGCCACACAGTGTCTCTTAGTTCTTGCAAGGTAAGCTGGAGTCAGTCTCTCTCATTAAGGTCACATGGGCACACTGTGTCTCTTAGTTCTTGCAAGCTAAGCTGGAGTCAGTCTCTCTCATTAAGGCCACATGGCCACACTGTGTCTCTTAGTTCTTGCAAGCTAAGCTTGAGTCAGTCTCTCTCATTAAGGCCACATGGCCACACAGTGTCTCTTAGTTCTTGCAAGCTAAGCTGGAGTGAGTCTCTCTCATTAAGGCCACATGGCCACACTGTGTCTCTTAGTTCTTGCAAGCTAAGCTTGAGTCAGTCTCTCTCATTAAGGCCACATGGCCACACAGTGTCTCTTAGTTCTTGCAAGGTAAGCTGGAGTCAGTCTCTCTCATTAAGGTCACATGGGCACACTGTGTCTCTTAGTTCTTGCAAGCTAAGCTGGAGTCAGTCTCTCTCATTAAGGCCACATGGCCACACTGTGTCTCTTAGTTCTTGCAAGCTAAGCTTGAGTCAGTCTCTCTCATTAAGGCCACATGGCCACACAGTGTCTCTTAGTTCTTGCAAGCTAAGCTGGAATCAGTCTCTCTCATTAAGGTCACATGGCCACACTGTCTCTTAGTTCTTGCAAGCTAAGCTGGAATCAGTCTCTCTCATTAAGGCTACATGGCCACACTGTCTCTTAGTTCTTGCAAGCTAAGCTGGAGTGAGTCTCTCTCATTAAGGCCACATGGCCACACAGTGTCTCTTAGTTCTTGCAAGCTAAGCTGGAGTGAGTCTCTCTCATTAAGGCCACATGGCCACACAGTGTCTCTTAGTTCTTGCAAGCTAAGCTGGAGTGAGTCTCTCTCATTAAGGCCACATGGCCACACTGTGTCTCTTAGTTCTTGCAAGCTAAGCTTGAGTCAGTCTCTCTCATTAAGGCCACATGGCCACACAGTGTCTCTTAGTTCTTGCAAGGTAAGCTGGAGTCAGTCTCTCTCATTAAGGTCACATGGGCACACTGTGTCTCTTAGTTCTTGCAAGCTAAGCTGGAGTCAGTCTCTCTCATTAAGGCCACATGGCCACACTGTGTCTCTTAGTTCTTGCAAGCTAAGCTTGAGTCAGTCTCTCTCATTAAGGCCACATGGCCACACAGTGTCTCTTAGTTCTTGCAAGCTAAGCTGGAGTGAGTCTCTCTCATTAAGGCCACATGGCCACACTGTGTCTCTTAGTTCTTGCAAGCTAAGCTTGAGTCAGTCTCTCTCATTAAGGCCACATGGCCACACAGTGTCTCTTAGTTCTTGCAAGGTAAGCTGGAGTCAGTCTCTCTCATTAAGGTCACATGGGCACACTGTGTCTCTTAGTTCTTGCAAGCTAAGCTGGAGTCAGTCTCTCTCATTAAGGCCACATGGCCACACTGTGTCTCTTAGTTCTTGCAAGCTAAGCTTGAGTCAGTCTCTCTCATTAAGGCCACATGGCCACACAGTGTCTCTTAGTTCTTGCAAGCTAAGCTGGAATCAGTCTCTCTCATTAAGGTCACATGGTCACACTGTGTCTCTTAGTTCTTGCAAGCTAAGCTGGAGTCAGTCTCATTAAGGCAACATGGCCACACTGTGTCTCTTAGTTCTTGCAAGCTAAGCTGGAATCAGTCTCTCTCATTAAGGCCACATGGCCACACTGTGTCTCTTAGTTCTTGCAAGCTAAGCTGGAGTCAGTCTCTCTCATTAAGGCCACATGGCCACACTGTGTCTCTTAGTTCTTGCAAGCTAAGCTGGAGTCAGTCTCTCTCATTAAGGCCACATGGCCACACTGTCTCTTAGTTCTTGCAAGCTAAGCTGGAGTGAGTCTCTCTCATTAAGGCCACATGGCCACACAGTGTCTCTTAGTTCTTGCAAGCTAAGCTGGAGTGAGTCTCTCTCATTAAGGCCACATGGCCACACTGTGTCTCTTAGTTCTTGCAAGCTAAGCTTGAGTCAGTCTCTCTCATTAAGGCCACATGGCCACACAGTGTCTCTTAGTTCTTGCAAGGTAAGCTGGAGTCAGTCTCTCTCATTAAGGTCACATGGGCACACTGTGTCTCTTAGTTCTTGCAAGCTAAGCTGGAGTCAGTCTCTCTCATTAAGGCCACATGGCCACACTGTCTCTTAGTTCTTGCAAGCTAAGCTGGAATCAGTCTCTCTCATTAAGGCCACATGGCCACACTGTCTCTTAGTTCTTGCAAGCTAAGCTGGAGTGAGTCTCTCTCATTAAGGCCACATGGCCACACAGTGTCTCTTAGTTCTTGCAAGCTAAGCTGGAGTGAGTCTCTCTCATTAAGGCCACATGGCCACACAGTGTCTCTTAGTTCTTGCAAGCTAAGCTGGAGTGAGTCTCTCTCATTAAGGCCACATGGCCACACTGTGTCTCTTAGTTCTTGCAAGCTAAGCTGGAGTGAGTCTCTCATTAAGGCCACATGGCCACACTGTGTCTCTTAGTTCTTGCAAGCTAAGCTGGAGTGAGTCTCTCTCATTAAGGCCACATGGCCACACAGTGTCTCTTAGTTCTTGCAAGCTAAGCTGGAGTGAGTCTCTCTCATTAAGGCCACATGGCCACACTGTGTCTCTTAGTTCTTGCAAGCTAAGCTTGAGTCAGTCTCTCTCATTAAGGCCACATGGCCACACAGTGTCTCTTAGTTCTTGCAAGGTAAGCTGGAGTCAGTCTCTCTCATTAAGGTCACATGGGCACACTGTGTCTCTTAGTTCTTGCAAGCTAAGCTGGAGTCAGTCTCTCTCATTAAGGCCACATGGCCACACTGTGTCTCTTAGTTCTTGCAAGCTAAGCTTGAGTCAGTCTCTCTCATTAAGGCCACATGGCCACACAGTGTCTCTTAGTTCTTGCAAGCTAAGCTGGAGTGAGTCTCTCTCATTAAGGCCACATGGCCACACTGTGTCTCTTAGTTCTTGCAAGCTAAGCTTGAGTCAGTCTCTCTCATTAAGGCCACATGGCCACACAGTGTCTCTTAGTTCTTGCAAGTTAAGCTGGAGTCAGTCTCTCTCATTAAGGTCACATGGGCACACTGTGTCTCTTAGTTCTTGCAAGCTAAGCTGGAGTGAGTCTCTCATTAAGGCCACATGGCCACACTGTGTCTCTTAGTTCTTGCAAGCTAAGCTGGAGTGAGTCTCTCTCATTAAGGCCACATGGCCACACAGTGTCTCTTAGTTCTTGCAAGCTAAGCTGGAGTGAGTCTCTCTCATTAAGGCCACATGGCCACACTGTGTCTCTTAGTTCTTGCAAGCTAAGCTTGAGTCAGTCTCTCTCATTAAGGTCACATGGGCACACTGTGTCTCTTAGTTCTTGCAAGCTAAGCTGGAGTCAGTCTCTCTCATTAAGGCCACATGGCCACACTGTGTCTCTTAGTTCTTGCAAGCTAAGCTTGAGTCAGTCTCTCTCATTAAGGCCACATGGCCACACAGTGTCTCTTAGTTCTTGCAAGCTAAGCTGGAATCAGTCTCTCTCATTAAGGTCACATGGTCACACTGTGTCTCTTAGTTCTTGCAAGCTAAGCTGGAGTCAGTCTCATTAAGGCAACATGGCCACACTGTGTCTCTTAGTTCTTGCAAGCTAAGCTGGAATCAGTCTCTCTCATTAAGGCCACATGGCCACACTGTGTCTCTTAGTTCTTGCAAGCTAAGCTGGAGTCAGTCTCTCTCATTAAGGCCACATGGCCACACTGTGTCTCTTAGTTCTTGCAAGCTAAGCTGGAGTCAGTCTCTCTCATTAAGGCCACATGGCCACACTGTCTCTTAGTTCTTGCAAGCTAAGCTGGAGTGAGTCTCTCTCATTAAGGCCACATGGCCACACAGTGTCTCTTAGTTCTTGCAAGCTAAGCTGGAGTGAGTCTCTCTCATTAAGGCCACATGGCCACACTGTGTCTCTTAGTTCTTGCAAGCTAAGCTTGAGTCAGTCTCTCTCATTAAGGCCACATGGCCACACAGTGTCTCTTAGTTCTTGCAAGGTAAGCTGGAGTCAGTCTCTCTCATTAAGGTCACATGGGCACACTGTGTCTCTTAGTTCTTGCAAGCTAAGCTGGAGTCAGTCTCTCTCATTAAGGCCACATGGCCACACTGTCTCTTAGTTCTTGCAAGCTAAGCTGGAATCAGTCTCTCTCATTAAGGCCACATGGCCACACTGTCTCTTAGTTCTTGCAAGCTAAGCTGGAGTGAGTCTCTCTCATTAAGGCCACATGGCCACACAGTGTCTCTTAGTTCTTGCAAGCTAAGCTGGAGTGAGTCTCTCTCATTAAGGCCACATGGCCACACAGTGTCTCTTAGTTCTTGCAAGCTAAGCTGGAGTGAGTCTCTCTCATTAAGGCCACATGGCCACACTGTGTCTCTTAGTTCTTGCAAGCTAAGCTGGAGTGAGTCTCTCATTAAGGCCACATGGCCACACTGTGTCTCTTAGTTCTTGCAAGCTAAGCTGGAGTGAGTCTCTCTCATTAAGGCCACATGGCCACACAGTGTCTCTTAGTTCTTGCAAGCTAAGCTGGAGTGAGTCTCTCTCATTAAGGCCACATGGCCACACTGTGTCTCTTAGTTCTTGCAAGCTAAGCTTGAGTCAGTCTCTCTCATTAAGGCCACATGGCCACACAGTGTCTCTTAGTTCTTGCAAGGTAAGCTGGAGTCAGTCTCTCTCATTAAGGTCACATGGGCACACTGTGTCTCTTAGTTCTTGCAAGCTAAGCTGGAGTCAGTCTCTCTCATTAAGGCCACATGGCCACACTGTGTCTCTTAGTTCTTGCAAGCTAAGCTTGAGTCAGTCTCTCTCATTAAGGCCACATGGCCACACAGTGTCTCTTAGTTCTTGCAAGCTAAGCTGGAGTGAGTCTCTCTCATTAAGGCCACATGGCCACACTGTGTCTCTTAGTTCTTGCAAGCTAAGCTTGAGTCAGTCTCTCTCATTAAGGCCACATGGCCACACAGTGTCTCTTAGTTCTTGCAAGTTAAGCTGGAGTCAGTCTCTCTCATTAAGGTCACATGGGCACACTGTGTCTCTTAGTTCTTGCAAGCTAAGCTGGAGTGAGTCTCTCATTAAGGCCACATGGCCACACTGTGTCTCTTAGTTCTTGCAAGCTAAGCTGGAGTGAGTCTCTCTCATTAAGGCCACATGGCCACACAGTGTCTCTTAGTTCTTGCAAGCTAAGCTGGAGTGAGTCTCTCTCATTAAGGCCACATGGCCACACTGTGTCTCTTAGTTCTTGCAAGCTAAGCTTGAGTCAGTCTCTCTCATTAAGGCCACATGGCCACACAGTGTCTCTTAGTTCTTGCAAGGTAAGCTGGAGTCAGTCTCTCTCATTAAGGTCACATGGGCACACTGTGTCTCTTAGTTCTTGCAAGCTAAGCTGGAGTCAGTCTCTCTCATTAAGGCCACATGGCCACACTGTGTCTCTTAGTTCTTGCAAGCTAAGCTTGAGTCAGTCTCTCTCATTAAGGCCACATGGCCACACAGTGTCTCTTAGTTCTTGCAAGCTAAGCTGGAGTGAGTCTCTCTCATTAAGGCCACATGGCCACACTGTGTCTCTTAGTTCTTGCAAGCTAAGCTTGAGTCAGTCTCTCTCATTAAGGCCACATGGCCACACAGTGTCTCTTAGTTCTTGCAAGGTAAGCTGGAGTCAGTCTCTCTCATTAAGGTCACATGGGCACACTGTGTCTCTTAGTTCTTGCAAGCTAAGCTGGAGTCAGTCTCTCTCATTAAGGCCACATGGCCACACTGTGTCTCTTAGTTCTTGCAAGCTAAGCTTGAGTCAGTCTCTCTCATTAAGGCCACATGGCCACACAGTGTCTCTTAGTTCTTGCAAGCTAAGCTGGAATCAGTCTCTCTCATTAAGGTCACATGGTCACACTGTGTCTCTTAGTTCTTGCAAGCTAAGCTGGAGTCAGTCTCATTAAGGCAACATGGCCACACTGTGTCTCTTAGTTCTTGCAAGCTAAGCTGGAATCAGTCTCTCTCATTAAGGCCACATGGCCACACTGTGTCTCTTAGTTCTTGCAAGCTAAGCTGGAGTCAGTCTCTCTCATTAAGGCCACATGGCCACACTGTGTCTCTTAGTTCTTGCAAGCTAAGCTGGAGTCAGTCTCTCTCATTAAGGCCACATGGCCACACTGTCTCTTAGTTCTTGCAAGCTAAGCTGGAGTGAGTCTCTCTCATTAAGGCCACATGGCCACACAGTGTCTCTTAGTTCTTGCAAGCTAAGCTGGAGTGAGTCTCTCTCATTAAGGCCACATGGCCACACTGTGTCTCTTAGTTCTTGCAAGCTAAGCTTGAGTCAGTCTCTCTCATTAAGGCCACATGGCCACACAGTGTCTCTTAGTTCTTGCAAGGTAAGCTGGAGTCAGTCTCTCTCATTAAGGTCACATGGGCACACTGTGTCTCTTAGTTCTTGCAAGCTAAGCTGGAGTCAGTCTCTCTCATTAAGGCCACATGGCCACACTGTCTCTTAGTTCTTGCAAGCTAAGCTGGAATCAGTCTCTCTCATTAAGGCCACATGGCCACACTGTCTCTTAGTTCTTGCAAGCTAAGCTGGAGTGAGTCTCTCTCATTAAGGCCACATGGCCACACAGTGTCTCTTAGTTCTTGCAAGCTAAGCTGGAGTGAGTCTCTCTCATTAAGGCCACATGGCCACACAGTGTCTCTTAGTTCTTGCAAGCTAAGCTGGAGTGAGTCTCTCTCATTAAGGCCACATGGCCACACTGTGTCTCTTAGTTCTTGCAAGCTAAGCTGGAGTGAGTCTCTCATTAAGGCCACATGGCCACACTGTGTCTCTTAGTTCTTGCAAGCTAAGCTGGAGTGAGTCTCTCTCATTAAGGCCACATGGCCACACAGTGTCTCTTAGTTCTTGCAAGCTAAGCTGGAGTGAGTCTCTCTCATTAAGGCCACATGGCCACACTGTGTCTCTTAGTTCTTGCAAGCTAATCTTGAGTCAGTCTCTCTCATTAAGGCCACATGGCCACACAGTGTCTCTTAGTTCTTGCAAGGTAAGCTGGAGTCAGTCTCTCTCATTAAGGTCACATGGGCACACTGTGTCTCTTAGTTCTTGCAAGCTAAGCTGGAGTCAGTCTCTCTCATTAAGGCCACATGGCCACACTGTGTCTCTTAGTTCTTGCAAGCTAAGCTTGAGTCAGTCTCTCTCATTAAGGCCACATGGCCACACAGTGTCTCTTAGTTCTTGCAAGCTAAGCTGGAGTGAGTCTCTCTCATTAAGGCCACATGGCCACACTGTGTCTCTTAGTTCTTGCAAGCTAAGCTTGAGTCAGTCTCTCTCATTAAGGCCACATGGCCACACAGTGTCTCTTAGTTCTTGCAAGGTAAGCTGGAGTCAGTCTCTCTCATTAAGGTCACATGGGCACACTGTGTCTCTTAGTTCTTGCAAGCTAAGCTGGAGTGAGTCTCTCATTAAGGCCACATGGCCACACTGTGTCTCTTAGTTCTTGCAAGCTAAGCTGGAGTGAGTCTCTCTCATTAAGGCCACATGGCCACACAGTGTCTCTTAGTTCTTGCAAGCTAAGCTGGAGTGAGTCTCTCTCATTAAGGCCACATGGCCACACTGTGTCTCTTAGTTCTTGCAAGCTAAGCTTGAGTCAGTCTCTCTCATTAAGGCCACATGGCCACACAGTGTCTCTTAGTTCTTGCAAGGTAAGCTGGAGTCAGTCTCTCTCATTAAGGTCACATGGGCACACTGTGTCTCTTAGTTCTTGCAAGCTAAGCTGGAGTCAGTCTCTCTCATTAAGGCCACATGGCCACACTGTGTCTCTTAGTTCTTGCAAGCTAAGCTTGAGTCAGTCTCTCTCATTAAGGCCACATGGCCACACAGTGTCTCTTAGTTCTTGCAAGCTAAGCTGGAGTGAGTCTCTCTCATTAAGGCCACATGGCCACACTGTGTCTCTTAGTTCTTGCAAGCTAAGCTTGAGTCAGTCTCTCTCATTAAGGCCACATGGCCACACAGTGTCTCTTAGTTCTTGCAAGGTAAGCTGGAGTCAGTCTCTCTCATTAAGGTCACATGGGCACACTGTGTCTCTTAGTTCTTGCAAGCTAAGCTGGAGTCAGTCTCTCTCATTAAGGCCACATGGCCACACTGTGTCTCTTAGTTCTTGCAAGCTAAGCTTGAGTCAGTCTCTCTCATTAAGGCCACATGGCCACACAGTGTCTCTTAGTTCTTGCAAGCTAAGCTGGAATCAGTCTCTCTCATTAAGGTCACATGGTCACACTGTGTCTCTTAGTTCTTGCAAGCTAAGCTGGAGTCAGTCTCATTAAGGCAACATGGCCACACTGTGTCTCTTAGTTCTTGCAAGCTAAGCTGGAATCAGTCTCTCTCATTAAGGCCACATGGCCACACTGTGTCTCTTAGTTCTTGCAAGCTAAGCTGGAGTCAGTCTCTCTCATTAAGGCCAAATGGCCACACTGTGTCTCTTAGTTCTTGCAAGCTAAGCTGGAGTCAGTCTCTCTCATTAAGGCCACATGGCCACACTGTCTCTTAGTTCTTGCAAGCTAAGCTGGAGTGAGTCTCTCTCATTAAGGCCACATGGCCACACAGTGTCTCTTAGTTCTTGCAAGCTAAGCTGGAGTGAGTCTCTCTCATTAAGGCCACATGGCCACACTGTGTCTCTTAGTTCTTGCAAGCTAAGCTTGAGTCAGTCTCTCTCATTAAGGCCACATGGCCACACAGTGTCTCTTAGTTCTTGCAAGGTAAGCTGGAGTCAGTCTCTCTCATTAAGGTCACATGGGCACACTGTGTCTCTTAGTTCTTGCAAGCTAAGCTGGAGTCAGTCTCTCTCATTAAGGCCACATGGCCACACTGTCTCTTAGTTCTTGCAAGCTAAGCTGGAATCAGTCTCTCTCATTAAGGCCACATGGCCACACTGTCTCTTAGTTCTTGCAAGCTAAGCTGGAGTGAGTCTCTCTCATTAAGGCCACATGGCCACACAGTGTCTCTTAGTTCTTGCAAGCTAAGCTGGAGTGAGTCTCTCTCATTAAGGCCACATGGCCACACTGTGTCTCTTAGTTCTTGCAAGCTAAGCTTGAGTCAGTCTCTCTCATTAAGGCCACATGGCCACACAGTGTCTCTTTAGTTCTTGCAAGGTAAGCTGGAGTCAGTCTCTCTCATTAAGGTCACATGGGCACACTGTGTCTCTTAGTTCTTGCAAGCTAAGCTGGAGTCAGTCTCTCTCATTAAGGCCACATGGCCACACTGTGTCTCTTAGTTCTTGCAAGTTAAGCTGGAATCAGTCTCTCTCATTATGGCCACATGGCCACACTGTGTCTCTTAGTTCTTGCAAGCTAAGCTTGAGTCAGTCTCTCTCATTAAGGCCACATGGCCACACAGTGTCTCTTAGTTCTTGCAAGCTAAGCTGGAGTCAGTCTCTCTCATTAACATCACATGGTCACACTGTGTCTCTTAGTTCTTGCAAGCTAAGCTGGAGTCAGTCTCTCTCATTAAGGCCACATGGCCACACTGTGTCTCTTAGTTCTTGCAAGCTAAGCTGGAATCAGTCTCTCTCATTAAGGCCACATGGCCACACAGTGTCTCTTAGTTCTTGCAAGCTAAGCTGGAGTGAGTCTCTCTCATTAAGGCCACATGGCCACACAGTGTCTCTTAGTTCTTGCAAGGTAAGCTGGAGTCAGTCTCTCTCATTAAGGTCACATGGGCACACTGTGTCTCTTAGTTCTTGCAAGCTAAGCTGGAGTCAGTCTCTCTCATTAAGGCCACATGGCCACACTGTCTCTTAGTTCTTGCAAGCTAAGCTGGAATGAGTCTCTCTCATTAAGGCCACATGGCCACACTGTGTCTCTTAGTTCTTGCAAGCTAAGCTGGAGTGAGTCTCTCTCATTAAGGCCACATGGCCACGCAGTGTCTCTTAGTTCTTGCAAGCTAAGCTGGAGTGAGTCTCTCTCATTAAGGCCACATGGCCACACTGTGTCTCTTAGTTCTTGCAAGCTAAGCTTGAGTCAGTCTCTCTCATTAAGGCCACATGGTCACACAGTGTCTCTTAGTTCTTGCAAGGTAAGCTGGAGTCAGTCTCTCTCATTAAGGTCACATGGGCACACTGTGTCTCTTAGTTCTTGCAAGCTAAGCTGGAGTCAGTCTCTCTCATTAAGGCCACATGGCCACACTGTGTCTCTTAGTTCTTGCAAGTTAAGCTGGAATCAGTCTCTCTCATTAAGGCCACATGGCCACACTGTGTCTCTTAGTTCTTGCAAGCTAAGCTGGAGTCAGTCTCTCTCATTAAGGCCACATGGCCACACTGTGTCTCTTAGTTCTTGCAAGCTAAGCTGGAGTCAGTCTCTCTCATTAAGGCTACATGGCCACACTGTCTCTTAGTTCTTGCAAGCTAAGCTGGAGTGAGTCTCTCATTAAGGCCACATGGCCGCACTGTGTCTCTTAGTTCTTGCAAGCTAAGCTGGAGTGAGTCTCTCTCATTAAGGCCACATGGCCACACAGTGTCTCTTAGTTCTTGCAAGCTAACTTGGAGTCAGTCTCTCTCATTAAGGCCACATGGCCACACTGAGTCTCTTAGTTCTTGCAAGCTAAGCTGGAGTGAGTCTCTCTCATTAAGGCCACATGGCCACACTGTGTCTCTTAGTTCTTGCAAGCTAAGCTTGAGTCAGTCTCTCTCATTAAGGCCACATGGCCACACAGTATCTCTTAGTTCTTGCAAGCTAAGCTGGAGTCAGTCTCTCTCATTAAGGTCACATGGTCACACTGTGTCTCTTAGTTCTTGCAAGCTAAGCTGGAGTCACTCTCTCTCATCAAGGCCACATGGCCACACTGTGTCTCTTAGTTCTTGCAAGCTAAGCTGGAATCAGTCTCTCTCATTAAGGCCACATGGCCACACTGTGTCTCTTAGTTCTTGCAAGCTAAGCTGGAGTCAGTCTCTCTCATTAAGGCCACATGGCCACACTGTGTCTCTTAGTTCTTGCAAGCTAAGCTGGAGTCAGTCTCTCTCATTAAGGCTACATGGCCACACTGTCTCTTAGTTCTTGCAAGCTAAGCTGGAGTGAGTCTCTCATTAAGGCCACATGGCCACACTGTGTCTCTTAGTTCTTGCAAGCTAAGCTGGAGTGAGTCTCTCTCATTAAGGCCACATGGCCACACAGTGTCTCTTAGTTCTTGCAAGCTAAGCTGGAGTCAGTCTCTCTCATTAAGGCCACATGGCCACACTGTGTCTCTTAGTTCTTGCAAGCTAAGCTTGAGTCAGTCTCTCTCATTAAGGCCACATGGCCACACAGTGTCTCTTAGTTCTTGCAAGTTAAGCTGGAATCAGTCTCTCTCATTAAGGCCACATGGCCACACTGTGTCTCTTAGTTCTTGCAAGCTAAGCTTGAGTCAGTCTCTCTCATTAAGGCCACATGGCCACACAGTGTCTCTTAGTTCTTGCAAGCTAAGCTGGAGTCAGTCTCTCTCATTAAGGTCACATGGTCACACTGTGTCTCTTAGTTCTTGCAAGCTAAGCTGGAGTCAGTCTCTCTCATTAAGGCCACATGGCCACACTGTGTCTCTTAGTTCTTGCAAGCTAAGCTGGAATCAGTCTCTCTCATTAAGGCCACATGGCCACACAGTGTCTCTTAGTTCTTGCAAGCTAAGCTGGAGTGAGTCTCTCTCATTAAGGCCACATGGCCACACTGTGTCTCTTAGTTCTTGCAAGCTAAGCTTGAGTCAGTCTCTCTCATTAAGGCCACATGGCCACACAGTGTCTCTTAGTTCTTGCAAGGTAAGCTGGAGTCAGTCTCTCTCATTAAGGTCACATGGGCACACTGTGTCTCTTAGTTCTTGCAAGCTAAGCTGGAGTCAGTCTCTCTCATTAAGGCCACATGGCCACACTGTCTCTTAGTTCTTGCAAGCTAAGCTGGAATGAGTCTCTCTCATTAAGGCCACATGGCCACACTGTGTCTCTTAGTTCTTGCAAGCTAAGCTGGAGTGAGTCTCTCTCATTAAGGCCACATGGCCACACACTGTCTCTTAGTTCTTGCAGGCTAAGCTGGAGTGAGTCTCATTAAGGCCACATGGCCACACTGTGTTTCTTAGTTCTTGCAAGCTAAGCTGGAGTGAGTCTCTCTCATTAAGGCCACATGGCCACACAGTGTCTCTTAGTTCTTGCAAGCTAAGCTGGAATGAGTCTCTCTCATTAAGGCCACATGGCCACACTGTGTCTCTTAGTTCTTGCAAGCTAAGCTGGAGTGAGTCTCTCTCATTAAGGCCACATGGCCACACTGTCTCTTAGTTCTTGCAAGCTAAGCTGGAGGCAGTCTCTCTCATTAAGGCCACATGGCCACACTGTCTCTCTTAGTTCTTGCAAGCTAAGCTGGAGTCAATCTCTCTCATTAAGGCTACATGGCCACACTGTCTCTTAGTTCTTGCAAGCTAAGCTGGAGTGAGTCTCTCATTAAGGCCACATGGCCACACTGTGTCTCTTAGTTCTTGCAAGCTAAGCTGGAGTGAGTCTCTCTCATTAAGGCCACATGGCCACACAGTGTCTGTTAGTTCTTGCAAGCTAAGCTGGAGTGAGTCTCTCTCATTAAGGCCACATGGCCACACTGTGTCTCTTAGTTCTTGCAAGCTAAGCTTGAGTCAGTCTCTCTCATTAAGGTCACATGGGCACACTGTGTCTCTTAGTTCTTGCAAGCTAAGCTGGAGTCAGTCTCTCTCATTAAGGCCACATGGCCACACTGTGTCTCTTAGTTCTTGCAAGTTAAGCTGGAATCAGTCTCTCTCATTAAGGCCACATGGCCACACTGTGTCTCTTAGTTCTTGCAAGCTAAGCTGGAGTCAGTCTCTCTCATTAAGGCCACATGGCCACACTGTGTCTCTTAGTTCTTGCAAGCTAAGCTGGAGTCAGTCTCTCTCATTAAGGCTACATGGCCACACTGTCTCTTAGTTCTTGCAAGCTAAGCTGGAGTGAGTCTCTCATTAAGGCCACATGGCCACACTGTGTCTCTTAGTTCTTGCAAGCTAAGCTGGAGTGAGTCTCTCTCATTAAGGCCACATGGCCACACAGTGTCTCTTAGTTCTTGCAAGCTAACTTGGAGTCAGTCTCTCTCATTAAGGCCACATGGCCACACTGAGTCTCTTAGTTCTTGCAAGCTAAGCTGGAGTGAGTCTCTCTCATTAAGGCCACATGGCCACACTGTGTCTCTTAGTTCTTGCAAGCTAAGCTTGAGTCAGTCTCTCTCATTAAGGCCACATGGCCACACAGTATCTCTTAGTTCTTGCAAGCTAAGCTGGAGTCAGTCTCTCTCATTAAGGTCACATGGTCACACTGTGTCTCTTAGTTCTTGCAAGCTAAGCTGGAGTCACTCTCTCTCATCAAGGCCACATGGCCACACTGTGTCTCTTAGTTCTTGCAAGCTAAGCTGGAATCAGTCTCTCTCATTAAGGCCACATGGCCACACTGTGTCTCTTAGTTCTTGCAAGCTAAGCTGGAGTCAGTCTCTCTCATTAAGGCCACATGGCCACACTGTGTCTCTTAGTTCTTGCAAGCTAAGCTGGAGTCAGTCTCTCTCATTAAGGCTACATGGCCACACTGTCTCTTAGTTCTTGCAAGCTAAGCTGGAGTGAGTCTCTCATTAAGGCCACATGGCCACACTGTGTCTCTTAGTTCTTGCAAGCTAAGCTGGAGTGAGTCTCTCTCATTAAGGCCACATGGCCACACAGTGTCTCTTAGTTCTTGCAAGCTAAGCTGGAGTCAGTCTCTCTCATTAAGGCCACATGGCCACACTGTGTCTCTTAGTTCTTGCAAGCTAAGCTTGAGTCAGTCTCTCTCATTAAGGCCACATGGCCACACAGTGTCTCTTAGTTCTTGCAAGTTAAGCTGGAATCAGTCTCTCTCATTAAGGCCACATGGCCACACTGTGTCTCTTAGTTCTTGCAAGCTAAGCTTGAGTCAGTCTCTCTCATTAAGGCCACATGGCCACACAGTGTCTCTTAGTTCTTGCAAGCTAAGCTGGAGTCAGTCTCTCTCATTAAGGTCACATGGTCACACTGTGTCTCTTAGTTCTTGCAAGCTAAGCTGGAGTCAGTCTCTCTCATTAAGGCCACATGGCCACACTGTGTCTCTTAGTTCTTGCAAGCTAAGCTGGAATCAGTCTCTCTCATTAAGGCCACATGGCCACACAGTGTCTCTTAGTTCTTGCAAGCTAAGCTGGAGTGAGTCTCTCTCATTAAGGCCACATGGCCACACTGTGTCTCTTAGTTCTTGCAAGCTAAGCTTGAGTCAGTCTCTCTCATTAAGGCCACATGGCCACACAGTGTCTCTTAGTTCTTGCAAGGTAAGCTGGAGTCAGTCTCTCTCATTAAGGTCACATGGGCACACTGTGTCTCTTAGTTCTTGCAAGCTAAGCTGGAGTCAGTCTCTCTCATTAAGGCCACATGGCCACACTGTCTCTTAGTTCTTGCAAGCTAAGCTGGAATGAGTCTCTCTCATTAAGGCCACATGGCCACACTGTGTCTCTTAGTTCTTGCAAGCTAAGCTGGAGTGAGTCTCTCTCATTAAGGCCACATGGCCACACACTGTCTCTTAGTTCTTGCAGGCTAAGCTGGAGTGAGTCTCATTAAGGCCACATGGCCACACTGTGTTTCTTAGTTCTTGCAAGCTAAGCTGGAGTGAGTCTCTCTCATTAAGGCCACATGGCCACACAGTGTCTCTTAGTTCTTGCAAGCTAAGCTGGAGTGAGTCTCTCTCATTAAAGCCACATGGCCACACTGTGTCTCTTAGTTCTTGCAAGCTAAGCTTGAGTCAGTCTCTCTCATTAAGGCCACATGGCCACACAGTGTCTCTTAGTTCTTGCAAGCTAAGCTGGAGTCAGTCTCTCTCATTAAGGTCACATGGCCACACTGTGTCGCTTAGTTCTTGCAAGTTAAGCTGGAATCAGTCTCTCTCATTAAGGCCACATGGCCACACTGTGTCTCTTAGTTCTTGCAAGCTAAGCTGGAGGCAGTCTCTCTCATTAAGGCCACATGGCCACACTGTGTCTCTTAGTTCTTGCAAGCTAAGCTGGAGTCAGTCTCTCTCATTAAGGCTACATGGCCACACTGTCTCTTAGTTCTTGCAAGGTAAGCTGGAGTCAGTCTCTCTCATTAAGGCCACATGGTCACACTGTCTCTTAGTTCTTGCAAGCTAAGCTGGAATCAGTCTCTCTCATTAAGGCCACATGGCCACACTGTGTCTCTTAGTTCTTGCAAGCTAAGCTGGAGTGAGTCTCTCTCATTAAGGCCACATGGCCACACTGCGTCGCTTTGTTCCTGCAAGTTAAGCTGGAATCAGTCTCTCTCATTAAGGCCACATGGCCACACTGTCTCTTAGTTCTTGCAAGCTAAGCTGGAGGCAGTCTCTCTCATTAAGGCCACATGGCCACACTGTCTCTCTTAGTTCTTGCAAGCTAAGCTGGAGTCAATCTCTCTCATTAAGGCTACATGGCCACACTGTCTCTTAGTTCTTGCAAGCTAAGCTGGAGTGAGTCTCTCATTAAGGCCACATGGCCACACTGTGTCTCTTAGTTCTTGCAAGCTAAGCTGGAGTGAGTCTCTCTCATTAAGGCCACATGGCCACACAGTGTCTGTTAGTTCTTGCAAGCTAAGCTGGAGTGAGTCTCTCTCATTAAGGCCACATGGCCACACTGTGTCTCTTAGTTCTTGCAAGCTAAGCTTGAGTCAGTCTCTCTCATTAAGGCCACATGGCCACACAGTGTCTCTTAGTTCTTGCAAGGTAAGCTGGAGTCAGTCTCTCTCATTAAGGTCACATGGTCACACTGTGTCTCTTAGTTCTTGCAAGCTAAGCTGGAGTCAGTCTCTCTCATTAAGGCCACATGGCCACACTGTCTCTTAGTTCTTGCAAGCTAAGCTGGAATGAGTCTCTCTCATTAAGGCCACATGGCCACACTGTGTCTCTTAGTTCTTGCAAGCTAAGCTGGAGTGAGTCTCTCTCATTAAGGCCACATGGCCACACACTGTCTCTTAGTTCTTGCAAGCTAAGCTGGAGTGAGTCTCTCATTAAGGCCACATGGCCACACTGTGTTTCTTAGTTCTTGCAAGCTAATCTGGAGTCAGTCTCTCTCATTAAGGCCACATGGCCACACTGTCTCTTAGTTTTTGCAAGCTAAGCTGGAGTGAGTCTCTCTCATTAAGGCCACATGGCCACACAGTGTCTCTTAGTTCTTGCAAGCTAAGCTGGAGTGAGTCTCTCTCATTAAGGCCACATGGCCACACTGTGTCTCTTAGTTCTTGCAAGCTAAGCTTGAGTCAGTCTCTCTCATTAAGGCCACATGGCCACACAGTGTCTCTTAGTTCTTGCAAGGTAAGCTGGAGTCAGTCTCTCTCATTAAGGTCACATGGGCACACTGTGTCTCTTAGTTCTTGCAAGCTAAGCTGGAGTCAGTCTCTCTCAATAAGGCCACATGGCCACACTGTCTCTTAGTTCTTGCAAGCTAAGCTGGAATCAGTCTCTCTCATTAAGGCCACATGGCCACACTGTGTCTCTTAGTTCTTGCAAGCTAAGCTGGAGTGAGTCTCTCTCATTAAGGCCACATGGCCACACAGTGTCTCTTAGTTCTTGCAAGCTAAGCTGGAGTGAGTCTCTCTCATTAAGGCCACATGGCCACACTGTGTCTCTTAGTTCTTGCAAGCTAAGCTTGAGTCAGTCTCTCTCATTAAGGCCACATGGCCACACAGTGTCTCTTTAGTTCATGCAAGGTAAGCTGGAGTCAGTCTCTCTCATTAAGGTCACATGGGCACACTGTGTCTCTTAGTTCTTGCAAGCTAAGCTGGAGTCAGTCTCTCTCATTAAGGCCACATGGCCACACTGTGTCTCTTAGTTCTTGCAAGTTAAGCTGGAATCAGTCTCTCTCATTAAGGCCACATGGCCACACTGTGTCTCTTAGTTCTTGCAAGCTAAGCTTGAGTCAGTCTCTCTCATTAAGGCCACATGGCCACACAGTGTCTCTTAGTTCTTGCAAGCTAAGCTGGAGTCAGTCTCTCTCATTAAGGTCACATGGTCACACTGTGTCTCTTAGTTCTTGCAAGCTAAGCTGGAGTCAGTCTCTCTCATTAAGGCCACATGGCCACACTGTGTCTCTTAGTTCTTGCAAGCTAAGCTGGAATCAGTCTCTCTCATTAAGGCCACATGGCCACACAGTGTCTCTTAGTTCTTGCAAGCTAAGCTGGAGTGAGTCTCTCTCATTAAGGCCACATGGCCACACTGTGTCTCTTAGTTCTTGCAAGCTAAGCTTGAGTCAGTCTCTCTCATTAAGGCCACATGGCCACACAGTGTCTCTTAGTTCTTGCAAGGTAAGCTGGAGTCAGTCTCTCTCATTAAGGTCACATGGGCACACTGTGTCTCTTAGTTCTTGCAAGCTAAGCTGGAGTCAGTCTCTCTCATTAAGGCCACATGGCCACACTGTCTCTTAGTTCTTGCAAGCTAAGCTGGAATGAGTCTCTCTCATTAAGGCCACATGGCCACACTGTGTCTCTTAGTTCTTGCAAGCTAAGCTGGAGTGAGTCTCTCTCATTAAGGCCACATGGCCACGCACTGTCTCTTAGTTCTTGCAAGCTAAGCTGGAGTGAGTCTCTCATTAAGGCCACATGGCCACACTGTGTTTCTTAGTTCTTGCAAGCTAAGCTGGAGTGAGTCTCTCTCATTAAGGCCACATGGCCACACAGTGTCTCTTAGTTCTTGCAAGCTAAGCTGGAGTGAGTCTCTCTCATTAAAGCCACATGGCCACACTGTGTCTCTTAGTTCTTGCAAGCTAAGCTTGAGTCAGTCTCTCTCATTAAGGCCACATGGCCACACAGTGTCTCTTAGTTCTTGCAAGCTAAGCTGGAGTCAGTCTCTCTCATTAAGGCCACATGGCCACACTGTGTCGCTTAGTTCTTGCAAGTTAAGCTGGAATCAGTCTCTCTCATTAAGGCCACATGGCCACACTGTGTCTCTTAGTTCTTGCAAGCTAAGCTGGAGGCAGTCTCTCTCATTAAGGCCACATGGCCACACTGTGTCTCTTAGTTCTTGCAAGCTAAGCTGGAGTCAGTTTCTCTCATTAAGGCTACATGGCCACACTGTCTCTTAGTTCTTGCAAGGTAAGCTGGAGTCAGTCTCTCTCATTAAGGCCACATGGTCACACTGTCTCTTAGTTCTTGCAAGCTAAGCTGGAATCAGTCTCTCTCATTAAGGCCACATGGCCACACTGTGTCTCTTAGTTCTTGCAAGCTAAGCTGGAGTGAGTCTCTCTCATTAAGGCCACATGGCCACACTGCGTCGCTTTGTTCCTGCAAGTTAAGCTGGAATCAGTCTCTCTCATTAAGGCCACATGGCCACACTGTCTCTTAGTTCTTGCAAGCTAAGCTGGAGGCAGTCTCTCTCATTAAGGCCACATGGCCACACTGTCTCTCTTAGTTCTTGCAAGCTAAGCTGGAGTCAGTCTCTCTCATTAAGGCTACATGGCCACACTGTCTCTTAGTTCTTGCAAGCTAAGCTGGAGTGAGTCTCTCATTAAGGCCACATGGCCACACTGTGTCTCTTAGTTCTTGCAAGCTAAGCTGGAGTGAGTCTCTCTCATTAAGGCCACATGGCCACACAGTGTCTCTTAGTTCTTGCAAGCTAAGCTGGAGTGAGTCTCTCTCATTAAGGCCACATGGCCACACTGTGTCTCTTAGTTCTTGCAAGCTAAGCTTGAGTCAGTCTCTCTCATTAAGGCCACATGGCCACACAGTGTCTCTTAGTTCTTGCAAGCTAAGCTGGAGTCAGTCTCTCTCATTAAGGTCACATGGTCACACTGTGTCTCTTAGTTCTTGCAAGCTAAGCTGGAGTCAGTCTCTCTCATTAAGGCCACATGGCCACACTGTGTCTCTTAGTTCTTGCAAGCTAAGCTGGATTCAGTCTCTCTCATTAAGGCCACATGGCCACACTGTGTCTCTTAGTTCTTGCCAGCTAAGCTGGAGTGAGTCTCTCTCATTAAGGCCACATGGCCACACTGTGTCTCTTAGTTCTTGCAAGCTAAGCTTGAATCAGTCTCTCTCATTAAGGCCACATGGCCACACAGTGTCTCTTAGTTCTTGCAAGGTAAGCTGGAGTCAGTCTCTCTCATTAAGGTCACATGGGCACACTGTGTCTCTTAATTCTTGCAAGCTAAGCTGGAGTCAGTCTCTCTCATTAAGGCCACATGGCCACACTGTCGCTTAGTTCTTGCAAGTTAAGCTGGAATCAGTCTCTCTCATTAAGGCCACATGGCCAAACTGTGTCTCTTAGTTCTTGCAAGCTAAGCTGGAGTCAGTCTCTCTCATTAAGGCCACATGGCCACACTGTGTCTCTTAGTTCTTGCAAGCTAAGCTGGAGTCAGTCTCTCTCATTAAGGCTACATGGCCACACTGTCTCTTAGTTCTTGCAAGCTATGCTGGAGTGAGTCTCTCATTAAGGCCACATGGCCACACTGTGTCTCTTAGTTCTTGCAAGCTAAGCTGGAGTCAGTCTTTCTCATTAAGGCCACATGGCCACACTGTGTCTCTTAGTTCTTGCAAGCTAAGTTGGAGTCAGTCTCTTTCATTAAGGCCACATGGCCACACTGAGTCTCTTAGTTCTTGCAAGCTAAGCTGGAGTGAGTCTCTCATTAAGGCCACATGGCCACACAGTGTCTCTTAGTTCTTGCAAGCTAAGCTGGAGTGAGTCTCTCTCATTAAGGCCACATGGCCACACTGTGTCTCTTAGTTCTTGCAAGCTAAGCTTGAGTCAGTCTCTCTCATTAAGGCCACATGGCCACACAGTGTCTCTTAGTTCTTGCAAGCTAAGCTGGAGTCAGTCTCTCTCATTAAGGTCACATGGTCACACTGTGTCTCTTAGTTCTTGCAAGCTAAGCTGGAGTCAGTCTCTCTCATTAAGGCCACATCGCCACACTGTGTCTCTTAGTTCTTGCAAGCTAAGCTGGAATCAGTCTCTCTCATTAAGGCCACATGGCCACACTGTCTCTTAGTTCTTGCAAGCTAAGCTGGAGTCAGTCTCTCTCATTAAGGCCACATGGCCACACTGTGTCTCTTAGTTCTTGCAAGCTAAGCTGGAGTGAGTCTCTCTCATTAAGGCTACATAGCCACACTGTCTCTTAGTTCTTGCAAGCTAAGCTGGAGTGAGTCTCTCATTAAGGCCACATGGCCACACTGTGTCTCTTAGTTCTTGCAAGGTAAGCTGGAGTCAGTCTCTCTCATTAAGGCCACATGGCCACACTGTGTCTCTTAGTTCTTGCAAGCTAAGCTGGAATCAGTCTCTCTCATTAAGGCCACATGGCCACACTGTGTCTCTTAGTTCTTGCAAGCTAAGCTGGAGTCAGTCTCTCTCATTAAGGCTACATGGCCACACTGTGTCTCTAAGTTCTTGCAACCAAAGCTGGAGTCAGTCTCTCTCATTAAGCCTACATGGCCACACTGTCTCTTAGTTCTTGCAACCTAAGCTGGAGTGAGTCTCTCATTAAGGCCACATGGCCACACTGTGTCTCTTAGTTCTTGCAAGCTAAGCTGGAGTGAGTCTCTCTCATTAAGGCCACATGGCCACACTGTGTCTCTTAGTTCTTGCAAGCTAAGCTGGAGTCAGTCTCTCTCATTAAGGCTACATGGCCACACTGTCTCTTAGTTCTTGCAAGCTAAGCTGGAGTCAGTCTCTCTCATTAAGGCCACATGGCCACACTGTCTCTTAGTTCTTGCAAGCTAAGCTGGAATCAGTCTCTCTCATTAAGGCCACATGGCCACACTGTGTCTCTTAGTTCTTGCAAGCTAAGCCGGAGTGAGTCTCTCTCATTAAGGCCACATGGCCACACAGTGTCTCTTAGTTCTTGCAAGGTAAGCTGGAGTCAGTCTCTCTCATTAAGGTCACATGGGCACACTGTGTCTCTTAATTCTTGCAAGCTAAGCTGGAGTCAGTCTCATTAAGGCCACATGGCCACACTGTGTCGCTTTGTTCCTGCAAGTTAAGCTGGAATCAGTCTCTCTCATTAAGGCCACATGGCCACACTGTCTCTTAGTTCTTGCAAGCTAAGCTGGAGGCAGTCTCTCTCTTTAAGGCCACATGGCCACACTGTGTCTCTTAGTTCTTGCAAGCTAAGCTGGAGTCAGTCTCTCTCATTAAGGCTACATGGCCACACTGTCTCTTAGTTCTTGCAATCTAAGCTGGAGTGAGTCTCTCATTAAGGCCACATGGCCACACTGTGTCTCTTAGTTCTTGCAAGCTAAGCTGGAGTGAGTCTCTCTCATTAAGGCCACATGGCCACACAGTGTCTCTTAGTTCTTGCAAGCTAAGCTGGAGTGAGTCTCTCTCATTAAGGCCACATGGCCACACTGTGTCTCTTAGTTCTTGCAAGCTAAGCTTGAGTCAGTCTCTCTCATTAAGGCCACATGGCCACACAGTGTCTCTTAGTTCTTGCAAGCTAAGCTGGAGTCAGTCTCTCTCATTAAGGTCACATGGTCACACTGTGTCTCTTAGTTCTTGCAAGCTAAGCTGGAGTCAGTCTCTCTCATTAAGGCCACATGGCCACACTGTGTCTCTTAGTTCTTGCAAGCTAAGCTGGATTCAGTCTCTCTCATTAAGGCCACATGGCCACACTGTGTCTCTTAGTTCTTGCAAGCTAAGCTGGAGTCAGTCTCTCTCATTAAGGCCACATGGCCACACTGTGTCTCTTAGTTCTTGCAAGCTAAGCTGGAATCAGTCTCTCTCATTAAGGCCACATGGCCACACTGTCTCTTAGTTCTTGCAAGCTAAGCTGGAGTCAGTCTCTCTCATTAAGGCCACATGGCCACACTGTGTCTCTTAGTTCTTGCAAGCTAAGCTGGAGTGAGTCTCTCTCATTAAGGCTACATAGCCACACTGTCTCTTAGTTCTTGCAAGCTAAGCTGGAGTGAGTCTCTCATTAAGGCCACATGGCCACACTGTGTCTCTTAGTTCTTGCAAGGTAAGCTGGAGTCAGTCTCTCTCATTAAGGCCACATGGCCACACTGTGTCTCTTAGTTCTTGCAAGCTAAGCTGGAATCAGTCTCTCTCATTAAGGCCACATGGCCACACTGTGTCTCTTAGTTCTTGCAAGCTAAGCTGGAGTCAGTCTCTCTCATTAAGGTCACATGGGCACACTGTGTCTCTTAATTCTTGCAAGCTAAGCTGGAGTCAGTCTCATTAAGGCCACATGGCCACACTGTGTCGCTTTGTTCCTGCAAGTTAAGCTGGAATCAGTCTCTCTCATTAAGGCCACATGGCCACACTGTCTCTTAGTTCTTGCAAGCTAAGCTGGAGGCAGTCTCTCTCTTTAAGGCCACATGGCCACACTGTGTCTCTTAGTTCTTGCAAGCTAAGCTGGAGTCAGTCTCTCTCATTAAGGCTACATGGCCACACTGTCTCTTAGTTCTTGCAATCTAAGCTGGAGTGAGTCTCTCATTAAGGCCACATGGCCACACTGTGTCTCTTAGTTCTTGCAAGCTAAGCTGGAGTGAGTCTCTCTCATTAAGGCCACATGGCCACACAGTGTCTCTTAGTTCTTGCAAGCTAAGCTGGAGTGAGTCTCTCTCATTAAGGCCACATGGCCACACTGTGTCTCTTAGTTCTTGCAAGCTAAGCTTGAGTCAGTCTCTCTCATTAAGGCCACATGGCCACACAGTGTCTCTTAGTTCTTGCAAGCTAAGCTGGAGTCAGTCTCTCTCATTAAGGTCACATGGTCACACTGTGTCTCTTAGTTCTTGCAAGCTAAGCTGGAGTCAGTCTCTCTCATTAAGGCCACATGGCCACACTGTGTCTCTTAGTTCTTGCAAGCTAAGCTGGATTCAGTCTCTCTCATTAAGGCCACATGGCCACACTGTGTCTCTTAGTTCTTGCAAGCTAAGCTGGAGTCAGTCTCTCTCATTAAGGCCACATGGCCACACTGTGTCTCTTAGTTCTTGCAAGCTAAGCTGGAATCAGTCTCTCTCATTAAGGCCACATGGCCACACTGTCTCTGAGTTCTTGCAAGCTAAGCTGGAGTCAGTCTCTCTCATTAAGGCCACATGGCCACACTGTGTCTCTTAGTTCTTGCAAGCTAAGCTGGAGTGAGTCTCTCTCATTAAGGCTACATAGCCACACTGTCTCTTAGTTCTTGCAAGCTAAGCTGGAGTGAGTCTCTCATTAAGGCCACATGGCCACACTGTGTCTCTTAGTTCTTGCAAGGTAAGCTGGAGTCAGTCTCTCTCATTAAGGCCACATGGCCACACTGTGTCTCTTAGTTCTTGCAAGCTAAGCTGGAATCAGTCTCTCTCATTAAGGCCACATGGCCACACTGTGTCTCTTAGTTCTTGCAAGCTAAGCTGGAGTCAGTCTCTCTCATTAAGGCTACATGGCCACACTGTGTCTCTAAGTTCTTGCAACCTAAGCTGGAGTCAGTCTCTCTCATTAAGCCTACATGGCCACACTGTCTCTTAGTTCTTGCAACCTAAGCTGGAGTGAGTCTCTCATTAAGGCCACATGGCCACACTGTGTCTCTTAGTTCTTGCAAGCTAAGCTGGAGTGAGTCTCTCTCATTAAGGCCACATGGCCACACTGTGTCTCTTAGTTCTTGCAAGCTAAGCTGGAGTCAGTCTCTCTCATTAAGGCTACATGGCCACACTGTCTCTTAGTTCTTGCAAGCTAAGCTGGAGTCAGTCTCTCTCATTAAGGCCACATGGCCACACTGTCTCTTAGTTCTTGCAAGCTAAGCTGGAATCAGTCTCTCTCATTAAGGCCACATGGCCACACTGTGTCTCTTAGTTCTTGCAAGCTAAGCCGGAGTGAGTCTCTCTCATTAAGGCCACATGGCCACACAGTGTCTCTTAGTTCTTGCAAGGTAAGCTGGAGTCAGTCTCTCTCATTAAGGTCACATGGGCACACTGTGTCTCTTAATTCTTGCAAGCTAAGCTGGAGTCAGTCTCATTAAGGCCACATGGCCACACTGTGTCGCTTTGTTCCTGCAAGTTAAGCTGGAATCAGTCTCTCTCATTAAGGCCACATGGCCACACTGTCTCTTAGTTCTTGCAAGCTAAGCTGGAGGCAGTCTCTCTCTTTAAGGCCACATGGCCACACTGTGTCTCTTAGTTCTTGCAAGCTAAGCTGGAGTCAGTCTCTCTCATTAAGGCTACATGGCCACACTGTCTCTTAGTTCTTGCAATCTAAGCTGGAGTGAGTCTCTCATTAAGGCCACATGGCCACACTGTGTCTCTTAGTTCTTGCAAGCTAAGCTGGAGTGAGTCTCTCTCATTAAGGCCACATGGCCACACAGTGTCTCTTAGTTCTTGCAAGCTAAGCTGGAGTGAGTCTCTCTCATTAAGGCCACATGGCCACACTGTGTCTCTTAGTTCTTGCAAGCTAAGCTTGAGTCAGTCTCTCTCATTAAGGCCACATGGCCACACAGTGTCTCTTAGTTCTTGCAAGCTAAGCTGGAGTCAGTCTCTCTCATTAAGGTCACATGGTCACACTGTGTCTCTTAGTTCTTGCAAGCTAAGCTGGAGTCAGTCTCTCTCATTAAGGCCACATGGCCACACTGTGTCTCTTAGTTCTTGCAAGCTAAGCTGGATTCAGTATCTCTCATTAAGGCCACATGGCCACACTGTGTCTCTTAGTTCTTGCAAGCTAAGCTGGAGTGAGTCTCTCTCATTAAGGCCACATGGCCACACTGTGTCTCTTTTAGTTCTTGCAAGCTCAGCTTGAGTCAGTCTCTCTCATTAAGGCCACATGGCCACACAGTGTCTCTTAGTTCTTGCAAGGTAAGCTGGAGTCAGTCTCTCTCATTAAGGTCACATGGGCACACTGTGTCTCTTAATTCTTGCAAGCTAAGCTGGAATCAGTCTCTCTCATTAAGGCCACATGGCCATACTGTGTCGCTTAGTTCTTGCAAGTTAAGCTGGAATCAGTCTCTCTCATTAAGGCCACATGGCCACACTGTGTCTCTTAGTTCTTGCAAGCTAAGCTGGAGTCAGTCTCTCTCATTAAGGCCACATGGCCACACTGTGTCTCTTAGTTCTTGCAAGCTAAGCTGGAGTCAGTCTCTCTCATTAAGGCTACATGGCCACACTGTCTCTTAGTTCTTGCAAGCTAAGCTGGAGTGAGTCTCTCATTAAGGCCACATGGCCACACTGTGTCTCTTAGTTCTTGCAAGCTAAGCTGGAGGCAGTCTCTCTCATTAAGGCCACATGGCCACACTGTGTCTCTTAGTTCTTGCAAGCTAAGTTGGAGTCAGTCTCTCTCATTAAGGCCACATGGCCACACTGAGTCTCTTAGTTCTTGCAAGCTAAGCTGGAGTGAGTCTCTCATTAAGGCCACATGGCCACACAGTGTCTCTTAGTTCTTGCAAGCTAAGCTGGAGTGAGTCTCTCTCATTAAGGCCACATGGCCACACTGTGTCTCTTAGATCTTGCAAGCTAAGCTTGAGTCAGTCTCTCTCATTAAGGCCACATGGCCACACAGTGTCTCTTAGTTCTTGCAAGCTAAGCTGGAGTCAGTCTCTCTCATTAAGGTCACATGGTCACACTGTGTCTCTTAGTTCTTGCAAGCTAAGCTGGAGTCAGTCTCTCATTAAGGCCACATGGCCACACTGTGTCTCTTAGTTCTTGCAAGCTAAGCTGGAATCAGTCTCTCTCATTAAGGCCACATGGCCACACTGTGTCTCTTAGTTCTTGCAAGCTAAGCTGGAGTCAGTCTCTCTCATTAAGGCCACATGGCCACACTGTGTCTCTTAGTTCTTGCAAGCTAAGCTGGAGTCAGTCTCTCTCATTAAGGCTACATGGCCACACTGTCTCTTAGTTCTTGCAAGCTAAGCTGGAGTGAGTCTCTCATTAAGGCCACATGGCCACACTGTGTCTCTTAGTTCTTGCAAGCTAAGCTGGAGTCAGTCTCTCTCATTAAGGCCACATGGCCACACTGTGTCTCTTAGTTCTTGCAAGCTAAGCTGGAATCAGTCTCTCTCATTAAGGCCACATGGCCACACTGTGTCTCTTAGTTCTTGCAAGCTAAGCTGGAGTCAGTCTCTCTCATTAAGGCCACATGGCCACACTGTGTCTCTAAGTTCTTGCAACCTAAGCTGGAGTCAGTCTCTCTCATTAAGGCTACATGGCCACACTGTCTCTTAGTTCTTGCAAGCTAAGCTGGAGTGAGTCTCTCATTAAGGCCACATGGCCACACTGTGTCTCTTAGTTCTTGCAAGCTAAGCTGGAGTGAGTCTCTCTCATTAAGGCCACATGGCACACTGTGTCTCTTAGTTCTTGCAAGCTAAGCTTGAGTCAGTCTCTCTCATTAAGGCCACATGGCCACACTGTGTCGCTTAGTTCTTGCAAGTTAAGCTGGAATCAGTCTCTCTCATTAAGGCCACATGGCCACACTGTGTCTCTTAGTTCTTGCAAGCTAAGCTGGAGTCAGTCTCTCTCATTAAGGCCACATGGCCACACTGTCTCTTAGTTCTTGCAAGCTAAGCTGGAATCAGTCTCTCTCATTAAGGCCACATGGCCACACTGTGTCGCTTAGTTCTTGCAAGCTAAGCTGGAGTGAGTCTCTCTCATTAAGGCCACATGGCCACACAGTGTCTCTTAGTTCTTGCAAGGTAAGCTGGAGTCAGTCTCTCTCATTAAGGTCACATGGGCACACTGTGTCTCTTAATTCTTGCAAGCTAAGCTGGAGTCAATCTCTCTCATTAAGGCCACATGGCCACACTGTCTCTTAGTTCTTGCAAGCTAAGCTGGAGGCAGTCTCTCTCATTAAGGCCACATGGCCACACTGTGTCTCTTAGTTCTTGCAAGCTAAGCTGGAGTCAGTCTCTCTCATTAAGGCTACATGGCCACACTGTCTCTTAGTTCTTGCAAGCTAAGCTGGAGTGAGTCTCTCTCATTAAGGTCACATGGGCACACTGTGTCTCTTAATTCTTGCAAGCTAAGCTGGAGTCAGTCTCTCTCATTAAGGCCACATGGCCACACTGTCTCTTAGTTCTTGCAAGCTAAGCTGGAGGCAGTCTCTCTCATTAAGGCCACATGGCCACACTGTGTCTCTTAGTTCTTGCAAGCTAAGCTGGAGTCAGTCTCTCTCTTTAAGGCTACATGGCCACACTGTCTCTTAGTTCTTGCAAGCTAAGCTGGAATCAGTCTCTCTCATTAAGGCCACATGGCCACACTGTGTCGCTTAGTTCTTGCAAGCTAAGCTGGAGTGAGTCTCTCTCATTAAGGCCACATGGCCACACAGTGTCTCTTAGTTCTTGCAAGGTAAGCTGGAGTCAGTCTCTCTCATTAAGGTCACATGGGCACACTGTGTCTCTTAATTCTTGCAAGCTAAGCTGGAGTCAATCTCTCTCATTAAGGCCACATGGCCACACTGTCTCTTAGTTCTTGCAAGCTAAGCTGGAGGCAGTCTCTCTCATTAAGGCCACATGGCCACACTGTGTCTCTTAGTTCTTGCAAGCTAAGCTGGATTCAGTCTCTCTCATTAAGGCTACATGGCCACACTGTCTCTTAGTTCTTGCAAGCTAAGCTGGAGTGAGTCTCTCTCATTAAGGTCACATGGGCACACTGTGTCTCTTAATTCTTGCAAGCTAAGCTGGAGTCAGTCTCTCTCATTAAGGCCACATGGCCACACTGTCTCTTAGTTCTTGCAAGCTAAGCTGGAGTCAGTCTCTCTCATTAAGGCCACATGGCCACACTGTGTCGCTTAGTTCTTGCAAGCTAAGCTGGAGTGAGTCTCTCTCATTAAGGCCACATGGCCACACAGTGTCTCTTAGTTCTTGCAAGGTAAGCTGGAGTCAGTCTCTCTCATTAAGGTCACATGGGCACACTGTGTCTCTTAATTCTTGCAAGCTAAGCTGGAGTCAATCTCTCTCATTAAGGCCACATGGCCACACTGTCTCTTAGTTCTTGCAAGCTAAGCTGGAGGCAGTCTCTCTCATTAAGGCCACATGGCCACACTGTGTCTCTTAGTTCTTGCAAGCTAAGCTGGAGTCAGTCTCTCTCATTAAGGCTACATGGCCACACTGTCTCTTAGTTCTTGCAAGCTAAGCTGGAGTGAGTCTCTCTCATTAAGGTCACATGGGCACACTGTGTCTCTTAATTCTTGCAAGCTAAGCTGGAGTCAGTCTCTCTCATTAAGGCCACATGGCCACACTGTCTCTTAGTTCTTGCAAGCTAAGCTGGAGGCAGTCTCTCTCATTAAGGCCACATGGCCACACTGTGTCTCTTAGTTCTTGCAAGCTAAGCTGGAGTCAGTCTCTCTCATTAAGGCTACATGGCCACACTGTCTCTTAGTTCTTGCAAGCTAAGCTGGAGTGAGTCTCTCTCATTAAGGTCACATGGGCACACTGTGTCTCTTAATTCTTGCAAGCTAAGCTGGAGTCAGTCTCTCTCATTAAGGCCACATGGCCACACTGTCTCTTAGTTCTTGCAAGCTAAGCTGGAGGCAGTCTCTCTCATTAAGGCCACATGGCCACACTGTGTCTCTTAGTTCTTGCAAGCTAAGCTGGAGTCAGTCTCTCTCATTAAGGCTACATGGCCACACTGTCTCTTAGTTCTTGCAAGCTAAGCTGGAGTGAGTCTCTCATTAAGGCCACATGGCCACACTGTGTCTCTTAGTTCTTGCAAGCTAAGCTGGAGTGAGTCTCTCTCATTAAGGCCACATGGCCACACAGTGTCTCTTAGTTCTTGCAAGCTAAGCTGGAGTGAGTCTCTCTCATTAAGGCCACATGGCCACACTGTGTCTCTTAGTTCTTGCAAGCTAAGCTTGAGTCAGTCTCTCTCATTAAGGCCACATGGCCACACAGTGTCTCTTAGTTCTTGCAAACTAAGCTGGAGTCAGTCTCTCTCATTAAGGTCACATGGTCACACTGTGTCTCTTAGTTCTTGCAAGCTAAGCTGGAGTCAGTCTCTCTCATTAAGGCCACATGGCCACACTGTGTCTCTTAGTTCTTGCAAGCTAAGCTGGATTCAGTCTCTCTCATTAAGGCCATATGGCCACACTGTGTCTCTTAGTTCTTGCAAGCTAAGCTGGAGTGAGTCTCTCTCATTAAGGCCACATGGCCACACTGTGTCTCTTAGTTCTTGCAAGCTAAGCTTGAGTCAGTCTCTCTCATTAAGGCCACATGGCCACACAGTGTCTCTTAGTTCTTGCAAGGTAAGCTGGAGTCAGTCTCTCTCATTAAGGTCACATGGCCACACTGTGTCGCTTAGTTCTTGCAAGTTAAGCTGGAATCAGTCTCTCTCATTAAGGCCACATGGCCACACTGTGTCTCTTAGTTCTTGCAAGCTAAGCTGGAGTCAGTCTCTCTCATTAAGGCCACATGGCCACACTGTGTCTCTTAGTTCTTGCAAGCTAAGCTGGAGTCAGTCTCTCTCATTAAGGCTACATGGCCACACTGTCTCTTAGTTCTTGCAAGCTAAGCTGGAGTGAGTCTCTCATTAAGGCAACATGGCCACACTGTGTCTCTTAGTTCTTGCAAGCTAAGCTGGAGTCAGTCTCTCTCATTAAGGCCACATGGCCACACTGTGTCTCTTAGTTCTTGCAAGCTAAGCTGGAATCAGTCTCTCTCATTAAGGCCACATGGCCACACTGTGTCTCTTAGTTCTTGCAAGCTAAGCTGGAGTCAGTCTCTCTCATTAAGGCCACATGGCCACACTGTGTCTCTAAGTTCTTGCAACCTAAGCTGGAGTCAGTCTCTCTCATTAAGGCTACATGGCCACACTGTCTCTTAGTTCTTGCAAGCTAAGCTGGAGTGAGTCTCTCATTAAGGCCACATGGCCACACTGTGTCTCTTAGTTCTTGCAAGCTAAGCTGGAGTGAGTCTCTCTCATTAAGGCCACATGGCCACACTGTGTCTCTTAGTTCTTGCAAGCTAAGCTTGAGTCAGTCTCTCTCATTAAGGCCACATGGCCACACTGTGTCGCTTAGTTCTTGCAAGTTAAGCTGGAATCAGTCTCTCTCATTAAGGCCACATGGCCACACTGTGTCTCTTAGTTCTTGCAAGCTAAGCTGGAGTCAGTCTCTCTCATTAAGGCCACATGGCCACACTGTGTCTCTTAGTTCTTGCAAGCTAAGCTGGATTCAGTCTCTCTCATTAAGGCCATATGGCCACACTGTGTCTCTTAGTTCTTGCAAGCTAAGCTGGAGTGAGTCTCTCTCATTAAGGCCACATGGCCACACTGTGTCTCTTAGTTCTTGCAAGCTAAGCTTGAGTCAGTCTCTCTCATTAAGGCCACATGGCCACACAGTGTCTCTTAGTTCTTGCAAGGTAAGCTGGAGTCAGTCTCTCTCATTAAGGTCACATGGCCACACTGTGTCGCTTAGTTCTTGCAAGTTAAGCTGGAATCAGTCTCTCTCATTAAGGCCACATGGCCACACTGTGTCTCTTAGTTCTTGCAAGCTAAGCTGGAGTCAGTCTCTCTCATTAAGGCCACATGGCCACACTGTGTCTCTTAGTTCTTGCAAGCTAAGCTGGAGTCAGTCTCTCTCATTAAGGCTACATGGCCACACTGTCTCTTAGTTCTTGCAAGCTAAGCTGGAGTGAGTCTCTCATTAAGGCAACATGGCCACACTGTGTCTCTTAGTTCTTGCAAGCTAAGCTGGAGTCAGTCTCTCTCATTAAGGCCACATGGCCACACTGTGTCTCTTAGTTCTTGCAAGCTAAGCTGGAATCAGTCTCTCTCATTAAGGCCACATGGCCACACTGTGTCTCTTAGTTCTTGCAAGCTAAGCTGGAGTCAGTCTCTCTCATTAAGGCCACATGGCCACACTGTGTCTCTAAGTTCTTGCAACCTAAGCTGGAGTCAGTCTCTCTCATTAAGGCTACATGGCCACACTGTCTCTTAGTTCTTGCAAGCTAAGCTGGAGTGAGTCTCTCATTAAGGCCACATGGCCACACTGTGTCTCTTAGTTCTTGCAAGCTAAGCTGGAGTGAGTCTCTCTCATTAAGGCCACATGGCCACACTGTGTCTCTTAGTTCTTGCAAGCTAAGCTTGAGTCAGTCTCTCTCATTAAGGCCACATGGCCACACTGTGTCGCTTAGTTCTTGCAAGTTAAGCTGGAATCAGTCTCTCTCATTAAGGCCACATGACCACACTGTGTCTCTTAGTTCTTGCAAGCTAAGCTGGAGGCAGTCTCTCTCATTAAGGCCACATGGCCACACTGTGTCTCTTAGTTCTTGCAAGCTAAGCTGGAGTCAGTCTCTCTCATTAAGGCTACATGGCCACACTGTCTCTTAGTTCTTGCAAGCTAAGCTGGAGTCAGTCTCTCTCATTAAGGCCACATGGCCACACAGTGTCTCTTAGTTCTTGCAAGGTAAGCTGGAGTCAGTCTCTCTCATTAAGGTCACATGGCCACACTGTGTCGCTTAGTTCTTGCAAGTTAAGCTGGAATCAGTCTCTCTCATTAAGGCCACATGGCCACACTGTGTCTCTTAGTTCTTGCAAGCTAAGCTGGAGTCAGTCTCTCTCATTAAGGCCACATGGCCACACTGTGTCTCTTAGTTCTTGCAATCTAAGCTGGAGTCAGTCTCTCTCATTAAGGCTACATGGCCACACTGTCTCTTAGTTCTTGCAAGCTAAGCTGGAGTGAGTCTCTCATTAAGGCCACATGGCCACACTGTGTCTCTTAGTTCTTGCAAGCTAAGCTGGAGTCAGTCTCTCTCATTAAGGCCACATGGCCACACTGTGTCTCTTAGTTCTTGCAAGCTAAGCTGGAATCAGTCTCTCTCATTAAGGTCACATGGTCACACTGTGTCTCTTAGTTCTTGCAAGCTAAGCTGGAGTCAGTCTCTCTCATTAAGGCCACATGGCCACACTGTGTCTCTTAGTTCTTGCAAGCTAAGCTGGATTGAGTCTCTCTCATTAAGGCCACATGGCCACACTGTGTCTCTTAGTTCTTGCAAGCTAAGCTGGAGTGAGTCTCTCTCATTAAGGCCACATGGCCACACTGTGTCTCTTAGTTCTTGCAAGCTAAGCTTGAGTCAGTCTCTCTCATTAAGGCCACATGGCCACACAGTGTCTCTTAGTTCTTGCAAGGTAAGCTGGAGTCAGTCTCTCTCATTAAGGTCACATGGCCACACTGTGTCGCTTAGTTCTTGCAAGTTAAGCTGGAATCAGTCTCTCTCATTAAGGCCACATGGCCACACTGTGTCTCTTAGTTCTTGCAAGCTAAGCTGGAGTCAGTCTCTCTCATTAAGGCCACATGGCCACACTGTGTCTCTTAGTTCTTGCAAGCTAAGCTGGAGTCAGTCTCTCTCATTAAGGCTACATGGCCACACTGTCTCTTAGTTCTTGCAAGCTAAGCTGGAGTGAGTCTCTCATTAAGGCCACATGGCCACACTGTGTCTCTTAGTTCTTGCAAGCTAAGCTGGAGTCAGTCTCTCTCATTAAGGCCACATGGCCACACTGTGTCTCTTAGTTCTTGCAAGCTAAGCTGGAATCAGTCTCTCTCATTAAGGCCACATGGCCACACTGTGTCTCTTAGTTCTTGCAAGCTAAGCTGGAGTCAGTCTCTCTCATTAAGGCCACATGGCCACACTGTGTCTCTAAGTTCTTGCAACCTAAGCTGGAGTCAGTCTCTCTCATTAAGGCTACATGGCCACACTGTCTCTTAGTTCTTGCAAGCTAAGCTGGAGTGAGTCTCTCATTAAGGCCACATGGCCACACTGTGTCTCTTAGTTCTTGCAGGCTAAGCTGGAGTGAGTCTCTCTCATTAAGGCCACATGGCCACACTGTGTCTCTTAGTTCTTGCAAGCTAAGCTTGAGTCAGTCTCTCTCATTAAGGCCACATGGCCACACTGTGTCGCTTAGTTCTTGCAAGTTAAGCTGGAATCAGTCTCTCTCATTAAGGCCACATGGCCACACTGTGTCTCTTAGTTCTTGCAAGCTAAGCTGGAGGCAGTCTCTCTCATTAAGGCCACATGGCCACACTGTGTCTCTTAGTTCTTGCAAGCTAAGCTGGAGTCAGTCTCTCTCATTAAGGCTACATGGCCACACTGTCTCTTAGTTCTTGCAAGCTAAGCTGGAGTCAGTCTCTCTCATTAAGGCCACATGGCCACACAGTGTCTCTTAGTTCTTGCAAGGTAAGCTGGAGTCAGTCTCTCTCATTAAGGTCACATGGCCACACTGTGTCGCTTAGTTCTTGCAAGTTAAGCTGGAATCAGTCTCTCTCATTAAGGCCACATGGCCACACTGTGTCTCTTAGTTCTTGCAAGCTAAGCTGGAGTCAGTCTCTCTCATTAAGGCCACATGGCCACACTGTGTCTCTTAGTTCTTGCAAGCTAAGCTGGAGTCAGTCTCTCTCATTAAGGCTACATGGCCACACTGTCTCTTAGTTCTTGCAAGCTAAGCTGGAGTGAGTCTCTCATTAAGGCCACATGGCCACACTGTGTCTCTTAGTTCTTGCAAGCTAAGCTGGAGTCAGTCTCTCTCATTAAGGCCACATGGCCACACTGTGTCTCTTAGTTCTTGCAAGCTAAGCTGGAATCAGTCTCTCTCATTAAGGCCACATGGCCACACTGTGTCTCTTAGTTCTTGCAAGCTAAGCTGGAGTCAGTCTCTCTCATTAAGGCCACATGGCCACACTGTGTCTCTAAGTTCTTGCAACCTAAGCTGGAGTCAGTCTCTCTCATTAAGGCTACATGGCCACACTGTCTCTTAGTTCTTGCAAGCTAAGCTGGAGTGAGTCTCTCATTAAGGCCACATGGCCACACTGTGTCTCTTAGTTCTTGCAAGCTAAGCTGGAGTGAGTCTCTCTCATTAAGACCACATGGCCACACTGTGTCTCTTAGTTCTTGCAAGCTAAGCTTGAGTCAGTCTCTCTCATTAAGGCCACATGGCCACACTGTGTCGCTTAGTTCTTGCAAGTTAAGCTGGAATCAGTCTCTCTCATTAAGGCCACATGGCCACACTGTGTCTCTTAGTTCTTGCAAGCTAAGCTGGAGGCAGTCTCTCTCATTAAGGCCACATGGCCACACTGTGTCTCTTAGTTCTTGCAAGCTAAGCTGGAGTCAGTCTCTCTCATTAAGGCTACATGGCCACACTGTCTCTTAGTTCTTGCAAGCTAAGCTGGAGTCAGTCTCTCTCATTAAGGCCACATGGCCACACTGTCTCTTAGTTCTTGCAAGCTAAGCTGGAATCAGTCTCTCTCATTAAGGCCACATGGCCACACTGTGTCGCTTAGTTCTTGCAAGCTAAGCTGGAGTGAGTCTATCTCATTAAGGCCACATGGCCACACAGTGTCTCTTAGTTCTTGCAAGGTAAGCTGGAGTCAGTCTCTCTCATTAAGGTCACATGGGCACACTGTGTCTCTTAATTCTTGCAAGCTAAGCTGGAGTCAATCTCTCTCATTAAGGCCACATGGCCACACTGTCTCTTAGTTCTTGCAAGCTAAGCTGGAGGCAGTCTCTCTCATTAAGGCCACATGGCCACACTGTGTCTCTTAGTTCTTGCAAGCTAAGCTGGAGTCAGTCTCTCTCATTAAGGCTACATGGCCACACTGTCTTTTAGTTCTTGCAAGCTAAGCTGGAGTGAGTCTCTCTCATTAAGGTCACATGGGCACACTGTGTCTCTTAATTCTTGCAAGCTAAGCTGGAGTCAGTCTCTCTCATTAAGGCCACATGGCCACACTGTCTCTTAGTTCTTGCAAGCTAAGCTGGAGGCAGTCTCTCTCATTAAGGCCACATGGCCACACTGTGTCTCTTAGTTCTTGCAAGCTAAGCTGGAGTGAGTCTCTCTCATTAAGGTCACATGGGCACACTCTGTCTCTTAATTCTTGCAAGCTAAGCTGGAGTCAGTCTCTCTCATTAAGGCCACATGGCCACACTGTCTCTTAGTTCTTGCAAGCTAAGCTGGAGGCAGTCTCTCTCATTAAGGCCACATGGCCACACTGTGTCGCTTAGTTCTTGCAAGCTAAGCTGGAGTGAGTCTCTCTCATTAAGGCCACATGGCCACACAGTGTCTCTTAGTTCTTGCAAGGTAAGCTGGAGTCAGTCTCTCTCATTAAGGTCACATGGGCACACTGTGTCTCTTAATTCTTGCAAGCTAAGCTGGAGTCAATCTCTCTCATTAAGGCCACATGGCCACACTGTCTCTTAGTTCTTGCAAGCTAAGCTGGAGGCAGTCTCTCTCATTAAGGCCACATGGCCACACTGTGTCTCTTAGTTCTTGCAAGCTAAGCTGGAGTCAGTCTCTCTCATTAAGGCTACATGGCCACACTGTCTCTTAGTTCTTGCAAGCTAAGCTGGAGTGAGTCTCTCTCATTAAGGTCACATGGGCACACTGTGTCTCTTAATTCTTGCAAGCTAAGCTGGAGTCAGTCTCTCTCATTAAGGCCACATGGCCACACTGTCTCTTAGTTCTTGCAAGCAAAGCTGGAGGCAGTCTCTCTCATTAAGGCCACATGGCCACACTGTGTCTCTTAGTTCTTGCAAGCTAAGCTGGAGTCAGTCTCTCTCATTAAGGCTACATGGCCACACTGTCTCTTAGTTCTTGCAAGCTAAGCTGGAGTGAGTCTCTCATTAAGGCCACATGGCCACACTGTGTCTCTTAGTTCTTGCAAGCTAAGCTGGAGTGAGTCTCTCTCATTAAGGCCACATGGCCACACAGTGTCTCTTAGTTCTTGCAAGCTAAGCTGGAGTGAGTCTCTCTCATTAAGGCCACATGGCCACACTGTGTCTCTTAGTTCTTGCAAGCTAAGCTTGTGTCAGTCTCTCTCATTAAGGCCACATGGCCACACAGTTTCTCTTAGTTCTTGCAAACTAAGCTGGAGTCAGTCTCTCTCATTAAGGTCACATGGTCACACTGTGTCTCTTAGTTCTTGCAAGCTAAGCTGGAGTCAGTCTCTCTCATTAAGGCCACATGGCCACACTGTGTCTCTTAGTTCTTGCAAGCTAAGCTGGATTCAGTCTCTCTCATTAAGGCCATATGGCCACACTGTGTCTCTTAGTTCTTGCAAGCTAAGCTGGAGTGAGTCTCTCTCATTAAGGCCACATGGCCACACTGTGTCTCTTAGTTCTTGCAAGCTAAGCTTGAGTCATTCTCTCTCATTAAGGCCACATGGCCACACAGTGTCTCTTAGTTCTTGCAAGGTAAGCTGGAGTCAGTCTCTCTCATTAAGGTCACATGGCCACACTGTGTCGCTTAGTTCTTGCAAGTTAAGCTGGAATCAGTCTCTCTCATTAAGGCCACATGGCGACACTGTGTCTCTTAGTTCTTGCAAGCTAAGCTGGAGTCAGTCTCTCTCATTAAGGCCACATGGCCACACTGTGTCTCTTAGTTCTTGCAAGCTAAGCTGGAGTCAGTCTCTCTCATTAAGGCTACATGGCCACACTGTCTCTTAGTTCTTGCAAGCTAAGCTGGAGTGAGTCTCTCATTAAGGCAACACGGCCACACTGTGTCTCTTAGTTCTTGCAAGCTAAGCTGGAGTCAGTCTCTCTCATTAAGGCCACATGGCCACACTGTGTCTCTTAGTTCTTGCAAGCTAAGCTGGAATCAGTCTCTCTCATTAAGGCCACATGGCCACACTGTGTCTCTTAGTTCTTGCAAGCTAAGCTGGAGTCAGTCTCTCTCATTAAGGCCACATGGCCACACTGTGTCTCTAAGTTCTTGCAACCTAAGCTGGAGTCAGTCTCTCTCATTAAGGCTACATGGCCACACTGTCTCTTAGTTCTTGCAAGCTAAGCTGGAGTGAGTCTCTCATTAAGGCCACATGGCCACACTGTGTCTCTTAGTTCTTGCAAGCTAAGCTGGAGTGAGTCTCTCTCATTAAGGCCACATGGCCACACTGTGTCTCTTAGTTCTTGCAAGCTAAGCTTGAGTCAGTCTCTCTCATTAAGGCCACATGGCCACACTGTGTCGCTTAGTTCTTGCAAGTTAAGCTGGAGTGAGTCTCTCTCATTAAGGCCACATGGCCACACTGTGTCTCTTAGTTCTTGCAAGCTAAGCTGGAGGCAGTCTCTCTCATTAAGGCCACATGGCCACACTGTGTCTCTTAGTTCTTGCAAGCTAAGCTGGAGTGAGTCTCTCTCATTAAGGCCACATGGCCACACAGTGTCTCTTAGTTCTTGCAAGCTAAGCTGGAGTGAGTCTCTCTCATTAAGGCCACATGGCCACACTGTGTCTCTTAGTTCTTGCAAGCTAAGCTGGAGTCAGTCTCTCTCATTAAGGCTACATGGCCACACTGTCTCTTAGTTCTTGCAAGCTAAGCTGGAGTGAGTCTCTCTCATTAAGGTCACATGGGCACACTGTGTCTCTTAATTCTTGCAAGCTAAGCTGGAGTCAGTCTCTCTCATTAAGGCCACATGGCCACACTGTCTCTTAGTTCTTGCAAGCTAAGCTGGAGGCAGTCTCTCTCATTAAGGCAACATGGCCACACTGTATCTCTTAGTTCTTGCAAGCTAAGCTGGAGTCAGTCTCTCTCATTAAGGCTACATGGCCACACTGTCTCTTAGTTCTTGCAAGCTAAGCTGGAGTGAGTCTCTCATTAAGGCCACATGGCCACACTGTGTCTCTTAGTTCTTGCAAGCTAAGCTGGAGTGAGTCTTTCTCATTAAGGCCACATGGCCACACAGTGTCTCTTAGTTCTTGCAAGCTAAGCTGGAGTCAGTCTCTCTCATTAAGGCTACATGGCCACACTGTCTCTTAGTTCTTGCAAGCTAAGCTGGAGTCAGTCTCTCTCATTAAGGCCACATGGCCACACTGTCTCTTAGTTCTTGCAAGCTAAGCTGGAATCAGTCTCTCTCATTAAGGCCACATGGCCACACTGTGTCGCTTAGTTCTTGCAAGCTAAGCTGGAGTGAGTCTATCTCATTAAGGCCACATGGCCACACAGTGTCTCTTAGTTCTTGCAAGGTAAGCTGGAGTCAGTCTCTCTCATTAAGGTCACATGGGCACACTGTGTCTCTTAATTCTTGCAAGCTAAGCTGGAGTCAATCTCTCTCATTAAGGCCACATGGCCACACTGTCTCTTAGTTCTTGCAAGCTAAGCTGGAGGCAGTCTCTCTCATTAAGGCCACATGGCCACACTGTGTCTCTTAGTTCTTGCAAGCTAAGCTGGAGTCAGTCTCTCTCATTAAGGCTACATGGCCACACTGTCTTTTAGTTCTTGCAAGCTAAGCTGGAGTGAGTCTCTCTCATTAAGGTCACATGGGCACACTGTGTCTCTTAATTCTTGCAAGCTAAGCTGGAGTCAGTCTCTCTCATTAAGGCCACATGGCCACACTGTCTCTTAGTTCTTGCAAGCTAAGCTGGAGGCAGTCTCTCTCATTAAGGCCACATGGCCACACTGTGTCTCTTAGTTCTTGCAAGCTAAGCTGGAGTGAGTCTCTCTCATTAAGGTCACATGGGCACACTCTGTCTCTTAATTCTTGCAAGCTAAGCTGGAGTCAGTCTCTCTCATTAAGGCCACATGGCCACACTGTCTCTTAGTTCTTGCAAGCTAAGCTGGAGGCAGTCTCTCTCATTAAGGCCACATGGCCACACTGTGTCGCTTAGTTCTTGCAAGCTAAGCTGGAGTGAGTCTCTCTCATTAAGGCCACATGGCCACACAGTGTCTCTTAGTTCTTGCAAGGTAAGCTGGAGTCAGTCTCTCTCATTAAGGTCACATGGGCACACTGTGTCTCTTAATTCTTGCAAGCTAAGCTGGAGTCAATCTCTCTCATTAAGGCCACATGGCCACACTGTCTCTTAGTTCTTGCAAGCTAAGCTGGAGGCAGTCTCTCTCATTAAGGCCACATGGCCACACTGTGTCTCTTAGTTCTTGCAAGCTAAGCTGGAGTCAGTCTCTCTCATTAAGGCTACATGGCCACACTGTCTCTTAGTTCTTGCAAGCTAAGCTGGAGTGAGTCTCTCTCATTAAGGTCACATGGGCACACTGTGTCTCTTAATTCTTGCAAGCTAAGCTGGAGTCAGTCTCTCTCATTAAGGCCACATGGCCACACTGTCTCTTAGTTCTTGCAAGCAAAGCTGGAGGCAGTCTCTCTCATTAAGGCCACATGGCCACACTGTGTCTCTTAGTTCTTGCAAGCTAAGCTGGAGTCAGTCTCTCTCATTAAGGCTACATGGCCACACTGTCTCTTAGTTCTTGCAAGCTAAGCTGGAGTGAGTCTCTCATTAAGGCCACATGGCCACACTGTGTCTCTTAGTTCTTGCAAGCTAAGCTGGAGTGAGTCTCTCTCATTAAGGCCACATGGCCACACAGTGTCTCTTAGTTCTTGCAAGCTAAGCTGGAGTGAGTCTCTCTCATTAAGGCCACATGGCCACACTGTGTCTCTTAGTTCTTGCAAGCTAAGCTTGTGTCAGTCTCTCTCATTAAGGCCACATGGCCACACAGTTTCTCTTAGTTCTTGCAAACTAAGCTGGAGTCAGTCTCTCTCATTAAGGTCACATGGTCACACTGTGTCTCTTAGTTCTTGCAAGCTAAGCTGGAGTCAGTCTCTCTCATTAAGGCCACATGGCCACACTGTGTCTCTTAGTTCTTGCAAGCTAAGCTGGATTCAGTCTCTCTCATTAAGGCCATATGGCCACACTGTGTCTCTTAGTTCTTGCAAGCTAAGCTGGAGTGAGTCTCTCTCATTAAGGCCACATGGCCACACTGTGTCTCTTAGTTCTTGCAAGCTAAGCTTGAGTCATTCTCTCTCATTAAGGCCACATGGCCACACAGTGTCTCTTAGTTCTTGCAAGGTAAGCTGGAGTCAGTCTCTCTCATTAAGGTCACATGGCCACACTGTGTCGCTTAGTTCTTGCAAGTTAAGCTGGAATCAGTCTCTCTCATTAAGGCCACATGGCGACACTGTGTCTCTTAGTTCTTGCAAGCTAAGCTGGAGTCAGTCTCTCTCATTAAGGCCACATGGCCACACTGTGTCTCTTAGTTCTTGCAAGCTAAGCTGGAGTCAGTCTCTCTCATTAAGGCTACATGGCCACACTGTCTCTTAGTTCTTGCAAGCTAAGCTGGAGTGAGTCTCTCATTAAGGCAACACGGCCACACTGTGTCTCTTAGTTCTTGCAAGCTAAGCTGGAGTCAGTCTCTCTCATTAAGGCCACATGGCCACACTGTGTCTCTTAGTTCTTGCAAGCTAAGCTGGAATCAGTCTCTCTCATTAAGGCCACATGGCCACACTGTGTCTCTTAGTTCTTGCAAGCTAAGCTGGAGTCAGTCTCTCTCATTAAGGCCACATGGCCACACTGTGTCTCTAAGTTCTTGCAACCTAAGCTGGAGTCAGTCTCTCTCATTAAGGCTACATGGCCACACTGTCTCTTAGTTCTTGCAAGCTAAGCTGGAGTGAGTCTCTCATTAAGGCCACATGGCCACACTGTGTCTCTTAGTTCTTGCAAGCTAAGCTGGAGTGAGTCTCTCTCATTAAGGCCACATGGCCACACTGTGTCTCTTAGTTCTTGCAAGCTAAGCTTGAGTCAGTCTCTCTCATTAAGGCCACATGGCCACACTGTGTCGCTTAGTTCTTGCAAGTTAAGCTGGAGTGAGTCTCTCTCATTAAGGCCACATGGCCACACTGTGTCTCTTAGTTCTTGCAAGCTAAGCTGGAGGCAGTCTCTCTCATTAAGGCCACATGGCCACACTGTGTCTCTTAGTTCTTGCAAGCTAAGCTGGAGTGAGTCTCTCTCATTAAGGCCACATGGCCACACAGTGTCTCTTAGTTCTTGCAAGCTAAGCTGGAGTGAGTCTCTCTCATTAAGGCCACATGGCCACACTGTGTCTCTTAGTTCTTGCAAGCTAAGCTGGAGTCAGTCTCTCTCATTAAGGCTACATGGCCACACTGTCTCTTAGTTCTTGCAAGCTAAGCTGGAGTGAGTCTCTCTCATTAAGGTCACATGGGCACACTGTGTCTCTTAATTCTTGCAAGCTAAGCTGGAGTCAGTCTCTCTCATTAAGGCCACATGGCCACACTGTCTCTTAGTTCTTGCAAGCTAAGCTGGAGGCAGTCTCTCTCATTAAGGCAACATGGCCACACTGTATCTCTTAGTTCTTGCAAGCTAAGCTGGAGTCAGTCTCTCTCATTAAGGCTACATGGCCACACTGTCTCTTAGTTCTTGCAAGCTAAGCTGGAGTGAGTCTCTCATTAAGGCCACATGGCCACACTGTGTCTCTTAGTTCTTGCAAGCTAAGCTGGAGTGAGTCTTTCTCATTAAGGCCACATGGCCACACAGTGTCTCTTAGTTCTTGCAAGCTAAGCTGGAGTGAGTCTCTCTCATTAAGGCCACATGGCCACACTGTGTCTCTTAGTTCTTGCAAGCTAAGCTTGAGTCAGTCTCTCTCATTAAGGCCACATGGCCACACAGTTTCTCTTAGTTCTTGCAAACTAAGCTGGAGTCAGTCTCTCTCATTAAGGTCACATGGTCACACTGTGTCTCTTAGTTCTTGCAAGCTAAGCTGGAGTCAGTCTCTCTCATTAAGGCCACATGGCCACACTGTGTCTCTTAGTTCTTGCAAGCTAAGCTGGATTCAGTCTCTCTCATTAAGGCCATATGGCCACACTGTGTCTCTTAGTTCTTGCAAGCTAAGCTGGAGTGAGTCTCTCTCATTAAGGCCACATGGCCACACTGTGTCTCTTAGTTCTTGCAAGCTAAGCTTGAGTCAGTCTCTCTCATTAAGGCCACATGGCCACACAGTGTCTCTTAGTTCTTGCAAGGTAAGCTGGAGTCAGTCTCTCTCATTAAGGTCACATGGCCACACTGTGTCGCTTAGTTCTTGCAAGTTAAGCTGGAATCAGTCTCTCTCATTAAGGCCACATGGCCACACTGTGTCTCTTAGTTCTTGCAAGCTAAGCTGGAGTCAGTCTCTCTCATTAAGGCCACATGGCCACACTGTGTCTCTTAGTTCTTGCAAGCTAAGCTGGAGTCAGTCTCTCTCATTAAGGCTACATGGCCACACTGTCTCTTAGTTCTTGCAAGCTAAGCTGGAGTGAGTCTCTCATTAAGGCAACATGGCCACACTGTGTCTCTTAGTTCTTGCAAGCTAAGCTGGAGTCAGTCTCTCTCATTAAGGCCACATGGCCACACTGTGTCTCTTAGTTCTTGCAAGCTAAGCTGGAATCAGTCTCTCTCATTAAGGCCACATGGCCACACTGTGTCTCTTAGTTCTTGCAAGCTAAGCTGGAGTCAGTCTCTCTCATTAAGGCCACATGGCCACACTGTGTCTCTAAGTTCTTGCAACCTAAGCTGGAGTCAGTCTCTCTCATTAAGGCTACATGGCCACACTGTCTCTTAGTTCTTGCAAGCTAAGCTGGAGTGAGTCTCTCATTAAGGCCACATGGCCACACTGTGTCTCTTAGTTCTTGCAAGCTAAGCTGGAGTGAGTCTCTCTCATTAAGGCCACATGGCCACACTGTGTCTCTTAGTTCTTGCAAGCTAAGCTTGAGTCAGTCTCTCTCATTAAGGCCACATGGCCACACTGTGTCGCTTAGTTCTTGCAAGTTAAGCTGGAATCAGTCTCTCTCATTAAGGCCACATGGCCACACTGTGTCTCTTAGTTCTTGCAAGCTAAGCTGGAGGCAGTCTCTCTCATTAAGGCCACATGGCCACACTGTGTCTCTTAGTTCTTGCAAGCTAAGCTGGAGTCAGTCTCTCTCATTAAGGCTACATGGCCACACTGTCTCTTAGTTCTTGCAAGCTAAGCTGGAGTCAGTCTCTCTCATTAAGGCCACATGGCCACACAGTGTCTCTTAGTTCTTGCAAGGTAAGCTGGAGTCAGTCTCTATCATTAAGGTCACATGGCCACACTGTGTCGCTTAGTTCTTGCAAGTTAAGCTGGAATCAGTCTCTCTCATTAAGGCCACATGGCCACACTGTGTCTCTTAGTTCTTGCAAGCTAAGCTGGAGTCAGTCTCTCTCATTAAGGCCACATGGCCACACTGTGTCTCTTAGTTCTTGCAATCTAAGCTGGAGTCAGTCTCTCTCATTAAGGCTACATGGCCACACTGTCTCTTAGTTCTTGCAAGCTAAGCTGGAGTGAGTCTCTCATTAAGGCCACATGGCCACACTGTGTCTCTTAGTTCTTGCAAGCTAAGCTGGAGTCAGTCTCTCTCATTAAGGCCACATGGCCACACTGTGTCTCTTAGTTCTTGCAAGCTAAGCTGGAATCAGTCTCTCTCATTAAGGTCACATGGTCACACTGTGTCTCTTAGTTCTTGCAAGCTAAGCTGGAGTCAGTCTCTCTCATTAAGGCCACATGGCCACACTGTGTCTCTTAGTTCTTGCAAGCTAAGCTGGATTGAGTCTCTCTCATTAAGGCCACATGGCCACACTGTGTCTCTTAGTTCTTGCAAGCTAAGCTGGAGTGAGTCTCTCTCATTAAGGCCACATGGCCACACTGTGTCTCTTAGTTCTTGCAAGCTAAGCTTGAGTCAGTCTCTCTCATTAAGGCCACATGGCCACACAGTGTCTCTTAGTTCTTGCAAGGTAAGCTGGAGTCAGTCTCTCTCATTAAGGTCACATGGCCACACTGTGTCGCTTAGTTCTTGCAAGTTAAGCTGGAATCAGTCTCTCTCATTAAGGCCACATGGCCACACTGTGTCTCTTAGTTCTTGCAAGCTAAGCTGGAGTCAGTCTCTCTCATTAAGGCCACATGGCCACACTGTGTCTCTTAGTTCTTGCAAGCTAAGCTGGAGTCAGTCTCTCTCATTAAGGCTACATGGCCACACTGTCTCTTAGTTCTTGCAAGCTAAGCTGGAGTGAGTCTCTCATTAAGGCCACATGGCCACACTGTGTCTCTTAGTTCTTGCAAGCTAAGCTGGAGTCAGTCTCTCTCATTAAGGCCACATGGCCACACTGTGTCTCTTAGTTCTTGCAAGCTAAGCTGGAATCAGTCTCTCTCATTAAGGCCACATGGCCACACTGTGTCTCTTAGTTCTTGCAAGCTAAGCTGGAGTCAGTCTCTCTCATTAAGGCCACATGGCCACACTGTGTCTCTAAGTTCTTGCAACCTAAGCTGGAGTCAGTCTCTCTCATTAAGGCTACATGGCCACACTGTCTCTTAGTTCTTGCAAGCTAAGCTGGAGTGAGTCTCTCATTAAGGCCACATGGCCACACTGTGTCGCTTAGTTCTTGCAAGTTAAGCTGGAATCAGTCTCTCTCATTAAGGCCACATGGCCACACTGTGTCTCTTAGTTCTTGCAAGCTAAGCTGGAGGCAGTCTCTCTCATTAAGGCCACATGGCCACACTGTGTCTCTTAGTTCTTGCAAGCTAAGCTGGAGTCAGTCTCTCTCATTAAGGCTACATGGCCACACTGTCTCTTAGTTCTTGCAAGCTAAGCTGGAGTCAGTCTCTCTCATTAAGGCCACATGGCCACACAGTGTCTCTTAGTTCTTGCAAGGTAAGCTGGAGTCAGTCTCTCTCATTAAGGTCACATGGCCACACTGTGTCGCTTAGTTCTTGCAAGTTAAGCTGGAATCAGTCTCTCTCATTAAGGCCACATGGCCACACTGTGTCTCTTAGTTCTTGCAAGCTAAGCTGGAGTCAGTCTCTCTCATTAGGGCCACATGGCCACACTGTGTCTCTTAGTTCTTGCAAGCTAAGCTGGAGTCAGTCTCTCTCATTAAGGCTACATGGCCACACTGTCTCTTAGTTCTTGCAAGCTAAGCTGGAGTGATTCTCTCATTAAGGCCACATGGCCACACTGTGTCTCTTAGTTCTTGCAAGCTAAGCTGGAGTCAGTCTCTCTCATTAAGGCCACATGGCCACACTGTGTCTCTTAGTTCTTGCAAGCTAAGCTGGAATCAGTCTCTCTCATTAAGGCCACATGGCCACACTGTGTCTCTTAGTTCTTGCAAGCTAAGCTGGAGTCAGTCTCTCTCATTAAGGCCACATGGCCACACTGTGTCTCTAAGTTCTTGCAACCTAAGCTGGAGTCAGTCTCTCTCATTAAGGCTACATGGCCACACTGTCTCTTAGTTCTTGCAAGCTAAGCTGGAGTGAGTCTCTCATTAAGGCCACATGGCCACACTGTGTCTCTTAGTTCTTGCAAGCTAAGCTGGAGTGAGTCTCTCTCATTAAGACCACATGGCCACACTGTGTCTCTTAGTTCTTGCAAGCTAAGCTGGAGGCAGTCTCTCTCATTAAGGCCACATGGCCACACTGTGTCTCTTAGTTCTTGCAAGCTAAGCTGGAGTCAGTCTCTCTCATTAAGGCTACATGGCCACACTGTCTCTTAGTTCTTGCAAGCTAAGCTGGAGTCAGTCTCTCTCATTAAGGCCACATGGCCACACTGTCTCTTAGTTCTTGCAAGCTAAGCTGGAATCAGTCTCTCTCATTAAGGCCACATGGCCACACTGTGTCGCTTAGTTCTTGCAAGCTAAGCTGGAGTGAGTCTATCTCATTAAGGCCACATGGCCACACAGTGTCTCTTAGTTCTTGCAAGGTAAGCTGGAGTCAGTCTCTCTCATTAAGGTCACATGGGCACACTGTGTCTCTTAATTCTTGCAAGCTAAGCTGGAGTCAATCTCTCTCATTAAGGCCACATGGCCACACTGTCTCTTAGTTCTTGCAAGCTAAGCTGGAGGCAGTCTCTCTCATTAAGGCCACATGGCCACACTGTGTCTCTTAGTTCTTGCAAGCTAAGCTGGAGTCAGTCTCTCTCATTAAGGCTACATGGCCACACTGTCTTTTAGTTCTTGCAAGCTAAGCTGGAGTGAGTCTCTCTCATTAAGGTCACATGGGCACACTGTGTCTCTTAATTCTTGCAAGCTAAGCTGGAGTCAGTCTCTCTCATTAAGGCCACATGGCCACACTGTCTCTTAGTTCTTGCAAGCTAAGCTGGAGGCAGTCTCTCTCATTAAGGCCACATGGCCACACTGTGTCTCTTAGTTCTTGCAAGCTAAGCTGGAGTCAGTCTCTCTCATTAAGGCTACATGGCCACACTGTCTCTTAGTTCTTGCAAGCTAAGCTGGAGTGAGTCTCTCATTAAGGCCACATGGCCACACTGTGTCTCTTAGTTCTTGCAAGCTAAGCTGGAGTGAGTCTCTCTCATTAAGGCCACATGGCCATACTGTGTCTCTTAGTTCTTGCAAGCTAAGCTTGAGTCAGTCTCTCTCATTAAGGCCACATGGCCACACTGTGTCGCTTCGTTCTTGCAAGTTAAGCTGGAATCAGTCTCTCTCATTAAGGCCACATGGCCACACTGTGTCTCTTAGTTCTTGCAAGCTAAGCTGGAGGCAGTCTCTCTCATTAAGGCCACATGGCCACACTGTGTCTCTTAGTTCTTGCAAGCTAAGCTGGAGTCAGTCTCTCTCATTAAGGCTACATGGCCACACTGTCTCTTAGTTCTTGCAAGCTAAGCTGGAGTCAGTCTCTCTCATTAAGGCCACATGGCCACACTGTCTCTTAGTTCTTGCAAGCTTAGCTGGAATCAGTCTCTCTCATTAAGGCCACATGGCCACACTGTGTCGCTTAGTTCTTGCAAGCTAAGCTGGAGTGAGTCTCTCTCATTAAGGCCACATGGCCACACAGTGTCTCTTAGTTCTTGCAAGGTAAGCTGGAGTCAGTCTCTCTCATTAAGGTCACATGGGCACACTGTGTCTCTTAATTCTTGCAAGCTAAGCTGGAGTCAATCTCTCTCATTAAGGCCACATGGCCACACTGTCTCTTAGTTCTTGCAAGCTAAGCTGGAGGCAGTCTCTCTCATTAAGGCCACATGGCCACACTGTGTCTCTTAGTTCTTGCAAGCTAAGCTGGAGTGAGTCTCTCTCATTAAGGCCACATATCCACACTGTCTCTTAGTTCTTGCAAGCTAAGCTGGAGGCAGTCTCTCTCATTAAGGCCACATGGCCACACAGTGTCTCTTAGTTCTTGCAAGCTAAGCTGGAGTCAGTCTTTCTCATTAAGGCCACATGGCCACACTGTGTCTCTTAGTTCTTGCAAGCTAAGCTGGAGTCAGTCTCTCTCATTAAGGCTACATGGCCACACTGTCTCTTAGTTCTTGCAAGCTAAGCTGGAGTGAGTCTCTCATTAAGGCCACATGGCCACACTGTGTCTCTTAGTTCTTGCAAGCTAAGCTGGAGTGAGTCTCTCTCATTAAGGCCACATGGCCACACAGTGTCTCTTAGTTCTTGCAAGCTAAGTTGGAGTCAGTCTCTCTCATTAAGGCCACATGGCCACACTGAGTCTCTTAGTTCTTGCAAGCTAAGCTGGAGTGAGTCTCTCTCATTAAGGCCACATGGCCACACAGTGTCTCTTAGTTCTTGCAAGCTAAGCTGGAGTGAGTCTCTCTCATTAAGGCCACATGGCCACACTGTGTCTCTTAGTTCTTGCAAGCTAAGCTTGAGTCAGTCTCTCTCATTAAGGCTACATGGCCACACAGTGTCTCTTAGTTCTTGCAAGCTAAGCTGGAGTCAGTCTCTCTCATTAAGGTCACATGGTCACACTGTGTCTCTTAGTTCTTGCAAGCTAAGCTGGAGTCAGTCTCTCTCATTAAGGCTACATGGCCACACTGTCTCTTAGTTCTTGCAAGCTAAGCTGGAGTGAGTCTCTCATTAAGGCCACATGGCCACACTGTGTCTCTTAGTTCTTGCAAGCTAAGCTGGAGTGAGTCTCTCTCATTAAGGCCACATGGCCACACAGTGTCTCTTAGTTCTTGCAAGCTAAGTTGGAGTCAGTCTCTCTCATTAAGGCCACATGGCCACACTGAGTCTCTTAGTTCTTGCAAGCTAAGCTGGAGTGAGTCTCTCTCATTAAGGCCACATGGCCACACAGTGTCTCTTAGTTCTTGCAAGCTGAGCTGGAGTGAGTCTCTCTCATTAAGGCCACATGGCCACACTGTGTCTCTTAGTTCTTGCAAGCTAAGCTTGAGTCAGTCTCATTAAGGCCACATGGCCACACAGTGTCTCTTTGTTCTTGCAAGCTAAGCTGGAGTCAGTCTCTCTCATTAAGGTCACATGGTCACACTGTGTCTCTTAGTTCTTGCAAGCTAAGCTGGAGTCAGTCTCTCTCATTAAGTCCACATGGCCACACTGTGTCTCTTAGTTCTTGCAAGCTAAGCTGGAATCAGTCTCTCTCATTAAGGCCACATGGCCACACTGTGTCTCTTAGTTCTTGCAAGCTAAGCTGGAGTCAGTCTCTCTCATTAAGGCCACATGGCCACACTGTGTCTCTTAGTTCTTGCAAGCTATGCTGGAGTCAGTCTCTCTCATTAAGGCTACATGGCCACACTGTCTCTTAGTTCTTGCAAGCTAAGCTGGAGTGAGTCTCTCTCATTAAGGCCACATGGCCACACTGTGTTTCTTTGTTCTTGCAAGCTAAGCTGGAGTCAGTCTCTCTCATTAAGGCTACATGGCCACACTGTCTCTTAGTTCTTGCAAGCTAAGCTGGAGTGAGTCTCTCATTAAGGCCACATGGCCACACTGTGTCTCTTAGTTCTTGCAAGATAAGCTGGAGTCAGTCTCTCTCATTAAGGTCACATGGTCACACTGTGTCTCTTAGTTCTTGCAAGCTAAGCTGGAGTCAGTCTCTCTCATTAAGGCCACATGGCCACACTGTGTCTCTTAGTTCTTGCAAGCTAAGCTTGAGTCAGTCTCTCTCATTAAGGCCACATGGCCACACAGTGTCTCTTAGTTCTTGCAAGCTAAGCTGGAGTCAGTCTCTCTCATTAAGGTCACATGGTCACACTGTGTCTCTTAGTTCTTGCAAGCTAAGCTGGAGTCAGTCTCTCTCATTAAGGCTACATGGCCACACTGTCTCTTAGTTCTTGCAAGCTAAGCTGGAGTGAGTCTCTCATTAAGGCCACATGGCCACACTGTGTCTCTTAGTTCTTGCAAGCTAAGCTGGAGTGAGTCTCTCTCATTAAGGCCACATGGCCACACAGTGTCTCTTAGTTCTTGCAAGCTAAGTTGGAGTCAGTCTCTCTCATTAAGGCCACATGGCCACACTGAGTCTCTTAGTTCTTGCAAGCTAAGCTGCAGTGAGTCTCTCTCATTAAGGCCACATGGCCACACAGTGTCTCTTAGTTCTTGCAAGCTGAGCTGGAGTGAGTCTCTCTCATTAAGGCCACATGGCCACACTGTGTCTCTTAGTTCTTGCAAGCTAAGCTTGAGTCTGTCTCTCTCATTAAGGCCACATGGCCACACAGTGTCTCTTTGTTCTTGCAAGCTAAGCTGGAGTCAGTCTCTCTCATTAAGGTCACATGGTCACACTGTGTCTCTTAGTTCTTGCAAGCTAAGCTGGAGTCAGTCTCTCTCATTAAGGCCACATAGCCACACTGTGTCTCTTAGTTCTTGCAAGCTAAGCTGGAATCAGTCTCTCTCATTAAGGCCACATGGCCACACTGTGTCTCTTAGTTCTTGCAAGCTAAGCTGGAGTCAGTCTCTCTCATTAAGGCCACATGGCCACACTGTGTCTCTTAGTTCTTGCAAGCTATGCTGGAGTCAGTCTCTCTCATTAAGGCTACATGGCCACACTGTCTCTTAGTTCTTGCAAGCTAATCTGGAGTGAGTCTCTCATTAAGGCCACATGGCCACACTGTGTCTCTTAGTTCTTGCAAGCTAAGCTGGAGTGAGTCTCTCTCATTAAGGCCACATGGCCACACAGTGTCTCTTAGTTCTTGCAAGCTAAGCTGGAGTCAGTCTCTCTCATTAAGGCCACATGGTCACACTGTGTCTCTTAGTTCTTGCAAGCTAAGCTGGAGTCAGTCTCTCTCATTAAGGCCACATGGCCACACTGTGTCTCTTAGTTCTTGCAAGCTAAGCTGGAATCAGTCTCTCTCATTAAGGCCACATGGCCACACTGTGTCTCTTAGTTCTTGCAAGCTAAGCTGGAGTCAGTCTCTCTCATTAAGGCCACATGGCCACACTGTGTCTCTTAGTTCTTGCAAGCTAAGCTGGAGTGAGTCTCTCATTAAGGCCACATGGCCACACTGTGTCTCTTAGTTCTTGCAAGCTAAGCTGGAGTGAGTCTCTCTCATTAAGGCCACATGGCCACACAGTGTCTCTTAGTTCTTGCAAGCTAAGTTGGAGTCAGTCTCTCTCATTAAGGCCACATGGCCACACTGTGTCTCTTAGTTCTTGCAAGCTAAGTTGGAGTCAGTCTCTCTCATTAAGGCCACATGGCCACACTGTGTCTCTTAGTTCTTGCAAGCTAAGCTGGAATCAGTCTCTCTCATTAAGGCCACATGGCCACACTGTGTCTCTTAGTTCTTGCAAGCTTAGCTGGAGTCAGTCTCTCTCATTAAGGCTACATGGCCACACTGTCTCTTAGTTCTTGCAAGCTAAGCTGGAGTGAGTCTCTCATTAAGGCCACATGGCCACACTGTGTCTCTTAGTTCTTGCAAGCTAAGCTGGAGTGAGTCTCTCTCATTAAGGCCACATGGCCACACAGTGTCTCTTAGTTCTTGCAAGCTAAGTTGGAGTCAGTCTCTCTCATTAAGGCCACATGGCCACACTGAGTCTCTTAGTTCTTGCAAGCTAAGCTGGAGTGAGTCTCTCTCATTAAGGCCACATGGCCACACTGTGTCTCTTAGTTCTTGCAAGCTAAGCTGGAGGCAGTCTCTCTCATTAAGGCCACATGGCCACAATGTGTCTCTTAGTTCTTGCAAGCTAAGCTGGAGTCAGTCTCTCTCATTAAGGCTACATGGCCACACTGTCTCTTAGTTCTTGCAAGCTAAGCTGGAGTCAGTCTCTCTCATTAAGGCCACATGGCCACACTGTCTCTTAGTTCTTGCAAGCTTAGCTGGAATCAGTCTCTCTCATTAAGGCCACATGGCCACACTGTGTCGCTTAGTTCTTGCAAGCTAAGCTGGAGTGAGTCTCTCTCATTAAGGCCACATGGCCACACAGTGTCTCTTAGTTCTTGCAAGGTAAGCTGGAGTCAGTCTCTCTCATTAAGGTCACATGGGCACACTGTGTCTCTTAATTCTTGCAAGCTAAGCTGGAGTCAATCTCTCTCATTAAGGCCACATGGCCACACTGTCTCTTAGTTCTTGCAAGCTAAGCTGGAGGCAGTCTCTCTCATTAAGGCCACATGGCCACACTGTGTCTCTTAGTTCTTGCAAGCTAAGCTGGAGTGAGTCTCTCTCATTAAGGCCACATGGCCACACTGTCTCTTAGTTCTTGCAAGCTAAGCTGGAGGCAGTCTCTCTCATTAAGGCCACATGGCCACACAGTGTCTCTTAGTTCTTGCAAGCTAAGCTGGAGTCAGTCTTTCTCATTAAGGCCACATGGCCACACTGTGTCTCTTAGTTCTTGCAAGCTAAGCTGGAGTCAGTCTCTCTCATTAAGGCTACATGGCCACACTGTCTCTTAGTTCTTGCAAGCTAAGCTGGAGTGAGTCTCTCATTAAGGCCACATGGCCACACTGTGTCTCTTAGTTCTTGCAAGCTAAGCTGGAGTGAGTCTCTCTCATTAAGGCCACATGGCCACACAGTGTCTCTTAGTTCTTGCAAGCTAAGTTGGAGTCAGTCTCTCTCATTAAGGCCACATGGCCACACTGAGTCTCTTAGTTCTTGCAAGCTAAGCTGGAGTGAGTCTCTCTCATTAAGGCCACATGGCCACACAGTGTCTCTTAGTTCTTGCAAGCTAAGCTGGAGTGAGTCTCTCTCATTAAGGCCACATGGCCACACTGTGTCTCTTAGTTCTTGCAAGCTAAGCTTGAGTCAGTCTCTCTCATTAAGGCTACATGGCCACACAGTGTCTCTTAGTTCTTGCAAGCTAAGCTGGAGTCAGTCTCTCTCATTAAGGTCACATGGTCACACTGTGTCTCTTAGTTCTTGCAAGCTAAGCTGGAGTCAGTCTCTCTCATTAAGGCTACATGGCCACACTGTCTCTTAGTTCTTGCAAGCTAAGCTGGAGTGAGTCTCTCATTAAGGCCACATGGCCACACTGTGTCTCTTAGTTCTTGCAAGCTAAGCTGGAGTGAGTCTCTCTCATTAAGGCCACATGGCCACACAGTGTCTCTTAGTTCTTGCAAGCTAAGTTGGAGTCAGTCTCTCTCATTAAGGCCACATGGCCACACTGAGTCTCTTAGTTCTTGCAAGCTAAGCTGGAGTGAGTCTCTCTCATTAAGGCCACATGGCCACACAGTGTCTCTTAGTTCTTGCAAGCTGAGCTGGAGTGAGTCTCTCTCATTAAGGCCACATGGCCACACTGTGTCTCTTAGTTCTTGCAAGCTAAGCTTGAGTCAGTCTCATTAAGGCCACATGGCCACACAGTGTCTCTTTGTTCTTGCAAGCTAAGCTGGAGTCAGTCTCTCTCATTAAGGTCACATGGTCACACTGTGTCTCTTAGTTCTTGCAAGCTAAGCTGGAGTCAGTCTCTCTCATTAAGGCCACATGGCCACACTGTGTCTCTTAGTTCTTGCAAGCTAAGCTGGAATCAGTCTCTCTCATTAAGGCCACATGGCCACACTGTGTCTCTTAGTTCTTGCAAGCTAAGCTGGAGTCAGTCTCTCTCATTAAGGCCACATGGCCACACTGTGTCTCTTAGTTCTTGCAAGCTATGCTGGAGTCAGTCTCTCTCATAAAGGCTACATGGCCACACTGTCTCTTAGTTCTTGCAAGCTAAGCTGGAGTGAGTCTCTCTCATTAAGGCCACATGGCCACACTGTGTCTCTTTGTTCTTGCAAGCTAAGCTGGAGTCAGTCTCTCTCATTAAGGCTACATGGCCACACTGTCTCTTAGTTCTTGCAAGCTAAGCTGGAGTGAGTCTCTCATTAAGGCCACATGGCCACACTGTGTCTCTTAGTTCTTGCAAGATAAGCTGGAGTCAGTCTCTCTCATTAAGGTCACATGGTCACACTGTGTCTCTTAGTTCTTGCAAGCTAAGCTGGAGTCAGTCTCTCTCATTAAGGCCACATGGCCACACTGTGTCTCTTAGTTCTTGCAAGCTAAGCTTGAGTCAGTCTCTCTCATTAAGGCCACATGGCCACACAGTGTCTCTTAGTTCTTGCAAGCTAAGCTGGAGTCAGTCTCTCTCATTAAGGTCACATGGTCACACTGTGTCTCTTAGTTCTTGCAAGCTAAGCTGGAGTCAGTCTCTCTCATTAAGGCTACATGGCCACACTGTCTCTTAGTTCTTGCAAGCTAAGCTGGAGTGAGTCTCTCATTAAGGCCACATGGCCACACTGTGTCTCTTAGTTCTTGCAAGCTAAGCTGGAGTGAGTCTCTCTCATTAAGGCCACATGGCCACACAGTGTCTCTTAGTTCTTGCAAGCTAAGTTGGAGTCAGTCTCTCTCATTAAGGCCACATGGCCACACTGAGTCTCTTAGTTCTTGCAAGCTAAGCTGCAGTGAGTCTCTCTCATTAAGGCCACATGGCCACACAGTGTCTCTTAGTTCTTGCAAGCTGAGCTGGAGTGAGTCTCTCTCATTAAGGCCACATGGCCACACTGTGTCTCTTAGTTCTTGCAAGCTAAGCTTGAGTCTGTCTCTCTCATTAAGGCCACATGGCCACACAGTGTCTCTTTGTTCTTGCAAGCTAAGCTGGAGTCAGTCTCTCTCATTAAGGTCACATGGTCACACTGTGTCTCTTAGTTCTTGCAAGCTAAGCTGGAGTCAGTCTCTCTCATTAAGGCCACATAGCCACACTGTGTCTCTTAGTTCTTGCAAGCTAAGCTGGAATCAGTCTCTCTCATTAAGGCCACATGGCCACACTGTGTCTCTTAGTTCTTGCAAGCTAAGCTGGAGTCAGTCTCTCTCATTAAGGCCACATGGCCACACTGTGTCTCTTAGTTCTTGCAAGCTATGCTGGAGTCAGTCTCTCTCATTAAGGCTACATGGCCACACTGTCTCTTAGTTCTTGCAAGCTAATCTGGAGTGAGTCTCTCATTAAGGCCACATGGCCACACTGTGTCTCTTAGTTCTTGCAAGCTAAGCTGGAGTGAGTCTCTCTCATTAAGGCCACATGGCCACACAGTGTCTCTTAGTTCTTGCAAGCTAAGCTGGAGTCAGTCTCTCTCATTAAGGTCACATGGTCACACTGTGTCTCTTAGTTCTTGCAAGCTAAGCTGGAGTCAGTCTCTCTCATTAAGGCCACATGGCCACACTGTGTCTCTTAGTTCTTGCAAGCTAAGCTGGAATCAGTCTCTCTCATTAAGGCCACATGGCCACACTGTGTCTCTTAGTTCTTGCAAGCTAAGCTGGAGTCAGTCTCTCTCATTAAGGCCACATGGCCACACTGTGTCTCTTAGTTCTTGCAAGCTAAGCTGGAGTGAGTCTCTCATTAAGGCCACATGGCCACACTGTGTCTCTTAGTTCTTGCAAGCTAAGCTGGAGTGAGTCTCTCTCATTAAGGCCACATGGCCACACAGTGTCTCTTAGTTCTTGCAAGCTAAGTTGGAGTCAGTCTCTCTCATTAAGGCCACATGGCCACACTGTGTCTCTTAGTTCTTGCAAGCTAAGTTGGAGTCAGTCTCTCTCATTAAGGCCACATGGCCACACTGTGTCTCTTAGTTCTTGCAAGCTAAGCTGGAATCAGTCTCTCTCATTAAGGCCACATGGCCACACTGTGTCTCTTAGTTCTTGCAAGCTTAGCTGGAGTCAGTCTCTCTCATTAAGGCTACATGGCCACACTGTCTCTTAGTTCTTGCAAGCTAAGCTGGAGTGAGTCTCTCATTAAGGCCACATGGCCACACTGTGTCTCTTAGTTCTTGCAAGCTAAGCTGGAGTGAGTCTCTCTCATTAAGGCCACATGGCCACACAGTGTCTCTTAGTTCTTGCAAGCTGAGCTGGAGTGAGTCTCTCTCATTAAGGCCACATGGCCACACTGTGTCTCTTAGTTCTTGCAAGCTAAGCTTGAGTCTGTCTCTCTCATTAAGGCCACATGGCCACACAGTGTCTCTTTGTTCTTGCAAGCTAAGCTGGAGTCAGTCTCTCTCATTAAGGTCACATGGTCACACTGTGTCTCTTAGTTCTTGCAAGCTAAGCTGGAGTCAGTCTCTCTCATTAAGGCCACATAGCCACACTGTGTCTCTTAGTTCTTGCAAGCTAAGCTGGAATCAGTCTCTCTCATTAAGGCCACATGGCCACACTGTGTCTCTTAGTTCTTGCAAGCTAAGCTGGAGTCAGTCTCTCTCATTAAGGCCACATGGCCACACTGTGTCTCTTAGTTCTTGCAAGCTATGCTGGAGTCAGTCTCTCTCATTAAGGCTACATGGCCACACTGTCTCTTAGTTCTTGCAAGCTAATCTGGAGTGAGTCTCTCATTAAGGCCACATGGCCACACTGTGTCTCTTAGTTCTTGCAAGCTAAGCTGGAGTGAGTCTCTCTCATTAAGGCCACATGGCCACACAGTGTCTCTTAGTTCTTGCAAGCTAAGCTGGAGTCAGTCTCTCTCATTAAGGCCACATGGTCACACTGTGTCTCTTAGTTCTTGCAAGCTAAGCTGGAGTCAGTCTCTCTCATTAAGGCCACATGGCCACACTGTGTCTCTTAGTTCTTGCAAGCTAAGCTGGAATCAGTCTCTCTCATTAAGGCCACATGGCCACACTGTGTCTCTTAGTTCTTGCAAGCTAAGCTGGAGTCAGTCTCTCTCATTAAGGCCACATGGCCACACTGTGTCTCTTAGTTCTTGCAAGCTAAGCTGGAGTGAGTCTCTCATTAAGGCCACATGGCCACACTGTGTCTCTTAGTTCTTGCAAGCTAAGCTGGAGTGAGTCTCTCTCATTAAGGCCACATGGCCACACAGTGTCTCTTAGTTCTTGCAAGCTAAGTTGGAGTCAGTCTCTCTCATTAAGGCCACATGGCCACACTGTGTCTCTTAGTTCTTGCAAGCTAAGTTGGAGTCAGTCTCTCTCATTAAGGCCACATGGCCACACTGTGTCTCTTAGTTCTTGCAAGCTAAGCTGGAATCAGTCTCTCTCATTAAGGCCACATGGCCACACTGTGTCTCTTAGTTCTTGCAAGCTTAGCTGGAGTCAGTCTCTCTCATTAAGGCTACATGGCCACACTGTCTCTTAGTTCTTGCAAGCTAAGCTGGAGTGAGTCTCTCATTAAGGCCACATGGCCACACTGTGTCTCTTAGTTCTTGCAAGCTAAGCTGGAGTGAGTCTCTCTCATTAAGGCCACATGGCCACACAGTGTCTCTTAGTTCTTGCAAGCTAAGTTGGAGTCAGTCTCTCTCATTAAGGCCACATGGCCACACTGAGTCTCTTAGTTCTTGCAAGCTAAGCTGGAGTGAGTCTCTCTCATTAAGGCCACATGGCCACACTGTGTCTCTTAGTTCTTGCAAGCTAAGCTGGAGGCAGTCTCTCTCATTAAGGCCACATGGCCACAATGTGTCTCTTAGTTCTTGCAAGCTAAGCTGGAGTCAGTCTCTCTCATTAAGGCTACATGGCCACACTGTCTCTTAGTTCTTGCAAGCTAAGCTGGAGTCAGTCTCTCTCATTAAGGCCACATGGCCACACTGTCTCTTAGTTCTTGCAAGCTTAGCTGGAATCAGTCTCTCTCATTAAGGCCACATGGCCACACTGTGTCGCTTAGTTCTTGCAAGCTAAGCTGGAGTGAGTCTCTCTCATTAAGGCCACATGGCCACACAGTGTCTCTTAGTTCTTGCAAGGTAAGCTGGAGTCAGTCTCTCTCATTAAGGTCACATGGGCACACTGTGTCTCTTAATTCTTGCAAGCTAAGCTGGAGTCAATCTCTCTCATTAAGGCCACATGGCCACACTGTCTCTTAGTTCTTGCAAGCTAAGCTGGAGGCAGTCTCTCTCATTAAGGCCACATGGCCACACTGTGTCTCTTAGTTCTTGCAAGCTAAGCTGGAGTGAGTCTCTCTCATTAAGGCCACATGGCCACACTGTCTCTTAGTTCTTGCAAGCTAAGCTGGAGGCAGTCTCTCTCATTAAGGCCACATGGCCACACAGTGTCTCTTAGTTCTTGCAAGCTAAGCTGGAGTCAGTCTTTCTCATTAAGGCCACATGGCCACACTGTGTCTCTTAGTTCTTGCAAGCTAAGCTGGAGTCAGTCTCTCTCATTAAGGCTACATGGCCACACTGTCTCTTAGTTCTTGCAAGCTAAGCTGGAGTGAGTCTCTCATTAAGGCCACATGGCCACACTGTGTCTCTTAGTTCTTGCAAGCTAAGCTGGAGTGAGTCTCTCTCATTAAGGCCACATGGCCACACAGTGTCTCTTAGTTCTTGCAAGCTAAGTTGGAGTCAGTCTCTCTCATTAAGGCCACATGGCCACACTGAGTCTCTTAGTTCTTGCAAGCTAAGCTGGAGTGAGTCTCTCTCATTAAGGCCACATGGCCACACAGTGTCTCTTAGTTCTTGCAAGCTAAGCTGGAGTGAGTCTCTCTCATTAAGGCCACATGGCCACACTGTGTCTCTTAGTTCTTGCAAGCTAAGCTTGAGTCAGTCTCTCTCATTAAGGCTACATGGCCACACAGTGTCTCTTAGTTCTTGCAAGCTAAGCTGGAGTCAGTCTCTCTCATTAAGGTCACATGGTCACACTGTGTCTCTTAGTTCTTGCAAGCTAAGCTGGAGTCAGTCTCTCTCATTAAGGCTACATGGCCACACTGTCTCTTAGTTCTTGCAAGCTAAGCTGGAGTGAGTCTCTCATTAAGGCCACATGGCCACACTGTGTCTCTTAGTTCTTGCAAGCTAAGCTGGAGTGAGTCTCTCTCATTAAGGCCACATGGCCACACAGTGTCTCTTAGTTCTTGCAAGCTAAGTTGGAGTCAGTCTCTCTCATTAAGGCCACATGGCCACACTGAGTCTCTTAGTTCTTGCAAGCTAAGCTGGAGTGAGTCTCTCTCATTAAGGCCACATGGCCACACAGTGTCTCTTAGTTCTTGCAAGCTGAGCTGGAGTGAGTCTCTCTCATTAAGGCCACATGGCCACACTGTGTCTCTTAGTTCTTGCAAGCTAAGCTTGAGTCAGTCTCATTAAGGCCACATGGCCACACAGTGTCTCTTTGTTCTTGCAAGCTAAGCTGGAGTCAGTCTCTCTCATTAAGGTCACATGGTCACACTGTGTCTCTTAGTTCTTGCAAGCTAAGCTGGAGTCAGTCTCTCTCATTAAGGCCACATGGCCACACTGTGTCTCTTAGTTCTTGCAAGCTAAGCTGGAATCAGTCTCTCTCATTAAGGCCACATGGCCACACTGTGTCTCTTAGTTCTTGCAAGCTAAGCTGGAGTCAGTCTCTCTCATTAAGGCCACATGGCCACACTGTGTCTCTTAGTTCTTGCAAGCTATGCTGGAGTCAGTCTCTCTCATAAAGGCTACATGGCCACACTGTCTCTTAGTTCTTGCAAGCTAAGCTGGAGTGAGTCTCTCTCATTAAGGCCACATGGCCACACTGTGTCTCTTTGTTCTTGCAAGCTAAGCTGGAGTCAGTCTCTCTCATTAAGGCTACATGGCCACACTGTCTCTTAGTTCTTGCAAGCTAAGCTGGAGTGAGTCTCTCATTAAGGCCACATGGCCACACTGTGTCTCTTAGTTCTTGCAAGATAAGCTGGAGTCAGTCTCTCTCATTAAGGTCACATGGTCACACTGTGTCTCTTAGTTCTTGCAAGCTAAGCTGGAGTCAGTCTCTCTCATTAAGGCCACATGGCCACACTGTGTCTCTTAGTTCTTGCAAGCTAAGCTTGAGTCAGTCTCTCTCATTAAGGCCACATGGCCACACAGTGTCTCTTAGTTCTTGCAAGCTAAGCTGGAGTCAGTCTCTCTCATTAAGGTCACATGGTCACACTGTGTCTCTTAGTTCTTGCAAGCTAAGCTGGAGTCAGTCTCTCTCATTAAGGCTACATGGCCACACTGTCTCTTAGTTCTTGCAAGCTAAGCTGGAGTGAGTCTCTCATTAAGGCCACATGGCCACACTGTGTCTCTTAGTTCTTGCAAGCTAAGCTGGAGTGAGTCTCTCTCATTAAGGCCACATGGCCACACAGTGTCTCTTAGTTCTTGCAAGCTAAGTTGGAGTCAGTCTCTCTCATTAAGGCCACATGGCCACACTGAGTCTCTTAGTTCTTGCAAGCTAAGCTGCAGTGAGTCTCTCTCATTAAGGCCACATGGCCACACAGTGTCTCTTAGTTCTTGCAAGCTGAGCTGGAGTGAGTCTCTCTCATTAAGGCCACATGGCCACACTGTGTCTCTTAGTTCTTGCAAGCTAAGCTTGAGTCTGTCTCTCTCATTAAGGCCACATGGCCACACAGTGTCTCTTTGTTCTTGCAAGCTAAGCTGGAGTCAGTCTCTCTCATTAAGGTCACATGGTCACACTGTGTCTCTTAGTTCTTGCAAGCTAAGCTGGAGTCAGTCTCTCTCATTAAGGCCACATAGCCACACTGTGTCTCTTAGTTCTTGCAAGCTAAGCTGGAATCAGTCTCTCTCATTAAGGCCACATGGCCACACTGTGTCTCTTAGTTCTTGCAAGCTAAGCTGGAGTCAGTCTCTCTCATTAAGGCCACATGGCCACACTGTGTCTCTTAGTTCTTGCAAGCTATGCTGGAGTCAGTCTCTCTCATTAAGGCTACATGGCCACACTGTCTCTTAGTTCTTGCAAGCTAATCTGGAGTGAGTCTCTCATTAAGGCCACATGGCCACACTGTGTCTCTTAGTTCTTGCAAGCTAAGCTGGAGTGAGTCTCTCTCATTAAGGCCACATGGCCACACAGTGTCTCTTAGTTCTTGCAAGCTAAGCTGGAGTCAGTCTCTCTCATTAAGGTCACATGGTCACACTGTGTCTCTTAGTTCTTGCAAGCTAAGCTGGAGTCAGTCTCTCTCATTAAGGCCACATGGCCACACTGTGTCTCTTAGTTCTTGCAAGCTAAGCTGGAATCAGTCTCTCTCATTAAGGCCACATGGCCACACTGTGTCTCTTAGTTCTTGCAAGCTAAGCTGGAGTCAGTCTCTCTCATTAAGGCCACATGGCCACACTGTGTCTCTTAGTTCTTGCAAGCTAAGCTGGAGTGAGTCTCTCATTAAGGCCACATGGCCACACTGTGTCTCTTAGTTCTTGCAAGCTAAGCTGGAGTGAGTCTCTCTCATTAAGGCCACATGGCCACACAGTGTCTCTTAGTTCTTGCAAGCTAAGTTGGAGTCAGTCTCTCTCATTAAGGCCACATGGCCACACTGTGTCTCTTAGTTCTTGCAAGCTAAGTTGGAGTCAGTCTCTCTCATTAAGGCCACATGGCCACACTGTGTCTCTTAGTTCTTGCAAGCTAAGCTGGAATCAGTCTCTCTCATTAAGGCCACATGGCCACACTGTGTCTCTTAGTTCTTGCAAGCTTAGCTGGAGTCAGTCTCTCTCATTAAGGCTACATGGCCACACTGTCTCTTAGTTCTTGCAAGCTAAGCTGGAGTGAGTCTCTCATTAAGGCCACATGGCCACACTGTGTCTCTTAGTTCTTGCAAGCTAAGCTGGAGTGAGTCTCTCTCATTAAGGCCACATGGCCACACAGTGTCTCTTAGTTCTTGCAAGCTAAGTTGGAGTCAGTCTCTCTCATTAAGGCCACATGGCCACACTGAGTCTCTTAGTTCTTGCAAGCTAAGCTGGAGTGAGTCTTTCTCATTAAGGCCACATGGCCACACAGTGTCTCTTAGTTCTTGCAAGCTAAGCTGGAGTGAGTCTCTCTCATTAAGGCCACATGGCCACACTGCGTCTCTTAGTTCTTGCAAGCTAAGCTTGAGTCAGTCTCTCTCATTACGGCCACATGGCCACACAGTGTCTCTTAGTTCTTGCAAGCTAAACTTGAGTCAGTCTCTCTCATTAAGGTCACATGGTCACACTGTGTCTCTTAGTTCTTGCAAGCTAAGCTGGAGTCAGTCTCTCTCATTAAGGCCACATGGCCACACAGTGTCTCTTAGTTCTTGCAAGCTAAGCTGGAGTCAGTCTCTCTCATTAAGGTCACATGGTCACACTGTGTCTCTTAGTTCTTGCAAGCTAAGCTGGAGTCAGTCTCTCTCATTAAGGCTACATGGCCACACTGTCTCTTAGTTCTTGCAAGCTAAGCTGGAGTGAGTCTCTCATTAAGGCCACATGGCCACACTGTGTCTCTTAGTTCTTGCAAGCTAAGCTGGAGTGAGTCTCTCTCATTAAGGCCACATGGCCACACAGTGTCTCTTAGTTCTTGCAAGCTAAGCTGGAGTGAGTCTCTCTCATTAAGGCCACATGGCCACACAGTGTCTCTTAGTTCTTGCAAGCTAAGCTGGAGTGAGTCTCTCTCATTAAGGCCACATGGCCACACTGTGTCTCTTAGTTCTTGCAAGCTAAGCTTGAGTCAGTCTCTCTCATTAAGGCCACATGGCCACACAGTGTCTCTTAGTTCTTGCAAGCTAAGCTGGAGTCAGTCTCTCTCATTAAGGTCACATGGTCACACTGTGTCTCTTAGTTCTTGCAAGCTAAGCTGGAGTCAGTCTCTCTCATTAAGGCCACATGGCCACACTGTGTCTCTTAGTTCTTGCAAGCTAAGCTGGAATCAGTCTCTCTCATTAAGGCCACATGGCCACACTGTGTCTCTTAGTTCTTGCAAGCTAAGCTGGAGTCAGTCTCTCTCATTAAGGCCACATGGCCACACTGTGTCTCTTAGTTTTTGCAAGCTAAGCTGGAGTCAGTCTCTCTCATTAAGGCTACATGGCCACACTGTCTCTTAGTTCTTGCAAGCTAAGCTGGAGTGAGTCTCTCATTAAGGCCACATGGCCACACTGTGTCTCTTAGTTCTTGCAAGCTAAGCTGGAGTGAGTCTCTCTCATTAAGGCCACATGGCCACACAGTGTCTCTTAGTTCTTGCAAGCTAAGTTGCAGTCAGTCTCTCTCATTAAGGCCACATGGCCACACTGAGTCTCTTAGTTCTTGCAAGCTAAGCTGGAGTGAGTCTTTCTCATTAAGGCCACATGGCCACACAGTGTCTCTTAGTTCTTGCAAGCTAAGCTGGAGTGAGTCTCTCTCATTAAGGCCGCATGGCCACACTGCGTCTCTTAGTTCTTGCAAGCTAAGCTTGAGTCAGTCTCTCTCATTACGGCCACATGGCCACACAGTGTCTCTTAGTTCTTGCAAGCTAAACTTGAGTCAGTCTCTCTCATTAAGGTCACATGGTCACACTGTGTCTCTTAGTTCTTGCAAGCTAAGCTGGAGTCAGTCTCTCTCATTAAGGCCACATGGGCACACAGTGTCTCTTAGTTCTTGCAAGCTAAGCTGGAGTCAGTCTCTCTCATTAAGGTCACATGGTCACACTGTGTCTCTTAGTTCTTGCAAGCTAAGCTGGAGTCAGTCTCTCTCATTAAGGCTACATGGCCACACTGTCTCTTAGTTCTTGCAAGCTAAGCTGGAGTGAGTCTCTCATTAAGGCCACATGGCCACACTGTGTCTCTTAGTTCTTGCAAGCTAAGCTGGAGTGAGTCTCTCTCATTAAGGCCACATGGCCACACAGTGTCTCTTAGTTCTTGCAAGCTAAGCTGGAGTGAGTCTCTCTCATTAAGGCCACATGGCCACACAGTGTCTCTTAGTTCTTGCAAGCTAAGCTGGAGTGAGTCTCTCTCATTAAGGCCACATGGCCACACTGTGTCTCTTAGTTCTTGCAAGCTAAGCTTGAGTCAGTCTCTCTCATTAAGGCCACATGGCCACACAGTGTCTCTTAGTTCTTGCAAGCTAAGCTGGAGTCAGTCTCTCTCATTAAGGTCACATGGTCACACTGTGTCTCTTAGTTCTTGCAAGCTAAGCTGGAGTCAGTCTCTCTCATTAAGGCCACATGGCCACACTGTGTCTCTTAGTTCTTGCAAGCTAAGCTGGAATCAGTCTCTCTCATTAAGGCCACATGGCCACACTGTGTCTCTTAGTTCTTGCAAGCTAAGCTGGAGTCAGTCTCTCTCATTAAGGCCACATGGCCACACTGTGTCTCTTAGTTTTTGCAAGCTAAGCTGGAGTCAGTCTCTCTCATTAAGGCCACATGGCCACACTGTGTCTCTTAGTTCTTGCAAGCTAAGTTGCAGTCAGTCTCTCTCATTAAGGCCACATGGCCACACTGAGTCTCTTAGTTCTTGCAAGCTAAGCTGGAGTGAGTCTCTCTCATTAAGGCCACATGGCCACACAGTGTCTCTTAGTTCTTGCAAGCTAAGCTGGAGTGAGTCTCTCTCATTAAGGCCACATGGCCACACAGTGTCTCTTAGTTCTTGCAAGCTAAGCTGGAGTGAGTCTCTCTCATTAAGGCCACATGGCCACACTGTGTCTCTTAGTTCTTGCAAGCTAAGCTTGAGTCAGTCTCTCTCATTAAGGCCACATGGCCACACAGTGTCTCTTAGTTTTTGCAAGCTAAGCTGGAGTCAGTCTCTCTCATTAAGGCTACATGGCCACACTGTCTCTTAGTTCTTGCAAGCTAAGCTGGAGTGAGTCTCTCATTAAGGCCACATGGCCACACTGTGTCTCTTAGTTCTTGCAAGCTAAGCTGGAGTGAGTCTCTCTCATTAAGGCCACATGGCCACACAGTGTCTCTTAGTTCTTGCAAGCTAAGTTGCAGTCAGTCTCTCTCATTAAGGCCACATGGCCACACTGAGTCTCTTAGTTCTTGCAAGCTAAGCTGGAGTGAGTCTTTCTCATTAAGGCCACATGGCCACACAGTGTCTCTTAGTTCTTGCAAGCTAAGCTGGAGTGAGTCTCTCTCATTAAGGCCGCATGGCCACACTGCGTCTCTTAGTTCTTGCAAGCTAAGCTTGAGTCAGTCTCTCTCATTACGGCCACATGGCCACACAGTGTCTCTTAGTTCTTGCAAGCTAAACTTGAGTCAGTCTCTCTCATTAAGGTCACATGGTCACACTGTGTCTCTTAGTTCTTGCAAGCTAAGCTGGAGTCAGTCTCTCTCATTAAGGCCACATGGGCACACAGTGTCTCTTAGTTCTTGCAAGCTAAGCTGGAGTCAGTCTCTCTCATTAAGGTCACATGGTCACACTGTGTCTCTTAGTTCTTGCAAGCTAAGCTGGAGTCAGTCTCTCTCATTAAGGCTACATGGCCACACTGTCTCTTAGTTCTTGCAAGCTAAGCTGGAGTGAGTCTCTCATTAAGGCCACATGGCCACACTGTGTCTCTTAGTTCTTGCAAGCTAAGCTGGAGTGAGTCTCTCTCATTAAGGCCACATGGCCACACAGTGTCTCTTAGTTCTTGCAAGCTAAGCTGGAGTGAGTCTCTCTCATTAAGGCCACATGGCCACACAGTGTCTCTTAGTTCTTGCAAGCTAAGCTGGAGTGAGTCTCTCTCATTAAGGCCACATGGCCACACTGTGTCTCTTAGTTCTTGCAAGCTAAGCTTGAGTCAGTCTCTCTCATTAAGGCCACATGGCCACACAGTGTCTCTTAGTTCTTGCAAGCTAAGCTGGAGTCAGTCTCTCTCATTAAGGTCACATGGTCACACTGTGTCTCTTAGTTCTTGCAAGCTAAGCTGGAGTCAGTCTCTCTCATTAAGGCCACATGGCCACACTGTGTCTCTTAGTTCTTGCAAGCTAAGCTGGAATCAGTCTCTCTCATTAAGGCCACATGGCCACACTGTGTCTCTTAGTTCTTGCAAGCTAAGCTGGAGTCAGTCTCTCTCATTAAGGCCACATGGCCACACTGTGTCTCTTAGTTTTTGCAAGCTAAGCTGGAGTCAGTCTCTCTCATTAAGGCCACATGGCCACACTGTGTCTCTTAGTTCTTGCAAGCTAAGTTGCAGTCAGTCTCTCTCATTAAGGCCACATGGCCACACTGAGTCTCTTAGTTCTTGCAAGCTAAGCTGGAGTGAGTCTCTCTCATTAAGGCCACATGGCCACACAGTGTCTCTTAGTTCTTGCAAGCTAAGCTGGAGTGAGTCTCTCTCATTAAGGCCACATGGCCACACAGTGTCTCTTAGTTCTTGCAAGCTAAGCTGGAGTGAGTCTCTCTCATTAAGGCCACATGGCCACACTGTGTCTCTTAGTTCTTGCAAGCTAAGCTTGAGTCAGTCTCTCTCATTAAGGCCACATGGCCACACAGTGTCTCTTAGTTCTTGCAAGCTATGCTGGAGTCAGTCTCTCTCATTAAGGTCACATTGTCACACTGTGTCTCTTAGTTCTTGCAAGCTAAGCTGGAGTCAGTCTCTCTCATTAAGGCCACATGACCACACTGTGTCTCTTAGTTCTTGCAAGCTATGCTGGAATCAGTCTCTCTCATTAAGGCCACATGGCCACACTGTGTCTCTTAGTTCTTGCAAGCTAAGCTGGAGTCAGTCTCTCTCATTAAGGCCACATGGCCACACTGTGTCTCTTAGTTCTTGCAAGCTAAGCTGGAGTCAGTCTCTCTCATTAAGGCTACATGGCCACACTGTCTCTTAGTTCTTGCAAGCTAAGCTGGAGTGAGTCTCTCATTAAGGCCACATGGCCACACTGTGTCTCTTAGTTCTTGCAAGCTAAGCTGGAGTGAGTCTCTCTCATTAAGGCCACATGGCCACACAGTGTGTCTTAGTTCTTGCAAGTTAAGTTGAGTCAGTCTCTCTCATTAAGGCCACATGGCCACACTGTGTCTCTTAGTTCTTGCAAGCTAAGCTGGAGTCAGTCTCTCTCATTAAGGCCACATGGCCACACAGTGTCTCTTAGTTCTTGCAAGCTAAGCTGGAGTCAGTCTCTCTCATTAAGGTCACATGGTCACACTGTGTCTCTTAGTTCTTGCAAGCTAAGCTGGAGTCAGTCTCTCTCATTAAGGCCACATGGCCACACTGTGTCTCTTAGTTCTTGCAAGCTTAGCTGGAATCAGTCTCTCTCATTAAGGCCACATGGCCACACTGTGTCTCTTAGTTCTTGCAAGCTAAGCTGGAGTGAGTCTCTCTCATTAAGGCCACATGGCCACACTGTGTCTCTTAGTTCTTGCAAGCTAAGCTGGAGTCAGTCTCTCTCATTTAGGCTACATGGCCACACTGTCTCTTAGTTCTTGCAAGCTAAGCTGGAGTGAGTCTCTCATTAAGGCCACATGGCCACACTGTGTCTCTTAGTTCTTGCAAGCTAAGCTGGAGTGAGTCTCTCTCATTAAGGCCACATGGCCACACAGTGTCTCTTAGTTCTTGCAAGCTAAGCTGGAGTGAGTCTCTCTCATTAAAGCCACATGGCCACACTGTGTCTCTTAGTTCTTGCAAGCTAAGCTTGAGTCAGTCTCTCTCATTAAGGCCACATGGCCACACAGTGTCTCTTAGTTCTTGCAAGGTAAGCTGGAGTCAGTCTCTCTCATTAAGGTCACATGGGCACACTGTGTCTCTTAATTCTTGCAAGCTAAGCTGGAGTCAGTCTCTCTCATTAAGGCCACATGACCACACTGTGTCGCTTAGTTCTTGCAAGTTAAGCTGGACTCAGTCTCTCTCATTAAGGCCACATGGCCACACTGTGTCTCTTAGTTCTTGCAAGCTAAGCTGGAGGCAGTCTCTCTCATTAAGGCCACATGGCCACACAGTGTCTCTTAGTTCTTGCAAGCTAAGCTGGAGTCAGTCTCTCTCATTAAGGCCACATGGCCACACTGTGTCTCTTAGTTCTTGCAAGCTAAGCTGGAGTCAGTCTCTCTCATTAAGGCCACATGGCCACACTGTGTCTCTTAGTTCTTTCAAGCTAAGCTGGAATCAGTCTCTCTCATTAAGGCCACATGGCCACACTGTGTCTCTTAGTTCTTGCAAGCTAAGCTGGAGTCAGTCTCTCTCATTAAGGCCACATGGCCACACTGTGTCTCTTTGTTCTTGCAAGCTAAGCTGGAGTAAGTCTCTCTCATTAAGGCTACATGGCCACACTGTCTCTTAGTTCTTGCAAGCTAAGCTTGAGTGAGTCTCTCATTAAGGCCACATGGCCACACTGTGTCTCTTAGTTCTTGCAAGCTAAGCTGGAGTGAGTCTCTCTCATTAAGGCCACATGGCCACACAGTGTATCTTAGTTCTTGCAAGTTAAGTTGGAGTCAGTCTCTCTCATTAAGGCCACATGGCCATACTGAGTCTCTTAGTTCTTGCAAGCTAAGCTGGAGTGAGTCTTTCTCATTAAGGCCACATGGCCACACAGTGTCTCTTAGTTCTTGCAAGTTAAGCTGGAATCAGTCTCTCTCATTAAGGCCACATGGCCACACTGTGTCTCTTAGTTCTTGCAAGCTAAGCTGGAGTCAGTCTCTCTCATTAAGGCCACATGGCCACACTGTGTCTCTTAGTTTTTGCAAGCTAAGCTGGAGTCAGTCTCTCTCATTAAGGCCACATGGCCACACTGTGTCTCTTAGTTCTTGCAAGCTAAGTTGCAGTCAGTCTCTCTCATTAAGGCCACATGGCCACACTGAGTCTCTTAGTTCTTGCAAGCTAAGCTGGAGTGAGTCTCTCTCATTAAGGCCACATGGCCACACAGTGTCTCTTAGTTCTTGCAAGCTAAGCTGGAGTGAGTCTCTCTCATTAAGGCCACATGGCCACACAGTGTCTCTTAGTTCTTGCAAGCTAAGCTGGAGTGAGTCTCTCTCATTAAGGCCACATGGCCACACTGTGTCTCTTAGTTCTTGCAAGCTAAGCTTGAGTCAGTCTCTCTCATTAAGGCCACATGGCCACACAGTGTCTCTTAGTTCTTGCAAGCTATGCTGGAGTCAGTCTCTCTCATTAAGGTCACATTGTCACACTGTGTCTCTTAGTTCTTGCAAGCTAAGCTGGAGTCAGTCTCTCTCATTAAGGCCACATGACCACACTGTGTCTCTTAGTTCTTGCAAGCTATGCTGGAATCAGTCTCTCTCATTAAGGCCACATGGCCACACTGTGTCTCTTAGTTCTTGCAAGCTAAGCTGGAGTCAGTCTCTCTCATTAAGGCCACATGGCCACACTGTGTCTCTTAGTTCTTGCAAGCTAAGCTGGAGTCAGTCTCTCTCATTAAGGCTACATGGCCACACTGTCTCTTAGTTCTTGCAAGCTAAGCTGGAGTGAGTCTCTCATTAAGGCCTCATGGCCACACTGTGTCTCTTAGTTCTTGCAAGCTAAGCTGGAGTGAGTCTCTCTCATTAAGGCCACATGGCCACACAGTGTGTCTTAGTTCTTGCAAGTTAAGTTGAGTCAGTCTCTCTCATTAAGGCCACATGGCCACACTGTGTCTCTTAGTTCTTGCAAGCTAAGCTGGAGTCAGTCTCTCTCATTAAGGCCACATGGCCACACAGTGTCTCTTAGTTCTTGCAAGCTAAGCTGGAGTCAGTCTCTCTCATTAAGGTCACATGGTCACACTGTGTCTCTTAGTTCTTGCAAGCTAAGCTGGAGTCAGTCTCTCTCATTAAGGCCACATGGCCACACTGTGTCTCTTAGTTCTTGCAAGCTTAGCTGGAATCAGTCTCTCTCATTAAGGCCACATGGCCACACTGTGTCTCTTAGTTCTTGCAAGCTAAGCTGGAGTGAGTCTCTCTCATTAAGGCCACATGGCCACACTGTGTCTCTTAGTTCTTGCAAGCTAAGCTGGAGTCAGTCTCTCTCATTTAGGCTACATGGCCACACTGTCTCTTAGTTCTTGCAAGCTAAGCTGGAGTGAGTCTCTCATTAAGGCCACATGGCCACACTGTGTCTCTTAGTTCTTGCAAGCTAAGCTGGAGTGAGTCTCTCTCATTAAGGCCACATGGCCACACAGTGTCTCTTAGTTCTTGCAAGCTAAGCTGGAGTGAGTCTCTCTCATTAAAGCCACATGGCCACACTGTGTCTCTTAGTTCTTGCAAGCTAAGCTTGAGTCAGTCTCTCTCATTAAGGCCACATGGCCACACAGTGTCTCTTAGTTCTTGCAAGGTAAGCTGGAGTCAGTCTCTCTCATTAAGGTCACATGGGCACACTGTGTCTCTTAATTCTTGCAAGCTAAGCTGGAGTCAGTCTCTCTCATTAAGGCCACATGACCACACTGTGTCGCTTAGTTCTTGCAAGTTAAGCTGGACTCAGTCTCTCTCATTAAGGCCACATGGCCACACTGTGTCTCTTAGTTCTTGCAAGCTAAGCTGGAGGCAGTCTCTCTCATTAAGGCCACATGGCCACACAGTGTCTCTTAGTTCTTGCAAGCTAAGCTGGAGTCAGTCTCTCTCATTAAGGCCACATGGCCACACTGTGTCTCTTAGTTCTTGCAAGCTAAGCTGGAGTCAGTCTCTCTCATTAAGGCTACATGGCCACACTATCTCTTAGTTCTTGCAAGCTAAGCTGGAGTGAGTCTCTCTCATTAAGGCCACATGGCCACACTGTGTCTCTTAGTTCTTGCAAGCTAAGCTTGAGTCAGTCTCTCTCATTAAGGCCACATGGTCACACAGTGTCTCTTAGTTATTGCAAGCTAACCTGGAGTCAGTCTCTCTCATTAAGGTCACATGGTCACACTGTGTCTCTTAGTTCTTGCAAGCTAAGCTGGAGTCAGTCTCTCTCATTAAGGCCACATGGCCACACTGTGTCTCTTAGTTCTTTCAAGCTAAGCTGGAGTGAGTCTTTCTCATTAAGGCCACATGGCCACACAGTGTCTCTTAGTTCTTGCAAGTTAAGCTGGAATCAGTCTCTCTCATTAAGGCCACATGGCCACACTGTGTCTCTTAGTTCTTGCAAGCTAAGCTGGAGTCAGTCTCTCTCATTAAGGCCACATGGCCACACTGTGTCTCTTAGTTTTTGCAAGCTAAGCTGGAGTCAGTCTCTCTCATTAAGGCCACATGGCCACACTGTGTCTCTTAGTTCTTGCAAGCTAAGTTGCAGTCAGTCTCTCTCATTAAGGCCACATGGCCACACTGAGTCTCTTAGTTCTTGCAAGCTAAGCTGGAGTGAGTCTCTCTCATTAAGGCCACATGGCCACACAGTGTCTCTTAGTTCTTGCAAGCTAAGCTGGAGTGAGTCTCTCTCATTAAGGCCACATGGCCACACAGTGTCTCTTAGTTCTTGCAAGCTAAGCTGGAGTGAGTCTCTCTCATTAAGGCCACATGGCCACACTGTGTCTCTTAGTTCTTGCAAGCTAAGCTTGAGTCAGTCTCTCTCATTAAGGCCACATGGCCACACAGTGTCTCTTAGTTCTTGCAAGCTATGCTGGAGTCAGTCTCTCTCATTAAGGTCACATTGTCACACTGTGTCTCTTAGTTCTTGCAAGCTAAGCTGGAGTCAGTCTCTCTCATTAAGGCCACATGACCACACTGTGTCTCTTAGTTCTTGCAAGCTATGCTGGAATCAGTCTCTCTCATTAAGGCCACATGGCCACACTGTGTCTCTTAGTTCTTGCAAGCTAAGCTGGAGTCAGTCTCTCTCATTAAGGCCACATGGCCACACTGTGTCTCTTAGTTCTTGCAAGCTAAGCTGGAGTCAGTCTCTCTCATTAAGGCTACATGGCCACACTGTCTCTTAGTTCTTGCAAGCTAAGCTGGAGTGAGTCTCTCATTAAGGCCACATGGCCACACTGTGTCTCTTAGTTCTTGCAAGCTAAGCTGGAGTGAGTCTCTCTCATTAAGGCCACATGGCCACACAGTGTGTCTTAGTTCTTGCAAGTTAAGTTGAGTCAGTCTCTCTCATTAAGGCCACATGGCCACACTGTGTCTCTTAGTTCTTGCAAGCTAAGCTGGAGTCAGTCTCTCTCATTAAGGCCACATGGCCACACAGTGTCTCTTAGTTCTTGCAAGCTAAGCTGGAGTCAGTCTCTCTCATTAAGGTCACATGGTCACACTGTGTCTCTTAGTTCTTGCAAGCTAAGCTGGAGTCAGTCTCTCTCATTAAGGCCACATGGCCACACTGTGTCTCTTAGTTCTTGCAAGCTTAGCTGGAATCAGTCTCTCTCATTAAGGCCACATGGCCACACTGTGTCTCTTAGTTCTTGCAAGCTAAGCTGGAGTGAGTCTCTCTCATTAAGGCCACATGGCCACACTGTGTCTCTTAGTTCTTGCAAGCTAAGCTGGAGTCAGTCTCTCTCATTTAGGCTACATGGCCACACTGTCTCTTAGTTCTTGCAAGCTAAGCTGGAGTGAGTCTCTCATTAAGGCCACATGGCCACACTGTGTCTCTTAGTTCTTGCAAGCTAAGCTGGAGTGAGTCTCTCTCATTAAGGCCACATGGCCACACAGTGTCTCTTAGTTCTTGCAAGCTAAGCTGGAGTGAGTCTCTCTCATTAAAGCCACATGGCCACACTGTGTCTCTTAGTTCTTGCAAGCTAAGCTTGAGTCAGTCTCTCTCATTAAGGCCACATGGCCACACAGTGTATCTTAGTTCTTGCAAGGTAAGCTGGAGTCAGTCTCTCTCATTAAGGTCACATGGGCACACTGTGTCTCTTAATTCTTGCAAGCTAAGCTGGAGTCAGTCTCTCTCATTAAGGCCACATGACCACACTGTGTCGCTTAGTTCTTGCAAGTTAAGCTGGACTCAGTCTCTCTCATTAAGGCCACATGGCCACACTGTGTCTCTTAGTTCTTGCAAGCTAAGCTGGAGGCAGTCTCTCTCATTAAGGCCACATGGCCACACAGTGTCTCTTAGTTCTTGCAAGCTAAGCTGGAGTCAGTCTCTCTCATTAAGGCCACATGGCCACACTGTGTCTCTTAGTTCTTGCAAGCTAAGCTGGAGTCAGTCTCTCTCATTAAGGCTACATGGCCACACTATCTCTTAGTTCTTGCAAGCTAAGCTGGAGTGAGTCTCTCTCATTAAGGCCACATGGCCACACTGTGTCTCTTAGTTCTTGCAAGCTAAGCTTGAGTCAGTCTCTCTCATTAAGGCCACATGGTCACACAGTGTCTCTTAGTTATTGCAAGCTAAGCTGGAGTCAGTCTCTCTCATTAAGGTCACATGGTCACACTGTGTCTCTTAGTTCTTGCAAGCTAAGCTGGAGTCAGTCTCTCTCATTAAGGCCACATGGCCACACTGTGTCTCTTAGTTCTTTCAAGCTAAGCTGGAATCAGTCTCTCTCATTAAGGCCACATGGCCACACTGTGTCTCTTAGTTCTTGCAAGCTAAGCTGGAGTCAGTCTCTCTCATTAAGGCCACATGGCCACACTGTGTCTCTTTGTTCTTGCAAGCTAAGCTGGAGTAAGTCTCTCTCATTAAGGCTACATGGCCACACTGTCTCTTAGTTCTTGCAAGCTAAGCTTGAGTGAGTCTCTCATTAAGGCCACATGGCCACACTGTGTCTCTTAGTTCTTGCAAGCTAAGCTGGAGTGAGTCTCTCTCATTAAGGCCACATGGCCACACAGTGTATCTTAGTTCTTGCAAGTTAAGTTGGAGTCAGTCTCTCTCATTAAGGCCACATGGCCATACTGAGTCTCTTAGTTCTTGCAAGCTAAGCTGGAGTGAGTCTTTCTCATTAAGGCCACATGGCCACACAGTGTCTCTTAGTTCTTGCAAGTTAAGCTGGAATCAGTCTCTCTCATTAAGGCCACATGGCCACACTGTGTCTCTTAGTTCTTGCAAGCTAAGCTGGAGGCAGTCTCTCTCATTAAGGCCACATGGCCACACTGTGTCTCTTAGTTCTTGCAAGCTAAGCTGGAGTCAGTTTCTCTCATTAAGGCTACATGGCGACACTGTCTCTTAGTTCTTGCAAGCTATGCTGGAGTGAGTCTCTCATTAAGGCCACATGGCCACACTGTGTCTCTTAGTTCTTGCAAGCTAAGCTGGAGTGAGTCTCTCTCATTAAGGCCACATGGCCACACAGTGTCTCTTAGTTCTTGCAAGCTAAGTTGGAGTCAGTCTCTCTCATTAAGGCCACATGGCCACACTGAGTCTCTTAGTTCTTGCAAGCTAAGCTGGAGGCAGTCTCTCTCATTAAGGCCACATGGCCACACTGTGTCTCTTAGTTCTTGCAAGCTAAGCTGGAGTCAGTTTCTCTCATTAAGGCTACATGGCCACACTGTCTCTTAGTTCTTGCAAGCTAAGCTGGAGTGAGTCTCTCATTAAGGCCACATGGCCACACTGTGTCTCTTAGTTCTTGCAAGCTAAGCTGGAGTGAGTCTTTCTCATTAAGGCCACATGGCCACACAGTGTCTCTTAGTTCTTGCAAGCTAAGTTGGAGTCAGTCTCTCTCATTAAGGCCACATGGCCACACTGTGTCTCTTAGTTCTTGCAAGCTAAGCTGGAGGCAGTCTCTCTCATTAAGGCCACATGGCCACACTGTGTCTCTTAGTTCTTGCAAGCTAAGCTGGAGTCAGTTTCTCTCATTAAGGCTACATGGCCACACTGTCTCTTAGTTCTTGCAAGCTAAGCTGGAGTGAGTCTCTCATTAAGGCCACATGGCCACACTGTGTCTCTTAGTTCTTGCAAGCTAAGCTGGAGTGAGTCTTTCTCATTAAGGCCACATGGCCACACAGTGTCTCTTAGTTCTTGCCAGCTAAGTTGGAGTCAGTCTCTCTCATTAAGGCCACATGGCCACACTGAGTCTCTTAGTTCTTGCAAGCTAAGCTGGAGTGAGTCTCTCTCATTAAGGCCACATGGCCACACAGTGTCTCTTAGTTCTTGCAAGCTAAGCTGGAGTGAGTCTCTCTCATTAAGGCCACATGGCCACACTGTGTCTCTTAGTTCTTGCAAGCTAAGCTTGAGTCAGTCTCTCTCATTAAGGCCACATGGCCACACAGTGTCTCTTAGTTCTTGCAAGCTAAGCTGGAGTCAGTCTCTCTCATTAAGGCCACATGGCCACACTGTGTCTCTTAGTTCTTGCAAGCTAAGCTGGAATCAGTCTCTCTCATTAAGGCCACATGGCCACACTGTGTCTCTTAGTTCTTGCAAGCTAAGCTGGAGTCAGTCTCTCTCATTAAGGCCACATGGCCACACTGTGTCTCTTAGTTCTTGCAAGCTAAGCTGGAGTCAGTCTCTCTCATTAAGGCTACATGGCCACACTGTCTCTTAGTTCTTGCAAGCTAAGCTGGAGTGAGTCTCTCATTAAGGCCACATGGCCACACTGTGTCTCTTAGTTCTTGCAAGCTAAACTGGAGTGAGTCTCTCTCATTAAGGCCACATGGCCACACAGTGTATCTTAGTTCTTGCAAGTTAAGTTGGAGTCAGTCTCTCTCATTAAGGCCACATGGCCATACTGAGTCTCTTAGTTCTTGCAAGCTAAGCTGGAGTGAGTCTTTCTCATTAAGGCCACATGGCCACACAGTGTCTCTTAGTTCTTGCAAGCTAAGCTGGAGTGAGTCTCTCTCATTAAGGCCACATGGCCACACTGTGTCTCTTAGTTCTTGCAAGCTAAGCTTGAGTCAGTCTCTCTCATTAAGGCCACATGGTCACACAGTGTCTCTTAGTTATTGCAAGCTAAGCTGGAGTCAGTCTCTCTCATTAAGGTCACATGGTCACACTGTGTCTCTTAGTTCTTGCAAGCTAAGCTGGAGTCAGTCTCTCTCATTAAGGCCACATGGCCACACTGTGTCTCTTAGTTCTTTCAAGCTAAGCTGGAATCAGTCTCTCTCATTAAGGCCACATGGCCACACTGTGTCTCTTAGTTCTTGCAAGCTAAGCTGGAGTCAGTCTCTCTCATTAAGGCCACATGGCCACACTGTGTCTCTTTGTTCTTGCAAGCTAAGCTGGAGTAAGTCTCTCTCATTAAGGCTACATGGCCACACTGTCTCTTAGTTCTTGCAAGCTAAGCTTGAGTGAGTCTCTCATTAAGGCCACATGGCCACACTGTGTCTCTTAGTTCTTGCAAGCTAAGCTGGAGTGAGTCTCTCTCATTAAGGCCACATGGCCACACAGTGTATCTTAGTTCTTGCAAGTTAAGTTGGAGTCAGTCTCTCTCATTAAGGCCACATGGCCATACTGAGTCTCTTAGTTCTTGCAAGCTAAGCTGGAGTGAGTCTTTCTCATTAAGGCCACATGGCCACACAGTGTCTCTTAGTTCTTGCAAGTTAAGCTGGAATCAGTCTCTCTCATTAAGGCCACATGGCCACACTGTGTCTCTTAGTTCTTGCAAGCTAAGCTGGAGGCAGTCTCTCTCATTAAGGCCACATGGCCACACTGTGTCTCTTAGTTCTTGCAAGCTAAGCTGGAGTCAGTTTCTCTCATTAAGGCTACATGGCGACACTGTCTCTTAGTTCTTGCAAGCTATGCTGGAGTGAGTCTCTCATTAAGGCCACATGGCCACACTGTGTCTCTTAGTTCTTGCAAGCTAAGCTGGAGTGAGTCTCTCTCATTAAGGCCACATGGCCACACAGTGTCTCTTAGTTCTTGCAAGCTAAGTTGGAGTCAGTCTCTCTCATTAAGGCCACATGGCCACACTGAGTCTCTTAGTTCTTGCAAGCTAAGCTGGAGGCAGTCTCTCTCATTAAGGCCACATGGCCACACTGTGTCTCTTAGTTCTTGCAAGCTAAGCTGGAGTCAGTTTCTCTCATTAAGGCTACATGGCCACACTGTCTCTTAGTTCTTGCAAGCTAAGCTGGAGTGAGTCTCTCATTAAGGCCACATGGCCACACTGTGTCTCTTAGTTCTTGCAAGCTAAGCTGGAGTGAGTCTTTCTCATTAAGGCCACATGGCCACACAGTGTCTCTTAGTTCTTGCAAGCTAAGTTGGAGTCAGTCTCTCTCATTAAGGCCACATGGCCACACTGTGTCTCTTAGTTCTTGCAAGCTAAGCTGGAGGCAGTCTCTCTCATTAAGGCCACATGGCCACACTGTGTCTCTTAGTTCTTGCAAGCTAAGCTGGAGTCAGTTTCTCTCATTAAGGCTACATGGCCACACTGTCTCTTAGTTCTTGCAAGCTAAGCTGGAGTGAGTCTCTCATTAAGGCCACATGGCCACACTGTGTCTCTTAGTTCTTGCAAGCTAAGCTGGAGTGAGTCTTTCTCATTAAGGCCACATGGCCACACAGTGTCTCTTAGTTCTTGCCAGCTAAGTTGGAGTCAGTCTCTCTCATTAAGGCCACATGGCCACACTGAGTCTCTTAGTTCTTGCAAGCTAAGCTGGAGTGAGTCTCTCTCATTAAGGCCACATGGCCACACAGTGTCTCTTAGTTCTTGCAAGCTAAGCTGGAGTGAGTCTCTCTCATTAAGGCCACATGGCCACACTGTGTCTCTTAGTTCTTGCAAGCTAAGCTTGAGTCAGTCTCTCTCATTAAGGCCACATGGCCACACAGTGTCTCTTAGTTCTTGCAAGCTAAGCTGGAGTCAGTCTCTCTCATTAAGGCCACATGGCCACACTGTGTCTCTTAGTTCTTGCAAGCTAAGCTGGAATCAGTCTCTCTCATTAAGGCCACATGGCCACACTGTGTCTCTTAGTTCTTGCAAGCTAAGCTGGAGTCAGTCTCTCTCATTAAGGCCACATGGCCACACTGTGTCTCTTAGTTCTTGCAAGCTAAGCTGGAGTCAGTCTCTCTCATTAAGGCTACATGGCCACACTGTCTCTTAGTTCTTGCAAGCTAAGCTGGAGTGAGTCTCTCATTAAGGCCACATGGCCACACTGTGTCTCTTAGTTCTTGCAAGCTAAACTGGAGTGAGTCTCTCTCATTAAGGCCACATGGCCACACAGTGTATCTTAGTTCTTGCAAGTTAAGTTGGAGTCAGTCTCTCTCATTAAGGCCACATGGCCATACTGAGTCTCTTAGTTCTTGCAAGCTAAGCTGGAGTGAGTCTTTCTCATTAAGGCCACATGGCCACACAGTGTCTCTTAGTTCTTGCAAGCTAAGCTGGAGTGAGTCTCTCTCATTAAGGCCACATGGCCACACTGTGTCTCTTAGTTCTTGCAAGCTAAGCTTGAGTCAGTCTCTCTCATTAAGGCCACATGGCCACACAGTGTCTCTTAGTTCTTGCAAGCTAAGCTGGAGTCAGTCTCTCTCATTAAGGTCACATGGTCACACTGTGTCTCTTAGTTCTTGCAAGCTAAGCTGGAGTCAGTCTCTCTCATTAAGGCCACATGGCCACACTGTGTCTCTTCGTTCTTGCAAGCTAAGCTGGAATCAGTCTCTCTCATTAAGGCCACATGGCCACACTGTGTCTCTTAGTTCTTGCAAGCTAAGCTGGAGTCAGTCTCTCTCATTAAGGCCACATGGCCACACTATGTCTCTTAGTTCTTGCAAGCTAAGCTGGAGTCAGTCTCTCTCATTAAGGCTACATGGCCACACTGTCTCTTATTTCTTGCAAGCTAAGCTGGAGTGAGTCTCTCATGAAGGCCACATGGCCACACTGTGTCTCTTAGTTCTTGCAAGCTAAGATGGAGTGAGTCTCTCTCATTAAGGCCACATGGCCACACAGTGTATCTTAGTTCTTGCAAGTTAAGTTGGAGTCAGTCTCTCTCATTAAGGCCACATGGCCACACTGAGTCTCTTAGTTCTTGCAAGCTAAGCTGGAGTGAGTCTTTCTCATTAAGGCCACATGGCCACACAGTGTCTCTTAGTTCTTGCAAGCTAAGCTGGAGTGAGTCTCTCTCATTAAGGCCACATGGCCACACTGTGTCTCTTAGTTCTTGCAAGCTAAGCTTGAGTCAGTCTCTCTCATTAAGGCCACATGGCCACACAGTATCTCTTAGTTCTTGCAAGCTAAGCTTGAGTCAGTCTCTCTCATTAAGGCCACATGGCCACACAGTGTCTCTTAGTTCTTGCAAGCTAAGCTGGAATCAGTCTCTCTCATTAAGGCCACATGGCCACACTGTGTCTCTTAGTTCTTGCAAGCTAAGCTGGAGTGAGTCTCTCTCATTAAGGCCACATGGCCACACAGTGTATCTTAGTTCTTGCAAGTTAAGTTGGAGTCAGTCTCTCTCATTAAGGCCACATGGCCATACTGAGTCTCTTAGTTCTTGCAAGCTAAGCTGGAGTCAGTCTCTCTCATTAAGGCCACATGGCCACACTGTCTCTTAGTTCTTGCAAGCTAAGCTGGAATCAGTCTCTCTCATTAAGGCCACATGGCCACACTGTGTCTCTTAGTTCTTGCAAGCTAAGCTGGAGTCAGTCTCTCTCATTAAGGCCACATGGCCACACTGTGTCTCTTAGTTCTTGCAAGCTAAGCTGGAGTCAGTCTCTCTCATTAAGGCTACATGGTCACACTGTGTCTCTTAGTTCTTGCAAGTTAAGCTGGAGTGAGTCTCTCATTAAGGCCACATGGCCACACTGTGTCTCTTAGTTCTTGCAAGCTAAGCTGGAGTGAGTCTCTCTCATTAAGGCCACATGGCCACACAGTGTATCTTAGTTCTTGGAAGTTAAGTTGGAGTCAGTCTCTCTCATTAAGGCCACATGGCCACACTGTGTCTCTTCGTTCTTGCAAGCTAAGCTGGAATCAGTCTCTCTCATTAAGGCCACATGGCCACACTGTGTCTCTTAGTTCTTGCAAGCTAAGCTGGAGGCAGTCTCTCTCATTAAGGCCACATGGCCACACTGTGTCTCTTAGTTCTTGCAAGCTAAGCTGGAGTCAGTTTCTCTCATTAAGGCTACATGGCCACACTGTCTCTTAGTTCTTGCAAGCTAAGCTGGAGTGAGTCTCTCATTAAGGCCACATGGCCACACTGTGTCTCTTAGTTCTTGCAAGCTAAGCTGGAGTGAGTCTTTCTCATTAAGGCCACATGGCCACACAGTGTCTCTTAGTTCTTGCAAGCTAAGTTGGAGTCAGTCTCTCTCATTAAGGCCACATGGCCACACTGAGTCTCTTAGTTCTTGCAAGCTAAGCTGGAGTGAGTCTCTCTCATTAAGGCCACATGGCTACACAGTGTCTCTTAGTTCTTGCAAGCTAAGCTGGAGTGAGTCTCTCTCATTAAGGCCACATGGCCACACTGTGTCTCTTAGTTCTTGCAAGCTAAGCTTGAGTCAGTCTCTCTCATTAAGGCCACATGGCCACACAGTGTCTCTTAGTTCTTGCAAGCTAAGCTGGAGTCAGTCTCTCTCATTAAGGCCACATGGCCACACTGTGTCTCTTAGTTCTTGCAAGCTAAGCTGGAATCAGTCTCTCTCATTAAGGCCACATGGCCACACTGTGTCTCTTAGTTCTTGCAAGCTAAGCTGGAGTCAGTCTCTCTCATTACGGCCACATGGCCACACTGTGTCTCTTAGTTCTTGCAAGCTAAGCTGGAGTCAGTCTCTCTCATTAAGGCTACATGGCCACACTGTCTCTTAGTCCTTGCAAGCTAAGCTGGAGTGAGTCTCTCATTAAGGCCACATGGCCACACTGTGTCTCTTAGTTCTTGCAAGCTAAGCTGGAGTCAGTCTCATTAAGGCCACATGGCCACACTGTGTCTCTTAGTTCTTGCAAGCTAAGCTGGAGTCAGTCTCTCTCATTAAGGCTACATGGCCACACTGTCTCTTATTTCTTGCAAGCTAAGCTGGAGTGAGTCTCTCATGAAGGCCACATGGCCACACTGTGTCTCTTAGTTCTTGCAAGCTAAGCTGGAGTGAGTCTCTCTCATTAAGGCCACATGGCCACACAGTGTCTCTTAGTTCTTGCAAGCTAAGCTGGAGTGAGTCTCTCTCATTAAGGCCACATGGCCACACTGTGTCTCTTAGTTCTTGCAAGCTAAGCTTGAGTCAGTCTCTCTCATTAAGGCCACATGGCCACACAGTGTCTCTTAGTTCTTGCAAGCTAAGCTTGAGTCAGTCTCTCTCATTAAGGTCACATGGTCACACTGTGTCTCTTAGTTCTTGCAAGCTAAGCTGGAGTCAGTCTCTCTCATTAAGGCCACATGGCCACACAGTGTCTCTTAGTTCTTGCAAGCTAAGCTGGAGTCAGTCTCTCTCATTAAGGTCACATGGTCACACTGTCTCTTAGTTCTTGCAAGCTAAGCTGGAGTCAGTCTCTCTCATTAAGGCCACATGGCCACACTGTGTCTCTTAGTTCTTGCAAGCTATGCTGGAATCAGTCTCTCTCATTAAGGCCACATGGCCACACTGTGTCTCTTAGTTCTTGCAAGCTAAGCTGGAGTGAGTCTCTCTCATTAAGGCCACATGGCCACACAGTGTATCTTAGTTCTTGCAAGCTAAGCTGGAGTCAGTCTCTCTCATTAAGGTCACATGGTCACACTGTCTCTTAGTTCTTGCAAGCTAAGCTGGAGTCAGTCTCTCTCATTAAGGCCACATGGCCACACTGTGTCTCTTAGTTCTTGCAAGCTATGCTGGAATCAGTCTCTCTCATTAAGGCCACATGGCCACACTGTGTCTCTTAGTTCTTGCAAGCTAAGCTGGAGTCAGTCTCTCTCATTAAGGCCACATGGCCACACTGTGTCTCTTTGTTCTTGCAAGCTAAGCTGGAGTAAGTCTCTCTCATTAAGGCTACATGGCCACACTGTCTCTTAGTTCTTGCAAGCTAAGCTTGAGTGAGTCTCTCATTAAGGCCACATGGCCACACTGTGTCTCTTAGTTCTTGCAAGCTAAGCTGGAGTGAGTCTCTCTCATTAAGGCCACATGGCCACACAGTGTATCTTAGTTCTTGCAAGTTAAGTTGGAGTCAGTCTCTCTCATTAAGGCCACATGGCCATACTGAGTCTCTTAGTTCTTGCAAGCTAAGCTGGAGTGAGTCTTTCTCATTAAGGCCACATGGCCACACAGTGTCTCTTAGTTCTTGCAAGTTAAGCTGGAATCAGTCTCTCTCATTAAGGCCACATGGCCACACTGTGTCTCTTAGTTCTTGCAAGCTAAGCTGGAGGCAGTCTCTCTCATTAAGGCCACATGGCCACACTGTGTCTCTTAGTTCTTGCAAGCTAAGCTGGAGTCAGTTTCTCTCATTAAGGCTACATGGCGACACTGTCTCTTAGTTCTTGCAAGCTATGCTGGAGTGAGTCTCTCATTAAGGCCACATGGCCACACTGTGTCTCTTAGTTCTTGCAAGCTAAGCTGGAGTGAGTCTCTCTCATTAAGGCCACATGGCCACACAGTGTCTCTTAGTTCTTGCAAGCTAAGTTGGAGTCAGTCTCTCTCATTAAGGCCACATGGCCACACTGAGTCTCTTAGTTCTTGCAAGCTAAGCTGGAGGCAGTCTCTCTCATTAAGGCCACATGGCCACACTGTGTCTCTTAGTTCTTGCAAGCTAAGCTGGAGTCAGTTTCTCTCATTAAGGCTACATGGCCACACTGTCTCTTAGTTCTTGCAAGCTAAGCTGGAGTGAGTCTCTCATTAAGGCCACATGGCCACACTGTGTCTCTTAGTTCTTGCAAGCTAAGCTGGAGTGAGTCTTTCTCATTAAGGCCACATGGCCACACAGTGTCTCTTAGTTCTTGCAAGCTAAGTTGGAGTCAGTCTCTCTCATTAAGGCCACATGGCCACACTGTGTCTCTTAGTTCTTGCAAGCTAAGCTGGAGGCAGTCTCTCTCATTAAGGCCACATGGCCACACTGTGTCTCTTAGTTCTTGCAAGCTAAGCTGGAGTCAGTTTCTCTCATTAAGGCTACATGGCCACACTGTCTCTTAGTTCTTGCAAGCTAAGCTGGAGTGAGTCTCTCATTAAGGCCACATGGCCACACTGTGTCTCTTAGTTCTTGCAAGCTAAGCTGGAGTGAGTCTTTCTCATTAAGGCCACATGGCCACACAGTGTCTCTTAGTTCTTGCCAGCTAAGTTGGAGTCAGTCTCTCTCATTAAGGCCACATGGCCACACTGAGTCTCTTAGTTCTTGCAAGCTAAGCTGGAGTGAGTCTCTCTCATTAAGGCCACATGGCCACACAGTGTCTCTTAGTTCTTGCAAGCTAAGCTGGAGTGAGTCTCTCTCATTAAGGCCACATGGCCACACTGTGTCTCTTAGTTCTTGCAAGCTAAGCTTGAGTCAGTCTCTCTCATTAAGGCCACATGGCCACACAGTGTCTCTTAGTTCTTGCAAGCTAAGCTGGAGTCAGTCTCTCTCATTAAGGCCACATGGCCACACTGTGTCTCTTAGTTCTTGCAAGCTAAGCTGGAATCAGTCTCTCTCATTAAGGCCACATGGCCACACTGTGTCTCTTAGTTCTTGCAAGCTAAGCTGGAGTCAGTCTCTCTCATTAAGGCCACATGGCCACACTGTGTCTCTTAGTTCTTGCAAGCTAAGCTGGAGTCAGTCTCTCTCATTAAGGCTACATGGCCACACTGTCTCTTAGTTCTTGCAAGCTAAGCTGGAGTGAGTCTCTCATTAAGGCCACATGGCCACACTGTGTCTCTTAGTTCTTGCAAGCTAAACTGGAGTGAGTCTCTCTCATTAAGGCCACATGGCCACACAGTGTATCTTAGTTCTTGCAAGTTAAGTTGGAGTCAGTCTCTCTCATTAAGGCCACATGGCCATACTGAGTCTCTTAGTTCTTGCAAGCTAAGCTGGAGTGAGTCTTTCTCATTAAGGCCACATGGCCACACAGTGTCTCTTAGTTCTTGCAAGCTAAGCTGGAGTGAGTCTCTCTCATTAAGGCCACATGGCCACACTGTGTCTCTTAGTTCTTGCAAGCTAAGCTTGAGTCAGTCTCTCTCATTAAGGCCACATGGCCACACAGTGTCTCTTAGTTCTTGCAAGCTAAGCTGGAGTCAGTCTCTCTCATTAAGGTCACATGGTCACACTGTGTCTCTTAGTTCTTGCAAGCTAAGCTGGAGTCAGTCTCTCTCATTAAGGCCACATGGCCACACTGTGTCTCTTCGTTCTTGCAAGCTAAGCTGGAATCAGTCTCTCTCATTAAGGCCACATGGCCACACTGTGTCTCTTAGTTCTTGCAAGCTAAGCTGGAGTCAGTCTCTCTCATTAAGGCCACATGGCCACACTATGTCTCTTAGTTCTTGCAAGCTAAGCTGGAGTCAGTCTCTCTCATTAAGGCTACATGGCCACACTGTCTCTTATTTCTTGCAAGCTAAGCTGGAGTGAGTCTCTCATGAAGGCCACATGGCCACACTGTGTCTCTTAGTTCTTGCAAGCTAAGCTGGAGTGAGTCTCTCTCATTAAGGCCACATGGCCACACAGTGTATCTTAGTTCTTGCAAGTTAAGTTGGAGTCAGTCTCTCTCATTAAGGCCACATGGCCACACTGAGTCTCTTAGTTCTTGCAAGCTAAGCTGGAGTGAGTCTTTCTCATTAAGGCCACATGGCCACACAGTGTCTCTTAGTTCTTGCAAGCTAAGCTGGAGTGAGTCTCTCTCATTAAGGCCACATGGCCACACTGTGTCTCTTAGTTCTTGCAAGCTAAGCTTGAGTCAGTCTCTCTCATTAAGGCCACATGGCCACACAGTATCTCTTAGTTCTTGCAAGCTAAGCTTGAGTCAGTCTCTCTCATTAAGGCCACATGGCCACACAGTGTCTCTTAGTTCTTGCAAGCTAAGCTGGAATCAGTCTCTCTCATTAAGGCCACATGGCCACACTGTGTCTCTTAGTTCTTGCAAGCTAAGCTGGAGTGAGTCTCTCTCATTAAGGCCACATGGCCACACAGTGTATCTTAGTTCTTGCAAGTTAAGTTGGAGTCAGTCTCTCTCATTAAGGCCACATGGCCATACTGAGTCTCTTAGTTCTTGCAAGCTAAGCTGGAGTCAGTCTCTCTCATTAAGGCCACATGGCCACACTGTCTCTTAGTTCTTGCAAGCTAAGCTGGAATCAGTCTCTCTCATTAAGGCCACATGGCCACACTGTGTCTCTTAGTTCTTGCAAGCTAAGCTGGAGTCAGTCTCTCTCATTAAGGCCACATGGCCACACTGTGTCTCTTAGTTCTTGCAAGCTAAGCTGGAGTCAGTCTCTCTCATTAAGGCTACATGGTCACACTGTGTCTCTTAGTTCTTGCAAGTTAAGCTGGAGTGAGTCTCTCATTAAGGCCACATGGCCACACTGTGTCTCTTAGTTCTTGCAAGCTAAGCTGGAGTGAGTCTCTCTCATTAAGGCCACATGGCCACACAGTGTATCTTAGTTCTTGGAAGTTAAGTTGGAGTCAGTCTCTCTCATTAAGGCCACATGGCCACACTGTGTCTCTTCGTTCTTGCAAGCTAAGCTGGAATCAGTCTCTCTCATTAAGGCCACATGGCCACACTGTGTCTCTTAGTTCTTGCAAGCTAAGCTGGAGGCAGTCTCTCTCATTAAGGCCACATGGCCACACTGTGTCTCTTAGTTCTTGCAAGCTAAGCTGGAGTCAGTTTCTCTCATTAAGGCTACATGGCCACACTGTCTCTTAGTTCTTGCAAGCTAAGCTGGAGTGAGTCTCTCATTAAGGCCACATGGCCACACTGTGTCTCTTAGTTCTTGCAAGCTAAGCTGGAGTGAGTCTTTCTCATTAAGGCCACATGGCCACACAGTGTCTCTTAGTTCTTGCAAGCTAAGTTGGAGTCAGTCTCTCTCATTAAGGCCACATGGCCACACTGAGTCTCTTAGTTCTTGCAAGCTAAGCTGGAGTGAGTCTCTCTCATTAAGGCCACATGGCTACACAGTGTCTCTTAGTTCTTGCAAGCTAAGCTGGAGTGAGTCTCTCTCATTAAGGCCACATGGCCACACTGTGTCTCTTAGTTCTTGCAAGCTAAGCTTGAGTCAGTCTCTCTCATTAAGGCCACATGGCCACACAGTGTCTCTTAGTTCTTGCAAGCTAAGCTGGAGTCAGTCTCTCTCATTAAGGCCACATGGCCACACTGTGTCTCTTAGTTCTTGCAAGCTAAGCTGGAATCAGTCTCTCTCATTAAGGCCACATGGCCACACTGTGTCTCTTAGTTCTTGCAAGCTAAGCTGGAGTCAGTCTCTCTCATTACGGCCACATGGCCACACTGTGTCTCTTAGTTCTTGCAAGCTAAGCTGGAGTCAGTCTCTCTCATTAAGGCTACATGGCCACACTGTCTCTTAGTCCTTGCAAGCTAAGCTGGAGTGAGTCTCTCATTAAGGCCACATGGCCACACTGTGTCTCTTAGTTCTTGCAAGCTAAGCTGGAGTCAGTCTCATTAAGGCCACATGGCCACACTGTGTCTCTTAGTTCTTGCAAGCTAAGCTGGAGTCAGTCTCTCTCATTAAGGCTACATGGCCACACTGTCTCTTATTTCTTGCAAGCTAAGCTGGAGTGAGTCTCTCATGAAGGCCACATGGCCACACTGTGTCTCTTAGTTCTTGCAAGCTAAGCTGGAGTGAGTCTCTCTCATTAAGGCCACATGGCCACACAGTGTCTCTTAGTTCTTGCAAGCTAAGCTGGAGTGAGTCTCTCTCATTAAGGCCACATGGCCACACTGTGTCTCTTAGTTCTTGCAAGCTAAGCTTGAGTCAGTCTCTCTCATTAAGGCCACATGGCCACACAGTGTCTCTTAGTTCTTGCAAGCTAAGCTTGAGTCAGTCTCTCTCATTAAGGTCACATGGTCACACTGTGTCTCTTAGTTCTTGCAAGCTAAGCTGGAGTCAGTCTCTCTCATTAAGGCCACATGGCCACACAGTGTCTCTTAGTTCTTGCAAGCTAAGCTGGAGTCAGTCTCTCTCATTAAGGTCACATGGTCACACTGTCTCTTAGTTCTTGCAAGCTAAGCTGGAGTCAGTCTCTCTCATTAAGGCCACATGGCCACACTGTGTCTCTTAGTTCTTGCAAGCTATGCTGGAATCAGTCTCTCTCATTAAGGCCACATGGCCACACTGTGTCTCTTAGTTCTTGCAAGCTAAGCTGGAGTGAGTCTCTCTCATTAAGGCCACATGGCCACACAGTGTATCTTAGTTCTTGCAAGTTAAGTTGGAGTCAGTCTCTCTCATTAAGGCCACATGGCCATACTGAGTCTCTTAGTTCTTGCAAGCTAAGCTGGAGTGAGTCTTTCTCATTAAGGCCACATGGCCACACAGTGTCTCTTAGTTCTTGCAAGCTAAGCTGGAGTGAGTCTCTCTCATTAAGGCCACATGGCCACACTGTGTCTCTTAGTTCTTGCAAGCTAAGCTTGAGTCAGTCTCTCTCATTAAGGCCACATGGCCACACAGTGTCTCTTAGTTCTTGCAAGCTAAGCTGGAGTCAGTCTCTCTCATTAAGGTCACATGGTCACACTGTGTCTCTTAGTTCTTGGAAGCTAAGCTGGAGTCAGTCTCTCTCATTAAGGCCACATGGCCACACTGTGTCTCTTCGTTCTTGCAAGCTAAGCTGGAATCAGTCTCTCTCATTAAGGCCACATGGCCACACTGTGTCTCTTAGTTCTTGCAAGCTAAGCTGGAGTCAGTCTCTCTCATTAAGGCCACATGGCCACACTGTGTCTCTTAGTTCTTGCAAGCTAAACTGGAGTCAGTCTCTCTCATTAAGGCCACATGGCCACACTGTCTCTTAGTTCTTGCAAGCTAAGCTGGAGTGAGTCTCTCTCATTAAGGCTACATGGCCACACTGTCTCTTATTTCTTGCAAGCTAAGCTGGAGTGAGTCTCTCATGAAGGCCACATGGCCACACTGTGTCTCTTAGTTCTTGCAAGCTAAGCTGGAGTGAGTCTCTCTCATTAAGGCCACATGGCCACACAGTGTCTCTTAGTTCTTGCAAGCTAAGCTGGAGTGAGTCTCTCTCATTAAGGCCACATGGCCACACTGTGTCTCTTAGTTCTTGCAAGCTAAGCTTGAGTCAGTCTCTCTCATTAAGGCCACATGGCCACACAGTGTCTCTTAGTTCTTGCAAGCTAAGCTTGAGTCAGTCTCTCTCATTAAGGTCACATGGTCACACTGTGTCTCTTAGTTCTTGCAAGCTAAGCTGGAGTCAGTCTCTCTCATTAAGGCCCCATGGCCACACAGTGTCTCTTAGTTCTTGCAAGCTAAGCTGGAGTCAGTCTCTCTCATTAAGGTCACATGGTCACACTGTCTCTTAGTTCTTGCAAGCTAAGCTGGAGTCAGTCTCTCTCATTAAGGCCACATGGCCACACTGTGTCTCTTAGTTCTTGCAAGCTATGCTGGAATCAGTCTCTCTCATTAAGGCCACATGGCCACACTGTGTCTCTTAGTTCTTGCAAGCTAAGCTGGAGTGAGTCTCTCTCATTAAGGCCACATGGCCACACAGTGTATCTTAGTTCTTGCAAGTTAAGTTGGAGTCAGTCTCTCTCATTAAGGCCACATGGCCATACTGAGTCTCTTAGTTCTTGCAAGCTAAGCTGGAGTGAGTCTTTCTCATTAAGGCCACATGGCCACACAGTGTCTCTTAGTTCTTGCAAGCTAAGCTGGAGTGAGTCTCTCTCATTAAGGCCACATGGCCACACTGTGTCTCTTAGTTCTTGCAAGCTAAGCTTGAGTCAGTCTCTCTCATTAAGGCCACATGGCCACACAGTGTCTCTTAGTTCTTGCAAGCTAAGCTGGAGTCAGTCTCTCTCATTAAGGTCACATGGTCACACTGTGTCTCTTAGTTCTTGCAAGCTAAGCTGGAGTCAGTCTCTCTCATTAAGGCCACATGGCCACACTGTGTCTCTTCGTTCTTGCAAGCTAAGCTGGAATCAGTCTCTCTCATTAAGGCCACATGGCCACACTGTGTCTCTTAGTTCTTGCAAGCTAAGCTGGAGTCAGTCTCTCTCATTAAGGCCACATGGCCACACTGTGTCTCTTAGTTCTTGCAAGCTAAACTGGAGTCAGTCTCTCTCATTAAGGCTACATGGCCACACTGTCTCTTAGTTCTTGCATGCTAAGCTGGAGTGAGTCTCTCATTAAGGCCACATGGCCACACTGTGTCTCGTAGTTCTTGCAAGCTAAGCTGGAGTGAGTCTCTCTCATTAAGGCCACATGGCCACACAGTGTATCTTAGTTCTTGCAAGTTAAGTTGGAGTCAGTCTCTCTCATTAAGGCCACATGGCCACACTGAGTCTCTTAGTTCTTGCAAGCTAAGCTGGAGTGAGTCTTTCTCATTAAGGCCACATGGCCACACAGTGTCTCTTAGTTCTTGCAAGCTAAGCTGGAGTGAGTCTCTCTCATTAAGGCCACATGGCCACACTGTGTCTCTTAGTTCTTGCAAGCTAAGCTTGAGTCAGTCTCTCTCATTAAGGCTACATGGCCACACAGTGTCTCTTAGTTCTTGCAAGCTAAGCTTGAGTCAGTCTCTCTCATTAAGGTCACATGGTCACACTGTGTCTCTTAGTTCTTGCAAGCTAAGCTGGAGTCAGTCTCTCTCATTAAGGCCACATGGCCACACAGTGTCTCTTAGTTCTTGCAAGCTAAGCTTGAGTCAGTCTCTCTCATTAAGGCCACATGGCCATACTGAATCTCTTAGTTCTTGCAAGCTAAGCTCGAGTGAGTCTTTCTCATTAAGGCCACATGGCCACACAGCGTCTCTTAGTTCTTGCAAGCTAAGCTGGAGTGAGTCTCTCTCATTAAGGCCACATGGCCACACTGTGTCTCTTAGTTCTTGCAAGCTAAGCTTGAGTCAGTCTCTCTCATTAAGGCCACATGGCCACGCAGTGTCTCTTAGTTCTTGCAAGCTAAGCTGGAGTCAGTCTCTCTCATTAAGGTCACATGGTCACACTGTGTCTCTTAGTTCTTGCAAGCTAAGCTGGAGTGAGTCTCTCATTAAGGCCACATGGCCACACTGTGTCTCTTAGTTCTTGCAAGCTAAGCTGGAGTGAGTCTCTCTCATTAAGGCCACATGGCCACACAGTGTATCTTAGTTCTTGCAAGTTAAGTTGGAGTCAGTCTCTCTCATTAAGGCCACATGGCCACACTGAGTCTCTTAGTTCTTGCAAGCTAAGCTGGAGTGAGTCTTTCTCATTTAGGCCACATGGCCACACAGTGTCTCTTAGTTCTTGCAAGCTAAGCTCGAGTGAGTCTCTCTCATTAAGGCCACATGGCCACACTGTGTCTCTTAGTTCTTGCAAGCTAAGCTTGAGTCAGTCTCTCTCATTAAGGCCACATGGCCACACAGTGTCTCTTAGTTCTTGCAAGCTAAGCTTGAGTCAGTCTCTCTCATTAAGGTCACATGGTCACACTGTGTCTCTTAGTTCTTGCAAGCTAAGCTGGAGTCAGTCTCTCTCATTAAGGCCACATGGCCACACAGTGTCTCTTAGTTCTTGCAAGCTAAGCTTGAGTCAGTCTCTCTCATTAAGGCCACATGGCCATACTGAATCTCTTAGTTCTTGCAAGCTAAGCTGGAGTGAGTCTTTCTCATTAAGGCCACATGGCCACACAGTGTCTCTTAGTTCTTGCAAGCTAAGCTGGAGTGAGTCTCTCTCATTAAGGCCACATGGCCACACTGTGTCTCTTAGTTCTTGCAAGCTAAGCTTGAGTCAGTCTCTCTCATTAAGGCCACATGGCCACGCAGTGTCTCTTAGTTCTTGCAAGCTAAGCTGGAGTCAGTCTCTCTCATTAAGGTCACATGGTCACACTGTGTCTCTTAGTTCTTGCAAGCTAAGCTGGAGTGAGTCTCTCATTAAGGCCACATGGCCACACTGTGTCTCTTAGTTCTTGCAAGCTAAGCTGGAGTCAGTCTCTCTCATTAAGGCCACATGGCCACACTGTGTCTCTTAGTTCTTGAATGCTAAGCTGGAGTCAGTCTCTCTCATTAAGGCTACATGGCCACACTGTCTCTTAGTTCTTGCAAGCTAAGCTGGAGTGAGTCTCTCATTAAGGCCACATGGCCACACTGTGTCTCTTAGTTCTTGCAAGCTAAGCTGGAGTGAGTCTCTCTCATTAAGGCCACATGGCCACACAGTGTATCTTAGTTCTTGCAAGTTAAGTTGGAGTCAGTCTCTCTCATTAAGGCCACATGGCCACACTGAGTCTCTTAGTTCTTGCAAGCTAAGCTGGAGTGAGTCTTTCTCATTAAGGCCACATGGCCACACAGTGTCTCTTAGTTCTTGCAAGCTAAGCTGGAGTGAGTCTCTCTCATTAAGGCCACATGGCCACACTGTGTCTCTTAGTTCTTGCAAGCTAAGCTTGAGTCAGTCTCTCTCATTAAGGCCACATGGCCACACAGTGTCTCTTAGTTCTTGCAAGCTAAGCTGGAGTCAGTCTCTCTCATTAAGGTCACATGGTCACACTGTGTCTCTTAGTTCTTGCAAGCTAAGCTGGAGTCAGTCTCTCTCATTAAGGCCACATGGCCACACTGTGTCTCTTAGTTCTTGCAAGCTAAGCTGGAGTGAGTCTCTCTCATTAAGGCCACATCGCCACAATGTGTCTCTTAGTTCTTGCAAGCTAAGCTTGAGTCAGTCTCTCTCATTAAGGCCACATGGCCACACAGTGTCTCTTAGTTCTTGCAATAAAGCTGGAGTCAGTCTCTCTCATTAAGGTCACATGGTCACACTGTGTCTCTTAGTTCTTGCAAGCTAAGCTGGAGTCAGTCTCTCTCATTAAGGCCACATGGCCACACTGTGTCTCTTAGTTCTTGCAAGCTAAGCTGGAGTCAGTCTCTCTCATTAAGGCCACATGGCCACACTGTGTCTCTTAGTTCTTGCAAGCTAAGCTGGAGTCAGTCTCTCTCATTAAGGCCACATGGCCACACTGTCTCTTAGTTCTTGCAAGCTAAGCTGGAGTGAGTCTCTCATTAAGGCCACATGGCCACACTGTGTCTCTTAGTTCTTGCAAGCTAAGCTGGAGTGAGTCTCTCTCATTAAGGCCACATGGCCACACTGTGTCTCTTAGTTCTTGCAAGCTAAGCTGGAGTCAGTCTCTCTCATTAAGGCCACATGGCCACACTGTGTCTCTTAGTTCTTGAATGCTAAGCTGGAGTCAGTCTCTCTCATTAAGGCTACATGGCCACACTGTCTCTTAGTTCTTGCAAGCTAAGCTGGAGTGAGTCTCTCATTAAGGCCACATGGCCACACTGTGTCTCTTAGTTCTTGCAAGCTAAGCTGGAGTGAGTCTCTCTCATTAAGGCCACATGGCCACACAGTGTATCTTAGTTCTTGCAAGTTAAGTTGGAGTCAGTCTCTCTCATTAAGGCCACATGGCCACACTGAGTCTCTTAGTTCTTGCAAGCTAAGCTGGAGTGAGTCTTTCTCATTAAGGCCACATGGCCACACAGTGTCTCTTAGTTCTTGCAAGCTAAGCTGGAGTGAGTCTCTCTCATTAAGGCCACATGGCCACACTGTGTCTCTTAGTTCTTGCAAGCTAAGCTTGAGTCAGTCTCTCTCATTAAGGCCACATGGCCACACAGTGTCTCTTAGTTCTTGCAAGCTAAGCTGGAGTCAGTCTCTCTCATTAAGGTCACATGGTCACACTGTGTCTCTTAGTTCTTGCAAGCTAAGCTGGAGTCAGTCTCTCTCATTAAGGCCACATGGCCACACTGTGTCTCTTAGTTCTTGCAAGCTAAGCTGGAGTCAGTCTCTCTCATTAAGGCCACATGGCCACACTGTGTCTCTTAGTTCTTGCAAGCTAACCTTGAGTCAGTCTCTCTCATTAAGGCCACATGGCCACACAGTGTCTCTTAGTTCTTGCAAGCTAAGCTGGAGTCAGTCTCTCTCATTAAAGTCACATGGTCACACTGTGTCTCTTAGTTCTTGCAAGCTAAGCTGGAGTGAGTCTTTCTCATTAAGGCCACATGGCCACACAGTGTCTCTTAGTTCTTGCAAGCTAAGCTGGAGTGAGTCTCTCTCATTAAGGCCACATCGCCACACTGTGTCTCTTAGTTCTTGCAAGCTAAGCTGGAGTCAGTCTCTCTCATTAAGGCCACATGGCCACACTGTGTCTCTTAGTTCTTGCAAGCTAAGCTGGAGTCAGTCTCTCTCATTAAGGCCACATGGCCACACTGTGTCTCTTAGTTCTTGCAAGCTAAGCTGGAGTCAGTCTCTCTCATTAAGGCACATGGCCACACTGTCTCTTAGTTCTTGCAAGCTAAGCTGGAGTGAGTCTCTCATTAAGGCCACATGGCCACACTGTGTCTCTTAGTTCTTGCAAGCTAAGCTGGAGTGAGTCTCTCTCATTAAGGCCACATGGCCACACAGTGTCTCTTAGTTCTTGCAAGCTAATCTGGAGTGAGTCTCTCTCATTAAGGCCACATGGCCACACTGTGTCTCTTAGTTCTTGCAAGCTAAGCTGGAGTGAGTCTCTCTCATTAAGGCCACATGGCCACACAGTGTCTCTTAGTTCTTGCAAGCTAAGCTGGAGTGAGTCTCTCATTAAGGCCACATGGCCACACTGTCTCTTAGTTCTTGCAAGCTAAGCTGGAGTCAGTCTCTTTTCGACATGTCTCACCAAATTCTGTAATAATAATGTTCCAGTTTCTCTATTTGTTTTTAAATTTAGATTTAAATAAATCTACATTTAAAAATCCACAAATCTGGCTGCCTCCTGATGACGCTGGTTGTAATTACTGGCGAAACGTCGTACTCAGATTGTTAATGTTGTGGCTTTGCTCTCTAACACACAACCGGTGTGCTGTACTAGTAACGAATTGGCATGTTCCGTTTAATTGACAAACCTTACTAATTGGCTGTGTCGGGTGGTGGTGGGTTTACCGACATATTTTTATATTTACGCGATCTTACCCAAAAAACCTGTATTATGTAAAAATATATTTATTTTCCCCCTTTCTTTTTGGACAATTTCAAATCTCTAACGTCTTTCAAATTGTTCTGATGTACAGTGCTACATTTCAAATTGCTGTCATGTTTGCAACGGGTTGTTTAAAATATATTTAAATGGTGTAGATTCACGTTTAAACTCGCTTCGAATCTGCATTCATCATTTTCTTCTTTAGCAGTCCGTAACCACAATTGGTACATCGATGCATGATCCATTTGATTATGGTTTGTTGGTCTTAATTTATCAATTAAAATGTTATTGAGTGTGCCAAATCCTAAAGAGTGGCGTTTGAGTCGACCTTATTTATATTCACATCTGAAACGCCTGTGCACATGAATGTAATCCAGTTACACACTCTCCTACTTGTTCATCAACTCTCTTCGTGGTGTAGATTTGATGGCTTGTATAGCAACCATAAACAAACACAACAAGTCCGGGTGACTCATGATCCATGACTCACGATGCCAGTGGGCCAGGTTTCACTCTCAACTCTCTACCTGTGTGGCATGAATAAAACGCACCTGTAAATTTGACCTGAAATGATTGCACAAAAATTGCCCCGCCTTCATGCGATGTTTATCCTCCACTGTTTATCTGGCTTTGACCTGAATTATATAAAAGTGCGGCTCTGCAACTGCTGTAGAGTCACATTGGAATAAACACATTTTACAATATGAACAGCGCATTGAAAACGCGTACTATTTTATGTATTGTTTAACAAGTGTGTTTACAAATCCACACTGAGAAACACGATGATTGACAGAGGGGAGTAGATTATGTTTTCGATAGTGTATTTAAATAGAGCTACTGTAGGTAAGTAGTTTTCAGTTTTAAAGGCATAGTTTAACAAGACAACACTTGCCACCATCCTTCAAACCCATTGGTGAAAAAGACCACAGTTTATGTTTACATTATAATATGTTTACATTATATATAATATATATAATGTTTACATTATATATATATAATATAATGTTTATATATAATATAATGTTTACATTATAATACAATGTTTACATTATATATAATATAATGTTTATGCAAGAGCCGGAGACTTATGGGACCCCGGGGTCCCACCATAAGGTTCATATGAATGGTTACCTAATAACTTTTGAAACACGGTAATCGCTGTGAAGTGCAGTTTCCAATTCTTATTGTTCATTCAATCTCTCTGGCCTTTCTATGCAATATGAAGAAGGGTCATTGCCCAAAACGTCGCTTATCGGATTTTTTCCATTTTTCAAGGCACCCGTGCTACTGATGCATGAATTTGTTTGGTATTTGAAATGATACGAAGGCTCAGCAAGTGATTCCTTGCAGACATAAACAGAAGCGATACGCGCCACCCCAGCCACCCATGTCGCGAATCAATCGATTATCGCGATTGAGGGCTCGTAAATAAATTCTAGATTCAACGCCTTGTTTTAAAACGTGAACACAGCCGGCTCTAGTGACTGGAGTGGGTGGGTGTGGGACAATGTGAAACAATGACACGCAACGTATACAAATCTAAAACATAAATTCTTACGCACGCGATCCGGTGTGCATATCGCGATCTTCAGGATGAATGATCACGTCCGAATCAATGCGTCGTCGTTGCTCCCCTAGCATGCGCTCTGCGTAACCCGCTCGTGTTGTTGTTGTTGTTTGCGGCAGAGTTTAGGACCTTCGTGGCCAAGAGCCGCAGCTCCTGAGGCAAAGGAGTGATGGCACGCTTCAAGGTGCCGGACTTGCTGAAGCATCTCATGGAACGATACGGGGCTCCGGATATTCACGATCTGGGCATCCGTATCACCAGCATACCTCTGGGCATTTCCGTACGTGCCGTGCCTGCGTGTACGAGCGTGTGTGTGTGTGTGTACGTGTGTATGAATTGCGTCGCTTGTTGACTGCGAATTGTATTATTATTCGATGCCTCAAGTTATACTCTTTGGTTCTTTCGGTAAAGTCACGTAGGTATAAAATAAAATAAATCATGACGTTTTGGGCGCGACACAAGCGTCCGTCATCAGGTGATAAAGCCTTGGTGTGCTGCTGAGGCAGACTGTTTTAAATTGTTTGAAATGTGTGTAGCCCATGGGTCATAAAGAAGTGTCCAGGGCTAGTGATGTTAACGTGAGAAATTAGCGTGTAACTGTAAGGTAGGAAAGCGGCCTCCTCCTCGATTTTACGTGACTTTACCGAAAGAACCAAAGAGTGTGGATTCCTGCAGTCGCGAAAGCTTCAAATCAAGATTGCCTCAAGTATGTATTGTTGTTGCCCTTGAGGGGGTTTACTTTCGGAATTAAATGCGTTCTGGAATTGCTGACACACAGCCACAACGTACGTGTCGCTGTGTTCACACCTGAGAGTGACACTGCATCAGCCTTTTACCAATATTCCCCCGCCCCTGCGTTTGCCTTACACGGCCACAATGCTGAGCTATCCTCAGTTGCTCAGGCACACAAGTTTCACACCTGTCTCCCTGTCAAGTGAATGTGGTGTATCCTTTTGTCATGCAGTCTGAGACAGACTTCCAACACGACTTCAGTTTTGTGGGTGCAGTGCTGTGACAAGAGCACTGAAGTAACTGCTCGTGTAAGTACATCATGTTAATATATATCGTATTGAAGGATGAGGCCTATTTTACTGTACCGCTCCTTACAGAAATCTTCTTTCCCGAGTGGTTGTGCATTTGTCGCTTGTTTCAGAGGTTCGCGATTCGATCCCAGGAGTCGCCCTAGTTAATATTGCGGGTGTATTATCCAAAACTGCATTTCTATATGCTTCACAAATAATGTAAAAAAAAAATCCCGTGTTATTATTAATGAATGAGGAGGACGTGTGTGCCGGCGTCAGAATCAAAATTTGCAAATCTAAACAAGTACTCAGAAATGACTGGATTGGGTAAAACCACATGTATATATGTTGAACGTCTTTCGCACTGTACGTAGCCAACTGTGCCAATCAGAGGTGTGGAGGACAACAAACTGAACACAAAAAGCAGTTCTAAAGAAATTGTTTTCAATCTAGATTTTAAAGTGCAAAGCTCCAATGGCTTACTAATATCGGAAGGAAGAGCATTCCAGTTGGCCGCAGAAGCCCATCTGAAAGCGAGTGATGCGGTGACTGTCTTTGGTCGATGGCTTGCCAAAAGCCACTGCCGCTAGGATTATCCACCAATCCCATCTCTCGATTGCAGTCTTGCATTAGCAGCACACCTTGCATTCGCTGTTGAACCACTCGTGCATCACGTGTTCCATCATCGCAACTACAGCACTGCCCTGCACCTGTGGCCGCCACAGTTGCTAACATTGTGTTGTTTGTTTAGGTGATTGGCAAGGCCCAGAAAGGCGAGCGGGAGGCGATGGACCGTGGGCTGGCTCGCATCGAGTGTGACATCAAGCAGGGGGTGGAGGGCCAGCCACACAAGGTCAAGGAATACCTGTTGGAGTCGTTCCCCTTGCCAGGGACGAGCGCCGATCTTCGCCGACAGTTCACGACACAGCCGGCGGCCGAGATGGTGCTGCAGGTCTTCCAGAACGCCGAGGACATCTTTGTGAATAAGCTGAAGAAGGTGGGGGCCATGGCGTCTGGACTTAATGCAACAAAATTACCGTGCGAGAAAGTTCATGCATTTGCTTACATTTGTCAAAGATTTTCCATAATACATTTGTCCTCGGAATTATTTAATGAGTGATAATCGCCATACGTTTCAAGTCTGTGGATACTTCCACCATTATCAAAAAACTTTCTCTACCACTGAATTAACTCTCCTCTATAATATTTAGGGCCATCGCTTTCACAAAATTCAGTCACACATTGAGACAAAAGTAAGGGGGGGCATTGAAATTGGTCGGACATCTATGCATGTATCACCCTCTATTTGTTCCAACAGAGTGATATGGCTGCAAGTGGTTTGGGTCCTTTATTGTTTCCACCAACAGTGTGTGCAGGACTTCCTGGGGCAGGTGAAAGGGGACACGCTGGCCCGGAAGCTGTTTCAGTTGGCCCTGTGCTGTGGCTCCCTCGAGACTCCTCGCGACCTCGTGGTCAAGGAGAAACCGGCCGCGTTTCTCGGCAACATCAGCACTCGCGACACGAGACCGCCGCCTCCTCCGGGGAGTAAGGAGACAAATTTTCACATACAGTAGACTCTCGATTATCCGCGCTAATTACGGGGAAGATGGCTGTGGATGATAAAAATCTCGGATGATCCAAATATATCTATTTTCTGCGGATCTCTATGCCACAAACTAACGATCAACCGATCGATGCACGTGGTCGGTGATAAAACTTTCCTGCTCCCGAGCAGAAGACTCGGCCCTCTAAGTGGATAGCAGAGCCACGCCAATCGCCATCAATCAAACTCCACCCACTGTTGTAAAGATATGCAACTACTGTACTGTCGAGGTGATCACGTAGATTTCGGATTCATGGGCGCACATATTTGCTCGATATAAGCACGTGACTTGTAACAAACATTTCCAAGAATTACAATGTATAACTATTCTTAGATTATTAATTTGGGCCTAAGGGAAAATCCATGAGTTATTAATAAGTAAAAATCTCATGTGGGTGGTTAATCTGCAAATCAGATAAACCGCACACGGATAATCAAGAGTCTACTGGATTGCACGCACGCTGAATTGTCGTAGCTTCTCTAAACACCTTATTTCACATCTCGTCTCGATTATTACTAATGCATTAGTAAGAGTTTGGCATATCACGACGCATCAGTTTGTCAAATTTACGTCGAGATGACCCGGGTGGCTGAGAGAGATTATTAACGTTGAGCTGGAAACGCTGAGATCCTGGGTTCGAATCTGGGTAACCACCTGTGATTAAACTTGCTTTTGTCAAGTGCAGCCAGTTGATGGTCTCAGCTCGGTCATTAATGACTGTCAAAAAAACCCAAAATATACTAAATAAATGGCTATGCACTTAATTTGACCAAGTCCAATAATGGCTCAACAGAGTGGGTGGGAATGTGCTTCCCTTTACTCTGTGGACCAGAGGTCACTAGAAGCAATGTCAGAGGTAGCTTTGTGATGTTCTCTTCTGCGGGCCATTCTCCAATAGGACGGGTTCCGCTGCTCTGTGAGAGATCCGAGTGGATACTCCGTCTCATGACACGATATCGAAAGCACAATCTGAATAAAATGTAGTTTCTTGTATTGTACATAGGGGGTCAGACCACGGAGGACCTTCAGAATGCTGAGTGTGATCTTGAAATTAATCCTGGACTGGTTCGGGGGATAGTTGAACAATTCGAATATTGGGGCGATATCGTCTTGCATACGGGTGTGAGAAGTCTGCCAGTGTTTTTTTTAGTCCATCTAGATTTTTGGGTTAGATCATGTAAACATGCACTCAATAATACGCGTTAATATGCACTATTTACGTGACCTAACCCAAAAATCTCTATTATGGATAATCATGGTCGCGAAGGCCTTCGTGTTAAACTTGTTTTTTGAGTCATCTGGAGAGTGATGATGAAACGTATCGGGAGGCCGTAGATGAGACGTGGGGGGTGGGAGGGCAGAGAGAGAGTTGCAGTTGTTGAGCCTATTGGAGCGAGTTACAGCATCGTTGTCCTCTCCTGCAATGGCATTGCTTGTCTCCTTCGCAGAGGCGGTAGCCAAGCATCTGGTCCATCTGCTGAGCCACGCAAGTAAGATGGCAGAGCCCCTGGGCCTACCCGCGCTGTCACGCGTGGAGAAGCAGCTTGCCGAGCTTTTGACTCGCGCGACCTCCCCAGCCTGGGCCTCGGCTCCTTCTTGGACATCCTCCATCGCAACGCACAGGTGCGTACGTGGCGTGCGTGAGCCCACCCGCCTCCAGCTGGTAAGAGGCAGTACAGCAAGTAGGTGTACGACACTGCCCGTGCAAAGTTTGAGTGTACTTATCGCCTCCGAGTGGCGCTCAATGTTAAGTTTGTTTCCAAAATTGTGCGCGGTAATATTAGTTTATTATTACCAACTTAAAACTCATTTGTCGATAACTCAAATACGTTTAAGCGTTATTTAATCACTGCCAATGCAGAGCACAACAAAGTGTCACGTAAGATGCATGGGTTTTCTCTTGTCACTCTTAAAAAATATCTGTGAATTTGGCAAACATCCCAAAGGTAGATATTGAAAATCACCGTTAAAATTGAGTGTACAGCGGTGACATTCAGATAAAATATATGATAACACTATATATGCAAAGTGGACGGGTGGCTCAGAGATCAAAGCGGTGCATTGGCAATAATGAGATTCTGGGCTTGAATCTGGATTTTGACTGCTTGGGTTGAAACCGAGGTCTCAAGTCTTATCAAGTCGATCGTCCGAGCCCCGTCACCAGCGACTGCACAAAATTACAGTCTCATTAAACTTGGGTTTTGCACTTCATTTTCCTAATTCCATCTCTGAGAATAACAATTTCAGCTTGACTCTCGTGCGCCGCACAATCTCATAACACAGCTAATGTGAAAGTGTTGGCTCCTATTGTGTACAAGATAAAAGGCCACCCACCGCATTTTATGACACAGGGCCTGCACGGCTATGCGAGATTTACGAATGGATGATTTATTTGTCTCTTGACATTACGCCGATAGCGCATTTGGAAAACTAAAATTGAGAACGAATTTTGTGTTAATTTGCAAACTTAAATCTGTATTATTTAATCAGTTTTCGTGCACTGCATTGTGAGATGCAGCTCCATGCGTATCGTTTAGCTTTAAGCCGGTGTTTGCCTTGCGGTCGCCTCGGTGTCAACCAACTGATGTTGACGGATTTGTTGTGTCTGTGGTAGCTGTTGGAGGAGACTGGGGTTGTGATCTCCGTCCTGGGTGGATCTGGAGCCAGAGAGAGGAGCCGGAGAGCGGCAGCCCTCTCCCCGCGAGCGAGGAGTCGAGTAGCGGCTGCTCTCACTCGAGCGAGGAGTCCGGAGCCCGCAGCCCTCTCGAGATCAGCCCTCCCCCGGGTGGGGAGCCGGGGGCCCGCGTCCCCCACAACTGACAACCTGTGTACCAACTGGCTGAGCGAGAGTTTGTGTGTATTTGAGCGTAATCGTGCCAGTGTTTAGCTGTACCAGGGAGTTTGATGCAGCAGAGTGTTTCGGTGTAGCAGGGTGTCTGGATTGTGCCGGCACACTATCCTTCTATCCGTAATGTCGTAGGGTGAGGTCCATTAAAAGTTTACTCGGACCCCAACCTGTCAAAGCGCCTAATCATGGAACGTGGTTCTCAACATCGTCCCTCACCCATGCTACGTACCTTTGAGACGTCCTGCTTTTACAAATGTTGATGAACTGGAGGGCAAAGGTCTGGAGGACCCCACATGGAGTCTGGTTTCTCACACCCGAGCCTCCTGTGACATTTCTGGAGGCTTCTCTGGGATCTTTGTCCCATTTATTGAGTGCGTATTTGGCTTACTTCTGGCTTCGTCCCAAGACGTCATCCAGTTGGGAAATACCCGAAGGTTGTGGGAGTCGCCCCGTGCTTCAGTTTATTTCCAACCCTCGCAATGGCCGGATGCTCACCAGCCGGAAGTCTTTTGCTGCATACACCACGACCGAGGTGTTGAGAGCAGCCATCTCGTGGCTGGTCGGCAATGGAGATGGTATTATCGATTAGGGGAGCGTGAGTCTGTGGCGTTGGTGGTGCTGCTGTCACGGAGGCGACACGAGTTTAGGAAATTCAGTTTTGTGGGTTTCCTGTAGCGAGCACTGAAAGATCCTCCCTTCCTCTTTCTCCACCCTTTGTCTGTTGTCTCCATGTCCCCGTTCAACTCTTTCTACGCCGCTTTCCTTGAATGTGCAGCTGCCTTTACGGCCTCCCCTCTCCCCTTCTCTCCACCTCCAACCCATCTCCGTCGTAATCTCCTCCCCTTTGTTCAGGCTCTTCCCTTTCTTCCTCAGTCTATGGATGGGGTTATTGTTTATCCGGCTCTTATACAAAAAATGGAGCTTATTTTAGCCTTTGAATAGGATTTTGTTTTCTTCCGGTAGCGTGTTGCGCACCTAGGGAAGATCGAGCCACGCCACCGGTTCCCATTATCAAAATCTTTGTCAACTTGTCTCCCTCGGTAGGAATGCCTTTCCTTCTTCAGGAGGCAATTGTTTCTCTCTCACCTCCGTTATTTCTTCCGATGCGCTTTCTTAATCTCGCTTGCTGTGTGTCTCGACTCTATCATTCAACAAGGGCAAATTTAAAAATTTGTTTTTTTTCCTCCACTGCTTTACCACTATACCTCCTGAGTGGGTACTCGGAGTTTCATCTAATGTACTATTTGATGGGTCGCTTCCACACAGCACAAAGGCGGTAGCTATCCGAACGGTAAATTTTTCTTTCAATTTCGATAGATTCTCGAATTATTCTTGGCCAGCAGTAGCTAGTTTTGCACAGAACTTCAACATTAAAATCAACTGAGTGTCCTTGTTGGCACGTGTGCTCTCCTACTGCTGAACACGGGTGCCAACAAATAATACATTATTTAAATGCATGCCTATAAAGGGCACCATACTTCAATAGGGATTACCATTGGTACGGCTATTTTAATACACAATAGACAGGAAGGACAAGATCAAAATGCTCTCATTATGCACATGCATAATGTACGTTGACTCGGTAATCTCCCCCCCCCCCCCACTTTGCGCGAGAGTGTCACAAATCTGGCTGTCGCCTGATGAAGCTAGTTGTAATTACTGGCAAAACGTCGTACTCCGATTATAAATGTTGTGGCTTGGCTCTCCAAAGTACCAGTGACGAATTGGCTTGTTCTGTTTCCGTGACAACCCTTACTAGTTGGCTGTATCGAGTGGTGGCGGGTTTTAACGACACGTTTATATATGTACGCGATCTAACCCAAAAAACACCTCTATGGATGATATTGGGCCCGAAAGCCTACGTGTTAAACCAAAATTTAAAATATATACAAAATAACAATAATTTCTAGTTTTCCTCATTCACATCGTGATTCGTATGAAAAGACATGATATGATTGAGACATGTTAAATCATAAACTATTTATTAATATATACAGATAGTCCTCGACTGCAATGTCCTTGTCCACGTGCAAACAGCGTTAGGATAGCAGCCTCCTTTAAAAGTCTGAGTAGATTTATACGCTGTAGAAGACAGTTGACGAATCCTCGCTGCTTGATTCCTCCTCGGATCCCTTCAGCGGTGAGTCGTCACCAGTCTTCTCTGCCTGCTCATTCTCCATGTGGCACCGCTGGGGTGGGTGCAATACGCCAGGAGACTCCTTATGCAGTGAGCAGCGAAGCAGGCCCATCTCTGCCTGCTCATCCTCAACGTGGAATTGAGGCGATGGCGGTGAGCTGGGGGCATCGGTGAGGAGGGTGTTACGGAGACGGCCCAGCTCTGCCTGCTGCAGAATCGTCTGTACGACGAAGCGCTCGCGGCGCATGCAGGCGCGCACATGGGATGGCGTGTCCGGGATGATGTATGCAATGCAGGCCTTCGTGAGTAACACCACGTGCTGCACACGTCCACACACAGGTAAAGGATTTTCAGTTTCAGGATTTGCATGTAAAGGGTGCTTACTAAATATAATATGGCAGCATCTCAAAGTGCTTTACATCTCAGGTCAACTATTCCGGGGACCTGCAGCCTAGGGATATTATATTGTTACGTCGTTTTTCCCAAATTAAATTAAGTCATTTGAGTAATTTTTGAACATTTGGCAAATTATACCGAGGCACTTTTTTTGAATTACTTAATGGATTTTTTACGTTCACTATGCAGCAGGCAACATTTATGATGTGCAGTTAATGCACCCACCGTATTCACCTGGGCAGCCGCAAATTACCGCAACAATCAGCAAACACTTACACTCGGCCATGTCACCACTACAAAGATTCCCTGTGTAGCCTTTCACAGACTGAGACAAGTGCATCTATGAAGGTTCGCACAGTGCCTGTGGGGGTGGTGTGCACCTTTATCTCGCCAGTGATGATTTTCACACACTTCATCAAGTACTCATTTTAAGACAGAATCAACTTAAGGGAAGCTCAACACTGGTTCTAATATTTTCCACTGTTGTTGGCTGTGGCCAGAAATAGTACTCCGGTCACACAGGATTGGTAGCGCAGTTCACAAACAACAACGCAGCCGCTCCCCTTCCCACAAGCACACATGCTTACGTGTGACAAATTGCATCAACAACATGAATCGTCTGCTGCATGATGAAAGTATTGTATTACCACTATTATTTGTGATCTCAGAAATACTGTGCAATTGTGAGGTGTAATAGCATTACTGGCATTATCTGTAATGACCCATTGACAATGATCACGGTTTGCTCTGCTGACCTTAACAACTGCTCACAGATGAGTCTATACGATGGTGCAGTAGTGTAAGGCTTTGCACACTAGACTTGCAATCCAGAGGTCACGGGTGTGAATTGATCTTTGGTCGTGGGAGTGTAAACAATGGTGAAAGTTTTTTTTTACATTCCACTGCCTCTATCCACCTAGCAGTGTAAATGGAATACATCCAGTCAATTGGTCGGCTGAGTTTGGTTCTGTCCAGTGTGGGAACTCCCACATCTTCCCAAGACGTCTGACCAGTGTGGAAGAGCAGTAAAAATACATCTTAAGGGTCTCTCTTGAGCTCCCTATAGCAGGAGCGCTTTTGCCATCAGTGACATGAGCAAGTAATTGGAGGGCTGTACCTTTATCTTTCAATGGGTTTATGAATGTGTGTGTGTGTGTGTGCATGTTGATGTGTACCTGCATGGCAATGACGAAGGCCAGCTTTGCCGTCAGTACTTGCCAGTACTGCTTGGTGACGGAGTAGGCTTGGGGATGATCCGGCGGGTAGCGATAACCTGGATACCTACACACGTACAACCACAAGCACGCATGGACTATATTGAGCAAAGTGCCTCGAAAGTAGAGTTGGCGCTAAATTGAACAAGTATGGTTGTGCACAAACGGTAAATGCGTTCACAGCCCTTAAAAAAATCCGCTTCTGAAAGAGGGCCTTCCCACAACGTGCAGCTTGTGGGGGCTCCATTGACCATGGTTCACGCTGGTCCGTACCAGGTTGGTGAAGGTAGGGAGTACAGATAATGGGAGAGCAATATAGCACAACTGTTAATTTTGCTGAACTACCCACTGCTGACAACCTAGCTCCACAGTCGCCTACTGCACCTGCATTGTGCATGGTGATCATCAATCTAAGCACGAACAAGGCTCAAGCCGGCTTGACTTCCGGAATCTAAGATCAGCTGTATTCGTGGTGATTTGATCATAGTCAAGTAAGGTTATATTAAATATCGATCAATATGGTTATATTGATTATAGTTGTGTATGCCAGCAATTCAAAAACGTTAGAGAAAAGGGTTGGTAGATCGCATCAATTTCTTAACTATCTGTGCTGAGGTGACCAGAAGATGGCTGTAGACCAAGTGGTTTCATGTCTGTGTGAACCTTTAAGCTTCATTTCATTATCATGGGTTCTCCAGGACCTCTTATTGCATCCCACATGCATAAGACCACCTTAAACTGGAATCCCAATGCACGGTCTTCCTGCAAAGGGATCTTGAGACTCAATTAAGCAGTCGTGGATCGATAGATAAATAAATAACATTACTCTTTAGCAAGGTAACAATGAGCTAGAATTTATATCAATCTATTATTATATTTCTCTAAGTGGGACTTTGGTTGTGAAGCCATCCCACCCGTACCCACTGCTCCCCCCCTCCAATTCCCCCCCCACCCCCTTTACTGTCCCCACCCACCATGCACACTCTTCCCCCAACCCTACCACAACCCCTTACTACCCAACTGCCCCTTACCCTGTGTCCACGGTAAGGGGCAGGGCATAAACAGAGGTGGGGCCTAGGGGAAGTGTGGGTCTTAAAAGGAAAGTCACAGAGTGAAAAGAGGAAGAGAACGAGCCTAATCAGGAAGGGGCAGAGCCAGGAGGACGCCACACCCAGAAGGATGTCGCATCTACCTGGACAACACACCCAGACATCAGTGCATCACATTCGCAGGGACGGCACCCCCGATAGCTGGGCATGACACTGAATAGCACAAACCTGCAGGTTGTGTGGATTGCCGGATCAAACCAGGCTGGCAGGATGTTGGGATGATTTTGCTCCTTGAAGTCGCTGATCTTGAAAATTGAAAGGCTGTCCTCCGTGTACCCATGCATTGTAGGCGAACCTGTTCCATACTCTGCTGAGTATCCATAATAATACACCAGGCGTGGGATGATGTCCGTTGTGAACGCCAAGATGCATGACTGTGGAATAAGCATACGGAGGCACAGCGATAGCAGTCACTTAGCATGCAATGATTTTACCAAGGCTTCTGAACATCTCACCTTGACAATTACATTCATTTTCACAAATACAATTTGGGGGGTTGCTGCCAGAGTGTAATGGTTAGCATATAAGGACTTGCAATCTGGCAGTCGTCAGTTCAGTCTCCTGACACAACAGTTGAAGCAATGGATCATTTTCTTAAATCTCCCCCACCTCTGTCCAATTAGCAATATAAATGGGTTCATCACTGTTTTAGCACAGGTAATTCCACATCTTACAACATGTCTGGTCATCATGGAAGAGTAGGCCAAATACCGTGTAGAGGGGTTCTCGAGAGCTACCTTTAGTTGAGGCCCTTCTGCCAGCAGTGACATGAGCAAGCAATTGCAAGGCTTTACCTTTTGCGATTTTGGGAGAGAGTGTATAGGAGCGGTGGTGCAGTGATTCGTGCACTGCACTTTGAATTCAGCACACATGCAATTGACTTCCAGCTACGACTAACATCAGTGACGAGTGATACCCGAACCGCTCCTAGTCCCCCACTACACCTCTTCTCAAACCTGCCATGACCAGAATGGTGAAGTATGGTAAAAAGAACCCACACGGCTAACATGACATGTTATGTCACTCATAAGATGGGATATTGAGCGAGAAAGCGAGCAGACAATCTGGCGACTTACATTGGTGATTACGGAGAGGGTGGCAACGATACTCAGAATGTCGGCCCAGGCTCCAATTCCTCTTGCTCGCGAAACCACAGGCCTCCTCATCTTTGTTACGAGCTTCCACGCGTCGACCCGCACTTCAATGATGTTGTTGAGCAGTGCGAGCAATGGCGCAAGTGGGAATGATGCCACAAAGAGAGTGACAAACCCGAATTGGATAACTGGGGTATATTTTGAGAATGGGTAGGGGGGCAAGGATAGAATAATGAGTGAAACAGGATATAGATATAGACTCTTAATGCTGTTATGCTGTGATTACTTTAAGCAAATCAAACATGTTTTCAATGCATTGAATGTGTTTTAGTCAAAGGAGACCCCAAAATATGATCACATTTTCGTATAATTTGTTCACAAAATTATCGTGTCCATTACATTGGCCACTGAGATGCGACCAGCCACTACCATCTTTAATGCTCAGCTCTGGTTCACCTGGGTTTCTTTAGCAGCATTTTCCACCACTAGGTGGCTATAATGACAAGATCACACCCTGTATTGAGGACTCCATTAACTGTACCACCACACATTTTTAGGCATATGCACTGTGATTGAAATGCCAACAAATCACAGCAGTTAACCACAGTGGACATGATGCACCAGCGTTTTAAATATATATTATGGGGAGAAACGTCAACCCAAGCTGACCAATGTAGCTGCATTGGTTAGCAGACAAGAGGAGTAAATATGTGCTCCTATTGTTTCTAAAACTTAACTCCGTACATATGCACATACGCGCATGCTCAAAGACAATTGTGTTACAGTATATCCATAGATTGGTGCCTATGGCCAAATCACCCAGTATGCGTCAGATTTAATCAGATCCCAGAAGTTAAGGAGAGCTGAGCCTGGAAATTGGTTGGATGGGTGACCATGCAACAGTTGTTGTGGGGTTGTGAGCAGCAGAGGACAGTGCAGCAAATTACATTGTTGTATTGTACATCTAAGCTCTTACATCTGTGCTCCCTGCCTTCAACAACCCGAAGTGTGGGTAATTTCCCTCCCACAACAATGTCCGACAGATACACAGGGGCCGTACACACGTGCCTATATAGTCAAATGATACCCAATTGTGTGTGTGTTTTTTATAATAAAGTAAAACGCGTTGACTCCGTAGTGTGATCCTCTGAGCTCATTGTACCCATCTCGAGGTATTCATCAAAGAGTCCAAGTGGGCTCTGGGGCTGTAGGTCCATGTCTTGCTCCCAGCGCGTGTAGACAGCCTCAGGCCTTAGCTTGGCCCGACGCTGGGCCCACCAATTGCTGAACCATCTGGGGAATTGTGGAGGGAGGTACGCATGTGCAGACACAGAGACACCCTTACACACGTGCATATCCATTTGTTCATCAACACTAGGTTTGCTATTTCATAGCTTTCCACTGCGTTTTCAGGTTGTATTATTTGAATATCCCAAGCACGTGGAGCGAAACGTCAAGACATGCCAAACAATATGTGGTATGACACAAAACATGTCAGAGAGCTGTACAAAACAACTGCTAAAACCTAAGTAGTAGCTGTTTTTCATTTAGCCCGTTGTCAATCCACTACACTCTTTCAGTCATGGGAGTTGCTTGTCTAATATTATGAAACTATGTACGAAGCGTCTGATCGGAATATCGCATGATACTAACGAGGTGAACTTTGTCCACTTGACTGGTGTTCACTGCTTAACCAGTGCACACTGCTAACAAGCTGTCGACCCGAGTTTTCGCTGAATGCGTTTTCACACAACACATTTTCATTGTAACATGGTTCTTATATTTGGGAAAACTTTTCACACAACGTGGAACGTGTCCATTATAATGTGGAATGTACACTGTTAAAACGCCGAACGCGGCCATTATGATGCGTTCCTGAGCAGTCGACGATGAACGACTGTCTTGAGTTGCGCGGCTGAGCAGTTTGATAAAGGATGCCGAATGATACAGTAACACGGCAGCCTAGCCTGAGTTATTTATCCCACCATGGGATGACTGCATGTTGAATTTACTGTGAAAATGTGATTAACTTAGTAATTCCTTGCTTTGCGCGTTTTTACTTCACGCGGAAATTTTCAGGAACGCATCTACCGCGTTACACGAGGAAACGCCGTAATCAGACTTCACAGCTTTCATGTGTTCATGCGATACTTACGGGATGATGACCTCCTGAAAATTGCCAACCATCTGCTTCACTACCATGATGACAGTGAGTTGAGAAGTCAGTTCAAAGAGACAGCCGTTTGGGGGACACTGGAGGGGGGATGGGGTGGAGAATAGATTCAGGTTAAACACTGAAGATATGAAATATTGGGTAATACATATATGGATACCACACATCATTTCTAATGATCCTCTCACATTCTTCTCTTCAGTCAATTGCACACTGCAAAAGTGACGGCTCCATATGTTAGAGGGGACAGTGATTAAGAATATCAATATTCTCCAGATTATAAGAAACACTTTCCCCCTCCCCCTCACGTATTTTAAATAAATAAAAATGGTGGCGCATCTGATAATGTTTTGTTTGTTGTCCTTCCCCCACACATCCGATGCAGGCTGTGTACGGTGCAAAATAAGTTCAACACACAACATGCATACTGCAGTTGGTGTTTAGTATCAGGTGAGTTTAATTCAAGAGCATCGTCTAGTAAATATAATAATCGTAAAACATGAAATTAAGTTGGTAGAAAACACAGAGGCACTTAAATAATAAGCTGTATTCTTTATCCTTTATGTGTATTGTTTTTGAGAGGATATCAATCAATGAATCGCCCTCGTAACGATTTTCTACAAATCTGCAACAGGACAAAGTAGGCACCTTAATATAACACCAAATATACTCATAATAATCATCTCATGTGTCAACAAGTCTGCCTTCAAACAGAAACATGAGCAACAGGTGCACATTTTGGGCAATGGACTTTCTTCCGAGCATAGAGTGACTGCAAATACCCAGGGTGACTCTGAATGGCAATTATGTAAATGTTAAACTACGTGTCATTAACACTGTCTTAATGACATTGATTTAACGTGTGCACAACGCAATGCTGCTTAATTCCTTACTCCAGAATTCGTTCTTGATATCATATTACGGGGCCGTTCTCTAACACAACGTGCTCCACTGCGCCACAGTGAGTCATAGGTAGTGACTAAACATATCCTTGAGGGGGGCTGAAATACTGTACATTTTTAAGGATGATCAAATATATAATTTTAAATAAATGGCGTTTGATAAATACGGTATATAATTGAAAATGTCCAATGAGAGACCACAAGGGTACTACTTGCAAAGTATGTGATAAACTAACACCCTCAAGGTAACTGGGTTACCAATTGCATCAGTCTAACACGTGTTCTGCTCGTGGTGACCTCGTGCTCTCTCAAGTCTGGTTTCGAAAACTGTTTTACTCCGGAGACTGTGTTAATGCTAGAGCTGGTGACCAGGTGTGAAGACAATGAGGCCTTTTAGAGTTCCAAAAGAAAGAGTCCTTATTTCGACATTTCACCAACAGCACGGTGTGAAGACAATTGTTGGGAAAAATATCAACTACAAAAGTAAAACATGAAAATGTTGTACAAACAGCATAGAAAAGACAGGGCCAACCCCTCAGATCTACACACCTCCTCGATTCTCCATTTTCCAAAGTAAGTGTAGCTTCGGGGGAAGCCGATGAATTTCCCTTTGAAAAATGCAATGTAGAAAGACGCCGAGTAGAAGTTGACGAACTGAAATAAGAATTTCTTGAACGTCAGCCGATACTCATATTCTCCTTGCGTCTTGGGCATCTCTGTGGGTGTGATACAAAGGCACACAGGGACACAGACATCAAACAGGGCAATCGGTTTTGATGTTACTTACATAGTTTCTGGCACACAGGCTACGAAAAGCCACTGATAATGATGCCGCATTGAGGAATAGCAACATTTCACAATGTGACGTGCTTTGATATCCATTAAAATGAATTTGAAGATCAAAAGTGAATTTCAAAGATGTTGCTGGGGAATGAGTGACAGTGGACAAGTTGTTTACCAGGTGTTGTTCACCACATTCACCCTGTGGAGTGTCCTTCAGTCTCCATTTGCAATTAAGCCATTTACACTGTCCGTATGATGTCTGAAAGCCAGTGCACTTGATTCTCAAATATCTATAAGGTGTATCTTAGTAATTATCATGGGTCACCTTTCAGAGGGGGTGCAGGCTTCAGCAGGATAAATTACTAATAAAGGGCTCAGTAGCTGGCAACATGAGCAACACAAGCAGATAGCTGACAGCTGACTAGAAGGTAGCAATGCAGCAGTGAGGGTCAGCCCACAATTACATTCAGTGATTCAATGGATCGAGAGGTGAAATCAGAGTGCTAAGTTGGCACCATTGAGATCCTGGGTTTAAATCCAGGCAGCGGCCTCTGGTAACATGTGTTCTCAAGTGCAGTGAATTGATGGCTTCAGGACGGTTACTAATGATGGCATATACATTTGTAACATACACCATTTGGTTCATCACTTAATTTGGTGAAATTCTAGTTGTGAGAATGAGCAATTTGACTGTTACGAGATTAACATTATATTCCGTAGTAGTGTGGATTGAAAAGTGCTTCCCCCTAATGTGTGAACCAGAGTTCACTTGAATGAAGGGTCTCAGAGGTAGCTCACTTCTAGGGCCATTTCATGACATTAAGGGTTGCACTGGTCTACAAGAGATCCCATTGGATACTTCATCTCAAGACACGATTCTGATAGCCCAATCGGAATGAAACTGGAGGAAAAATTTAAGAGAGTTCTGACAAAAACAGGCAGTAGTTGAACAAGTGACTGGATGATGCACTGATGCTGCTATTCATGGCCCCATGGTGCAAGGTTAAAATCATGATGACATTTTTACAGCGACATTATTTACCATGCACAACATTTATCCAAGCTTCAAATTTACATGTGTTCTCTTGTGGCGTATAATAAAATAAACATATGCAAACCGTGATGGTGATGACACCTACCCAGATCAGTGAGGACGAGGGCCAGCTTGTCGTAACCTTTGTTGAGTAGTAATATGATTACGATGTTGAGGATGGAGGCCGTGATGGTGGTAACCATATCAGGTGTGAGTAGGGCACCGATCACCTTGATCTTGGTCACATGATTGGGGATACTCGAGGAGAGTATGCCAAAGATGGACAGGCGGTAAACAACCACACCCAAAATTGCAGCAAGAATCAGGAGGATCTGCCAGTAACACAAGAAACACAGAGGTGGGTGAGATTTACAGTCTTGTAGCTCTTTTCCACTATATAACCAAGCCGTGAGTTAGCTGTGCCGAGCTAGCCTGGTGTGGCTCAGGAGGTGCCAGTTCGTTTGTCTACAGCAGAACCAAATGACTGGCAAAACGTCGTACTCAGATTGTAGATATTGTGAATTTGCTATACTAGTAACGAATTGGCATGTTCTGTTTACGTGAACAACTTTACTAATTGGCTTTGTCGGGTGGTGGTGGGTTTAATGACACATATTTACGTGATCTAATCCAAAAAAAATATTATGGATGATATTGGTCGCGAAAAGCCTACATGTTAAACAAAACCTGAGCTGTTTCGCTAACATCACACACAATGAACGTGTAATGGTAACGTCACTTGGTCAATTGTAGAAAATGATGCAAGGTTATGGAAGGAATTACTATCCCTGGCCCTGCTTGACCTCGAGCCACTTTCAGATGTGAAGTTGAGACCAAAAGCAACAGGGCCAAGGTGAGGCCAAGGCGGCAGCTTTTTAGGCCACAATCAGTGTCAAGGTCACTCAAGGTTGGGTGCGCTAGTATGAGGCCAGTGTCAAGGTCGGTACCTCTAGTAAAACTCCTCGGACTGAGGCCACACACTCAAGGCCAAGGAGCTGAGGAAATCTTTTCCATCTGGCCTTAAGGCCGAGGACTAGTCTCGAGAAACCCAAATCGAGGTTGACAGGAGCAGGTGGATAACATGATACGGCTCATGATGTATTCATTTCCTTGGGCCACCTGTAGATATTTCAGGTGATTGGATTGACAAAGGGCTGTAAGTTATATAATTATGCATGTATCTATACCCCCACTTGTAATCACTCAATGGATCACACAGGAGGAACAACATAGTTTGAGAGCGATTCTGAGTGGTGGAGCAGAGTGTGGAGGTTAGGATTGGGTCAAGTAAAATATATATATGTGTATAACCCGTATATGAATCCACTGCTGGATGATGGCCTTCCCAACCCTGCGCAGATTGTCAGGGTTATTTTCCCATACTTCACCATGCACACCAGTACAGGTTGGTAAAGGATGGAAGCATGAGAATGCAGTTCTCTGTTGGCCACAAGGTAGCTCTGCAGCAGCCTACAGTCCATTTTGTGCATGATGGTTACCCATTCGTGCAGTACCCAGGCTCAAAACCTGCTTCGCCTCCAAGATGAGGCACATAGCAGGTGACTTGGCCATAGCTCACTGGATCAGGAGAAGGGGTTCAATGTTGCTGTTGAGTTGGCGGACTCACCCAGAACAACACCATGATCCCGGAGAGGCAGTATCGGAACCTCAGTATCCTCTTAGGCATATGAGGCTCCTCCTTCTGCACTCACAATGCACGGACACAGACGGAAAAGCATTTGTATATAGATTAGTCTGTCGGAGTGACCAATGTTAGTGTGAGCCGTTAAGGTTGACTGATTAACTATTATTTGTTTTCCCCACTACTAGTTAAGCATGCGATGATATAAAGGAATGGATTTGATGGTCCTGATGTCTGAGAGTTGAGCTGGCAGCACTGAGATTTCTTGGTTTTAATCCAGGCAGCTGCCTCCAATAAAACCAAGTAGTAAGCCGATCAGCCTGGTCACCAATATTACATTTGTTTCTTTTCTTAATTTGGACAAATTTCACCTTTCAGAATTAAAAAAGATGAGTTTGACCATCATGAACATTTCTTTGTAGCAGGGCTGATGCGAAAGGGCCACCCTCTAGTGTGTGTTCACTTGAAGGGATCTTATAAGTAATTATGTAACATCTGCTTCAGCAAACCTTTCCATAACATAGAGTTCCAAATGGACATTGTTTCATAACGATGCCGATAGGACAATCGGGATAATATTGGGAGGAAAACACAATTGACCAAAGGCCAACAAATATGTTAGAAGAAAAACTAGGAAAACAGTGAACAGTTACACATGCAACATTACAAAACAGAGGTGTGTGTGTGCCATGAGGTAGTCGCCGTGGTGACAGCAAAAAGCATTACCATGGTGATGATGTTACATTTCGTGGTCGTGCAGCGAGCCAGGTACTCGGGCCGGATGGGGTCTCCTTCCTCCGCCGCTGCCGTCAGGTCCCAGCGGTATGCGAGCGATGCCTGGCGACGCTTCCAAAATTCCAGGAACACCGTGGCTGTTGCGACACACCACACGGGGAGGATTTACTTTGAAAAGTAATTTCACTATCGATTACTCAAGGGTTCAAAAGTTACCTAATGTAGTCTGTTAAAAGTAATGTTCAAAGTAACTTCATTAGTATTTTTTTTGTCTTTCATAAATACCTTTATTGGCTTTTTTTGGTACATTGCCACAATTTTATCCCACTTGCACCATGAGTGGCATGGCATGAGATTGAGATTTCTTTTGGATCTATAACAGAGCAGTGCTGCTCTTCGTGTTACAAAACGTTACACAAAAGCGAATGTCACAGAGCTACCTCTGTGATCTCTGATCCACATAGTAGGGGTAGCTCTTTCCCAACTGCTTTGCCACGGAGAGGAGCGTTTGTTACGTGATAGTCAAGCTAACATTTTTATTCTCAGAGCTGGAATGTAGCCAAATTAAGTACAGAAGCAACTTCAACATTATGGATTTTTTCTATTTGTTGTGCAGATATCGGTGATTGAGTTGAGACCATCATCTCGCTATAATTGAAAAACTTGTTTAATCGCAGGTGGCCACTTTCATTTCAACACAGAATCTCAGCGGCGGCAACGCAGCACTCTGAACTCTGAGCCACCTGGCCACTTTGTATTTTTCATGGAATCGCCTTGGGGTAGCGCATTCGTTGCTTGTTGCAGAGGTTCGTGGTTCAAATTATGTGGCTGCCCTGATTAATATTGCCGGTGTATTAATTACACAAAAATACACACCATCTGCTTCACAGTGGACATTAAAGATTATCGGTTATCATTCGTAAGAGTAGGACAATGTGTACAAGTCATGGTCCAAATGTGCCCTCATTGAGCAGTGGGTTCATAATAGGACTGTCAGGATCACTGCATACGAACATTGCAAGACATGATGGTACTGTATATGGTTGTACGTATGTATGTTGAACTTCTTTAACACTGTACGTGGCCAAATGTGCTCATCATCATTGCAAACATGTTGATACTTGTCACTGTGTCTGGACAATGTGTGCCAATGCTTAGAATCACTTACCCCAAAGTCCCATGAAAACTGCGAAGAATATGGTGACCGGATTTTCATACATGTGTGAAGTCTGCAACGGCACAATCAGAGGTGTTAGTCACAATTAAACCTTAAATCTTAGCATCCACGTCTTTTCAATATCAACAGCAGGAAAGTAATGATGCATCGATTGATTTTTAAGTTAAAATAGATTAATCACTCATGAAACATTCATTAAATTGTGGAGATGACAATGCTCTACAATGTCTGATATTATAGCGCTATTCATGTATCAAACAAATCTGTATAAATGTGACAGAAAGAGCAAAATAAGCAATGGGCAGTTCCATGATTGTGGACATACATTTCTGACACTTTAAAGTGAATAATCATTATTTCGTTATGACATGTCAACTAATTAGCACTGAAATTCAGATTTCAAAATACTTTGTCCACTTGTATTGATCGTGGAGAAATACTCATGAAATACATCGTGTCGGATTTACTCAGACAAAGTAACTTTTGCACTCCCGCTGGGATGTGACGATGCATTCATTTTCATGTATTTGTCTAACCATCGACTTAGTCCATTAAAATGCCCTATTTGCTAAAACTATAACTAACTACCTTAAAAATGATCACACGTGTATTATTAGTATAAAATTTTTTAACACCCACACGAATGGCAGCATAGTGTTTAGCATGATGTGCTGCAATCTAGTGATCATGGTTAATGTTAATGATACAATCTCAGCAACGTGAGTTGGCTTTGTGATAATGATGCACAGCACCAAAAACCAATAAGTATCCTTATTTAGAGGGAACATCGATGGTGTATTTGTGTGATACCTTCGCAGTCTCGCAGGTATCATTTAGCCTCCAAAAGGTGCATTTTTGGTCACACTGGGGACACATGACCAGGGATCCTCCGATGGTGTTGTTGCATATTTCTCCACTGCACACATAGACACGCACGAACATAAACACACTAATGGGCATAGTACACTTGGATGAGAAATATAATTTGCCTAAAGGTCATGCCACCTTTGAATGTGTCATACCCTCCCTTTAAACAAAGTCAGACTAAATTATGGGTTCCAACATCAAGCATTTTCCAAAGTAAAATGTATTTGCTGATTTCGATTTAAAGCTTTCGTGACTGCAATGATTCATCTTCTTTGGTTCTTTCGGTAAAGTCACGTAGAATGAGAATAAAATAATAAATTGATAAAATAAAATAACACAATAATATTCTCACGACGTTTCGGCCACAACACAAGCGGCCTTCATCAGGTGAAGGGACGATACTGTCTGGTAGGACAGCGCTGGAGTGAAAGAGCCACGTTCAGATCACGGCCTTTAAGCTGTGTGAGAGGAACAAAGCGCCTTGACAAAGGAATTAGCATATAATTTAGCATTGAAATGGCTGAATGATTAGCTTGTGACTGGTCACAGAAATAGCTATGTTAAAAGTTAAAGCATACACATCCGCAGAGGCACCCCTTGATAAAGGAATTAGCATAGAATTTAGCATTGAAATAGCTAAGTTAAAGCATACACATCCGCAGAGGCACCCCTTGACAATGGAATTAGCATAGAATTTAGCATTGAAATAGCTGAGTGATTAGCTTGTAACTGCTCACAGAAATAGCTACGTTAAAGTCAGAGCATACACATTCACCGAGGCACTTAGTACAAATCAAACAGGAGAATTTAGCATTGAAATAACTAGGTGAATTTAGCATTGAAATAACTGAGTGATTAGCTAGTGACTGGTCACAGAAATGACTATGTTGAAGTCAAGGCCTACACATCTGAGCTATTCACAGTACTATATAGTGAACCAATAAAAAACTAAAATATAAATTACCTTAATGTTATCAATAAACTCTATATTCTCCAATCAGCTAAGCTACCAACAATAAGTCGTTATATATCACAATGCTATATGGCGAAAAAATGGGTGGATTCTTACCCTCAACTTTAGCACCACGGATAGCTACGGGCCCCGTTCAGACGGACGAGTTCGTCCATGGTCGGAACAGAGGAGGGGGAGAGAGACAGCTGCGAGGCGCTATTATACTCCATGTTGTAAAACCATACCATTAACCGTGGTGTGAGAGGTATTAAGAGTCAATGCTGGCGAAAGAGCTGCGGTCTGAAGGTCATCGTAAAAATACAATTAATTAAGAACAGAAATGGTTTAAAACATCTTTCCAGTGGTTACTAAGCCAGAATCCATCTTCTCGGTTGAAATTGTCTCTGTGCTTGTATATGTGAATGGCCTCATGAACGAATCTCTCATGGTAGCCGGTTGGTTTGCAAAGAACCTCCGTCTTGGAGAAGTCAATGTCATGTGAGCCCACTGAATTATAACAGCGATCTGCCACGGCAGAGGAGTTCGTCCTACCGTGTTTCAAGTCTGCTTTATGTTCGCGGATGCGGTCCGAGATATGTCTTTTGGTTTCTCCAATGTAGCTACTACCACAGAGGCACTTTAGTTTGTAAACGCCCGGGTATTGTATGTCTGGAACAGCATCTTTTACAGATGGAACTAAATCACGGATTTTATGTACTGTGTTGAATCGGACCTGGATCTTGTGTTTATTCAGGATTTTGGAGATCTTTTTAGTGACCCCTGCAATGTAGGGTAAGGTGATGGTTTTGAGTGGCTCCACAAGAGGATCCTTCTTCATGACTGGAGTGATGGCTTTGCGGATTGTGTAGTCGGAGTAGCCATTAGCCCTGAGAGCCTGGTGTACGTGCTTGAGTTCACTGGTAATGTGTTCCTGGTCGGAAATGCATTGGGCTCTATGGTATAGAGTCTTGATGAGGGAGTTCTTCTGGAATGGATGGTGGTGGGAATCCGGTTTCAAGTAAGCATCTGTATGGGTAGCTTTCCTGTAGACAGAGTGGCTCATTGAACCATCATGTCTCCTTTTAATTAAGACATCCAAAAAGGCTAGTTTGCCATCTTTTTCGACCTCCATGGTAAATCTGATTGCTGGGTGTATGGAATTGATGTGGTCGCGGAATTGGTCTAGAGCAGGCTGGCCATGTGGCCAGATGACAAAGGTGTCATCAACGTACCTCTTCCATAAGGTCTGGCGTAGAGTGGCAGTCTGGATGGCGTCAGTTTCAAATTTTTCCATGAATACGTTGGCTACAACCGGAGATAGGGGGGAGCCCATTGGGGTGCCCTCAGTTTGTTTGTAGAAAGTTCCATTCCAGGTGAAGTATGTGTTGGTTAAGCAATGTCTCACCAGGGGGGGTACATCAGTATGCAGTCCTTGATGAACCAGGTCTTCAATGATAGCGATGGTGTCAGGTACCGGGACTTTGGTGAACAAGGACACCACATCAAAACTGACAAGCAGGTCGTTTGGGGACAGGGAAATGCCTTTGATTGTCGATACCAGGTGAGTAGAATTTAGTACCGCAGAGGTGGTTTTTCCAGTGAAAGGTCGCAGTATATCAGCAAGAAAACGTGCCAGTTTGTAGGTGGGGGAGTTGATAGTAGAGACGATGGGACGAAGGGGTGTATCTTCTTTGTGTATCTTTGGAAGGCCATATAATCTTGGTGGTCTGGCAGCAGAGGGTTTCAACGAGAACTGTTTGATGTCATCAATTAATGCTGTTGAATCAGAGATGATTTTGTTCGTTTTGGTGACCAGGCTGTTGGTGGGATCTCTTTTTATTTTTGTATAGCTGCCATCGTTGAGTAGTTCTCAACGATGGCAGCTACTATCAACTCCCCCACCTACAAACTGGCACGTTTTCTTATTGGTTCACTATATAGTACTGTGAATAGCTCAGATGTGTAGGCCTTGACTTCAACATAGTCATTTCTGTGATCAGTCACTAGCTAATCACTCAGTTATTTCAATGCTAAATTCGCCTAGTTATTTCAATGCTAAATTCTCCTGTTTGATTTGTACTAAGTGCCTCGGTGAATGTGTATGCTCTGACTTTAACGTAGCTATTTCTGTGAGCAGTTACAAGCTAATCACTCAGCTATTTCAATGCTAAATTCTATGCTAATTCCATTGTCAAGGGGTGCCTCTGCGGATGTGTATGCTTTAACTTAGCTATTTCAATGCTAAATTCTATGCTAATTCCTTTATCAAGGGGTGCCTCTGCGGATGTGTATGCTTTAACTTTTAACATAGCTATTTCTGTGACCAGTCACAAGCTAATCATTCAGCCATTTCAATGCTAAATTATATGCTAATTCCTTTGTCAAGGCGCTTTGTTCCTCTCACACAGCTTAAAGGCCGTGATCTGAACGTGGCTCTTTCACTCCAGCGCTGTCCTACCAGACAGTCTCGTCCCTTCACCTGATGAAGGCCGCTTGTGTTGTGGCCGAAACGTCGTGAGAATATTATTGTGTTATTTTATTTTATCAATTTATTATTTTTTTCTCATTCTACATGACTTTACCGAAAGAACCAAAGAAGGTATTTGCTGATGTTTAATTATAATTTTCGTTGATATCAGTGGTGTAACATCTCTATGTATTGATTTCCAGGGGTGTTTACAGCCCTTTTATCAATCGACTTCTGGCTGAGGGCCTCCCCACACCTCGTGGGTCATGAGGGCTATTTAATTCTAGTCATCCCACACTGGTCAGTACGGGTTGAATATGGGAAGCGAAGACTCCAGACACAGAGTACAGCAATGTATTTCCTGCACTTGCTCCCCGCTGTCCGTCATGCAGCTCCAAAGAGTCTATGTGTGTAAGTCGTATTATAAGGATACGTTTCACATTTAAACATTTTGGATTTGAATATTTTTTGCTTTTGATTTTCGGATTATTTACAATTCGTAAGAATGTACAATATATTCATGTGAACAAGAGTGACGAAACCCGATGCCACGTGATACGTGTCGTCGTGAGTGACGTCACAATGGGCGATGTCATGTTTTCTGAGCAATCCAAAACAATGTTTAATTTTCCCTGGATTGTCCGAAATATTGTAGCTAGGCTTGATTTTTTGGATTTACTTTTAGAAACAGAGACATTTGGAACATATATACATATACAATATATTGAATGTACTATATTTGTACTGTATATGTATATAAACTGTATGAGATTGTATATATGTGCATATGTACTTTAATAGTGAAATGTTAAAGATGTGGCCCTGAAATTGCTTGCTCATGCCACTGCTGGTGGAAGGTCCTCCACTAAAGAATGCTCTAGATTGCCCCTCGAGATGATATTTGGCCTACTCGTCCATGATGGCCAGACGTCTTGGACACGGTGGGAGTACCCACATTTTACCCCATCACATCTGAACTGCCAATCATCTAACTGCGGTGTCTCCGTTTATACTGCTGAGCATATGTGGGATAACTGAAGAAACCTAGCCATTATTGCAGCTGCCATGCCAGGCGATCGCACTGGAAATCTATAAACTGCAATTCTAGAAATGTAACTATTACGCCATGGCAGCATCCCATGGGATTGTATATAAGTGTATATGTATGTCTATATGTACTTTACGTGTATATGTACTTGTGTATAGCCTTAGTAGGTGCTTGCTGATACTCATTGTTCAGTCTGTATTGCTATACAGGAGATCTGTGTGAGTTCTACATCTGACACATGAGTGTATGTGTGTGTGTGTTTGTATGCATTTGTCTGTATGCATGTGTCGGGCCAGTACCTAGTGATGTCACGGTCATTGCTGAATACTCCAAAGAAAAAGGAGATCAGGCCGACGATTGCAGCGAAGATCAGCATCTTTGTGTAGAAGCCGAGCCATGCAAAATAGAGCCCCACTTGCTCCCCGAAGTATGACCTGTGCCGACAACATCACTCGCACACACAGCGCAAACATCACCAACCGCACATGGCACCAGTGGTGTAGCTATCGAATATGTAAGCAAGGACCATGGGCTGGAGGGAAATGTGAAGAGCAGGGAAGGCATGGGCAAATGCTATTCTGGAACTCCATTTCCCCAGCCGTCTGTGCTATCAACTCCCAGCTAGCATTCAAGTCCAGCCTTAGGACCTTTCTGGACAGGGCACGTCCCTAAGAGGTACGATGGCCTGTGGTCGAGACTAAGAATGATGTGGCAGTCAAGAGAAGGAATGCGTCTGAGAGGATGTGCACCACAGAGATTTAAGTAATGAAATCAGCATGTGTGCAGGAGCCACATGGATCGTTGCATCAGGAGACTGGGAGAGATGGCGAAGGCTTGGGGAAGTCTTCATCCAGCAGTGGATAGGGCATGAACTTACCGCACAAGGTCAAGAGGCTGCTCCTTGAAAGAGCGCCCGGCTCTCGCCCACTCCCGTCGCAGCGTGTTGCGGTCGCCCAGCGTGTTCGGGTTTTTGGTGGGATGAACAGACTCACTCTGACATGGGGAAAGCAATTGTTAGTCACAAACACTGCATGGACATTCACAAATTACCAGCTCCACCCCCCCAAAACTCTGCCGTGGCGCTGCTGTGGTGTAATGGTGTTGCACACTGCACTGGACTTGCAAAGTTAGAGGTCGCCCATTTGATTTCATGGGAACGACAGTTAAAACAATGACCACGTTTCTTAATCACGCTGCTTCTTCCCAGCAAGCAGTGTAAATGGGTGCACCCACAGTTAATCTATTGGTTGTTCACGTGTTGTGGGATGAAGTGTGGGTACTTCTAATTCTTCCAAAGACTTCTGTCCCACGTGAAATAGTCGGCCAAATACCCTTGAGAATGGCTCTCTAGAGTGCTCGTGGAGTCCTTTCCAATGCATGGATATTGAACTTCTTTTGCACCGTATGTAGCCAACCATGCAAATCAGAGGTGTGTTTAGTGAGCTGGGGAACCTGGACACCTATGCGGCGCATCTCTGTGGGACACTAATGTTAAGTATGTGGTAAGCTTTAGACTATGCTATAGCGTCTTATACAGGTGTGCAATTCAGGTGTCGTACCTGGGCCTCCCGTAGGGTGTCAGTGTGCCCTCCACCCCCTACCCCCCCAACAACTTACGTCATGCAGTGGATAGGCTGCAGTATAGCAGCCATTTTCAATCATTTGGTTGATATTTAATATGTTCGTGCTGTCTTGTGGCATGGGGTTTTGCAGCATGTAGTGGACCTGTGTGAGCACACATGACACACATGACAAACATAACATGCATGAAACATAGGGCTGGGTGGGTAAGCTATTATTGACTCACTCCACTCTGAAATGTTTCCCCCTCTCCAACCACCACCAGCCTACACAGTTATAATGGGCCCACAACTCTTATTGAGTCCCGACTCGGAAAGGTCCATAGAACACCCCAAAAACTGAAGCAGATATGTACCGATTTCAGCACGTACAATATCCAGATTTCAAGGAGACATTTTATGCATGCTTTCCATGCACAAAGGCAATTTATTCAGAATACAATACTATCAAAACCCCAAATGCCCACAATATTGGCTCGACAGGATACCTGCTCACCAAGAACCATATCAACAGTAGTCTTTCATTCTTTTGTTGTGCAGGGGAGAGTGATTGAGGGGACGTGGTTATATAATGTGGGCAGGACTTACAAAGGGTGGGGCTGCTAGCTCACCATGTCTCCTGGTTAAGCATCCCAAAAATTTGGTAGCTTTCTCTACAGGGACACATATTACCACAACCCATAAATCATAAATCCAGGCATTCTTAATAAACCATAATGATTTACACTTCTAATCACATGTCACTCAGAGATCGCAAGTTGCGATACAGAGCTGAAAACTTTAATTAAAATGATAAAAACACGACAAAACCCTTTTAAATTAACATGTTTTTGCAAAAAAACCACCCCATTCTGGCATTATTTATACAGCATTATTGATACAAACGTACGATTTGGCTGCGTACGGCCGGTGGGATGAGGACGTCATGATCCTTTATAGGATAGATGTCCTGCTGCGAACGCCGGTAGGGTGCCGTGAAATAGTCCGGTTGTTTGGGCACGGCTCCCGGCTTCAGGTGGTGAATATTTCCCAGGTAGTGAAGAGGCCCACTGTCTGAGCCTGACACCTGGGGGAGGTCGCTCTCCTTGAGTGGCACCTGTTTGATTTTAAATGTATTAAACTCTTTGCCTCGAGCACATGGAATCATCATCAGCTAAAATCAGTCCACGAATGGATGAAGGTCTCCCCAAGTTGTTGCAATCTATACAAGTCCTATAATACAACAAGTCCGATAATACAACAAGTCCTTTAATACAACAAGTCCTATAATACAACAAATCCTATAATACAACAAGTCCTATAATACAACGTTCTATACAAGTCCTATAATACAACAAGTCCTCTAATACAAGTCCTATAATACAACAATTCCTATAATACAACAAGTCCTATAATACAACAAGTCCTATAATACAAGTCCAACAATACAACAAGTCCTATAATAATACAAGTCCTATAATACAACAAGTCCTATAATTCAACAAGTCCTATAATACAACAAGTCCTATAATACAACAAGTCCTATAATACAACAAGTTCTATAATACAACAAGTCCTATAATTCAACAAGTCCTATAATACAACAAGTCCTATAATACAACAAGTCCTATAATACAACAAGTCCTATAATACAACAAGTTCTATAATACAACATTCTATACAAATCCTATAATACAAGTCCTATAATACAACAAGTCCTATAATACAACAAGTCCTATAATGCAACAATTAATATGCCAAAAGCCTCCACTGCATATCCCACCCACTCTTCAAGTTGTCCCACCAATATCCCCAGTCATGAGCACACGCACATGAGCCAATCTTATCTCGCCATCTCTATGATATACATCATCTTGGGCACGTTCTCTCCTTCTGCTGCCACTCCAATGTCATTTTCGGCCAGCAGACATCATCCCTTCAAGCAACGTGCCCTTCCCGAGCCCATTCACTTTTCTAAAAAGAGTCAATATGTTGCTAATATGCATATTTTTCCAAATGTACGTTTTTCTAATCCGTTTGTATATTTACGTCTCTCGATATCTCGTAATGTCAGTGCTACGATTATTATCGTTGAACGTCATAAATTATAATCATCACAATCATCACCCTCACCATCATACTCTGTATCACATGCATGATCATCGCAATTATCATCACAACCATGATGAATCTTCACAAACATTATTGTCATCACATTCATTATCACCATCATAATCACAATCATCACCACAATCATCATCACAATCATCGGCATCATCATGATCATCATTACAATGACCATCAGAATCTTGCCTGGATGTGTAGAATCTCGGCATAGGTGGTGAGTGGGTTCCATGGCGCGTGTACTTTCACAAAGGTGGTGCGTCCGCTCACCGACTCCTAGTGGATGGCACGAAGTTCATCGTCAGACTCTAGATGAGTGCATTTAGTTGTATTTATTAGACTTTGTTTGACCAGGTGAGAGTTCAAGGGAACAGGATGGTCTCATTTGGAAGAGTGTCCACGGCCGCGTGGATTTTCGTGCTTGTGTCACGTGTTGTTAGCACCTCGTGCCGATCAACGTGTGGCACAACCCAAAAGCAAATTGCATAACGTACGTGCAGTTATCGAACACTTATTACTACAGTATAAAAAGCTGGCATGCCACATTAAGGTGGAGACTGTTATACCCTCCAGTATAAATGGGTAAGCCACAATTAATCCATCTTAAGATTGTGCATGGTGGGGTAAAGTATGGGTATTCGCTATCTCTTTCAAGACGTCTGGCAAGCAGAGAAGAGTAGGCCATATACCCTCCAGCGGGGATCTTTAGCGCTCCTACTCAAGGAATGTATGCCAGCAGTGAAATTATGAAGCAATCACAGTCTAACACCTTTTTATTTGTATACAGTGTCTGTCATCTATAGCAGAGAGACACGCAGGAAACTTACCTCCTTGGGTTCAATCTCGAGATCTAGCCCCATCTTCATCAGGCTTGCCTGATATTCGGTCCTCTTCTTCTGTCAAACAAAATTGACCATCTGTGTTATACATTGTTCTCAGTTGTGTCACTGTGGGAGTCAAGTCAAGAGGTGAGGAAACTTCTTGAACTCTTACAGTGAGTAGAGCCTCACATGGGAATCAATCAGAGAACGGCTCTGCAAAGTAGCATCACTGAACTGCTTCAGTCGGTGTCACTTCAGCAGACCTTAATAAAATAAAAATTTGCACAGCTCTTTGTCAATCAACTCTTTGAGTTTACCTTATTTGTTACAGGGATAGTCTCACTTAGCTAGTTGCTTTGCTATTTTACAAGGGAGATAGATCCATTGTGCGTGGGTACAATAGCAACAAAATAAACAAAAACATCAATATTGCAGAGAATGCATACTGGGTACTTCAGCACTGTTATAATAGTTTTTCATTTGGCAGTTAGAATGTGGATATTACATATATCCTGTAAGTTATGTCTGGGTGTCGGTGTGTGCAATATGAAAGTGGTGTATTTATTGAGGAGTTGTGGATGGAGTGTGATACGTAACGATAATTGATTATTGTTCGCCAAAGCAGTGAGGCGTATGGTTCAGGGTATGGATGTGCGAGTTGAGTGATGGGAGTCTAGCGTTCATTGACTAGCGTGGTCTGCAGTTGACGATACAGTTTGATAAAGGATGTATACTGTGGATTTAAAGACTCGTATGGAGGTGGCAGGGTGACTCAGCAGTCAGAGAGCTGAGCTGGCACCACTGCGTCAAACCTAGGTTTAGAGGCGTGTGGTGTTGCACGTGGGGAGGGGTGATAATGCTGGGTGCAGGAAGGTGGAGCATTATTTGTAGGTTCCTCGTTCTCACCTGATTGTTGATGGCGTCCTGAGAATGGACCTCATCATCGAACGCGAGGATGAAATCGATCCGACGGACTCCATCGCAAAAGTAGATAGTGTCCTACACGCAAAGGCAAGCACACACACGAATATGAGAGATGTAATAGCTTATGCATGAAATGTATATTTATTCATAAGCTCATGATACATGTATCAGGACATAAGTTAATCTGCTATTTGTATGCAAGTTGTTTATTGCTATGATGATGTACTTGTTTACCCAGGAAAACCTCAATGAGTTTACATTTTTATTTTCAAGGAGGGTCCTACCAAGTTCTGTTTTTTTGCAGTCGAGAACAAAGTTGCTTAGTTTAATTCCAATTGAATAATTTGCATGTATTTTTCAGCATTGGTACGTTTGGCCAATACCAGTTACACTGTGTCATTTAGCTATGGCAGGAAACCAGAGACCTGGAGAAATGTGTACACAAAGCATCTAGCCCCTGTGCATTATACAAAAAACATCAGTATTTTCTAAAGTGCATTGTGGTAATGCTATCTTAAACCACCATCAAAATAAAGGTGAGCAAATGTGACAGACTAACAGCAGCAGTTATGCAGTGATATGCAACTGTGGACCGGTGTCATCCTCATTCGAACTCGTCAGCACTGTATAGTCACCAAAACGCACTGCTGCAAAGGCTGCAAATCTATAAATGAGGAGCAGCCATGTCTACACTTTGGGGCCCATTAGTTGGCGAATGCAAACAACAACTAAATCTGTAAATACCAGGAATCTCCCATCTTTGACATTAGCCAAGCTAATTTATAGGCAGTGCAAATCCACGTTGTGCCGCATCGTACCTGGGCCAGGGTAGATTGAAATGATGACGTCGAAAAGTCTTGCGGCACCGTTGAAGGCTGAGCCTCATGCCCCTCCGCTCCCTCCTCCTCATTCATTCTCTCCACGAGCTCTGCATAGGTAATGTGGGGGTAGAGGGTTCATTGCATTAGGGACAGGGGAGGCAGGTGCAGGGATGGGAATGTCGGTAAAGAACCGCACATGGTACTCATGTGTAAAGCTTTCTCATAAATGTCGACGCTGCTCCAGTGTGAGTACACCTGTGGTATAAAGTTGTATTACCATTAGGGGACTTTTACCCCATTGAATATCGTACACTTTAACAAAGCCGTGCCCAGCATGGTCAGACACAAACCAGGGCAAAAAATATTAGTTGGAATATGCAAAGTCATTTTTGCCCTGACAGCTTGTCAGCTATACTCTTTGGTTCTTTCGGTAAAGTCACGTAGGTGAAAAAAAAATAGAAATAGAAATAAATCACGACGTTTCGAATGCAACACAAGCACTCATCATCAGGTGTGACAACCACAGCAAGGAAACTGTTTTACTGAAGTGGGAGAGAAACCAGGGTTAGGGCAGTTAAATAAGTCAGAGAGGGGGAGGGTGGGGGTGAATGGGGCGAGGAGTGCGAGCGCTGCAAGCGCTGCAGAGACGCTGAGAGTAAAAAAGAGGCAACATGACTACTGCCAAGATGGAAGCTTGTCAGCTTCTGCGAGAGCTTCCCCGTGACCACACAGATCATGGTGGTTACTTGACCACATTTCAATTGAAGTGCTGTCGTCCCGACAGTTCTGTTCCTTCACCTGAAGAAGGCCACTTGTGTTGTGGCCAAAACGTCGTGATTTTTGTTGGTTTATTTTTTACCTACGTGACTTTACCCAATAGAACCAAAGAGTATGGATCCTTGCAGTCACGACAGCTTCAAATCCACATTTCACCACTCTGGTTAATGTGGGTTGGTGAAGACGTATAGTATGTATAGTACAACCAATTTTGATGGACTGCCCTTTGCTGCCCACCATGTAGCCCGACACCACACTTTTAGACCTGTTATGCACTATCCTGGCTCAAACCCTGCTGGGTTATCACGTTTTTTTTATCACCATGCCTCGATTCTTCCTCTTAACCTGCATTTTGTATCCACGGGATAACATGTGCAGTTTTATATGGACGTGCCAACAGTGCCTCCCACATTTCTATTGCCTGGTTCTCCACTGGCCGTTTTCCATGTTGCGCTAGAACCAAAAACCGGGATACGCTAACCTCACGCGGTGTCTGAATATGGCTTGGGGCCAAGCAGGGCCAGGGGCGGGGATAATGACGCGTACATTGTGCGTGACATTCGGTGAGTGCACGGTAAGGACACCAGCGCACACCACACCAGTGGTTCTCAACCGTTGTTGGCTACCGGTGCCCCCCCTCGTTGTTGAATTTAGTTTAAACCGAGTAGCCCCCCCCACTCCCCCCTTGACCCAACGTGGTTCTGAGAAATCAACGTGTGAATAATGAACGTCAATATTTTAACCAATTGTCCACTTTGTGAGAGGTATATCCTAACCAGCTGCTAGTAACTGCAAGCGAATAAAAACAAATTAAACGGAAGCTCTGCACGCGAGACGTCATTAGTTCCCTGGCTGCTCTTGTAAACCCGCATTGTGTACGATCAGTGAGTTTAGAAAGTGCTTTCATATCGTTCCAGGCTACCACGTGGATACAAATTGTATCGTAGTTACTTTACATTGTCCGATTCATACATGACTATTCACCAATGACTCATGTCCGATATGATTTCACATATTTATACATTATCTCACGTACACCCTGGGGCATTGCCACATAGCCCCCAGGGGTCCGCGTACCCCCGAGTAAAAAAAAAAAGAAAATTACTGCACTACACCACCCACATGTGTCTCGACGCGCTCGTCACACGTGACGTCCGTGGCACGGCTCGGGTTCCGCAGTGGAAACATAACTTGGTGCCTTGAGAGCCACACGGGGCTGGCTCGGCACTGCCCTGGCGCGGCTTGGTAGCGAGGTGGAAAATAATTCGCATCACGTGGAAATTTATAGCAGCCAAATAACTCTGAAAGCACGTTGATTCTAAATGTTAAAGGAACAACCGGAGGACCCAGGGAATAATCCACGCGGCCACGAGAAGACAGAGAGAGACACGCAAACTCCAAATATTACAGGCGTCACAATTTGGATCGAACTCACGGACTTCCTGCATACGAGGCGAGGGAGATAACACCTTGCGAGGGAGATAATATCTTGTCATGGAGATAACATCGTGTCAGGGAGATAACATCTTGTGAGGGAGATAATATCTTGTCAGGGAGATAACATCTTGCGCGGGAGATAACATCTTGCAAGGGAGATACCATATTGCGCGGGAGATAACATATGTACTCTTTGGTTCTATTCGGTAAAGTCACGTAGGGAAAAATAAATAAATAAAATGAACAACAATCACGACGTTTCGGCCACAAAACAAGTGGCCTTCATCAGGTGAAGGGACCAAAGAGTATGGATCCTTGCAGTCACGAAAGCTTCAAATCCACATTTCACCACTCTGGTTAATGTGGGTTGGTGAAGACGTATAGTATGTATAGTACAACCAATTTTGATGGACTGCCCTTTGCTGCCCACCATGTAGCCCGACACCACACTTTTAGACCTGTTATGCACTATCCTGGCTCAAACCCTGCTGAGCGTCCGATTAAAACACTGACGAGATCTCAATATTTAAAACTGGCCCAAAGCCCCGTCATAGCACGAACATTACACTTTACCTATCTCAACAAATGTGGACATCATGAATCTTTGGTCTAATCTCAGATCTTGTGAGTTATAACTCGGGAGCTCCTCATGCACAGCCAGCCAAGGATAACTCCCCGCTATAGTGACGTCACAGCAAAAGGGCGTGACGTCACCTAAATATGGGCGTGGTCAAAAGCGGCCCCATCCCCCGCTCTTCCCGACCTTGCTTCCCCCCTTGCCGAGGTTACCCACATGAACAATAATAATAAATCATAGATGTACATTATGAAAGGATCAATTATTTTCACAAAACTGCTCCTGTACGGCCTTTTGCAAATCCCCTGCTGGAGAGCCTCTTGACGAACGCACGAATCGTGTTGGTTATTTGCACATACTTCACCATGAAAGTGAGTATGGGTTGGTAAAGGAAAAGGAGGAGCATTAACGTACAAACAAAAAACTATTTTACTAGAATGCCTTCTGCTTCCCATCATGTAGCCTGTAACACCTGGTATGCACTATCCAGAATCCAACCTCCTTAACGTTAGATGGAGACATCTGGCACATCCCCAGCAGTTTTGTCCACAGGCTCAACATTTAACACAAACACACATCCCTAACACTAACGTTAAACTTTACCTATCTCGACGAAGGTAGACATCGTGAATCTTTGATTTTTTCTCGAATTCAGAGTCAGAAGTCAGGAGCTCCTCGCGTGCACAGGCAGCCCACGATAAAGTCCGACCCAGAATGATGTCACCGTGACGTCAGTTAAATATGGGCGTGGCCTGGATGTGGGTGTGGCCAACAGCGGCGGCTTCCCCGCCCCCCGCTGCCCCTCCCCGCAGGTTTCTCTCAACCCTCAGTGCGCATGCGCGGGCGGCACGTCTCGGACATCGCCTTCAGCGGCCGTTGGCGACGCGGTGGTCGTGGCGGGAAAATTAATTTAATAAAACTTCTCCGAATAACCGCGACCTTTAACTACCCTCACGGATAATCCACACGGATCTCTGGACGGCAAGGCGAAGACGATCAATGGAATAATCTCCGGTGAGAGACGGAGAGAGATCGGCAGGCGTGAGGGCGAGCCAGGTTCAACTTTGTTGAACGCTGAGCGCAGAGTGAATGGGGTTTATACTCTTTGGTTCTATTGGGTAAAGTCACGTAGGTGAAAATAACAATTTTCACCTACGTGACTTTACCCAATAGAACCAAAGAGTATGGATCCTAGCAGTCACGAAAGCTTTAAATCTAGAATTGAATGGGGTTTGCTTCACTCAGCACGCGGCTTGGACACTTCGGTGTGCAAAGTGTTGTCTGGTTGTGCCGTGTAAAGGAGGAGGACATTCAGTAAATGTCGTTGGTTTGTTAATGGGAGTGTGTGGCGCGGTAATGGACTGGGTACGACTTACAACACAAGTTCTGCTCACATTGCACGCTAAGGGTTAGCACGGCGATTACTACGCGTGCATTTATTAGTTATTGTTCATGTTAAAAGTAGTATTGATTGTTAAGACAATAATGTTTAGTATTTGTAGGAGAATCATTTCAATATTGTACAGTATAGCATTGTCCTGCTGTGTGGCTCTCACGTGGCGAGCATCAGTGCAGCAATATTCAGTACGTGGTTGTAATGCACTTCTATAGCCCCCTGCCACCAGTGCAGCAATATTCAGTACGTGGTTGTAATGTACTTCTATAGCCCCCTGCCACCAGTGCAGCAATATTCAGTACGTGGTTGTAATGCACTTCTATAGCCCCCTGCCATCAATGCAGCAATATTCAGTACGTGGTTGTAATGTACTTCTATAGCCCCCTGCCACCAGTGCAGCAATATTCAGCACGTGGTTGTAATGTACTTCTATAGCCCCCTGCCATCAGTGCAGCAATATTCAGTACGTGGTTGTAATGTACTTCTATAGCCCCCTGCCACAAGTGCAGCAATTTTCAGTACGTGGTTGTAATGTACTTCTATAGCCCCCTGCCATCAGTGCAGCAATATTCAGTACGTGGTTGTAATGCACTTCTATAGCCCCCTGCCACCAGTTCAGCAATATTCAGTACGTGGTTGTAATGAACTTCTATAGCCCCCTGCCACCAGTGCAGCAATATTCAGTACGTGGTTGTAATGTACTTCTATAGCCCCCTGCCATCCATGCAGCAATATTCAGTACGTGGTTGTAATGAACTTCTATAGCCCCCTGCCACCAATGCAGCTATGTTCAGTACGTGGTTGTAATGCACTTCTATAGCCCCCTGCCATCAGTGCAGCAATATTCAGTACATGGTTGTAATGCACTTCTATAGCCCCCTGCCATCACCAAACTCACACTGACCAGCGTGGTGAAGTATGGTAAATAACCCCTCCCCCTGGGAGCTGCATAGCATGGGACAGCTGTCAGCCAGCAATGGATTTAAAAAGGAGCTGTACTCCGCACACATTCTTATTCAGGGTAGGGTAAGGAACTTGGAGGTTCGGTACGCATAATGTGCTCGGAAAGTATTGTATTCTGTATGTGTGTTGAACCTCTTTCGCATCGTACAAAGCCAACCGTGCTCTTCGGAGGTGCGATAATATATAAATATAAGTAGTCATACTACTGTAATACCACTTAATATTTAGCATTCATTGTATTAGTAGTACGGTAATTTTTTTATATGCAGGTGTGCATGCCAAACGTTAACCAATGTTAAATGTTAAGCCTTCTCTTTTGAATACAGTGTGTTTTAAACATGGAGTTGTCTCCAGCTAATTCTTAAATGTATATCATTCATAATGTAGTAGTAGGCAGGTAGTGCATTTATGACACTTCAATTGTACATAGAGCTTGCAGGTGTGATGAAGGAAACCATGGGAAAGGCTGGAATTTTTGTTGAAAAAAGGACAACAGCCACAGTAGCTTAAGAGACCTAACGCAAAGTGGTCGACACTGGCCCATGCGATCGCGTTGCGACAGCGGACCCACTTTCCGCACACAGCAGCTCCTCATGGTGCCCCCCATACCAGGACCAGTGGTGACCTTGTAGCCACAGCCATTCCTCTCCCTGGTCCCATCCGGTCCAGGCATCCCAAATCGTACAAAATGTACTGCAACGGTGGTGAGACAAACAGCCCTTCGGGCGACAGCACGGTGACGGACACAAGCCCTCGCGGCAGCCTGGGCAGCACGCTGCTCCGGACCGGAAGCGGGGGCTAGCGCAGCCCTGTGGTGTGCGGAGAGCAGTGCTGCTCATAGGCGAGCGGTGCGCTGGACGCCTACATCGAGGACTTTGAGCAGAGCGGAATCTGTGCGTCACCGCTACCCAGGATACGTGCAGAGCACAGCGCCGCGCAGCATGGCGGAGCGGAGACGCGCGGAGGAGAGGAGGATGCACAGTGTGGATGAAGGTGGGTTGCGCCTCTCGCCACGCGAGGAATCGCTCCGTGGTGCTTGCACTCGAGTGGCTATCGAGTGTGCACGCGGTGCAATGGTATTGAAGCTATAGTAATAGGTTTTTACCCTTTTATCTGGCACAAAAACTGACACCTTTATACAAGGGATCATGTTTGCAGTAACCACAACACAAGTAGTCAAAATGCAAACAAAAAAGACAACTCTGATAATATGCACTGTCCTTGAATTTGATTGGTCCATACCCGAGATGGCTTTTCTGAGATCCCAGTCTCCACTGGTGTTGGACCAGAAGACGCAAAAAGGCGTCTTCTTATTCTTAGCGTCTTCTTGTTTGCATTTTGACTACTTGCGTTGTGGTTATCGCAAACATGATCCCTTGTATAAAGGTGTCAGTTTTTGTGCCAGATAAAAGGGTAAAAACCTATTACTATATCTTGTTACTGGCAAAGGAGGTCTCATAAGGTATCGAAGCTAGTTGACTGGAGGGGGGATAATTGGAGAGGAGAACCCCATTTATTTGCTTGTACTGGGTGCTTGTCAATTATGCTATGCTATCATGAATGTAATGTAATTCCCCTAGAAAAAAACCCTTAATAAGGTCTAAAGATACATTTTCGTGAGAGTCCCACACTGGGATGCTTGGCAAATTCCATTAATGAGTTCATTTTATGTCAGAGAAAACTATCCACAGTAAGCACACGCATATGAGAGGATAGCATAGGTCTGAACAGATAGGTCGGAGCATGCATTTCTTTCTCCTGTCATCTTCCAGCAACTTCACTGATTATTGAGTTTGTAAAGTTTGTGAAATCTAAGTGATCCTCCAACCTTTGTGTCAAAATTTGCAGATCCTAGACTGGACACATCTGAAGTTTAAACAATAACAGCTCATGCACTGATTTATCCCATATTCTCACAAACTCCACAAACGGATAACATCATTAGTTACTGATGGTGCAAAGTAAGGCAACATTGCAGGATTGCCGTTCAGGGGTCAAGGAATCTAGGGGAGAGCAAATTCATTGTGTACCAGTAAAATGTCTGTGGGTCTTACATTGCAGGTGGCATGCTGCCTGTGGAGGACCTCATCTCGGGCACGTGCAGCCTCACTGCTGCGCTGCAGCGGTCATGGCTTATAGCCCGACGGTCAGTCTAACCACGGACCAGTTCCTAGAGGCGCCAGTTGACGGTTCCTCCAAGTCCTTGTTCCGCTCGCCTGGCGCCCACCGAGACCTCGCAGTGTCGCACAGAGGCAAGCGGTCATCTCTCGGGGTCACCGCGCACAGCCTCGGCGCATCATTGGTGAGGGGCAATAAGCCAACTGAACGGTTGAGCTCAACAGCGAGAAGCAACAAGGCCCTGATGCCATTAAATGAGTCGGCAAAGCCCAAAAATTATTTCTTTTCTTACCAGAAGAATGTTTTGTTGTACTTACGGAGCAGTGAAGCAACTAGGCGTGAGCACTTGCCGAACGGCGGCTGTGCGACAAGTACCTATCCCAGGTGGTTGACAAGCCAAAAGGATGAGCTGGATGTGTCGGGGATCACGAGCATTCCTGAGCTCAGGTACCCGGCCTGGCTGCGTGACTGCGATGTGGACTCCCAGACCAGCAGCCACGAGACGGATACCAGCACGAAGACAGCAGGTGCCGCTCAGAGCCCGCAAAGCAGACCAAAGTACCCAGAGTGGCTCAAAGATTTGGACATCTCCGGCCTTACGAATGTAGCCAACGAGGAGCCCGTGTCAGAGGACCTTAGATCCCTAGGTGTGTGTGTGTATATATATAGTCTGTATATAGCAGATGACATTTCATATGTTTTCAGGTACATATTCAGTCTTTTCTCACAGAGACGACTGAGCGGCCACCCATGTGGTTGTGACGTGCGATGCGTGATTCTTGATGCACAGCCTCATTGGAGGAGCTGCTGAGCAGGGCGCGCATGGAGTTGGAATCCCCCGGCTTGGAGGCCCCCTCCCCGGGCAGCTTCAACACGGACGTCTTCCTAGGGGCTGATCGTCCCTGGGAAAACCCCTCCACGCCATTGTGAATTTATCTTTATATTCACACTCACGCACAGCATAGAGGCTGCACCGCCTCTAAGTATGATGTCAGATTATGAATGTTATAAGCTAAGCAGGTAAGCCTTGTTATTACTTGGATGGGAGACTATTTGGTAATAGCATATATTATAGATTTTGGCTGCTAGGTAACCAGGAGTTAGTAATACAGCAATGGAATCTTGAATCTATATCCGGAGTTTTGCATTTTACTCCCTCTGTTTTCACCGGGTTCTCCGATTTCCTCTCACATACCACTCGCTGATGAAATTTGCAAAATATCACTGCCAAACCCGCCTGAGACTTGGTGAGATTTTTCTGGCTTCCACCATGATAATAAGTCAACCAAGTAATTTTCTCTCAATCGTGTCTCTTCTCAGGGCCGTGTACCACCTGTCGCGTCTGAAAGAGCTGGTTGACACCATCAAGGAGAACAAGGATGGCTGCATTTTAAGGCGGTGGTCGAGGTTTGTACTCAGAAGGATACGTTCGCTTGGTCCTGCTAATTCATGGTTGTTAAACATCAATGGTACTTCAGGTGCTGTGGTGTGAATCGCAATTACTTGTGAACTTGTGGGGCCCATGGGGCACAGTAATTGCCCTGTTAATGGAAGTGCCACAACAAAGTATTGGAAAAATGTGATGAAGTTCGTTCAGGGTTGGAGTTAGTGAATGGTTGCAGCAGTATTTTGCACAGCAAATCCATGCAGACTCAAATGTCACTTGAAAGAGAACGGATATGTGAAAAATATTGTGAGCACAACTAAACTTATTTTGGTTTTATCCATTTTGGAAGGAGACTACTTTATTGGGAACATACATGCTAGTATTTGTGTAGTTATAAACATTTGGGAAATCACTGTAAAAGTACATTTGCTTATTTAGATTGCACTATACCTGTATTGTAAAATTTCAGAACCTTTTATGTAACTTGTAATCAATAAACCAAAGTTGCATATTGTATGCAACCCATGACTTGGATTGTTTTTATCATGTCTTGTTTAGCATGGTTGGTTATGTACAGTGTGAAAGAAATTCAACATACATTAAATATTTTCTGATATTTGAATGTTTATATTGTACATGTATATTTATTTTACAATAAATCTGAGACAAAGGCTTATACACATGGAATTGAAAATATTCAGCTATGATTTGTATTTCTCAAGTATTTTAAGAAAAGTCAGCGAGTCTCGTGACATGTCTTCACATTTGGGGGTGATGATTGTGATGGATATACAAGCATTAACCTGCTTACATTCCTAGAGTATGTAAGGTGAATTTGGGCATTCTGGGTGATTGGGTTTTAGGCCAAACACAGGCAGATGGTTGGGGATAGATGTTTTCAAGCATCTATTAATTATTCATCGGCATGTACTATCTTACTATGATGTAAAGTTCAAAGACATGGTTCATGAAGGGAATGGAATAAAAACTCAACTGTGCACAAGTATGGAGGAATTAATACTTGGAATTCAATGCAAAGATCTGGCCATATGGCGTTTACTGGGCACCAGGGTTGCCAAACAACACATGAAAGATGTGTATCAGGCACAGCCTCTGCATTATGAAAAAAATATCACTTCCTGAAGAAGTGCATTTTGCTTCTCCTGTCTTAGGTCACCAAAATAAATTAGAGCAAATTTGACTAGACTGACACAGGCAGCATTTATACTTGTGAAGTGTTCTCCTTCCGACGTGTGGTGTGTGTCGCACACACTGTCGAAGACGAGGTAGTTGCAGGAGACACCGTCTCTTTATTATCTTGTTCACACCAACTCCGGCCTCACTCGACCACGTTGCCATAGAGCCCGGCCTAGACACGACCCTGTCCGTGTTGCACCGACGGCGTCGACCGAGATGGCCAGCTACTGTCTGGCCACGCAATGATTGGGCGAATGCGGTGGCAACGACAGCGACGACGAGACGAGTCCACTCCCAGAACCGGCAGCCCGGAGCTCTCGCTCTCCGCTGCTTATATTATATTCTATATTCTACTCGGCGCGGCTTGGCTCTGCCCTATCCACGCCTCCCTTCTCGAACCGACCAGAGGGTTCCAGAGGCTTCCCTATGAGGTCTTCCATGACCCTTGCCCCAATTCCTCTGCCCGGCCGGCATACCCGTATATATGCTCAACGGCGTGTGTGCAAACTTTCCACTGCAGTTGCCGCTGCTGGACAGCAGTCAGCGCTGTGTCACTACACTTGTATGAACACAAGAATTACATAATCATGTCTACACTTATATGTAATGGGCTGAGATAGGCGCACACAACTTCTTGGGAGGCAACACTATTTATTAACACCAACACATTACACTTAACATAAATTTCGATTTAAAGCTTTCGTGACTGCGGGCTAACACCAATCCCGAATATCCGCCCCCACAGCCCTTTAAATAATCTCCAATACAGCCCCCCAATCGGCTATGCGTGTATGAGTGACGTCCCTGCCCTCTAACCCCCGACCCCCCCGTCCCGCGCGTGCGATTGGTGTGTCGCTCTAAAACTGACTCCAAATCCCCGCCCCGCAGCCCTTTAAACAATCTCCATTGCCCGGCATCGGCGGCAACGCGTGTGCGAAGGACGTCATTGCCCTCTGACCCCTGACCCCCCGTTCAGTTCGTGTGAGTGGTGCGCGGGGTTGTGTGAGCGGAGACGTCGCGTTTGAGTGGCTGAGAAGCGACGGATTGATTCCAGGCAGCCACGTGCCAGCCCCGAGCTATGCCCCACAAACAGGACCCGCGGACCCGAGGGGCTGCGGCGCGAGGAGAGGAGCCGGAGAGCGGCAGCCCTCTCACCGCGAGCGAGGAGTCGAGTAGCGGCTGCTCTCACTCGAGCGAGGAGTCCGGAGCCCGCAGCCCTCCCGAGATCAGCCCTCCCCCGGGGGGGGGAGCCGGGGGCCCGCGTCCCCCACAACTGACAACCTGTGTACCAACTGGCCGAGCGAGAGTTTGTGTGTATTTGAGCGCAATCGTGCCAGTGTTTAGCTGTACCAGGGAGTTTGGTGCAGCAGAGTGTTTCGGTGTAGGAGGGTGTCCGGATTGTGCCGGCACACTACCCTTCTATCCATAATGTCGTAGGGTGAGCTCCATTAAACGTTAACTCGGACCCCAACCTGTCAAAGCGCCTAATCTCGGAACGTGGTTCTCAACCTCTTACCTCACCCATGCTACGTACCTTTGAGACGTCCTGCTTTTACAAATGTTGATGAACTGGAGGGCAAAGGTCTGGAGGACCCCACATGGAGTCTGGTTTTTCACACCCGAGCCTCCTGTGACATTTCTGGAGGCTTCTCTGGAATCTTTGTCCCATTTATTGAGTGCAGATTTGGCTTACTTCTAGCTTCATCCCAAGACGTCATCCAGTTTGGAAATACCCGAAGGTTGTGGGAGTCGCCCCGTGCTTCAGTTTCTTTCCAACCCTCGCAATGGCTGGTTGCTCACCAGCCGGAAGTCTTTTGCTGCTTACACCACGACCGAGGTGTTGAGAGCAGCCATCTCGTGGCTGGTCGGCAATGGAGATGGTATTGTCGATTTGAGGAGCGTGAGTCTGTGGCGTTGGTGGTGCTGCTGTCACGGAGGCGACACGAGTTTAGGAAATTCAGTTTTGTGGGTTTCCTGTAGCGAGCACTGAAAGATCCTCCCTTCCTCTTTCTCCACCCTTGTCTCTACTGTCTCCATGTCCCCGTTCAACTCTTTCTACACCGCTTTCCTTGAATGTGCAGCTGCCTTTACGGCCTCCCCTCTCCCCTTCTCTCCACCTCCAACCCATCTCCGTCGTAATCTCCTCCCCTTTGTTCAGGCTCTTCCCTCTCTTCCTCAGTCTATGGATGGGGTTATTGTTTATCGGGCTCTTATACAAAAAATGGAGCTTATTTTAGCCTTTGAATAGGATTTTCTGTTTTCTTTCGGTAGCATGTTGCGTACATAGGGAAGATCGAGCCACGCCACCGGTTCCCATTATCAAAATCTTTGTCAACTTGTCTCCCTCGGTAGGAATGCCTTTCCTTCTCCAGCAAGCAATTGTCTTCTCTCTCTCCTCCGTTATTTCTTCCGATGCGCTTTCTTAATCTCGCTTGCTGTGTGTATCGGCTCTATCATTCAACAAGGGCAAATTAAAAAAATTGCTTTTTTTTTCCTGCACTGCTTTACCACTATACCTCCTGAGTGGGTACTCGGAGTTTCATCTAATGTACTATTTGATGAGTCGCTTCCACACAGCAGAAAGGCGGTAGCTATCCGAACTGTAAATTTGTCTTCCAATTTCGATAGATTCTCGAATTATTCTTGGGCAGTAGTAGCTAGTTTTGCACAGAATTTCAACATTAAAATCAACTGAGTGTCCTTGTTGGCACGTGTGTTCTGCTACTGCTGAACATGGGTGCCAACAAATAATACATTATTTAAATGCATGCCTATAAAGGGCAGCATACTTCAATAGGGATTACCATTGGTACGGCTATTTTAATACACAATAGACAGGAAGGACAAGATCAAACGGCTCTCATAATGCACATGCATAATGTACGTTGACTCGGTAATCTCCCCCCCCCCCCCCCCACTTTGCGCGAGAGTGTCACAAATCTGGCTGTCGCCTGATGAAGCTAGTTGTAATTACTGGCAAAACGTCGTACTCCGATTGTAAATGTTGTGGCTTGGCTCTCCAAAGTACCAGTGACGAATTGGCTTGTTCTGTTTCCGTGACAACCCTACTAGTTGGCTGTGTCGAGTGGTGGCGGGTTTTAACGACACGTTTATATATGTATGCGATCTAATCCAAAAAACACCTCTATGGATGATATTTGGCGCGAAAGCCTACATGTTAAACCAAAATTTAAAATATATACAAAATAACAATAATTTCTAGTTTTCCTCATTCACATCGTGATTCGTATGAAAAGACATGAGATGATTGAGACATGTTAAATCATAAACGTATTTATTAATATATATACAGATAGTCCTCGACTGCAATGTCCTTGTCCACGTGCAAACAGAGTTAGGATAGCAGCCTCCTTTAAAAGTCAGAGTAGATTTATACGCTGTAGAAGACAGTTGACGAATCCTCGTTGCTTGATTCCTCCTCGGATCCCTTCAGCAGTGAGTCGTCACCAGTCTTCTCTGCCTGCTCATTCTCCATGTGGCACCGCTGGGGTGGGTGCAATACGCCAGGAGACTCCTTATGCAGCGAGCAGCGAAGCAGGCCCATCTCTGCCTGCTCATCCTCAACGTGGAATTGAGGCGATGGCGGTGAGCTGGGGGCATCGGTGAGGAGGGTGTTACGGAGACGGCCCAGCTCTGCCTGCTGCAGAATCGTCTGTACGACGAAGCGCTCGCGGCGCATGCAGGCGCGCACATGGGATGGCGTGTCCGGGATGATGTATGCAATGCAGGCCTTCGTGAGTAACACCACGTGCTGCACACGTCCACACACAGGTAAAGGATTTTCAGTTTCAGGATTTGCATGTAAAGGGTGCTTACTTAATGTAATATGGCAGCATCTCAAAGTGCTTTACATCTCAGGTCAACTATTCCGGGGACCTGAAGCCTAGGGATATTATATTGTTACGTCGTTTTTCCCAATTAAATTAAGTCATTTGAGTAATTTTTGAACATTTGGCAAATTATACCGAGGCACTTTTTGAATTACTTAATGGGTTTTTTACGTTCACTATGCAGCAGGCAACATTTCTGATGTGCAGTTAATGCACCCACAGTATTCACCTGGGCAGCCGCAAATTTATCGCAACAATCAGCAAACACTTACACTCGGCCATGTCACCACTACAAAGATTCCCTGTGTAGCCTTTCACAGACTGAGGCAAGTGCATCTATGAAGGGTGGCACAGTGCCTGCGGGGGTGGTGTGCACCTTTATCTCGCCAGTGATGATTTTCACACACTTCATCAAGTACTCATTTTAAGACAGAATCAACTTAAGGGAAGCTCAACACTGGTTCTAATATTTTCCACTGTTGTTGGCTGTGGCCAGAAATAGTACTCCGGTCACACAGGATTGGTAGCGCAGTTCACGAACAACTACGCAGCCGCTCCCCTTCCCACACGCACACATGCTTACGTGTGACAAATGTCATAAACAACATGGATCGTCTGCTGCATGATGACAGAGCGTATTGTATTACCACTATTATTTGTGATCTCAGAAATACTGTGCAATTGTGAGGTGTAATAGCATTACTGGCATTATCTGTAATGACCCATTGACAATGATCACGGTTTGCTCTGCTGACCTTAACAACTGCTCACAGATGAGTCTATACGATGGTGCAGTAGTGTAAGGCTTTGTTCACTAGACTTGCAATCCAGAGGTCGCGGGTGTGAATTGATCTTTGATCGTGGCAGTGTAAACAATGGTGAAAGTTTTTTTTTTACATTCCACTGCCTCTATCCACCTAGCAGTGTAAATGGAATACATCCAGTCAATTGGTCGGCTGAGTTTGGTGCTGTTCAGTGCGGGAACTCCCAGCTCTTCCCAAGACGTCTGACCAGTGTGGAAGAGCAGTTCAAATACATCTTAAGGGTCTCTCGTGAGCTCCCTATAGCAGGAGCCCTTTTGCCATCAGTGACATGAGCAAGTAATTGGAGGGCTGTACCTTTATCTTTCAATGGGTTTATGAATGTGTGTGTGTGCATGTTGATGTGTACCTGCATGGCAATGACGAAGGCCAGCTTTGCCGTCAGTACTTGCCAGTACTGCTTGGTGACGGAGTAGGCTTGGGGATGATCCGGCGGGTAGCGATAACCTGGATACCTACACACATACAACCACAAGCACGCATGGACTATATTGAGAAAAGTGCCTCGAAAGTAGAGTTGGCGCTAAATTGAACAAGTGGTTTTGTACAAACGGTATATGCGTTCACAGCCCTTGAAAAAATCCGCTTCTGAAAGAGGGCCTTCCCACAACGTGCAGCTTGTGGGGGCTCTATTGACCATGGTTCACGCTGGTCCGTACCAGGTTGGTGAAGGTAGGGAGTTCAGATAATGGGAGAACAATATAGCACAACTATTAATTTTTCTGAACTACCCACTGCTGACAACCTAGCTCCAAAGTCGCCTACTGCACCTGCATTGTGCATGGTGTTCATCAATCTAAGCACGAACAAGGCTCAAGCCTGCTTGACTTCCGGAATCTAAGATTAGCTGTATTCGTGGTGATTTGGTCATAGTCAAGTAAGGTTATATTAAATATCGATCAATATGGTTATATTGATTATAGTTGTGTATGCCAGCAATTCAAAAACGTTACAGAAAAGGGTTGGTAGATCGCATCAATTTCCTAACTAACTGTGTGGTGAGGAGACCAGAAGATGGCTGTAGAGCAAGTGGTTTCATGTCTGTGTGGACCTTTAAGCTTCATTTCATTACCATGGGTTCTCCAGGACCTCTTATTGCATCCCACATGCATAAAACCACCTTAAACTGGAATCCCAATGCACGGTCTTCCTGAAAAGGGATCTTGAGACTCAATTAAGCAGTCGTGGATCGATAGATAGATAAATAAATAACATTACTCTTTAGCAGGGTAACAATGAGCTATAATTTATATCAATATATTATTATATTTCTCTAAGTGGGACTTTGGTTGTGAAGCCATCCCACCCGTACCCACTGCTCCCCCCCTCCAATTCCCCCCCCACCCCCTTTACTGTCCCCACCCACCATGCACACTCTTCCCCCAACCCTACCACAACCCCTTACTACCCAACTAAGCCAAACCCTGTGTCCAGGGTAAGGGGCAGGGCCTAAACAGAGGTGGGGCCTAGGGGAAGTGTGGGTCTTAAAAGGAAAGTCACGGAGTGAAAAGAGGAAGAGAACCAGACTAATCAGGAAGGGGCGGAGCCAGGAGGACGCCACACCCAGAAGGATGTCGCATCTACCTGGACAACACACCCAGAGATCAGTGCATCACATTCGCAGGGACGGCACCCCCGATAGCTGGGCATGACACTGAATGGCACAAACCTGCAGGTTGTGTGGATTGCCGGATCAAACCAGGCTGGCAGGATGTTGGGATGATTTTGCTCCTTGAAGTCGCTGATCTTGAAAATTGAAAGGCTGTCCTCCGTGTACCCATGCATTGTAGGCGAACCTGTGCCATACTCTGCTGAGTATCCATAATAATACACCAGGCGTGGGATGATGTCCGTTGTGAACGCCAAGATGCATGACTGTGGAATTAGCATACGGAGGCACAGCGATAGCGGTCACTGAGCATGCAATGATTTGACCAAGGCTTCTGAACATCTTACCTTGGCAATTACATTAATTTTCACAAATACAATTTGGGGGGTTGCTGCCAGAGTGAAATGGTTACCATATAAGGACTTGCAATCTGGCAGTCGTCAGTTCAGTCTCCTGACACAACAGTTGAAGCAATGGATCATTTTCTTAAATCTCCCCCACCTCTGTCCAATTAGCAATATAAATGGGTTCATCACTGTTTTAGCGCAGGTAATTCCACATCTTACAACATGTCTGGTCATCATGGAAGAGTAGGCCAAATACCGTGTAGAGGGGTTCTCTAGAGCTACCTTTAGTTGAGGCCCTTCTGCCAGCAGTGACATGAGCAAGCAATTGCAAGGCTTTACCTTTTGCGATTTTGGGAGAGAGTGGATAGGAGCGGTGGTGCAGTGATTCATGCACTGCACTTTGAATTCAGCACACATGCAATTGACTTCCAGCTACGACTAACATCAGTGACGAGTGATACCCGAACCGCTCCTGGTTCCCCACTACACCTCTTCTCAAACCTGCCAGGACCAGAATGGTGAAGTATGGTAAAAAGAACCCACACGGCTAACATGACATGTTATGTCACTCATAAGATGGGATATTGAGCGAGAAAGCGTGCGGACAATCTGGCGACTTACATTGGTGATTACAGAGAGGGTGGCAACGATACTCAGAATGTCGGCCCAGGCTCCAATTCCTCTTGCTTGCGAAACCACAGGCCTCTTCATCTTTGTTACGAGCTTCCACGCGTCGACCCGCACTTCGATGATGTTGTTGAGCAGTGCGAGCAATGGCGCAAGTGGAAATGATGCCACGAAGAGAGTGGCAAACCCGAATATGGATAACTGGGGTATATTTTGAGAATGGGTAGGGGGGCAAGGATAGGATAATGAGTGAAACAGGATATAGACATACACTCTTAATGCTGTTATGTTGTGATTACTTTAAGCAAACAAAACATGTTTTCAATGCATTGAATGTGTTTTAGTCAAAGGAGACCCCAAAATATGGTCACATTTTCGTGTCATTTGTTCACAAAATTATCGTGTCCATTACATTGGCCACTAAGATGCGATCAGCCACTACCATCTTTAATGCTCAGCTCTGGTTCACCTGGGTTTCTTTTGCACCATTTTCCACCACTAGGTGGCTATAATAACTAGATCACATCCTGTATTGAGGACTCCATTAATCGTACCACACATTTTTAGGCATATGCACTGTGGCTGAAATGCCAACAAATCACAGCAGTTAACCACAGTGGACATGATGCACAAGAGTTTTAAATAAATAGTAAGGGGGAAAAACGTCAATCCAAGCTGACCAATGTAGCTGCATTGGTTAGCAGACAAGAGGAGCAAATATGTGCTCCTATTGTTTCTAAAACTTAACTCCGTACATATGCACATATGCGCATGCTCAAAGACAATTGTGTTACAGTATATCCATAGATTGGTGCCTATGGCCAAATCACCCAGTATGCGTCAGATTTAATCAGATCCCAGAAGTTAAGGAGAGCTGAGCCTGAAAATTGGTTCGATGGGTGACCATGCAATAGTTATTGTGGGGTTGTGAGCAGCAGAGGACAGTGCAGCAAATTACATTGTTGTATTGTACATCTAAGCTCTTACATCTGTGCTCCCTGCCTTCAACAACCCGAAGTGTGGGTAATTTCCCTCCCACAACAATGTCCGACAGATACACAGGGGCCGTCCACACGTGCCAATATAATCAAATGATACCCAATTGTGTCATTTTTTATAATAAAGTAAAGCGCGTTGACTTCGTAGTGTGATCCTCTGAGCTCATTGTACCCATCTCGAGGTATTCATCAAAGAGTCCAAGTGGGCTCTGGGGCTGTAGGTCCAAGTGTTTGCTGGAAGAAGTGTTTGGTAACTGGATAAGACCATCAATGAGAAGCCAGTTTAATCGTGGTTCGGTGACAGAAAACCCAGAGTTTCACGGTTTAACCCAACATCCGAGCAGCACCACATCAGATCTCTAGACTCCTCAGCGCAGGCATACAGATATGGTCAACATATGCGTACATTAACTAATTTGTGAAATTATGAATTACATCCAAATGAAATGTAGTGTGTGCATTACTAGGACGTACCTAAAGGTGCCAGGTTGGATTCATCCACCTTGGGGATGCTCTGCTCCACGCAGCCTCCTGCTTCCGTGCAGTCCATCCTCTTGATGTCCGAATTCTGGCTGTTGCTACTGCTGCAATTGGTGACACTGGTGGTGGTCTTCTTTCTTTTAATGGACTTAGGTCTACTTCGCTTTTCCTTCTTCTGCTGCAAGGTCATCAACACTTTCATGCTCATAAAAGGATCGAGAGCAGCGTATGGTTTATTCTCACTGACTGGTGAAGCAGTTTGTTGACGTGGAACTAGGCCAAAGCATTCAAGAAATTTGGATTTCATGTCATTTATCTTAACGCCGCTATCTTTTGTCGAAGTGTAATCATGTTCAGGCTTCGGTCTGTACAAGAACTGTGCGTGAAGACTTTCATGAGTTTTCAGGATTTCAATAGGACTTAAAAATCCGCAGACTGAGCACATCTCATAGGGCGATGGTGGATTCAACACCGCATTGGCAAAACTGCCGTTATTCACCAAACCTGGTGCACCCTTTATCATATAATCCTTTTCATGGGGCTTCATGTGCCTTTTTAATTTTCCTGGCTGATTAAACCTTTGTCCACATATGCCGCACCATTGCTCACGGGTCTCCTTATGCGTTCTTACGTGGGCTTCTAGGCACCATGCCAGTTGGATTTTTTTCCCACAGACGTCACAAGAGATACGTTTTTTCGCTCGTGTAACTCTACCGGATTGAGGTGGGGTTGAGACGGGTGCTGGTGAAGTGCCATCGATGGTGAAGGCAATTCTCCCAGCACCACCATGACTCGCAGCGGAGTTGCTCTCGCACATCTGAAACAAAAGACAAAGGTCACGCGCATGACACCCGTGTTTATTCTCACTGACTGGTGAAGCAGTTTGTTGACGTGGAACTAGGCCAAAGCATTCAAGAAATTTGGATTTCATGTCATTTATCTTAACGCCGCTATCTTTTGTCGAAGTGTAATCATGTTCAGGCTTCGGTCTGTACAAGAACTGTGCGTGAAGACTTTCATGAGTTTTCAGGATTTCAATAGGACTTAAAAATCCGCAGACTGAGCACATCTCATAGGGCGATGGTGGATTCAACACCGCATTGGCAAAACTGCCGTTATTCACCAAACCTGGTGCACCCTTTATCATATAATCCTTTTCATGGGTCTTCATGTGCCTTTTTAATTTTCCTGGCTGATTAAACCTTTGTCCACATATGCCGCACCATTGCTCACGGGTCTCCTTATGCGTTCTTACGTGGGCTTCTAGGCACCATGCCAGTTGGATTTTTTTCCCACAGACGTCACAAGAGATACGTTTTTTCGCTCGTGTAACTCTACCGGATTGAGGTGGGGTTGAGACGGGTGCTGGTGAAGTGCCATCGATGGTGAAGGCAATTCTCCCAGCACCACCATGACTCGCAGCGGAGTTGCTCTCGCACATCTGAAACAAAAGACAAAGGTCACGCGCATGACACCCGTGTCACGAGTGTACTCGCACAGGCATACTTGAGGTGACATAAGATTCATATATACTATAACTCATTATACCGGAACTCCACAATATTGCAGTTCCTATCATGTACGATTTTACCCTCTTATCCACCCAAGTAATATTTTGTTTCTAAACAACAATGACTAACTACCTCCATTTTCCTAATGTTACCCACCAAATAGGTCTTTCTGTATATACACACCAACAATATAATGATTGCACCACACGTTCACTCCACTATTCACAACACTCTGACTCGCAATCTCCATGTAAGATTGTAATATCATTTCTGTATGAGGGCCCGTCAAGAAGTTTTGGGAATGGACACTTTTTTACAAACAACTACGTAAATTAGTCTTCATTAAAAGTACAGGATAGTACTACTAATGGCACTTATAAGGGAACGTCATTATCTCTCATGCTAATTATTACAATGTTAACTAGTTACCCAGGAAAGCTTCATTGCGTCTAAGTACTGCATTTTCAGAAAGGTCCCATTGCATTGAGATGTTTGCGTGAGTGGAACCCAGAGAGACCCCACCTTGCATATTGCGAAATAACACAACTCCACACAGATGGATTCAACCCACAAGCTCAAAGCATTCCCTGTTCAACAAAGTACTCAGTGTAATGTTTAATATAATTTATTTGGTAATATACAGTATCGTAATTGTATAGTGAATCTACAGCAGTGAGGTATACAGTAGGGTTGGTAATCTAACGTATAGGGTAGTGTATAGTAACGCAGTGTATAATTCAATGTTCGGGTCTGTCTATGGCAGTTTATAATAAAAAATATTATTTGGAGGCATATTATAATATTTTTTGCGACATAGAAGTGTAATGTATAATAACTTATTGTTAGTAGCTCAGCTTAGTGGAGAATATATTGAGTACATTGATTATATTGATGTATATTCTTAGTTTTTTCGGTAAAGTCACGTTGAAGAGAAACAAACAAAATAATATAATATATATAAAACAATAAAAATTGTCACGACGTTTCAACTCAAACGGTCATCTTCAGGTCTTCAGGTGTGAAGATGACCGTTTGAGTTATGGTCGAAACGTCGTGAGAATTTGTATTGTTTTATATATATTATATTATTTTGTTTGTTTCTCTTCAACGTGACTTTACCGAAAAAACTAAGAATATGAATTACTGCAGTCACGAAAGCTTTAAATCAAAATTTATATTGATGTAGTTTATATTTAGTTCTTTCACATCGGTTTATTGTATGATAGTTGGGTAGTTGCAGTTCTTTAGCGTCAATATACTAAATGCCTCTGTTGATATGTAAACTCTGACTTTAACATAGCTACTTCTGTCACCAGTTACATGCTAATTCCTCACATTAACATCATGCTAATCTCCCAGTTACATGCTAATTTCTGACTTTAACATCCTGCTAATCTATCACATTAACACAGCTACTTCAATGCTAAATTCTTCTGTTGATATGTAAACTCCTTTGTCAAGGAGCTCTGCTCCTCCCACCCAGCTTAAATACGCTGCCAAGCTTAGCAGTGTTCATTGGAGCGCTGTCTTTCCGACAGTTCTGTTTCTTCACCTGAGGAAGGCTACTTGTGTTGTGGCCAAAACGTTGTGAGAATTTTATTATGTTTTGATTTTATTATGTTATTATTTCCCTTCTACGTGACTTTACCGAAAGAACCAAGAAGATGAATCCCTGCAGTCACGAACGCTTTAAATCGAAATTTATTCAAATCAAGTTGTTTTATTTTTACCACGGTACTTTATGGAATCCTCAAGAATTAATGCATTTTTATAAGTATTAAACTATACTTGAAGATGTGTGAGAATGTAATTCTGCAGATGCAAGCACAGGCAAACTCGTATCTGCATATGCAAGTTTCTGGGCCTCCTCACTTCACCAAACCCGCATTGACCGGCATGGTGAAGTATGGTTAAACAACTCCCACGAACGACATGGTGTGGGGGAGGCCTCTATCAAAACGCTGGATCGACAAAGGGCTGATACATGTCACGACATTGTACGTTAAGACCGTTCTCTCGTCAGCACAAGCCGTCTATGTGGACAATAGAGGGCACGACACACGTGTACACGATGTTTGTGTGCGTATATTCAGCGTGTGTATCACGTCATAATTATATAAGGTCGCGATTATGCTCAAAACGAACCAAATGTATAACATCACGAATAACTTTGGAGGTCTCCAGAGCCTGAACAATATTTGAAGTAGACACTGACCCTTGTCACGAGTTCTTATGAACTATAAACTAAACTATAAACTATTTATATTTACCAGGTAAGGCCCACTGAGCTATATAACTCTTATCAGAAGCGACCTGGACACAAATGATAGCTCAACAAAAGTGGCTTATCATGTGGACATTTATAGCAGCCAAGTACTCTGAACTCACGTTTCTAAATGTGGAGGGGAAAACCGAAGGACCAGGAGAAGAATCTACGTGACCACAGGGGAAAAAAATAAACAAATACAGAGCAGGCGTCAGGGTCTGGATGGAACCTCCACGCTGCTGTAGGCCTGGCGAGGTAGTTAACATCTCGACACCGCGGCGCCCCTTATTAAAAGCTTAGCCATGTCTAGCAAGGTTATTGACTCATTTCACTCGACTCACGGCACCACAAGTAATGTATTAAACAAATAAAACTAATAAAGTAGAGAGGCGCTACTTACATTTAACAATGTTGTTGTTAACTTTAAAAGGAGCGCGCTTCTCTCTGGCTTGCAGTCCGGTGATCGCGGTCTCCTTTGCGCTTGGTCAGCGCAGGCGTCACCCAGGGTGACACTCCACGTCCCCTTTGTTATTGCACGCCCCCACGTAGGCTCGAGACTCCTCCTCCCACTTCCTGGATAAGCCACGCCTGTCGTGGCTGTGCCCCGCCCACTGTCGTGCAAGCCACACCCCCGCAGATCGGGCCAAGCTCACCCCACGGTGAAAGCCCCACATCCACAATCGGAATCTTTATTTACAGGCAGTCCTCGACTTACGAATTACAAACAGCCGCCCTTCAAACAGCCGCCCTTCAGAACCAACTGGCATGAAATATAAATTATTTTATATCGCCTGAAAACGCGAACTCGCGCTTGTGAGTGAGTGCGCGTGAGTGTGAGGAGGGGGCACAGGTGGTGCATCAGCCAGTCATCTCAGTCATCTCAGTCAGTCGACCAGTGGCACCCTTGGGTCTGCCCCGTGACCTCATGCCAGCGGGCGTTTGACACTTGACGTAGCCTCAAGGTGCACATGGCCTGGCACAAGCGTCGTGGTGACGTCACCGACACTTAGTGGCGAATGGCGGTTGTTGTTGTTGTTGTGAGACAGTGAGAGAGTGTGAGGTCGACTCAGCCTCAGATGAGTTCCTGGTGCGGTGTGGAGTGAACATCGCTACTGGGGGAGACAAAGGCGACCGTGGAGGCGAATCCTCCAGGTGCTCACCGACACACTCACCATGCAACTCACCAACATCACCAACCCAATCACCTCTCAAATCACACCTGGCAGCATCTGCACGCCACGTTGGTGGCCGGCAGGTGGCAGCATCTATACGCCGTATTCTTGGTTATGTCGGTAATGTCACGTCGATAGAAAATACAAATAATTAAATAAAATTGAAAATAATAAAAGCTTTTATTATTATTTTCAAAATAATAAAAGCTTTTATTACTTTCAATTTATCACTAGTATTTTTAAATTTAAAATAATAAAAAAAAAATGTTTAATTAAATTCGATTATTTTATTTTCAAATCTACGTGACTTTACCGAAAGAACCGAGAATATTTTTCGATTTAAAGCTTTCGTGACTGCAAGGATTCATCTTCTTTGGTTCTTTCGGTAAAGTCACGTAGAATGAGAATAAAATAATAAATTGATAAAATAAAATAACAATAAAATTCTCACGACGTTTCAGCCACAACACAAGCGCCTTCAGCAGGTGAAGGGACGAGACTGTCTGGAGAACAGCGCTGGAGCGAACAAAGCCAAGCTCAGATCGCGACCTTTAAGCTGTGTGAGAAGAAACAGAGCGCCTTGACAAAGGAATTATCATAGAATTTAGCATTGAAATAGCTGAGTGATTAGCTTGTGACTGGTCACAGAAATGGCTATGTTAAAGTCAAAGCCTACACATCTGAGCTATTAACAGTAACTGGGTATACACTACACTAAATAATGAATACTATATACAACATGGAGTATAACAGCGCCTCGCAGCTGTCTCTCTACCCCTCCTCTGTTCCGACCATGGATGAACTCGTCCGTCTGAACGGGGCTCGTAGCTGTCCGTGGTGCTAAAGTTAACGGTAAAAATCCACCAATTTTTTCGCCATATAGCATTGTGATATATAACGACTTATTGTGTGGTAGCTTAGCTGATTGGAGAATATATAGAGTTTATTGATAACATTGAGGTAATTTATATTTTAGTTTTTATTGGTTTATTATGTAGTATTCATTATGTAGTGTAGTGTATACCCAGTTACGGTGAATAGCTCAGATGTGTAGGCTTTGACTTTAACATAGCCATTTCTGTGACCAGTCACAAGCTAATCACTCAGTTATTTCAATGCTAAATTCTCCTAGTTATTTCAATGCTAAATTCTCCTGTTTGATTTGTACTAGGTGCCTCTGTGAATGTGTATGCTTTGACTTTAACATAGCTATTTCTGTGACCAGTCACAAGCTAATCACTCAGCTATTTCAATGCTAAATTCTATGATAATTCCTTTGTCAAGGGGTGCCTCTGTGGATGTGGATGCTTTGACTTTAACATAGCCATTTCTGTGACCAGTCACAAGCTAATCACTCAGCTATTTCAATGCTAAATTCTATGATAATTCCTTTGTCAAGGTGCTCTGTTTCTTCTCACACAGCTTAAAGGTCGCGATCTGAGCTTGGCTTTGTTCGCTCCAGCGCTGTCCTCCAGACAGTCTCGTCCCTTCACCTGATGAAGGCCGCTTGTGTTGTGGCCGAAACGTCGTGATAATTTTATTGTGTCATTTTATTTTATCAATTTATTATTTTATTCTCATTCTACGTGACTTTACCGAAAGAACCAAGATTATGGCGTGTAGATGCTGCCATCTGCCGGCCACCAACGTGGCGTGTAGATTCTGCCAATTGAAAAATGAAAATAATAAATTGAAAATAATAAGCAAAAATCCAGATTCATATTATTGGTTCTTTCGGTAAAGTCATGTAGATTTAAAAATAATCAAATAAATTTAAAACAAAATAAATCGGAAATAATAAAGGCTTTTATTATTTTCAATTTATGACTTTTATTTGTAATTTTTAAATTGGCAGAATCTACACGCCACCTTGGTGGCCGGCAGATGGCAGCATCTACACGCCGTATTCTTGGTTCTTTCGGTAAAGTCACGTAGATTTGAAAATGAAAATGTAAGAATTAAATGAAAAATCATGAATTGTTATTATTAAATTTTGATTTAAAGCTTTCGTGACTGCAGGGATTCATATTATTGGTTCTTTCAGTAAAGTCACGTAGAAGGGAAACAATAAAATAATAAAAATATTTTAAAAAATATTGTTAAAATTTTTACTTTTCTTTTATTATTTATATTTTCTATCTACGTGACTTTACCCAAAGAACCAAGAAAATGGCGTGTAGATTCTGCCAATTTAAAAATACAAAAAAATAAATGCAAAATAATAAAAGCTTTTATTATTGTCAATTTATTATTTTAAAATCCAAATTTTGTTTCATTTTTTTATCTCTGTGACTTTACCGAAAGAACCAAGAAAATGAATGTGGGTTTTTTGCTTTAATTATTTTCAATTTCACACTTTTTATTTGATTTGATTTTTTTTTCTATCAACGTGACTTTACCGATAGAACCAAGAATATGGCGTGTAGATGCTGCCAATTTAAAAATTAGAATAGATTGAAAATAATAATCAAAAATCCAGATTCATATTCTTGGTTCTTTCGGTAAAGCCATGTAGGTTGAAAATAAAAATAATAAAATTAAATAAAAAAAATACAAAAAATAAATGGAAAATAATGAAAGCTTTTATTATTTTCAATTTATTTTAATTTTTTTAAATTGGCAGAATCTACACGCCATATTCTTGGTTCTTTTGGTAAAGTAACGTAGATTTGAAAATGAAAATAATAGAATTAAATGAAAAAATACTAAATCATGAATTTAACACGTAGGCTTTCGCGACCAATATTATTCATAATAAAGGTTTTTGGGTTAGATCGCGTTTATTTATAAATGTGTCGTAACCCTCCACCACCCGACACGGCCAATCAGCAAAAAAAGTGTCACGTTGACAAAAGACAAATAATTCACTACTTCAGCCCACCGGTGTGTTGAAGAGTTAATCCACATTAACTAATTCACTACTTCAGCCCACCGGTGTGTTGAAGAGTTAATCCACATTAACTCTTCAACACACCGGTGGGCTGAAGTAGTGAATTATTTGTCTTTTGTCAACGTGACACTTTTTTTTGCTGATTGGCCGTGTCGGGTGGTGGAGGGTTACGACACATTTATAAATAAACGCGATCTAACCCAAAAACCTTTATTATGAATAAATCATGAATTGTTAGTTTTTTACTTTTCTTTATTATTTATATTTTACCCAAAGAACCAAGAATATGGCGTGTAGATGCTGCCACCTGCCAACGTTGGTGGCCACCAGATGGCAGCATCTACACGCCAGATTATTGCTTCCTTCGGTAAAGTTATAATAAAATTAAAATAATAAATTGAAAATAAATAAAGCTTTTCTTATTTTCAATTTATTATAAAATAATAAATGCTTTTATTATTTTCAATTTATTATTTGTATTTATTTTTTTATATTTTAAAATTTCAAGTAATAAATTGAAAATAATAAAAGCTTTTATTAGTTTCAATATATAATTTATATTTTTCAATTGAATTGAATTATTTTTATTTTCAAATCTACGTGACTTTACCTGAAGAACCAAGAATATGGCGTGTAGATTCTGCCAATTTAAAAAATTAAACAATAAATTTAAAATAATAAAAGCTTTTATTAGTTTCAATATATAATTAATATTTTTGAATTAAATTGAATTATTTTTATTTCAAATCTACGTTACTTTACCTGAAGAACCAATAATATGGCGTGTAGATTCTGCCAATTAAAAAAATTAAATAATAAATTGAAAATAATAAAAGCTTTCATTATTTAAAATTTATTTTTTGTATTTTTAATTTAAAAAAATTAATTTTATGTTATTATTTTAGTTTTATTTCTATCTACGTGACTTTACCGAAGCAACCAAGAATATGAATCTGGGTTTTTGCTTATTATTTTCAATTTCTTATTTTTATTAGTAACTTTTTAATTTGGCAGAATCTACACGCCACGTTGGTGGCCGGCAGGTGGCAGCAAAATAAAAATAATAAAATAATAAATTGGAAATAATCAAAGCTTTTATTATTTTCAATTTATTATTGTATTTCTTTTCATAACAAATTGAAATTTTATTATAATAAAAGCTTTAAGTATAGCTTTTATTATAATATTAATAAAATATTACAATCAAAGTTTTTATTATAATAAAAGCTTTTATTATTTTAGGATTCTCCTCCACGGCGGCCTTTGTCTCCCCCAGTAGCGATGTTTACGACACACCGCACCAGGTACTCATCTGAGGCTGAGTCGACCTCACACTCTCTTACTGTCTCAAAACAACCGCAATTCGCCACTAAGTGGTGGTGACATCACCACGACGCTTGTGCCAGGCCATGTGCACCTTGAGGCCACGTGAAGTGTCGATCGCCGGCTGGCAAGAGGTCACGGGGCAGACCCAGGTGCCAATGGTCGACTGACTGACATGACTGAGATGACTGGCTGATGCACCACCTGTGCCCCCTACTGTGCCAACTTGCTGAGCTTTAGCCACCCGACGCTCCGCTCGTTTTTCTGAGCGTCGCTCCTCCGCCCTCCATTGTTGTTGGAGGGCGACTGCCTCCAACTGCCCAGTAGCGTCCTTCACAAGCCTCCTCCACAGAGGCTGATCTTGACACCGCTGGTACCAGTCATCGGCAAGTCCACTCAGCTCCACATCCTCCTGTACCACATCACTCCATCTCTTCTCAAGTCCGTGCCACGCCCGTTTAGCTCCATCAATCCGGCCGAACAAAAGCTGTTTGGGCATGCGGTGATTGGGCATGCGGGCTACATGCCCAGCCAACACAGCCTTGCCTGCTGGAGGAGCTCGTCGATGGGACTTTGTCCAGATCTTTCGAGAATTTGTGAGCTCCTCACACAATCCAGCCTGGTTAAACCTAGGATTGATCGTAGGCAGGCCAGCCTAAATGTTTCTAACCGGTGAAGATGCTGCATTAGGGGGGTCCACGTTTCGCAAGCGTAGAGGGAGGGAATGACTGTGGCCGAGAAGACCCAAAGCTTCATGCGGAGCGACAGACCAGGTAGCTTCCACACGTTACACAACCGATGAAAAGATAATGCCGCTCGACTAATTCGGAGTGAGACCTCTGTTGTTAAACCGGAGCCGATCATGAGCACACTGCCCAGGTATGGGAAACTCTCCACTCTCTTCCCAACTGCCCCATCACCGATTGGGAGTTGTGGGGGTGGAGTGCCCGATGGCACAAAATACCCAGGCAGGTGCTTCGTTTTGGTGGGGCTGATGGTAAGGCCCCACCTCTTAGTGGCACACTCCAGTTTCAGCAGCAGCACCTCCAACTCTTCCTCTGAATGAGCAGCAATTACCAGGTCGTCGGCATACATAATGTGGTTGACCAATAGGGAGCCATCCCTTGACCGCACCCGGGCATCGATCAGCCTCCCATTATATCTGTACCAGACGTAAATTGCTCTGGTACAGCTACTGAAGGCTTCACGAACTATGTGGTCGAAATAGATGTTAAATGTTGGAGCCAGAGGACATCCCTGTCGCAGGGAATGGCTCTGACTCCCGGCTACGTAGTTTTACCCGGGCCTGCTCACCATCATGAAGGTCCTTAATGAGTGTGAGCAGAGGGTCAGGGACTCTGAAAGCACAAAGAAAAACCCAGAGCCCAGGCCTGCTGATGGTATCATAGGCCTTGACCAGGTCAATAAAGCAGAGATGTAGGTCTTGTTGGAATTCCCTCCACCTCTGCTGTAGCAGACGGACAGAAAATATGACATCTGTGCAGGACCGCCCTTTCCTGAAACCGCATTGGGGCTCCGCAAGCCTCTGCTCAGCGCACCTAGCAAGGCGATGTTGAATAATCCTTGCCAGGACCTTTCCCGGCACACTGAGTGAGATGCCCCTGTAGTTGTTACAGTCTGTGCGGTCCCCCTTCATAAAGAGGGGGACCACCAGGGCATCCTTCCAATCCTGCGGAACCCATCCAGTGGCCCAGACTGTTGTTATGATGTCATGTAGGTCAGTCTACGCACAAACGCAACCCTCCCTCAGCATTTCGCTTGGGAGATCATCTCTGCTCGGTGCCTTTCCTAGTCTCAGACTCTGGATCGCCCTCAGTACTTCCTCAATGGATGGTACCTCAGCCAGCCACTCACAGGGGGTGACTTCCTCCTCTAATATTTGAGGCACCGCATCCTCAGCAGGGTCATCCCCATTTTGTCCCATGATGTTTTCCAGGCTGAGGGATTCCCCCTCCCCCAGGACCTCACAGAAATGCTCAGCAAATCTGCAAACCTGTCCCTGGGGTCGGAGATTGGATCACCCTTCGTTCCCCTAATGGTGGTGTAGTGGGTATAAATTGACGAATAAACTTCTGATGAGGCAACACGATATTTATTGTCTTCCTTACAAGTCTCTAACACAAAGGGTATATCGGTCCCTTTACCCAATACCTGGGGAGGTATGGCCTCCGGATTATGCGGGCCCTATCACTAGGTACCCCGTTACCCTTCGTGCTCCGGCTGGGACCCTAGGAGAGGCTATTTGACCTGACCGTACCCGGTCCGTGGGTCCTGACCACTGGCCTCACTGAGCTCCAGCCCTTAGAAGGACAACGGAGCTTGGGGTCCAGAGTCCTATCTTCAGCCCAGGTCTTCGTTCGTCAGCTTGCAGATGACTGAGCCAGACCTCTGAGAGGTCCGGCTTATGGTTCGTGGCTTGCTCCGCCCTAGCCACGCTTCCCTTCTAGAACGTTCTGGAAGGTGACATCATCCCCCAGTTCCCTCCTCCCGGGGCCCCGGGGAGTGTGTCCCAGGATCCGTTTGCTAGGGTTTGTCGTTGGCCCCTTTTTGGGCCATGGACATTAGCCCTGGCGTGATAGCGCTTCCGCCCCCTATTGACGATAAGGGGAAGCTACCAGCCCACAGAGTGGTGAGTGACGATTACCCCTACAATGGTAATAGGTGTGGCGCTGTAGGTTACTTTTTTGATGGAGTTAAATAGGGATTTGTGATCGTGGGCAATTGAGGCAGACTCCATCTCCTCAGCAACCCGCGACCACCACCCATCCTTGCAGCGCCTCACGGCTCTCCGATCCTCCGAGCGAAGGCTGCGGTAAGCCTCCTCATTCTCTGACGTGGGATGCTGTAGACGATTAGAGTGGGCCTGTCGCTTTTTCTCAAACATCCTGAACACCTCCTCTGTCAGCCAGGGTCTCTGGGGAGGTCTGGACCGCGTACACAAAGCAGCCATTGCAGCTGCATGAGTCACAGACCTAAACCTCGCCCATTTACCCTCGACATCAGGAGGAGTGGGGGACGATGCTGTCTCACTCACACTCACTCACAGCGCGAGGCCGACTCATTACATCTCGCGGAGGATCGCGCTGCGGAACAAAAAAATTTCCACGGTTTCAGTTTGCAAGCGCGAGTTCGCGTTTTAAGGCGATGGGGGCCGTCCATAAATGACGTCACACACCTGGGGAGGGGGGGTCAGACATTTGTGACGAGGGGGGGGGGGGGTTTGAGAAATGTGACGTCACGTCAAAATGCGCAACTTTAAATATAGACAACATGTTCTATTTATATTCTTAGTTTTTTCGGTAAAGTCACGTTGAAGAGAAACAACAAAATAACAAAATATATATAAAACAATAAAAATTCTCACGACGTTTCGACCATAACTCAAACGGTCATCATCAGGTGTGTCGGTTTGCATAAATTTATTTAGAAAACGGCATATTTATTTATTTATATATATAAAAATAACGTTTGCGTCACGCGCAACGATTGGCTGTTTGCCAGGACTAGTCCATCTATTTTTTGAAAAGAGGAGGGGGGAGACGAAATTTGTTTTTATGTATGCTGTCTGAAAGCCACTGTAAGCGTGAACAATCAATCAAGAACTGAAATGATTAATCAAATCTTTCCAATGATTGCTAAGATAGAATCCATCTTCTCGGTTGAAATTGTCTCTGTGTTTGTATATGTGGATAGCCTCATGAACGAATCTCTCATGGAAGCCAGATGGCTTACAAAGAACCTCCGTCTTGGAAAAGTCAATGGCATGTGAGCCTACTGAATTAGAACAATGATCTGCTACGGCCGAGGTGTTGGTCCTACCGTGTTTAAGGTCTGCTTTATGTTCACGAATGCGGTCCGAGATATGGCGTTTGGTTTCTCCAATGTAACTACTACCACAGAGGCAACTTAGTTTGTAGACACCAGGGTATTGTATGTCCGGAATCACATCTTTTACAGACGGAACCAGATCACGGATTTTATGTAATGTGTTGAAACGGACCTGGATCTTGTGTTTATTCAAGATTTTGGAGATCTTTTTTGTGATCCCAGCAATGTAGGGTAAAGTGATGGTTTTGAAAGGCTCCTCAAGAGGGTTCTTCTTCATGGTTTGAGTGATAGCTTTGCGGATTGTATAGTCGGAGTAACCATTAGCCCTAAGAGCTTGGTGTACGTGCTTGAGTTCACTGCTTATGTGTTCCTGGTCGGATATGCATTGGGCTCTATGATACAGAGTCTTGATGAGAGAATTCTTCTGTGATGGATGGTGGTGGGAATCCGGTTTCAGATAAGCATCCGTATGGGTAGCTTTCCTGTAGACAGAGTGGCTCATTGAACCATCAGGTCTCTTTTTAATTAGGACATCCAAAAAAGGTATCTTGCCATCTATTTCGACTTCCATGGTAAATCTGATGGCTGGGTGTATGGAATTGATGTGGTCGAAGAATTGGTCTAGAGCAGGCCGGCCATGTGGCCAGATGACAAAAGTGTCATCCACGTACCTCTTCCATAAGGTTGGGCGCAGAGTGGCAGTCTGGATGGCGTCAGTCTCAAATTTCTCCATGAAAATGTTAGCTATAACTGGAGAAAGGGGGGAGCCCATTGGGGTGCCCTCAGTTTGTTTGTAGAAAGTTCCATTCCAAGTGAAGTATGTATTGGTTAAACAGTGTCTCACCAGGGGGGGTACCTCAGTGTTTAGTCCTTGATGAACCAAGTCTTCAATGATTGCAATGGTGTCAGGTACAGGAACCTTGGTGAATAAGGAAACTACATCAAAACTGACAAGCAGGTCGTCTGGGGACAGGGAAATACCCTTGATTGTTGATACCAGGTGAGTAGAATTTTGTACCGCAGAGGTGGTCTTTCCAGTGAAAGGACGCAGGATTTCAGACAAAAAACGAGCTAGTTTGTAGGTGGGGGAGCTGATAGTAGAGACTATGGGACGAAGAGGTGTATCAACTTTATGTATTTTTGGTAAGCCGTATAATCTTGGTGGCCTGGCAGCAGAAGGTTTCAATGAAAACTGTTTAGATTGATCAATTAATGCGGTTGAATCAGAAATTATTTTGTTGGTTTGTGTGACGAGGCTGTTGGTGGGATCTCTTTTTATTTTTGTATAACTACCATCGTCGAGTAATTCTTTAATTTTGTTGTTGTATTCTATTTTATCCATGATAACAGTAGCATTGCCTTTGTCAGCTGAGAGAACTACAATATCATTCCTCTTTTTTAATTTATATAATTCAAAACGCTCATTTTTGCTGAGGTTGCTAGCTGGCATCTTAGCGTTTTTGAGGGTTGCAGCGATTTCAGATCTTGCTACGTCTGCAGCGATGTGACCCAGGCCCCTGAGAGCAACGTCTACTTGGGCAATTATATCATTAACTGGTATGTGTTTAGGTGTGACTGCAAAGTTTAGACCTTTAGCTAAAACGGATTTCAGACCATCGGAAATAGAACTGTTACTGCGATTAATTACGACTTTATTAACGTCTAACTTTTTGGTGTGTGGGTCCGGTCTTTTGTTGAATAGGAGGTTAAATTTGGAAATCAGGTTTTCCTTACATTTGGTCGACATAGTAGCAGCTGAAGAGGCAGTCATATTGTCTACATGTTCCCAATCCGATGTGGACATTATTGCCGTCAATGATAAGTGTGATTTGTAGAGTGTCTTGTCTAACTGATCTAGTTCTGTGCGTATAAGTCTGATTTTTTCTGAGATAAGAGCTAAGCTAGTTTTGAAAAGAATTCGTTTCGCATTAGAAGAAGTTACAGTAGCAGAGGTGAGTGTAAATGCGATTGGTATTACCCCAGAGTCGCGGCATCTCTTCAGGAAGGTGAGAGACTCGATCAGCTGAGCTTTCTTATCCCGGAGTTTGTTGAAAGATCTTAAAGTTATGTGAAAACCCTCCCCGTAGAGGCGATTAAATTTTGATTTAAAGCTTTCGTGACTGCAGTAATTCATATTCTTAGTTTTTTCGGTAAAGTCACGTTGAAGAGAAACAACAAAATAACAAAATATATATAAAACAATAAAAATTCTCACGACGTTTCGACCATAACTCAAACGGTCATCATCAGGTGTGTCGGTTTGCATAAATTTATTTTGAAAACGGCATATTTATTTATTTATTTATATAAAAATAACGTTTGCGTCACGCGCAACGATTGGCTGTTTGCCAGGACTAGTCCATCTATTTTTTGAAAAGAGGAGGGGGGAGACGAAATTTGTTTTTATGTATGCTGTCTGAAAGCCACTGTAAGCGTGAACAATCAATCAAGAACTGAAATGATTAATCAAATCTTTCCAATGATTGCTAAGATAGAATCCATCTTCTCGGTTGAAATTGTCTCTGTGTTTGTATATGTGGATAGCCTCATGAACGAATCTCTCATGGAAGCCAGATGGCTTACAAAGAACCTCCGTCTTGGAAAAGTCAATGGCATGTGAGCCTACTGAATTAGAACAATGATCTGCTACGGCCGAGGTGTTGGTCCTACCGTGTTTAAGGTCTGCTTTATGTTCACGAATGCGGTCCGAGATATGGCGTTTGGTTTCTCCAATGTAACTACTACCACAGAGGCAACTTAGTTTGTAGACACCAGGGTATTGTATGTCCGGAATCACATCTTTTACAGACGGAACCAGATCACGGATTTTATGTAATGTGTTGAAACGGACCTGGATCTTGTGTTTATTCAAGATTTTGGAGATCTTTTTTGTGATCCCAGCAATGTAGGGTAAAGTGATGGTTTTGAAAGGCTCCTCAAGAGGGTTCTTCTTCATGGTTTGAGTGATAGCTTTGCGGATTGTATAGTCGGAGTAACCATTAGCCCTAAGAGCTTGGTGTACGTGCTTGAGTTCACTGCTTATGTGTTCCTGGTCGGATATGCATTGGGCTCTATGATACAGAGTCTTGATGAGAGAATTCTTCTGTGATGGATGGTGGTGGGAATCCTCTGCGGTACAAAATTCTACTCACCTGGTATCAACAATCAAGGGTATTTCCCTGTCCCCAGACGACCTGCTTGTCAGTTTTGATGTAGTTTCCTTATTCACCAAGGTTCCTGTACCTGACACCATTGCAATCATTGAAGACTTGGTTCATCAAGGACTAAACACTGAGGTACCCCCCCTGGTGAGACACTGTTTAACCAATACATACTTCACTTGGAATGGAACTTTCTACAAACAAACTGAGGGCACCCCAATGGGCTCCCCCCTTTCTCCAGTTATAGCTAACATTTTCATGGAGAAATTTGAGACTGACGCCATCCAGACTGCCACTCTGCGCCCAACCTTATGGAAGAGGTACGTGGATGACACTTTTGTCATCTGGCCACATGGCCGGCCTGCTCTAGACCAATTCTTCGACCACATCAATTCCATACACCCAGCCATCAGATTTACCATGGAAGTCGAAATAGATGGCAAGATACCTTTTTTGGATGTCCTAATTAAAAAGAGACCTGATGGTTCAATGAGCCACTCTGTCTACAGGAAAGCTACCCATACGGATGCTTATCTGAAACCGGATTCCCACCACCATCCATCACAGAAGAATTCTCTCATCAAGACTCTGTATCATAGAGCCCAATGCATATCCGACCAGGAACACATAAGCAGTGAACTCAAGCACGTACACCAAGCTCTTAGGGCTAATGGTTACTCCGACTATACAATCCGCAAAGCTATCACTCAAACCATGAAGAAGAACCCTCTTGAGGAGCCTTTCAAAACCATCACTTTACCCTACATTGCTGGGATCACAAAAAAGATCTCCAAAATCTTGAATAAACACAAGATCCAGGTCCGTTTCAACACATTACATAAAATCCGTGATCTGGTTCCGTCTGTAAAAGATGTGATTCCGGACATACAATACCCTGGTGTCTACAAACTAAGTTGCCTCTGTGGTAGTAGTTACATTGGAGAAACCAAACGCCATATCTCGGACCGCATTCGTGAACATAAAGCAGACCTTAAACACGGTAGGACCAACACCTCGGCCGTAGCAGATCATTGTTCTAATTCAGTAGGCTCACATGCCATTGACTTTTCCAAGACGGAGGTTCTTTGTAAGCCATCTGGCTTCCATGAGAGATTCGTTCATGAGGCTATCCACATATACAAACACAGAGACAATTTCAACCGAGAAGATGGATTCTATCTTAGCAATCATTGGAAAGATTTGATTAATCATTTCAGTTCTTGATTGATTGTTCACGCTTACAGTGGCTTTCAGACAGCATACATAAAAACAAATTTCGTCTCCCCCCTCCTCTTTTCAAAAAATAGATGGACTAGTCCTGGCAAACAGCCAATCGTTGCGCGTGACGCAAACGTTATTTTTATATAAATAAATAAATAAATATGCCGTTTTCAAAATAAATTTATGCAAACCGACACACCTGATGATGACCGTTTGAGTTATGGTCGAAACGTCGTGAGAATTTTTATTGTTTTATATATATTTTGTTATTTTGTTGTTTCTCTTCAACGTGACTTTACCGAAAAAACTAAGAATATGAATTACTGCAGTCACGAAAGCTTTAAATCAAAAATGTTCTATTTAGTTAAATAAAACTTTTTAATAAATGTTTTCTCCTACAACATCAGAGTGCAGCGCCACATTAAATACAATGACAATAGTTTAAAGCGATTTGGAACATGTTTTATTTTCAAAATGAAAATATGGTTGGGGGGGGGGGGCAGAGCTTTGTGACGTCATACTTGAGGGGGGGGGGTCTGACTTTTTGTGACGCCGTGTGACGAGGGGGGGGGTCAAAAATCGCGTGGTGTCATTTATGGTCGTGATATATTATTTTTTATTTTATTTTTCCTACTTACGTGACTTTACCGAAAGAACCAAAGAGTACTTAGTTGGGTGGATAAGGAGTGAAATAGTAGATGATAGGATCTGCACTATTGAGGAGTTCTGTTATAATGAATCTGTTGTAATGAATCTTACGTCACCTTAAGTATGCCTTTGTGAGTGCACTCGTGACACGGGTGTCATGCGCGTGACCTTTGTCTTTTGTTTCAGATGTGCGAGATCAACTCCGCTGCGAGTCATGGTGGTGCTGGAAGAATTGCCTTTACCATCGATGGCACTTCACCAGCACCCGTCTCGACCCCACCTCAATCCGGTAGAGTTACAAGAGCGAAAAAACTCATCTCTTGTGACGTCTGTGGGAAAAAATTCCAACTGGCGTGGTGCCTAGAAGCCCACGTAAGAACGCACAAGGAGACCCGTGAGCAATGGTGCGGCTTATGTGGACGAAGCTTTGATCAGCCATGAAAATTCAAAAGGCATATGAAGACCCACGAAAAGGATTACATGATAAAGGGTGCAGCAGGCTTGGTGAACAACGGCAGTTTTGCCAATGCGGCGTTGAATCCGATAGTCACTAGAATCCGATAGAGTCACTAGAGTGAGAAAACGAATCTCTTGCGACGTCTGCAGGAAAACATTCCAACTGGCATGGTGCCTAGAGTCCCACATGAGAATGCACAAGACCGGTGGTCAAAGCTGCCACATCTGCGATCAAAGCTTTGATCAGCCCTACAAACTCAGAAGGCATATGGAGACCCACGGAAAGAACTCAAGGGGCGCACGTGGCATGGTGAATGACGGCATTTTTGTCAATGCGGTGGTGAAGGTGTGTCAGAGCTACTCGGCTGCGAGTCATGGTGCTGGAAGAATTGCCTTTGCCATGGATGGCACCAGCAACAGCAGCAGCAGCTTGTCGAGTCCTGGTGGTGAGGAGGCAGAGTTGCAGACAATGCCACCTTCTGCAAAGGGCGCACCTGCGTGCAACGAAGTTATTGCTATCACAGCGACCGCGCATGGAACGAAGGCGCCTGCTGGGAAACGCCACGCCTGACCAGCGCCCGTCTCGACTCCACCTCACTCCCATAGTCACTAGAGTGAGAAAACAAATGTCTTGCCAAGTCTGTGGGAAAGCATTCCAACTGCCATCATGCCTAGAGTCCCACATGAGAACGGATAAAGAGACCCCTGACCAATGGCATCTGCGGTCGAAACTTTGATCAGCCAGGCAAATTCAGAAGGCATATGGAAACCTACGAAAAGGACTATTGGGTATTTATTTGCTGTTCTATTACTGAAGCTATCAACAGAAGGTGTGTACCGGATTAATTGCACTTGTGGCAAATTCTATGTAGGGCAAACAGGATGAATGATCAGCACGAGACTAAAAGAACACCACAGAAATATGAAATGCTCACAAATACAACTGTCAGCAGTAGCAGAACACGCGTGCCCACAAAGACACTCAATTGATTTTGATAATGGTGAAGTTCTGTGCAAAATTAGTTACTACTGGCCAAGACTAATTACAGAATCTATCGAAATAAAAATAATTGTAATCGTTTGGATAGCTACCGACTTAGTTTCTGCATGGAAGAGAATCATCAAATTACCGTTTGTACGGCTATTTTAGTACACACAATGGACACTAAGTACAAGATCAATGGGCTAGGATAATGTGCATGTATAATGTACGTTGATTCATTAATCCCCCCCCCTACTTTGCGCTCAAAGAGCGCACAAGTGTTGTCATCACATCTACGCCTCTATACAAGGAATGAAACAGGTGGACTTCTCCCAAATCTTGCTGTTGCCTGATGAAGCTAGTTGTAATTACTGAAACGTCGTACTCCGATGGTAAATGTGGTGGCTTGGCTCTCCAACACACCACACACCGGTGTGCTGTACTAGTGATGAATTGGCATGTTCTGTTTACGTGACAACCCTTACTAGTTGGCTGTCGGGTGGTGGCGGGTTTAACAACACATTTATATTGTAATAGGTTTTTACCCTTTTATATGGCACAAAAACTGACACCTTTATACAAGGGATCATGTTTGCAATAACCACAAGACAAGCAATCAAAATGCAAACAAAAAGAGACAACTCTGATAGTAATATACATTGTCCTTGAAGTTGATTGGTCCACACCCGAGACGGCTTTTCTTAGAGCCTAGTCTCCACTGGTGTTGGACCAGATGATGCAAACATGATCCCTTGTATAAAGGTGTCAGTTTTGGTGCCAGATAAAACGGTAAAAACCTATTACTATATCTTGCTACTGGCAAAGGAGGTCTCATAATGACACATTTACATATTTACGCGATCCAACCCATAAAACCTGTATTATGGATATTTGTCGCGAAAGCCTACGTGTTAAACTGCCATGTATTTTTACGTCTATTGCTGTATTTTCTTATGTGCAATATATTTAATAAACCATCCTAATTTATTATATTTTTGTTTGTAGTTATATCATTGTTGCGCGTGCGGTGTGGTCAGTGGATATTGTTCAGTGGATCAAACCGAGACAAATATTTTTGCAGCAGCTGTAGCTGCACATTGCAACAGCGCATTCCGAATGGTGTAGAACGCATCGCCCATAATCTGTATCTGTGTGCAAACACCAGGCATGGTTGGTAAGAAACACGTTTGGTTTTAAATGAATAGAACTCGAGCTTCAGCCATATTGTTCATTATAGACCCCACCTTTGTAAGCATTAATCACGCAAACCTTGCGCCTGATTCATTTGAGTCGCTGTGCTCATGAGCAACAGGGCATTTGTGGCAAGGTGTTAATGTACCACAGATTAGCACGGTTGGATACGCACACTGCGAAAAAAGTTCAACACATATTCTTTGGGTCTTCCCGTAAAGTCACGTAGATAGAACAATAAAATAATAAAAATAAAGTGAATAAAAAAGTAAAATATATCACGACGTTTCGATCACAACACAAGCAATCGTCATCAGGAGAAAAATGAAGACGATTGCTTGTGTTGCGATCGAAACGTCGTGATAATTTTATTATTATTTCGTATTCACTTTATTTTTATTAGTTTATTGTTCTATCTACGTGACTTTACCGAAAGACCCAAAAAATATGAATTCCTGCAGTCACGAAAGCTTCAAGTCAAGATTCAAGTTCAACACACATTCATACATTTTGGAAAGCAAGTATCCTTGCACGTACAATGCACTGGACCGCATGTTCGTGTTAAGTGAGTCAGGGGCTTTGTCACTGCCTACCCCATGATATAAATAATCTCAGAGAATTCAATTGCAAGTGTGCAATCTCCCTTCCGGTGGACATCGAGGATGAGTCATACCCTGGCTTGCCAGGAGGCAGTGGAACACAACTGTGGAATCTGTTCCATCTGCACGGGATAGAACGTTGCCCCCTTGCTCACATTCGTTCGTTTTCTGCGAGTGTACTGGTTTCCCCCCACATGTAAACACTCAGTAAGTGGCTGCAAATATCGGAATGTAAAGAGAACCGCAGAGCTTGGGCGATTGTTGGGAGTGCCGGCTCACCGCCTGGCTGCTGTCTCCCCGCTCGTCTGTGGGAGACATATAGAGGTACTGAATTAGATTTATATTCTCTACATAACATGATTCGTATCTACACAAAGCACTCACCGCGTGGAGTACAGCAAATGATATTCCACGAAATAAAAAATAAACGTACATGACCATAACAGAAGCCAATGGGTACAGCTGTGCATACACATACAGACATATACACGATTCCTACTGATGGTTGGAACGATTCACCACTGCCGGAGAGTCAAGGAATTGTCATGATTCAGGATCATGAATGCAAACTGTCCCCGTTCTCAAACCTGAGTACGATTTAAAAGGTCAATGAACGCCTTTGTCGGAAGCAATTACTTCCCCATGTCACTGCGATGGGCAGATTCATGCCGTTGAGTCGGCTTACACATTGTCAGTAGACCCCCCATACACAAGCGTACGCATTTGGGTTAACCCCTCCTCCCCCCTCCATGCATACATACTAAAATTCATACTAACAGCTACACCACCACTCCCCACACGAGACGAGCACGTGACTCGGTGTAAATGGAGCCGGAGCGCGAATAAACGTGCCGATGCCTCAAGTACAGTTGCCACCATTTCCACGACAGAGCAAACCCAGGCACATTTCTCAGCGAGCCCAGGTCTATTGTTAAAACTGTGCTGTTCACGGTGATAAAATTCAACCACAGCTATACCCGGGGTACCAGATTTTGGCCCAAATCAATTCCTGCTGCCACCCGAACACTGTCCGGGGGTCAAACCCGGACAGGTGGCAGCCCCAGTCGCGAGGCCACATCTGCGCCGACTCACGGTAAACGTGTGCAGGGCCAGCAGGAAGAGCCCCGGGATCTCGGAGCGCAGCCACTGGTTCCACGCGCTGTCTCAGTCCACGTCCTCGCGTGACGACGACACTTCAAAATCACCTGACCGGAAGGAGGGGGGTGGGAAGGAGAGTAAGAAGGTACAAAGGGGGACCTTCTAACTCTTTCACAGCGACGTGTTCTTCGCGTGCGTCACCCTGCAGCCAACCTCTCTGCTCTCGTGTGTGAACGTGGGTCAGTTTGGTTTAATCGTTCAGAATGAATGGGGCATGACCCTGGCCCTTGTGCAATTTACTATTTTCCATGAGATAATACCAAACACATCATTCATGTGTGTGTGTGTGTGTGGCCTGCAAGCAAAACCTACATGCTCTCGAGTCATATATCGGGAGCAGTCACAGGTGGGAAAGCATTGCCGAATTCCTAGAAAGGCTCAGCTCTCTCCAACTTATGTTGAAAGCGTTTATGCATTAATTCTGCCCGTACCTCTTTGTGCCTGTGTAGTGGGCAGGCAAGTGTGGTGGAGCAGCAGGTCCAGCACACGGGGTGTCCAGCAGAGGAGAGGAACTCCCCGTGGCCGTGGCCGGGGAAGCAGAGGTCGGCGGCGCTGGGAGCGGCGTCAGTTGCGCGGCGTCTGTGGGAGAAGGCACAGGCCTCTGCTGAAGATTATCATCCGCAGACACATCACACGGCTTGCCAGACACGTCACACACTCGGCCCTGTGATTGTGGAGGTGAGACAGGTTCGCGCGTGGCAACGAATGGCTTGTCGCTGGACAAACATCGACGGCAACATCGGGAGAACGCGGCACGAACTCGTGCAGAGTTTCTGGCACCGTATGAATTTACACTCCTTGTAGGTATGTACGTTGAACCTCTTTCGCGCCGTACGTCAGCCAGCCGTGCTAATCGGAGGTGCAGATGGATGCAAATGAAGGACGTGGAGCAGAGGTTTCAAAATGAAAAAAAATTGATACAGAAATTACACAAGTCCAGGGGACGTCACCAAGGCCGTGTTATCCCAGACTCTGACAGAGCACAAAGGAAGATTGGCAATGACAAAAAATGGCTTCATAACTATCATTGTCAGGTGGCACACTTGCATCTTCAGTCGGCGTCAGTAATTTAAGAATGCATGCATGATGCGTGACACCAACTAAAATGGCATCGATGCTGACTAATCACATCCTCTCCAAGATGTAGAACTCAAGAGACGAGGATAGCCTCTTCCAAACAGGACTACCCTTGACAATTGAGTTGTCGCCTGGGTAAAAATAAAATGAACTAGGAGATTTCAACTTGGAAATCCAAACCATCGCACCAACAGTAATGGACGGAATCCTATAAGAGGCGCACACTGCAGGAGCTTCAGGTAACGTCTGTGTGAGAAGCATCTTCTCTCACTGAAATTCAAACAAAGTTGACAGTTAGACAGGACATGTTTTAAAACATCCGCAGTAAAATTCAAGTATGTATACCATTAAAGCAAACTATTTTTTATTTACCAGGTAAGGCCCATTGAGAGCTATATAGCTCTTTTTCAGAAGCGACCTGGCCACAAATTATAGCTTAACGAAGTGGCTTATCACGTGGAAATTTATAGCAGCCAAATACTATAAACGCATTACTTACAAATAGCTCACAAAGCGGTTATCCTCCCACTACCCTTGGGTTACCTCCTGTCCCGGTCCAGCCGAGACAGTCTGTGAATTGGCATCTGTGTTTGGGTGGCATGAATTAATTTGTACCGAGATCTGGTGTCGGTACTGTGCTGAACTTTACTACTGCATGGTTGTTGACAGACCTAGACCAACTGAAACATACAGTGAGGGAAACAAGTATTTGATCCCCTGCTGATTTTGTACGTTTGCCCACTGACAAAGAAATTATCAGTCTATAATTTTAATGGTAGGTTTATTTGAACAGTGAGAGACAGAATAACAACAAAAAAATCCAGAAAAACGCATGTCAAATTTTTTATAAATTGATTTGCATTTTAATGAGGGAAATAAGTATTTGACCCCTTCTCAATTATAAAGATTTCTGGCTCCCAGGTGTCTTTTATACAGGTAACGAGCTGAGATTAGGAGCCCACTCTTAAAGGGAGTGCTCCTAATCTCAGCTTGTTACCTGTATAAAAGACACCTGTCCACAGAAGCAATCAATCAGATACCAAACTCTCCACCATGGCCAAGACCAAAGAGCTCTCCAAGGATGTCAGGGACAAGATTGTAGACCTACACAAGGCTGGAATGGGCTACAGGATCATTGCCAAGCAGCTTGGCGAGAAGGTGACAACAGTTGGTGCGATTATTCACAAATGGAAGAAACACAAAAGAACTGTCAATCTCCCTCGGCCTGAAGCTCCATGCAAGATCTCACCTCGTGGAGTTGCAATGATCATGAGGACGGTGAGGAATCAGCCCAGAACTAAACGGGAGGATCTTGTCAATGATCTCAAGGCAGCTGGGACAATAGTCACCAAGAAAACAATTGGTAACACACTACGCCGTGAAGGACTGAAATCCTGCAGCGCCCGCAAGGTCCCTCTGCTCAAGAAAGCACATATACATGCCCATCTGAAGTTTGCCAATGAACATCTGAATGATTCAGAGGACAACTGGGTGAAAGTGTTGTGGTCAGATGAGACCAAAATGGAGCTCTTTGGCATCAACTCAACTCGCCGTGTTTGGAGGAGGAGGAATGCTGCCTATGACCCCAATAACACCATCCCCACCGTCAAACATGGAGGTGGAAACATTATGCTTTGGGGGTGTTTTTCTGCTAAGGGGACAGGACAACATCACCGCATCAAAGGGACGATGGACGGGGCCATGTACCGTCAAATCTTGGGTGAGAACCTCCTTCCCTCAGCCAGGGCATTGAAAATGGGTCGTGGATGGGTATTCCAGTATGACAATGACCCAAAACACATGGCCAAGGCAACAAAGGAGTGGCTCAAGAAGAAGCACATTAAGGTCCTGGAGTGGCCTAGCCAGTCTCCAGACCTTAATCCCATAGAACATCTGTGGAGGGAGCTGAAGGTTCAAGTTGCCAAACGTCAGCCTCGAAACCTTAATGACTTGGAGAAGATCTGCAAAGGGGAGGGTGACAAAATCCCTCCTGAGATGTGTGCAAACCTGGTGGCCAACTACAAGAAACGTCTGACCTCTGTGATTGCCAACAAGGGTTTTGCCAACAAGTACTAAATTTAGATTTAAAGCTTTCGTGACTGCAGTAATTCATATTCTTAGTTCTTTCGGTAAAGTCACGTTGAAGGGAAACAATAAAATAATAAAATATATATTTAGTATTGTTTTATATATATTTTATTGTTTCCCTTCAACGTGACTTTACCGAAAGAACTAAGATTATAACAAGTACTAAGTCATCTTTTGCAGAGGGGTCAAATACTTATTTCCCTCATTAAAATGCAAATCAATTTAGAACATTTTTGACATGCGTTCTTCTGGATTTTCTTGTTATTCTGTCTCTCACTGTTCAAATAAACCTACCATTAAAATTATAGACTGATCATTTATTTGTCAGTGGGCAAACGTACAAAATCAGCAGGGGATCAAATACTTTTTTCCCTCACTGTAGGTCTGGGTTTGATCTCCATAGTGGAAAAGGTGGCAACCCGAAAACTAACCCAAGCCCTTCCACATTTAACGATAAACACTTTCAAACCGAGTTCGCTCGGAAATGACCCCACTAAACTGCACAAATGTAAACGTTTGACTTCAGTGGTTCCTCCGTCGCGTGCGAACGATGAAGTGCACGGCCTCTCGTGATGATGACCTCACACCCGCATGGCTGCACGAAAGGCGGTGCTGACGAGCATGAGGCAGGTGGAAGAGGCAAAACGAGGAGGCAAGATTGGAGTGCTGTAGTCGGTGGGGTATAGTGGGGCCTATTTCCGAATGATTGATTTATGTAGAAATGAAATTGGTCATGAGTCCGTTACTTTGTAAACGTTAGCATGTATCTACTTTAATACCAAGTCTGCAGGGGTGGGAAAGATGAGGTCTGTTCATTCTGGTGGGCAAAGGGAATTTAGACACTCCAAGTTAAGTCTGGTGGCATACGGATGAAATGCACCTTACTAATGTAAATAATAATTATTATTAATCCTTCTTCTTCTTCACTCCCACGGTGTTTCCAACCAGGGTTAGGCAATGTAATTATCTGACGTGCTGTACACTTGTACAGTGTTACTGAATTATTGTATCATTATGAATTCAGTGCCCCTTCTGCGACCTTTCCCTAGATCCCCCTCTGGTGTATAACCTGGCCTGCTGACGTCAGGGCCGTAAGCCTCACATCCCTTTCCCTGCCAGCAGCAAGCGCTATGCTGTTACATTACGATTCTATGCCACTACACAGGGACTCCTCTACTTACGAACATTCGACTTACGAACTTTCAGAGATAGGATCAAACCTGTCCGTATGTCCAGTTTCCTGTTCGGACCGAGAGTCGCAAGTTCATGGTGGCATCTACATCTGCAGAACGTGAAGAACCAGAGGCAACTGTCAAAGCCATTCCCCGTGTTTAGTGTACAAGCCGTAAAACGTGTTTGAAATCGACGGGAGTAAAGTTGGACTCACGAACAAATCGACTTACGAACAGACCTCTGGAACCGAACTCGTTTGTACGTACAAGAGTCTGTATATGGTGGTCACTCTGAACAACACAGACCCAGCCTCCTTTTTACTATTTTTGGTCCATTAGGACATTACCAGATGCATCTTTCTGTGATAACGACCACACAATACACATTAGACGAGTCACAACAGGTCACGTTTAATAGTCTAAACTTGTCTGGAGTAAGTCGCATACGGTAGACATTTCTGCACATTTGCAGAATTACATGTCTATGATAAAGGAACCATGTGTATTGCATTACACAGGGGTGCTTGATCATGTGTGGATGCAGATTCCCGCAGCAATACAGGGAATAGGTTGTTTGCAGCGCCACTGATTAATCAGAATCTTTTTTATATCCTGGAGGAATCCGATGAGCTATGAAGATCTTTTTCACATATGTCCAGTAGGGGCGGGTCAGCGAGCTATTTCCAAAACCGATGAGAGGCAAGATGGAGAAAATGTTAGCAAATTGCTAAAAATACAAAGTACATACATTCCTGCCAATTTGTCAACAAATGCAAGCTTGGGCAAGGTAGAAACACAACAACCACAGCTCCAGACCACGACAAGACTCCACAAAGTCCCTCAATTGCATTGCATTAAAATTGAACGTTTAATGAGCGATATTTGAAATAGAGTTACCAAATGACAATATTCCCTTCGAATACCTGACTAATGAATGAGGCTAAGACGCTTGCAGTAATGTTCAAATATGCATCACAAGTCATTCAGAAGTGGTAGGCCTCACGTGACCACAGGGTACCACAGTGGCAATATGTTAACTACCTCGCCTGGTACGCAGGAGGCCATGGATTCAATCCGGACCCTGTCGCCTGCTGTATATTTTGAGGTTGCATGTCTCTCTCACTACATTTAGAATAAACATCACGCGTTTAGAGTATTTGGCCTCTATACATTTCCACGGGATAAGCCACTTCGTTGAAGATAACATTTGTGATAGCCAGGTTGCTTCTGAAAAATAGCTCCATAGCTCAGTGGGGCCTCAAACTGGTAAAATAAAAAATATTGTTCATATTCTTGGTTCTTTCGGTAAAGTCACGTAGAAGGGAAACAATAAAATAATAAAAATATAAAACAATACAATTCTCACGACGTTTCGACTGCAACACAAGCAATCATCATCACCTGATGATCATTGCCTTCAACAGCCCCCTGAGCAGCATGGTGAGGTATGGCCATACAACCCCCTTGATTAACACGGCATGGGGTAGGGAGATCTTCAAGCATGATTACATTTACAAAGGGCATTAAGTGTTCAACAAAAATGAGTACATGAAATCTTTGAGTAAACCGCCATGAACCAATTCAACAAGACGCAATCTCACCGACACACCACGAGTTTCACTGACAACCACTGTCTTTTTTGCAGGCAAACATCTTGGTCAAAGGCCACATCAGTGGCAATATCAGGCTCACGGATTTTGGCCTGAGCATCAGCGAGACCTGCCCAAGTGAGTGATCTAGCTGCCCTGTGAATGTGTGTACGTGTGTAGCAGCATGTGTGTGTGCGTGCCACAGTGTTTGTGGGGAGCGGTGGTGTTAACGGTTAGCACGCTGCGCTACAAGCCTGTTTAAGCTATATGGGGGGGGGGGGGTCTTTGTCTTCGTGCTGTGGTGGCGTTTTGGTTAGCACCGCTTAAACAAAGTGTGGTAGTGACACTGATACCCTTCAAACGTTACATTTCGTCAATCATTTGGCCAGGATTTCAACTCTCAACCTCCCAGGTTTGAGGAGGGTAGTTGTCAAACAGTAACCAGTAAACCGCTAACAATTTTCATAATCGATTGCTGGTATTGAAAGTCTGGAGCCAGTAGACAATCCCATTGGAATTTTCGTCGCGGATGGCTGATTTACGTGTGATTTACATGTGATTTACGATTGCAAATGTACAGATCTCATGGCAGCCCTAGGTACCTTTGTCCTCATTCCTCACTTAACCTTTTCCCGTTCCGAGACGTCTGCACGTTACAGGGTGGTGGTAGGCGTCCCCGGTTCATCACTGAATCTTGAAACGCGCAAAGCGGCTCGGCGTTAATTTTATTCAGAGAGGCGTCGCAGCGCCGTTGCTTTTAAAGAAGTTGTTACTCACCGCAGAGAACTCTCGCGACACGACAGCTGCACTCTATGATAGCTGGCACCAGTGTAATGAAAATAATTTACATTTCTAAGTGCTACCCAGCTGATACACGCATTTACGTGGGCGATCTTTGTCATTGTGCGTATTTTGAGTGCCATACGTGACTGCGTGTGCATACCCTCATCTATTCTGCACTTCACAAGTACAGATGAATAATGTGCAAGTGCCACCTTGTTTGGTCACCTGTCTGTCCGTGTGCTGCTAGGAGCTTGGTGTCTTGGCTCGATATGATACATGGCCCCCGAAATGTACTTTGGGCTCCCGGTCACATGCAGCGCGGACATGTGGTCACTCGGATGTGTGGTGGCCGAGATGCTCCTCGGGAACCTGCTCTTCAAGACAAGCTCGGAAGACCACATCGGCTATCTCATCCAGGTATCTGACGCGTAGGAAAACACCATTGCATATATATCCAGTTGGTTATAAGGTCCTGCTGTTGAGCTACAAGGCTGTCAGTGGGTTAGCCCCACAATACTTACAGGAGCTGATCCACTCATGTACACCAATGAGGTCCTTGAGATCTTCTGATCTCCTACTCAGTTTTCTGAGGTCAAGTCTCAATTCCTGGGGGCGATCGGGCTTTTTGCCAGTGCAGCTCCAAGACTATGGAACGCGTTGGCCTCTGAAAACAAGACAGAATTTTTAAAGCTATTTAAATCTCGCCATGAAAACTCACCTCGGTAAAATGGCCTATTCCCCATAGTTTTGGTCGTCTCATTTCCTCGTTTTGGTCGTCTCACTTCCCTGCTTTCCATACACGGGGCGCATTGGGATCATCGGATTAAATGCGCCTTACAAATATTAATTATTATAATATATACATACTGATGAATTCTATAATTTTTATTGTAACAAACCTCGAGCCCGATACGGCACCACCAAACTGGGCGTCATATTTCCCATGGGACCGTTCCAACTGCGCCATATAAAGGAGGAGGGAGGGTTTAATTCGAATTTGAACCAACGATGGAGTCCACGATAAACAACAACAGCAGCAGCAGCAGCAGGGGGTTGGTTATGACTGATGGCGCACGACGATCCACCAGCGTACAGACCCGCTGTGCAATGGCTCATGCGACAAAGCTGGTTACGTGCAGGGCTGTCGTCATCCTCTGGGCCTTTCACTGGTCAAAAAATGTCGCTCAGCTGCTGGTACACGGGAGAGGAGTGGACGTGTTCACTGCGTGATCACGCACCATTTGCATGAGTAAAGAAGTAAAGAGAGATTTCGGGATCATCGGTAATACCAGATAATCAGAGCGTCAGGCTGATGTCCTTCGGAATGATTACTATTGTTATGATTATTGTGGTTTGTTGTTAATCCCCGAGGCTTTCAGAGCCTGTGTTGGAGAGCAACGAAGCCGCACGTAGTAACCACGTCATCAATTAAAGACCAAATATGTATGCTTCGCCTGATGATAGAGATAAATATCTGCAAACAGTATGTACAAGAGCAGGCAAAGTTCATTGTACATCGACGTTTCAATGAGACAAAGAGCAGCGTATGTACGCTCTGTTCACTCGAGCGACGGACCTCATCCAACTCATCCCTCTTGTGATCTTGGTTTCAGATGTTGGGGCTCCCACCCAAAGCCATGATTGACGCCTCGACCCACAACATTATCTCCTTTGGTGAGTGGACAGGGGGGGTGGTGAGGTGGTGGTGTTGGAGTTCGTAGCTGTTGCTGCTGCTGCTGTCACTGCCCGGAGAGTCGTGGCCGTGCAGCCACGTGTCTCGTGCTCTGTGCTTGAATAGAAAGGCATGGAAACTGCTTCGCATAATTTAAAAATGAACTGTGCTTTATTTGGGTTTAAAAGTCACAACGGTCTTGGCAACGTACTCGTCAGTACGTGTTGAATTAGTGTGACAGTAAGGAGTCTTATGAAAAAAATACTTTAAAAGGAACGGTTATGTTTAGGTAGCAGAGTATATTTGGAAAACCTTATAGGGATTTGCAATCCAACAGAGGACGTGTGTATTAATTACATGGAATTCTGGCCATCACATTTTTAATAAAGATGAGTGGCCGTTTTTTTTATTTCAGCATGACTTAGCACAATTTTTAAAAATTGTGTGGCAGATGCGACGGTATCCTAAATCAGCATAGAACAGTTCTACCATAGTACAAAACAACCACAGAGAACAACCCTCCACACAAACTGTGGGTCCTTGATTGAGAAATAGATTATGCTTAAAAGCACGCTTGTACAACAAATTACCATCCTCTCCAAGTGATGCAAATAATAATATAATACTAAAATAAACATCAAAGTGTCTCCTTGCTCAAACAAGTATCAGGAGGATCTCGTCTCCTCCGGTGGCCCAGAGTTGAGAGTGGGAATTTCACTTTCACACTTAGGAGCCATCCTTTCCACACGACTACTGCAAACGTCTCACAAACGGTTACAAATTTTATCGACCCTGGAGGGATGACAGGCTGTAGTCGACCGCCAACATGGAATCATATTTGCAAACATCGCAATTGGAGGGTTAAGGACCGCCCCCGCATTGTACTGATCGCCACAACTAATTCAGTGTTTCTCTCTTTTTCTCTCTCCAATAAACAGACAAAAAGAATCGCCCCGTCGTCAACGGGAAACGGATCGTCCCGTGCTCCGTGTCTTTGAAGGCGGTTCTGGGAACCCGCAATCAAAATTTCATCAATTTTCTCCGCGAGTGCCTTCAGTAAGAGACTTGTTACTATTGTCTACATTTCACCTCGTACAAATAATTCAATATAAATCACTTTGCGTCTACCATCAACATTACTGGAAACGATCTTAGACCTCACGTGTCGTTTGGGCTAGGACTGCAAAGTTTTGTGTCACACCGGGGCATCGTTTCTTCATCTCGTCGCTTTTTAAAATAAATATCGTTTCTGACAAAAGTGTTGAGGATAGAATTGCGCATTTCACCCCAGACCACGATTCAATTAAGCGATTTTAGAATGCAACAGGCACCTGACTCCCTCCGTTTGCCTCCTTGGCAGGTGGGATCCCCAACGTCGCCTCACACCCACGAAGGCCCTCAACCACCCATTATTGTGGGGCGGCAGGGCCGTGCCACCGCAAGCCAACTTCCCGCCTTGCCCAGCCATGGACACGGAGCCGGTGGCGGCTTGCAGCCTCTCGGCAGTCTCCCGTCTCAGCCAGGGAGATTGCCAAGTCCCTACTGCAAGGAGGCAGACTTCGGAGTCCACTTGGTCAAATCAGAATACTGCAGGCTCAGTTTCTGGGAGCGAGTGGGCTTCAAACTCGGATTTGGGAATGGAGTCGGAGTGGGGAGTGGAGTCGGCAGGTGACTGTGCGGTAACACGCCTGTCTGAAAAACTCTTCGATCAACGTGACAGCACCAATGACGTCATCGTTGAAGAGGAAATGGAGCCGATGGTGGCCTGCAGCCACTCGGCAATCCCCTGTCTCTGTGAGGGAGATTGCCAAGTCACTGCTGCAAGCGAGCAGACTCCGGAGTCCACTTAGTCAAATCAGAATACTGCAGGCTCAGTTTCTGTGAGCGAGTGGGCTTCAAACTCTGATTGGGGAATGGAGTCGGAGCGGAGAGTGGAGTCGGCAGGTGACTGTGTGGTAACACGCCTGTCTGAAAAATTCCCCAATCAAAGTGGTGGCACCAATGACGTCATCGCAGAGGAGGAGGAGATGGAGTCGGCCACGAGACAAGAGTGAGTTCCCACGCAGAAGTGCACCTTGAGAAAAATGTGTATTGGGGAGGTCATTCAGACAATGTGTCTCCTGATATAAATTAGCATATAGCAAACACCATCGATCATCATAAATTAGTTACTTTAGTAAATTACACATTCCTATAGCAAGGGCAAGTCTATTTATATTACAACCACTGTTGATTCCCACAATGTGGTATTCACGATTGAGAGGAAGTAAAAAATATTGAGGACACATGAGATTTGGGTTCTGTATCAGATGAGACAAGTTCTGTATTGTAAGAATGGGGAATCTGTTTCATGAGGAGTTGTGAAATGAGGATTCTGTAATGGCATTCACCTCTTTAGTTCATCTCACTTGAAGATGTAAATATCCCAGGGCTCCAAAGGATGTAATATCTTATCCCTAACCTCATCTCCACCAATCTGCAGCTAAATGCATTCCTAGTAAAAATATATATCTTAATTATAAATATATGAATTGCACTGCATCCCACTTGGAGGTGCTGCGGTTAGAGCACTCCATGATCACTGTACGCTTGTGAGTTCAAAATCCAGGTCAAGAAGGTTAACAGCTTATTTATCAACCTGAGCTATAGTCAAATAATGAATCCCATTTTGTGGGAAGTCAACAGCGGTGATCCTATTATACACCACCATTGGCTCCTGTTATAGGAATGTAGCATTCCGCTACTGGCCATAGTGAGAGATGTGTGGCATCCTCCTACCTCGCATTTGAGCGGCCGGACATATATGAGGTGCACTGCAGCAACCAGTGTAAGCACAGCCGAGAATGCACGATGGGGCAGACGGTGGCATAATGAATACGCGCATGTCTGTACGTTGAAATAATTTTGAACGCGTACGTAGCCGATCGTGCTAACCGTAGCCGACCGTGCTAACGATGGCGCGTGCGTCCATTTGCCAGGCGGGGCCCTGCTCTCCAACCAGGCAACAACAACAACGAGGAGGAGGATGATGATGCCGTCGACAAGATTGGGCCAAAGGCGTCACGCGGGCCTGGATGTGTACATATTTTTCAATGTTACTGTCGTTGCTATCTTACTTCTTTCTGGTCCAATGACTCCAAGACTCACGGTAACTGAAGATCCCAGTGGTCCTCAAAAATATTTACAGGGACTCCTTCGCTTACAAACATTCAAATTAGAAAGTCTCAGAGATACGAAGAAAACTGTCCATATGTCCAGTTGCCTGTTTGTACCGAGATTCATAAGTTCAACCGCCACGCAATAGATGGTGGTGGTGGCATCTACATCTACACAACGTGAAGAACCAGTGGCGTCTACGTCTACAGGAGATTATACAACTCTTAAAGCCATTCCCTGTGTTTAGTGTACACGCCGTACAACATGTTTGGAATCGACAGGAGTAAAGTTGAACCATGTGTATGGCATTACAAGGGGTGCTTGGTCGTGTGTGGATGCAGGTTGTTGGCAGTGCCACTGATTAATTAGAATCGTTTTTTTTTATCCTGGAGGAATCCAATGAGCTATGAAGCTCTTTTCACATATGTCCAGTAGAGGCGGGTCAGCGAGGTATGTTCAAAAACGATATGAGAGGCAAGATGGAGAAAATGTAAGCATGTTGCTAAAAATACAAAGTACATAGATTCCTGCCGATTTGTCAACAAATGCAAGTTTGGGCAATTCAGCAACACAACAACAGCACCAGACCACGACAAAACAACGCACAGTCCCTCAATTACATTGCAAATTAAAATCGAAGTTCAATGCGCGATATTTGAAACAAAGTTACGAAATGGCAATATTCCCCTCGAATACCGAATGAACGAGGCTAAGACGCTTGCAGTAATGTTCAAATATGCATCGCAAGCCATTCAGAAGTGGAAGGCCTCACGTGACCACAGGGCACCACGGTGGCTGGGAGATGTTAACTACCTCGCCTGGTACGCAGGAGGTCGTGGGTTCCATCCCAACCCTGACCCTGATTTGTCTGCTATAAATGTCCACGTGACGATAAGCCACTTCGTTGAGCTATCATTTGCGATGGCCAGGTCGCTTCTGAAAAACTGCTATATATGCTCAGTGGGCCTTACCTGGTAAAATATAAATAGTTTGTCAATTAGTAAATAAATGAAGTATATAAGTTCCAATTTAATTCATACATACATTTCCAAGCTTGAGAAAGGCAGTAAAACAATAGCAAAAACAGCCACAGTCCACACCAGGAAAACATACAGTGCCTCGGTAAAATTATACTTTAAAACTGAACTGTTGATACATTAAGAATACAAAAAATAGTTTAGTTAAAAATCATTTGGTTGATAAGGACCTGGGTAGTGATCTGCGATTATTGAGTGGGGGTTTGGGAGTCGCTGACTGGGAGGAGTGGGAACGGGTGAAGCCGGATCTGCCACGCGTTGCGCTCACCAACTCGAGCTTCGCCGGGACAGCAACAAACGAAGAGACGGAGAGAGGAGCTACCCCGGGTTTACATCGCCACGACTCACGACGCACACAACACACACGGCACATGCCCAGGGAGAGGAGGGCGATGACCACCCCACAGTGCGATAGCTACGACTCCCCTTTCAATTAGTGAGCCATCCTCACACAACCACTGCACGGAGTGTGCTGCGTTATCAATGAACACGGCACTACCACTGCACGGAGTGTGCAGTGTTATCAATGAACACGGCACTACCACTGCACGGAGTGTGCAGTGTTATCAATGAACACGGCACTACCACTGCATGGAGTGTGCAGCGTTATCAATGAACACGGCACTACCACTGCACGGAGTGTGCAGTGTTATCAATGAACACGGCACTACCACTGCACGGAGTGTGCAGTGTTATCAATGAACACGGCACTACCACTGCACGCGAGCAATCGGCTGCTTAGTGAGTTACACGGCACGGTACGGAGCTATTAACGCGACACGAACCACAGCGTGTTCCCGGGGTACTCAACTACCTTAGTTTCTCAACTACCGGGATTACTCAACTCAATATTTCAAGAGGCGCAATGCACTGTGGTGAATACGAGACAGTGGTCCTTCATAAACAACATCACCAAACAGTCTTTAAAGAGCAGCATGCGGCACCGGGAGACGCAGATTGCCAACCCTGAGCTAAGTTACATTACCAATGGCATATTGGTGTGGCTCACTGACCCTTTGATGTGAAAGATTAAAGAACCCCAAGTGTCTGTCGCCGACTCAACAATTTTGAGGAGCGACCCGTGGCGGTCAGGCAGATCACGAGGTGAGCAGAGGGGTGAGGAGGAGGGCACTTTGGAGGGGGCTGCCAAACCTCGAGTCGCGAGCACACAGCGCCGTCTCGTACAAGACGGCGCACCGATGGGCACCGCCGCTGCTGCCACCGGGCTTGGCCTTCTGCGCCAGTTTTACCAGGTTGGCCATGGGGCCGTGCCCAAGGTTGCGGCAGGAATGCACGCCGTAGTGCTGCCCCACAGCGCAGTCCACGGCCGGCAGCTGCAGAGCACACAGCCAACAACAGAGACCAAGAACCCTCTCTCTTTCGTTTGGAGGCGGCCGAGTTGCTAGCAGCCCTTTTCCACTGGCGCATCCGATCCGTGCCAGCGCGTAGCACCCCCACGGAACGGGTGGTTTTCCATTGGCTATTTGCTGTGCCGATATAAAATCAAACTGTAATACGCCGCCCTTACAAGACCTCTCAAGATGGATCAGGGGCCAAACAGGACCAGAGGTGGTGCTAATAATAAAGTGTCCATTGCGTACGACGTGAACAGCGTTAATGTGACTGCACAAATTTATGGAAACATGGTCGAGTGGTGGTTCTCGGTTCAAGCCCAGCATCCGCCCTGGTTAATGTTGGCAGTTTATTCACCACAAACAAAGAGATCTGTTTCACAATGTATGATAATAATCCTGTGACGCTGTATTAAAAAAATAGAATTGGCCACGTGTAACCGCATCATGTTCCAAATTTGCTAAATCAGATAAAATACTTGCAAATTACTTTATCGGTGAAAAACCACGTAGGAAAATCAAACATCGCTCCCGAATGGCAGACATGTCCATTCACAGGCCGGTAGTGCGTGCACCACGTGCCAAATAGGAACAGCTGCCAATGGGGGGGGGGGGTCCCCTCGGGTAGACTGCCGCAGAGCAATGGAATGGTTGAGATGAGACGCTGCTGTAAGGCGCTTTGAGTTAAAGAGTCTATTTCCACGAGCGCCCTAAATCTCCAAATCCTTATCCCCATCTCTGAGCCGCCCCTGTGGCCCCTACTGGGGCCCGTTTCTCACCGCTGCGGTGTCGAGGCTGCCGCACTGGTGGATGAACAGAAGCTTCCCGCTGTGGCTCCAGATCCACCCAGGGCAGAGATCACAACCCCAGTCTCCTCCAACAGCTACCACAGACACAACAAATCCGTCAACATCAGTTGGTTGACACCGAGGCGACCGCAAGGCAAACACCGGCTTAAAGCTAAACGATACGCATGGAGCTGCATCTCACAATGCAGTGCACGAAAACTGATCAAATATTACAGATTTAAGTTTGCAAATTAACACAAAATTTGTTCTCAATTTTAGTTTTCCAAATGCGCTATTGGCGTAATGTCAAGAGACAAATAAATCATCCATTCGTAAATCTCGCATAGCCGTGCAGGCCCTGTGTCATAAAATGCAGTGGGTGGCCTTTGATCTTGTACATAATAGGAGCCAATACTTTCACATGAGCTGTGTTATGAGATTGTGCGGCGCACGAGAGTCAAGCTGAAATTGTTATTCTCAGAGATGGAATTAGGAAAATGAAGTGCAAAACCCAAGTTTAATGAGACTGTAACTTTGTGCAGTCGCTGGTGACTGGGCTTGGATGATCGACTTCATAAGACTTGAGACCTCGGTTTCCATCCAAGCGGTCAAAATCCAGATTCAAGCCCAGCATCTCATTATTGCCAACGCACCGCTTTGATATCTGAGCCACCTGGCCGCTTTGCATATATAGTGTTATCATATATGTTATCTGAATGTCACCGCTGCACACTCAATTTTAACGGTGATTTTCAATATCTACCTTTGGGATTTTTATACCTATACCTTTGGGATGTTTGCCAAATTCACAGATATTTTTTAAGAGTGACAAGAGAAAACCCATGCATCTTACGTGACACTTTGTTGCGCTCTGCATTGGCAGTGATTACATGATGCTTAAACGTATTCGAGTTATCGATAAATTAGTTTTAAGTTCGTAATAATAAACTAATATTACCCCGCACAATTTTGGAAACAAACTTAACATTGAGCGCCACTCGGAGGCGATAAGTACACTCAAACTTTGCACGGGCAGTGTCGTACACCTACTTGCTGTACTGCCTCTTACCAGCTGGAGGCGGGTGGGCTCACGCACGCCACGTACGCACCTGGGCGTTGCGATGGAGGATGTCCAAGAAGGAGCCGAGGCCCAGGCTGGGGAGGTTGCGCGAGTCAAAGTGCTCGGCAAGCTGCTTCTCCACGCGTGACAGCGCGGGTAGGCCCAGGGGCTCTGCCATCTTACTTGCGTGGCTCAGCAGACGGACCAGATGCTCGGCTACCGCCTCTGCGAAGGAGAGAAGCAATGCCATTGTAGGAGAGGACAACGATGCTGTAACTCGCTCCAATAGGCTCAACAACTGCAACTCTCTCTCTCTGCCCCCCCACCCCCACGTCTCATCTACGGCCTCCCGATAAGTTTCATCATCACTCTCCAGATGACTCAAAAAACAAGTTTAACACGAAGGCCTTCGCGACCAATATTATCCATAATAGAGATTTTTGGGTTAGGTCACATAAAAAGCGCATATTAACGCGTATTATTATTGAGTGCATGTTTACATGATCTAACCCAAAAATTTAGATTATGGACTCAAAAAACCACTGGCAGACTTCTCACTCACACCCGTATGCAAGACAATATCGCCCCAATATTCGAATTGTTCAACTATCCCCCGAACCAGTCCAGGATTAATTTCAAGATCACACTCAGCATTCTGAAGGTCCTCCGTGGTCTGACCCCTTATGTACAATACAAGAAACTACATTTTATTCAGATTGTGCTTTCGATATCGTGTCATGAGACGGAGTATCCACTCGGATCTCTCACGGAGCAGTGGAACCCGTCCTATTGGAGAATGGCCCGCAGAAGAGAACATCACAAAGCTACCTCTAACATTGCTTCTAGTGACCTCTGGTCCACAGAGTAAAGGGAAGCACATTCCAACCCACTCTGAACGTGAGAGTAACGTCCGTCACATGAAAGTTGAGCCGATATTGGACTTGGTCAAATTAGCAGGAAAGTGTTATCACTGACCACGTGCATCGATCGGTTGATCGTTAGTTTGTGGCATAGAGAGCCGCAAAAAATAGATATCTTTGGATCATCCGTCATTTTAATTATCCGCAGCCATCCTCCACGTCATTAGCGCGGACAATCGAGAGTCTACTGTATATGCAAATTTGTCTCCTTACTCCCCGGAGGAGGCGGCGGTCTGGTATCGGGAGTGCTGATGTTGCCGAGAAACGCGGCCGGTTTCTCCTTGACCACGAGGTCGCGAGGAGTCTCGAGGGAGCCACAGCACAGGGCCATCTGAAACAGCTTCCGGGCCAGCGTGTCCCCTTTCACCTGCCCCAGGAAGTCCTGCACACACTGTTGGTGGAGACAACAAAGGACCCAAACCACGTGCAGCCATATCACTCTGTTGGGACAAATAGAGGGTGACACATGCATAGATGTCCTACCGATTTCAATGCCCCCCTTACTTTTGTCTCAATGTGTGACTGAATTTTGTGAAAGCGATGGCCCTAAATATTATAGAGGAGAGTTAATTCAGTGGTAGAGCAAGTCATTGATACTGGTGGAAGTATCGACAGACTTGAAACGTATGGCGATTATCACTCATTAAATAATTCCGAGAACAAATGTATTTTGGAAAATCTTTGACAAATCTAAGCAGATGCATGATTTTTCTCGCACGGTAATTTTGTTGCATTAAGTCCAGACGCCATGGCCCCACCTTCTTCAGCTTATTCACAAAGATGTCCTCGGCGTTCTGGAAGACCTGCAGCACCATCTCGGCCGCCGGCTGTGTCGTGAACTGTCGGCGAAGATCGGCGCTCGTCCCTGGCAAGGGGAACGACTCCAACAGGTATTTCCTGATCTTGTGTGGCCGGCCCTCCACCTCCTGCTTAATGTCACACTCGATGCGAGCCAGCCCACGGTCCATCGCCTCCCGCTCGCCTTTCCGGGCCTTGCCGATCACCTAAACAAACAACACAATGTTAGCAACCGTGGCGGCCACAGGTGCAGGGCAGTGCTGTAGTTGCGATGATGGAACACGTGATGGACGAGTGGTTCAACAGCGAATGCAAGGTGTGCTGCTAATGTACGATTGCAATCGAGAGATGGGATTGGTGGATCATCCTAGCAGCAGTGGCTTTTGGCAAGCCATCGAACAAAGACAGTCACCGCATCACTCGCTTTCAGATGGGCTTCTGCGGCCAACTGGAATGCTCTTCCTTCCGATATTAGGAAACCATTGGAGCTATGCACTGTTGTATCTAGGCCCCTTTTCCATCTTAATGTTAACAGGTAATTTTCCGATACATATAGATACATGTTTCTATTTTTTTTTTTTATAATAATGAATAAAAACACCAAACCAGGCCTCCGCATGGCATGTGGAGGTTATCTTTACCATGACCCACTAACACAATTTTGACATTAAGAGCCCTCCCAGGGTCAGCGGGAGCAGATAGAGAGCAGAGCACAGCGGATTGCCAGGGGCTGACGTAAACACACCAAGCCAGGGTCACTGGGAGTTTGCGTTAGCCTAGATATAGTTCAGTCAAAAAGCTGATTGGTTCTACATTACTATTAAAGTAACTTAAAATCGGAATTCAACGACAGGGTAGGCTAAAGTTATTGATCTTCACACCAACTTCAATTGAACCCTGCCAATAGCTACATCAATGTAACCATCAACCGTCTATTAATTTAATATGAAATGTATTTCCATATTTTAATAATTTCTATACGACTTGACCCGAAGCCTATAACAATCAGGTTTTCCTAAGTCAACATAAATGCTCTAGCCTCCACCCATACACAAATAATAAGCAGGGTTAAAGTAAGAGTAGAGAGGAAAAGGAATGCAAGCGCACAGCAAAACTGCAACGTAAGCAAAGGGCGATGTTAAACCCAGGGTCGGAGAGAAAGGGAAATCCCGGCCGTCTTTGTATCCCTGCAGCGCGGGGTAGGAGTGTGTATACGCTTGGGGAAACACGAGTCAAACACCACAACGAGAAGCTGACTCAGACCTTGGATTAATACAGAATCATAACTATTGAACTCTGATGAAATGAAATGTTAACTTAAAACTTTTTAACCATTTCTTTGTGCGTCGGTGAAAGTCGGAGGGAATATCGCCCCTCCCTCCAGGTTGTGCACCCAGACAGAGAGGCGCCTTCGAGACAATTTATAACATTTGATTGTTTTACTTGTGGGTTTTATGGTAGGAGTATGACAACGGAATATACCGTGGGTGATGCACAAGGACACACACTGACACACGTACGGACACACACGGACACAGATACATACGGACAAATCCTGACACAGCAAAAATCGAAAGAAACCCCGCCTTGTGGGCAGGATCCGAGTGAAGGGATTTTTGGGCATAAAAAGAGGATCCTGAGCATTGAAACATCAGTTCGACAGGAGTGGGTCGGCTCACCAGAGTTCGACCCGGGGGGGGTCGGCTCACCAGAGTTCGACCAGTGGGTCGACTCTCGGGAGACAGTTCGACTCGGAGGAGCAACTCGGAAGAGTTCGACCAGGGGGGTCGGAACTCGGGGAGTTCGACTCGGAGGAGGTCGGAACGCGGGGAGTTCGACCAGTGGGTCGGCTCAGGAGCCGTTCCAATCGGGAACGAGAGCAACAGGTCGCCAGCCAGCGAGCTGCAGAGCAGGGGGCGGCGAGCAGAAGCCAAAGTGGCCCCGTCGCTACCCACTGACGTTGGCAAGACTCGCAGGGTAGTGAGGCGTCACCTAGTGTGATTTCCAAGAGCTGAAAGACAGAGTATTGCTGAAAGATTATTCTACATTGAGTCCAGCTGCAGAGCGACCGACGCACCAAGCAAGAGCTTCTGCAAACCAGAGCAAGAGCACGTGCGACTTGAGTCATCCAGCAGTGGAGAAAAACCTGCTTTCAGCAAACCAGCAACGAGCACGTTCGAGTTCTCCACCCAGAGAGAGGGAGCGTGCCGATGCAGCTCATCCAACAGCGGAGAGAAACTGCTGTCAGCGAACCAGCACGAGCGTTATCGCGCAGCTCATCCAGCAGTGGAGAGAGGTGTCCACTGAGCAGAACTGAGAGCGATCAAGCAACTCTCCCCCGTGGACAGAGGCTGGCTGCTGTGTGGAGGAGGGAACGCCGATACGTATGATGCACAACTCTCACACACCTCACCGCTCTAAAGGGAGCGAGGCTACTTCTACAAGCGATGCCAACTTCAACGTATGGCAACGCAAAGAATTCCAAACACTGACTATTCAAAACAATTAATATCACTCAAACATACATGGGTCCTTAACCAGAGGCGAACACTCAAGTCCGTGAACCATCTGGCTGTGGAAGCATCGATCGTGTGATAACAGTCTGACATTTATAAGTATATTCATAATTTCCCTCTTTAATATTTTGTTTTGGACTGTACTTCTAATCGCATAAGTTACCAACCGATCCATCAATACGAATTAACCCTTGGAGCCTTCGCCACGGAGCTACGCTCCCGCGGAGGAATCGTGCTAAACCGATTTTCTGATCATACAATCTTATTCACGAATTAATTAATTAATATCCCGTGAGATAACACGTTCCACCGCATACCCTCACACTAAGCCATTTCGGTAATCTTATAGTCTGTCCGGTGGATCTGTTGTTACATTTATGCCTTTGGAAATAATAACTGTTTGATTGTCTTTTTATATGAATACCGTGGCATGTTAATCAATCGCCTGTGATAATGTGCTGACCATTTCAAGCATAATGATCGTTCATATTATAATGTATAAGCTTTTGTGTAGCATAGCATTTGCATGTCCTGACTCTCTCTCTCACTAACAGCAATCGCTTTATGCGGGGTCCATGTGTTATCAAAGTGAAATCGTACAGTCGTTGATGATACTGTCTTGATACCGTGTGGATACCGTGTTGAAGTTCCGAGATTGAGAGTTCACATACATATTATAGTTAAGGTTTAATTAGAAAATAAATTGATTAATACAGAAGTGGTCGTGTGATTCTTTCCTGAAATTTTTGCATAAGATCTGTATCCTGCGACGAGATATGAACTCGGGAACCTAAACTATAAACACACCAATCCACACTCATTAAACTTTAAAGCGAATGATATGAACTTGGGACCTAAAATATGAACACTCGGGGAGTGTTAAAGCGAGAATCATTGTATTATGCTGATCAATAATACGAAGTTAGACGAGGCCGAATTGACACTAGCGTAACTGCACACGATTGATTGCGTTATCCTGATTGATAACCCCACCTCGTCAACGAGGCGGGGCCTGATTATCATAAAGGCTATCATTAACACAACCACACCCACTCGTATAAATGAATACGATTACCTCTCTAATTAGCATAGTTACACGCATAATTACACGAATTAGCATAATTTCGGATTAATTATGCAAATTTCGAATTTCATTTAATTTTAATTATTTTTCATCAATTTTCATACACCCACATATACAACAGCACTTTTAAATCTAGATTGAAAACAATGTCTTTAGAACTGCTTTTTGTGTTCAGTTTGTTGTCCTCCACACCTCCGATTAGCACAGTTGGCTACGTACAGTGCGAAAGAAGTTCAACATATATACATGTGGTTTTACCCAATCCAGTCATTTCTGAGTACTTGTTTAGATTTGCAAATTTTGATTCTGACGCCGGCACACATGTCCTCCTCATTCATTGATAACAACACGGGATTTTTTTTTACATTATTTGTGAAGCATATAGAAATGCAGTTTTGGATAATACACCCGCAATATTAACTAGGGCGACTCCTGGGATCGAATCGCGAACCTCTGAAACAAGCGACAAATGCACAACCACTCGGGAAAGAAGATTTCTGTAAGGAGTGGTACAGTAAAATAGGCCTCAGCCTTCTATACGATATATATTAACATGATGTACTTACACGAGCAGTTACTTCAGTGCTCTTGTCACAGCACTGCACCCACAAAACTGAAGTCGTGTTGGAAGTCTGTCTCAGACTGCATGACAAAAGGATACACCACATTCACTTGACAGGGAGACAGGTGTGAAACTTGTGTGCCTGAGCAACTGAGGATAGCTCAGCATTGTGGCCGTGTAAGGCAAACGCAGGGGCGGGGGAATATTGGTAAAAGGCTGATGCAGTGTCACTCTCAGGTGTGAACACAGCGACACGTACGTTGTGGTTGTGTGTCAGCAATTCCAGAACGCATTTAATTCAGAAAGTAAACCCCCTCAAGGGCAACAACAATACATACTTGAGGCAATCTTGATTTGAAGCTTTTGCGACTGCAGGAATCCATACTCTTTGGTTCCTTCGGTAAAGTCACGTAAAATCGAGGAGGAGGCCGCTTTCCTACCTTACAGTTACACGCTAATTTCTCACGTTAACATCACTAGCCCTGGCCACTTCTTTATGACCCATGGGCTACACACATTTCAAACCATTTAAAACAGTCTGCCTCAGCAGCACACCAAGGCTTTCCCACCTGATGACGGACGCTTGTGTTGCGCCCGAAACGTCGTGATTTATTTTATTTTATACCTACGTGACTCTACCGAAAGAACCAAAGAGTCTACTTGAGGCATCCAATAATAATAATACAATTCGCAGTCAACAAGCGACGCAATGCATACACACGTACACACACACACGCTCATACACGCAGGCACGGCACGTACGGAAATGCCCAGAGGTATGCTGGTGATACGGATGCCCAGATCGTGAATATCCGGAGCCCCGTATCGTTCCATGAGATGCTTCAGCAAGTCCGGCACCTTGAAGCGTGCCATCACTCCTTTGCCTCGGGAGCTGCGGCTCTTGGCCACGAAGGTCCTAAACTCTGCCGCAAACAACAACACGAGCGGGTTACGCAGAGCGCATGCTAGGGGAGCAACGACGACGCATTGATTCGGACGTGATCATTCATCCTGAAGATCGCGATATGCACACCGGATCGCGTGCGTAAGAATTTATGTTTTAGATTTGTATACGTTGCGTGTCATTGTTTCACATTGTCCAACACGCACCCACTCCAGTCACTAGAGCCGGCTGTGTTCACGTTTTAAAACAAGGCGTTGAATCTAGAATTTATTCACGAGCCCTCAATCGCGATAATCGATTGATTCGCGACATGGGTGGCTGGGGTGGCGCGTATCGCTTCTGTTTATGTCTGCACGGAATCACTTGCTGAGCCTTCGTATCATTTCAAATACCAAACAAATTCATGCATCAGTAGCACTGGGGCCTTGAAAAAGGGAAAACATCTGATAAGCGACGTTTCGGGCAATGACCCTTCTTCATATTGCATAGAAAGGCCAGAGAGATTGAGTGAACAATAAGAATTGGAAACTGCACTTCACAGCGATTACCGTGTTTCAAAAGTTATTAGGTAACCATTCATATGAACCTTATGGTGGGACCCCGGGGTCCCATAAGTCCCCGGCTCTTGCATAAACATTATATTATATATAATGTAAACATTGTATTATAATGTAAACATTATATTATATATAAACATTATATTATATATAATGTAAACATTATATTATAATATAAACATTATATTATATATTATATATAATGTAAACATATTATAATGTAAACATAAACTGTGGTCTTTTTCACCAATGGGTTTGAAGGATGGTGGCAAGTGTTGTCTTGTTAAACTATGCCTTTAAAACTGAAAACTACTTACCTACAGTAGCTCTATTTAAATACACTATCGAAAACATAATCTACTCCCCTGTGTCAATCATCGTGTTTCACAGTGTGGATTTGTAAACACACTTGTTAAACAATACATAAAATAGTACGCGTTTTCAATGCGCTGTTCATATTGTAAAATGCGTTTATACCAATGTGACTCTACAGCAGTTGCAGAGCCGCACTTTTATATAATTCAGGTCAAAGCCAGATAAACAGTGGAGGATAAACATCCCATGAAGGCGGGGCAATTGTTGTGCAATCATTTCAGGTCAAATTTACAGGTGCGTTTAATTCATGCCACACAGGTTGAAAGTGAAACCTGGCCCACTGGCATCGTGAATCAGGGATCATGAGTCACCCGGATTTGTTGCGTTTGTTTATGGTTGCTATACAAGCCATCAAATCTACACCACGAAGAGAGTTGATGAACAAGTAGGAGAGTGTGTAACTGGATTACATTCATGTGCACAGGCGTTTCACATGTGAATATAAAATGAGGTCGACTCAAACGCCACTCTTTAGGATTTGGCACACTCAATAACATTTTAATTGATAAATAAAGACCAACAAACCATAATCAAATGGGTCATGCATCGATGTACCAATTGTGGTTACGGACTGCTTAAGAAGAAAATGATGAATGCAGATTCGAATCGAGTTTAAACATGAATCTACACCATTTGAATATATTTTAAACAACCCGTTGCAAACATGACAGTAATTTAAAATGTAGCACTGTACATCAGAACAATTTGAAAGACGTTAGAGATTTGAAACTGTCCAAAAAGAAAGGGGGAAAATAAATGTATTTTTACATAATACAGGTTTTTTGGGTAAGATCGCGTAAATATAAAAATATGTCGGTAAACCCACCACCACCCGACACAGCCAATTAGTAAGGTTTGTCACTTAAACAGAACATGCCAATTCGTTACTAGTACAGCACACCGGTTGTGTGTTAGAGAGCAAAGCCGCAACATTAACAATCTGAGTATGACGTTTCGCCAGTAATTACAACCAGCATCATCAGGAGGCAGCCAGATTTGTGGATTTTAAAATGTAGATTTATTTAAATCTAAATTTAAAAACATATAGAGAAACTGGAAGATTATTATTACAGAATTTGGTGGGACATATGTCGAAAAGAGACTGACTCCAGCTTAGCTTGCAAGAACTAAGAGACACTGTGTGGCCATGTGGCCTTAATGAGAGAGACTGACTCCAGCTTGGCTTGCAAGCACTAAGAGACACAGTGTGGCCATGTGGCCTTAATGAGACTCACTCCAGCTTAGCTTGCAAGAACTAAGAGACACAGTGTGGCCATGTGGCTTAATGAGAGAGACTGACTCCAGCTTAGCTTGTAAGAACTAAGAGACACTGTGGTCATGTGGCCTTAATGAGAGAGACTCACTCCAGCTTAGCTTGCAAGAACTAAGAGACACAGTGTGGTCATGTGGCCTTAATGAGAGAGACTGACTCCAGCTTAGCTTGCAAGAACTAAGAGACACACTGTGGCCATGTGGCCTTAATGAGAGAGACTCACTCCAGCTAGCTTGCAAGAACTAAGAGACACAGTGTAGCCATGTGGCCTTAATGAGAGAGACTGACTCCAGCTTAGCTTGCAAGAACTAAGAGACACTGTGTGGCAATGTGGCCTTAATGAGAGAGACTGACTCCAGCTTAGCTTGCAAGAACTAAGAGACAGTGTGGCCATGTGGCCTTAATGAGAGAGACTGACTCCAGCTTAGTTTGCAAGAACTAAGAGACAGTGTGGCCATGTGGCCTTAATGAGAGAGACCGGCAGAACAAAGTTGACGTTGGAATGAAGACAAATGGACTAGGAAGGACACGGACTGCGTTTCACGCATCGCCGAGTGCGTCTCGAAACCTTACCACGCCTACATATATTAACGGACATCGATTAAAGTGGTCCCATTAGATTTACAATTAGTCTGAATCTTTAGTACACATTTAATGCCTAGGAATATAAAACATGTTGTAAGAGAATACAGGTCGTTTAAACAAATTCAAATATTGCTTACTACAACCAAAGCTCTTTGAAGAGTCGTAATTTAAAATCAAATGGCAGAGCAAAAGATTTTAATTAATTTCACTGCTCAAGAAAGTAGTCCGCTCAGAAAGCGCGTTGTGACGGAGCGCGTTCCGCGTTGTGCGAGAAGCGTTCCCTAAAGTAAAGAAAACGCGTTGTAGTGAAAACGCGTTATCGTGTGAACACGCGGGACAGACCCAGGTGTTGTGGGTTAACTCCCCGAGATAAACTTTCTTCCAACTTTGTGTTTTATACGCGCGGTGCTCCGCCAATTGTTGTTGTGAGCGTCGCTCCTCTGCCCTCTGTTGTTCATGGAGGGAGACTGCACCCTAGTGCCCAGTATCATCCTCCGCGAGCCTCTTCAAAATACTGATCTTGACACCGCTGGAAGCAGTCATCGGCCTTGACCTCACCCCACAACAGTGCAATTTTAACAGCTCAACATCAAAACACAATGATGGGTCGCTTGCACCAATCGCACAACACCACAGCATTGACTCTCAGCTGTTAAATTTTGATTTAAAGCTTTAGTGACTGCAGAGATTCATATTCTTGGTTCTTTCAAATTTTCTTGTTGTGGTTTTCACACCTGATGATGATTGCTTGTGTTGCAGTCAAAAGGTCGCGAGAATTTAATTGTTTTATATTTGTATTATTTTATTGTTTCCCTTCGACGTGATTTTCCCGAAAGAACCAAGAATATGAATCTTAGCTGTTTCTTGTGTAGAGGGGGTCACGTGTGTCACCATAATTGCCCTAATCCTACAACTCGTGCTGCGTAATATTTTCCTTTCCATATTACCTGTGACACACATAATGAGGACAACCGGTAATCCAAATGAAACCAGAGGTGGGAAATCTGTTATTTATATTATTAATTTCAGGCAATGTGAACACAACTTTTAGAAACACCGATGCAGCTATACACGTGCCATATTGGCCAGAAATTCAGTTGATACTAATAGGGTTTATTTGCCAGTATTGTACATTATTTAAATTACTTTTGTTTGGGCGGCAGGGTGGTGCAGTGGTCACGCCCGTGCATGACATCTTCTGAAGGACTGCCTGGCTTTGCTTTCCTCATTCTGGTCCCTTTCTCTGCATGGGTTTACTCCCATAGCAAAACAACAACAACATACAATGTAACTGGTACTAGCCAAACATCCAAATTACTCCTGCGAAAAGTTGGCAGGCCCCTCCTGAAAAAGAGTCTTGAGACTCAGTGAGGCTTTCCCAGGGAAACAAGCCTACTAACAACATTGTTTCACTGCATGTGAAAAATAAAGATTTTCAGGATTAAATCTGTGGCTGTTTTCATTGAAACATCAAGTTACGTTCAAGTGATAATTGTAACTGGCACACAGAATTCCTTCACTTTGGCGCGAGGAACTACAGACGAGGGAAGGCGGCAGTCAAATGGTGAGCAGCTGGCAACATCCCCCCCCACCACTCCTGCCCATGCTCTGTTGTCCTCTTTATATAAAGATGTTATCGGCAAATTAATGAGAGTTTGTACTCTTTGGTTGTTTATGTAAAGTCGCGTAGGTAGAACAAATAATAATGGATCACGACGTTTCGATCGCCACACAAGCAATTGACGATTTTTTTTATTTGTTTTTTATACCTACGTGACTTTACCGAAAGAACCAAAGAGTATAGATTCCTGCAGTCACGACAGCTTCAAATCAAGATTAATGAGTGTTTACATGTGGGAGGAAATCGGAGCACCTGGAGAAATCCAAGCAAATGAGGGGCCAACGCTCTACCACAAATCTAAAGATGGAACAGGCGGAGTCCACATTATTCCACACCGCCTTCTCTACCTCCTTGACGACCAAGGGGTGGGAGTTGTCGCAACATTTTTGTGATCCACCAACCCTCACCTCCACGTAGTCGTTGATTACAGGCATACATAGCCACCACAACCATCCGGCTAAAGTAGCTGTAATGCACATCTAAAATTCTACAAAAGTTGATGGGGCAAAGGTCGTAGGTCAATTGGTTTGATTTAAACAATATTTTTAAAAATATTTTTAATTATTTTATTGTTTCCCTTCTACGTGACTTTACTGAAAGAACCAATAATATGAATCCCTGCAGTCACGAAAGCTTTAAATCAAAATTTAATAATAACAGTTCATGATTTTTCATTTAATTATTTTATTTTTATTTTCAAATCTACGTGACTTTACCGAAAGAACCAAGAATATGGCGTGTAGATTATGCCAATTTAAAAATTACAAATAAAAGTAATAAATTGAAAATAATAAAAGCTTTTATTATTTCGATTTATTTTGTTTTAAATTTATTTGATTATTTTTAAATCTACATGACTTTACCGAAAGAACCAAGAATATGAATCTGGATTTTTGCTTATTATTTTCAATTTATTATTTTCATTTTTCAATTGGCAGAATCTACACGCCACGTTGGTGGCCGGCAGATGGCAGCATCTACACGCCATAATCTTGGTTCTTTCGGTAAAGTCACGTAGAATGAGAATAAAATAATAAATTGATAAAATAAAATGACACAATAAAATTATCACGACGTTTCGGCCACAACACAAGCGGCCTTCATCAGGTGAAGGGACGAGACTGTCTGGAGGACAGCGCTGGAGCGAACAAAGCCAAGCTCAGATCGCGACCTTTAAACTGTGTGAGAAGAAACAGAGCACCTTGACAAAGGAATTATCATAGAATTTAGCATTGAAATAGCTGAGTGATTAGCTTGTGACTGGTCACAGAAATGGCTATGTTAAGGTCAAAGCCTACACATCTGAGCTATTCACAGTAACTGGGTATATACTACACTACATAATGAATACTACATAGTAAACCAATAAAAAACTAAAATATAAATTACCTCAATGTTATCAATAAACTATATATATTCTCCAATCAGCTAAGCTACCACACAATAAGTCGTTATATATCACAATGCTATATGGCGAAAAAATTGGTGGATTCTTACCCTTAACTTTAGCACCACGGACAGCTACGAGCCCCGTTCAGACGGACGAGTTCATCCATGGTCGGAACAGAGGAGGGGTAGAGAGACAGCTGCGAGGCGCTGTTATACTCCATGTTGTATATAGTATTCATTATTTAGTGTAGTGTATACCCAGTTACTGTTAATAGCTCAGATGTGTAGGCTTTGACTTTAACATAGCCATTTCTGTGACCAGTCACAAGCTAATCACTCAGCTATTTCAATGCTAAATTCTATGATAATTCCTTTGTCAAGGCGCTCTGTTTCTTCTCACACAGCTTAAAGGTCGCGATCTGAGCTTGGCTTTGTTCGCTCCAGCGCTGTTCTCTAGACAGTCTCGTCCCTTCACCTGATGAAGGCGCTTGTGTTGTGGCCGAAACGTCGTGAGAATTTTATTGTTATTTTATTTTATCAATTTATTATTTTATTCTCATTCTACGTGACTTTACCGAAAGAACCAAAGAAGATGAATCCTTGCAGTCACGAAAGCTTTAAATCGAAAAATATTCTCGGTTCTTTCGGTAAAGTCACGTAGATTTGAAAATAAAATAATCGAATTTAATAAAAAAATTTTTTTTATTATTTTACATTTAAAAATACAAATGATAAATTGAAAATAATAAAAGCTTTTATTATTTTGAAAATAATAATAAAAGCTTTTATTATTTTCAACTTTATTTAATTATTTGTATTTTCTATCGACGTGACATTACCGACATAACCAAGAATACGGCGTGTAGATGCTGCCATCTGCCGGCCACCAACGTGGCGTGAAGATGCTGCCAGGTGTGATTTGAAAGGTGATTGGGTTGGTGATGTTGGTGAGTTGCATAGTGAGTGTGTCGGTGAGCACCTGGAGGATTCGCCTCCACGGTCGCCTTTGTCTCCCCCAGTAGCGATGTTCACTCCACACCGCACCAGGAACTCATCTGAGGCTGAGTCGACCTCACACTCTCTCACTGTCTCACAACAACAACCGCCATTCGCCACTAAGTGTCGGTGACGTCACCACAACGCTTGTGCCAGGCTATGTGCACCTTGAGGCCACGTCAAGTGTCGAACGCCCGCTGGCATGAGGTCACGGGGCAGACCCAAGGGTGCCACTGGTCGACTGACTGAGATGACTGAGATGACTGGCTGATGCACCACCTGTGCCCCCTCCTCACACTCACGCATGCGGACTCACTCACAAGCGCGAGTTCGCGTTTTCAGGCGATATAAAATAATTTATATTTCATGCCAGTTGGTTCTGAAGTGCGGCTGTTTGTAATTTGGGCGTTCGTAAGTCGAGGACTGCCTGTAAATAAAGATTCCGATTGTGGATGTGGGGCTTTCACCGTGGGGTGAGCTTGGCCCGATCCGCGGGGGCGTGGCTTGCACGACAGTGGGCGGGGCACAGCCGCGACAGGCGTGGCTTATCCAGGAAGTGGGAGGAGGAGTCTCGAGCCTACGTGGGGGCGTGCAATAACAAAGGGGACGTGGAGTGTCACCCTGGGTGACGCCTGCGCTGACCAATCGCAAAGGAGACCGCGATCGCCGGACTGCAAGCCAGAGAGAAGCGCGCTCCTTTTAAAGTTAACAACAACATTGTTAAATGTAAGTAGTGCCTCTCTACTTTATTATTGTTTTATTTGTTTAATACATTACTTGTGGTGCCGTGAGTCGAGTGAAATGAGTCAATAACCTTGCTAGACATGGCTAAGCTTTTAATAAGGGGCACCGCGGTGTCGAGATGTTAACTACCTCGCCAGGCCTACAGCAGCGTGGAGGTTCCATCCAGACACTGACGCCTGCTCTGTATTTGTTTATTTTTTTCCCCTGTGGTCACGTAGATTCTTCTCCTGGTCCTTCGGTTTTCCCCTCCACATTTAGAAACGTGAGTTCAGAGTACTTGGCTGCTATAAATGTCCACATGATAAGCCACTTTTGTTGAGCTATCATTTGTGTCCAGGTCGCTTCTGATAAGAGTTATATAGCTCAGTGGGCCTTACCTGGTAAAATAGATATAGTTTATAGTTTAGTTTATAGTTCATAAGAACTCGTGACAAGGGTCAGTGTCTACTTCAAATATTGTTCAGGCTCTGGAGACCTCCAAAGTTATTCGTGATGTTATAAATTTGGTTCGTTTTGAGCATAATCGCGACCTTATATAATTATTACGTGATACACACGCTGAATATACGCACACAAACATCGTGTACACGTGTGTCGTGCCCTCTATTGTCCACATAGACGGCTTGTGCTGACGAGAGAACGATCTTAACGTACAATGTCGTGACATGTATCAGCCCTTTGTCGATCCAGCGTTTTGATAGAGGCCTCCCCCACACCATGTCGTTCGTGGGAGTTGTTTAACCATACTTCACCATGCCGGTCAATGCGGGTTTGGTGAAGTGAGGAGGCCCAGAAACTTGTATATGCAGATACGAGTTAGCCTGTGCTTGCATCTGCAGAATTACATTCTCACACATCTTCAAGTATAGTTTAATACTTATAAAAATGCATTCATTCTTGAGGATTCCATAAAGTACTGTGGTAAAAATAAAACAACTTGATTTGAATAAATTTCGATTTAAAGCTTTCGTGACTGCAGGGATTCATCTTCTTGGTTCTTTCGGTAAAGTCACGTAGAAGGGAAATAACAACATAATAAAATCAAAACATAACAAAATTCTCACGACGTTTTGGCCACAACACAAGTAGCCTTCCTCAGGTGAAGAAACAGAACTGTCGGAAAGACAGCGCTCCAATGAACACTGCTAAGCTTGGCAGCATATTTTAAGCTGGGTGGGAGGAGCAGAGCTCCTTGACAAAGGAGTTTACATATCAACAGAAGAATTTAGCATTGAAGTAGCTGTGTTAATGTGATAGATTAGCAGGATGTTAAAGTCAGAAATTAGCATGTAACTGTGAGATTAGCATGATGTTAATGTGAGGAATTAGCATGTAACTGGTGACAGAAGTAGCTATGTTAAAGTCAGAGTTTACATATCAACAGAGGCATTTAGTATATTGACGCTAAAGAACTGCAACTACCCAACTATCATACAATAAACCGATGTGAAAGAACTAAATATAAACTACATCAATATAATCAATGTACTCAATATATTCTCCACTAAGCTGAGCTACTAACAATAAGTTATTATACATTACACTTCTATGTCGCAAAAAATATTATGATATGCCTCCAAATAATATTTTTTATTATAAACTGCCATAGACAGACCCCAACATTGAATTATACACTGCGTTACTATACACTACCCTATACGTTAGATTATAATAATATTAGACTTGTAATATTACACTATGTATTATTTTACCAACCCTACTGTATACCTCACTGCTGTAGATTCACTATACAATTACGATACTGTATATTACCAAATAAATTATATTAAACATTACACTGAGTACTTTGTTGAACAGGGAATGCTTTGAGCTTGTGGGTTGAATCCATCTGTGTGGAGTTGTGTTATTTCCCAATATGCAAGGTGGGGTCTCTCTGGGTTCCACTCACGCAAACATCTCAATGCAATGGGACCTTTCTGAAAATGCAGTACTTAGACGCAATTAAGCTTTCCTGGGTAACTAGTTAACATTGTAATAATTAGCATGAGAGATAATGACGTTCCCTTATAAGTGCCATTAGTAGTACTATCCTGTACTTTTAATGAAGACTATTTTACGTAGTTGTTTGTAAAAAAAGTGTCCATTCCCAAAACTTCTTAACGGGCCCTCATACAGAAATGATATTACAATCTTACATGGAGATTGCGAGTCAGAGTGTTGTGAATAGCGGAGTGAACGTGTGGGGCAATCATTATATTGTTGGTGTGTATATACAGAAAGACCTATTTGGTGGGTAACATTAGAAAAATGGAGGTAGTTATTCATTGTTGTTTAGAAACAAAATATTACTTGGGTGGATAAGAGGGTAAAATCGTACATGATAGGAACTGCAATATTGTGGAGTTCTGGTATAATGAGTTGTAGTATATATGAATCTTATGTCACCTTAAGTATGCCTTTGTGAGTACACTCGTGACACGGGTGTCATGCGCGTGACCTTTGTCTTTTGTTTCAGATGTGCGAGAGCAACTCCGCTGCGAGTCATGGTGGTGCTGGGAGAATTGCCTTCACCATCGATGGCACTTCACCAGCACCCGTCTCAACCCCACCTCAATCCGGTAGAGTTACAAGAGCGAAAAAACTTTTCTCTTGTGACGTCTGTGGGAAAAAATTCCAACTGGCATGGTGCCTAGAAGCCCACGTAAGAACGCATAAGGAGACCCGTGAGCAATGGAGCGGCATATGTGGACAAAGGTTTGATCAGCCAGGAAAATTAAAAAGGCACATGAAGACCCATGAAAAGGATTATATGATAAAGGGTGCACCAGGTTTGGTAAATAACGGCAGTTTTGCCAATGCGGTGTTGAATCCACCATCGCCCTATGAGATGTGCTCAGTCTGCGGATTTTTAAGTCCTATTGAAATCCTGAAAACTCATGAAAGTCTTCACGCACAGTTTTTGTACAGACCGAAGCCTGAACATGATTACACTTCGACAAAAGATAGCGGCGTTAAGATAAATGACATGAAATCCAAATTTCTTGAATGCTTTGGCCTAGTTCCACGTCAACAAACTGCTTCACCAGTCAGTGAGAATAAACCATACGCTGCTCTCGATCCTATTACGAGCATGAAAGTGTTGATGACCTTGCAGCAGAAGAAGAAGGAAAAGCGAAGTAGACCTAAGTCCATTAAAAGAAAGAAGACCACCACCAGTGTCACCAATTGCAGCAGTAACAACAGCCAGAATTCGGACATCAAGAGGATGGACTGCACGGAAGCAGGAGGCTGCGTGGAGCAGAGCATCCCCAAGGTGGATGAACCCAACCTGGCACCTTTAGGTACGTCCTAGTAATGCACACACTACATCTAATTTGGATGTAATTCATAATTTCACAAATTAGTTAATGTACGCATATGTTGACCATATCTGTATGCCTGAGCTGAGGAGTCTAGAGATCTGATGTGGTGCTGCTCGGATGTTGGGTTAAACCGTGAAACTCTGGGTTTCAGTCACCGAGCCATGATTAAACTGGCTTCTCCTTGATGGTCTTATCCAGTTACCAAACACTTCTTCCAGCAAACACTTGGAACTACAGCCCCAGAGCCCACTTGGACTCTTTGATGAATACCTCGAGATGGGTACAATGAGCTCAGAGGATCACACTACGGAGTCAACGCGTTTTACTTTATTATAACAAAAAACACACAATTGGGTATCATTTGACTATATAGGCACGTGTGTACGGCCCCTGTGTATCTGTCGGACATTGTTGTGGGAGGGAAATTACCCACACTTCGGGTTGTTGAAGGCAGGGAGCACAGATGTAAGAGCTTAGATGTACAATACAACAATGTAATTTGCTGCACTGTCCTCTGCTGCTCACAACCCCACAATAACTATTGCATGGTCACCCATCCAACCAATTTTCAGGCTCAGCTCTCCTTAACTTCTGGGATCTGATTAAATCTGACGCATACTGGGTGATTTGGCCATAGGCACCAATCTATGGATATACTGTAACACAATTGTCTTTGAGCATGCGCGTATGTGCATATGTACGGAGTTAAGTTTTAGAAACAATAGGAGCACATATTTGCTCCTCTTGTCTGCTAACCAATGCAGCTACATTGGTCAGCTTGGATTGACGTTTTTCCCCCTTACTATTTATTTAAAACTCTTGTGCATCATGTCCACTGTGGTTAACTGCTGTGATTTGTTGGCATTTCAGCCACAGTGCATATGCCTAAAAATGTGTGGTACGGTTAATGGAGTCCTCAATACAGGATGTGATCTAGTTATTATAGCCACCTAGTGGTGGAAAATGGTGCAAAAGAAACCCAGGTGAACCAGAGCTTAGCATTAAAGATGGTAGTGGCTGGTCGCATCTCAGTGGCCAATGTAATGGACACGATAATTTTGTGAACAAATGACACGAAAATGTGACCATTTTTTGGGGTCTCCTTTGACTAAAACACATTCAATGCATTGAAAACATGTTTTGTTTGCTTAAAGTAATCACAACATAACAGCATTAAGAGTGTATGTCTATATCCTGTTTCACTCATTATCCTATCCTTGCCCCCCTACCCATTCTCAAAATATACCCCAGTTATCCAATTCGGGTTTGTCACTCTCTTCGTGGCATCATTTCCACTTGCGCCATTGCTCGCACTGCTGAACAACATCATCGAAGTGCGGGTCGACGCGTGGAAGCTCGTAACAAAGATGAGGAGGCCTGTGGTTTCACGAGCAAGAGGAATTGGAGCCTGGGCCGACATTCCGAGTATCGTTGCCACCCTCTCTGTAATCACCAATGTAAGTCGCCAGATTGTCCGCTCGCTTTCTCGCTCAATATCCCATCTTATGAGTGACATAACATGTCATGTTAGCCATGTGGGTTCTTTTTACCATACTTCACCATTCTGGTCCTGGCAGGTTTGAGAAGAGGTGTAGTGGGGGACCAGGAGCGGTTCGGGTATCACTCGTCACTGATGTTAGTCGTAGCTGGAAGTCAATTGCATGTGTGCTGAATTCAAAGTGCAGTGCACGAATCACTGCACCACCGCTCCTATCCACTCTCTCCCAAAATCGCAAAAGGTAAAGCCTTGCCATTGCTTGCTCATGTCACTGCTGGCAGAAGGGCCTCAACTAAAGGTAGCTCTAGAGAACCCCTCTACACGGTATTTGGCCTACTCTTCCATGATGACCAGACATGTTGTAAGATGTGGAATTACCTGCGCTAAAACAGTGATGAACCCATTTATATTGCTAATTGGACAGAGGTGGGGGAGATTTAAGAAAATGATCCATTGCTTCAACTGTTGTGTCAGGAGAATGAACTGACGACTGCCAGATTGCAAGTCCTTATATGGTAACCATTTCACTCTGGCAGCAACCCCCCAAATTGTATTTGTGAAAATTAATGTAATTGCCAAGGTAAGATGTTCAGAAGCCTTGGTCAAATCATTGCATGCTAAGTGACCGCTATCGCTGTGCCTCCGTATGCTAATTCCACAGTCATGCATCTTGACATTCACAACGGACATCATCCCACGCCTGGTGTATTATTATGGATACTCAGCAGAGTATGGCACAGGTTCGCCTACAATGCATGGGTACACGGAGGACAGCTTTTCAATTTTCAAGATCAGCAACTTCAAGGAGCAAAATTATCCCAACATCCTGCCAGCCTGGTTTGATCCGGCAATCCACACAACCTGCAGGTTTGTGCCATTCAGTGTCATGCCCAGCTATCGGGGGTGCCGTCCCTGCGAATGTGATGCACTGATCTCTGGGTGTGTTGTCCAGGTAGATGCGACATCCTTCTGGGTGTGGCGTCCTCCTGGCTCCGCCCCTTCCTGATTATGCTCGTTTTCTTCCTCTTTTCACTCCGTGACTTTCCTTTTAAGACCCACACTTCCCCTAGGCCCCACCTCTGTTTATGCCCTGCCCCTTACCGTGGACACAGGGTTTGGCTTAGTTGGGTAGTAAGGGGTTGTGGTAGAGTTGGGGGAAGAGTGTGCATGGTGAGTGGGGACAGTAAAGGGGGTGGGGGGGGAATTGGAGGGGGGGAGCAGTGGGTACGGGTGGGATGGCTTCACAACCAAAGTCCCACTTAGAGAAATATAATAATAGATTGATATAAATTACAGCTCATTGTTACCTTGCTAAAGAGTAATGTTATTTATTTATCTATCTATCGATCCACGACTGCTTAATTGAGTCTCAAGATCCCTTTTCAGGAAGACCGTGCATTGGGATTCCAGTTTAAGGTGGTCTTATGCATGTGGGATGCAATAAGAGGTCCTGGAGAACCCATGATAATGAAATGAAGCTTAAAGGTCCACACAGACATGAAACCACTTGCTCTACAGCCATCTTCTGGTCACCTCACAGCACAGTTAGTTAGGAAATTGATGCGATCTACCAACCCTTTTCTGTAACGTTTTTGAATTGCTGGCATACACAACTATAATCAATATAACCATATTGATCGATATTTAATATAACCTTACTTGACTATGACCAAATCACCACGAATACAGCTAATCTTAGATTCCGGAAGTCAAGCAGGCTTGAGCCTTGTTCGTGCTTAGATTGATGAACACCATGCACAATGCAGGTGCAGTAGGCGACTTTGGAGCTAGGTTGTCAGCAGTGGGTAGATCAGAAAAATTAATAGTTGTGCTATATTGTTCTCCCATTATCTGTACTCCCTACCTTCACCAACCTGGTACGGACCAGCGTGAACCATGGTCAATAGAGCCCCCACAAGCTGCACGTTGTGGGAAGGCCCTCTTTCAGAAGCGGATTTTTTTAAGGGCTGTGAACGCATATACCGTTTGTGCACAACCATACTTGTTCAATTTAGCGCCAACTCTACTTTCGAGGCACTTTGCTCAATATAGTCCATGCGTGCTTGTGGTTGTACGTGTGTAGGTATCCAGGTCATCGCTACCCGCCGGATCATCCCCAAGCCTACTCCGTCACCAAGCAGTACTGGAAAGTACTGACGGCAAAGCTGGCCTTCGTCATTGCCATGCAGGTACACATCAACATGCACACACACACACATTCATAAACCCATTGAAAGATAAAGGTACAGCCCTCCAATTACTTGCTCATGTCACTGATGGCAAAAGGGCTCCTGCTATAGGGAGCTCAAGAGAGACCCTTAAGATGTATTTGAACTGCTCTTCCACACTGGACAGACGTCTTGGGAAGAGCTGGGAGTTCCCGCACTGAACAGCACCAAACTCAGCCGACCAATTGACTGGATGTATTCCACTTACACTGCTTGGTGGATAGAGGCAGTGGAATGTAAAAAAAAACCTTTCACCGTTGTTTACACTCCCACGATCAAAGATCAATTCACACCCGTGACCTCTGGATTGCAAGTCTAGTGTGCAAAGCCTTACACTACTGCACCATCGTATAGACTCATCTGTGAGCAGTTGTTAAGGTCAGCAGAGCAAACCGTGATCATTGTCAATGGGTCATTACAGATAATGCCAGTAATGCTATTACACCTCACAATTGCACAGTATTTCTGAGATCACAAATAATAGTGGTAATACAATACTCACTTTCATCATGCAGCAGACGATTCATGTTGTTGATGCAATTTGTCACACGTAAGCATGTGTGCGTGTGGGAAGGGGAGCGGCTGCGTTGTTGTTTGTGAACTGCGCTACCAATCCTGTGTGACCGGAGTACTATTTCTGGCCACAGCCAACAACAGTGGAAAATATTAGAACCAGTGTTGAGCTTCCCTTAAGTTGATTCTGTCTTAAAATGAGTACTTGATGAAGTGTGTGAAAATCATCACTGGCGAGATAAAGGTGCACACCACCCCCACAGGCACTGTGCAAACCTTCATAGATGCACTTGTCTCAGTCTGTGAAAGGCTACACAGGGAATCTTTGTAGTGGTGACATGGCCGAGTGTAAGTGTTTGCTGATTGTTGCGGTAATTTGCGGCTGCCCAGGTGAATACTGTGGGTGCATTAACTGCACATCATAAATGTTGCCTGCTGCATAGTGAACGTAAAAAACCCATTAAGTAATTCAAAAAAAGTGTCTCGGTATAATTTGCCAAATGTTCAAAAATTACTCAAATGACTTAATTTAATTGAGAAAAACGACGTAACAATATAATATCCCTGGGCTTCAGGTCCCCGGAATAGTTGACCTGAGATGTAAAGCACTTTAAGATGCTGCCATATTATATTTAGTAAGCACCCTTTACATGCAAATCCTGAAACTGAAAATCCTTTACCTGTGTGTGGACGTGTGCAGCACGTGGTGTTACTCACGAAGGCCTGCATTGCATACATCATCCCGGACACGCCATCCCATGTGCGCGCCTGCAGGCGCCGCGAGCGCTTCGTCGTACAGACGATTCTGCAGCAGGCAGAGCTGGGCCGTCTCCGTAACACCCTCCTCACCGATGCCCCCAGCTCACCGCCATCTCCTCAATTCCACGTTGAGGATGAGCAGGCAGAGATGGGCCTGCTTCGCTGCTCGCTGCATAAGGAGTCTCCTGGCGTATTGCACCCACCCCAGCCGTGCCACATGGAGAATGAGCAGGCAGAGAAGACTGGTGACGACTCACTGCTGAAGGGATCCGAGGAGGAATCAAGCAACGAGGATTCGTCAACTGTCTTCTACAGCGTATAAATCTACTCTGGCTTTTAAAGGAGGCTGCTATCCTAACTCTGTTTGCACGTGGACAAGGACATTGCAGTCGAGGACTATCTGTATATATATTAATAAATACGTTTATGATTTAACATGTCTCAATCATCTCATGTCTGTTCATACGAATCACGATGTGAATGAGGGAAACTAGAAATTATTGTTATTTTGTATATATTTTAAATTTTGGTTTAACATGTAGGCTTTCGCGCCCAATATCATCCATAGAGGTGTTTTTTGGATTAGATCGCATACATATATAAACGTGTCGTTAAAACCCGCCACCACTCGACACAGCCAACTAGTAAGGGTTGTCACGGAAACAGAACAAGCCAATTCGTCACTGGTACTTTGGAGAGCCAAGCCACAACATTTACAATTGGAGTACGACGTTTTGCCAGTAATTACAACTAGCTTCATCAGGCGACAGCCAGATTTGTGGCACTCTCGCGCAAAGTGGGGGGGGGGGGAGATTACCGAGTCAACGTACATTCTGCATGTGCATTATGAGAGCCCTTTGATCTTGTCCTTCCTGTCTATTGTGTATTAAAATAGCCGTACCAATGGTAATCCCTATTGAAGTATGCTGCCCTTTATAGGCATGCATTTAAATAATGAATTATTTGTTGGCACCCGTGTTCAGCAGTAGCAGAACACACGTGCCAACAAGGACACTCAGTTGATTCTAATGTTGAAGTTCTGTGCAAAACTAGCTACTACTGCCTAAGAAAAATTCGAGAATCTATCGAAATTGGAAGAAAAATTTACAGTTCGGATAGCTACCGCCTTTGTGCTGTGTGGAAGCGACTCATCAAATAGTACATTAGATGAAACTCCGAGTACCCACTCAGGAGGTATAGTGGTAAAACAGTGGAGGAAAAAAAAGCATTTTTTTTTTATTTGCCCTTGTTGAATGATAGAGTCGATACACACAGCAAGCGAGATTAAGAAAGCGCATCGGAAGAAATACCGGAGGAGAGAGAGAAGACAATTGCTTGCTGCAGAAGGAAAGGCATTCCTACCGAGGGAGACAAGTTGACAAAGATTTTGATCATGGGAACCGGTGGCGTGGCTCGATCTTCCCTATATGCGCAACACGCTACCGAAGGAAAACAGAAAATCCTATTCAAAGGCTAAAATAAGCTCCATTTTTTGTATAAGAGCCCGATAAACAATAACCCCATCCATAGACTGAGGAAGAAAGGGAAGAGCCTGAACAAAGGGGAGGAGATTACGACGGAGATGGGTTGGAGGTGGAGAGAAGGGGAGAGGGAGGCCGTAAAGGCAGCTGCACATTCAAGGAAAGCGGTGTAGAAAGAGTTGAACGGGGACATGGAGACAGCAGAGACAAGGGTGGAGAAAGAGGAAGAGAGGATCTTTCAGTGCTCGCTACAGGAAACCCACAAAACTGAATTTCCTAAACTCGTGTCGCCTCCGTGACAGCAGCACCACGAACGCCACAGACTCACGCTCCCCAAATCGACAATACCATCTCCATTGCCGACCAGCCACGAGATGGTTGCTCTCAACACCTCGGTCGTGGTGTAAGCAGCAAAAGACTTCCGGCTGGTGAGCATCCGGCCATTACGAGGGTTGGAAAGAAACTGAAGCACGGGGCGACTCCCACAACCTTCGGGTATTTCCAAACTGGATGACGTCTTGGGATGAAGCTAGAAGTAAGCCAAATCTGCACTCAATAAATGGGACAAAGATTCCAGAGAAGCCTCCAGAAATGTCACAGGAGGCTCGGGTGTGAGAAACCAGACTCCATGTGGGGTCCTCCAGACCTTTGCCCTCCAGTTCATCAACATTTGTAAAAGCAGGACGTCTCAAAGGTACGTAGCATGGGTGAGGTACGAGGTTGAGAACCACGTTCCGAGATTAGGCGCTTTGACAGGTTGGGGTCCGAGTAAACTTTTAATGGAGCTCACCCTACGACATTACAGATAGAAGGATAGTGTGCCGGCACAATCCGGACACCCTGCTACACCGAAACAATCTGCTGCATCAAACTCCCTGGTACAGCTAAACACTGGCACGATTGCGCTCAAATACACACAAACTCTCGCTCGGCCAGTTGGTACACAGGTTGTCAGTTGTGGGGGATGCGGGCCCCCGGCTCCCCCCCTGGGGGAGGGCTGATCTCGAGAGGGCTGCGGGCTCCAGACTCCTCGCTCGAGTGAGAGCAGCCGCTACTCGACTCCTCGCTCGCGGGGAGAGGGCTGCCGCTCTCCGGCTACTCTCCTCACGGCGCAGCCCCTCGGGTCCGCGGGTCCTGTTTGTGGGGCATAGCTCGGGGCTGGCACGTGGCTGCCTGGAATCAATCCGTCGCTTCTCAGCCACTCAAACGCGACGTCTCCGCTCACACAACCCCGCGCACCACTCACACGAACTAAACGGGGGGTCAGGGGTCAGAGGGCAATGACGTCCTTCGCACACGCGTTGCCGCCGATGCCGGGCAATGGAGATTGTTTAAAGGGCTGCGGGGCGGGGATTTGGAGTCGGTTTTAGAGCGACACACCAATCGCACGCGCAGGACGGGGGGGTCGGGGGTCAGAGGGCAGGGACGTCACTCGTACACGCGTAGCCGATTGGGGGGCTGTATGGGAGGTTATTTAAAGGGCTGTGGGGGCGGATATTCGGGATTGGTGTTAGCCCGCAGTCACGAAAGCTTTAAATCGAAATTTATGTTAAGTGTAATGTGTTGGTGTTAATAAATAGTGTTGCCTCCCAAGAAGTTGTGTGCGCCTATCTCAGCCCATTACATATAAGTGTAGATGTGATTATGTAATTCTTGTGTTCATACAAGTGTAGTGACACAGCGCTGACTGCTGTCCAGCAGCGGCAACTGCAGTGGAAAGTTTGCGCACACGCCGTTGAGCATATATACGGGTGTGCCGGCCGGGCAGAGGAATTGGGGCAAGGGTCATGGAAGACCTCATAGGGAAGCCTCTGGAACCCTCTGGTCGGTTCGAGAAGGGAGGCGTGGATAGGGCAGAGCCAAGCCGCACCGAGTAGAATATAGAATATAATATAAGCAGCGGAGAGCGACAGCTCCGGGCTGCCGGTTCTGGGAGTGGACTCGTCTCGACGTCGCTGTCGTTGCCACCGCATTCGCCCAATCATTGCGTGGCCAGACAGTCGTTGGCCTTCTCGGTCGACGCCGTCGGTGCAACACGGACAGGGTCGTGTCTAGGCCGGGCTCTATGGCAACGTGGTCGAGAGAGTGAGGCCGGAGTTGGTGTGAACAAGATAATAAAGAGACGATGTCTCCTGCAACTACCTCGTCTCCGACAGTGTGTGCGACACACACCACACGTCGGAAGGAGAACACTTCACAAGTATAAATGCTGCCTGTGTCAGTCGAGTCACATTTGCTCTAATTTATTTTGATGGGTGACCTAAGACAGAAGCAAAATGCACTTCTTCAGGAAGTGATATTTTTTTCATAATGCAGAGGCTGTGCCTGATACACATCTTTCACGTGTTGTTTGGCAACCCTGGTGCCCAGTAAACGCCATATGGCCAGATCTTTGCATTTAATTCCAAGTATTAATTCCTCCATACTTGTGCACAGTTGAGTTTTTATTCCATTCCCTTCATGAACCATGTTTTTGAACTTTACATCATAGTAAGATAGTACATGCCGATGAATAATTAATAGATGCTTGAAAACATCTATCCCCCACCATCTGCCTGTGTTTGGCCTAAAACCCAATCACCCAGAATGCCCAAATTCACCTTACATACTCTAGGAATGTAAGCAGGTTAATGCCTGTATATCCATCACAATCATCACTCCCAAATGTGAAGACATGTCACGAGACTCGCTGACTTTTCTTAAAATACTTGAGAAATACAAATCATAGCTGAATATTTTCAATTCCATGTGTATAAGCCTTTGTCTCAGATTTATTGTAAAATAAATATACATGTACAATATAAACATTCAAATATCAGAAAATATTTAATGTATGTTGAATTTCTTTCACACTGTACATAACCAACCATGCTAAACAAGACATGATAAAAACAATCCAAGTCATGGGTTGCATACAATATGCAACTTTGGTTTATTGATTACAAATTACATAAAAGTTTCTGAAATTTTACAATACAGGTATAGTGCAATCTAAATAAGCAAATGTACTTTTACAGTGATTTCCCAAATGTTTATAACTACACAAATACTAGCATGTATGTTCCCAATAAAGTAGTCTCCTTCCAAAATGGCTAAAACCAAAATTAGTTTAGTTGTGCTCACAATATTGTTCACATATCCGTTCTATTTCAAGTGACATTTGAGTCTGTATGGATTTGCTGTGCAAAATACTGCTGCAACCATTCAATAACTCCAACCCTGAACGAACTTTATCACATTTTTCCAATACTTTGTTGTGGCACTTCCATTAACAGGGCAATTACTGTGCCCCATGGGCCCCACAAGTTCACAAGTAATTGCGATTCACACCACAGCACCTGAAGTACCATTGATGTTTAACAACCATGAATTAGCAGGACCAAGCGAACGTATCCTTCTGAGTAGAAACCTCGACCACCGCCATAAAATGCTTTCGGGCTTTCTACATCACGGGTAGTCAGCCATCCTTGTTCTCCTTGATGGTGTCAACCAGCTCTTTCAGACGCGACAGGTGGTACACGGCCCTGAGAAGAGACACGATTGAGAGAAAATTACTTGGTTGACTTATTATCAAGGTGGAAGCCAGAAAAATCTCACCAAGTCTCAGGAGGGTTTGGCAGTGATATTTTGCAAATTTCATCAGCGAGTGGTATGTGAGAGGAAAACGGAGAACCCGGTGAAAACAGAGGGAGTAAAATGCAAAACTCCGGATATAGATTCAAGATTCCATTGCCGTATTACTAACTCCTGGTTACCTAGCAGCCAAAATCTATAATATATGCTATTTCAAAACAGTCTCCCATCCAAGTAATAACCAGGCTTACCTGCTTAGCTTATAACATTCAAAATCTGACATCATACTTAGAGGCGGTGCAGCCTCTATGCTGTGCGTGAGTGTGGATATAAAGATACATTCACAATGGCGTGGAGGGGTTTTCCCAGGGACGATCAGCCCCTAGAAAGACGTCCGTGTTGAAGCTGCCCGGGGAGGGGGCCTCCAAGCCGGGGGAGTCCAACTCCATGTGCGCCCTGCTCAGCAGCTCCTCCAATGAGGCTGTGCATCAAGAATCACGCATCGCACGTCACAACCACATGGGTGGCCGCTCAGCCGTCTCTGTGAGAAAAGACTGAATATGTACCTGAAAACATATGAAATGTCATCTGCTATATAGAGACTATATATATATACACACACCTAGGGATCTATTGTCCTCTGACACGGGCTCCTCGTTGGCTACATTCGTAAGGCCGGAGATATCCAAAACTTTGAGCCACTCTGGGTACTTTGGTCTGCTTTGCGGGCTCTGAGCGGCACCTGCTCTCTTTGTGCTGGTATCCGTCTCGTGGCTGCTGGTCTGGGAGTCCACATCGCAGTCACGCAGCCAGGCCGGGTACCTGAGCTCAGGAATGCTCGTGATCCCCAACACATCCAGCTTATCCTTTTGGCTTGTCAACCACCTGAGATAGGTACTTGTCGCACAGCCGCCGTTCGGCAAGTGCTCACGCCTAGTTGCTTCACTGCTCCGTAAGTACAACAAAACATTCGTCTGGTTAGAAAAGAAATAATTTTCGGGCTTTGCCGACAAATTTAATGGCATCACGGCCTTGTTGCTTCTCGCTGTTGAGCTCAACCGTTTAGTTGGCTTATTGCCCCTCGCCAATGATGCGCCGAGGCTGTGCGCGGTGACCCCGAGAGATGACCGCTTGCCTCTGTGCGACACTGCGAGGTCTCGGTGGGCGCCAGGCGAGCGGAGCAAGGACTTGGAGGAACCGTCAACTGGCGCCGCTAGGAGCTGGTCCGTGGTTAGACTGACCGTCGGGCTATGAGCCACGACCGCTGCAGCGCAGCAGTGAGGCTGCACGTGCCCGAGATGAGGTCCTCCACAAGCAGCATGCCACCTGCAATGTAAGACCCACAGACATTTTACTGGTACACAATGAATTTGCTCTCCCCTAGATTCCTTGACCCCTGAACGGCAATCCTGCAATGTTGCCTTACTTTGCACCATCAGTAACTAATGATGTTATCCGTTTGTGGAGTTTGTGAGAATATGGGATAAATCAGTGCATGAGCTGTTATTGTTTAAACTTCAGATGTGTCCAGTATAGGATCTGCAAATTTTGACACAAAGGTTGGAGGATCACTTAGATTTCACAAACTTTACAAACTCGATAATCAGTGAAGTTGCTGGAAGATGACAGGAGAAAGAAATGCATGCACCGACCTATCTGTTCAGACCTATGCTATCCTCTCATATGCGTGTGCTTACTGTGGATAGTTTTCTCTGACATAAAATGAACTCATTAATGGAATTTGCCAAGCATCCCAGTGTGGGACTCTCACGAAAATGTATCTTTAGACCTTATTAAGGGTTTTTTTTCTAGGGGAATTACATTACATTCATGATAGCATAGCATAATTGACAAGCACCCAGTACAAGCAAAAAAAATGGGGTTCTCCTCTCCAATTATCCCCCATCCAGTCAACTAGCTTCGATACCTTATGAGACCTCCTTTGCCAGTAACAAGATATAGTAATAGGTTTTTACCCTTTTATCTGGCACAAAAACTGACACTTTTATACAAGGGATCATGTTTGCGATAACCACAACGCAAGTAGTCAAAATGCAAACAAGAAGACGCTAAGAATAAGAAGACGCCTTTTGGCGTCTTCTGGTCCAACACCAGTGGAGACTGGGATCTCAGAAAAGCCGTCTCGGGTGTGGACCAATCAAATTCAAGGACAGTGCATATTATCAGTTGTCTTTTTTGTTTGCATTTTGACTACTTGTGTTGTGGTTATTGCAAACATGATCCCTTGTATAAAGGTGTCAGTTTTTGTGCCAGATAAAAGGGTAAAAACCTATTACTATAGCTTCAATACCATTGCACCGCCTGCACACTCGATAGCCACTCGAGCGCAAGCACCACGGAGCGATTCCTCGCGTGGCGAGAGGCGCAACCCACCTTCATCCACACTGCGCATCCTCCTCTCCTCCACGCGTCTCCGCTCCGCTATGCTGCGCGGCGCTGTGCTCTGCACGTATCCTGGGTGGCGGTGACGCACAGATTCCGCTCTGCTCAAAGTCCTCGATGTAGGCGTCCAGCGCACCGCTCGCCTACGAGCAGCACTGCTCTCCGCACACCACAGGGCTGTGCTAGCCCCCGCTTCCGGTCCGGAGCAGCGAGCTGCCCTGGCTGCCGCGAGGGCTTGTGTCCGTCACCGTGCTGTCGCCCGAAGGGCTGTTTGTCTCACCACCGTTGCAGTTCATTTTGTACGATTTGGGATGCCCGAACCGGATGGGGCCAGGGAGAGGAATCGCTGTGGCTACCAGGTCACCACTGGTCCTGGTATGGGGGGCACCATGAGGAGCTGCTGTGTGCGGAAAGTGGGTCCGACGTCACAACGCATGGGCCAGTGTCGACCACTTCGCGTTAGCAGCTTCAGCGTTAGGTCTCTTAAGCTACTGTGGCTGTTGTCCTTTTTTCAACAAAAATTCCAGCCTTTCCCATGCTTTCCTTCATCACACCTGCAAGCTCTATGTACAATTGAAGTGTCATAAATGCTCTACCTGCCTACTACTACATTATGAATGATATACATTTAAGAATTAGCTGGAGACAACTCCATGTTTAAAACACACTGTATTCAAAATTGAAGGCTTAACATTTAACATTGGTTAACGTTTGGCATGTACACCTGCATATCAACAAATTACAGTACTACTAATAAAATGAATGCTACATATTAATAGTGGTATTACAGTAGTATGACTACTTATATTTATATATTATCGCACCTCCGAAGAGCACGGTGGGCTTGGTACGGTGCGAAAGAGATTCAACACACATACAGAATACAATACTTTCCGAGCACATTATGCATACCGAACCTCCAAGTTCCTTACCCTACCCTGAATAACAACGTGTGCAGAGTACAGCTCCTTTTTCAATCCATTGCTGGCTGACAGCTGTCCCATGCTATGCAGCTCCCAGGGGGAGGGGTTATTTACCGTACTTCACCACGCTGGTCAGTGTGAATTTGGTGATGGCAGGGGGCTATAGAAGTGCATTACAACAATGTACTGAACATTGCTGCACAATGTCAGGGGGCTATAGAAGTGCATTACAACCACGTACTGAATACTGCTGAACTGGTGGCAGGGGGCTATAGAAGTGCATTACAACCACGTACTGAATATTGCTGCACTGGTGGCAGGGGGCTATAGAAGTACATTACAACCACGTACTGAATATTGCTGAACTGGTGGCAGGGAGCTATAAAAGTGCATTACAACCACGTACTGAATATTGCTGCACTGGTGGCAGGGGGCTATAGAAGTACATTACAACCATGTACTGAATGTTGCTGCACTGATGGCAGGGGGCTATAGAAGTGCATTACAACCACGTATTGAATATTGCTGCACTGGTGGCAGGGGGCTATAGAAGTACATTACAACCATGTACTGAATATTGCTGTACTGATGGCAGGGGGCTATAGAAGTGCATTACAACCATGCACTGAATATTGCTGCACTGATGGCAGGGGGCTATAGAAGTGCATTACAACCACATACTGAATATTGCTGCACTGGTGGCAGGGGGCTATAGAAGTACATTACAACCATGTACTGAATATTGCTGCACTGGTGGCAGGGGGCTATAGAAGTACATTACAACCACGTACTGAATATGGCTGCACTGGTGGCAGGGGGCTATAGAAGTGCATTACAACCACATACTGAATATTTCTGCACTGATGGCAGGGGGCTATAGAAGTACATTACAACCACGTACTGAATATTGCTGCACTGGTGGCAGGGGGCTATAGAAGTACATTACAACCACGTACTGAATATTGCTGCACTTCTGGCAGGGGGCTATAGAAGTGCATTACAACCATGTACTGAATATTGTTGCACTGGTGGCAGGGGGCTATAGAAGTACATTACAACCATGTACTGAATATTGCTGCACCGGTGGCAGGGGGCTATAGAAGTGCATTACAACCATGTACTGAATATTGCTGCACTTGTGGCAGGGGGCTATAGAAGTACATTACAACCACGTACTGAATATTGCTGCACTGATGGCAGGGGGCTATAGAAGTGCATTACAACCACGTACTGAATATTGCTGCACCGGTGGCAGGGGGCTATAGAAGTGCATTACAAACATGTACTGAATATTGCTGCACTTGTGGCAGGGGGCTATAGAAGTACATTACAACCACGTAATGAATATTGCTGCACTGATGGCAGGGGGCTATAGAAGTGCATTACAACCACGTACTGAATACTGCTGCACTGGTGGCAGGGGGCTATAGAAGTACATTACAACCACGTACTGAATATTGCTGCACTGGTGGCAGGGGGCTATAGAAGTACATTACAACCACGTGCTGAATATTGCTGTACTGATGGCAGGGGGCTATAGAAGTACATTACAACCACGTACTGAATATTGCTGCACTGGTGGCAGGGGGCTATAGAAGTGCATTACAACCACGTACTGGATATTGCTGCACTGATGCCCGCCACGTGAGAGCCACACAGCAGGACAATGCTATACTGTACAATATTGAAATGATTCACCTACAAATACTAAACATTATTGTCTTAACAATCAATACTACTTTTAACATAAACAATAACTAATAAATGCACACGTAGTAATCGCCGTGCTAACCCTTAGCGTGCAATGTGAGCAGAACTTGTGTTGTAAGTCGTACCCAGTCCATTACCGTGCCACACACTCCCATTAACAAACCAACGACATTTACTGAATGTCCTCCTCCTTTACACGGCACAACCAGACAACACTTTGCACACCGAAGTGTCCAAGTCGCGTGCTGAGTGAAGCAAACCCCATTCAATTCTAGATTTAAAGCTTTCGTGGCTGCTAGGATCCATACTCTTTGGTTCTATTGGGTAAAGTCACGTAGGTGAAAATTGTTATTTTATTTTCACCTACGTGACTTTACCCAATAGAACCAAAGAGTATAAACCCCATTCACTCTGCGCTCAGCGTTCAACAAAGTTGAACCTGGCTCGCCCTCACGCCTGCCCATCTCTCTCCGTCTCTCACCGGAGATTATTCCATTGATCGTCTTCGCCTTGCCGTCCAGAGATCCGTGTGGATTATCCGTGAGGGTAGTTAAAGGTCGCGGTTATTCGGAGAAGTTTTTTTAAATTAATTTTCCCGCCACAACCACCGCGTCGCCAACGGCCGCTGAAGGCGATGTCCGAGACATGCCGCCCGCGCATGCGCACTGAGGGTTGAGAGAAACCTGCGGGGAGGGGCAGCGGGGGGCGGGGAAGCCGCCGCTGTTGGCCACACCCACATTCAGGCCACGCCCATATTTAACTGACGTCACGGTGACATCATTCTGGGTCGGACTTTATCGTGGGCTGCCTGTGCACGCGAGGAGCTCCTGACTTCTGACTCTGAATTCGAAAAAAATCAAAGATTCACGATGTCTACCTTCGTCGAGATAGGTAAAGTTTAACGTTAGTGTTAGGGAGGTGTGTTTGTGTTATATGTTGAGCCTGTAGACAAAACTGCTGGGGATGTGCCAGATGTCTCCATCTAACGTTAAGGAGGTTGGAGTCTGGATAGCGCATACCAGGTGTTACATGCTACATGATGGGAAGCAGAAGGCATTCTAGTAAAATAGGTTTTTGTTTGTACGTTAATGCTCCTCCTTTTCCTTTACCAACCCATACTCACCGGCATGGTGAAGTATGTGCAAATAACCAACACGATTCGTGCAATCGTCAAGAGGCTCTCCAGCAGGGGATTGGCAAAAGGTCGTACAGGAGCAGTTTTGTGAAAAATAATTGATTCTTTCATAATGTACATCTATGATTTATTATTATTGTTCATGTGGGTAACCTCGGCAAGGGGGGAAGCAAGGTCGGGAAGAGCGGGGGATGGGGCCGCTTTTGACCACGCCCATATTTAGGTGACGTCACGTCCTTTTCCTGTGACGTCACTATAGCGGGGAGTTATCCTTGGCTGGCTGTGCATGAGGAGCCCCCGAGTTCTAACTCACAAGATCTGAGATTAGACCAAAGATTCATGATGTCCACATTTGTTGAGATAGGTAAAGTGTAATGTTCGTGCTATGACGGGGCTTTGGGCCACTTTTAAATATTGAGATCTCGTCAGTGTTTTAATCGGACGCTCAGCAGGGTTTGAGCCAGGATAGTGCATAACAGGTCTAAAAGTGTAGTGTCGGGCTACATGGTGGGCAGCAAAGGGCAGTCCATCAAAATTGGTTGTACTATACATACTATACGTCTTCACCAACCCACATTAACCAGAGTGGTGAAATATGGATTTGAAGCTTTCGTGACTGCAAGGATCCATACTCTTTGGTTCTATTGGGTAAAGTCACGTAGGTAAAAAATAAAACAACAAAAATCACGACGTTTTGGCCACAACACAAGTGGCCTTCTTCAGATGAAGGAACAGAACTGTCGGGACGACAGCACTTCAATTGAAATGTGGTCAAGTAACCACCATGATCTGTGTGGTCACGGGGAAGCTCTCGCAGAAGATGACAAGCTTCCATCTTGGCAGTAATTATGTTGCCTCTTTTTTTACTCTCAGCGTCTCTGCAGCGCTTGCAGCGCTCGCACTCCTCGCCCCATTCACCCCCCACTCTCCCCCTCTCTGACTTATTTAACTGCCCTAACCCTGGTTTCTCTCCCACTTCAGTAAAACAGTTTCCTTGCTGTGGTTGTCACACCTGATGATGAGTGCTTATGTTGCATTCGAAACGTCGTGATTTATTTCTATTTCTATTTTTTTTTCCACCTACGTGACTTTACCGAAAGAACCAAAGAGTATAGCTGACAAGCTGTCAGGGCAAAAATGACTTTGCATATTCCAACTAATATTTTTTGCCCTGGTTTGTGTCTGACCATGCTGGGCACGGCTTTGTTAAAGTGTACGATATTCAATGGGGTAAAAGTCCCCTAATGGTAATACAACTTTATACCACAGGTGTACTCACACTGGAGCAGCGTCGACATTTATGAGAAAGCTTTACACATGAGTACCATGTGCGGTTCTTTACCGACATTCCCATCCCTGCACCTGCCTCCCCTGTCCCTAATGCAATGAACCCTCTACCCCCACATTACCTATGCAGAGCTCGTGGAGAGAATGAATGAGGAGGAGGGAGCGGAGGGGCATGAGGCTCAGCCTTCAACGGTGCCACAAGACTTTTCGACGTCATCATTTCAATCTACCCTGGCCCAGGTACGATGCGGCACAACGTGGATTTGCACAGCCTATAAATTAACTTGGCTAATGTCAAAGATGGGAGATTCCTGGTATTTACAGATTTAGTTGTTTGCATTCGCCAACTAATGGGCCCCAAAGTGTAGACATGGCTGCTCCTCATTTATAGATTTGCAGCCTTTGCAGCAGTGCATTTTGGTGACTATACTGTGCTGATGAATCCGAATGAGGATTACACCGGTCCACAGTTGCATATCACTGCATAACTGCTGCTGTTAGTCTGTCACATTTGCTCACCTTTATTTTGATGGTGGTTTAAGATACCATTACCACAATGCACTTTAGAAAATACTGATGTTTTTTGTATAATGCACAGGGGCTAGATGCTTTGTGTACATATTTCTCCAGGTCTCTGGTTTCCTCCCATAGCTAAATGACACAGTGTAACTGGTATTGGCCAAACGTACCAATGCTGAAAAAATACATGCAAATTATTCAATTGGAATTAAACTAAGCAACTTCGTTCTCGACTGCAAAAAAACAGAACTTGGTAGGACCCTCCTTGAAAATAAAAATGTAAACTCATTGAGGTTTTCCTGGGTAAACTAGTACATCATCATAGCAATAAACAACTTGCATACAAATAGCAGATTAACTTATGTCCTGATACATGTATCATGAGCTTATGAATAAATATACATTTCATGCATAAGCTATTACATCTCTCATATTCGTGTGTGTGCTTGCCTTTGCGTGTAGGACACTGTCTACTTTTGCGATGGAGTCCGTCGGATCGATTTCATCCTCGCGTTCGATGATGAGGTCCATTCTCAGGACGCCATCAACAATCAGGTGAGAACGAGGAACCTACAAATAATGCTGCACCTTCCTGCACCCAGCATTATCACCCCTCCCCACGTGCAACACCACACGCCTCTAAACCTAGGTTTGACGCAGTGGTGCCAGCTCAGCTCTCTGACTGCTGAGTCACCCTGCCACCTCCATACGAGTCTTTAAATCCACAGTATACATCCTTTATCAAACTGTATCGTCAACTGCAGACCACGCTAGTCAATGAACGCTAGACTCCCATCACTCAACTCGCACATCCATACCCTGAACCATACGCCTCACTGCTTTGGCGAACAACAATCAATTATCGTTACGTATCACACTCCATCCACAACTCCTAAATAAATACACCACTTTCATATTGCAAACACCGACACCCAGACATAACTTACAGGATACATGTAATATCCACATTCTAACTGCCAAATGGAAAACTATTACAACAGTGCTGAAGTACCCAGTATGCATTCTCTGCAATATTGATGTTTTTGTTTATTTTGTTGCTATTGTACCCACGCACAATGGATCTATCTCCCTTGTAAAATAGCAAAGCAACTAGCTAAGTGAGACCATCCCTGTAACAAATAAGGTGAACTCAAACAGTTGATTGACAAAGAGCTGTGCAAATTTTTATTTTATTAAGGTCTGCTGAAGTGACACCGACTGAAGCAGTTCAGTGATGCTACTTTGCAGAGCCGTTCTCTGATTGATTCCCATGTGAGGCTCTACTCACTGTAAGAGTTCAAGAAGTTTCCTCACCTCTTGACTTGACTCCCACAGTGACACAACTGAGAACAATGTATAACACAGATGGTCAATTTTGTTTGACAGAAGAAGAGGACCGAATATCAGGCAAGCCTGATGAAGATGGGGCTAGATCTCGAGATTGAACCCAAGGAGGTAAGTTTCCTGCGTGTCTCTCTGCTATAGATGACAGACACTGTATACAAATAAAAAGGTGTTAGACTGTGATTGCTTCATAATATCACTGCTGGCATACATTCCTTGAGTAGGAGCGATAAAGATCCCCGCTGGAGGGTATATGGCCTACTCTTCTATGCTTGCCAGACGTCTTGAAAGAGATAGCGAATACCCATACTTTACCCCACCATGCACAATCTTAAGATGGATTAATTGTGGCTTACCCATTTATACTGGAGGGTATAACAGTCTCCACCTTAATGTGGCATGCCAGCTATTTATACTGTAGTAATAAGTGTTCGATAACTGCACGTACATTATGCAATTTGCTTTTGGGTTGTGCCACACGTTGATCGGCACGAGGTGCTAACAACACGTGACACAAGCACGAAAATCCACGCGGCCGTGGACACTCTTCCAAATGAGACCATCCGGTTCCCTTGAACTCTCACCTGGTCAAACAAAGTCTAATAAATACAACTAAATGCACTCATCTAGAGTCTGACGATGAACTTCGTGCCATCCACTAGGAGTCGGTGAGCGGACGCACCACCTTTGTGAAAGTACACGCGCCATGGAACCCACTCACCACCTATGCCGAGATTCTACACATCCAGGCAAGATTCTGATGGTCATTGTAATGATGATCATGATGATGCCGATGATTGTGATGATGATTGTGGTGATGATTGTGATTATGATGGTGATAATGAATGTGATGACAATAATGTTTGTGAAGATTCGTCATGGTTGTGATGATAATTGCGATGATCATGCATGTGATACAGAGTATGATGGTGAGGGTGATGATTGTGATGATTATAATTTATGACGTTCAACGATAATAATCGTAGCACTGACATTACGAGATATCGAGAGACGTAAATATACAAACGGATTAGAAAAACGTACATTTGGAAAAATATGCATATTAGCAACATATTGACTCTTTTTAGAAAAGTGAATGGGCTCGGGAAGGGCACGTTGCTTGAAGGGATGATGTCTGCTGGCCGAAAATGACATTGGAGTGGCAGCAGAAGGAGAGAACGTGCCCAAGATGATGTATATCATAGAGATGGCGAGATAAGATTGGCTCATGTGCGTGTGCTCATGACTGGGGATATTGGTGGGACAACTTGAAGAGTGGGTGGGATATGCAGTGGAGGCTTTTGGCATATTAATTGTTGCATTATAGGACTTGTTGTATTATAGGACTTGTTGTATTATAGGACTTGTATTATAGGACTTGTATAGAATGTTGTATTATAGGACTTGTTGTATTATAGGACTTGTTGTATTATAGGACTTGTTGTATTATAGGACTTGTTGTATTATAGGACTTGTTGTATTATAGGACTTGTATTATTATAGGACTTGTTGTATTATAGGACTTGTTGTATTATAGGACTTGTTGTATTATAGGACTTGTATTATTATAGGACTTGTTGTATTATTGGACTTGTATAGAATGTTGTATTATAGGACTTGTTGTATTATAGGACTTGTTGTATTATAGGACTTGTTGTATTATAGGACTTGTATTATAGGACTTGTTGTATTATAGGACTTGTTGTATTATTGGACTTGTATTATAGGACTTGTTGTATTATAGGACTTGTTGTATTATAGGAATTGTTGTATTATAGGACTTGTATTAAAGGACTTGTTGTATTATAGGACTTGTTGTATTATAGGACTTGTATAGAACGTTGTATTATAGGACTTGTTGTATTATAGGATTTGTTGTATTATAGGACTTGTTGTATTAAAGGACTTGTTGTATTATAGGACTTGTATAGATTGCAACAACTTGGGAAGACCTTCATCCATTCGTGGACTGATTTTGGCTGATGATGATTCCATGTGCTCGAGGCAAAGGGTTTAATACATTTAAAATCAAACAGGTGCCACTCAAGGAGAGCGACCTCCCCCAGGTGTCAGGCTCAGACAGTGGGCCTCTTCACTACCTGGGAAATATTCACCACCTGAAGCCGGGAGCCGTGCCCAAACAACCGGACTATTTCACGGCACCCTACCGGCGTTCGCAGCAGGACATCTATCCTATAAAGGATCATGACGTCCTCATCCCACCGGCCGTACGCAGCCAAATCGTACGTTTGTATCAATAATGCTGTATAAATAATGCCAGAATGAGGTGGTTTTTTTGCAAAAACAAGTTAATTTAATAGGGTTTTGTCGTGTTTTTATCATTTTAATTAAAGTTTTCAGCTCTGTATCGCAACTTGCGATCTCTGAGTGACATGTGGTTAGAAGTGTAAATCATTATGGTTTATTAAGAATGCCTGGATTTATGATTTAGGGGTTGTGGTAATATGTGTCCCTGTAGAGAAAGCTACCAAATTTTTGGGATGCTTAACCAGGAGACATGGTGAGCTAGCAGCCCCACCCTTTGTAAGTCCTGCCCACATTATATAACCACGTCCCCTCAATCACTCTCCCCTGCACAACAAAAGAATGAAAGACTACTGTTGATATGGTTCTTGGTGAGCAGGTATCCTGTCGAGCCAATATTATGGGCATTTGGGGTTTTGATAGTATTGTATTCTGAATAAATTGCCTTTGTGCATGGGAAGCATGCATAAAATGTCTCCTTGAAATCTGGATATTGTACTTGCTGAAATCGGTACATATCTGCTTCAGTTTTTGGAGTGTTCTATGGACCTTTCCGAGTCGGGACTCAATAAGAGTTGTGGGCCCATTATAACTGTGTAGGCTGGTGGTGGTTGGAGAGGGGGAAACATTTCAGAGTGGAGTGAGTCAATAATAGCTTACCCACCCAGCCCTATGTTTCATGCATGTAATGTTTGTCATGTGTGTCATGTGTGCTCACACAGGTCCACTACATGCTGCAAAACCCCATGCCACAAGACAGCACGAACATATTAAATATCAACCAAATGATTGAAAATGGCTGCTATACTGCAGCCTATCCACTGCATGACGTAAGTTGTTGGGGGGGTAGGGGGTGGAGGGCACACTGACACCTTACGGGAGGCCTATGTACAACACCTGAATTGCACACCTGTTTAGGACGCTATTGCATAGTCTAAAGCTTACCACATACTTAACATTAGTGTCCCACAGAGATGCGCCGCATAGGTGTCCAGGTTCCCCAGCTCACTAAACACACCTCTGATTTGCATGGTTGGCTACATACGGTGCAAAAGAAGTTCAATATCCATGCATTGGAAAGGACTCCACGAGCACTCTAGAGAGCCATTCTCAAGGGTATTTGGCCGACTATTTCACGTGGGACTGAAGTCTTTGGAAGAATTAGAAGTACCCACACTTCATCCCACAACACGTGAACAACCAATAGATTAACTGTGGGTGCACCCATTTACACTGCTTGCTGGGAAGAAGCAGCGTGATTAAGAAACGTGGTCATTGTTTTAACTGTCGTTCCCATGTCCAGTGCAGTGTGCAAGTGTGCAACACCATTACACCACAGCAGCGCCACGGCAGAGTTTTGGGGGGGTGGAGCTGGTAATTTGTGAATGTCCATGCAGTGTTTGTGACTAACAATTGCTTTCCCCATGTCAGAGTGAGTCTGTTCATCCCACCAAAAACCCGAACACGCTGGGCGACCGCAACACGCTGCGACGGGAGTGGGCGAGAGCCGGGCGCTCTTTCAAGGAGCAGCCTCTTGACCTTGTGCGGTAAGTTCATGCCCTATCCACTGCTGGATGAAGACTTCCCCAAGCCTTCGCCATCTCTCCCAGTCTCCTGATGCAACGATCCATGTGGCTCCTGCACACATGCTGATTTCATTACTTAAATCTCTGTGGTGCACATCCTCTCAGACGCATTCCTTCTCTTGACTGCCACATCATTCTTAGTCTCGACCACATGCCATCGTACCTCTTAGGGACATGCTCTGTCCAGAAAGGTCCTAAGGCTGGACTTGAATGCTAGCTGGGAGTTGATAGCACAGATGTCTGGGGAAATGGAGTTCCAGAATAGCATTTGCCCATGCCTTCCCTGCTCTTCACATTTCCCTCCAGCCCATGGTCCTTGCTTACATATTCGATAGCTACACCACTGGTGCCATGTGCGGTTGGTGATGTTTGCGCTGTGTGTGCGAGTGATGTTGTCGGCACAGGTCATACTTCGGGGAGCAAGTGGGGCTCTATTTTTCATGGCTCGGCTTCTACACAAAGATGCTGATCTTCGCTGCAATCGTCGGCCTGATCTCCTTTTTCTTTGGAGTATTCAGCAAGGACCGTGACATCACTAGGTACTGGCCCGACACATGCATACAGACAAATGCATACAAACACACACACACATACACTCATGTGTCAGATGTAGAACTCACACAGATCTCCTGTATAGCAATACAGACTGAACAATGAGTATCAGCAAGCACCTACTAAGGCTATACACAAGTACATATACACGTAAAGTACATATAGACATACATATACACTTATATACAATCCCATGGGATGCTGCCATGGTGTAATAGTTACATTTCTAGAATTGCAGTTTATAGATTTCCAGTGCGATCGCCTGGCATGGCAGCTGAAATAATGGCTAGGTTTCTTCAATTATCCCACATATGCTCAGCAGTATAAACGGAGACACCGCAGTTAGATGATTGGCAGTTCAGATGTGATGGGGTAAAATGTGGGTACTCCCACCGTGTCCAAGACGTCTGGCCATCATGGACGAGTAGGCCAAATATCATCTCGATGGGCAATCTAGAGCATTCTTTAGTGGAGGACCTTCCACCAGCAGTGGCATGAGCAAGCAATTTCAGGGCCACATCTTTAACATTTCACTATTAAAGTACATATGCACATATATACAATCTCATACAGTTTATATACATATACAGTACAAATATAGTACATTCAATATATTGTATATGTATATATGTTCCAAATGTCTCTGTTTCTAAAAGTAAATCCAAAAAATCAAGCCTAGCTACAATATTTCGGACAATCCAGGGAAAATTAAACATTGTTTTGGATTGCTCAGAAAACATGACATCGCCCATTGTGACGTCACTCACGACGACACGTATCACGTGGCATCGGGTTTCGTCACTCTTGTTCACATGAATATATTGTACATTCTTACGAATTGTAAATAATCCGAAAATCAAAAGCAAAACATATTCAAATCCAAAATGTTTAAATGTGAAACGTATCCTTATAATACGACTTACACACATAGACTCTGTGGAGCTGCATGACGGACAGCGGGGAGCAAGTGCAGGAAATACATTGCTGTACTCTGTGTCTGGAGTCTTCGCTTCCCATATTCAACCCGTACTGACCAGTGTGGGATGACTAGAATTAAATAGCCCTCATGACCCACGAGGTGTGGGGAGGCCCTCAGCCAGAAGTGGATTGATAAAAGGGCTGTAAACACCCCTGGAAATCAATACATAGAGATGTTACACCACTGATATCAACGAAAATTATAATTAAACATCAGGAAATACATATTCTTAGTTTTTTCGGTAAAGTCACGTTGAAGAGAAACAACAAATTAACAAAATATATATAAAACAATAAAAAATTCTCACGACGTTTCGACCATAACTCAAACGGTCATCATCTGATCATCTGATGATGACCGTTTGAGTTATGGTCGAAACGTCGTGAGAATTTTTTATTGTTTTATATATATTTTGTTAATTTGTTGTTTCTCTTCAACGTGACTTTACCAAAAAAACTAAGAATATGAATTACTGCAGTCACGAAAGCTTTAAATCAAAATAAAATCAGGAAATACATTTTACTTTGGAAAATGCTCGACGTTGGAACCCATAATTTAGTCTGACTTTGTTTAAAGGGAGGGTATGACACATTCAAAGGTGGCATGACCTTTAGGCAAATTCTATTTCTCATCCAAGTGTATTATGCCCATTAGTGTGTTTATGTTCGTGCGTGTCTATGTGTGCAGTGGAGAAATATGCAACAACACCATCGGAGGATCCTTGGTCATGTGTCCCCAGTGTGACCAAAAATGCACCTTTTGGAGGCTAAATGATACCTGCGAGACTGCGAAGGTATCACACAAATACACCATCGATGTTCCCTCTAAATAAGGATACTTATTGGTTATTGGTGATGTGCATCATTATCACAAAGCCAACTCACGTTGCTGAGATTGTATCATTAACATTAACCATGATCACTAGATTGCAGCACATCATGCTAAACACTATGCTGCCATTCGTGTGGGTGTTAAAAAAATATTATACTAATAATACACGTGTGATCATTTTGAAGGTAGTTAGTTATAGTTTTAGCAAATAGGGTATTTTAATGGACTAAGTCGATGGTTAGACAAATACATGAAAATGAATGCATCGTCACATCCCAGCGGGAGTGCAAAAGTTACTTTGAGTAAATCCGACACGATGTATTTCATGAGTATTTCTCCACGATCAATACAAGTGGACAAAGTATTTTGAAATCTGAATTTCAGTGCTAATTAGTTGACATGTCATGCCGAAATAATGATTATTCACTTTAAAGTGTCTGAAATGTATGTCCACAATCATGGAACTGCCCATTGCTTATTTTGCTCTTTCTGTCACATTTATACAGATTTGTTTGATACATGAATAGCACTATAATATCAGACATTGTAGAGCATTGTCATCTCCACAATTTAATGGATGTTTCATGAGTGATTAATCTATTTTAACTTAAAAATCAATCGATGCATCGTTACTTTCCTGCTGTTGATATTGAAAAGACGTGGATGCTAAGATTTAAGGTTTAATTGTGACTAACACCTCTGATTGTGCCGTTGCAGACTTCACACATGTATGAAAATCCGGTCACCATATTCTTCGCAGTTTTCATGGGACTTTGGGGTAAGTGATTCTAAGCATTGGCACACATTGTCCAGACACAGTGACAAGTATCAACATGTTTGCAATGATGATGAGCACATTTGGCCACGTACAGTGTTAAAGAAGTTCAACATACATACGTACAACCATATACAGTACCATCATGTCTTGCAATGTTCGTATGCAGTGATCCTGACAGTCCTATTATGAACCCACTGCTCAATGAGGGCACATTTGGACCATGACTTGTACACATTGTCCTACTCTTACGAATGATAACCGATAATCTTTAATGTCCACTGTGAAGCAGATGGTGTGTATTTTTGTGTAATTAATACACCGGCAATATTAATCAGGGCAGCCACATAATTTGAACCACGAACCTCTGCAACAAGCAACGAATGCGCTACCCCAAGGCGATTCCATGAAAAATACAAAGTGGCCAGGTGGCTCAGAGTTCAGAGTGCTGCGTTGCCGCCGCTGAGATTCTGTGTTGAAATGAAAGTGGCCACCTGCGATTAAACAAGTTTTTCAATTATAGCGAGATGATGGTCTCAACTCAATCACCGATATCTGCACAACAAATAGAAAAAATCCATAATGTTGAAGTTGCTTCTGTACTTAATTTGGCTACATTCCAGCTCTGAGAATAAAAATGTTAGCTTGACTATCACGTAACAAACGCTCCTCTCCGTGGCAAAGCAGTTGGGAAAGAGCTACCCCTACTATGTGGATCAGAGATCACAGAGGTAGCTCTGTGACATTCGCTTTTGTGTAACGTTTTGTAACACGAAGAGCAGCACTGCTCTGTTATAGATCCAAAAGAAATCTCAATCTCATGCCATGCCACTCATGGTGCAAGTGGGATAAAATTGTGGCAATGTACCAAAAAAAGCCAATAAAGGTATTTATGAAAGACAAAAAAAATACTAATGAAGTTACTTTGAACATTACTTTTAACAGACTACATTAGGTAACTTTTGAACCCTTGAGTAATCGATAGTGAAATTACTTTTCAAAGTAAATCCTCCCCGTGTGGTGTGTCGCAACAGCCACGGTGTTCCTGGAATTTTGGAAGCGTCGCCAGGCATCGCTCGCATACCGCTGGGACCTGACGGCAGCGGCGGAGGAAGGAGACCCCATCCGGCCCGAGTACCTGGCTCGCTGCACGACCACGAAATGTAACATCATCACCATGGTAATGCTTTTTGCTGTCACCACGGCGACTACCTCATGGCACACACACACCTCTGTTTTGTAATGTTGCATGTGTAACTGTTCACTGTTTTCCTAGTTTTTCTTCTAACATATTTGTTGGCCTTTGGTCAATTGTGTTTTCCTCCCAATATTATCCCGATTGTCCTATCGGCATCGTTATGAAACAATGTCCATTTGGAACTCTATGTTATGGAAAGGTTTGCTGAAGCAGATGTTACATAATTACTTATAAGATCCCTTCAAGTGAACACACACTAGAGGGTGGCCCTTTCGCATCAGCCCTGCTACAAAGAAATGTTCATGATGGTCAAACTCATCTTTTTTAATTCTGAAAGGTGAAATTTGTCCAAATTAAGAAAAGAAACAAATGTAATATTGGTGACCAGGCTGATCGGCTTACTACTTGGTTTTATTGGAGGCAGCTGCCTGGATTAAAACCAAGAAATCTCAGCGCTGCCAGCTCAACTCTCAGACATCAGGACCATCAAATCCATTCCTTTATATCATCGCATGCTTAACTAGTAGTGGGGAAAACAAATAATAGTTAATCAGTCAACCTTAACGGCTCACACTAACATTGGTCACTCCGACAGACTAATCTATATACAAATGCTTTTCCGTCTGTGTCCGTGCATTGTGAGTGCAGAAGGAGGAGCCTCATATGCCTAAGAGGATACTGAGGTTCCGATACTGCCTCTCCGGGATCATGGTGTTGTTCTGGGTGAGTCCGCCAACTCAACAGCAACATTGAACCCCTTCTCCTGATCCAGTGAGCTATGGCCAAGTCACCTGCTATGTGCCTCATCTTGGAGGCGAAGCAGGTTTTGAGCCTGGATACTGCACGAATGGGTAACCATCATGCACAAAATGGACTGTAGGCTGCTGCAGAGCTACCTTGTGGCCAACAGAGAACTGCATTCTCATGCTTCCATCCTTTACCAACCTGTACTGGTGTGCATGGTGAAGTATGGGAAAATAACCCTGACAATCTGCGCAGGGTTGGGAAGGCCATCATCCAGCAGTGGATTCATATACGGGTTATACACATATATATATTTTACTTGACCCAATCCTAACCTCCACACTCTGCTCCACCACTCAGAATCGCTCTCAAACTATGTTGTTCCTCCTGTGTGATCCATTGAGTGATTACAAGTGGGGGTATAGATACATGCATAATTATATAACTTACAGCCCTTTGTCAATCCAATCACCTGAAATATCTACAGGTGGCCCAAGGCAATGAATACATCATGAGCCGTATCATGTTATCCACCTGCTCCTGTCAACCTCGATTTGGGTTTCTCGAGACTAGTCCTCGGCCTTAAGGCCAGATGGAAAAGATTTCCTCAGCTCCTTGGCCTTGAGTGTGTGGCCTCAGTCCGAGGAGTTTTACTAGAGGTACCGACCTTGACACTGGCCTCATACTAGCGCACCCAACCTTGAGTGACCTTGACACTGATTGTGGCCTAAAAAGCTGCCGCCTTGGCCTCACCTTGGCCCTGTTGCTTTTGGTCTCAACTTCACATCTGAACGTGGCTCGAGGTCAAGCAGGGCCAGGGATAGTAATTCCTTTCATAACCTTGCATCATTTTCTACAATTGACCAAGTGACGTTACCATTACACGTTCATTGTGTGTGATGTTAGCGAAACAGCTCAGGTTTTGTTTAACATGTAGGCTTTTCGCGACCAATATCATCCATAATATTTTTTTTGGATTAGATCACGTAAATATGTGTCATTAAACCCACCACCACCCGACAAAGCCAATTAGTAAAGTTGTTCACGTAAACAGAACATGCCAATTCGTTACTAGTATAGCAAATTCACAATATCTACAATCTGAGTACGACGTTTTGCCAGTCATTTGGTTCTGCTGTAGACAAACGAACTGGCACCTCCTGAGCCACACCAGGCTAGCTCGGCACAGCTAACTCACGGCTTGGTTATATAGTGGAAAAGAGCTACAAGACTGTAAATCTCACCCACCTCTGTGTTTCTTGTGTTACTGGCAGATCCTCCTGATTCTTGCTGCAATTTTGGGTGTGGTTGTTTACCGCCTGTCCATCTTTGGCATACTCTCCTCGAGTATCCCCAATCATGTGACCAAGATCAAGGTGATCGGTGCCCTACTCACACCTGATATGGTTACCACCATCACGGCCTCCATCCTCAACATCGTAATCATATTACTACTCAACAAAGGTTACGACAAGCTGGCCCTCGTCCTCACTGATCTAGGTAGGTGTCATCACCATCACGGTTTGCATATGTTTATTTTATTATACGCCACAAGAGAACACATGTAAATTTGAAGCTTGGATAAATGTTGTGCATGGTAAATAATGTCGCTGTAAAAATGTCATCATGATTTTAACCTTGCACCATGGGGCCATGAATAGCAGCATCAGTGCATCATCCAGTCACTTGTTCAACTACTGCCTGTTTTTGTCAGAACTCTCTTAAATTTTTCCTCCAGTTTCATTCCGATTGGGCTATCAGAATCGTGTCTTGAGATGAAGTATCCAATGGGATCTCTTGTAGACCAGTGCAACCCTTAATGTCATGAAATGGCCCTAGAAGTGAGCTACCTCTGAGACCCTTCATTCAAGTGAACTCTGGTTCACACATTAGGGGGAAGCACTTTTCAATCCACACTACTACGGAATATAATGTTAATCTCGTAACAGTCAAATTGCTCATTCTCACAACTAGAATTTCACCAAATTAAGTGATGAACCAAATGGTGTATGTTACAAATGTATATGCCATCATTAGTAACCGTCCTGAAGCCATCAATTCACTGCACTTGAGAACACATGTTACCAGAGGCCGCTGCCTGGATTTAAACCCAGGATCTCAATGGTGCCAACTTAGCACTCTGATTTCACCTCTCGATCCATTGAATCACTGAATGTAATTGTGGGCTGACCCTCACTGCTGCATTGCTACCTTCTAGTCAGCTGTCAGCTATCTGCTTGTGTTGCTCATGTTGCCAGCTACTGAGCCCTTTATTAGTAATTTATCTTGCTGAAGCCTGCACCCCCTCTGAAAGGTGACCCATGATAATTACTAAGATACACCTTATAGATATTTGAGAATCAAGTGCACTGGCTTTCAGACATCATACGGACAGTGTAAATGGCTTAATTGCAAATGGAGACTGAAGGACACTCCACAGGGCGAATGTGGTGAACAACACCTGGTAAACAACTTGTGCACTGTCACTCATTCCCCAGCAACATCTTTGAAATTAACTTTTGATCTTCAAATTCATTTTAATGGATATCAAAGCACGTTACATTGTGAAATGTTGCTATTCCTCAATGCGGCATCATTATCAGTGGCTTCTCATAGCCTGTGTGCCAGAAACTATGAACGTAACATCAAAACTGATTGCCCTGTTTGATGTTTGTGTCCATGTGTGCCTTTGTATCACACCCACAGAGATGCCCAAGACGCAAGGAGAATATGAGTATCGGCTGACGTTCAAGAAATTCTTATTTCAGTTCGTCAACTTCTACTCGGCGTCTTTCTACATTGCATTTTTCAAGGGGAAATTCATCGGCTTCCCCGGAAGCTACACTTACTTTGGAAAATGGAGAATCGAGGAGGTGTGTAGATCTGAGGGGTTGGCCCTGTGTTTTCTATGCTGTTTGTACAACATTTTTATGTTTTACTTTTGTAGTTGATATTTTTCCCAACAATTGTCTTCACACCGTGCTGTTGGTGAAATGTCGAAATAAGGACTCTTTCTTTTGGAACTCTAAAAGGCCTCATTGTCTTCACACCTGGTCACCAGCTCTAGCATTAACACAGTCTCCGGAGTAAAACAGTTTTCGAAACCAGACTTGAGAGAGCACGAGGTCACCACGAGCAGAACACGTGTTAGACTGATGCAATTGGTAACCCAGTTACCTTGAGGGTCTTAGTTTATCACATACTTTGCAAGTAGTACTCTTGTGGTCTCTCATTGGACATTTTCAATCATATACCGTATTTATCAAACGCCATTTATTTAAAATTATATATTTGATCATCCTTAAAAATGTACAGTATTTCAGCCCCCCTCAAGGATATGTTTAGCCACTACCTATGACTCACTGTGGCGCAGTGGAGCACGTTGTGTTAGAGAACGGCCCCGTAATATGATATCAAGAACGAATTCTGGAGTAAGGAATTAAGCAGCATTGCGTTGTGCACACGTTAAATCAATGTCATTAAGACAGTGTTAATGACACGTAGTTTAACATTTACATAATTGCCATTCAGAGTCACCCTGAGTATTTGCAGTCACTCTATGCTCGGAAGAAAGTCCATTGCCCAAAATGTGCACCTGTTGCTCATGTTTCTGTTTGAAGGCAGACTTGTTGACACATGAGATGATTATAATGAGTACATTTGGTGTTATATTAAGGTGCTTACTTCTCCTGCTGCAGATTTGTAGGAAATCGTCACGAGGGTGATTCATTGATTGATATCCTCTCAAAAACAATACACATAAAGGATAAAGAATACAGCTTATTATTTAAGTGCCTTTGTGTTTTCTACCAACTTAATTTCATGTTTTACGATTATTATATTTACTAGACGATACTCTGCAATTAAACTCACCTGATACTAAACACCAACTGCAGTATGCATGTTGTGTGTTGAACTTATTTTGCACCGTACACAGCCTGCATCGGATGTGTGGGGGAAGGACAACAAACAAAACATTATCAGATGCGCCACCATTTTCTTTATTTAAAATACATGAGGGGGAGGGGGAAAGTGTTTCTTATAATCTGGAGAATATTGATATTCTTAATCACTGTCCCCTCTAACATATGGAGCCGTCAGTTTTGCAGTGTGCAATTGACTGAAGAGAAGAATGTGAGAGGATCATTAGAAATGATGTGTGGTATCCATATATGTATTACCCAATATTTCATATCTTCAGTGTTTAACCTGAATCTATTCTCCACCTCATCCCCCCTCCAGTGTCCCCCAAACGGCTGTCTCTTTGAACTGACTTCTCAACTCACTGTCATCATGGTAGTGAAGCAGATGGTTGGCAATTTTCAGGAGGTCATCATCCCGTAAGTATCGCATGAACACATGATAGCTGTGAAGTCTGATTACGGCGTTTCCTCGTGTAACGCGGTAGATGCGTTCCTGAAAATTTCCGCGTGAAGTAAAAACGCGCAAAGGAATTACTAAGTTAATCACATTTGCACAGTAAAATCAACCTGCAGTCATCCCATGGTGGGATAAATAACTCAGGCTAGGCTGCCGTGTTACTGTATCATTCGGCATGCTTTATCAAACTGCTCAGCCGCGCAACTCAAGACAGTCGTTCATCGTCGACTGCTCAGGAAAGCATTATAATGGCCGCGTTCGGCGTTTTAACAGTGTGCATTCCACATTATAATGGACACGTTCCACGTTGTGTGAAAAGTTTTCCCAAATATAGGAACCATGTTACAATGAAAATGTGTTGTGTGAAAACGCATTCAGCGAAAACTCGGGTCGACAGCTTGTTAGCAGTGTGCACTGGTTAAGCAGTGAACACCAGTCAAGTGGACAAAGTTCACCTCGTTAGTATCATGCGATATTCCGATCAGACGCTTCGTACATAGTTTCATAATATTAGACAAGCAACTCCCATGACTGAAAGAGTGTAGTGGATTGACAACGGGCTAAATGAAAAACAGCTACTACTTAGGTTTTAGCAGTTGTTTTGTACAGCTCTCTGACATGTTTTGTGTCATACCGCATATTGTTTGGCATGTCTTGACGTTTCGCTCCACGTGCTTGGGATATTCAAATGATACAACCTGAAAACGCAGTGGAAAGCTATGAAATAGCAAACCTAGTGTTGATGAACAAATGGATATGCACGTGTGTAAGGGTGTCTCTGTGTCTGCACATGCGTACCTCCCTCCACAATTCCCCAGATGGTTCAGCAATTGGTGGGCCCAGCGTCGGGCCAAGCTAAGGCCTGAGGCTGTCTACACGCGCTGGGAGCAAGACATGGACCTACAGCCCCAGAGCCCACTTGGACTCTTTGATGAATACCTCGAGATGGGTACAATGAGCTCAGAGGATCACACTACGGAGTCAACGCGTTTTACTTTATTATAAAAAAACACGCACAATTGGGTATCATTTGACTATATAGGCACGTGTGTACGGCCCCTGTGTATCTGTCGGACATTGTTGTGGGAGGGAAATTACCCACACTTCGGGTTGTTGAAGGCAGGGAGCACAGATGTAAGAGCTTAGATGTACAATACAACAATGTAATTTGCTGCACTGTCCTCTGCTGCTCACAACCCCACAACAACTGTTGCATGGTCACCCATCCAACCAATTTCCAGGCTCAGCTCTCCTTAACTTCTGGGATCTGATTAAATCTGACGCATACTGGGTGATTTGGCCATAGGCACCAATCTATGGATATACTGTAACACAATTGTCTTTGAGCATGCGCGTATGTGCATATGTACGGAGTTAAGTTTTAGAAACAATAGGAGCACATATTTACTCCTCTTGTCTGCTAACCAATGCAGCTACATTGGTCAGCTTGGGTTGACGTTTCTCCCCATAATATATATTTAAAACTCTGGTGCATCATGTCCACTGTGGTTAACTGCTGTGATTTGTTGGCATTTCAATCACAGTGCATATGCCTAAAAATGTGTGGTACAGTTAATGGAGTCCTCAATACAGGGTGTGATCTTGTCATTATAGCCACCTAGTGGTGGAAAATGCTGCTAAAGAAACCCAGGTGAACCAGAGCTGAGCATTAAAGATGGTAGTGGCTGGTCGCATCTCAGTGGCCAATGTAATGGACACGATAATTTTGTGAACAAATTATACGAAAATGTGATCATATTTTGGGGTCTCCTTTGACTAAAACACATTCAATGCATTGAAAACATGTTTGATTTGCTTAAAGTAATCACAGCATAACAGCATTAAGAGTCTATGTCTATATCCTGTTTCACTCATTATTCTATCCTTGCCCCCCTACCCATTCTCAAAATATACCCCAGTTATCCAATTCGGGTTTGTCACTCTCTTTGTGGCATCATTCCCACTTGCGCCATTGCTCGCACTGCTCAACAACATCATTGAAGTGCGGGTCGACGCGTGGAAGCTCGTAACAAAGATGAGGAGGCCTGTGGTTTCGCGAGCAAGAGGAATTGGAGCCTGGGCCGACATTCTGAGTATCGTTGCCACCCTCTCCGTAATCACCAATGTAAGTCGCCAGATTGTCTGCTCGCTTTCTCGCTCAATATCCCATCTTATTAGTGACATAACATGTCATGTTAGCCGTGTGGGTTCTTTTTACCATACTTCACCATTCTGGTCATGGCAGGTTTGAGAAGAGGTGTAGTGGGGGACTAGGAGCGGTTCGGGTATCACTCGTCACTGATGTTAGTCGTAGCTGGAAGTCAATTGCATGTGTGCTGAATTCAAAGTGCAGTGCACGAATCACTGCACCACCGCTCCTATCCACTCTCTCCCAAAATCGCAAAAGGTAAAGCCTTGCAATTGCTTGCTCATGTCACTGCTGGCAGAAGGGCCTCAACTAAAGGTAGCTCTCGAGAACCCCTCTACACGGTATTTGGCCTACTCTTCCATGATGACCAGACATGTTGTAAGATGTGGAATTACCTGTGCTAAAACAGTGATGAACCCATTTATATTGCTAATTAGACAGAGGTGGGGGAGATTTAAGAAAATGATCCATTGCTTCAACTGTTGTGTCAGGAGACTGAACTGACGACTGCCAGATTGCAAGTCCTTATATGCTAACCATTACACTCTGGCAGCAACCCCCCAAATTGTATTTGTGAAAATGAATGTAATTGTCAAGGTGAGATGTTCAGAAGCCTTGGTAAAATCATTGCATGCTAAGTGACTGCTATCGCTGTGCCTCCGTATGCTTATTCCACAGTCATGCATCTTGGCGTTCACAACGGACATCATCCCACGCCTGGTGTATTATTATGGATACTCAGCAGAGTATGGAACAGGTTCGCCTACAATGCATGGGTACACGGAGGACAGCCTTTCAATTTTCAAGATCAGCGACTTCAAGGAGCAAAATCATCCCAACATCCTGCCAGCCTGGTTTGATCCGGCAATCCACACAACCTGCAGGTTTGTGCTATTCAGTGTCATGCCCAGCTATCGGGGGTGCCGTCCCTGCGAATGTGATGCACTGATCTCTGGGTGTGTTGTCCAGGTAGATGCGACATCCTTCTGGGTGTGGCATCCTCCTGGCTCTGCCCCTTCCTGATTAGGCTCGTTCTCTTCCTCTTTTCACTCTGTGACTTTCCTTTTAAGACCCACACTTCCCCTAGGCCCCACCTCTGTTTAGGCCCTGCCCCTTACCCTGGACACAGGGTTTGGCTTAGTTGGGTAGTAAGGGGTTGTGGTAGGGTTGGGGGAGGAGTGTGCGTGGTGGGCGGGGACAGTAAAGGGGGTGGGGGAGGGGGAATTGGAGGGGGGGAGCAGTGGGTACGGGTGGGATGGCTTCACAACCAAAGTCCCACTCAGAGAAGTATAATAATAGATTGATATAAATTCTAGCTCATTCTTACCTTGCTAAAGAGTAATGTTATTTATTTATCTATCAATCCACGACTGCATAATTGAGTCTCAAGATCCCTTTGCAGGAAGACTGCGCATTGGGATTCCAGTTTAAGTTGGTTTTATGCATGTGGGATGCAATAAGAGGTGCTGGAGAACCCATGATAATGAAATGAAGCTTAAAGGTCCACACAGACATGAAACCACTTGCTCTACAGCCATCTTCTGGTCACCTCACAGCACAGTTAGTTAAGAAATTGATGCGATCTACCAACCCTTTTCTCTAACGTTTTTTAATTGCTGACATACACAACTATAATCAATATAACCATATTGATCGATATTTAATATAACCTTCCTTGACTATGACCAAATCACCACGAATGCAGCTGATCTTAGATTCCGGAAGTCAAGCCGGCTTGAGCCTTGTTCGTGCTTAGATTTATGATCACCATGCACAATGCAGGTGCAGTAGGCGACTGCGGAGCTAGGTTGTCAGCCGTGGGTAGTTCAGCAAAATTAACAGTTGTGGTATATTGCTCTCCCATTATCTTTAATCCCTGCCTTCACCAACCTGGCACGGACCAGCGTGAACCATGGTCAAAAGAGCTCCCACAAGCTGCACGTTGTGGGAAGGCCCTCTTTCAGAAGCGGATTTTTTAAAGGGCTGTGAACGCATATACCGTTTGTGCACAACCATACTTGTTCAATTTAGCGCCAACTCTACTTTCGAGGCACTTTGCTCAATATAGTCCATGCGTGCTTGTGGTTGTACGTGTGTAGGTATCCTGGTTATCGCTACCCACCGGATCATCCCCAAGCCTACTCCGTCACCAAGCAGTACTGGCAAGTACTGACGGCAAAGCTGGCCTTTGTCATTGCCATGCAGGTACACATCAACATGCACACACACACACATTCATAAACCCATTGAAAGATAAAGGTACAGCCCTCCAATTACTTGCTCATGTCACTGATGGCAAAAGCGCTCCTGCTATAGGGAGCTCAAGAGAGACCCTTAAGATGTATTTTTACTGCTCTTCCACACTGGTCAGACGTCTTGGGAAGATGTGGGAGTTCCCACACTGGACAGAACCAAACTCAGCCGACCAATTGACTGGATGTATTCCATTTACACTGCTAGGTGGATAGAGGCAGTGGAATGTAGAAAAAAAAAACTTTCACCATTGTTTACACTCCCACGACCAAAGATCAATTCACACCCGTGACCTCTGGATTGCAAGTCTAGTGTGCAAAGCCTTACACTACTGCACCATCGTATAGACTCATCTGTGAGCAGTTGTTAAGGTCAGCAGAGCAAACCGTGATCATTGTCAATGGGTCATTACAGATAATGCCAGTAATGCTATTACACCTCACAATTGCACAGTATTTCTGAGATCACAAATAATAGTGGTAATACAATACTTTCATCATGCAGCAGACGATTCATGTTGTTGATGCAATTTGTCACACGTAAGCATGTGTGCTTGTGGGAAGGGGAGCGGCTGCGTTGTTGTTTGTGAACTGCGCTACCAATCCTGTGTGACCGGAGTACTATTTCTGGCCACAGCCAACAACAGTGGAAAATATTAGAACCAGTGTTGAGCTTCCCTTAAGTTGATTCTGTCTTAAAATGAGTACTTGATGAAGTGTGTGAAAATCATCACTGGCGAGATAAAGGTGCACACCACCCCCACAGGCACTGTGCAAACCTTCATAGATGCACTTGTCTCAGTCTGTGAAAGGCTACACAGGGAATCTTTGTAGTGGTGACATGGCCGAGTGTAAGTGTTTGCTGATTGTTGCGGTAATTTGCGGCTGCCCAGGTGAATACGGTGGGTGCATTAACTGCACATCATAAATGTTGCCTGCTGCATAGTGAACGTAAAAAATCCATTAAGTAATTCAAAAAAATTGCCTCGGTATAATTTGCCAAATGTTCAAAAATTACTCAAATGACTTAATTTAATTTGGGAAAAACGACGTAACAATATAATATCCCTAGGCTGCAGGTCCCCGGAATAGTTGACCTGAGATGTAAAGCACTTTGAGATGCTGCCATATTATATTTAGTAAGCACCCTTTACATGCAAATCCTGAAACTGAAAATCCTTTACCTGTGTGTGGACGTGTGCAGCACGTGGTGTTACTCACGAAGGCCTGCATTGCATACATCATCCCGGACACGCCATCCCATGTGCGCGCCTGCATGCGCCGCGAGCGCTTCGTCGTACAGACGATTCTGCAGCAGGCAGAGCTGGGCCGTCTCCATAACACCCTCCTCACCGATGCCCCCAGCTCACCGCCATCGCCTCAATTTCACGTTGAGGATGAGCAGGCAGAGATGGGCCTGCTTCGCTGCTCACTGCATAAGGAGTCTCCTGGCGTATTGCACCCACCCCAGCGGTGCCACATGGAGAATGAGCAGGCAGAGAAGACTGGTGACGACTCACTGCTGAAGGGATCCGAGGAGGAATCAAGCAGCGAGGATTCGTCAACTGTCTTCTACAGCATATAAATCTACTCAGACTTTTAAAGGAGGCTGCTATCCTAACGCTGTTTGCACGTGGACAAGGACATTGCAGTCGAGGACTATCTGTATATATATTAATAAATAGTTTATGATTTAACATGTCTCAATCATCTCATGTCTTTTCATACGAATCACGATGTGAATGAGGAAAACTAGAAATTATTGTTATTTTGTAAATATTTTTTTATTTTGGTTTAACACGTAGGCTTTCGGGCCCAATATCATCCATAGAGGTGTTTTTTTGGTTAGATCGCGTGCATATATAAACGTGTCGTTAAAACCCGCCACCACTCGATACAGCCAACTAGTAAGGGTTGTCAGGGAAACAGAACAAGCCAATTCGTCACTGGTACTTTGGAGAGCCAAGCCACAACACTTATAATCGGAGTACGACGTTTTGCCAGTAATTACAACTAGCTTCATCAGGCGACAGCCAGATTTGTGACACTCTCGCGCAAAGTGGGGGGGGGGGGGGGAGATTACCGAGTCAACGTACATTATGCATGTGCATAATGAGAGCATTTTGATCTTGTCCTTCCTGTCTATTGTGTATTAAAATAGCCGTACCAATGGTAATCCCTATTGAAGTATGGTGCCCTTTATAGGCATGCATTTAAATAATGTATTATTTGTTGGCACCCGTGTTCAGCAGTAGCAGAGCACACGTGCCAACAAGGACACTCAGTTGATTTTAATGTTGAAGTTCTGTGCAAAACTAGCTACTGCTGGCCAAGAATAATTCGAGAATCTATCGAAATTGAAAGAAAAATTTACCGTTCGGATAGCTACCGCCTTTGTGCTGTGTGGAAGCGACCCATCAAATAGTACATTAGATGAAACTCCGAGTACCCACTCAGGAGGTATAGTGGTAAAGCAGTGGAGGAAAAAAAAGCAATTTTTTTAAATTTGCTCTTGTTGAATGATAGAGTCGAGACACACAGCAAGCGAGATTAAGAAAGCGCATCGGAAGAAATAACGGAGGTGAGAGAGAGAAACAATTGCCTCCTGGAGAAGGAAAGGCATTCCTACCGAGGGAGACAAGTTGACAAAGATTTTGATAATGGGAACCGGTGGCGTGGCTCGATCTTCCCTAGGTGCGCAACACACTACCGAAAGAAAACAAAATCCTATTCAAAGGCTAAAATAAGCTCCATTTTTTGTATAAGAGCCGGATAAACAATAACCCCATCCATAGACTGAGGAAGAAAGGGAAGAGCCTGAACAAAGGGGAGGAGATTACGACGGAGATGGGTTGGAGGTGGAGAGAAGGGGAGAGGGGAGGCCGTAAAGGCGGCTGCACATTCAAGGAAAGCGGCGTAGAAAGAGTTGAACGGGGACATGGAGACAACAGACAAAGGGTGGAGAAAGAGGAAGAGAGGATCTTTCAGTGCTCCCTACAGGAAACCCACAAAACTGAATTTCCTAAACTCGTGTCGCCTCCGTGACAGCAGCACCACCAACGCCACAGACTCACGCTCCCCTAATCGATAATACCATCTCCATTGCCGACCAGCCACGAGATGGCTGCTCTCAACACCTCGGTCGTGGTGTATGCAGCAAAAGACTTCCGGCTGGTGAGCATCCGGCCATTGCGAGGGTTGGAAATAAACTGAAGCACGGGGCGACTCCCACAACCTTCGGGTATTTCCCAACTGGATGACGTCTTGGGACGAAGCCAGAAGTAAGCCAAATACGCACTCAATAAATGGGACAAAGATCCCAGAGAAGCCTCCAGAAATGTCACAGGAGGCTCGGGTGTGAGAAACCAGACTCCATGTGGGGTCCTCCAGACCTTTGCCCTCCAGTCCATCAACATTTGTAAAAGCAGGACGTCTCAAAGGTACGTAGCATGGGTGAGGAACGATGTTGAGAACCACGTTCCATGATTAGGCGCTTTGACAGGTTGGGGTCCGAGTAAACTTTTAATGGACCTCACCCTACGACATTACGGATAGAAGGATAGTGTGCCGGCACAATCCAGACACCCTGCTACACCGAAACACTCTGCTGCATCAAACTCCCTGGTACAGCTAAACACTGGCACGATTACATTTAAATACACACAAACTCTCGCTCAGCCAGTTGGTACACAGGTTGTCAGTTGTGAGGGACGCGGGCCCCCGGCTCCCCCCGCGGGGGAGGGCTGATCTCAAGAGGGCTGCGGGCTCCGGGACTCCTCGCTCGAGTGAGAGCAGCCGCTACTCGACTCCTCGCTCGCGGGGAGAGGGCTGCCGCTCTCCGGCTCCTCTCTCTGGCTCCAGATCCACCCAGGACTGAGATCACAACCCCAGTCTCCTCCAACAGCTACCACAGACACAACAAATCCGTCAACATCAGTTGGTTGACACCGAGGCGACCGCAAGGCAAACACCGGCTTAAAGCTAAACGATACGCATGGAGCTGCATCTCACAATGCAGTGCACGAAAACTGATTAAATAATACAGATTTAAGTTTGCAAATTAACACAAAATTCGTTCTCAATTTTAGTTTTCCAAATGCGCTATCGGCGTAATGTCAAGAGACAAATAAATCATCCATTCGTAAATCTCGCATAGCCGTGCAGGTCCTGTGTCATAAAATGCGGTGGGTGGCCTTTTATCTTGTACACAATAGGAGCCAACACTTTCACATTAGCTGTGTTATGAGATTGTGCGGCGCACGAGAGTCAAGCTGAAATTGTTATTCTCAGAGATGGAATTAGGAAAATGAAGTGCAAAACCCAAGTTTAATGAGACTGTAATTTTGTGCAGTCGCTGGTGACGGGGCTCGTACGATCGACTTGATAAGACTTGAGACCTCGGTTTCAACCCAAGCAGTCAAAATCCATATTCAAGCCCAGAATCTCATTATTGCCAACGCACCGCTTTGATCTCTGAGCCACCCGTCCACTTTGCATATATAGTGTTATCATATATTTTATCTGAATGTCACCGCTGTACACTCAATTTTAACGGTGATTTTCAATATCTACCTTTGGGATGTTTGCCAAATTCACAGATAATTTTTTAAGAGTGACAAGAGAAAACCCATGCATCTTACGTGACACTTTGTTGTGCTCTGCATTGGCAGTGATTAAATAACGCTTAAACGTATTTGAGTTATCGACAAATGAGTTTTAAGTTGGTAATAATAAACTAATATTACCGCGCACAATTTTGGAAACAAACTTAACATTGAGCGCCACTCGGAGGCGATAAGTACACTCAAACTTTGCACGGGCAGTGTCGTACACCTACTTGCTGTACTGCCTCTTACCAGCTGGAGGCGGGTGGGCTCACGCACGCCACGTACGCACCTGGGCGTTGCGATGGAGGATGTCCAAGAAGGAGCCGAGGCCCAGGCTGGGGAGGTCGCGCGAGTCAAAGTGCTCGGCAAGCTGCTTCTCCACGCGTGACAGCGCGGGTAGGCCCAGGGGCTCTGCCATCTTACTTGCGTGGCTCAGCAGACGGACCAGATGCTTGGCTACCGCCTCTGCGAAGGAGACAAGCAGTGCAATTGCAGGAGAGGACAACGATGCTGTAACTCGCTCCAATAGGCTCAACAACTGCAACTCTCTCTCTGCCCTCCCACCCCCCACGTCTCATCTACGGCCTCCCGATACGTTTCATCATCACTCTCCAGATGACTCAAAAAACAAGTTTAACACGAAGGCCTTCGCGACCAATATTACCCATAATAGAGATTTTTGGGTTAGGTCACATAAATAGTGCATATTAAAGCGTATTATTGAGTGCATGTTTACATGATCTAACCCAAAAATCTAGATGGACTAAAAAAACCACTGGCAGACTTCTCGCACCCGTATGCAAGACGATATCGCCCCAATATTCGAATTGTTCAACTATCCCCCGAACCAGTCCAGGATTAATTTCAAGATCACACTCAGCATTCTGAAGGTCCTCCGTGGTCTGACCCCCTATGTACAATACAAGAAACTACATTTTATTCAGATTGTGCTTTCGATATCGTGTAATGAGACGGAGTATCCACTCGGATCTCTCACGGAGCAGCGGAACCCGTCCTATTGGAGAATGGCCCGCAGAAGAGAACATCACAAAGCTACCTCTGACATTGCTTCTAGTGACCTCTGGTCCACAGAGTAAAGGGAAGCACATTCCCACCCACTCTGTTGAGCCGATATTGGACTTGGTCAAATTAAGTGCATAGCCATTTATTTAGTATGTCTTGGGTTTTTTTGACAGTCATTAATGACCGAGCTGAGACCATCAACTGGCTGCACTTGACAAAGCAAGTTTAATCACAGGTGGTTACCCAGATTCGAACCCAGGATCTCAGCGTTTCCAGCTCAATGCTAATAATCTCTCTCAGCCACCCGGGTCATCTCGATGTAAATTTGACAAACTGATGCGTCGTGATATGCCAAACTCTTACTAATGCATTAGTAATTATCGAGACGAGATGTGAAATAAGGTGTTTAGAGAAGCTACGACAATTCAGCGCGCGTGCAATCCAGTAGACTCTTGATTATCCGTGTGCGGTTTATCTGATTTGCGGATTAACCACGCACATGAGATTTTTTACTTATTAATAACTCATGGATTTTCCCTTAGGCCCAAATTAATAATCTAAAAATAGTTATACATTGTAATTCTTGGAAATGTTTGTTACAAGTCACGTGCTTATATCGAGCAAATATGTGCGCCCATGAATCCGAAATCTACGTGATCACCTCGACAGTACAGTAGTTGCATATCTTTACAACAGTGGGTGGAGTTTGATTGATGGTGATTGGCGTGGCTCTGCTATCCACTTAGAGGGCCGAGTCTTCTGCTCGGGAGCAGGAAAGTTTTATCACCGACCACGTGCATCGATCGGTTGATTGTTAGTTTGTGGCATAGAGATCCACAGAAAATAGATATCTTTGGATCATCCGAGATTTTTTATCATCCACAGCCATCTTCCCCGTAATTAGCGCGGATAATCGAGAGTCTACTGTATGTGAAAATTTGTCTCCTTACTCCCCGGAAGAAGCGGCGGTCTGGTGTCGGGAGTGCTGATGTTGCCGAGAAACGCGGCCGGTTTCTCCTTGACCACGAGGTCGCGAGGAGTCTCGAGGGAGCCACAGCACAGAGCCAACTGAAACAGCTTCCCGGCCAGCGTGTCCCCTTTCACCTGCCCCAGGAAGTCCTGCACACACTGTTGGTGGAAACAATAAAGGACCCAAACCACTTGCAGCCATATCACTCTGTTGGGACAAATAGAGGGTGATACATGCATAGATGTCCGACCGATTTCAATGCCCCCCCTTACTTTTGTCTCAACGTGTGACTGAATTTTGTGAAAGCGATGGCCCTAAATATTATAGAGGAGAGTTAATTCAGTGGTAGAGAAAGTTTTTTGATACTGGTGGAAGTATCCACAGACTTGAAACGTATGGCGATTATCACTCATTAAATAATTCCGAGGACAAATGTATTATGGAAAATCTTTGACAAATGTAAGCAAATGCATGAACTTTCTCGCACGGTAATTTTGTTGCATTAAGTCCAGACGCCATGGCCCCCACCTTCTTCAGCTTATTCACAAAGATGTCCTCGGCGTTCTGGAAGACCTGCAGCACCATCTCGGTCGCCGGCTGTGTCGTGAACTGTCGGCGAAGATCGGCGCTCGTCCCTGGCAAGGGGAACGACTCCAACAGGTATTTCTTGATCTTGTGTGGCCGGCCCTCCACCTCCTGCTTGATGTCACACTCGATGCGAGCCAGCCCACGGTCCATCACCTCCCGCTCGCCTTTCTGGGCCTTGCCGATCACCTAAACAAACAACACAATGTTAGCAACTGTGGCGGCCACAGGTGCAGGGCAGTGCTGTAGTTGCGATGATGGAACACATGATGGACGAGTGGTTCAACAGCGAATGCAAGGTGTGCTGCTAATGCACGATTGCAATCGAGAGATGGGATTGGTGGATCATCCTTGCAGCAGTGGCTTTTGGCAAGCCATCGAACAAAGACAGTCACCGCATCACTCGCTTTCAGATGGGCTTCTGCGGCCAACTGGAATGCTCTTCCTTCCGATATTAGGAAGCCATTGGAGCTATGCACTTTTAAATCTAGATTGAAAACAATTTCTTTAGAACTGCTTTTTGTGTTCAGTTTGTTGCCCTCCACACCTCCGATTAGCATAGTTGGCTACGTACAGTGCGAAAGAAGTTCAACATATATACATGTGGTTTGACCCAATCCAGTCATTTCTGAGTACTTGTTTAGATTTGCAAATTTTCATTCTGACGCCGGCACACATGTCCTCCTCATTCATTAATAACAACACGGGATTTTTTTTACATTAGTTGTGAAGCATATAGAAATGCAGTTTTGGATAATACACCCGCAATATTAACTAGGGCGACTCCTGGGATCGAATCGCGAACCTCTGAAACAAGCGACAAATGCACAAAGACTCGGGAAAGAATATTTCTGTAAGGAACGGTACAGTAAAATAGGCCTCAGCCTTCAATACGATATATATTAACATGATGTACTTACACGAGCAGTTACTTCAGTGCTCTTGTCACAGCACTGCACCCCCAAAACTGAAGTCGTGTTGGAAGTCTGTCTCAGACTGCATGACAAAAGGATACACCACATTCACTTGACAGGGAGACAGGTGTGAAACTTGTGTGCCTGAGCAACTGAGGATAGCTCAGCATTGTGGCCGTGTAAGGCAAACGCAGGGGCGGGGGAATATTGGTAAAAGGCTGATGCAGTGTCACTCTCAGGTGTGAACACAGCGACACGTACGTTGTGGCTGTGTGTCAGCAATTCCAGAACGCATTTAATTCAGAAAGTAAACCCCCTCAAGGGCAACAACAATACATACTTGAGGCAATCTTGATTTGAAGCTTTCGCGACTGCAGGAATCCACACTCTTTGGTTCTTTCGGTAAAGTCACGTAAAATCGAGGAGGAGGCCGCTTTCCTACCTTACAGTTACACGCTAATTTCTCACGTTAACATCACTAGCCCTGGCCACTTCTTTATGACCCATGGGCTACACACATTTCAAACCATTTAAAACAGTCTGCCTCAGCAGCACACCAAGGCTTTCCCACCTGATGACGGACGCTTGTGTTGCGCCCGAAACGTCGTGATTTATTTTATTTTATACCTACGTGACTCTACCGAAAGAACCAAAGAGTCTACTTGAGGCATACAATAATAATAATACAATTCGCAGTCAACAAGCGACGCAATGCATACACACGTACACACACACACGCTCATACACGCAGGCACGGCACGTACGAAAATGCCCAGAGGTATGCTGGTGATACGGATGCCCAGATCGTGAATATCCGGAGCCCCGTATCGTTCCATGAGATGCTTCAGCAAGTCCGGCACCTTGAAGCGTGCCATCACTCCTTTGCCTCGGGAGCTGCGGCTCTTGGCCACGAAGGTCCTAAACTCTGCCGCAAACAACAACAACAACACGAGCGGGTTACGCAGAGCGCATGCTAGGGGAGCAACGACGACGCATTGATTCGGACGTGATCATTCATCCTGAAGATCGCGATATGCACACCGGATCGCGTGCGTAAGAATTTATGTTTTAGATTTGTATACGTTGCGTGTCATTGTTTCACATTGTCCAACACGCACCAACTCCAGTCACTAGAGCCGGCTGTGTTCACGTTTTAAAACAAGGCGTTGAATCTAGAATTTATTTACGAGCCCTCAATCGCGATAATCGATTGATTCGCGACATGGGTGGCTGGGGTGGCACGTATCGCTTCTGTTTATGTCTGCAAGGAATCACTTGCTGAGCCTTCGTATCATTTCAAATACCAAACAAATTCATGCATCAGTAGCACTGGGGCCTTGAAAAAGGGAAAAAAATCCGATAAGCGACGTTTCGGGCAATGACCCTTCTTCATATTGCATAGAAAGGCCAGAGAGATTGAGTGAACAATAAGAATTGGAAACTGCACTTCACAGCGATTACCGTGTTTCAAAAGTTATTAGGTAACCATTCATATGAACCTTATGGCGGGACCCCGGGGTCTCATAAGTCCCCGGCTCTTGCATAAACATTATATTATATATTATATATAATGTAAACATTATATTATATATAATGTAAACATTGTGTTATAATGTAAACATAAACTTTGCTTTTTTTCACCAATGGGTTTGAAGGATGGTGGCAAGTGTTGTCTTGTTAAACTATGCCTTTAAAACTGAAAACTACTTACCTACAGTAGCTCTATTTACATACACTATCTAAAAAATAATTTACTCCCCTCTGTCAATCATCGTGTTTCTCAGTGTGGATTTGTAAACACACTTGTTAAACAATACATAAAATAGTACGCGTTTTCAATGCGCTGTTCATATTGTAAAATGCGTTTTTACAAATGTGACTCTACAGCAGTTGCAGAGCCGCACTTTTATATAATTCAGGTCAAAGCCAGATAAACAGTGGAGGATAAACATCGCATGAAGGCGGGGCAATTGTTGTGCAATCATTTCAGGTCAAATTTACAGGTGCGTTTTATTCATGCCACACAGGTAGAGAGTTGAGAGTGAAACCTGGCCCACTGGCATCGTGAATCATGGATCATGAGTCACCCGGACTTGTTGTGTTTGTTTATGGTTGCTATACAAGCCATCAAATCTACACCACGAAGAGAGTTGATGAACAAGTAGGAGAGTGTGTAACTGGATTACATTCATGTGCACAGGCGTTTCACATGTGAATATAAAATAAATAACGTCGACTCAAACGCCACTCTTTAGGATTTGGCACACTCAATAACATTTTAATTGATAAATTAAGACCAACAAACCATAATCAAATGGGTCATGCATCGATGTACCAATTGTGGTTACGGACTGCTAAAGAAGAAAATGATGAATGCAGATTCGAAGCGAGTTTAAACGTGAATCTACACCATTTAAATATATTTTAAACAACCCGTTGCAAACATGACAGTAATTTGAAATGTAGCACTGTACATCAGAACAATTTGAAAGACGTTAGAGATTTGAAACTGTCCAAAAAGAAAGGAGGAAAATAAATGTATTTTTACATAATACAGGTTTTTTGGGTAAGATTGCATAAATATAAAAATATGTCGGTAAACCCACCACCACCCGACACAGCCAATTAGTAAGGTTTATCACTTAAACTGAACATGCCAATTCGTTACTAGTACAGCACACCGGTTGTGTGTTAGAGAGCAAAGCCACAACATTAACAATCTGAGTACGTCGTTTCGCCAGTAATTACAACCAGCATCATCAGGAGGCAGCCAGAATTGTGGATTTTAAAATGTAGATTTATTTAAATCTAAATAAAAAAAACATATAGAGAAACTGGAACATTATTATTACAGAATTTGGTGAGACATGTCAAAAAGAGAATGACTCCAGCTTAGCTTGCAAGAACTAAGAGACACAGTGTGGCCATGTGGCCTTAATGAGAGAGACTGACTCCAGCTTAGCTTGCAAGAACTAAGAGACACAGCGTGGCCATGTGGCCTTAATGAGAGAGACTGACTCCAGCTTAGCTTGCAAGAACTAAGTGACACTGTGTGGCCATGTGGCCTTAATGAGAGACTCACTCCAGCTTAGCTTGCAAGAACTAAGAGACACAGTGTGGCCACGTGGCCTTAATGAGAGAGACTGACTCGAGCTTAGCTTGCAAGAACTAAGAGACAGTGTGGCCATGTGGCCTTAATGAGAGACTCACTCCAGCTTAGCTTGCAAAAACTAAGAGACAGTGTGGCCATGTGGCCTTAATGAGAGAGACTGACTCCAGCTTAGCTTGCAATAACTAAGAGACACAGTGTGGCCATGTGGCCTTAATGAGAGAGACTGACTCCAGCTTAGCTTGCAAGAAATAAGAGACACAGTGTGGCCATGTGGCCTTAATGAGAGACTCACTCCAGCTTAGCTTGCAAGAACTAAGAGATGCAGTGTGGCCATGTGGCCTTAATGAGAGAGACTCACTCCAGCTTAGCTTGCAAGAACTAAGAGACACAGTATGGCCATGTGGCCTTAATGAAAGACTCACTCCAGCTTAGCTTGCAAGAACTAAGAGACAGAGTGTGGCCATGTGGCCTTAATGAGAGAGACTGACTCCAGCTTAGCTTGCAAGAACTAAGAGACACAGTGTGGCCATGTGGCCTTAATGAGAGAGACTCACTCCAGCTTAGCTTGCAAGAACTAAGAGACACAGTGTGGCCATGTGGCCTTAATGAGAGACTCACTCCAGCTTAGCTTGCAAGAACTAAGAGATACAGTGTGGCCATGTGGCCTTAATGAGAGAGACTCACTCCAGCTTAGCTTGCAAGAACTAAGAGACACAGTATGGCCATGTGGCCTTAATGAAAGACTCACTCCAGCTTAGCTTGCAAGAACTAAGAGACAGAGTGTGGCCATGTGGCCTTAATGAGAGAGACTGACTCCAGCTTAGCTTGCAAGAACTAAGAGACACAGTGTGGCCATGTGGCCTTAATGAGAGAGACTCACTCCAGCTTAGCTTGCAAGAACTAAGAGACACAGTGTGGTCATGTGGCCTTAATGAGAGAGACTCACTCCAGCTTAGCTTGCAAGAACTAAGAGACACAGTGTGGCCATGTGGCCTTAATGAGAGAGACTGACTCCAGCTTAGCTTGCAAGAACTAAGAGACACAGTGTGGCCATGTGGCCTTAATGAGAGAGACTTACTCCAGCTTAGCTTGCAAGAACTAAGAGACACAGTGTGGCCATGTGGCCTTAATGAGAGACTCACTCCAGCTTAGCTTGCAAGAACTAAGAGACACAGTGTGGCCATGTGGCCTTAATGAGAGAGACTGACTCCAGCTTAGCTTGCAAGAACTAAGAGACACAGTGTGGCCATGTGGCCTTAATGAGAGACTGACTCCAGCTAGCTTGCAAGAACTAAGAGACACAGTGTGGCCATGTGGCCTTAATGAGAGAGACTGATTCCAGCTTAACTTGCAAGAACTAAGAGACACAGTGTGGCTCAGAAAGCGCGTTGTGACGGAGCGCGTTCCGCGTTGTGCGAAAAGCGTTCCCTAAATTAAAGAAAACGCGTTGTAGTGAAAACGCGTTATCGTGTGAACACGCGGGACAGACCCAGGTGTTGTGGGTTAACTCCCCGAGGTAAACTTTCTTCCAAATTTGTGTTTTATACGCCTTGTGCTCCGCCAATAATTGTTGTGAGTGTCGCTCCTCTGCCCTCTGTTGTTCATGGAGAGAGACTGCACCCTAGTGCCCAGTATCTTCCTCCGCGAGCCTCTTCAAAATGCTGATCTTGACACCGCTGGAAGCAGTCATCGGCCTTGACCTCACCCCACAACAGTGCAATTTTAACAGCTCAACATCAAAACACGATGATGGGTCGCTTGCACCAATCGCACAGCACCACAGCATTGACTCTCAGCTGTTACTTGTGTAGAGGGGGTCACGTGTGTCACCATAATTGCCCTAATCCTGAAACTCGTGCTGCGTAATATTTTCCTTGCCATATTATCTGTGACACACATAATGAGGACAACCGGTAAGTCAAACGAAACCAGAGGTGGGAAACCTGTTCTTAATATTATTAATTTCAGGCAATGTGAACACGACTTTTAGAAACACCGATGCAGCTATACACATGCCAGATTGTCCAGAAATTCAGTTGATACTAATAGGGTTTATTTGCCAGTATTGTACATTATTTAAATTACATTTGTTTGGGCGGCAGGGTGGTGCAGTGGTCACGCCCGTGCATGACATCTTCTGAAGGACTGCCTGGCTTCGCTTTCCTCATTCTGGTCCCTTTCTCTGTATGGGTTTACTCCCATGGCAAAACAACAACAACATACAATGTAACTGGTACTAGCTAAACATCCAAATTACTCCTGCGAAAAGTTGGCAGGCCCCTCCTGAACAAGAGTCTTGAGACTCAGTGAGATTGCTTGTGTGGCGATCGAAACGTCGTGATCCATTATTATTTTTTCTACCTACGTGACTTTACCGAAAGAACCAAAGAGTAAGGATTCCTGCAGTCACGAAAGCTTCAAATCAAGATTAATGAGTGTTTACATGTGGGAGGAAATCGGAGCACCTGGAGAAATCCAAGCAAATGGGGGGGGGCCAACGCTCTATCACAAATCTACAGATGGAACAGGCGGAGTCCACATTATTCGACACCGCCTTCTCTACCTCCTTGACGACCAAGTGGTGGGAGTTGTCGCAATATTTTTGTAATCCACCAACCCTCACCTCTACGCAGTCGTGGATTACAGGCATACATAGCCACCACAACCACCCGGCTAAAGTAGCTGTAATGCACATATAAAATTCTACAAAAGTTGATGGGGCAAAGGTCGTAGGTCAATTGGTTTGATTTCTATGCGCATTAACCAGTCTCTAACGTATGCACATTTATATTCGCAATAAAGGTTTTTGGGTTAGATCGCGTTTATTTATAAATGTGTCGTAACCCTCCACCACCCGACACGGCCAATCAGCAAAAAAAGTGTCACGTTGACAAAAGACAAATAATTCACTACTTCAGCCCACCGGTGTGTTGAAGAGTTAATCCACATTTACAGTTTGAGTACGACGTTTCGCTGGTAAATACATCCAGCATCATCAAGCAATTCGCCAGAATACATCCAGCATCATCAAGCAATTCGCCAGAATTGCGAATTGCTTGATGATGCTGGATGTATTTACCAGCGAAACGTCGTACTCAAACTGTAAATGTGGATTAACTCTTCAACACACCGGTGGGCTGAAGTAGTGAATTATTTGTCTTTGTCAACGTGACACTTTTTTGCTGATTGGCCGTGTCGGGTGGTGGAGGGTTACGACACATTTATAAATAAACGCGATCTAACCCAAAAACCTTTATTATGAATAATATTGGTCGCGAAAGCCTACGTGTTAAACTGATTTAGATTCGCATTCAGCCGCCAATGGAACAGGTGGAGTCCAAAAGCTAAGTGGATGTACTGATTGTATCTTCATTGCGGGACTCATCCAGCAGTGGATTGACATGGGCTTCAGGTATCCACGTGTGGACGGGCAATAAACACTGGGGCCACCTGGCGGTAAATGTTTGCCGGTGCACATTGGGACCGGCTCACACGTCTCTGGCCCCAGGCAGCCCCCAGGCACTGGCGTGCAACACAGCGAAGGGAATCTCCCACCAATGAGAACCACGCACAACCCATGGTGCAGTCCTATAACTTGGACTCCTAAACACAACAAAACCCATAGCCGCCAACCCACACGGTTTACCCGTATTCTGTTGGGGGAAAGTGAGTGTGTTTCTCCCTTGTGATGGAACTTTGTAGGATGAACGTTGAGATTTATAAGGGGCACGGGGTGACCAACAAGGTCTGAATTGGTCTGTAATAAGGTAGGCACTGATAAGGGGTTGACAGCGATGCACACCCCACACAATACAAAACGGCAAGCGGCCAGCAACAACAAAAAATAATAATACATAACTGTCCAATGAGTAATTAGATCATTAAGATCAAAGAAACGTGTTCCTTAAATTGATCAAGTTTATTGTTGCAAGAGTTTGGGAAAACAGGAAAACCGGGTGTGGATTCCAGAGTGGAGCAGTGCAAACTGATAAATCTGAAAAGAAGAGTGAGGTGACCTGCATGGTGGTGAGCGGGTGGGTGAGTAAATGGGTGAGTGTTTGAGTAAACGAGTGGAGGAGTGAGTGATAGGGTGATTGAGTCAGTGACCGGATGCGTGAGTGACTGGATGCGTGGGTGACTGGATGCGTAGGTGATAGGATGATTGCGTGAGTGACTGAATGAGTGGGTGACTGAATGAGTGGGTGAGTGGATGAGTGCGTGATTGAATGGGTGACTGGATGAGTGGGTGACTGGATGAGTGGGTGACTGGATGAATGGGTGACTGGATGAGTGGGTGATTGGATGAGTGTGTGATAGGATGATTGACTGAGTGACTAGCTGAGTGTGTGATTGAATTAGTGACGAGATGAGTGTGTGATAGGGTGATTGAGTTAGTGGGTGACTGGATGATAGGGTGATTGCGTGGGTGACTGGATGCGTGGGTGACTGGATGAGTGGGTGACTGGATGCGTGGGTGACTGGATGAGTGTGTGATAGGGTGATTGAGTTAGTGACTGGATGAGTGGGTGACCGAGTTGTTTAGTTGAGTGCGTTCTTGTGACCTGCAGTGAGGCGCGGTGGTTGAACGCGGAGTGGATGAGATGAAGCGGTCAAAGTGTCTGGTAGACCGAGTCCCTTAACGTGGGTGGAGGGGGGAATCAACGAGGGGAAGTTCACTGCAACATTCACCACGGTGGTGCTAGTAGTCGCAGCGAAAAAAAAGTGATACAGGGCTGAATGAATGAAGGTTGAGGCGAGGATGCAAGATGGTGTAGAGGAGGCAAAGAGGAGGGTACAGGAGGTGAGGTGTTGAGGTGGCGTAGTGAGGAGGCGTAGAGGAGGTGTAGAGGAGGCGTAGAGGAGGGTGCCCCGCTCTTGGCGTTGATCTTGGTGAACACGTGTCCGCGCCCCGTCTCGTAGCTCTGTCCGGTGCTGATGCAGCCTCCACCGGCCGCAGCGCCCAGCGGCCTCGCCGAGTCCGTGCACAGCTCCGTTCTGAGCAAGCTCTCCATTGCACGCTGTCTGCTCGCAGCGACAAACACAACGTTAAACTCCCCCCCCTCCCCGTCCTGTGTGGCCTCAAACACAGGGGTCCTCAACCTACGGGTTGCAAGAGCACTTGCTTCAAGTACATTAAAACCCACTTTTTGCTGTAGATATGTAGATGACACTTTGGTTGTCTGGCGACATGGTAAGGATACACTTAATGAATGAATGTCTAAATCATCTCAATTCACAAAAAACGGCCATCCAGTTCACCATGGAAATGGAGGTGAATAACACACTCCCTTTCCTGGATATTTTGCTCGGACGAGGCCTAAATGGTAAAGTAACACACACAGCGTTTACCGAAAGGGAACACATACTGATGCCTATCTGAATGCAGATTGGCATCATCACCCCGCACAGAAATCCTTTCTCAACAAGATGCTCATACATCTGGCTAAAACAGTGTCAGATGGTCAAAGTCTGAGGAGAGAGATTAAACATGTCAAAGAAACGCTACGATTGAATGTCTACAATAATGCTCAAATTAACAGAGCAGTGAATGCTAAACCAAGATCAAACAGCAATACTGCTGAATCAGGTTATTAAATAATTAAAATACCATATATCGTGGGAGTAACTGACAAATTAGCTAGTAGTCGCAGCTAAAAAAAAAGTGATACATTAATGACAGGGCTGAATGAATGAAGGTTGAGGCAAGGATGCGGGGTGGTGTAGAGGAGGCGAAGAGGAGGGTAGAGGAGGTGAGGTGGTGAGGTGTTGAGGTGGCGTGGTGAGGAGGTGAGGTGGCGTGGTGAGGAGGTGAGGTGGCGTGGTGAGGAGGTGAGGTGGCGTGGTGAGGAGGTGAGGTGGCGTGGTGAGGTGGCGTGGTGAGCAGGCGTAGAGGAGGCGAGGAGAAGGGTAGAGGAGGTGAGGTGGTGAGGAGGCGTAGAGGAGGCGTAGAGGAGGGTGCCCCGCTCTTGGCGTTGATCTTGGTGAGCACGTGTCCGCGCCCCGTCTCGTAGCTCTGCCCGGTGCTGATGCAGCCTCCACCGGCCGAAGCGCCCAGCGTCCTCGCCGAGTCCGTGCCCAGCTCCGCTCTGAGCAAGCTCTCCATTGTGCGCTATCTGCTCGCAGCAACAGACACAACGATAAACTCCCCCCCCCCGGTCCCGTGTGGCCTCTAAATACTTATTTCCTTGGGAGAGATGATTTATCGGACGAGACCTAAATGGTAAAATAACACACACAGCGTTTACCAAAAGGGAACGCATACTGATGCCTATCTGAATGCAGATTCGCATCATCACCCCGTACAGAAAACCTCTCTCATCAAGATGCTCATACATCTGGCTAAAACAGTGTCAGATGGTGAATGTCTGGGGAGAGAGATTGAACATGTCAAAGAAACGCTACAATTGAATGTCTACAATAATGCTCAAATAATTAACAGCAATGAATGCTAAACCAAGATCGAACAGCAATACTGCTGAATCAGGTTATTAAACAATTAAAATACCATATATCGTGGGAGTAATTGAGAAATTAGCTCGAGTTTTGGAAAAGCAAAAAGCTAAACATCTAAGTAAGATTTGGCACGGTACACAAAATTCAAAAAATAGTATCTTGTACTTAAGATGAATTGCCTAAGTTGTCAACGGATGGTGTGTATCGGATTAATGGCTTATGTGGCAGATGTTATATTGGACAGATGGGACGTAACATTAGCGTAAGACTAAAGGAACACCAAATAAATATTAAACACTCTCAAACATAACTGTCGGAAGTTGCAGTACATGCTTGCCAACAAGAACACTTCATGTATTTTGATAACGATGAAGTGTTGTGTAAAACTCATTATTACTGGCCAAGACTAATTCGAGAATCCATTGAAACTGAGAAAATTTGTATTATTTTAACCTCTCTGACAGCTACAGGCTTAGTGCGGCCTGGAAGCGTATTATTAAGTAATTGTGATTGTAAGATGAGGAGATGAAGGCAGAAGAAGAAGACGTGGGGCGATGTGGTGATGCGGTCGAACGTGGTGGCCCGAGGAGCGGAGGGAGAGATGGCGCGGGACGGGGCGGTGTGGAGAAGGTGGCAAGGATGGCGGACCCCACGTGAGTGGAACAAACGCGTGGAAGAAGAAGACATCTCGCATTTATCATTACTAATCAATTATATAATTTCAATAATCCCCCTCCTCGCCTCTGATTTCTGCACCTGATGGGTTCAGTGATGACATCGCCTTTCTCTATTTAAGACCGGAAGCAGGGGGATGGCTTCACTATTCTGGCAAATCGCCCGATGATGCTGGATGTAATTACCAGTGAAACGTCGTACTCATCTTGTGGATTTACTCTCTAAAACACCGGTGGGCTGAAGTAATAAGTAAGTGGAGTTTTGTTTACGTGACAAATTCCTTACTAATTGGCTGTGTCAGGTGGTGTAGGGTTATGACACATTCATACGATCTAACCCAAAAACCTTTGTTATGAAATTAGGACAATTTATTAAATATATTGTATACCAGAAAATACAGCAATTGACTAAAAATATACGGCAATAGATGTAACCTCGCAGCAGTGAACGTGACGAAATTTCATCATGGAAATGTCCGCTGCACAAAACCTTGCGTTCATCGCCCCACACGTGGTACCTCAGCCTCAGGATGAAATAAATCATCAGGGAGTTCTCCGTGAGCATCGTGCGCGCTCCAAATCCAGAGTTGAGCCGTGGTCTCGGCACCCAGCCAGCCGCCTTCTCTTCTTGGGGCAGTCGGAGTCCAGCGCGCTATCGAAGGGCACGTGGTGAACGCTCAGGACGTGTCTCTTGAGCTTCGACTTCTGCGTCGCTCCGTACGAGCAGTCACTGCACGGGAAGGGCTTTTCCTCTGGAACACAAGACATCCACCGTTGAGCACACGCACGGGCTAATACATAATTTATTTATCACCATGCAGTGGATGCCATAGCATTACTATGTATATGGGACGTTTTATCAATCACGGTTGCTGAGCACAGGCCCAAAGGCCCAAAATGCCAAATGGCCAGCAACAAATACCTCCGATTAGCACGGTTGGCTACGTATGGTACGAAAGAAGTTCAACATACGTACAGATAGTAGAAAAGCAAGATACTGATTTCCTGAAAAATATCATAATACATTTTTGGGGCTTATTTTGAAGCCCCAACATTTTGCACTTCTTCGTGTGGTTGATGTTGATGCAGAGCAACAACTATAATTTAACATTGAGGTGGTTGAGCCAGATTATTCTATTACAGCTCATTAATTACACAATAATTACCTGCAATAGAACGAGTAAATACACATGGAAGTTAGGTGTTAGTACAATGAAGAGGAAATTCCCATTGTGGAAATGACTCGGTCTATACATTCAAAAATGTTCCCTAAATTTACCCACTTGTTTAAGTAACATTTACCCCAGTTAAGAAATAGATACTTTTTGTAATTTGTCAAGCAATGTATTTTGCTCAGTTTCCTTCCAATGGTGCTATTGCCTCCATGTCATGAGATGAAGTATCCCTGTGCAACTCTCACACAGCAGTGAACCACCTCATGTAAGAGAAGAGCTCGTGGAAGGAGATATCATTGCACTACTCATGACATCCCTTCGTGACCGTTTTTTATCCACTAGGAGGTTGTTGCAATTTCCTACACATCACGCGACATCAGAAGTATTTGCTGGAAGAAGTGTTTGGTAACTGGATAAGACCATCAATGAGAATCCAGTTTAATCATGGCTCGGTGACTGAAACCCAGAGTTTCACGGTTTAACCCAACATCCGAGCAGCACCACATCAGATTTCTAGACTCCTCAGTGCAGGCATACAGATATGGTCAACATATGCGTACATTAACTAAATTGTGAAATTATGAATTACATCCAAATGAAATGTAGTGTGTGCATTACTAGGACGTACCTAAAGGTGCCAGGTTGGGTTCATCCACCTTGGGGATGCTCTGCTCCACGCAGCCTCCTGCTTCCGTGCAGTCTATCCTCTTGATGTCCGAATTCTGGCTGTTGCTACTGCTGCAATTGGTGACGCTGGTGGTGGTCTTCTTTCTTTTAATGGGCTTAGGTCTACTTCGCTTTTCCTTCTTCTTCTGCTGCAAGGCCATCAACACTTTCATGCTCGTAATAGGATCAAGGGCAGCGTATGGTTTATTCTCACTGACTGGTGAAGCAGTTTGTTGACGTGGAACTAGGCCAAAGCATTCAAAAAAATTGGATTTCATGTCATTTATCTTAACGCCGTTATCTTTTGTCGAAGTGTAATCATGTTCAGGCTTCGGTCTGTACAAGAACTGTGCGTGAAGACTTTCATGAGTTTTCAGGATTTCAATAGGACTTAAAAATCCGCAGACTGAGCACATCTCATAGGGCGACGGTGGATTCAACACCGCATTGGCAAAACTGCCGTTATTCACCAAGCCTGGTGCACCCTTTATCATATAATCCTTTTCGTGGCTCTTCAAATGCCTTTTGAATTTTCCTGGCTGATCCTAACCTTTGTCCACATATGCCGCACCATTGCTCACGGGTCTCCTTATGCGTTCTTAAGTGGGATTCTAGGCACCATGAAAACTGGAATTTTTTCCCACAGACGTCACAAGAGATTAGTTTTTTAGCTCTTGTAACTCTACCGGATTGAGGTGGGGTTGAGACGGGTGCTGGTGAAGTGCCATCGATGGTAAAGGCAATTCTCCCAGCACCACCATGACTCGCAGCGGAGTTGCTCTCGCACATCTGATACAAAAGACAAAGGTCACGCGCATGACACCCGTGTCACGAGTGTACTCACAAAGGCATACTTAAGGTGACATAAGATTCATTTATACTACAACTCATTATACCAGAACTCCACAATATTGCAGTTCCTATCATGTACGATTTTACCCTCTTATCCACCCAAGTAATATTTTGTTTCTAAACAACAATGACTAACTACCTCCAATTTCCTAATGTTACCCACCCAATAGGCCTTTCTCTATATACACACCAACAATATAATGATGGCACCACACGTTCACTCCACTATTCACAACACTCTGACTCGCAATCTCCATATAAGATTGTAATATAATTTCTGTACGAGGGCCCGTCAAAAAGTTTTGAGAATGGACACTTTTTTACACAAAACTACGTAAAATAGTCTTCATTAAAAGTACAGTATAGTACTATTAATGGCACTTATAAGTGAACGTCATTATCTCTCATGCTAATATTACAATGTTAACTAGTTACCCAGGAAAGCTTCATTGAGTCTAAGTACTGCATTTTCAGAAAGGTCCCATTGCATTGAGATGTTTGTGTGAGTGGAACCCAGAGAGACCCCACCTTGCATATTGGGAAATAACACAACTCCACACAGATGGATTCAACCCACAAGCTCAAAGCATTCCCTGTTCAACAAAGTACTCAGTGTAATGTTTAATATAATTTATTTGGTAATATATAGTATCGTAATTGTATAGTGAATCTACAGCAGTGTTGTATACAGTAGGGTTGGTAAAATAATACATAGTGTAATATTACAAGTCTAATATTATTATAATCTAACGTAGTGTATAGTAACTCAGTGTATAATTCAATGTTGTGGTCTGTCTATGCCAGTTTATAATAAAAATATTATTTGGAGGCATATTATAATATTTTTTGCGACATAGAAGTGTAATGTATAATAACTTATTGTTAGTAGGTCAGCTTAGTGGAGAATATATTGAGTACATTGATTATATTGATGTAGTTTATATTTAGTTCTTTCACATCGGTTTATTGTATGATAGTTGGGTAGTTGCAGTTCTTTAGCGTCAATATACTAAATGCCTCTGTTGATATGTAAACTCTGACTTTAACATAGCTACTTCCGTGACCAGTTACATGCTAATTCCTCACATTAACATCATGCTAATCTCCCAGTTACACGCTAATTTCTGACTTTAACATCCTGCTAATATCTCACATTAACATAGCTACTTCAATGCTAAATTATTCTGTTGATATGTAAACTCTTTTGGCAAGGCGCTCTGCTCCTCCCACCCAGCTTAAAATACGCTGCCAAGCTTAGCAGTGTTCATTGGAGCGCTGTCTTTCCGACAGTTCTGTTTCTTCACCTGAGGACGGCTGCTTGTGTTGTGGCCGAAACGTCGTGAGAATTTTATTTTATTATGTTTTATTTTTATTATTGTATTATTTCCCTTCTACGTGACTTTACCGAAAGAACCAAGAAGATGAATCTCTGCAGTCACGAAAGCTTTAAATCGAAATTTATTCAAATCAAGTTGTTTTCTTTTTACCACAGTACTTTATGGAATCCTCAAGAATAAATGCATTTTTAGAAGTATTAAACTACACTTGAAGATGTGTGAGAATGTAATTCTGCAGATGCAAGCACAGGCAAACTCGTATCTGCATATACAAGTTTCTGGGCCTCCTCACTTCACCAAACCCGCATTGACCGGCATGGTGAAGTATGGTTAAACAACTCCCACGAACGACATGGTGTGGGGGAGGCCTCTATCAAAACGCTGGATCGACAAAGGGCTGATACATGTCACGACATTGTACGTTAAGATCGTTCTCTCGTCAGCACAAGCCGTCTATGTGGACAATAGAGGGCACGACACACGTGTACACGATGTTTGTGTGCGTATATTCAGCGTGTGTATCACTTCGTAATAATATAAGGTCGCGTTTATGCTCAAAACTAACCAAATGTATAACATCACGAATAACTTTGGAAGTCTCCAGAGCCTGAACAATATTTGAAGTAGACACTGACCCAGTTACTATTAATAGCTCACATGTGTGGGCTTTGACTTTAACATATCCATTTCTGTGACCAGTCACAAGCTAATCACTCAGCTATTTCAATGCTAAATTCTATGCTAATTCCTTTGTCAAGGGGTGCCTCTGTGGATGTGTATGCTTTGACTTTAACATAGCCATATCTGTGACCAGTCACAAGCTAATCACTCAGCCATTTCAATGCTAAATTCAATGCTAATTCCTTTGTCAAGGCGCTTTGTTTCTTCTCACACAGCTTAAAGGTCTCGATCTGAGCTTGGCTTTGTTCGCTCCAGCGCTGTCCTCCAGACAGTCTCGTCCCTTCACCTGATGAAGGCCGCTTGTGTTGTGGCCGAAACGTCGTGAGAATTTTATTGTGTTATTTTATTTTATCAATTTATTATTTTATTCTCATTCTACGTGACTTTACCGAAAGAACCAAGAATGTGGCGTGTAGATGCTGCCATCTGCCGGCCACCAACGTGGCGTGTAGATTCTGCAAATTGAAAAATTAAAATAATACATTGAAAATAATAAGCAAAAATCCAGATTCATATTCTTGGTTCTTTCGGTAAAGTCACGTAGATTTTAAAATAATTAAATAAATTTAAATACAAAATAAATCGGAAATAATAAAATTACTTTTATTTGTAATTTTTCAATTGGCATAATCTACACGCCATATTCTTGGTTCTTTCGGTAAAGTCACGTAGATTTGAAAATAAAAAGAAAATAATTAAATGAAAATCATGAATTGTTATTATTATATTTTGATTTAAAGCTTTCGTGACTGCAGTGATTCATATTATTGGTTCTTTCAGTAAAGTCACGTAGAAGGGAAACAATAAAATAAAATAAATATTTTTAAAAATATTATTAAAATTTTTACTTTTCTTTTATTATTTATATTTTATATCTACTTGACTTTACCCAAAGAACTAAGAATATAGCGTGTAGATTCTGCCAATTTAAAAATACAAAAAAATAAATGGATAATAATAAAAGCTTTTATTATTTTCAATTTATTATTTTAAAATCAAAATTGTGTTTCATTTTTTTTTTTTATCTCTGTGACTTTACCGAAAGAACCAAGAATATGAATGTCGGTTTTTTGCTTTTATTATTTTCCATTTCACACTTTTTATTTGATTTGATTATTTTTTTTATTTTCTATCGACGTGACTTTACCGATAGAACCAAGAATATGGCGTGTAGATGCTGCCAATTTAAAAATTAAAATAGATTGAAAATAATAATCAAAATCCAGATTCATATTCTTGGTTCTTTCGGTAAAGCCATGTAGGTTGAAAATAAAAATAATAAAATTAAATGAAAAATACAATAGATAAATGGAAAATAATGAAAGCTTTTATTATTTTAAATTTATTATTTTAATTTGTAATTTTTTTTTTTAATTGGCAGAATCTACACGCCATATTCTTGGTTCTTTCGGTAAAGTAACATAGATTTGAAAATGAAAATAATAGAATTAAATGAAAAAATACTAAATCATGACTTATTATTTTTTTACTTTTCTTTATTATTTCTATTTTACCCAAAGAACCAAGAATCTGGCGTGTAGATGCTGCCACCTGCCAACGTTGTTGGCCACCAGATGGCAGCATCTACACGCCATATTATTGCTTCCTTCGGTAAAGTCACGTAGATAGAAAATAATAATAAAATAAAAAAATGAAAATTATGAAAGCTTTTATTATTCTGCCAATTTAAAAATTAAAATAATAAATTGAATATAACAAAAGCTTAAATAATATTAAAAGCTTTTATTCAATTGATTATTTTAAAATTGTATTTTTTTTTATCTCCGTGACTTTACCGAAAGAACCAAGAATATGAATGTGGGTTTTTTGCTTTTATTATTTAAAATTTCACATTTTTATTTGATTTGATATTTTTTTTATTTTCTATGGACGTGACTTTACCGAAAGAACCAAGAATAAGAATTCCTGAAGTCACGAAAGTTTTAAGTCACAATCTACACCCAACAATGGTGGCCAGCAGATGGCAGCATCTACACGCCAGATTATTGCTTCCTTCGGTAAAGTCATAATACTGGTAGGAACGAAGTTGTAAACTGAGTGTACCAGCCTGCAATAGATTAATGTGTCCGTCCGTCCCCTTTCAATACTTTAACGAAGTGAAATCTCGTGCTGTTGGGTGTAAAATCAGCAATAGGCAGCGCAGAGACTTTCCCTACCAGCCCACCATGCAGGGACCTGTTAATACAATTAAAATAATAAATTGAAAATAATAAAAGCTTTTATTTTCAATTTATTATAAAATAATACAAGCTTTTATTATTTTCAATTTATTATTTGTATTTTTTTGTATTTTAAAATTTCAAATCATAAATTGAAAATGATAAAGCTTTTATAAGTTTAAATATTAAAATTTATATTTTTAAATTCAATTTAACTATTTTTATTTTCAAATCTACGTGACTTTACCTGAAGAACCAAGAATATGGCGTGTAGATTCTGCCATTTTAAAAATTAAAATAATAAATTGAATATAACAAAAGCTTAAATAATATTAAAAGCTTTTATTCAATTGATTATTTTAAAATTGCATTTTTTTTATCTCCGTGACTTTACCGAAAGAACCAAGAATATGAATGTGGGTTTTTTGCTTTTATTATTTAAAATTTCACATATTTATTTGATTTGATAATTTTTTATTTTCTATGGACGTGACTTTTCCGAAAGAACCAAGAATATTAATTCCTGAAGTCACGAAAGTTTTGTCACAATCTACACCCAACAATGGTGGCCAGCAGATGGCAGCATCTACACGCCAGATTATTGCTTCCTTCGGTAAAGTCATAATACTGGTAGGAACGAAGTTGTAAACTGAGTGTACCAGCCTGCAATAGATTAATGTGTCCGTCCGTCCCCTTTCAATACTTTAACGAAGTGAAATCTCGTGCTGTTGGGTGTAAAATCAGCAATAGGCAGCGCAGAGACTTTCCCTACCAGCCCACCCTGCAGGGACCTGTTAATACAATTAAAATAATAAATTGAAAATAATAAAAGCTTTTATTTTCAATTTATTATAAAATAATACAAGCTTTTATTATTTTCAATTTATTATTTGTATTTTTTTTTTGTATTTTAAAATTTCAAATCATAAATTGAAAATGATAAAGCTTTTATAAGTTTAAATATTAAAATTTATATTTTTTAATTAAATTTAACTATTTTTATTTTCAAATCTACGTGACTTTACCTGAAGAACCAAGAATATGGCGTGTAGATTCTGCCAATTTAAAAATTAAAATAATAAATTGAATATAACAAAAGCTTAAATAATATTAAAAGCTTTTATTCAATTGATTATTTTAAAATTGCATTTTTTTTTATCTCCGTGACTTTACCGAAAGAACCAAGAATATTAATGTAGGTTTTTTGCTTTTATTATTTAAAATTTCACATATTTATTTGATTTGATATTTTTTTATTTTCTATGGACGTGACTTTACCGAAAGAACCAAGAATATTAATTCCTGAAGTCACGAAAGTTTTGTCACAATCTACACCCAACAATGGTGGCCAGCAGATGGCAGCATCTACACGCCAGATTATTGCTTCCTTCGGTAAAGTCATAATACTGGTAGGAACGAAGTTGTAAACTGAGTGTACCAGCCTGCAATAGATTAATGTGTCCGTCCGTCCCCTTTCAATACTTTAACGAAGTGAAATCTCGTGCTGTTGGGTGTAAAATCAGCAATAGGCAGCGCAGAGACTTTCCCTACCAGCCCACCCTGCAGGGACCTGTTAATACAATTAAAATAATAAATTGAAAATAATAAAAGCTTTTATTTTCAATTTATTATAAAATAATACAAGCTTTTATTATTTTCAATTTATTATTTGTATTTTTTTTTTGTATTTTAAAATTTCAAATCATAAATTGAAAATGATAAAGCTTTTATAAGTTTAAATATTAAAATTTATATTTTTAAATTAAATTTAACTATTTTTATTTTCAAATCTACGTGACTTTACCTGAAGAACCAAGAATATGGCGTGTAGATTCTGCCAATTTAAAAATTAAAATAATAAATTGAATATAACAAAAGCTTAAATAATATTAAAAGCTTTTATTCAATTGATTATTTTAAAATTGCATTTTTTTTATCTCCGTGACTTTACCGAAAGAACCAAGAATATGAATGTGGGTTTTTTGCTTTTATTATTTAAAATTTCACATATTTATTTGATTTGATATTTTTTTATTTTCTATGGACGTGACTTTACCGAAAGAACCAAGAATATTAATTCCTGAAGTCACGAAAGTTTTAAGTCACAATCTACACCCAACAATGGTGGCCAGCAGATGGCAGTATCTACACGCCAGATTATTGCTTCCTTCGGTAAAGTCATAATACTGGTAGGAACGAAGTTGTAAACTGAGTGTACCAGCCTGCAATAGATTAATGTGTCCGTCCGTCCCCTTTCAATACTTTAACGAAGTGAAATCTCGTGCTGTTGGGTGTAAAATCAGCAATAGGCAGCGCAGAGACTTGCCCTACCAGCCCACCCTGCAGGGACCTGTTAATAAAATTAAAATAATAAATTGAAAATAATAAAAGCTTTTATTTTCAATTTATTATAAAATAATACAAGCTTTTATTATTTTCAATTTATTATTTGTATTTTATTTTTTTGTATTTTAAAATTTCAAATAATAAATTGAAAATGAGAAAGCTTTTATTAGTTTAAATATTAAAATTTATATTTTTAAATTAAATTTAATTATTTTTATTTTCAAATCTACGTGACTTTACCTGAAGAACCAAGAATATGGCGTGTAGATTCTGTCAATTTAAAAATTAAATAATAAATTTTAAATAATAAAAGCTTTCATTATTTCAAATTTTTATGTATTTTTAATTTAAAAAGCTTTTAGTATAGCTTTTATTATAATATCATAAAATTATAATCAAAGCTTTTATTATAATAAAAGCTTTTATTATTTTAGGATTCTCCTCCACGGCGGCCTTTGTCTCCCCCAGTAGCAATGTTTACGACACACCGCACCAGGTAGTCATCTGAGGCTGAGTCGACCTCACACTCTCTTACTGTCTCAAAACAACAACCGCCATGCGCCACTAAGTGGCGGTGACGTCACCACGACGCTTATGCCAGGCTATGTGCACCTTGAGGCTACGTGAAGTGTCGATCGCCGGCTGGCAGGAGGTCACGGGGCAGACCCAGGTGCCACTGGTCGAGGGGGGGGGGTCTGACTTTTTGTGTCGCCGTGTGACGAGGGGGGGGGTCAAAAATCGTCCAAAATCGCGTGACGTCATTTATGGTCGTGATATATTATTTTTTATTTTATTTTTCCTACCTACGTGACTTTACCGAAAGAACCAAAGAGTACTTATTTTGGTGGATAAGGAGTAAAATAGTAGATGATAGGATCTGCACTATTGAGGAGTTCTGTTATAATGAATCTGTTGTAATGAATCTTATGTCACCTTAAGTATGCCTTTGTGAGTACACTCGTGACACGGGTGTCATGCGCGTGACCTTTGTCTTTTGTATCAGATGTGCGAGAGCAACTCCGCTGCGAGTCATGGTGGTGCTGGGAGAATTGCCTTTACCATCGATGGCACTTCACCAGCACCCGTCTCGACCCCACCTCAATCCGGTAGAGTTACAAGAGCGAAAAAACTCATCTCTTGTGACGTCTGTGGGAAAAAAATTCCAACTGGCATGGTGCCTAGAATCCCACGTAAGAACGCACAAGGAGACCCGTGATCAAGGGGCGGCATATGCGGACAAAGCTTTGATCAGCCAGGAAAATTCAAAAGGCATATGAAGACCCATGAAAAGGATTACATGATAAAGGGTGCACCAGGCTTGGTGAATAACGGCAGTTTTGCCAATGCGGTGTTGAATCCGATAGAGTCACTAGAATCTGATAGAGTCACTAGAGTGAGAAAACGAATCTCTTGCGACGTCTGCAGGAAAACATTCCAACTGGCATGGTGCCTAGAGTCCCACATGAGAATGCACAAGACCGGTGGTCAAAGCTGCAACATCTGCGATCAAAGCTTTGATCGGCCCTACAAACTCAGAAGGCATATGGAGTAACCCACGGAAAGAACTCAAGGGGCGCACGTGGCATGGTGAATGACGGCAATTTTGCCAATGCGGTGTTGAAGGTGTGTCAGAGCTACTCGGCTGCGAGTCATGGTGCTGGAAGAATTGCCTTTGCCATGGATTGCACCAGCAGCTCCAGCAGCAGCAGCAGCTTGTCGAGTCCTGGTGGTGAGGAGGCAGAGTTGCAGACAATGCCACCTTCTGCAAAGGGCGCACCTGCATGCAACGAAGTTATTGCTATCACAGCAACCGCGCATGGAACGAAGGCGCCTGCTGGGAATCGCCACGCCTGACCAGCGCCCGTCTCGACTCCACCTCACTCCCATAGTCACTAGAGTGAGAAAACAAATGTCTTGCCAAGTCTGTGGGAAAGCATTCCAACTGCCATCATGCCTAGAGTCCCACATGAGAACGGACAAAGAGACCCCTGACCAATGGCATCTGCGGTCGAAACTTTGATCAGCCAGGCAAATTCAGGAGGCATATGGAAACCTACGAAAAGGACTATTGAATATTTCTTTGCTTTTCTATTACTGAAGCTATCAACAGAAAGTGTGTACCGGATTAATTGCACTTGTGGCAAATGCTATGTAGGGAAACAGGACGAATGATCAGCACAAGACTAAAAGAACACCACAGAAATATGAAATGCTCACAAATACAACTGTCAGCAGTAGCAGAACACGCGTGCCCACAAGGACACTCAATTGATTTTGATAATGTTGAAGTTCTGTGCAAAACTAGTTACTACTGGCCAAGACTAATTACAGAATCTATCGAAATTTAAAGAAATAAAAATAATTCTAATCGTTTGGATAGCTACCGACTTAGTGCTGCATGGAAGAGAATCATCAAATTACCGTTTGTACGGCTATTTTAGTACACACAATGGACACTAAGTACAAGATCAATGGGCTAGCATAATGTGCATGTATAATGTACGTTGATTCATTAATGCCCCCCGCCACTTTGCGCTCAAAGAGCTCACAAGTGTTGTCATCACATCTACGCCTCTATATAAGGAATTAAACAGGTGGACTTCTCCCAAATCTTGCTGATGCCTGATGAAGCTAGTTGTAATTACTGAGACGTACTCCGATGGTAAATGTTGTGGCTTGGCTCTCCAACACACCACACACCGGTGTGCTATACTAGTGATGAATTGGCATGCTCTGTTTACGTGACAACCCTTACTAGTTGGCTGTCGGGTGGTGGCGGGTTTAACGACACATTTAAATTGTAATAGGTTTTTACCCTTTTATCTGGCACCAAAACTGACACCTTTATGCAAACATGACCCTTATATAAAGGTGTCAGTTTTGGTGCCAGATAAAAGGGTAAAAACATGTTACTATATCTTGCTACTGGCAAAGGAGGTCTCATAATGTAAATGCTTAACCCGAGCTCTCAATACTCTGATAGTGCGCTGTTTATGAGTTGTGTGCCTTTTGGCGTCATCTGGTCCAACACCAGTGGAGACTAGGCTCTAAGAAAAGCCGTCTCGGGTGTGGACCAATCAACTTCAAGGACAGTGTATATCACTATCAGAGTTGTCTCTTTTTGTTCGCATTTTGACTGCTTGTGTTGTGGTTATTGCAAACATGATCCCTTGTATAAAGGTGTCAGTTTTGGTGCCAGATAAAAGGGTAAAAACCTATTACTATCTCTTGCTACTGGCAAAGGAGGTCTCATAATGACACATTTATATATTTACGCGATCCAACCCATAAAACCTGTATTATGGATATTTGTCGCGAAAGCCTACGTGTTAAACTGCCATGTATTTTTACGTCTATTGCTGTATTTTCTTACGTGCAATATATTTAATAAACCATCTTAATTTATTCGTATTTTTGTTCATAGTTATATCATTGTTGCGCGTGCGGTGTGGTCAGTGGATATTGTTCAGTGGATCAAACCGAGACAAATATTTTTGCAGCAGCTGTGGCTGCACATTGCAACAGCGCATTCCGAATGGTGTAGAACGCATCGCCCATAATCTGTATCTGTGTGCAAACATCAGGTATGGTTGGTAAGAAACACGTTTGGTTTTAAATGCATAGAACTCGAGCTTCAGCCATATTGTTCATTATAGACCCCACTTTGTAAGAATTAATCACGCAAACCTTGCGCCTGATTCATTTGAGTCGCTGTGCTCATGAGCAACAGGGCATTTGTGGCAAGGTGTTAATGTACCACAGATTAGCACGGTTGGCTACGTACACTGCGAAAGAAGTTCAACACATATTCTTTGGGTCTTTCCGTAAAGTCACGTAGATAGAACAATAAAATAATAAAAATAAAGTGAATAAAACAGTAAAATATATCACGACGTTTCGATCGCAACACAAGCAATCGTCATCAGGAGAAAAATGATGAAGATTGCTTGTGTTGCGATCGAAACGTCGTGATATTTTTATTATTATTTCGTATTCACTTTATTTTTATTATTTTATTGTTCTATCTACGTGACTTTATCGAAAGACCCAAAAAATATTAATTCCTGCAGTCACGAAAGCTTTAAGTCAAGATTCAAGCACAACACACTTTCATACATTGTGGAAAGCGAGTATCCCTGCACGTACAATGCACTGGACCGCATGTTCGTGTTAAGTGAGTCAGAGGCTTTGTCACTGCCTACCCCATGATATAAATAATCTCAGGGAATTCAATTGCAAGTGTGCAATCTCCCTTCCGGTGGGCATCGAGGATGAGTCACACCCTGGCTTGCCAGGAGGCAGTGGAACACAACTGTGGAATCCTTTCCATCTGCACGGGATAGAACGTTGCCCCCTTGCTCACATTCGTTCGTTTTCTGCGAGTGTACTGGTTTCCCCCCACATGTAAACACTCAGTAAGTGGCTGCAAATATCGGAATGTAAAGAGAACCGCAGAGCTTGGGCGATTGTTGGGAGTGCCGGCTCACCGCCTGGCTGCTGTCTCCCCGCTCGTCTGTGGGAGACATATAGAGGTACTGAATTAGATTTATATTCTCTACATAACATGATTCCTATCTACACAAAGCACTCACCGCGTCGAGTACAGCAAGTGATATTCCACGAAATAAAAAATAAACGTACATGACCATAACAGAAGCCAATGGGCACAGCTGTGCATACACATACGCACATATACACGATTCCTACTGATGGTTGGAACGATTCACCACTGCCGGAGAGTCAAGGAATTGTCATGATTCAGGATCATGAATGCAAACTGTCCCCGTTCTCAAACCTGAGTACGATTTAAAAGGTCACAGAACGCCTTTGTCGGAAGCAATTACTTCCCCATGTCACTGCGATGGGCAGATTCATGCAATTGCAGTCGGCTTACACATTGTCGGTAGACCCCCCCATACGCAAGCGTACGCATTTGGGTTAACCCCTCCTCCCCCCTCCATGCATACATACTAAATGGATGCCCCCTTAACAGCCACACCACCACTCCTCACACGAGACAAGCACGTGACTCTCGGTGTAAATGGAGCCGGAGCGCGAATAAACGTGCCGATGCCCCAAGTACAGTTGCCACCATTTCTATGACAGAGCAAACCCAGGCACATTTCTCAGCGAGCCCAGGTCTATTGTTAAAACTGTGCAGTTCACGGTGATAAAATTAACCATAGCCATACCCGGGGTACCAGATCTCGACACAAATCAATTCCTGCTGCCACCCGAACACTGTCCGGGGGTCAAACGCGGACAGGTGGCAGCCCCAGTCGCGAGGCCACATCTGCACCGACTCACGGTAAATGTGTGCAGGGCCAGCAGGAAGAGCCCCGGGATCTCTGAGCGCAGCCACTGGTTCCACGTGCTGTCTTGGTCAACGTCCTCGCGTGACGACGACACTTCAAAATCACCTGACCGGAAGGAGGGGGGTGGGAGGGAGAGTAAGAAGGTACGAAGGGGAACCTTCTAACTCTTTCACAGTGACGCGTTCTTCGCGTGCGTCACCCTGCAGCCAACCTCTCTGCTCTCGTGTGTGAACGTGGGTCAGTTTGGTTTAATCGTTCAGAATGAATGGGGCATGACCCTGGCCCTTGTGCAACTTATTATTTTCCATGAGATAATACCAAACACATCATTCATGTGTGTGTGTGGCCTGCAAGCAAAACCTACATGCTCTCGAGTCATATATCGGGAGCAGTCACAGGTGGGAAAGCATTGCCGAATTCCTAGAAAGGCTCAGCTCTCTCCAACTTATGTTGAAAGCGTTTATGCATTAGTTCTGCCCGTACCTCTTTGTGCCTGTGTAGTGGGCAGGCAAGTGTGGTGGAGCAGCAGGTCCAGCACACGGGGTGTCCAGCAGAGGAGAGGAACTCACCGTGGCCGTGGCCGGGGAAGCAGAGGTCGGCGGCGCTGGGAGCGGCGTCAGTTGTGCGGCGTCTGTGGGAGAAGGCACAGGCCTCTGCTGAAGATTATCATCCGCAGACACATCACACGGCTTGCCGGACACGTCACGCACTCGGCCCTGTGATTGTGGAGGTGAGACAGGTTCGCGCGTGGCAACGAATGGCTTGTCGCTGGACAAACATCGACGGCACCATCGGGAGAACACGGCACGAACTCGTGCAGAGTTTCTGGCACCGTATGAATTTACACTCCTTGTAGGTATGTACGTTGAACCTCTTTCGCGCCGTACGTCAGCCAGCCGTGCTAATCGGAGGTGCAGATGGATGCAATTGAAGGACCTGGAGCAGAGGTTTCAAAATGAAAAAAAAATTGATACAGAAATTACACAAGTCCAGGGGACTTCACCAAGGCCGTGTTATCCCAGACTCTGACAGAGCACAAAGGAAGATTGGCAATGACAAAAAATGGCTTCATAACTATCATTGTCAGATGGCACACTTGCATCTTCAGTCTTCAGTCGGAGTCAGTAATTTAAGAATGCACGCATGATGCGTGACACCAACTAAAGTGGCATCGATGCTGACTAATCACTTCCTCTCCAAGATGTGGAACTCAAGAGACGAGGATAGCCTCTTCCAAACAGGACTACCCTTGACAATTGAGTTGTCGCCTGGGGAAAAATAAAATGAACTAGGAGATTTCAACTTGAAAATCCAAACCATCGCACCAACAGTAATGGACGGAATCCTATATAAGGCGCACACTGCAGTAGCTTCAGGTGGACTCTGGTACCTGCTTTAACGTCTGTGTGAGAAGCATCTTCTCCCACTGAAATTCAAAGTTGACAGTTAGACAGGACATGTTTTAAAACATTCGCAGTAAAATTCAAGTATGTATACCATTAAAGTAAACTATTTTTTACTTACCAGGTAAGGCCCATTGAGAGCTATATAGCTCTTTTCAGAAGCGACCTGGCCACAAATTATAGCTTAACGAAGTGGCTTATCACGTGGAATTTTATAGTAGCCAAATACTCTAAACGCATTACTTACAAATAGCTCACAAAGCGGTTATCCTCCCACTACCCTTGGGTTACCTCCTGTCCCGGTCCAGCCGAGACAGTCTGTGAATTGGCATCTGTGTTTGGGTGGCATGAATTAATTTGTACCGAGATCTGGTACCGGTACTGTGCTGAACTTTGCTACTGCATGGTTGTTGACAGACCTAGACAGACTGAAACATAGGTCTGGGTTTGATCTCCATAGTGGAAAAGGTGGTAACCCGAAAACTAACCCAAACCCTTCCACATTCAACGAAAAACACTTTTAAACCGAGTTCGCTCGGAAATGACCCCACTAAACCGCACGTATGTAAACGTTTGACTTCAGTGGTTCCTCCGCTGCGTGTGAACGATGAAGTGCACGACCTCTCGTGATGATGACCTCACACCCGCATGGCTGCACGAAAGGCGGTGCTGACGAGCATGAGGCAGGTGGAAGAGGCAAAACGAGGAGGCAAGATTAGAGTGCTGTAGTCGGTGGGGTATAGTGGGGCCTATTTCCAAATGATTGATTTATGTGGAAATGAAATTGGTCAAGAGTCTGTTACTTTGTAAATATTAGCATGTATCTACTTTAATACCAAGTCTGCAGGGGTGGGAAAGATGAGGTCTGTTCATTCTGGTGGGCAAAGGGAATTTAGACACTCCAAGTTAAGTCAGGTGGCATACGGATGAAATGCACCTTACAAATGTCAATAATAATGATTATTAATCCATCTTCTTCTTCACTCCCACGGTGTTTCCAACCAGGGTTAGGCCATGTAATGATCTGACGTGCTGTACACTTGTACAGTGTTACTGAATTATTGTATCATTATGAATTCAGTGCCCCTTCTGCGACCTTTCCCTAGATACCCCTCTGGTGTATAACCTGGCCTGCTGACGTTAGGGCTGTAAGCCGCAGATCCCTTTCCCTGCCAGCAGCCAGCGCTATACTGTTACATTACGATTCTATGCCACGACACAGGGACTCCTCTACTTACGAACATTCGACTTACGAAATTTCAGAGATATGATCAAACCTGTCCGTATGTCCAGTTTCCTGTTCGGACCGAGAGTCGCAAGTTCAACCACCGCACAATAGGTGGTGATGGTGGCATCTACATCTGCAGAACGTGAAGAACCAGAGGCAACTGTTAAAGCCATTCCCCGTGTTTAGTGTACAAGCCGTAAAACGTGTTCGAAATCAACGGGAGAAAAATTGGACTCACGAATAAATCGACTTACGAACAGACCTATGGAACCGAACTCGTTTGTACGTACAGGAGTCTGTATATGGTGGTCACTCTGAACAACACAGACCCAGCCTCGTTTTTACTATTTTTGGACCATTAGGACATTACCAGACGCATCTTTCTGTGCTAACGACCACACATTACACCTTAGACGTGTCACAATAGGTCACGTTTAATAGTCTAAACTTGTCTGGAGTAAGTCGCATACGGAAGACATTTCTGCACATTTGCAGAATTACATGTCTATGACAAAGGATCCATGTGTATTGCATTACACAGGGGTGCTTGATCATGTGTGGATGCAGATTCCCGCAGCAATACAGGGAATAGGTTGTTCGCAGCGCCACCGATTAATCAGAATCAGAATCTTTTTTTATATCCTGGAGGAATCCGATGAGCTATGAAGATTTTTTTCACATATGTCCAGTAGGGGAGGGTCAGCGAGCTATTTCCAAAACCGATGAGAGGCAAGATGGAGAAAATGTAAGCAAATTGCTAAAAATACAAAGTACATACATTCCTGCCAATTTGCAAACCAATGCAAGCTTGGGCAAGGTAGCAACACAACAACCACAGCTCCAAACCACGACAAGACTCCACAAAGTCCCTCAATTGCATTGCATTAAAATTGAACGTTTAATGAGCGACATTTGAAATAGCGTTACCAAATGACAATATTCCCTTCGAATACTTGACTAATGAATGAGGCTAAGACGCTTGCAGTAATGTTCAAATATGCATCACAAGCCATTCAGAAGTGGTAGGCCTCACGTCATCACAGGGCACCACAGTGGCAATATGTTAACTACCTCGCCTGGTACGCAGGAGGCCGTGGATTCAATCCGGATCCTGTCGCCTGCTGTATATTTTGAGGTTGCATGTCTCTCTCACTACATTTAGAATAAACATCACGCGTTTAGAGTATTTGGACTCTATAAATTTCCACGGGATAAGCCACTTCGTTGAAGATAACATTTGTGATAGCCAGGTTGCTTCTGGAAAATAGCTCCATAGCTCAGTGGGGCCTCAAACTGGTAAAATAAAAAATATAGTTTGTATTCTTGGTTCTTTCGGTAAAGTCGCATAGAAGGGAAACAATAAAATAATAAAAATATAAAACAATATTGTTTCCCTTCTACGTGACTTTACCGAAAGAACCAAGAATATGAATCCCTGCATTCACGAAAGCTTTAAATCAAATTATAGTTTAGTTTAAAAGTTATAGTTTGAGAACGGCGGTCCGATGGGAGGGAGTGAAGGGGTATTGTGAGGAGGCGTCATCGGGAGTGGAAGCTGCTGGTGGGAGCATGGGAGGTATGGGGAGTGTGAGGTGCATCGGCATTGTGGAGAGGGAAGGGGTGAGAGTGTTGTAAGCGATGGGGCTGGGGGAGGAGTGGTGGATATGACGATGTAGAAGCTGTGTCGGTGATGAGGTGTGTGCTTGAAGTGAGGATTACATGGGGAGCGGTGCCGAAGTGGTTAGCGCACCGTGCGACGGGATCCGGCGACCCGAGTTCTATTCCCACTCACGGCCAACATCGGTGACGAGTATCTGAACCAATCTCGGTCCCATCCCAGGTCTATTCTGCCTTAAAATTAGTATCCAGGGTCGTTGAATGAGAGGAGACAAAGGCGGCCAGGCGTGGTGCTGGCTACCCATCCCATCTCAGCGTGTCACCCCATGGCACCTGGGTAATGGAGGTGGTGATGAAGATGGTGACGACGGTGATGATGATGTTGATGACGATGGTGATGACGAGTCACTCACTCAGACTCACAGAGCCACACTCAGAGACTCACAGTCACTCACTTAGACTCACAGAGCCACACTCAGAGACTCACAGTCACTCACTTAGACTCACAGAGCCACACTCAGAGACTCACAGTCACTCACTCAGACTCACAGAGCCACACTCAAGAGACTGACAGAGTCACTCCGAGAATCACAGTCACTCACACAGACTCACACTCACTCAAGGAGACCCACAGACTCACTCACAGACTCACTCACACAGACTCACAGAGTAACTCACACACAGACTCACACTCACATACTAGTTCTGACACACACACAGACTCGCAGAGTAACACGCACTCAGAGACTCACAGAGTCACGCTCAGTCACTCACTCAGAGACTCACAGTCACTCAATCAGAGACTCACAAAGTCACTCACTCAGAGACTCACAGAGTAACTCACTCACTCAGACACTCGGAGACTCACTCAGACTCACACAGACTCAGAGTAACTCACACACTCACAGACTTACACAGTAACTCACAGTCACTCCCACTCAACTCAGTCTCACCGGGTAACACACTCACACAGACTCGGAGTAACTCACATGAACTCACAAAGTAACTCACTCACACAGACTCACAGACTAACAAACAAAAACAAAGATCCCCAGTGAACCCTTAACAGACTGTAGGGGCAAGTGCTGTTAGCAAGCACCTACGAAGGCCGGCACGGCACACGAGGGGGTGGGTGGCCAGCACCACGCCCGGCCGCCTTTGTCTCCCCCATTGGCGATGTTTACACACCGCAACCAGGTACTCATTTGAGGCCGAGTCGACCTAGGGGAGGCCCAAGACCTGTTCAGATAATCGTCACCGGTGTTGGTGGCCGTGAGCGGGAATCGAACTTGGGTCGCCGGGTTCATAGCGCAGCGTAGCGCTAACCGCTGCGCCACCGCTCCCCACACCCTCGCTCACAAACACAACGCAGGCAGCGTGGGCAGCCCTGGTCCATCCACTGCTGGATGAGGGCCTTGCCATGCCGTGCGAGTTATTTGACCAGAAGCGCAGTGCGTGATGTTCACATTCCCCGTGTGGTGGATAGAATCGGAGGGCTTTCCCCAGCCCTCACCCACCAGGAATGGTGAAGTATAGTCAAATACTTCCTGTGACCAACACGGCGTTAGGAGACATTCATACAACCCACAGATGGACTAATAATTATTGTGAGTACTGTGGTGCACTTAAAATAATGTGTGAAGGAGGAGGAAGAAGCTCCAGAAGTCGCACTTCAGCAGCCACCACTGCCCCTTCGCAGTATCAACAACCACGCAGACAAATGCACTGCCACATCCTACAACACGCGTTTGTTCCTTCAAAGTAGTGAATTAGCGTCCCAACACGCTGGTTCACGAAGATGGAGCGGTCATATAATGAGCTGGACAGCGACAACAACTTAAATCAGCGGTAATAATGCGGTAGACACGCAGGAAGCAATACTTAGGTAGGCCGCGATGAGACCACGGGGCTCGGATGGCGACCCTGCCTGGGAAGGTGCACACAAACTCCTCACAGAGTGAGCACCACAATGTTGTCCTTACAACACACAGTGGTCTCGCTTTTCTTTCATATCCACGAGCACAGCAACATCCAGCAACACATATCTCCTCACATTGTGCCCAGGACTGCTTTAAATAAAGAATTTAAATAAACTTTCCCGCCAAAGAATGTAATTGAGGCGTGTGTGCGTATCGATGTGGAACTTGTGATCACATTGCTAAGAGCCGAAACACAAGGCACCCACCACCCTACACATCCTACTACTACTGCTGCTGTTGCTGCTGCCTTGTGAAGTCTATGATGATGATGATGAGCAGCAGCAGCAGCGAGATAATGAGGAGGTTGAATGTGATGATGATAATGTGGAGTAGAGTCAGGGGGGTTATGCCCAAAGTTCTCTGTCCTCACCTCCCCACCACCGCCACGTCCCAACTCTGAACATCCACACATCATCATCATCATCGACCAGCAATGACCAACAGCAGCTCACAGCCCATTAAATACACCACCAGTAGGACAACTGTATGGAGGAGGCCAAACAAACATCTAAAACTAACAAAATAACAATTGCCACCGAGAACTGTTTCACATAACTCGTGCACTCAAAGTCCTCAGACAATTGCAGTTATCTAAAGGTTCTAATTGTGCCCGAGTGTGGCTGCGTCTTGCCTCGACAAAGGCATCGCCAATCCGCAAACGCTCGACGGCTCCGGCTGGCTCTCTGAGCACAAACTTTGACATTTGAACCTCACGAAATGTCTCTGCACAAGTTCCAGCGGTGTCTAGGTGGTAGTAAGTGAATGCACGCACGTGTGGACGAGGAGTGTTTCTATTATGAGGACAGTGCTGCTGCTGCTGTTGTTGTTGTTACTCTACGATGTTAGTAGAGCTTAGCTAGAAAAGTCTTTTCAGGAGGCCCCAAATATCCCCTCCACCAAACAAAACTGTCGGGAACAGAGACTTGAAACTCAGTAACGCTTCGACAAAAGTGCGTCAATGTTCTCATCGCTAGTGCACACGTGTCGTCATTACCTTATCAGTGCCCTACCTTATTACAGACCAATTCAGACATTATCGGTCACCCCTTAACAATCTCCACCGTTCATCCTACAAAGTCCCCATGACAAGGGAGAAACACCACACAGAGACATTGTGTTTTTTAACCCCTATTGAAACGTCCGTACGCCGTAAGGAGCCGCAAACTCAATGTCCCCGCCGTGCAAGAAGACGGCGTAGAAGACCGCGCGGGTCGGCAGGGGTCACGCTGCTGCTGCTGCTGTGGAGCTCCGCTGTGAGTCGACGCAGAAGGGCGGCGGTGGTGGTGGTGGTGAGAGCCCCGACTCCCGGAGTCGCAGTGACAGTCGCGTGGCACGGCAGTCGTGGTGGGGCTCTCTGGCTGCTGCTGCTGCTGCTACGGGAGATGAGCGGCAACTCCGCGATGTCTGCTCCCTCCTCCTCCCTTGTGGTGTCAATGGGGGGGGGGGGGGGGAGCGCTCCTTGAGATCCTCTCGGCAAGGCCTGGCCACCCCTGATGGCTCTCCTCCTGCTCCTCCTCTCGGCGGTGTCACCACCTCGTCCACCTCCTCTTCAGCCTCACGTTGGGATTTTGCTCCACGTAGCACACCACTGTCACTGAGAGTTTACCGTGACAACAACAACAATCCTTGTACAGAGACGCAATACGCCCGCCAATATTCCTCTCCCACGATGATATGAGGCCTGTTACTTTCGTCAATTACCCCCTCAAAATATCGGATGGGAATCACTTTGAGATAAAATCACCATCTTAACACGTTAACATAACTGCTCCTCAGCAACAATATTCACCCAAAATAAATATTTTATTGATGTAATATTTTAAACGATAGTCAACTACTTCGTTTTTTTAATACGAGCAGACAGCACACATCTATACAGTAAACATACAGAACGATAATCTGTAGTGGTGTCCACTTTAACATTATTTTAAGCCAGCTTCCTCATTGCTGTGCATTCGTCAGACACTAAATTAATCTCCCTATGCCTGTCCTTAGCCCAAATAACTTATATCGCCTTGTAACTCGTGTCATAGATCACATTTAGCCACACACAGAGATCACAAATGAATACAAATGTATGCAGCTGCCCCCCCCCCACCCACCCCCAATTTTAGTCCAAAATCTAAAATGTGTGCATATTTGTGACTTTGGTTTAAAGAGAAAAAAAATATGAAATTATATAATTATATCTGTGAAAAAGTTATTTGCAGCTCATCAAATTCCTCCAGTATAAATACACATGCCGATTCTGACATTCATTGTAAGTATGTAATGTTCAACTTCTTTCGCACCGTATGTAACCGACCATGCTAATCGGAGGTGCAGAGAAAGGGCAACAAACTAAACACAAACAGCGTGTTCACGGTGTGTTTAATGGTTCCCTCAGCCAGTGGGATTCACACTCTTGGCTTAGGACCACTCATGGAGGGTGAATGAGCATTGCCTCCGCGCCTGCGTGTTGCGATGCTCAGAGCGAGGTGACAACTCTCATTCCGTGCGTTCTCCCCCCCACCCCACAGCATCAACAACAAGAGACAGCAGCTGGAGTTGGAGATCATGAAGATCCTGCAGAGCAAGGGGGACCCTGACAACAACAACATCGTCACCCTCCTGGACAACTTCACCTTCCGGGGACACAACTGCGTCGTCCTGGAGCTCATCAGGTGAGTGTCATGGTGTCCGATGAACACCGATCCAAAGACAAAGATTAACCAGTATAGCCTGAGAAGATTGTTGGGGCAAGTGCTGTTAGCAAGTAGCACCTATGAAGACGGGCAAGGCACACGAGGGGGTGGGTGGGCAGCACCACGCCCGGCAGCCTTTGTCTCCCCAGTGGCGATGTTTACACACCGCACCAGGTACTCATTTGAGGCTGAGTCGATCTAGGGGAGGCTCAGGATTGGTTCAGATAATCGTCACCGGTCTTGGCCGTGAGCGGGAATTGTAGAGCAACGCGCTAAACGCCGCACCACCGCTCCCCCAAACACCGATGCGTCCGTGTGTTCACACACATGAATCATTTGGATGTAGAATAAATGTCCGTAGGCTTTCAGAATGCCCTAGAATTATTGTATTTGTACGCGGCTCCATGGTCAGACATAACTCTTTATAATGCCTTCCTGCCTCATTGACTATCTTTTGAGTTGAGCGGCAACCCTGTATGGTTACTCCGTGCGGCTTCGCCTCAGTCAAGCACGTGTGCTCCCGTTCAAGGGGCCAATCAGGGAATGAGTCACAAGCCAGAAGAAACTGTAACCGTTCACGTTTTGTGCCGTCACGCAGCGGAGACCTCCTCCAGAAGCTGGACGAGACCTATGGCTTATACATGACGGAATTGAAGCCGTACGTGGGCTCCATGCTGCGGGCCCTGGCAAAGCTGAAGGCGATGCACATCATTCACGCGGATCTGAAGCCGGTTAGTAAACTAAGCAGCCCGCTGCGTCTTTTGTCCGTCAGTATGGAATTAGTGCCTCAGTTCGTGCAGTTGTAGAAAATGAGAACACTCTTGTAAACCTTAGTAACAGGATTTCGAGATATCTTATTCTACACCGCAACAACACTCATGCCACGACTTGCTATTTCATAAACACAGATAGCCAAAACTTGCATAGAAATACAACTTTTCACGTGGATCTCTGTTTGCTCTCAACAACCAACGCTCCGCGGAACATTTAATATTTTCTAATTTGCGTTAAACAACAACGACCACTGCCCTAAGCAACAATGCCGAATGCCAAAGCTAAATGATGGGCTTAGCAGTGGTGCGGTAGTTCGCAAACTGCACTCAGAGGTTAATGACCCGAATTCGATTTCTGGCCACGGCTTAAACCAGGGTTTGGATGATATCTGAACCGGTCCTGGATCCCATTGCCTTCAACAGCCCCCTGAGCAGCATGGTGAGGTATGGCCATACAACCCCCTTGATTAACACGGCATGGGGTAGGGAGATCTTTAAGCATGATTACATTTACAAAGGGCAGTAAGTGTTCAACAAAAATGAGTACATGAAATCCTTGAGTAAACCGCCATGAACCAATTCAACAAGACGCAATCTCACCGACACATCACGAGTTTCACTGACAACCACTCTGTCATTTTTGCAGGCAAACATCTTGGTCAAAGACCACATCAGTGGCAATATCAGGCTCACGGATTTTGGCCTGAGCATCAGCGAGACCTGCCCAAGTGAGTGATCTAGCTGCCCTGTGTGTGTGTACGTGTGTAGCAGCATGTGTGTGTGCGTGTCACAGTGTTTGTGGGGAGCGGTGGTGTTAACGGTTAACACGCTGCGCTACGAGCCTGTTTAAGCTATATGGGGGGGTCTTTGTCTTCGTGCTGTGGTGGTGTGGTGGTTAGCACCGCTTAAACAAAGTGTGGTAGTGACACTGATACCCTTCAAACGTTACATTTCGTCAATCATTTGGCCAGGATTTCAACTCTCAACCTCCCAGTTTTGAGGAGGGTAGTTGTCAAACAAGTACCAGTAAACCGGTAACAATTTTCATAATCGATTGCTGGTATTGAAAGTCTGGAGCCAGTAGCCAATCCCATTGGAATTTTCGTCGCGGATGGCTGATTTACGTGTGATTTACATGTGATTTACGTTTGCAAATGTACAGATCGCATGGCAGCCCTAAGTACCTTTGTCCGCATTCCTCACTTAACCTTTTCCCGTTCCGAGACGTCTGCACGTTACAGGGTGGTGGTAGGTGTCCCCGGTTCATCACTGAATCTTGAAACGCGCAAAGTGGCTCGGCGTTAATTTTATTCAGAGAGGCGTCGCAGCGCCGTTGCTTTTAAAGAAGTTGTTACTCACCGCAGAGAACTCTCGCGACACGACAGCTGCACTCTATGATAGCTGGCACCAGTGTAATGAAAATAATTTACATTTCTAAGTGCTACCCAGCTGATACACGCATTTACGTGGGCGATCTTTGTATTTGTGCGTATTTTGAGTGCCATACGTGACTGCGTGTGCATACCCTCATCTATTCTGCACTTCACAAGTACAGGTGAATAATGTGCAAGTGCCACCTTGTTTGGTCACCTGTCTGTCCGTGTGCTGCTAGGAGCTTGGTGTCTTGGCTCGATGTGGTACATGGCCCCCGAAATTTACTTTGGGCTCCCGGTCACATGCAGTGCGGACATGTGGTCACTCGGATGTGTGGTGGCCGAGATGCTCCTCGGGAACCCGCTCTTCAAGACAAGCTCGGAAGACCACATCGGCTATCTCATCCAGGTATCTGACGCGTAGGAAAACACCATTGCATATATCCAGTTGGTTATAAGGTCCTGCTGTTGAGCTACAAGGCTGTCAGTGGGTTAGCCCCACAATACTTACAAGAGCTGATCCACTCATGTACACCAATGAGGTCCTTGAGATCTTCTACTCAGTTTTCTGAGGTCAAGTCTCAATTCCTGAGGGCGATCGGGCTTTTTGCCAGTGCAGCTCCAAGACTATGGAACGCGTTGGCCTCTGATAACAAGACAGAATTTTTAAAGCTATTTAAATCTCGCCATGAAAACTCACCTCGGTAAAATGGCCTATTCCCCATAGTTTTGGTCGTCTCATTTCCCTGCTTTCCATACACGGGGCGCAATGGGATCATCGGATTAAATGCGCCTTACAAATATTAATTATTATAATATATACATACTGATGAATTCTGTATTTTTTATTGTAACAAACCTCGAGCCCGATACGGCACCACCAAACCGGGCGTCATATTTCCCATGGGACCGTTCCAACTGCGCCATATAAAGGAGGAGGGAGGGTTTAATTCGAATTTGAACCAACGATGGAGTCCACGATAAACAACAACAGCAGCAGCAGCAGGGGTTGGTTATGACTGATGGCGCACGACGATCCACCAGCGTACAGACCCGCTGTGCGATGGCTCATGCGACAAAGCTGGTTACGTGCAGGGCTGTCGTCATCCTCTGGGCCTTTCACTGGTCAAAAAATGTCGCTCAGCTGCCGGTACACGGGAGAGGAGTGGACGTGTTCACTGCATGATCACGCACCATTTGCATGAGTAAAGAAGTAAAGAGAGATTTCGGGTTCATCAGTAATACCAGAGAATCAGAGCGTCAGGCTGATGTCCTTCGGAATGATTACTATTGTTATGACTATTGTGGTTTGTTGTTAATCCCTGAGGCTTTCAGGGCCTGTGTTGGAGAGCAACGAAGCCGCACGTAGTAACCACGTCATCAATTAAAGACCAAATATGTATGCTTCGCCTGATGATAGAGATAAATACCTGCAAACAGTATGTACAAGAGCAGGCAAAGTTCATTGTTCATCGACGTTTCAATGAGACAAAGTGCAGCGTATGTACGCTCTGTTCACTCGAGCGACGGACCTCATGGCTCCCACCCAAAGCCATGATTGACGCCTCGACCCACAACATTATCTCCTTTGGTGAGTGGACAGGGGGGGTGGTGAGGTGGTGGTGTTGCAGTTCGTAGCTGTTGATGCTGCTGCTGCTGTCACTGCCCGGAGAGTCATGGCCGTGCAGCCGCGTGTCTCGTGCTCTGTGCTTGAATAGAAAGGCATGGAAACTGCTTCGCGTAATTTAAAAATGAACTATGCTTTATTTGGGTTTAAAAGTCACAACGGTCTTGGCAACGTACTTTTCAGTACGTGTTGAATTAGTGCGACAGTAAGGAGTCTTATGAAAAAAATACTTTAAAAGGAACGGTTATGTTTAGGAAGCACAGTATATTTGGAAAACCAATCGGGATTTGCAATCCAACAGAGGACGTATGCATTAATTACATGGAATCTGGCCATCACATTTTTCATGAAGATGAGTGGCGGTTTTTTTTTTATATTTCAGCATGACTTAGCACAATTTTAAAAAATTGTGTGCCAGATGCAACGGTATCCTAAATCAGCATAGAACAGTTCTACCATAGTACAAAACAACCACAGAGAACAACCCTCCACACAAACTGTGGGTCCTTGATTGAGAAATATATTATGCTTAAAAGCACGCTTGTACAACAAAATACCATCCTCTCCAAATGATGCAAATAATAATATAATACTAAAATAAACATCAAAGTGTCTCCTTGCTCAAACAAGTATCAGGAGGTTCTCGTCTCCTCCGGTGGCCCAGAGTTGAGAGTGGGAATTTCACTTTAACGCTTAGGAGCCATCCTTTCCACACGACTACTGCAAACGTCTCACAAACGGTTACAAATTTTATCGACCCTGGAGGGATGACAGGCTGTAGTCGACCGCCAACATGGAATCATATTTGCAAACATCACAATTGGAGGGTTAAGGACCGCCGCCGCATTGTACTGATCGCCACAACTAATTCAGTGTTTCTCTCTTTTTCTCTCTCCGATAAACAGACAAAAAGAATCGCCCCGTCGTCAACGGGAAACGGATCGTCCCGTGCTCCGTGTCTTTGAAGGCGGTTCTGGGAACCCGCAATCAAAAGTTCATCAATTTTCTCAGCGGGTGCCTTTAGTAAGAGACTTGTTACTATTGTCTACATTTCACCTCGTACAAATAATTAAATATAAATCACTTTGCGTCTACCATCAACATTACTGGAAACGATCTTAGACCTCACGTGTCGTTTGGGCTAGGACTGCAAAGTTTTGTGTCACACCGGGGCATCGTTTCTTCATCTCGTCGTTTTTTTAAAATAAATATCGTTTCTGACAAAAGTGTTGAGGATAGAATTGCTCATTTCACCCCAGACCACGATTCAATGAAGCGATTTTAGAATGCAACAGGCACCTGACTCCCTCCGTTTGCCTCCTTGGCAGGTGGGATCCCCAACGTCGCCTCACACCCACGGAGGCCCTCAACCGCCCATTATTGTGGGGCGGCAGGGCCGTGCCACCGCAAGCGAACTTCCCGCCTTGCCCAGCCATGGACACGGAGCCGGTGGCGGCCTGCAGCCTCTCGGCAGTCTCCAGTCTCAGCCAGGGAGATTGCCAAGTCCCTACTGCAAGGAGGCAGACTTCGGAGTCCACTTGGTCAAATCAGAATACTGCAGGCTCAGTTTCTGGGAGCGAGTGGGCTTCGAACTCGGATTGGGGAATGGAGTCGGAGCGGGGAGTGGAGTCGGCGGGTGACTGTGCGGTAACACGCCTGTCTGAAAAATTCCCCAATCAAAGTGGTGGCACCAATGACGTCATCGCGGAGAAGGAGGAGATGGAGTCGGCCACGAGACAAGAGTGAGTCTCCACGCAGAAGTGCACCTTGAGAAAAATGTTTATTGGGGAGGTCATTCAGACAATGTGTCTCCTGCTATAAATTAGCATATAGCAAACACCATCGATCATCATAAATTAGTTACTTGAGTAAATTACACATTCCTATAGCAAGGGCAAGTCTATTTAAATTACAACCACTGTTGATTCCCACAATGTGGTATTCACGATTGAGAGGAAGTAAAAATATTGAGGACACATGAGATTTGGGTTCTGTATCAGATGAGACAAGTTCTGTATTGTAAGAACGGGGAATCTTAAATTTTTATTTAAAGCTTTCGTGACTGCAGTAATTCATATTCTTAGTTTTTTCGGTAAAGTCACGTTGAAGAGAAACAACAAAATAATAAAATATATATAAGACAATAAAAATTCTCACGACGTTTCGACCATAACTCAAACGGTCGTCTTCAGGTGTGTTGGTTCGCATAAATTTATTTGTAAACGGCGCATTTATTTATTTATAAAAAAATAAAAAAACGGTTAGCGCCACGCGCAACGATTTGGCAGTTTACCCAGGACTAGTCCATCTATATTCTGAAAAGAGGAGGGGGGAGACGAATTTTTTTATAATGTATGCTGTCTGAAAGCCACTGTAAGCGTGAACAATCAATTAAGACCTGAAATGGTTTATCAAATCTTTCCAATGATTGCTAAGATAGAATCCATCTTCTCGGTTGAAATTGTCTCTGTGCTTGTATATGTGGATAGCCTCATGAACGAATCTCTCATGGAAGCCAGATGGCTTACAAAGAACCTCTGTCTTGGAAAAGTCAATGGCATGTGAGCCTACTGAATTAGAACAATGATCTGCCACGGCCGAGGTGTTGGTCCTACCGTGTTTAAGGTCTGCTTTGTGTTCACGAATGCGGTCCGAGACATGGCGTTTGGTTTCTACAATGTAACTACTACCACAGAGGCAACTTAGTTTGTAGACACCAGGGTATTGTATGTCCGGAATCACATCTTTTACAGACGGAACCAGATCACGGATTTTATGTAATGTGTTGAAACGGACCTGGATCTTGTGTTTATTCAAGATTTTGGAGATCTTTTTTGTGATCCCAGCAATGTAGGGTAAAGTGATGGTTTTGAAAGGCTCCTCAAGAGGGTTTTTCTTCATGGTTTGAGTGATAGCTTTGCGGATTGTATAGTCGGAGTAACCATTAGCCCTAAGAGCTTGGTGTACGTGCTTGAGTTCACTGCTTATGTGTTCCTGGTCGGATATGCATTGGGCTCTATGATACAGAGTCTTGATGAGAGAATTCTTCTGTGATGGATGGTGGTGGGAATCCGGTTTCAGATAAGCATCCGTATGGGTAGCTTTCCTGTAGACAGAGTGGCTCATTGAACAATCAGGTCTCTTTTTAATTAGGACATCCAAAAAAGGTATCTTGCCATCTATTTCGACTTCCATGGTAAATCTGATGGCTGGGTGTATGGAATTGATGTGGTCGAAGAATTGGTCTAGAGCAGGCCGGCCATGTGGCCAGATGACAAAAGTGTCATCCACGTACCTCTTCCATAAGGTTGGGCGCAGAGTGGCAGTCTGGATGGCGTCAGTCTCAAATTTCTCCATGAAAATGTTAGCTATAACTGGAGAAAGGGGGGAGCCCATTGGGGTGCCCTCAGTTTGTTTGTAGAAAGTTCCATTCCAAGTGAAGTATGTATTGGTTAAACAGTGTCTCACCAGGGGGGGTACCTCAGTGTTTAGTCCTTGATGAACTAAGTCTTCAATTATTGCAATGTGTCAGGTACAGGAACCTTGGTGAATAAGGAAACTACATCAAAACTGACAAGCAGGTCGTCTGGGGACAGGGAAATACCCTTGATTGTCGATACCAGGTGAGTAGAATGTTGTACCGCAGAGGTGGTCTTTCCAGTGAAAGGACGCAGGATTTCAGACAAAAAACGAGCTAGTTTGTAGGTGGGGGAGCCGATAGTAGAGACTATGGAACGAAGGGGTGTATCTACTTTATGTATTTTTGGTAAGCCGTATAATCTTGGTGGCCTGGCAGCAGAAGGTTTCAACGAAAACTGTTTAGATTGATTAATTAATGCGGTTGAATCAGAAATTATTTTGTTGGTTTGTGTGACGAGGCTGTTGGTGGGATCTCTTTTATTTTTGTATAACTACCATCGTCGAGTAATTCTTTAATTTTGTTGTTGTATTCTATTTTATCCATGATGACAGTAGCATTGCCTTTGTCAGCTGAGAGGACTACAATATCATTCCTCTTTTTCCAAATTTAACCTCCTCTTCAACAAAAGACCGGACCCACACACCAAAAAGTTAGACGTTAATAAAGTCGTAATTAATCGCAGTAACAGTTCTATTTCCGATGGTCTGAAATCCGTTTTAGCTAAAGGTCTAAACTTTGCAGTCACACCTAAACACATACCAGTTAATGATATAATTGCCCAAGTAGACGTTGCTCTCAGGGGCCTGGGTCACATCGCTGCAGACGTAGCAAGATCTGAAATCGCTGCAACCCTCAAAAACGCTAAGATGCCAGCTAGCAACCTCAGCAAAGATGAGCGTTTTGAATTATATAAATTAAAAAAGAGGAATGATATTGTAGTCCTCTCAGCTGACAAAGGCAATGCTACTGTCATCATGGATAAAATAGAATACAACAACAAAATTAAAGAATTACTCTACGATGGTAGTTATACAAAAATAAAAGAGATCCCACCAACAGCCTCGTCACACAAACCAACAAAATAATTTCTGATTCAACCGCATTAATTGATCAATCTAAACAGTTTTCGTTGAAACCTTCTGCTGCCAGGCCACCAAGATTATACGGCTTACCAAAAATACATAAAGTAGATACACCCCTTCGTCCCATAGTCTCTACTATCGGCTCCCCCACCTACAAACTAGCTCGTTTTTTGTCTGAAAGCCTGCGTCCTTTCACTGGAAAGACCACCTCTGCGGTACAAAATTCTACTCACCTGGTATCGACAATCAAGGGTATTTCCCTGTCCCCAGACGACCTGCTTGTCAGTTTTGATGTAGTTTCCTTATTCACCAAGGTTCCTGTACCTGACACCATTGCAATAATTGAAGACTTAGTTCATCAAGGACTAAACACTGAGGTACCCCCCCTGGTGAGACACTGTTTAACCAATACATACTTCACTTGGAATGGAACTTTCTACAAACAAACTGAGGGCACCCCAATGGGCTCCCCCCTTTCTCCAGTTATAGCTAACATTTTCATGGAGAAATTTGAGACTGACGCCATCCAGACTGCCACTCTGCGCCCAACCTTATGGAAGAGGTACGTGGATGACACTTTTGTCATCTGGCCACATGGCCGGCCTGCTCTAGACCAATTCTTCGACCACATCAATTCCATACACCCAGCCATCAGATTTACCATGGAAGTTGAAATAGATGGCAAGATACCTTTTTTGGATGTCCTAATTAAAAAGAGACCTGATGGTTCAATGAGCCACTCTGTCTACAGGAAAGCTACCCATACGGATGCTTATCTGAAACCGGATTCCCACCACCATCCATCACAGAAGAATTCTCTCATCAAGACTCTGTATCATAGAGCCCAATGCATATCCGACCAGGAACACATAAGCAGTGAACTCAAGCACGTACACCAAGCTCTTAGGGCTAATGGTTACTCCGACTATACAATCTGCAAAGCTATCACTCAAACCATGAAGAAAAACCCTCTTGAGGAGCCTTTCAAAACCATCACTTTACCCTACATTGCTGGGATCACAAAAAAGATCTCCAAAATCTTGAATAAACACAAGATCCAGGTCCGTTTCAACACATTACATAAAATCCGTGATCTGGTTCCGTCTGTAAAAGATGTGATTCTGGACATACAATACCCTGGTGTCTACAAACTAAGTTGCCTCTGTGGTAGTAGTTACATTGTAGAAACCAAACGCCATGTCTCGGACCGCATTCGTGAACACAAAGCAGACCTTAAACACGGTAGGACCAACACCTCGGCCGTGGCAGATCATTGTTCTAATTCAGTAGGCTCACATGCCATTGACTTTTCCAAGACAGAGGTTCTTTGTAAGCCATCTGGCTTCCATGAGAGATTCGTTCATGAGGCTATCCACATATACAAGCACAGAGACAATTTCAACCGAGAAGATGGATTCTATCTTAGCAATCATTGGAAAGATTTGATAAACCATTTCAGGTCTTAATTGATTGTTCACGCTTACAGTGGCTTTCAGACAGCATACATTATAAAAAAAAAAATTTCGTCTCCCCCCTCCTCTTTTCAGAATATAGATGGACTAGTCCTGGGTAAACTGCCAAATCGTTGCGCGTGGCGCTAACCGTTTTTTTATTTTTTTATAAATAAATAAATGCGCCGTTTACAAATAAATTTATGCGAACCAACACACCTGAAGACGACCGTTTGAGTTATGGTCGAAACGTCGTGAGAATTTTTATTGTTTTATATATATATTTTATTATTTTGTTGTTTCTCTTCAACGTGACTTTACCGAAAAAACTAAGAACGGGGAATCTGTTTCATGAGGAGTTGTGAAATGAGGATTCTGTAATGGCATTCACCTCTTTAGTTCATCTCACTTGAAGATGTAAATATCCCAGGGCTCCAAAGGATGTAATATCTTATCCCTAACCTCATCTCCACCAATCTGCAGCTAAATGCATTCCTAGTAAAACATATATATATCTTAATTATAAATATATGAATTGCACTGCATCCCACTTGGAGGTGCTGCGGTTAGAGCACTCCACGATCACTGTACGCTTGCGAGTTCAAAATCTAGGTCAAGAAGGTTAACAGCTTATTTATCAACCCGAGCTATAGTCAAATAATGAATCCCATTTTGTGGGAAGTCAACAGCGGTGATCCTATTATACACCACCATTGGCTCCTGTTATAGGAATGTAGCATTCCGCTACTGGCCATAGTGAGAGATGTGTGGCATCCTCCTACCTCGCATTTGAGCGGCCGGACACATATGAGGTGCACTGCAGCAACCAGTGTAAGCACAGCCGAGAATGCATGATGGGGCAGACGGTGGCATAATGAATACGCGCATGTCTGTACGTTGAAATAATTTTGAACGCGTACGTAGCCGACCGTGCTAACTGTAGCCGACCGTGCTAACGATGGCGCGTGCGTCCATTTGCCAGGCGGGGCCATGATCTCCAACCAGGCAACAACAACAACGAGGAGGATGATGATGATGATGCCGTCGACAAGATTGGGCCAAAGGCGTCACGCGGGCCTGGACGGAGATTCTCCCGCCTGAGGCGGAATATTCGGGGGATTCTGCAATTCATTCGGGAGCACTGTTTCTGTTACCGTGACGATACCGCTGAATAAATCCTGTCATGTGGCTGGGCCCTCCCTGCCCTGTGTACATATTTTTCAATGTTACTGTCGTTTTTGTCTCACTTCTTTCTGGTCCAATGACTCCAAGACTCACGGTTTAAACTGAAGATCCCAGTGGTCCTCAAAAATATTTACGGGGACTCCTTCACTTAAAAAACATTCAACTTAGAAAGTCTCAGAGATACAAAGAAACCTCTCCATATGTCCAGTTGCCTGTTTGTACCGAGATTCATAAGTTCAAACCGCCACGCAATAGATGGTGGTGGTGGCATCTACATCTACACAACGTGAAGAACCAGTGGCGTCTACGTCTACAGGAGATTATACAACTCTTAAAGCCATTCCCTGTGTTTAGTGTACACGCCGTACAACATGTTTGGAATCGACAGGAGTAAAGTTGGACTTACGAACAGACTTCTGGAACCTAACTCGTCCGTAAGTAGAAGAGTCCCTGTATATGGTGGTCACTCTGAACAACGCAAACCCAGCCTCCTTTTTACGATGTTTGGTCCATTAGGACGTTACCAGACGCATCTTTCTGTGCTGACGACCACGCGATACACATTAGATGAGTCACAACAGGTCACGTTTAATACTCTAAACTTGTCTGGAGTAATTCTCATACGGCAGACTTTTCTGCACATTTGCAAAATTACATGTCTATGGGAAAGGAACCATGTGTATGGCATTACAAAGGGTGCTTGGTCGTGTGTGGATGCAGGCTGTTGGCAGTGCCACTGATTAATCAGAATCTTTTTTTTATCCTGGAGGAATCCAATGAGCTATGAAGCTCTTTTCACATATGTCCAGTAGGGGCGGGTCAGCGAGGTATGTTCAAAAACGATATGAGAGGCAAGACGGAGAAAATGTAAGCATGTTGCTAAAAATACAAAGTACATAGATTCCTGCCGATTTGTCAACAAATGCAAGTTTGGGCAATTCAGCAACACAACAACAGCACCAGACCACGACAAGACAACGCACAGTCCCTCAATTACATTGCAAATTAAAATCGAAAGTTCAATGCACGATATTTGAAACAAAGTTACTAAATGGCAATATTCCCCTCGAATACCGAATGAACGAGGCTAAGACGCTTGCAGTAATGTTCAAATATGCATCGCAAGCCATTCAGAAGTGGAAGGCCTCACGTGACCACAGGGCACCACGGTGGCTGGGAGATGTTAACTACCTCCCCTGGTACGCAGGAGGTCGTGGGTTCCATCCCAACCCTGACGCATGCTGTATATTTGTCTGCTATAAATGTCCATGTGACGATAAGCCACTTCGTTGAGCTATCATTTGCGATGGCCAGGTCGCTTCTGAAAAACTGCTATATATGCTCAGTGGGCCTTACCTGGTAAAATATAAATAGTTTGTCAATTAGTAAATAAATGAAGTATATAAGTTCCAATTTCATTCATGAATACATTTCCAAGCTTGGGAAAGGCAGTAAAACAATAGCAAAAACAGCCACAGTCCACACCAGGAAAACATACAGTGCGCGGTAAAATTGTACTTTAAAATTGAACTGTGGATACTTTGTTAAGAATACAAAAAATAGTTTAGTTAAAAATAATTTGGTTCGTAAGGACCTGGGTAGTGATCTGCGATTATTGAGTGGGGGTTTGGGAGTCGCTGACTGGGAGGAGTGGGAACGGGTGAAGCCGGATCTGCCACGCGTTGCGCTCACCAACTCGAGCTTCGCCGGGACAGCAACAAACGAAGAGACGGAGAGAGGAGCTACCCCGGGTTTACATCGCCACGACTCACGACGCACACAACACACACGGCACATGCCCAGCGGGAGGAGGGCGATGACCACCCCACAGTGCGATAGCTACGACTCCCCTTTCAATTAGTGAGCCATCCTCACACAACGCTGCACGGAGTGTGCAGCGTTATCAATGAACACGGCACTACCACTGCACGGAGTGTGCAATGTTATAAATGAACACGGCACTACCACTGCACGGAGTGTGCAGTGTTATCAATGAACACGGCACTACCACTGCACGGACTGTGCAGTGTTATCAATGAACACGGCACTACCACTGCATGGAGTGTGCAGCGTTATCAATCAACACGGCACTACCACTGCACGGAGTGTACAGCGTTATCAATGAACACGGCACTACCACTGCACGGAGTGTGCAGTGTTATCAATGAACACGGCACTACCACTGCACGGACTGTGCAGTGTTATCAATGAACACGGCACTACCACTGCACGCGAGCAATCGGCTGCTTAGTGAGTTACACGGCACGGTACGGAGCTATTAACGCGACACGAACCACAGCGTGTTCCCGGGGTACTCAACTACCTTAGTTTCTCAACTACCGGGATTACTCAACTCAATATTTCAAGAGGCGCAATGCACTGTGGTGAATACGAGACAGTGGTCCTTCATAAATAACATCACCAAACAGTCTTTAAAGAGCAGCATGCGGCACCGGGAGACGCAGATTGCCAACCCCTGAGCTATTCTATTCCAGCGCATGAGGGCAACATGTTCAGGCGCCATAAGCCAATGTCCGAGGTCTGCTGGTCACGACGAGAGGGCTTCAGGAGAAACTTCGTGTAGGGTTACTATTCCTACTCCGTTGAAGGAGCACAGACGACTGTGGTTCACAATATCGTGCATAGTTTGGGTTGCATGGTCACAATCACACTGTGGCTTGACTTTAATTTTCTATTGCGTCGTTTCACGTTGTACGATCTGTTCTGGATGACCACAGTCAAACACTGGAGAGTTTAAAATTTTCCATTTGTGCATCAGGTATCCGCAGCTGCCATGGTTTGTGCAGATGCGGTTTAGGGGGACCATGATCTTCGTGGAATATCAAGCCCAGGGATCTTCTGCGTTGGGTTTTTCACAAGGTGTGTCAGTTCTTTTGAACTTACACTGATCATGTCGACTCTCTGCAGTGGCAATGTGAAACTATTAAAATAAAAAGCGATACAATTTTTTAGAAGTTGATTCTTACACGTGCAATTCAATACATGAATTGTCAGCTGAATAATAAATATTAATCGATTTAACCGATGTATCGCGCTGTTACTACTAACTAGCACAACTCTTTATTACGATCACAGCATGTACAAAGTAACATTTTAATAAAAAATATACTTCCTGAAGTAATGATGGTTTATTCAAACTGTGTGCAATATCAAGCAACTTCGGAATGATTTCTGAAGCACTGCTGCAATGTTTGGTGCACTGCGATACTAACGCGGCGATCCGAGTTGGATTCCTAGCCATGGCTAAAGTCAGTGGTGACTGATATCTGAACCAGTCCTGAACCTAATCCCCGCCCCATTCACCAAGCGTGGTAAAGTTTGGTGCAACAACCCCCATGACCAAAGCAACGTGGCGAGGCCTTCATCAGGCAGTGGACTGCCAGAGGGGTGTTACACACACAATCATCAGTTTGTCTAGACAATCACTTGCCTTGAACATTGAATCCTTAAGTTACATTACCAATGGCATATTGGTGTGGCTCACTGACCCTTTGATGTGAAAGATTAAAGAACCCCAAGTGTCTGTCGCCGACTCAACAATTTTGAGGAGCGACCCGTGGCGGTCAGGCAGATCACGAGGTGAGCAGAGGGGTGAGGAGGAGGGCACTTTGGAGGGGGCTGCCAAACCTCGAGTCGCGAGCACACAGCGCCGTCTCCTCGTACAAGACGGCGCACCGATAGGCACCGCCGCTGCTGCCACCGGGCTTGGCCTTCTGCGCCAGTTTTACCAGGTTGGCCACGGGGCCGTGCCCAAGGTTGCGGCAGGAATGCACGCCGTAGTGCTGCCCCACAGCGCAGTCCACGGCCGGCAGCTGCAGAGCACACAGCCAACAACAGAGACCTGGAACCCTCTCTCTTTCGTTTGGAGGCGGCCGAGTTGCCAGCAGCCCTTTTCCACTGGCGCATCCGATCCGTGCCAGCGCGTAGCACCCCCACGGAACGGGTGGTTTTCCATTGGCCATTTGCTGTGCCGATATAAAATCAAACTGTAATACGTCGCCCTTACAAGACCTCTCAAAATGGACCAGGAGCCAAACAGGTCCAGAGGTGGTGCTAATAATAAAGTGTCCATTGCGTACGACGTGAACAGCGTTAATGTGACTGCACAAATTTATGGAAACATGGCCGAGTGGTGGTTCTCGGATCAAGCCCAGCATCCGCCCTGGTTAATGTTGCCAGTTTATTCACCACAAACAAAGAGATCTGTTTCACAATGTATGATAATAATCCTGTGACGCCGTATTAAAAAAATTGAATTGGCCACGTGTAACCGCATCATGTTCCAAATTTGCCAAATCAGATCAAATACTTGCAAATTACTTTACCGGGGAAAAAACCACGTAGGAAAATCAAACATCGCTCCCGAATGGCAGACATGTCCATTCACAGGCCGGTAGTGCGTGCACCACGTGCCAAATAGGAACAGCTGCCATTGGGGGGGGGGGGTCCCCTCGGGTAGACTGCCGTAGAGCAATGGAATGGTTGAGATGAGACGTTGCTGTAAGGCGCTTTGAGTTGAAGAGTTTATTTACGCGAGCGCCCTATATCTCCAAATCCTTATCCCCATCTCTGAGCCGCCCCTGTGGCCCCTACTGGGGCCCGTGTCTCACCGCTGCGGTGTCGAGGCTGCCGCACTGGTGGATGAACTCCATGCAGCACGTCGCGCTTTGGACAGAAGCTTCCCGCTGTGGCTCCAGATCCACCCAGGGCAGAGATCACAACCCCAGTCTCCTCCAACAGCTACCACAGACACAACAAATCCGTCAACATCAGTTGGTTGACACCGAGGCGACCGCAAGGCAAACACCGGCTTAAAGCTAAACGATACGCATGGAGCTGCATCTCACAATGCAGTGCACAAAAACTGATTAAATATTACAGATTTAAGTTTGCAAATTAACACAAAATTCGTTCTCAATTTTAGTTTTCCAAATGCACTATCGGCGTAATGTCAAGAGACAAATAAATCATCCATGCGTAAATCTCGCATAGCCGTGCAGGCCCAGTGTCATAAAATGCGATGGGTGGCCTTTTATCTTGTACACAATAGGAGCCAACACTTTCACATTAGCTGTGTTATGAGATTGTGCGGCGCACGAGAGTCAAGCTGAAATTGTTATTCTCAGAGATGGAATTAGGAAAATGAAGTGCAAAACCCAAGTTTAATGAGACTGTAATTTTGTGCAGTCGCTGGTGACTGGGCTCGGACGATCGACTTGATAAGACTTGAGACCTCGGTTTCAACCCAAGCGGTCAAAATCCAGATTCAAGCCCAGAATCTAATTATTGTCATCGCACCGCTTTGATATCTGAGCCACCTGGCCACTTTGCATATATAGTGTTATCATAAATGTTATCTGAATGTCACCGCTGTACACTCAATTTTAACGGTGATTTTCAATATCTACCTTTGGGATGTTTGCCAAATTCACAGATATTTTTTAAGAGTGACAAGAGAAAACCCATGCATCTTACGTGACACTTTGTTGTGCTCTGCATTGGCAGTGATTACATAACGCTTAAACGTATTCGAGTTATCGACAAATGAGTTTTAAGTTCGTAATAATAAACTAATATTACCGCGCACAATTTTGGAAACAAACTTAACATTGAGCGCCACTCGGAGGCGGTAAGTACACTCAAACTTTGCACGGGCAGTGTCGTACACCTACTTGCTGTACTGCCTCTTACCAGCTGGAGGCGGGTGGGCTCACGCACGCCACGTACGCACCTGGGCGTTGCGATGGAGGATGTCCAAGGAGCCGAGGCCCAGGCTGGGGAGGTCGCACGAGTCAAAATGCTCGGCAAGCTGCTTCTCCACGCGTAACAGCGCAGATAGGCTCGGGGGCTTTGCCATCTTACTTACGTGGCTCAGCAGACGGACCAGATGCTCGGCTACTGCCTCTGCGAAGGAGACAAGCAATGCCATTGTAGGAGAGGACAACGATGCTGTAACTCGCTCCAATAGGCTCAACAACTGCAACTCTCTCTCTGCCCCCCCACCCCCACGTCTCATCTACGGCCTCCCGATAAGTTTCATCATCACTCTCCAGATGACTCAAAAAACAAGTTTAACACGAAGGCCTTCGCGACCAATGATTATCCATAATAGAGATTTTTGGATTAGGTCACGTAAATAGTGCATATTAACGCGTATTATTTAGTGCATGTATACATGATCTAACCCAAAAATCTAGATGATGGACTCAAAAAACCACTGGCAGACTTCTCACACCCGTATGCAAGACGATATCGCCCCAATATTCAAATTGTTCAACTATCCCCCGAACCAGTCCAGGATAAATTTCAAGATCACACTCAGCATTTTGACAGTCCTCCGTGGTCTGATCCCTTATGTACAATACGAGAAACTACATTTTATTCAGATTGTGCTTTCGATATCGTGTCATGAGACGGAGTATCCACTCGGATCTCTCACGGAGCAGCGGAACCCGTCCTATTGGAGAATGGCCCACAGAAGAGAACTTCACAAAGCTACCTCTGACATCGCTTCTAGTGACCTCTGGTCTACAGAGTAAAGGGAAGCACATTCTAACCCACTCTGAACGTGAGAGTAATGTCCGTCACATGAAAGTTGAGCCGATATTGGACTTGGTCAAATTAGCAGGAAAGTGTTATCACCCAGCACGTGCATCGATCGGTTGATCGTTAGTTTGTGGCATAGAGATCCGCAAAAAATAGATATCTTTGGATCATCCGAGATTTTTAATTATCCGCAGCCATCCTCCACGTCATTAGCGCAGATAATCGAGTCTACTGTATATGCAAATTTGTCTCCTTACTCCCCGGAGTAGGCGGCGGTCTGGTGTCGGGAGTGCTGATGTTGCCGAGAAACGCGGCCGGTTTCTCCTTGACCACGAGGTCGCGAGGAGTCTCGAGGGAGCTACAGCACAGGGCCAACTGAAACAGCTTCCGGGCCAGCGTGTCCCCTTTCACCTGCCCCAGGAAGTCCTGCACACACTGTCGGTAGAAACAACAAAGGACCCAAACCACGTGCAGCCATATCACTCTGTTGGGACAAATAGAGGGTGATACATGCATAGATGTCCGACCGATTTCAATGCCCCCCCTTACTTTTGTTTCAACGTGTGACTGAATTTTGTGAAAGCGATGGCCCTAAATATTATAGAGGAGTGTTAATTCAGTGGTAGAGCAAGTCTTTTGATAATGGTGGAAGTATCCACAGACTTGAAACGTATGGCGATTATCACTTATTAAATAATTCCGAGGACAAATGTATTATGGAAAATCTTTGACAAATCTAAGCAAATGCATGAATGTTCTCGCAAGGTAATTTTGTTGCATTAAGTCCAGACGCCATGGCCCCACCTTCTTCAGCTTATTCACAAAGATGTCCTCGGCGTTCTGGAAGACCTGCAGCACCATCTCGGCCGCCGGCTGTGTCGTGAACTGTCGGCGAAGATCGGCGCTCGTCCCTGGCAAGGGGAACGACTCCAACAGGTATTTCTTGATCTTGTGTGGCCGGCCCTCCACCTCCTGCTTAATGTCACACTCGATGCGAGCCAGCCCACGGTCCATCGCCTCCCGCTCGCCTTTCTGGGCCTTGCCGATCACCTAAACAAACAACACAATGTTAGCAACTGTGGCGGCCACAGGTGCAGGGCAGTGCTGTAGTTGCGATGATGGAACACGTGATGGACGAGTGGTTCAACAGCGAATGCAAGGTGTGCAGCTAATGCACGATTGCAATCGAGAGATGGGATTGGTGGATCATCCTAGCAGCAGTGGCTTTTGGCAAGCCATCGAACAAAGACAGTCACCGCATCACTCGCTTTCAGATGGGCTTCTGCGGCCAACTGGAATGCTCTTCCTTCCGATATTAGGAAGCCATTGGAGCTATGCACTTTTAAATCTAGATTGAAAACAATTTCTTTAGAACTGCTTTTTGTGTTCAGTTTGTTGTCCTCCACACCTCCGATTAGCACAGTTGGCTATGTACAGTGCGAAAGATGTTCAACATATATACATGTGGTTTTACCCAATCCAGTCATTTCTGAGTACTTGTTTAGATTTGCAAATTTTGATTCTGACGCCAGCACACATGTCCTCCTTATTCATTAATAACACGGGATTTATTTTTTTACATTATTTGTGAAGCATATAGAAATGCAGTTTTGGATAATACACCCGCAATATTAACTAGGGCGACTCCTGGGATCGAATCGCGAACCTCTGAAACAAGCGACAAATGCACAACCACTCGGGAAAGAAGATTTCTGTAAGGAGCGGTACAGTAAAATAGGCCTCAGCCTTCAATACGATATATTAACATGATGTACTTACACGAGCAGTTACTTCAGTGCTCTTGTCGCAGCACTGCACCCCCAAAACTGAAGTCGTGTTGGAAGTCTGTCTCAGACTGCATGACAAAAGGATACACCACATTCACTTGACAGGGAGACAGGTGTGAAACTTGTGTGCCTGAGCAACTGAGGATAACTCAGCATTGTGGCCGTGTAAGGCAAACGCAGGGGCGGGGGAATATTGGTAAAAGGATGATGCAGTGTCACTCTCAGGTGTGAACACAGCGACACGTACGTTGTAGCTGTGTGTCAGCAATTCCAGAACGCATTTAATTCCGAAAGTAAACCCCCTCAAGGGCAACAACAATACATACTTGAGCCAATCTTGATTTGAAGCTTTCGCGACTGCAGGAATCCACACTCTTTGGTTCTTTCGGTAAAGTCACGTAAAATCGAGGAGGAGGCCGCTTTCCTACCTTACAGTTACACGCTAATTTCTCACGTTAACATCACTAGCCCTGGCCACTTCTTTATGACCCATGGGCTACACACATTTCAAACCATTTAAAACAGTCTGCCTCAGCAGCACACCAAGGCTTTCCCACCTGATGACGGACGCTTGTGTCGCGCCCGAAACGTCGTGATTTATTTCATTTTATACCTACGTGACTTTACCGAAAGAACCAAAGAGTATAACTTGAGGCATCCAATAATAATACAATTCGCAGTCAACAAGCGACGCAATGCATACACACGTACACACACACACACGCTCGTACACGCAGGCACGGCACGTACGGAAATGCCCAGAGGTATGCTGGTGATACGGATGCCCAGATCGTGAATATCCGGAGCCCCGTATCATTCCATGAGATGCTTCAGCAAGTCCGGCACCTTGAAGCGTGCCATCACTCCTTTGCCTCGGGAGCTGCGGCTCTTGGCCACGAAGGTCCTAAACTCTGCCGCAAACAACAACAACATGAGCGGGTTACGCAGAGCGCATGCTAGGGGAGCAACGACGACGCATTGATTCAGACGTGATCATTCATCCTGAAGATCGCGATATGCACACCGGATCGCGTGCGTAAGAATTTATGTTTTTGATTTGTATACGTTGCGTGTCATTGTTTCACATTGTCCAACACCCACCCACTCCAGTCACTAGAGCCGGCTGTGTTCACGTTTTAAAACAAGGCGTTGAATCTAGAATTTATTCACGAGCCCTCAATCGCGATAATCGATTGATTCGCGACATGGGTGGCTGGGGTGGCGCGTATCGCTTCTGTTTATGTCTGCAAGGAATCACTTGCTGAGCCTTCGTATCATTTCAAATACCAAACAAATTCATGCATCAGTAGCACTGGTGCCTTGAAAAAGGGAAAAAATCCGATAAGTGACGTTTCGGGCAATGACCCTTCTTCATATTGCATAGAAAGGCCAGAGAGATTGAGTCAACAATAAGAATTGGAAACTGCACTTCACAGCGATTACCGTGTTTCAAAAGTTATTAGGTAACCATTCATATGAACCTTATGGTGGGACCCCGGGGTCCCATAAGTCTCCGGCTTTTGCATAAACATTATATTATATATAATGTAAACAATGTATTATAATGTAAACATTATATTATATATTATATATAAACATTATATCATATATAATGTAAACATTATATTATATATTATATATAATGTAAACATATTATAATGTTAACATAAACTGTGGTCTTTTTCACCAATGGGTTTGAAGGATGGTGGCAAGTGTTGACTTGTTAAACTATGCCTTTAAAACTGAAAACTACTTACCTACAGTAGCTCTATTTAAATACACTATCGAAAACATAATCTACTCCCCTCTGTCAATCATCGTGTTTCTCAGTGTGGATTTGTAAACACACTTGTTAAACAATACTTAAAATAGTACGCGTTTTCAATGCGCTGTTCATATTGTAAAATGCGTTTATACCAATGTGACTCTACAGCAGTTGCACAGCCGCACTTTTATATAATTCAGGTCAAAGCCAGATAAACAGTGGAGGATAAACATCGCATGAAGGCGGGGCAATTGTTGCGCAATCATTTCAGGTCAAATTTACAGGTGCGTTTTATTCATGCCACACAGGTAGAGAATTGAGAGTGAAACCTGGCCCACTGGCATCGTGAATCATGGATCATGAGTCACCCGGACTTGTTGTGTTTGATTATGGTTGCTATACAAGCCATCAAATCTACACCACGAAGAGAGTTGATGAACAAGTAGGAGAGTGTGTAACTGGATTACATTCATGTGCACAGGCGTTTCAGATGTGAATATGAAATAAGGTCGACTCAAACGCCACTCTTTAGGATTTGGCACACTCAATAACATTTTAATTGATAAATTAAGATCAACAAACCATAATCAAATGGGTCATGCATCGATGTACCAATTGTGGTTACGGACTGCTTAAGAAGAAAATGATGAATGCAGATTCGAAGCGAGTTTAAACATGAATCTACACCATTTAAATATATTTTAAACAACCCGTTGCAAACATGACAGTAATTTGAAATGTAGCACTGTACATCAGAACAATTTGAAAAACGTTAGAGATTTTAAACTGTCCAAAAAGAAAGGAGGAAAATAAATGTATTTTTACATAATACAGGTTTTTTGGGTAAGATCGCGTAAATATAAAAAAAAATGTCGGTAAACCCACCACCACCCGACACAGCCAATTAGTAAGGTTTGTCACTTAAACAGAACATGCCAATTCGTTACTAGTACAGCACACCGGTTGTGTGTTAGAGAGCAAAGCCACAACATTAACAATCTGAGTACGACGTTTCGCCAGTAATTACAACCAGCATCATCAGGAGGCAGCCAGATTTGTGGATTTTAAAATGTAGATTAATTTCAATCTAAATTTAAAAACATATAGAGAAACTGGAACATTATTAATACAGAATTTGGTGGGACATATGTTGAAAAGAGACTGACTCCAGCTTAGCTTGCAAGAACTAAGAGACACTGTGTGGCCATGTGGCCTTAATGAGAGAGACTGACTCCAGCTTAGCTTGCAAGCACTAAGAGACACAGTGTGGCCATGTGGCCTTAATGAGAGGGACTCACTCCAGCTTAGCTTGCAAGAACTAAGAGACACTGTGGCCACGTGGCCTTAATGAGAGAGACTGACTCCAGCTTGGCTTGCAAGAACTAAGAGACAGTGTGGCCATGTGGCCTTAATGAGAGAGACTGACTCCAGCTTAGCTTGCAAGAACTAAGAGACACAGTGTGGCCATGTGGCCTTAATGAGACTCACTCCAGCTTAGCTTGCAAGAACTAAGAGACACAGTGTGGCCATGTGGCCTTAATGAGAGAGACTGACTCCAGCTTAGCTTGCAAGAACTAAGAGACACAGTGTGGCCATGTGGCCTTAATGAGAGAGACCGGCAGAACAAAGTTGACGTTGGAATGAAGACAAATGGATGAGGAAGGACACGGACTGCGTTTCACGCATCGCAGAGTGCGTCTCGAAACCTTACCACGCCTACATATATTAACGGACATCGATTGCAGTGGTCCCATTAGATTTACAATTAGTCTGAATCTTTAGTACAAATTTAATGCCTAGGAATATAAAACATGTTGTAAGAGAATACAGGTCGCTTAATCAAATTCAAATATTGCTTACTACAACCAAAGCTCTTTGAAGAGTCGTAATTTAAAATCAAATGGCAGAGCAAAAGATTTTCATTAATTTCACTGCTTCCATTATAACATTAACGAACCTGTGGTGGGCCCATTGCTTGCATATTAAACACTCAACACGAGTCATTGTTATTGACTTCTTGCCGTTTCAGTGGCACATATCGCACAATATATACACAATTTTGCCATCTTCTTTGGTTATTTCGGTAAAGTCACGTAGAATAAGATAAAATAATAAATTGATAAAATAAAATAATAATATTCTCACGACGTTTCCGCCACAACACAAGTGGCCTTCATCAGACAGTCTCGTCCCCTTCACCTGATGAAGGCCGCTTGTGTTGTGGCCGAAAACGTCGTGAGAATATTATTGTGTTATTTTATTTTATCAATTTATTATTTTATTCTCATTCTACGTGACTTTACCGAAAGAACCAAAGAAGATGAATCCTTGCAGTCACGAAAGCTTTAAATCGAAATTTTGCCATCGTCTGTTTTGCAAAATATCGTCGCCAGAACATTTATCTTAAGTGCATTATTCCTGACCAAATGTTAACGATTAACAAAAGCGCAATAATTAAGGTTGCGCATAAAAACCTCACACGAGGCGAAAAATCCCTCAAGGGCCCATAAACTACAATCGCGTTTAAACACATAAACTGTACGTATATATCAATGCACACATTGTGTAGCAGCAGCATGATTATTATTAAACTCACCTTTAATAACGAGGCACATAAACACGAGTAAAAGTGTCAATATTAATGTGCCACTGTACACGACGTGACGTAGCTGAGGCCCCGCCGCCCCCCACGGTGAACGGTGACGCAACGCGTACAGTGCCCGCGTCACGGATTGGCGCCTCGCGTGCACAGAGCGAGGCAGCAGCAGCAGCAGAGCCAGAGGGGGGGCGGCGTTGCCTAGGCGACGTCGGCACCCTCACGATCGACTCCACGGACAAGCTGTGTGTCACGTGGTGACGCCCACACCACCAACACCACCCGCCCCTTACTGGACGTCTGTGAACAAGAGCTTCATAGCGCTTCGGATTTCTCCAGGGTCGATACAGCGTGCGCGGCACCTGTACGCGGCGAGTCCTCGTTTAACGCGGTAGATGCGTTCCTGAAAAGTGTCGCGTTAAGCGGAAACTATTTTCCTCCCGTAAATAATAATAATGTCCACGCACGGTAAGATGGGGGTCCAAATAACTTGAGGGGACGCCGCCGCGTTACCGTCTCATCTCGCTCAACCGCGCAGCTCAAGAAAGTAGTCCGCTCAGAAAGCGCGTTGTGACGGAGAAAACGCGTTGTAGTGAAAACGCGTTATCGTGTGAACACGCGGGACAGACCCAGGTGTTGTGGGTTAACTCCCCGAGATAAACTTTCTTCCAAATTTGCGTTTCATACGCCCGGCGCTCCGCCAATAATTGTTGTGAGCGTCGCTCCTCTGCCCTCTGTTGTTCATGGAGGGAGACTGCACCCCAGTGCCCAGTATCATCCTCCGCGAGCCTCTTCAAAATGCTGATCTTGACACCGCTGGAAGCAGTCATCGGCCTTGACCTCACCTCACAACAGTGCAATTTTAACAGCTCAACATCAAAACACAATGATGGGTCGCTTGCACCAATCGCACAACACCACAGCATTGACTCTCAGCTGTTACATTTTGATTTAAAGCTTTAGTGACTGCAGAGATTCATATTCTTGGTTCTTTCAAATTTTCTTGTGGTTTTCACACCTGATGATGATTGCTTGTGTTGCAATCAAAAGGTCGCGAGAATTTTATTGTTTTATATTTGTATTATTTTATTGTTTCCCTTCGACGTGACTTTCCCGAAAGAACCAAGAATATGAATCCTAGCTGTTTCTTGTGTAGAGGGGGTCACGTGTGTCACCATAATTGCCCTTATCCTACAACTCGTGCTGCGTAATATTTTCCTTTCCATATTACCTGTGACACACATAATGAGGACAACCGGTAAGTCAAATGAAACCAGAGGTGGGAAACCTGTTCTTTATAATATTTTTAATAAGCAATTTTAACACGACTTTTAGAAACACCGATGCAGCTATACACGTGCCACATTGTCCAGAAATTCAGTTGATACTAATAGGGTTTATTTGCCAGTATTGTACATTATTTAAATTACATTTGTTTGGGCGGCAGGGTGGTGCAGTGGTCACGCCCGTGCATGACATCTTCTGAAGGACTGCCTGGCTTCGCTTTCCTCATTCTGGTCCCTTTCTCTGCATGGGTTTACTCCCATGGCAAAACAACAACATACAATGTAACTGGTACTAGCCAAACATTCAAATTACTCCTGCGAAAAGTTGGCAGGCCCCTCCTGAACAAGAGTCTTGAGACTCAGTGAGATTGCTTGTGTGGCGATCGAAACATCGTGATCCATTATTATTTTTTCTACTTACGTGACTTTACCGAAAGAAGCAAAGAGTAAGGATTCCTGCAGTCACGACAGCTTCAAATCAAGATTAATGAGTGTTTACATGTGGGAGGAAATCGGAGCACCTGGAGAAATCCAATCAAATGCTCTATCACAAATCTACAGATGGAACAGGCGGAGTCCACATTATTCGACACCGCCTTCTCTACCTCCTTGACGACCAAGGGGTGGGAGTTGTCGCAACATTTTTGTAATCCACCAACCCTCACCTCCACGTAGTCGTGGATTACAGGCATACATAGCCACCACAACCATCCGGCTAAAGTAGCTGTAATGCACATCTAAAATTCTACAAAAGTTGACGGGGCAAATGTCGTAGGTCAATTGGTTTGATTTCTATGCGCATTAACCAGTCTCTAACGTATGCACATTTAGATTCGCATTCGGCCGCCAATGGAACAGGTGGAGTCCAAAAGCTAAGTGGATGTACTGATTGTATCTTCATTGCGGGACTCATCCAGCAGTGGATTGACATGGGTTTCAGGTATCCACGTGGAGACGGGCAATAAACACTGGGGCCACCTGGCGGTAAATGTTTGCCGGTGCACATTGGGACCGGCTTACACGTCACTAGCCCCAGGCAGCCCCCAGCCACTGGCGTGCAACACAGCGAAGGGAATCTCCCACCAATGAGAACCACGCACAACCCAGGGTGCAGTCCTATAACTTGGACTCGCAAACACAACAAAACTCATAGCCGCCAACCCACACGGTTTACCCGTATTCTGTTGGGGGAAAGTGAGTTGTCAGGTCCATACGGCAGACGGCCGTTTCAATACGGGCAACATTTTGTTAAGTTTATTTGTGTGTTTCTCCCTTGTCATGGGACTTATAAGGGGCACGGGGTGACCAACAAGGTCTGAATTATTCTGTAATAAGGTAGGCACTGATGAGGGGTTGACAGCGATGCAAACCCCACACAATACAAAACGCCAAACGGCCAGTAACAATAAAAAATAATAATACATAACTGTCCAATGAGTAATTAGATAATTAAGATCAAAGAAACGCGTTCCTTAAATTGATCAAGTTTATTGTTGCAAGAGTTTGGGAAAACAGGAAGACCGGGTGTGGATTCCAGAGTGGAGCAGTGCAAACTGATAAATCTGAAAAGAAGAGTGAGGTGACCTGCATGGTGGTGAGCGGGTGGGTGAGTAAATGGGTGAGTGTTTGAGTAAACGAGTGGAGGAGTGTGTGATAGGGTGATTGAGTCAGTGACCGGATGAGTGGGTGACTGGATGCGTGGGTGACTGAATGCGTGGGTGATTAGATGAGTGGGTGATTGAGTGGGTGACTAAATGAGTGGGTGACTAGATGAGTGGGTGAGTGGGTTATAGGGTGATTGCGTGGATGACTGGATGAGTGGGTGACTGGATGCGTGGCTGATTTGATGAGTGGGTGATAGGGTGATTGAGTGGGTGACTGAATGAGTGGGTGACTGGATGAGTGGGTGACTGAATGAGTGGGTGACTGGATGAGTGGTTAACTGGATGAGTGGGTGATAGGGTGATTGAATTAGTGACGAGATAAGTGTGTGATAGGGTGATTGAGTTAGTGACTGGATGAGTTAGTGACTGGATGAATGTGTGATAGGGTGATTGGGTTAGTGACTGGATGAGTGGGTGACCGAGTTGTTTAGTTGAGTGCGTTGTTGTGAACTGCAGTGAGGCGCGGTGGTTGAACGCGGAGTGGATGAGACGAAGCGGTCAAAGTGTCTGGTAGACCGAGTCCCTTAACGTGGGTGGAGGGGGGAATCAACGAGGGGAAGTTCACTGCAACATTCACCACGGTGGTGCTAGTAGTCGCAGCGAAAAAAAGTGATACAGGGCTGACTGAATGAAGGTTGAGGCCAGGATGCAAGGTGGTGTAGAGGAGGCGAAGAGGAGGGTAGAGGAGGTGAGGTGGTGAGGAGGCGTAGAGGAGGGTGCCCCGCTCTTGGCGTTGATCTTGGTGAACACGTGTCCGCGCCCCGTCTCGTAGCTCTGCCCGGTGCTGATGCAGCCTCCACCGGCCGAAGCGCCCAGCGTCCTCGCCGAGTCCGTGCCCAGCCCCGCTCTGAGCAAGCTCTCCATTGCGCGCTATCTGCTCTCAGCAACAGACACAACGTTAAACTCCCCCCCCCCCCCCCCCGGTCCCGTGTGGCCTCTAAATACTTATTTCCTTGGGAGAGGTGATTTATCGGACGAGGCCTAAATGGTAAAATAACACACACAGCGTTTACCAAAAGGGAACGCATACTGATGCCTATCTTAATGCAGATTCGCATCATCACCCCATACAGAAAACCTCTCTCATCAAGATGCTCATACATCTGGCTAAAACAGTGTCAGATGGTGAATGTGTGGGGAGAGAGATTGAACATGTCAAAGAAACGCTACGATTGAATGTCTAAAATAATGCTCAAATAATTAACAGCAATGAATGCTAAACCAAGATCGAACAGCAATACTGCTGAATCAGGTTATTAAACAATTAAAATAACATATATCGTGGGAGTAATTGAGAAATTAGCTCGAGTTTTGGAAAAGCAAAAAGCTAAACATCTAAGTAAGATTTGGCACGGTACACAAAATTAAAAAAATAGTATTTTGTACTTAAGATGAATTGCCTAAGTTGTCAACGGATGGTGTGTATCGGATTAATGGCTTATGTGGCAGATGTTATATTGGACAGATGGGACGTAACATTAGCGTAAGACTAAAGGAACACCAAATAAATATTAAACACTCTCAAACATAACTGTCGGAAGTTGCAGTACATGCTTGTCAACAAGAACACTTCATGTATTTTGATTACGAAGAAGTGTTGTGTAAAACTCATTATTACTGGCCAAGACTAATTCGAGAATCCATTGAAACTGAGAAAATTTGTATTATTTTAACCTCTCTGACAGCTACAGGCTTAGTGCGGCCTGGAAGCGTATTATTAAGTAATTGTGATTGTAAGATGAGGAGATGAAGGCAGAAGAAGAAGACGTGGGGCGATGTGGTGATGCGGTCGAACGTGGTGGCCCGAGGAGTGGAGGGAGAGATGGCGCGGGACGGGGCGGTGTGGAGAAGGTGGCAAGGACGGCGGACCCCACGTGAGTGGAACAAACGCGTGGAGGAAGAAGACATCTCACATTTATCATTACTTATAGAGGAAACATACTAATTTAATTATTACTATTCAATTATATAATTTCAATAACCCCCCTCCCACGCCGCTGATTTCTGCACCTGATGGGTTCAGTGATGACATCGTCTTTCTCTATTTAAGACCGGAAGCAGGTGGACGGCTTCACTATTCTGGCAAATCGCCCGATGATGCTGGATGTAATTACCAGTGAAACGTCGTACTCATCTTGTAGATTTACTCTCCAAAATACCGGTGGGCTGAAGTAGTAACTAAGTGGAGTTTTGTTTACGTGACAAATTCCTTACTAATTGGCTGTGTCAGGTGGTGGAGGGTTATGACACATTTATACTTACACGATCTAACCCAAAAACCTTTGTTATGAAATTAGGACAATTTATTAAATATATTGTATACCATAAAATACAGCAATTGACTAAAAATATACGGCAATAGATGTAACCTCGCAGCAGTGAACGTGACGAAATTTCATCATGGAAATGTCCGCTGCACAAAACCTTGAGTTCATCGCCCCACACGTGGTACCTCAGCCTCAGGATGAAATAAATCATCAGGGAGTTCTCCGTGAGCATCGTGCGCGCTCCAAATCCAGAGTTGAGCCGTGGTCTCGGCACCCAGCCAGACGCCTTCTCTTCTTGGGGCAGTCGGAGTCCAGCGCGCTATCGAAGGGCACGTGGTGAACGCTCAGGACGTGTCTCTTGAGCTTCGACTTCTGCATCGCTCCGTACGAGCAGTCACTGCACGGGAAGGGCTTTTCCTCTGGAACACAAGACATCCACCGTTGAGCACACGCACGCGCTAATACATAATTTATTTATCACCATGCAGTGGATGCCATAGCATTACTATGTATATGGGACGTTTTATCAATCACGGTTGCTGAGCACAGGCCCAAAGGCCCAAAATGCCAAATGGCCAGCAACAAATACCTCCGATTAGCACGGTTGGCTACGTATGGTACGAAAGAAGTTCAACATACGTACAAATAGTAGAAAAGCAAGATACTGATTTCCTGAAAAATATCATAATACATTTTTGGGGCTTATTTTGAAGCCCCAACATTTTGCACTTCTTCGTGTGGTTGATGTTGATGCAGAGCAACAACTATAATTAACATTGAGGTGGTTGAGCCAGATTATTCTATTACAGCTCATTAATTACACAATAATTACCTGCAATAGAACGAGTAAATACACATGGAAGTTAGGTGTGAGTACAATGAAGAGGAAATTCCCATCGTGGAAATGACTCGGTCTATACATTCAAAAATGTTCCCTAAATTTACCCACTTGTTTAAGTAAAATTTACCCCGGTTAAGAAATAGATAATTTTTGGAATTTGTCAAGCAATGTATTTTTCTCAGTTTCCTTCCAATGGTGCTATTGGCTCCATGTCATGAGATGAAGTATCCCTGTGCAACTCTCACACAGCAGTGAACCACCTCATGTAAGGGAACAGCTCGTGGAAGAAGATATCATTGCACTGCTCATGACATCCCTTCGTGACCGTTTTTTATCCACTAGGAGGTTATTGCAATTTCCTACACATCACGCGACATCAGAAGTGTTTGCTGGAAGAAGTGTTTGGTAACTGGATAAGACCATCAATGAGAAGCCAGTTTAATCATGGCTCGGTGACTGAAACCCAGAGTTTCATGGTTTAACCCAACATCCGAGCAGCACCACATCAGATCTCTAGACTCCTCAGCGCAGGCATACAGATATGGTCAACATATGCGTACATTAACTAATTTGTGAAATTATGAATTACATCCAAATGAAATGTAGTGTGTGCATTACTCGGACGTACCGAAAGGTGCCAGGTTGGGTTCATCCACCTTGGGGATGTTCCGCTCCACGCAGCCTCCTGCTTCCGTGCAGTCCATCCTCTTGATGTCCGAATTCTGGCTGTTGCTACTGCTGCAATTGGTGACGCTGGTGGTGGTCTTCTTTCTTTTAATGGACTTAGGTCTACGTCGCTTTTCCTTCTTCTTCTGCTGCAAGGCCATCAACACTTTCATGCTCGTAATAGGATCGAGAGCAGCGTATGGTTTATTCTCACTGACTGGTGAAGCAGTTTGTTGATGTGGAACTAGGCCAAAGCATTCAGGAAAATTGGATTTCATGTCATTTATCTTAACGCCGCTATCTTTTGTCGAAGCGTAATCATGTTCAGGCTTCGGTCTGTACAAGAACTGTGCGTGAAGACTTTCATGAGTTTTCAGGATTTCAATAGGACTTAAAAATCCGCAGACTGAGCACATCTCATAGGGCGACGGTGGATTCAACACCGCATTGGCAAAACTGCCGTTATTCACCAAGCCTGGTGCACCCTTTATCACGTAATCCTTCTCGTGGGTCTTCACATGCCTTTTAAATTTTCCTAGCTGTTCAAACCTTTGTCCACATATGCGGCACCATTGGTCATGGGTCTCTTTGTGCGTTGTTACGTGGGCTTCTAGGCACCATGCCAGTTGGAATTTTTTCCCACAGACGTCACAAGAGATAAGTTTTTTCGGTCTTGTAACTCTACCGGATTGAGGTGGGGTTGAGACGGGTGCTGATGAAGTGCCATCGATGGTAAAGGCAATTCTCCCAGCACCACCATGACTCACAGCGGAGTTGCTCTCGCACATCTGAAACAAAGACAAAGGTCACGCGCATGACACCCGTGTCACGAGTGTACTCACAAAGGCATACTTAAGGTGACATAAGATTCATATATACTACAACTCATTATACCAGAACTCCACAATATTGCAGTTCCTATCATGTACGATTTTACTCCTCTTATCCACCCAAATAATATTTTGTTTCTAAACAACAATGACCAACTACCTCCATTTTCCTAATGTTACCCACCAAATAGGCCTTTCTGTATATACACACCAACAATATAATGATTGCACCACACGTTCACTCCACTATTCACAACACTCTGACTTGCAATCTCCATAAAGATTGTAATATCATTTATGTACGAGGGCCAGTTAAAAAGTTTTGAGAATGGACACTTTTTTTACAAACAACTACGTAAAATAGTCTTCAATAAAAGTACAGTATAGTACTATTAATGGCACTTATACGTGAACGTCATTATCTCTCATGCTAATTATTACAATGTTAAATAGTTACCCAGGAAAGCTTCATTGAGTCTAAGTACTGCATTTTCAGAAAGGTCCCATTGCATTGAGATGTTTGTGTGAGTGGAACCCAGAGAGACCCCACCTTGCAAATGGGGAAATAACACAACTCCGCACTAATGGATTCAACCCACAAACTCAAAGCATTCCCTGTTCAACAAAGTATTCAAATCAAGTTATTTTCTTTTTACCACAGTACTTTATGGAATCCTCAATAATTAATGCATTTTAGAAGTATTAAACTATACTTGAAGATGTGTGAGAATGTAATTCTGCAGATGCAAGCACAGGCAAACTCGTATCTGCATATACAAGTTTCTGGGCCTCCTCACTTCACCAAACCCGCATTGACCGGCATGGTGAAGTATGGTTAAACAACTCCCACGAACGACATGGTGTGGGGGAGGCCTCTATCAAAACGCTGGATCGACAAAGGGCTGATACATGTCACGACATTGTACATTAAGACCGTTCTCTCGTCAGCACAAGCCGTCTATGTGGACAATAGAGGGCACGACACACGTGTACACGATGTTTGTGTGCGTATATTCAGCGTGTGCATCACGTCATAATTATATAAGGTCGCGATTATGCTCAAAACGAACCAAATGTATAACATCACGAATAACTTTGGAGGTCTCCAGAGCCTGAACAATATTTGAAGTAGACACTGACCCTTGTCACGAGTTCTTATGAACTATAAACTAAACTATAAACTATTTTTATTTAACCAGGTAAGGCCCACTGAGCTATATAACTCTTATCAGAAGCGACCTGGACACAAATGATAGCTCAACGAAAGTGGCTTATCATGTGGACATTTATAGCAGTCAAGTACTCTAAACTCACGTTTCTAAATGTGGAGGGGAAAACCGAAGGACCAGGAGAAGAATCTACGCGACCACAGGGGAAAAAAATAAACAAATACAGAGCAGGCGTCAGGGTCTCGATGGAACCTCCACGCTGCTGTAGGCCTAGCGAGGTAGTTAACATCTCGACACCGCGGCGCCCCTTATTAAAAGATTAACCATGTCTAGCAAGGTTATTGACTGATTTCACTCGACTCACGGCACCACAAGTAATGTATTAAACAAATAAAACAATAATAAAGTAGAGAGGCGCTACTTACATTTAACAATGTTGTTGTTAACTTTAAAAGGAGCGCGCTTCTGTCTGGCTTGCAGTCCGGCGATCACGGTCTCCACTTCCTGGATAAGCCACGCCCGTCGCGGCTATGCCCCGCCCACTGTCGTGCAAGCCACGCCCCTGCGGATCGGGCCAAGCTCATCCCACGGTGAAAGCCCCACAATCGGAATCTTTATTTACAGACAGTCCTCGACTTACGAACGCCCAAATTACAAACAGCCGCCCTTCAGAACCAACTGGCATGAAATATAAATTATTTTATATCGCCTGAAAACGCGAACTCGCGCTTGTGAGTGAGTGCGCGTGCGTGAGTGTGAGCAGGGGGCACAGGTGGTGCATCAGCCAGTCATCTCAGTCATCTCAGTCAGTCGACCCGTGGCACCACCTGGATCTGCCCCGTGACCTCCTGCTAGCGGGCGTTCGACACTTCACGTGGCCTCAAGGTGCACATGGCCTGGCACAAGCGTCGTGGTGACGTCACCGCCACTTAGTGGCGAATGGCGGTTGTTGTTGTTGTTGTGAGACAGTGAGAGAGTGTGAGGTCGACTCAGCCTCAGATGAGTTCCTGGTGAGGAGTGGAGTGAACACCGCTACTGGGGGAGACAAAGGCGACCGTGGAGGAGAATCCTCCAGGTGCTCACTGATACACTCACCAACTTTACCTCACCAATTACACCTCACCCACCTCACCACCCCAATTACACCTCACAAACCTAACCTCACCAACTACACCTCACCAATCACACCACACTCACCTCACTCACCAAACACCAACTCCACTAACCGCACAAATGGCACTCATCACACCTACTACACTCATCTCACCCACTACATTCACCACACCACCCACTACATTCACCAAACCAACCACTACATTCACCACACCAACCACTACATTCACCACACCACCCACTACATTCACCACAACAACCACACAGTCACCACACCACCCACTACATTCACCACACCAACCACTACATTCACCACACCAACCACTACATTCACCACACCAACCACTACATTCACCACACCAACCACTACATTCACCACACCAACCACTACATTCACCACATCAACCACTACATTCACCACACCAACCACCACATTCACCACACCAACCACTACATTCACCACACCAACCACTACATTCACCACACCAACCACTACATTCACCACACCAACCACACAGTCACCACACCAACCACACAGTCACCACACCAACCACTACATTCACCACACCACCCACTACATTCACCACACCAACCACACAGTCACCAGACTGACTGCACCCATCTCATCCACTGCACCAACCTCACTCATCTCACCAATCAAAACTCATCTCAACGACCGCAATTCACCACCTTCCATGCTGCCATCTACATTATTGGCCAGCAGATGGCAGCATCTACAGGCCACATTCTTGGCCAGTCGATGGCAGCATGGAACGGAGGTTACCGAGCAATCTATAAACGTACGATATTTATTTTGGCTCTCTACGAGGCGTGGTATCTCAGGTAGGTCTGGTTACTCACACGTACATATTATTTGGTGAAGAATTGGCAAGACATCTCAAGCAGAATCCTAAAAATTAGAGACTCAACAAGGCATCTGTGGATGAAGTCAGGCCCGTGTCTGTCTGCTCGATTATTTCATATCTGTCAACCCCTTATCAGGGCCGAGCTTATTACAGACCAATTCAGACTTTATTGGTCACCCCGTGCCCTTATAAATCTCAACGTAGTGAAAACGCGTTATCGTGTGAACACGCATGACAGACCCAGGTGTTGTGGGTTAACTCCCCGAGATAAACTTTCTTGCATCTTTGTGTTTTATACGCCCAGTGCTCCGCCAATAATTGTTGTGACCGTCGCTCCTCTGCCCTCTGTTGTTCATGGAGGGAGACTGCACCCTAGTGCCCAGTATCATCCTCCGCGAGCCTCTTCAAAATGCTGATCTTGACACCGCTGGAAGAAGTCATCGGCCTTGACCTCACCCCACAACAGTGCAATTTTAACAGCTCAACATCAAAACACAATGATGGGTCGCTTGCACCAATCGCACAACACCACAGCATTGACTCTCAGCTGTTTCTTGTGTAGAGGGGGTCACGTGTGTCACCATAATTGCCCTAATCCTACAACTCGTGCTGCGTAATATGTTCCTTGCCATATTACCTGTGACACACATAATGAGGACAACCAGTAAGTAAAACGAAACCAGAGGTGGGAAACCTGTACTTTATAATATTATTAATTTCAGGCAATGTGAACACGACTTTTAGAAACACCGATGCAGCTATACACGTGCCACATTGTCCAGAAATTCAGTTGATACTAATAGGGTTTATTTGCCAGTATTGTACATTATTTAAATTACATTTGTTTGGGCGGCAAGGTGGTGCAGTGGTCACGCCCGTGCATGACATCTTCTGAAGGACTGCCTGGCTTCGCTTTCCTCATTCTGGTCCCTTTCTCTGTATGGGTTTACTCCCATGGGAAAACAACAACATACAATGTAACTGGTACTAGCCAAACATCCAAATGTTCAGGCCCTCCTGAACAAGAGTCTTGAGACTCAGTGAGATTGCTTGTGTGGCGATCGAAACGTCGTGATCCATTATTATTTTTTCTACCTACGAAAGAACCAAAGAGTAAGGATTCCTGCAGTCACGAAAGCTTCAAATCAAGATTAATGAGTGTTTACATGTGGGAGGAAATCGGAGCACCTGGAGAAATCCAAGCAAATGCTCTATCACAAATCTACAGATGGAACAGGCGGAGTCCACATTAATCCACACCGCCTTCTCTACCTCCTTGACGACCAAGGGGTGGGAGTTGTCGCAACATTTTTGTGATCCACCAACCCTCACCTCCACGTAGTCGTGGATTACAGGCATACATAGCCACCACAACCATCCGGCTAAAGTAGCTGTAATGCACATCTAAAATTCTACAAAAGTTGATGGGGCAAATGTCGTAGGTCAATTGGTTTGATTTCTATGCGCATTAACCAGTCTCTAACGTATGCACATTTAGATTCGCATTCGGCCGCCAATGGAACAGGTGGAGTCCAAAAGCAAAGTGGATGTACTGATTGTATCTTCATTGCGGGACTCATCCAGCAGTGGATTGACATGGGTTTCAGGTATCCACGTGGAGACGGGCAATAAACACTGGGGCCACCTGGCGGTAAATGTTTGCCGGTGCACATTGGGACCGGCTCACACGTCACTGGCCCCAGGCAGCCCCCAGCCACTGGCGTGCAACACAGTGAAGGGAATCTCCCACCAATGAGCACCACGCACAACCCAGGGTGCAGTCCTATAACTTGGACTCGCAAACACAACAAAACCCATAGCCGCCAACCCACACGTATTACCCGTATTCTGTTGGGGGAAAGTGAGTTGTCAGGTCCATACGGCAGCCGGCCGTTTCAATACGGGCAACATTTTTGTTAAGTTTATTTGCGTGTTTCTCCCTTGTCATGGGACTTATAAGGGGCACGGGGTGACCAACAAGGTCTGAATTGTTCTGTAATAAGGTAGGCACTGATGAGGGGTTGACAGCGATGCAAACCCCACACAATACAAAACGCCAAACGGCCAGTAACAATAAAAAATAATAATACATAACTGTCCAATGAGTAATTAGATAATAAAGATCAAAGAAACGCGTTCCTTAAATTGATCAAGTTTATTGTTGCAAGAGTTTGGGAAAACAGGAAGACCGGGTGTGGATTCCTGAGTGGAGCAGTGCAAACTGATAAATCTGAAAATAAGAGTGAGGTGACCTGCATGGTGGTGAGCGGGTGGGTGAGTAAATGGGTGAGTGTTTGAGTAAACGAGTGGAGGAGTGTGTGATAGGGTGATTGAGTCAGTGACCGGATGAGTGGGTGACTGGATGCGTGGGTGACTGAATGTGTGGGTGATTAGATGAGTGGGTGATTGAGTGGGTGACTAAATGAGTGGGTGACTAGATGAGTGGGTGACTGGATGAGTGGGTGATAGGGTGATTTAATTAGTGACTAGATGAGTATGTGATAGGGTGATTGAGTGGGTGACTGGATGAGTGGGTTATAGGGTGATTGCGTGGATGACTGGATGAGTGGGTGACTGGATGCGTGGCTGATTTGATGAGTGGGTGATAGGGGGATTGAGTGGGTGACTGAATGAGTGGGTGACTGGATGAGTGGGTGATAGGGTGATTGAATTAGTGACGAGATAAGTGTGTGATAGGGTGATTGAGTTAGTGACTGGATGAGTTAGTGACTGGATGAATGTGTGATAGGGTGATTGAGTTAGTGACTGGATGAGTGGGTGACCGAGTTGTTTAGTTGAGTGCGTTGTTGTGAACTGCAGTGAGGCGCGGTGGTTGAACGCGGAGTGGATGAGACGAAGCGGTCAAAGTGTCTGGTAGACCGAGTCCCTTAACGTGGGTGGAGGGGGGAATCAACGAGGGGAAGTTCACTGCAACATTCACCACGGTGGTGCTTGTAGTCGCAGCGAAAAAAGAGTGATACAGGGCTGACTGAATGAAGGTTGAGGCGAGGATGCAAGGTGGTGTAGAGGAGGCGAAGAGGAGGGTAGAGGAGGTGAGGTGGTGAGGAGGCGTAGAGGAGGGTGCCCCGCTCTTGGCGTTGATCTTGGTGAACACATGTCCGCGCCCCGTCTCGTAGCTCTGCCCGGTGCTGATGCAGCCTCCACGGGCCGCAGCGCCCAGCGGCCTCGCCGAGTCCGTGCCCAGCTTCGCTCTGAGCAAGCTCTCCATTGCACGCTGTCTGCTCGCAGCGACAAACACAACGTTAAACTCCCCCCCCCCCCCCCCCCCCGTCCCGTGTGGCCTCTAACACAGGGGTCCTCAACCCCCGGGATGCAAGAGCACTTGCTTCAAGTACATTAAAACCCACTTTTTGGTGTAGATATGTAGATGACACTTTGGTTGTCTGGCGACATGGGTAGGATACACTTAATGAATGAATGTCTAAATCATCTCAATTCACAAAAACCGGCCATCCAGTTCACCATGGAAATGGAGGTGAATAACACACTCCCTTTCCTGGATATTTTGCTCGGACGAGGCCTAAATGGTAAAGTAACACACACAGCGTTTACCGAAAGGGAACACATACTGATGCCTATCTGAATGCAGATTGGCATCATCACCCCGCACAGAAATCCTTTCTCAACAAGATGCTCATACATCTGGCTAAAACAGTGTCAGATGGTCAAAGTCTGAGGAGAGAGATTAAACATGTCAAAGAAACGCTACGATTGAATGTCTACAATAATGCTCAAATTAACAGAGCAGTGAATTCTAAACCAAGATCAAACAGCAATACTGCTGAATCAGGTTATTAAACAATTAAAATACCATATATTGTGGGAGTAACTGACAAATTAGCTAGTAGTCGCAGCTAAAAAAAAAGTGATACATTAATGACAGGGCTGAATAAATGAAGGTTGAGGCAAGGATGCGGGGTGGTGTAGAGGAGGCCAAGAGGAGGGTAGAGGAGGTGAGGTGGTGAGGTGTTGAGGTGGCGTGGTGAGGAGGTGAGGTGGCGTGGTGAGGAGGTGAGGTGGCGTGGTGAGGAGGTGAGGTGGCGTGGTGAGGTGGCGTGGTGAGGAGGCGTAGAGGAGGCGAGGAGAAGGGTAGAGGAGGTGAGGTGGTGAGGAGGCGTAGAGGAGGGTGCCCCGCTCTTGGCGTTGATCTTGGTGAACACGTGTCCGCGCCCCGTCTCGTAGCTCTGCCCGGTGCTGATGCAGCCTCCACCGGCCGAAGCGCCCAGCGTCCTCGCCGAGTCCGTGCCCAGCTCCGCTCTGAGCAAGCTCTCCATTGCGCGCTATCTGCTCTCAGCAACAGACACAACGTTAAACTCCCCCCCCCCCCGGTCCCGTGTGGCCTCTAAATACTTATTTCCTTGGGAGAGGTGATTTATCGGACGAGGCCTAAATGGTAAAATAACACACACAGCGTTTACCAAAAGGGAACGCATACTGATGCCTATCTGAATGCAGCTTCGCATCATCACCCCGTACAGAAAACCTCTCTCATCAAGATGCTCATACATCTGGCTAAAACAGTGTCAGATGGTGAATGTCTGGGGAGAGAGATTGAACATGTCAAAGAAACGCTACGATTGAATGTCTACAATAATGCTCAAATTAACAGCAATGCATGCTAAACCAAGATCGAACAGCAATACTGCTGAATCAGGTTATTAAACAATTAAAATACCATATATCGTGGGAGTAATTGAGAAATGAGCTCGAGTTTTGAAAAAGCTAAACATCTAAGTAAGATTTGGCACGGTACACAAAATTCAAAAAATAGTATCTTGTACTTAAGATGAATTGCCTAAGTTGTCAACGGATGGTGTGTATCGGATGAATGGCTTATGTGGCAGATGTTATATTGGACAGATGGGATGTAACATTAGCGTAAGACTAAAGGAACACCAAATAAATATTAAACACTCTCAAACATAACTGTCGGAAGTTGCAGTACATGCTTGCCAACAACAACACTTAATGTATTTTGATAACGATGAAGTGTTGTGTAAAACTCATTATTACTGGCCAAGACTAATTCGAGAATCCATTGAAACTGAGAAAATTTGTATTATTTTAACCTCTCTGACAGCTACAGGCTTAGTGCGGCCTGGAAGCGTATTATTAAATAATTGTGATTGTAAGATGAGGAGATGAAGGCAGAAGAAGACGTGGGGCGATTTGGTGATGCGGTCGAACGTGGTGGCCCGAGGAGCGGAGGGAGAGATGGCGCGGGACGGGGCGGTGTGGAGAAGGTGGCAAGGACGGCGGACCCCACGTGAGTGGAACAAACGCGTGGAAGAAGAAGACATCTCACATTTATCATTACTTATAGAGGAAACATACTAATTTAATTATTACTAATCAATTATATAATTTCAATAATCCCCCTCCCCGCCTCTGATTTCTGCACCTGATGGGTTCAGTGATGACATCGCCTTTCTCTATTTAAGACCGGAAGCAGGTGGATGGCTTCACTATTCTGGCAAATCGCCCGATGATGCTGGATGTAATTACCAGTGAAACGTCGTACTCATCTTGTGGATTTACTCTCCAAAACACCGGTGGGCTGAAGTAGTAACTAAGTGGAGTTTTGTTTACGTGACAAATTCCTTACTAATTGGCTGTGTCAGGTGGTGTAGGGTTATTACACATTTATACTTACACGATCTAACCCAAAAACCTTTGTTATGAAATTAGGACAATTTATTAAATATATTGTATACCAGAAAATACAGCAATTGACTAAACATATGCGGCAATAGATGTAACCTCGCAGCAGTGAACGTGACGAAATTTCATCATGGAAATGTCCGCTGCACAAAACCTTGAGTTCATCGCCCTACACGTGGTACCTCAGCCTCAGGATGAAATAAATCATCAGGGAGTTCTACGTGAGCATCGTGCGCGCTCCAAATCCAGAGTTGAGCCGTGGTCTTGGCACCCAGCCAGCCGCCTTCTCTTCTTGGGGCAGTCGGAGTCCAGCGCGCTATCGAAGGACACGTGGTGAACGCTCAGGACGTGTCTCTTGAGCTTCGACTTCTGCGTCGCTCCGTACGAGCAGTCACTGCACGGGAAGGGCTTTTCCTCTGGAACACAAGACATCCACCGTTGAGCACACGCACGCGCTAATACATAATTTATTTATCACCATGCAGTGGATGCCATAGCATTACTATGTATATGGGACGTTTTATCAATCACGGTTGCTGACCACAGGCCCAAAGGCCCAAAGGCCTAAAATGCCAAATGGCCAGCAACAAATACCTCCGATTAGCACGGTTGGCTACGTATGGTACGAAAGAAGTTCAACATGCGTGCAAATAGTAGAAAAGCAAGATACTGATTTCCTGAAAAATATCAGAAGAACACATTTTTGGGGCTTATTTTGAAGCCCCAACATTTTGCACTTCTTCGTGTGGTTGATGTTGATGCAGAGCAACAACTATAATTTAACATTGAGGTGGTTGAGCCAGATTATTCTATTACAGTTCATTAATTACACAATAATTACCTGCAATAGAACGAGTAAATACACATGGAAGTTAGGTGTTAGTACAATGAAGAGGAAATTCCCATTGTGGAAATGACTCGGTCTATACATTCAAAAATGTTCCCTAAATTTACCCACTTGTTTAAGCAAAATTTACCCCGGTTAAGAAATATACTTTTTGGAATTTGTCAAGCAATGTATTTTACTCAGTTTTCTTCCAATGGTGCTATTGGCTCCATGTCATGAGATGAAGTACCCCTGTGCAACTCTCACACAGCAGTGAACCACCTCATGTAAGAGAACAGCTCGTGGAAGGAGATATCATTGCACTACTCATGACATCCCTTCGTGACCGTTTTTTATCCACTAGGAGGTTATTGCAATTTCCTACACATCACGCGACATCAGAAGTGTTTGCTGGAAGAAGTGTTTGGTAACTGGATAAGAACATCAATGAGAAGCCAGTTTAATCATGGCTCGGTGACTGAAACCCAGAGTTTCACGGTTTAACCCAACATCCGAGCAGCACCACATCAGATCTCTAGACTCCTCAGCGCAGGCATACAGATATGGTCAACATATGCGTACATTAACTAATTTGTGAAATTATGAATTACATCCAAATGAAATGTAGTGTGTGCATTACTAGGACGTACCTAAAGGTGCCAGGTTGGGTTCATCCACCTTGGGGATGCTCTGCTCCACGCAGCCTCCTGCTTCCGTGCAGTCCATCCTCTTGATGTCCGAATTCTGGCTGTTGCTACTGCTGCAATTGGTGACGCTGGTGGTGGTCTTCTTTCTTTTAATGGGCTTAGGTCTACTTCGCTTTTCCTTCTTCTTCTGCTGCAAGGCCATCAACACTTTCATGCTCGTCATAGGATCGAGAGCAGCGTATGGTTTATTCTCACTGACTGGTGAAGCAGTTTGTTGACGTGGAACTAGGCCAAAGCATTCAAGAAAATTGGATTTCATGTCATTTATCTTAACGCCGCTATCTTCTGTCGAAGTGTAATCATGTTCAGGCTTCGGTCTGTACAAGAACTGTGCGTGAAGACTTTCATGAGTTTTCAGGATTTCAATAGGACTTAAAAATCCGCAGACTGAGCACATCTCATAGGGCGACGGTGGATTCAACACCGCATTGGCAAAACTGCCGTTATTCACTAAGCCTGGTGCACCCTTTATCACGTAATCCTTCTCATGGGTCTTCAAATGCCTTTTTAATTTTCCTAGCTGATCAAACCTTTTCCCGCATATGCCGCACCATTGATCACGGGTCTCCTTGTGCGTTCTTACGTGGGCTTCTAGGCACCATGCCAGCTGGAATTTTTTCCCACAGACGTCACAAGAGATACGTTTTTTCGTTCTTGTAATCCTACCGGATTGAGGTGGGGTTGAGATGGGTGCTGGTGAAGTGCCATCAATGGTGAAGGCAATTCTCCCAGCACCACCTTGACTCGCAGCGGAGTTGCTCTCGCACATCTGAAACAAAAGACAAAGGTCACGCGAATGACACCCGTGTCACGAGTGTACTCACACAGGCATACTTAAGGTGACATAAGATTCATATATACTACAACTCATTATACCAGAACTCCACAATATTGCAGTTCCTATCATGTACGATTTTACTCCTCTTATCCACCCAAATAAGATTTTGTTTAACAACAATGACGAACTACCTCCATTTTCCTAATGTTACCCACCAAATAGGCCTTTCTGTATATACACACCAACAATATAATGATGGCACCACACGTTCACTCCACTATTCACAACACTCTGACTCGCAATCTCCATATAAGATTGTAATATCATTTCTGTACGAGGGCCCGTCAAAAAGTTTTGAGAATTGACACTTTTTTTTACAAACAACTACGTAAAATAGTCTTCAATAAAAGTACAGTATAGTACAATTAATGGCACTTATAACTGAACGTCATTATCTCTCATGCTAATTATTACAATGTTAACCTAGTTACCCAGGAAAGCTTAATTGAGTCTAAGTACTGCATTTTCAGAAAGGTCCCATTGCATTGAGATGTTTGTGTGAGTGGAACCCAGAGAGACCCCACCTTGCATATGGGGAAATAACACAACTTCACACAGATGGATTCAACCCACAAGCTCAAAGCATTCCTTGTTTAACAAAGTATTCAGTGTAATGTTTAATATAATTTATTTGGTAATATATAGTATCGTAATTGTATAGTCAATATATAGCAGTGTGGTATACAGTACGGTTGGTAAAATAATACAGTGTAATATTATTATAATCTAAGGTATAGGGTAGTGTATAGTAACGCTGCGTATAATTCAATGTTGGGGTCTGTCTATGGCAGTTTATAATAAAACATTATTTGGAGGCATATTATAATAATTTTTGCGACATAGAAGTGTAATGTATAATGACGTATTGTTAGTAGCTCAGCTTAGTGGAGAATATATTGAGTACATTGATTATATTGATGTAGTTTATATTTAGTTCTTTCACATCGGTTTGTTGTATGATAGTTGGGTAGTTGCAGTTCTTTAGCGTCAATATACTAAATGCCTCTGTTGATATATAAACTCTGACTTTAACATAGCTACTTCCGTGACAAGTTACATGCTAATTCCTCGCAATAACATCATGCTAATCTCACAGTTACATGCTAATTTCTGACGTTAACATCCTGCTAATATCTCACATTAACACAGCTACTTCAATGCTAAATTATTCTGTTGATATGTAAACTCCTTTGTCAAGGCGCTCTGCTCCTCCCACCCAGCTTAAAATACGCTGCCAAGCTTAGCAGTGTTCATTGGAGCGCTGTCTTTCCGACAGTTCTGTTTCTTCACCTGAGGAAGGCTACTTGTGTTGTGGCCGAAACGTCGTGAGAATTTTATAGTTAAATTTTTATTATTTTATTATTTCCCTTCGACGTGACTTTACCGAAAGAACCAAGAAGATGAATCCCTGCAGTCACGAAAGCTTTAAATCGAAATTTATTCAAATCAAGTTGTTTTCTTTTTACCACAGTACTTTATGGAATCCTGAAGAATAAATGCATTTTTAGAAGTATTAAACTACACTTGAAGATGTGTGAGAATGTAATTCTGCAGATGCAAGCACAGGCAAACTCGTATCTGCATATACAAGTTTCTGGGCCTCCTCACTTCACCAAACCCGCATTGACCGGCATGGTGAAGTATGGTTAAACAACTCCCACGAACGCCGTGGTGTGGGGGAGGCCTCTATCAAAACGCTGGATCGACAAAGGGCTGATACATGTCACGACATTGTACGTTAAGATCGTTCTCTCGTCAGCACAAGCCGTCTATGTGGACAATAGAGGGCACGACACACGTGTACACGATGGTTGTGTGCGTATATTCAGCGTGTGTATCACGTAATAATTATGAGGTCGCGATTATGCTCAAAACGAACCAAATGTATAACATCACGAATAACTTTGGAGGTCTCCAGAGCCTGAACAATATTTGAAGTAGACACTGACCCTTGTCACGAGTTCTTATGAACTATAAACTAAACTATAAACTATTTCTATTTAACCAGGTAAGGCCCACTGAGCTATATAACTCTTATCAGAAGCGACCTGGACACAAATGATAGCTCAACGAAAGTGGCTTATCATGTGGACATTTATAGCAGTCAAGTACTCTAAACTCACGTTTCTAAATGTGGAGGGGAAAACCGAAGGACCAGGAGAAGAATCTACGCGACCACAGGGGAAAAAATTAACAAATACAGAGCAGGCGTCAGGGTCTGGATGGAACCTCCACGCTGCTGTAGGCCTAGCGAGGTAGTTAACATCTCGACACCGCGGCGCCCCTTATTAAAAGCTTAGCCATGTCTAGCAAGGTTATTGACTCATTTCACTCGACTCACGGCACCACAAGTAATGTATTAAACAAGTAAAACAATAATAAAGTAGAGAGGCGCTACTTACATTTAACAATGTTGTTGTTAACTTTAAAAGGAGCGCGCTTCTGTCTGGCTTGCAGTCCGGCGATCGCGGTCTCCACTTCCTGGATAAGCCACGCCCGTCGCGGCTATGCCCCGCCCACTGTCGTGCAAGCCACGCCCCCGCGGATCGGGCCAAGCTCATCCCACGGTGAAAGCCCCACAATCGGAATCTTTATTTACAGACAGTCCTCGACTTACGAACGCCCAAATTACAAACAGCCGCCCTTCAGAACCAACTGGCATGAAATATAAATTATTTTATATCGCCTGAAAACGCGAACTCGCGCTTGTGAGTGAGTGCGCGTGCGTGAGTGTGAGCAGGGGGCACAGGTGGTGCATCAGCCAGTCATCTCAGTCATCTCAGTCAGTCGACCCGTGGCACCACCTGGGTCTGCCCCGTGACCTCCTGCCAGCGGGCGTTCGACACTTCACGTGGCCTCAAGGTGCACATGGCCTGGCACAAGCGTCGTGGTGACGTCACCGCCACTTAGTGGCGAATGGCGGTTGTTGTTGTTGTTGTGAGACAGTGAGAGAGTGTGAGGTCGACTCAGCCTCAGATGAGTTCCTGGTGCGGTGTGGAGTGAACATCGCTACTGGGGGAGACAAAGGCGACCGTGGAGGAGAATCCTCCAGGTGCTCACTGATACACTCACCAACTTTACCTCACCAATTACACCTCACCCACCTCACCACCCCAATTACACCTCACAAACCTAACCTCACCAACTACACCTCACCAATCACACCACACTCACCTCACTCACCAAACACCAACTCCACTAACCGCACAAATGGCACTCATCACACCTACTACACTCATCTCACCCACTACATTCACCACACCACCCACTACATTCACCACACCAACCACTACATTCACCACACCACCCACTACATTCACCACACCACCCACTACATTCACCACACCAACCACACAGTCACCACACCAACCACTACATCCACCACACCAACCACTACATTCACCACACCACCCACTACATTCACCACACCAACCACACAGTCACCACACCACCCACTACATTCACCACACCAACCACTACATTCACCACACCAACCACACAGTCACCACACCAACCACTACATCCACCACACCAACCACTACATTCACCACACCACCCACTACATTCACCACACCAACCACACAGTCACCACACCACCCACTACATTCACCACACCAACCACTACATTCACCACACCAACCACTACATTCACCACACCACCCACTACATTCACCACACCAACCACTACATTCACCACACCAACCGCTACATTCACCACACCAACCACTACATTCACCACACCAACCACTACATTCACCACACCACCCACTACATTCACCACACCAACCACTACATTCACCACACCAACCGCTACATTCACCACACCAACCACTACATTCATCACACCAACCACTACATTCACCACACCAACCACACAGTCACCATACTGACTGCACCCATCTCATCCACAGCACCAACCTCACTCATCTCACCAATCAAAACTCATCTCAACGACCGCAATTCACCACCTTCCATGCTGCCATCTACATCAGTGGCCAGCAGATGGCAGCATCTACAGGCCACATTCTTGGCCAGTCGATGGCAGCATGGAACGGAGGTTACCGAGCAATCTATAAACGTACGATATTTATTTTGGCTCTCTACGAGGCGTGAGATCTCAGGTAGGTCTGGTTACTCACACGTACACATTATTTGGTGAGGAACTGGCAAGACGTCTCAAGCAGAATCCTAAAAATTAGAGACTCAACAAGGCATCTGTGGATGAAGTCAGGCCCGTGTCTGTCTGCTCGATTATTTCATATCTGTTAACCCCTTATCAGGGCCGAGCTTATTACAGACCAATTCAGACTTTATTGGTCACCCCGTGCCCTTATAAATCTCAACGTAGTGAAAACGCGTTATCGTGTGAACACGCGGGACAGACCCAGGTGTTGTGGGTTAACTCCCCGAGATAAACTTTCTTCCAACTTTGTGTTTTATGCGCCCAGTGCTACGCCAATAATTGTTGTGAGTGTCGCTCCTCTGCCCTCTGTTGTTCATGGAGGGAGACTGCACCCTAGTGCCCAGTATCATCCTCCGCGAGCCTCTTCAAAATGCTGATCTTGACACCGCTGGAAGAAGTCATCGGCGTTGACCTCACCTCACAACAGTGCAATTTTAACAGCTCAACATCAAAACACAATGATGGGTCGCTTGCACCAATCGCACAACACCACAGCATTGACTCTCAGCTGTTTTCTTGTGTAGAGGGGGTCACGTGTGTCACCATAATTGTACTAATCCTACAACTCGTGCTGCGTAATATTTTCCTTGCCATATTACCTGTGACACACATAATGAGGACAACCAGTAAGTAAAACGAAACCAGAGGTGGGAAACCTGTACTTTATAATATGATTAATTTCAGGCAATGTGAACACGACTTTTAGAAACACCGATGCAGCTATACACGTGCCACATTGTCCAGAAATTCAGTTGATACTAATAGGGTTTATATGCCAGTATTGTACATTATTTAAATTACTTTTGTTTGGGCGGCAGGGTGGTGCAGTGGTCACGCCCGTGCATGACATCTTCTGAAGGACTGCCTGGCTTCGCTTTCCTCATTCTGGTCCCTTTCTCTGTGTGGATTTACTCCCATAGCAAAACAACAACATACAATGTAACTGGTACTAACCAAACATTCAAATTACTCCAGCGAAAAGTTGGCAGGCCCCTCCTGAACAAGAGTCTTGAAACTCAGTGAGATTGCTTGTGTGGCGATCGAAACGTCGTGATCCATTATTATTTTTTCTACCTACGTGACTTTACCGAAAGAACCAAAGAGTAAGGATTCCTGCAGTCACGAAAGCTTCAAATCAAGATCAATGAGTGTTTACATGTGGGAGGAAATCGGAGCACCTGGAGAAATCCAAGGGCTTCAGGTGTCCACGTGTGGACTGGGGCCACCTGGCGGTAAATGTTTGCCGGTGCACATTGGGACCGGCTCACACTTCACTGGCCCCAGGCAGCCCCCAGCCACTGGCGTGCAACACAGCGAAGGGAATCTCCCACCAATAAGAACCACGCACAACTCATGGTGCAGTCCTATAACTTGGACTTGCAAACACAACAAAACCCATAGCCGCCAACCCACACGGTTTACCCGTATTCTGTTGGGGGAAAGTGAGTTGTCAGGTCCATACGGCACACGGCCGTTTCAATACGGGCAACATTTTTGTTAAGTTTATTTGTGTGTTTCTCCCTTGTCATGGGACTTATAAGGGGCACGGGGTGACCAACAAGGTCTGAATTGTCCTGTAATAAGGAAGGCACTGATAAGGGGTTGACAGCGATGCAAACCCCACACAATACAAAACGCCAAGCGGCCAGCAACAACAAAAATAATAATACATAACTGTCCAATGAGTAATTAGATAATTAAGATCAAAGAAACGCGTTCCTTAAATTGATCAAGTTTATTGTTGCAAGAGTTTGGGAAAACAGGAAGACCGGGTGTGGATTCCAGAGTGGAGCAGTGCAAACTAATGAAGCTGAAAAGAAGAGTGAGGTGACCTGCATGGTGGTGAGCGGGTGGGTGAGTAAATGGGTGAGTGTTTGAGTAAACGAGTGGAGGAGTGAGTGATAGGGTGATTGAGTCAGTGACCGGATGCGTGAGTGACTGGATGCGTGGGTGACTGGATGCGTAGGTGATAGGATGATTGCGTGGGTGACTGAATGAGTGGGTGACTGAATGAGTGGGTGACTGAATGAGTGGGTGAGTGGATGAGTGCGTGATTGAATGGGTGACTGGATGAATGGGTGACTGGATGAGTGGGTGATTGGATGAGTGTGTGATAGGATGATTGACTGAGTGACTAGCTGAGTGTGTGATTGAATTAGTGACGAGATGAATGTGTGATCGGGTGATTGAGTTAGTGGGTGACTGGATGATAGGGTGATTGCGTGGGTGACTGGATGCGTGGGTGACTGGATGCGTGGGTGACTGGATGAGTGGGCGACTGGATGCGTGGGTGACTGGATGAGTGGGTGATAGGGTGATTGAGTTAGTGACTGGATGAGTTAGTGACTGGATGAATGTGTGATAGGGTGATTGAGTTAGTGACTGGATGAGTGGGTGACCGAGTTGTTTAGTTGAGTGCGTTGTTGTGACCTGCAGTGAGGCGCGGTGGTTGAACGCGGAGTGAATGAGACGATGTGGTCAAAGTTTCTGGTAGACCGAGTCCCTTAACGTGGGTGCAGGGGGGAATCAACGAGGTGAAGTTCACTGCAACATTCACCACGGTGGTGCTAGTAGTCGCAGTGAAAAAAAAGTGATACAGGGCTGAATGAATGAAGGTTGAGGCGTGGATGCAAGATGGTGTAGAGGAGGCAAAGAGGAGGGTACAGGAGGTGAGGTGTTGAGGTGGCGTGGTGAGGAGGCGTAGAGGAGGGTGCCCCGCTCTTGGTGTTGATCTTGGTGAACACGTGTTCGTGCCCCGTCTCGTAGCTCTGCCCGGTGCTGATGCAGCCTCCACCGGCCGAAGCGCCCAGCGTCCTCACCGAGTCCGTGCCCAGCTCCGCTCTGAGCAAGCTCTCCATTGCGCGCTATCTGCTCTCAGCAACAGACACAACAATAAACTCCCCCCCCCTCCCCGGGTCCCGTGTGGCCTCTAAATACTTATTTCCTTTGGAGAGGTGATTTCTCGGACGAGGCCTAAATGGTATAACACACACTGATGCCTATCTGAATGCAGATTCGCATCATCACCCCGCACAGAAAACCTCTCTCATCAAGATGCACATACATCTGGCTAAAACAGTGTCAGATGGTGAAAGTCTGAGGAGAGAGATTAAACATGTCAAAGAAATGCGACGATTGAATGTCTACAATAATGCTCAAATTAACAGAGCAGTGAATGCCAAACCAAGATCGAGCAGCAATACTGCTGAAAGTGATCAGGTTATTAAACAATTAAAATACCACATATCATGGGAGTAACTGACAAATTAGCGCGAGTTTTGGAAAAGCAAAAAGCTAAAAATCTAAGTACGATTTGGCACGGTACACAAAATTCAAAAAATTGTATCTTGTACTAAAGATTGATTGCTTAAGTCATCAACGGATGGTGTGTATCGGATTAATGCCTTACGTGGCAGATGTTACATTGCACAGACGGGATGTAACAGCGCAAGACTAAAAGAACACCAAATAAATATTAAACACTCTCAAACATAACTGTCGGAAGTTGCAGTACATGCTTGCCAACAAGAACACTTAATGTATTTTGATAACGATGAAGTGTTGTGTAAAACTCATTATTACTGGCCAAGACTAATTCGAGAATCCATTGAAACTGAGAAAATTTGTATTATTTTAACCTCTCTGACAGCTACAGGCTTAGTGCGGCCTGGAAGCGTATTATTAAGTAATTGTGATTGTAAGATGAGGAGATGAAGGCAGAAGAAGAAGACGTGGGGCGATGTGGTGATGCGGTCGAACGTGGTGGCCCGAGGAGCGGAGGGAGAGATGGCGCGGGACGGGGCGGTGTGGAGAAGGTGGCAAGGACGGCGGACCCCACGTGATTGGAACAAACGCGTGGAGGAAGAAGACATCTCACATTTATCATTACTTATAGAGGAAACATACTAATTTAATTATTACTAATCAATTATATAATTTCAATAATCCCCCTCCCCGCCTCTGATTTCTGCACCTGATGGGTTCAGTGATGACATCGCCTTTCTCTATTTAAGACCGGAAGCAGGGGGATGGCTTCACTATTCTGGCAAATCGCCCGATGATGCTGGATGTAATTACCAGTGAAACGTCGTACTCATCTTGTGGATTTACTCTCCAAAACACCGGTGGGCTGAAGTAGTAACTAAGTGGAGTTTTGTTTACGTGACAAATTCCTTACTAATTGGCTGTGTCAGGTGGTGGAGAGTTATGACATTTATGCTTACACGATCTAACCCAAAAACCTTTGTTATGAAATTAGGACAATTTATTAAATATATTGAATACAAGAAAATACAGCAATTGACTAGAAATATACGGCAATAGATGTAACCTCGCAGCAGTGAACGTGACGAAATTTAATCATGGAAATGTCCGCTGCACAAAACCTTGAGTTCATCGCCCCACATGTGGTACCTCAGCCTCAGGATGAAATAAATCATCAGGGAGTTCTCCGTGAGCATCGTGCGCGCTCCAAATCCAGAGTTGAGCCGCGGTCTCGGCACCCAGCCAGCCGCCTTCTCTTCTTGGGGCAGTCGGAGTCCAGCGCGCTATCGAAGGGCACGTGGTGAACGCCCAGGACGTGTCTCTTGAGCTTTGACTTCTGTGTCGCTCCGTACGAGCAGTCACTGCACGGGAAGGGCTTTTCCTCTGGAACACAAGACATCCACCGTTGAGCACATGCACGTGCTAATACATAATTTATTCATCACCATGCAGTGGATGCCATTGCATCACTATGTATATGGGACGTTTTATCAATCACGGTTGCTAACCACAGGCCCAAAGGCCCAAAATGCCAAATGGCCAGCAACAAATACCTCCGATTAGCACGGGTGGCTATGTATGGTACGAAAGAAGTTCAACATATGTACAAATAGTAGAAAAGCAAGATACTGATTTCCTGCAAAATATCAGAAGAACACATTTTTGGGGCATATTTTGAAGCCCCAACATTTTGCACTTCTTCGTGTGGTTGATGTTGATGCAGAGCAACAACTATAATTTAACATTGAGGTGGTTGAGCCAGATTATTCTATTACAGCTCATTAATTACACAATAATTACCTGCAATAGAACGAGTAAATACACATGGAAGTTAGGTGTTAGTACAATGAAGAGGAAATTCCCATTGTGGAAATGACTCGGTCTATACATTCAAAAATGTTCCCGGTTTAACCGGGAACATTTTCCCGGTTCCCGGTTCACGGTTTAACCCAACATCCGAGCAACACCACATCAGATCTCTAGACTCCTCAGCGCAGGCATACAAATATGGTCAACATATTCGTACATTAACAAATTTGTGAAATTATGAATTACATCCAAATGAAATGTAGTGTGTGCATTACTAGGACGTACCTAAAGGTGCCAGGTTGGGTTCATCCACCTTGGGGATGCTCTGCTCCACGCAGCCTCCTGCTTCCGTGCAGTCCATCCTCTTGATGTCCGAATTCTGGCTGTTGCTACTGCTGCAATTGGTGACGCTGGTGGTGGTCTTCTTTATTTTAATGGGCTTAGGTCTACTTCGCTTTTCCTTCTTTTTCTGCTGCAAGGCCATCAACACTTTCATGCTCGTAATAGGATCAAGAGCAGCGTATGGTTTATTCTCACTGACTGGTGAAGCAGTTTGTTGATGTGGAACTAGGCCAAAGCATTCAAGAAAATTGGATTTCATGTCATTTATCTTAACGCCGCTATCTTTTGTCGAAGTGTAATCATGTTCAGGCTTCGCTCTGTACAAGAACTGTGCTTGAAGACTTTCATGAGTTTTCAGGATTTCAATAGGACTTAAAAATCCGCAGACTGAGCACATCTCATAGGGCGACGGTGGATTCAACACCGCATTGGCAAAACTGCTGTTATTCACCAAGCCTGGTGCACCCTTTATCATATAATCCTTTTTGTGGCTCTTCAAATGCCTTTTGAATTTTCCTGGCTGATCAAACCTTTGTCCACATATGCCGCACCATTGCTCACGGATCTCCTTATGCGTTCTTACGTGGGCTTCTAGGCACCATGCCAGCTGGAATTTTTTCCCACAGACGTCACAAGAGATAAGTTTTTTAGCTCTTGTAACTCTACCGGATTGAGGTGGGGTTGAGACGGGTGCTGGTGAAGTGCCATCAATGGTGAAGGCAATTCTCCCAGCACCACCATGACTCGCAGCGGAGTTGCTCTCGCACATCTGATACAAAAGACAAAGGTCACGCGCATGACACCCGTTTCACGAGTGTACTCACACAGGCATACTTAAGGTGACATAAGATTCATATATACCACAACTCATTATACCAGAACTCCACAATATTGCAGTTCCTATCATGTACGATTTTACCCTCTTATCCACCCAAGTAATATTTTGTTTCTAAACAACAATGACTATCTACCTACAATTTCCTAATGTTATTATAATCTAACGTATAGGGTAGTGTATAGTAACTCAGTGTATAATTCAATGTTGTGGTCTGTCTATGCCAGTTTATAATAAAAATATTATTTGGAGGCATATTATAATATTTTTTGCGACATAGAAGTGTAATGTATAATAACTTATTGTTAGTAGCTCAGCTTAGTGGAGAATATATTGAGTACATTGATTATATTGATGTAGTTTATATTTAGTTCTTTCACATCGGTTTATTGTATGATAGTTGGGTAGTTGCAGTTCTTTAGCGTCAATATACTAAATGCCTCTGTTGATATGTAAACTCTGACTTTAACATAGCTACTTCCGTGACCAGTTACATGCTAATTCCTCACATTAGCATCATGCTAATCTCCCAGTTACATGCTAATTTCTGACTTTAACATCCTGCTAATATCTCACATTAACACTGCTAAATTATTCTGTTGATATGTAAACTCTTTTGGCAAGGCGCTCTGCTCCTCCCACCCAGCTTAAAATACGCTGCCAAGCTTAGCAGTGTTCATTGGAGCGCTGTCTTTCCGACAGTTCTGTTGCTTCACCTGAGGACGGCTGCTTGTGTTGTGGCCGAAACGTCGTGTGAATTTTATTTTATTATGTTTTATTTTTATTAGTTTATTATTTCCCTTCTACGTGACTTTACCGAAAGAACCAAGAAGATTAATCTCTGCAGTCACGAAAGCTTTAAATCGAAATTTATTCAAATCAAGTTGTTTTCTTTTTACCACAGTACTTTATGGAATCCTGAAGAATAAATGCATTTTTAGAAGTATTAAACCTCACTTGAAGATGTGTGAGAATGTAATTCTGCAGATGCAAGCACAGGCAAACTCGTATCTGCATATACAAGTTTCTGGGCCTCCTCACTTCACCAAACCCGCATTGACCGGCATGGTGAAGTATGGTTAAACAACTCCCACGAACGACATGGTGTGGGGGAGGCCTCTATCAAAACGCTGGATCGACAAAGGGCTGATACATGTCACGACATTGTACGTTAAGATCGTTCTCTCGTCAGCACAAGCCGTCTATGTGGACAATAGAGGGCACGACACACGTGTACACGATGTTTGTGTGCGTATATTCAGCGTGTGTATCACGTCATAATTATATAAGGTCGCGATTATGCTCAAAACGAACCAAATGTATAACATCACGAATAACTTTGGAAGTCTCCAGAGCCTGAACAATATTTGAAGTAGACACTGACCCAGTTACTATTAATAGCTCAGATGTGTAGGCTTTGAATTTAACATAGCCATTTCTGTGACAAGTCACAAGCTAATCACTCAGTTATTTCAATGCTAAATTCTCCTAGTTATTTCAATGCTAAATTTTCCTGTTTGATTTTTACTAGGTGCCTCTGTGAATGTGTATGCTTTGACTTTAACATAGCCATTTCTGTCACCAGTCACAAGCTAATCACTCAGCTATTTCAATGCTAAATTCTATGCTAATTCCTTTGTCAAGGGGTGCCTCTGTGGATGTGTATGCTTTGACTTTAACATAGCCATATCTGTGACCAGTCACAAGCTAATCACTCAGTTATTTCAATGCTAAATTCTCCTAGTTATTTCAATGCTAAATTTTCCTGTTTGATTTTTACTAGGTGCCTCTGTGAATGTGTATGCTTTGACTTTAACATAGCCATTTCTGTGACCAGTCACAAGCTAATCACTCAGCTATTTCAATGCTAAATTCTATGCTAATTCCTTTGTCAAGGGGTGCCTATGTGGATGTGTATGCTTTGACTTTAACATAGCCATATCTGTGACCAGTCACAAGCTAATCACTCAGCCATTTCAATGCTAAATTCTCCTAGTTATTTCAATGCTAAATTTTCCTGTTTGATTTTTACTAGGTGCCTCTGTGAATGTGTATGCTTTGACTTTAACATAGCCATTTCTGTGACCAGTCACAAGCTAATCACTCAGCTATTTCAATGCTAAATTCTATGCTAATTCCTTTGTCAAGGGGTGCCTCTGTGGATGTGTAGGCTTTGACTTTAACATAGCCATATCTGTGACCAGTCACAAGCTAATCACTCAGCCATTTCAATGCTAAATTCAATGCTAATTCCTTTGTCAAGGCGCTTTGTTTTTTCTCACACAGCTTAAAGGTCTCGATCTGAGCTTGGCTTTGTTCGCTCCAGCGCTGTCCTCCAGACAGTCTCGTCCCTTCACCTGATGAAGGCCGCTTGTGTTGTGGCCGAAACGTCGTGAGAATTTTATTGTGTTATTTTATTTGATCAATTTATTATTTTATTCTCATGCTACGTGACTTTACCGAAAGAACCAAAGAAGATGAACCAAGATTATGGCGTGTAGATGCTGCCATCTGCCGGCCACCAACGTGGCGTGTAGATTCTGCAAATTGAAAAATTAAAATAATAAATTGAAAATAATAAGCAAAAATCCAGATTCATATTCTTGGTTCTTTCGGTAAAGTCACGTATATTTAAAAATAATTAAATAAATTGAATGAAAAAAACGGAAATAATAAAATTACTTTTATTTGTAATTTTTCAATTGGCATAATCTACACGCCATATTCTTGGTTCTTTCGGTAAAGTCACGTAGATTTGAAAATAAAAAGAAAATAATTAAATGAAAATCATGAATTGTTATTATTATATTTTGATTTAAAGCTTTCGTGACTGCAGTGATTCATATTATTGGTTCTTTCAGTAAAGTCACGTAGAAGGGAAACAATAAAATAAAATAAATATTTTTTAAAATATTTCAATTTTTACTTTTCTTTTATTATTTATATTTTCTATCTACGTCACTTTACCCAAATAACTAAGAATGTAGCGTGTAGATTCTACCAATTTAAAAATACAAAAAAATAAATGGAAAATAATAAAAGCTTTTATTATTTTCAATTTATTATTTTAAAATCAAAATTTTGTTTCATTTTTTTTTTCTCTGTGACTTTACCGAAAGAACCAAGAATATGAATGTGGGTTTTTTGCTTTTATTATTTTCCATTTCACACTTTTAATTTGATTTGATTTGATTATTTTTTTATTTTCTATCGACGTGACTTTACCGATAGAACCAGGAATATGGCGTGTAGATGCTGCCAATTTAAAAATTAAAATAGATTGAAAATAATAATCAAAATCCAGATTCATATTCTTGGTTCTTTCGGTAAAGCCATGTAGGTTGAAAATAAAAACAATAAAATTAAATAAAAAATACAAAAGATAAATGGAAAATAATGAAAGCTTTTATTATTTAAATTTATTATTTTAATTTGTAATTTTTTTTTTAAAATTGGCAGAATCTACACGCCATATTCTTGGTTCTTTCGGTAGAGTAACGTAGATTTGAAAATGAAAATAATAGAATTAAATGAAAAAATACTAAATCATGAATTATTATTTTTTTACTTTTCTTTATTATTTATATTTTACCCAAAGAACCAAGAATCTGGCGTGTAGATGCTGCCACCTGCCAACGTTGTTGGCCACCAGATGGCAGCATCTACACGCCATATTATTGCTTCCTTCGGTAAAGTCACGTAGATAGAAAATAATAATAAAATTAAAAAATGAAAATTATGAAAGCTTTTATTATTTTCAATTTATTATTTGTATTTTTAAATTAAATTATATTATTTTTATTTTAAAATCTACGTGACTTTAACGAAAAAAACAAGAATTCGGCGTGTAGATGTTGCCACCTGCCGGCCACCAACGTGGCGTGTAGATTCTGCCAATTTAAAAATTAAAATAATAAATTGAATATAACAAAAGCTTAAATAATATTAAAAGCTTTTATTCAATTTATTATTTTAAAATTGTATTTTTTTTTATCTCCGTGACTTTACCGAAAGAACCAAGAATATGAATGTGGGTTTTTTGCTTTTATTATTTAAAATTTCACATTTTTATTTGATTTGATATTTTTTTTATTTTCTATGGACGTGACTACCGAAAGAACCAAGAATATGAATTCCTGAAGTCACGAAAGTTTCAAGTCACAATCTACACCCAACAATGGTGGCCAGCAGATGGCAGCATCTACACGCCAGATTATTGCTTCCTTCGGTAAAGTCATAATACTGGTAGGAACGAAGTTGTAAACTGAGTGTACCAGCCTGCAATATATTAATGTGTCCGTCCGTCCCCTTTCAATACTTTAACGAAGTGAAATCTCGTGCTGTTGGGTGTAAAATCAGCAATAGGCAGCGCAGAGACTTGCCCTACCAGCCCACCCTGCAGGGACCTGTTGATAAAATTAAAATAATAAATTGAAAATAATAAAAGCTTTTATTTTAAATTTATTATAAAATAATAAAACCTTTATTATTTTCAATTTATTATTTGTATTTTATTTTTTTGTATTTTAAAATTTCAAATAATAACTTGAAAATAATAAAGCTTTTATTAGTTTAAATATTATAATTTATATTTTTAAATTAAATTTAATTATTTTTATTTTCAAATCTGCGTGACTTTACCTGAAGAACCAAGAATATGGCGTGTAGATTCTGCCAATTTAAAAATTAAATAATACATTTTTAATAATAAAAGCTTTCATTATTTCAAAATGTTTTGTATTTTTAATTTAAAAGCTTTTAGTATAGCTTTTATTATAATATCATAATATTATAATCAAAGCTTTTATTATAATCAAAGCTTTTATTATTTTAGGATTCTCCTCCACGGCGGCCTTTGTCTCCCCCAGTAGCGATGTTTACGACACACCGCACCAGGTACTCATCTGAGGCTGAGTCGACCTCACACTCTCTTACTGTCTCAAAACAACAACCGCCATGCGCCACTAAGTGGCGGTGACGTCACCACGACGCTTATGCCAGGCTATGTGCACCTTGAGGCTACGTGAAGTGTCGATCGCCGGCTGGCAGGAGGTCACGGGGCAGACCCAGGTGCCACTGGTCGACTGACTGAGATGACTGAGATTACTGGCTGATGCACCACCTGTGCCCCCTACTGTGCCAACTTGCTGAGCTTTAGCCACCCGACGCTCCGCTCGTTTTTCTGAGCGTCGCTCCTCCGCCCTCCGTTGTTGTTGGAGGGCGACTGCCTCCAACTGCCCAGTAGAGACACCGCTGGTACCAGTCATTGGCAAGTCCACTCAGCTCCACATCCTCCTGTACCACATCACTCATCTCTTCTCTAGTCCGTGCCACGCCCGTTTAGCTCCCTCGATCTGTTTGGGCATGCGGTGATTGGGCATGCGGGCTACATGGCCCAGCCAACGCAGCCTTGCCTGCTGGAGGAGCTCACCGATGGGACTTTGTCCAGATCTTTCGAGGATTTGTGAGCTCCTCACACAATCCAGCCTGGTTAAACCCAGGATTGATCGTAGGCAGGCCAGCCTAAATGTTTCTAACCGGTGAAGATGCTGCATTAGGGGGGGTCCACGTTTTGCAAGCGTAGAGAAGGGAGGGAATGACTGTGGCCGAGAAGAACCGAAGCTTCATGCGGAGCGACAGACCAGGTAGCTTTCACACAACGTTACACAACCGATGAAAAGATAATGCCGCTCGACTAATTCGGAGTGAGACCTCTGCTGTTAATCCGGAGCCGATCATGAGCACACTGCCCAGGTATGGAAAACTCTCCACTCTCTCCCCAACTGCCCCATCACCGATTGGGAGTTGTGGGGGTAGAGTGCCCGATGGCACAAAATACCCAGGCAGGTGCTTCGTTTTGGTGGGGCTGATGGTAAGGCCCCACCTCTTAGTGGCACACTCCAGTTTCAGCAGCAGCGCCTCCAACTCCTCCTCTGAATGAGCAGCAATTACCAGGTCGTCGCATACATAATGTGGTTGACCAATAGGGAGACATCCCTTGACCGCACCTGGGCATCGATCAGCCTCCCATTGTATCTGTACCAGACGTAAATTCCTCTGGTACAGCTACTGAAGGCTTCACGAACTATGTGGTCGAAATAGATGTTAAATAATGTTGGAGCCAGAGGACATCCCTGTCGCAGGGAATGGCTCTGACTCCCGGCTATGTAGTTTTACTCGGGTCTGCTCACCATCATGAAGGTCCTTAATGAGTGTGAGCAGAGGGTGAGGGACTCTGAAAGCACGAAGAACAACCCAGAGCCCAGGCCTACTGATGGTATCATAGGCCTTAACCAGGTCAATAAAGCAGAGATGTAGGTCTAGTTGGAATTCCCTCCACCTCTGCTGTAGCAGACGGACAGAAAATATGACATTTTTGCAGGACCGCCCTTTCTTGAAACCGCATTGGGGCTCCGCAAGCCTCTCCTTAGCGTACCTAGCAAGGCGATGTTGAATAATCCTTGCCAGGACCTTTCCCGGCACACTGAGGAGTTAGATGCCCCTGTAGTTGTTACAGTCTGTGCGGTCCCCCTTCTTAAAGAGGGGGACCGCCAGGGCATCCTTCCAATCCTGCGGAACCCGTCCAGTGGCCCAGACTGTTGTTATGATGTCATGTAGGGCAGTCTACGCACAAACGCCACCCTCCCTCAGCATTTCGCTTTGGAGATCATCTCTGCTCGGTGCCTTTCCTGTTCTCGGACTCTGGATCGCCCTCAGTACTTCCTCAATGGATGGTACCTCAGCCAGCCACTCACAGGGGGTGACTTCCTCCTCTAATATTTGAGGTACCGCATCCTCAGCAGGGTCATCCCCACTTTGTCCCATGATGTTTTCCAGGCTGAGGGATTCCCCCTCCCCCAGGACCTCACAGAAATGCTCAGCAAATCTGCAAACCTGTCCCTGGGGGTCGGAGCTTGGATCACCCTTCGTTCCCCTAATGGTGGTGTAGTGGGTATAAATTGACGAATAAAGTTCTGATGAGGTAACACGATATTTATTGTCTTCCTTACAAGTCTCTAACACAAAGGGTATATCGGTCCCTTTACCCGATACCTGGGGAGGTATGGCCTCCGGATTATGCGGGCCCTATCACTGGGTACCCCGTTACCCTTCCTCCGGCTGGGACCCTAGGAGAGGCTATTTGACCTGACCGTACCCGGTCCGTGGGTCCTGACCACTGGCCTCACTGAGCTCCGGCCCTTAGAAGGACAATGGTACTTGGGGTCCAGAGTCCTATCTTCAGCCCAGGTCTTCGTTCGTCAGCTTGCAGATGACTGAGCCAGACCTCTGAGAGGTCCGGCTTATGGTTCGTGGCTTGCTCCGCCCTAGCCACGCTTCCCTTCTAGAACGTTCTGGAAGGTGACATCATCCCCCGGTTCCCCCCTCCCGGGGCCCCGGGGAATGTGTCCCAGGATCCGTTTGCTAGGGTTTGTCGTTGGCCCCTTTTTGGGCCATGGACATTAGCCCTGGCGTGATAGCGCTTCCGCCCCCTATTGACGATAAGGGGAAGCTACCAGCCCACAGAGTGGTGAGTGACGATTACCCCTACAATGGTAATAGGTGTGGCGCTGTAGGTTACTTTTTTGATGGAGTTAAATAGGGATTTGTGATCGCGGGCCATTGAGGCAGACTCCATCTCCTCAGCAACCCGCGATCACCACCCATCCTTGCAGCGCCTCACGGCTCTCCGAACCTCCGAGCGAAGGCTGCGGTAAGCCTCCTCATTCTCTGACGTGGGATGCTGTAGACGATTAGAGTGAGCCTGTCGCTTTTTCTCAACAATCCTGAACACCTCCTCTGTCAGCCAGGGTCTCTGGGGAGGTCTGGACCGCGTACACAAAGCAGTCATTGCAGCTGCATGAGTCACAGGCTTAAACCTCGCCCATTTACCCTCGACATCAGGAGGAGTGGGGGACGATGCTGTCTCACTCACACTCACTCACAGCGCGAGGCCGACTCATTACATCTCGCGGAGGATCGCGCTGCGGAACAAAAAAAGTTCCGCTGTTTCAGTTTGCAAGCGCGAGTTCGCGTTTTAAGGCGATGGGGGCCGTCCATAAATGACGTCACACACCTAGGGAGGGGGGGTCAGACATTTGTGACGAGGAGGGGGGGTTTGAGAAATGTGACGTCACGTCAAAATGCGCAACTTTAAATAAATATAGACGACACGTTCTATTTAGTTAAATAGACTTTTTAATAAATGTTTTCTCCTACAACATCAGAGTGCAGCGCCACATTAAATACAATGACAATAGTTTAAAGCGATTTGAAGCATGTTTTATTTTCAAAATGAAAATATGGTTTGGGGGGGGGGGCAGAGCTTTGTGACGTCATACTTGAGGGGGGGGGTCTGAGTTTTTGTGACGCCGTGTGACGAGGGGGGGGGTCAAAAATCGTCCAAAATCGCGTGACGTCATTTATGGTCGTGATATATTATTTTTTATTTTATTTTTCCTACCTACGTGACTTTACTGAAAGAACCAAAGAGTACTTAGTTGGGTGGATAAGGAGTAAAATATTAGATGATAGGATCTGCACTATTGAGGAGTTCTGTTATAATGAATCTGTTGTAATGAATCTTATGTCACCTTAAGTATGCCTTTGTGAGTACACTCGTGACACGGGTGTCATGCGCGTGACCTTTGTCTTTTGTATCAGATGTGCGAGAGCAACTCCGCTGCGAGTCATGGTGGTGCTGGGAGAATTGCCTTTACCATCGATGGCACTTCACCAGCACCCATCTCGACCCCACCTCAATCCGGTAGAGTTACAAGAGCGAAAAAACGAATCTCTTGTGACGTCTGTGGGAAAAAATTCCAACTGGCATGGTGCCTAGAATCCCACGTAAGAACGCACAAGGAGACCCGTGATCAATGGTGCGGCATATGCGGACGAAGTTTTGATCAGCCAGGGAAATTCAAAAGGCATATGAAGACCCACGAAAAGTATTACATGATAAAGGGTGCACCAGGCTTGGTGAATAACGGCAGTTTTGCCAATGCGGTGTTGAATCTGATAGAGCCACTGGAATCCGATAGAGTCACTAGAGTGAGAAAACGAATCTCTTGCGACGTCTGCAGGAAAACATTCCAACTGGCATGGTGCCTAGAGTCCCACATGAGAATGCACAAGACCGGTGGTCAAAGCTGCCACATCTGCGATCAAAGCTTTGATCAGCCCTACAAACTCAGAAGGCATATGGAGACCCACGGAAAGAACTCAAGGGGCGCACGTGGCATGGTGAATGACGGCAATTTTGCCAATGCGGTGTTAAAGGTGTGTCAGAGCTACACGGCTGCGAGTCATGGTGCTGAAAGAATTGCCTTTGCCATGGATGGCACCAGCAGCTCCAGCAGCAGCAGCTTGTCGAGTCCTGGTGGTGAGGAGGCAGAGTTGCAGACAATGCCACCTTCTGCAAAGGGCGCACCTGCGTGCAACGAAGTTATTGCTATCACAGCGACCGCGCATGGAACGAAGGCGCCTGCTGGGAAACGCCACGCTGACCAGCGCCCGTCTCGACTCCACCTCACTCCCATAGTCACTAGAGTGAGAAAACAAATGTCTTGCCAAGTCTGTGGGAAAGCATTCCAACTGCCATCATGCCTAGAGTCCCACATGAGAACGGACAAAGAGACCACTGACCAATGGCATCTGCGGTCGAAACTTTGATCAGCCAGGCAAATTCAGAAGGCATATGGAAACCTACGAAAAGGACTATTGGATATTTCTTTGCTGTTCTATTACTGAAGCTATCAACAGAAGGTGTGTACCGGATTAATTGCACTTGTGGAATGCTATGTTGGGCAAACAGGATGAATGATCAGCACAAGACTATAAGAACACCACAGAAATATGAAATGCTCACAAATACAACTGTCAGCAGTAGCAGAACACACGTGCCCACAAGGACACTCAATTGATTTTGATAATGTTGAAGTTCTGTGCAAAACTTGTTACTACTGGCCAAGACTAGTTCCAGAATCTATCGAAATTTAAAGAAATAAAAATAATTGTAATCGTTTGGATAGCTACCGACTTAGTGCTGCATGGAAGAGAATCATCAAATTACCATTTGTACGGCTATTTTAATACACACAATGGACACTAAGTACAAGATCAATGGGCTAGCATAATGTGCATGTATAATGTATGTTGATTCATTAATCCCCCCCCAGTTTGCGCTCAAAGAGTGCACAAGTGTTGTCACCACATCTACGCCTCTATATAAGGAATTAAACAGGTGGACTTCTCCCAAACCTTGCTGTTGCCTGATGAAGCTAGTTGTAATTACTGAAACGCCGTACTCCGATGGTAAATGTTGTGGCTTGGCTCTCCAACACACCACACACCGGTGTGCTGTACTAGTGATGAATTGGCATGTTCTGTTTACGTGACAACCCTTACTAGTGGGCTGTCGGGTGGTGGCGGGTTTAACGACACATTTAAATTGTAATAGGTTTTTACCCTTTTATCTGGCACCAAAACTGACACCTTTATGCAAACATGATCCCTTGTATAAAGGTGTCAGTTTTGGTGCCAGATAAAAGGGTAAAAACCTATTACTATATCTTGCTACTGGCAAAGGAGGTCTCATAATGTAAATTCTTACCCCGAGCTCTCAATACTCTGATAGTGCGCTGTTTTTGAGTTGTATGCCTTTTGGCGTCATCTGGTCCAACACCAGTGGAGACTAGGCTCTAAGAAAAGCCGTCTCGGGTGTGCACCAATCAGCTTCAAGGACAGTGTATATCATTATCAGAGTTGTCTCTTTTTGTTTGCATTTTGACTGCTTGTGTTGTGGTTATTGCAAACATGATCCCTTGTATAAAGGTGTCAGTTTTGGTGCCAGATAAAAGGGTAAAAACCTATTACTATATCTTGCTACTGGCAAAGGTCTCATAATGGCACATATATTTACGCGATCCAACCCATAAAACCTGTATTATGGATATTTGTCGCGAAAGCCTACATGTTAAACTGCCATGTATTTTTACGTCTATTGCTGTATTTTCTTACGTGCAATATATTTAATAAACGATCTTAATTTATTCATATTTTTGTTCGTAGTTATATCATTGTTGCGCGTGCGGTGTGGTCAGTGGATATTGTTCAGTGGATCAAACCGAGACAAATATTTTTGCAGCAGCTGTGGCTGCACATTGCAACAGCGCATTCCGAATGGTGTAGAACGCATCGCCCAGAATCTGTATCTGTGTGCAAACACCAGGTATGGTTGGTAAGAAACACGTTTGGTTTTAAATGAATAGAACTCGAGCTTCAGCCATATTGTTCATTATAGACCCCACTTTGTAAGCATTAATCACGCAAACCTTGCGCCTGATTCATTTGAGTCGGTGTGCTCATGAGCAACAGGGCATTTGTGGCAAGGTGTTAATGTACCACAGATTAGCACGGTTGGCTACGTACACTGCGAAAGAAGTTCAACACATATTCTTTGGGTTTTTCCGTAAAGTCACGTAGATAGAACAATAAAATAATGAAAATAAATTGAATAAAAAAGTAAAATATATCACGACGTTTCGATCGCAACACAAGCAATCGTCATCAGGAGAAAAATGATTGCTTGTGTTGTGATCAAAACGTCGGGATATTTGTATTATTATTTTGTATTCACTTTATTTTTATTATTTTATTGTTCTATCTGCGTGACTTTACCGAAAGACCCAAAGAATATGAATTCCTGCAGTCACGAAAGCTTTAAGTCAAGATTCAAGTTCAACATACATTCATACATTTTGTAAAGCGAGCATCCTTGCACGTACAATGCACTGGACCGCATGTTCGTGTTAAGTGATTCAGGGGCTTTGTCACTGCCTACCCCATGATATAAATAATCTCAGGGAATTCAATTGCAAGTGTGCAATCTCCCTTCCGGTGGGCATCGAGGATGAGTCATACCCTGGCTTGCCAGGAGGCAGTGGAACACAACTGTGGAATCCTTTCCATCTGCACGGGATAGAACGTTGCCTCCTTGCTCACATTCTTTCGTTTTCTGCGAGTGTACTGGTTTCCCCCCACATGTAAACACTCAGTAAGTGGCTGCAAATATCGGAATGTAAAGAGAACCGCAGAGCTTGGGCGATTGTTGGGAGTGCCGGCTCACCGCCTGGCTGCTGTCTCCCCGCTCGTCTGTGGGAGACATATAGAGGTACTGAATTAGATTTATATTCTCTACATAACATGATTCCTATCTACACAAAGCACTCACCGCGTGGAGTACAGCAAGTGATATTCCACGAAATAAAAAATAAACGTACATGACCATAACAGAAGCCAATGGGTACAGCTGTGCATACACATACACACATATACACGATTCCTACTGATGGTTGGAACGATTCACCACTGCCGGAGAGTCAAAGAATTGTCATGATTCAGGATCATGAATGCAAACTGTCCCCGTTCTCAAACCTGAGTACGATTTAAAAGGTCATAGAACGCCTTTGTCGGAAGCAATTACTTCCCCATGTCACTGCGATGGGCAGATTCATGCAATTGCAGTCGGCTTACACATTGTCAGTAGACCCCCCCATACGCAAGCGTACGCATTTGGGTTAACCCCTCCTCCCCCCTCCATGCATACATACTAAATGGATGCCCCCTTAACAGCCACACCACCACTCCTCACACGAGACAAGCACGTGACTCTCGGTGTAAATGGAGCCGGAGCGCGAATAAACGTGCCGATGCCCCAAGTACAGTTGCCACCATTTCTACGACAGAGCAAACCCAGGCACATTTCTCAGCGAGCCCAGGTCTATTGTTAAAACTGTGCAGTTCACGGTGATAAAATTCAACCATAGCCATACCCGGGGTACCAGATCTCGGCACAAATCAATTCCTGCTGCCACCCGAACACTGTCCGGGGGTCAAACGCGGACAGGTGGCAGCCCCAGTCGCGAGGCCACATCTGCGCCGACTCACGGTAAGTGTGTGCAGGGCCAGCAGGAAGAGCCCCGGGATCTTGGAGCGCAGCCACTGGTTCCACGCGCTGTCTTGGTCAACGTCCTCTTGTGACGACGACGACACTTCAAAATCACCTGACCGGAAGGAGGGGGGTGGGAGGGAGAGTAAGAAGGTACGAAGGGGAACCTTCTAACTCTTTCACAGGGACGCGTTCTTCGCATGCGTCACCCTGCAGCCAACCTCTCTGCTCTCGTGTGTGAACGTGGGTCAGTTTTGTTTAATCGTTCAGAATGAATGGGGCATGACCCTGGCCCTTGTGCAACTTATTATTTTCCATGAGATAATACCAAACACATCATTCATGTTTGTGAGTGTGTGTGGCCTGCAAGCAAAACCTACATGCTCTCGAGTCATATATCGGGAGCAGTCACAGGTGGGAAAGCATTGCCGAATTCCTAGAAAGGCTCAGCTCTCTCCAACTTATGTTGAAAGCGTTTATGAATTAGTTCTGCCCGTACCTCTTTGTGCCTGTGTAGTGGGCAGGCAAGTGTGGTGGAGCAGCAGGTCCAGCACACGGGGTGTCCAGCAGAGGAGAGGAACTCCTCGGGGCCGTGGCCGGGGAAGCAGAGGTCGGCGGCGCTGGGAGCGGCGTCAGTTGCGCGGCGTCTGTGGGAGAAGGCACAGGCCTCTGCTGAAGATTATCATCCGCAGACACATCACACGGCTTGCCGGACACGTCACGCACTCGGCCCTGTGATTGTGGAGGTGAGACAGGTTCACGCGTGGCAACGAATGGCTTGTCGCTGGACAAACATCGACGGCAACATCGGGAGAACGCGGCACGAACTCGTGCAGAGTTTCTGGCACCGTATGAATTTACACTCCTTGTAGGTATGTGCGTTGAACCTCTTTCGCGCCATACGTCAGCCAGCCGTGCTAATCGGAGGTGGAGATGGATGCAATTGAAGGAAGTCGAGCAGAGATTTCAAAATGAAACAAAAAAAATTGATACAGAAATGACACAAGTCCAGTGGACTTCACCAAGGCCGTGTTATCCCAGACTCTGACAGAGCACAAAGGAAGATTGGCAATGACAAAAAATGGCTTCATAACTTTCATTGTCAGATGGCACACTTGCATCTTCAGTCTTCAGTCGGCGTCAGTAATTTAAGAATGCACGCATGATGCGTGACACCAACTAAAATGGCATCGATGCTGACTAATCACATCCTCTCCAAGATGTGGAACTCAAGAGACAAGGATGCCTTATCCAAACAGGACTACCCTTGACAATTGAGTTGCCGCCTGGGTAAAAATAAAATGAACTAGGAGATTTCAACTTGAAAATCCAAACCATCGCACCAACAGTAATGGATGGAATCCCATGAGGTGCACACTGCAGAAGCTTCAGGTGGACTCTGGTACCTGCTTTAACGTCTGTGTGAGAAGCATCTTCTCCCACTGAAATTCAAACAAAGTTGACAGTTAGACAGGACATGTTTTAAAACATCCGCAGTAAAATTCAAGTATGTATACCATTAAAGTGAAATATTTTTTATTTACCAGGTAAGGCCCATTGAGAGCTATATAGCTCTTTTTCAGAAGCGACCTGGCCACAAATTATAGCTTAACGAAGTGGCTTATCACGTGGAAATTTATAGTAGCCAAATACTCTAAACGCATTACTTACAAATAGCTCACAAAGCGGTTATCCTCCCACTACCCTTGGGTTACCTCCTGTCCCGGTCCAGCCGAGACAGTCTGTGAATTGGCATCTGTGTTTGGGTGGCATGAATTAATTTGTACCGAGATCTGGTACCGGTACTGTGCTGAACTTTACTACTGCATGGTTGTTGACAGACCTAGACAGACTGAAACATAGGTCTGGGTTTGATCTCCATAGTGGAAAAGGTGGTAACCCGAAAACTAACCCAAACCCTTCCACATTCAACGATAAACACTTCTAAAACCGAGTTCGCTCGGAAATGACCCCACTAAACCGCACGTATGTAAACGTTTGACTTCAGTGGTTCCTCCGCCGCGTGCGAACGATGAAGTGCACGGCCTCTCGTGATGATGACCTCACACCCGCATGGCTGCACGAAAGGCGGTGCTGACGAGCATGAGGCAGGTGGAAGAGGCAAAACGAGGAGGCAAGATTAGAGTGCTGTAGTCGGTGGGGTATAGTGGGGCCTATTTCCGAATGATTGATTTATGTGGAAATGAAATTGGTCAAGAGCCCGTTACTTTGTAAACATTAGCATGTATCTACTTTAATACCAAGTCTGCAGGGGTGGGAAAGATGAGGTCTATTCATTCTGGTGGGCAAAGGGAATTTAGACACTCCAAGTTAAGTCTGGTGGCATACGGATAAAATGCACCTTACAAATGTAAATAATGATTAGAAATCCATCTTCTTCTTCACTCCCACGGTGTTTCCAACCAGGGTTAGGCCATGTAATGATCTGACGTGCTGTACACTTGTACAGTGTTACTGAATTATTGTATCATTATGAATTCAGTGCCCCTTCTGCGACCTTTCCCTAGATCCCCCTCTTGTGTATAACTTGGCCTGCTGACGTCAGGGCCGTAAGCCTCAGATCCCTTTCCCTGCCAGCAGCAGGCGCTATGCTGTTACATTACGATTCTATGCCACTACACAGGGACTCCTCTACTTACGAACATTCGACTTACGAACTTTCAGAGATATGATCAAACCTGTCCGTATGTCCAGTTTCCTGTTCGGACCGAGAGTCGCAAGTTCAACCACCGCACAATAGGTGGTGATGGTGGCATCTACATCTGCAGAACGTGAAGAACCAGAGGCAACTGTTAAAGCCATTCCCCGTGTTTAGTGTACAAGTCGTAAAACGTGTTTGAAATCGACGGGAGTAAAGTTGGACTCACGAACAAATCGACTTACGAACAGACCTATGGAACCGAACTCGTTTGTACGTACAAGAGTCTGTATATGGTGGTCACTCTGAACAACACAGACCCAGCCTCCTTTTTACTATTTTTGGTCCATTAGGACATTACCAGATGCATCTTTCTGTGCTAACGACCACACAATACACATTAGACGTGTCACAACAGGTCACGTTTAATAGTCTAACCTTGTCTGGAGTAAGTCGCATACGGTAGACATTTCTGCACATTTGCAGAATTACATGCCTATGACAAAGGAACCATGTCTATTGCATTAGACAGGGGTGCTTGATCATGTGTGGATGCAGATTCCCGCAGCAATAGAGGGAATAGGTTGTTCGCAGCGCCACTGATTAATCAGAATCAGAATCTATTTTATATCCTGGAGGAATACGATGAGCTATGAAGATCTTTTTCACATATGTCCAGTAGGGGAGGGTCAGCGAGCTATTTCCAAAACCGATGAGAGGCAAGATGGAGAAAATGTAAGCAAATTGCTAAAAATACAAAGTACATACATTCCTGCCAATTTGTCAACAAATGCAAGCTTGGGCAAGGTAGCAACACAACAACCACAGCTCCAGACCACGACAAGACTCTACAAAGTCCCTCAATTGCATTGCATTAAAATTGAACGTTTAATGAGCGATATTTGAAATAGCGTTACCAAATGACAATATTCCCTTCGAATACCTGACTAATGAATGAGGCTAAGACGCTTGCAGTAATATTCAAATATGCATCACAAGCCATTCAGAAGTGGTAGGCCTCACGTGACCACAGGGCACCACAGTGGCAATATGTTAACTACCTCGCCTGGTACGCAGGAGGCCGTGGATTCAATCCCGACCCCGTCGCCTGCTGTATATTTTGAGGTTGCATGTCTCTCTCACTACATTTAGAATAAACATCACGCGTTTAGAGTATTTGGCCTCTATAAATTTCCACGGGATAAGCCACTTCGTTGAAGATAACATTTGTGATAGCCAGGTTGCTTCTGAAAAATAGCTCCATAGCTCAGTGGGGCCTCCAACTGGTAAAATAAAAAATATAGTTTATATTCTTGGTTCTTTCGGTAAAGTCACGTAGAAGGGAAACAATAAAATAATAAAAATATAAAACAATAAAATTCTCACGAGGTTTCGACTGCAACATCACCTGATGATCATCATCACCTGATGATTGCTTGTGTTGCAGTCGAAACGTCGGGATAATTTTATTGTCTTATATTTTTATTATTTTATTGTTTCCCTTCTACGTGACTTTACCGAAAGAACCAAGGATATGAATCCCTGCAGTAACGAAAGCTTTAAATCAAAATATAGTTTAGTTTAAAAGTTATAGTTTGAGAATGGCGGTCCGATGGGAGGGAGTGAAGGGGTATTGTGAGGAGGCGTCATCGGGAGTGGAAGCTGCTGGTGGGAGCATGGGAGGTATGGGGAGTGTGAGGTGCATCGGCATTGTGGAGAGGGAAGGGGTGAGAGTGTTGTAAGCGATGGGGCTGGGGGAGGAGTGGTGGATATGACGATGTGGAAGCTGTGTCGGTGATGAGGTGTGTGCTTGAAGTGAGGATTACATGGGGAGCGGTGCCGAAGTGGTTAGCGCACCGTGCGACGGGATCCGGCGACCCGAGTTCTATTCCCACTCACGGCCAACATCGGTGACGAGTATCTGAACCAATCTCGGTCCCATCCCAGGTCTATTCTGCCTGATATCTGCAATGATATCTCCTTCCACGAGCTGTTCTCTTACATGAGGTGGTTCACTGCTGTGTGAGAGTTGCACAGGGATCCTTCATCTCATGACATGGAGCCAATAGCACCATTGGAAGGAAACTGAGCAAAATGCATTGCTTGACAAATTCCAAAGAGTATCTATTTCTTAACCGGGGTAAATTTTACTTAAACAAGTGGGTAAATTTAGGGAACATTTTTGAATGTATAGATCGAGTCATTTCCACAATGGGAATTTCCTCTTCATTGTACTAACACCTAACTTCCATGTGTATTTACTCGTTCTATTGCAGGTAATTATTGTGTAATTAATGAGCTGTAATAGAATAATCTGGCTCAACCACCTCAATGTTAAATTATAGTTGTTGCTCTGCATCAACATCAACCACACGAAGAAGTGCAAAATGTTGGGGCTTCAAAATAAGCCTCAAAAATGTATTATGATATTTTTCAGGAAATCAGTATCTTGCTTTTCTACTATTTGTACGTATGTTGAACTTCTTTCGTACCATACGTAGCCAACCGTGCTAATCGGAGGTATTTGTTGCTGGCCATTTGGCATTTTGGGCCTTTGGGCCTGTGGTCAGCAACCGTGATTGATAAAACGTCCCATATACATAGTAATGCTATGGCATCCACTGCATGGTGATAAATAAATTATGTATTAGCGCGTGCGTGTGCTCAACGGTGGATGTCTTGTGTTCCAGAGGAAAAGCCCTTCCCGTGCAGTGACTGCTCGTACGGAGCGACGCAGAAGTCGAAGCTCAAGAGACACGTCCTGAGCGTTCACCACGTGCCCTTCGATAGCGCGCTGGACTCCGACTGCCCCAAGAATAGAAGGCGGCTGGCTGGGTGCCGAGACCACGGCTCAACTCTAGATTTGGAGCGCGCACGATGCTCACGGAGAACTCCCTGATGATTTATTTCATCCTGAGGCTGAGGTACCACGTGTGGGGCGATGAACTCAAGGTTTTGTGCAGCGGACATTTCCATGATTAAATTTCGTCACGTTCACTGCTGCGAGGTTACATCTATTGCCGTATATTTTTAGTCAATTGCTGTATTTTCTGGTATACAATATATTTCATAAATTGTCCTAATTTCATAACAAAGGTTTTTGGGTTAGATCGTGTAAGTATAAATGTGTCATAACCCTACACCACCTGACACAGCCAATTAGTAAGGAATTTGTCACGTAAACAAAACTCCACTTTTAGTTACTACTTCAGCCCACCGGTGTTTTGGAGAGTAAATCCACAAGATGAGTACGACGTTTCACTGGTAATTACATCCAGCATCATCGGGCGATTTGCCAGAATAGTGAAGCCATCCACCTGCTTCCGGTCTTAAATAGAGAAAGGCGATGTCATCACTGAACCCATCAGGTGCAGAAATCAGAGGCGGGGAGGGGGATTATTGAAATTATATAATTGATTAGTAATCATTTAATGAGTATGTTTCCTCTATAAGTAATGATAAATGTGAGATGTCTTCTTCCTCCACGCGTTTGTTCCACTCACGTGGGGTTCGCCGTCCTTGCCACCTTCTCCACACCGCCCCGTCCCGTGCCATCTCTCCTTCCGTTCCTCGGGCCACCACGTTCGACCGCATCACCACATCGCCCCACGTCTTCTTCTTCTGCCTTCATCTCCTCATCTTACAATCACAATTACTTAATAATACGCTTCCAGGCCGCACTAAGCCTGTAGCTGTCAGAGCGGTTAAAATAATTACATTTTTCTCAGTTTCAATGGATTCTCAAATTAGTCTTGGCCAGTAATAATTATAATCTTAGTTCTTTCAGTAAAGTCACGTTGAAGGGAAACAACGAAATAATAAAATATATATAAACAATAAAAATTCTCACGACGTTTCGACCATAACACAAACGGTCGTCTTCAGGTGTGTCGGTTTGCATAAATGTATTTATTTTTAAACGGGGTATTTATTTATTTATTTAAAATTTTGACTCCCTCCTCTTTTCAGAACATAGATGGACTAGTCCGTCTAAATAAATTGTCAAATCGCTGCGCGTGGCGCTAGCGTTTTTTAAAAAATAAATAGATACACCGCTTTAAAATAAATAAATAAATGTATGCAAACCGACACACCTGAAGGCGACCGTTTGTGTTATGGTCGAAACGTCGTGAGAATTTTTATTGTTTTTTATATATTTTATTATTTTGTTGATTCCCTTCAACGTGACTTTACCGAAAGAACTAAGAATATGAATTACTGCAGTCACGAAAGCTTTAAATCAACAGTAATAATTAGTTTTACACAACACTTCATCGTTATCAAAATCAATTAAGTGTCCTTGTTGGCAAGCATGTACTGCAACTTCCAACAGTTATGTTTGAGAGTGTTTAATATTTATTTGGTGTTCTTTTAGTCTTGCTCTAATGTTACATCCCGTCTGGCCAATATAACATCTGCCACGTAAGCAATTAATCCGATACATACCATCTGTTGATGACTTAAGCAATCAATCTTTAGTACGAGTTACAATTTTTTGAATTTTGTGTACCGTGCCAAATCGTACTTAGATTTGTAGCTTTTTGCTTTTCCAAAACTCGCGCTAATTTGTCAGCCACTCCCATAATATGTGGTATTTTAATTGTTTAATAACCTGTTCACTTTCAGCAGTATTGCTGCTCAATCTTGGTTTGGCATTCACTGCTCTGTTAATTTGAGCATTATTGTAGACATTCAATCGTCGCATTTCTTTGACATGTTTAATCTCTCCTCAGACTTTCACAAATCTGACCCTGTTTTAGCCAGATGTATGAGCATCTTGATGAGAGGTATTCTGTACGGGGTGATGATGCGAATATGCATTCAGATAGGCATCAGTATGCGTTCCCTTTTGGTAAACGCTGTGTGTGTTATTTTACAATTTAGGCCTCGTCTGATAAATCACCTCTCCTAAGGAAATAAGTATTTAGAGGCCACACGGGACCGGGGGGGGGGGGGGGGGGAGTTTATCGTTGTGTCTGTTGCTGCGAGCAGACGGCGTGCAATGGAGAGCTTGCTCAGAGCGGAGCTGGGCACGGACTCAGCGAGGCCGCTGGGCGCTTCGACCGGTGGAGGCTGCATCAGCACCGGGCAGAGCTACGAGACGGGGCGCGGACACGTGTTCACCAAGATCAACGCCAAGAGCGGGGCACCCTCCTCTACGCCTCCTCTACACCTCCTCTACGCCTCCTCACTACGCAACCTCAACACCTCACCTCCTCTACCCTCCTCTTTGCCTCCTCTACACCATCTTGCATCCTCGCCTCAACCTTCATTCATTCAGCCCTGTATCACTTTTTTTTCGCTGCGACTACTAGCACCACCGTGGTGAATGTTGCAGTGAACTTCCCCTCGTTGAATCCCTCCTCCACCCACGTTAAGGGACTCGGTCTACCAGACACTTTGACCGCTTCATCTCATCCACTCCGCGTTCAACCACCGCGCCTCACTGCAGGTCACAAGAACGCACTCAACTAAACAACTCGGTCACCCACTCATCCAGTCACTAACTCATCCAGTCACTAACTCAATCACCCTATCACACACTCATCCAGTCACCCACGCATCCAGTCACCCACGCAATCACCCTATCATCCAGTCACCCACTAACTCAATCACCCTATCACACACTCATCTCGTCACTAATTCAATCACACACTCAGCTAGTCACTCAGTCAATCATCCTATTACACACTCATCCAATCACCCACTCATCCAATCACCCACTCATCCAGTCACCCATTCATCCAGTCACCCACTCATCCAGTCACCCATTCATCCAGTCACCCACTCATCCAGTCACCCACTCATCCACTCACCCACTCATTCAGTCACCCACTCATTCAGTCACCCACGCAATCATCCTATCACCTACGCATCCAGTCACCCACGCATCCAGTCACTCACGCATCCGGTCACTGACTCAATCACCCTATCACTCACTCCTCCACTCGTTTACTCAAACACTCACCCATTTACTCACCCACCCGCTCACCACCATGCAGGTCACCTCACTCTTCTTTTCAGATTTATCAGTTTGCACTGCTCCACTCTGGAATCCACACCCGGTCTTCCTGTTTTCCCAAACTCTTGCAACAATAAACTTGATCAATTTAAGGAACACGTTTCTTTGATCTTAATGATCTAATTACTCATTGGACAGTTATGTATTATAATTTTTTGTTGTTGCTGGCCGCTTGCCGTTTTGTATTGTGTGGGGTTTGCATCGCTGTCAACCCCTTATCAGTGCCTTCCTTATTACAGACCAATTCAGACCTTGTTGGTCACCCCGTGCCCCTTATAAATCTCAATGTCCATCCTACAAAGTCCCATCACAAGGGATAAACACACTCACTTTCCCCCAACAGAATACGGGTAAACCGTGTGGGTTGGCGGCTATGGGTTTTGTTGTGTTTAGGAGTCCAAGTTATAGGACTGCACCATGGGTTGTGCGTGGTTCTCATTGGTGGGAGATTCCCTTCGCTGTGTTGCACGCCAGTGGCTGGGGGCTGCCTGGGGCCAGCGACGTGTGAGCCGGTCCCAATGTGCACCGGCAAACATTTACCGCCAGGTGGCCCCAGTGTTTATTGCCCGTCCACACGTGGATACCTGAAGCCCATGTCAATCCACTGCTGGATGAGTCCCGCAATGAAGATACAATCAGTACATCCACTTAGCTTTTGGACTCCACCTGTTCCATTGGCGGCTGAATGCGAATCTAAATGTGCATACGTTAGAGACTGGTTAATGCGCATAGGAATCAAACCAATTGACCTACGACCTTTGCCCCATCAACTTTTGTAGAATTTTAGATGTGCATTACAGCTACTTTAGCCGGGTGGTTGTGGTGGCTATGTATGCCTGTAATCCACGACTGCGTAGAGGTGAGGGTTGGTGGATTACAAAAATATTGCGACAACTCCCACCCCTTGGTCGTCAAGGAGGTAGAGAAGGCGGTGTCGAATAATGTGGACTCCGCCTGTTCCATCTGTAGATTTGTGATAGAGCGTTAGCCCCCCCCCATTTGCTTGGATTTCTCCAGGTGCTCCGATTTCCTCCCACATGTAAACACTCATTAATCTTGATTTGAAGCTTTCGTGACTGCAGGAATCCTTACTCTTTGGTTCTTTCGGTAAAGTCACGTAGGTAGAAAAAATAATAATGGATCACGACGTTTCGATCGCCACACAAGCAATCTCACTGAGTCTCAAGACTCTTGTTCAGGAGGGGCCTGCCAACTTTTCGCAGGAGTAATTTGGATGTTTGGCTAGTACCAGTTACATTGTATGTTGTTGTTGTTTTGCCATGGGAGTAAACCCATACAGAGAAAGGGACCATAATTAGAAAAGCGAAGCCAGGCAGTCCTTCAGATGTCATGCACGGGCGTGACCACTGCACCACCCTGCCGCCCAAACAAATGTAATTTAAATAATGTACAATACTGGCAAATAAACCCTATTAGTATCAACTGAATTTCTGGACAATCTGGCATGTGTATAGCTGCATCGGTGTTTCTAAAAGTCGTGTTCACATTGCCTGAAATTAATAATATTAAGAACAGGTTTCCCACCTCTGGTTTCGTTTGACTTACCGGTTGTCCTCATTATGTGTGTCACAGATAATATGGCAAGGAAAATATTACGCAGCACGAGTTTCAGGATTAGGGCAATTATGGTGACACACGTGACCCCCTCTACACAAGTAACAGCTGAGAGTCAATGCTGTGGTGCTGTGCGATTGGTGCAAGCGACCCATCATCGTGTTTTGATGTTGAGCTGTTAAAATTGCACTGTTGTGGGGTGAGGTCAAGGCCGATGACTGCTTCCAGCGGTGTCAAGATCAGCATTTTGAAGAGGCTCGCGGAGGAGGATACTGGGCACTAGGTTGCAGTCTCTCTCCATGAACAACAGAGGGCAGAGGAGCGACACTCACAACAATTATTGGCGGAGCACAAGGCGTATAAAACACAAATTTGGAAGAAAGTTTACCTCGGGGAGTTAACCCACAACACCTGGGTCTGTCCCAAGTGTTCACACGATAACGCGTTTTCACTACAACGCGTTTTCTTTAATTTAGGGAACGCTTTTTGCACAACGCGGAACGCGCTCCGTCACAACGCGCTTTTTGAGCCACACTGTGTCTCTTAGTTCTTGCAAGCTAAGCTGGAGTCAGTCTCTCATTAAGGCCACATGGCCACACTGTGTCTCTTAGTTCTTGCAAGCTAAGCTGGAGTCAGTCTCTCTCATTAAGGCCACATGGCCACACTGTGTCTCTTAGTTCTTGCAAGCTAAGCTGGAGTCAGTCTCTCTCATTAAGGCCACATGGCCACACTGTGTCTCTTAGTTCTTGCAAGCTAAGCTGGAGTCAGTCTCTCTCATTAAGGCCACATGGCCACACTGTGTCTCTTAGTTCTTGCAAGCTAAGCTGGAGTCAGTCTCTCTCATTAAGGCCACATGGCCACACTGTGTCTCTTAGTTCTTGCAAGCTAAGCTGGAGTCAGTCTCTCTCATTAAGGCCACATGGCCACACTGTGTCTCTTAGTTCTTGCAAGCTAAGCTGGAGTGAGTCTCTCTCATTAAGGCCACATGGCCACACTGTGTCTCTTAGTTCTTGCAAGCTAAGCTGGAGTCAGTCTCTCTCATTAAGGCCACATGGCCATACTGTCTCTTAGTTCTTGCAAGCTAAGCTGGAGTGAGTCTCTCTCATTAAGGCCACATGGCCACACTGTGTCTCTTAGTTCTTGCAAGCTAAGCTGGAGTGAGTCTCTCATTAAGGCCACATGGCCACACTGTGTCTCTTATTTCTTGCAAGCTAAGCTGGAGTCAGTCTCTCTCATTAAGGCCACATGGCCACACTGTGTCTCTTAGTTATTGCAAGCTAAGCTGGAGTCAGTCTCTCTCATTAAGGCCACATGGCCACACTGTCTCTTAGTTCTTGCAAGCTAAGCTGGAGTGAGTCTCTCATTAAGGCCACATGGCCACACTGTGTCTCTAAGTTCTTGCAAGCTAAGCTGGAGTCAGTCTCTCTCATTAAGGCCACATGGCCACACTGTGTCTCTTAGTTCTTGCAAGCTAAGCTGGAGTCAGTCTCTCTCATTAAGGCCACATGGCCACACTGTGTCTCTTAGTTCTTGCAAGCTAAGCTGGAGTCAGTCTCTCTCATTAAGGCCACATGGCCACGCTGTGTCTCTTAGTTCTTGCAAGCTAAGCTGGAGTCAGTCTCTCTCATTAAGGCCACATGGCCACACTGTGTCTCTTAGTTCTTGCAAGCTAAGCTGGAGTCATTCTCTTTTCGACATGTCTCACCAAATTCTGTAATAATAATGTTCCAGTTTCTCCATATGTTTTTTTTATTTAGATTTAAATAAATCTACATTTTAAAATCCACAATTCTGGCTGCCTCCTGATGATGCTGGTTGTAATTACTGGCGAAACGACGTACTCAGATTGTTAATGTTGTGGCTTTGCTCTCTAACACACAACCGGTGTGCTGTACTAGTAACGAATTGGCATGTTCTGTTTAAGTGACAAACCTTACTAATTGGCTGTGTCGGGTGGTGGTGGGTTTACCGACATATTTTTATATTTATGCAATCTTACCCAAAAAACCTGTATTATGTAAAAATACATTTATTTTCCTCCTTTCTTTTTGGACAGTTTCAAATCTCTAACGTCTTTCAAATTGTTCTGATGTACAGTGCTACATTTCAAATTACTGTCATGTTTGCAACGGGTTGTTTAAAATATATTTAAATGGTGTAGATTCACGTTTAAACTCACTTCGAATCTGCATTCATCATTTTCTTCTTTAGCAGTCCGTAACCACAATTGGTACATCGATGCATGACCCATTTGATTATGGTTTGTTGGTCTTAATTTATCAATTAAAATGTTATTGAGTGTGCCAAATCCTAAAGAGTGGCGTTTGAGTCGACGTTATTTATTTTATATTCACATGTGAAACGCCTGTGCACATGAATGTAATCCAGTTACACACTCTCCTACTTGTTCATCAACTCTCTTCGTGGTGTAGATTTGATGGCTTGTATAGCAACCATAAACAAACACAACAAGTCCGGGTGACTCATGATCCATGATTCACGATGCCAGTGGGCCAGGTTTCACTCTCAACTCTCTACCTGTGTGGCATGAATAAAACGCACCTGTAAATTTGACCTGAAATGATTGCACAACAATTGCCCCGCCTTCATGCGATGTTTATCCTCCACTGTTTATCTGGCTTTGACCTGAATTATATAAAAGTGCGGCTCTGCAACTGCTGTAGAGTCACATTTGTAAAAACGCATTTTACAATATGAACAGCGCATTGAAAACGCGTACTATTTTATGTATTGTTTAACAAGTGTGTTTACAAATCCACACTGAGAAACACGATGATTGACGAGGGGAGTAAATTATTTTTTAGATAGTGTATGTAAATAGAGCTACTGTAGGTAAGTAGTTTTCAGTTTTAAAGGCATAGTTTAACAAGACAACACTTGCCACCATCCTTCAAACCCATTGGTGAAAAAAAGCAAAGTTTATGTTTACATTATAACACAATGTTTACATTATATAGAATATAATGTTTACATTATATATAATATATAATATAATGTTTATGCAAGAGCCGGGGACTTATGAGACCCCGGGGTCCCGCCATAAGGTTCATATGAATGGTTACCTAATAACTTTTGAAACACGGTAATCGCTGTGAAGTGCAGTTTCCAATTCTTATTGTTCACTCAATCTCTCTGGCCTTTCTATGCAATATGAAGAAGGGTCATTGCCCGAAACGTCGCTTATCGGATTTTTTTTCCCTTTTTCAAGGCCCCAGTGCTACTGATGCATGAATTTGTTTGGTATTTGAAATGATACGAAGGCTCAGCAAGTGATTCCTTGCAGACATAAACAGAAGCGATACGCGCCACCCCAGCCACCCATGTCGCGAATCAATCGATTATCGCGATTGAGGGCTCGTGAATAAATTCTAGATTCAACGCCTTGTTTTAAAACGTGAACACAGCCGGCTCTAGTGACTGGAGTGGGTGGGTGTTGGACAATGTGAAACAATGACACGCAACGTATACAAATCTAAAACATAAATTCTTACGCACGCGATCCGGTGTGCATATCGCGATCTTCAGGATGAATGATCACGTCCGAATCAATGCGTCGTCGTTGCTCCCCTAGCATGCGCTCTGCGTAACCCGCTCGTGTTGTTGTTGTTGTTTGCGGCAGAGTTTAGGACCTTCGTGGCCAAGAGCCGCAGCTCCCGAGGCAAAGGAGTGATGGCACGCTTCAAGGTGCCGGACTTGCTGAAGCATCTCATGGAACGATACGGGGCTCCGGATATTCACGATCTGGGCATCCGTATCACCAGCATACCTCTGGGCATTTCCCTACGTGCCGTGCCTGCGTGTACGAGCGTGTGTGTGTGTGTACGTGTGTATGCATTGCGTCGCTTGTTGACTGCGAATTGTATTATTATTGGATGCCTCAAGTTATACTCTTTGGTTCTTTCGGTAAAGTCACGTAGGTATAAAATAAAATAAATCACGACGTTTCGGGTGCGACACAAGCGTCCGTCATCAGGTGATAAAGCCTTGGTGTGCTACTGAGGCAGACTGTTTTAAATGGTTTGAAATGTGTGTAGCCCATGGGTCATAAAGAAGTGTCCAGGGCTAGTGATGTTAACGTGAGAAATTAGCGTGTAACTGTCAGGTAGGAAAGCGGCCTCCTCCTCGATTTTACGTGACTTTACCGAAAGAACCAAAGAGTGTGGATTCCTGCAGTCGAGAAAGCTTCAAATCAAGATTGCCTCAAGTATGTATTGTTGTTGCCCTTGAGGGGGTTTACTTTCTGAATTAAATGCGTTCTGGAATTGCTGACACACAGCCACAACGTACGTGTCGCTGTGTTCACACCTGAGAGTGACACTGCATCAGCCTTTTACCAATATTCCCCCGCCCCTGCGTTTGCCTTACACGGCCACAATGCTGAGCTATCCTCAGTTGCTCAGGCACACAAGTTTCACACCTGTCTCCCTGTCAAGTGAATGTGGTGTATCCTTTTGTCATGCAGTCTGAGACAGACTTCCAACACGACTTCAGTTTTGGGAGTGCAGTGCTGCGACAAGAGCACTGAAGTAACTGCTCGTGTAAGTACATCATGTTAATATATATCGTATTGAAGGCTGAGGCCTATTTCACTGTACCGTTCCTTACAGAAATATTCTTTCCCGAGTCTTTGTGCATTTGTCGCTTGTTTCAGAGGTTCGCGATTCGATCCCAGGAGTCGCCCTAGTTAATATTGCGGGTGTATTATCCAAAACTGCATTTCTATATGCTTCACAAATAATGTAAAAAAAAATCCCGTGTTGTTATTAATGAATGAGGAGGACATGTGTGCCGGCGTCAGAATCAAAATTTGCAAATCTAAACAAGTACTCAGAAATTACTGGATTGGGTAAAACCACAAGTATATATGTTGAACTTCTTTCGCACTGTACGTAGCCAACTGTGCTAATCGGAGGTGTGGAGGGCAACAAACTGAACACAAAAAGCAGTTCTAAAGAAATTGTTTTCAATCTAGATTTAAAAGTGCATAGCTCCAATGGCTTCCTAATATCGGAAGGAAGAGCATTCCAGTTGGCCGCAGAAGCCCATCTGAAAGCGAGTGATGGGGTAACTGTCTTTGTTCGATGGCTTGCCAAAAGCCACTGCTGCTAGGATGATCCACCAATCCCATCTCTCGATTGCAATCGTGCATTAGCAGCACACCTTGCATTCGCTGTTGAACCACTCGTCCATCACGTGATCCATCATCGCAACTACAGCACTGCCCTGCACCTGTGGCCGCCACAGTTGCTAACATTGTGTTGTTTGTTTAGGTGATCGGCAAGGCCCAGAAAGGCGAGCGGGAGGCGATGGACCGTGGGCTGGCTCGCATTGAGTGTGACATCAAGCAGGAGGTGGAGGGCCGGCCACACAAGATCAAGAAATACCTGTTGGAGTCGTTCCCCTTGCCAGGGACGAGCGCCGATCTTCGCCGACAGTTCACGACACAGCCGGCGACCGAGATGGTGCTGCAGGTCTTCCAGAACGCCGATGACATCTTTGTGAATAAGCTGAAGAAGGTGGGGGCCATGGCGTCTGGACTTAATGCAACAAAATTACCGTGCGAGAAAGTTCATGCATTTGCGTACATTTGTCAAAGATTTTCCATAATACATTTGTCCTCGGAATTATTTAATGAGTGATAATCGCCATACGTTTCAAGTCTGTGGATACTTCCACCATTATCAAAAAACTTTCTCTACCACTGAATTAACTCTCCTCTATAATATTTAGGGCCATCGCTTTCACAAAATTCAGTCACACGTTGAGACAAAAGTAAGGGGGGCATTGAAATTGGTCGGACATCTATGCATGTGTCACCCTCTATTTGTCCCAACAGTGTGATATGGCTGCAAGTGGTTTGGGTCCTTTATTGTTTCCACCAACAGTGTGTGCAGGACTTCCTGGGGCAGGTGAAAGGGGACACGCTGGCCGGGAAGCTGTTTCAGTTGGCTCTGTGCTGTGGCTCCCTCGAGACTCCTCGCGACCTCGTGGTCAAGGAGAAACCGGCCGCGTTTCTCGGCAACATCAGCACTCCCGACACCAGACCGCCGCTTCTTCCGGGGAGTAAGGAGACAAATTTTCACATACAGTAGACTCTCGATTATCCGCGCTAATTACGGGGAAGATGGCTGCGGATGATAAAAAATCTCGGATGATCCAAAGATATCTATTTTCTGTGGATCTCTATGCCACAAACTAACGATCAACCGATCGATGCACGTGGTCGGTGATAAAACTTTCCTGCTCCCGAGCAGAAGACTCGGCCCTCTAAGTGGATAGCAGAGCCACGCCAATCACCATCAATCAAACTCCACCCACTGTTGTAAAGATATGCAACTACTGTACTGTCGAAGTGATCACGTAGATTTCGGATTCATGGGCGCACATATTTGCTCGATATAAGCACGTGACTTGTAACAAACATTTCCAAGAATTACAATGTATAACTATTTTTAGATTATTAATTTGGGCCTAAGGGAAAATCCATGAGTTATTAATAAGTAAAAATCTCATGTGCGTGGTTAATCCGCAAATCAGATAAACCGCACACGGATAATCAAGAGTCTACTGGATTGCACGCGCGCTGAATTGTCGTAGCTTCTCTAAACACCTTATTTCACATCTCGTCTCGATTATTACTAATGCATTAGTAAGAGTTTGGCATATCACGACGCATCAGTTTGTCAAATTTACGTCGAGATGACCCGGGTGGCTGAGAGAGATTATTAGCATTGAACTGGAAACGCTGAGATCCTGGGTTCGAATCTGGGTAACCACCTGTGATTAAACTTGCTTTTGTCAAGTGCAGCCAGTTGATGGTCTCAGCTCGGTCATTAATGACTGTCAAAAAAACCCAAGACATACTAAATAAATGGCTATGCACTTAATTTGACCAAGTCCAATATCGGCTCAACAGAGTGGGTGGGAATGTGCTTCCCTTTACTCTGTGGACCAGAGGTCACTAGAAGCAATGTCAGAGGTAGCTTTGTGATGTTCTCTTCTGCGGGCCATTCTCCAATAGGACGGGTTCCGCTGCTCCGTGAGAGATCCGAGTGGATACTCCGTCTCATTACACGATATCGAAAGCACAATCTGAATAAAATGTAGTTTCTTGTATTGTACATAGGGGGTCAGACCACGGAGGACCTTCAGAATGCTGAGTGTGATCTTGAAATTAATCCTGGACTGGTTCGGGGGATAGTTGAACAATTCGAATATTGGGGCGATATCGTCTTGCATACGGGTGCGAGAAGTCTGCCAGTGGTTTTTTTAGTCCATCTAGATTTTTGGGTTAGATCATGTAAACATGCACTCAATAATACGCTTTAATATGCACTATTTATGTGACCTAACCCAAAAATCTCTATTATGGGTAATATTGGTCGCGAAGGCCTTCGTGTTAAACTTGTTTTTTGAGTCATCTGGAGAGTGATGATGAAACTTATCGGGAGGCCGTAGATGAGACGTGGGGGGTGGGAGGGCAGAGAGAGAGTTGCAGTTGTTGAGCCTATTGGAGCGAGTTACAGCATCGTTGTCCTCTCCTGCAATGGCATTGCTTGTCTCCTTCGCAGAGGCGGTAGCCAAGCATCTGGTCCGTCTGCTGAGCCACGCAAGTAAGATGGCAGAGCCCCTGTGCCTACCCGCGCTGTCACGCGTGGAGAAGCAGCTTGCCGAGCTTTTGACTCGCGCAACCTCCCCAGCCTGGGCCTCGGCTCCTTCTTGGACATCCTCCATCGCAACGCACAGGTGCGTACGTGGCGTGCGTGAGCCCACCCGCCTCCAGCTGGTAAGAGGCAGTACAGCAAGTAGGTGTACGACACTGCCCGTGCAAAGTTTGAGTGTACTTATCGCCTCCGAGTGGCGCTCAATGTTAAGTTTGTTTCCAAAATTGTGCGCGGTAATATTAGTTTATTATTACCAACTTAAAACTCATTTGTCGATAACTCAAATACGTTTAAGCGTTATTCAATCACTGCCAATGCAGAGCACAACAAAGTGTCACGTAAGATGCATGGGTTTTCTCTTGTCACTCTTAAAAAATATCTGTGAATTTGGCAAACATCCCAAAGGTAGATATTGAAAATCACCGTTAAAATTGAGTGTACAGCGGTGACATTCAGATAAAATATATGATAACACTATATATGCAAAGTGGACGGGTGGCTCAGAGATCAAAGCGGTGCGTTGGCAATAATGAGATTCTGGGCTTGAATCTGGATTTTGACTGCTTGGGTTGAAACCGAGGTCTCAAGTCTTATCAAGTCGATCGTCCGAGCCCCGTCACCAGCGACTGCACAAAATTACAGTCTCATTAAACTTGGGTTTTGCACTTCATTTTCCTAATTCCATCTCTGAGAATAACAATTTCAGCTTGACTCTCGTGCGCCGCACATTCTCATAACACAGCTAATGTGAAAGTGTTGGCTCCTATTGTGTACAAGATAAAAGGCCACCCACCGCATTTTATGACACAGGGCCTGCACGGCTATGCGAGATTTACGAATGGATGATTTATTTGTCTCTTGACATTACGCCGATAGCGCATTTGGAAAACTAAAATTGAGAACGAATTTTGTGTTAATTTGCAAACTTAAATCTGTAATATTTAATCAGTTTTTGTGCACTGCATTGTGAGATGCAGCTCCATGCGTATCGTTTAGCTTTAAGCCGGTGTTTGCCTTGCGGTCGCCTCGGTGTCAACCAACTGATGTTGACGGATTTGTTGTGTCTGTGGTAGCTGTTGGAGGAGACTGGGGTTGTGATCTCCGTCCTGGGTGGATCTGGAGCCAGAGAGAGGAGCCGGAGAGCGGCAGCCCTCTCCCCGCGAGCGAGGAGTCGAGTAGCGGCTGCTCTCACTCGAGCGAGGAGTCCGGAGCCCGCAGCCCTCTCGAGATCAGCCCTCCCCCGGGTGGGGAGCCGGGGGCCCGCGTCCCCCACAACTGACAACCTGTGTACCAACTGGCTGAGCGAGAGTTTGTGTGTATTTGAGCGTAATCGTGCCAGTGTTTAGCTGTACCAGGGAGTTTGATGCAGCAGAGTGTTTCGGTGTAGCAGGGTGTCCGGATTGTGCCGGCACACTATCCTTCTATCCGTAATGTCGTAGGGTGAGGTCCATTAAAAGTTTACTCGGATCCCAACCTGTCAAAGCGCCTAATCATGGAACGTGGTTCTCAACATCGTCCTCACCCATGCTACGTACCTTTGAGACGTCCTGCTTTTACAAATGTTGATGAACTGGAGGGCAGAGGTCTGGAGGACCCCACATGGAGTCTGGTTTCTCACACCCGAGCCTCCTGTGACATTTCTGGAGGCTTCTCTGGGATCTTTGTCCCATTTATTGAGTGCGTATTTGGCTTACTTCTGGCTTCGTCCCAAGACGTCATCCAGTTGGGAAATACCCGAAGGTTGTGGGAGTCGCCCCGTGCTTCAGTTTATTTCCAACCCTCGCAATGGCCGGATGCTCACCAGCCGGAAGTCTTTTGCTGCATACACCACGACCGAGGTGTTGAGAGCAGCCATCTCGTGGCTGGTCGGCAATGGAGATGGTATTGTCGATTTGGGGAGCGTGAGTCTGTGGCGTTGGTGGTGCTGCTGTCACGGAGGCGACACGAGTTTAGGAAATTCAGTTTTGTGGGTTTCCTGTAGCGAGCACTGAAAGATCCTCCCTTCCTCTTTCTCCACCCTTGTCTCTACTGTCTCCATGTCCCCGTTCAACTCTTTCTACACCGCTTTCCTTGAATGTGCAGCTGCCTTTACGGCCTCCCCTCTCCCCTTCTCTCCACCTCCAACCCATCTCCGTCGTAATCTCCTCCCCTTTGTTCAGGCTCTTCCCTCTCTTCCTCAGTCTATGGATGGGGTTATTGTTTATCGGGCTCTTATACAAAAAATGGAGCTTATTTTAGCCTTTGAATAGGATTTTCTGTTTTCTTTCGGTAGCATGTTGCGTACATAGGGAAGATCGAGCCACGCCACCGGTTCCCATTATCAAAATTTTTGTCAACTTGTCTCCCTCGGTAGAAATGCCTTTCCTTCTCCAGCAAGCAATTGTCTTCTCTCTCTCCTCCGGTATTTCTTCCGATGCGCTTTCTTAATCTCGCTTGCTGTGTGTATCGGCTCTATCATTCAACAAGGGCAAATAAAAAAAAATGCTTTTTTTTCCTCCACTGCTTTACCACTATACCTCCTGAGTGGGTACTCGGAGTTTCATCTAATGTACTATTTGATGAGTCGCTTCCACACAGCAGAAAGGCGGTAGCTATCCGAACTGTAAATTTTTCTTCCAATTTCGATAGATTCTCGAATTATTCTTGGGCAGTAGTAGCTAGTTTTGCACAGAATTTCAACATTAAAATCAACTGAGTGTCCTTGTTGGCACGTGTGTTCTGCTACTGCTGAACATGGGTGCCAACAAATAATGCATTATTTAAATGCATGCCTATAAAGGGCAGCATACTTCAATAGGGATTACCATTGGTACGGCTATTTTAATACACAATAGACAGGAAGGACAAGATCAAAGGGCTCTCATAATGCACATGCATAATGTACGTTGACTCGGTAATCTCCCCCCCCCCCCCCACTTTGCGCGAGAGTGCCACAAATCTGGCTGTCGCCTAATGAAGCTAGTTGTAATTACTGGCAAAACGTCGTACTCCGATTGTAAATGTTGTGGCTTGGCTCTCCAAAGTACCAGTGACGAATTGGCTTGTTCTGTTTCCGTGACAACCCTACTAGTTGGCTGTGTCGAGTGGTGGCGGGTTTTAACGACACGTTTATATATGTATGCGATCTAATCCAAAAAAACACCTCTATGGATGATATTGGGCGCGAAAGCCTACATGTTAAACCAAAATTTAAAATATATACAAAATAACAATAATTTCTAGTTTTCCTCATTCACATCGTGATTCGTATGAAAAGACATGAGATGATTGAGACATGTTAAATCATAAAGTATTTATTAATATATATATACAGATAGCCCTCGACTGCAATGTCCTTGTCCACGTGCAAACAGAGTTAGGATAGCAGCCTCCTTTAAAAGTCAGAGTAGATTTATACGCTGTAGAAGACAGTTGACGAATCCTCGTTGCTTGATTCCTCCTCGGATCCCTTCAGCAGTGAGTCGTCACCAGTCTTCTCTGCCTGCTCATTCTCCATGTGGCACCGCTGGGGTGGGTGCAATACGCCAGGAGACTCCTTATGCAGCGAGCAGCGAAGCAGGCCCATCTCTGCCTGCTCATCCTCAACGTGGAATTGAGGCGATGGCGGTGAGCTGGGGGCATCGGTGAGGAGGGTGTTACGGAGACGGCCCAGCTCTGCCTGCTGCAGAATCGTCTGTACGACGAAGCGCTCGCGGCGCATGCAGGCGCGCACATGGGATGGCGTGTCCGGGATGATGTATGCAATGCAGGCCTTCGTGAGTAACACCACGTGCTGCACACGTCCACACACAGGTAAAGGATTTTCAGTTTCAGGATTTGCATGTAAAGGGTGCTTACTAAATATAATATGGCAGCATCTTAAAGTGCTTTACATCTCAGGTCAACTATTCCGGGGACCTGAAGCCTAGGGATATTATATTGTTACGTCGTTTTTCCCAATTAAATTAAGTCATTTGAGTAATTTTTGAACATTTGGCAAATTATACCGAGGCACTTTTTGAATTACTTAATGGGTTTTTTACGTTCACTATGCAGCAGGCAACATTTATGATGTGCAGTTAATGCACCCACAGTATTCACCTGGGCAGCCGCAAATTACCGCAACAATCAGCAAACACTTACACTCGGCCATGTCACCACTACAAAGATTCCCTGTGTAGCCTTTCACAGACTGAGACAAGTGCATCTATGAAGGGTGGCACAGTGCCTGCGGGGGTGGTGTGCACCTTTATCTCGCCAGTGATGATTTTCACACACTTCATCAAGTACTCATTTTAAGACAGAATCAACTTAAGGAAAGCTCAACACTGGTTCTAATATTTTCCACTGTTGTTGGCTGTGGCCAGAAATAGTACTCCGGTCACACAGGATTGGTAGCGCAGTTCACGAACAACTACGCAGCCGCTCCCCTTCCCACACGCACACATGCTTACGTGTGACAAATGTCATAAACAACATGGATCGTCTGCTGCATGATGACAGAGCGTATTGTATTACCACTATTATTTGTGATCTCAGAAATACTGTGCAATTGTGAGGTGTAATAGCATTACTGCCATTATCTGTAATGACCCATTGACAATGATCACGGTTTGCTCTGCTGACCTTAACAACTGCTCACAGATGAGTCTATACGATGGTGCAGTAGTGTAAGGCTTTGCACACTAGACTTGCAATCCAGAGGTCGCGGGTGTGAATTGATCTTTGATCGTGGCAGTGTAAACAATGGTGAAAGTTTTTTTTTACATTCCACTGCCTCTATCCACCTAGCAGTGTAAATGGAATACATCCAGTCAATTGGTCGGCTGAGTTTGGTGCTGTTCAGTGCGGGAACTCCCAGCTCTTCCCAAGACGTCTGACCAGTGTGGAAGAGCAGTTCAAATACATCTTAAGGGTCTCTCTTGAGCTCCCTATAGCAGGAGCCCTTTTGCCATCAGTGACATGAGCAAGTAATTGGAGGGCTGTACCTTTATCTTTCAATGGGTTTATGAATGTGTGTGTGTGCATGTTGATGTGTACCTGCATGGCAATGACGAAGGCCAGCTTTGCCGTCAGTACTTGCCAGTACTGCTTGGTGACGGAGTAGGCTTGGGGATGATCCGGCGGGTAGCGATAACCTGGATACCTACACACATACAACCACAAGCACGCATGGACTATATTGAGCAAAGTGCCTCGAAAGTAGAGTTGGCGCTAAATTGAACAAGTGGTTGTGTACAAACGGTATATGCGTTCACAGCCCTTTAAAAAATCCGCTTCTGAAAGAGGGCCTTCCCACAACGTGCAGCTTGTGGGGGCTCTATTGACCATGGTTCACGCTGGTCCGTACCAGGTTGGTGAAGGTAGGGAGTACAGATAATGGGAGAACAATATAGCACAACTATTATTTTTTCTGAACTACCCACTGCTGACAACCTAGCTCCAAAGTCGCCTACTGCACCTGCATTGTGCATGGTGTTCATCAATCTAAGCACGAACAAGGCTCAAGCCTGCTTGACTTCCGGAATCTAAGATTAGCTGTATTCGTGGTGATTTGGTCATAGTCAAGTAAGGTTATATTAAATATCGATCAATATGGTTATATTGATTATAGTTGTGTATGCCAGCAATTCAAAAACGTTACAGAAAAGGGTTGGTAGATCGCATCAATTTCCTAACTAACTGTGCTGTGAGGAGACCAGAAGATGGCTTTAGAGCAAGTGGTTTCATGTCTGTGTGGACCTTTAAGCTTCATTTCATTACCATGGGTTCTCCAGGACCTCTTATTGCATCCCACATGCATAAAACCACCTTAAACTGGAATCCCAATGCACGGTCTTCCTGAAAAGGGATCTTGAGACTCAATTAAGCAGTCGTGGATCGATAGATAAATAAATAACATTACTCTTTAGCAGGGTAACAATGAGCTATAATTTATATCAATCTATTTTTATATTTCTCTAAGTGGGACTTTGGTTGTGAAGCCATCCCAACCGTACCCACTGCTCCCCCCATCCAATTCCCCCCCCCACCCCCTTTACTGTCCCCACCCACCATGCACACTCTTCCCCCAACCCTACCACAACCCCTTACTACCCAACTAAGCCAAACCCTGTGTCCAGGGTAAGGGGCAGGGCCTAAACAGAGGTGGGGCCTAGGGGAAGTGTGGGTCGTTAAAGGAAAGTCACGGAGTGAAAAGAGGAAGAGAACGAGCCTAATCAGGAAGGGGCGGAGCCAGGAGGACGCCACACGCAGAAGGATGTCGCATCTACCTGGACAACACACCCAGAGATCAGTGCATCACATTCGCAGGGACGGCACCCCCGATAGCTGGGCATGACACTGAATGGCACAAACCTGCAGGTTGTGTGGAATGCCGGATCAAACCAGGCTGGCAGGATGTTGGGATGATTTTGCTCCTTGAAGTCACTGATCTTGAAAATTGAAAGGCTGTCTTCCGTGTACCCATGCATTGTAGGCGAACCTGTGCCATACTCTGCTGAGTATCCATAATAATACACCAGGCGTGGGATGATGTCCGTTGTGAACGCCAAGATGCATGACTGTGGAATTAGCATACGGAGGCACAGCGATAGCGGTCACTTAGCATGCAATGATTTGACCAAGGCTTCTGAACATCTTACCTTGGCAATTACATTAATTTTCACAAATACAATTTGGGGGGTTGCTGCCAGAGTGAAATGGTTACCATATAAGGACTTGCAATCTGGCAGTCGTCAGTTCAGTCTCCTGACACAACAGTTGAAGCAATGGATCATTTTCTTAAATCTCCCCCACCTCTGTCCAATTAGCAATATAAATGGGTTCATCACTGTTTTAGCGCAGGTAATTCCACATCTTACAACATGTCTGGTCATCATGGAAGAGTAGGCCAAATACCGTGTAGAGGGGTTCTCTAGAGCTACCTTTAGTTGAGGCCCTTCTGCCAGCAGTGACATGAGCAAGCAATTGCAAGGCTTTACCTTTTGCGATTTTGGGAGAGAGTGGATAGGAGCGGTGGTGCAGTGATTCGTGCACTGCACTTTGAATTCAGCACACATGCAATTGACTTCCAGCTACGACTAACATCAGTGACGAGTGATACCCGAACCACTCCTGGTCCCCCACTACACCTCTTCTCAAACCTGCCAGGACCAGAATGGTGAAGTATGGTAAAAAGAACCCACACGGCTAACATGACATGTTATGTCACTCATAAGATGGGATATTGAGCGAGAAAGCGAGCGGACAATCTGGCGACTTACATTGGTGATTACAGAGAGGGTGGCAACGATACTCAGAATGTCGGCCCAGGCTCCAATTCCTCTTGCTCGCGAAACCACAGGCCTCCTCATCTTTGTTACGAGCTTCCACGCGTCGACCCGCACTTCGATGATGTTGTTGAGCAGTGCGAGCAATGGCGCAAGTGGAAATGATGCCACGAAGAGAGTGACAAACCCGAATTGGATAACTGGGGTATATTTTGAGAATGGGTAGGGGGGCAAGGATAGGATAATGAGTGAAACAGGATATAGACATACACTCTTAATGCTGTTATGTTGTGATTACTTTAAGCAAACAAAACATGTTTTCAATGCATTGAATGTGTTTTAGTCAAAGGAGACCCCAAAATATGGTCACATTTTCGTGTCATTTGTTCACAAAATTATCGTGTCCATTACATTGGCCACTAAGATGCGATCAGCCACTACCATCTTTAATGCTCAGCTCTGGTTCACCTGGGTTTCTTTTGCACCATTTTCCACCACTAGGTGGCTATAATAACTAGATCACATCCTGTATTGAGGACTCCATTAACCGTACCACACATTTTTAGGCATATGCACTGTGGCTGAAATGCCAACAAATCACAGCAGTTAACCACAGTGGACATGATGCACAAGAGTTTTAAATAAATAGTAAGGGGGAAAAACGTCAATCCAAGCTGACCAATGTAGCTGCATTGGTTAGCAGACAAGAGGAGCAAATATGTGCTCCTATTGTTTCTAAAACTTAACTCCGTACATATGCACATATGCGCATGCTCAAAGACAATTGTGTTACAGTATATCCATAGATTGGTGCCTATGGCCAAATCACCCAGTATGCGTCAGATTTAATCAGATCCCAGAAGTTAAGGAGAGCTGAGCCTGAAAATTGGTTGGATGGGTGACCATGCAATAGTTATTGTGGAGTTGTGAGCAGCAGAGGACAGTGCAGCAAATTACATTGTTGTATTGTACATCTAAGCTCTTACATCTGTGCTCCCTGCCTTCAACAACCCGAAGTGTGGGTAATTTCCCTCCCACAACAATGTCCGACAGATACACAGGGGCCGTCCACACGTGCCAATATAATCAAATGATACCCAATTGTGGTGTTTTTTTATAATAAAGTAAAACGCGTTGACTCCGTAGTGTGATCCTCTGAGCTCATTGTACCCATCTCGAGGTATTCATCAAAGAGTCCAAGTGGGCTCTGGGGCTGTAGGTCCAAGTGTTTGCTGGAAGAAGTGTTTGGTAACTGGATAAGACCATCAATGAGAAGCCAGTTTAATCGTGGTTCGGTGACAGAAAACCCAGAGTTTCACGGTTTAACCCAACATCCGAGCAGCACCACATCAGATCTCTAGACTCCTCAGCGCAGGCATACAGATATGGTCAACATATGCGTACATTAACTAATTTGTGAAATTATGAATTACATCCAAATGAAATGTAGTGTGTGCATTACTAGGACGTACCTAAAGGTGCCAGGTTGGATTCATCCACCTTGGGGATGCTCTGCTCCACGCAGCCTCCTGCTTCCGTGCAGTCCATCCTCTTGATGTCCGAATTCTGGCTGTTGCTACTGCTGCAATTGGTGACACTGGTGGTGGTCTTCTTTCTTTTAATGGACTTAGGTCTACTTCGCTTTTCCTTCTTCTGCTGCACGGTCATCAACACTTTCATGCTCATAAAAGGATCGAGAGCAGCGTATGGTTTATTCTCACTGACTGGTGAAGCAGTTTGTTGACGTGGAACTAGGCCAAAGCATTCAAGAAATTTGGATTTCATGTCATTTATCTTAACGCCGCTATCTTTTGTCGAAGTGTAATCATGTTCAGGCTTCGGTCTGTACAAGAACTGTGCGTGAAGACTTTCATGAGTTTTCAGGATTTCAATAGGACTTAAAAATCCGCAGACTGAGCACATCTCATAGGGCGATGGTGGATTCAACACCGCATTGGCAAAACTGCCGTTATTCACCAAACCTGGTGCACCCTTTATCATATAATCCTTTTCATGGGTCTTCATGTGCCTTTTTAATTTTCCTGGCTGATTAAACCTTTGTCCACATATGCCGCACCATTGCTCACGGGTCTCCTTATGCGTTCTTACGTGGGCTTCTAGGCACCATGCCAGTTGGATTTTTTTCCCACAGACGTCACAAGAGATACGTTTTTTCGCTCGTGTAACTCTACCGGATTGAGGTGGGGTTGAGACGGGTGCTGGTGAAGTGCCATCGATGGTGAAGGCAATTCTCCCAGCACCACCATGACTTGCAGCGGAGTTGCTCTCGCACATCTGAAACAAAAGACAAAGGTCACGCGCATGACACCCGTGTCACGAGTGTACTCGCACAGGCATACTTAAGGTGACATAAGATTCATATATACTATAACTCATTATACCGGAACTCCACAATATTGCAGTTCCTATCATGTACGATTTTACCCTCTTATCCACCCAAGTAATATTTTGTTTCTAAACAACAATGACTAACTACCTCCATTTTCCTAATGTTACCCACCAAATAGGTCTTTCTGTATATACACACCAACAATATAATGATTGCACCACACGTTCACTCCACTATTCACAACACTCTGACTCGCAATCTCCATGTAAGATTGTAATATCATTTCTGTATGAGGGCCCGTCAAGAAGTTTTGGGAATGGACACTTTTTTACAAACAACTACGTAAAATAGTCTTCATTAAAAGTACAGGATAGTACTACTAATGGCACTTATAAGGGAACGTCATTATCTCTCATGCTAATTATTACAATGTTAACTAGTTACCCAGGAAAGCTTCATTGCGTTTAAGTACTGCATTTTCAGAAAGGTCCCATTGCATTGAGATGTTTGCGTGAGTGGAACCCAGAGAGACCCCACCTTGCATATTGCAAAATAACACAACTCCACACAGATGGATTCAACCCACAAGCTCAAAGCATTCCCTGTTCAACAAAGTACTCAGTGTAATGTTTAATATAATTTATTTGGTAATATACAGTATCGTAATTGTATAGTGAATCTACAGCAGTGAGGTATACAGTAGGGTTGGTAAAATAATACATAGTGTAATATTACAAGTCTAATATTATTATAATCTAACGTATAGGGTAGTGTATAGTAACGCAGTGTATAATTCAATGTTCGGGTCTGTCTATGGCAGTTTATAATAAAAAATATTATTTGGAGGCATATTATAATATTTTTTGCGACATAGAAGTGTAATGTATAATAACTTATTGTTAGTAGCTCAGCTTAGTGGAGAATATATTGAGTACATTGATTATATTGATGTATATTCTTAGTTTTTTCGGTAAAGTTACGTTGAAGAGAAACAAACAAAATAATATAATATATATAAAACAATAACAATTCTCACGACGTTTCAACTCAAACGGTCATCTTCAGGTCTTCAGGTGTGAAGATGACCGTTTGAGTTATGGTCGAAACGTCGTGAGAATTTTTATTGTTTTATATGTATTATATTATTTTGTTTGTTTCTCTTCAACGTGACTTTACCGAAAAAACTAAGAATATGAATTACTGCAGTCACGAAAGCTTTAAATCAAAATTTATATTGATGTAGTTTATATTTAGTTCTTTCACATCGGTTTATTGTATGATAGTTGGGTAGTTGCAGTTCTTTAGCGTCAATATACTAAATGCCTCTGTTGATATGTAAACTCTGACTTTAACATAGCTACTTCTGTCACCAGTTACATGCTAATTCCTCACATTAACATCATGCTAATCTCCCAGTTACATGCTAATTTCTGACTTTAACATCCTGCTAATCTATCACATTAACACAGCTACTTCAATGCTAAATTCTTCTGTTGATATGTAAACTCCTTTGTCAAGGAGCTCTGCTCCTCCCACCCAGCTTAAATACGCTGCCAAGCTTAGCAGTGTTCATTGGAGCGCTGTCTTTCCGACAGTTCTGTTTCTTCACCTGAGGAAGGCTACTTGTGTTGTGGCCAAAACGTTGTGAGAATTTTATTATGTTTTGATTTTATTATGTTATTATTTCCCTTCTACGTGACTTTACTGAAAGAACCAAGAAGATGAATCCCTGCAGTCACGAACGCTTTAAATCGAAATTTATTCAAATCAAGTTGTTTTATTTTTACCACAGTACTTTATGGAATCCTCAAGAATTAATGCATTTTTATAAGTATTAAACTATACTTGAAGATGTGTGAGAATGTAATTCTGCAGATGCAAGCACAGGCAAACTCGTATCTGCATATGCAAGTTTCTGGGCCTCCTCACTTCACCAAACCCGCATTGACCGGCATGGTGAAGTATGGTTAAACAACTCCCACGAACGACATGGTGTGGGGGAGGCCTCTATCAAAACGCTGGATCGACAAAGGGCTGATACATGTCACGACATTGTACGTTAAGACCGTTCTCTCGTCAGCACAAGCCGTCTATGTGGACAATAGAGGGCACGACACACGTGTACACGATGTTTGTGTGCGTATATTCAGCGTGTGTATCACGTAATAATTATATAAGGTCGCGATTATGCTCAAAACGAACCAAATGTATAACATCACGAATAACTTTGGAGGTCTCCAGAGCCTGACCAATATTTGAAGTAGACACTGACCCTTGTCACGAGTTCTTATGAACTATAAACTAAACTATAAACTATTTATATTTACCAGGTAAGGCCCACTGAGCTATATAACTCTTATCAGAAGCAACCTGGACACAAATGATAGCTCAACAAAAGTGGCTTATCATGTGGACATTTATAACAGCCAAGTACTCTGAACTCACGTTTCTAAATGTGGAGGGGAAAACCAAAGGACCAGGAGAAGAATCTACGTGACCACAGGGGAAAAAAATAAACAAATACAGAGCAGGCGTCAGGGTCTGGATGGAACCTCCACGCTGCTGTAGGCCTGGCGAGGTAGTTAACATCTCGACACCGCGGCGCCCCTTATTAAAAGCTTAGCCATGTCTAGCAAGGTTATTGACTCATTTCACTCGACTCACGGCACCACAAGTAATGTATTAAACAAATAAAACTTATAAAGTAGAGAGGCGCTACTTACATTTAACAATGTTGTTGTTAACTTTAAAAGGAGCGCGCTTCTCTCTGGCTTGCAGTCCGGTGATCGCGGTCTCCTTTGCGATTGGTCAGCGCAGGCGTCACCCAGGGTGACACTCCACGTCCCCTTTGTTATTGCACGCCCCCACGTAGGCTCGAGACTCCTCCTCCCACTTCCTGGATAAGCCACGCCTGTCGTGGCTGTGCCCCGCCCACTGTCGTGCAAGCCACGCCCCCGCAGATTCGGCCAAGCTCACCCCACGGTGAAAGCCCCACATCCACAATCGGAATCTTTATTTACAGGCAGTCCTCGACTTACGAACGCCCAAATTACAAACAGCCGCCCTTCAGAACCAACTGGCATGAAATATAAATTATTTTATATCGCCTGAAAACGCGAACTCGCGCTTGTGAGTGAGTGCGCGTGAGTGTGAGGAGAGGGCACAGGTGGTGCATCAGCCAGTCATCTCAGTCATCTCAGTCAGTCGACCAGTGGCACCCTTGGGTCTGCCCCGTGACCTCATGCCAGCGGGCATTTGACACTTGACGTAGCCTCAAGGTGCACATGGCCTGGCACAAGCGTCGTGGTGACGTCACCGACACTTAGTGGCGAATGGCGGTTGTTGTTGTTGTTGTGAGACAGTGAGAGAGTGTGAGGTCGACTCAGCCTCAGATGAGTTCCTGGTGCGGTGTGGAGTGAACATCGCTACTGGGGGAGACAAAGGCGACCGTGGAGGCGAATCCTCCAGGTGCTCACCGACACACTCACCATGCAACTCACCAACATCACCAACCCAATCACCTCTCAAATCACACCTGGCAGCATCTGCACGCCACGTTGGTGGCCGGCAGGTGGCAGCATCTACACGCCGTATTCTTGGTTATGTCGGTAATGTCACGTCGATAGAAAATACAAATAATTAAATAAAATTGAAAATAATAAAAGCTTTTATTATTATTTTCAAAATAATAAAAGCTTTTATTACTTTCAATTTATCATTTGTATTTTTAAATTTAAAATAATAATTTTTTTTTTTTAATTAAATTCGATTATTTTATTTTCAAATCTACGTGACTTTACCGAAAGAACCGAGAATATTTTTCGATTTAAAGCTTTCGTGACTGCAAGGATTCATCTTCTTTGGTTCTTTCGGTAAAGTCACGTAGAATGAGAATCAAATAATAAATTGATAAAATAAAATAACAATAAATTCTCACGACGTTTCAGCCACAACACAAGCGCCTTCAGCAGGTGAAGGGACGAGACTGTCTGGAGAACAGCGCTGGAGCGAACAAAGCCAAGCTCAGATCGCGACCTTTAAGCTGTGTGAGAAGAAACAGAGCGCCTTGACAAAGGAATTATCATAGAATTTAGCATTGAAATAGCTGAGTGATTAGCTTGTGACTGGTCACAGAAATGGCTATGTTAAAGTCAAAGCCTACACATCTGAGCTATTAACAGTAACTGGGTATACACTACACTAAATAATGAATACTATATACAACATGGAGTATAACAGCGCCTCGCAGCTGTCTCTCTACCCCTCCTCTGTTCCGACCATGGATGAACTCGTCTGTCTGAACGGGGCTCGTAGCTGTCCGTGGTGCTAAAGTTAACGGTAAGAATCCACCAATTTTTTCGCCATATAGCATTGTGATATATAACGACTTATTGTGTGGTAGCTTAGCTGATTGGAGAATATATAGAGTTTATTGATAACATTGAGGTAATTTATATTTTAGTTTTTATTGGTTTATTATGTAGTATTCATTATGTAGTGTAGTGTATACCCAGTTACGGTGAATAGCTCAGATGTGTAGGCTTTGACTTTAACATAGCCATTTCTGTGACCAGTCACAAGCTAATCACTCAGTTATTTCAATGCTAAATTCTCCTAGTTATTTCAATGCTAAATTCTCCTGTTTGATTTGTACTAGGTGCCTCTGTGAATGTGTATGCTTTGACTTTAACATAGCTATTTCTGTGACCAGTCACAAGCTAATCACTCAGCTATTTCAATGCTAAATTCTATGATAATTCCTTTGTCAAGGGGTGCCTCTGTGGATGTGTATGCTTTGACTTTAACATAGCCATTTCTGTGACCAGTCACAAGCTAATCACTCAGCTATTTCAATGCTAAATTCTATGATAATTCCTTTGTCAAGGTGCTCTGTTTCTTCTCACACAGCTTAAAGGTCGCGATCTGAGCTTGGCTTTGTTCGCTCCAGCGCTGTCCTCCAGACAGTCTCGTCCCTTCACCTGATGAAGGCCGCTTGTGTTGTGGCCGAAACGTCGTGATAATTTTATTGTGTCATTTTATTTTATCAATTTATTATTTTATTCTCATTCTACGTAACTTTACCGAAAGAACCAAGATTATGGCGTGTAGATGCTGCCATCTGCTGGCCACCAACGTGGCGTGTAGATTCTGCCAATTGAAAAATGAAAATAATAAATTGAAAATAATAAGCAAAATTCCAGATTCATATTCTTGGTTCTTTCGGTAAAGTCATGTAGATTTAAAAATAATCAAATAAATTTAAAACAAAATAAATCGGAAATAATAAAAGCTTTTATTATTTTCAATTTATGACTTTTATTTGTAATTTTTTAATTGGCAGAATCTACACGCCACCTTGGTGGCCGGCAGATGGCAGCATCTACACGCCGTATTCTTGGTTCTTTCGGTAAAGTCACGTAGATTTGAAAATGAAAATGTAAGAATTAAATGAAAAATCATGAATTGTTATTATTAAATTTTGATTTAAAGCTTTCGTGACTGCAGGGATTTATATTATTGGTTCTTTCAGTAAAGTCACGTAGAAGGGAAACAATAAAATAATAAAAATATTTTAAAAAATATTGTTAAAAATTTTACTTTTCTTTTATTATTTATATTTTCTATCTACGTGACTTTACCCAAAGAACCAAGAAAATGGCGTGTAGATTCTGCCAATTTAAAAATACAAAAAAATAAATGGAAAATAATAAAAGCTTTTATTATTGTCAATTTATTATTTTAAAATCCAAATTTTGTTTCATTTTTTTATCTCTGTGACTTTACCGAAAGAACCAAGAATATGAATGTGGGTTTTTTGCTTTAATTATTTTCAATTTCACACTTTTTATTTGATTTGATTTTTTTCTATCAACGTGACTTTACCGATAGAACCAAGAATATGGCGTGTAGATGCTGCCAATTTAAAAATTAGAATAGATTGAAAATAATAATAAAAAATCCAGATTCATATTCTTGGTTCTTTCGGTAAAGCCATGTAGGTTGAAAATAAAAATAATAAAATTAAATAAAAAAAATACAAAAAATAAATGGAAAATAATGAAAGCTTTTATTATTTTCAATTTATTTTAATTTTTTTAAATTGGCAGAATCTACACGCCATATTCTTGGTTCTTTTGGTAAAGTAACGTAGATTTGAAAATGAAAATAATAGAATTAAATGAAAAAATACTAAATCATGAATTGTTAGTTTTTTACTTTTCTTTATTATTTATATTTTACCCAAAGAACCAAGAATATGGCGTGTAGATGCTGCCACCTGCCAACGTTGGTGGCCACCAGATGGCAGCATCTACACGCCAGATTATTGCTTCCTTCGGTAAAGTTATAATAAAATTAAAATAATAAATTGAAAATAATAAAAGCTTTTATTATTTTCAATTTATTATAAAATAATAAATGCTTTTATTATTTTCAATTTATTATTTGTATTTTATTTTTTTATATTTTAAAATTTCAAGTAATAAATTGAAAATAATAAAAGCTTTTATTAGTTTCAATATATAATTTATATTTTTCAATTGAATTGAATTATTTTTATTTTCAAATCTACGTGACTTTACCTGAAGAACCAAGAATATGGCGTGTAGATTCTGCCAATTTAAAAAATTAAACAATAAATTTAAAATAATAAAAGCTTTTATTAGTTTCAATATATAATTTATATTTTTGAATTAAATTGAATTATTTTTATTTCAAATCTACGTTACTTTACCTGAAGAACCAAGAATATGGCGTGTAGATTCTGCCAATTAAAAAAATTAAATAATAAATTGAAAATAATAAAAGCTTTCATTATTTAAAATTTATTTTTTGTATTTTTAATTTAAAAAAATAAATTTTATGTTATTATTTTAGTTTTATTTCTATCTACGTGACTTTACCGAAGCAACCAAGAATATGAATCTGGGTTTTTGCTTATTATTTTCAATTTCTTATTTTTATTAGTAACTTTTTAATTTGGCAGAATCTACACGCCACGTTGGTGGCCGGCAGGTGGCAGCAAAATAAAAATAATAAAATAATAAATTGGAAATAATCAAAGCTTTTATTATTTTAAATTTATTATTTGTATTTCTTTTCATAACAAATTGAAATTTTATTATAATAAAAGCTTTAAGTATAGCTTTTATTATAATATTAATAAAATATTACAATCAAAGTTTTTATTATAATAAAAGCTTTTATTATTTTAGGATTCTCCTCCACGGCGGCCTTTGTCTCCCCCAGTAGCGATGTTTACGACACACCGCACCAGGTACTCATCTGAGGCTGAGTCGACCTCACACTCTCTTACTGTCTCAAAACAACCGCAATTCGCCACTAAGTGGTGGTGACGTCACCACGACGCTTGTGCCAGGCCATGTGCACCTTGAGGCCACGTGAAGTGTCGATCGCCGGCTGGCAAGAGGTCACGGGGCAGACCCAGGTGCCAATGGTCGACTGACTGACATGACTGAGATGACTGGCTGATGCACCACCTGTGCCCCCTACTGTGCCAACTTGCTGAGCTTTAGCCACCCGACGCTCCGCTCGTTTTTCTGAGCGTCGCTCCTCCGCCCTCCGTTGTTGTTGGAGGGCGACTGCCTCCAACTGCCCAGTAGCGTCCTTCACAAGCCTCCTCCACAGAGGCTGATCTTGACACCGCTGGTACCAGTCATCGGCAAGTCCACTCAGCTCCACATCCTCCTGTACCACATCACTCCATCTCTTCTCAAGTCCGTGCCACGCCCGTTTAGCTCCATCAATCCGGCCGAACAAAAGCTGTTTGGGCATGCGGTGATTGGGCATGCGGGCTACATGCCCAGCCAACACAGCCTTGCCTGCTGGAGGAGCTCGCCGATGGGACTTTGTCCAGATCTTTCGAGAATTTGTGAGCTCCTCACACAATCCAGCCTGGTTAAACCTAGGATTGATCGTAGGCAGGCCAGCCTAAATGTTTCTAACCGGTGAAGATGCTGCATTAGGGGGGTCCACGTTTCGCAAGCGTAGAGGGAGGGAATGACTGTGGCCGAGAAGACCCAAAGCTTCATGCGGAGCGACAGACCAGGTAGCTTCCACACGTTACACAACCGATTAAAAGATAATGCCGCTCGACTAATTCGGAGTGAGACCTCTGTTGTTAAACCGGAGCCGATCATGAGCACACTGCCCAGGTATGGGAAACTCTCCACTCTCTTCCCAACTGCCCCATCACCAATTGGGAGTTGTGGGGGTGGAGTGCCCGATGGCACAAAATACCCAGGCAGGTGCTTCGTTTTGGTGGGGCTGATGGTAAGGCCCCACCTCTTAGTGGCACACTCCAGTTTCAGCAGCAGCGCCTCCAACTCTTCCTCTGAATGAGCAGCAATTACCAGGTCGTCGGCATACATAATGTGGTTGACCAATAGGGAGCCATCCCTTGACCGCACCCGGGCATCGATCAGCCTCCCATTATATCTGTACCAGACGTAAATTGCTCTGGTACAGCTACTGAAGGCTTCACGAACTATGTGGTCGAAATAGATGTTAAATGTTGGAGCCAGAGGACATCCCTGTCGCAGGGAATGGCTCTGACTCCCGGCTACGTAGTTTTACCCGGGCCTGCTCACCATCATGAAGGTCCTTAATGAGTGTGAGCAGAGGGTCAGGGACTCTGAAAGCACGAAGAAAAACCCAGAGCCCAGGCCTACTGATGGTATCATAGGCCTTGACCAGGTCAATAAAGCAGAGATGTAGGTCTTGTTGGAATTCCCTCCACCTCTGCTGTAGCAGACGGACAGAAAATATGACATCTGTGCAGGACCGCCCTTTCCTGAAACCGCATTGGGGCTCCGCAAGCCTCTGCTCAGCGTACCTAGCAAGGCGATGTTGAATAATCCTTGCCAGGACCTTTCCCGGCACACTGAGTGAGATGCCCCTGTAGTTGTTACAGTCTGTGCGGTCCCCCTTCATAAAGAGGGGGACCACCAGGGCATCCTTCCAATCCTGCAGAACCCATCCAGTGGCCCAGACTGTTGTTATGATGTCATGTAGGTCAGTCTACGCACAAACGCAACCCTCCCTCAGCATTTCGCTTGGGAGATCATCTCTGCTCGGTGCCTTTCCTGGTCTCAGACTCTGGATCGCCCTCAGTACTTCCTCAATGGATGGTACCTCAGCCAGCCACTCACAGGGGGTGACTTCCTCCTCTAATATTTGAGGCACCGCATCCTCAGCAGGGTCATCCCCACTTTGTCCCATGATGTTTTCCAGGCTGAGGGATTCCCCCTCCCCCAGGACCTCACAGAAATGCTCAGCAAATCTGCAAACCTGTCCCTGGGGTCGGAGATTGGATCACCCTTCGTTCCCCTAATGGTGGTGTAGTGGGTATAAATTGACGAATAAACTTCTGATGAGGCAACACGATATTTATTGTCTTCCTTACAAGTCTCTAACACAAAGGGTATATCGGTCCCTTTACCCGATACCTGGGGAGGTATGGCCTCCGGATTATGCGGGCCCTATCACTAGGTACCCCGTTACCCTTCGTGCTCCGGCTGGGACCCTAGGAGAGGCTATTTGACCTGACCGTACCCGGTCCGTGGGTCCTGACCACTGGCCTCACTGAGCTCCAGCCCTTAGAAGGACAACGCAGCTTGGGGTCCAGAGTCCTATCTTCAGCCCAGGTCTTCGTTCGTCAGCTTGCAGATGACTGAGCCAGACCTCTGAGAGGTCCGGCTTATGGTTCGTGGCTTGCTCCGCCCTAGCCACGCTTCCCTTCTAGAACGTTCTGGAAGGTGACATCATCCCCCGGTTCCCTCCTCCCGGGGCCCCGGGGAGTGTGTCCCAGGATCCGTTTGCTAGGGTTTGTCGTTGGCCCCTTTTTGGGCCATGGACATTAGCCCTGGCGTGATAGCGCTTCCGCCCCCTATTGACGATAAGGGGAAGCTACCAGCCCACAGAGTGGTGAGTGACGATTACCCCTACAATGGTAATAGGTGTGGCACTGTAGGTTACTTTTTTGATGGAGTTAAATAGGGATTTGTGATCGCGGGCAATTGAGGCAGACTCCATCTCCTCAGCAACCCGCGACCACCACCCATCCTTGCAGCGCCTCACGGCTCTCCGATCCTCCGAGCGAAGGCTGCGGTAAGCCTCCTCATTCTCTGACGTGGGATGCTGTAGACGATTAGAGTGGGCCTGTCGCTTTTTCTCAAACATCCTGAACACCTCCTCTGTCAGCCAGGGTCTCTGGGGAGGTCTGGACCGCGTACACAAAGCAGCCATTGCAGCTGCATGAGTCACAGACCTAAACCTCGCCCATTTACCCTCGACATCAGGAGGAGTGGGGGACGATGCTGTCTCACTCACACTCACTCACAGCGCGAGGCCGACTCATTACATCTCGCGGAGGATCGCGCTGCGGAACAAAAAAAGTTCCGCGGTTTCAGTTTGCAAGCGCGAGTTCGCGTTTTAAGGCGATGGGGGCCGTCCATAAATGACGTCACACACCTGGGGAGGGGGGTCAGACATTTGTGACGAGGGGGGGGGGTTTGAGAAATGTGACGTCACGTCAAAATGCGCAACTTTAAATATAGACAACATGTTCTATTTAGTTAAATAAAACTTTTTAATAAATGTTTTCTCCTACAACATCAGAGTGCAGCGCCACATTAAATACAATGACAATAGTTTAAAGCGATTTGGAACATGTTTTATTTTCAAAATGAAAATATGGTTGGGGGGGGGGGGCAGAGCTTTGTGACGTCATACTTGAGGGGGGGGGGTCTGACTTTTTGTGACGCCGTGTGACGAGGGGGGGGGGGGTCAAAAATCGCGTGGCGTCATTTATGGTCGTGATATATTATTTTTTATTTTATTTTTCCTACCTACGTGACTTTACCGAAAGAACCAAAGAGTACTTAGTTGGGTGGATAAGGAGTGAAATAGTAGATGATAGGATCTGCACTATTGAGGAGTTCTGTTATAATGAATCTGTTGTAATGAATCTTACGTCACCTTAAGTATGCCTTTGTGAGTGCACTCATGACACGGGTGTCATGCGCGTGACCTTTGTCTTTTGTTTCAGATGTGCGAGAGCAACTCCGCTGCGAGTCATGGTGGTGCTGGAAGAATTGCCTTTACCATCGATGGCACTTCACCAGCACCCGTCTCGACCCCACCTCAATCCGGTAGAGTTACAAGAGCGAAAAAACTCATCTCTTGTGACGTCTGTGGGAAAAAATTCCAACTGGCGTGGTGCCTAGAAGCCCACGTAAGAACGCACAAGGAGACCCGTGAGCAATGGTGCGGCTTATGTGGACGAAGCTTTGATCAGCCATGAAAATTCAAAAGGCATATGAAGACCCACAAAAAGGATTACATGATAAAGGGTGCAGCAGGCTTGGTGAACAACGGCAGTTTTGCCAATGCGGCGTTGAATCCGATAGTCACTAGAATCCGATAGAGTCACTAGAGTGAGAAAACGAATCTCTTGCGACGTCTGCAGGAAAACATTCCAACTGGCATGGTGCCTAGAGTCCCACATGAGAATGCACAAGACCGGTGGTCAAAGCTGCAACATCTGCGATCAAAGCTTTGATCAGCCCTACAAACTCAGAAGGCATATGGAGACCCACGGAAAGAACTCAAGGGGCGCACGTGGCATGGTGAATGACGGCAATTTTGTCAATGCGGTGGTGAAGGTGTGTCAGAGCTACTCGGCTGCGAGTCATGGTGCTGGAAGAATTGCCTTTGCCATGGATGGCACCAGCAACAGCAGCAGCAGCTTGTCGAGTCCTGGTGGTGAGGAGGCAGAGTTGCAGACAATGCCACCTTCTGCAAAGGGCGCACCTGCGTGCAACGAAGTTATTGCTATCACAGCGACCGCGCATGGAACGAAGGCGCCTGCTGGGAAACGCCACGCCTGACCAGCGCCCGTCTCGACTCCACCTCACTCCCATAGTCACTAGAGTGAGAAAACAAATGTCTTGCCAAGTCTGTGGGAAAGCATTCCAACTGCCATCATGCCTAGAGTCCCACATGAGAACGGACAAAGAGACCCCTGACCAATGGCATCTGCGGTCGAAACTTTGATCAGCCAGGCAAATTCAGAAGGCATATGGAAACCTACGAAAAGGACTATTGGGTATTTATTTGCTGTTCTATTACTGAAGCTATCAACAGAAGGTGTGTACCGGATTAATTGCACTTGTGGCAAATTCTATGTAGGGCAAACAGGATGAATGATCAGCACGAGACTAAAAGAACACCACAGAAATATGAAATGCTCACAAATACAACTGTCAGCAGTAGCAGAACACGCGTGCCCACAAAGACACTCAATTGATTTTGATAATGGTGAAGTTCTGTGCAAAATTAGTTACTACTGGCCAAGACTAATTACAGAATCTATCGAAATAAAAATAAATAAAAATAATTGTAATCGTTTGGATAGCTACCGACTTAGTTTCTGCATGGAAGAGAATCATCAAATTACCGTTTGTACGGCTATTTTAGTACACACAATGGACACTAAGTACAAGATCAATGGGCTAGGATAATGTGCATGTATAATGTACGTTGATTCATTAATCCCCCCCCTACTTTGCGCTCAAAGAGCGCACAAGTGTTGTCATCACATCTACGCCTCTATACAAGGAATGAAACAGGTGGACTTCTCCCAAATCTTGCTGTTGCCTGATGAAGCTAGTTGTAATTACTGAAACGTCGTACTCCGATGGTAAATGTGGTGGCTTGGCTCTCCAACACACCACACAACGGTGTGCTGTACTAGTGATGAATTGGCATGTTCTGTTTACGTGACAACCCTTACTAGTTGGCTGTCGGGTGGTGGCGGGTTTAACGACACATTTATATTGTAATAGGTTTTTACCCTTTTATATGGCACCAAAACTGACACCTTTATACAAGGGATCATGTTTGCAATAACCACAAGACAAGCAATCAAAATGCAAACAAAAAGAGACAACTCTGATAGTAATATACATTGTCCTTGAAGTTGATTGGTCCACACCCGAGACGGCTTTTCTTAGAGCCTAGTCTCCACTGGTGTTGGACCAGATGATGCAAACATGATCCCTTGTATAAAGGTGTCAGTTTTGGTGCCAGATAAAACGGTAAAAACCTATTACTATATCTTGCTACTGGCAAAGGAGGTCTCATAATGACACATTTACATATTTACGCGATCCAACCCATAAAACCTGTATTATGGATATTTGTCGCGAAAGCCTACGTGTTAAACTGCCATGTATTTTTACGTCTATTGCTGTATTTTCTTACGTGCAATATATTTAATAAACCATCCTAATTTATTATATTTTTGTTTGTAGTTATATCATTGTTGCGCGTGCGGTGTGGTCAGTGGATATTGTTCAGTGGATCAAACCGAGACAAATATTTTTGCAGCAGCTGTAGCTGCACATTGCAACAGCGCATTCCGAATGGTGTAGAACGCATCGCCCATAATCTGTATCTGTGTGCAAACACCAGGTATGGTTGGTAAGAAACACGTTTGGTTTTAAATGAATAGAACTCGAGCTTCAGCCATATTGTTCATTATAGACCCCACCTTTGTAAGCATTAATCACGCAAACCTTGCGCCTGATTCATTTGAGTCGCTGTGCTCATGAGCAACAGGGCATTTGTGGCAAGGTGTTAATGTACCACAGATTAGCACGGTTGGATACGCACACTGCGAAAAAAGTTCAACACATATTCTTTGGGTCTTCCCGTAAAGTCACGTAGATAGAACAATAAAATAATAAAAATAAAGTGAATAAAAAAGTAAAATATATCACGACGTTTCGATCACAACACAAGCAATCGTCATCAGGAGAAAAATGAAGACGATTGCTTGTGTTGCGATCGAAACGTCGTGATAATTTTATTATTATTTCGTATTCACTTTATTTTTATTAGTTTATTGTTCTATCTACGTGACTTTACCGAAAGACCCAAAAAATATGAATTCCTGCAGTCACGAAAGCTTCAAGTCAAGATTCAAGTTCAACACACATTCATACATTTTGGAAAGCAAGTATCCTTGCACGTACAATGCACTGGACCGCATGTTCGTGTTAAGTGAGTCAGGGGCTTTGTCACTGCCTACCCCATGATATAAATAATCTCAGAGAATTCAATTGCAAGTGTGCAATCTCCCTTCCGGTGGACATCGAGGATGAGTCATACCCTGGCTTGCCAGGAGGCAGTGGAACACAACTGTGGAATCTGTTCCATCTGCACGGGATAGAACGTTGCCCCCTTGCTCACATTCGTTCGTTTTCTGCGAGTGTACTGGTTTCCCCCCACATGTAAACACTCAGTAAGTGGCTGCAAATATCGGAATGTAAAGAGAATCGCAGATCTTGGGCGATTGTTGGGAGTGCCGGCTCACCGCCTGGCTGCTGTCTCCCCGCTCGTCTGTGGGAGACATATAGAGGTACTGAATTAGATTTATATTCTCTACATAAGATGATTCCTATCTACACAAAGCACTCACCGCGTGGAGTACAGCAAGTGAAATTCCACGAAATAAAAAAGAAACGTACATGACCATAACAGAAGCCAATGGGTACAGCTGTGCATACACGTACACACATATACACGATTCCTACTGATGGTTGGAACGATTCACCACTGCCGGAGAGTCAAGGAATTGTCATGATTCAGGATCATGAATGCAAACTGTCCCCGTTCTCAAACCTGAGTACGATTTAAAAGGTCAATGAACGCCTTTGTCGGAAGCAATTACTTCCCCATGTCACTGCGATGGGCAGATTCATGCCGTTGAGTCGGCTTACACATTGTCAGTAGACCCCCCATACACAAGCGTACGCATTTGGGTTAACCCCTCCTCCCCCCTCCATGCATACATACTAAAATTCATACTAACAGCTACACCACCACTACCCACACGAGACGAGCACGTGACTCGGTGTAAATGGAGCCAGAGCGCGAATAAACGTGCCGATGCCTCAAGTACAGTTGCCACCATTTCCACGACAGAGAAAACCCAGGCACATTTCTCAGCGAGCCCAGGTCTATTGTTAAAACTGTGCTGTTCACGGTGATAAAATTCAACCACAGCTATACCCGGGGTACCAGATCTTGGCCCAAATCAATTCCTGCTGCCACCCGAACACTGTCCGGGGGTCAAACGCGGACAGGTGGCAGCCCCAGTCGCGAGGCCACATCTGTGCCGACTCACGGTAAACGTGTGCAGGGCCAGCAGGAAGAGCCCCGGGATTTTGGAGCGCAGCCACTGGTTCCACGCGCTGTCTCGGTCCACGTCCTCGCGTGACGACGACACTTCAAAATCACCTGACCGGAAGGAGGGGGGTGGGAAGGAGAGTAAGAAGGTACGAAGGGGGACCTTCTAACTCTTTCACAGCGACGTGTTCTTCACGTGCGTCACCCTGCAGCCAACCTCTCTGCTCTCGTGTGTGAACGTGGGTCAGTTTGGTTTAATCGTTCAGAATGAATGGGGCATGACCCTGGCCCTTGTGCAATTTATTATTTTCCATGAGATAATACCAAACACATCATTCATGTGTGTGTGTGTGTGTGGCCTGCAAGCAAAACCTACATGCTCTCGAGTCATATATCGGGAGCAGTCACAGGTGGGAAAGCATTGCCGAATTCCTAGAAAGGCTCAGCTCTCTCCAACTTATGTTGAAAGCGTTTATGCATTAATTCTGCCCGTACCTCTTTGTGCCTGTGTAGTGGGCAGGCAAGTGTGGTGGAGCAGCAGGTCCAGCACACGGGGTGTCCAGCAGAGGAGAGGAACTCCCCGTGGCCGTGGCCGGGGAAGCAGAGGTCGGCGGCGCTGGGAGCGGCGTCAGTTGCGCGGCGTCTGTGGGAGAAGGCACAGGCCTCTGCTGAAGATTATCATCCGCAGACACATCACACGGCTTGCCGGACACGTCACACACTCGGCCCTGTGATTGTGGAGGTGAGACAGGTTCGCGCGTGCCAACGAATGGCTTGTCGCTGGACAAACATCGACGGCAACATCGGGAGAACGCGGCACGAACTCGTGCAGAGTTTCTGGCACCGTATGAATTTACACTCCTTGTAGGTATGTACGTTGAACCTCTTTCGCGCCGTACGTCAGCCAGCCGTGCTAATCGGAGGTGCAGATGGATGCAAATGAAGGACGTGGAGCAGAGGTTTCAAAATGAAAAAAAATTGATACAGAAATTACACAAGTCCAGGGGACGTCACCAAGGCCGTGTTATCCCAGACTCTGACAATGACAAAAAATGGCTTCATAACTATCATTGTCAGGTGGCACACTTGCATCTTCAGTCTTCAGTCGGCGTCAGTAATTTAAGAATGCACGCATGATGCATGACACCAACTAAAATGGCATCGATGCTGACTAATCACATCCTCTCCAAGATGTAGAACTCAAGAGACGAGGATAGCCTCTTCCAAACAGGACTACCCTTGACAATTGAGTTGTCGCCTGGGTAAAAATAAAATGAACTAGGAGATTTCAACTTGGAAATCCAAACCATCGCACCAACAGTAATGGACGGAATCCTATATGAGGCGCACACTGCAGGAGCTTCAGGTGGACTCTGGTACCTGCTTTAACGTCTGTGTGAGAAGCATCTTCTCCCACTGAAATTCAAACAAAGTTGACAGTTAGACAGGACATGTTTTAAAACATCCGCAGTAAAATTCAAGTACGTATACCATTAAAGCAAACTATTTTTTATTTACCAGGTAAGGCCCATTGAGAGCTATATAGCTCTTTTTCAGAAGCGACCTGGCCACAAATTATAGCTTAACGAAGTGGCTTATCACGTGGAAATTTATAGCAGCCAAATACTATAAACGCATTACTTACAAATAGCTCACAAAGTGGTTATCCTCCCACTACCCTTGGGTTACCTCCTGTCCCGGTCCAGCCGAGACAGTCTGTGAATTGGCATCTGTGTTTGGGTGGCATGAATTAATTTGTACCGAGATCTGGTGTCGGTACTGTGCTGAACTTTACTACTGCATGGTTGTTGACAGACCTAGACCAACTGAAACATACAGTGAGGGAAACAAGTATTTGATCCCCTGCTGATTTTGTACGTTTGCCCACTGACAAAGAAATTATCAGTCTATAATTTTAATGGTAGGTTTATTTGAACAGTGAGAGACAGAATAACAACAAAAAAAATCCAGAAAAACGCATGTCAAATTTTTTTATAAATTGATTTGCATTTTAATGAGGGAAATAAGTATTTGACCCCTTCTCAATTATAAAGATTTCTGGCTCCCAGGTGTCTTTTATACAGGTAACGAGCTGAGATTAGGAGCCCACTCTTAAAGGGAGTGCTCCTAATCTCAGCTTGTTACCTGTATAAAAGACACCTGTCCACAGAAGCAATCAATCAATCAGATACCAAACTCTCCACCATGGCCAAGACCAAAGAGCTCTCCAAGGATGTCAGGGACAAGATTGTAGACTTACACAAGGCTGGAATGGGCTACAGGACCATTGCCAAGCAGCTTGGCGAGAAGGTGACAACAGTTGGTGCGATTATTCACAAATGGAAGAAACACAAAAGAACTGTCAATCTCCCTCGGCCTGAAGCTCCATGCAAGATCTCACCTCGTGGAGTTGCAATGATCATGAGGACGGTGAGGAATCAGCCCAGAACTAAACGGGAGGATCTTGTCAATGATCTCAAGGCAGCTGGGACAATAGTCACCAAGAAAACAATTGGTAACACACTACGCCGTGAAGGACTGAAATCCTGCAGCGCCCGCAAGGTCCCTCTGCTCAAGAAAGCACATATACATGCCCATCTGAAGTTTGCCAATGAACATCTGAATGATTCAGAGGACAACTGGGTGAAAGTGTTGTGGTCAGATGAGACCAAAATGGAGCTCTTTGGCATCAACTCAACTCGCCGTGTTTGGAGGAGGAGGAGGAATGCTGCCTATGACCCCAATAACACCATCCCCACCGTCAAACATGGAGGTGGAAACATTATGCTTTGGGGGTGTTTTTCTGCTAAGGGGACAGGACAACATCACCGCATCAAAGGGACGATGGACGGGGCCATGTACCGTCAAATCTTGGGTGAGAACCTCCTTCCCTCAGCCAGGGCATTGAAAATGGGTCGTGGATGGGTATTCCAGTATGACAATGACCCAAAACACATGGCCAAGGCAACAAAGGAGTGGCTCAAGAAGAAGCACATTAAGGTCCTGGAGTGGCCTAGCCAGTCTCCAGACCTTAATCCCATAGAACATCTGTGGAGGGAGCTGAAGGTTCAAGTTGCCAAACGTCAGCCTCGAAACCTTAATGACTTGGAGAAGATCTGCAAAGGGGAGGGTGACAAAATCCCTCCTGAGATGTGTGCAAACCTGGTGGCCAACTACAAGAAACGTCTGACCTCTGTGATTGCCAACAAGGGTTTTGCCAACAAGTACTAAATTTAGATTTAAAGCTTTCGTGACTGCAGTAATTCATATTCTTAGTTCTTTCGGTAAAGTCACGTTGAAGGGAAACAATAAAATAATAAAATATATATTTTGTATTGTTTTATATATATTTTATTGTTTCCCTTCAACGTGACTTTACCGAAAGAACTAAAATTATAACAAGTACTAAGTCATCTTTTGCAGAGGGGTCAAATACTTATTTCCCTCATTAAAATGCAAATCAATTTAGAAAATTTTTGACATGCGTTCTTCTGGATTTTCTTGTTATTCTGTCTCTCACTGTTCAAATAAACCTACCATTAAAATTATAGACTGATCATTTATTTGTCAGTGGGCAAACGTACAAAATCAGCAGGGGATCAAATACTTTTTTCCCTCACTGTAGGTCTGGGTTTGATCTCCATAGTGGAAAAGGTGGCAACCCGAAAACTAACCCAAGCCCTTCCACATTTAACGATAAACACTTTCAAACCGAGTTCGCTCGGAAATGACCCCACTAAACTGCACAAATGTAAACGTTTGACTTCAGTGGTTCCTCCGCCGCGTGCGAACGATGAAGTGCACGGCCTCTCGTGATGATGACCTCACACCCGCATGGCTGCACGAAAGGCGGTGCTGACGAGCATGAGGCAGGTGGAAGAGGCAAAACGAGGAGGCAAGATTGGAGTGCTGTAGTCGGTGGGGTATAGTGGGGCCTATTTCCGAATGATTGATTTATGTAGAAATGAAATTGGTCATGAGTCCGTTACTTTGTAAACGTTAGCATGTATCTACTTTAATACCAAGTCTGCAGGGGTGGGAAAGATGAGGTCTGTTCATTCTGGTGGGCAAAGTGAATTTAGACACTCCAAGTTAAGTCTGGTGGCATACGGATGAAATGCACCTTACTAATGTAAATAATAATGATTATTAATCCTTCTTCTTCTTCACTCCCACGGTGTTTCCAACCAGGGTTAGGCAATGTAATGATCTGACGTGCTGTACACTTGTACAGTGTTACTGAATTATTGTATCATTATGAATTCAGTGCCCCTTCTGCGACCTTTCCCTAGATCCCCCTCTGGTGTATAACCTGGCCTGCTGACGTCAGGGCCGTAAGCCTCACATCCCTTTCCCTGCCAGCAGCAAGCGCTATGCTGTTACATTACGATTCTATGCCACTACACAGGGACACCCCTACTTACGAACATTCGACTTACGAACTTTCAGAGATATGATCAAACCTGTCCGTATGTCCAGTTTCCTGTTCGGACCGAGAGTCGCAAGTTCATGGTGGCATCTACATCTGCAGAACGTGAAGAACCAGAGGCAACTGTCAAAGCCATTCCCCGTGTTTAGTGTACAAGCCGTAAAACGTGTTTGAAATCGACGGGAGTAAAGTTGGACTCACGAACAAATCGACTTACGAACAGACCTCTGGAACCGAACTCGTTTGTACGTACAAGAGTCTGTATATGGTGGTCACTCTGAACAACACAGACCCAGCCTCCTTTTTACTATTTTTGGTCCATTAGGACATTACCAGATGCATCTTTCTGTGATAACGACCACACAATACACATTAGACGAGTCACAACAGGTCACGTTTAATAGTCTAAACTTGTCTGGAGTAAGTCGCATACGGTAGACATTTCTGCACATTTGCAGAATTACATGTCTATGATAAGGGAACCATGTGTATTGCATTACACAGGGGTGCTTGATCATGTGTGGATGCAGATTCCCGCAGCAATACAGGGAATAGGTTGTTTGCAGCGCCACTGATTAATCAGAATCTTTTTTATATCCTGGAGGAATCCGATGAGCTATGAAGATCTTTTTCACATATGTCCAGTAGGGGCGGGTCAGCGAGCTATTTCCAAAACCGATGAGAGGCAAGATGGAGAAAATGTAAGCAAATTGCTAAAAATACAAAGTACATACATTCCTGCCAATTTGTCAACAAATGCAAGCTTGGGCAAGGTAGAAACACAACAACCACAGCTCCAGACCACGACAAGACTCCACAAAGTCCCTCAATTGCATTGCATTAAAATTGAACGTTTAATGAGCGATATTTGAAATAGCGTTACCAAATGACAATATTCCCTTCGAATACCTGATTAATGAATGAGGCTAAGACGCTTGCAGTAATGTTCAAATATGCATCACAAGCCATTCAGAAGTGGTAGGCCTCACGTGACCACAGGGTACCACAGTGGCAATATGTTAACTACCTCGCCTGGTACGCAGGAGGCCATGGATTCAATCCGGACCCTGTCGCCTGCTGTATATTTTGAGGTTGCATGTCTCTCTCACTACATTTAGAATAAACATCACGCGTTTAGAGTATTTGGCCTCTATACATTTCCACGGGATAAGCCACTTCGTTGAAGATAACATTTGTGATAGCCAGGTTGCTTCTGAAAAATAGCTCCATAGCTCAGTGGGGCCTCAAACTGGTAAAATAAAAAATATTGTTCATATTCTTGGTTCTTTCGGTAAAGTCACGTAGAAGGGAAACAATAAAATAATAAAAATATAAAACAATACAATTCTCACGACGTTTCGACTGCAACACAAGCAATCATCATCACCTGATGATCATTGCCTTCAACAGCCCCCTGAGCAGCATGGTGAGGTATGGCCATACAACCCCCTTGATTAACACGGCATGGGGTAGGGAGATCTTCAAGCATGATTACATTTACAAAGGGAAATAAGTGTTTAACAAAAATGAGTACATGAAATCTTTGAGTAAACCGCCATGAACCAATTCAACAAGACGCAATCTCACCGACACACCACGAGTTTCACTGACAACCACTGTCTTTTTTGCAGGCAAACATCTTGGTCAAAGGCCACATCAGTGGCAATATTAGGCTCACGGATTTTGGCCTAAGCATCAGCGAGACCTGCCCAAGTGAGTGATCTAGCTGTCCTGTGAATGTGTGTACGTGTGTAGCAGCATGTGTGTGTGCGTGTCACAGTGTTTGTGGGGAGCGGTGGTGTTAACGGTTAGCACGCTGCGCTACAAGCCTGTTTAAGCTATATGGGGGGGGGTCTTTGTCTTCGTGCTGTGGTGGCGTGTTGGTTAGCACCGCTTAAACAAAGTGTGGTAGTGACACTGATACCCTTCAAACGTTACATTTCGTCAATCATTTGGCCAGGATTTCAACTCTCAACCTCCCAGGTTTGAGGAGGGTAGTTGTCAAACAGTAACCAGTAAACCGCTAACAATTTTCATAATCGATTGCTGGTATTGAAAGTCTGGAGCCAGTAGACAATCCCATTGGAATTTTCGTCGCGGATGGCTGATTTACGTGTGATTTACATGTGATTTACGATTGCAAATGTACAGATCTCATGGCAGCCCTAGGTACCTTTGTCCTCATTCCTCACTTAACCTTTTCCCGTTCCGAGACGTCTGCACGTTACAGGGTGGTGGTAGGCGTCCCTGGTTCATCACTGAATCTTGAAACGCGCAAAGCGGCTCGGCGTTAATTTTATTCAGAGAGGCGTCGCAGCGCCGTTGCTTTTAAAGAAGTTGTTACTCACCGCAGAGAACTCTCGCGACACGACAGCTGCACTCTATGATAGCTGGCACCAGTGTAATGAAAATAATTTACATTTCTAAGTGCTACCCAGCTGATACACGCATTTACGTGGGCGATCTTTGTCATTGTGCGTATTTTGAGTGCCATACGTGACTGCGTGTGCATACCCTCATCTATTCTGCACTTCACAAGTACAGATGAATAATGTGCAAGTGCCACCTTGTTTGGTCACCTGTCTGTCCGTGTGCTGCTAGGAGCTTGGTGTCTTGGCTCGATATGATACATGGCCCCCGAAATGTACTTTGGGCTCCCGGTCACATGCAGCGCGGACATGTGGTCACTCGGATGTGTGGTGGCCGAGATGCTCCTCGGGAACCTGCTCTTCAAGACAAGCTCGGAAGACCACATCGGCTATCTCATCCAGGTATCTGACGCGTAGGAAAACACCATTGCATATATATCCAGTTGGTTATAAGGTCCTGCTGTTGAGCTACAAGGCTGTCAGTGGGTTAGCCCCACAATTCTTACAGGAGCTGATCCACTCATGTACACCAATGAGGTCCTTGAGATCTTCTGATCAGTTTTCTGAGGTCAAGTCTCAATTCCTGGGGGCGATCGGGCTTTTTGCCAGTGCAGCTCCAAGACTATGGAACGCGTTGGCCTCTGAAAACAAGACAGAATTTTTAAAGCTATTTAAATCTCGCCATGAAAACTCACCTCGGTAAAATGGCCTATTCCCCATAGTTTTGGTCGTCTCATTTCCTCGTTTTGGTCGTCTCATTTCCCTGCTTTCCATACACGGGGCGCATTGGGATCATCGGATTAAATGCGCCTTACAAATATTAATTATTATAATATATACATACTGATGAATTCTATAATTTTTATTGTAACAAACCTCGAGCCCGATACGGCACCACCAAACCGGGCGTCATATTTCCCATGGGACCGTTCCAACTGCGCCATATAAAGGAGGAGGGAGGGTTTAATTCGAATTTGAACCAACGATGGAGTCCACGATAAACAACAGCAGCAGCAGCAGCAGGGGGTTGGTTATGACTGATGGCGCACGACGATCCACCAGCGTACAGACCCGCTGTGCGATGGCTCATGCGACAAAGCTGGTTACGTGCAGGGCTGTCGTCATCCTCTGGGCCTTTCACTGGTCAAAAAATGTCGCTCAGCTACCGGTACACGGGAGAGGAGTGGACGTGTTCACTGCGTGATCACGCACCATTTGCATGAGTAAAGAAGTAAAGAGAGATTTCGGGATCATCGGTAATACCAGATAATCAGAGCGTCAGGCTGATGTCCTTCGGAATGATTACTATTGTTATGATTATTGTGGTTTGTTGTTAATCCCCGAGGCTTTCAGAGCCTGTGTTGGAGAGCAACGAAGCCGCACGTAGTAACCACGTCATCAATTAAAGACCAAATATGTATGCTTCGCCTGATGATAGAGATAAATATCTGCAAACAGTATGTACAAGAGCAGGCAAAGTTCATTGTACATCGACGTTTCAATGAGACAAAGAGCAGCGTATGTACGCTCTGTTCACTCGAGCGACGGACCTCATCCAACTCATCCCTCTTGTGATCTTGGTTTCAGATGTTGGGGCTCCCACCCAAAGCCATGATTGACGCCTCGACCCACAACATTATCTCCTTTGGTGAGTGGACAGGGGGGGTGGTGAGGTGGTGGTGTTGGAGTTCGTAGCTGTTGCTGCTGCTGCTGCTGTCACTGCCCGGAGAGTCGTGGCCGTGCAGCCGCGTGTCTCGTGCTCTGTGCTTGAATAGAAAGGCATGGAAACTGCTTCGCATAATTTAAAAATGAACTGTGCTTTATTTGGGTTTAAAAGTCACAACGGTCTTGGCAACGTACTCGTCAGTACGTGTTGAATTAGTGTGACAGTAAGGAGTCTTATGAAAAAAATACTTTAAAAGGAACGGTTATGTTTAGGTAGCAGAGTATATTTGGAAAACCTTATAGGGATTTGCAATCCAACAGAGGACGTGTGTATTAATTACATGGAATTCTGGCCATCACATTTTTAATAAAGATGAGTGGCCGTTTTTTTTATTTCAGCATGACTTAGCACAATTTTTAAAAAATTGTGTGGCAGATGCGACGGTATCCTAAATCAGCATAGAACAGTTCTACCATAGTACAAAACAACCACAGAGAACAACCCTCCACACAAACTGTGGGTCCTTGATTGAGAAATAGATTATGCTTAAAAGCACGCTTGTACAACAAATTACCATCCTCTCCAAGTGATGCAAATAATAATATAATACTAAAATAAACATCAAAGTGTCTCCTTGCTCAAACAAGTATCAGGAGGATCTCGTCTCCTCCAGTGGCCCAGAGTTGAGAGTGGGAATTTCACTTTCACACTTAGGAGCCATCCTTTCCACACGACTACTGCAAACGTCTCACAAACGGTTACAAATTTTATCGACCCTGGAGGGATGACAGGCTGTAGTCGACCGCCAACATGGAATCATATTTGCAAACATCGCAATTGGAGGGTTAAGGACCGCCCCCGCATTGTACTGATCGCCACAACTAATTCAGTGTATCTCTCTTTTTCTCTCTCCGATAAACAGACAAAAAGAATCGCCCTGTCGTCAACGGGAAACGGATCGTCCCGTGCTCCGTGTCTTTGAAGGCGGTTCTGGGAACCCGCAATCAAAATTTCATCAATTTTCTCCGCGAGTGCCTTCAGTAAGAGACTTGTTACGATTGTCTACATTTCACCTCGTACAAATAATTAAATATAAATCACTTTGCGTCTACCATCAACATTACTGGAAACGATCTTAGACCTCACGTGTCGTTTGGGCTAGGACTGCAAAGTTTTGTGTCACACCGGGGCATCGTTTCTTCATCTCGTCGCTTTTTAAAATAAATATCGTTTCTGACAAAAGTGTTGAGGATAGAATTGCGCATTTCACCCCAGACCACGATTCAATGAAGCGATTTTAGAATGCAACAGGCACCTGACTCCCTCCGTTTGCCTCCTTGGCAGGTGGGATCCCCATTGTCGCCTCACACCCACGGAGGCCCTCAACCACCCATTATTGTGGGGCGGCAGGGCCGTGCCACCGCAAGCCAACTTCCCGCCTTGCCCAGCCATGGACACGGAGCCGGTGGCGGCCTGCAGCCTCTCGGCAGTCTCCCGTCTCAGCCAGGGAGATTGCCAAGTCCCTACTGCAAGGAGGCAGACTTCGGAGTCCACTTGGTCAAATCAGAATACTGCAGGCTCAGTTTCTGGGAGCGAGTGGGCTTCAAACTCGGATTTGGGAATGGAGTCGGAGTGGGGAGTGGAGTCGGCAGGTGACTGTGCGGTAACACGCCTGTCTGAAAAACTCTTCGATCAACGTGACAGCACCAATGACGTCATCGTTGAAGAGGAAATGGAGCCGATGGTGGCCTGCAGCCTCTCGGCAATCCCCTGTCTCTGTGAGGGAGATTGCCAAGTCACTGCTGCAAGCGAGCAGACTCCGGAGTCCACTTAGTCAAATCAGAATACTGCAGGCTCAGTTTCTGTGAGCGAGTGGGCTTCAAACTCTGATTGGGGAATGGAGTCGGAGCGGAGAGTGGAGTCGGCAGGTGACTGTGTGGTAACACGCCTGTCTGAAAAATTTCCCAATCAAAGTGGTGGCACCAATGACGTCATCGCAGAGGAGGAGATGGAGTCGGCCACGAGACAAGAGTGAGTTCCCACGCAGAAGTGCACCTTGAGAAAAATGTGTATTGGGGAGGTCATTCAGACAATGTGTCTCCTGATATAAATTAGCATATAGCAAACACCATCGATCATCATAAATTAGTTACTTTAGTAAATTACACATTCCTATAGCAAGGGCAAGTCTATTTATATTACAACCACTGTTGATTCCCACAATGTGGTATTCACGATTGAGAGGAAGTAAAAAATATTGAGGACACATGAGATTTGGGTTCTGTATCAGATGAGACAAGTTCTGTATTGTAAGAACGGGGAATCTGTTTCATGAGGAGTTGTGAAATGAGGATTCTGTAATGGCATTCACCTCTTTAGTTCATCTCACTTGAAGATGTAAATATCCCAGGGCTCCAAAGGATGTAATATCTTATCCCTAACCTCATCTCCACCAATCTGCAGCTAAATGCATTCCTAGTAAAAATATATATCTTAATTATAAATATATGAATTGCACTGCATCCCACTTGGAGGTGCTGCGGTTAGAGCACTCCATGATCACTGTACGCTTGTGAGTTCAAAATCCAGGTCAAGAAGGTTAACAGCTTATTTATCAACCTGAGCTATAGTCAAATAATGAATCCCATTTTGTGGGAAGTCAACAGCGGTGATCCTATTATACACCACCATTGGCTCCTGTTATAGGAATGTAGCATTCCGCTACTGGCCATAGTGAGAGATGTGTGGCATCCTCCTACCTCGCATTTGAGCGGCCGGACACATATGAGGTGCACTGCAGCAACCAGTGTAAGCACAGCCGAGAATGCACGATGGGGCAGACGGTGGCATAATGAATACGCGCATGTCTGTACGTTGAAATAATTTTGAACGCGTACGTAGCCGATCGTGCTAACCGTAGCCGATCGTGCTAACGATGGCGCGTGCGTCCATTTGCCAGGCGGGGCCCTGCTCTCCAACCAGGCAACAACAACAACGAGGATGATGATGATGATGATGCCGTCGACAAGATTGGGCCAAAGGCGTCACGCGGGCCTGGACGGAGATTCTCCCGCCTGAGGCGGAATATTCGGGGGATTCTGCGATTAATTCGGGAGCACTGTTTCTGTTACCGTGACGATACCGCTGAATAAATCTTGTCATGCGGCTGGGCCCTCCCTGCCCTGTGTACATATTTTTCAATGTTACTGTCGTTTTTGTCTCACTTCTTTCTGGTCCAATGACTCCAAGAATCACGGTTTAAACTGAAGATCCCAGTGGTCCTCAAAAATATTTACGGGGACTCCTTCGCTTACAAACATTCAACTTAGAAAGTCTCAGAGATACGAAGAAACCTGTCCATATGTCCAGTTGCCTGTTTGTACCGAGATTCATAAGTTCAACCGCCACGCAATAGATGGTGGTGGTGGCATCTACATCTACACAACGTGAAGAACCAGTGGCGTCTACGTCTACAGGAGATTATACAACTCTTAAAGCCATTCCTTGTGTTTAGTGTACACGCCGTACAACATGTTTGGAATCGACAGGAGTAAAGTTGGACTTACGAACAGACTTCTGGAACCTAACTCGTCCGTAAGTAGAAGAGTCCCTGTATATGGTGGTCACTCTGAACAACGCAGACCCAGCCTCCTTTTTACGATGTTTGGTCCATTAGGACGTTACCAGACGCATCTTTCTGTGCTAACGACCACGCGATACACATTAGACGAGTCACAACAGGTCACGTTTAATACTCTAAACTTGTCTGGAGTAATTCGCATATGGCAGATATTTCTGGAAATTTGCAGAATTACATGTCTATGGGAAAGGAACCATGTGTATGGAATTACAAAGGGGTGCTTAGTCGTGTGTGGATGCAGGTTGTTGGCAGTGCCACTGATTAATTAGAATTTTTTTTTTCATCCTGGAGGAATCCAATGAGCTATGAAGCTCTTTTCACATATGTCCAGTAGGGGCGGGTCAGCGAGGTATGTTCAAAAACGATATGAGAGGCAAGACGGAGAAAATGTAAGCATGTTGCTAAAAATACAAAGTACATAGATTCCTGCCGATTTGTCAACAAATGCAAGTTTGGGCAATTCAGCAACACAACAACAGCACCAGACCACGACAAGACAACGCACAGTCCCTCACTTACATTGCAAATTAAAATCGAAAGTTCAATGCACGATATTTGAAACAAAGTTACTAAATGGCAATATTCCCCTCGAATAGCGAATGAGCGAGGCTAAGACGCTTGCAGTAATGTTCAAATATGCATCGCAAGCCATTCAGAAGTGGAAGGCCTCACGTGACCACAGGGCACCACGGTGGCTGGGAGATGTTAACTACCTCCCCTGGTACGCAGGAGGTCGTGGGTTCCATCCCAACCCTGACGCATGCTGTATATTTGTCTGCTATAAATGTCCACGTGACGATAAGCCACTTCGTTGAGCTATCATTTGCGATGGCCAGGTCGCTTCTGAAAAACTGCTATATATGCTCAGTGGGCCTTACCTGGTAAAATAAAAATAGTTTGTCAATTAGTAAATAAATGAAGTATATAAGTTCCAATTTCATTCATACATACATTTCCAAGCTTGGAAAAGGCAGTAAAACAATAGCAAAAACAGCCACAGTCCACACCCGGAAAACATGCAGTGCCTCGGTAAAATTGTACTTTAAAATTGAACTGTGGATACATTGTTAAGAATACAAAAAATAGTTTAGTTAAAAATCATTTGGTTGATAAGGACCTGGGTAGTGATCTGCGATTATTGAGTGGGGGTTTGGGAGTCGCTGACTGGGAGGAGTGGGAACGGGTGAAGCCGGATCTGCCACGCGTTGCGCTCACCAACTCGAGCTTCGCCGGGACAGCAACAAACGAAGAGACGGAGAGAGGAGCTACCCCGGGTTTACATCGCCACGACTCATGACGCACACAACACACACGGCACATGCCCAGGGGGAGGAGGACGATGACCACCCCACAGTGCGATAGCTACGACTCCACTTTCAATTAGTGAGCCATCCTCACACAACGCTGCACGGAGTGTGCGGTGTTATCAATGAACACGGCACTAACACTGCATGGAGTGTGCAGTGTTATCAATGAACACGGCACTGCCACTGCACGGAGTGTGCAGCGTTATCAATGAACACGGCACAACCACTGCACGGAGTGTGCAGCGTTATCAATGAACACGGCACTACCACTGCACGGAGTGTGCAGCGTTATCAATGAACACGGCACTACCACTGCACGGAGTGTGCAGTGCTATCAATGAACACGGCACTACCACTACACAGAGTGTGCAGTGTTATCAATGAACACGGCACTACCACTACACGGAGTGTGCAGTGTTATCAATGAACACGGCACTACCACTGCACGGAGTGTGCAGTGTTATCAATGAACACGGCACTACCACTGCACGGAGTGTGCAGTGTTATCAATGAACACGGCACTACCACTACACGGAGTGTGCAGTGTTATCAATGAACACGGCACTACCACTACACGGAGTGTGCAGTGTTATCAATGAACACGGCACTACCACTGCACGGAGTGTGCAGTGTTATCAATGAACACGGCACTACCACTGCATAGAGTGTGCAGTGTTATCAATGAACACGGCACTACCACTACACGGAGTGTGCAGTGTTATCAATGAACACGGCACTACCACTGCATGGAGTGTGCAGTGTTATCAATGAACACGGCACTACCACTGCACGGAGTGTGCAGTGTTATCAATGAACACGGCACTACCACTGCACGCGAGCAATCGGCTGCTTAGTGAGTTACATGGCACGGTACGGAGCTATTAACGCGACACGAACCACAGCGTGTTTCCGGGGTACTCAACTACCTTAGTTTCTCAACTACCGGGATTACTCAACTCAATATTTCAAGAGGCGCAATGCACTGTGGTGAATACGAGACAGTGGTCCTTCATAAACAACATCACCAAACAGTCTTTAAAGAGCAGCATGTGGCACCGGGAGACGCAGACTGCCAACCCCTGAGCTATTCTATTCCTGCCCATGAGGGCAACATGTTCAGGAGCCATAAGCCAATGTCCAAGGTCTGCTGGTCACGACGAGAGGGCTTCAGGAGAAACTTCGTCTAGGGTTACTATTCCTACTCCGTTGAAGGAGCACAGACGACTATGGTTCACAATATCGTGCATAGTTTGGGTTGCATGATCACAATCACACTGTGGCTTGACTTTAATTTTCTATTGCGTCGTTTCACGTTGTACGATCTGTTCTGGATGACCACAGTCAAACACTGGAGAGTTTTTAATTTTCTATTTGTGCATCAGGTATCCGCATCTGCCATGTTTTGTGCAGATGCGGTTTAGGGGGACCATGATCTTCGTGGAATATCAAGCCCAGGGATCTTCTGCGTTGGGTTTTTCACAAGGTGTGTCAGTTCTTTTGAACTTACACTGATCATGTCGACTCTCTGCAGTGGCAATGTGAAACTATTAAAATAAAAAGGGATACAATTTTTTTTTTAAGTTGATTCTTACGTGCAATTCAATACATGAATTGTCAGCTGAATAATAAATATTAATCGATTTAACTGATGTATCGCGCTGTTACTACTAATTAGCATAACTCTTTATTACGATCACAGCATGTAAAATTTTAATAAAAAATATGTCCTGAAGTAATGATGGTTTATTCAAACTGTGTGCAATATCAAGCAACTTCGGAATGATTTCTGAAGCACTGCTGCAATGTTTGGTGCACTGCGATACTAACGCGGCGATCCGAGTTGGATTCCTAGCCATGGCTAACGTCAGTGGTGACTGATATCTGAACCAGTCCTGAACCTAATCCCCGCCCCCTTCACCAAGCGTGGTAAAGTTTGGTGCAACAACCCCCATGACCAAAGCAACGTGGCAAGGCCTTCATCAGGCAGTGGACTGCCAGAGGGGTGTAACACACACAATCATCAGTTTGTCTCGACAATCACTTGCCTTGAACATTGAATCCTTAAGTTACATTACCAATGGCATATTGGTGTGGCTCACTGACCCTTTGATGTGAAAGATTAAATAACCCCAAGTGTCTGTCGCCGACTCAACAATTTTGAGGAGCGACCCGTGGCGGTCAGGCAGATCACGAGGTGAGCAGAGGGGTGAGGAGGAGGGCACTTTGGAGGGGGCTGCCAAACCTCGAGTCGCGAGCACACAGCGCCGTCTCCTCGTACAAGACGGCGCACCGATGGGCACCGCCGCTGCTGCCACCAGGCTTGGCCTTCTGCGCCAGTTTTACCAGGTTGGCCACGGGGCCGTGCCCAAGGTTGCGGCAGGAATGCACGCCGTAGTGCTGCCCCACAGCGCAGTCCACGGCCGGCAGCTGCAGAGCACACAGCCAACAACAGAGACCTGGAACCCTCTTTCTTTCGTTTGGAGGAGGCCGAGTTGCTAGCAGCCCTTTTCCACTGGCGCATCCGATCCGTGCCAGCGCGTAGCACCCCCACGGAACGGGTGGTTTTCCATTGGCTATTTGCGGTGCCGATATAAAATCAAACTGTAATACGCCACCCTTACAAGACCTCTCAAAAAGGACCAGGAGCCAAACAGGTCCAGAGGTGGTGCTAATAATAAAGTGTCCATTGCGTACGACGTGAACAGCATTAATGTGACTGCACAAATTTATGGAAACATGGCCGAGTGGTGGTTCTCGGTTCAAGCCCAGCATCCGCCCTGGTAATTGTTGCCAGTTTATTCACCATAAACAAAGAGATCTGTTTCACAATGTATGATAAAAATCCTGTGACGCTGTATAAAAAAAACAGAATTGGCCACGTGTAACCGCATCATGTTCCAAATTTGCTCAATCAGAAAAAATACTTGCAAATTACTTTATCGGGGAAAAACCATGTAGGAAACTCAAACATCGCTCCCAAATGGCAGACATGTCCATTCACAGGCCGGTAGTGCGCGCACCACGTGCCAAATAGGAACAGCTGCCATTGGGGGGGGGGGGGTCCCCTCGGGTAGACTGCCGTACAGCAATGGAATGGTTGAGATGAGACGTTGCTGTAAGGCACTTTGAGTTGAAGAGTTTACTTACGTGAGCGCCCTATATCTCCAAATCCTTATCCCTATCTCTGAGCCGCCCCTGTGGCCCCTACTGGGGCCCGTGTCTCACCGCTGCGGTGTCGAGGCTGCCGCACTGGTGGATGAACTCCATGCAGCTCGTCGCGCTTTGGGCAGAAGCTTCCCGCTGTGGCTCCAGATCCACCCAGGGCAGAGATCACAACCCCAGTCTCCTCCAACAGCTACCACAGACACAACAAATCCGTCAATATCAGTTGGTTGACACCGAGGCGACCGCAAGGCAAACACCGGCTTAAAGCTAAACGATACGCATGGAGCTGCATCTCACAATGCAGTGCACAAAAACTGATTAAATATTACAGATTTAAGTTTGCAAATTAACACAAAATTCGTTCTCAATTTTAGTTTTCCAAATGCACTATCGACGTAATGTCAAGAGACAAATAAGTCATCCATTCGTAAATCTCGCATAGCCGTGCAGGCCCTGTATCATAAAATGCGGTGGGTGGCCTCTTATCTTGTACACAATAGGAGCCAACACTTTCACATTAGCTGTGTTATGAGATTGTGCGGCGCACGAGAGTCAAGCTGAAATTGTTATTCTCAGAGATGGAATTAGGAAAATGAAGTGCAAAACCAAAGTTTAATGAGACTGTAATTTTGTGCAGTCGCTGGTGACGGGGCTCGGACGATCGACTTGATAAGACTTGAGACCTCGGTTTCAACCCAAGCGGTCAAAATCCAGATTCAAGCCCAGAATCTCATTATTGCCAACGCACCGCTTTGATATCTGAGCCACCTGGCCACTTTGCATATATAGTGTTATCATATATTTTATCTGAATGTCAGCGCTGTACACTCAATTTTAACGGTGATTTTCAATATCTACCTTTGGGATGTTTGCCAAATTCACAGATATTTTTTAAGAGTGACAAGAGAAAACCCATGCATCTTACGTGACACTTTGTTTTGCTCTGCATTGGCAGTGATTACATAACGCTTAAACGTATTCGAGTTATCGACAAATGAGTTTTAAGTTCGTAATAATAAATTAATATTACCGCGCACAATTTTGGAAACAAACTTAACATTGAGCGCCACTCGGAGGCGGTAAGTACACTCAAACTTTGCACGGGCAGTGTCGTACACCTACTTGCTGTACTGCTTCTTACCAGCTGGAGGCGGGTGGGCTCACGCACGCCACGTACGCACCTGGGCGTTGCGATGGAGGATGTCCAAGGAGCCGAGGCCCAGGCTGGGGAGGTCGCGCGAGTCAAAATGCTCGGCAAGCTGCTTCTCCACGCGTGACAGCACGGACAGGCTCAGGGGCTTTGCCATCTTACTTGCGTGGCTCAGCAGACGGACCAGATGCTCGGCTACCGCCTCTGCGAAGGAGAGAAGCAATGCCATTGTAGGAGAGGACAACGATGCTGTAACTCGCTCCAATAGGCTCAACAACTGCAACTCTCTCTCTGCCCCCCCACCCCCACGTCTCATCTACAGCCTCCCGATAAGTTTCATCATCACTCTCCAGATGACTCAAAAAACAAGTTTAACACGAAGGCTTTCGTGACCAATATTATCCATAATAGAGATTTTTGGGTTAGGTCACGTAAATAGTGCATATTAACGCGTATTATTGAGTGCATGTTTACATGATTTAACCCAATAATCTAGATGATGGACTCAAAAAACCACTGGCAGACTTCTCACACCCGTATGCAAGACGATATCGCCCCAATATTCGAATTGTTCAACTATCCCCCGAACCAGTCCAGGATAAATTTCAAGATCACACTCAGCATTTGACGGTCCTCCGTGGTCTGATCCCTTATGTACAATACAAGAAACTACATTTTATTCAGATTGTGCTTTCGATATCGTGTCATGAGACGGAGTATCCACTCGGATCTCTCCCGGAGCAGCGGAACCCGTCCTATTGGAGAATGGCCCACAGAAGAGAACATCACAAAGCTACCTCTGACATCGCTCCTAGTGACCTCTGGTCCACAGAGTAAAGGGAAGCACATTCTAACCCACTCTGAACGTGAGAGTAATGTCCGTCACATGAAAGTTGAGCCGATATTGGACTTGGTCAAATTAGCAGGAAAGTGTTATCACCCAGCACGTGCATCGATCGGTTGATCGTTAGTTTGTGGCATAGAGATCCGCAAAAAATAGATATCTTTGGATCATCCGACATTTTTAATTATCCGCAGCCATCCTCCACGTCATTAGCGCATCGCCGAGTGCATCTCGAAACCTTACCACGCCTACATATATTAACGGACATCGATTAAAGTGGTCCCATTAGATTTACAATTAGTCTGAATCTTTAGTACACATTTAATGCCTAGGAATATAAAACATGTTGTAAGAGAATACAGGTCGTTTAAACAAATTCAAATATTGCTTACTACAACCAAAGCTCTTTGAAGAGTCGTAATTTAAAATAAAATGGCAGAGCAAAAGATTTTAATTAATTTCACTGCTCAAGAAAGTAGTCCGCACAGAAAGCGCGTTGTGATGGAGCGCGTTCCGCGTTGTGCGAGAAGCGTTCCCTAAAGTAAAGAAAACGCGTTGTAGTGAAAACGCGTTATCGCGTGAACACGCGGGACAGACCCAGGTGTTGTGGGTTAACTCCCCGAGATAAACTTTCTTCCAACTTTGTGTTTTATACGCGCGGTGCTCCACCAATTGTTGTTGTGAGCATCGCTCCTCTGCCCTCTGTTGTTCATGGAGGGAGACTGCACCCCAGTGCCCAGTATCATCCTCTGCGAGCCTCTTCAAAATACTGATCTTGACACCGCTGGAAGCAGTCATCGGCCTTGACCTCACCTCACAACAGTGCAATTTTAACAGCTCAACATCAAAACACAATGATGGGTCGCTTGCACCAATCGCACAACACCACAGCATTGACTCTCAGCTGTTAAATTTTGATTTAAAGCTATCGTGACTGCAAAGATTCATATTCTTGGTTCTTTCAAATTTTCTTGCTGTGGTTTTCACACCTGATGATGATTGCTTGTGTTGCAGTCAAAAGGTCGTGAGAATTTTATTGTTTTATATTTGTATTATTTTATTGTTTCCCTTCGACGTGACTTTCCCAAAAGAACCAAGAATATGAATCTTAGCTGTTTCTTGGTGTAGAGGGGGTCACGTGTGTCACCATAATTGCCCTTATCCTACAACTCGTGCTGCGTAATATTTTCCTTGCCATATTACCTGTGATACACATAATGAGGACAACCGGTAAGTCAAATGAAACCAGAGGTGGGAAACCTGTTCTTTATAATATTTTTAATAAGCAATTTGAACACGACTTTTAGAAATACCGATGCAGCTATACACGTGCTAGATTGTCCAGAAATTCGGTTGATACTAATAGGGTTTATTTGCCAGTATTGTACATTATTTAAATTACATTTGTTTGGGCGGCAGAGTGGTGCAGTGGTCACGCCCGTGCATGACATCTTCTGAAGGACTGCCTGGCTTCGCTTTCCTCATTCTGGTCCCTTTCTCTGTATGGGTTTACTCCCATAGCAAAACAACAACATACAATGTAACTGGTACTAGCCAAACATCCAAATTACTCCTGCGAAAAGTTGGCAGGCCCCTCCTGAAAAAAGAGTCTTGAGACTCAGTGAGGCTTTCCCAGGGAAACAAGCCTACTAACAACATTGTTTCACTGCATGTGAAAACTAAAGATTTTCAGTATTAAATCTCAGTGGCTGTTTTCATTGAAACATCAAGTTACGTTCAAGTGATAATTGTAACTGGCACACAGAATTCCTTCACTTTGGCGCGAGGAACTACAGACGAGGGAAGGCGGCAGTCAAATGGTGAGCAGCTGGCAACAAATCCCCCCCCCCCCACCACTCCTGCCCATGCTCTGTGGTCCTCTTTATATAAAGATGTTATCGGCCAATTAATGAGTTTCGATTTAAAGCTTTCGTGACTGCAAGGATTCATCTTCTTTGGTTCTCTCGGTAAAGTCACGTAGAATGAGAATAAAATAATAAATTGATCAAATAAAATAACACAATAATATTCTCACGACGTTTCAGCCACAACACAAGCGGCCTTCATCAGGTGAAGGGGACGAGACTGTCTGGAGGACAGCGCTGGAGTGAGAAAGCCACGCTGAGATCACGACCTTTAAGCTGTGTGAGAAGAAACAAAGCGCCTTGACAAAGGAATTAGCATATAATTTAGCATTGAAATGGCTGAGTGATTAGCTTGTGACTGGTCACAGAAAAGGCTATGTTAAAGTTAAAGCATACACATCTGCAAAGGCACCCCTTGACAAAGGAATTAGCATAGAATTTAGCATTGAAATAGCTAAGTTAAAGCATACACATCCACAGAGGCACCCCTTGACAAAGGAATTAGCATAGAATTTAGCATTGAAATGGCTAAGTGATTAGCTTGTGACTGGTCACAGAAAAGGCTATGCTAAAGTTAAAGCATACACATCCGCAAAGGCACCCCTTGACAAAGGAATTAGCATAGAATTTAGCATTGAAATAGCTGAGTGATTAGCTTGTAACTGGTCACAGAAATAGCTATGTTAAAGTCAGAGCATATACATTCACTGATGCAACTAGTACAAATCAAACAGGAGAATTTAGCATTGAAATAACTAGGCGAAGGCCTTCGCGACCAATATTACCCGCAATAGAGATTTTTGGATTAGGTCGAATAAATAGTGCATATTTAGTGTATTATTGAGTGCATATTTACGCGATCTAACCCAAAAATCTCGATTATGGACTCAAAAAAACGCTGGCAGACTTCTCACTCACACCCGTATGCAAGACGATATCGCCCCAATATTCCAATTGTTCAACTATCCCCCGAACCAGCCCAGAATCAATTTCAAGTTCACACTCAGCATTCTGAAGGTCCTCCGTGGTCTGATCCCTTATGTACAATATAAGAAACTACATTTTATTCAGATTGTGCTTTCGATATCGTGTCATGAGACGGAGTATCCACTCGGATCTCTCACAGAGCAGCGGAACCCGCCCTATTGGAGAATGGCCCGCAGAAGACAACATCACAAAGCTACCTCTGACATTGCTTCTAGTGACCTCTAGGCCACAGAGTAAAGGGAAGCACATTCCCACCCACTCTGTTGAGCCGATATTAAGTGCATAGCCATTTATTTAGTATGTTTTGGGTTTTTTTGACAGTCATTAATGACCGAGCTGAGACCATCAACTGGCTGCACTTGACAAAAATAAGTTTAATCACAGGTGGTTACCCAGATTCGAACCCAGGATCTCAGCGTTTCCAGCTCAACGCTAATAATCTCTCTCAGCCACCCGGGCCATCTCGACGTAAATTTGACAAACTGATGCGTCATGATATGCCAAACTCTTACTAATGCATTAGTAATAATCGAGACGAGATGTGAAATAAGGTGTTTAGAGAAGCTACGACAATTCAGCGCGCGTGCAATCCAGTAGACTCTTGATTATCCGTGTGCGGTTTATCTGATTTGCGGATTAACCACGCACATGAGATTTTTACTTATTAATAACTCATGGATTTCCCCTTAGGCCCAAATTAATAATCGAAAAATAGTTATACATTGTAATTCTTTGAAATGTTTGTTACAAGTCACGTGCTTATATCGAGCAAATATGTGCGCCCATGAATCCGAAATCTACGTGATCACCTCGACAGTACAGTAGTTGCATATCTTTACAACAGTGGATGGAGTTTGATTGATGGTGATTGGCGTGGCTCTGCTATCCACTTAGAGGGCCGAGTCTTCTGCTCGGGAGCAGGAAAGTGTTATCACCGACCACGTTCATCGATCAGTTGATCGTTAGTTTTTGGCATAGAGATCCGCAAAAAATAGATATCTTTGGATCATCCGAGATTTTTTAACATCCGCAGCCATCTTCCCCGTAATTAGCGCGGATAATCGAGAGTCTACTGTATGTGAAAATGTGTCTCCTTACTCCCCGGAAGAAGCGGCGGTCTGGTGTCGGGAGTGCTGATGTTGCCGAGAAACGCGGCCGGTTTCTCCTTGACCACGAGGTCGCGAGGAGTCTCGAGGGAGCCACAGCACAGAGCCAACTGAAACAGCTTCCGGGCCAGCGTGTCCCCTTTCACCTGCCCCAGGAAGTCCTGCACACACTGTTGGTGGAAACAATAAAGGACCCAAACCACTTGCAGCCATATCACTCTGTTGGGACAAATAGAGGGTGACACATGCATAGATGTCCGACCAATTTCAATGCCCCCCCTTACTTTTGTCTCAACGTGTGACTGAATTTTGTGAAAGCGATAGCCCTAAATATTATAGAGGAGAGTTAATTCAGTGGTAGAGAAAGTTTTTTGATAATGGTGGAAGTATCCACAGACTTGAAATGTATGGCGATTATCACTCATTAAATAATTCCGAGGACAAATGTATTATGGAAAATCTTTGACAAATGTAAGCAAATGCATGAACTTTCTCGCACGGCAATTTTGTTGCATTAAGTCCAGACGCCATGGCCCCCACCTTCTTCAGCTTATTCACAAAGATGTCCTCGGCGTACTGGAAGACCTGCAGCACCATCTCGGCCGCCAGCTGTGTCGTGAACTGTCGGCGAAGATCGGCGCTCGTCCCTGGCAAGGGGAACGACTCCAACAGGTATTTCTTGATCTTGTGTGGCCGGTTCTCCACCTCCTGCTTGATGTCACACTCGATGCGAGCCAGCCCACGGTCCATCGCCTCCCGCTCGCCTTTCTGGGCCTTGCCGATCACCTCAACAAACAACACAATGTTACCAACTGTGGCGGCCACAGGTGCAGGGCAGTGCTGTAGTTGCGATGATGGAACACGTGATGGACGAGTGGTTCAACAGCGAATGCAAGGTGTGCTGCTAATGCACGATTGCAATCGAGAGATGGGATTGGTGGATCATCCTAGCAGCAGTGGCTTTTGGCAAGCCATCGAACAAAGACAGTCACCGCATCACTCGCTTTCAGATGGGCTTCTGCGGCCAACTGGAATGCTCTTCCTTCCGATATTAGGAAGCCATTGGAGTTATGCACTTTTAAATCTAGATTGAAAACAATTTCTTTAGAACTGCTTTTTATGTTCAGTTTGTTGCCCTCCACACCTCCGATTAGCACAGTTGGCTACGTACAGTGCGAAAGAAGTTCAACATATATACATGTGGTTTTACCCAATCCAGTCATTTCTGAGTACTTGTTTAGATTTGCAAATTTTGATTCTGACGCCGGCACACATGTCCTCCTCATTCATTAATAACAACACGGGATATTTGTTTTACATTATTTGTGAAGCATATAGAAATGCAGTTTTGGATAATACACCCGCAATATTAACTAGGGCGACTCCTGGGATCGAATCGCGAACCTCTGAAACAAGCGACAAATGCACAACCACTCGGGAAAGAAGATTTCTGTAAGGAGCGGTACAGTAAAATAGGCCTCAGCCTTCTATACGATATATATTAACATGATGTACTTACACGAGCAGTTACTTCAGTGCTCTTGTCACAGCACTGCACCCCCAAAACTGAAGTCGTGTTGGAAGTCTGTCTCAGACTGCATGACAAAAGGATACACCACATTCACTTGACAGGGAGACAGGTGTGAAACTTGTGTGTCTGAGCAACTGAGGATAGCTCAGCATTGTGGCCGTGTAAGGCAAACGCAGGGGCAGGGGAATATTGGTAAAAGGCTGATGCAGTGTCACTCTCAGGTGTGAACACAGCGACACGTACGTTGTGGCTGTGTGTCAGCAATTCCAGAACGCATTTAATTCCGAAAGTCAACCCCCTCAAGGGCAACAACAATACATCTTTGAGACAATCTTGATTTGAAGCTTTCGCGACTGCAGGAATCCAGACTCTTTGGTTCTTTCGGTAAAGTCACGTAAAATCGAGGAGGAGGCCGCTTTCCTACCTTACAGTAACACGCTAATTTCTCACGTTAACATCACTAGCCCTGGCCACTTCTTTATTACCCATGGGCTACACACATTTCAAACCATTTAAAACAGTCTGCCTTAGCAGCACACCAAGGCTTTCCCACCTGATGACGGACGCTTGTGTTGCGCCAGAAACGTCGTGATTTATTTTATTTTATATCTACGTGACTACCGAAAGAACCAAAGAGTCTACTTGAGGCATCCAATAATAATACAATTCGCAGTCAACAAGCGACGCAATGCATACACACGTACACACACACACACGCTCGTACACGCAGGCACGGCACGTACGGAAATGCCCAGAGGTATGCTGGTGATACGGATGCCCAGATCGTGAATATCCGGAGCCCCGTATCGTTCCATGAGATGCTTCAGCAAGTCCGGCACCTTGAAGCGTGCCATCACTCCTTTGCCTCGGGAGCTGCGGCTCTTGGCCACGAAGGTCCTAAACTCTGCCGCAAACAACAACAACACGAGCGGGTTACGCAGAGCGCATGCTAGGGGAGCAACGACGACGCATTGATTCAGACGTGATCATTCATCCTGAAGATCGCGATATGCACACCGGATCGCGTGCGTAAGAATTTATGTTTTAGATTTGTATACGTTGCGTGTCATTGTTTCACATTGTCCAACACCCACCCACTCCAGTCACTAGAGCCGGCTGTGTTCACGTTTTAAAACAAGGCGTTGAATCTAGAATTTATTCACGAGCCCTCAATCGCGATAATCGATTGATTTGCGACATGGGTGGCTGGGGTGGCGCGTATCGCTTCTGTTTATGTCTGCAAGGAATGACTTGCTGAGCCTTCATATCATTTAAAATACCAAACAAATTCACGCATCAGTAGCACTGGGGCCTTGAAAAAGGAAAAAAATCCGATAAGCGACGTTTCGGGCAATGACCCTTCTTCATATTGCATAGAAAGGCCAGAGAGATTGAGTGAACAATAATAATTGGAAACTGCACTTCACAGCGATTACCGTGTTTCAAAAGTTATTAGGTAACCATTCATATGAACCTTATGGCGACTCGCGCATAAACATTATATTATATATAATATAAACATTATATGTAAACATATCATGTAAACATTATATTATATATAATGTAAACATTATATATAATGTAAACATTATATTATATATTATATATATAATGTAAACATTATATTATAATGTAAACATAAACTGTGCTCTTTTTCACCAATGGGTTTGAAGGATGGTGGCAAGTGTTGTCTTGTTAAACTATGCCATTAAAACTGAAAACTACTTACCTACAGTAGCTCTATTTAAATACACCATCGAAAACATAATCTACTCCCCTCTGTCAATCATCGTGTTTCACAGTGTGGATTTGTAAACACACTTGTTAAACAATACATAAAATAGCACGCGTTTTCAATGCGCTGTTCATATTGTAAAATGCGTTTATACCAATGTGACTCTACAGCAGTTGCAGAGCCACACTTTTATAAAATTCAGGTCAAAGCCAGATAAACAGTGGAGGATAAACATCCCATGAAGGCGGGGCAATTGTTGTGCAATAATTTCAGGTCAAATTTACAGGTGCGTTTTATTCATGCCACACAGGTGGAGAGTTGAGAGTGAAACCTGGCCCACTGGCATCGTGAATCATGGATCATGAGTCACCCGGACTTGTTGTGTTTGTTTATGGTTGCTATACAAGCCATCAAATCTACACCACGAAGAGAGTTGATGAACAAGTAGGAGAGTGTGTAACTGGATTACATTCATGTGCACAGGCGTTTCAGATGTGAATATGAAATAAGGTCGACTCAAACGCCACTCTTTAGGATTTGGCACACTCAATAACATTTTAATTCATAAATTAAGATCAACAAACCATAATCAAATGGGTCATGCATCGATGTACCAATTGTGGTTACGGACTGCTTAAGAAGAAAATGATGAATGCAGATTCGAAGCGAGTTTAAACATGAATCTACACCATTTAAATATATTTTAAACAACCCGTTGCAAACATGACAGTAATTTGAAATGTAGCCAATCGTTGCGCGTGACGCAAACGTTATTTTTATATATATAAATAAATAACTATGCCGTTTTCTAAATAAATTTATGCAAACCGACACACCTGATGATGACCGTTTGAGTTATGGTCGAAACGTCGTGAGAATTTTTTTTATTGTTTTATATATATTTTGTTATTTTGTTGTTTCTCTTCAACGTGACTTTACCGAAAAAACTAAGAATATGAATTACTGCAGTCACGAAAGCTTTAAATCAAAATTTAATCGCCTCTACGGGGAGGGTTTTCACATAACTTTAAGATCCTTCAACAAACTCCGGGATAAGAAAGCTCAGCTGATCGAGTCTCTCACCTTCCTGAAGAGATGCCGCGACTCTGGGGTAATACCAATCGCATTTACACTCACCTCTGCTACTGTAACTTCTTCTAATGCGAAACGAATTCTTTTCAAAACTAGCTTAGCTCTTATCTCAGAAAAAATCAGACTTATACGCACAGAACTAGATCAGTTAGACAAGACACTCTACAAATCACACTTATCATTGACGGCAATAATGTCCACATCGGATTGGGAACATGTAGACAATATGACTGCCTCTTCAGCTGCTACTATGTCGACCAAATGTAAGGAAAACCTGATTTCCAAATTTAACCTCCTCTTAAACAAAAGACCGGACCCACACACCAAAAAGTTAGACGTTAATAAAGTCGTAATTAATCGCAGTAACAGTTCTATTTCCGATGGTCTGAAATCCGTTTTAGCTAAAGGTCTAAACTTTGCAGTCACACCTAAACACATACCAGTTAATGATATAATTGCCCAAGTAGACGTTGCTCTCAGGGGCCTGGGTCACATCGCTGCAGACGTAGCAAGATCTGAAATCGCTGCAACCCTCAAAAACGCTAAGATGCCAGCTAGCAACCTCAGCAAAGATGAGCGTTTTGAATTATATAAATTAAAAAAGAGGAATGATATTGTAGTTCTCTCAGCTGACAAAGGCAATGCTACTGTTATCATGGATAAAATAGAATACAACAACAAAATTAAAGAATTACTCGACGATGGTAGTTATACAAAAATAAAAAGAGATCCCACCAACAGCCTCGTCACACAAACCAACAAAATAATTTCTGATTCAACCGCATTAATTGATCAATCTAAACAGTTTTCGTTGAAACCTTCTGCTGCCAGGCCACCAAGATTATACGGCTTACCAAAAATACATAAAGTTGATACACCTCTTCGTCCCATAGTTTCTACTATCAGCTCCCCCACCTACAAACTAGCTCGTTTTTTGTCTGAAATCCTGCGTCCTTTCACTGGAAAGACCACCTCTGCGGTACAAAATTCTACTCACCTGGTATCAACAATCAAGGGTATTTCCCTGTCCCCAGACGACCTGCTTGTCAGTTTTGATGTAGTTTCCTTATTCACCAAGGTTCCTGTACCTGACACCATTGCAATCATTGAAGACTTGGTTCATCAAGGACTAAACACTGAGGTACCCCCCCTGGTGAGACACTGTTTAACCAATACATACTTCACTTGGAATGGAACTTTCTACAAACAAACTGAGGGCACCCCAATGGGCTCCCCCCTTTCTCCAGTTATAGCTAACATTTTCATGGAGAAATTTGAGACTGACGCCATCCAGACTGCCACTCTGCGCCCAACCTTATGGAAGAGGTACGTGGATGACACTTTTGTCATCTGGCCACATGGCCGGCCTGCTCTAGACCAATTCTTCGACCACATCAATTCCATACACCCAGCCATCAGATTTACCATGGAAGTCGAAATAGATGGCAAGATACCTTTTTTGGATGTCCTAATTAAAAAGAGACCTGATGGTTCAATGAGCCACTCTGTCTACAGGAAAGCTACCCATACGGATGCTTATCTGAAACCGGATTCCCACCACCATCCATCACAGAAGAATTCTCTCATCAAGACTCTGTATCATAGAGCCCAATGCATATCCGACCAGGAACACATAAGCAGTGAACTCAAGCACGTACACCAAGCTCTTAGGGCTAATGGTTACTCCGACTATACAATCCGCAAAGCTATCACTCAAACCATGAAGAAGAACCCTCTTGAGGAGCCTTTCAAAACCATCACTTTACCCTACATTGCTGGGATCACAAAAAAGATCTCCAAAATCTTGAATAAACACAAGATCCAGGTCCGTTTCAACACATTACATAAAATCCGTGATCTGGTTCCGTCTGTAAAAGATGTGATTCCGGACATACAATACCCTGGTGTCTACAAACTAAGTTGCCTCTGTGGTAGTAGTTACATTGGAGAAACCAAACGCCATATCTCGGACCGCATTCGTGAACATAAAGCAGACCTTAAACACGGTAGGACCAACACCTCGGCCGTAGCAGATCATTGTTCTAATTCAGTAGGCTCACATGCCATTGACTTTTCCAAGACGGAGGTTCTTTGTAAGCCATCTGGCTTCCATGAGAGATTCGTTCATGAGGCTATCCACATATACAAACACAGAGACAATTTCAACCGAGAAGATGGATTTTATCTTAGCAATCATTGGAAAGATTTGATAAATCATTTCAGTTCTTGATTGATTGTTCACGCTTACAGTGGCTTTCAGACAGCATACATAAAAACAAATTTCGTCTCCCCCCTCCTCTTTTCAAAAAATAGATGGACTAGTCCTGGCAAACAGCCAATCGTTGCGCGTGACGCAAACGTTATTTATATATATATAAATAAATAACTATGCCGTTTTCAAAATAAATTTATGCAAACCGACACACCTGATGATGACCGTTTGAGTTATGGTCGAAACGTCGTGAGAAAATTTTTTATTGTTTTATATATATTTTGTTATTTTGTTGTTTCTCTTCAACGTGACTTTACCGAAAAAAACTAAGAATATGAATTACTGCAGTCACGAAAGCTTTAAATCAAAATTTAATCGCCTCTACGGGGAGGGTTTTCACATAACTTTAAGATCCTTCAACAAACTCCGGGATAAGAAAGTTCAGCTGATCGAGTCTCTCACCTTCCTGAAGAGATGCCGCGACTCTGGGGTAATACCAATCGCATTTACACTCACCTCTGCTACTGTAACTTCTTCTAATGCGAAACGAATTCTTTTCAAAACTAGCTTAGCTCTTATCTCAGAAAAAATCAGACTTATACGCACAGAACTAGATCAGTTAGACAAGACACTCTACAAATCACACTTATCATTGACGGCAATAATGTCCACATCGGATTGGGAACATGTAGACAATATGACTGCCTCTTCAGCTGCTACTATGTCGACCAAATGTAAGGAAAACCTGATTTCCAAATTTAACCTCCTCTTAAACAAAAGACCGGACCCACACACCAAAAAGTTAGACGTTAATAAAGTCGTAATTAATCGCAGTAACAGTTCTATTTCCGATGGTCTGAAATCCGTTTTAGCTAAAGGTCTAAACTTTGCAGTCACACCTAAACACATACCAGTTAATGATATAATTGCCCAAGTAGACGTTGCTCTCAGGGGCCTGGGTCACATCGCTGCAGACGTAGCAAGATCTGAAATCGCTGCAACCCTCAAAAACGCTAAGATGCCAGCTAGCAACCTCAGCAAAGATGAGCGTTTTGAATTATATAAATTAAAAAAGAGGAATGATATTGTAGTTCTCTCAGCTGACAAAGGCAATGCTACTGTTATCATGGATAAAATAGAATACAACAACAAAATTAAAGAATTACTCGACGATGGTAGTTATACAAAAATAAAAAGAGATCCCACCAACAGCCTCGTCACACAAACCAACAAAATAATTTCTGATTCAACCGCATTAATTGATCAATCTAAACAGTTTTCGTTGAAACCTTCTGCTGCCAGGCCACCAAGATTATACGGCTTACCAAAAATACATAAAGTTGATACACCTCTTCGTCCCATAGTTTCTACTATCAGCTCCCCCACCTACAAACTAGCTCGTTTTTTGTCTGAAATCCTGCGTCCTTTCACTGGAAAGACCACCTCTGCGGTACAAAATTCTACTCACCTGGTATCAACAATCAAGGGTATTTCCCTGTCCCCAGACGACCTGCTTGTCAGTTTTGATGTAGTTTCCTTATTCACCAAGGTTCCTGTACCTGACACCATTGCAATCATTGAAGACTTGGTTCATCAAGGACTAAACACTGAGGTACCCCCCCTGGTGAGACACTGTTTAACCAATACATACTTCACTTGGAATGGAACTTTCTACAAACAAACTGAGGGCACCCCAATGGGCTCCCCCCTTTCTCCAGTTATAGCTAACATTTTCATGGAGAAATTTGAGACTGACGCCATCCAGACTGCCACTCTGCGCCCAACCTTATGGAAGAGGTACGTGGATGACACTTTTGTCATCTGGCCACATGGCCGGCCTGCTCTAGACCAATTCTTCGACCACATCAATTCCATACACCCAGCCATCAGATTTACCATGGAAGTCGAAATAGATGGCAAGATACCTTTTTTGGATGTCCTAATTAAAAAGAGACCTGATGGTTCAATGAGCCACTCTGTCTACAGGAAAGCTACCCATACGGATGCTTATCTGAAACCGGATTCCCACCACCATCCATCACAGAAGAATTCTCTCATCAAGACTCTGTATCATAGAGCCCAATGCATATCCGACCAGGAACACATAAGCAGTGAACTCAAGCACGTACACCAAGCTCTTAGGGCTAATGGTTACTCCGACTATACAATCCGCAAAGCTATCACTCAAACCATGAAGAAGAACCCTCTTGAGGAGCCTTTCAAAACCATCACTTTACCCTACATTGCTGGGATCACAAAAAAGATCTCCAAAATCTTGAATAAACACAAGATCCAGGTCCGTTTCAACACATTACATAAAATCCGTGATCTGGTTCCGTCTGTAAAAGATGTGATTCCGGACATACAATACCCTGGTGTCTACAAACTAAGTTGCCTCTGTGGTAGTAGTTACATTGGAGAAACCAAACGCCATATCTCGGACCGCATTCGTGAACATAAAGCAGACCTTAAACACGGTAGGACCAACACCTCGGCCGTAGCAGATCATTGTTCTAATTCAGTAGGCTCACATGCCATTGACTTTTCCAAGACGGAGGTTCTTTGTAAGCCATCTGGCTTCCATGAGAGATTCGTTCATGAGGCTATCCACATATACAAACACAGAGACAATTTCAACCGAGAAGATGGATTTTATCTTAGCAATCATTGGAAAGATTTGATAAATCATTTCAGTTCTTGATTGATTGTTCACGCTTACAGTGGCTTTCAGACAGCATACATAAAAACAAATTTCGTCTCCCCCCTCCTCTTTTCAAAAAATAGATGGACTAGTCCTGGAAAACAGCCAATCGTTGCGCGTGACGCAAACGTTATTTATATATATATATAAATAAATAACTATGCCGTTTTCAAAATAAATTTATGCAAACCGACACACCTGATGATGACCGTTTGAGTTATGGTCGAAACGTCGTGAGAATTTTTTTTATTGTTTTATATATATTTTGTTATTTTGTTGTTTCTCTTCAACGTGACTTTACCGAAAAAACTAAGAATATGAATTACTGCAGTCACGAAAGCTTTAAATCAAAATTTAATCGCCTCTACGGGGAGGGTTTTCACATAACTTTAAGATCCTTCAACAAACTCCGGGATAAGAAAGCTCAGCTGATCGAGTCTCTCACCTTCCTGAAGAGATGCCGCGACTCTGGGGTAATACCAATCGCATTTACACTCACCTCTGCTACTGTAACTTCTTCTAATGCGAAACGAATTCTTTTCAAAACTAGCTTAGCTCTTATCTCAGAAAAAATCAGACTTATACGCACAGAACTAGATCAGTTAGACAAGACACTCTACAAATCACACTTATCATTGACGGCAATAATGTCCACATCGGATTGGGAACATGTAGACAATATGACTGCCTCTTCAGCTGCTACTATGTCGACCAAATGTAAGGAAAACCTGATTTCCAAATTTAACCTCCTCTTAAACAAAAGACCGGACCCACACACCAAAAAGTTAGACGTTAATAAAGTCGTAATTAATCGCAGTAACAGTTCTATTTCCGATGGTCTGAAATCCGTTTTAGCTAAAGGTCTAAACTTTGCAGTCACACCTAAACACATACCAGTTAATGATATAATTGCCCAAGTAGACGTTGCTCTCAGGGGCCTGGGTCACATCGCTGCAGACGTAGCAAGATCTGAAATCGCTGCAACCCTCAAAAACGCTAAGATGCCAGCTAGCAACCTCAGCAAAGATGAGCGTTTTGAATTATATAAATTAAAAAAGAGGAATGATATTGTAGTTCTCTCAGCTGACAAAGGCAATGCTACTGTTATCATGGATAAAATAGAATACAACAACAAAATTAAAGAATTACTCGACGATGGTAGTTATACAAAAATAAAAAGAGATCCCACCAACAGCCTCGTCACACAAACCAACAAAATAATTTCTGATTCAACCGCATTAATTGATCAATTTAAACAGTTTTCGTTGAAACCTTCTGCTGCCAGGCCACCAAGATTATACGGCTTACCAAAAATACATAAAGTTGATACACCTCTTCGTCCCATAGTTTCTACTATCAGCTCCCCCACCTACAAACTAGCTCGTTTTTTGTCTGAAATCCTGCGTCCTTTCACTGGAAAGACCACCTCTGCGGTACAAAATTCTACTCACCTGGTATCAACAATCAAGGGTATTTCCCTGTCCCCAGACGACCTGCTTGTCAGTTTTGATGTAGTTTCCTTATTCACCAAGGTTCCTGTACCTGACACCATTGCAATCATTGAAGACTTGGTTCATCAAGGACTAAACACTGAGGTACCCCCCCTGGTGAGACACTGTTTAACCAATACATACTTCACTTGGAATGGAACTTTCTACAAACAAACTGAGGGCACCCCAATGGGCTCCCCCCTTTCTCCAGTTATAGCTAACATTTTCATGGAGAAATTTGAGACTGACGCCATCCAGACTGCCACTCTGCGCCCAACCTTATGGAAGAGGTACGTGGATGACACTTTTGTCATCTGGCCACATGGCCGGCCTGCTCTAGACCAATTCTTCGACCACATCAATTCCATACACCCAGCCATCAGATTTACCATGGAAGTCGAAATAGATGGCAAGATACCTTTTTTGGATGTCCTAATTAAAAAGAGACCTGATGGTTCAATGAGCCACTCTGTCTACAGGAAAGCTACCCATACGGATGCTTATCTGAAACCGGATTCCCACCACCATCCATCACAGAAGAATTCTCTCATCAAGACTCTGTATCATAGAGCCCAATGCATATCCGACCAGGAACACATAAGCAGTGAACTCAAGCACGTACACCAAGCTCTTAGGGCTAATGGTTACTCCGACTATACAATCCGCAAAGCTATCACTCAAACCATGAAGAAGAACCCTCTTGAGGAGCCTTTCAAAACCATCACTTTACCCTACATTGCTGGGATCACAAAAAAGATCTCCAAAATCTTGAATAAACACAAGATCCAGGTCCGTTTCAACACATTACATAAAATCCGTGATCTGGTTCCGTCTGTAAAAGATGTGATTCCGGACATACAATACCCTGGTGTCTACAAACTAAGTTGCCTCTGTGGTAGTAGTTACATTGGAGAAACCAAACGCCATATCTCGGACCGCATTCGTGAACATAAAGCAGACCTTAAACACGGTAGGACCAACACCTCGGCCGTAGCAGATCATTGTTCTAATTCAGTAGGCTCACATGCCATTGACTTTTCCAAGACGGAGGTTCTTTGTAAGCCATCTGGCTTCCATGAGAGATTCGTTCATGAGGCTATCCACATATACAAACACAGAGACAATTTCAACCGAGAAGATGGATTTTATCTTAGCAATCATTGGAAAGATTTGATAAATCATTTCAGTTCTTGATTGATTGTTCACGCTTACAGTGGCTTTCAGACAGCATACATAAAAACAAATTTCGTCTCCCCCCTCCTCTTTTCAAAAAATAGATGGACTAGTCCTGGAAAACAGCCAATCGTTGCGCGTGACGCAAACGTTATTTATATATATATATAAATAAATAACTATGCCGTTTTCAAAATAAATTTATGCAAACCGACACACCTGATGATGACCGTTTGAGTTATGGTCGAAACGTCGTGAGAATTTTTTTTATTGTTTTATATATATTTTGTTATTTTGTTGTTTCTCTTCAACGTGACTTTACCGAAAAAACTAAGAATATGAATTACTGCAGTCACGAAAGCTTTAAATCAAAATTTAATCGCCTCTACGGGGAGGGTTTTCACATAACTTTAAGATCCTTCAACAAACTCCGGGATAAGAAAGCTCAGCTGATCGAGTCTCTCACCTTCCTGAAGAGATGCCGCGACTCTGGGGTAATACCAATCGCATTTACACTCACCTCTGCTACTGTAACTTCTTCTAATGCGAAACGAATTCTTTTCAAAACTAGCTTAGCTCTTATCTCAGAAAAAATCAGACTTATACGCACAGAACTAGATCAGTTAGACAAGACACTCTACAAATCACACTTATCATTGACGGCAATAATGTCCACATCGGATTGGGAACATGTAGACAATATGACTGCCTCTTCAGCTGCTACTATGTCGACCAAATGTAAGGAAAACCTGATTTCCAAATTTAACCTCCTCTTAAACAAAAGACCGGACCCACACACCAAAAAGTTAGACGTTAATAAAGTCGTAATTAATCGCAGTAACAGTTCTATTTCCGATGGTCTGAAATCCGTTTTAGCTAAAGGTCTAAACTTTGCAGTCACACCTAAACACATACCAGTTAATGATATAATTGCCCAAGTAGACGTTGCTCTCAGGGGCCTGGGTCACATCGCTGCAGACGTAGCAAGATCTGAAATCGCTGCAACCCTCAAAAACGCTAAGATGCCAGCTAGCAACCTCAGCAAAGATGAGCGTTTTGAATTATATAAATTAAAAAAGAGGAATGATATTGTAGTTCTCTCAGCTGACAAAGGCAATGCTACTGTTATCATGGATAAAATAGAATACAACAACAAAATTAAAGAATTACTCGACGATGGTAGTTATACAAAAATAAAAAGAGATCCCACCAACAGCCTCGTCACACAAACCAACAAAATAATTTCTGATTCAACCGCATTAATTGATCAATCTAAACAGTTTTCGTTGAAACCTTCTGCTGCCAGGCCACCAAGATTATACGGCTTACCAAAAATACATAAAGTTGATACACCTCTTCGTCCCATAGTTTCTACTATCAGCTCCCCCACCTACAAACTAGCTCGTTTTTTGTCTGAAATCCTGCGTCCTTTCACTGGAAAGACCACCTCTGCGGTACAAAATTCTACTCACCTGGTATCAACAATCAAGGGTATTTCCCTGTCCCCAGACGACCTGCTTGTCAGTTTTGATGTAGTTTCCTTATTCACCAAGGTTCCTGTACCTGACACCATTGCAATCATTGAAGACTTGGTTCATCAAGGACTAAACACTGAGGTACCCCCCCTGGTGAGACACTGTTTAACCAATACATACTTCACTTGGAATGGAACTTTCTACAAACAAACTGAGGGCACCCCAATGGGCTCCCCCCTTTCTCCAGTTATAGCTAACATTTTCATGGAGAAATTTGAGACTGACGCCATCCAGACTGCCACTCTGCGCCCAACCTTATGGAAGAGGTACGTGGATGACACTTTTGTCATCTGGCCACATGGCCGGCCTGCTCTAGACCAATTCTTCGACCACATCAATTCCATACACCCAGCCATCAGATTTACCATGGAAGTCGAAATAGATGGCAAGATACCTTTTTTGGATGTCCTAATTAAAAAGAGACCTGATGGTTCAATGAGCCACTCTGTCTACAGGAAAGCTACCCATACGGATGCTTATCTGAAACCGGATTCCCACCACCATCCATCACAGAAGAATTCTCTCATCAAGACTCTGTATCATAGAGCCCAATGCATATCCGACCAGGAACACATAAGCAGTGAACTCAAGCACGTACACCAAGCTCTTAGGGCTAATGGTTACTCCGACTATACAATCCGCAAAGCTATCACTCAAACCATGAAGAAGAACCCTCTTGAGGAGCCTTTCAAAACCATCACTTTACCCTACATTGCTGGGATCACAAAAAAGATCTCCAAAATCTTGAATAAACACAAGATCCAGGTCCGTTTCAACACATTACATAAAATCCGTGATCTGGTTCCGTCTGTAAAAGATGTGATTCCGGACATACAATACCCTGGTGTCTACAAACTAAGTTGCCTCTGTGGTAGTAGTTACATTGGAGAAACCAAACGCCATATCTCGGACCGCATTCGTGAACATAAAGCAGACCTTAAACACGGTAGGACCAACACCTCGGCCGTAGCAGATCATTGTTCTAATTCAGTAGGCTCACATGCCATTGACTTTTCCAAGACGGAGGTTCTTTGTAAGCCATCTGGCTTCCATGAGAGATTCGTTCATGAGGCTATCCACATATACAAACACAGAGACAATTTCAACCGAGAAGATGGATTTTATCTTAGCAATCATTGGAAAGATTTGATAAATCATTTCAGTTCTTGATTGATTGTTCACGCTTACAGTGGCTTTCAGACAGCATACATAAAAACAAATTTCGTCTCCCCCCTCCTCTTTTCAAAAAATAGATGGACTAGTCCTGGCAAACAGCCAATCGTTGCGCGTGACGCAAACGTTATTTTTATATATATAAATAAATAACTATGCCGTTTTCAAAATAAATTTATGCAAACCGACACACCTGATGATGACCGTTTGAGTTATGGTCGAAACGTCGTGAGAATTTTTTTTATTGTTTTATATATATTTTGTTATTTTGTTGTTTCTCTTCAACGTGACTTTACCGAAAAAACTAAGAATATGAATTACTGCAGTCACGAAAGCTTTAAATCAAAATTTATTGTCACCTTCTCACCAAGCTGCTTGGCAATGGTCTTGTAGCCCATTCCAGCCTTGTGTAGGTCTACAATCTTGTCCCTGACATCCTTAGAGAGCTCTTTGGTCTTGGCCATGGTGGAGAGTTTGGAATCTGATTTATTGATTGCTTCTGTGGACAGGTGTCTTTTATACAGGTAACAAGCTGAGATTAGGAGCACTCCCTTTAAGAGTGTGCTCCTAATCTCAGCTCGTTACCTGTATAAAAGACACCTGTGAGCCAGAAATCTTTCTGATTGAGAGGGGGTCAAATATTTATTTCCCTCATTAAAATGCAAATCAATTTATAACATTTTTGACATGCGTTTTTCTGGATTTTTTTCTTATCTCGTCTGTTAAAAGCTCTAACAGATAGGTGAAAATCCTCCCCGTAGAGGTTATTAATTCTAGATTTGAAGCTTTCGTGACTGCAAGGTTTCATACTCTTTGGTCACAGCTCATCGAGACGCTGACCTTCCTCAAAAGATGCCGCGACAATATATAAACCCGATCGTCTCAGAGTTGTGTACTCAACACAGATTTTTTGCTGACTTCCACCTGAAGACGGAAGCTTGTGTTGCCTCCGAAACGTCGTGATTTAATTGTTTTTTTTTTATTTTATTTTACCTACATGACTTTACCGAATAAAACCAAAGAGTATGAATCCTTGCAGTCACGAAAGCTTAAAATATAGAATTAATAACCTCTACGGGGAGGATTTTCACCTATCTGTTAGAGCTTTTAACAGACAGCGAGATAAGAAGTCACAGCTCATCGAGACGCTGACCTTCCTCAAAAGATCCCACGACTATATAAACCCGATCGTCTCAGAGCTGTGTACTAAACACAGATTTTCTGCTGTGACTATTCCACCTGAAGACGGAAGCTTGTGTTGCCTCCGAAACGTCGTGATTTAATTGTTTTATTTTATTTTACCTACGTGACTTTACCGAATAAAACCAAAGAGTATGAATCCTTGCAGTCACGAAAGCTTCAAATCTAGAATTAATAACTTCTACGGGGAGGATTTTCACCTATCTGTGAGAGCTTTTAACAGACAACGAGATAAGAAGTCACAGCTCATCGAGACGTTGATCTTCCTCAAAAGATGCCGCGACAATATATAAACCCGATCGTCTAGAGCTGTGTACTCAACACAGATTTACTGCTGACTTCCACCTGAAGACGGAAGCTTGTGTTGCCTCCGAAACGTCGTGATTTAATTTTCTTTTATTTTATTTTACCTACATGACTTTACCGAATAAAACCAAAGAGTATGAATCCTTGCAGTCACGAAAGCTTCAAATCTAGAATCCATCTATAGAGTCTACCAGATAAAGCTTGAGTCAACACTTTTCTTTACTTTGTGCCGGTGCACGCCATACACGTCCACCCTGCTCTTCTCCAGAAGCGCCCCAATCGCCCCATCTCTCCCCATGATGTCACCTCTCCCTTTCCTCGTAACATCATCCTGAGACTCTACCCTTGGATCGCGTGAGTATTTCTATCCTCGAATCACGTATCAACACTAGATTACCTCCCTGTGAAGAAAAAGTCGTCCTCGACTAAACACAACCCGTGCAAATACAAGGGATTTGGGGGAACCCTGACAGAAAAAAAAACACTTTTGTTGGTCAATAAACAAGCAATTTAGACTCAACCGGAGTCCTGGACATTTGTGTGTGTAGGTGTGGAATGCCTGTGTAGAGTAGTATGACGGCGTGACGTCATGAGCGCTGTGAGAAGCAATGACGTCATGTCACGGGATATACTTTAGGGGGACCCCATGACGAAAGAGGGGTCACGACGTTTCGGCCACAACACAAGCGGCCTTCATCAGGTGAAGGGGGCGAGACTGTCTGGTAGGACAGTGCTGTGTTATTTTATTTTATCAATTTATGAAAGAGGGGTCGTTGTGGTATCCCGGGATGGTGAGCGTCTGAAGAAGGTCTCTCCTACTCTTTGGTTTGGTAAAGTCACGTAGGTAGAAAAATAATAGATCACGACGTTTCGATAGCAAAAAAAAAAGTAGTTTTTTCTTGCTGTGGTTGTCCCACCTGATGACGATTGCTTGTGTTGCGATCGAAACGTCGTGATCTATTTTTCTACCTAGGTGACTTTCCTGAAAGAACCAAAGAGTATGGATTCCTGCAGTCACGAAAGCTTCAAATCAAGGTTTCTCCTGCTCGTGACCGGACGGTGTTGACTGATCCCCTGTCCGGGTTCTACGAGCAGGAGAGCCGAAGATATAGCCAGGGGTAGGGCTCAGAGAAGTATGCAAGAGCCCGCTAAGATTACGTGGGGTGTTGGATGAGCCCCCATTCCGACTCGAGTGAGAGAGCCCAAGAGATAGCCCAGGCTAGGAATACATAGAGCCTGAGGTCCGCGTGAAGAACCGAGTGTAGGGACACCTACCTCTGGTGTGTTTTGTTACCCCTGTGTCAATAAACTGGCGCAAGCCCTTACTAAGAGTTCAGTATACAAGTCGTCCTGCATCACACAACAACTGGTGCCAGAAGTGTCTCCAGCCTTCGCCGCCATGTTAAATGGCGGTGAAGAGGAAGTACCTACCTGTGGTGAGGTTCGACGATGAAGACGGCATGGAGGATGTTCCCGCAACGTCCCCGGAGTCCGGGGCCCCGGAGATGCGCCCCGTGGAGCCAGGCCAACCGGAGCAGGAGAAGGAGGCAGCCGTGGGTGGCTCCTCACCGCTGCCGAACACCTGGCATATCCTCACGAGCCAGCTCAGACAACTTCTACAGTCCGCCGCGCAGCTCGTCGCGATGATGGTCGAGGTGGGAGCCCAGCCGCGTGCACCCGACACTTTTTCAGCGCGGGAACGGCGGATTCCCGCCATTGCGCCTCCTGCCTCGTTCGTATTTAGTGCCAATTCTATAATGGACACGACTCCGGAGTTGGGTGCCATTGTTCCGCGGGATTCGACGCAGCATTCAGGCACCATTTTGTCAGCGACACCGCAACCGGGTGCCATTTTCTCTGTGTCTCCGCAACCGGGCACCATTTTTTCCACGACTCCGCAACCGGCTGCCATTACCGATGTGACTCGGCAACCCGGCGTTGCTATGGCTCCTGCAGCGGCGTGGGTGCGCCCTCACCCGTAATTACGTCTGGCGGCCATAAACTCCGTCGCTTGCCTCCCGTACGCCCGTTCATTGCGACAGGCAGCGATAGGATGGCTTTCCAGGACCGATTTGATGCAGCGTAATTTTCAGTAGGGTGGCCCATGGACGAGGCTCTCAAAGTGCTCCCCACAGCACTGGATGACAGAGCTTTAGTGGCGTTTAAATCCATTACACCGGTGGATAGGGCAACGCTTCCAGCTGCGTATGCTCAGATGGCTGCTATCTTCGAGCCGCCTTCCAGTGCGCACCTCAAGTTCTGAATGCGGAGGTGAGAGGAAGCCGAGACACCGCTCACCTTCTGCAGCTCCTCGCTGGCGCTGGCACGGGCAGCTTTCCCCAACATGGATGGATCGGCGCTGGACTCGCTGACTCTTGAGCGGTTACTCTCCCTATGCGGGAGCTGGGAGTTGTTCTTGCAATCGCCAAGGAGGCCGACATTTCATCTCTGAGAGTGGCGCAGGGCATTCAGGCACACCTTGCCCTATGCCAGTCGCCCAATGTGGCGGCGTGCACGGGGGTTCCGGTGCCCGCGGGGGCTGCCACGCCACAGGGGGAGGATGGCTTCGCTGCCTTCATTGCGGGCGACCAACGCGGGAGAGGTGCCGGGAGCCGCCGGCCAGAGCAACGGTGGCGGACGAGGGCTCCTCGCTCGCAGGGGTCGGCGTCCACTGCCTGCTTCTGCTGTGGTCAGCAAAGCCACATCGCGTTAGGCTGCCATAACGCCCCCGGGGCCTTCAGCAGGCCCTCATCATCCTCCGGCTCCACGTCAGCGTCATCATCCGGGCCCCAGGCGAGTCGCGAGGCATCGATCACTCGGCCGCTCCCCTCACCTCACTCATCTAGCGGGGTTATAGTTCATGATCACCCGGCCATCACTAAGTGCTCTGCTTCGCCCCGTGCTCGTTCGTTACCATTCGCTGGGTGGCCTAGGTGGGTCCATCAATGCAATGCACTCACGCCTCGGGTTGTAGCAGCCACGGCGGGTTCCCCTGCGGTCGCTGGTTATGTCCAGGGAGTGGAAGTACGGGTTTTGGTGGACACGGGTGCGTTGGCCACTATTATATCCGAATGTATTTTCGGGTTGTTGCCACATAGCATTGGTCCATTACGGCCAGTTCAAGGGACTTGTGTTGCCACCAATGGTGGTAGTTTGGGCATTTTCGGCCACATTGCCGCCTCGATCAGGATTGGCGATATCGAATTGGAGGGGCCCATTCTCGTCTCAAAAGAGTTGGCGGTGCCATGCCTTTTGGGGACGGATTTCTTGGCAAAGATGCCCATTCGTATTCTCATTGACCAAGGTTGTGTGGAGATCCCATACGGCCGTCGGTTGCACTTTCTGCATTTTCCCACCGTGTTGTCCCCCCTTGTCGCCAGTGTATGGGCTTTGTCCAGGGATTCTATGACCATTCCACTTGGGTCACAAATTTTAGTACGCCTGAGGTTGCGCAATCCCCTGGATTTGCAGTCACCAGATCATAGTTAGTTCATAGTTCATTTATTTGGTATAGCCCTGTGAGCCATTCGGCTCTTGAATCGGGTGCAACCGCAACAAACAAAAACATGAACAAGAAAAACATCTTAAAGTGATTATGTGACTGTGCAAACAGAAAATCCAGGAAAAAAACATCAAAATATTCCTGAAATAGCACCGTACACCAACGCTGTGTGCAAAAATCCCAGTGGGATGCAAGTCAAATAACAACAACCACAAGACAACTAAGATTAAGGCCATCAGTCTAACTCCGTACTACAATAAACAAAAACATGGCCAAAACAAAAAACGTTTTCGAAATCACCAAAATAAAAGCCATAAATGCAATGTAACAGTGATCATAGGGACTGTGACCGAATTTTTAACAATAAACTACATAAATAAATTATAACACCAAAATCTAGAGCCATATTTTAGGCCACTGAATAGCAGTGGCAGCTAGGGGTGTACAACTCCTCTAGAGCAGTTTTGAGTGAAGATCTCATAGGTAGTAATTCAAGTTGCAGTTTATTGGCATAGCATTCCAGACCCTGGGGGCATCAATAGCAAAGGCCCTTCCTCCGGTTTTTGTATGGCAATAGGGAATGTGAAGCTGGTAAATGAGCGAAGACCTGAGGTCAAATTTGTTCTTTGAAACAGAGAGGAGATCCAGTAGGTAGTCTGCAGATTTTTTTGTAAGTACATCGTGAATAAATAAGATCTGGTGCACAAGCCGTCGAACATTAAGAGATGTTGAGTTTGACCCAATGTAGAGATCACAGTGGTGAGTCCTATATGGGCAGTTCAATGCAAATCTTAAGGCCGAGTGATAGATGGAATCAAGCTTCTTCAGTACAGTACTTGGGGCTGATTTATAAACGATGTCACAGTAGTCAAGTAGAGGCAGTATGGTAGCTTTTATCAATTCCAAACGGAACATTGGGGGGAAGCAGTGCTTGTGTCGATACAGAAAACCAATGATTATTTTTGTCTTTTTACCAATATAATCAATGTGATCTTCAAAATTAAGTTTTGAATCCAGGATGACCCCATTGTACTTATAGATCTTGACTTGTTCAAGATCTATAAGTATCAGAGACGAGCATTCTTCTTTCTCCCTCTAATTACTTTTCGAGGACGTCCTGTTTGGTGGGTGCCCTGACGGCCGTGTCAATGGACCAGGACCCCTTTTTACAGATCCTCAATTCAGGCTCTTCACAGGTGATAATTCCGGCTGGCACCGTTTTGGCGCACGCAACCCCAGCTCCTCCACTCAATGACGCCGTGCCGGCTGGGGGAGTTGTGGCGAGCGTGATGCAGGATGGGAAGATTGACGCGTCTTGGATTGATGCGCTGTGTCAGGAGAATGCTCTATTGTCCCCTGAGGAGAAACAGTGGCTCTGTGCGCTCATTGAACGGTTCACCGATGTATTTAGTCGGAGTAAATTCGATATTGGACGTACGACCCTATTGGAACATCGCATAGACACAAGAAATTCGCCCCCTATTTGGCTAAATTTGCATCGTTTCAGCCCTAAAGAAAAAGATCATGTCCATTTGGTCGTTGTTGGCAGCAGAAATTATCTCACCTTCTACTAGCCCTTGGGGCGCCCCCATTGTGCTAGTCACGAAACAGCATGGGAGTCTCTGTTTCTGCGTCGATTTCCGGAAATTAAACAAGGTTTCGGTGGCTGATGCCTATCCCCTGCCCCGCATGGATGATTCCCTCGACGCCCTCAGGGTGCGTGGTTCTTTTAGACCCTAGACTTGCTCTCAGGCTTCTGGCAATTGCCGTTGGACGAGGCCTCTAGACCCCAGACAGCGTTCCGCACACCCCAGGGGCTGTTCTAATTTAATCGGCTTCCTACGGGCTTCTATTCAGCCCCGACCACCTTCCAACGTCTCATGGAGATGGTTTTGGCGGGTCTGCAATGGGAATCTTGCTTAATTTACTTGGACGACGTCATTGCATTCAGCCATACGTTTGACGAATACTTGCGTCGTCTTGAGTCGGTCTTTGTCAAAGTACGTGCTGCGGGCTTAAAATTAAAACCACAAAAGTGCCATTTGTTACAGCCATCGGTGAAGTATTTTTGGCCATATTGTTAGTGCGTCAGGTGGTCACCACAGATCCTGAAAAGACAGTTTGCATTCGGGCGTCGCCGACTCCCACATCTGTCGCTGAAGTGTGCAGCTTCGTTGGCTTCGCCTCGTATTATCGCAGCTTTGTGTGCGATTTTGCCATGGTGGCGAAGCCGCTGCATGCACTGTTTGCGAAGGGTCAAAATTTTTGCTGGGGCAAAGAGGAGGAAGCGGCCTTTGTAGCACTTCAAATATCCTTGGCGGATGCGCCGCCCTTGGGGTACTACGACTTTTCCATGCCCTTCGTACTTGACACTGACGCCAGCAACACAGGCATTGGGGCTGTCCTGGCACAGGTGGTCAATGGTGTGGAAAAAGTCGTCGCGTATGGCAGTCGCGTTTTGTCCCCCGCTGAACATAGGTATTGTGTGACTCGGAGGGAGCTGCTGGCCATTGTGTTATTTGTACAACTGTATAGGCCCTATTTGTATGGCAGGCAGTTCACCGTGCGGACTGACCATGCGGCCCTGCAATATTCATTGTGGATCGATCAGCCCTCGGGTCAGCTGTCCCACTGGCTCGAGGTGCTGCAGGAGTACACCTTTGACATCATCAACAGGAAGGGGGCACAGCATGGAAATGCTGATGGGCTGTCCAGGTTGCCTATGGAGGGCGGGTGCGCGTGTACCATGGGTTCGAGTCGCTGCAGGGCCCCAGTTGACACCACGGCTAAGTTGATCACAATGGCCGACACGGCCCCCCCTCCAGGTGTGTTGTTGCCTGCTGATTTTGGCCTGGGTCTCCCTCGGGATGATTGGGCTAAATTGCAGATGGAGGACTCCTCTCTGCTGAGGCGGTGACGCCGTGTTGGGCTGAGCGCCCGGAGTTCAGCTCCGTCAGCCACTCCGGTCGTCGCTGTGCACAACGGCCTCCTTATGCATTGGGATACAGAACTGGAGCGATATTGTGTAGTCGTGCCCACTGCGCTGCGAGGATAATTGACCTGAGCCATTCACGAGAAACTCATGCACCTTGGTTACCATTAGACTTATTTGAATGCTAAAGCAAAATTACTACTGGCCAGGTGTGGAGAGCGACGTGGCACTCCTGTTGAAAGGTTGCTACGATTGTGCGCGGCGGAAGGCCCCAGTTGGCCGTGATTGGGCCCCGCTGCAGTCCATCCGGGTTTCTCGTGTTAATAAGCTCGTGGAACTCGACATTTTGGGCCCATTCTCAACATCCCAACAGGGCCACAAGTACTTCTTGGTGGGTGTTGAATACCTCACACGTTGGCCTATGGCGTAGCCTTTGGTGGACCAAATGGGCTCGTCCATCACCGAGGTGTTTGTGCAGGGTTACGTTCTCAACAAGGGTGCTCCCGAACTGTTAACCTACCAGGGCCGTAATATCTCTTCACGACTGCTCAAGGAGGTCTGTGACCTTGGCACCAAGAAAAGTCACGCCTTGCCCTATCACCCTCAGTCCGATGGGATGGTCGAACGATTGAACCACACACTCACGTCCATGTGCCACCATGTGAGCACGTCCCAGTCGGACTGGGACTTCTTCATTCCGGGGGTCCAAGCAGCGTACAGGCTGCCCCCTCATGCCTCAACGGGTTTCTCGCCTTTTTAGTTAATAGTAATAGGTTTTACCCTTTTAACTGGTACAAAAACTGACACCTTTATTCAAGGCATCATGTTTGCAATAACCACAACACAAGCAGTCAAAATGCAAACAAAAGAGACAACTCTGATAATAATATGCACTGTCCTTGAATTTGATTGGTCCACACCCGAAACGGCTTTTCTTAGAGCCTAGTCTCCACTGGTGTTGGACCAGAAGACGCCAAAAGGCGTACAACTCAAAAACAGCACACTATCAGAGTATTGAGGGCTCGGGGTGAGCATTTACATTATGAGACCTCCTTTGCCAGTAACAAGATATAGTAATAGGTTTTACCCTTTTAACTGGCACAAAAACTGACACCTTTATTCAAGGCATCATGTTTGCACGGTCGAGATTCAGAACCCCCGATTCAGGTACAAATGGACCTGGGATTCTCGAAGAAGGGATCCACAGTGCCCGCTCCAATGAAAGCCGCACTTGAAAGACTGCGGGAGGCACGGCAGGCGGCCGTTGATAATTCGGCCAGCCGGCAAGCGGCTAACGAGCGCTTTCCGAAGCATCAGGGCTCCGGGCTTCCGTGGGAAAAAGGGTAAAAAGCATGGCTTCATTGTCCCCAAGTGCCTGTTGGAACTTCCCAAAAATTACATCACCCTTGGCAGGGCCCTGTTGAGGTTTGGAGGTCGCCGGCACTGGATTGTCCACCCATCTCGGCTGAAAAAAGATGTGCCACCTAGCCCTGTTGATTCATCTCCATTTCCTGAGCGGGCCAGGATGATGCACAAGTTAAACACTCTGTCTGTGCACTCACAGAACCTCCCCGAGTAGCTCTGGAGGCACCGCCTCTTCCTGTTGGAGCCCCGGCGACGGGCCTGTCGCCGGCTGATGCTCCGCCTGCCCCGACGACCGACACCGCATGTGGGAGCGGACCGGCGGCTCAGACGCGCTCAAGGAGCATTCGGTTCCACAGACCGCCTCCGTCTGGGCCCGTTGTCATCGGGTTCCAGCCGTCGCCATCGTAATCGGCGCATTGCTTCGTGAGATGACCGGCCTTCCTAATTTGTCATTCTGCCTTAACATTCACCTTTGGTTCCCCCGCAGGCGGTTCCGCCTTCACACTTGCTTTCACATTGTTGTTATTGTTGTTATTGGTTGATGCCTGCTCACCGGGTTGGATGGGGCTCTGCTTTCGTATAGTTGACAGCCAGGACGGCTGATTTTTTTCACGGGGGGGGTAATGTACAGGAGTAGTATGACGACATGACGTCATGAGGGCTGTGAGGCACGATGACATCATGTCACGGGATATACTTAAGGGGGACCTCGTGATGAAAGCAGGGTCATTGTGGGAGCCCTGGATGGTGAGCATCTGAAAAGGTCTCTCCTGCTCATGACCGGACAGTGTTGGCTGATCCCCAGCCGAAGATATAGCCAGGGTTAGGGCTCAGAGAAGTCTGCAAGAGCCGGCTAAGTTTACGTGGGGTGCTGCTCTCCTCGGTCGGGCGGTGTTGGATGAGCCCCCTTCCTGACTCGAGTGAGAGATCCCAAAAGATAGCCCAGGCTAGGAATAGATAGAGCCTGAGGTCCGCCTGAAGAACCAAGTGTAGGAACACCTACCACTGGTGTGTTTTGTTACCCCTGTTAATAAACCGGCGCAAGCCCTTACTAAGAGTTCAGTCTACGAGTCGTCCTGCACCGCACAACACCTGTATACAGAACAGAATCTAAGATAGCAACAAACAAATAACTGTAAGACAAGACGGTACACACAAGGGGTCAATCGGACCCCCCAACCACGACATGCAAACAACTGATGAACATCCTCCGATGTGAAAAACGACAATGTCGTTTCTATCTGCAGTCCCGTGGTCTTGCATCACAGGGGCCCGTGTCTGGGTCACCGGGCCTGCAACTCAGTCGGATGCTGTTTTACCTCCTTGGTCACGGGCGGCCCTGGGCAAGGAAGGCAACCTTCTTGAGGTTGGTTCATTGCGGCAAGTGACTTCCCTGACCTCGGCAGTGATGTTAAAGGTGAGTGAAGGGGTGAAAGTGCAGGTGTTCACAATAACCCGGTTTTGGTGAGTGTTGTGGGTATTCTTCCGAGTGTAGTGGCACGTCTGTGGTAAGGCTTTGACCGGTCCGGCTTTAGACTGGCGGGGTCCACACACCATCACTGGCGTTCCAATTGGACCCATACATACAAATTGGTGCCTGAGAATCTCCACATTTACAGGGCCCTGCCACGGATGGTGTATTTTTGGCGAGGTCACTAAGGGGACCAGTGGACAGTGTAGCCACGCTCTCCCACTTTTAAAGGCAGGGGCATCACTCCCTTTTGCCTGACCCGTTCATTCGCGTAATGGGCAGAAGCCACTGCAGTTTGTGCCGCCTCCCTCACTGTCTCCCACTGCTGCATGACACGTCACACCGCTATTGGCCATTTTGCAGCCCCAGCTGGGAGGTCAAGGCTGGCGCTCGATAGGAGGGTCAGGCTCCCTACTATACATTGAATAAAATGGGGAGTATCCCGTCGATGCATGTGGGGCTAACCAGTATGCTGCCAGGACCCTGCCTCTGTGTAATTCCCAGTCTGTCTGAGACTCATTGAGCATCTGACAGCATGGAAGTGATAGTGCGATTTAGTTGTTCCACCATCCCATCAGTTTGTGGGTGGTATGGAGAAGTGCGCACTTTCTTAGTGCCTAGGATGTCGCACACTTCCTGTATCAGTTGAGGAAAAATGTCTACCCTTGTTTGTTAGAAGTTTTTCAGGGTCACCTTTGTCCATAACATATCCCTGAACAAAAGCTTTGGCTATTGACTGAGCAGTTTGATCTGCCAGGGGCCATGCTACCAGCCATCGCGTGAAATACTCAACTCCTACTAGCAGATATTTGTGATCTCTATCGGTAGGAGGTAGGGGTCTCAATATATCCAGGGCCACCAACTCATTGACCTGCTAAACCTCGATTGACCGTAGGGGAACTTTGACCGGGGACGCTGGTGGTTTCCACCGTGCACATTCTATGCATGAGGCCGTCCATGTACGAATATCTGCCATCATGCCCGGCCAGAAATAATGTTTTAATGGTGTAAAGTGTTTTCAGCTCCCCCAAATGCAGGAGGCAGCGGCCATGCACCTCCACCACCAATTTTTGCGTATGGAGGTTGGCACGACGACACAGTAGGACTGTGTGTCGATCTCCCAAAGAATCAACAGCCCTTTGTAATCTAAGAATGTCAGAGCTGTTGGAGGCCTGTCCTGTTCTGGGCTGGATTTAGCTATGGCTCGAATGAAATCATGGGTCTCATCTTCCCTTTGTAATCGACGCCATTTCTCTTGATCTCGTCCTAAATCACGATCGGCCAGGGGAGGGTCTGGTTTGCCTTCCCGCATGTGCACAGGTGCTGTGAGGCACGCCGCATCAGGTGAGAGTGGTTTACACCTAGGCGAGCCCTTAGCACATGCAAAAGTACTTGCCTCGGGCAGACGCGATAAAGCATCCGCATTGGTGTGGTGCAACTCCTTCCTATGGAACACCTCATAGAAAAATTATTGCGGCCTCTCAATCCACCTGGACATTTGAACTTTATGGCGAGACCCCGGGGTCAAAATCGTAATAAAATTATTTTTGGTGACTCCGTCCCACCGCGCACATAAACGCCACAACCCACCTGGTGCGGATCATGCTGCTGTCATGTCATCCAAGCTCAGCGAGGACGAATGCCGTAGTCATAAACAACATTTTTAAACTTTGATCAGCGCATCGTGTAGAGCTCGTCGAGAGGAATAGATTGCCATGTCGTTCGCCTTCAACAGACATAAAATGACGTCGCAACGCAGTTTATGCGAGAGCCGAGGGCTTATGGAACCCCAGGGTCCCGCCATAAGGTTAATTTGACCAGAGGGTTGGTCGAAATGTAACGAGTATTGTAGTGCTGTGTGGTCAGACCACATTGCAAATTTTCGTCCGTACAAGTATGGGCAAATTGCTGGACAAAATTCACAATGGCCAGGAGTTCTCTCCTCGTTATGCAGTAGCACTCAACCAGACTACACCTACATGATATACATACATGGACAAACCCTGATATGAGGGGCGGGGAGGTGGTGTCGCTGCAGTGTACAGAAAGGACATTAAAACATCCACCATCTCTATCCCTGCTGTTCAGTCCTTTGAACACATCACTTTCAAACTCTCTGGTCCCACTCCTCTGGTCACTGCCATAATCTACCGACCCCCCAAACCAAATCCTTCCTTTCTCTCTGACTTTTCTGACTTTTTAACTCAGTTATCTGCCATCTCACCTTCTGTACTGCTCCTGGGAGATTTGAACATCCACATTGACAGTGACTGTAAATTTGCTACTGAATTCCTGGAACTGCTACACTGCTTCAATTTAACCCAACATGTCAACTTTCCGACCCACAGCCGTGGTCACATTTTGGATCTGGTCTGCTCTACTGGTCTCACCATACCGCTCCCCGAGCCCCACAACCTCAACATCTCGGACCACATGGCAATCGCCATGAACATTGATCTCCCCATTTCTACAACCAAGGACAAAAGGACAATTTCTTTCAGAAATCTTAAATCCATCTCTAGTCCTGCCCTTTCAGCCTCTCTTGCCAGCAAAATATCCTCTTCCCCCCCACCCGTGACTGACAACCCTTCCGACCTTACCAATTACTACAATGAAATACTTTCCACCAGTCTCGATCATCTGGCTCCCATCAAAACTAAAACTGTCTCATTCACTCACTCTGCTCCCTGGTACACTCCTATTCTGCACAAAATGAAATCCCGTAAGCATCAGCTTGAAAGGCTCCATAAGAAAACTGGTTTAACTGTTCGTCTACAAGCTTACACAGATTACCTTCAGCAGTATAAGGAAGCTCTTAACACTACCCGGTCCACCTACTACTCACACCTCATACATTCTGGTTCTACCAACCCAAAGGCTCTTTTCTACACAGTAAATAAACTTCTCAAACCCAGTGACAATATCGTCAACTTATTCACAACTGATAAATGCAACACCTTTCTATCATTCTTTCAGACCAAAATTGACACCATTTACACCAACCTGTACTCTTCTTCTGCTACCACTGTCTGCTCTGTCATCCCATCATTTGTTCCCCCCACCACACCTCTCAGCCACTGTCTCAGTTCTCCCCAGTGTCGCCGGGGGAGCTGTTTAAAATCTTGACAGGGATGAAAACATCAGCATGTGTCCTGGACCCCATCCCATCCCACCTCATCAAAGACTGTTTACCAGCTATCTCCACACTCATCACAAAAATCATTAACTCCTCTCTCAGCTCTGGCTCAATCCCATGTTCACTCAAATTGGCTGCTGTAACCCCCATTCTCAAAAAACCTGGACTTGACCCCAACATTATGTCAAACTTTCGGCCCATTTCCAATCTCCCCTTTCTGTCTAAGATACTGGAACGCACTGTCGCCAAACAACTCAAAACCCACCTCTCCTCAAATGACCTGTTTGAACCATTTCAATCCGGCTTCCGTTCACAACACAGCACTGAAACAGCCCTGCTCAGAGTTACCAACGACATCCTCCTCTCCGCAGACTCTGATCACCTCAGCATCCTCATCCTCCTGGACCTCACTTCAGCTTTTGACACTATCAACCACACCATTCTTCTCTCTCGCTTCAAATCTACGCTCAACATCACTGGTACCGCCCTCTCCTGGCTCCAATCTTATCTCACCGACAGACAACAGTTCATCCACATCAACAACTGCACCTCCTCCACCGCTCCGTTGTCCCAAGGTGTCCCCCAGGGCTCGGTGCTTGGTCCTTTGCTCTTCATACTATACCTGCTTCCCCTTGGCAACGTCATTCGCCACCATGGTCTTAACTTTCACTGCTATGCTGATGATGTCCAGCTCTACATCTCCACCAAATCCATCACCTCCGCCACCCACTCCACTCTGTCTAACTGCCTCGCTGACATTAAATCGTGGATGCACACCAGTTTCCTTAAACTTAACTGCGACAAAACAGATATGAGCATCATCGGTCCCAAATCTATCACTAAATCCATTCGCAGTTTCTCCGTCACTGTCGACCCTTACACCCTGTCTCCATCCCTTCAAAGTCGCAACCTTGGAGTCATTTTTGACAATAATCTCTCCTTTGAACACCACGTAAAACAAATCACCAGAACTGTCTTTTTTCACCTCAAAAACATCTCCAGACTTCGCCCATCACTCTCTTTCTCCGCTGCAGAAACCCTCATCCACGCCTTCATCACCTCCAGAATCGATTACTGCAACAGCATCCTATACAGCACCTCAAACAAAACATTAAATAAACTCCAGTTCATCCACAACTGTGCTGCTCGTCTGCTCACTCACACCCGCACCGGTGACCACATTACCCATGTCCTCCAGAACCTCCATTGGCTCCCGGTCCCACAGCGAATTCAATTAAAAATCCTCCTCACACATAAAGCCCTTCATAACCAGGCCCCATCCTACCTCACTGACCTGCTCCACCGCCACAACCCATCCCGTAGTCTTCGCTCATCTGACACCAACCTCCTGACTCCACCTCTCAGGACCAAGCATCGAACCTGGGGCGACAGAGCCTTCTCTATCGCTGCCCCCTCACTTTGGAACTCTCTCCCAAAACAAATCCGTGACTGCACCGACCTTCCAGCGTTCAAATCATTGACTAAAACTCACCTTTTAAAAATTGCTTTTAATGTTTAGCTAAGTTTGATGTGTTTTTCGTTTTTTTACCATTTGATGTTGTTTTTGCTGCTTTTATGATTTTATGTAAAGTGTCTTTGAGTATTCAGAAAAGCGCTCACAAATAAAATGTATTATTACTATTATTATTATATAAGGAATACTGCAGTCTATAACGTCGACTTATTCTCATAGCCAAGCTTCAACTTTTTCTGTACAAAATATATATCAGTTATAATGTCCGTTTGCCCTGTGCTCTGTGTCCGCGCCTGTGATTCTGGATATTTGTTTGTGAACTGTCCAAAGTGCCAAGCAGGTCATGGCATGTGGTCCTTTGGCAATCTGGAGATTTTGCAGATCGTCGTTAACCTACCTTTGCCCTGGAGTTGATTATTTAATTGCCTTTTACGACCTCCAGATGCTTGGTGTTTGTGGGAGGTAGCGGGTTTGAGGGTGTTTATTTATTTATTTTATCAATTATTATTTTAAAAATGGCAGAAATATTCTTAATATATATTTTGGAAAAAGGCCTATATATACAACAATACTCCGTCTACATGAAAGCCACCCACACAGATTCCTATCTGAAACCTGATTCCTACCACCATCTGGCACAGAAGAATTCCCTCATCATAACACTACACCATAGGGCCCACTGCATTTCTGACCAACACCACCTAGCCAGTGAACTGGAACACGTACACCAGGCCCTTAAGATGGATGGATATTCGGACCGCATTATCCACAAAGCTGCTTCTCCAACCATGGAGAAACAACCCCCTGAGATGCCGATCAAAACCATCACGTTACCATATATAGCAGGCGTTACCAAAAAGATTTCCAAAATCTTAAACAAACACAAGATCCAGGTCCGATTCAGTACAGTACACAAAATCCGTGATCTAATCCCATCTGTGAAGGATGTCATTCCTGACATGCAATATCCTGGAGTCAACAAATTAAGTTGCACCTGTGATGATTGTTACATTGGGGAAACGAAACGTCATGTCTCGGACCGTGTTCGCGAGCACAAAGCAGATCTGAACCACGGCAGAACTAATACCTCCGCTGACCATTGCTATAACGCTGTGGGCTCTCATGATATTATTTTTCCGAGACCAAGGTGCTCTGCAAACCTTCGGGCTACTATCAAAGGTTTGTTCATGAAGCCATCCAGAAATATAGACATAACTTCAACCGAGAAGATGGATCCAAACTGAGCAATCATTGGAAGGACGTTATTAAACAAGTAAAGTCTTAAATTACTGTGATGTTTCCATTCTACCTGCCTGTTTCAGTGTTATTTCTGACTCTCCGAGTACATCACCAGGCAAAATATCTGTGAGGCAGCCAAGGCACAGGATTCCCACCACCTCTGGTGGCTGGGGACCTTCTCACATTGACATGCTAATCTCTCACAATTACATTTATGTACAAATTCCTTCTCTAGCTTTGCACACTTACCCTAGGGTGAGGCAGCCAGGCACAGGATTCCTACCACCATCTGATGACGATTGCTTGTGTTGCGATAGAAACGTCATGGTTTCTGCAGTCACAAAAGCTTAAAATCAAGATTGTTAAAAATGACTTCCAAAATGATGGTTGCGGATGCCCCTGTGTCTACTAGCATGCGAAACACAACCCCTTCGATAGAGCCAATGATCACGAAGGATCCTGCGGTTGCAGCGACGACTCTATGGGCCAACTCCGACCACTGACCCGGCCGGAGCGCCCACATGGCCGTAACAACCCTCTGACCCCCTACACCCAACTTGTGGTGAATACACGGCGTGGCACAACTTATTTTGGATGATGGTGGCAGGGGCCAATATGCACTGCTCTAATCATAGCAGTAACCACCACAGTCAGTACGCACTGCTGTAATCATAGCAGGTGCCACCACAGTCATTAGGCACTGATGCAGTGAAAGCGGCTACGACCAGTCAGTATGCAATGTTGTAATCAAAGTAGGTACCACCGTAGTCTGTATGTACTTCTGTTAACAAAGTAGTTACCAACACAGTCAGTACACACTACTGTAATCATAGCAGGTACCACCACAGTCAGTATCCACAGCTATAATCATATCAGGTACCTCCACAGTCAGTATGCACTGCTGAAATCATTGCAGGTACCACCACAGTCAGTGTGCACAGCAGTTGTGAAAACAGGTTCCACCACAGTATGTACTGCTCTAATCATAGCAGGTACCACCACTGTCAATATGCAATTGTCTTATCATAGCAGTTACCAACAGAGTCAGTACGCACTACTGTAATCATAGCAGGTACCACCACAGTCAGTATGCACTGCTGTAGTTAAAGCAGGAACGACAACAGTATGCACTGCTGTAATCACAGCAGGTACCACAACAGTCAGTATCAACTGCTGTAATCATAGCAGGTACCACCACAATCAGTACGCACTGCTGGAGTGAAAGCAGGTACCACCATTGTCAGTATGCGCTGCTGTAATCATAGCAGGTGCCACCGCAATATTCACTGCTGTAATCATAGCAGGTACCACCACAGTTATTATGCACTGCTGTAATCATAGCAGGTACCACCACAATCAGTACACACTGCTGGAGTGAAAGCAGATACCACCAATGTCAGTGTGCACTGCTGTAGTTAAAAAAAGAACCACAACAGTATGCACTGCTGTAATCATAGCAGGTACCGCCACAGTCAGTATCCACTGTAATCATAGCATGTACCACCACAATCAGGACACACTGCTGCAGTCAAAGCAGATACCTCCACAGTCAGTATGCACTGCTGAAATCATTGCAGCTACCACAACAATCAGTATGCACTTCTGTAATCATAGCAGGTGCCACCATAGTATGCACTGCTGTAACCATAGCAGGGAACCACCACAGTCAGCATGCACTACTGTAATAATAGCAGGTACCACCACAGTCAGTATGCATTGCTGTAGTTAAAGCAGGTACCACCACAGTATGCACTGCTGTTATCATAGCAGGTGCCACCACAATATGTACTGCTGTAATCATAGCAGGGACCACCACAGTCAGTATGCACTGCTGTAATCATAGCAGGTACCACCACAGTTATTATGCACTGCTGTTATAATATCAGGTACCACCACAATCAGTACGCACTGATGGAGTGAAAGCAGGTACCACCAAAGTCAGTATGCACTGCTGTAGTTAAAGCACAAACTACAACAGTATGCACTGCTGTAATCATAGCAGGTACCGCAACAGTCAGTATCAACTGATGTAATCATAGCAGGTACCACCACAATCAGTATACACAGCTATAATCATATCAGGTACCACCACAGTCATTGTGCACTGCTGAAATGATTGCAGGTACCACCACGGTCGGTATGCACTGCTGTAATCATAGCAGGTACCACCACAATCAGTATACACAGCTATAATCATATCAGGTACAACCACAGTCGGTTTGCATTGCTGAAATGATTGCAGGTACTACCACAGTCAGTATGCACTGCTATAATCATAGCAGGTGCCACCGCAATATGCACTGCTGTAATCATAGCAGGGACCACCACAGTCAGTATGCACTGCTGTAATCATAGCAGGTACCACCACAGTTATTATGCACTGCTGTAAACATAGCAGGTACCACCACAATCAGTACACACTGCTGGAGTGAAAGCAGGTACCACCAAAGTCAGTATGCACTGCTGTAGTTAAAAGAGGAACCACAACAGTATGCACTGCTGTAATCATAGCAGGTACCGCCACAGTCAGTATCCACTGTAATCATAGCAGGTACCACCACAATCAGGACGCACTGCTGCAGTGAAAGCAGGTACCTCCACAGTCAGTATGCACTGCTGAAATCAGTACAGGTACCACAACAGTCATTATGCACTTCTGTAATCATAGCAGGTGCCACCACAGTATGCACTGCTGTAACCATAGCAGGGAACACGACTGTCAGTATGCACTGCTGAAATGATTGCAGGTACTACCTCAGTATGCACTGCTGTAATCATAGCAGGTGCCACCACAATTTGCACTGCTGTAATAAAAGCAGGGACCACCACAGTCAGTATGCACTGCTGTAATCACAGCAGGTACCACCACAGTTATTATTCACTGCTGTGATCATAGCAGGTACCACCACAATCACTACGCACTGATGGAGTGAAAGCAGGTACCTCCACAGTCAGTATGCACTGCTGAAATTGCAGATACCACAACAGTCAGTATGCACTTCTGTAATCATAGAAGGTGCCACCACAGTCAGTATGCACTGCTGTAATCATAGCAGGTACCACCACAGTAAGCACTGCTGGAGTTCAAGAAGGTACCACCACAGTATGCACTGCTGTTATCATAGCAGGTACCACCAGTCAGTATGCACAGCTGTAGTGAAATCAGGTACCACCACAGTCAGTATGCACTGCTGTATCACAGCAGATACCACCACAGTATGCACTGCTGTAATCATAGCAGGTACAACCACGGTATGCACTGCTCTTATCGCATTTTACCACCAGTCAGTATGCAGTGATGTGATCATAGCAGGTACCACCATAGTCAGTATGTACTGCTGTAATCATAGCAGGTATCCACCATAGTCAGTATGCATTGCTGTAATCATAGCAGGTACCGCAACAGTCAGTATCAACTGCTGTAATCATAGCAGGTACCACCACAATCAGTATACACAGCTATAATCATATCAGGTACCACCACAGTCATTGTGCACTGCTGAAATGATTGCAGGTACCACCACGGTCGGTATGCACTGCTGTAATCATAGCAGGTACCACCACAATCAGTATACACAGCTATAATCATAGCAGGTACAACCACAGTCAGTTTGCACTGCTGAAATGATTGCAGGTACTACCACAGTCAGTATGCACTGCTGTAATCATAGCAGGTGCCACCGCAATATGCACTGCTGTAATCATAGCAGGGACCACCACAGTCAGTATGCACTGCTGCAATCATAGCAGGTACCACCACAGTTATTATGCACTGCTGTAAACATAGCAGGTACCACCACAATCAGTACACACTGCTGGAGTGAAAGGAGGTACCACCAAAGTCAGTATGCACTGCTGTAGTTAAAAGAGGAACCACAACAGTATGCACTGCTGTAATCATAGCAGGTACCGCCACAGTCAGTATCCACTGTAATCATAGCAGGTACCACCACAATCAGGACGCACTGCTGCAGTGAAAGCAGGTACCTCCCCAGTCAGTATGCACTGCTGAAATCAGTACAGGTACCACAACAGTCATTATGCACTTCTGTAATCATAGCAGGTGACACCACAGTATGCACTGCTGTAACCATAGCAGGGAACACGACAGTCAGTATGCACTGCTGTAATCATAGCAGGTACCACCATAGTTATGCACTGCTGTAATAATAGCAGGTACCACCACAATCAGTACGCACTGATGGAGTGAAAGCAGGTACCACCAATGTCAGTATGCGCTGCTGTAGTTAATGCAGGAAACAACATTATGCACTGCTGTAATCATAGCAGGTACCGCAACAGTCAGTATCAACTGCTGTAATCATAGCAGGTGCCACCACAATTAGTACGCACTGCTGGAGTGAAAGCAGGTACCACCAATGTCAGTATGCGCTGCTGAAATCATAGAAGGTAGCACAAGAATCAGTATACACAGCTATAATCATATCAGGTACCACCACAGTCATTATGCACTGCTGAAATGATTGCAGGTACCACCACAGTCGGTATGCACTGCTGTAATCATAGCAGGTGCCACCACAATATGCACCGCTGTAATAGCAGGGACCACCTCAGTTAGTATGCACTGCTGTAATCATAGCAGGTACCACCACAATTATTATTCACTGCTGTAATCATAGCAGGTACCACCTGAATCAGTACGCACTACTGGAGTGAAAGCAGGTACCACCATAGTCAGTATGCACTGCTGTAATCATAGCAGTTACCACAACAGTCAGCACTTCAGTAATCATAGCAGGTGCCACCACAGTATGCACTATTGCAACCATAGCAGGGACCACCACAGTATGCACAGCTGTAATAATAGCAGGTGCAACCACAGTCAGTATGCACTGCTGTAGTTAAAGCAGGTACCACCAGAGTATGCACTGATGTAATCATAGCAGGTAGTGCCACAGTCAGTATGCACTGCTGTAATCATAGCAGGTACCACCACAGTCAGTATACACAGCTATTTTCAGATCAGGTACCACCACAGTCAGTATGTACTGCTGAAATGATTGCAGGCACTACCACAGTCAGTATGCACTGCTGTAATCATAGCAGGTACCACCAATGTCAGTATGCACTGCTGTAATCATAGCAGGTACCACCACAATCAGTATACACAGCTATAATCATATCAGGTACCACCACAGTCATTATGCACTGCTGAAATGATTGCAGGTACCACCACAGTCGGTATGCACTGCTGTAATCATAGGTGCCACCACAATATGCACCGCTGTAATAAAAGCAGGGACCACCTCAGTTAGTATGCACTGCTGTAATCATAGCAGGTACCACCACAGTTATTATTCACTGCTGTAATCATAGCAGGTACCACCTCAATCAGTACGCACTACTGGAGTGAAAGCAGGTGCCACCATAGTCAGTATGCACCGCTGTAATCATAGCAGTTACCACAACAGTCAGTAAGCACTTCAGTAATCATAGCAGGTGCCACCACAGTATGCACTATTGCAACCATAGCAGGGACCACCACAGTCAGTATGCACAGCTGAATCATAGCAGGTACCACCACAGTATGCACAGCTGTAATAATAGCAGGTGCAACCACAGTCAGTACGCACTGCTGTAGTTTAAGCAGGTACCACCAGAGTATGCACTGATGTAATCATAGCAGGTAGTGCCACAGTCAGTATGCACTGCTGTAATCATAGCAGCTACCAGCACAGTCAGTATACACAGCTATTATCAGATCAGGTACCACCACAGTCAGTATGTACTGCTGAAATGATTGCAGGCACTACCACAGTCAGTATGCACTGCTGTAATCATAGCAGGTACCACCAATGTCAGTATGCACTGCTGTAATCATAGCAGGTACCACCACAATCAGTATACACAGCTATAATCATATCAGGTACCACCACAGTCATTATGCACTGCTAAAATGATTGCAGGTACCACCACAGTCAGTATGAACTGCTGTAATCATAGCAGGTGCCACCACATTATGCACTGTTGTAATCATAGCAGGGAACCACCTTAGTCAGTATGCACTGCTGTAATCATAGCAGGTACCACCACAGTTATTATGCACTGCTTTAATCATAGCAGGTACTACCATTATCAGCACGCACTGCTGGAGTGAAAGCAGGTACCACCAAAGTCAGTATGCACTGCTGTAGTTAAAGCAGGAACCACAACAGTATGCACTGCTGTAATCATAGCAGGTACCGCCACAGTCAGTATCCACTGCTGTAATCATAGCAGGTATCACCACAATCAGTACTCACTGCTGGAGTGAAAGCAGGAACCTGCACAGTCAGTATACACTGCTGAAATGATTGCAGGTACCACCACAGTCGGTATGCACTGCTGTAATCATAGCAGGTGCCACCACAATATGCACCGCTGTAATAGCAGGGACCACCTCAGTTAGTATGCACTGCTGTAATCATAGCAGGTACCACCACAATTATTATTCACTGCTGTAATCATAGCAGGTACCACCTGAATCAGTACGCACTACTGGAGTGAAAGCAGGTACCACCATAGTCAGTATGCACTGCTGTAATCATAGCAGTTACCACAACAGTCAGCACTTCAGTAATCATAGCAGGTGCCACCACAGTATGCACTATTGCAACCATAGCAGGGACCACCACAGTCAGTATGCACAGCTGAATCATAGCAGGTACCACCACAGTATGCACAGCTGTAATAATAGCAGGTGCAACCACAGTCAGTACGCACTGCTGTAGTTAAAGCAGGTACCACCAGAGTATGCACTGATGTAATCATAGCAGGTAGTGCCACAGTCAGTATGCACTGCTGTAATCATAGCAGGTACCACCACAGTCAGTATGCACAGCTATTTTCAGATCAGGTACCACCACAGTCAGTATGTACTGCTGAAATGATTGCAGGCACTACCACAGTCAGTATGCACTGCTGTAATCATAGCAGGTACCACCAATGTCAGTATGCACTGCTGTAATCATAGCAGGTACCACCACAATCAGTATACACAGCTATAATCATATCAGGTACCACCACAGTCATTATGCACTGCTGAAATGATTGCAGGTACCACCACAGTCGGTATGCACTGCTGTAATCATAGGTGCCACCACAATATGCACCGCTGTAATAAAAGCAGGGACCACCTCAGTTAGTATGCACTGCTGTAATCATAGCAGGTACCACCACAGTTATTATTCACTGCTGTAATCATAGCAGGTACCACCTCAATCAGTACGCACTACTGGAGTGAAAGCAGGTGCCACCATAGTCAGTATGCACCGCTGTAATCATAGCAGTTACCACAACAGTCAGTAAGCACTTCAGTAATCATAGCAGGTGCCACCACAGTATGCACTATTGCAACCATAGCAGGGACCACCACAGTCAGTATGCACAGCTGAATCATAGCAGGTACCACCACAGTATGCACAGCTGTAATAATAGCAGGTGCAACCACAGTCAGTACGCACTGCTGTAGTTTAAGCAGGTACCACCAGAGTATGCACTGATGTAATCATAGCAGGTAGTGCCACAGTCAGTATGCACTGCTGTAATCATAGCAGCTACCAGCACAGTCAGTATACACAGCTATTATCAGATCAGGTACCACCACAGTCAGTATGTACTGCTGAAATGATTGCAGGCACTACCACAGTCAGTATGCACTGCTGTAATCATAGCAGGTACCACCAATGTCAGTATGCACTGCTGTAATCATAGCAGGTACCACCACAATCAGTATACACAGCTATAATCATATCAGGTACCACCACAGTCATTATGCACTGCTAAAATGATTGCAGGTACCACCACAGTCAGTATGAACTGCTGTAATCATAGCAGGTGCCACCACATTATGCACTGTTGTAATCATAGCAGGGAACCACCTTAGTCAGTATGCACTGCTGTAATCATAGCAGGTACCACCACAGTTATTATGCACTGCTTTAATCATAGCAGGTACTACCATTATCAGCACGCACTGCTGGAGTGAAAGCAGGTACCACCAAAGTCAGTATGCACTGCTGTAGTTAAAGCAGGAACCACAACAGTATGCACTGCTGTAATCATAGCAGGTACCGCCACAGTCAGTATCCACTGCTGTAATCATAGCAGGTATCACCACAATCAGTACTCACTGCTGGAGTGAAAGCAGGAACCTGCACAGTCAGTATACACTGCTGAAATGATTGCAGGTACCACCACAGTCGGTATGCACTGCTGTAATCATAGCAGGTGCCACCACAATATGCACCGCTGTAATAGCAGGGACCACCTCAGTTAGTATGCACTGCTGTAATCATAGCAGGTACCACCACAATTATTATTCACTGCTGTAATCATAGCAGGTACCACCTGAATCAGTACGCACTACTGGAGTGAAAGCAGGTACCACCATAGTCAGTATGCACTGCTGTAATCATAGCAGTTACCACAACAGTCAGCACTTCAGTAATCATAGCAGGTGCCACCACAGTATGCACTATTGCAACCATAGCAGGGACCACCACAGTCAGTATGCACAGCTGAATCATAGCAGGTACCACCACAGTATGCACAGCTGTAATAATAGCAGGTGCAACCACAGTCAGTACGCACTGCTGTAGTTAAAGCAGGTACCACCAGAGTATGCACTGATGTAATCATAGCAGGTAGTGCCACAGTCAGTATGCACTGCTGTAATCATAGCAGGTACCACCACAGTCAGTATGCACAGCTATTTTCAGATCAGGTACCACCACAGTCAGTATGTACTGCTGAAATGATTGCAGGCACTACCACAGTCAGTATGCACTGCTGTAATCATAGCAGGTACCACCAATGTCAGTATGCACTGCTGTAATCATAGCAGGTACCACCACAATCAGTATACACAGCTATAATCATATCAGGTACCACCACAGTCATTATGCACTGCTGAAATGATTGCAGGTACCACCACAGTCGGTATGCACTGCTGTAATCATAGGTGCCACCACAATATGCACCGCTGTAATAAAAGCAGGGACCACCTCAGTTAGTATGCACTGCTGTAATCATAGCAGGTACCACCACAGTTATTATTCACTGCTGTAATCATAGCAGGTACCACCTCAATCAGTACGCACTACTGGAGTGAAAGCAGGTGCCACCATAGTCAGTATGCACCGCTGTAATCATAGCAGTTACCACAACAGTCAGTAAGCACTTCAGTAATCATAGCAGGTGCCACCACAGTATGCACTATTGCAACCATAGCAGGGACCACCACAGTCAGTATGCACAGCTGAATCATAGCAGGTACCACCACAGTATGCACAGCTGTAATAATAGCAGGTGCAACCACAGTCAGTACGCACTGCTGTAGTTTAAGCAGGTACCACCAGAGTATGCACTGATGTAATCATAGCAGGTAGTGCCACAGTCAGTATGCACTGCTGTAATCATAGCAGCTACCAGCACAGTCAGTATACACAGCTATTATCAGATCAGGTACCACCACAGTCAGTATGTACTGCTGAAATGATTGCAGGCACTACCACAGTCAGTATGCACTGCTGTAATCATAGCAGGTACCACCAATGTCAGTATGCACTGCTGTAATCATAGCAGGTACCACCACAATCAGTATACACAGCTATAATCATATCAGGTACCACCACAGTCATTATGCACTGCTAAAATGATTGCAGGTACCACCACAGTCAGTATGAACTGCTGTAATCATAGCAGGTGCCACCACATTATGCACTGTTGTAATCATAGCAGGGAACCACCTTAGTCAGTATGCACTGCTGTAATCATAGCAGGTACCACCACAGTTATTATGCACTGCTTTAATCATAGCAGGTACTACCATTATCAGCACGCACTGCTGGAGTGAAAGCAGGTACCACCAAAGTCAGTATGCACTGCTGTAGTTAAAGCAGGAACCACAACAGTATGCACTGCTGTAATCATAGCAGGTACCGCCACAGTCAGTATCCACTGCTGTAATCATAGCAGGTATCACCACAATCAGTACTCACTGCTGGAGTGAAAGCAGGAACCTGCACAGTCAGTATACACTGCTGAAATCATTGCAGATACCACAACAGTCAGTATGCACTTCTGTAATCATAGAAGGTGCCACCACAGTCAGTATGCACTGCTGGAATCATAGCAGGTACCACCACAGTCAATATGCACTGCTGTAGTTAAAGAAGTTACCACCACAGTATGCACTGCTGGTATCACAGCAGGTACCACCACAGTATGCACTGCTGTAATCATAGCAGGTGCCACCACAGTCAGTACGCACTGATCCATTCATAGAAGTTAAAACCTCAGTATGCATTTGTAATCATAGCAAGTACCACTACAGTATGCCCTGCTCTTATCATCACATTTTACCACCAGATGTCCCAATAGTTTCACAGATGTCCCAATAGTTTCACAGATGTCCCAATAGGTTCACATATGTCCCAGTAGTTTCACAGATCACCCAGTAGTTTCACAGATGCCCCAATAGTTTCAGATATGTCCCATTAGTTTCACAGATGTCCCCATAGTTTTACAGATGTCCCAGAAGTTTCACAGATCACCCAGTAGTTTCACAGATGCCCCAATAGTTTCACATATGTCCCATTAGTTTCACAGATGTCCCAATAGTTTCACAGATGTCCCAATAGTTTAACAGATGTCCCAGTTGTTTCACAGATGTCTCAATAGTTTCACAGATGTCCCAATAGTTTCACAGATGTCCCAATAGGTTCACATATGTCCCAGTAGTTTTACAGATGTCCCAGTAGATTCACAGATGTCCCAATAGTTCAACAGATGTCCCAGTAGTTTAACAGATGTCCCAGTAGTATCACAGATGTCCCAGTAGCTTAACAGATGTCCCCATAGTTTCACAGATGTCCCAATAGTTTCACAGATGTCCCAGTAGTTTTACAGATATCCCAGTAGGTTAACAGATGTCCCCATAGTTTCACAGATGTACCACTAGTTTCACAGATGTCCCAATAGTTTCACAGATGTCCCAATAGTTTCGCACATTTCCCAATAGTTTCACATATGTCCCAGTAGTTTTACAGATGTCCCAATAGTTTCACATATGTCCCATTAGTTTCACAGATGTCCCCATAGTTTCACAGATGTCCCAATTGTTTCACATATGTCCCATTAGTTTCACAGATGTCCAAATAGTTTCACAGATGTCCCAATAGTTTCACAGATGTCCCAATAGGTTCACATATGTCCCATTAGTTTCACAGATGTCCCCATAGGTTCACAGATGTCCCAATAATTTCACAGATGTACCAGTATTTTCACAGATGTCCCAATAGTTTAACAGATGTCCCAAATAGTTTCACAGATGTCCCAATAGTTTCACAAATGTCCCAGGAGTTTAACAGATGTGCCAATAGTTTAACAGATGTCCCAGTTGTTTCACAGATGTCTCAATAGTTTCACAGATGTCCCAATAGATTCACATATGTCCCAGTAGTTTTACAGATGTCCCAGTAGATTCACAGATGTCCCAATAGTTCAACAGATGTCCCAGTAGTTTAACAGATGTCCCAGTAGCTTCACAGATGTCCCAGTAGGTTAACAGATGTCCCCATAGTTTCACAGATGTCCCAATAGTTTCACAGATGTCCCAATAGGTTCACATATGTCCCAGTAGTTTCACAGATGCCCCAATAGTTTCACATATGTCCCATTAGTTTCACAGATGTCCCCATAGTTTCACAGATGTCCCAATAATTTCACAGATGTACCAGTAGTTTCACAGATGTCCCAATAGTTTAACAGATGTCCCAAATAGTTTCACAGATGTCCCAATAGATTCACAGATGTCCCAATAGTTTCACAGATTTCCCAATAGTTTCACAGATGTCCCAATAGTTTCACAGATGTCCCAGAAGTTTTACAGATATTCCAGTAGGTTAACAGATGTCCCCATAGTTTCACAGATGTCCCAATAGTTTCAAAGATGTCCCAGTAGTTTTACAGATGTCCCGGTACTTTCACAGATGATCCCAGTAGTTTCACAGATGCCCCAATAGTTTCACATATGTCCCATTAGTTTCACAGATGTCCCAATAGTTTCACAGATGTCCCAATAGTTTCACAGATGTCCCAATAGTTTCACAGATGTCCCAATAAGTTCACATATGTCCCAGTAATTTCACAGATCACCCAGTTGTTTCAAAGATGCCCCAATAGTTTCACATATGTCCCATTAGTTTCACAGATGTCCCCATAGTTTCACAGATGTCCCAATAATTTAACAGATGTACCAGTAGTTTCACAGATGTCCCAATAGTTTAACAGATGTCCCAAACAGTTTCACAGATGTCCCAATAGTTTCACAGATGTCCCAATAGGTTCACATATGTCCCAGTAGTTTTACAGATGTCCCAGTAGATTCACAGATGTCCCAATGGTTCAACAGATGTCCCAGTAGTTTAACAGATGTCCCAGTAGTTTCACAGATGTCCCAGTAGGTTAACAGATGTCCCCATAGTTTCACAGATGTCCCAATAGTTTCACAGATGTCCCAGTAGTTTTACAGATATCCCAGTAGGTTAACAGATGTTCCCATAGTTTCACAGATGTACCAGTAGTTTCACAGATGTCCCAATAGTTTCACAGATGTTCCAATAGTTTCACACATTTCCCAATAGTTTCACATATGTCCCAGTAGTTTTACAGATGTCCCAATAGTTTCACATATGTCCCATTAGTTTCACAGATGTCCCCATAGTTTCACAGATGTCCCAATAGTTTCACATATGTCCCATTAGTTTCACAGATGTCCCCATAGTTTCACAGATGTCCCAATAGTTTCACAGATGTCCCAATAGTTTCACAGATGTCCCAATAGGTTCACAGATGTCCCAGTAGTTTCACAGATCACCCAGTAGTTTCACAGATGCCCCAATAGTTTCACATATGTCCCATTAGTTTCACAGATGTCCCAATAGTTTCACAGATGTCCCAATAAGTTCACATATGTCCCAGTAATTTCACAGATCACCCAGTTGTTTCAAAGATGCCCCAATAGTTTCACATATGTCCCATTAGTTTCACAGATGTCCCCATAGTTTCACAGATGTCCCAATAATTTAACAGATGTACCAGTAGTTTCACAGATGTCCCAATAGTTTAACAGATGTCCCAAACAGTTTCACAGATGTCCCAATAGTTTCACAGATGTCCCAGTTGTTTCACAGATGTCTCAATAGTTTCACAGATGTCCCAATAGTTTCACAGATGTCCCAATAGGTTCACATATGTCCCAGTAGTTTTACAGATGTCCCAGTAGATTCACAGATGTTCCAATGGTTCAACAGATGTCCCGGTAGTTTAACAGATGTCCCAGTAGTTTCACAGATGTCCCAGTAGGTTAACAGATGTCCCCATAGTTTCACAGATGTCCCAATAGTTTCACAGATGTCCCAGTAGTTTTACAGATATCCCAGTAGGTTAACAGATGTCCCCATAGTTTCACAGATGTACCAGTAGTTTCACAGATGTCCCAATAGTTTCATAGATGTCCCAATAGTTTCACACATTTCCCAATAGTTTCACATATGTCCCAGTAGTTTTACAGATGTCCCCATAGTTTCACAGATGTCCCAATAGTTTCACAGATGTCCCAATAGTTTCACAGATGTCCCCATAGTTTCACAGATGTCCCAATAGTTTCACATATGTCCCATTAGTTTCACAGATGTCCCCATAGTTTCACAGATGTCCCAATAGTTTCACAGATGTCCCAATAGTTTCACAGATGTCCCAATAGGTTCACAGATGTCCCAGTAGTTTCACAGATCACCCAGTAGTTTCACAGATGCCCCAATAGTTTCACATATGTCCCATTAGTTTCATAGATGTCCCCATAGTTTCACAGATGTCCCAATAGTTTCACATATGTCCCATTAGTTTCAAAGATGTCCCCATAGTTTCACAGATGTCCCAATAATTTAACAGATGTACCAGTAGTTTCACAGATGTCCCAATCGTTTAACAGATGTCCCAAACAGTTTCACAGATGTCCCAATAGTTTAACAGATGTCCCAGTTGTTTCACAGATGTCTCAATAGTTTCACAGATGTCCCAATAGTTTCACACATTTCCCAATAGTTTCACATATGTCCCAGTAGTTTTACAGATGTCCCAATAGTTTCACATATGTCCCATTAGTTTCACAGATGTCCCCATAGTTTCACAGATGTCCCAATAGTTTCACATATGTCCCATTAGTTTCACAGATGTCCCCATAGTTTCACAGATGTCCCAATAGTTTCACAGATGTCCCAATAGTTTCACAGATGTCCCAATAGGTTCACAGATGTCCCAGTAGTTTCACAGATCACCCAGTAGTTTCACAGATGCCCCAATAGTTTCACATATGTCCCATTAGTTTCACAGATGTCCCAATAGGTTCACATATGTCCCAGTAGTTTTACAGATGTCCCAGTAGATTCACAGATGTCCCAATGGTTCAACAGATGTCTCAGTAGTTTAACAGATGTCCCAGTAGTTTCACAGATGTCCCAGTAGGTTAACATGTCCCCATAGTTTCACAGATGTCCCAATAGTTTAACAGATGTCCCAGTAGTTTTACAGATATCCCAGTAGGTTAACAGATGTCCCCATAGTTTCACAGATGTACCAGTAGTTTCACATATGTCCCATTAGTTTCACAGATGTCCCCATAGTTTCACAGATGTCCCAATTGTTTCACATATGTCCCATTAGTTTCACAGATGTCCAAATAGTTTCACAGATGTCCCAATAGTTTCACAGATGTCCCAATAGGTTCACATATGTCCCATTAGTTTCACAGATGTCCCCATAGGTTCACAGATGTCCCAATAATTTCACAGATGTACCAGTAGTTTCACAGATGTCCCAATAGTTTAACAGATGTCCCAAATAGTTTCACAGATGTCCCAATAGTTTCACAAATGTCCCAGGAGTTTAACAGATGTGCCAATAGTTTAACAGATGTCCCAGTTGTTTCACAGATGTCTCAATAGTTTCACAGATGTCCCAATAGATTCACATATGTCCAAGTAGTTTAACAGATGTCCCAGTAGATTCACAGATGTCCCAATAGTTCAACAGATGTCCCAGTAGTTTAACAGATGTCCCAGTAGCTTCACAGATGTCCCAGTAGGTTAACAGATGTCCCCATAGTTTCACAGATGTCCCAATAGTTTCACAGATGTCCCAATAGGTTCACATATGTCCCAGTAGTTTCACAGATGCCCCAATAGTTTCACAGATGTCCCAATAGTTTCACAGATGTCCCAGTAGTTTTACAGATATCCCAGTAGGTTAACAGATGTCCCCATAGTTTCACAGATGTACCAGTAGTTTCACAGATGTCCCAATAGTTTCATAGATGTCCCAATAGTTTCACACATTTCCCAATAGTTTCACATATGTCCCAGTAGTTTTACAGATGTCCCCATAGTTTCACAGATGTCCCAATAGTTTCACAGATGTCCCAATAGTTTCACAGATGTCCCCATAGTTTCACAGATGTCCCAATAGTTTCACATATGTCCCATTAGTTTCACAGATGTCCCCATAGTTTCACAGATGTCCCAATAGTTTCAGATATGTCCCATTAGTTTCACAGATGTCCCCATAGTTTTACAGATGTCCCAGAAGTTTCACAGATCACCCAGTAGTTTCACAGATGCCCCAATAGTTTCACATATGTCCCATTAGTTTCACAGATGTCCCAATAGTTTCACAGATGTCCCAATAGTTTAACAGATGTCCCAGTTGTTTCACAGATGTCTCAATAGTTTCACAGATGTCCCAATAGTTTCACAGATGTCCCAATAGGTTCACATATGTCCCAGTAGTTTTACAGATGTCCCAGTAGATTCACAGATGTCCCAATAGTTCAACAGATGTCCCAGTAGTTTAACAGATGTCCCAGTAGTATCACAGATGTCCCAGTAGCTTAACAGATGTCCCCATAGTTTCACAGATGTCCCAATAGTTTCACAGATGTCCCAGTAGTTTTACAGATATCCCAGTAGGTTAACAGATGTCCCCATAGTTTCACAGATGTACCACTAGTTTCACAGATGTCCCAATAGTTTCACAGATGTCCCAATAGTTTCGCACATTTCCCAATAGTTTCACATATGTCCCAGTAGTTTTACAGATGTCCCAATAGTTTCACATATGTCCCATTAGTTTCACAGATGTCCCCATAGTTTCACAGATGTCCCAATTGTTTCACATATGTCCCATTAGTTTCACAGATGTCCAAATAGTTTCACAGATGTCCCAATAGTTTCACAGATGTCCCAATAGGTTCACATATGTCCCATTAGTTTCACAGATGTCCCCATAGGTTCACAGATGTCCCAATAATTTCACAGATGTACCAGTATTTTCACAGATGTCCCAATAGTTTAACAGATGTCCCAAATAGTTTCACAGATGTCCCAATAGTTTCACAAATGTCCCAGGAGTTTAACAGATGTGCCAATAGTTTAACAGATGTCCCAGTTGTTTCACAGATGTCTCAATAGTTTCACAGATGTCCCAATAGATTCACATATGTCCCAGTAGTTTTACAGATGTCCCAGTAGATTCACAGATGTCCCAATAGTTCAACAGATGTCCCAGTAGTTTAACAGATGTCCCAGTAGCTTCACAGATGTCCCAGTAGGTTAACAGATGTCCCCATAGTTTCACAGATGTCCCAATAGTTTCACAGATGTCCCAATAGGTTCACATATGTCCCAGTAGTTTCACAGATGCCCCAATAGTTTCACATATGTCCCATTAGTTTCACAGATGTCCCCATAGTTTCACAGATGTCCCAATAATTTCACAGATGTACCAGTAGTTTCACAGATGTCCCAATAGTTTAACAGATGTCCCAAATAGTTTCACAGATGTCCCAATAGATTCACAGATGTCCCAATAGTTTCACAGATTTCCCAATAGTTTCACAGATGTCCCAATAGTTTTACAGATGTCCCAGAAGTTTTACAGATATTCCAGTAGGTTAACAGATGTCCCCATAGTTTCACAGATGTCCCAATAGTTTCAAAGATGTCCCAGTAGTTTTACAGATGTCCCGGTACTTTCACAGATGATCCCAGTAGTTTCACAGATGCCCCAATAGTTTCACATATGTCCCATTAGTTTCACAGATGTCCCAATAGTTTCACAGATGTCCCAATAGTTTCACAGATGTCCCAATAGTTTCACAGATGTCCCAATAAGTTCACATATGTCCCAGTAATTTCACAGATCACCCAGTTGTTTCAAAGATGCCCCAATAGTTTCACATATGTCCCATTAGTTTCACAGATGTCCCCATAGTTTCACAGATGTCCCAATAATTTAACAGATGTACCAGTAGTTTCACAGATGTCCCAATAGTTTAACAGATGTCCCAAACAGTTTCACAGATGTCCCAATAGGTTCACAGATGTCCCAGTTGTTTCACAGATGTCTCAATAGTTTCACAGATGTCCCAATAGTTTCACAGATGTCCCAATAGGTTCACATATGTCCCAGTAGTTTTACAGATGTCCCAGTAGATTCACAGATGTCCCAATGGTTCAACAGATGTCCCAGTAGTTTAACAGATGTCCCAGTAGTTTCACAGATGTCCCAGTAGGTTAACAGATGTCCCCATAGTTTCACAGATGTCCCAATAGTTTCACAGATGTCCCAGTAGTTTTACAGATATCCCAGTAGGTTAACAGATGTTCCCATAGTTTCACAGATGTACCAGTAGTTTCACAGATGTCCCAATAGTTTCACAGATGTTCCAATAGTTTCACACATTTCCCAATAGTTTCACATATGTCCCAGTAGTTTTACAGATGTCCCAATAGTTTCACATATGTCCCATTAGTTTCACAGATGTCCCCATAGTTTCACAGATGTCCCAATAGTTTCACATATGTCCCATTAGTTTCACAGATGTCCCCATAGTTTCACAGATGTCCCAATAGTTTCACAGATGTCCCAATAGTTTCACAGATGTCCCAATAGGTTCACAGATGTCCCAGTAGTTTCACAGATCACCCAGTAGTTTCACAGATGCCCCAATAGTTTCACATATGTCCCATTAGTTTCACAGATTTCCCAATAGTTTCACAGATGTCCCAATAAGTTCACATATGTCCCAGTAATTTCACAGATCACCCAGTTGTTTCAAAGATGCCCCAATAGTTTCACATATGTCCCATTAGTTTCACAGATGTCCCCATAGTTTCACAGATGTCCCAATAATTTAACAGATGTACCAGTAGTTTCACAGACGTCCCAATAGTTTAACAGATGTCCCAAACAGTTTCACAGATGTCCCAATAGTTTCACAGATGTCCCAGTTGTTTCACAGATGTCTCAATAGTTTCACAGATGTCCCAATAGTTTCACAGATGTCCCAATAGGTTCACATATGTCCCAGTAGTTTTACAGATGTCCCAGTAGATTCACAGATGTTCCAATGGTTCAACAGATGTCCCGGTAGTTTAACAGATGTCCCAGTAGTTTCACAGATGTCCCAGTAGGTTAACAGATGTCCCCATAGTTTCACAGATGTCCCAATAGTTTCACAGATGTCCCAGTAGTTTTACAGATATCCCAGTAGGTTAACAGATGTCCCCATAGTTTCACAGATGTACCAGTAGTTTCACAGATGTCCCAATAGTTTCATAGATGTCCCAATAGTTTCACACATTTCCCAATAGTTTCACATATGTCCCAGTAGTTTTACAGATGTCCCCATAGTTTCACAGATGTCCCAATAGTTTCACAGATGTCCCAATAGTTTCACAGATGTCCCCATAGTTTCACAGATGTCCCAATAGTTTCACATATGTCCCATTAGTTTCACAGATGTCCCCATAGTTTCACAGATGTCCCAATAGTTTCACAGATGTCCCAATAGTTTCACAGATGTCCCAATAGGTTCACAGATGTCCCAGTAGTTTCACAGATCACCCAGTAGTTTCACAGATGCCCCAATAGTTTCACATATGTCCCATTAGTTTCACAGATGTCCCCATAGTTTCACAGATGTCCCAATAGTTTCACATATGTCCCATTAGTTTCACAGATGTCCCCATAGTTTCACAGATGTCCCAATAATTTAACAGATGTACCAGTAGTTTCACAGATGTCCCAATCGTTTAACAGATGTCCCAAACAGTTTCACAGATGTCCCAATAGTTTAACAGATGTCCCAGTTGTTTCACAGATGTCTCAATAGTTTCACAGATGTCCCAATAGTTTCACACATTTCCCAATAGTTTCACATATGTCCCAGTAGTTTTACAGATGTCCCAATAGTTTCACATATGTCCCATTAGTTTCACAGATGTCCCCATAGTTTCACAGATGTCCCAATAGTTTCACATATGTCCCATTAGTTTCACAGATGTCCCCATAGTTTCACAGATGTCCCAATAGTTTCACAGATGTCCCAATAGTTTCACAGATGTCCCAATAGGTTCACAGATGTCCCAGTAGTTTCACAGATCACCCAGTAGTTTCACAGATGCCCCAATAGTTTCACATATGTCCCATTAGTTTCACAGATGTCCCAATAGGTTCACATATGTCCCAGTAGTTTTACAGATGTCCCAGTAGATTCACAGATGTCCCAATGGTTCAACAGATGTCTCAGTAGTTTAACAGATGTCCCAGTAGTTTCACAGATGTCCCAGTAGGTTAACATGTCCCCATAGTTTCACAGATGTCCCAATAGTTTAACAGATGTCCCAGTAGTTTTACAGATATCCCAGTAGGTTAACAGATGTCCCCATAGTTTCACAGATGTACCAGTAGTTTCACATATGTCCCATTAGTTTCACAGATGTCCCCATAGTTTCACAGATGTCCCAATTGTTTCACATATGTCCCATTAGTTTCACAGATGTCCAAATAGTTTCAAAGATGTCCCAATAGTTTCACAGATGTCCCAATAGGTTCACATATGTCCCATTAGTTTCACAGATGTCCCCATAGGTTCACAGATGTCCCAATAATTTCACAGATGTACCAGTAGTTTCACAGATGTCCCAATAGTTTAACAGATGTCCCAAATAGTTTCACAGATGTCCCAATAGTTTCACAAATGTCCCAGGAGTTTAACAGATGTGCCAATAGTTTAACAGATGTCCCAGTTGTTTCACAGATGTCTCAATAGTTTCACAGATGTCCCAATAGATTCACATATGTCCCAGTAGTTTTACAGATGTCCCAGTAGATTCACAGATGTCCCAATAGTTCAACAGATGTCCCAGTAGTTTAACAGATGTCCCAGTAGCTTCACAGATGTCCCAGTAGGTTAACAGATGTCCCCATAGTTTCACAGATGTCCCAATAGTTTCACAGATGTCCCAATAGGTTCACATATGTCCCAGTAGTTTCACAGATGCCCCAATAGTTTCACAGATGTCCCAATAGTTTCACAGATGTCCCAGTAGTTTTACAGATATCCCAGTAGGTTAACAGATGTCCCCATAGTTTCACAGATGTACCAGTAGTTTCACAGATGTCCCAATAGTTTCATAGATGTCCCAATAGTTTCACACATTTCCCAATAGTTTCACATATGTCCCAGTAGTTTTACAGATGTCCCCATAGTTTCACAGATGTCCCAATAGTTTCACAGATGTCCCAATAGTTTCACAGATGTCCCCATAGTTTCACAGATGTCCCAATAGTTTCACATATGTCCCATTAGTTTCACAGATGTCCCCATAGTTTCACAGATGTCCCAATAGTTTCACAGATGTCCCAATAGTTTCACAGATGTCCCAATAGGTTCACAGATGTCCCAGTAGTTTCACAGATCACCCAGTAGTTTCACAGATGCCCCAATAGTTTCACATATGTCCCATTAGTTTCACAGATGTCCCCATAGTTTCACAGATGTCCCAATAGTTTCACATATGTCCCATTAGTTTCACAGATGTCCCCATAGTTTCACAGATGTCCCAATAATTTAACAGATGTACCAGTAGTTTCACAGATGTCCCAATCGTTTAACAGATGTCCCAAACAGTTTCACAGATGTCCCAATAGTTTAACAGATGTCCCAGTTGTTTCACAGATGTCTCAATAGTTTCACAGATGTCCCAATAGTTTCACACATTTCCCAATAGTTTCACATATGTCCCAGTAGTTTTACAGATGTCCCAATAGTTTCACATATGTCCCATTAGTTTCACAGATGTCCCCATAGTTTCACAGATGTCCCAATAGTTTCACATATGTCCCATTAGTTTCACAGATGTCCCCATAGTTTCACAGATGTCCCAATAGTTTCACAGATGTCCCAATAGTTTCACAGATGTCCCAATAGGTTCACAGATGTCCCAGTAGTTTCACAGATCACCCAGTAGTTTCACAGATGCCCCAATAGTTTCACATATGTCCCATTAGTTTCACAGATGTCCCAATAGGTTCACATATGTCCCAGTAGTTTTACAGATGTCCCAGTAGATTCACAGATGTCCCAATGGTTCAACAGATGTCTCAGTAGTTTAACAGATGTCCCAGTAGTTTCACAGATGTCCCAGTAGGTTAACATGTCCCCATAGTTTCACAGATGTCCCAATAGTTTAACAGATGTCCCAGTAGTTTTACAGATATCCCAGTAGGTTAACAGATGTCCCCATAGTTTCACAGATGTACCAGTAGTTTCACATATGTCCCATTAGTTTCACAGATGTCCCCATAGTTTCACAGATGTCCCAATTGTTTCACATATGTCCCATTAGTTTCACAGATGTCCAAATAGTTTCACAGATGTCCCAATAGTTTCACAGATGTCCCAATAGGTTCACATATGTCCCATTAGTTTCACAGATGTCCCCATAGGTTCACAGATGTCCCAATAATTTCACAGATGTACCAGTAGTTTCACAGATGTCCCAATAGTTTAACAGATGTCCCAAATAGTTTCACAGATGTCCCAATAGTTTCACAAATGTCCCAGGAGTTTAACAGATGTGCCAATAGTTTAACAGATGTCCCAGTTGTTTCACAGATGTCTCAATAGTTTCACAGATGTCCCAATAGATTCACATATGTCCCAGTAGTTTTACAGATGTCCCAGTAGATTCACAGATGTCCCAATAGTTCAACAGATGTCCCAGTAGTTTAACAGATGTCCCAGTAGCTTCACAGATGTCCCAGTAGGTTAACAGATGTCCCCATAGTTTCACAGATGTCCCAATAGTTTCACAGATGTCCCAATAGGTTCACATATGTCCCAGTAGTTTCACAGATGCCCCAATAGTTTCACATATGTCCCATTAGTTTCACAGATGTCCCCATAGTTTCACAGATGTCCCAATAATTTCACAGATGTACCAGTAGTTTCACAGATGTCCCAATAGTTTAACAGATGTCCCAAATAGTTTCACAGATGTCCCAATAGATTCACAGATGTCCCAATAGTTTCACAGATTTCCCAATAGTTTCACAGATGTCCCAATAGTTTCACAGATGTCCCAGAAGTTTTACAGATATTCCAGTAGGTTAACAGATGTCCCCATAGTTTCACAGATGTCCCAATAGTTTCAAAGATGTCCCAGTAGTTTTACAGATGTCCCGGTACTTTCACAGATGATCCCAGTAGTTTCACAGATGCCCCAATAGTTTCACATATGTCCCATTAGTTTCACAGATGTCCCAATAGTTTCACAGATGTCCCAATAGTTTCACAGATGTCCCAATAGTTTCACAGATGTCCCAATAAGTTAACATATGTCCCAGTAATTTCACAGATCACCCAGTTGTTTCAAAGATGCCCCAATAGTTTCACATATGTCCCATTAGTTTCACAGATGTCCCCATAGTTTCACAGATGTCCCAATAATTTAACAGATGTACCAGTAGTTTCACAGATGTCCCAATAGTTTAACAGATGTCCCAAACAGTTTCACAGATGTCCCAATAGTTTCACAGATGTCCCAGTTGTTTCACAGATGTCTCAATAGTTTCACAGATGTCCCAATAGTTTCACAGATGTCCCAATAGGTTCACATATGTCCCAGTAGTTTTACAGATGTCCCAGTAGATTCACAGATGTCCCAATGGTTCAACAGATGTCCCAGTAGTTTAACAGATGTCCCAGTAGTTTCACAGATGTCCCAGTAGGTTAACAGATGTCCCCATAGTTTCACAGATGTCCCAATAGTTTCACAGATGTCCCAGTAGTTTTACAGATATCCCAGTAGGTTAACAGATGTCCCCATAGTTTCACAGATGTACCAGTAGTTTCACAGATGTCCCAATAGTTTCACAGATGTCCCAATAGTTTCACAGATGTCCCAATAGTTTCACACATTTCCCAATAGTTTCACATATGTCCCAGTAGTTTTACAGATGTCCCAATAGTTTCACATATGTCCCATTAGTTTCACAGATGTCCCCATAGTTTCACAGATGTCCCAATAGTTTCACATATGTCCCATTAGTTTCACAGATGTCCCCATAGTTTCACAGATGTCCCAATAGTTTCACAGATGTCTCAATAGTTTCACAGATGTCCCAATAGGTTCACAGATGTCCCAGTAGTTTCACAGATCACCCAGTAGTTTCACAGATGCCCCAATAGTTTCACATATGTCCCATTAGTTTCACAGATGTCCCAATAGTTTCACAGATGTCCCAATAAGTTCACATATGTCCCAGTAATTTCACAGATCACCCAGTTGTTTCAAAGATGCCCCAATAGTTTCACATATGTCCCATTAGTTTCACAGATGTCCCCATAGTTTCACAGATGTCCCAATAATTTAACAGATGTACCAGTAGTTTCACAGATGTCCCCATAGTTTCACAGATGTCCCGGTAGTTTAACAGATGTCCCAGTAGTTTCACAGATGTCCCAGTAGGTTAACAGATGTCCCCATAGTTTCACAGATGTCCCAATAGTTTCACAGATGTCCCAGTAGTTTTACAGATATCCCAGTAGGTTAACAGATGTCCCCATAGTTTCACAGATGTACCAGTAGTTTCACAGATGTCCCAATAGTTTCATAGATGTCCCAATAGTTTCACACATTTCCCAATAGTTTCACATATGTCCCAGTAGTTTTACAGATGTCCCCATAGTTTCACAGATGTCCCAATAGTTTCACAGATGTCCCAATAGTTTCACAGATGTCCCCATAGTTTCACAGATGTCCCAATAGTTTCACATATGTCCCATTAGTTTCACAGATGTCCCCATAGTTTCACAGATGTCCCAATAGTTTCACAGATGTCCCAATAGTTTCACAGATGTCCCAATAGGTTCACAGATGTCCCAGTAGTTTCACAGATCACCCAGTAGTTTCACAGATGCCCCAATAGTTTCACATATGTCCCATTAGTTTCACAGATGTCCCCATAGTTTCACAGATGTCCCAATAGTTTCACATATGTCCCATTAGTTTCACAGATGTCCCCATAGTTTCACAGATGTCCCAATAATTTAACAGATGTACCAGTAGTTTCACAGATGTCCCAATCGTTTAACAGATGTCCCAAACAGTTTCACAGATGTCCCAATAGTTTAACAGATGTCCCAGTTGTTTCACAGATGTCTCAATAGTTTCACAGATGTCCCAATAGTTTCACACATTTCCCAATAGTTTCACATATGTCCCAGTAGTTTTACAGATGTCCCAATAGTTTCACATATGTCCCATTAGTTTCACAGATGTCCCCATAGTTTCACAGATGTCCCAATAGTTTCACATATGTCCCATTAGTTTCACAGATGTCCCCATAGTTTCACAGATGTCCCAATAGTTTCACAGATGTCCCAATAGTTTCACAGATGTCCCAATAGGTTCACAGATGTCCCAGTAGTTTCACAGATCACCCAGTAGTTTCACAGATGCCCCAATAGTTTCACATATGTCCCATTAGTTTCACAGATGTCCCAATAGGTTCACATATGTCCCAGTAGTTTTACAGATGTCCCAGTAGATTCACAGATGTCCCAATGGTTCAACAGATGTCTCAGTAGTTTAACAGATGTCCCAGTAGTTTCACAGATGTCCCAGTAGGTTAACATGTCCCCATAGTTTCACAGATGTCCCAATAGTTTAACAGATGTCCCAGTAGTTTTACAGATATCCCAGTAGGTTAACAGATGTCCCCATAGTTTCACAGATGTACCAGTAGTTTCACATATGTCCCATTAGTTTCACAGATGTCCCCATAGTTTCACAGATGTCCCAATTGTTTCACATATGTCCCATTAGTTTCACAGATGTCCAAATAGTTTCACAGATGTCCCAATAGTTTCACAGATGTCCCAATAGGTTCACATATGTCCCATTAGTTTCACAGATGTCCCCATAGGTTCACAGATGTCCCAATAATTTCACAGATGTACCAGTAGTTTCACAGATGTCCCAATAGTTTAACAGATGTCCCAAATAGTTTCACAGATGTCCCAATAGTTTCACAAATGTCCCAGGAGTTTAACAGATGTGCCAATAGTTTAACAGATGTCCCAGTTGTTTCACAGATGTCTCAATAGTTTCACAGATGTCCCAATAGATTCACATATGTCCCAGTAGTTTTACAGATGTCCCAGTAGATTCACAGATGTCCCAATAGTTCAACAGATGTCCCAGTAGTTTAACAGATGTCCCAGTAGCTTCACAGATGTCCCAGTAGGTTAACAGATGTCCCCATAGTTTCACAGATGTCCCAATAGTTTCACAGATGTCCCAATAGGTTCACATATGTCCCAGTAGTTTCACAGATGCCCCAATAGTTTCACATATGTCCCATTAGTTTCACAGATGTCCCCATAGTTTCACAGATGTCCCAATAATTTCACAGATGTACCAGTAGTTTCACAGATGTCCCAATAGTTTAACAGATGTCCCAAATAGTTTCACAGATGTCCCAATAGATTCACAGATGTCCCAATAGTTTCACAGATTTCCCAATAGTTTCACAGATGTCCCAATAGTTTCACAGATGTCCCAGAAGTTTTACAGATATTCCAGTAGGTTAACAGATGTCCCCATAGTTTCACAGATGTCCCAATAGTTTCAAAGATGTCCCAGTAGTTTTACAGATGTCCCGGTACTTTCACAGATGATCCCAGTAGTTTCACAGATGCCCCAATAGTTTCACATATGTCCCATTAGTTTCACAGATGTCCCAATAGTTTCACAGATGTCCCAATAGTTTCACAGATGTCCCAATAGTTTCACAGATGTCCCAATAAGTTAACATATGTCCCAGTAATTTCACAGATCACCCAGTTGTTTCAAAGATGCCCCAATAGTTTCACATATGTCCCATTAGTTTCACAGATGTCCCCATAGTTTCACAGATGTCCCAATAATTTAACAGATGTACCAGTAGTTTCACAGATGTCCCAATAGTTTAACAGATGTCCCAAACAGTTTCACAGATGTCCCAATAGTTTCACAGATGTCCCAGTTGTTTCACAGATGTCTCAATAGTTTCACAGATGTCCCAATAGTTTCACAGATGTCCCAATAGGTTCACATATGTCCCAGTAGTTTTACAGATGTCCCAGTAGATTCACAGATGTCCCAATGGTTCAACAGATGTCCCAGTAGTTTAACAGATGTCCCAGTAGTTTCACAGATGTCCCAGTAGGTTAACAGATGTCCCCATAGTTTCACAGATGTCCCAATAGTTTCACAGATGTCCCAGTAGTTTTACAGATATCCCAGTAGGTTAACAGATGTCCCCATAGTTTCACAGATGTACCAGTAGTTTCACAGATGTCCCAATAGTTTCACAGATGTCCCAATAGTTTCACAGATGTCCCAATAGTTTCACACATTTCCCAATAGTTTCACATATGTCCCAGTAGTTTTACAGATGTCCCAATAGTTTCACATATGTCCCATTAGTTTCACAGATGTCCCCATAGTTTCACAGATGTCCCAATAGTTTCACATATGTCCCATTAGTTTCACAGATGTCCCCATAGTTTCACAGATGTCCCAATAGTTTCACAGATGTCTCAATAGTTTCACAGATGTCCCAATAGGTTCACAGATGTCCCAGTAGTTTCACAGATCACCCAGTAGTTTCACAGATGCCCCAATAGTTTCACATATGTCCCATTAGTTTCACAGATGTCCCAATAGTTTCACAGATGTCCCAATAAGTTCACATATGTCCCAGTAATTTCACAGATCACCCAGTTGTTTCAAAGATGCCCCAATAGTTTCACATATGTCCCATTAGTTTCACAGATGTCCCCATAGTTTCACAGATGTCCCAATAATTTAACAGATGTACCAGTAGTTTCACAGATGTCCCCATAGTTTCACAGATGTCCCGGTAGTTTAACAGATGTCCCAGTAGTTTCACAGATGTCCCAGTAGGTTAACAGATGTCCCCATAGTTTCACAGATGTCCCAATAGTTTCACAGATGTCCCAGTAGTTTTACAGATATCCCAGTAGGTTAACAGATGTCCCCATAGTTTCACAGATGTACCAGTAGTTTCACAGATGTCCCAATAGTTTCATAGATGTCCCAATAGTTTCACACATTTCCCAATAGTTTCACATATGTCCCAGTAGTTTTACAGATGTCCCCATAGTTTCACAGATGTCCCAATAGTTTCACAGATGTCCCAATAGTTTCACAGATGTCCCCATAGTTTCACAGATGTCCCAATAGTTTCACATATGTCCCATTAGTTTCACAGATGTCCCCATAGTTTCACAGATGTCCCAATAGTTTCACAGATGTCCCAATAGTTTCACAGATGTCCCAATAGGTTCACAGATGTCCCAGTAGTTTCACAGATCACCCAGTAGTTTCACAGATGCCCCAATAGTTTCACATATGTCCCATTAGTTTCACAGATGTCCCCATAGTTTCACAGATGTCCCAATAGTTTCACATATGTCCCATTAGTTTCACAGATGTCCCCATAGTTTCACAGATGTCCCAATAATTTAACAGATGTACCAGTAGTTTCACAGATGTCCCAATCGTTTAACAGATGTCCCAAACAGTTTCACAGATGTCCCAATAGTTTAACAGATGTCCCAGTTGTTTCACAGATGTCTCAATAGTTTCACAGATGTCCCAATAGTTTCACACATTTCCCAATAGTTTCACATATGTCCCAGTAGTTTTACAGATGTCCCAATAGTTTCACATATGTCCCATTAGTTTCACAGATGTCCCCATAGTTTCACAGATGTCCCAATAGTTTCACATATGTCCCATTAGTTTCACAGATGTCCCCATAGTTTCACAGATGTCCCAATAGTTTCACAGATGTCCCAATAGTTTCACAGATGTCCCAATAGGTTCACAGATGTCCCAGTAGTTTCACAGATCACCCAGTAGTTTCACAGATGCCCCAATAGTTTCACATATGTCCCATTAGTTTCACAGATGTCCCAATAGGTTCACATATGTCCCAGTAGTTTTACAGATGTCCCAGTAGATTCACAGATGTCCCAATGGTTCAACAGATGTCTCAGTAGTTTAACAGATGTCCCAGTAGTTTCACAGATGTCCCAGTAGGTTAACATGTCCCCATAGTTTCACAGATGTCCCAATAGTTTAACAGATGTCCCAGTAGTTTTACAGATATCCCAGTAGGTTAACAGATGTCCCCATAGTTTCACAGATGTACCAGTAGTTTCACATATGTCCCATTAGTTTCACAGATGTCCCCATAGTTTCACAGATGTCCCAATTGTTTCACATATGTCCCATTAGTTTCACAGATGTCCAAATAGTTTCACAGATGTCCCAATAGTTTCACAGATGTCCCAATAGGTTCACATATGTCCCATTAGTTTCACAGATGTCCCCATAGGTTCACAGATGTCCCAATAATTTCACAGATGTACCAGTAGTTTCACAGATGTCCCAATAGTTTAACAGATGTCCCAAATAGTTTCACAGATGTCCCAATAGTTTCACAAATGTCCCAGGAGTTTAACAGATGTGCCAATAGTTTAACAGATGTCCCAGTTGTTTCACAGATGTCTCAATAGTTTCACAGATGTCCCAATAGATTCACATATGTCCCAGTAGTTTTACAGATGTCCCAGTAGATTCACAGATGTCCCAATAGTTCAACAGATGTCCCAGTAGTTTAACAGATGTCCCAGTAGCTTCACAGATGTCCCAGTAGGTTAACAGATGTCCCCATAGTTTCACAGATGTCCCAATAGTTTCACAGATGTCCCAATAGGTTCACATATGTCCCAGTAGTTTCACAGATGCCCCAATAGTTTCACAGATGTCCCAATAGTTTCACAGATGTCCCAGTAGTTTTACAGATATCCCAGTAGGTTAACAGATGTCCCCATAGTTTCACAGATGTACCAGTAGTTTCACAGATGTCCCAATAGTTTCATAGATGTCCCAATAGTTTCACACATTTCCCAATAGTTTCACATATGTCCCAGTAGTTTTACAGATGTCCCCATAGTTTCACAGATGTCCCAATAGTTTCACAGATGTCCCAATAGTTTCACAGATGTCCCCATAGTTTCACAGATGTCCCAATAGTTTCACATATGTCCCATTAGTTTCACAGATGTCCCCATAGTTTCACAGATGTCCCAATAGTTTCACAGATGTCCCAATAGTTTCACAGATGTCCCAATAGGTTCACAGATGTCCCAGTAGTTTCACAGATCACCCAGTAGTTTCACAGATGCCCCAATAGTTTCACATATGTCCCATTAGTTTCACAGATGTCCCCATAGTTTCACAGATGTCCCAATAGTTTCACATATGTCCCATTAGTTTCACAGATGTCCCCATAGTTTCACAGATGTCCCAATAATTTAACAGATGTACCAGTAGTTTCACAGATGTCCCAATCGTTTAACAGATGTCCCAAACAGTTTCACAGATGTCCCAATAGTTTAACAGATGTCCCAGTTGTTTCACAGATGTCTCAATAGTTTCACAGATGTCCCAATAGTTTCACACATTTCCCAATAGTTTCACATATGTCCCAGTAGTTTTACAGATGTCCCAATAGTTTCACATATGTCCCATTAGTTTCACAGATGTCCCCATAGTTTCACAGATGTCCCAATAGTTTCACATATGTCCCATTAGTTTCACAGATGTCCCCATAGTTTCACAGATGTCCCAATAGTTTCACAGATGTCCCAATAGTTTCACAGATGTCCCAATAGGTTCACAGATGTCCCAGTAGTTTCACAGATCACCCAGTAGTTTCACAGATGCCCCAATAGTTTCACATATGTCCCATTAGTTTCACAGATGTCCCAATAGGTTCACATATGTCCCAGTAGTTTTACAGATGTCCCAGTAGATTCACAGATGTCCCAATGGTTCAACAGATGTCTCAGTAGTTTAACAGATGTCCCAGTAGTTTCACAGATGTCCCAGTAGGTTAACATGTCCCCATAGTTTCACAGATGTCCCAATAGTTTAACAGATGTCCCAGTAGTTTTACAGATATCCCAGTAGGTTAACAGATGTCCCCATAGTTTCACAGATGTACCAGTAGTTTCACATATGTCCCATTAGTTTCACAGATGTCCCCATAGTTTCACAGATGTCCCAATTGTTTCACATATGTCCCATTAGTTTCACAGATGTCCAAATAGTTTCACAGATGTCCCAATAGTTTCACAGATGTCCCAATAGGTTCACATATGTCCCATTAGTTTCACAGATGTCCCCATAGGTTCATAGATGTCCCAATAATTTCACAGATGTACCAGTAGTTTCACAGATGTCCCAATAGTTTAACAGATGTCCCAAATAGTTTCACAGATGTCCCAATAGTTTCACAAATGTCCCAGGAGTTTAACAGATGTGCCAATAGTTTAACAGATGTCCCAGTTGTTTCACAGATGTCTCAATAGTTTCACAGATGTCCCAATAGATTCACATATGTCCCAGTAGTTTTACAGATGTCCCAGTAGATTCACAGATGTCCCAATAGTTCAACAGATGTCCCAGTAGTTTAACAGATGTCCCAGTAGCTTCACAGATGTCCCAGTAGGTTAACAGATGTCCCCATAGTTTCACAGATGTCCCAATAGTTTCACAGATGTCCCAATAGGTTCACATATGTCCCAGTAGTTTCACAGATGCCCCAATAGTTTCACATATGTCCCATTAGTTTCACAGATGTCCCCATAGTTTCACAGATGTCCCAATAATTTCACAGATGTACCAGTAGTTTCACAGATGTCCCAATAGTTTAACAGATGTCCCAAATAGTTTCACAGATGTCCCAATAGATTCACAGATGTCCCAATAGTTTCACAGATTTCCCAATAGTTTCACAGATGTCCCAATAGTTTCACAGATGTCCCAGAAGTTTTACAGATATTCCAGTAGGTTAACAGATGTCCCCATAGTTTCACAGATGTCCCAATAGTTTCAAAGATGTCCCAGTAGTTTTACAGATGTCCCGGTACTTTCACAGATGATCCCAGTAGTTTCACAGATGCCCCAATAGTTTCACATATGTCCCATTAGTTTCACAGATGTCCCAATAGTTTCACAGATGTCCCAATAGTTTCACAGATGTCCCAATAGTTTCACAGATGTCCCAATAAGTTAACATATGTCCCAGTAATTTCACAGATCACCCAGTTGTTTCAAAGATGCCCCAATAGTTTCACATATGTCCCATTAGTTTCACAGATGTCCCCATAGTTTCACAGATGTCCCAATAATTTAACAGATGTACCAGTAGTTTCACAGATGTCCCAATAGTTTAACAGATGTCCCAAACAGTTTCACAGATGTCCCAATAGTTTCACAGATGTCCCAGTTGTTTCACAGATGTCTCAATAGTTTCACAGATGTCCCAATAGTTTCACAGATGTCCCAATAGGTTCACATATGTCCCAGTAGTTTTACAGATGTCCCAGTAGATTCACAGATGTCCCAATGGTTCAACAGATGTCCCAGTAGTTTAACAGATGTCCCAGTAGTTTCACAGATGTCCCAGTAGGTTAACAGATGTCCCCATAGTTTCACAGATGTCCCAATAGTTTCACAGATGTCCCAGTAGTTTTACAGATATCCCAGTAGGTTAACAGATGTCCCCATAGTTTCACAGATGTACCAGTAGTTTCACCGATGTCCCAATAGTTTCACAGATGTCCCAATAGTTTCACAGATGTCCCAATAGTTTCACACATTTCCCAATAGTTTCACATATGTCCCAGTAGTTTTACAGATGTCCCAATAGTTTCACATATGTCCCATTAGTTTCACAGATGTCCCCATAGTTTCACAGATGTCCCAATAGTTTCACATATGTCCCATTAGTTTCACAGATGTCCCCATAGTTTCACAGATGTCCCAATAGTTTCACAGATGTCCCAATAGTTTCACAGATGTCCCAATAGGTTCACAGATGTCCCAGTAGTTTCACAGATCACCCAGTAGTTTCACAGATGCCCCAATAGTTTCACATATGTCCCATTAGTTTCACAGATGTCCCAATAGTTTCACAGATGTCCCAATAAGTTCACATATGTCCCAGTAATTTCACAGATCACCCAGTTGTTTCAAAGATGCCCCAATAGTTTCACATATGTCCCATTAGTTTCACAGATGTCCCCATAGTTTCACAGATGTCCCAATAATTTAACAGATGTACCAGTAGTTTCACAGATGTCCCAATAGTTTAACAGATGTCCCAAACAGTTTCACAGATGTCCCAATAGTTTCACAGATGTCCCAGTTGTTTCACAGATGTCTCAATAGTTTCACAGATGTCCCAATAGTTTCACAGATGTCCCAATAGGTTCACATATGTCCCAGTAGTTTTACAGATGTCCCAGTAGATTCACAGATGTCCCAATGGTTCAACAGATGTCCCGGTAGTTTAACAGATGTCCCAGTAGTTTCACAGATGTCCCAGTAGGTTAACAGATGTCCCCATAGTTTCACAGATGTCCCAATAGTTTCACAGATGTCCCAGTAGTTTTACAGATATCCCAGTAGGTTAACAGATGTCCCCATAGTTTCACAGATGTACCAGTAGTTTCACAGATGTCCCAATAGTTTCATAGATGTCCCAATAGTTTCACACATTTCCCAATAGTTTCACATATGTCCCAGTAGTTTTACAGATGTCCCAATAGTTTCACATATGTCCCATTAGTTTCACAGATGTCCCCATAGTTTCACAGATGTCCCAATAGTTTCACATATGTCCCATTAGTTTCACAGATGTCCCCATAGTTTCACAGATGTCCCAATAGTTTCACAGATGTCCCAATAGTTTCACAGATGTCCCAATAGGTTCACAGATGTCCCAGTAGTTTCACAGATCACCCAGTAGTTTCACAGATGCCCCAATAGTTTCACATATGTCCCATTAGTTTCACAGATGTCCCCATAGTTTCACAGATGTCCCAATAGTTTCACATATGTCCCATTAGTTTCACAGATGTCCCCATAGTTTCACAGATGTCCCAATAATTTAACAGATGTACCAGTAGTTTCACAGATGTCCCAATAGTTTAACAGATGTCCCAAACAGTTTCACAGATGTCCCAATAGTTTAACAGATGTCCCAGTTGTTTCACAGATGTCTCAATAGTTTCACAGATGTCCCAATAGTTTCACAGATGTCCCAATAGGTTCACATATGTCCCAGTAGTTTTACAGATGTCCCAGTAGATTCACAGATGTCCCAATGGTTCAACAGATGTCCCAGTAGTTTAACAGATGCCCCAGTAGTTTCACAGATGTCCCAGTAGGTTAACAGATGTCCCCATAAATTTCGATTTAAAGCTTTCGTGACTGCAATGATTCATCTTCTTTGGTTCTTTCGGTAAAGTCACGTAGAATGAGAATAAAATAATAAATTGATAAAATAAAATAACACAATAATATTCTCACGACGTTTCGGCCACAACACAAGCGGCCTTCATCAGGTGAAGGGAGCGAGACTGTCTGGTAGGACAGCGCTGGAGTGAGAGAGCCACGTTCAGATCACGGCTTTTTAAGCTGTGTGAGAGGAACAAAGAGCTTTGACGAAGGAATTAGCATAAAATTTAGCATTGAAATGGCTGAATGATTAGCTTGTGACTGGTCACAGAAATAGCTATGTTAAAACTTAAAGCATACACATCCGCAGAGGCACCCATTGTTAAAAGGAATTAGCATAGAATTTAGCATTGAAATGGCTAAATTAAGGCATACACATCCGCAGAGGCACCCCTTGATAATGGGATTAGCATAGAATTTAGCATTGAAATGGCTGAGTGATTTGCTTGTAACTGCTACAGAAATAGTTACGTTGAAGTCAGAGCATACACATTCACCGAGGCACTTAGTACAAATCAAACAGGAGAATTTAGCATTGAAATAACTAGGCGAATTTAGCATTGAAATAACTGGGTGATTTGCTAGTGACTGGTCACAGAAATGACTACACATCTGAGCTATTCACAGTACTATATAGTGAACCAATAAAAACTAAAATATAAATTACCTTCATGTTATCAATAAACTCTATATTCTCCAATCAGCTAAGCTACCAACCATAAGTCGTTATATATCACAATGCTATATGGCGAAAAAATGGGTGGATTCTTACCCTCAAATTTCCGTACCACGGATAGCTACGGGCCCCGTTCAGACGGACGAGTTCGTCCATGGTCGGAACAGAGGAGGGGGAGAGAGACAGCTGCGAAGCCCTAGTATACTCCATGTTGTAAACCATACCATTAACCGTGGTGTGAGAGGTATTAAGAGGCAATGCTGGCGAAAGAGCTGCGGTCTGAAGGTCATCGTAAAATTACAATTAATTAAGAACAGAAATGATTTAACACATCTTTCCAGTGGTTACTAAGCCTGAATCCATCTTCTCGGTTGAAATTGTCTCTGTGCTTGTATATGTGAATGGCCTCATGAACGAATCTCTCATGGTAGCCAGTTGGTTTGCAAAGAACCTCCGTCTTGGAGAAGTCAATGTCATGTGAGCCCACTGAATTGTAACAGTGATCTGCCACGGCAGAGGAGTTCGTCTTACCGTGTTTCAAGTCTGCTTTATGTTCGCGGATGCGGTCCGAGATATGTCTTTTGGTTTCTCCAATGTAGCTACTACCACAGAGGCACTTTAGTTTGTAAACGCCCGGGTACTGTATGTCTGGAAGAGCATCTTTTACAGATGGAACTAAATCACGGATTTTGTGTACTGTGTTGAATCGGACCTGGATCTTGTGTTTATTCAGGATTTTGGAGATCTTTTTAGTGACCCCTGCAATGTAGGGTAAGGTGATGGTTTTGAGTGGCTCCACAAGAGGATCCTTCTTCATGACTGGAGTGATGGCTTTGCGGATTGTGTAGTCGGAGTAGCCATTAGCCCTGAGAGCCTGGTGTACGTGCTTGAGTTCACTGGTAATGTGTTCCTGGTCGGAAATGCATTGGGCTCTATGGTATAGAGTCTTGATGAGGCAGTTCTTCTGGGATGGATGGTGGTAGGAATCCGGTTTCAAGTAAGCATCTGTATGGGTAGCTTTCCTGTAGACAGAGTGGCTCATTGAACCATCATGTCTCCTTTTAATTAAGACATCCAGAAAGGGTAGTTTGCCATCTTTTTCGACCTCCATGGTAAATCTGATGGCTGGGTGTATGGAATTGATGTGGTCGCGGAATTGGTCTAGAGCAGGCTGGCCATGTGGCCAGATGACAAAGGTGTCATAAACGTACCTCTTCCATAAGGTCGGGCGTAGAGTGGCAGTCTGGATGGCGTCAGTTTCAAATTTTTCCATGAATACGTTGGCTACAACCGGAGATAGGGGGGAGCCCATTGGGGTGCCCTCAGTTTGTTTGTAGAAAGTTCCATTCCAGGTGAAGTATGTGTTGGTTAAGCAATGTCTCACCAGGGGGGGTACATCAGTATGCAGTCCTTGATGAACCAGGTCTTCAATGATAGCGATGGTGTCAGGTACCGGGACTTTGGTGAACAAGGACACCACATCAAAACTGACAAGCAGGTCGTTTGGGGACAGGGAAATGTCTTTGATTGTCGATACCAGGTGAGTAGAATTTAGTACCGCAGAGGTGGTTTTTCCAGTGAAAGGTCGCAGTATATCAGCCAGAAAACGTGCCAGTTTGTAGGTGGGGGAGCTGATAGTAGAGACGATGGGACGAAGGGGTGTATCTTCTTTGTGTATCTTTGGAAGGCCATATAATCTTGGTGGTCTGGCAGCAGAGGGTTTCAACAAGAACTGTTTGTTCTCATCAATTAATGCTGTTGAATCAGAGATAATTTTGTTCGTTTTGGTGACCAGGCTGTTGGTGGGATCTCTTTTTATTTTTGTATAGCTGCCATCGTTGAGTAGTTCTTGAATTTTGTTGTTATATTCTGTTTTGTCCATGATGACAGTGGCATTGCCTTTGTCGGCTGAGAGAACGACAATATCATCCCTCTTTTTTAATTGAGATAATTCAAAACGTTCGTCTTTGCTGTTGTTGCTAGGTGGCAACTTAGCGTTTTGAGGGTTGCAGCGATTTCAGATCTTGCTACGTCTGCAGAGATGTGACTCAAGCCCTTGAGTGCAACGTCGACATTGGCAATGATATCATTAACCGGTAAGTGTCTCGGTGTGACAGCAAAGTTTAGACCTTTAGCTAAAATGGATTTCAGACCATCAGAAATGGAACTGTTACTGCGATTAATTACGACTTTGTTGACGTCTATCTTTTCGGTGTGTGGATCCGATTTTTTGCTGGAGAGGTGGAGAACTGGCTACCATGAGAGATTCGTTCATGAGGCCATTCACATATACAAGCACAGAGACAATTTCAACCGAGAAAATGGATTCAGGCTTAGTAACCACTGGAAAGATGTGTTAAATCATTTCTGTTCTTAATTAATTGTAATTTTACGATGACCTTCAGACCGCAGCTCTTTCGCCAGCATTGCCTCTTAATACCTCTCACACCACGGTTAATGGTATGGTTTACAACATGGAGTATACTAGGGCTTCGCAGCTGTCTCTCTCCCCCTCCTCTGTTCCGACCATGGACGAACTCGTCCGTCTGAACGGGGCCCGTAGCTATCCGTGGTACGGAAATTTGAGGGTAAGAATCCACCCATTTTTTCGCCATATAGCATTGTGATATATAACGACTTATGGTTGGTAGCTTAGCTGATTGGAGAATATAGAGTTTATTGATAACATGAAGGTAATTTATATTTTAGTTTTTATTGGTTCACTATATAGTACTGTGAATAGCTCAGATGTGTAGTCATTTCTGTGACCAGTCACTAGCAAATCACCCAGTTATTTCAATGCTAAATTCGCCTAGTTATTTCAATGCTAAATTCTCCTGTTTGATTTGTACTAAGTGCCTCGGTGAATGTGTATGCTCTGACTTCAACGTAACTATTTCTGTAGCAGTTACAAGCGAATCACTCAGCCATTTCAATGCTAAATTCTATGCTAATCCCATTATCAAGGGGTGCCTCTGCGGATGTGTATGCCTTAATTTAGCTATTTCAATGCTAAATTCTATGCTAATTCCTTTTAACAATGGGTGCCTCTGCGGATGTGTATGCTTTAACTTTTAACATAGCTATTTCTGTGACCAGTCACAAGCTAATCATTCAGCCATTTCAATGCTAAATTTTATGCTAATTCCTTCGTCAAGGCTCTTTGTTCCTCTCACACAGCTTAAAAAGCCGTGATCTGAACGTGGCTCTCTCACTCCAGCGCTGTCTACCAGACAGTCTCGCTCCCTTCACCTGATGAAGGCCGCTTGTGTTGTGGCCGAAACGTCGTGAGAATATTATTGTGTTATTTTATTTTATCAATTTATTATTTTATTCTCATTCTACGTGACTTTACCGAAAGAACCAAAGAAGAGATGTCCCCATAGTTTCACAGATGTCCCAATAGTTTCACAGATGTCCCAATAGGTTCACATATGTCCCAGTAGTTTCACAGATGCCCCAATAGTTTCACATATGTCCCATTAGTTTCACAGATGTCGCCATAGTTTCACAGATGTCCCAATAATTTCACAGATGTACCAGTAGTTTCACAGATGTCCCAATAGTTTAACGGATGTCCCAAATAGTTTCACAGATGTCCCAATAGATTCACAGATGTCCCAATAGTTTCACAGATTTCCCAATAGTTTCACAGATGTCCCAATAGTTTCACAGATGTCCCAGAAGTTTTACAGATATTCCAGTAGGTTAACAGATGTCCCCATAGTTTCACAGATGTCCCAATAGTTTCAAAGATGTCCCAGTAGTTTTACAGATGTCCCGGTAGTTTCACAGATGATCCCAGTAGATTCACAGATGCCCCAATAGTTTCACATATGTCCCATTAGTTTCACAGATGTCCCCATAGTTTCACAGATGTCCCAATATTCTTAGTTTTTTCGGTAAAGTCACGTTGAAGAGAAACAACAAAATAACAAAATATATATAAAACAATAAAAAATTCTCACGACGTTTCGACCATAACTCAAACGGTCGAAACGTCGTGAGAATTTTTTTATTGTTTTATATATATTTTGTTATTTTGTTGTTTCTCTTCAACGTGACTTTACCGAAAAAACTAAGAATATGAATTACTGCAGTCACGAAAGCTTTAAATCAAGATGTCCCAATAGTTTCACAGATTTCCCAATAGTTTCACAGATGTCCCAATAAGTTCACATATGTCCCAGTAGTTTCACAGATCACCCAGTCGTTTCACAGATGCCCCAGAAGTTTAACAGATGTCCCAATAGTTTAACAGATGTCCCAGTTGTTTCATAGATGTCTCAATAGTTTCACAGATGTCCCAATAGTTTCACAGATGTCCCAATAGGTTCACATATGTCCCAGTAGTTTTACAGATGTCCCAGTAGATTCACAGATGTCCCAATAGTTCAACAGATGTCCCAGTAGTTTAACAGATGTCCCAGTAGTTTCACAGATGTCCCAGTAGGTTAACAGATGTCCCCATAGTTTCACAGATGTCCCAATAGTTTTATAGATGTACCAGTAGTTTTAAAGATATCCCAGTAGGTTAACAGATGTCCCCATAGTTTCACAGATGTACCAGTAGTTTCACAGATGTCCCAATAGTTTCACAGATGTCCCAATAGTTTCACACATTTCCCAATAGTTTCACATATGTCCCAGTAGTTTTACAGATGTCCCAATAGTTTCACATATGTCCCATTAGTTTCACAGATGTCCCCATAGTTTCACAGATGTCCCAATAGTTTCAGACATGTCCCATTAGTTTCACAGATGTCCCCATAGTTTCACAGATGTCCCAATAGTTTCACAGATGTCCCAATAGTTTCACAGATGTCCCAATAGGTTCACATATGTCCCAGTAGTTTTACAGATGTCCCAGTAGATTCACAGATGTCCCAATAGTACAACAGATGTCCCAGTAGTTTAACAGATGTCTCAGTAGTTTCACAGATGTCCCAGTAGGTTAACAGATGTCCCCATAGTTTCACAGATGTACCAATAGTTTCACAGATGTCCCAATAGGTTCACATATGTCCCAGTAGTTTCACAGATGCCCCAATAGTTTCACATATGTCCCATTAGTTTCACAGATGTCCCCATAGTTTCACAGATGTCCCAATAATTTCACAGATGTACCAGTAGTTTCACAGATGTCCCAATAGTTTAACAGATGTCCCAAATAGTTTCACAGATGTCCCAATAGATTCACAGATGTCCCAATAGTTTCACAGATTTCCCAATAGTTTCACAGATGTCCCAATAGTTTCACAGATGTCCCAGAAGTTTTACAGATATTCCAGTAGGTTAACAGATGTCCCCATAGTTTCACAGATGTCCCAATAGTTTCAAAGATGTCCCAGTAGTTTTACAGATGTCCCGCTAGTTTCACAGATGATCCCAGTAGTTTCACAGATGCCCCAATAGTTTCACATATGTCCCATTAGTTTCACAGATGTCCCCATAGTTTCACAGATGTCCCAATAATTTCACAGATGTCCCAATAGTTTCACAGATGTCCCAATAAGTTCACATATGTCCCAGTAGTTTCACAGATCACCCAGTCGTTTCACAGATGCCCCAATAGTTTCACATATGTCCCATTAGTTTCACAGATGTCCCCATAGTTTCACAGATGTCCCAATAATTTAACAGATGTACCAGTAGTTTCACAGATGTCCCAATAGTTTAACAGATGTCCCAAATAATTTCACAGATGTCCCAATAGTTTCACAGATGTCCCAGAAGTTTAACAGATGTCCCAATAGTTTAACAGATGTCCCAATAGGTTCACATATGTCCCAGTAGTTTTACAAATGTCCCAGTAGATTCACAGATGTCCCAATAGTTTCACAGATGTCCCAGTAGTTTTACAGATATCCCAGTAGGTTAACAGATGTCCCCATAGTTTCACAGATGTACCAGTAGTTTCACAGATGTCCCAATAGTTTCACAGATGTCCCAATAGTTTCACACATTTCCCAATAGTTTCACATATGTCCCAGTAGTTTTACAGATGTCCCAATAGTTTCACAGATGTCCCAATAGGTTCACATATGTCCCAGTAGTTTTACAGATGTCCCAGTAGATTCACAGATGTCCCAATAGTTCAACAGATGTCCCAGTAATTTAACAGATGTCCCAGTAGTTTCACAGATGTCCCAGTAGGTTAACAGATGTCCCCATAGTTTCACAGATGTCCCAATAGTTTCACAGATGTCCCAGTAGTTTTACAGATATCCCAGTAGGTTAACAGATGTCCCCATAGTTTCACAGATGTACCAGTAGTTTCACAGATGTCCCAATAGTTTCACACATTTCCCAATAGTTTCACATATGTCCCAGTAGTTTTACAGATGTCCCAATAGTTTCACATATGTCCCATTAGTTTCACAGATGTCCCCATAGTTTCACAGATGTCCCAATAGATTCACATATGTCCCAGTAGTTTTACAGATGTCCCAGTAGATTCACAGATGTCCCAATAGTTTCACAGATGTCCCAATAGGTTCACATATGTCCCAGTAGTTTTACAGATGTCCCAGTAGATTCACAGATGTCCCAATAGTTCAACAGATGTCCCAGTAGTTTAACAGATGTCCCAGTAGTTTCACAGATGTCCCAGTAGGTTAACAGATGTCCCCATAGTTTCACAGATGTCCCAATAGTTTCACAGATGTCCCAGTAGTTTTACAGATATCCCAGTAGGTTAACAGATGTCCCCATAGTTTCACAGATGTACCAGTAGTTTCACAGATGTCCCAATAGTTTCACACATTTCCCAATAGTTTCACATATGTCCCAGTAGTTTTACAGATGTCCCATTAGTTTCACAGATGTCCCCATAGTTTCACAGATGTCCCAATAGATTCACATATGTCCCAGTAGTTTTACAGATGTCCCAGTAGATTCACAGATGTCCCAATAGTTCAACAGATGTCCCAGTAGTTTAACAGATGTCCCAATAGTTTCACAGATGTCCCAATAGGTTCACATATGTCCCAGTAGTTTCACAGATGCCCCAATAGTTTCACATATGTCCCATTAGTTTCACAGATGTCGCCATAGTTTCACAGATGTCCCAATAATTTCACAGATGTACCAGTAGTTTCACAGATGTCCCAAAAGTTTAACAGATGTCCCAAATAGTTTCACAGATGTCCCAATAGATTCACAGATGTCCCAATAGTTTCACAGATTTCCCAATAGTTTCACAGATGTCGCAATAGTTTCACAGATGTCCCAGAAGTTTTACAGATATTCCAGTAGGTTAACAGATGTCCCCATAGTTTCACAGATGTCCCAATAGTTTCAAAGATGTCCCAGTAGTTTTACAGATGTCCCGGTAGTTTCACAGATGATCCCAGTAGTTTCACAGATGCCCCAATAGTTTCACGTATGTCCCATTAGTTTCACAGATGTCCCCATAGTTTCACAGATGTCCCCATAGTTTCACAGATGTCCCAATAGTTTCACAGATGTCCCAATAGTTTCACAGATGTCCCAATAAGTTCACATATGTCCCAGTAGTTTCACAGATCACCCAGTCGTTTCACAGATGCCCCAATAGTTTCACATATGTCCCATTAGTTTCACAGATGTCCCCATAGTTTCACAGATGTCCCAATAATTTAACAGATGTACCAGTAGTTTCACAGATGTCCCAATACTTTAACAGATGTCCCAAATAGTTTCACAGATGTCCCAATAGTTGCACAGATGTCCCAGAAGTTTAACAGATGTCCCAATAGTTTAACAGATGTCCCAGTTGTTTCATAGATGTCTCAATAGTTTCACAGATGTCCCAATAGTTTCACAGATGTCCCAATAGGTTCACATATGTCCCAGTAGTTTTACAGATGTCCCAGTAGATTCACAGATGTCCCAATAGTTCAACAGATGTCCCAGTAGTTTAACAGATGTCCCAGTAGTTTCACAGATGTCCCAGTAGGTTAACAGATGTCCCCATAGTTTCACAGATGTCCCAATAGTTTTACAGATGTACCAGTAGTTTTACAGATATCCCAGTAGGTTAACAGATGTCCCCATAGTTTCACAGATGTACCAGTAGTTTCACAGATGTCCCAATAGTTTCACAGATGTCCCAATAGTTTCACACATTTCCCAATAGTTTCACATATGTCCCAGTAGTTTTACAGATGTCCCAATAGTTTCACATATGTCCCATTAGTTTCACAGATGTCCCCATAGTTTCACAGATGTCCCAATAGTTTCACATATGTCCCATTAGTTTCACAGATGTCCCCATAGTTTCACAGATGTCCCAATAGCTTCACAGATGTCCCAATAGTTTCACAGATGTCCCAATAGGTTCACATATGTCCCAGTAGTTTTACAGATGTCCCAGTAGATTCACAGATGTCCCAATAGTTCAACAGATGTCGCAGTAGTTTAACAGATGTCCCAGTAGTTTCACAGATGTGCCAGTAGGTTAACAGATGTCCCCATAGTTTCACATATGTCCCCTTAGTTTCACAGATGTCCCCATAGTTTCACAGATGTCCCAATAGTTTCACAGATGTCCCAATAGTTTCACAGATCACCCAGTCGTTTCACAGATGCCCCAATAGTTTCACATATGTCCCATTAGTTTCACAGATGTCCCCATAGTTTCACAGATGTCCCAATAATTTAACAGATGTACCAGTAGTTTCACAGATGTCCAAATAGTTTAACAGATGTCCCAAATAGTTTCACAGATGTCCCAATAGGTTCACATATGTCCCAGTAGTTTTACAGATGTCCCAGTAGATTCACAGATGTCCCAATAGTTCAACAGATGTCCCAGTAGTTTAACAGATGTCCCAGTAGGTTAACAGATGTCCCCATAGTTTCACAGATGTCCCAATAGTTTAACAGATGTCCCAGTAGTTTTACAGATATCCCAGTAGGTTAACAGATGTCCCCATAGTTTCACAGATGTACCAGTAGTTTAACAGGTGTCCCAATAGTTTCACAGATGTCCCAATAGTTTCACACATTTCCCAATAGTTTCACATATGTCCCAGTAGTTTTACAGATGTCCCAATAGTTTCACATATGTCCCATTAGTTTCACAGATGTCCCCATAGTTTCACAGATGTCCCAATAGTTTCACATATGTCCCATTAGTTTCACAGATGTCCCCATAGTTTCAAAGATGTCCCAATAGTTTCACAGATGTCCCAATAGTTTCACAGATGTCTCAATAGGTTCACATATGTCCCAGTAGATTCACAGATCACCCGTAGTTTCACAGATGCCCCAATAGTTTCACATATGTCCCATTAGTTTCACAGATGTCCCCATAGTTTCACAGATGTCCCAATAATTTCACAGATGTCCCAAATAGTTTCACAGATGTCCCAATAGTTTCACAGATGTCCCCATAGTTTAACAGATGTCCCAAATAGTTTCACAGATGTCTCAATAGTTTCACAGATGTCCCAGGAGTTTAACAGATGTCCCAATAGTTTAACAGATGTCCCAGTTGTTTCACAGATGTCTCAATAGTTTCACAGATGTCCCAATAGTTTCACAGATGTCCCAATAGATTTACATATGTTCCAGTAGTTTTACAGATGTCCCAGTAGATTCACATATGTCCCATTAGTTTCACAGATGTCGCCATAGTTTCACAGATGTCCCAATAATTTCACAGATGTACCAGTAGTTTCACAGATGTCCCAATAGTTTAACAGATGTCCCAAATAGTTTCACAGATGTCCCAATAGATTCACAGATGTCCCAATAGTTTCACAGATTTCCCAATAGTTTCACAGATGTCCCAATAGTTTCACAGATGTCCCAGAAATTTTACAGATATTCCAGTAGGTTAACAGATGTCCCCATAGTTTCACAGATGTCCCAATAGTTTCAAAGATGTCCCAGTAGTTTTACAGATGTCCCGGTAGTTTCACAGATGATCCCAGTAGTTTCACAGATGCCCCAATAGTTTCACATATGTCCCATTAGTTTCACAGATGTCCCCATAGTTTCACAGATGTCCCCATAGTTTCACAGATGTCCCAATAGTTTCACAGATGTCCCAATAGTTTCACAGATGTCCCAATAAGTTCACATATGTCCCAGTAGTTTCACAGATCACCCAGTCGTTTCACAGATGCCCCAATAGTTTCACATATGTCCCATTAGTTTCACAGATGTCCCCATAGTTTCACAGATGTCCCAATAATTTAACAGATGTACCAGTAGTTTCACAGATGTCCCAATAGTTTCACAGATGTCCCAATAGTTTCACACATTTCCCAATAGTTTCACATATGTCCCAGTAGTTTTACAGATGTCCCAATAGTTTCACATATGTCCCATTAGTTTCACAGATGTCCCCATAGTTTCACAGATGTCCCAATAGTTTCACATATGTCCCATTAGTTTCACAGATGTCCCCATAGTTTCACAGATGTCCCAATAGCTTCACAGATGTCCCAATAGTTTCACAGATGTCCCAATAGGTTCACATATGTCCCAGTAGTTTTACAGATGTCCCAGTAGATTCACAGATGTCCCAATAGTTCAACAGATGTCGCAGTAGTTTAACAGATGTCCCAGTAGTTTCACAGATGTGCCAGTAGGTTAACAGATGTCCCCATAGTTTCACAGATGTCCCAATAGTTTCAAAGATGTCCCAGTAGTTTTACAGATGTCCCGCTAGTTTCACAGATGATCCCAGTAGTTTCACAGATGCCCCAATAGTTTCACATATATCCCCTTAGTTTCACAGATGTCCCCATAGTTTCACAGATGTCCCAATAGTTTCACAGATGTCCCAATAGTTTCACAGATCACCCAGTCGTTTCACAGATGCCCCAATAGTTTCACATATGTCCCATTAGTTTCACAGATGTCCCCATAGTTTAACAGATGTCCCAAATAGTTTCACAGATGTCCCAATAGGTTCGCATATGTCCCAGTAGTTTTACAGATGTCCCAGTAGATTCACAGATGTCCCAATAGTTCAACAGATGTACCAGTAGTTTCACAGATGTCCCAATAGTTTAACAGATGTCCCAAATAGTTTCACAGATGTCCCAATAGGTTCACATATGTCCCAGTAGTTTTACAGATGTCCCAGTAGATTCACAGATGTCCCAATAGTTCAACAGATGTCCCAGTAGTTTAACAGATGTCCCAGTAGGTTAACAGATGTCCCCATAGTTTCACAGATGTCCCAATAGTTTAACAGATGTCCCAGTAGTTTTACAGATATCCCAGTAGGTTAACAGATGTCCCCATAGTTTCACAGATGTACCAGTAGTTTAACAGATGTCCCAATAGTTTCACAGATGTCCCAATAGTTTCACACATTTCCCAATAGTTTCACATATGTCCCAGTAGTTTTACAGATGTCCCAATAGTTTCACATATGTCCCATTAGTTTCACAGATGTCCCCATAGTTTCACAGATGTCCCAATAGTTTCACATATGTCCCATTAGTTTCACAGATGTCCCCATAGTTTCACAGATGTCCCAATAGTTTCACAGATGTCCCAATAGTTTCACAGATGTCTCAATAGGTTCACATATGTCCCAGTAGATTCACAGATCACCCGTAGTTTCACAGATGCCCCAATAGTTTCACATATGTCCCATTAGTTTCACAGATGTCCCCATAGTTTCACAGATGTCCCAATAATTTCACAGATGTCCCAAATAGTTTCACAGATGTCCCAATAGTTTCACAGATGTCCCCATAGTTTAACAGATGTCCCAAATAGTTTCACAGATGTCTCAATAGTTTCACAGATGTCCCAGGAGTTTAACAGATGTCCCAATAGTTTAACAGATGTCCCAGTTGTTTCACAGATGTCTCAATAGTTTCACAGATGTCCCAATAGTTTCACAGATGTCCCAATAGATTCACATATGTTCCAGTAGTTTTACAGATGTCCCAGTAGATTCACATATGTCCCATTAGTTTCACAGATGTCGCCATAGTTTCACAGATGTCCCAATAATTTCACAGATGTACCAGTAGTTTCACAGATGTCCCAATAGTTTAACAGATGTCCCAAATAGTTTCACAGATGTCCCAATAGATTCACAGATGTCCCAATAGTTTCACAGATTTCCCAATAGTTTCACAGATGTCCCAATAGTTTCACAGATGTCCCAGAAGTTTTACAGATATTCCAGTAGGTTAACAGATGTCCCCATAGTTTCACAGATGTCCCAATAGTTTCAAAGATGTCCCAGTAGTTTTACAGATGTCCCGGTAGTTTCACAGATGATCCCAGTAGTTTCACAGATGCCCCAATAGTTTCACATATGTCCCATTAGTTTCACAGATGTCCCCATAGTTTCACAGATGTCCCCATAGATTCACAGATGTCCCAATAGTTTCACAGATGTCCCAATAGTTTCACAGATGTCCCAATAAGTTCACATATGTCCCAGTAGTTTCACAGATCACCCAGTCGTTTCACAGATGCCCCAATAGTTTCACATATGTCCCATTAGTTTCACAGATGTCCCCATAGTTTCACAGATGTCCCAATAATTTAACAGATGTACCAGTAGTTTCACAGATGTCCCAATACTTTAACAGATGTCCCAAATAGTTTCACAGATGTCCCAATAGTTGCACAGATGTCCCAGAAGTTTAACAGATGTCCCAATAGTTTAACAGATGTCCCAGTTGTTTCATAGATGTCTCAATAGTTTCACAGATGTCCCAATAGTTTCACAGATGTCCCAATAGGTTCACATATGTCCCAGTAGTTTTACAGATGTCCCAGTAGATTCACAGATGTCCCAATAGTTCAACAGATGTCCCAGTAGTTTAACAGATGTCCCAGTAGTTTCACAGATGTCCCAGTAGGTTAACAGATGTCCCCATAGTTTCACAGATGTCCCAATAGTTTTACAGATGTACCAGTAGTTTTACAGATATCCCAGTAGGTTAACAGATGTCCCCATAGTTTCACAGATGTACCAGTAGTTTCACAGATGTCCCAATAGTTTCACAGATGTCCCAATAGTTTCACACATTTCCCAATAGTTTCACATATGTCCCAGTAGTTTTACAGATGTCCCAATAGTTTCACATATGTCCCATTAGTTTCACAGATGTCCCCATAGTTTCACAGATGTCCCAATAGTTTCACATATGTCCCATTAGTTTCACAGATGTCCCCATAGTTTCACAGATGTCCCAATAGCTTCACAGATGTCCCAATAGTTTCACAGATGTCCCAATAGGTTCACATATGTCCCAGTAGTTTTACAGATGTCCCAGTAGATTCACAGATGTCCCAATAGTTCAACAGATGTCGCAGTAGTTTAACAGATGTCCCAGTAGTTTCACAGATGTGCCAGTAGGTTAACAGATGTCCCCATAGTTTCACAGATGTCCCAATAGTTTCAAAGATGTCCCAGTAGTTTTACAGATGTCCCGCTAGTTTCACAGATGATCCCAGTAGTTTCACAGATGCCCCAATAGTTTCACATATGTCCCCTTAGTTTCACAGATGTCCCCATAGTTTCACAGATGTCCCAATAGTTTCACAGATGTCCCAATAGTTTCACAGATCACCCAGTCGTTTCACAGATGCCCCAATAGTTTCACATATGTCCCATTAGTTTCACAGATGTCCCCATAGTTTCACAGATGTCCCAATAATTTAACAGATGTACCAGTAGTTTCACAGATGTCCCAATAGTTTAACAGATGTCCCAAATAGTTTCACAGATGTCCCAATAGGTTCACATATGTCCCAGTAGTTTTACAGATGTCCCAGTAGATTCACAGATGTCCCAATAGTTCAACAGATGTCCCAGTAGTTTAACAGATGTCCCAGTAGGTTAACAGATGTCCCCATAGTTTCACAGATGTCCCAATAGTTTAACAGATGTCCCAGTAGTTTTACAGATATCCCAGTAGGTTAACAGATGTCCCCATAGTTTCACAGATGTACCAGTAGTTTAACAGATGTCCCAATAGTTTCACAGATGTCCCAATAGTTTCACACATTTCCCAATAGTTTCACATATGTCCCAGTAGTTTTACAGATGTCCCAATAGTTTCACATATGTCCCATTAGTTTCACAGATGTCCCCATAGTTTCACAGATGTCCCAATAGTTTCACATATGTCCCATTAGTTTCACAGATGTCCCCATAGTTTCACAGATGTCCCAATAGTTTCACAGATGTCCCAATAGTTTCACAGATGTCTCAATAGGTTCACATATGTCCCAGTAGATTCACAGATCACCCGTAGTTTCACAGATGCCCCAATAGTTTCACATATGTCCCATTAGTTTCACAGATGTCCCCATAGTTTCACAGATGTCCCAATAATTTCACAGATGTCCCAAATAGTTTCACAGATGTCCCAATAGTTTCACAGATGTCCCCATAGTTTAACAGATGTCCCAAATAGTTTCACAGATGTCTCAATAGTTTCACAGATGTCCCAGGAGTTTAACAGATGTCCCAATAGTTTAACAGATGTCCCAGTTGTTTCACAGATGTCTCAATAGTTTCACAGATGTCCCAATAGATTCACATATGTTCCAATAGTTTTACAGATGTCCCAGTAGATTCACAGATGTCCCAATAGTTCAACAGATGTCCCAGTAGTTTAACAAATGTCCCAGTAGTTTCACAGATGTCCCAGTAGGTTAACAGATATTCCCATAGTTTCACAGATGTCCCAATAGTTTCACAGATGTCCCAATAGGTTCACATATGTCCCAGTAGTTTCACAGATGCCCCAATATTTTCACATATGTCCCATTAGTTTCACAGATGTCCCCATAGTTTCACAGATGTCCCAATAATTTCACAGATGTACCAGTAGTTTCACAGATGTCCCAATAGTTTCACAGATGTCCCAATAGTTTCACAGATGTCCCAGAAGTTTTACAGATATTCCAGTAGGTTAACAGATGTCCCCATAGTTTCACAGATGTCCCAATAGTTTCAAAGATGTCCCAGTAGTTTTACAGATGTCCCAGTAGTTTCACAGATGATCCCAGTAGTTTCACAGATGCCCCAATAGTTTCAAATATGTCCCATTAGTTGCACAGATGTCCCCATAGTTTCACAGGTGTCCCAATAGTTTCACAGATGTCCCAATAGTTTCACAGATGTCCCAATAAGTTCACATGTCCCACTAGTGTCACAGATCACCCAGTCGTTTCACAGATGCCCCAATAGTTTCACATATGTCCCATTAGTTTCACAGATGTCCCCATAGTTTTACAGATGTCCCAGTAGTTTAACAGATGTCCCAGTAGTTTCACAGATGTCCCAGTAGGTTAACGGATGTCCCCATAGTTTCACAGATGTCCCAATAGTTTCACAGATGTCCCAGTAGTTTTACAGATATCCCAGTAGGTTAACAGATGTCCCCATAGTTTCACAGATGTACCAGTAGTTTCACAGATGTCCCAATAGTTTCACAGATGTCCCAATAGTTTCACACATTTCCTAATAGTTTCACATATGTACCAGTAGTTTCACAGATGTCCCAATAATTTCACAGATGTACCAGTAGTTTCACAGATGTCCCAATAGTTTAACAGATGTCCCAAATAGTTTCACAGATGTCCCAATAGTTTCCCAGATGTCCCAGGAGTTTAACAGATGTCCCAATAGTTTAACAGATGTCCCAGTTGTTTCACAGATGTCTCAATAGTTTCACAGATGTCCCAATAGTTTCACAGATGTCCCAATAGATTCACATATGTCCCAGTAGTTTTACAGATGTCCCAGTAGATTCACAGATGTCCCAATAGTTCAACAGATGTCCCAGTAGTTTAACAGATGTCCCAGTAGTTTCACAGATGTCCCAGTAGGTTAACAGATATCCCCATAGTTTCACAGATGTCCCAATAGGTTCACATATGTCCCAGTAGTTTCACAGATGCCCCAATATTTTCACATATGTCCCATTAGTTTCACAGATGTCCCGATAGTTTCACAGATGTCCCAATAATTTCACAGATGTACCAGTAGTTTCACAGATGTCCCAATAGTTTCACAGATGTCCCAATAGTTTCAAAGATGTCCCAGTAGTTTTACAGATGTCCCAGTAGTTTCACAGATGATCCCAGTAGTTTCACAGATGCCCCAATAGTTTCACATATGTCCCATTAGTTGCACAGATGTCCCCATAGTTTCACAGATGTCCCAATAGTTTCACAGATGTCCCAATAGTTTCACAGATGTCCCAATAAGTTCACATATGTCCCACTAGTGTCACAGATCACCCAGTCGTTTCACAGATGCCCCAATAGTTTCACATATGTCCCATTAGTTTCACAGATGTCCCCATAGTTTTACAGATGTCCCAATAATTTAACAGATGTACCAGTAGTTTCACAGATGTCCCAATAGTTTCACATATGTCCCATTAGTTTCACAGATGTACCCATAGCTTCACAGATGTCCCAATAGTTTCACAGATGTCCCAATAGTTTCACAGATGTCCCAATAAGTTCACATATGTCCCAGTATTTTCACAGATCACCCAGTCGTTTCACAGATGCCCCAATAGTTTCACATATGTCCCATTAGTTTCACAGATGTCCCAATAATTTCACAGATGTACCAGTAGTTTCACATATGTCCCAATAGTTTCACAGATATCCCAATAGTTTCACAGATGTCCCAGGAGTTTTACAGATATTCCAGTAGGTTAACAGATGTCCCCATAGTTTTACAGATGTCCCAATAGTTTCAAAGATGTCGCAGTAGTTTTACAGATGTCCCAGTAGTTTCACAGATGATCCCAGTAGTTTCACAGATGCCCCAATAGTTTCACATATGTCCCATTAGTTGCACAGATGTCCCCATAGTTTCACAGATGTCCCAATAGTTTCACAGATGTCCCAATAGTTTCAAAGATGTCCCAATAAGTTCACATATGTCCCACTAGTGTCACAGATCACCCAGTCGTTTCACAGATGCCCCAATAGTTTCACATATGTCCCATTAGTTGCACAGATGTCCCCATAGTTTCACAGATGTCCCAATAGTTTCACAGATGTCTCAATAGTTTCACAGATGTCCCAATAGATTCACATATATCCCAGTAGTTTTACAGATGTCCCAGTAGATTCACAGATGTCCCAATAGTTCAACAGATGTCCCAGTAGTTTAACAGATGTCCCAGTAGTTTCACAGATGTCCCCATAGTTTCACAGATGTCCCAATAGTTTCACAGATGTCCCAATAGGTTCACATATGTCCCAGTAGTTTCACAGATGCCCCAATAGTTTCACATATGTCCCATTAGTTTCACAGATGTCCCCATAGTTTCACAGATGTCCCAATAATTTCACAGATGTACCAGTAGTTTCACAGATGTCCCAATAGTTTCACAGATGTCCCAATAGTTTCACAGATGTCCCAGAAGTTTTACAGATATTCCAGTAGGTTAACAGATGTCCCCATAGTTTCACAGATGTCCCAATAGTTTCAAAGATGTCCCATTAGTTGCACAGATGTCCCCATAGTTTCACAGATGTCCCAATAGTTTCACAGATGTCCCAATAGTTTCACAGATGTCCCAATAAGTTCACATATGTCCCACTAGTGTCACAGATCACCCAGTCGTTTCACAGATGCCCCAATAGTTTCACATATGTCCCATTAGTTTCACAGATGTCCCCATAGTTTTACAGATGTCCCAATAATTTAACAGATGTACCAGTAGTTTAACAGATGTCCCAATAGTTTCACAGATGTCTCAATAGTTTCACAGATGTCCCAATAGATTCACATATGTCCCAGTAGTTTTACAGATGTCCCAGTAGATTCACAGATGTCCCAATAGTTCAACAGATGTCCCAGTAGTTTAACAGATGTCCCAGTAGTTTCACAGATGTCCCCATAGTTTCACAGATGTCCCAATAGTTTCACAGATGTCCCAATAGGTTCACATATGTCCCAGTAGTTTCACAGATGCCCCAATAGTTTCACATATGTCCCATTAGTTTCACAGATGTCCCCATAGTTTCACAGATGTCCCAATAATTTCACAGATGTACCAGTAGTTTCACAGATGTCCCAATAGTTTCACAGATGTCCCAATAGTTTCACAGATGTCCCAGAAGTTTTAAAGATATTCCAGTAGGTTAACAGATGTCCCCATAGTTTCACAGATGTCCCAATAGTTTCAAAGATGTCCCAGTAGTTTTACAGATGTCCCAGTAGTTTCACAGATGATCCCAATAGTTTCACAGATGCCCCAATAGTTTCACATATGTCCCATTAGTTGCACAGATGTCCCCATAGTTTCACAGATGTCCCAATAGTTTCACAGATGTCCCAATAGTTTCATAGATGTCCCAATAAGTTCACATATGTCCCACTAGTGTCACAGATCACCCAGTCGTTTCACAGATGCCCCAATAGTTTCACATATGTCCCATTAGTTTCACAGATGTCCCCATAGTTTTACAGATGTCCCAATAATTTAACAGATGTACCAGTAGTTTCACAGATGTCCCAATAGTTTCACATATGTCCCAATAGTTCAACAGATGTCCCAGTAGTTTAACAGATGTCCCAGTAGTTTCACAGATGTCCCCATAGTTTCACAGATGTCCCAATAGTTTCACAGATGTCCCAATAGGTTCACATATGTCCCAGTAGTTTCACAGATGCCCCAATAGTTTCACATATGTCCCATTAGTTTCACAGATGTCCTCATAGTTTCACAGATGTCCCAATAATTTCACAGATGTACCAGTAGTTTCACAGATGTCCCAATAGTTTCACAGATGTCCCAATAGTTTCACAGATGTCCCAGAAGTTTTACAGATATTCCAGTAGGTTAACAGATGTCCCCATAGTTTCACAGATGTCCCAATAGTTTCAAAGATGTCCCAGTAGTTTTACAGATGTCCCAGTAGTTTCACAGATGATCCCAGTAGTTTCACAGATGCCCCAATAGTTTCACATATGTCCCATTAGTTGCACAGATGTCCCCATAGTTTCACAGATGTCCCAATAGTTGCACAGATGTCCCAATAGTTTCACAGATGTCCCAATAAGTTCACATATGTCCCACTAGTGTCACAGATCACCCAGTCGTTTCACAGATGCCCCAATAGTTTCACATACGTCCCATTAGTTTCACAGATGTCCCCATAGTTTTACAGATGTCCCAATAATTTAACAGATGTACCAGTAGTTTAACAGATGTCCCAATAGTTTCACAGATGTCTCAATAGTTTCACAGATGTCCCAATAGATTCACATATGTCCCAGTAGTTTTACAGATGTCCCAGTAGATTCACAGATGTCCCAATAGTTCAACAGATGTCCCAGTAGTTTCACAGATGTCCCAGTAGTTTCACAGATGTCTCCATAGTTTCACAGATGTCCCAATAGTTTCACAGATGTCCCAATAGGTTCACATATGTCCCAGTAGTTTCACAGATGTCCCCATAGTTTCACAGATGTCCCAATAATTTCACAGATGTACCAGTAGTTTCACAGATGTCCCAATAGTTTCACAGATGTCCCAATAGTTTCACAGATGTCCCAGAAGTTTTACAGATATTCCAGTAGGTTAACAGATGTCCCCATAGTTTCACAGATGTCCCAATAGTTTCAAAGATGTCCCAGTAGTTTTACAGATGTCCCAGTAGTTTCACAGATGATCCCAGTAGTTTCACAGATGCCCCAATGGTTTCACATATGTCCCATTAGTTGCACAGATGTCCCCATAGTTTCACAAATGTCCCAATAGTTTCACAGATGTCCCAATAGTTTCACAGATGTCCCAATAAGTTCACATGTCCCACTAGTGTCACAGATCACCCAGTCGTTTCACAGATGCCCCAATAGTTTCACATATGTCCCATTAGTTTCACAGATGTCCCCATAGTTTTACAGATGTCCCAGTAGTTTAACAGATGTCCCAGTAGTTTCACAGATGTCCCAGTAGGTTAACGGATGTCCCCATAGTTTCACAGATGTCCCAATAGTTTCACAGATGTCCCAGTAGTTTTACAGATATCCCAGTAGGTTAACAGATGTCCCCATAGTTTCACAGATGTACCAGTAGTTTCACAGATGTCCCAATAGTTTCACAGATGTCCCAATAGTTTCACACATTTCCTAATAGTTTCACATATGTACCAGTAGTTTCACAGATGTCCCAATAATTTCACAGATGTACCAGTAGTTTCACAGATGTCCCAATAGTTTAACAGATGTCCCAAATAGTTTCACAGATGTCCCAATAGTTTCCCAGATGTCCCAGGAGTTTAACAGATGTCCCAATAGTTTAACAGATGTCCCAGTTGTTTCACAGATGTCTCAATAGTTTCACAGATGTCCCAATAGTTTCACAGATGTCCCAATAGATTCACATATGTCCCAGTAGTTTTACAGATGTCCCAGTAGATTCACAGATGTCCCAATAGTTCAACAGATGTCCCAGTAGTTTAACAGATGTCCCAGTAGTTTCACAGATGTCCCAGTAGGTTAACAGATATCCCCATAGTTTCACAGATGTCCCAATAGGTTCACATATGTCCCAGTAGTTTCACAGATGCCCCAATATTTTCACATATGTCCCATTAGTTTCACAGATGTCCCCATAGTTTCACAGATGTCCCAATAATTTCACAGATGTACCAGTAGTTTCACAGATGTCCCAATAGTTTCACAGATGTCCCAATAGTTTCAAAGATGTCCCAGTAGTTTTACAGATGTCCCAGTAGTTTCACAGATGATCCCAGTAGTTTCACAGATGCCCCAATAGTTTCACATATGTCCCATTAGTTGCACAGATGTCCCCATAGTTTCACAGATGTCCCAATAGTTTCACAGATGTCCCAATAGTTTCACAGATGTCCCAATAAGTTCACATATGTCCCACTAGTGTCACAGATCACCCAGTCGTTTCACAGATGCCCCAATAGTTTCACATATGTCCCATTAGTTTCACAGATGTCCCCATAGTTTTACAGATGTCCCAATAATTTAACAGATGTACCAGTAGTTTCACAGATGTCCCAATAGTTTCACATATGTCCCATTAGTTTCACAGATGTACCCATAGCTTCACAGATGTCCCAATAGTTTCACAGATGTCCCAATAGTTTCACAGATGTCCCAATAAGTTCACATATGTCCCAGTATTTTCACAGATCACCCAGTCGTTTCACAGATGCCCCAATAGTTTCACATATGTCCCATTAGTTTCACAGATGTCCCAATAATTTCACAGATGTACCAGTAGTTTCACATATGTCCCAATAGTTTCACAGATATCCCAATAGTTTCACAGATGTCCCAGGAGTTTTACAGATATTCCAGTAGGTTAACAGATGTCCCCATAGTTTTACAGATGTCCCAATAGTTTCAAAGATGTCGCAGTAGTTTTAGAGATGTCCCAGTAGTTTCACAGATGATCCCAGTAGTTTCACAGATGCCCCAATAGTTTCACATATGTCCCATTAGTTGCACAGATGTCCCCATAGTTTCACAGATGTCCCAATAGTTTCACAGATGTCCCAATAGTTTCAAAGATGTCCCAATAAGTTCACATATGTCCCACTAGTGTCACAGATCACCCAGTCGTTTCACAGATGCCCCAATAGTTTCACATATGTCCCATTAGTTGCACAGATGTCCCCATAGTTTCACAGATGTCCCAATAGTTTCACAGATGTCTCAATAGTTTCACAGATGTCCCAATAGATTCACATATATCCCAGTAGTTTTACAGATGTCCCAGTAGATTCACAGATGTCCCAATAGTTCAACAGATGTCCCAGTAGTTTAACAGATGTCCCAGTAGTTTCACAGATGTCCCCATAGTTTCACAGATGTCCCAATAGTTTCACAGATGTCCCAATAGGTTCACATATGTCCCAGTAGTTTCACAGATGCCCCAATAGTTTCACATATGTCCCATTAGTTTCACAGATGTCCCCATAGTTTCACAGATGTCCCAATAATTTCACAGATGTACCAGTAGTTTCACAGATGTCCCAATAGTTTCACAGATGTCCCAATAGTTTCACAGATGTCCCAGAAGTTTTACAGATATTCCAGTAGGTTAACAGATGTCCCCATAGTTTCACAGATGTCCCAATAGTTTCAAAGATGTCCCATTAGTTGCACAGATGTCCCCATAGTTTCACAGATGTCCCAATAGTTTCACAGATGTCCCAATAGTTTCACAGATGTCCCAATAAGTTCACATATGTCCCACTAGTGTCACAGATCACCCAGTCGTTTCACAGATGCCCCAATAGTTTCACATATGTCCCATTAGTTTCACAGATGTCCCCATAGTTTTACAGATGTCCCAATAATTTAACAGATGTACCAGTAGTTTAACAGATGTCCCAATAGTTTCACAGATGTCTCAATAGTTTCACAGATGTCCCAATAGATTCACATATGTCCCAGTAGTTTTACAGATGTCCCAGTAGATTCACAGATGTCCCAATAGTTCAACAGATGTCCCAGTAGTTTAACAGATGTCCCAGTAGTTTCACAGATGTCCCCATAGTTTCACAGATGTCCCAATAGTTTCACAGATGTCCCAATAGGTTCACATATGTCCCAGTAGTTTCACAGATGCCCCAATAGTTTCACATATGTCCCATTAGTTTCACAGATGTCCCCATAGTTTCACAGATGTCCCAATAATTTCACAGATGTACCAGTAGTTTCACAGATGTCCCAATAGTTTCACAGATGTCCCAATAGTTTCACAGATGTCCCAGAAGTTTTAAAGATATTCCAGTAGGTTAACAGATGTCCCCATAGTTTCACAGATGTCCCAATAGTTTCAAAGATGTCCCAGTAGTTTTACAGATGTCCCAGTAGTTTCACAGATGATCCCAATAGTTTCACAGATGCCCCAATAGTTTCACATATGTCCCATTAGTTGCACAGATGTCCCCATAGTTTCACAGATGTCCCAATAGTTTCACAGATGTCCCAATAGTTTCATAGATGTCCCAATAAGTTCACATATGTCCCACTAGTGTCACAGATCACCCAGTCGTTTCACAGATGCCCCAATAGTTTCACATATGTCCCATTAGTTTCACAGATGTCCCCATAGTTTTACAGATGTCCCAATAATTTAACAGATGTACCAGTAGTTTCACAGATGTCCCAATAGTTTCACATATGTCCCAATAGTTCAACAGATGTCCCAGTAGTTTAACAGATGTCCCAGTAGTTTCACAGATGTCCCCATAGTTTCACAGATGTCCCAATAGTTTCACAGATGTCCCAATAGGTTCACATATGTCCCAGTAGTTTCACAGATGCCCCAATAGTTTCACATATGTCCCATTAGTTTCACAGATGTCCTCATAGTTTCACAGATGTCCCAATAATTTCACAGATGTACCAGTAGTTTCACAGATGTCCCAATAGTTTCACAGATGTCCCAATAGTTTCACAGATGTCCCAGAAGTTTTACAGATATTCCAGTAGGTTAACAGATGTCCCCATAGTTTCACAGATGTCCCAATAGTTTCAAAGATGTCCCAGTAGTTTTACAGATGTCCCAGTAGTTTCACAGATGATCCCAGTAGTTTTACAGATGCCCCAATAGTTTCACATATGTCCCATTAGTTGCACAGATGTCCCCATAGTTTCACAGATGTCCCAATAGTTGCACAGATGTCCCAATAGTTTCACAGATGTCCCAATAAGTTCACATATGTCCCACTAGTGTCACAGATCACCCAGTCGTTTCACAGATGCCCCAATAGTTTCACATACGTCCCATTAGTTTCACAGATGTCCCCATAGTTTTACAGATGTCCCAATAATTTAACAGATGTACCAGTAGTTTAACAGATGTCCCAATAGTTTCACAGATGTCTCAATAGTTTCACAGATGTCCCAATAGATTCACATATGTCCCAGTAGTTTTACAGATGTCCCAGTAGATTCACAGATGTCCCAATAGTTCAACAGATGTCCCAGTAGTTTCACAGATGTCCCAGTAGTTTCACAGATGTCTCCATAGTTTCACAGATGTCCCAATAGTTTCACAGATGTCCCAATAGGTTCACATATGTCCCAGTAGTTTCACAGATGTCCCCATAGTTTCACAGATGTCCCAATAATTTCACAGATGTACCAGTAGTTTCACAGATGTCCCAATAGTTTCACAGATGTCCCAATAGTTTCACAGATGTCCCAGAAGTTTTACAGATATTCCAGTAGGTTAACAGATGTCCCCATAGTTTCACAGATGTCCCAATAGTTTCAAAGATGTCCCAGTAGTTTTACAGATGTCCCAGTAGTTTCACAGATGATCCCAGTAGTTTCACAGATGCCCCAATGGTTTCACATATGTCCCATTAGTTGCACAGATGTCCCCATAGTTTCACAAATGTCCCAATAGTTTCACAGATGTCCCAATAGTTTCACAGATGTCCCAATAAGTTCACATATGTCCCACTAGTGTCACAGATCACCCAGTCGTTTCACAGATGCCCCAATAGTTTCACATATGTCCCATTAGTTTCACAGATGTCCCCATAGTTTTACAGATGTCCCAATAATTTAACATGTACCAGTAGTTTCACAGATGTCCCAATAGTTTCACATATGTCCCATTAGTTTCACAGATGTCCCCATAGCTTCACAGATGTCCCAATAGTTTCACAGATGTCCCAATAGTTTCACAGATGTCCCAATAAGTTCACATATGTCCCAGTAGTTTCACAGATCACCCAGTCGTTTCACAGATGCTCCAATAGTTTCACATATGTCCCATTAGTTTCACAGATGTCCCCATAGTATCACAGATGTCCCAATAATTTCACAGATGTACCAGTAGTTTCACAGATGTCCCAATAGTTTCACAGATGTCCCAATAGTTTCACAGATGTCCCAGGAGTTTTACAGATATTCCAGTAGGTTAACAGATGTCCCCATAGTTTCACAGATGTCCCAATAGTTTCAAAGATGTCCCAGTAGTTTTACAGATGTCCCAGTAGTTTCACAGATGATCCCAGTAGTTTCACAGATGCCCCAATAGTTTCACATATGTCCCATTAGTTGCACAGATGTCCCCATAGTTTTACAGATGTCCCAATAGTTTCACAGATGTCCCAATAGTTTCACAGATGTCCCAATAAGTTCACATATGTCCCACTAGTGTCACAGATCACCCAGTCGTTTCACAGATGCCCCAATAGTTTCACATATGTCCCATTAGTTTCACAGATGTCCCCATAGTTTTACAGATGTCCCAATAATTTAACAGATGTACCAGTAGTTTCACAGATGTCCCAATAGTTTCAAATATGTCCCATTAGTTTCACAGATGTCCCCATAGTTTCACAGATGTCCCAATAGTTTCAAAGATGTCCCAATAGTCTCACAGATGTCCCAATAAGTTCACATATGTCCCAGTAGTTTCACAGATCACCCAGTCGTTTCACAGATGCCCCAATAGTTTCGCATATGTCCCATTAGTTTCACAGATGTCCCCATAGTTTCACAGATGTCCCAATAATTTAACAGATGTATCAGTAGTTTCACAGATGTCCCAATAGTTTAACAGATGTCCCAAATAGTTTCACAGATGTCCCAATAGTTTCACAGATTTCCCAGTTGTTTCACAGATGTCTCAATAGTTTCACAGACGTCCCAATAGTTTCACAGATGTCCCAATAGATTCACATATGTCCCAGTAGTTTTACAGATGTCCCAGTAGATTCACAGATGTCCCAATAGTTCAACAGATGTCCCAGTAGTTTAACAGATGTCCCAGTAGTTTCACAGATGTCCCAGTAGGTTAACAGATGTCCCCATAGTTTCACAGATGTCCCAAAAGTTTCACAGATGTCCCAATAGGTTCACATATGTCCCAGTAGTTTCACAGATGCCCCAATAGTTTCACATATGTCCCATTAGTTTCACAGATGTCCCCATAGCTTCACAGATGTCCCAATAGTTTCACAGATGTCCCAATAGTTTCACAGATGTCCCAATAAGTTCACATATGTCCCAGTAGTTTCACAGATCACCCTGTCGTTTCACAGATGCCCCAATAGTTTCACATATGTCCCATTAGTTTCACAGATGTCCCCATAGTATCACAGATGTCCCAATAATTTCACAGATGTACCAGTAGTTTCACAGATGTCCCAATAGTTTCACAGATGTCCCAATAGTTTCACAGATGTCCCAGGAGTTTTGCAGATATTCCAGTAGGTTAACAGATGTCCCCATAGTTTCACAGATGTCCCAATAGTTTCAAAGATGTCCCAGTAGTTTTACAGATGTCCCAGTAGTTTCACAGATGATCCCAGTAGTTTCACAGATGCCCCAATAGTTTCACATATGTCCCATTAGTTTCACAGATGTCCCCATAGTTTTACAGATGTCCCAATAATTTAACAGATGTACCAGTAGTTTCACAGATGTCCCAATAGTTTCAAATATGTCCCATTAGTTTCACAGATGTCCCCATAGTTTCACAGATGTCCCAATAGTTTCAAAGATGTCCCAATAGTCTCACAGATGTCCCAATAAGTTCACATATGTCCCAGTAGTTTCACAGATCACCCAGTCGTTTCACAGATGCCCCAATAGTTTCGCATATGTCCCATTAGTTTCACAGATGTCCCCATAGTTTCACAGATGTCCCAATAATTTAACAGATGTATCAGTAGTTTCACAGATGTCCCAATAGTTTAACAGATGTCCCAAATAGTTTCACAGATGTCCCAATAGTTTCACAGATTTCCCAGTTGTTTCACAGATGTCTCAATAGTTTCACAGACGTCCCAATAGTTTCACAGATGTCCCAATAGATTCACATATGTCCCAGTAGTTTTACAGATGTCCCAGTAGATTCACAGATGTCCCAATAGTTCAACAGATGTCCCAGTAGTTTAACAGATGTCCCAGTAGTTTCACAGATGTCCCAGTAGGTTAACAGATGTCCCCATAGTTTCACAGATGTCCCAAAAGTTTCACAGATGTCCCAATAGGTTCACATATGTCCCAGTAGTTTCACAGATGCCCCAATAGTTTCACATATGTCCCATTAGTTTCACAGATGTCCCCATAGCTTCACAGATGTCCCAATAGTTTCACAGATGTCCCAATAGTTTCACAGATGTCCCAATAAGTTCACATATGTCCCAGTAGTTTCACAGATCACCCAGTCGTTTCACAGATGCCCCAATAGTTTCGCATATGTCCCATTAGTTTCACAGATGTCCCCATAGTTTCACAGATGTCCCAATAATTTAACAGATGTATCAGTAGTTTCACAGATGTCCCAATAGTTTAACAGATGTCCCAAATAGTTTCACAGATGTCCCAATAGTTTCACAGATTTCCCAGTTGTTTCACAGATGTCTCAATAGTTTCACAGACGTCCCAATAGTTTCACAGATGTCCCAATAGATTCACATATGTCCCAGTAGTTTTACAGATGTCCCAGTAGATTCACAGATGTCCCAATAGTTCAACAGATGTCCCAGTAGTTTAACAGATGTCCCAGTAGTTTCACAGATGTCCCAGTAGGTTAACAGATGTCCCCATAGTTTCACAGATGTCCCAAAAGTTTCACAGATGTCCCAATAGGTTCACATATGTCCCAGTAGTTTCACAGATGCCCCAATAGTTTCACATATGTCCCATTAGTTTCACAGATGTCCCCATAGCTTCACAGATGTCCCAATAGTTTCACAGATGTCCCAATAGTTTCACAGATGTCCCAATAAGTTCACATATGTCCCAGTAGTTTCACAGATCACCCTGTCGTTTCACAGATGCCCCAATAGTTTCACATATGTCCCATTAGTTTCACAGATGTCCCCATAGTATCACAGATGTCCCAATAATTTAACAGATGTACCAGTAGTTTCACAGATGTCCCAATAGTTTCACATATGTCCCAATAGTTCAACAGATGTCCCAGTAGTTTAACAGATGTCCCAGTAGTTTCACAGATGTCCCCATAGTTTCACAGATGTCCCAATAGTTTCACAGATGTCCCAATAGGTTCACATATGTCCCAGTAGTTTCACAGATGCCCCAATAGTTTCACATATGTCCCATTAGTTTCACAGATGTCCTCATAGTTTCACAGATGTCCCAATAATTTCACAGATGTACCAGTAGTTTCACAGATGTCCCAATAGTTTCACAGATGTCCCAATAGTTTCACAGATGTCCCAGAAGTTTTACAGATATTCCAGTAGGTTAACAGATGTCCCCATAGTTTCACAGATGTCCCAATAGTTTCAAAGATGTCCCAGTAGTTTTACAGATGTCCCAGTAGTTTCACAGATGATCCCAGTAGTTTCACAGATGCCCCAATAGTTTCACATATGTCCCATTAGTTGCACAGATGTCCCCATAGTTTCACAGATGTCCCAATAGTTGCACAGATGTCCCAATAGTTTCACAGATGTCCCAATAAGTTCACATATGTCCCACTAGTGTCACAGATCACCCAGTCGTTTCACAGATGCCCCAATAGTTTCACATACGTCCCATTAGTTTCACAGATGTCCCCATAGTTTTACAGATGTCCCAATAATTTAACAGATGTACCAGTAGTTTAACAGATGTCCCAATAGTTTCACAGATGTCTCAATAGTTTCACAGATGTCCCAATAGATTCACATATGTCCCAGTAGTTTTACAGATGTCCCAGTAGATTCACAGATGTCCCAATAGTTCAACAGATGTCCCAGTAGTTTCACAGATGTCCCAGTAGTTTCACAGATGTCTCCATAGTTTCACAGATGTCCCAATAGTTTCACAGATGTCCCAATAGGTTCACATATGTCCCAGTAGTTTCACAGATGTCCCCATAGTTTCACAGATGTCCCAATAATTTCACAGATGTACCAGTAGTTTCACAGATGTCCCAATAGTTTCACAGATGTCCCAATAGTTTCACAGATGTCCCAGAAGTTTTACAGATATTCCAGTAGGTTAACAGATGTCCCCATAGTTTCACAGATGTCCCAATAGTTTCAAAGATGTCCCAGTAGTTTTACAGATGTCCCAGTAGTTTCACAGATGATCCCAGTAGTTTCACAGATGCCCCAATGGTTTCACATATGTCCCATTAGTTGCACAGATGTCCCCATAGTTTCACAAATGTCCCAATAGTTTCACAGATGTCCCAATAGTTTCACAGATGTCCCAATAAGTTCACATATGTCCCACTAGTGTCACAGATCACCCAGTCGTTTCACAGATGCCCCAATAGTTTCACATATGTCCCATTAGTTTCACAGATGTCCCCATAGTTTTACAGATGTCCCAATAATTTAACATGTACCAGTAGTTTCACAGATGTCCCAATAGTTTCACATATGTCCCATTAGTTTCACAGATGTCCCCATAGCTTCACAGATGTCCCAATAGTTTCACAGATGTCCCAATAGTTTCACAGATGTCCCAATAAGTTCACATATGTCCCAGTAGTTTCACAGATCACCCAGTCGTTTCACAGATGCTCCAATAGTTTCACATATGTCCCATTAGTTTCACAGATGTCCCCATAGTATCACAGATGTCCCAATAATTTCACAGATGTACCAGTAGTTTCACAGATGTCCCAATAGTTTCACAGATGTCCCAATAGTTTCACAGATGTCCCAGGAGTTTTACAGATATTCCAGTAGGTTAACAGATGTCCCCATAGTTTCACAGATGTCCCAATAGTTTCAAAGATGTCCCAGTAGTTTTACAGATGTCCCAGTAGTTTCACAGATGATCCCAGTAGTTTCACAGATGCCCCAATAGTTTCACATATGTCCCATTAGTTGCACAGATGTCCCCATAGTTTTACAGATGTCCCAATAGTTTCACAGATGTCCCAATAGTTTCACAGATGTCCCAATAAGTTCACATATGTCCCACTAGTGTCACAGATCACCCAGTCGTTTCACAGATGCCCCAATAGTTTCACATATGTCCCATTAGTTTCACAGATGTCCCCATAGTTTTACAGATGTCCCAATAATTTAACAGATGTACCAGTAGTTTCACAGATGTCCCAATAGTTTCAAATATGTCCCATTAGTTTCACAGATGTCCCCATAGTTTCACAGATGTCCCAATAGTTTCAAAGATGTCCCAATAGTCTCACAGATGTCCCAATAAGTTCACATATGTCCCAGTAGTTTCACAGATCACCCAGTCGTTTCACAGATGCCCCAATAGTTTCGCATATGTCCCATTAGTTTCACAGATGTCCCCATAGTTTCACAGATGTCCCAATAATTTAACAGATGTATCAGTAGTTTCACAGATGTCCCAATAGTTTAACAGATGTCCCAAATAGTTTCACAGATGTCCCAATAGTTTCACAGATTTCCCAGTTGTTTCACAGATGTCTCAATAGTTTCACAGACGTCCCAATAGTTTCACAGATGTCCCAATAGATTCACATATGTCCCAGTAGTTTTACAGATGTCCCAGTAGATTCACAGATGTCCCAATAGTTCAACAGATGTCCCAGTAGTTTAACAGATGTCCCAGTAGTTTCACAGATGTCCCAGTAGGTTAACAGATGTCCCCATAGTTTCACAGATGTCCCAAAAGTTTCACAGATGTCCCAATAGGTTCACATATGTCCCAGTAGTTTCACAGATGCCCCAATAGTTTCACATATGTCCCATTAGTTTCACAGATGTCCCCATAGCTTCACAGATGTCCCAATAGTTTCACAGATGTCCCAATAGTTTCACAGATGTCCCAATAAGTTCACATATGTCCCAGTAGTTTCACAGATCACCCTGTCGTTTCACAGATGCCCCAATAGTTTCACATATGTCCCATTAGTTTCACAGATGTCCCCATAGTATCACAGATGTCCCAATAATTTCACAGATGTACCAGTAGTTTCACAGATGTCCCAATAGTTTCACAGATGTCCCAATAGTTTCACAGATGTCCCAGGAGTTTTACAGATATTCCAGTAGGTTAACAGATGTCCCCATAGTTTCACAGATGTCCCAATAGTTTCAAAGATGTCCCAGTAGTTTTACAGATGTCCCAGTAGTTTCACAGATGATCCCAGTAGTTTCACAGATGCCCCAATAGTTTCACATATGTCCCATTAGTTTCACAGATGTCCCCATAGTTTTACAGATGTCCCAATAATTTAACAGATGTACCAGTAGTTTCACAGATGTCCCAATAGTTTCAAATATGTCCCATTAGTTTCACAGATGTCCCCATAGTTTCACAGATGTCCCAATAGTTTCAAAGATGTCCCAATAGTCTCACAGATGTCCCAATAAGTTCACATATGTCCCAGTAGTTTCACAGATCACCCAGTCGTTTCACAGATGCCCCAATAGTTTCGCATATGTCCCATTAGTTTCACAGATGTCCCCATAGTTTCACAGATGTCCCAATAATTTAACAGATGTATCAGTAGTTTCACAGATGTCCCAATAGTTTAACAGATGTCCCAAATAGTTTCACAGATGTCCCAATAGTTTCACAGATTTCCCAGTTGTTTCACAGATGTCTCAATAGTTTCACAGACGTCCCAATAGTTTCACAGATGTCCCAATAGATTCACATATGTCCCAGTAGTTTTACAGATGTCCCAGTAGATTCACAGATGTCCCAATAGTTCAACAGATGTCCCAGTAGTTTAACAGATGTCCCAGTAGTTTCACAGATGTCCCAGTAGGTTAACAGATGTCCCCATAGTTTCACAGATGTCCCAAAAGTTTCACAGATGTCCCAATAGGTTCACATATGTCCCAGTAGTTTCACAGATGCCCCAATAGTTTCACATATGTCCCATTAGTTTCACAGATGTCCCCATAGCTTCACAGATGTCCCAATAGTTTCACAGATGTCCCAATAGTTTCACAGATGTCCCAATAAGTTCACATATGTCCCAGTAGTTTCACAGATCACCCTGTCGTTTCACAGATGCCCCAATAGTTTCACATATGTCCCATTAGTTTCACAGATGTCCCCATAGTATCACAGATGTCCCAATAATTTCACAGATGTACCAGTAGTTTCACAGATGTCCCAATAGTTTCACAGATGTCCCAATAGTTTCACAGATGTCCCAGGAGTTTTACAGATATTCCAGTAGGTTAACAGATGTCCCCATAGTTTCACAGATGTCCCAATAGTTTCAAAGATGTCCCAGTAGTTTTACAGATGTCCCAGTAGTTTCACAGATGATCCCAGTAGTTTCACAGATGCCCCAATAGTTTCACATATGTCCCATTAGTTTCACAGATGTCCCCATAGTTTTACAGATGTCCCAATAATTTAACAGATGTACCAGTAGTTTCACAGATGTCCCAATAGTTTCAAATATGTCCCATTAGTTTCACAGATGTCCCCATAGTTTCACAGATGTCCCAATAGTTTCAAAGATGTCCCAATAGTCTCACAGATGTCCCAATAAGTTCACATATGTCCCAGTAGTTTCACAGATCACCCAGTCGTTTCACAGATGCCCCAAGAGTTTCGCATATGTCCCATTAGTTTCACAGATGTCCCCATAGTTTCACAGATGTCCCAATAATTTAACAGATGTATCAGTAGTTTCACAGATGTCCCAATAGTTTAACAGATGTCCCAAATAGTTTCACAGATGTCCCAATAGTTTCACAGATTTCCCAGTTGTTTCACAGATGTCTCAATAGTTTCACAGACGTCCCAATAGTTTCACAGATGTCCCAATAGATTCACATATGTCCCAGTAGTTTTACAGATGTCCCAGTAGATTCACAGATGTCCCAATAGTTCAACAGATGTCCCAGTAGTTTAACAGATGTCCCAGTAGTTTCACAGATGTCCCAGTAGGTTAACAGATGTCCCCATAGTTTCACAGATGTCCCAAAAGTTTCACAGATGTCCCAATAGGTTCACATATGTCCCAGTAGTTTCACAGATGCCCCAATAGTTTCACATATGTCCCATTAGTTTCACAGATGTCCCCATAGCTTCACAGATGTCCCAATAGTTTCACAGATGTCCCAATAGTTTCACAGATGTCCCAATAAGTTCACATATGTCCCAGTAGTTTCACAGATCACCCTGTCGTTTCACAGATGCCCCAATAGTTTCACATATGTCCCATTAGTTTCACAGATGTCCCCATAGTATCACAGATGTCCCAATAATTTCACAGATGTACCAGTAGTTTCACAGATGTCCCAATAGTTTCACAGATGTCCCAATAGTTTCACAGATGTCCCAGGAGTTTTACAGATATTCCAGTAGGTTAACAGATGTCCCCATAGTTTCACAGATGTCCCAATAGTTTCAAAGATGTCCCAGTAGTTTTACAGATGTCCCAGTAGTTTCACAGATGATCCCAGTAGTTTGACAGATGCCCCAATAGTTTCACATATGTCCCATTAGTTGCACAGATGTCCCCATAGTTTCACAGATGTCCCAATAGTTTCACAGATGTCCCAATAGTTTCACAGATGTCCCAATAAGTTCACATATGTCCCACTAGTGTCACAGATCACCCAGTCGTTTCACAGATGCCCCAATAGTTTCACATATGTCCCATTAGTTTCACAGATGTCCCCATAGTTTTACAGATGTCCCAATAATTTAACATGTACCAGTAGTTTCACAGATGTCCCAATAGTTTCAAATATGTCCCATTAGTTTCACAGATGTCCCCATAGTTTCACAGATGTCCCAATAGTTTCACAGATGTCCCAATAGTCTCACAGATGTCCCAATAAGTTCACATATGTCCCAGTAGTTTCACAGATCACCCAGTCGTTTCACAGATGCCCCAATAGTTTCGCATATGTCCCATTAGTTTCACAGATGTCCCCATAGTTTCACAAATGTCCCAATAATTTAACAGATGTATCAGTAGTTTCACAGATGTCCCAATAGTTTAACAGATGTCCCAAATAGTTTCACAGATGTCCCAATAGTTTCACAGATTTCCCAGTTGTTTCACAGATGTCTCAATAGTTTCACAGACGTCCCAATAGTTTCACAGATGTCCCAATAGATTCACATATGTCCCAGTAGTTTTACAGATGTCCCAGTAGATTCACTGATGTCCCAATAGTTCAACAGATGTCCCAGTAGTTTAACAGATGTCCCAGTAGTTTCACAGATGTCCCAGTAGGTTAACAGATGTCCCCATAGTTTAACAGATGTCCCAAAAGTTTCACAGATGTCCCAATAGGTTCACATATGTCCCAGTAGTTTCACAGATGCCCCAATAGTTTCACATATGTCCCATTAGTTTCACAGATGTCCCCATAGTTTCACAGATGTCCCAATAATTTCACAGATGTACCAGTAGTTTCACAGATGTCCCAATAGTTTAACAGATGTCCCAAATAGTTTCACAGATGTCCCAATAGATTCACAGATGTCCCAATAGTTTCACAGATTTCCCAATAGTTTCACAGATGTCCCAATAGTTTCACAGATGTCCCAGAAGTTTTACAGATATTCCAGTAGGTTAATAGATGTCCCCATAGTTTCACAGATGTTCCAATAGTTTCAAAGATGTCCCAGTAGTTTTACAGATGTCCCGCTAGTTTCACAGATGATCCCAGTAGTTTCACAGATGCCCCAATAGTTTCACATATGTCCCATTAGTTTCACAGATGTCCCCATAGTTTCACCGATGTCCCAATAGTTTCACAGATGTCCCAATAGTTTCACAGATGTCCCAATAAGTTCACATATGTCCCAGTAGTTTCACAGATCACCCAGTCGTTTCACAGATGCCCCAATAGTTTCACATATGTCCCATTAGTTTCACAGATGTCCCCATAGTTTCACAGATGTCCCAATAATTTAACAGATGTACCAGTAGTTTCACAGATGTCCCAATACTTTAACAGATGTCCCAAATAGTTTCACAGATGTCCCAATAGTTTCACAGATGTCCCAGAAGTTTAACAGATGTCCCAATAGTTTCACAGATGTCCCAATAGTTTCAAAGATGTCCCAGTAGTTTTACAGATGTCCCAGTAGTTTCACATATGTCCCAGTAGTTTCACAGATGCCCCAATATTTTCACATATGTCCCATTAGTTTCACAGATGTCCCCATAGTTTCACAGATGTCCCAATAATTTCACAGATGTACCAGTAGTTTCACAGATGTCCCAATAGTTTCACAGATGTCCCAATAGATTCACATATGTCCCAGTAGTTTTACAGATGTCCCAGTAGATTCACAGATGTCCCAATAGTTCAACAGATGTCCCAGTAGTTTAACAGATGTCCCAGTAGTTTCACAGATGTCCCAGTAGGTTAACAGATGTCCCCATAGTTTCACAGATGTCCCAAAAGTTTCACAGATGTCCCAATAGGTTCACATATGTCCCAGTAGTTTCACAGATGCCCCAATAGTTTCACATATTCCCATTAGTTTCACAGATGTCCCCATAGTTTCACAGATGTCCCAATAATTTCACAGATGTACCAGTAGTTTCACAGATGTCCCAATAGTTTAACAGATGTCCCAAATAGTTTCACAGATGTCCCAATAGATTCACAGATGTCCCAATAGTTTCACAGATTTCCCAATAGTTTCACAGATGTCCCAATAGATTCACAGATGTCCCAGAAGGTTTACAGATATTCCAGTAGGTTAATAGATGTCCCCATAGTTTCACAGATGTTCCAATAGTTTCAAAGATGTCCCAGTAGTTTTACAGATGTCCCGCTAGTTTCACAGATGATCCCAGTAGTTTCACAGATGCCCCAATAGTTTCACATATGTCCCATTAGTTTCACAGATGTCCCCATAGTTTCACCGATGTCCCAATAGTTTCACAGATGTCCCAATAGTTTCACAGATGTCCCAATAAGTTCACATATGTCCCAGTAGTTTCACAGATCACCCAGTCGTTTCACAGATGCCACAATAGTTTCACATATGTCCCAGAAGTTTAACAGATGTCCCAATAGTTTCACAGATGTCCCAATAGTTTCAAAGATGTCCCAGTAGTTTTACAGATGTCCCAGTAGTTTCACATATGTCCCAGTAGTTTCACAGATGCCCCAATATTTTCACATATGTCCCATTAGTTTCACAGATGTCCCCATAGTTTCACAGATGTCCCAATAATTTCACAGATTTACCAGTAGTTTCACAGATGTCCCAATAGTTTCACAGATGTCCCAATAATTTCACAGATGTCCCAGAAGTTTTACAGATATTCCAGTAGGTTAACAGATGTCCCCATAGTTTCACAGATGTCCCAATAGTTTCAAAGATGTCCCAGTAGTTTTACAGATGTCCCAGTAGTTTCACAGATGATCCCAGTAGTTTCACAGATGCCCCAATAGTTTCACATATGTCCCATTAGTTGCACAGATGTCCCCATAGTTTCACAGATGTCCCAATAGTTTCACAGATGTCCCCATAGTTTCACAGATGTCCCAATAATTTCACAGATGTACCAGTAGTTTCACAGATGTCCCAATAGTTTAACAGATGTCCCAAATAGTTTCAAAGATGTCCCAATAGATTCACAGATGTCCCAATAGTTTCACAGATTTCCCAATAGTTTCAAAGATGTCCCAATAGTTTCACAGATGTCCCAGAAGTTTTACAGATATTCCAGTAGGTTAATAGATGTCCCCATAGTTTCACAGATGTTCCAATAGTTTCAAAGATGTCCCAGTAGTTTTACAGATGTCCCGCTAGTTTCACAGATGATCCCAGTAGTTTCACAGATGCCCCAATAGTTTCACATATGTCCCATTAGTTTCACAGATGTCCCAATAGTTTCACAGATGTCCCAATAAGTTCACATATGTCCCAGTAGTTTCACAGATAACCCAGTCGTTTCACAGATGCCCCAATAGTTTCACATATGTCCCATTAGTTTCACAGATGTCCCCATAGTTTCACAGATGTCCCAATAATTTAACAGATGTACCAGTAGTTTCACAGATGTCCCAATACTTTAACAGATGTCCCAAATAGTTTCACAGATGTCCCAATAGTTTCAAAGATGTCCCAGTAGTTTTACAGATGTCCCAGTAGTTTCACATATGTCCCAGTAGTTTCCCAGATGCCCCAATATTTTCACATATGTCCCATTAGTTTCACAGATGTCCCCATAGTTTCACAGATGTCCCAATAATTTCACAGATGTACCAGTAGTTTCACAGATGTCCCAATAGTTTCACAGATGTCCCAATAATTTCACAGATGTCCCAGAAGTTTTACAGATATTCCAGTAGGTTAACAGATGTCCCCATAGTTTCACAGATGTCCCAATAGTTTCAAAGATGTCCCAGTAGTTTTACAGATGTCCCAGTAGTTTCACAGATGATCCCAGTAGTTTCACAGATGCCCCAATAGTTTCACATATGTCCCATTAGTTGCACAGATGTCCCCATAGTTTCACAGATGTCCCAATAAGTTCACAGATGTCCCAATAGTTTCACAGATGTCCCAATAAGTTCACATATGTCCCACTAGTGTCACAGATCACCCAGTCGTTTCACAGATGCCCCAATAGTTTCACATATGTCCCATTAGTTTCACAGATGTCCCCATAGTTTTACAGATGTCCCAATAATTTAACAGATGTACCAGTAGTTTCACAGATGTCCCAATAGTTTCACATATGTCCCATTAGTTTCACAGATGTCCCCATAGCTTCACAGATGTCCCAATAGTTTCACAGATATTACAATAGTTTCACAGATGTCCCAATAAGTTCACATATGTCCCAGTAGTTTCACAGATCACCCAGTCGTTTCACAGATGCCCCAATAGTTTCACATATGTCCCATTAGTTTCACAGATGTCCCCATAGTTTCACAGATGTCCTAATAATTTCACAGATGTACCAGTAGTTTCACAGATGTCCCAATAGTTTCACAGATGTCCCAATAGTTTCACAGATGTCCCAGGAGTTTTACAGATATTCCAGTAGGTTAACAGATGTCCCCATAGTTTCACAGATGTCCCAATAGTTTCAAAGATGTCCCAGTAGTTTTACAGATGTCCCAGTAGTTTCACAGATGATCCCAGTAGTTTCACAGATGCCCCAATAGTTTCACATATGTCCCATTAGTTGCACAGAAGTCCCCATAGTTTCACAGATGTCCCAATAGTTTCACAGATGTCCCAATAGTTTCACAGATGTCCCAATAAGTTCACATATGTCCCAGTAGTTTCACAGATCACCCAGTCGTTTCACAGATGCCCCAATAGTTTCACATATGTCCCATTAGTTTCACAGATGTCCCCATAGTTTCACAGATGTCCCAGAAGTTTAACAGATGTCCCAATAGTTTCACAGATGTCCCAATAGTTTCGCATATGTCCCATTAGTTTCACAGATGTCCCCATAGTTTCACAGATGTCCCAATAATTTAACAGATGTATCAGTAGTTTCACAGATGTCCCAATAGTTTTACAGATGTCCCAAATAGTTTCACAGATGTCCCAATAGTTTCACAGATTTCCCAGTTGTTTCACAGATGTCTCAATAGTTTCACAGATGTCCCAATAGTTTCACAGATGTCCCAATAGATTCACATATGTCCCAGTAGTTTTACAGATGTCCCAGTAGATTCACAGATGTCCCAATAGTTCAACAGATGTCCCAGTAGTTTAACAGATGTCCCAGTAGTTTCACAGATGTCCCAGTAGGTTAACAGATGTCCCCATAGTTTCACAGATGTCCCAAAAGTTTCACAGATGTCCCAATAGGTTCACATATGTCCCAGTAGTTTCACAGATGCCCCAATAGTTTCACATATGTCCCATTAGTTTCACAGATGTCCCCATAGTTTCACAGATGTCCCAATAATTTCACAGATGTACCAGTAGTTTCACAGATGTCCCAATAGTTTAACAGATCTGTCCCAAATAGTTTCACAGATGTCCCAATAGATTCACAGATGTCCCAATAGTTTCACAGATTTCCCAATAGTTTCACAGATGTCCCAATAGTTTCACAGATGTCCCAGAAGTTTTACAGATATTCCAGTAGGTTAATAGATGTCCCCATAGTTTCACAGATGTTCCAATAGTTTCAAAGATGTCCCAGTAGTTTTACAGATGTCCCGCTAGTTTCACAGATGATCCCATTAGTTTCACAGATGTCCCCATAGTTTCACCGATGTCCCAATAGTTTCACAGATGTCCCAATAGTTTCACAGATGTCCCAATAAGTTCACATATGTCCCAGTAGTTTCACAGATCACCCAGTCGTTTCACAGATGCCCCAATAGTTTCACATATGTCCCATTAGTTTCACAGATGTCCCCATAGTTTCACAGATGTCCCAATAATTTAACAGATGTACCAGTAGTTTCACAGATGTCCCAATACTTTAACAGATGTCCCAAATAGTTTCACAGATGTCCCAATAGTTTCACAGATGTCCCAGAAGTTTAACAGATGTCCCAATAGTTTCACAGATGTCCCAATAGTTTCAAAGATGTCCCAGTAGTTTTACAGATGTCCCAGTAGTTTCACATATGTCCCAGTAGTTTCACAGATGCCCCAATATTTTCACATATGTCCCATTAGTTTCACAGATGTCCCCATAGTTTCACAGATGTCCCAATAATTTCACAGATGTACCAGTAGTTTCACAGATGTCCCAATAGTTTCACAGATGTCCCAATAATTTCACAGATGTCCCAGAAGTTTTACAGATATTTCAGTAGGTTAACAGATGTCCCCATAGTTTCACAGATGTCCCAATAGTTTCAAAGATGTCCCAGTAGTTTTACAGATGTCCCAGTAGTTTCACAGATGATCCCAGTAGTTTCACAGATGCCCCAATAGTTTCACATATGTCCCATTAGTTGCACAGATGTCCCCATAGTTTCACAGATGTCCCAATAAGTTCACAGATGTCCCAATAGTTTCACAGATGTCCCAATAAGTTCACATATGTCCCACTAGTGTAACAGATCACCCAGTCGTTTCACAGATGCCCCAATAGTTTCACATATGTCCCATTAGTTTCACAGATGTCCCCATAGTTTTACAGATGTCCCAATAATTTAACAGATGTACCAGTAGTTTCACAGATGTCCCAATAGTTTCACATATGTCCCATTAGTTTCACAGATGTCCCCATAGCTTCACAGATGTCCCAATAGTTTCACAGATATTACAATAGTTTCACAGATGTCCCAATAAGTTCACATATGTCCCAGTAGTTTCACAGATCACCCAGTCGTTTCACAGATGCCCCAATAGTTTCACATATGTCCCATTAGTTTCACAGATGTCCCCATAGTTTCACAGATGTCCTAATAATTTCACAGATGTACCAGTAGTTTCACAGATGTCCCAATAGTTTCACAGATGTCCCAATAGTTTCACAGATGTCCCAGGAGTTTTACAGATATTCCAGTAGGTTAACAGATGTCCCCATAGTTTCACAGATGTCCCAATAGTTTCAAAGATGTCCCAGTAGTTTTACAGATGTCCCAGTAGTTTCACAGATGATCCCAGTAGTTTCACAGATGCCCCAATAGTGTCACATATGTCCCATTAGTTGCACAGAAGTCCCCATAGTTTCACAGATGTCCCAATAGTTTCACAGATGTCCCAATAGTTTCACAGATGTCCCAATAAGTTCACATATGTCCCAGTAGTTTCACAGATCACCCAGTCGTTTCACAGATGCCCCAATAGTTTCACATATGTCCCATTAGTTTCACAGATGTCCCCATAGTTTCACAGATGTCCCAGAAGTTTAACAGATGTCCCAATAGTTTCACAGATGTCCCAATAGTTTCGCATATGTCCCATTAGTTTCACAGATGTCCCCATAGTTTCACAGATGTCCCAATAATTTAACAGATGTATCAGTAGTTTCACAGATGTCCCAATAGTTTTACAGATGTCCCAAATAGTTTCACAGATGTCCCAATAGTTTCACAGATTTCCCAGTTGTTTCACAGATGTCTCAATAGTTTCACAGATGTCCCAATAGTTTCACAGATGTCCCAATAGATTCACATATGTCCCAGTAGTTTTACAGATGTCCCAGTAGATTCACAGATGTCCCAATAGTTCAACAGATGTCCCAGTAGTTTAACAGATGTCCCAGTAGTTTCACAGATGTCCCAGTAGGTTAACAGATGTCCCCATAGTTTCACAGATGTCCCAAAAGTTTCACAGATGTCCCAATAGGTTCACATATGTCCCAGTAGTTTCACAGATGCCCCAATAGTTTCACATATGTCCCATTAGTTTCACAGATGTCCCCATAGTTTCACAGATGTCCCAATAATTTCACAGATGTACCAGTAGTTTCACAGATGTCCCAATAGTTTAACAGATCTGTCCCAAATAGTTTCACAGATGTCCCAATAGATTCACAGATGTCCCAATAGTTTCACAGATTTCCCAATAGTTTCACAGATGTCCCAATAGTTTCACAGATGTCCCAGAAGTTTTACAGATATTCCAGTAGGTTAATAGATGTCCCCATAGTTTCACAGATGTTCCAATAGTTTCAAAGATGTCCCAGTAGTTTTACAGATGTCCCGCTAGTTTCACAGATGATCCCATTAGTTTCACAGATGTCCCCATAGTTTCACCGATGTCCCAATAGTTTCACAGATGTCCCAATAGTTTCACAGATGTCCCAATAAGTTCACATATGTCCCAGTAGTTTCACAGATCACCCAGTCGTTTCACAGATGCCCCAATAGTTTCACATATGTCCCATTAGTTTCACAGATGTCCCCATAGTTTCACAGATGTCCCAATAATTTAACAGATGTACCAGTAGTTTCACAGATGTCCCAATACTTTAACAGATGTCCCAAATAGTTTCACAGATGTCCCAATAGTTTCACAGATGTCCCAGAAGTTTAACAGATGTCCCAATAGTTTCACAGATGTCCCAATAGTTTCAAAGATGTCCCAGTAGTTTTACAGATGTCCCAGTAGTTTCACATATGTCCCAGTAGTTTCACAGATGCCCCAATATTTTCACATATGTCCCATTAGTTTCACAGATGTCCCCATAGTTTCACAGATGTCCCAATAATTTCACAGATGTACCAGTAGTTTCACAGATGTCCCAATAGTTTCACAGATGTCCCAATAGATTCACATATGTCCCAGTAGTTTTACAGATGTCCCAGTAGATTCACAGATGTCCCAATAGTTCAACAGATGTCCCAGTAGTTTAACAGATGTCCCAGTAGTTTCACAGATGTCCCAGTAGGTTAACAGATGTCCCCATAGTTTCACAGATGTCCCAAAAGTTTCACAGATGTCCCAATAGGTTCACATATGTCCCAGTAGTTTCACAGATGCCCCAATAGTTTCACATATGTCCCATTAGTTTCACAGATGTCCCCATAGTTTCACAGATGTCCCAATAATTTCACAGATGTACCAGTAGTTTCACAGATGTCCCAATAGTTTAACTGATGTCCCAAATAGTTTCACAGATGTCCCAATAGATTCACAGATGTCCCAATAGTTTCACAGATTTCCCAATAGTTTCACAGATGTCCCAATAATTTCACAGATGTTCCAATAGTTTCAAAGATGTCCCAGTAGTTTTACAGATGTCCCGCTAGTTTCACAGATGATCCCAGTAGTTTCACAGATGCCCCAATAGTTTCACATATGTCCCATTAGTTTCACAGATGTCCCCATAGTTTCACCGATGTCCCAATAGTTTCACAGATGTCCCAATAGTTTCACAGATGTCCCAATAAGTTCACATATGTCCCAGTAGTTTCACAGATCACCCAGTCGTTTCACAGATGCCGCAATAGTTTCACATATGTCCCATTAGTTTCACAGATGTCCCCATAGTTTCACAGATGTCCCAATAATTTAACAGATGTACCAGTAGTTTCACAGATGTCCCAATACTTTAACAGATGTCCCAAATAGTTTCACAGATGTCCCAATAGTTTCACAGATGTCCCAGAAGTTTAAGAGATGTCCCAATAGTTTCACAGATGTCCCAATAGTTTCAAAGATGTCCCAGTAGTTTTACAGATGTCCCAGTAGTTTCACATATGTCCCAGTAGTTTCACAGATGCCCCAATATTTTCACATATGTCCCATTAGTTTCACAGATGTCCCCATAGTTTCACAGATGTCCCAATAATTTCACAGATGTACCAGTAGTTTCACAGATGTCCCAATAGTTTCACAGATGTCCCAATAATTTCACAGATGTCCCAGAAGTTTTACAGATATTCTAGTAGGTTAACAGATGTCCCCATAGTTTCACAGATGTCCCAATAGTTTCAAAGATGTCCCAGTAGTTTTACAGATGTCCCAGTAGTTTCACAGATGATCCCAGTAGATTCACAGATGCCCCAATAGTTTCACATATGTCCCATTAGTTTCACAGATGTCCCCATAGCTTCACAGATGTCCCAATAGTTTCACAGATGTCACAATAGTTTCACAGATGTCCCAATAAGTTCACATATGTCCCAGTAGTTTCACAGATCACCCAGTCGTTTCACAGATGCCCCAATAGTTTCACATATGTCCCATTAATTTCACAGATGTCCCCATAGTTTCACAGATGTCCTAATAATTTCACAGATGTACCAGTTGTTTCACAGATGTCCCAATAGTTTCACAGATGTCCCAATAGTTTCACAGATGTCCCAGGAGTTTTACAGATATTCCAGTAGGTTAACAGATGTCCCCATAGTTTCACAGATGTCCCAATAGTTTCAAAGATGTCCCAGTAGTTTCACAGATGTCCCAATAGTTTCACAGATGTCCCAATAAGTTCACATATGTCCCAGTAGTTTCACAGATCACCCAGTCGTTTCACAGATGCCCCAATAGTTTCACATATGTCCCATTAGTTTCACAGATGTCCCCATAGTTTCACAGATGTCCCAGAAGTTTAACAGATGTCCCAATAGTTTCACAGATGTCCCAATAGTTTCGCATATGTCCCATTAGTTTCACAGATGTCCCCATAGTTTCACAGATGTCCCAATAATTTAACAGATGTATCAGTAGTTTCACAGATGTCCCAATAGTTTTACAGATGTCCCAAATAGTTTCACAGATGTCCCAATAGTTTCACAGATTTCCCAGTTGTTTCACAGATGTCTCAATAGTTTCACAGATGTCCCAATAGTTTCACAGATGTCCCAATAGATTCACATATGTCCCAGTAGTTTTACAGATGTCCCAGTAGATTCACAGATGTCCCAATAGTTCAACAGATGTCCCAGTAGTTTAACAGATGTCCCAGTAGTTTCACAGATGTCCCAGTAGGTTAACAGATGTCCCCATAGTTTCACAGATGTCCCAAAAGTTTCACAGATGTCCCAATAGGTTCACATATGTCCCAGTAGTTTCACAGATGCCCCAATAGTTTCACATATGTCCCATTAGTTTCACAGATGTCCCCATAGTTTCACAGATGTCCCAATAATTTCACAGATGTACCAGTAGTTTCACAGATGTCCCAATAGTTTAACAGATCTGTCCCAAATAGTTTCACAGATGTCCCAATAGATTCACAGATGTCCCAATAGTTTCACAGATTTCCCAATAGTTTCACAGATGTCCCAATAGTTTCACAGATGTCCCAGAAGTTTTACAGATATTCCAGTAGGTTAATAGATGTCCCCATAGTTTCACAGATGTTCCAATAGTTTCAAAGATGTCCCAGTAGTTTTACAGATGTCCCGCTAGTTTCACAGATGATCCCATTAGTTTCACAGATGTCCCCATAGTTTCACCGATGTCCCAATAGTTTCACAGATGTCCCAATAGTTTCACAGATGTCCCAATAAGTTCACATATGTCCCAGTAGTTTCACAGATCACCCAGTCGTTTCACAGATGCCCCAATAGTTTCACATATGTCCCATTAGTTTCACAGATGTCCCCATAGTTTTACAGATGTCCCAATAATTTAACAGATGTACCAGTAGTTTCACAGATGTCCCAATACTTTAACAGATGTCCCAAATAGTTTCACAGATGTCCCAATAGTTTCACAGATGTCCCAGAAGTTTAACAGATGTCCCAATAGTTTCACAGATGTCCCAATAGTTTCAAAGATGTCCCAGTAGTTTTACAGATGTCCCAGTAGTTTCACATATGTCCCAGTAGTTTCACAGATGCCCCATTATTTTCACATATGTCCCATTAGTTTCACAGATGTCCCCATAGTTTCACAGATGTCCCAATAATTTCACAGATGTACCAGTAGTTTCACAGATGTCCCAATAGTTTCACAGATGTCGCAATAGATTCACATATGTCCCAGTAGTTTTACAGATGTCCCAGTAGATTCACAGATGTCCCAATAGTTCAACAGATGTCCCAGTAGTTTAACAGATGTCCCAGTAGTTTCACAGATGTCCCAGTAGGTTAACAGATGTCCCCATAGTTTCACAGATGTCCCAAAAGTTTCACAGATGTCCCAATAGGTTCACATATGTCCCAGTAGTTTCACAGATGCCCCAATAGTTTCACATATGTCCCATTAGTTTCACAGATGTCCCCATAGTTTCACAGATGTCCCAATAATTTCACAGATGTACCAGTAGTTTCACAGATGTCCCAATAGTTTAACTGATGTCCCAAATAGTTTCACAGATGTCCCAATAGATTCACAGATGTCCCAATAGTTTCACAGATTTCCCAATAGTTTCACAGATGTCCCAATAATTTCACAGATGTTCCAATAGTTTCAAAGATGTCCCAGTAGTTTTACAGATGTCCCGCTAGTTTCACAGATGATCCCAGTAGTTTCACAGATGCCCCAATAGTTTCACATATGTCCCATTAGTTTCACAGATGTCCCCATAGTTTCACCGATGTCCCAATAGTTTCACAGATGTCCCAATAGTTTCACAGATGTCCCAATAAGTTCACATATGTCCCAGTAGTTTCACAGATCACCCAGTCGTTTCACAGATGCCGCAATAGTTTCACATATGTCCCATTAGTTTCACAGATGTCCCCATAGTTTCACAGATGTCCCAATAATTTAACAGATGTACCAGTAGTTTCACAGATGTCCCAATACTTTAACAGATGTCCCAAATAGTTTCACAGATGTCCCAATAGTTTCACAGATGTCCCAGAAGTTTAACAGATGTCCCAATAGTTTCACAGATGTCCCAATAGTTTCAAAGATGTCCCAGTAGTTTTACAGATGTCCCAGTAGTTTCACATATGTCCCAGTAGTTTCACAGATGCCCCAATATTTTCACATATGTCCCATTAGTTTCACAGATGTCCCCATAGTTTCACAGATGTCCCAATAATTTCACAGATGTACCAGTAGTTTCACAGATGTCCCAATAATTTCACAGATGTCCCAGAAGTTTTACAGATATTCTAGTAGGTTAACAGATGTCCCCATAGTTTCACAGATGTCCCAATAGTTTCAAAGATGTCCCAGTAGTTTTACAGATGTCCCAGTAGTTTCACAGATGATCCCAGTAGATTCAGAGATGCCCCAATAGTTTCACATATGTCCCATTAGTTTCACAGATGTCCCCATAGCTTCACAGATGTCCCAATAGTTTCACAGATGTCACAATAGTTTCACAGATGTCCCAATAAGTTCACATATGTCCCAGTAGTTTCACAGATCACCCAGTCGTTTCACAGATGCCCCAATAGTTTCACATATGTCCCATTAATTTCACAGATGTCCCCATAGTTTCACAGATGTCCTAATAATTTCACAGATGTACCAGTTGTTTCACAGATGTCCCAATAGTTTCACAGATGTCCCAATAGTTTCACAGATGTCCCAGGAGTTTTACAGATATTCCAGTAGGTTAACAGATGTCCCCATAGTTTCACAGATGTCCCAATAGTTTCAAAGATGTCCCAGTAATTTTACAGATGTCCCAGTAGTTTCACAGATGATCCCAGTAGTTTCACAGATGCCCCAATAGTTTCACATATGTCCCATTAGTTGCACAGATGTCCCCATAGTTTCACAGATGTCCCAATAGTTTCACAGATGTCCCAATAGTTTCACAGATGTCCCAATAAGTTCACATATGTCCCACTAGTGTCACAGATCACCCAGTCGTTTCACAGATGCCCCAATAGTTTCACATATGTCCCATTAGTTTCACAGATGTCCCCATAGTTTTACAGATGTCCCAATAATTTAACAGATGTACCAGTAGTTTAACAGATGTCCCAATAGTTTAACAGATGTCCCAGTTGTTTCACAGATGTCTCAATAGTTTCACAGATGTCCCAATAGATTCACATATGTCCCAGTAGTTTTACAGATGTCCCAGTAGATTCACAGATGTCCCAATAGTTTCACAGATGTCCCAATAGGTTCACATATGTCCCAGTAGTTTCACAGATGCCCCAGGAGTTTTACAGATATTCCAGTAGGTTAACAGATGTCCCCATAGTTTCACAGATGTCCCAATAGTTTCAAAGATGTCCCAGTAGTTTTACAGATGTCCCAGTAGTTTCACAGATGATCCCAGTAGTTTCACAGATGCCCCAATAGTTTCACATATGTCCCATTAGTTGCACATGTCCCCATAGTTTCACAGATGTCCCAATAGTTTCACAGATGTCCCAATAGTTTCACAGATGTCCCAATAAGTTCACATATGTCCCACTAGTGTCACAGATCACCCAGTCGTTTCACAGATGCCCCAATAGTTTCACATATGTCCCATTAGTTTCACAGATGTCCCCATAGTTTTACAGATGTCCCAATAATTTAACAGATGTACCAGTAGTTTCACAGATGTCCCAATAGTTTCACATATGTCCCATTAGTTTCACAGATGTCCCCATAGTTTCACAGATGTCCCAATAGTTTCACAGATGTCCCAATAGTCTCACAGATGTCCCAATAAGTTCACATATGTCCCAGTAGTTTCACAGATCACCCAGTCGTTTCACAGATGCCCCAATAGTTTCACATATGTCCCATTAGTTTCACAGATGTCCCCATAGTTTCACAGATGTCCCAATAATTTAACAGATGTATCAGTAGTTTCACAGATGTCCCAATAGTTTAACAGATGTCCCAAATAGTTTCACAGATGTCCCAATAGTTTCACAGATGTCCCAGTTGTTTCACAGATGTCTCAATAGTTTCACAGATGTCCCAATAGTTTCACAGATGTCCCAATAGATTCACATATGTCCCAGTAGTTTTACAGATGTCCCAGTAGATTCACAGATGTCCCAATAGTTCAACAGATGTCCCAGTAGTTTAACAGATGTCCCAGTAGTTTCACAGATGTCCCAGTAGGTAAACAGATGTCCCCATAGTTTCACAGATGTCCCAAAAGTTTCACAGATGTCCCAATAGGTTCACATATGTCCCAGTAGTTTCACAGATGCCCCAATAGTTTCACATATGTCCCATTAGTTTCACAGATGTCCCCATAGTTTCACAGATGTCCCAATAATTTCACAGATGTACCAGTAGTTTCACAGATGTCCCAATAGTTTAACAGATGTCCCAAATAGTTTCACAGATGTCCCAATAGATTCACAGATGTCCCAATAGTTTCACAGATTTCCCAATAGTTTCACAGATGTCCCAATAGTTTCACAGATTTCCCAGAAGTTTTACAGATATTCCAGTAGGTTAACAGATGTCCCCATAGTTTCACAGATGTTCCAATAGTTTCAAAGATGTCCCAGTAGTTTTACAAATGTCCCGCTAGTTTCACAGATGATCCCAGTAGTTTCACAGATGCCCCAATAGTTTCACATATGTCCCATTAGTTGCACAGATGTCCCCATAGTTTCACAGATGTCCCAATAGTTTCACAGATGTCCCAATAGTTTCACAGATGTCCCAATAAGTTCACATATGTCCCACTAGTGTCACAGATCACCCAGTCGTTTCACAGATGCCCCAATAGTTTCACATATGTCCCATTAGTTTCACAGATGTCCCCATAGTTTTACAGATGTCCCAATAATTTAACAGATGTACCAGTAGTTTAACAGATGTCCCAATAGTTTAACAGATGTCCCAGTTGTTTCACAGATGTCTCAATAGTTTCACAGATGTCCCAATAGATTCACATATGTCCCAGTAGTTTCACAGATGCCCCAATAGTTTCACATATGTCCCATTAGTTTCACAGATGTCCCCATAGTTTCACAGATGTCCCAATAATTTCACAGATGTACCAGTAGTTTCACAGATGTCCCAATAGTTTCACAGATGTCCCAATAGTTTCACAGATGTCCCAGAAGTTTTACAGATATTCTAGTAGGTTAACAGATGTCCCCATAGTTTCACAGATGTCCCAATAGTTTCACAGATGTCCCAGTAAGTTCACATATGTCCCAGTAGTTTCACAGATCACCCAGTCGTTTCACAGATGCCCCAATAGTTTCACATATGTCCCATTAGTTTCACAGATGTCCCCATAGTTTCACAGATGTCCCAATAATTTCACAGATGTACCAGTAGTTTCACAGATGTCCCAATAGTTTCACAGATGTCCCAATAGTTTCACAGATGTCCCAGGAGTTTTACAGATATTCCAGTACGTTAACAGATGTCCCCATAGTTTCACAGATGTTCCAATAGTTTCAAAGATGTCCCAGTAGTTTTACAGATGTCCCGCTAGTTTCACAGATGATCCCAGTAGTTTCACAGATGCCCCAATAGTTTCACATATGTCCCATTAGTTGCACAGATGTCCCCATAGTTTCACAGATGTCCCAATAGTTTCACAGATGTCCCAATACTTTCACAGATGTCCCAATAAGTTCACATATGTCCCACTAGTGTCACAGATCACCCAGTCCTTTCACAGATGCCCCAATAGTTTCACATATGTCCCATTAGTTTCACAGATGTCCCCATAGTTTTACAGATGTCCCAATAATTTAACAGATGTACCAGTAGTTTAACAGATGTCCCAATAGTTTAACAGATGTCCCAGTTGTTTCACAGATGTCTCAATAGTTTCACAGATGTCCCAATAGATTCACATATGTCCCAGTAGTTTTACAGATGTCCCAGTAGATTCACAGATGTCCCAATAGTTTCACAGATGTCCCAATAGGTTCACATATGTCCCAGTAGTTTCACAGATGCCCCAATAGTTTCACATATGTCCCATTAGTTGCACATGTCCCCATAGTTTCACAGATGTCCCAATAGTTTCACAGATGTCCCAATAGTTTCACAGATGTCCCAATAAGTTCACATATGTCCCACTAGTGTCACAGATCACCCAGTCGTTTCACAGATGCCCCAATAGTTTCACATATGTCCCATTAGTTTCACAGATGTCCCCATAGTTTTACAGATGTCCCAATAATTTAACAGATGTACCAGTAGTTTCACAGATGTCCCAATAGTTTCACATATGTCCCATTAGTTTCACAGATGTCCCCATAGTTTCACAGATGTCCCAATAGTTTCACAGATGTCCCAATAGTCTCACAGATGTCCCAATAAGTTCACATATGTCCCAGTAGTTTCACAGATCACCCAGTCGTTTCACAGATGCCCCAATAGTTTCACATATGTCCCATTAGTTTCACAGATGTCCCCATAGTTTCACAGATGTCCCAATAATTTACAGATGTATCAGTAGTTTCACAGATGTCCCAATAGTTTAACAGATGTCCCAAATAGTTTCACAGATGTCCCAATAGTTTCACAGATGTCCCAGTTGTTTCACAGATGTCTCAATAGTTTCACAGATGTCCCAATAGTTTCACAGATGTCCCAATAGATTCACATATGTCCCAGTAGTTTTACAGATGTCCCAGTAGATTCACAGATGTCCCAATAGTTCAACAGATGTCCCAGTAGTTTAACAGATGTCCCAGTAGTTTCACAGATGTCCCAGTAGGTTAACAGATGTCCCCATAGTTTCACAGATGTCCCAAAAGTTTCACAGATGTCCCAATAGGTTCACATATGTCCCAGTAGTTTCACAGATGCCCCAATAGTTTCACATATGTCCCATTAGTTTCACAGATGTCCCCATAGTTTCACAGATGTCCCAATAATTTCACAGATGTACCAGTAGTTTCACAGATGTCCCAATAGTTTAACAGATGTCCCAAATCGTTTCACAGATGTCCCAATAGATTCACAGATGTCCCAATAGTTTCACAGATTTCCCAATAGTTTCACAGATGTCCCAATAGTTTCACAGATTTCCCAGAAGTTTTACAGATATTCCAGTAGGTTAACAGATGTCCCCATAGTTTCGCAGATGTTCCAATAGTTTCAAAGATGTCCCAGTAGTTTTACAGATGTCCCGCTAGTTTCACAGATGATCCCAGTAGTTTCACAGATGCCCCAATAGTTTCACATATGTCCCATTAGTTGCACAGATGTCCCCATAGTTTCACAGATGTCCCAATAGTTTCACAGATGTCCCAATAGTTTCACAGATGTCCCAATAGTTTCACAGATGTCCCAATAAGTTCACATATGTCCCACTAGTGTCACAGATCACCCAGTCGTTTCTCAGATGCCCCAATAGTTTCACATATGTCCCATTAGTTTCACAGATGTCCCCATAGTTTCACAGATGTCCCAATAATTTCACAGATGTACCAGTAGTTTCACAGATGTCCCAATAGTTTCACAGATGTTCCAATAGTTTCACAGATGTCCCAGGAGTTTTACAGATATTCCAGTAGGTTAACAGATGTCCCCATAGTTTCACAGATGTTCCAATAGTTTCAAAGATGTCCCAGTAGTTTTACAGATGTCCCGCTATTTTCACAGATGATCCCAGTAGTTTCACAGATGCCCCAATAGTTTCACATATGTCCCAGTAGTTGCACAGATGTCCCCATAGTTTCACAGATGTCCCAATAGTTTCACAGATGTCCCAATAGTTTCACAGATGTCCCAATAAGTTCACATATGTCCCACTAGTGTCACAGATCACCCAGTCGTTTCACAGATGCCCCAATAGTTTCACATATGTCCCATTAGTTTCACAGATGTCCCCATAGTTTTACAGATGTCCCAATAATTTAACAGATGTACCAGTAGTTTAACAGATGTCCCAATAGTTTAACAGATGTCCCAGTTGTTTCACAGATGTCTCAATAGTTTCACAGATGTCCCAATGGATTCACATATGTCCCACTAGTTTTACAGATGTCCCAGTAGATTCACAGATGTCCCAATAGTTTCACAGATGTCCCAATAGGTTCACATATGTCCCAGTAGTTTCACAGATGCCCCAATAGTTTCACATATGTCCCATTAGTTGCACATGTCCCCATAGTTTCACAGATGTCCCAATAGTTTCACAGATGTCCCAATAGTTTCACAGATGTCCCAATAAGTTCATATATGTCCCACTAGTGTCACAGATCACCCAGTCGTTTCACAGATGCCCCAATAGTTTCACATATGTCCCATTAGTTGCACAGATGTCCCCATAGTTTCACAGATGTCCCAAAAGTTTCACAGATGTCCCAATAGTTTCACAGATGTCCCAATAGTTTCACAGATGTCCCAATAAGTTCACATATGTCCCACTAGTGTCACAGATCACCCAGTCGTTTCTCAGATGCCCCAATAGTTTCACATATGTCCCATTAGTTTCACAGATGTCCCCATAGTTTCACAGATGTCCCAATAATTTCACAGATGTACCAGTAGTTTCACAGATGTCCCAATAGTTTCACAGATGTTCCAATAGTTTCACAGATGTCCCAGGAGTTTTACAGATATTCCAGTAGGTTAACAGATGTCCCCATAGTTTCACAGATGTTCCAATAGTTTCAAAGATGTCCCAGTAGTTTTACAGATGTCCCGCTAGTTTCACAGATGATCCCAGTAGTTTCACAGATGCCCCAATAGTTTCACATATGTCCCATTAGTTGCACAGATGTCCCCATAGTTTCACAGATGTCCCAATAGTTTCACAGATGTCCCAATAGTTTCACAGATGTCCCAATAAGTTCACATATGTCCCACTAGTGTCACAGATCACCCAGTCGTTTCACAGATGCCCCAATAGTTTCACATATGTCCCATTAGTTTCACAGATGTCCCCATAGTTTTACAGATGTCCCAATAATTTAACAGATGTACCAGTAGCTTAACAGATGTCCCAATAGTTTAACAGGTGTCCCAGTTGTTTCACAGATGTCTCAATAGTTTCACAGATGTCCCAATAGATTCACATATGTCCCAGTAGTTTTACAGATGTCCCAGTAGATTCACAGATGTCCCAATAGTTTCACAGATGTCCCAATAGGTTCACATATGTCCCAGTAGTTTCACAGATGCCCCAATAGTTTCACATATGTCCCATTAGTTGCACATGTCCCCATAGTTTCACAGATGTCCCAATAGTTTCACAGATGTCCCAATAGTTTCACAGATGTCCCAATAAGTTCATATATGTCCCACTAGTGTCACAGATCACCCAGTCGTTTCACAGATGCCCCAATAGTTTCACATATGTCCCATTAGTTTCACAGATGTCCCCATAGTTTTACAGATGTCCCAATAATTTAACAGATGTACCAGTAGTTTCACAGATGTCCCAATAGTTTCACATATGTCCCATTAGTTTCACAGATGTCCCCATAGTTTCACAGATGTCCCAATAGTTTCACAGATGTCCCAATAGTCTCACAGATGTCCCAATAAGTTCACATATGTCCCAGTAGTTTCACAGATCACCCAGTCGTTTCACAGATGCCCCAATAGTTTCATATATGTCCCATTAGTTTCACAGATGTCCCCATAGTTTCACAGATGTCCCAATAATTTAACAGATGTATCAGTAGTTTCACAGATGTCCCAATAGTTTAACAGATGTCCCAAATAGTTTCACAGATGTCCCAATAGTTTCACAGATGTCCCAGTTGTTTCACAGATGTATCAATAGTTTCACAGATGTCCCAATAGTTTCACAGATGTCCCAATAGATTCACATATGTCCCAGTAGTTTTACAGATGTCCCAGTAGATTCACAGATGTCCCAATAGTTCAACAGATGTCCCAGTAGTTTAACAGATGTCCCAGTAGTTTCACAGATGTCCCAGTAGGTTAACAGATGTCCCCATAGTTTCACAGATGTCCCAAAAGTTTCACAGATGTCCCAATAGGTTCACATATGTCCCAGTAGTTTCACAGATGCCCCAATAGTTTCACATATGTCCCATTAGTTTCACAGATGTCCCCATAGTTTCACAGATGTCCCAATAATTTCACAGATGTACCAGTAGTTTCACAGATGTTCCAATAGTTTAACAGATGTCCCAAATAGTTTAACAGATGTCCCAATAGACTCACAGATGTCCCAATAGTTTCACAGATTTCCCAATAGTTTCACAGATGTCCCAATAGTTTCACAGATTTCCCAGAAGTTTTACAGATATTCCAGTAGGTTAACAGATGTCCCCATAGTTTCACAGATGTTCCAATAGTTTCAAAGATGTCCCAGTAGTTTTACAGATGTCCCGCTAGTTTCACAGATGATCCCAGTAGTTTCACAGATGCCCCAATAGTTTCACATATGTCCCATTAGTTGCACAGATGTCCCCATAGTTTCACAGATGTCCCAATAGTTTCACAGATGTCCCAATAGTTTCACAGATGTCCCAATAAGTTCACAAATGTCCCACTAGTGTCACAGATCACCCAGTCGTTTCACAGATGCCCCAATAGTTTCACATATGTCCCATTAGTTTCACAGATGTCCCCATAGTTTTACAGATGTCCCAATAATTTAACAGATGTACCAGTAGTTTAACAGATGTCCCAATAGTTTAACAGATGTCCCAGTTGTTTCACAGATGTCTCAATAGTTTCACAGATGTCCCAATAGATTCACATATGTCCCAGTAGTTTTACAGATGTCCCAGTAGATTCACAGATGTCCCAATAGTTTCACAGATGTCCCAATAGGTTCACATATGTCCCAGTAGTTTCACAGATGCCCCAATAGTTTCACATATGTCCCATTAGTTGCACATGTCCCCATAGTTTCACAGATGTCCCAATAGTTTCACAGATGTCCCAATAGATTCACAGATGTCCCAATAAGTTCACATATATCCCACTAGTGTCACAGATCACCCAGTAGTTTCACAGATCTCCCAATAGTTTAACATATGTCCCATTAGTTTCACAGATGTCCCCATAGTTTCACAGATGTTCCAATAGTTTCACAGATGTCCCAATAGTCTCACAGATGTCCCAATAAGTTCACATATGTCCCAGTAGTTTCACAGATCACCCAGTCGTTTCACAGATGCCCCAATAGTTTCACATATGTCCCATTAGTTTCACAGATGTCCCCATAGTTTCACAGATGTCCCAATAATTTAACAGATGTATCAGTAGTTTCACAGATGTCCCAATAGTTTAACAGATGTCCCAAATAGTTTCACAGATGTCCCAATAGTTTCACAGATGTCCCAGTTGTTTCACAGATGTCTCAATAGTTTCACAGATGTCCCAATAGTTTCACAGATGTCCCAATAGATTCACATATGTCCCAGTAGTTTTACAGATGTCCCAGTAGGTTAACAGATGTCCCCATAGTTTCACAGATGTCCCAAAAGTTTCACAGATGTCCCAATAGGTTCACATATGTCCCAGTAGTTTCACAGATGCCCCAATAGTTTCACATATGTCCCATTAGTTTCACAGATGTCCCCATAGTTTCACAGATGTCCTAATAATTTCACAGATGTACCAGTAGTTTCACAGATGTCCCAATAGTTTAAAAGATGTCCCAAATAGTTTCACAGATGTCCCAATAGATTCACAGATGTCCCAATAGTTTCACAGATTTCCCAATAGTTTCACAGATGTCCCAATAGTTTCACAGATTTCCCAGATGTTTTACAGATATTCCAGTAGGTTAACAGATGTCCCCATAGTTTCACAGATGTTCCAATAGTTTCAAAGATGTCCCAGTAGTTTTACAGATGTCCCGCTAGTTTCACAGATGATCCCAGTAGTTTCACAGATGCCCCAATAGTTTCACATATGTCCCATTAGTTGCACAGATGTCCCCATAGTTTCACAGATGTCCCAATAGTTTCACAGATGTCCCAATAGTTTCACAGATGTCCCAATAAGTTCACATATGTCCCACTAGTGTCACAGATCACCCAGTCGTTTCACAGATGCCCCAATAGTTTCACATATGTCCCATTAGTTTCACAGATGTCCCCATAGTTTTACAGATGTCCCAATAATTTAACAGATGTACCAGTAGTTTAACAGATGTCCCAATAGTTTAACAGATGTCCCAGTTGTTTCACAGATGTCTCAATAGTTTCACAGATGTCCCAATAGATTCACATATGTCCCAGTAGTTTTACAGATGTCCCAGTAGATTCACAGATGTCCCAATAGTTTCACAGATGTCCCAATAGGTTCACATATGTCCCAGTAGTTTCACAGATGCCCCAATAGTTTCACATATGTCCCATTAGTTTCACAGATGTCCCCATAGTTTCACAGATGTCCCAATAATTTCACAGATGTACCAGTAGTTTCACAGATGTCCCAATAGTTTCACAGATGTCCCAATAGTTTCACAGATGTCCCAGAAGTTTTACAGATATTCCAGTAGGTTAACAGATGTCCCCATAGTTTCACAGATGTCCCAATAGTTTCACAGATGTCCCAATAAGTTCACATATGTCCCAGTAGTTTCACAGATCACCCAGTCGTTTCACAGATGCCCCAATAGTTTCACATATGTCCCATTAGTTTCACAGATGTCCCCATAGTTTCACAGATGTCCCAATAATTTCACAGATGTACCAGTAGTTTCACAGATGTCCCAATAGTTTCACAGATGTCCCAATAGTTTCACAGATGTCCCAGGAGTTTTACAGATATTCCAGTAGGTTAACAGATGTCCCCATAGTTTCACAGATGTTCCAATAGTTTCAAAGATGTCCCAGTAGTTTTACAGATGTCCCGCTAGTTTCACAGATGATCCCAGTAGTTTCACAGATGCCCCAATAGTTTCACATATGTCCCATTAGTTGCACAGATGTCCCCATAGTTTCACAGATGTCCCAATAGTTTCACAGATGTCCCACTAGTGTCACAGATCACCCAGTCGTTTCACAGATGCCCCAATAGTTTCACATATGTCCCATTCGTTTCACAGATGTCCCCATAGTTTTACAGATGTCCCAATAATTTAACAGATGTACCAGTAGTTTAACAGATGTCCCAATAGTTTAACAGATGTCCCAGTTGTTTCACAGATGTCTCAATAGTTTCACAGATGTCCCAATAGATTCACATATGTCCCAGTAGTTTTACAGATGTCCCAGTAGATTCACAGATGTCCCAATAGTTTCACAGATGTCCCAATAGGTTCACATATGTCCCAGTAGTTTCACAGATGCCCCAATAGTTTCACATATGTCCCATTAGTTTCACAGATGTCCCCATAGTTTCACAGATGTCCCAATAATTTCACAGATGTACCAGTAGTTTCACAGATGTCCCAATAGTTTCACAGATGTCCCAATAGTTTCACAGATGTCCCAGAAGTTTTACAGATATTCCAGTAGGTTAACAGATGTCCCCATAGTTTCACAGATGTCCCAATAGTTTCACAGATGTCCCAATAAGTTCACATATGTCCCAGTAGTTTCACAGATCACCCAGTCGTTTCACAGATGCCCCAATAGTTTCACATATGTCCCATTAGTTTCACAGATGTCCCCATAGTTTCACAGATGTCCCAATAATTTCACAGATGTACCAGTAGTTTCACAGATGTCCCAATAGTTTCACAGATGTCCCAATAGTTTCACAGATGTCCCAGGAGTTTTACAGATATTCCAGTAGGTTAACAGATGTCCCCATAGTTTCACAGATGTCCCAATAGTTTCAAAGATGTCCCAGTAGTTTTACAGATGTCCCAGTAGTTTCACAGATGATCCCAGTAGTTTCACAGATGCCCCAATAGTTTCACATATGTCCCATTAGTTGCACAGATGTCCCCATAGTTTCACAGATGTCCCAATAGTTTCACAGATGTCCCAATAGTCTCACAGATGTCCCAATAAATTCACATATGTCCCAGTAGTTTCACAGATCACCCAGTCGTTTCACAGATGCCCCAATAGTTTCACATATGTCCCATTAGTTTCACAGATGTCCCCATAGTTTCACAGATGTCCCAATAATTTAACAGATGTATCAGTAGTTTCACAGATGTCCCAATAGTTTAACAGATGTCCCAAATAGTTTCACAGATGTCCCAATAGTTTCACAGATGTCCCAGTTGTTTCACAGATGTCTCAATAGTTTCACAGATGTCCCAATAGTTTCACAGATGTCCCAATAGATTCACATATGTCCCAGTAGTTTTACAGATGTCCCAGTAGATTCACAGATGTCCCAATAGTTCAACAGATGTCCCAGTAGTTTAACAGATGTCCCAGTAGTTTCACAGATGTCCCAGTAGGTTAACAGATGTCCCCATAGTTTCACAGATGTCCCAATAATTTCACAGATGTACCAGTAGTTTCACAGATGTCCCAATAGTTTAACAGATGTCCCAAATAGTTTCACAGATGTCCCAATAGATTCACAGATGTCCCAATAGTTTCACAGATTTCCCAATAGTTTCACAGATGTCCCAATAGTTTCACAGATGTCCCAGAAGTTTTACAGATATTCCAGTAGGTTAACAGATGTCCCCATAGTTTCACAGATGTTCCAATAGTTTCAAAGATGTCCCAGTAGTTTTACAGATGTCCCGCTAGTTTCACAGATGATCCCAGTAGTTTCACAGATGCCCCAATAGTTTCACATATGTCCCATTAGTTGCACAGATGTCCCCATAGTTTCACAGATGTCCCAATAGTTTCACAGATGTCCCAATAGTTTCACAGATGTCCCAATAAGTTCACATATGTCCCACTAGTGTCACAGATCACCCAGTCGTTTCACAGATGCCCCAATAGTTTCACATATGTCCCATTCGTTTCACAGATGTCCCCATAGTTTTACAGATGTCCCAATAATTTAACAGATGTACCAGTAGTTTAACAGATGTCCCAATAGTTTAACAGATGTCCCAGTTGTTTCACAGATGTCTCAATAGTTTCACAGATGTCCCAATAGATTCACATATGTCCCAGTAGTTTTACAGATGTCCCAGTAGATTCACAGATGTCCCAATAGTTTCACAGATGTCCCAATAGGTTCACATATGTCCCAGTAGTTTCACAGATGCCCCAATAGTTTCACATATGTCCCATTAGTTTCACAGATGTCCCCATAGTTTCACAGATGTCCCAATAATTTCACAGATGTACCAGTAGTTTCACAGATGTCCCAATAGTTTCACAGATGTCCCAATAGTTTCACAGATGTCCCAGAAGTTTTACAGATATTCCAGTAGGTTAACAGATGTCCCCATAGTTTCACAGATGTCCCAATAGTTTCACAGATGTCCCAATAAGTTCACATATGTCCCAGTAGTTTCACAGATCACCCAGTCGTTTCACAGATGCCCCAATAGTTTCACATATGTCCCATTAGTTTCACAGATGTCCCCATAGTTTCACAGATGTCCCAATAATTTCACAGATGTACCAGTAGTTTCACAGATGTCCCAATAGTTTCACAGATGTCCCAATAGTTTCACAGATGTCCCAGGAGTTTTACAGATATTCCAGTAGGTTAACAGATGTCCCCATAGTTTCACAGATGTCCCAATAGTTTCAAAGATGTCCCAGTAGTTTTACAGATGTCCCAGTAGTTTCACAGATGATCCCAGTAGTTTCACAGATGCCCCAATAGTTTCACATATGTCCCATTAGTTGCACAGATGTCCCCATAGTTTCACAGATGTCCCAATAGTTTCACAGATGTCCCAATAGTCTCACAGATGTCCCAATAAATTCACATATGTCCCAGTAGTTTCACAGATCACCCAGTCGTTTCACAGATGCCCCAATAGTTTCACATATGTCCCATTAGTTTCACAGATGTCCCCATAGTTTCACAGATGTCCCAATAATTTAACAGATGTATCAGTAGTTTCACAGATGTCCCAATAGTTTAACAGATGTCCCAAATAGTTTCACAGATGTCCCAATAGTTTCACAGATGTCCCAGTTGTTTCACAGATGTCTCAATAGTTTCACAGATGTCCCAATAGTTTCACAGATGTCCCAATAGATTCACATATGTCCCAGTAGTTTTACAGATGTCCCAGTAGATTCACAGATGTCCCAATAGTTCAACAGATGTCCCAGTAGTTTAACAGATGTCCCAGTAGTTTCACAGATGTCCCAGTAGGTTAACAGATGTCCCCATAGTTTCACAGATGTCCCAATAATTTCACAGATGTACCAGTAGTTTCACAGATGTCCCAATAGTTTAACAGATGTCCCAAATAGTTTCACAGATGTCCCAATAGATTCACAGATGTCCCAATAGTTTCACAGATTTCCCAATAGTTTCACAGATGTCCCAATAGTTTCACAGATGTCCCAGAAGTTTTACAGATATTCCAGTAGGTTAACAGATGTCCCCATAGTTTCACAGATGTTCCAATAGTTTCAAAGATGTCCCAGTAGTTTTACAGATGTCCCGCTAGTTTCACAGATGATCCCAGTAGTTTCACAGATGCCCCAATAGTTTCACATATGTCCCATTAGTTTCACAGATGTCCCCATAGTTTCACCGATGTCCCAATAGTTTCACAGATGTCCCAATAGTTTCACAGATGTCCCAATAAGTTCACATATGTCCCAGCAGTTTCACAGATCACCCAGTCGTTTCACAGATGCCCCAATAGTTTCACATATGTCCCATTAGTTTCACAGATGTCCCCATAGTTTCACAGATGTCCCAATAATTTAACAGATGTACCAGTAGTTTCACAGATGTCCGAATACTTTAACAGATGTCCCAAATAGTTTCACAGATGTCCCAATAGTTTCACAGATGTCCCAGAAGTTTAACAGATGTCCCAATAGTTTCACAGATGTCCCAATAGTTTCAAAGATGTCCCAGTAGTTTTACAGATGTCCCAGTAGTTTCACATATGTCCCAGTAGTTTCACAGATGCCCCAATATTTTCACATATGTCCCATTAGTTTCACAGATGTCCCCATAGTTTCACAGATGTCCCAATAATTTCACAGATGTACCAGTAGTTTCACAGATGTCCCAATAGTTTCACAGATGTCCCAATAATTTCACAGATGTCCCAGAAGTTTTACAGATATTCCAGTAGGTTAACAGATGTCCCCATAGTTTTACAGATGTCCCAATAATTTAACAGATGTACCAGTAGTTTCACAGATGTCCCAATAGTTTAACATATGTCCCATTAGTTTCACAGATGTCCCCATAGTTTCACAGATGTCCCAATAGTTTCACAGATGTCCCAATAGTCTCACAGATGTCCCAATAAGTTCACATATGTCCCAGTAGTTTCACAGATCACCCAGTCGTTTCACAGATGCCCCAATAGTTTCACATATGTCCCATTAGTTTCACAGATGTCCCCATAGTTTCACAGATGTCCCAATAATTTCACAGATGTACCAGTAGTTTCACAGATGTCCCAATAGTTTCACAGATGTCCCAATAGTTTCACAGATGTCCCAGGAGTTTTACAGATATTCCAGTAGGTTAACAGATGTCCCCATAGTTTCACAGATGTCCCAATAGTTTCAAAGATGTCCCAGTAGTTTTACAGATGTCCCAGTAGTTTCACAGATGATCCCAGTAGTTTCACAGATGCCCCAATAGTTTCACATATGTCCCATTAGTTGCACAGATGTCCCCATAGTTTCACAGATGTCCCAATAGTTTCACAGATGTCCCAATAGTCTCACAGATGTCCCAATAAATTCACATATGTCCCAGTAGTTTCACAGATCACCCAGTCGTTTCACAGATGCCCCAATAGTTTCACATATGTCCCATTAGTTTCACAGATGTCCCCATAGTTTCACAGATGTCCCAATAATTTAACAGATGTATCAGTAGTTTCACAGATGTCCCAATAGTTTAACAGATGTCCCAAATAGTTTCACAGATGTCCCAATAGTTTCACAGATGTCCCAGTTGTTTCACAGATGTCTCAATAGTTTCACAGATGTCCCAATAGTTTCACAGATGTCCCAATAGATTCACATATGTCCCAGTAGTTTTACAGATGTCCCAGTAGATTCACAGATGTCCCAATAGTTCAACAGATGTCCCAGTAGTTTAACAGATGTCCCAGTAGTTTCACAGATGTCCCAGTAGGTTAACAGATGTCCCCATAGTTTCACAGATGTCCCAATAATTTCACAGATGTACCAGTAGTTTCACAGATGTCCCAATAGTTTAACAGATGTCCCAAATAGTTTCACAGATGTCCCAATAGATTCACAGATGTCCCAATAGTTTCACAGATTTCCCAATAGTTTCACAGATGTCCCAATAGTTTCACAGATGTCCCAGAAGTTTTACAGATATTCCAGTAGGTTAACAGATGTCCCCATAGTTTCACAGATGTTCCAATAGTTTCAAAGATGTCCCAGTAGTTTTACAGATGTCCCGCTAGTTTCACAGATGATCCCAGTAGTTTCACAGATGCCCCAATAGTTTCACATATGTCCCATTAGTTTCACAGATGTCCCCATAGTTTCACCGATGTCCCAATAGTTTCACAGATGTCCCAATAGTTTCACAGATGTCCCAATAAGTTCACATATGTCCCAGCAGTTTCACAGATCACCCAGTCGTTTCACAGATGCCCCAATAGTTTCACATATGTCCCATTAGTTTCACAGATGTCCCCATAGTTTCACAGATGTCCCAATAATTTAACAGATGTACCAGTAGTTTCACAGATGTCCGAATACTTTAACAGATGTCCCAAATAGTTTCACAGATGTCCCAATAGTTTCACAGATGTCCCAGAAGTTTAACAGATGTCCCAATAGTTTCACAGATGTCCCAATAGTTTCAAAGATGTCCCAGTAGTTTTACAGATGTCCCAGTAGTTTCACATATGTCCTAGTAGTTTCACAGATGCCCCAATATTTTCACATATGTCCCATTAGTTTCACAGATGTCCCCATAGTTTCACAGATGTCCCAATAATTTCACAGATGTACCAGTAGTTTCACAGATGTCCCAATAGTTTCACAGATGTCCCAATAATTTCACAGATGTCCCAGAAGTTTTACAGATATTCCAGTAGGTTAACAGATGTCCCCATAGTTTTACAGATGTCCCAATAATTTAACAGATGTACCAGTAGTTTCACAGATGTCCCAATAGTTTAACATATGTCCCATTAGTTTCACAGATGTCCCCATAGTTTCACAGATGTCCCAATAGTTTCACAGATGTCCCAATAGTCTCACAGATGTCCCAATAAGTTCACATATGTCCCAGTAGTTTCACAGATCACCCAGTCGTTTCACAGATGCCCCAATAGTTTCACATATGTCCCATTAGTTTCACAGATGTCCCCATAGTTTCACAGATGTCCCAATAATTTCACAGATGTACCAGTAGTTTCACAGATGTCCCAATAGTTTCACAGATGTCCCAATAGTTTCACAGATGTCCCAGGAGTTTTACAGATATTCCAGTAGGTTAACAGATGTCCCCATAGTTTCACAGATGTCCCAATAGTTTCAAAGATGTCCCAGTAGTTTTACAGATGTCCCAGTAGTTTCACAGATGATCCCAGTAGTTTCACAGATGCCCCAATAGTTTCACATATGTCCCATTAGTTGCACAGATGTCCCCATAGTTTCACAGATGTCCCAATAGTTTCACAGATGTCCCAATAGTCTCACAGATGTCCCAATAAGTTCACATATGTCCCAGTAGTTTCACAGATCACCCAGTCGTTTCACAGATGCCCCAATAGTTTCACATATGTCCCATTAGTTTCACAGATGTCCCCATAGTTTCACAGATGTCCCAATAATTTAACAGATGTATCAGTAGTTTCACAGATGTCCCAATAGTTTAACAGATGTCCCAAATAGTTTCACAGATGTCCCAATAGTTTCACAGATGTCCCAGTTGTTTCACAGATGTCTCAATAGTTTCACAGATGTCCCAATAGTTTCACAGATGTCCCAATAGATTCACATATGTCCCAGTAGTTTTACAGATGTCCCAGTAGATTCACAGATGTCCCAATAGTTCAACAGATGTCCCAGTAGTTTAACAGATGTCCCAGTAGTTTCACAGATGTCCCAGTAGGTTAACAGATGTCCCCATAGTTTCACAGATGTCCCAATAATTTCACAGATGTACCAGTAGTTTCACAGATGTCCCAATAGTTTAACAGATGTCCCAAATAGTTTCACAGATGTCCCAATAGATTCACAGATGTCCCAATAGTTTCACAGATGTCCCAATAGTTTCACAGATGTCCCAATAGTTTCACAGATGTCCCAGGAGTTTTACAGATATTCCAGTAGGTTAACAGATGTCCCCATAGTTTCACAGATGTTCCAATAGTTTCAAAGATGTCCCAGTAGTTTTACAGATGTCCCGCTAGTTTCACAGATGATCCCAGTAGTTTCACAGATGCCCCAATAGTTTCACATATGTCCCATTAGTTGCACAGATGTCCCCATAGTTTCACAGATGTCCCAATAGTTTCACAGATGTCCCAATAGTTTCACAGATGTCCCAATAAGTTCACATATGTCCCACTAGTGTCACAGATCACCCAGTCGTTTCACAGATGCCCCAATAGTTTCACATATGTCCCATTCGTTTCACAGATGTCCCCATAGTTTTACAGATGTCCCAATAATTTAACAGATGTACCAGTAGTTTAACAGATGTCCCAATAGTTTAACAGATGTCCCAGTTGTTTCACAGATGTCTCAATAGTTTCACAGATGTCCCAATAGATTCACATATGTCCCAGTAGTTTTACAGATGTCCCAGTAGATTCACAGATGTCCCAATAGTTTCACAGATGTCCCAATAGGTTCACATATGTCCCAGTAGTTTCACAGATGCCCCAATAGTTTCACATATGTCCCATTAGTTTCACAGATGTCCCCATAGTTTCACAGATGTCCCAATAATTTCACAGATGTACCAGTAGTTTCACAGATGTCCCAATAGTTTCACAGATGTCCCAATAGTTTCACAGATGTCCCAGAAGTTTTACAGATATTCCAGTAGGTTAACAGATGTCCCCATAGTTTCACAGATGTCCCAATAGTTTCACAGATGTCCCAATAAGTTCACATATGTCCCAGTAGTTTCACAGATCACCCAGTCGTTTCACAGATGCCCCAATAGTTTCACATATGTCCCATTAGTTTCACAGATGTCCCCATAGTTTCACAGATGTCCCAATAATTTCACAGATGTACCAGTAGTTTCACAGATGTCCCAATAGTTTCACAGATGTCCCAATAGTTTCACAGATGTCCCAGGAGTTTTACAGATATTCCAGTAGGTTAACAGATGTCCCCATAGTTTCACAGATGTCCCAATAGTTTCAAAGATGTCCCAGTAGTTTTACAGATGTCCCAGTAGTTTCACAGATGATCCCAGTAGTTTCACAGATGCCCCAATAGTTTCACATATGTCCCATTAGTTGCACAGATGTCCCCATAGTTTCACAGATGTCCCAATAGTTTCACAGATGTCCCAATAGTCTCACAGATGTCCCAATAAATTCACATATGTCCCAGTAGTTTCACAGATCACCCAGTCGTTTCACAGATGCCCCAATAGTTTCACATATGTCCCATTAGTTTCACAGATGTCCCCATAGTTTCACAGATGTCCCAATAATTTAACAGATGTATCAGTAGTTTCACAGATGTCCCAATAGTTTAACAGATGTCCCAAATAGTTTCACAGATGTCCCAATAGTTTCACAGATGTCCCAGTTGTTTCACAGATGTCTCAATAGTTTCACAGATGTCCCAATAGTTTCACAGATGTCCCAATAGATTCACATATGTCCCAGTAGTTTTACAGATGTCCCAGTAGATTCACAGATGTCCCAATAGTTCAACAGATGTCCCAGTAGTTTAACAGATGTCCCAGTAGTTTCACAGATGTCCCAGTAGGTTAACAGATGTCCCCATAGTTTCACAGATGTCCCAATAATTTCACAGATGTACCAGTAGTTTCACAGATGTCCCAATAGTTTAACAGATGTCCCAAATAGTTTCACAGATGTCCCAATAGATTCACAGATGTCCCAATAGTTTCACAGATTTCCCAATAGTTTCACAGATGTCCCAATAGTTTCACAGATGTCCCAGAAGTTTTACAGATATTCCAGTAGGTTAACAGATGTCCCCATAGTTTCACAGATGTTCCAATAGTTTCAAAGATGTCCCAGTAGTTTTACAGATGTCCCGCTAGTTTCACAGATGATCCCAGTAGTTTCACAGATGCCCCAATAGTTTCACATATGTCCCATTAGTTTCACAGATGTCCCCATAGTTTCACCGATGTCCCAATAGTTTCACAGATGTCCCAATAGTTTCACAGATGTCCCAATAAGTTCACATATGTCCCAGCAGTTTCACAGATCACCCAGTCGTTTCACAGATGCCCCAATAGTTTCACATATGTCCCATTAGTTTCACAGATGTCCCCATAGTTTCACAGATGTCCCAATAATTTAACAGATGTACCAGTAGTTTCACAGATGTCCGAATACTTTAACAGATGTCCCAAATAGTTTCACAGATGATCCCAGTAGTTTCACAGATGCCCCAATAGTTTCACATATGTCCCATTAGTTGCACAGATGTCCCCATAGTTTCACAGATGTCCCAATAGTTTCACAGATGTCCCAATAGTTTCACAGATGTCCCAATAAGTTCACATATGTCCCACTAGTGTCACAGATCACCCAGTCGTTTCACAGATGCCCCAATAGTTTCACATATGTCCCATTCGTTTCACAGATGTCCCCATAGTTTTACAGATGTCCCAATAATTTAACAGATGTACCAGTAGTTTAACAGATGTCCCAATAGTTTAACAGATGTCCCAGTTGTTTCACAGATGTCTCAATAGTTTCACAGATGTCCCAATAGATTCACATATGTCCCAGTAGTTTTACAGATGTCCCAGTAGATTCACAGATGTCCCAATAGTTTCACAGATGTCCCAATAGGTTCACATATGTCCCAGTAGTTTCACAGATGCCCCAATAGTTTCACATATGTCCCATTAGTTTCACAGATGTCCCCATAGTTTCACAGATGTCCCAATAATTTCACAGATGTACCAGTAGTTTCACAGATGTCCCAATAGTTTCACAGATGTCCCAATAGTTTCACAGATGTCCCAGAAGTTTTACAGATATTCCAGTAGGTTAACAGATGTCCCCATAGTTTCACAGATGTCCCAATAGTTTCACAGATGTCCCAATAAGTTCACATATGTCCCAGTAGTTTCACAGATCACCCAGTCGTTTCACAGATGCCCCAATAGTTTCACATATGTCCCATTAGTTTCACAGATGTCCCCATAGTTTCACAGATGTCCCAATAATTTCACAGATGTACCAGTAGTTTCACAGATGTCCCAATAGTTTCACAGATGTCCCAATAGTTTCACAGATGTCCCAGGAGTTTTACAGATATTCCAGTAGGTTAACAGATGTCCCCATAGTTTCACAGATGTCCCAATAGTTTCAAAGATGTCCCAGTAGTTTTACAGATGTCCCAGTAGTTTCACAGATGATCCCAGTAGTTTCACAGATGCCCCAATAGTTTCACATATGTCCCATTAGTTGCACAGATGTCCCCATAGTTTCACAGATGTCCCAATAGTTTCACAGATGTCCCAATAGTCTCACAGATGTCCCAATAAATTCACATATGTCCCAGTAGTTTCACAGATCACCCAGTCGTTTCACAGATGCCCCAATAGTTTCACATATGTCCCATTAGTTTCACAGATGTCCCCATAGTTTCACAGATGTCCCAATAATTTAACAGATGTATCAGTAGTTTCACAGATGTCCCAATAGTTTAACAGATGTCCCAAATAGTTTCACAGATGTCCCAATAGTTTCACAGATGTCCCAGTTGTTTCACAGATGTCTCAATAGTTTCACAGATGTCCCAATAGTTTCACAGATGTCCCAATAGATTCACATATGTCCCAGTAGTTTTACAGATGTCCCAGTAGATTCACAGATGTCCCAATAGTTCAACAGATGTCCCAGTAGTTTAACAGATGTCCCAGTAGTTTCACAGATGTCCCAGTAGGTTAACAGATGTCCCCATAGTTTCACAGATGTCCCAATAATTTCACAGATGTACCAGTAGTTTCACAGATGTCCCAATAGTTTAACAGATGTCCCAAATAGTTTCACAGATGTCCCAATAGATTCACAGATGTCCCAATAGTTTCACAGATTTCCCAATAGTTTCACAGATGTCCCAATAGTTTCACAGATGTCCCAGAAGTTTTACAGATATTCCAGTAGGTTAACAGATGTCCCCATAGTTTCACAGATGTTCCAATAGTTTCAAAGATGTCCCAGTAGTTTTACAGATGTCCCGCTAGTTTCACAGATGATCCCAGTAGTTTCACAGATGCCCCAATAGTTTCACATATGTCCCATTAGTTTCACAGATGTCCCCATAGTTTCACCGATGTCCCAATAGTTTCACAGATGTCCCAATAGTTTCACAGATGTCCCAATAAGTTCACATATGTCCCAGCAGTTTCACAGATCACCCAGTCGTTTCACAGATGCCCCAATAGTTTCACATATGTCCCATTAGTTTCACAGATGTCCCCATAGTTTCACAGATGTCCCAATAATTTAACAGATGTACCAGTAGTTTCACAGATGTCCGAATACTTTAACAGATGTCCCAAATAGTTTCACAGATGTCCCAATAGTTTCACAGATGTCCCAGAAGTTTAACAGATGTCCCAGTTGTTTCACAGATGTCTCAATAGTTTCACAGATGTCCCAATAGATTCACATATGTCCCAGTAGTTTTACAGATGTCCCAGTAGATTCACAGATGTCCCAATAGTTTCACAGATGTCCCAATAGGTTCACATATGTCCCAGTAGTTTCACAGATGCCCCAATAGTTTCACATATGTCCCATTAGTTTCACAGATGTCCCCATAGTTTCACAGATGTCCCAATAATTTCACAGATGTACCAGTAGTTTCACAGATGTCCCAATAGTTTCACAGATGTCCCAATAGTTTCACAGATGTCCCAGAAGTTTTACAGATATTCCAGTAGGTTAACAGATGTCCCCATAGTTTCACAGATGTCCCAATAGTTTCACAGATGTCCCAATAAGTTCACATATGTCCCAGTAGTTTCACAGATCACCCAGTCGTTTCACAGATGCCCCAATAGTTTCACATATGTCCCATTAGTTTCACAGATGTCCCCATAGTTTCACAGATGTCCCAATAATTTCACAGATGTACCAGTAGTTTCACAGATGTCCCAATAGTTTCACAGATGTCCCAATAGGTTCACAGATGTCCCAGGAGTTTTACAGATATTCCAGTAGGTTAACAGATGTCCCCATAGTTTCACAGATGTCCCAATAGTTTCAAAGATGTCCCAGTAGTTTTACAGATGTCCCAGTAGTTTCACAGATGATCCCAGTAGTTTCACAGATGCCCCAATAGTTTCACATATGTCCCATTAGTTGCACAGATGTCCCCATAGTTTCACAGATGTCCCAATAGTTTCACAGATGTCCCAATAGTCTCACAGATGTCCCAATAAATTCACATATGTCCCAGTAGTTTCACAGATCACCCAGTCGTTTCACAGATGCCCCAATAGTTTCACATATGTCCCATTAGTTTCACAGATGTCCCCATAGTTTCACAGATGTCCCAATAATTTAACAGATGTATCAGTAGTTTCACAGATGTCCCAATAGTTTAACAGATGTCCCAAATAGTTTCACAGATGTCCCAATAGTTTCACAGATGTCCCAGTTGTTTCACAGATGTCTCAATAGTTTCACAGATGTCCCAATAGTTTCACAGATGTCCCAATAGATTCACATATGTCCCAGTAGTTTTACAGATGTCCCAGTAGATTCACAGATGTCCCAATAGTTCAACAGATGTCCCAGTAGTTTAACAGATGTCCCAGTAGTTTCACAGATGTCCCAGTAGGTTAACAGATGTCCCCATAGTTTCACAGATGTCCCAATAATTTCACAGATGTACCAGTAGTTTCACAGATGTCCCAATAGTTTAACAGATGTCCCAAATAGTTTCACAGATGTCCCAATAGATTCACAGATGTCCCAATAGTTTCACAGATTTCCCAATAGTTTCACAGATGTCCCAATAGTTTCACAGATGTCCCAGAAGTTTTACAGATATTCCAGTAGGTTAACAGATGTCCCCATAGTTTCACAGATGTTCCAATAGTTTCAAAGATGTCCCAGTAGTTTTACAGATGTCCCGCTAGTTTCACAGATGATCCCAGTAGTTTCACAGATGCCCCAATAGTTTCACATATGTCCCATTAGTTTCACAGATGTCCCCATAGTTTCACCGATGTCCCAATAGTTTCACAGATGTCCCAATAGTTTCACAGATGTCCCAATAAGTTCACATATGTCCCAGCAGTTTCACAGATCACCCAGTCGTTTCACAGATGCCCCAATAGTTTCACATATGTCCCATTAGTTTCACAGATGTCCCCATAGTTTCACAGATGTCCCAATAATTTAACAGATGTACCAGTAGTTTCACAGATGTCCGAATACTTTAACAGATGTCCCAAATAGTTTCACAGATGTCCCAATAGTTTCACAGATGTCCCAGAAGTTTAACAGATGTCCCAATAGTTTCACAGATGTCCCAATAGTTTCAAAGATGTCCCAGTAGTTTTACAGATGTCCCAGTAGTTTCACATATGTCCCAGTAGTTTCACAGATGCCCCAATATTTTCACATATGTCCCATTAGTTTCACAGATGTCCCCATAGTTTCACAGATGTCCCAATAATTTCACAGATGTACCAGTAGTTTCACAGATGTCCCAATAGTTTCACAGATGTCCCAATAATTTCACAGATGTCCCAGAAGTTTTACAGATATTCCAGTAGGTTAACAGATGTCCCCATAGTTTTACAGATGTCCCAATAATTTAACAGATGTACCAGTAGTTTCACAGATGTCCCAATAGTTTAACATATGTCCCATTAGTTTCACAGATGTCCCCATAGTTTCACAGATGTCCCAATAGTTTCACAGATGTCCCAATAGTCTCACAGATGTCCCAATAAGTTCACATATGTCCCAGTAGTTTCACAGATCACCCAGTCGTTTCACAGATGCCCCAATAGTTTCACATATGTCCCATTAGTTTCACAGATGTCCCCATAGTTTCACAGATGTCCCAATAATTTCACAGATGTACCAGTAGTTTCACAGATGTCCCAATAGTTTCACAGATGTCCCAATAGTTTCACAGATGTCCCAGGAGTTTTACAGATATTCCAGTAGGTTAACAGATGTCCCCATAGTTTCACAGATGTCCCAATAGTTTCAAAGATGTCCCAGTAGTTTTACAGATGTCCCAGTAGTTTCACAGATGATCCCAGTAGTTTCACAGATGCCCCAATAGTTTCACATATGTCCCATTAGTTGCACAGATGTCCCCATAGTTTCACAGATGTCCCAATAGTTTCACAGATGTCCCAATAGTCTCACAGATGTCCCAATAAATTCACATATGTCCCAGTAGTTTCACAGATCACCCAGTCGTTTCACAGATGCCCCAATAGTTTCACATATGTCCCATTAGTTTCACAGATGTCCCCATAGTTTCACAGATGTCCCAATAATTTAACAGTTGTATCAGTAGTTTCACAGATGTCCCAATAGTTTAACAGATGTCCCAAATAGTTTCACAGATGTCCCAATAGTTTCACAGATGTCCCAGTTGTTTCACAGATGTCTCAATAGTTTCACAGATGTCCCAATAGTTTCACAGATGTCCCAATAGATTCACATATGTCCCAGTAGTTTTACAGATGTCCCAGTAGATTCACAGATGTCCCAATAGTTCAACAGATGTCCCAGTAGTTTAACAGATGTCCCAGTAGTTTCACAGATGTCCCAGTAGGTTAACAGATGTCCCCATAGTTTCACAGATGTCCCAATAATTTCACAGATGTACCAGTAGTTTCACAGATGTCCCAATAGTTTAACAGATGTCCCAAATAGTTTCACAGATGTCCCAATAGATTCACAGATGTCCCAATAGTTTCACAGATTTCCCAATAGTTTCACAGATGTCCCAATAGTTTCACAGATGTCCCAGAAGTTTTACAGATATTCCAGTAGGTTAACAGATGTCCCCATAGTTTCACAGATGTTCCAATAGTTTCAAAGATGTCCCAGTAGTTTTACAGATGTCCCGCTAGTTTCACAGATGATCCCAGTAGTTTCACAGATGCCCCAATAGTTTCACATATGTCCCATTAGTTTCACAGATGTCCCCATAGTTTCACCGATGTCCCAATAGTTTCACAGATGTCCCAATAGTTTCACAGATGTCCCAATAAGTTCACATATGTCCCAGCAGTTTCACAGATCACCCAGTCGTTTCACAGATGCCCCAATAGTTTCACATATGTCCCATTAGTTTCACAGATGTCCCCATAGTTTCACAGATGTCCCAATAATTTAACAGATGTACCAGTAGTTTCACAGATGTCCGAATACTTTAACAGATGTCCCAAATAGTTTCACAGATGTCCCAATAGTTTCACAGATGTCCCAGAAGTTTAACAGATGTCCCAATAGTTTCACAGATGTCCCAATAGTTTCAAAGATGTCCCAGTAGTTTTACAGATGTCCCAGTAGTTTCACATATGTCCCAGTAGTTTCACAGATGCCCCAATATTTTCACATATGTCCCATTAGTTTCACAGATGTCCCCATAGTTTCACAGATGTCCCAATAATTTCACAGATGTACCAGTAGTTTCACAGATGTCCCAATAGTTTCACAGATGTCCCAATAATTTCACAGATGTCCCAGAAGTTTTACAGATATTCCAGTAGGTTAACAGATGTCCCCATAGTTTTACAGATGTCCCAATAATTTAACAGATGTACCAGTAGTTTCACAGATGTCCCAATAGTTTAACATATGTCCCATTAGTTTCACAGATGTCCCCATAGTTTCACAGATGTCCCAATAGTTTCACAGATGTCCCAATAGTCTCACAGATGTCCCAATAAGTTCACATATGTCCCAGTAGTTTCACAGATCACCCAGTCGTTTCACAGATGCCCCAATAGTTTCACATATGTCCCATTAGTTTCACAGATGTCCCCATAGTTTCACAGATGTCCCAATAATTTCACAGATGTACCAGTAGTTTCACAGATGTCCCAATAGTTTCACAGATGTCCCAATAGTTTCACAGATGTCCCAGGAGTTTTACAGATATTCCAGTAGGTTAACAGATGTCCCCATAGTTTCACAGATGTCCCAATAGTTTCAAAGATGTCCCAGTAGTTTTACAGATGTCCCAGTAGTTTCACAGATGATCCCAGTAGTTTCACAGATGCCCCAATAGTTTCACATATGTCCCATTAGTTGCACAGATGTCCCCATAGTTTCACAGATGTCCCAATAGTTTCACAGATGTCCCAATAGTCTCACAGATGTCCCAATAAGTTCACATATGTCCCAGTAGTTTCACAGATCACCCAGTCGTTTCACAGATGCCCCAATAGTTTCACATATGTCCCATTAGTTTCACAGATGTCCCCATAGTTTCACAGATGTCCCAATAATTTAACAGATGTATCAGTAGTTTCACAGATGTCCCAATAGTTTAACAGATGTCCCAAATAGTTTCACAGATGTCCCAATAGTTTCACAGATGTCCCAGTTGTTTCACAGATGTCTCAATAGTTTCACAGATGTCCCAATAGTTTCACAGATGTCCCAATAGATTCACATATGTCCCAGTAGTTTTACAGATGTCCCAGTAGATTCACAGATGTCCCAATAGTTCAACAGATGTCCCAGTAGTTTAACAGATGTCCCAGTAGTTTCACAGATGTCCCAGTAGGTTAACAGATGTCCCCATAGTTTCACAGATGTCCCAATAATTTCACAGATGTACCAGTAGTTTCACAGATGTCCCAATAGTTTAACAGATGTCCCAAATAGTTTCACAGATGTCCCAATAGATTCACAGATGTCCCAATAGTTTCACAGATGTCCCAATAGTTTCACAGATGTCCCAATAGTTTCACAGATGTCCCAGGAGTTTTACAGATATTCCAGTAGGTTAACAGATGTCCCCATAGTTTCACAGATGTTCCAATAGTTTCAAAGATGTCCCAGTAGTTTTACAGATGTCCCGCTAGTTTCACAGATGATCCCAGTAGTTTCACAGATGCCCCAATAGTTTCACATATGTCCCATTAGTTGCACAGATGTCCCCATAGTTTCACAGATGTCCCAATAGTTTCACAGATGTCCCAATAGTTTCACAGATGTCCCAATAAGTTCACATATGTCCCACTAGTGTCACAGATCACCCAGTCGTTTCACAGATGCCCCAATAGTTTCACATATGTCCCATTCGTTTCACAGATGTCCCCATAGTTTTACAGATGTCCCAATAATTTAACAGATGTACCAGTAGTTTAACAGATGTCCCAATAGTTTAACAGATGTCCCAGTTGTTTCACAGATGTCTCAATAGTTTCACAGATGTCCCAATAGATTCACATATGTCCCAGTAGTTTTACAGATGTCCCAGTAGATTCACAGATGTCCCAATAGTTTCACAGATGTCCCAATAGGTTCACATATGTCCCAGTAGTTTCACAGATGCCCCAATAGTTTCACATATGTCCCATTAGTTTCACAGATGTCCCCATAGTTTCACAGATGTCCCAATAATTTCACAGATGTACCAGTAGTTTCACAGATGTCCCAATAGTTTCACAGATGTCCCAATAGTTTCACAGATGTCCCAGAAGTTTTACAGATATTCCAGTAGGTTAACAGATGTCCCCATAGTTTCACAGATGTCCCAATAGTTTCACAGATGTCCCAATAAGTTCACATATGTCCCAGTAGTTTCACAGATCACCCAGTCGTTTCACAGATGCCCCAATAGTTTCACATATGTCCCATTAGTTTCACAGATGTCCCCATAGTTTCACAGATGTCCCAATAATTTCACAGATGTACCAGTAGTTTCACAGATGTCCCAATAGTTTCACAGATGTCCCAATAGTTTCACAGATGTCCCAGGAGTTTTACAGATATTCCAGTAGGTTAACAGATGTCCCCATAGTTTCACAGATGTCCCAATAGTTTCAAAGATGTCCCAGTAGTTTTACAGATGTCCCAGTAGTTTCACAGATGATCCCAGTAGTTTCACAGATGCCCCAATAGTTTCACATATGTCCCATTAGTTGCACAGATGTCCCCATAGTTTCACAGATGTCCCAATAGTTTCACAGATGTCCCAATAGTCTCACAGATGTCCCAATAAATTCACATATGTCCCAGTAGTTTCACAGATCACCCAGTCGTTTCACAGATGCCCCAATAGTTTCACATATGTCCCATTAGTTTCACAGATGTCCCCATAGTTTCACAGATGTCCCAATAATTTAACAGATGTATCAGTAGTTTCACAGATGTCCCAATAGTTTAACAGATGTCCCAAATAGTTTCACAGATGTCCCAATAGTTTCACAGATGTCCCAGTTGTTTCACAGATGTCTCAATAGTTTCACAGATGTCCCAATAGTTTCACAGATGTCCCAATAGATTCACATATGTCCCAGTAGTTTTACAGATGTCCCAGTAGATTCACAGATGTCCCAATAGTTCAACAGATGTCCCAGTAGTTTAACAGATGTCCCAGTAGTTTCACAGATGTCCCAGTAGGTTAACAGATGTCCCCATAGTTTCACAGATGTCCCAATAATTTCACAGATGTACCAGTAGTTTCACAGATGTCCCAATAGTTTAACAGATGTCCCAAATAGTTTCACAGATGTCCCAATAGATTCACAGATGTCCCAATAGTTTCACAGATTTCCCAATAGTTTCACAGATGTCCCAATAGTTTCACAGATGTCCCAGAAGTTTTACAGATATTCCAGTAGGTTAACAGATGTCCCCATAGTTTCACAGATGTTCCAATAGTTTCAAAGATGTCCCAGTAGTTTTACAGATGTCCCGCTAGTTTCACAGATGATCCCAGTAGTTTCACAGATGCCCCAATAGTTTCACATATGTCCCATTAGTTTCACAGATGTCCCCATAGTTTCACCGATGTCCCAATAGTTTCACAGATGTCCCAATAGTTTCACAGATGTCCCAATAAGTTCACATATGTCCCAGCAGTTTCACAGATCACCCAGTCGTTTCACAGATGCCCCAATAGTTTCACATATGTCCCATTAGTTTCACAGATGTCCCCATAGTTTCACAGATGTCCCAATAATTTAACAGATGTACCAGTAGTTTCACAGATGTCCGAATACTTTAACAGATGTCCCAAATAGTTTCACAGATGTCCCAATAGTTTCACAGATGTCCCAGAAGTTTAACAGATGTCCCAATAGTTTCACAGATGTCCCAATAGTTTCAAAGATGTCCCAGTAGTTTTACAGATGTCCCAGTAGTTTCACATATGTCCCAGTAGTTTCACAGATGCCCCAATATTTTCACATATGTCCCATTAGTTTCACCGATGTCCCCATAGTTTCACAGATGTCCCAATAATTTCACAGATGTACCAGTAGTTTCACAGATGTCCCAATAAGTTCACATATGTCCCAGTAGTTTCACAGATCACCCAGTCGTTTCACAGATGCCCCAATAGTTTCACATATGTCCCATTAGTTTCACAGATGTCCCCATAGTTTCACAGATGTCCCAATAATTTCACAGATGTACCAGTAGTTTCACAGATGTCCCAATAGTTTCACAGATGTCCCAATAGTTTCACAGATGTCCCAGGAGTTTTACAGATATTCCAGTAGGTTAACAGATGTCCCCATAGTTTCACAGATGTCCCAATAGTTTCAAAGATGTCCCAGTAGTTTTACAGATGTCCCAGTAGTTTCACAGATGATCCCAGTAGTTTCACAGATGCCCCAATAGTTTCACATATGTCCCATTAGTTGCACAGATGTCCCCATAGTTTCACAGATGTCCCAATAGTTTCACAGATGTCCCAATAGTCTCACAGATGTCCCAATAAGTTCACATATGTCCCAGTAGTTTCACAGATCACCCAGTCGTTTCACAGATGCCCCAATAGTTTCACATATGTCCCATTAGTTTCACAGATGTCCCCATAGTTTCACAGATGTCCCAATAATTTAACAGATGTATCAGTAGTTTCACAGATGTCCCAATAGTTTAACAGATGTCCCAAATAGTTTCACAGATGTCCCAATAGTTTCACAGATGTCCCAGTTGTTTCACAGATGTCTCAATAGTTTCACAGATGTCCCAATAGTTTCACAGATGTCCCAATAGATTCACATATGTCCCAGTAGTTTTACAGATGTCCCAGTAGATTCACAGATGTCCCAATAGTTCAACAGATGTCCCAGTAGTTTAACAGATGTCCCAGTAGTTTCACAGATGTCCCAGTAGGTTAACAGATGTCCCCATAGTTTCACAGATGTCCCAATAATTTCACAGATGTACCAGTAGTTTCACAGATGTCCCAATAGTTTAACAGATGTCCCAAATAGTTTCACAGATGTCCCAATAGATTCACAGATGTCCCAATAGTTTCACAGATGTCCCAATAGTTTCACAGATGTCCCAATAGTTTCACAGATGTCCCAGGAGTTTTACAGATATTCCAGTAGGTTAACAGATGTCCCCATAGTTTCACAGATGTTCCAATAGTTTCAAAGATGTCCCAGTAGTTTTACAGATGTCCCGCTAGTTTCACAGATGATCCCAGTAGTTTCACAGATGCCCCAATAGTTTCACATATGTCCCATTAGTTGCACAGATGTCCCCATAGTTTCACAGATGTCCCAATAGTTTCACAGATGTCCCAATAGTTTCACAGATGTCCCAATAAGTTCACATATGTCCCACTAGTGTCACAGATCACCCAGTCGTTTCACAGATGCCCCAATAGTTTCACATATGTCCCATTCATTTCACAGATGTCCCCATAGTTTTACAGATGTCCCAATAATTTAACAGATGTACCAGTAGTTTAACAGATGTCCCAATAGTTTAACAGATGTCCCAGTTGTTTCACAGATGTCTCAATAGTTTCACAGATGTCCCAATAGATTCACATATGTCCCAGTAGTTTTACAGATGTCCCAGTAGATTCACAGATGTCCCAATAGTTTCACAGATGTCCCAATAGGTTCACATATGTCCCAGTAGTTTCACAGATGCCCCAATAGTTTCACATATGTCCCATTAGTTTCACAGATGTCCCCATAGTTTCACAGATGTCCCAATAATTTCACAGATGTACCAGTAGTTTCACAGATGTCCCAATAGTTTCACAGATGTCCCAATAGTTTCACAGATGTCCCAGAAGTTTTACAGATATTCCAGTAGGTTAACAGATGTCCCCATAGTTTCACAGATGTCCCAATAGTTTCACAGATGTCCCAATAAGTTCACATATGTCCCAGTAGTTTCACAGATCACCCAGTCGTTTCACAGATGCCCCAATAGTTTCACATATGTCCCATTAGTTTCACAGATGTCCCCATAGTTTCACAGATGTCCCAATAATTTCACAGATGTACCAGTAGTTTCACAGATGTCCCAATAGTTTCACAGATGTCCCAATAGTTTCACAGATGTCCCAGGAGTTTTACAGATATTCCAGTAGGTTAACAGATGTCCCCATAGTTTCACAGATGTCCCAATAGTTTCAAAGATGTCCCAGTAGTTTTACAGATGTCCCAGTAGTTTCACAGATGATCCCAGTAGTTTCACAGATGCCCCAATAGTTTCACATATGTCCCATTAGTTGCACAGATGTCCCCATAGTTTCACAGATGTCCCAATAGTTTCACAGATGTCCCAATAGTCTCACAGATGTCCCAATAAATTCACATATGTCCCAGTAGTTTCACAGATCACCCAGTCGTTTCACAGATGCCCCAATAGTTTCACATATGTCCCATTAGTTTCACAGATGTCCCCATAGTTTCACAGATGTCCCAATAATTTAACAGATGTATCAGTAGTTTCACAGATGTCCCAATAGTTTAACAGATGTCCCAAATAGTTTCACAGATGTCCCAATAGTTTCACAGATGTCCCAGTTGTTTCACAGATGTCTCAATAGTTTCACAGATGTCCCAATAGTTTCACAGATGTCCCAATAGATTCACATATGTCCCAGTAGTTTTACAGATGTCCCAGTAGATTCACAGATGTCCCAATAGTTCAACAGATGTCCCAGTAGTTTAACAGATGTCCCAGTAGTTTCACAGATGTCCCAGTAGGTTAACAGATGTCCCCATAGTTTCACAGATGTCCCAATAATTTCACAGATGTACCAGTAGTTTCACAGATGTCCCAATAGTTTAACAGATGTCCCAAATAGTTTCACAGATGTCCCAATAGATTCACAGATGTCCCAATAGTTTCACAGATTTCCCAATAGTTTCACAGATGTCCCAATAGTTTCACAGATGTCCCAGAAGTTTTACAGATATTCCAGTAGGTTAACAGATGTCCCAATAGTTTAACAGATGTCCCAAATAGTTTCACAGATGTCCCAATAGATTCACAGATGTCCCAATAGTTTCACAGATTTCCCAATAGTTTCACAGATGTCCCAATAGTTTCACAGATGTCCCAGAAGTTTTACAGATATTCCAGTAGGTTAACAGATGTCCCCATAGTTTCACAGATGTTCCAATAGTTTCAAAGATGTCCCAGTAGTTTTACAGATGTCCCGCTAGTTTCACAGATGATCCCAGTAGTTTCACAGATGCCCCAATAGTTTCACATATGTCCCATTAGTTTCACAGATGTCCCCATAGTTTCACCGATGTCCCAATAGTTTCACAGATGTCCCAATAGTTTCACAGATGTCCCAATAAGTTCACATATGTCCCAGCAGTTTCACAGATCACCCAGTCGTTTCACAGATGCCCCAATAGTTTCACATATGTCCCATTAGTTTCACAGATGTCCCCATAGTTTCACAGATGTCCCAATAATTTAACAGATGTACCAGTAGTTTCACAGATGTCCGAATACTTTAACAGATGTCCCAAATAGTTTCACAGATGTCCCAATAGTTTCACAGATGTCCCAGAAGTTTAACAGATGTCCCAATAGTTTCACAGATGTCCCAATAGTTTCAAAGATGTCCCAGTAGTTTTACAGATGTCCCAGTAGTTTCACATATGTCCCAGTAGTTTCACAGATGCCCCAATATTTTCACATATGTCCCATTAGTTTCACAGATGTCCCCATAGTTTCACAGATGTCCCAATAATTTCACAGATGTACCAGTAGTTTCACAGATGTCCCAATAGTTTCACAGATGTCCCAATAATTTCACAGATGTCCCAGAAGTTTTACAGATATTCCAGTAGGTTAACAGATGTCCCCATAGTTTTACAGATGTCCCAATAATTTAACAGATGTACCAGTAGTTTCACAGATGTCCCAATAGTTTAACATATGTCCCATTAGTTTCACAGATGTCCCCATAGTTTCACAGATGTCCCAATAGTTTCACAGATGTCCCAATAGTCTCACAGATGTCCCAATAAGTTCACATATGTCCCAGTAGTTTCACAGATCACCCAGTCGTTTCACAGATGCCCCAATAGTTTCACATATGTCCCATTAGTTTCACAGATGTCCCCATAGTTTCACAGATGTCCCAATAATTTCACAGATGTACCAGTAGTTTCACAGATGTCCCAATAGTTTCACAGATGTCCCAATAGTTTCACAGATGTCCCAGGAGTTTTACAGATATTCCAGTAGGTTAACAGATGTCCCCATAGTTTCACAGATGTCCCAATAGTTTCAAAGATGTCCCAGTAGTTTTACAGATGTCCCAGTAGTTTCACAGATGATCCCAGTAGTTTCACAGATGCCCCAATAGTTTCACATATGTCCCATTAGTTGCACAGATGTCCCCATAGTTTCACAGATGTCCCAATAGTTTCACAGATGTCCCAATAGTCTCACAGATGTCCCAATAAGTTCACATATGTCCCAGTAGTTTCACAGATCACCCAGTCGTTTCACAGATGCCCCAATAGTTTCACATATGTCCCATTAGTTTCACAGATGTCCCCATAGTTTCACAGATGTCCCAATAATTTAACAGATGTATCAGTAGTTTCACAGATGTCCCAATAGTTTAACAGATGTCCCAAATAGTTTCACAGATGTCCCAATAGTTTCACAGATGTCCCAGTTGTTTCACAGATGTCTCAATAGTTTCACAGATGTCCCAATAGTTTCACAGATGTCCCAATAGATTCACATATGTCCCAGTAGTTTTACAGATGTCCCAGTAGATTCACAGATGTCCCAATAGTTCAACAGATGTCCCAGTAGTTTAACAGATGTCCCAGTAGTTTCACAGATGTCCCAGTAGGTTAACAGATGTCCCCATAGTTTCACAGATGTCCCAATAATTTCACAGATGTACCAGTAGTTTCACAGATGTCCCAATAGTTTAACAGATGTCCCAAATAGTTTCACAGATGTCCCAATAGATTCACAGATGTCCCAATAGTTTCACAGATGTCCCAATAGTTTCACAGATGTCCCAATAGTTTCACAGATGTCCCAGGAGTTTTACAGATATTCCAGTAGGTTAACAGATGTCCCCATAGTTTCACAGATGTTCCAATAGTTTCAAAGATGTCCCAGTAGTTTTACAGATGTCCCGCTAGTTTCACAGATGATCCCAGTAGTTTCACAGATGCCCCAATAGTTTCACATATGTCCCATTAGTTGCACAGATGTCCCCATAGTTTCACAGATGTCCCAATAGTTTCACAGATGTCCCAATAGTTTCACAGATGTCCCAATAAGTTCACATATGTCCCACTAGTGTCACAGATCACCCAGTCGTTTCACAGATGCCCCAATAGTTTCACATATGTCCCATTCGTTTCACAGATGTCCCCATAGTTTTACAGATGTCCCAATAATTTAACAGATGTACCAGTAGTTTAACAGATGTCCCAATAGTTTAACAGATGTCCCAGTTGTTTCACAGATGTCTCAATAGTTTCACAGATGTCCCAATAGATTCACATATGTCCCAGTAGTTTTACAGATGTCCCAGTAGATTCACAGATGTCCCAATAGTTTCACAGATGTCCCAATAGGTTCACATATGTCCCAGTAGTTTCACAGATGCCCCAATAGTTTCACATATGTCCCATTAGTTTCACAGATGTCCCCATAGTTTCACAGATGTCCCAATAATTTCACAGATGTACCAGTAGTTTCACAGATGTCCCAATAGTTTCACAGATGTCCCAATAGTTTCACAGATGTCCCAGAAGTTTTACAGATATTCCAGTAGGTTAACAGATGTCCCCATAGTTTCACAGATGTCCCAATAGTTTCACAGATGTCCCAATAAGTTCACATATGTCCCAGTAGTTTCACAGATCACCCAGTCGTTTCACAGATGCCCCAATAGTTTCACATATGTCCCATTAGTTTCACAGATGTCCCCATAGTTTCACAGATGTCCCAATAATTTCACAGATGTACCAGTAGTTTCACAGATGTCCCAATAGTTTCACAGATGTCCCAATAGTTTCACAGATGTCCCAGGAGTTTTACAGATATTCCAGTAGGTTAACAGATGTCCCCATAGTTTCACAGATGTCCCAATAGTTTCAAAGATGTCCCAGTAGTTTTACAGATGTCCCAGTAGTTTCACAGATGATCCCAGTAGTTTCACAGATGCCCCAATAGTTTCACATATGTCCCATTAGTTGCACAGATGTCCCCATAGTTTCACAGATGTCCCAATAGTTTCACAGATGTCCCAATAGTCTCACAGATGTCCCAATAAATTCACATATGTCCCAGTAGTTTCACAGATCACCCAGTCGTTTCACAGATGCCCCAATAGTTTCACATATGTCCCATTAGTTTCACAGATGTCCCCATAGTTTCACAGATGTCCCAATAATTTAACAGATGTATCAGTAGTTTCACAGATGTCCCAATAGTTTAACAGATGTCCCAAATAGTTTCACAGATGTCCCAATAGTTTCACAGATGTCCCAGTTGTTTCACAGATGTCTCAATAGTTTCACAGATGTCCCAATAGTTTCACAGATGTCCCAATAGATTCACATATGTCCCAGTAGTTTTACAGATGTCCCAGTAGATTCACAGATGTCCCAATAGTTCAACAGATGTCCCAGTAGTTTAACAGATGTCCCAGTAGTTTCACAGATGTCCCAGTAGGTTAACAGATGTCCCCATAGTTTCACAGATGTCCCAATAATTTCACAGATGTACCAGTAGTTTCACAGATGTCCCAATAGTTTAACAGATGTCCCAAATAGTTTCACAGATGTCCCAATAGATTCACAGATGTCCCAATAGTTTCACAGATTTCCCAATAGTTTCACAGATGTCCCAATAGTTTCACAGATGTCCCAGAAGTTTTACAGATATTCCAGTAGGTTAACAGATGTCCCCATAGTTTCACAGATGTTCCAATAGTTTCAAAGATGTCCCAGTAGTTTTACAGATGTCCCGCTAGTTTCACAGATGATCCCAGTAGTTTCACAGATGCCCCAATAGTTTCACATATGTCCCATTAGTTTCACAGATGTCCCCATAGTTTCACCGATGTCCCAATAGTTTCACAGATGTCCCAATAGTTTCACAGATGTCCCAATAAGTTCACATATGTCCCAGCAGTTTCACAGATCACCCAGTCGTTTCACAGATGCCCCAATAGTTTCACATATGTCCCATTAGTTTCACAGATGTCCCCATAGTTTCACAGATGTCCCAATAATTTAACAGATGTACCAGTAGTTTCACAGATGTCCGAATACTTTAACAGATGTCCCAAATAGTTTCACAGATGTCCCAATAGTTTCACAGATGTCCCAGAAGTTTAACAGATGTCCCAATAGTTTCACAGATGTCCCAATAGTTTCAAAGATGTCCCAGTAGTTTTACAGATGTCCCAGTAGTTTCACATATGTCCCAGTAGTTTCACAGATGCCCCAATATTTTCACATATGTCCCATTAGTTTCACAGATGTCCCCATAGTTTCACAGATGTCCCAATAATTTCACAGATGTACCAGTAGTTTCACAGATGTCCCAATAGTTTCACAGATGTCCCAATAATTTCACAGATGTCCCAGAAGTTTTACAGATATTCCAGTAGGTTAACAGATGTCCCCATAGTTTTACAGATGTCCCAATAATTTAACAGATGTACCAGTAGTTTCACAGATGTCCCAATAGTTTAACATATGTCCCATTAGTTTCACAGATGTCCCCATAGTTTCACAGATGTCCCAATAGTTTCACAGATGTCCCAATAGTCTCACAGATGTCCCAATAAGTTCACATATGTCCCAGTAGTTTCACAGATCACCCAGTCGTTTCACAGATGCCCCAATAGTTTCACATATGTCCCATTAGTTTCACAGATGTCCCCATAGTTTCACAGATGTCCCAATAATTTCACAGATGTACCAGTAGTTTCACAGATGTCCCAATAGTTTCACAGATGTCCCAATAGTTTCACAGATGTCCCAGGAGTTTTACAGATATTCCAGTAGGTTAACAGATGTCCCCATAGTTTCACAGATGTCCCAATAGTTTCAAAGATGTCCCAGTAGTTTTACAGATGTCCCAGTAGTTTCACAGATGATCCCAGTAGTTTCACAGATGCCCCAATAGTTTCACATTTGTCCCATTAGTTGCACAGATGTCCCCATAGTTTCACAGATGTCCCAATAGTTTCACAGATGTCCCAATAGTCTCACAGATGTCCCAATAAGTTCACATATGTCCCAGTAGTTTCACAGATCACCCAGTCGTTTCACAGATGCCCCAATAGTTTCACATATGTCCCATTAGTTTCACAGATGTCCCCATAGTTTCACAGATGTCCCAATAATTTAACAGATGTATCAGTAGTTTCACAGATGTCCCAATAGTTTAACAGATGTCCCAAATAGTTTCACAGATGTCCCAATAGTTTCACAGATGTCCCAGTTGTTTCACAGATGTCTCAATAGTTTCACAGATGTCCCAATAGTTTCACAGATGTCCCAATAGATTCACATATGTCCCAGTAGTTTTACAGATGTCCCAGTAGATTCACAGATGTCCCAATAGTTCAACAGATGTCCCAGTAGTTTAACAGATGTCCCAGTAGTTTCACAGATGTCCCAGTAGGTTAACAGATGTCCCCATAGTTTCACAGATGTCCCAATAATTTCACAGATGTACCAGTAGTTTCACAGATGTCCCAATAGTTTAACAGATGTCCCAAATAGTTTCACAGATGTCCCAATAGATTCACAGATGTCCCAATAGTTTCACAGATGTCCCAATAGTTTCACAGATGTCCCAATAGTTTCACAGATGTCCCAGGAGTTTTACAGATATTCCAGTAGGTTAACAGATGTCCCCATAGTTTCACAGATGTTCCAATAGTTTCAAAGATGTCCCAGTAGTTTTACAGATGTCCCGCTAGTTTCACAGATGATCCCAGTAGTTTCACAGATGCCCCAATAGTTTCACATATGTCCCATTAGTTGCACAGATGTCCCCATAGTTTCACAGATGTCCCAATAGTTTCACAGATGTCCCAATAGTTTCACAGATGTCCCAATAAGTTCACATATGTCCCACTAGTGTCACAGATCACCCAGTCGTTTCACAGATGCCCCAATAGTTTCACATATGTCCCATTCGTTTCACAGATGTCCCCATAGTTTTACAGATGTCCCAATAATTTAACAGATGTACCAGTAGTTTAACAGATGTCCCAATAGTTTAACAGATGTCCCAGTTGTTTCACAGATGTCTCAATAGTTTCACAGATGTCCCAATAGATTCACATATGTCCCAGTAGTTTTACAGATGTCCCAGTAGATTCACAGATGTCCCAATAGTTTCACAGATGTCCCAATAGGTTCACATATGTCCCAGTAGTTTCACAGATGCCCCAATAGTTTCACATATGTCCCATTAGTTTCACAGATGTCCCCATAGTTTCACAGATGTCCCAATAATTTCACAGATGTACCAGTAGTTTCACAGATGTCCCAATAGTTTCACAGATGTCCCAATAGTTTCACAGATGTCCCAGAAGTTTTACAGATATTCCAGTAGGTTAACAGATGTCCCCATAGTTTCACAGATGTCCCAATAGTTTCACAGATGTCCCAATAAGTTCACATATGTCCCAGTAGTTTCACAGATCACCCAGTCGTTTCACAGATGCCCCAATAGTTTCACATATGTCCCATTAGTTTCACAGATGTCCCCATAGTTTCACAGATGTCCCAATAATTTCACAGATGTACCAGTAGTTTCACAGATGTCCCAATAGTTTCACAGATGTCCCAATAGTTTCACAGATGTCCCAGGAGTTTTACAGATATTCCAGTAGGTTAACAGATGTCCCCATAGTTTCACAGATGTCCCAATAGTTTCAAAGATGTCCCAGTAGTTTTACAGATGTCCCAGTAGTTTCACAGATGATCCCAGTAGTTTCACAGATGCCCCAATAGTTTCACATATGTCCCATTAGTTGCACAGATGTCCCCATAGTTTCACAGATGTCCCAATAGTTTCACAGATGTCCCAATAGTCTCACAGATGTCCCAATAAATTCACATATGTCCCAGTAGTTTCACAGATCACCCAGTCGTTTCACAGATGCCCCAATAGTTTCACATATGTCCCATTAGTTTCACAGATGTCCCCATAGTTTCACAGATGTCCCAATAATTTAACAGATGTATCAGTAGTTTCACAGATGTCCCAATAGTTTCAAAGATGTCCCAGTAGTTTTACAGATGTCCCAGTAGTTTCACAGATGATCCCAGTAGTTTCACAGATGCCCCAATAGTTTCACATATGTCCCATTAGTTGCACAGATGTCCCCATAGTTTCACAGATGTCCCAATAGTTTCACAGATGTCCCAATAGTCTCACAGATGTCCCAATAAATTCACATATGTCCCAGTAGTTTCACAGATCACCCAGTCGTTTCACAGATGCCCCAATAGTTTCACATATGTCCCATTAGTTTCACAGATGTCCCCATAGTTTCACAGATGTCCCAATAATTTAACAGATGTATCAGTAGTTTCACAGATGTCCCAATAGTTTAACAGATGTCCCAAATAGTTTCACAGATGTCCCAATAGTTTCACAGATGTCCCAGTTGTTTCACAGATGTCTCAATAGTTTCACAGATGTCCCAATAGTTTCACAGATGTCCCAATAGATTCACATATGTCCCAGTAGTTTTACAGATGTCCCAGTAGATTCACAGATGTCCCAATAGTTCAACAGATGTCCCAGTAGTTTAACAGATGTCCCAGTAGTTTCACAGATGTCCCAGTAGGTTAACAGATGTCCCCATAGTTTCACAGATGTCCCAATAATTTCACAGATGTACCAGTAGTTTCACAGATGTCCCAATAGTTTAACAGATGTCCCAAATAGTTTCACAGATGTCCCAATAGATTCACAGATGTCCCAATAGTTTCACAGATTTCCCAATAGTTTCACAGATGTCCCAATAGTTTCACAGATGTCCCAGAAGTTTTACAGATATTCCAGTAGGTTAACAGATGTCCCCATAGTTTCACAGATGTTCCAATAGTTTCAAAGATGTCCCAGTAGTTTTACAGATGTCCCGCTAGTTTCACAGATGATCCCAGTAGTTTCACAGATGCCCCAATAGTTTCACATATGTCCCATTAGTTTCACAGATGTCCCCATAGTTTCACCGATGTCCCAATAGTTTCACAGATGTCCCAATAGTTTCACAGATGTCCCAATAAGTTCACATATGTCCCAGCAGTTTCACAGATCACCCAGTCGTTTCACAGATGCCCCAATAGTTTCACATATGTCCCATTAGTTTCACAGATGTCCCCATAGTTTCACAGATGTCCCAATAATTTAACAGATGTACCAGTAGTTTCACAGATGTCCGAATACTTTAACAGATGTCCCAAATAGTTTCACAGATGTCCCAATAGTTTCACAGATGTCCCAGAAGTTTAACAGATGTCCCAATAGTTTCACAGATGTCCCAATAGTTTCAAAGATGTCCCAGTAGTTTTACAGATGTCCCAGTAGTTTCACATATGTCCCAGTAGTTTCACAGATGCCCCAATATTTTCACATATGTCCCATTAGTTTCACAGATGTCCCCATAGTTTCACAGATGTCCCAATAATTTCACAGATGTACCAGTAGTTTCACAGATGTCCCAATAGTTTCACAGATGTCCCAATAATTTCACAGATGTCCCAGAAGTTTTACAGATATTCCAGTAGGTTAACAGATGTCCCCATAGTTTTACAGATGTCCCAATAATTTAACAGATGTACCAGTAGTTTCACAGATGTCCCAATAGTTTAACATATGTCCCATTAGTTTCACAGATGTCCCCATAGTTTCACAGATGTCCCAATAGTTTCACAGATGTCCCAATAGTCTCACAGATGTCCCAATAAGTTCACATATGTCCCAGTAGTTTCACAGATCACCCAGTCGTTTCACAGATGCCCCAATAGTTTCACATATGTCCCATTAGTTTCACAGATGTCCCCATAGTTTCACAGATGTCGCAATAATTTCACAGATGTACCAGTAGTTTCACAGATGTCCCAATAGTTTCACAGATGTCCCAATAGTTTCACAGATGTCCCAGGAGTTTTACAGATATTCCAGTAGGTTAACAGATGTCCCCATAGTTTCACAGATGTCCCAATAGTTTCAAAGATGTCCCAGTAGTTTTACAGATGTCCCACTAGTTTCACAGATGATCCCAGTAGTTTCACAGATGCCCCAATAGTTTCACATATGTCCCATTAGTTGCACAGATGTCCCCATGGTTTCACAGATGTCCCAATAGTTTCACAGATGTCCCAATAGTCTCACAGATGTCCCAATAAGTTCACATATGTCCCAGTAGTTTCACAGATCACCCAGTCGTTTCACAGATGCCCCAATAGTTTCACATATGTCCCATTAGTTTCACAGATGTCCCCATAGTTTCACAGATGTCCCAATAATTTAACAGATGTATCAGTAGTTTCACAGATGTCCCAATAGTTTAACAGATGTCCCAAATAGTTTCACAGATGTCCCAATAGTTTCACAGATGTCCCAGTTGTTTCACAGATGTCTCAATAGTTTCACAGATGTCCCAATAGTTTCACAGATGTCCCAATAGATTCACATATGTCCCAGTAGTTTTACAGATGTCCCAGTAGATTCACAGATGTCCCAATAGTTCAACAGATGTCCCAGTAGTTTAACAGATGTCCCAGTAGTTTCACAGATGTCCCAGTAGGTTAACAGATATCCCCATAGTTTCACAGATGTCCCAATAATTTCACAGATGTACCAGTAGTTTCACAGATGTCCCAATAGTTTAACAGATGTCCCAAATAGTTTCACAGATGTCCCAATAGATTCACAGATGTCCCAATAGTTTCACAGATTTCCCAATAGTTTCACAGATGTCCCAATAGTTTCACAGATGTCCCAGAAGTTTTACAGATATTCCAGTAGGTTAACAGATGTCCCCATAGTTTCACAGATGTTCCAATAGTTTCAAAGATGTCCCAGTAGTTTTACAGATGTCCCGCTAGTTTCACAGATGATCCCAGTAGTTTCACAGATGCCCCAATAGTTTCACATATGTCCCATTAGTTTCACAGATGTCCCCATAGTTTCACCGATGTCCCAATAGTTTCACAGATGTCCCAATAGTTTCACAGATGTCCCAATAAGTTCACATATGTCCCAGCAGTTTCACAGATCACCCAGTCGTTTCACAGATGCCCCAATAGTTTCACATATGTCCCATTAGTTTCACAGATGTCCCCATAGTTTCACAGATGTCCCAATAATTTAACAGATGTACCAGTAGTTTCACAGATGTCCGAATACTTTAACAGATGTCCCAAATAGTTTCACAGATGTCCCAATAGTTTCACAGATGTCCCAGAAGTTTAACAGATGTCCCAATAGTTTCACAGATGTCCCAATAGTTTCAAAGATGTCCCAGTAGTTTTACAGATGTCCCAGTAGTTTCACATATGTCCCAGTAGTTTCACAGATGCCCCAATATTTTCACATATGTCCCATTAGTTTCACAGATGTCCCCATAGTTTCACAGATGTCCCAATAATTTCACAGATGTACCAGTAGTTTCACAGATGTCCCAATAGTTTCACAGATGTCCCAATAATTTCACAGATGTCCCAGAAGTTTTACAGATATTCCAGTAGGTTAACAGATGTCCCCATAGTTTTACAGATGTCCCAATAATTTAACAGATGTACCAGTAGTTTCACAGATGTCCCAATAGTTTAACATATGTCCCATTAGTTTCACAGATGTCCCCATAGTTTCACAGATGTCCCAATAGTTTCACAGATGTCCCAATAGTCTCACAGATGTCCCAATAAGTTCACATATGTCCCAGTAGTTTCACAGATCACCCAGTCGTTTCACAGATGCCCCAATAGTTTCACATATGTCCCATTAGTTTCACAGATGTCCCCATAGTTTCACAGATGTCCCAATAATTTCACAGATGTACCAGTAGTTTCACAGATGTCCCAATAGTTTCACAGATGTCCCAATAGTTTCACAGATGTCCCAGGAGTTTTACAGATATTCCAGTAGGTTAACAGATGTCCCCATAGTTTCACAGATGTCCCAATAGTTTCAAAGATGTCCCAGTAGTTTTACAGATGTCCCACTAGTTTCACAGATGATCCCAGTAGTTTCACAGATGCCCCAATAGTTTCACATATGTCCCATTAGTTGCACAGATGTCCCCATGGTTTCACAGATGTCCCAATAGTTTCACAGATGTCCCAATAGTCTCACAGATGTCCCAATAAGTTCACATATGTCCCAGTAGTTTCACAGATCACCCAGTCGTTTCACAGATGCCCCAATAGTTTCACATATGTCCCATTAGTTTCACAGATGTCCCCATAGTTTCACAGATGTCCCAATAATTTAACAGATGTATCAGTAGTTTCACAGATGTCCCAATAGTTTAACAGATGTCCCAAATAGTTTCACAGATGTCCCAATAGTTTCACAGATGTCCCAGTTGTTTCACAGATGTCTCAATAGTTTCACAGATGTCCCAATAGTTTCACAGATGTCCCAATAGATTCACATATGTCCCAGTAGTTTTACAGATGTCCCAGTAGATTCACAGATGTCCCAATAGTTCAACAGATGTCCCAGTAGTTTAACAGATGTCCCAGTAGTTTCACAGATGTCCCAGTAGGTTAACAGATATCCCCATAGTTTCACAGATGTCCCAATAATTTCACAGATGTACCAGTAGTTTCACAGATGTCCCAATAGTTTAACAGATGTCCCAAATAGTTTCACAGATGTCCCAATAGATTCACAGATGTCCCAATAGTTTCACAGATTTCCCAATAGTTTCACAGATGTCCCAATAGTTTCACAGATGTCCCAGAAGTTTTACAGATATTCCAGTAGGTCAACAGATGTCCCCATAGTTTCACAGATGTCCCAATAGTTTCAAAGATGTCCCAGTAGTTTTACAGATGTCCCGCTAGTTTCAAAGATGTCCCAGTAGTTTTACAGATGTCCCGCTAGTTTCACAGATGATCCCAGTAGTTTCACAGATGCCCCAATAGTTTCACATATGTCCCATTAGTTTCACAGATGTCCCCATAGTTTCACCGATGTCCCAATAGTTTCACAGATGTCCCAATAGTTTCACAGATGTCCCAATAAGTTCACATATGTCCCAGTAGTTTCACAGATCACCCAGTCGTTTCACAGATGCCCCAATAGTTTCACATATGTCCCATTAGTTTCACAGATGTCCCCATAGTTTCACAGATGTCCCAATAATTTAACAGATGTATCAGTAGTTTCACAGATGTCCCAATAGTTTAACAGATGTCCCAAATAGTTTCACAGATGTCCCAATAGTTTCACAGATGTCCCAGTTGTTTCACAGATGTCTCAATAGTTTCACAGATGTCCCAATAGTTTCACAGATGTCCCAATAGATTCACATATGTCCCAGTAGTTTTACAGATGTCCCAGTAGATTCACAGATGTCCCAATAGTTCAACAGATGTCCCAGTAGTTTAACAGATGTCCCAGTAGTTTCACAGATGTCCCAGTAGGTTAACAGATGTCCCCATAGTTTCACAGATGTCCCAATAATTTCACAGATGTACCAGTAGTTTCACAGATGTCCCAATAGTTTAACAGATGTCCCAAATAGTTTCACAGATGTCCCAATAGATTCACAGATGTCCCAATAGTTTCACAGATTTCCCAATAGTTTCACAGATGTCCCAATAGTTTCACAGATGTCCCAGAAGTTTTACAGATATTCCAGTAGGTTAACAGATGTCCCCATAGTTTCACAGATGTTCCAATAGTTTCAAAGATGTCCCAGTAGTTTTACAGATGTCCCGCTAGTTTCACAGATGATCCCAGTAGTTTCACAGATGCCCCAATAGTTTCACATATGTCCCATTAGTTTCACAGATGTCCCCATAGTTTCACCGATGTCCCAATAGTTTCACAGATGTCCCAATAGTTTCACAGATGTCCCAATAAGTTCACATATGTCCCAGTAGTTTCACAGATCACCCAGTCGTTTCACAGATGCCCCAATAGTTTCACATATGTCCCATTAGTTTCACAGATGTCCCCATAGTTTCACAGATGTCCCAATAATTTAACACATGTACCAGTAGTTTCACAGATGTCCGAATACTTTAACAGATGTCCCAAATAGTTTCACAGATGTCCCAATAGTTTCACAGATGTCCCAGAAGTTTAACAGATGTCCCAATAGTTTCACAGATGTCCCAATAGTTTCAAAGATGTCCCAGTAGTTTTACAGATGTCCCAGTAGTTTCACATATGTCCCAGTAGTTTCACAGATGCCCCAATATTTTCACATATGTCCCATTAGTTTCACCGATGTCCCCATAGTTTCACAGATGTCCCAATAATTTCACAGATGTACCAGTAGTTTCACAGATGTCCCAATAGTTTCACAGATGTCCCAATAATTTCACAGATGTCCCAGAAGTTTTACAGATATTCCAGTAGGTTAACAGATGTCCCCATAGTTTTACAGATGTCCCAATAATTTAACAGATGTACCAGTAGTTTCACAGATGTCCCCATAGTTTCACAGATGTCCCAATAGTTTCACAGATGTCCCAATAGTCTCACAGATGTCCCAATAAGTTCACATATGTCCCAGTAGTTTCACAGATCACCCAGTCGTTTCACAGATGCCCCAATAGTTTCACATATGTCCCATTAGTTTCACAGATGTCCCCATAGTTTCACAGATGTCCCAATAATTTCACAGATGTACCAGTAGTTTCACAGATGTCCCAATAGTTTCACAGATGTCCCAATAGTTTCACAGATGTCCCAGGAGTTTTACAGATATTCCAGTAGGTTAACAGATGTCCCCATAGTTTCACAGATGTCCCAATAGTTTCAAAGATGTCCCAGTAGTTTTACAGATGTCCCAGTAGTTTCACAGATGATCCCAGTAGTTTCACAGATGCCCCAATAGTTTCACATATGTCCCATTAGTTGCACAGATGTCCCCATAGTTTCACAGATGTCCCAATAGTTTCACAGATGTCCCAATAGTCTCACAGATGTCCCAATAAGTTCACATATGTCCCAGTAGTTTCACAGATCACCCAGTCGTTTCACAGATGCCCCAATAGTTTCACATATGTCCCATTAGTTTCACAGATGTCCCCATAGTTTCACAGATGTCCCAATAATTTAACAGATGTATCAGTAGTTTCACAGATGTCCCAATAGTTTATCAGATGTCCCAAATAGTTTCACAGATGTCCCAATAGTTTCACAGATGTCCCAGTTGTTTCACAGATGTCTCAATAGTTTCACAGATGTCCCAATAGTTTCACAGATGTCCCAATAGATTCACATATGTCCCAGTAGTTTTACAGATGTACCAGTAGATTCACAGATGTCCCAATAGTTCAACAGATGTCCCAGTAGTTTAACAGATGTCCCAGTAGATTCACAGATGTCCCAATAGTTCAACAGATGTCCCAGTAGTTTAACAGATGTCCCAGTAGTTTCACAGATGTCCCAGTAGGTTAACAGATGTCCCCATAGTTTCACAGATGTCCCAATAATTTCACAGATGTACCAGTAGTTACACAGATGTCCCAATAGTTTAACAGATGTCCCAAATAGTTTCACAGATGTCCCAATAGATTCACAGATGTCCCAATAGTTTCACAGATTTCCCAATAGTTTCACAGATGTCCCAATAGTTTCACAGATGTCCCAGAAGTTTTACAGATATTCCAGTAGGTTAACAGATGTCCCCATAGTTTCACAGATGTTCCAATAGTTTCAAAGATGTCCCAGTAGTTTTACAGATGTCCCGCTAGTTTCACAGATGCCCCAATAGTTTCACATATGTCCCATTAGTTTCACAGATGTCCCCATAGTTTCACAGATGTCCCAATAATTTAACACATGTACCAGTAGTTTCACAGATGTCCGAATACTTTAACAGATGTCCCAAATAGTTTCACAGATGTCCCAATAGTTTCACAGATGTCCCAGAAGTTTAACAGATGTCCCAATAGTTTCACAGATGTCCCAATAGTTTCAAAGATGTCCCAGTAGTTTTACAGATGTCCCAGTAGTTTCACATATGTCCCAGTAGTTTCACAGATGCCCCAATATTTTCACATATGTCCCATTAGTTTCACCGATGTCCCCATAGTTTCACAGATGTCCCAATAATTTCACAGATGTACCAGTAGTTTCACAGATGTCCCAATAGTTTCACAGATGTCCCAATAATTTCACAGATGTCCCAATAGATTCACATATGTCCCAGTAGTTTTACAGATGTCCCAGTAGATTCACAGATGTCCCAATAGTTCAACAGATGTCCCAGTAGTTTAACAGATGTCCCAGTAGTTTCACAGATGTCCCAGTAGGTTAACAGATGTCCCCATAGTTTCACAGATGTCCCAATAATTTCACAGATGTACCAGTAGTTTCACAGATGTCCCAATAGTTTAACAGATGTCCCAAATAGTTTCACAGATGTCCCAATAGATTCACAGATGTCCCAATAGTTTCACAGATTTCCCAATAGTTTCACAGATGTCCCAATAGTTTCACAGATGTCCCAGAAGTTTTACAGATATTCCAGTAGGTTAACAGATGTCCCCATAGTTTCACAGATGTCCCAATAGTTTCAAAGATGTCCCAGTAGTTTTACAGATGTCCCGCTAGTTTCACAGATGATCCCAGTAGTTTCACAGATGCCCCAATAGTTTCACATATGTCCCATTAGTTTCACAGATGTCCCCATAGTTTCACCGATGTCCCAATAGTTTCACAGATGTCCCAATAGTTTCATAGATGTCCCAATAAGTTCACATATGTCCCAGTAGTTTCACAGATCACCCAGTCGTTTCACAGATGCCCCAATAGTTTCACATATGTCCCATTAGTTTCACAGATGTCCCCATAGTTTCACAGATGTCCCAATAATTTAACAGATGTATCAGTAGTTTCACAGATGTCCCAATAGTTTAACAGATGTCCCAAATAGTTTCACAGATGTCCCAATAGTTTCACAGATGTCCCAGTTGTTTCACAGATGTCTCAATAGTTTCACAGATGTCCCAATAGTTTCACAGATGTCCCAATAGATTCACATATGTCCCAGTAGTTTTACAGATGTCCCAGTAGATTCACAGATGTCCCAATAGTTCAACAGATGTCCCAGTAGTTTAACAGATGTCCCAGTAGTTTCACAGATGTCCCAGTAGGTTAACAGATGTCCCCATAGTTTCACAGATGTCCCAATAATTTCACAGATGTACCAGTAGTTTCACAGATGTCCCAATAGTTTAACAGATGTCCCAAATAGTTTCACAGATGTCCCAATAGATTCACAGATGTCCCAATAGTTTCACAGATTTCCCAATAGTTTCACAGATGTCCCAATAGTTTCACAGATGTCCCAGAAGTTTTACAGATATTCCAGTAGGTTAACAGATGTCCCCATAGTTTCACAGATGTTCCAATAGTTTCAAAGATGTCCCAGTAGTTTTACAGATGTCCCGCTAGTTTCACAGATGATCCCAGTAGTTTCACAGATGCCCCAATAGTTTCACATATGTCCCATTAGTTTCACAGATGTCCCCATAGTTTCACCGATGTCCCAATAGTTTCACAGATGTCCCAATAGTTTCACAGATGTCCCAATAAGTTCACATATGTCCCAGTAGTTTCACAGATCACCCAGTCGTTTCACAGATGCCCCAATAGTTTCACATATGTCCCATTAGTTTCACAGATGTCCCCATAGTTTCACAGATGTCCCAATAATTTAACACATGTACCAGTAGTTTCACAGATGTCCGAATACTTTAACAGATGTCCCAAATAGTTTCACAGATGTCCCAATAGTTTCACAGATGTCCCAGAAGTTTAACAGATGTCCCAATAGTTTCACAGATGCCCCAATAGTTTCAAAGATGTCCCAGTAGTTTTACAGATGTCCCAGTAGTTTCACATATGTCCCAGTAGTTTCACAGATGCCCCAATATTTTCACATATGTCCCATTAGTTTCACCGATGTCCCCATAGTTTCACAGATGTCCCAATAATTTCACAGATGTACCAGTAGTTTCACAGATGTCCCAATAGTTTCACAGATGTCCCAATAATTTCACAGATGTCCCAGAAGTTTTACAGATATTCCAGTAGGTTAACAGATGTCCCCATAGTTTTACAGATGTCCCAATAATTTAACAGATGTACCAGTAGTTTCACAGATGTCCCCATAGTTTCACAGATGTCCCAATAGTTTCACAGATGTCCCAATAGTCTCACAGATGTCCCAATAAGTTCACATATGTCCCAGTAGTTTCACAGATCACCCAGTCGTTTCACAGATGCCCCAATAGTTTCACATATGTCCCATTAGTTTCACAGATGTCCCCATAGTTTCACAGATGTCCCAATAATTTCACAGATGTACCAGTAGTTTCACAGATGTCCCAATAGTTTCACAGATGTCCCAATAGTTTCACAGATGTCCCAGGAGTTTTACAGATATTCCAGTAGGTTAACAGATGTCCCCATAGTTTCACAGATGTCCCAATAGTTTCAAAGATGTCCCAGTAGTTTTACAGATGTCCCAGTAGTTTCACAGATGATCCCAGTAGTTTCACAGATGCCCCAATAGTTTCACATATGTCCCATTAGTTGCACAGATGTCCCCATAGTTTCACAGATGTCCCAATAGTTTCACAGATGTCCCAATAGTCTCACAGATGTCCCAATAAGTTCACATATGTCCCAGTAGTTTCACAGATCACCCAGTCGTTTCACAGATGCCCCAATAGTTTCACATATGTCCCATTAGTTTCACAGATGTCCCCATAGTTTCACAGATGTCCCAATAATTTAACAGATGTATCAGTAGTTTCACAGATGTCCCAATAGTTTAACAGATGTCCCAAATAGTTTCACAGATGTCCCAATAGTTTCACAGATGTCCCAGTTGTTTCACAGATGTCTCAATAGTTTCACAGATGTCCCAATAGTTTCACAGATGTCCCAATAGATTCACATATGTCCCAGTAGTTTTACAGATGTCCCAGTAGATTCACAGATGTCCCAATAGTTCAACAGATGTCCCAGTAGTTTAACAGATGTCCCAGTAGATTCACAGATGTCCCAATAGTTCAACAGATGTCCCAGTAGTTTAACAGATGTCCCAGTAGTTTCACAGATGTCCCAGTAGGTTAACAGATGTCCCCATAGTTTCACAGATGTCCCAATAATTTCACAGATGTACCAGTAGTTTCACAGATGTCCCAATAGTTTAACAGATGTCCCAAATAGTTTCACAGATGTCCCAATAGATTCACAGATGTCCCAATAGTTTCACAGATTTCCCAATAGTTTCACAGATGTCCCAATAGTTTCACAGATGTCCCAGAAGTTTTACAGATATTCCAGTAGGTTAACAGATGTCCCCATAGTTTCACAGATGTTCCAATAGTTTCAAAGATGTCCCAGTAGTTTTACAGATGTCCCGCTAGTTTCACAGATGCCCCAATAGTTTCACATATGTCCCATTAGTTTCACAGATGTCCCCATAGTTTCACAGATGTCCCAATAATTTAACACATGTACCAGTAGTTTCACAGATGTCCGAATACTTTAACAGATGTCCCAAATAGTTTCACAGATGTCCCAATAGTTTCACAGATGTCCCAGAAGTTTAACAGATGTCCCAATAGTTTCACAGATGTCCCAATAGTTTCAAAGATGTCCCAGTAGTTTTACAGATGTCCCAGTAGTTTCACATATGTCCCAGTAGTTTCACAGATGCCCCAATATTTTCACATATGTCCCATTAGTTTCACCGATGTCCCCATAGTTTCACAGATGTCCCAATAATTTCACAGATGTACCAGTAGTTTCACAGATGTCCCAATAGTTTCACAGATGTCCCAATAATTTCACAGATGTCCCAGAAGTTTTACAGATATTCCAGTAGGTTAACAGATGTCCCCATAGTTTTACAGATGTCCCAATAATTTAACAGATGTACCAGTAGTTTCACAGATGTCCCAATAGTTTAACATATGTCCCATTAGTTTCACAGATGTCCCCATAGTTTCACAGATGTCCCAATAGTTTCACAGATGTCCCAATAGTCTCACAGATGTCCCAATAAGTTCACATATGTCCCAGTAGTTTCACAGATCACCCAGTCGTTTCACAGATGCCCCAATAGTTTCACATATGTCCCATTAGTTTCACAGATGTCCCCATAGTTTCACAGATGTCCCAATAATTTCACAGATGTACCAGTAGTTTCACAGATGTCCCAATAGTTTCACAGATGTCCCAATAGTTTCACAGATGTCCCAGGAGTTTTACAGATATTCCAGTAGGTTAACAGATGTCCCCATAGTTTCACAGATGTCCCAATAGTTTCAAAGATGTCCCAGTAGTTTTACAGATGTCCCAGTAGTTTCACAGATGATCCCAGTAGTTTCACAGATGCCCCAATAGTTTCACATATGTCCCATTAGTTGCACAGATGTCCCCATAGTTTCACAGATGTCCCAATAGTTTCACAGATGTCCCAATAGTCTCACAGATGTCCCAATAAGTTCACATATGTCCCAGTAGTTTCACAGATCACCCAGTCGTTTCACAGATGCCCCAATAGTTTCACATATGTCCCATTAGTTTCACAGATGTCCCCATAGTTTCACAGATGTCCCAATAATTTAACAGATGTATCAGTAGTTTCACAGATGTCCCAATAGTTTAACAGATGTCCCAAATAGTTTCACAGATGTCCCAATAGTTTCACAGATGTCCCAGTTGTTTCACAGATGTCTCAATAGTTTCACAGATGTCCCAATAGTTTCACAGATGTCCCAATAGATTCACATATGTCCCAGTAGTTTTACAGATGTCCCAGTAGATTCACAGATGTCCCAATAGTTCAACAGATGTCCCAGTAGTTTAACAGATGTCCCAGTAGTTTCACAGATGTCCCAGTAGGTTAACAGATGTCCCCATAGTTTCACAGATGTCCCAATAATTTCACAGATGTACCAGTAGTTTCACAGATGTCCCAATAGTTTAACAGATGTCCCAAATAGTTTCACAGATGTCCCAATAGATTCACAGATGTCCCAATAGTTTCACAGATTTCCCAATAGTTTCACAGATGTCCCAATAGTTTCACAGATGTCCCAGAAGTTTTACAGATATTCCAGTAGGTTAACAGATGTCCCCATAGTTTCACAGATGTTCCAATAGTTTCAAAGATGTCCCAGTAGTTTTACAGATGACCCGCTAGTTTCACAGATGATCCCAGTAGTTTCACAGATGCCCCAATAGTTTCACATATGTCCCATTAGTTTCACAGATGTCCCCATAGTTTCACCGATGTCCCAATAGTTTCACAGATGTCCCAATAGTTTCACAGATGTCCCAATAAGTTCACATATGTCCCAGTAGTTTCACAGATCACCCAGTCGTTTCACAGATGCCCCAATAGTTTCACATATGTCCCATTAGTTTCACAGATGTCCCCATAGTTTCACAGATGTCCCAATAATTTAACAGATGTACCAGTAGTTTCACAGATGTCCGAATACTTTAACAGATGTCCCAAATAGTTTCACAGATGTCCCAATAGTTTCACAGATGTCCCAGAAGTTTAACAGATGTCCCAATAGTTTCACAGATGTCCCAATAGTTTCAAAGATGTCCCAGTAGTTTTACAGATGTCCCAGTAGTTTCACATATGTCCCAGTAGTTTCACAGATGCCCCAATATTTTCACATATGTCCCATTAGTTTCACAGATGTCCCCATAGTTTCACAGATGTCCCAATAATTTCACAGATGTACCAGTAGTTTCACAGATGTCCCAATAGTTTCACAGATGTCCCAATAATTTCACAGATGTCTCAGAAGTTTTACAGATATTCCAGTAGGTTAACAGATGTCCCCATAGTTTTACAGATGTCCCAATAATTTAACAGATGTACCAGTAGTTTCACAGATGTCCCAATAGTTTCACAGATGTCCCAATAATTTCACAGATGTCCCAGAAGTTTTACAGATATTCCAGTAGGTTAACAGATGTCCCCATAGTTTTACAGATGTCCCAATAATTTAACAGATGTACCAGTAGTTTCACAGATGTCCCAATAGTTTAACATATGTCCCATTAGTTTCACAGATGTCCCCATAGTTTCACAGATGTCCCAATAGTTTCACAGATGTCCCAATAGTCTCACAGATGTCCCAATAAGTTCACATATGTCCCAGTAGTTTCACAGATCACCCAGTCGTTTCACAGATGCCCCAATAGTTTCACATATGTCCCATTAGTTTCACAGATGTCCCCATAGTTTCACAGATGTCCCAATAATTTCACAGATGTACCAGTAGTTTCACAGATGTCCCAATAGTTTCACAGATGTCCCAATAGTTTCACAGATGTCCCAGGAGTTTTACAGATATTCCAGTAGGTTAACAGATGTCCCCATAGTTTCACAGATGTCCCAATAGTTTCAAAGATGTCCCAGTAGTTTTACAGATGTCCCAGTAGTTTCACAGATGATCCCAGTAGTTTCACAGATGCCCCAATAGTTTCACATATGTCCCATTAGTTGCACAGATGTCCCCATAGTTTCACAGATGTCCCAATAGTTTCACAGATGTCCCAATAGTCTCACAGATGTCCCAATAAGTTCACATATGTCCCAGTAGTTTCACAGATCACCCAGTCGTTTCACAGATGCCCCAATAGTTTCACATATGTCCCATTAGTTTCACAGATGTCCCCATAGTTTCACAGATGTCCCAATAATTTAACAGATGTATCAGTAGTTTCACAGATGTCCCAATAGTTTAACAGATGTCCCAAATAGTTTCACAGATGTCCCAATAGTTTCACAGATGTCCCAGTTGTTTCACAGATGTCTCAATAGTTTCACAGATGTCCCAATAGTTTCACAGATGTCCCAATAGATTCACATATGTCCCAGTAGTTTTACAGATGTCCCAGTAGATTCACAGATGTCCCAATAGTTCAACAGATGTCCCAGTAGTTTAACAGATGTCCCAGTAGTTTCACAGATGTCCCAGTAGGTTAACAGATGTCCCCATAGTTTCACAGATGTCCCAATAATTTCACAGATGTACCAGTAGTTTCACAGATGTCCCAATAGTTTAACAGATGTCCCAAATAGTTTCACAGATGTCCCAATAGATTCACAGATGTCCCAATAGTTTCACAGATTTCCCAATAGTTTCACAGATGTCCCAATAGTTTCACAGATGTCCCAGAAGTTTTACAGATATTCCAGTAGGTTAACAGATGTCCCCATAGTTTCACAGATGTTCCAATAGTTTCAAAGATGTCCCAGTAGTTTTACAGATGACCCGCTAGTTTCACAGATGATCCCAGTAGTTTCACAGATGCCCCAATAGTTTCACATATGTCCCATTAGTTTCACAGATGTCCCCATAGTTTCACCGATGTCCCAATAGTTTCACAGATGTCCCAATAGTTTCACAGATGTCCCAATAAGTTCACATATGTCCCAGTAGTTTCACAGATCACCCAGTCGTTTCACAGATGCCCCAATAGTTTCACATATGTCCCATTAGTTTCACAGATGTCCCCATAGTTTCACAGATGTCCCAATAATTTAACAGATGTACCAGTAGTTTCACAGATGTCCGAATACTTTAACAGATGTCCCAAATAGTTTCACAGATGTCCCAATAGTTTCACAGATGTCCCAGAAGTTTAACAGATGTCCCAATAGTTTCACAGATGTCCCAATAGTTTCAAAGATGTCCCAGTAGTTTTACAGATGTCCCAGTAGTTTCACATATGTCCCAGTAGTTTCACAGATGCCCCAATATTTTCACATATGTCCCATTAGTTTCACAGATGTCCCCATAGTTTCACAGATGTCCCAATAATTTCACAGATGTACCAGTAGTTTCACAGATGTCCCAATAGTTTCACAGATGTCCCAATAATTTCACAGATGTCCCAGAAGTTTTACAGATATTCCAGTAGGTTAACAGATGTCCCCATAGTTTTACAGATGTCCCAATAATTTAACAGATGTACCAGTAGTTTCACAGATGTCCCAATAGTTTAACATAAGTCCCATTAGTTTCACAGATGTCCCCATAGTTTCACAGATGTCCCAATAGTTTCACAGATGTCCCAATAGTCTCACAGATGTCCCAATAAGTTCACATATGTCCCAGTAGTTTCACAGATCACCCAGTCGTTTCACAGATGCCCCAATAGTTTCACATATGTCCCATTAGTTTCACAGATGTCCCCATAGTTTCACAGATGTCCCAATAATTTAACAGATGTATCAGTAGTTTCACAGATGTCCCAATAGTTTAACAGATGTCCCAAATAGTGTCACAGATGTCCCAATAGTTTCACAGATGTCCCAGTTGTTTCACAGATGTCTCAATAGTTTCACAGATGTCCCAATAGTTTCACAGATGTCCCAATAGATTCACATATTTCCCAGTAGTTTTACAGATGTCCCAGTAGATTCACAGATGTCCCAATAGTTCAACAGATGTCCCAGTAGTTTAACAGATGTCCCAGTAGTTTCACAGATGTCCCAGTAGGTTAACAGATGTCCCCATAGTTTCACAGATGTCCCAAAAGTTTCACAGATGTCCCAATAGGTTCACATATCTCCCAGTAGTTTCACAGATGCCCCAATAGTTTCACATATGTCCCATTAGTTTCACAGATGTCCCCATAGTTTCACAGATGTCCCAATAATTTCACAGATGTACCAGTATTTTCACAGATGTCCCAATAGTTTAACAGATGTCCCAAATAGTTTCACAGATGTCCCAATAGATTCACAGATGTCCCAATAGTTTCACAGATTTCCCAATAGTTTCACAGATGTCCCAATAGTTTCACAGATGTCCCAGAAGTTTTACAGATATTCCAGTAGGTTAACAGATGTCCCCATAGTTTCACAGATGTTCCAATAGTTTCAAAGATGTCCCAGTAGTTTTACAGATGTCCCGCTAGTTTCACAGATGATCCCAGTAGTTTCACAGATGCCCCAATAGTTTCACATATGTCCCATTATTTTCACAGATGTCCCCATAGTTTCACCGATTTCCCAATAGTTTCACAGATGTCCCAATAGTTTCACAGATGTCCCAATAAGTTCACATATGTCCCAGTAGTTTCACAGATCACCCAGTCGTTTCACAGATGCCCCAATAGTTTCACAGATGTCCCAATAGTTTCAAAGATGTCCCAGTAGTTTTACAGATGTCCCAGTAGTTTCACATATGTCCCAGTAGTTTCACAGATGCCCCAATATTTTCACATATGTCCCATTAGTTTCACAGATGTCCCCATAGTTTCACAGATGTCCCAATAATTTCACAGATGTACCAGTAGTTTCACAGATGTCCCAATAGTTTCACAGATGTCCCAATAATTTCACAGATGTCCCAGAAGTTTTACAGATATTCCAGTAGGTTAACAGATGTCCCCATAGTTTTACAGATGTCCCAATAATTTAACAGATGTACCAGTAGTTTCACAGATGTCCCAATAGTTTAACATAAGTCCCATTAGTTTCACAGATGTCCCCATAGTTTCACAGATGTCCCAATAGTTTCACAGATGTCCCAATAGTCTCACAGATGTCCCAATAAGTTCACATATGTCCCAGTAGTTTCACAGATCACCCAGTCGTTTCACAGATGCCCCAATAGTTTCACATATGTCCCATTAGTTTCACAGATGTCCCCATAGTTTCACAGATGTCCCAATAATTTAACAGATGTATCAGTAGTTTCACAGATGTCCCAATAGTTTAACAGATGTCCCAAATAGTGTCACAGATGTCCCAATAGTTTCACAGATGTCCCAGTTGTTTCACAGATGTCTCAATAGTTTCACAGATGTCCCAATAGTTTCACAGATGTCCCAATAGATTCACATATTTCCCAGTAGTTTTACAGATGTCCCAGTAGATTCACAGATGTCCCAATAGTTCAACAGATGTCCCAGTAGTTTAACAGATGTCCCAGTAGTTTCACAGATGTCCCAGTAGGTTAACAGATGTCCCCATAGTTTCACAGATGTCCCAAAAGTTTCACAGATGTCCCAATAGGTTCACATATCTCCCAGTAGTTTCACAGATGCCCCAATAGTTTCACATATGTCCCATTAGTTTCACAGATGTCCCCATAGTTTCACAGATGTCCCAATAATTTCACAGATGTACCAGTATTTTCACAGATGTCCCAATAGTTTAACAGATGTCCCAAATAGTTTCACAGATGTCCCAATAGATTCACAGATGTCCCAATAGTTTCACAGATTTCCCAATAGTTTCACAGATGTCCCAATAGTTTCACAGATGTCCCAGAAGTTTTACAGATATTCCAGTAGGTTAACAGATGTCCCCATAGTTTCACAGATGTTCCAATAGTTTCAAAGATGTCCCAGTAGTTTTACAGATGTCCCGCTAGTTTCACAGATGATCCCAGTAGTTTCACAGATGCCCCAATAGTTTCACATATGTCCCATTATTTTCACAGATGTCCCCATAGTTTCACCGATTTCCCAATAGTTTCACAGATGTCCCAATAGTTTCACAGATGTCCCAATAAGTTCACATATGTCCCAGTAGTTTCACAGATCACCCAGTCGTTTCACAGATGCCCCAATAGTTTCACATATGTCCCATTAGTTTCACAGATGTCCCCATAGTTTCACAGATGTCCCAATAATTTAACAGATGTACCAGTAGTTTCACAGATGTCCCAATACTTTAACAGATGTCCCAAATAGTTTCACAGATGTCCCAATAGTTTCACAGATGTCCCAGAAGTTTAACAGATGTCCCAATAGTTTCACAGATGTCCCAATAGTTTCAAAGATGTCCCAGTAGTTTTACAGATGTCCCAGTAGTTTCGCATATGTCCCAGTAGTTTCACAGATGCCCCAATATTTTCACATATGTCCCATTAGTTTCACAGATGTCTCCATAGTTTCACAGATGTCCCAATAATTTCACAGATGTACCAGTAGTTTCACAGATGTCCCAATAGTTTCACAGATGTCCCAATAATTTCACAGATGTCCCAGAAGTTTTACAGATATTCCAGTAGGTTAACAGATGTCCCCATAGTTTCACAGATGTCCCAATAGTTTCAAAGATGTCCCAGTAGTTTTACAGATGTCCCAGTAGTTTCACAGATGATCCCAGTAGTTTCACAGATGCCCCAATAGTTTCACATATGTCCCATTAGTTGCACAGATGTCCCCATAGTTTCACAGATGTCCCAATAGTTTCACAGATGTCCCAATAGTTTCACAGATGTCCCAATAAGTTCACATATGTCCCACTAGTGTCACAGATCACCCAGTCGTTTCACAGATGCCCCAATAGTTTCACATATGTCCCATTAGTTTCACAGATGTCCCCATAGTTTTACAGATGTCCCAATAATTTAACAGATGTACCAGTAGTTTCACAGATGTCCCAATAGTTTCACATATGTCCCATTAGTTTCACAGATGTCCCCATAGCTTCACAGATGTCCCAATAGTTTCACAGATGTCACAATAGTTTCACAGATGTCCCAATAAGGTCACATATGTCCCACTAGTGTCACAGATCACCCAGTCGTTTCACAGATGCCCCAATAGTTTCACATATGTCCCATTAGTTTCACAGATGTCCCCATAGTTTTACAGATGTCCCAATAATTTAACAGATGTACCAGTAGTTTAACAGATGTCCCAATAGTTTAACAGATGTCCCAGTTGTTTCACAGATGTCTCAATAGTTTCACAGATGTCCCAATAGATTCACATATGTCCCAGTAGTTTTACAGATGTCCCAGTAGATTCACAGATGTCCCAATAGGTTCACATATGTCCCAGTAGTTTCACAGATGCCCCAATAGTTTCACATATGTCCCATTAGTTTCACAGATGTCCCCATAGTTTCACAGATGTCCCAATAATTTCACAGATGTACCAGTAGTTTCACAGATGTCCCAATAGTTTCACAGATGTCCCAATAGTTTCACAGATGTCCCAGAAGTTTTACAGATATTCCAGTAGGTTAACAGATGTCCCCATAGTTTCACAGATGTTCCAATAGTTTCAAAGATGTCCCAGTAGTTTTACAGATGACCCGCTAGTTTCACAGATGATCCCAGTAGTTTCACAGATGCCCCAATAGTTTCACATATGTCCCATTAGTTTCACAGATGTCCCCATAGTTTCACCGATGTCCCAATAGTTTCACAGATGTCCCAATAGTTTCACAGATGTCCCAATAAGTTCACATATGTCCCAGTAGTTTCACAGATCACCCAGTCGTTTCACAGATGCCCCAATAGTTTCACATATGTCCCATTAGTTTCACAGATGTCCCCATAGTTTCACAGATGTCCCAATAATTTAACAGATGTACCAGTAGTTTCACAGATGTCCGAATACTTTAACAGATGTCCCAAATAGTTTCACAGATGTCCCAATAGTTTCACAGATGTCCCAGAAGTTTAACAGATGTCCCAATAGTTTCACAGATGTCCCAATAGTTTCAAAGATGTCCCAGTAGTTTTACAGATGTCCCAGTAGTTTCACATATGTCCCAGTAGTTTCACAGATGCCCCAATATTTTCACATATGTCCCATTAGTTTCACAGATGTCCCCATAGTTTCACAGATGTCCCAATAGTTTCACAGATGTCCCAATAATTTCACAGATGTCCCAGAAGTTTTACAGATATTCCAGTAGGTTAACAGATGTCCCCATAGTTTTACAGATGTCCCAATAATTTAACAGATGTACCAGTAGTTTCACAGATGTCCCAATAGTTTAACATAAGTCCCATTAGTTTCACAGATGTCCCCATAGTTTCACAGATGTCCCAATAGTTTCACAGATGTCCCAATAGTCTCACAGATGTCCCAATAAGTTCACATATGTCCCAGTAGTTTCACAGATCACCCAGTCGTTTCACAGATGCCCCAATAGTTTCACATATGTCCCATTAGTTTCACAGATGTCCCCATAGTTTCACAGATGTCCCAATAATTTAACAGATGTATCAGTAGTTTCACAGATGTCCCAATAGTTTAACAGATGTCCCAAATAGTGTCACAGATGTCCCAATAGTTTCACAGATGTCCCAGTTGTTTCACAGATGTCTCAATAGTTTCACAGATGTCCCAATAGTTTCACAGATGTCCCAATAGATTCACATATTTCCCAGTAGTTTTACAGATGTCCCAGTAGATTCACAGATGTCCCAATAGTTCAACAGATGTCCCAGTAGTTTAACAGATGTCCCAGTAGTTTCACAGATGTCCCAGTAGGTTAACAGATGTCCCCATAGTTTCACAGATGTCCCAAAAGTTTCACAGATGTCCCAATAGGTTCACATATCTCCCAGTAGTTTCACAGATGCCCCAATAGTTTCACATATGTCCCATTAGTTTCACAGATGTCCCCATAGTTTCACAGATGTCCCAATAATTTCACAGATGTACCAGTATTTTCACAGATGTCCCAATAGTTTAACAGATGTCCCAAATAGTTTCACAGATGTCCCAATAGATTCACAGATGTCCCAATAGTTTCACAGATTTCCCAATAGTTTCACAGATGTCCCAATAGTTTCACAGATGTCCCAGAAGTTTTACAGATATTCCAGTAGGTTAACAGATGTCCCCATAGTTTCACAGATGTTCCAATAGTTTCAAAGATGTCCCAGTAGTTTTACAGATGTCCCGCTAGTTTCACAGATGATCCCAGTAGTTTCACAGATGCCCCAATAGTTTCACATATGTCCCATTATTTTCACAGATGTCCCCATAGTTTCACCGATTTCCCAATAGTTTCACAGATGTCCCAATAGTTTCACAGATGTCCCAATAAGTTCACATATGTCCCAGTAGTTTCACAGATCACCCAGTCGTTTCACAGATGCCCCAATAGTTTCACATATGTCCCATTAGTTTCACAGATGTCCCCATAGTTTCACAGATGTCCCAATAATTTAACAGATGTACCAGTAGTTTCACAGATGTCCCAATACTTTAACAGATGTCCCAAATAGTTTCACAGATGTCCCAATAGTTTCACAGATGTCCCAGAAGTTTAACAGATGTCCCAATAGTTTCACAGATGTCCCAATAGTTTCAAAGATGTCCCAGTAGTTTTACAGATGTCCCAGTAGTTTCGCATATGTCCCAGTAGTTTCACAGATGCCCCAATATTTTCACATATGTCCCATTAGTTTCACAGATGTCTCCATAGTTTCACAGATGTCCCAATAATTTCACAGATGTACCAGTAGTTTCACAGATGTCCCAATAGTTTCACAGATGTCCCAATAATTTCACAGATGTCCCAGAAGTTTTACAGATATTCCAGTAGGTTAACAGATGTCCCCATAGTTTCACAGATGTCCCAATAGTTTCAAAGATGTCCCAGTAGTTTTACAGATGTCCCAGTAGTTTCACAGATGATCCCAGTAGTTTCACAGATGCCCCAATAGTTTCACATATGTCCCATTAGTTGCACAGATGTCCCCATAGTTTCACAGATGTCCCAATAGTTTCACAGATGTCCCAATAGTTTCACAGATGTCCCAATAAGTTCACATATGTCCCACTAGTGTCACAGATCACCCAGTCGTTTCACAGATGCCCCAATAGTTTCACATATGTCCCATTAGTTTCACAGATGTCCCCATAGTTTTACAGATGTCCCAATAATTTAACAGATGTACCAGTAGTTTCACAGATGTCCCAATAGTTTCACATATGTCCCATTAGTTTCACAGATGTCCCCATAGCTTCACAGATGTCCCAATAGTTTCACAGATGTCACAATAGTTTCACAGATGTCCCAATAAGGTCACATATGTCCCACTAGTGTCACAGATCACCCAGTCGTTTCACAGATGCCCCAATAGTTTCACATATGTCCCATTAGTTTCACAGATGTCCCCATAGTTTTACAGATGTCCCAATAATTTAACAGATGTACCAGTAGTTTAACAGATGTCCCAATAGTTTAACAGATGTCCCAGTTGTTTCACAGATGTCTCAATAGTTTCACAGATGTCCCAATAGATTCACATATGTCCCAGTAGTTTTACAGATGTCCCAGTAGATTCACAGATGTCCCAATAGGTTCACATATGTCCCAGTAGTTTCACAGATGCCCCAATAGTTTCACATATGTCCCATTAGTTTCACAGATGTCCCCATAGTTTCACAGATGTCCCAATAATTTCACAGATGTACCAGTAGTTTCACAGATGTCCCAATAGTTTCACAGATGTCCCAATAGTTTCACAGATGTCCCAGAAGTTTTACAGATATTCCAGTAGGTTAACAGATGTCCCCATAGTTTCACAGATGTCCCAATACTTTCAAAGATGTCCCAGTAGTTTTACAGATGTCCCAGTAGTTTCACAGATGATCCCAGTAGTTTCACAGATGCCCCAATAGTTTCACATATGTCCCATTAGTTGCACAGATGTCCCCATAGTTTCACAGATGTCCCAATAGTTTCACAGATGTCCCAATAGTTTCACAGATGTCCCAATAAGTTCACATATGTCCCACTAGTGTCACAGATCACCCAGTCGTTTCACAGATGCCCCAATAGTTTCACATATGTCCCATTAGTTTCACAGATGTCCCCATATTTTTACAGATGTCCCAATAGTTTCACAGATGTCCCAATAAGTTCACATATGTCCCACTAGTGTCACAGATCACCCAGTCGTTTCACAGATGCCCCAATAGTTTCACATATGTCCCATTAGTTTCACAGATGTCCCCATAGTTTTACAGATGTCCCAATAATTTAACAGATGTACCAGTAGTTTCACAGATGTCCCAATAGTTTCACATATGTCCCATTAGTTTCACAGATGTCCCCATAGCTTCACAGATGTCCCAATAGTTTCACAGATGTCACAATAGTTTCACAGATGTCCCAATAAGGTCACATATGTCCCACTAGTGTCACAGATCACCCAGTCGTTTCACAGATGCCCCAATAGTTTCACATATGTCCCATTAGTTTCACAGATGTCCCCATAGTTTTACAGATGTCCCAATAATTTAACAGATGTACCAGTAGTTTAACAGATGTCCCAATAGTTTAACAGATGTCCCAGTTGTTTCACAGATGTCTCAATAGTTTCACAGATGTCCCAATAGATTCACATATGTCCCAGTAGTTTTACAGATGTCCCAGTAGATTCACAGATGTCCCAATAGGTTCACATATGTCCCAGTAGTTTCACAGATGCCCCAATAGTTTCACATATGTCCCATTAGTTTCACAGATGTCCCCATAGTTTCACAGATGTCCCAATAATTTCACAGATGTACCAGTAGTTTCACAGATGTCCCAATAGTTTCACAGATGTCCCAATAGTTTCACAGATGTCCCAGAAGTTTTACAGATATTCCAGTAGGTTAACAGATGTCCCCATAGTTTCACAGATGTCCCAATACTTTCAAAGATGTCCCAGTAGTTTTACAGATGTCCCAGTAGTTTCACAGATGATCCCAGTAGTTTCACAGATGCCCCAATAGTTTCACATATGTCCCATTAGTTGCACAGATGTCCCCATAGTTTCACAGATGTCCCAATAGTTTCACAGATGTCCCAATAGTTTCACAGATGTCCCAATAAGTTCACATATGTCCCACTAGTGTCACAGATCACCCAGTCGTTTCACAGATGCCCCAATAGTTTCACAGATGCCCCAATAGTTTCACATATGTCCCATTAGTTGCACAGATGTCCCCATAGTTTCACAGATGTCCCAATAGTTTCACAGATGTCCCAATAGTTTCACAGATGTCCCAATAAGTTCACATATGTCCCACTAGTGTCACAGATCACCCAGTCGTTTCACAGATGCCCCAATAGTTTCACATATGTCCCATTAGTTTCACAGATGTCCCCATAGTTTTACAGATGTCCCAATAATTTAACAGATGTACCAGTAGTTTAACAGATGTCCCAATAGTTTAACAGATGTCCCAGTTGTTTCACAGATGTCTCAATAGTTTCACAGATGTCCCAATAGATTCACATATGTCCCAGTAGTTTTACAGATGTCCCAGTAGATTCACAGATGCCCCAATAGTTTCACATATGTCCCATTAGTTTCACAGATGTCCCCATAGTTTCACAGATGTCCCAATATTTTCACAGATGTACCAGTAGTTTCACAGATGTCCCAATAGTTTCACAGATGTCCCAATAGTTTCACAGATGTCCCAGAAGTTTTACAGATATTCCAGTAGGTTAACAGATGTCCCCATAGTTTCACAGATGTCCCAATAGTTTCAAAGATGTCCCAGTAGTTTTACAGATGTCCCAGTAGTTTCACAGATGATCCCAGTAGTTTCACAGATGCCCCAATAGTTTCACATATGTCCCATTAGTTGCACAGATGACCCCATAGTTTCACAGATGTCCCAATAGTTTCACAGATGTCCCAATAGTTTCACAGATGTCCCAATAAGTTCACATATGTCCCACTAGTGTCACAGATCACCCAGTCGTTTCACAGATGCCCCAATAGTTTAACATATGTCCCATTAGTTTCACAGATGTCCCCATAGTTTTACAGATGTCCCAATAATTTAACATGTACCAGTAGTTTCACAGATGTCCTAATAGTTTCACATATGTCCCATTAGTTTCACAGATGTCCCCATAGCTTCACATATGTCCCAGTAGTTTCACAGATCACCCAGTCGTTTCACAGATGCCCCAATAGTTTCACATATGTCCCATTAGTTTCACAGATGTCCCCATAGTTTCACAGATGTCCCAATAATTTAACAGATGTACCAGTAGTTTCACAGATGTCCCAATACTTTAACAGATGTCCCAAATAGTTTCACAGATGTCCCAATAGTTTCACAGATGTCCCAGAAGTTTAACAGATGTCCCAATAGTTTCACAGATGTCCCAATAGTTTCAAAGATGTCCCAGTAGTTTTACAGATGTCCCAGTAGTTTCACATATGTCCCAGTAGTTTCACAGATGCCCCAATATTTTTACATATGTCCCATTAGTTTCACAGATGTCCCCATAGTTTCACAGATGTCCCAATAATTTCACAGATGTACCAGTAGTTTCACAGATGTCCCAATAGTTTCACAGATGTCCCAATAATTTCACAGATGTCCCAGAAGTTGTACAGATATTCCAGTAGGTTAACAGATGTCCCCATAGTTTCACAGATGTCCCAATAGTTTCAAAGATGTCCCAGTAGTTTTACAGATGTCCCAGTAGTTTCACAGATGATCCCAGTAGTTTCACAGATGCCCCAATAGTTTCACATATGTCCCATTAGTTGCACAGATGACCCCATAGTTTCACAGATGTCCCAATAGTTTCACAGATGTCCCAATAGTTTCACAGATGTCCCAATAAGTTCACATATGTCCCACTAGTGTCACAGATCACCCAGTCGTTTCACAGATGCCCCAATAGTTTAACATATGTCCCATTAGTTTCACAGATGTCCCCATAGTTTTACAGATGTCCCAATAATTTAACATGTACCAGTAGTTTCACAGATGTCCTAATAGTTTCACATATGTCCCATTAGTTTCACAGATGTCCCCATAGCTTCACATATGTCCCAGTAGTTTCACAGATCACCCAGTCGTTTCACAGATGCCCCAATAGTTTCACATATGTCCCATTAGTTTCACAGATGTCCCCATAGTTTCACAGATGTCCCAATAATTTAACAGATGTACCAGTAGTTTCACAGATGTCCCAATACTTTAACAGATGTCCCAAATAGTTTCACAGATGTCCCAATAGTTTCACAGATGTCCCAGAAGTTTAACAGATGTCCCAATAGTTTCACAGATGTCCCAATAGTTTCAAAGATGTCCCAGTAGTTTTACAGATGTCCCAGTAGTTTCACATATGTCCCAGTAGTTTCACAGATGCCCCAATATTTTTACATATGTCCCATTAGTTTCACAGATGTCCCCATAGTTTCACAGATGTCCCAATAATTTCACAGATGTACCAGTAGTTTCACAGATGTCCCAATAGTTTCACAGATGTCCCAATAATTTCACAGATGTCCCAGAAGTTGTACAGATATTCCAGTAGGTTAACAGATGTCCCCATAGTTTCACAGATGTCCCAATAGTTTCAAAGATGTCCCAGTAGTTTTACAGATGTCCCAGTAGTTTCACAGATGATCCCAGTAGTTTCACAGATGCCCCAATAGTTTCACCTATGTCCCATTAGTTTCACAGATGTCCCCATAGCTTCACAGATGTCCCAATAGTTTCACAGATGTCACAATAGTTTCACAGATGTCCCAATAAGTTCACATATGTCCCAGTAGTTTCACAGATCACCCAGTCGTTTCACAGATGCCCCAATAGTTTCACATATGTCCCATTAGTTTCACAGATGTCCCCATAGTTTCACAGATGTACCAGTAGTTTCACAGATGTCCCAATACTTTAACAGATGTCCCAAATAGTTTCACAGATGTCCCAATAGTTTCACAGATGTCCCAGAAGTATAACAGATGTCCCAATAGTTTGACAGATGTCCCAATAGTTTCAAAGATGTCCCAGTAGTTTTACAGATGTTCCAGTAGTTTCGCATATGTCCCAGTAGTTTCACAGATGCCCCAATATTTTCACATATGTCCCATTAGTTTCACAGATGTCTCCATAGTTTCACAGATGTCCCAATAATTTCACAGATGTACCAGTAGTTTCACAGATGTCCCAATAGTTTCACAGATGTCCCAATAATTTCACAGATGTCCCAGAAGTTTTACAGATATTCCAGTAGGTTAACAGATGTCCCCATAGTTTCACAGATGTCCCAATAGTTTCAAAGATGTCCCAGTAGTTTTACAGATGTCCCAGTAGTTTCACAGATGATCCCAGTAGTTTCACAGATGCCCCAATAGTTTCACATATGTCCCATTAGTTGCACAGATGTCCCCATAGTTTCACAGATGTCCCAATAGTTTCACAGATGTCCCAATAGTTTCACAGATGTCCCAATAAGTTCACATATGTCCCACTAGTGTCACAGATCACCCAGTCGTTTCACAGATGCCCCAATAGTTTCACATATGTCCCATTAGTTTCACAGATGTCCCCATAGTTTTACAGATGTCCCAATAATTTAACAGATGTACCAGTAGTTTCACAGATGTCCCAATAGTTTCACATATGTCCCATTAGTTTCACAGATGTCCCCATAGCTTCACAGATGTCCCAATAGTTTCACAGATGTCACAATAGTTTCACAGATGTCCCAATAAGGTCACATATGTCCCACTAGTGTCACAGATCACCCAGTCGTTTCACAGATGCCCCAATAGTTTCACATATGTCCCATTAGTTTCACAGATGTCCCCATAGTTTAACAGATGTCCCAGTTGTTTCACAGATGTCTCAATAGTTTCACAGATGTCCCAATAGATTCACATATGTCCCAGTAGTTTTACAGATGTCCCAGTAGATTCACAGATGTCCCAATAGGTTCACATATGTCCCAGTAGTTTCACAGATGCCCCAATAGTTTCACATATGTCCCATTAGTTTCACAGATGTCCCCATAGTTTCACAGATGTCCCAATAATTTCACAGATGTACCAGTAGTTTCACAGATGTCCCAATAGTTTCACAGATGTCCCAATAGTTTCACAGATGTCCCAGAAGTTTTACAGATATTCCAGTAGGTTAACAGATGTCCCCATAGTTTCACAGATGTCCCAATACTTTCAAAGATGTCCCAGTAGTTTTACAGATGTCCCAGTAGTTTCACAGATGATCCCAGTAGTTTCACAGATGCCCCAATAGTTTCACATATGTCCCATTAGTTGCACAGATGTCCCCATAGTTTCACAGATGTCCCAATAGTTTCACAGATGTCCCAATAGTTTCACAGATGTCCCAATAAGTTCACATATGTCCCACTAGTGTCACAGATCACCCAGTCGTTTCACAGATGCCCCAATAGTTTCACATATGTCCCATTAGTTTCACAGATGTCCCCATAGTTTTACAGATGTCCCAATAATTTAACAGATGTACCAGTAGTTTAACAGATGTCCCAATAGTTTAACAGATGTCCCAGTTGTTTCACAGATGTCTCAATAGTTTCACAGATGTCCCAATAGATTCACATATGTCCCAGTAGTTTTACAGATGTCCCAGTAGATTCACAGATGTCCCAATAGGTTCACATATGTCCCAGTAGTTTCACAGATGCCCCAATAGTTTCACATATGTCCCATTAGTTTCACAGATGTCCCCATAGTTTCACAGATGTCCCAATATTTTCACAGATGTACCAGTAGTTTCACAGATGTCCCAATAGTTTCACAGATGTCCCAATAGTTTCACAGATGTCCCAGAAGTTTTACAGATATTCCAGTAGGTTAACAGATGTCCCCATAGTTTCACAGATGTCCCAATAGTTTCAAAGATGTCCCAGTAGTTTTACAGATGTCCCAGTAGTTTCACAGATGATCCCAGTAGTTTCACAGATGCCCCAATAGTTTCACATATGTCCCATTAGTTGCACAGATGACCCCATAGTTTCACAGATGTCCCAATAGTTTCACAGATGTCCCAATAGTTTCACAGATGTCCCAATAAGTTCACATATGTCCCACTAGTGTCACAGATCACCCAGTCGTTTCACAGATGCCCCAATAGTTTAACATATGTCCCATTAGTTTCACAGATGTCCCCATAGTTTTACAGATGTCCCAATAATTTAACATGTACCAGTAGTTTCACAGATGTCCTAATAGTTTCACATATGTCCCATTAGTTTCACAGATGTCCCCATAGCTTCACATATGTCCCAGTAGTTTCACAGATCACCCAGTCGTTTCACAGATGCCCCAATAGTTTCACATATGTCCCATTAGTTTCACAGATGTCCCCATAGTTTCACAGATGTCCCAATAATTTAACAGATGTACCAGTAGTTTCACAGATGTCCCAATACTTTAACAGATGTCCCAAATAGTTTCACAGATGTCCCAATAGTTTCACAGATGTCCCAGAAGTTTAACAGATGTCCCAATAGTTTCACAGATGTCCCAATAGTTTCAAAGATGTCCCAGTAGTTTTACAGATGTCCCAGTAGTTTCACATATGTCCCAGTAGTTTCACAGATGCCCCAATATTTTTACATATGTCCCATTAGTTTCACAGATGTCCCCATAGTTTCACAGATGTCCCAATAATTTCACAGATGTACCAGTAGTTTCACAGATGTCCCAATAGTTTCACAGATGTCCCAATAATTTCACAGATGTCCCAGAAGTTTTACAGATATTCCAGTAGGTTAACAGATGTCCCCATAGTTTCACAGATGTCCCAATAGTTTCAAAGATGTCCCAGTAGTTTTACAGATGTCCCAGTAGTTTCACAGATGATCCCAGTAGTTTCACAGATGCCCCAATAGTTTCACCTATGTCCCATTAGTTTCACAGATGTCCCCATAGCTTCACAGATGTCCCAATAGTTTCACAGATGTCACAATAGTTTCACAGATGTCCCAATAAGTTCACATATGTCCCAGTAGTTTCACAGATCACCCAGTCGTTTCACAGATGCCCCAATAGTTTCACATATGTCCCATTAGTTTCACAGATGTCCCCATAGTTTCACAGATGTCCCAATAATTTCACAGATGTACCAGTAGTTTCACAGATGTCCCAATAGTTTCACAGATGTCCCAATAGTTTCACAGATGTCCCAGGAGTTTTACTGATATTCCAGTAGGTTAACAGATGTCCCAATAGTTTCACAAATGTCCCAATAGTTTCAAAGATGTCCCAGTAGTTTTACAGATGTCCCAGTAGTTTCACAGATGATCCCAGTAGTTTCACAGATGCCCCAATAGTTTCACATATGTCCCATTAGTTGCACAGATGTCCCCATAGTTTCACAGATGTCCCAATAGTTTCACAGATGTCCCAATAGTTTCACAGATGTCCCAATAAGGTCACATATGTCCCACTAGTGTCACAGATCACCCAGTCGTTTCACAGATGCCCCAATAGTTTCCCATATGTCCCATTAGTTTCACAGATGTCCCCATAGTTTTACAGATGTCCCAATAATTTAACAGATGTACCAGTAGTTTAACAGATGTCCCAATAGTTTAACAGATGTCCCAGTTGTTTCACAGATGTCTCAATAGTTTCACAGATGTCCCAATAGATTCACATATGTCCCAGTAGTTTTACAGATGTCCCAGTAGATTCACAGATGTCCCAATAGGTTCACATATGTCCCAGTAGTTTCACAGATGCCCCAATAGTTTCACATATGTCCCATTAGTTTCACAGATGTCCCCATAGTTTCACAGATGTCCCAATAATTTCACAGATGTACCAGTAGTTTCACAGATGTCCCAATAGTTTCACAGATGTCCCAATAGTTTCACAGATGTCCCAGAAGTTTTACAGATATTCCAGTAGGTTAACAGATGTCCCCATAGTTTCACAGATGTCCCAATACTTTCAAAGATGTCCCAGTAGTTTTACAGATGTCCCAGTAGTTTCACAGATGATCCCAGTAGTTTCACAGATGCCCCAATAGTTTCACATATGTCCCATTAGTTGCACAGATGTCCCCATAGTTTCACAGATGTCCCAATAGTTTCACAGATGTCCCAATAGTTTCACAGATGTCCCAATAAGTTCACATATGTCCCACTAGTGTCACAGATCACCCAGTCGTTTCACAGATGCCCCAATAGTTTCACATATGTCCCATTAGTTTCACAGATGTCCCCATAGTTTTACAGATGTCCCAATAATTTAACAGATGTACCAGTAGTTTAACAGATGTCCCAATAGTTTAACAGATGTCCCAGTTGTTTCACAGATGTCTCAATAGTTTCACAGATGTCCCAATAGATTCACATATGTCCCAGTAGTTTTACAGATGTCCCAGTAGATTCACAGATGTCCCAATAGGTTCACATATGTCCCAGTAGTTTCACAGATGCCCCAATAGTTTCACATATGTCCCATTAGTTTCAGAGATGTCCCCATAGTTTCACAGATGTCCCAATAATTTCACAGATGTACCAGTAGTTTCACAGATGTCCCAATAGTTTCACAGATGTCCCAATAGTTTCACAGATGTCCCAGAAGTTTTACAGATATTCCAGTAGGTTAACAGATGTCCCCATAGTTTCACAGATGTCCCAATAGTTTCAAAGATGTCCCAGTAGTTTTACAGATGTCCCAGTAGTTTCACAGATGATCCCAGTAGTTTCACAGATGCCCCAATAGTTTCACATATGTCCCATTAGTTGCACAGATGACCCCATAGTTTCACAGATGTCCCAATAGTTTCACAGATGTCCCAATAGTTTCACAGATGTCCCAATAAGTTCACATATGTCCCACTAGTGTCACAGATCACCCAGTCGTTTCACAGATGCCCCAATAGTTTAACATATGTCCCATTAGTTTCACAGATGTCCCCATAGTTTTACAGATGTCCCAATAATTTAACATGTACCAGTAGTTTCACAGATGTCCTAATAGTTTCACATATGTCCCATTAGTTTCACAGATGTCCCCATAGCTTCACAGATGTCCCAATAGTTTCACAGATGTCCCAATAGTTTCACAGATGTCCCAATAAGTTCACATATGTCCCAGTAGTTTCACAGATCACCCAGTCGTTTCACAGATGCCCCAATAGTTTCACATATGTCCCATTAGTTTCACAGATGTCCCCATAGTTTCACAGATGTCCCAATAATTTAACAGATGTACCAGTAGTTTCACAGATGTCCCAATACTTTAACAGATGTCCCAATAGTTTCACAGATGTCCCAATAGTTTCAAAGATGTCCCAGTAGTTTTACAGATGTCCCAGTAGTTTCACATATGTCCCAGTAGTTTCACAGATGCCCCAATATTTTCACATATGTCCCATTAATTTCACAGATGTCCCCATAGTTTCACAGATGTCCCAATAATTTCACAGATGTACCAGTAGTTTCACAGATGTCCCAATAGTTTCACAGATGTCCCAATAATTTCACAGATGTCCCAGACGTTTTACAGATATTCCAGTAGGTTAACAGATGTCCCCATAGTTTCACAGATGTCCCAATAGTTTCAAAGATGTCCCAGTAGTTTTACAGATGTCCCAGTAGTTTCACAGATGATCCCAGTAGTTTCACAGATGCCCCAATAGTTTCACCTATGTCCCATTAGTTGCACAGATGTCCCCATAGTTTCACAGATGTCCCAATAGTTTCACAGATGTCCCAATAGTTTCACAGATGTCCCAATAAGTTCACATATGTCCCACTAGTGTCACAGATCACCCAGTCGTTTCACAGATGCCCCAATAGTTTAACATATGTCCCATTAGTTTCACAGATGTCCCCATAGTTTTACAGATGTCCCAATAATTTAACAGATGTACCAGTAGTTTCACAGATGTCCCAATAGTTTCACATATGTCCCATTAGTTTCACAGATGTCCCCATAGCTTCACAGATGTCCCAATAGTTTCACAGATGTCCCAATAGTTTCACAGATGTCCCAATAAGTTCACATATGTCCCAGTAGTTTCACAGATCACCCAGTCGTTTCACAGATGCCCCAATAGTTTCACATGTGTCCCATTAGTTTCACAGATGTCCCCATAGTTGCACAGATGTCCCAATAATTTCACAGATGTACCAGTAGTTTCACAGATGTCCCAATAGTTTCACAGATGTCCCAATAGTTTCACAGATGTCCCAGAAGTTTTACAGATATTCCAGTAGGTTAACAGATGTCCCCATAGTTTCACAGATGTCCCAATAGTTTCACAGATGTCCCAATAAGTTCACATATGTCCCAGTAGTTTCACAGATCACCCAGTCGTTTCACAGATGCCCCAATAGTTTCACATATGTCCCATTAGTTTCACAGATCTCCCCATAGTTTCACAGATGTCCCAATAGTTTCACAGATGTCCCAATAAGTTCACATATGTCCCACTAGTGTCACAGATCACCCAGTCGTTTCACAGATGCCCCAATAGTTTCACATATGTCCCATTAGTTTCACAGATGTCCCCATAGTTTTACAGATGTCCCAATAATTTAACAGATGTACCAGTAGTTTAACAGATGTCCCAATAGTTTAACAGATGTCCCAGTTGTTTCACAGATGTCTCAATAGTTTCACAGATGTCCCAATAGATTCACATATGTCCCAGTAGTTTTACAGATGTCCCAGTAGATTCACAGATGTCCCAATAGTTCAACAGATGTCCCAGTAGTTTAACAGATGTCCCAGTAGTTTCACAGATGTCCCAGTAGGTTAACAGATGTCCCAGTAGGTTAACAGATATCCCCATAGTTTCACAGATGTCCCAATAGTTTCACAGATGTCCCAATAGGTTCACATATGTCCCACTAGTGTCACAGATCACCCAGTCGTTTCACAGATGCCCCAATAGTTTCACATATGTCCCATTAGTTTCACAGATGTCCCCATAGTTTTACAGATTTCCCAATAATTTAACAGATGTACCAGTAGTTTAACAGATGTCCCAATAGTTTAACAGATGTCCCAGATGTTTCACAGATGTCTCAATAGTTTCACAGATGTCCCAATAGATTCCCATATGTCCCAGTAGTTTTACAGATGTCTCAGTAGATTCACAGATGTCCCAATAGTTCAACAGATGTCCCAGTAGTTTAACAGATGTCCCAGTAGTTGCACAGATGTCCCAGTAGGTTAACAGATGTCCCAGTAGGTTAACAGATATCCCCATAGTTTCACAGACGTCCCAATAGTTTCACAGATGTCCCAATAGGTTCACATATGTCCCAGTAGTTTCACAGATGCCCCAATAGTTTCACATATGTCCCATTAGTTTCACAGATGTCCCCATAGTTTCACAGATGTCCCAATAATTTCACAGATGTACCAGTAGTTTCACAGATGTCCCAATAGTTTCACAGATGTCCCAATAGTTTCACAGATGTCCCAGAAGTTTTACAGATATTCCAGTAGGTTAACAGATGTCCCCATAGTTTCACAGATGTCCCAATAGTTTCACAGATGTCCCAATAGTTTCACAGATGTCCCAATAAGTTCACATATGTCCCAATAAGTTCACATATGTCCCACTAGTGTCACAGATCACCCAGTCGTTTCACAGATGCCCCAATAGTTTCACATATGTCCCATTAGTTTCACAGATGTCCCCATAGTTTTACAGATGTCCTAATAGTTTCACATATGTCCCATTAGTTTCACAGATGTCCCCATAGCTTCACAGATGTCCCAATAGTTTCACAGATGTCCCAATAGTTTCACAGATGTCCCAATAAGTTCACATATGTCCCAGTAGTTTCACAGATCACCCAGTCGTTTCACAGATGCCCCAATAGTTTCACATATGTCCCATTAGTTTCACAGATGTCCCCATAGTTTCACAGATGTCCCAATAATTTCACAGATGTAACAGTAGTTTCACAGATGTCCCAATAGTTTCACAGATGTCCCAATAGTTTCACAGATGTCCCAGGAGTTTTACAGATATTCCAGTAAGTTAACAGATGTCCCCATAGTTTCACAGATGTCCCAATAGTTTCAAAGATGTCCCAGTAGTTTTACAGATGTCCCAGTAGTTTCACAGATGATCCCAGTAGTTTCACAGATGCCCCAATAGTTTCACATATGTCCCATTAGTTGCACAATGTCCCCATAGTTTCACAGATGTCCCAATAGTTTCACAGATGTCCCAATAGTTTCACAGATGTCCCAATAAGTTCACATATGTCCCACTAGTGTCACAGATCACCCAGTCGTTTCACAGATGCCCCAATAGTTTCACATATGTCCCATTAGTTTCACAGATGTCCCCATAGTTTTACAGATGTCCCAATAATTTAACAGATGTACCAGTAGTTTCACAGATGTCCCAATAGTTTCACATATGTCCCATTAGTTTCACAGATGTCCCCATAGTTTCACAGATGTCCCAATAGTTTCACAGATGTCCCAATAGTTTCACAGATGTCCCAATAAGTTCACATATGTCCCAGTAGTTTCACAGATCACCCAGTCGTTTCACAGATGCCCCAATAGTTTCACATATGTCCCATTAGTTTCACAGATGTCCCCATAGTTTCACAGATGTCCCAATAATTTAACAGATGTATCAGTAGTTTCACAGATGTCCCAATAGTTTAACAGATGTCCCAAATAGGTTCACAGATGTCCCAATAGTTTCACAGATGTCCCAGTTGTTTCACAGATGTCTCAATAGTTTCACAGATGTCCCAATAGTTTCACAGATGTCCCAATAGATTCACATATGTCCCAGTAGTTTTACAGATGTCCCAGTAGATTCACAGATGTCCCAATAGTTCAACAGATGTCCCAGTAGTTTAACAGATGTCCCAGTAGTTTCACAGATGTCCCAGTAGGTTAACAGATGTCCCCATAGTTTCACAGATGTCCCAAAAGTTTCACAGATGTCCCAATAGGTTCACATATGTCCCAGTAGTTTCACAGATGCCCCAATAGTTTCACATATGTCCCATTAGTTTCACAGATGTCCCCATAGTTTCACAGATGTCCCAATAATTTCACAGATGTACCAGTAGTTTCACAGATGTCCCAATAGTTTAACAGATGTCCCAAATACTTTCACAGATGTCCCAATAGATTCACAGATGTCCCAATAGTTTCACAGATTTCCCAATAGTTTCACAGATGTCCCAATAGTTTCACAGATGTCCCAGAAGTTTTACAGATATTCCAGTAGGTTAACAGATGTCCCCATAGTTTCACAGATGTCCCAATAGTTTCAAAGATGTCCCAGTAGTTTTACAGATGTCCCACTAGTTTCACAGATGATCCCAGTAGTTTCACAGATGCCCCAATAGTTTCACATATGTCCCATTAGTTTCACAGATGTCCCCATAGTTTCACAGATGTCCCAATAGTTTCACAGATGTCCCAATAGTTTCACAGATGTCCCAATAAGTTCACATATGTCCCAGTAGTTTCACAGATCACCCAGTCGTTTCACAGATGCCCCAATAGTTTCACATATGTCCCATTAGTTTCACAGATGTCCCCATAGTTTCACAGATGTCCCAATAATTTAACAGATGTACCAGTAGTTTCACAGATGTCCCAATACTTTAACAGATGTCCCAAATAGTTTCACAGATGTCCCAATAGTTTCACAGATGTCCCAGAAGTTTAACAGATGTCCCAATAGTTTAACAGATGTCCCAGTTGTTTCACAGATGTCTCAATAGTTTCACAGATGTCCCAATAGTTTCACAGATGTCCCAATAGGTTCACATATGTCCCAGTAGTTTTACAGATGTCCCAGTAGATTCACAGATGTCCCAATAGTTCAACAGATGTCCCAGCAGATTAACAGATGTCCCAATAGTTTCACAGATGTCCCAGTAGGTTAACAGATGTCCCCATAGTTTCACAGATGTCCCAATAGTTTCACAGATGTCCCAGTAGTTTTACAGATATCCCAGTAGGTTAACAGATGTCCCCATAGTTTCACAGATGTACCAGTAGTTTCACAGATGTCCCAATAGTTTCACAGATGTCCCAATAGTTTCACACATTTCCCAATAGTTTCACATATGTCCCAGTAGTTTTACAGATGTCCCAATAGTTTCACAGATGTCCCAATAGTTTCACAGATGTCCCAATAGTTTCACAGATGTCCCAATAAGTTCACATATGTCCCACTAGTGTCACAGATCACCCAGTCGTTTCACAGATGCCCCAATAGTTTCACATATGTCCCATTAGTTTCACAGATGTCCCCATAGTTTTACAGATGTCCCAATAATTTAACAGATGTACCAGTAGTTTCACAGATGTCCCAATAATTTCACAGATGTCCCAATAAGTTCACATATGTCCCACTAGTGTCACAGATCACCCAGTCGTTTCACAGATGCCCCAATAGTTTCACATATGTCCCATTAGTTTCACAGATGCCCCCATAGTTTTACAGATGTCCCAATAATTTAACATGTACCAGTAGTTTGACAGATGTCCTAATAGTTTCACATATGTCCCCATAGTTTCACAGATGTCCCAATAGTTTCACATATGTCCCATTAGTTTCACAGATGTCCCCATAGATTCACAGATGTCCCAATAAGTTCACATATGTCCCAGTAGTGTCACAGATCACCCAGTCGTTTCCCAGATGCCCCAATAGTTTCACATATGTCCCATTAGTTTCACAGATGTCCCAATAATTTCACAGATGTACCAGTAGTTTCACAGATGTCCCAATAGTTTCACAGATGTCCCAATAGTTTCACAGATGTCCCAGGAGTTTTACAGATATTCCAGTAGGTTAACAGATGTCCCCATAGTTTCACAGATGTCCCAATAGTTTCACAGATGTCCCAATAGTTTCACAGATGTCCCAATAAGTTCACATATGTCCCACTAGTGTCACAGATCACCCAGTCGTTTCACAGATGCCCCAATAGTTTCACATATGTCCCATTAGTTTCACAGATGTCCCCATAGTTTTACAGATGTCCCAATAATTTAACAGATGTACCAGTAGTTTAACAGATGTCCCAATAGTTTAACAGATGTCCCAGTTGTTTCACAGATGTCTCAATAGTTTCACAGATGTCCCAATAGATTCACATATGTCCCAGTAGTTTTACAGATGTCCCAGTAGATTCACAGATGTCCCAATAGTTCAACAGATGTCCCAGTAGTTTAACAGATGTCCCAGTAGTTTCACAGATGTCCCAGTAGGTTAACAGATGTCCCAGTAGGTTAACAGATATCCCCATAGTTTCACAGATGTCCCAATAGGTTCACAGATGTCCCAATAATTTCACAGATGTCCCAGAAGTTTTACAGATATTCCAGTAGGTTAACAGATGTCCCCATAGTTTTACAGATGTCCCAATAATTTAACAGATGTACCAGTAGTTTCACAGATGTCCCGGTAGTTTCACAGATGTCCCAATAGTTTCACAGATGTCCCAATAATTTCACATATGTCCCACTAGTGTCACAGATCACCCAGTCGTTTCACAGATGCCCCAATAGTTTCACATATGTCCCATTAGTTTCACAGATGTCCCCATAGTTTTACAGATGTCCCAATAATTTAACATGTACCAGTAGTTTGACAGATGTCCTAATAGTTTCACATATGTCCCCATAGTTTCACAGATGTCCCAATAGTTTCACATATGTCCCATTAGTTTCACAGATGTCCCCATAGATTCACAGATGTCCCAATAAGTTCACATATGTCCCAGTAGTGTCACAGATCACCCAGTCGTTTCACAGATGCCCCAATAGTTTCACATATGTCCCATTAGTTTCACAGATGTCCCAATAATTTCACAGATGTACCAGTAGTTTCACAGATGTCCCAATAGTTTCACAGATGTCCCAATAAGTTCACATATGTCGCACTAGTGTCACAGATCACCCAGTCGTTTCACAGATGCCCCAATAGTTTCACATATGTCCCATTTGTTTCACAGATGTCCCCATAGTTTCACAGATGTCCCAATAATTTAACAGATGTACCAGTAGTTTCACAGATGTCCCAATAGTTTCACATATGTCCCATTAGTTTCACAGATGTCCCCATAGTTTCACAGATGTCCCAATAGTTTCACAGATGTCCCAATAGTTTCACAGATGTCCCAATAAGTTCACATATGTCCCAGTAGTTTCACAGATCACCCAGTCGTTTCACAGATGCCCCAATAGTTTCACATATGTCCCATTAGTTTCACAGATGTCCCCATAGTTTCACAGATGTCCCAATAATTTAACAGATGTATCAGTAGTTTCACAGATGTCCCAATAGTTTAACAGATGTCCCAAATAGGTTCACAGATGTCCCAATAGTTTCACAGATGTCCCAGTTGTTTCACAGATGTCTCAATAGTTTCACAGATGTCCCAATAGTTTCACAGATGTCCCAATAGATTCACATATGTCCCAGTAGTTTTACAGATGTCCCAGTAGATTCACAGATGTCCCAATAGTTCAACAGATGTCCCAGTAGTTTAACAGATGTCCCAGTAGTTTCACAGATGTCCCAGTAGGTTAACAGATGTCCCCATAGTTTCACAGATGTCCCAAAAGTTTCACAGATGTCCCAATAGGTTCACATATGTCCCAGTAGTTTCACAGATGCCCCAATAGTTTCACATATGTCCCATTAGTTTCACAGATGTCCCCATAGTTTCACAGATGTCCCAATAATTTCACAGATGTACCAGTAGTTTCACAGATGTCCCAATAGTTTAACAGATGTCCCAAATACTTTCACAGATGTCCCAATAGATTCACAGATGTCCCAATAGTTTCACAGATTTCCCAATAGTTTCACAGATGTCCCAATAGTTTCACAGATGTCCCAGAAGTTTTACAGATATTCCAGTAGGTTAACAGATGTCCCCATAGTTTCACAGATGTCCCAATAGTTTCAAAGATGTCCCAGTAGTTTTACAGATGTCCCACTAGTTTCACAGATGATCCCAGTAGTTTCACAGATGCCCCAATAGTTTCACATATGTCCCATTAGTTTCACAGATGTCCCCATAGTTTCACAGATGTCCCAATAGTTTCACAGATGTCCCAATAGTTTCACAGATGTCCCAATAAGTTCACATATGTCCCAGTAGTTTCACAGATCACCCAGTCGTTTCACAGATGCCCCAATAGTTTCACATATGTCCCATTAGTTTCACAGATGTCCCCATAGTTTCACAGATGTCCCAATAATTTAACAGATGTACCAGTAGTTTCACAGATGTCCCAATACTTTAACAGATGTCCCAAATAGTTTCACAGATGTCCCAATAGTTTCACAGATGTCCCAGAAGTTTAACAGATGTCCCAATAGTTTAACAGATGTCCCAGTTGTTTCACAGATGTCTCAATAGTTTCACAGATGTCCCAATAGTTTCACAGATGTCCCAATAGGTTCACATATGTCCCAGTAGTTTTACAGATGTCCCAGTAGATTCACAGATGTCCCAATAGTTCAACAGATGTCCCAGCAGATTAACAGATGTCCCAATAGTTTCACAGATGTCCCAGTAGGTTAACAGATGTCCCCATAGTTTCACAGATGTCCCAATAGTTTCACAGATGTCCCAGTAGTTTTACAGATATCCCAGTAGGTTAACAGATGTCCCCATAGTTTCACAGATGTACCAGTAGTTTCACAGATGTCCCAATAGTTTCACAGATGTCCCAATAGTTTCACACATTTCCCAATAGTTTCACATATGTCCCAGTAGTTTTACAGATGTCCCAATAGTTTCACAGATGTCCCAATAGTTTCACAGATGTCCCAATAGTTTCACAGATGTCCCAATAAGTTCACATATGTCCCACTAGTGTCACAGATCACCCAGTCGTTTCACAGATGCCCCAATAGTTTCACATATGTCCCATTAGTTTCACAGATGTCCCCATAGTTTTACAGATGTCCCAATAATTTAACAGATGTACCAGTAGTTTCACAGATGTCCCAATAATTTCACAGATGTCCCAATAAGTTCACATATGTCCCACTAGTGTCACAGATCACCCAGTCGTTTCACAGATGCCCCAATAGTTTCACATATGTCCCATTAGTTTCACAGATGCCCCCATAGTTTTACAGATGTCCCAATAATTTAACATGTACCAGTAGTTTGACAGATGTCCTAATAGTTTCACATATGTCCCCATAGTTTCACAGATGTCCCAATAGTTTCACATATGTCCCATTAGTTTCACAGATGTCCCCATAGATTCACAGATGTCCCAATAAGTTCACATATGTCCCAGTAGTGTCACAGATCACCCAGTCGTTTCCCAGATGCCCCAATAGTTTCACATATGTCCCATTAGTTTCACAGATGTCCCAATAATTTCACAGATGTACCAGTAGTTTCACAGATGTCCCAATAGTTTCACAGATGTCCCAATAGTTTCACAGATGTCCCAGGAGTTTTACAGATATTCCAGTAGGTTAACAGATGTCCCCATAGTTTCACAGATGTCCCAATAGTTTCACAGATGTCCCAATAGTTTCACAGATGTCCCAATAAGTTCACATATGTCCCACTAGTGTCACAGATCACCCAGTCGTTTCACAGATGCCCCAATAGTTTCACATATGTCCCATTAGTTTCACAGATGTCCCCATAGTTTTACAGATGTCCCAATAATTTAACAGATGTACCAGTAGTTTAACAGATGTCCCAATAGTTTAACAGATGTCCCAGTTGTTTCACAGATGTCTCAATAGTTTCACAGATGTCCCAATAGATTCACATATGTCCCAGTAGTTTTACAGATGTCCCAGTAGATTCACAGATGTCCCAATAGTTCAACAGATGTCCCAGTAGTTTAACAGATGTCCCAGTAGTTTCACAGATGTCCCAGTAGGTTAACAGATGTCCCAGTAGGTTAACAGATATCCCCATAGTTTCACAGATGTCCCAATAGGTTCACAGATGTCCCAATAATTTCACAGATGTCCCAGAAGTTTTACAGATATTCCAGTAGGTTAACAGATGTCCCCATAGTTTTACAGATGTCCCAATAATTTAACAGATGTACCAGTAGTTTCACAGATGTCCCGGTAGTTTCACAGATGTCCCAATAGTTTCACAGATGTCCCAATAATTTCACATATGTCCCACTAGTGTCACAGATCACCCAGTCGTTTCACAGATGCCCCAATAGTTTCACATATGTCCCATTAGTTTCACAGATGTCCCCATAGTTTTACAGATGTCCCAATAATTTAACATGTACCAGTAGTTTGACAGATGTCCTAATAGTTTCACATATGTCCCCATAGTTTCACAGATGTCCCAATAGTTTCACATATGTCCCATTAGTTTCACAGATGTCCCCATAGATTCACAGATGTCCCAATAAGTTCACATATGTCCCAGTAGTGTCACAGATCACCCAGTCGTTTCACAGATGCCCCAATAGTTTCACATATGTCCCATTAGTTTCACAGATGTCCCAATAATTTCACAGATGTACCAGTAGTTTCACAGATGTCCCAATAGTTTCACAGATGTCCCAATAAGTTCACATATGTCGCACTAGTGTCACAGATCACCCAGTCGTTTCACAGATGCCCCAATAGTTTCACATATGTCCCATTTGTTTCACAGATGTCCCCATAGTTTTACAGATGTCCCAATAATTTAACATGTACCAGTAGTTTGACAGATGTCCTAATAGTTTCACATATGTCCCCATAGTTTCACAGATGTCCCAATAGTTTCACATATGTCCCATTAGTTTCACAGATGTCCCCATAGATTCACAGATGTCCCAATAAGTTCACATATGTCCCAGTAGTGTCACAGATCACCCAGTCGTTTCACAGATGCCCCAATAGTTTCACATATGTCCCATTAGTTTCACAGATGTCCCAATAATTTCACAGATGTACCAGTAGTTTCACAGTTGTTCCAATAGTTTCACAGATGTCCCAATAGTTTCACAGATGTCCCAGGAGTTTTACAGATATTCCAGTAGGTTAACAGATGTCCCCATAGTTTCACAGATGTCCCAATAGTTTCACAGATGTCCCAATAGTTTCACAGATGTCCCAATAAGTTCACATATGTCCCACTAGTGTCACAGATCACCCAGTCGTTTCACAGATGCCCCAATAGTTTCACATATGTCCCATTAGTTTCACAGATGTCCCCATAGTTTTACAGATGTCCCAATAATTTAACAGATGTACCAGTAGTTTAACAGATGTCGCAATAGTTTAACAGATGTCCCAGTTGTTTCACAGATGTCTCAATAGTTTCACAGATGTCCCAATAGATTCACATATGTCCCAGTAGTTTTACAGATGTCCCAGTAGATTCACAGATGTCCCAATAATTCAACAGATGTCCCAGTAGTTTAACAGATGTCCCAGTAGTTTCCCAGATGTCCCAGTAGGTTAACAGATGTCCCAGTAGGTTAACAGATATCCCCATAGTTTCACAGATGTCCCAATAGGTTCACAGATGTCCCAATAATTTCACAGATGTCCCAGAAGTTTTACAGATATTCCAGTAGGTTAACAGATGTCCCCATAGTTTTACAGATGTCCCAATAATTTAACAGATGTACCAGTAGTTTCACAGATGTCCCAGTAGTTTCACAGATGTCCCAATAGTTTCACAGATGTCCCAATAAGTTCACATATGTCCCACTAGTGTCACAGATCACCCAGTCGTTTCACAGATGCCCCAATAGTTTCACATATGTCCCATTAGTTTCACAGATGTCCCCATAGTTTTACAGATGTCCCAATAATTTAACATGTACCAGTAGTTTGACAGATGTCCTAATAGTTTCACATATGTCCCCATAGTTTCACAGATGTCCCAATAGTTTCACATATGTCCCATTAGTTTCACAGATGTCCCCATAGATTCACAGATGTCCCAATAAGTTCACATATGTCCCAGTAGTGTCACAGATCACCCAGTCGTTTCACAGATGCCCCAATAGTTTCACATATGTCCCATTAGTTTCACAGATGTCCCAATAATTTCACAGATGTACCAGTAGTTTCACAGATGTCCCAATAGTTTCACAGATGTCCCAATAAGTTCACATATGTCCCACTAGTGTCACAGATCACCCAGTCGTTTCACAGATGCCCCAATAGTTTCACATATGTCCCATTTGTTTCACAGATGTCCCCATAGTTTTACAGATGTCCCAATAATTTAACATGTACCAGTAGTTTGACAGATGTCCTAATAGTTTCACATATGTCCCCATAGTTTCACAGATGTCCCAATAGTTTCACATATGTCCCATTAGTTTCACAGATCTCCCCATAGATTCACAGATGTCCCAATAAGTTCACATATGTCCCAGTAGTGTCACAGATCACCCAGTCGTTTCACAGATGCCCCAATAGTTTCACATATGTCCCATTAGTTTCACAGATGTTCCAATAATTTCACAGATGTACCAGTAGTTTCATAGATGTCCCAATAGTTTCACAGATGTCCCAATAGTTTCACAGATGTCCCAGGAGATTTACAGATATTCCAGTAGGTTAACAGATGTCCCCATAGTTTCACAGATGTCCCAATAGTTTCACAGATGTCCCAATAGTTTCACAGATGTCCCAATAAGTTCACATATGTCCCACTAGTGTCACAGATCACCCAGTCGTTTCACAGATGCCCCAATAGTTTCACATATGTCCCATTAGTTTCACAGATGTCCCCATAGTTTTACAGATGTCCCAATAATTTAACAGATGTACCAGTAGTTTAACAGATGTCGCAATAGTTTAACAGATGTCCCAGTTGTTTCACAGATGTCTCAATAGTTTCACAGATGTCCCAATAGATTCACATATGTCCCAGTAGTTTTACAGATGTCCCAGTAGATTCACAGATGTCCCAATAATTCAACAGATGTCCCAGTAGTTTAACAGATGTCCCAGTAGTTTCCCAGATGTCCCAGTAGGTTAACAGATGTCCCAGTAGGTTAACAGATATCCCCATAGTTTCACAGATGTCCCAATAGGTTCACAGATGTCCCAATAATTTCACAGATGTCCCAGAAGTTTTACAGATATTCCAGTAGGTTAACAGATGTCCCCATAGTTTTACAGATGTCCCAATAATTTAACAGATGTACCAGTAGTTTCACAGATGTCCCAGTAGTTTCACAGATGTCCCAATAGTTTCACAGATGTCCCAATAAGTTCACATATGTCCCACTAGTGTCACAGATCACCCAGTCGTTTCACAGATGCCCCAATAGTTTCACATATGTCCCATTAGTTTCACAGATGTCCCCATAGTTTTACAGATGTCCCAATAATTTAACATGTACCAGTAGTTTGACAGATGTCCTAATAGTTTCACATATGTCCCCATAGTTTCACAGATGTCCCAATAGTTTCACATATGTCCCATTAGTTTCACAGATGTCCCCATAGATTCACAGATGTCCCAATAAGTTCACATATGTCCCAGTAGTGTCACAGATCACCCAGTCGTTTCACAGATGCCCCAATAGTTTCACATATGTCCCATTAGTTTCACAGATGTCCCAATAATTTCACAGATGTACCAGTAGTTTCACAGATGTCCCAATAGTTTCACAGATGTCCCAATAAGTTCACATATGTCCCACTAGTGTCACAGATCACCCAGTCGTTTCACAGATGCCCCAATAGTTTCACATATGTCCCATTTGTTTCACAGATGTCCCCATAGTTTTACAGATGTCCCAATAATTTAACATGTACCAGTAGTTTGACAGATGTCCTAATAGTTTCACATATGTCCCCATAGTTTCACAGATGTCCCAATAGTTTCACATATGTCCCATTAGTTTCACAGATCTCCCCATAGATTCACAGATGTCCCAATAAGTTCACATATGTCCCAGTAGTGTCACAGATCACCCAGTCGTTTCACAGATGCCCCAATAGTTTCACATATGTCCCATTAGTTTCACAGATGTTCCAATAATTTCACAGATGTACCAGTAGTTTCATAGATGTCCCAATAGTTTCACAGATGTCCCAATAGTTTCACAGATGTCCCAGGAGATTTACAGATATTCCAGTAGGTTAACAGATGTCCCCATAGTTTCACAGATGTCCCAATAGTTTCACAGATGTCCCAATAGTTTCACAGATGTCCCAATAAGTTCACATATGTCCCACTAGTGTCACAGATCACCCAGTCGTTTCACAGATGCCCCAATAGTTTCACATATGTCCCATTAGTTTCACAGATGTCCCCATAGTTTTACAGATGTCCCAATAATTTAACAGATGTACCAGTAGTTTAACAGATGTCCCAATAGTTTAACAGATGTCCCAGTTGTTTCACAGATGTCTCAATAGTTTCACAGATGTCCCAATAGATTCACATATGTCCCAGTAGTTTTACAGATGTCCCAGTAGATTCACAGATGTCCCAATAGTTCAACAGATGTCCCAGTAGTTTAACAGATGTCCCAATAGTTTCACAGATGTCCCAATAGGTTCACAGATGTCCCAATAATTTCACAGATGTCCCAGAAGTTTTACAGATATTCCAGTAGGTTAACAGATGTCCCCATAGTTTTACAGATGTCCCAATAATTTAACAGATATACCAGTAGTTTCACAGATGTCCCAGTAGTTTCACAGATGTCCCAATAGTTTCACAGATGTCCCAATAAGTTCACATATGTCCCACTAGTGTCACAGATCACCCAGTCGTTTCACAGATGCCCCAATAGTTTCACATATGTCCCATTAGTTTCACAGATGTCCCCATAGTTTTACAGATGTCCCAATAATTTAACAGATGTACCAGTAGTTTAACAGATGTCCCAATAGTTTAACAGATGTCCCAGTTGTTTCACAGATGTCTCAATAGTTTCACAGATGTCCCAATAGATTCCCATATGTCCCAGTAGTTTTACAGATGTCTCAGCAGATTCACAGATGTCCCAATAGTTCAACAGATGTCCCAGTAGTTTAACAAATGTCCCAGTAGTTTCACAGATGTCCCAGTAGGTTAACAGATGTCCCAGTAGGTTAACAGATATCCCCATAGTTTCACAGATGTCCCAATAGTTTCACAGATGTCCCAATAGGTTCACATATGTCCCAGTAGTTTCACAGATGCCCCAATAGTTTCACATATGTCCCATTAGTTTCACAGATGTCCCCATAGTTTCACAGATGTCCCAATAATTTCACAGATGTACCAGTAGTTTCACAGATGTCCCAATAGGTTCACAGATGTCCCAATAATTTCACAGATGTCCCAGAAGTTTTACAGATATTCCAGTAGGTTAACAGATGTCCCCATAGTTTTACAGATGTCCCAATAATTTAACAGATGTACCAGTAGTTTCACAGATGTCCCAGTAGTTTCACAGATGTCCCAATAGTTTCACAGATGTCCCAATAAGTTCACATATGTCCCACTAGTGTCACAGATCACCCAGTCGTTTCACAGATGCCCCAATAGTTTCACATATGTCCCATTAGTTTCACAGATGTCCCCATAGTTTTACAGATGTCCCAATAATTTAACAGATGTACCAGTAGTTTAACAGATGTCCCAATAGTTTAACAGATGTCCCAGTTGTTTCACAGATGTCTCAATAGTTTCACAGATGTCCCAATAGATTCCCATATGTCCCAGTAGTTTTACAGATGTCTCAGTAGATTCACAGATGTCCCAATAGTTCAACAGATGTCCCAGTAGTTTAACAAATGTCCCAGTAGTTTCACAGATGTCCCAGTAGGTTAACAGATGTCCCAGTAGGTTAACAGATATCCCCATAGTTTCACAGATGTCCCAATAGTTTCACAGATGTCCCAATAGGTTCACATATGTCCCAGTAGTTTCACAGATGCCCCAATAGTTTCACATATGTCCCATTAGTTTCACAGATGTCCCCATAGTTTCACAGATGTCCCAATAATTTCACAGATGTACCAGTAGTTTCACAGATGTCCCAATAGTTTCACAGATGTCCCAATAGTTTCACAGATGTCCCAGAAGTTTTACAGATATTCCAGTAGGTTAACAGATGTCCCCATAGTTTCACAGATGTCCCAATAGTTTCAAAGATGTCCCAGTAGTTTTACAGATGTCCCAGTAGTTTCACAGATGATCCCAGTAGTTTCACAGATGCCCCAATAGTTTCACATATGTCCCATTAGTTGCACAGATGTCCCCATAGTTTCACAGATGTCCCAATAGTTTCACAGATGTCCCAATAAGTTCACATATGTCCCACTAGTGTCACAGATCACCCAGTCGTTTCACAGATGCCCCAATAGTTTCACATATGTTCCATTAGTTTCACAGATGTCCCCATAGTTTTACAGATGTCCCAATAATTTAACATGTACCAGTAGTTTCACAGATGTCCTAATAGTTTCACATATGTCCCATTAGTTTCACAGATGTCCCCATAGCTTCACAGATGTCCCAATAGTTTCACAGATGTCCCAATAGTTTCACAGATGTCCCAATAAGTTCACATATGTCCCAGTAGTTTCACAGATCACCCAGTCGTTTCACAGATGCCCCAATAGTTTCAAATATGTACCAGTAGTTTCACAGATGTCCCAATAGTTTCACAGATGTCCCAATAGTTTCACAGATGTCCCAGGAGTTTTACAGATATTCCAGTAAGTTAACAGATGTCCCCATAGTTTCACAGATGTCCCAATAGTTTCAAAGATGTCCCAGTAGTTTTACAGATGTCCCAGTAGTTTCACAGATGATCCCAGTAGTTTCACAGATGCCCCAATAGTTTCACATATGTCCCATTAGTTGCACAATGTCCCCATAGTTTCACAGATGTCCCAATAGTTTCACAGATGTCCCAATAGTTTCACAGATGTCCCAATAAGTTCACATATGTCCCACTAGTGTCACAGATCACCCAGTCGTTTCACAGATGCCCCAATAGTTTCACATATGTCCCATTAGTTTCACAGATGTCCCCATAGTTTTACAGATGTCCCAATAATTTAACAGATGTACCAGTAGTTTCACAGATGTCCCAATAGTTTCACATATGTCCCATTAGTTTCACAGATGTCCCCATAGTTTCACAGATGTCCCAATAGTTTCACAGATGTCCCAATAGTTTCACAGATGTCCCAATAAGTTCACATATGTCCCAGTAGTTTCACAGATCACCCAGTCGTTTCACAGATGCCCCAATAGTTTCACATATGTCTCATTAGTTTCCCAGATGTCCCCATAGTTTCACAGATGTCCCAGTAGTTTAAAAGATGTCCCAGTAGTTTCACAGATGTCCCAGTAGGTTAACAGATGTCCCCATAGTTTCACAGATGTCCCAAAAGTTTCACAGATGTCCCAATAGGTTCACATATGTCCCAGTAGTTTCACAGATGCCACAATAGTTTCACATATGTCCCATTAGTTTCACAGATGTCCCCATAGTTTCACAGATGTCCCAATAATTTCACAGATGTACCAGTAGTTTCACAGATGTCCCAATAGTTTAACAGATGTCCCAAATAGTTTCACAGATGTCCCAATAGATTCACAGATGTCCCAATAGATTCACAGATTTCCCAATAGTTTCACAGATGTCCCAATAGTTTCACAGATGTCCCAGAAGTTTTACAGATATTCCAGTAGGTTAACAGATGTCCCCATAGTTTCACAGATGTCCCAATAGTTTCAAAGATGTCCCAGTAGTTTTACAGATGTCCCGCTAGTTTCACAGATGATCCCAGTAGTTTCACAGATGCCCCAATAGTTTCACATATGTCCCATTAGTTTCACAGATGTCCCCATAGTTTCACAGATGTCCCAATAGTTTCAAAGATGTCCCAATAGTTTCACAGATGTCCCAATAAGTTCACATATGTCCCAGTAGTTTCACAGATCACCCAGTCGTTTCACAGATGCCCCAATAGTTTCACATATGTGCCATTAGTTTCACAGATGTCCCCATAGTTTCACAGATGTCCCAATAATTTAACAGATGTACCAGTAGTTTCACAGATGTCCCAATACTTTAACAGATGTCCCAAATAGTTTCACAGATGTCCCAATAGTTTCACAGATGTCCCAGAAGTTTAACAGATGTCCCAATAGTTTAACAGATGTCCCAGTTGTTTCACAGATGTCTCAATAGTTTCACAGATGTCCCAATAGTTTCACAGATGTCCCAATAGGTTCACATATGTCCCAGTAGTTTTACAGATGTCCCAGTAGTTTCACAGATGATCCCAGTAGTTTCACAGATGCCCCAATAGTTTCACATATGTCCCATTAGTTGCACAGATGTCCCCATAGTTTCACAGATGTCCCAATAGTTTCACAGATGTCCCAATAAGTTCACATATGTCCCACTAGTGTCACAGATCACCCAGTCGTTTCACAGATGCCCCAATAGTTTCACATATGTCCCATTAGTTTCACAGATGTCCCCATAGTTTCACAGATGTCCCAATAATTTAACAGATGTACCAGTAGTTTCACAGATGTCCCAATACTTTAACAGATGTCCCAAATAGTTTCACAGATGTCCCAGAAGTTTTACAGATATTCCAGTAGGTTAACAGATGTCCCCATAGTTTCACAGATGTCCCAATAGTTTCAAAGATGTCCCAGTAGTTTTACAGATGTCCCGCTAGTTTCACAGATGATCCCAGTAGTTTCACAGATGCCCCAATAGTTTCACATATGTCCCATTAGTTTCACAGATGTCCCCATAGTTTCACAGATGTCCCAATAGTTTCAAAGATGTCCCAATAGTTTCACAGATGTCCCAATAAGTTCACATATGTCCCAGTAGTTTCACAGATCACCCAGTCGTTTCACAGATGCCCCAATAGTTTCACATATGTCCCATTAGTTTCACAGATGTCCCCATAGTTTCACAGATGTCCCAATAATTTAACAGATGTACCAGTAGTTTCACAGATGTCCCAATACTTTAACAGATGTCCCAAATAGTTTCACAGATGTCCCAATAGTTTCATAGATGTCCCAGAAGTTTAACAGATGTCCCAATAGTTTAACAGATGTCCCAGTTGTTTCACAGATGTCTCAATAGTTTCACAGATGTCCCAATAGTTTCACAGATGTCCCAATAGGTTCACATATGTCCCAGTAGTTTTACAGATGTCCCAGTAGTTTCACAGATGATCCCAGTAGTTTCACAGATGCCCCAATAGTTTCACATATGTCCCATTAGTTGCACAGATGTCCCCATAGTTTCACAGATGTCCCAATAGTTTCACAGATGTCCCAATAAGTTCACATATGTCCCACTAGTGTCACAGATCACCCAGTCGTTTCACAGATGCCCCAATAGTTTCACATATGTCCCATTAGTTTCACAGATGTCCCCATAGTTTTACAGATGTCCCAATAATTTAACATGTACCAGTAGTTTCACAGATGTCCTAATAGTTTCACATATGTCCCATTAGTTTCACAGATGTCCCCATAGCTTCACAGATGTCCCAATAGTTTCACAGATGTCCCAATAGTTTCACAGATGTCCCAATAAGTTCACATATGTCCCAGTAGTTTCACAGATCACCCAGTCGTTTCACAGATGCCCCAATAGTTTCAAATATGTCCCATTAGTTTCACAGATGTCCCCATAGTTTCACAGATGTCCCAATAATTTCACAGATGTACCAGTAGTTTCACAGATGTCCCAATAGTTTCACAGATGTCCCAATAGTTTCACAGATGTCCCAGGAGTTTTACAGATATTCCAGTAAATTAACAGATGTCCCCATAGTTTCACAGATGTCCCAATAGTTTCAAAGATGTCCCAGTAGTTTTACAGATGTCCCAGTAGTTTCACAGATGATCCCAGTAGTTTCACAGATGCCCCAATAGTTTCACATATGTCCCATTAGTTGCACAATGTCCCCATAGTTTCACAGATGTCCCAATAGTTTCACAGATGTCCCAATAGTTTCACAGATGTCCCAATAAGTTCACATATGTCCCACTAGTGTCACAGATCACCCAGTCGTTTCACAGATGCCCCAATAGTTTCACATATGTCCCATTAGTTTCACAGATGTCCCCATAGTTTTACAGATGTCCCAATAATTTAACAGATGTACCAGTAGTTTCACAGATGTCCCAATAGTTTCACATATGTCCCATTAGTTTCACAGATGTCCCCATAGTTTCACAGATGTCCCAATAGTTTTACAGATGTCCCAATAGTTTCACAGATGTCCCAATAAGTTCACATATGTCCCAGTAGTTTCACAGATCACCCAGTCGTTTCACAGATGCCCCAATAGTTTCACATATGTCCTATTAGTTTCACAGATGTCCCCATAGTTTCACAGATGTCCCAGTAGTTTAACAGATGTCCCAGTAGTTTCACAGATGTCCCAGTAGGTTAACAGATGTCCCCATAGTTTCACAGATGTCCCAAAAGTTTCACAGATGTCCCAATAGGTTCCAATATGTCCCAGTAGTTTCACAGATGCCCCAATAGTTTCACATATGTCCCATTAGTTTCACAGATGTCCCCATAGTTTCACCGATGTCCCAATAATTTCACAGATGTACCAGTAGTTTCACAGATGTCCCAATAGTTTAACAGATGTCCCAAATAGTTTCACAGATGTCCCAATAGATTCACAGATGTCCCAATAGTTTCACAGATTTCCCAATAGTTTCACAGATGTCCCAATAGTTTCACAGATGTCCCAGAAGTTTTACAGATATTCCAGTAGGTTAACAGATGTCCCCATAGTTTCACAGATGTCCCAATAGTTTCAAAGATGTCCCAGTAGTTTTACAGATGTCCCGCTAGTTTCACAGATGATCCCAGTAGTTTCACAGATGCCCCAATAGTTTCACATATGTCCCATTAGTTTCACAGATGTCCCCATAGTTTCACAGGTGTCCCAATAGTTTCAAAAGTGTCCCAATAGTTTCACAGATGTCCCAATAAGGTCACATATGTCCCAGTAGTTTCACAGATCACCCAGTCGTTTCACAGATGCCCCAATAGTTTCACATATGTCCCATTAGTTTCACAGATGTCCCCATAGTTTCACAGATGTCCCAATAATTTAACAGATGTACCAGTAGTTTCACAGATGTCCCAATACTTTAACAGATGTCCCAAATAGTTTCACAGATGTCCCAATAGTTTCACAGATGTCCCAGAAGTTTAACAGATGTCCCAATAGTTTAACAGATGTCCCAGTTGTTTCACAGATGTCTCAATAGTTTCACAAATGTCCCAATAGTTTCACAGATGTCCCAATAGGTTCACATATGTCCCAGTAGTTTTACAGATGTCCCAGTAGATTCACAGATGTCCCAATAGTTCAACAGATGTCCCAGTAGATTAACAGATGTCCCAATAGTTTCACAGATGTCCCAGTAGGTTAACAGATGTCCCCATAGTTTCACAGATGTCCCAATAGTTTCACAGATGTCCCAGTAGTTTTACAGATATCCCAGTAGGTTAACAGATGTCCCCATAGTTTCACAGATGTACCAGTAGTTTCACAGATGTCCCAATAGTTTCACAGATGTCCCAATAGTTTCACACATTTCCCAATAGTTTCACATATGTCCCAGTAGTTTTACAGATGTCCCAATAGTTTCACAGATGTCCCAATAGTTTCACAGATGTCCCAATAGTTTCACAGATGTCCCAATAAGTTCACATATGTCCCACTAGTGTCACAGATCACCCAGTCGTTTCACAGATGCCCCAATAGTTTCACATATGTCCCATTAGTTTCACAGATGTCCCCATAGTTTTACAGATGTCCCAATAATTTAACAGATGTACCAGTAGTTTAACAGATGTCCCAATAGTTTAACAGATGTCCCAGTTGTTTCACAGATGTCTCAATAGTTTCACAGATGTCCCAATAGATTCCCATATGTCCCAGTAGTTTTACAGATGTCTCAGTAGATTCACAGATGTCCCAATAGTTCAACAGATGTCCCAGTAGTTTAACAAATGTCCCAGTAGTTTCACAGATGTCCCAGTAGGTTAACAGATGTCCCAGTAGGTTAACAGATATCCCCATAGTTTCACAGATGTCCCAATAGTTTCACAGATGTCCCAATAGGTTCACATATGTCCCATTAGTTTCACAGATGTCCCCATAGTTTCACAGATGTCCCAATAGTTTCAAAGATGTCCCAATAGTTTCACAGATGTCCCAATAAGTTCACATATGTCCCAGTAGTTTCACAGATCACCCAGTCGTTTCACAGATGCCCCAATAGTTTCACATATGTCCCATTAGTTTCACAGATGTCCCCATAGTTTCACAGATGTCCCAATAATTTAACAGATGTACCAGTAGTTTCACAGATGTCCCAATACTTTAACAGATGTCCCAAATAGTTTCACAGATGTCCCAATAGTTTCACAGATGTCCCAGAAGTTTAACAGATGTCCCAATAGTTTAACAGATGTCCCAGTTGTTTCACAGATGTCTCAATAGTTTCACAGATGTCCCAATAGTTTCACAGATGTCCCAATAGGTTCACATATGTCCCAGTAGTTTTACAGATGTCCCAGTAGTTTCACAGATGATCCCAGTAGTTTCACAGATGCCCCAATAGTTTCACATATGTCCCATTAGTTGCACAGATGTCCCCATAGTTTCACAGATGTCCCAATAGTTTCACAGATGTCCCAATAAGTTCACATATGTCCCACTAGTGTCACAGATCACCCAGTCGTTTCACAGATGCCCCAATAGTTTCACATATGTCCCATTAGTTTCACAGATGTCCCCATAGTTTTACAGATGTCCCAATAATTTAACATGTACCAGTAGTTTCACAGATGTCCTAATAGTTTCACATATGTCCCATTAGTTTCACAGATGTCCCCATAGCTTCACAGATGTCCCAATAGTTTCACAGATGTCCCAATAGTTTCACAGATGTCCCAATAAGTTCACATATGTCCCAGTAGTTTCACAGATCACCCAGTCGTTTCACAGATGCCCCAATAGTTTCAAATATGTCCCATTAGTTTCACAGATGTCCCCATAGTTTCACAGATGTCCCAATAATTTCACAGATGTACCAGTAGTTTCACAGATGTCCCAATAGTTTCACAGATGTCCCAATAGTTTCACAGATGTCCCAGGAGTTTTACAGATATTCCAGTAAATTAACAGATGTCCCCATAGTTTCACAGATGTCCCAATAGTTTCAAAGATGTCCCAGTAGTTTTACAGATGTCCCAGTAGTTTCACAGATGATCCCAGTAGTTTCACAGATGCCCCAATAGTTTCACATATGTCCCATTAGTTGCACAATGTCCCCATAGTTTCACAGATGTCCCAATAGTTTCACAGATGTCCCAATAGTTTCACAGATGTCCCAATAAGTTCACATATGTCCCACTAGTGTCACAGATCACCCAGTCGTTTCACAGATGCCCCAATAGTTTCACATATGTCCCATTAGTTTCACAGATGTCCCCATAGTTTTACAGATGTCCCAATAATTTAACAGATGTACCAGTAGTTTCACAGATGTCCCAATAGTTTCACATATGTCCCATTAGTTTCACAGATGTCCCCATAGTTTCACAGATGTCCCAATAGTTTTACAGATGTCCCAATAGTTTCACAGATGTCCCAATAAGTTCACATATGTCCCAGTAGTTTCACAGATCACCCAGTCGTTTCACAGATGCCCCAATAGTTTCACATATGTCCTATTAGTTTCACAGATGTCCCCATAGTTTCACAGATGTCCCAGTAGTTTAACAGATGTCCCAGTAGTTTCACAGATGTCCCAGTAGGTTAACAGATGTCCCCATAGTTTCACAGATGTCCCAAAAGTTTCACAGATGTCCCAATAGGTTCACATATGTCCCAGTAGTTTCACAGATGCCCCAATAGTTTCACATATGTCCCATTAGTTTCACAGATGTCCCCATAGTTTCACCGATGTCCCAATAATTTCACAGATGTACCAGTAGTTTCACAGATGTCCCAATAGTTTAACAGATGTCCCAAATAGTTTCACAGATGTCCCAATAGATTCACAGATGTCCCAATAGTTTCACAGATTTCCCAATAGTTTCACAGATGTCCCAATAGTTTCACAGATGTCCCAGAAGTTTTACAGATATTCCAGTAGGTTAACAGATGTCCCCATAGTTTCACAGATGTCCCAATAGTTTCAAAGATGTCCCAGTAGTTTTACAGATGTCCCGCTAGTTTCACAGATGATCCCAGTAGTTTCACAGATGCCCCAATAGTTTCACATATGTCCCATTAGTTTCACAGATGTCCCCATAGTTTCACAGGTGTCCCAATAGTTTCAAAGATGTCCCAATAGTTTCACAGATGTCCCAATAAGGTCACATATGTCCCAGTAGTTTCACAGATCACCCAGTCGTTTCACAGATGCCCCAATAGTTTCACATATGTCCCATTAGTTTCACAGATGTCCCCATAGTTTCACAGATGTCCCAATAATTTAACAGATGTACCAGTAGTTTCACAGATGTCCCAATACTTTAACAGATGTCCCAAATAGTTTCACAGATGTCCCAATAGTTTCACAGATGTCCCAGAAGTTTAACAGATGTCCCAATAGTTTAACAGATGTCCCAGTTGTTTCACAGATGTCTCAATAGCTTCACAAATGTCCCAATAGTTTCACAGATGTCCCAATAGGTTCACATATGTCCCGGTAGTTTTACAGATGTCCCAGTAGATTCACAGATGTCCCAAAAGTTCAACAGATGTCCCAGTAGATTAACAGATGTCCCGAAAGTTTCACAGATGTCCCAGTAGGTTAACAGATGTCCCCATAGTTTCACAGATGTCCCAATAGTTTCACAGATGTCCCAGTAGTTTTACAGATATCCCAGTAGGTTAACAGATGTCCCCATAGTTTCACAGATGTACCAGTAGTTTCACAGATGTCCCAATAGTTTCACAGATGTCCCAATAGTTTCACACATTTCCCAATAGTTTCACATATGTCCCAGTAGTTTTACAGATGTCCCAATAGTTTCACAGATGTCCCAATAGTTTCACAGATGTCCCAATAGTTTCACAGATGTCCCAATAAGTTCACATATGTCCCACTAGTGTCACAGATCACCCAGTCGTTTCACAGATGCCCCAATAGTTTCACATATGTCCCATTAGTTTCACAGATGTCCCCATAGTTTTACAGATGTCCCAATAATTTAACAGATGTACCAGTAGTTTAACAGATGTCCCAATAGTTTAACAGATGTCCCAGTTGTTTCACAGATGTCTCAATAGTTTCACAGATGTCCCAATAGATTCCCATATGTCCCAGTAGTTTTACAGATGTCTCAGTAGATTCACAGATGTCCCAATAGTTCAACAGATGTCCCAGTAGTTTAACAAATGTCCCAGTAGTTTCACAGATGTCCCAGTAGGTTAACAGATGTCCCAGTAGGTTAACAGATATCCCCATAGTTTCACAGATGTCCCAATAGTTTCACAGATGTCCCAATAGGTTCACATATGTCCCAGTAGTTTCACAGATGCCCCAATAGTTTCACATATGTCCCATTAGTTTCACAGATGTCCCCATAGTTTCACAGATGTCCCAATAATTTCACAGATGTACCAGTAGTTTCACAGATGTCCCAATAGTTTCACAGATGTCCCAATAGTTTCACAGATGTCCCAGAAGTTTTACAGATATTCCAGTAGGTTAACAGATGTCCCCATAGTTTCACAGATGTCCCAATAGTTTCAAAGATGTCCCAGTAGTTTTACAGATGTCCCAGTAGTTTCACAGATGATCCCAGTAGTTTCACAGATGCCCCAATAGTTTCACATATGTCCCATTAGTTGCACAGATGTCCCCATAGTTTCACAGATGTCCCAATAGTGTCACAGATGTCCCAATAAGTTCACATATGTCCCACTAGTGTCACAGATCACCCAGTCGTTTCACAGATGCCCCAATAGTTTCACATATGTTCCATTAGTTTCACAGATGTCCCCATAGTTTTACAGATGTCCCAATAATTTAACATGTACCAGTAGTTTCACAGATGTCCTAATAGTTTCACATATGTCCCATTAGTTTCACAGATGTCCCCATAGCTTCACAGATGTCCCAATAGTTTCACAGATGTCCCAATAGTTTCACAGATGTCCCAATAAGTTCACATATGTCCCAGTAGTTTCACAGATCACCCAGTCGTTTCACAGATGCCCCAATAGTTTCAAATATGTCCCATTAGTTTCACAGATGTCCCCATAGTTTCACAGATGTCCCAATAAGTTCACATATGTCCCAGTAGTTTCACAGATCACCCAGTCGTTTCACAGATGCCCCAATAGTTTCAAATATGTCCCATTAGTTTCACAGATGTCCCCATAGTTTCACAGATGTCCCAATAATTTCACAGATGTACCAGTAGTTTCACAGATGTCCCAATAGTTTCACAGATGTCCCAATAGTTTCACAGATGTCCCAGGAGTTTTACAGATATTCCAGTAAGTTAACAGATGTCCCCATAGCTTCACAGATGTCCCAATAGTTTCAAAGATGTCCCAGTAGTTTTACAGATGTCCCAGTAGTTTCACAGATGATCCCAGTAGTTTCACAGATGCCCCAATAGTTTCACATATGTCCCATTAGTTGCACAATGTCCCCATAGTTTCACAGATGTCCCAATAGTTTCACAGATGTCCCAATAGTTTCACAGATGTCCCAATAAGTTCACATATGTCCCACTAGTGTCACAGATCACCCAGTCGTTTCACAGATGCCCCAATAGTTTCACATATGTCCCATTAGTTTCACAGATGTCCCCATAGTTTTACAGATGTCCCAATAATTTAACAGATGTACCAGTAGTTTCACAGATGTCCCAATAGTTTCACATATGTCCCATTAGTTTCACAGATGTCCCCATAGTTTCACAGATGTCCCAATAGTTTCACAGATGTCCCAATAGTTTCACAGATGTCCCAATAAGTTCACATATGTCCCAGTAGTTTCACAGATCACCCAGTCGTTTCACAGATGCCCCAATAGTTTCACATATGTCCCATTAGTTTCACAGATGTCCCCATATATTCACAGATGTCCCAGTAGTTTAACAGATGTCCCAGTAGTTTCACAGATGTCCCAGTAGGTTAACAGATGTCCCCATAGTTTCACAGATGTCCCAAAAGTTTCACAGATGTCCCAATAGGTTCACATATGTCCCAGTAGTTTCACAGATGCCCCAATAGTTTCCCATATGTCCCATTAGTTTCACAGATGTCCCCATAGTTTCACAGATGTCCCAATAATTTCACAGATGTACCAGTAGTTTCACAGATGTCCCAATAGTTTAACAGATGTCCCAAATAGTTTCACAGATGTCCCAATAGTTTCACAGATGTCCCAATAGTTTCACAGATGTCCCAGAAGTTTTACAGATATTCCAGTAGGTTAACAGATGTCCCCATAGTTTCACAGATGTCCCAATAGTTTCAAAGATGTCCCAGTAGTTTTACAGATGTCCCGCTAGTTTCACAGATGATCCCAGTAGTTTCACAGATGCCCCAATAGTTTCACATATGTCCCATTAGTTTCACAGATGTCCTCATAGTTTCACAGATGTCCCAATAGTTTCAAAGATGTCCCAATAGTTTCACAGATGTCCCAATAAGTTCACATATGTCCCAGTAGTTTCACAGATCACCCAGTCGTTTCACAGATGCCCCAATAGTTTCACATATGTCCCATTAGTTTCACAGATGTCCCCATAGTTTCACAGATGTCCCAATAATTTAACAGATGTACCAGTAGTTTCACAGATGTCCCAATACTTTAACAGATGTCCCAAATAGTTTCACAGATGTCCCAATAGTTTCACAGATGTCCCAGAAGTTTAACAGATGTCCCAATAGTTTAACAGATGTCCCAGTTGTTTCACAGATGTCTCAATAGTTTCACAAATGTCCCAATAGTTTCACAGATGTCCCAATAGGTTCACATATGTCCCAGTAGTTTTACAGATGTCCCAGTAGATTCACAGATGTCCCAATAGTTCAACAGATGTCCCAGCAGATTAACAGATGTCCCAATAGTTTCACAGATGTCCCAGTAGGTTAACAGATGTCCCCATAGTTTCACAGATGTCCCAATAGTTTCACAGATGTCCCAGAAGTTTTACAGATATTCCAGTAGGTTAACAGATGTCCCCATAGTTTCACAGATGTCCCAATAGTTTCAAAGATGTCCCAGTAGTTTTACAGATGTCCCGCAAGTTTCACAGATGATCCCAGTAGTTTCACAGATGCCCCAATAGTTTCACATATGTCCCATTAGTTTCACAGATGTCCTCATAGTTTCACAGATGTCCCAGTAGTTTCAAAGATGTCCCAATAGTTTCACAGATGTCCCAATAAGTTCACATATGTCCCAGTAGTTTCACAGATCACCCAGTCGTTTCACAGATGCCCCAATAGTTTCACATATGTCCCATTAGTTTCACAGATGTCCCCATAGTTTCACAGATGTCCCAATAATTTAACAGATGTACCAGTAGTTTCACAGATGTCCCAATACTTTAACAGATGTCCCAAATAGTTTCACAGATGTCCCAATAGTTTCACAGATGTCCCAGAAGTTTAACAGATGTCCCAATAGTTTAACAGATGTCCCAGTTGTTTCACAGATGTCTCAATAGTTTCACAAATGTCCCAATAGTTTCACAGATGTCCCAATAGGTTCACATATGTCCCAGTAGTTTTACAGATGTCCCAGTAGATTCACAGATGTCCCAATAGTTCAACAGATGTCCCAGCAGATTAACAGATGTCCCAATAGTTTCACAGATGTCCCAGTAGGTTAACAGATGTCCCCATAGTTTCACAGATGTCCCAATAGTTTCACAGATGTCCCAGTAGTTTTACAGATATCCCAGTAGGTTAACAGATGTCCCCATAGTTTCACAGATGTACCAGTAGTTTCACAGATGTCCCAATAGTTTCACAGATGTCCCAATAGTTTCACACATTTCCCAATAGTTTCACATATGTACCAGTAGTTTTACAGATGTCCCAATAGTTTCACAGATGTCCCAATAGTTTCACAGATGTCCCAATAGTTTCACAGATGTCCCAATAAGTTCACATATGTCCCACTAGTGTCACAGATCACCCAGTCGTTTCATAGATGCCCCAATAGTTTCACATATGTCCCATTAGTTTCACAGATGTCCCCATAGTTTTACAGATGTCCCAATAATTTAACAGATGTACCAGTAGTTTAACAGATGTCCCAATAGTTTAACAGATGTCCCAGTTGTTTCACAGATGTCTCAATAGTTTCACAGATGTCCCAATAGATTCACATATGTCCCAGTAGTTTTACAGATGTCCCAGTAGATTCACAGATGTCCCAATAGGTTCACATATGTCCCAGTAGTTTCACAGATGCCCCAATAGTTTCACATATGTCCCATTAGTTTCACAGATGTCCCCATAGTTTCACAGATGTCCCAATAATTTCACAGATGTACCAGTAGTTTCGCAGATGTCCCAATAGTTTCACAGATGTCCCAATAGTTTCACAGATGTCCCAGAAGTTTTACAGATATTCCAGTAGGTTAACAGATGTCCCCATAGTTTCACAGATGTCCCAATAGTTTCAAAGATGTCCCAGTAGTTTTACAGATGTCCCAGTAGTTTCACAGATGATCCCAGTAGTTTCACAGATGCCCCAATAGTTTCACATATGTCCCATTAGTTGCACAATGTCCCCATAGTTTCACAGATGTCCCAATAGTTTCACAGATGTCCCAATAATTTAACAGATGTACCAGTAGTTTCACAGATGTCCCAATACTTTAACAGATGTCCCAAATAGTTTCACAGATGTCCCAATAGTTTCACAGATGTCCCAGAAGTTTAACAGATGTCCCAATAGTTTAACAGATGTCCCAGTTGTTTCACAGATGTCTCAATAGTTTCACAAATGTCCCAATAGTTTCACAGATGTCCCAATAGGTTCACATATGTCCCAGTAGTTTTACAGATGTCCCAGTAGATTCACAGATGTCCCAATAGTTCAACAGATGTCCCAGCAGATTAACAGATGTCCCAATAGTTTCACAGATGTCCCAGTAGGTTAACAGATGTCCCCATAGTTTCACAGATGTCCCAATAGTTTCACAGATGTCCCAGTAGTTTTACAGATATCCCAGTAGGTTAACAGATGTCCCCATAGTTTCACAGATGTACCAGTAGTTTCACAGATGTCCCAATAGTTTCACAGATGTCCCAATAGTTTCACACATTTCCCAATAGTTTCACATATGTACCAGTAGTTTTACAGATGTCCCAATAGTTTCACAGATGTCCCAATAGTTTCACAGATGTCCCAATAGTTTCACAGATGTCCCAATAAGTTCACATATTTCCCACTAGTGTCACAGATCACCCAGTCGTTTCACAGATGCCCCAATAGTTTCACATATGTCCCATTAGTTTCACAGATGTCCCCATAGTTTTACAGATGTCCCAATAATTTAACAGATGTACCAGTAGTTTAACAGATGTCCCAATAGTTTAACAGATGTCCCAGTTGTTTCACAGATGTCTCAATAGTTTCACAGATGTCCCAATAGATTCACATATGTCCCAGTAGTTTTACAGATGTCCCAGTAGATTCACAGATGTCCCAATAGGTTCACATATGTCCCAGTAGTTTCACAGATGCCCCAATAGTTTCACATATGTCCCATTAGTTTCACAGATGTCCCCATAGTTTCACAGATGTCCCAATAATTTCACAGATGTACCAGTAGTTTCACAGATGTCCCAATAGTTTCACAGATGTCCCAATAGTTTCACAGATGTCCCAGAAGTTTTACAGATATTCCAGTAGGTTAACAGATGTCCCCATAGTTTCACAGATGTCCCAATAGTTTCAAAGATGTCCCAGTAGTTTTACAGATGTCCCAGTAGTTTCACAGATGATCCCAGTAGTTTCACAGATGCCCCAATAGTTTCACATATGTCCCATTAGTTGCACAATGTCCCCATAGTTTCACAGATGTCCCAATAGTTTCACAGATGTCCCAATAGTTTCACAGATGTCCCAATAAGTTCACATATGTCCCACTAGTGTCACAGATCACCCAGTCGTTTCACAGATGCCCCAATAGTTTCACATATGTCCCATTAGTTTCACAGATGTCCCCATAGTTTTACAGATGTCCCAATAATTTAACAGATGTACCAGTAGTTTCACAGATGTCCCAATAGTTTCACATACGTCCCATTAGTTTCACAGATGTCCCCATAGTTTCACAGATGTCCCAATAGTTTCACAGATGTCCCAATAGTTTCACAGATGTCCCAATAAGTTCACATATGTCCCAGTAGTTTCACAGATCACCCAGTCGTTTCACAGATGCCCCAATAGTTTTACATATGTCCCATTAGTTTCACAGATGTCCCCATAGTTTCACAGATGTCCCAATAATTTAACAGATGTATCAGTAGTTTCACAGATGTCCCAATAGTTTAACAGATGTCCCAAATAGTTTCACAGATGTCCCAATAGTTTCACAGATGTCCCAGTTGTTTCACAGATGTCTCAATAGTTTCACAGATGTCCCAATAGTTTCACAGATGTCCCAATAGATTCACATATGTCCCAGTAGTTTTACAGATGTCCCAGTAGATTCACAGATGTCCCAATAGTTCAACAGATGTCCCAGTAGTTTAACAGATGTCCCAGTAGTTTCACAGATGTCCCAGTAGGTTAACAGATGTCCCCATAGTTTCACAGATGTCCCAAAAGTTTCACAGATGTCCCAATAGCTTCACATATGTCCCAGTAGTTTCACAGATGCCCCAATAGTTTCACATATGTCCCATTAGTTTCACAGATGTCCCCATAGTTTCACAGATGTCCCAATAATTTCACAGATGTACCAGTAGTTTCACAGATGTCCCAATAGTTTAACAGATGTCCCAAATAGTTTCACAGATGTCCCAATAGATTCACAGATGTCCCAATAGTTTCACAGATTTCCCAATAGTTTCACAGATGTCCCAATAGTTTCACAGATGTCCCAGAAGTTTTACAGATATTCCAGTAGGTTAACAGATGTCCCCATAGTTTCACAGATGTCCCAATAGTTTCAAAGATGTCCCAGTAGTTTTACAGATGTCCCGCTAGTTTCACAGATGATCCCAGTAGTTTCACAGATGCCCCAATAGTTTCACATATGTCCCATTAGTTGCACAATGTCCCCATAGTTTCACAGATGTCCCAATAGTTTCACAGATGTCCCAATAGTTTCATAGATGTCCCAATAAGTTCACATATGTCCCACTAGTGTCACAGATCACCCAGTCGTTTCACAGATGCCCCAATAGTTTCACATATGTCCCATTAGTTTCACAGATGTCCCCATAGTTTTACAGATGTCCCAATAATTTAACAGATGTACCAGTAGTTTCACAGATGTCCCAATAGTTTCACATACGTCCCATTAGTTTCACAGATGTCCCCATAGTTTCACAGATGTCCCAATAGTTTCACAGATGTCCCAATAGTTTCACAGATGTCCCAATAAGTTCACATATGTCCCAGTAGTTTCACAGATCACCCAGTCGTTTCACAGATGCCCCAATAGTTTTACATATGTCCCATTAGTTTCACAGATGTCCCCATAGTTTCACAGATGTCCCAATAATTTAACAGATGTATCAGTAGTTTCACAGATGTCCCAATAGTTTAACAGATGTCCCAAATAGTTTCACAGATGTCCCAATAGTTTCACAGATGTCCCAGTTGTTTCACAGATGTCTCAATAGTTTCACAGATGTCCCAATAGTTTCACAGATGTCCCAATAGATTCACATATGTCCCAGTAGTTTTACAGATGTCCCAGTAGATTCACAGATGTCCCAATAGTTCAACAGATGTCCCAGTAGTTTAACAGATGTCCCAGTAGTTTCACAGATGTCCCAGTAGGTTAACAGATGTCCCCATAGTTTCACAGATGTCCCAAAAGTTTCACAGATGTCCCAATAGCTTCACATATGTCCCAGTAGTTTCACAGATGCCCCAATAGTTTCACATATGTCCCATTAGTTTCACAGATGTCCCCATAGTTTCACAGATGTCCCAATAATTTCACAGATGTACCAGTAGTTTCACAGATGTCCCAATAGTTTAACAGATGTCCCAAATAGTTTCACAGATGTCCCAATAGATTCACAGATGTCCCAATAGTTTCACAGATTTCCCAATAGTTTCACAGATGTCCCAATAGTTTCACAGATGTCCCAGAAGTTTTACAGATATTCCAGTAGGTTAACAGATGTCCCCATAGTTTCACAGATGTCCCAATAGTTTCAAAGATGTCCCAGTAGTTTTACAGATGTCCCGCTAGTTTCACAGATGATCCCAGTAGTTTCACAGATGCCCCAATAGTTTCACATATGTCCCATTAGTTGCACAATGTCCCCATAGTTTCACAGATGTCCCAATAGTTTCACAGATGTCCCAATAGTTTCACAGATGTCCCAATAAGTTCACATATGTCCCACTAGTGTCACAGATCACCCAGTCGTTTCACAGATGCCCCAATAGTTTCACATATGTCCCATTAGTTTCACAGATGTCCCCATAGTTTTACAGATGTCCCAATAATTTAACAGATGTACCAGTAGTTTCACAGATGTCCCAATAGTTTCACATACGTCCCATTAGTTTCACAGATGTCCCCATAGTTTCACAGATGTCCCAATAGTTTCACAGATGTCCCAATAGTTTCACAGATGTCCCAATAAGTTCACATATGTCCCAGTAGTTTCACAGATCACCCAGTCGTTTCACAGATGCCCCAATAGTTTCACATATGTCCCATTAGTTTCACAGATGTCCCCATAGTTTCACAGATGTCCCAATAATTTAACAGATGTATCAGTAGTTTCACAGATGTCCCAATAGTTTAACAGATGTCCCAAATAGTTTCACAGATGTCCCAATAGTTTCACAGATGTCCCAGTTGTTTCACAGATGTCTCAATAGTTTCACAGATGTCCCAATAGTTTCACAGATGTCCCAATAGATTCACATATGTCCCAGTAGTTTTACAGATGTCCCAGTAGATTCACAGATGTCCCAATAGTTCAACAGATGTCCCAGTAGTTTAACAGATGTCCCAGTAGTTTCACAGATGTCAAAGTAGGTTAACAGATGTCCCCATAGTTTCACAGATGTCCCAAAAGTTTCACAGATGTCCCAATAGGTTCACATATGTCCCAGTAGTTTCACAGATGCCCCAATAGTTTCACATATGTCCCATTAGTTTCACAGATGTCCCCATAGTTTCACAGATGTCCCAATAATTTCACAGATGTACCAGTAGTTTCACAGATGTCCCAATAGTTTAACAGATGTCCCAAATAGTTTCACAGATGTCCCAATAGATTCACAGATGTCCCAATAGTTTCACAGATTTCCCAATAGTTTCACAGATGTCCCAATAGTTTCACAGATGTCCCAGAAGTTTTATAGATATTCCAGTAGGTTAACAGATGTCCCCATAGTTTCACAGATGTCCCAATAGTTTCAAAGATGTCCCAGTAGTTTTACAGATGTCCCGCTAGTTTCACAGATGATCCCAGTAGTTTCACAGATGCCCCAATAGTTTCACATATGTCCCATTAGTTTCACAGATGTCCTCATAGTTTCACAGATGTCCCAATAGTTTCAAAGATGTCCCAATAGTTTCACAGATGTCCCAATAAGTTCACATATGTCCCAGTAGTTTCACAGATCACCCAGTCGTTTCACAGATGCCCCAATAGTTTCACATATGTCACATTAGTTTCACAGATGTCCCCATAGTTTCACAGATGTCCCAATAATTTAACAGATGTACCAGTAGTTTCACAGATGTCCCAATACTTTAACAGATGTCCCAAATAGTTTCACAGATGTCCCAATAGTTTCACAGATGTCCCAGAAGTTTAACAGATGTCCCAATAGTTTAACAGATGTCCCAGTTGTTTCACAGATGTCTCAATAGTTTCACAAATGTCCCAATAGTTTCACAGATGTCCCAATAGGTTCACATATGTCCCAGTAGTTTTACAGATGTCCCAGTAGATTCACAGATGTCCCAATAGTTCAACAGATGTCCCAGCAGATTAACAGATGTCCCAATAGTTTCACAGATGTCCCAGTAGGTTAACAGATGTCCCCATAGTTTCACAGATGTCCCAATAGTTTCACAGATGTCCCAGTAGTTTTACAGATATCCCAGTAGGTTAACAGATGTCCCCATAGTTTCACAGATGTACCAGTAGTTTCACAGATGTCCCAATAGTTTCACAGATGTCCCAATAGTTTCACACATTTCCCAATAGTTTCACATATGTACCAGTAGTTTTACAGATGTCCCAATAGTTTCACAGATGTCCCAATAGTTTCACAGATGTCCCAATAGTTTTACAGATGTCCCAATAAGTTCATATATGTCCCACTAGTGTCACAGATCACCCAGTCGTTTCACAGATGCCCCAATAGTTTCACATATGTCCCATTAGTTTCACAGATGTCCCCATAGTTTTACAGATGTCCCAATAATTTAACAGATGTACCAGTAGTTTAACAGATGTCCCAATAGTTTAACAGATGTCCCAGTTGTTTCACAGATGTCTCAATAGTTTAACAGATGTCCCAATAGATTCACATATGTCCCAGTAGTTTTACAGATGTCCCAGTAGATTCACAGATGTCCCAATAGGTTCACATATGTCCCAGTAGTTTCACAGATGCCCCAATAGTTTCACATATGTCCCATTAGTTTCACAGATGTCCCCATAGTTTCACAGATGTCCCAATAATTTCACAGATGTACCAGTAGTTTCACAGATGTCCCAATAGTTTCACAGATGTCCCAATAGTTTCACAGATGTCCCAGAAGTTTTACAGATATTCCAGTAGGTTAACAGATGTCCCCATAGTTTCACAGATGTCCCAATAGTTTCAAAGATGTCCCAGTAGTTTTACAGATGTCCCAGTAGTTTCACAGATGATCCCAGTAGTTTCACAGATGCCCCAATAGTTTCACAGATGTCCCAATAAGTTCACATATGTCCCAGTAGTTTCACAGATCACCCAGTCGTTTCACAGATGCCCCAATAGTTTCACATATGTCCCATTAGTTTCACAGATGTCCCCATAGTTTCACAGATGTCCCAATAATTTAACAGATGTATCAGTAGTTTCACAGATGTCCCAATAGTTTAACAGATGTCCCAAATAGTTTCACAGATGTCCCAATAGTTTCACAGATGTCCCATTTGTTTCACAGATGTCTCAATAGTTTCACAGATGTCCCAATAGTTTCACAGATGTCCCAATAGATTCACATATGTCCCAGTAGTTTTACAGATGTCCCAGTAGATTCACAGATGTCCCAATAGTTCAACAGATGTCCCAGTAGTTTAACAGATGTCCCAGTAGTTTCACAGATGTCCCAGTAGGTTAACAGATGTCCCCATAGTTTCACAGATGTCCCAAAAGTTTCACAGATGTCCCAATAGGTTCACATATGTCCCAGTAGTTTCACAGATGCCCCAATAGTTTCACATATGTCCCATTAGTTTCACAGATGTCCCCATAGTTTCACAGATGTCCCAATAATTTCACAGATGTACCAGTAGTTTCACAGATGTCCCAATAGTTTAACAGATGTCCCAAATAGTTTCACAGATGTCCCAATAGATTCACAGATGTCCCAATAGTTTCACAGATTTCCCAATAGTTTCACAGATGTCCCAATAGTTTCACAGATGTCCCAGAAGTTTTATAGATATTCCAGTAGGTTAACAGATGTCCCCATAGTTTCACAGATGTCCCAATAGTTTCAAAGATGTCCCAGTAGTTTTACAGATGTCCCGCTAGTTTCACAGATGATCCCAGTAGTTTCACAGATGCCCCAATAGTTTCACATATGTCCCATTAGTTTCACAGATGTCCTCATAGTTTCACAGATGTCCCAATAGTTTCAAAGATGTCCCAATAGTTTCACAGATGTCCCAATAAATTCACATATGTCCCAGTAGTTTCACAGATCACCCAGTCGTTTCACAGATGCCCCAATAGTTTCACATATGTCCCATTAGTTTCACAGATGTCCCCATAGTTTCACAGATGTCCCAATAATTTAACAGATGTACCAGTAGTTTCACAGATGTCCCAATACTTTAACAGATGTCCCAAATAGTTTCACAGATGTCCCAATAGTTTCACAGATGTCCCAGAAGTTTAACAGATGTCCCAATAGTTTAACAGATGTCCCAGTTGTTTCACAGATGTCTCAATAGTTTCACAAATGTCCCAATAGTTTCACAGATGTCCCAATAGGTTCACATATGTCCCAGTAGTTTTACAGATGTCCCAGTAGATTCACAGATGTCCCAATAGTTCAACAGATGTCCCAGCAGATTAACAGATGTCCCAATAGTTTCACAGATGTCCCAGTAGGTTAACAGATGTCCCCATAGTTTCACAGATGTCCCAATAGTTTCACAGATGTCCCAGTAGTTTTACAGATATCCCAGTAGGTTAACAGATGTCCCCATAGTTTCACAGATGTACCAGTAGTTTCACAGATGTCCCAATAGTTTCACAGATGTCCCAATAGTTTCACACATTTCCCAATAGTTTCACATATGTACCAGTAGTTTTACAGATGTCCCAATAGTTTCACAGATGTCCCAATAGTTTCACAGATGTCCCAATAGTTTCACAGATGTCCCAATAAGTTCACATATGTCCCACTAGTGTCACAGATCACCCAGTCGTTTCACAGATGCCCCAATAGTTTCACATATGTCCCATTAGTTTCACAGATGTCCCCATAGTTTTACAGATGTCCCAATAATTTAACAGATGTACCAGTAGTTTAACAGATGTCCCAATAGTTTAACAGATGTCCCAGTTGTTTCACAGATGTCTCAATAGTTTCACAGATGTCCCAATAGATTCACATATGTCCCAGTAGTTTTACAGATGTCCCAGTAGATTCACAGATGTCCCAATAGGTTCACATATGTCCCAGTAGTTTCACAGATGCCCCAATAGTTTCACATATGTCCCATTAGTTTCACAGATGTCCCCATAGTTTCACAGATGTCCCAATAATTTCACAGATGTACCAGTAGTTTCACAGATGTCCCAATAGTTTCACAGATGTCCCAATAGTTTCACAGATGTCCCAGAAGTTTTACAGATATTCCAGTAGGTTAACAGATGTCCCCATAGTTTCACAGATGTCCCAATAGTTTCAAAGATGTCCCAGTAGTTTTACAGATGTCCCAGTAGTTTCACAGATGATCCCAGTAGTTTCACAGATGCCCCAATAGTTTCACATATGTCCCATTAGTTGCACAATGTCCCCATAGTTTCACAGATGTCCCAATAGTTTCACAGATGTCCCAATAGTTTCACAGATGTCCCAATAAGTTCACATATGTCCCACTAGTGTCACAGATCACCCAGTCGTTTCACAGATGCCCCAATAGTTTCACATATGTCCCATTAGTTTCACAGATGTCCCCATAGTTTTACAGATGTCCCAATAATTTAACAGATGTACCAGTAGTTTCACAGATGTCCCAATAGTTTCACATACGTCCCATTAGTTTCACAGATGTCCCCATAGTTTCACAGATGTCCCAATAGTTTCACAGATGTCCCAATAGTTTCACAGATGTCCCAATAAGTTCACATATGTCCCAGTAGTTTCACAGATCACCCAGTCGTTTCACAGATGCCCCAATAGTGTCACATATGTCCCATTAGTTTCACAGATGTCCCCATAGTTTCACAGATGTCCCAATAATTTAACAGATGTATCAGTAGTTTCACAGATGTCCCAATAGTTTAACAGATGTCCCAAATAGTTTCACAGATGTCCCAATAGTTTCACAGATGTCCCAGTTGTTTCACAGATGTCTCAATAGTTTCACAGATGTCCCAATAGTTTCACAGATGTCCCAATAGATTCACATATGTCCCAGTAGTTTTACAGATGTCCCAGTAGATTCACAGATGTCCCAATAGTTCAACAGATGTCCCAGTAGTTTAACAGATGTCCCAGTAGTTTCACAGATGTCCCAGTAGGTTAACAGATGTCCCCATAGTTTCACAGATGTCCCAAAAGTTTCACAGATGTCCCAATAGGTTCACATATGTCCCAGTAGTTTCACAGATGCCCCAATAGTTTCACATATGTCCCATTAGTTTCACAGATGTCCCCATAGTTTCACAGATGTCCCAATAATTTCACAGATGTACCAGTAGTTTCACAGATGTCCCAATAGTTTAACAGATGTCCCAAATAGTTTCACAGATGTCCCAATAGATTCACAGATGTCCCAATAGTTTCACAGATTTCCCAATAGTTTCACAGATGTCCCAATAGTTTCACAGATGTCCCAGAAGTTTTACAGATATTCCAGTAGGTTAACAGATGTCCCCATAGTTTCACAGATGTCCCAATAGTTTCAAAGATGTCCCAGTAGTTTTACAGATGTCCCGCTAGTTTCACAGATGATCCCAGTAGTTTCACAGATGCCCCAATAGTTTCACATATGTCCCATTAGTTTCACAGATGTCCCCATAGTTTCACAGATGTCCCAATAGTTTCACAGATGTCCCAATAGTTTCACAGATGTCCCAATAAGTTCACATATGTCCCAGTAGTTTCACAGATCACCCAGTCGTTTCACAGATGCCCGAATAGTTTCACATATGTCCCATTAGTTTCACAGATGTCCCCATAGTTTCACAGATGTCCCAATAATTTAACAGATGTACCAGTAGATTCACAGATGTCCCAATACTTTAACAGATGTCCCAAATAGTTTCACAGATGTCCCAATAGTTTCACAGATGTCCCAGAAGTTTAACAGATGCCCCAATAGTTTAACAGATGTCGCAGTTGTTTCACAGTTGTCTCAATAGTTTCACAGATGTCCCAATAGTTTCACAGATGTCCCAATAGGTTCACATGTGTCCCAGTAGTTTTACAGATGTCCCAGTAGATTCACAGATGTCCCAATAGTTCAACAGATGTCCCAGTAGATTAACAGAAGTCCCAATAGTTTCACAGATGTCCCAGTAGGTTAACAGATGTCCCCATAGTTTCACAGATGTCCCAATAGTTTCACAGATGTCCCAGTAGTTTTACAGATATCCCAGTAGGTTAACAGATTTCCACATAGTTTCACAGATGTACCAGTAGTTTCACAGATGTCTCAATAGTTTCACAGATGTCCCAATAGTTTCACAGATGTCCCAATAGGTTCACATGTGTCCCAGTAGTTTTACAGATGTCCCAGTAGATTCACAGATGTCCCAATAGTTCAACAGATGTCCCAGTAGATTAACAGATGTCCCAATAGTTTCACAGATGTCCCAGTAGGTTAACAGATGTCCCCATAGTTTCACAGATGTCCCAATAGTTTCACAGATGTCCCAGTAGTTTTACAGATATCCCAGTAGGTTAACAGATTTCCCCATAGTTTCACAGATGTACCAGTAGTTTCACAGATGTCCCAATAGTTTCACAGATGTCCCAATAGTTTCACACATTTCCCAATAGTTTCACATATGTCCTAGTAGTTTTACAGATGTGTCAATAGTTTCACAGATGTCCCAATAATTTAACAGATGTACCAGTAGTTTCACAGATGTCCCAATAGTTTAACAGATGTCCCAAATAGTTTCACAGATGTCCCAATAGTTTCACAGATGTCCCCATAGTTTCACAGATGTCCCAATAGTTTCACATATGTCCCATTAGTTTCACAGATGTCCCCATAGATTCACAGATGTCCCAATAAGTTCACATATGTCCCAGTAGTGTCACAGATCACCCAGTCGTTTCACAGATGCCCCAATAGTTTCACATATGTCTCATTAGTTTCACAGATGTCCCCATAGTTTCACAGATGTCCCAATAATTTAACAGATGTACCAGTAGTTTCACAGATGTCCCAAAAGTTTAACAGATGTCCCAAATAGTTTCACAGATGTCCCAATAGTTTCACAGATGTCCTAGGAGTTTCACAGATGTCCCAATAGTTTCACAGATGTCCCAGAAGTTTTACAGATATTCCAGTAGGTTAACAGATGTCCCCATAGTTTCACAGATGTCCCAATAGTTTCAAAGATGTCCCAGTAGTTTTACAGATGTCCCGGTAGTTTCACAGATGATCCCAGTAGTTTCACAGATGCCCCAATAGTTTCACATATGTCCCATTAGTTGCACAGATGTCCCCATAGTTTCACAGATGTCCCAATAGTTTCACAGATGTCCCAATAGTTTCACAGATGTCCAAATAAGTTCACATATGTCCCAGTAGTGTCACAGATCACCCAGTCGTTTCACAGATGCCCCAATAGTTTCACATATGTCCCATTAGTTTCACAGATGTCCCCATAGTTTCATAGATGTCCCAATAATTTAACAGATGTACCAGTAGTTTCACAGATGTCCCAATAGTTTAACAGATGTCCCAAATAGTTTCACAGATGTCCCAATAGTTTCACAGATGTCCCAGAAGTTTAACAGATGTCCCAGTAGTGTCACAGATCACCCAGTCGTTTCACAGATACCCCAACAGTTTCACATATGTCCCATTAGTTTCACAGATGTCCCCATAGTTTCACAGATGTCCCAATAATTTAACAGATGTACCAGTAGTTTCACAGATGTCCCAATAGTTTGACAGATGTCCCAAATAGTTTGACAGATGTCCCAATAGTTTCACAGATGTCCCAGGAGTTTAACAGATGTCCCAATAGTTTAACAGATGTCCCAGTTGTTTCACAGATGTCTCAATAGTTTCACAGATGTCCCAATAGTTTCACAGATGTCCCAATAGGTTCACATATGTCCCAGTAGTTTTACAGATGTCCCAGTAGATTCACAGATGTCCCAATAGTTCAACAGTTGTCCCAGTAGTTTCACAGATGTCCCAGTAGGTTAACAGATGTCCCCATAGTTTCACAGATGTCCCAATAGTTTCACAGATGTCCCAGTAGTTTTACAGATATCCCAGTAGGTTAACAGATGTCCCCATAGTTTCACAGATGTACCAGTAGTTTCACAGATGTCCCAATAGTTTCACAGATGTCCCAATAGTTTCACACATTTCCCAATAGTTTCACATATGTCCCAGTAGTTTCACAGATGTCCCAATAGTTTCAAAGATGTCCCAGTAGTTTTACAGATGTCCCGGTAGTTTCACAGATGATCCCAGTAGTTTCACAGATGCCCCAATAGTTTCACATATGTCCCATTAGTTGCACAGATGTCCCCATAGTTTCACAGATGTCCCAATAGTTTCACAGATGTCCCAATAGTTTCACAGATGTCCAAATAAGTTCACATATGTCCCAGTAGTGTCACAGATCACCCAGTCGTTTCACAGATGCCCCAATAGTTTCACATATGTCCCATTAGTTTCACAGATGTCCCCATAGTTTCATAGATGTCCCAATAATTTAACAGATGTACCAGTAGTTTCACAGATGTCCCAATAGTTTAACAGATGTCCCAAATAGTTTCACAGATGTCCCAATAGTTTCACAGATGTCCCAGAAGTTTAACAGATGTCCCAGTAGTGTCACAGATCACCCAGTCGTTTCACAGATACCCCAACAGTTTCACATATGTCCCATTAGTTTCACAGATGTCCCCATAGTTTCACAGATGTCCCAATAATTTAACAGATGTACCAGTAGTTTCACAGATGTCCCAATAGTTTGACAGATGTCCCAAATAGTTTGACAGATGTCCCAATAGTTTCACAGATGTCCCAGGAGTTTAACAGATGTCCCAATAGTTTAACAGATGTCCCAGTTGTTTCACAGATGTCTCAATAGTTTCACAGATGTCCCAATAGTTTCACAGATGTCCCAATAGGTTCACATATGTCCCAGTAGTTTTACAGATGTCCCAGTAGATTCACAGATGTCCCAATAGTTCAACAGATGTCCCAGTAGTTTCACAGATGTCCCAGTAGGTTAACAGATGTCCCCATAGTTTCACAGATGTCCCAATAGTTTCACAGATGTCCCAGTAGTTTTACAGATATCCCAGTAGGTTAACAGATGTCCCCATAGTTTCACAGATGTACCAGTAGTTTCACAGATGTCCCAATAGTTTCACAGATGTCCCAATAGTTTCACACATTTCCCAATAGTTTCACATATGTCCCAGTAGTTTTACAGATGTCCCAATAGTTTCACAGATGTCCCAATAATTTAACAGATGTACCAGTAGTTTCACAGATGTCCCAATAGTTTAACAGATGTCCCAAATAGTTTCACAGATGTCCCAATAGTTTCACAGATGTCCCCATAGTTTCACAGATGTCCCAATAGTTTCACATATGTCCCATTAGTTTCACAGATGTCCCCATAGATTCACAGATGTCCCAATAAGTTCACATATGTCCCAGTAGTGTCACAGATCACCCAGTAGTTTCACAGATGCCCCAATAGTTTCACATATGTCCCATTAGTTTCACAGATGTCCCCATAGTTTCACAGATTTCCCAATAATTTCCCAGATGTTCCAGTAGTTTCACAGATGTCCCAATAGTTTAACAGATGTCCCAAATAGTTTCACAGATGTCCCCATAGTTTCACAGATGTCCCAATAATTTCACAGATGTCCCAATAGGTTCACATATGTCCCAGTAGTTTCACAGATGCCCCAATAGTTTCACATATGTCCCATTAGTTTCACAGATGTCTCAATAGTTTCACAGATGTCCCAATAGTTTAACAGATGTCCCAGTTGTTTCACAGATGTCTCAATAGTTTCACAGATGTCCCAATAGTTTCACAGATGTCCCAATAGGTTCACATATGTCCCAGTAGTTTTACAGATGTCCCAGTAGATTCACAGATGTCCCAATAGTTCAACAGATGTCCCAGTAGTTTAACAGATGTCCCAGTAGTTTCACAGATGTCCCAGTAGGTTAACAGATGTCCCCATAGTTTCACAGATGTCCCAATAGTTTCACAGATGTCCCAGTAGTTTTACAGATATCCCAGTAGGTTAACAGATGTCCCCATAGTTTCACAGATGTACCAGTAGTTTCACAGATGTCCCAATAGTTTCACAGATGTCGCAATAGTTTCACACATTTCCCAATAGTTTCACATATGTCCCAATAGTTTCACAGATGTCCCAATAGGCTCACATATGTCCCAGTAGTTTCACAGATCACCCAGTAGTTTCACAGATGCCCCAATAGTTTCACATATGTCCCATTAGTTTCACAGATGTCCCCATAGTTTCACAGATTTCCCAATAATTTCACAGATGTACCAGTAGTTTCACAGATGTCCCAATAGTTTAACAGATGTCCCAAATAGTTTCACAGATGTCCCCATAGTTTCACAGATGTCCCAATAATTTCAGAGATGTCCCAATAGGTTCACATATGTCCCAGTAGTTTCACAGATGCCCCAATAGTTTCACATATGTCCCATTAGTTTCACAGATGTCCCCATAGTTTCACAGATGTCCCAATAATTTCACAGATGTACCAGTAGTTTCACAGATGTCCCAATAATTTAACAGATGTCCCAAATAGTTTCACAGATGTCCCAGAAGTTTTACAGATATTCCAGTAGGTTAACAGATGTCCCCATAGTTTCACAGATGTCCCAATAGTTTCAAAGATGTCCCAGTAGTTTTACAGATGTCCCGGTAGTTTCACAGATGATCCCAGTAGTTTCACAGATGCCCCAATAGTTTCACATATGTCCCATTAGTTTCACAGATGTCCCCATAGTTTCACAGATGTACCAGTAGTTTCACAGATGTCCCAATAGTTTAACAGATGTCCCAAATAGTTTCACAGATGTCCCAATAGTTTCACAGATGTCCCAGAAGTTTAACAGATGTCCCAGTAGTGTCACAGATCACCCAGTCGTTTCACAGATGCCCCAATAGTTTCACATATGTCCCATTAGTTTCACAGATGTCCCCATAGTTTCACAGATGTCCCAATAATTTAACAGATGTACCAGTAGTTTCACAGATGTCCCAATAGTTTAACAGATGTCCCAAATAGTTTGACAGATGTCCCAATAGTTTCACAGATGTCCCAGGAGTTTAACAGATGTCCCAATAGTTTAACAGATGTCCCAGTTGTTTCACAGATGTCTCAATAATTTCACAGATGTCCCAATAGTTTCACAGATGTCCCAATAGGTTCACATATGTCCCAGTAGTTTTACAGATGTCCCAGTACATTCACAGATGTCCCAATAGTTCAACAGATGTCCCAGTTGTTTCACAGATGTCCCAGTATGTTAACAGATGTCCCCATAGTTTCACAGATGTCCCAATAATTTCAGAGATGTCCCAATAGGTTCACATATGTCCCAGTAGTTTCACAGATGCCCCAATAGTTTCACATATGTCCCATTAGTTTCACAGATGTCCCCATAGTTTCACAGATGTCCCAATAATTTCACAGATGTACCAGTAGTTTCACAGATGTCCCAATAATTTAACAGATGTCCCAGTAGTTTCACAGATGTCCCAGTAGGTTAACAGATGTCCCCATAGTTTCACAGATGTCCCAATAGTTTCACAGATGTCCCAGTAGTTTTACAGATATCCCAGTAGGTTAACAGATGTCCCCATAGTTTCACAGATGTACCAGTAGTTTCACAGATGTCCCAATAGTTTCACAGATGTCCCAATAGTTTCACACATTTCCCAATAGTTTCACATATGTCCCAGTAGTTTTACAGATGTCCCAATAGTTTCACAGATGTCCCAATAATTTAACAGATGTACCAGTAGTTTCACAGATGTCCCAATAGTTTAACAGATGTCCCAAATAGTTTCACAGATGTCCCAATAGTTTCACAGATGTCCCCATAGTTTCACAGATGTCCCAATAGTTTCACATATGTCCCATTAGTTTCACAGATGTCCCCATAGATTCACAGATGTCCCAATAAGTTCACATATGTCCCAGTAGTGTCACAGATCACCCAGTAGTTTCACAGATGCCCCAATAGTTTCACATATGTCCCATTAGTTTCACAGATGTCCCCATAGTTTCACAGATTTCCCAATAATTTCCCAGATGTTCCAGTAGTTTCACAGATGTCCCAATAGTTTAACAGATGTCCCAAATAGTTTCACAGATGTCCCCATAGTTTCACAGATGTCCCAATAATTTCACAGATGTCCCAATAGGTTCACATATGTCCCAGTAGTTTCACAGATGCCCCAATAGTTTCACATATGTCCCATTAGTTTCACAGATGTCTCAATAGTTTCACAGATGTCCCAATAGTTTAACAGATGTCCCAGTTGTTTCACAGATGTCTCAATAGTTTCACAGATGTCCCAATAGTTTCACAGATGTCCCAATAGGTTCACATATGTCCCAGTAGTTTTACAGATGTCCCAGTAGATTCACAGATGTCCCAATAGTTCAACAGATGTCCCAGTAGTTTAACAGATGTCCCAGTAGTTTCACAGATGTCCCAGTAGGTTAACAGATGTCCCCATAGTTTCACAGATGTCCCAATAGTTTCACAGATGTCCCAGTAGTTTTACAGATATCCCAGTAGGTTAACAGATGTCCCCATAGTTTCACAGATGTACCAGTAGTTTCACAGATGTCCCAATAGTTTCACAGATGTCGCAATAGTTTCACACATTTCCCAATAGTTTCACATATGTCCCAATAGTTTCACAGATGTCCCAATAGGCTCACATATGTCCCAGTAGTTTCACAGATCACCCAGTAGTTTCACAGATGCCCCAATAGTTTCACATATGTCCCATTAGTTTCACAGATGTCCCCATAGTTTCACAGATTTCCCAATAATTTCACAGATGTACCAGTAGTTTCACAGATGTCCCAATAGTTTAACAGATGTCCCAAATAGTTTCACAGATGTCCCCATAGTTTCACAGATGTCCCAATAATTTCAGAGATGTCCCAATAGGTTCACATATGTCCCAGTAGTTTCACAGATGCCCCAATAGTTTCACATATGTCCCATTAGTTTCACAGATGTCCCCATAGTTTCACAGATGTCCCAATAATTTCACAGATGTACCAGTAGTTTCACAGATGTCCCAATAATTTAACAGATGTCCCAAATAGTTTCACAGATGTCCCAGAAGTTTTACAGATATTCCAGTAGGTTAACAGATGTCCCCATAGTTTCACAGATGTCCCAATAGTTTCAAAGATGTCCCAGTAGTTTTACAGATGTCCCGGTAGTTTCACAGATGATCCCAGTAGTTTCACAGATGCCCCAATAGTTTCACATATGTCCCATTAGTTTCACAGATGTCCCCATAGTTTCACAGATGTACCAGTAGTTTCACAGATGTCCCAATAGTTTAACAGATGTCCCAAATAGTTTCACAGATGTCCCAATAGTTTCACAGATGTCCCAGAAGTTTAACAGATGTCCCAGTAGTGTCACAGATCACCCAGTCGTTTCACAGATGCCCCAATAGTTTCACATATGTCCCATTAGTTTCACAGATGTCCCCATAGTTTCACAGATGTCCCAATAATTTAACAGATGTACCAGTAGTTTCACAGATGTCCCAATAGTTTAACAGATGTCCCAAATAGTTTGACAGATGTCCCAATAGTTTCACAGATGTCCCAGGAGTTTAACAGATGTCCCAATAGTTTAACAGATGTCCCAGTTGTTTCACAGATGTCTCAATAATTTCACAGATGTCCCAATAGTTTCACAGATGTCCCAATAGGTTCACATATGTCCCAGTAGTTTTACAGATGTCCCAGTACATTCACAGATGTCCCAATAGTTCAACAGATGTCCCAGTTGTTTCACAGATGTCCCAGTATGTTAACAGATGTCCCCATAGTTTCACAGATGTCCCAATAATTTCAGAGATGTCCCAATAGGTTCACATATGTCCCAGTAGTTTCACAGATGCCCCAATAGTTTCACATATGTCCCATTAGTTTCACAGATGTCCCCATAGTTTCACAGATGTCCCAATAATTTCACAGATGTACCAGTAGTTTCACAGATGTCCCAATAATTTAACAGATGTCCCAAATAGTTTCACAGATGTCCCAGAAGTTTTACAGATATTCCAGTAGGTTAACAGATGTCCCCATAGTTTCACAGATGTCCCAATAGTTTCAAAGATGTCCCAGTAGTTTTACAGATGTCCCGGTAGTTTCACAGATGATCCCAGTAGTTTCACAGATGCCCCAATAGTTTCACATATGTCCCATTAGTTTCACAGATGTCCCCATAGTTTCACAGATGTACCAGTAGTTTCACAGATGTCCCAATAGTTTAACAGATGTCCCAAATAGTTTCACAGATGTCCCAATAGTTTCACAGATGTCCCAGAAGTTTAACAGATGTCCCAGTAGTGTCACAGATCACCCAGTCGTTTCACAGATGCCCCAATAGTTTCACATATGTCCCATTAGTTTCACAGATGTCCCCATAGTTTCACAGATGTCCCAATAATTTAACAGATGTACCAGTAGTTTCACAGATGTCCCAATAGTTTAACAGATGTCCCAAATAGTTTGACAGATGTCCCAATAGTTTCACAGATGTCCCAGGAGTTTAACAGATGTCCCAATAGTTTAACAGATGTCCCAGTTGTTTCACAGATGTCTCAATAATTTCACAGATGTCCCAATAGTTTCACAGATGTCCCAATAGGTTCACATATGTCCCAGTAGTTTTACAGATGTCCCAGTACATTCACAGATGTCCCAATAGTTCAACAGATGTCCCAGTTGTTTCACAGATGTCCCAGTATGTTAACAGATGTCCCCATAGTTTCACAGATGTCCCAATAGTTTCACAGATGTCCCAGTAGTTTTACAGATATCCCAGTAGGTTAACAGATGTCCCCATAGTTTCACAGATGTACCAGTAGTTTCACAGATGTCCCAATAGTTTCACAGATGTCCCAATAGTTTCACACATTTCCCAATAGTTTCACATATGTCCCAGTAGTTTTACAGATGTCCCAATAGTTTCACATATGTCCCAATAATTTAACAGATGTACCAGTAGTTTCACAGATGTCCCAATAGTTTAACAGATGTCCCAAATAGTTTCACAGAAGTCCCAATAGTTTCACAGATGTCCCCATAGTTTCACAGATATCCCAATAGTTTCACATATGTCCCATTAGTTTCACAGATGTCCCCATAGATTCACAGATGTCCCAATAAGTTCACATATGTCCCAGTAGTGTCACAGATCACCCAGTCGTTTCACAGATGCCCCAATAGTTTCACATATGTCCCATTAGTTTCACAGATGTCCCCATAGTTTCACAGATGTCCCAATAATTTAACAGATGTACCAGTAGTTTCACAGATGTCCCAATAGTTTAACAGATGTCCCAAATAGTTTGACAGATGTCCCAATAGTTTCACAGATATCCCAGGAGTTTAACAGATGTCCCAGTAGTTTCACAGATCACCCAGTAGTTTCACAGATGTCCCAATAGTTCAACAGATGTCCCAGTAGTTTCACAGATGTCCCAATAGTTTCACAGATGTCCCAATAGGTTCACATATGTCCCAGTAGTTTTACAGATGTCCCAGTAGATTCACAGATGTCCCAATAGTTCAACAGATGTCCCAGTAGTTTCACAGATGTCCCAGTAGGTTAACAGATGTCCCCATAGTTTCACAGATGTCCCAATAGTTTCACAGATGTCCCAGTAGTTTCACAGATGTCCCAATAGTTTAACACATGTCCCAAATAGTTTCACAGATGTCCCAGTAGTTTCACAGATGTCCCAGTAGTTTCACAGATGTCCCAATAGTTTCACAGATGTCCCAGTAGTTTCACAGATGTCCCAATAGTTTAACAGATGTCCCAAATAGTTTCACAGATGTCCCAATAGTTTAACAGATGTCCCAGTAGTTTCACAGATGCCCCAATAGTTTCACATATGTCCCATTAGTTTCACAGATGTGCCAATAAGTTCACATATGTCCCAGTAGTGTCACAGATCACCCAGTCGTTTCACAGATGCCCCAATAGTTTCACATATGTCCCATTAGTTTCACAGATGTCCCCATAGTTTCACAGATGTCCCAATAATTTAACAGATGTACCAGTAGTTTCACAGATGTCCCAATAGTTTAACAGATGTCCCAAATAGTTTGACAGATGTCCCAATAGTTTCACAGATGTTCCAGGAGTTTAACAGATGTCCCAGTAGATTCACAGATGTCCCAATAGTTCAACAGATGTCCCAGTAGTTTCACAGATGCCCCAATAGTTTCACATATGTCCCATTAGTTGCACAGATGTCCCCATAGTTTCACAGATGTCCCAATAGTTTCACAGATGTCCCAATAGTTTCACAGATGTCCAAATAAGTTCACATATGTCCCAGTAGTGTCACAGATCACCCAGTCGTTTCACAGATGCCCCAATAGTTTCACATATGTCCCATTAGTTTCACAGATGTCCCCATAGTTTCATAGATGTCCCAATAATTTAACAGATGTACCAGTAGTTTCACAGATGTCCCAATAGTTTAACAGATGTCCCAAATAGTTTCACAGATGTCCCAATAGTTTCACAGATGTCCCAGAAGTTTAACAGATGTCCCAGTAGTGTCACAGATCACCCAGTCGTTTCACAGATACCCCAACAGTTTCACATATGTCCCATTAGTTTCACAGATGTCCCCATAGTTTCACAGATGTCCCAATAATTTAACAGATGTACCAGTAGTTTCACAGATGTCCCAATAGTTTGACAGATGTCCCAAATAGTTTGACAGATGTCCCAATAGTTTCACAGATGTCCCAGGAGTTTAACAGATGTCCCAATAGTTTAACAGATGTCCCAGTTGTTTCACAGATGTCTCAATAGTTTCACAGATGTCCCAATAGTTTCACAGATGTCCCAATAGGTTCACATATGTCCCAGTAGTTTTACAGATGTCCCAGTAGATTCACAGATGTCCCAATAGTTCAACAGATGTCCCAGTAGTTTCACAGATGTCCCAGTAGGTTAACAGATGTCCCCATAGTTTCACAGATGTCCCAATAGTTTCACAGATGTCCCAGTAGTTTTACAGATATCCCAGTAGGTTAACAGATGTCCCCATAGTTTCACAGATGTACCAGTAGTTTCACAGATGTCCCAATAGTTTCACAGATGTCCCAATAGTTTCACACATTTCCCAATAGTTTCACATATGTCCCAGTAGTTTTACAGATGTCCCAATAGTTTCACAGATGTCCCAATAATTTAACAGATGTACCAGTAGTTTCACAGATGTCCCAATAGTTTAACAGATGTCCCAAATAGTTTCACAGATGTCCCAATAGTTTCACAGATGTCCCCATAGTTTCACAGATGTCCCAATAGTTTCACATATGTCCCATTAGTTTCACAGATGTCCCCATAGATTCACAGATGTCCCAATAAGTTCACATATGTCCCAGTAGTGTCACAGATCACCCAGTAGTTTCACAGATGCCCCAATAGTTTCACATATGTCCCATTAGTTTCACAGATGTCCCCATAGTTTCACAGATTTCCCAATAATTTCCCAGATGTTCCAGTAGTTTCACAGATGTCCCAATAGTTTAACAGATGTCCCAAATAGTTTCACAGATGTCCCCATAGTTTCACAGATGTCCCAATAATTTCACAGATGTCCCAATAGGTTCACATATGTCCCAGTAGTTTCACAGATGCCCCAATAGTTTCACATATGTCCCATTAGTTTCACAGATGTCTCAATAGTTTCACAGATGTCCCAATAGTTTAACAGATGTCCCAGTTGTTTCACAGATGTCTCAATAGTTTCACAGATGTCCCAATAGTTTCACAGATGTCCCAATAGGTTCACATATGTCCCAGTAGTTTTACAGATGTCCCAGTAGATTCACAGATGTCCCAATAGTTCAACAGATGTCCCAGTAGTTTAACAGATGTCCCAGTAGTTTCACAGATGTCCCAGTAGGTTAACAGATGTCCCCATAGTTTCACAGATGTCCCAATAGTTTCACAGATGTCCCAGTAGTTTTACAGATATCCCAGTAGGTTAACAGATGTCCCCATAGTTTCACAGATGTACCAGTAGTTTCACAGATGTCCCAATAGTTTCACAGATGTCGCAATAGTTTCACACATTTCCCAATAGTTTCACATATGTCCCAATAGTTTCACAGATGTCCCAATAGGCTCACATATGTCCCAGTAGTTTCACAGATCACCCAGTAGTTTCACAGATGCCCCAATAGTTTCACATATGTCCCATTAGTTTCACAGATGTCCCCATAGTTTCACAGATTTCCCAATAATTTCACAGATGTACCAGTAGTTTCACAGATGTCCCAATAGTTTAACAGATGTCCCAAATAGTTTCACAGATGTCCCCATAGTTTCACAGATGTCCCAATAATTTCACAGATGTCCCAATAGGTTCACATATGTCCCAGTAGTTTCACAGATGCCCCAATAGTTTCACATATGTCCCATTAGTTTCACAGATGTCCCCATAGTTTCACAGATGTCCCAATAATTTCACAGATGTACCAGTAGTTTCACAGATGTCCCAATAATTTAACAGATGTCCCAAATAGTTTCACAGATGTCCCAGAAGTTTTACAGATATTCCAGTAGGTTAACAGATGTCCCCATAGTTTCACAGATGTCCCAATAGTTTCAAAGATGTCCCAGTAGTTTTACAGATGTCCCGGTAGTTTCACAGATGATCCCAGTAGTTTCACAGATGCCCCAATAGTTTCACATATGTCCCATTAGTTTCACAGATGTCCCCATAGTTTCACAGATGTACCAGTAGTTTCACAGATGTCCCAATAGTTTAACAGATGTCCCAAATAGTTTCACAGATGTCCCAATAGTTTCACAGATGTCCCAGAAGTTTAACAGATGTCCCAGTAGTGTCACAGATCACCCAGTCGTTTCACAGATGCCCCAATAGTTTCACATATGTCCCATTAGTTTCACAGATGTCCCCATAGTTTCACAGATGTCCCAATAATTTAACAGATGTACCAGTAGTTTCACAGATGTCCCAATAGTTTAACAGATGTCCCAAATAGTTTGACAGATGTCCCAATAGTTTCACAGATGTCCCAGGAGTTTAACAGATGTCCCAATAGTTTAACAGATGTCCCAGTTGTTTCACAGATGTCTCAATAATTTCACAGATGTCCCAATAGTTTCACAGATGTCCCAATAGGTTCACATATGTCCCAGTAGTTTTACAGATGTCCCAGTACATTCACAGATGTCCCAATAGTTCAACAGATGTCCCAGTTGTTTCACAGATGTCCCAGTAGGTTAACAGATGTCCCCATAGTTTCACAGATGTCCCAATAGTTTCACAGATGTCCCAGTAGTTTTACAGATATCCCAGTAGGTTAACAGATGTCCCCATAGTTTCACAGATGTACCAGTAGTTTCACAGATGTCCCAATAGTTTCACAGATGTCCCAATAGTTTCACACATTTCCCAATAGTTTCACATATGTCCCAGTAGTTTTACAGATGTCCCAATAGTTTCACATATGTCCCAATAATTTAACAGATGTACCAGTAGTTTCACAGATGTCCCAATAGTTTAACAGATGTCCCAAATAGTTTCACAGAAGTCCCAATAGTTTCACAGATGTCCCCATAGTTTCACAGATATCCCAATAGTTTCACATATGTCCCATTAGTTTCACAGATGTCCCCATAGATTCACAGATGTCCCAATAAGTTCACATATGTCCCAGTAGTGTCACAGATCACCCAGTCGTTTCACAGATGCCCCAATAGTTTCACATATGTCCCATTAGTTTCACAGATGTCCCCATAGTTTCACAGATGTCCCAATAATTTAACAGATGTACCAGTAGTTTCACAGATGTCCCAATAGTTTAACAGATGTCCCAAATAGTTTGACAGATGTCCCAATAGTTTCACAGATATCCCAGGAGTTTAACAGATGTCCCAGTAGTTTCACAGATCACCCAGTAGTTTCACAGATGTCCCAATAGTTCAACAGATGTCCCAGTAGTTTCACAGATGTCCCAATAGTTTCACAGATGTCCCAATAGGTTCACATATGTCCCAGTAGTTTTACAGATGTCCCAGTAGATTCACAGATGTCCCAATAGTTCAACAGATGTCCCAGTAGTTTCACAGATGTCCCAGTAGGTTAACAGATGTCCCCATAGTTTCACAGATGTCCCAATAGTTTCACAGATGTCCCAGTAGTTTCACAGATGTCCCAATAGTTTAACACATGTCCCAAATAGTTTCACAGATGTCCCAGTAGTTTCACAGATGTCCCAGTAGTTTCACAGATGTCCCAATAGTTTCACAGATGTCCCAGTAGTTTAACAGATGTCCCAATAGTTTAACAGATGTCCCAAATAGTTTCACAGATGTCCCAATAGTTTAACAGATGTCCCAGTAGTTTCACAGATGCCCCAATAGTTTCACATATGTCCCATTAGTTTCACAGATGTGCCAATAAGTTCACATATGTCCCAGTAGTGTCACAGATCACCCAGTCGTTTCACAGATGCCCCAATAGTTTCACATATGTCCCATTAGTTTCACAGATGTCCCCATAGTTTCACAGATGTCCCAATAATTTAACAGATGTACCAGTAGTTTCACAGATGTCCCAATAGTTTAACAGATGTCCCAAATAGTTTGACAGATGTCCCAATAGTTTCACAGATGTTCCAGGAGTTTAACAGATGTCCCAGTAGATTCACAGATGTCCCAATAGTTCAACAGATGTCCCAGTAGTTTCACAGATGTCCCAATAGTTTCACAGATGTCCCAATAGGTTCACATATGTCCCAGTAGTTTTACAGATGTCCCAGTAGATTCACAGATGTCCCAATAGTTCAACAGATGTCCCAGTAGTTTCACAGATGTCGCAGTAGGTTAACAGATGTCCCCATAGTTTCACAGATGTCCCAATAGTTTCACAGATGTCCCAGTAGTTTCACAGATGTCCCAATAGTTTAACACATGTCCCAAATAGTTTCACAGATGTCCCAGTAGTTTCACAGATGTCCCAGTAGTTTCACAGATGTCCCAATAGTTTCACAGATGTCCCAGTAGTTTCACAGATGTCCCAAATAGTTTCACAGATGTCCCAATAGTTTCACAGATGTCCCAGTAGTTTCACAGATGTCCCAATAGTTTAACAGATGTCCCAAATAGTTTCACAGATGTCCCAATAGTTTCACAGATCACCCAGTCGTTTCACAGATGCCCCAATAGTTTCACATATGTCCCATTAGTTTCACAGATGTCCCCATAGTTTCACAGATGTCCCAATAATTTAACAGATGTACCAGTAGTTTCACAGATGTCCCAATAGTTTAACAGATGTCCCAAATAGTTTGACAGATGTCCCAATATTTTCACAGATGTCCCAGGAGTTTAACAGATGTCCCAATAGTTTAACAGATGTCCCAGTTGTTTCACAGATGTCCCAGTAGTTTCACAGATGTCCCAATAGGTTCACATATGTCCCAGTAGTTTTACAGATGTCCCAGTAGATTCACAGATGTCCCAATAGTTCAACAGATGTCCCAGTAGTTTCACAGATGTCCCAGTAGGTTAACAGATGTCCCCATAGTTTCACAGATGTCCCAATAGTTTCACAGATGTCCCAGTAGTTTTACAGATATCCCAGTAGGTTAACAGATGTCCCCATAGTTTCACAGATGTACCAGTAGTTTCACAGATGTCCCAATAGTTTCACAGATGTCCCAATAGTTTCACACATTTCCCAATAGTTTCACATATGTCCCAATAATTTAACAGATGTACCAGTAGTTTCACAGATGTCCCAATAGTTTAACAGATGTCCCAAATAGTTTGACAGATGTCCCAATATTTTCACAGATGTCCCAGGAGTTTAACAGATGTCCCAATAGTTTAACAGATGTCCCAGTTGTTTCACAGATGTCCCAGTAGTTTCACAGATGTCCCAATAGGTTCACATATGTCCCAGTAGTTTTACAGATGTCCCAGTAGATTCACAGATGTCCCAATAGTTCAACAGATGTCCCAGTAGTTTCACAGATGTCCCAGTAGGTTAACAGATGTCCCCATAGTTTCACAGATGTCCCAATAGTTTCACAGATGTCCCAGTAGTTTTACAGATATCCCAGTAGGTTAACAGATGTCCCCATAGTTTCACAGATGTACCAGTAGTTTCACAGATGTCCCAATAGTTTCACAGATGTCCCAATAGTTTCACACATTTCCCAATAGTTTCACATATGTCCCAATAATTTAACAGATGTACCAGTAGTTTCACAGATGTCCCAATAGTTTTAACAGATGTCCCAAATAGTTTCACAGATGTCCCAATAGTTTCACAGATGTCCCCATAGTTTCACAGATGTCCCAATAGTTTCACATATGTCCCATTAGTTTCACAGATGTCCCCATAGATTCACAGATGTCCCAATAAGTTCACATATGTTCCAGTAGTGTCACAGATCACCCAGTCGTTTCACAGATGCCCCAATAGTTTCACATATGTCCCATTAGTTTCACAGATGTCCCCATAGTTTCACAGATGTCCCAATAATTTAACAGATGTACCAGTAGTTTCACAGATGTCCCAATAGTTTAACAGATGTCCCAAATAGTTTCACAGATGTCCCAATAGTTTCACAGATGTCCCAGGAGTTTCACAGATGTCCCAGGAGTTTCACAGATGTCCCAATAGTTTCACAGATGTCCCAGAAGTTTTACAGATATTCCAGTAGGTTAACATATGTCCCAATAATTTAACAGATGTACCAGTAGTTTCACAGATGTCCCAATAGTTTTAACAGATGTCCCAAATAGTTTCACAGATGTCCCAATAGTTTCACAGATGTCCCCATAGTTTCACAGATGTCCCAATAGTTTCACATATGTCCCATTAGTTTCACAGATGTCCCCATAGATTCACAGATGTCCCAATAAGTTCACATATGTTCCAGTAGTGTCACAGATCACCCAGTCGTTTCACAGATGCCCCAATAGTTTCACATATGTCCCATTAGTTTCACAGATGTCCCCATAGTTTCACAGATGTCCCAATAATTTAACAGATGTACCAGTAGTTTCACAGATGTCCCAATAGTTTAACAGATGTCCCAAATAGTTTCACAGATGTCCCAATAGTTTCACAGATGTCCCAGGAGTTTCACAGATGTCCCAGGAGTTTCACAGATGTCCCAATAGTTTCACAGATGTCCCAGAAGTTTTACAGATATTCCAGTAGGTTAACAGATGTCCCCATAGTTTCACAGATGTCCCAATAGTTTCAAAGATGTCCCAGTAGTTTTACAGATGTCCCGGTAGTTTCACAGATGATCCCAGTAGTTTCACAGAGGCCCCAATAGTTTCACATATGTCCCATTAGTTGCACAGATGTCCCCATAGTTTCACAGATGTCCCAATAGTTTCACAGATGTCCCAGAAGTTTAACAGATGTCCCAGTAGTGTCACAGATCACCCAGTCGTTTCACAGATGCCCCAATAGTTTCACATATGTCCCATTAGTTTCACAGATGTCCCCATAGTTTCACAGATGTCCCAATAATTTAACAGATGTACCAGTAGTTTCACAGATGTCCCAATAGTTTAACAGATGTCCCAAATAGTTTGACAGATGTCCCAATAGTTTCACAGATGTCCCAGGAGTTTAACAGATGTTCCAATAGTTTAACAGATGTCCCAGTTGTTTCACAGATGTCTCAATAGTTTCACAGATGTCCCAATAGTTTCACAGATGTCCCAATAGGTTCACATATGTCCCAGTAGTTTTACAGATGTCCCAGTAGATTCACAGATGTCCCAATAGTTCAACAGATGTCCCAGTAGTTTCACAGATGTCCCAGTAGGTTAACAGATGTCCCCATAGTTTCACAGATGTCCCATTAGTTTCACAGATGTCCCAGTAGTTTTACAGATATCCCAGTAGGTTAACAGATGTCCCCATAGTTTCACAGATGTACCAGTAGTTTCACAGATGTCCCAATAGTTTCACAGATGTCCCAATAGTTTCACACATTTCCCAATAGTTTCACATATGTCCCAGTAGTTTTACAGATGTCCTAATAGTTTCACAGATGTCCCAATAATTTAACAGATGTACCAGTATTTTCACAGATGTCCCAATAGTTTAACAGATGTCCCAAATAGTTTCACAGATGTCCCAATAGTTTCACGGATGTCCCCATAGTTTCACAGATGTCCCAATAGTTTCACATATGTCCCATTAGTTTCACAGATGTCCCCATAGATTCACAGATGTCCCAATAAGTTCACATATGTCCCAGTAGTGTCACAGATCACCCAGTCGATTCACAGATGCCCAAATAGTTTCACATATGTCCCATTAGTTTCACAGATGTCCCCATAGTTTCACAGATGTCCCAATAATTTAACAGATGTACCAGTAGTTTCACAGATGTCCCAATAGTTTAACAGATGTCCCAAATAGTTTGACAGATGTCCCAATAGTTTCACAGATGTCCCAGGAGTTTAACAGATGTCCCAATAGTTTAACAGATGTCCCAGTTGTTTCACAGATGTCTCAATAGTTTCACAGATGTCCCAATAGTTTCACAGACGTCCCAATAGGTTCACATATGTCCCAGTAGTTTTACAGATGTCCCAGTAGATTCACAGATGTCCCAATAGTTCAACAGATGTCCCAGTAGTTTCACAGATGTCCCAGTAGGTTAACAGATGTCCCCATAGTTTCACAGATGTCCCAATAGTTTCACAGATGTCCCAGTAGTTTTACAGATATCCCAGTAGTTTCACAGATGTACCAATAGTTTCACAGATGTCCCAATAGTTTCACACATTTCCCAATAGTTTCACATATGTCCCAGTAGTTTTACAGATGTCCCAATAGTTTCACAGATGTCCCAATAATTTAACAGATGTACCAGTAGTTTCACAGATGTCCCAATAGTTTAACAGATGTCCCAAATAGTTTCACAGATGTCCCAATAGTTTCACAGATGTCCCAATAGTTTCACATATGTCCCATTAGTTTCACAGATGTCCCCATAGATTCACAGATGTCCCAATAAGTTCACATATGTCCCAGTAGTGTCACAGATCACCCAGTCGTTTCACAGATGCCCCAATAGTTTCACATATGTCCCATTAGTTTCACAGATGTCCCCATAGTTTCACAGATGTCCCAATAATTTAACAGATGTACCAGTAGTTTCACAGATGTCCCAATAGTTTAACAGATGTCCCAAATAGTTTGACAGATGTCGCAATAGTTTCACAGATGTCCCAGGAGTTTAACAGATGTCCCAGTAGATTCACAAATGTCCCAATAGTTCAACAGATGTCCCAGTAGTTTTACAGATGTCCCAGTAGATTCACAGATGTCCCAATAGTTCAACAGATGTCCCAGTAGTTTCACAGATGTCCCAGTAGGTTAACAGATGTCCCCATAGTTTCACAGATGTCCCAATAGTTTCACAGATGTCCCAGTAGTTTCACAGATGTCCCAATAGTATCACAGATGTCCCATTAGTTTCACAGATGTCCCAATAGTTTAACAGATGTCCCAAATAGTTTCACAGATGTCCCAATAGTTTCACAGATGTCCCAGTAGTTTCACAGATGCCCCAATAGTTTCACATATGTCCCATTAGTTTCACAGATGTCCCAATAAGTTCACATATGTCCCAGTAGTGTCACAGATCACCCAGTCGTTTCACAGATGCCCCAATAGTTTCACATATGTCCCATTAGTTTCACAGATGTCCCCATAGTTTCACAGATGTCCCAATAGTTTAACAGATGTCCCAAATAGTTTGACAGATGTCCCAATAGTTTCACAGATGTCCCAGTTGTTTCACAGATGTCCCAGTAGTTTCACAGATGTCCCAATAGTTTCACAGATGTCCCAATAGGTTCACATATGTCCCAGTAGTTTTACAGATGTCCCAGTAGATTCACAGATGTCCCAATAGTTCAACAGATGTCCCAGTAGTTTCACAGATGTCCCAGTAGGTTAACAGATGTCACCATAGTTTCACAGATGTCCCAATAGTTTCACAGATGTCCCAGTAGTTTTACAGATATCCCAGTAGGTTAACAGATGTCCCCATAGTTTCACAGATGTACCAGTAGTTTCACAGATGTCCCAATAGTTTCACAGATGTCCCAATAGTTTCACACATTTCCCAATAGTTTCACATATGTCCCAGTAGTTTTACAGATGTCCCAATAGTTTCACAGATGTCCCAATAATTTAACAGATGTACCAGTAGTTTCACAGATGTCCCAATAGTTTTAACAGATGTCCCAAATAGTTTCACAGATGTCCCAATAGTTTCACAGATGTCCCCATAGTTTCACAGATGTCCCAATAGTTTCACATATGTCCCATTAGTTTCACAGATGTCCCCATAGATTCACAGATGTCCCAATAAGTTCACATATGTCCCAGTAGTGTCACAGATCACCCAGTCGTTTCACAGATGCCCCAATAGTTTCACATATGTCCCAATAGTTTCACAGATGTCCCAGTAGTTTCACAGATGTCCCAATAGTATCACAGATGTCCCATTAGTTTCACAGATGTCCCAATAGTTTAACAGATGTCCCAAATAGTTTCACAGATGTCCCAATAGTTTCACAGATGTCCCAGTAGTTTCACAGATGCCCCAATAGTTTCACATATGTCCCATTAGTTTCACAGATGTCCCAATAAGTTCACATATGTCCCAGTAGTGTCACAGATCACCCAGTCGTTTCACAGATGCCCCAATAGTTTCACATATGTCCCATTAGTTTCACAGATGTCCCCATAGTTTCACAGATGTCCCAATAGTTTAACAGATGTCCCAAATAGTTTGACAGATGTCCCAATAGTTTCACAGATGTCCCAGTTGTTTCACAGATGTCCCAGTAGTTTCACAGATGTCCCAATAGTTTCACAGATGTCCCAATAGGTTCACATATGTCCCAGTAGTTTTACAGATGTCCCAGTAGATTCACAGATGTCCCAATAGTTCAACAGATGTCCCAGTAGTTTCACAGATGTCCCAGTAGGTTAACAGATGTCACCATAGTTTCACAGATGTCCCAATAGTTTCACAGATGTCCCAGTAGTTTTACAGATATCCCAGTAGGTTAACAGATGTCCCCATAGTTTCACAGATGTACCAGTAGTTTCACAGATGTCCCAATAGTTTCACAGATGTCCCAATAGTTTCACACATTTCCCAATAGTTTCACATATGTCCCAGTAGTTTTACAGATGTCCCAATAGTTTCACAGATGTCCCAATAATTTAACAGATGTACCAGTAATTTCACAGATGTCCCAATAGTTTTAACAGATGTCCCAAATAGTTTCACAGATGTCCCAATAGTTTCACAGATGTCCCCATAGTTTCACAGATGTCCCAATAGTTTCACATATGTCCCATTAGTTTCACAGATGTCCCCATAGATTCACAGATGTCCCAATAAGTTCACATATGTCCCAGTAGTGTCACAGATCACCCAGTCGTTTCACAGATGCCCCAATAGTTTCACATATGTCCCATTAGTTTCACAGATGTCCCCATAGTTTCTCAGATGTCCCAATAATTTAACAGATGTACCAGTAGTTTCACAGATGTCCCAATAGTTTAACAGATGTCCCAAATAGTTTCACAGATGTCCCAATAGTTTCACAGATGTCCCAGGAGTTTCACAGATGTCCCAGGAGTTTCACAGATGTCCCAATAGTTTCACAGATGTCCCAGAAGTTTTACAGATATTCCAGTAGGTTAACAGATGTCCCCATAGTTTCACAGATGTCCCAATAGTTTCAAAGATGTCCCAGTAGTTTTACAGATGTCCCGGTAGTTTCACAGATGATCCCAGTAGTTTCACAGATGCCCCAATAGTTTCACATATGTCCCATTAGTTGCACAGATGTCCCCATAGTTTCACAGATGTCCCAATAGTTTCACAGATGTCCCAGAAGTTTAACAGATGTCCCAGTAGTGTCACAGATCACCCAGTCGTTTCACAGATGCCCCAATAGTTTCACATATGTCCCATTAGTTTCACAGATGTCCCCATAGTTTCACAGATGTCCCAATAATTTAACAGATGTACCAGTAGTTTCACAGATGTCCCAATAGTTTAACAGATGTCCCAAATAGTTTCACAGATGTCCCAATAGGTTCACATATGTCCCAGTAGTTTTACAGATGTCCCAGTAGATTCACAGATGTCCCAATAGTTCAACAGATGTCCCAGTAGTTTCACAGATGTCCCAGTAGTTTCACAGATGTCCCAGTAGGTTAACATATGTCCCAGTAGTTTCACAGATGTCCCAGTAGGTTAACAGATGTCCCCATAGTTTCACAGATGTCCCAATAGTTTCACAGATGTCCCAGTAGTTTTACAGATATCCCAGTAGGTTAACAGATGTCCCCATAGTTTCACAGATGTACCAGTAGTTTCACAGATGTCCCAATAGTTTCACAGATGTCCCAATAGTTTCACACATTTCCCAATAGTTTCACATATGTCCCAGTAGTTTTACAGATGTCCCAATAGTTTCACAGATGTCCCAATAATTTAACAGATGTACCAGTATTTTCACAGATGTCCCAATAGTTTAACAGATGTCCCAAATAGTTTCACAGATGTCCCCATAGTTTCACAGATGTCCCAATAGTTTCACATATGTCCCATTAGTTTCACAGATGTCCCCATAGATTCACAGATGTCCCAATAAGTTCACATATGTCCCAGTAGTGTCACAGATCACCCAGTCATTTCACAGATGCCCAAATAGTTTCACATATGTCCCATTAGTTTCACAGATGTCCCCATAGTTTCACAGATGTCCCACTAATTTAACAGATGTACCAGTAGTTTCACAGATGTCCCAATAGTTTAACAGATGTCCCAAATAGTTTGACAGATGTCCCAATAGTTTCACAGATGTCCCAGGAGTTTAACAGATGTCCCAATAGTTTAACAGATGTCCCAGTTGTTTCACAGATGTCTCAATAGTTTCACAGATGTCCCAATAGTTTCACAGACGTCCCAATAGGTTCACATATGTCCCAGTAGTTTTACAGATGTCCCAGTAGATTCACAGATGTCCCAATAGTTCAACAGATGTCCCAGTAGTTTCACAGATGTCCCAGTAGGTTAACAGATGTCCCCATAGTTTCACAGATGTCCCAATAGTTTCACAGATGTCCCAGTAGTTTTACAGATATCCCAGTAGTTTCACAGATGTCCCAATAGTTTCACAGATGTCCCAATAGTTTCACACATTTCCCAATAGTTTCACATATGTCCCAGTAGTTTTACAGATGTCCCAATAGTTTCACAGATGTCCCAATAATTTAACAGATGTACCAGTAGTTTCACAGATGTCCCAATAGTTTTAACAGATGTCCCAAATAGTTTCACAGATGTCCCAATAGTTTCACAGATGTCCCCATAGTTTCACAGATGTCCCAATAGTTTCACATATGTCCCATTAGTTTCACAGATGTCCCCATAGATTCACAGATGTCCCAATAAGTTCACATATGTCCCAGTAGTGTCACAGATCACCCAGTCGTTTCACAGATGCCCCAATAGTTTCACATATGTCCCATTAGTTTCACAGATGTCCCCATAGTTTCTCAGATGTCCCAATAATTTAACAGATGTACCAGTAGTTTCACAGATGTCCCAATAGTTTAACAGATGTCCCAAATAGTTTCACAGATGTCCCAATAGTTTCACAGATGTCCCAGGAGTTTCACAGATGTCCCAGGAGTTTCACAGATGTCCCAATAGTTTCACAGATGTCCCAGAAGTTTTACAGATAATCCAGTAGGTTAACAGATGTCCCCATAGTTTCACAGATGTCCCAATAGTTTCAAAGATGTCCCAGTAGTTTTAGAGATGTCCCGGTAGTTTCACAGATGATCCCAGTAGTTTCACAGATGCCCCAATAGTTTCACATATGTCCCATTAGTTGCACAGATGTCCCCATAGTTTCACAGATGTCCCAATAGTTTCACAGATGTCCCAGAAGTTTAGCAGATGTCCCAGTAGTGTCACTGATCACCCAGTCGTTTCACAGATGCCCCAATAGTTTCACATATGTCCCATTAGTTTCACAGATGTCCCCATAGTTTCACAGATGTCCCAATAATTTAACAGATGTACCAGTAGTTTCACAGATGTCCCAATAGTTTCACACATTTCCCAATAGTTTCACATATGTCCCAGTAGTTTTACAGATGTCCCAATAGTTTCACAGATGTCCCAATAATTTAACAGATGTACCAGTATTTTCACAGATGTCCCAATAGTTTAACAGATGTCCCAAATAGTTTCACAGATGTCCCCATAGTTTCACAGATGTCCCAATAGTTTCACATATGTCCCATTAGTTTCACAGATGTCCCCATAGATTCACAGATGTCCCAATAAGTTCACATATGTCCCAGTAGTGTCACAGATCACCCAGTCGTTTCACAGATGCCCAAATAGTTTCACATATGTCCCATTAGTTTCACAGATGTCCCCATAGTTTCACAGATGTCCCAATAATTTAACAGATGTACCAGTAGTTTCACAGATGTCCCAATAGTTTAACAGATGTCCCAAATAGTTTGACAGATGTCCCAATAGTTTCACAGATGTCCCAGGAGTTTAACAGATGTCCCAATAGTTTAACAGATGTCCCAGTTGTTTCACAGATGTCTCAATAGTTTCACAGATGTCCCAATAGTTTCACAGACGTCCCAATAGGTTCACATATGTCCCAGTAGTTTTACAGATGTCCCAGTAGATTCACAGATGTCCCAATAGTTCAACAGATGTCCCAGTAGTTTCACAGATGTCCCAGTAGGTTAACAGATGTCCCCATAGTTTCACAGATGTCCCAATAGTTTCACAGATGTCCCAGTAGTTTTACAGATATCCCAGTAGTTTCACAGATGTCCCAATAGTTTCACAGATGTCCCAATAGTTTCACACATTTCCCAATAGTTTCACATATGTCCCAGTAGTTTTATAGATGTCCCAATAGTTTCACAGATGTCCCAATAATTTAACAGATGTACCAGTAGTTTCACAGATGTCCCAATAGTTTTAACAGATGTCCCAAATAGTTTCACAGATGTCCCAATAGTTTCACAGATGTCCCCATAGTTTCACAGATGTCCCAATAGTTTCACATATGTCCCATTAGTTTCACAGATGTCCCCATAGATTCACAGATGTCCCAATAAGTTCACATATGTCCCAGTAGTGTCACAGATCACCCAGTCGTTTCACAGATGCCCCAATAGTTTCACATATGTCCCATTAGTTTCACAGATGTCCCCATAGTTTCTCAGATGTCCCAATAATTTAACAGATGTACCAGTAGTTTCACAGATGTCCCAATAGATTAACAGATGTCCCAAATAGTTTCACAGATGTCCCAATAGTTTCACAGATGTCCCAGGAGTTTCACAGATGTCCCAGGAGTTTCACAGATGTCCCAATAGTTTCACAGATGTCCCAGAAGTTTTACAGATATTCCAGTAGGTTAACAGATGTCCCCATAGTTTCACAGATGTCCCAATAGTTTCAAAGATGTCCCAGTAGTTTTACAGATGTCCCGGTATTTTCACAGATGATCCCAGTAGTTTCACAGATGCCCCAATAGTTTCACATATGTCCCATTAGTTGCACAGATGTCCCCATAGTTTCACAGATGTCCCAATAGTTTCACAGATGTCCCAGAAGTTTAACAGATGTCCCAGTAGTGTCACAGATCACCCAGTCGTTTCACAGATGCCCCAATAGTTTCACATATGTCCCATTAGTTTCACAGATGTCCCCATAGTTTCACAGATGTCCCAATAATTTAACAGATGTACCAGTAGTTTCACAGATGTCCCAATAGTTTAACAGATGTCCCAAATAGTTTCACAGATGTCCCAATAGGTTCACATATGTCCCAGTAGTTTTACAGATGTCCCAGTAGATTCACAGATGTCCCAATAGTTCAACAGATGTCCTAGTAGTTTCACAGATGTCCCAGTAGTTTCACAGATGTCCCAGTAGGTTAACAGATGTCCCAGTAGTTTCACAGATGTCCCAGTAGGTTAACAGATGTCCCCATAGTTTCACAGATGTCCCAATAGTTTCACAGATGTCCCAGTAGTTTTACAGATATCCCAGTAGGTTAACAGATGTCCCCATAGTTTCACAGATGTACCAGTAGTTTCACAGATGTCCCAATAGTTTCACAGATGTCCCAATAGTTTCACACATTTCCCAATAGTTTCACATATGTCCCAGTAGTTTTACAGATGTCCCAATAGTTTCACAGATGTCCCAATAATTTAACAGATGTACCAGTATTTTCACAGATGTCCCAATAGTTTAACAGATGTCCCAAATAGTTTCACAGATGTCCCAATAGTTTCACGGATGTCCCCATAGTTTCACAGATGTCCCAATAGTTTCACATATGTCCCATTAGTTTCACAGATGTCCCCATAGATTCACAGATGTCCCAATAAGTTCACATATGTCCCAGTAGTGTCACAGATCACCCAGTCGATTCACAGATGCCCAAATAGTTTCACATATGTCCCATTAGTTTCACAGATGTCCCCATAGTTTCACAGATGTCCCAATAATTTAACAGATGTACCAGTAGTTTCACAGATGTCCCAATAGTTTAACAGATGTCCCAAATAGTTTGACAGATGTCCCAATAGTTTCACAGATGTCCCAGGAGTTTAACAGATGTCCCAATAGTTTAACAGATGTCCCAGTTGTTTCACAGATGTCTCAATAGTTTCACAGATGTCCCAATAGTTTCACAGACGTCCCAATAGGTTCACATATGTCCCAGTAGTTTTACAGATGTCCCAGTAGATTCACAGATGTCCCAATAGTTCAACAGATGTCCCAGTAGTTTCACAGATGTCCCAGTAGGTTAACAGATGTCCCCATAGTTTCACAGATGTCCCAATAGTTTCACAGATGTCCCAGTAGTTTTACAGATATCCCAGTAGTTTCACAGATGTCCCAATAGTTTCACAGATGTCCCAATAGTTTCACACATTTCCCAATAGTTTCACATATGTCCCAGTAGTTTTACAGATGTCCCAATAGTTTCACAGATGTCCCAATAATTTAACAGATGTACCAGTAGTTTCACAGATGTCCCAATAGTTTAACAGATGTCCCAAATAGTTTCACAGATGTCCCAATAGTTTCACAGATGTCCCAATAGTTTCACATATGTCCCATTAGTTTCACAGATGTCCCCATAGATTTACAGATGTCCCAATAAGTTCACATATGTCCCAGTAGTGTCACAGATCACCCAGTCGTTTCACAGATGCCCCAATAGTTTCACATATGTCCCATTAGTTTCACAGATGTCCCCATAGTTTCACAGATGTCCCAATAATTTAACAGATGTACCAGTAGTTTCACAGATGTCCCAATAGTTTAACAGATGTCCCAAATAGTTTGACAGATGTCCCAATAGTTTCACAGATGTCCCAGGAGTTTAACAGATGTCCCAGTAGATTCACAGATGTCCCAATAGTTCAACAGATGTCCCAGTAGTTTTACAGATGTCCCAGTAGATTCACAGATGTCCCAATAGTTCAACAGATGTCCCAGTAGTTTCACAGATGTCCCAGTAGGTTAACAGATGTCCCCATAGTTTCACAGATGTCCCAATAGTTTCACAGATGTCCCAGTAGTTTCACAGATGTTCCAATAGTTTAACACATGTCCCAAATAGTTTCACAGATGTCCCAGTAGTTTCACAGATGTCCCAGTAGTTTCACAGATGTCCCAATAGTTTCACAGATGTCCCAGTAGTTTCACAGATGTCCCAATAGTTTAACAGATGTCCCAAATAGTTTCACAGATGTCCCAATATTTTCACAGATGTCCCAGTAGTTTCACAGATGCCCCAATAGTTTCACATATGTCCCATTAGTTTCACAGATGTCCCAATAAGTTCACATGTGTCCCAGTAGTGTCACAGATCACCCAGTCGTTTCACAGATGCCCCAATAGTTTCACATATGTCCCATTAGTTTCACAGATGTCCCCATAGTTTCACAGATGTCCCAATAATTTAACAGATGTACCAGTAGTTTCACAGATGTCCCAATAGTTTAACAGATGTCCCAAATAGTTTGACAGATGTCCCAATAGTTTCACAGATGTCCCAGGAGTTTAACAGATGTCCCAATAGTTTAACAGATGTCCCAGTTGTTTCACAGATGTCCCAGTAGTTTCACAGATGTCCCAATAGTTTCACAGATGTCCCAATAGGTTCACATATGTCCCAGTAGTTTTACAGATGTCCCAGTAGATTCACAGATGTCCCAATAGTTCAACAGATGTCCCAGTAGTTTCACAGATGTCCCAGTAGGTTAACAGATGTCACCATAGTTTCACAGATGTCCCAATAGTTTCACAGATGTCCCAGTAGTTTTACAGATATCCCAGTAGGTTAACAGATGTCCCCATAGTTTCACAGATGTACCAGTAGTTTCACAGATGTCCCAATAGTTTCACAGATGTCCCAATAGTTTCACACATTTCCCAATAGTTTCACATATGTCCCAGTAGTTTTACAGATGTCCCAATAGTTTCACAGATGTCCCAATAATTTAACAGATGTACCAGTAGTTTCACAGATGTCCCAATAGTTTTAACAGATGTCCCAAATAGTTTCACAGATGTCCCAATAGTTTCGCAGATGTCCCCATAGTTTCACAGATGTCCCAATAGTTTCACATATGTCCCATTAGTTTCACAGATGTCCCCATAGATTCACAGATGTCCCAATAAGTTCACATATGTCCCAGTAGTGTCACAGATCACCCAGTCGTTTCACAGATGCCCCAATAGTTTCACATATGTCCCATTAGTTTCACAGATGTCCCCATAGTTTCTCAGATGTCCCAATAATTTAACAGATGTACCAGTAGTTTCACAGATGTCCCAATAGTTTAACAGATGTCCCAAATAGTTTCACAGATGTCCCAATAGTTTCACAGATGTCCCAGGAGTTTCACAGATGTCCCAGGAGTTTCACAGATGTCCCAATAGTTTCACAGATGTCCCAGAAGTTTTACAGATATTCCAGTAGGTTAACAGATGTCCCCATAGTTTCACAGATGTCCCAATAGTTTCAAAGATGTCCCAGTAGTTTTACAGATGTCCCGGTAGTTTCACAGATGATCCCAGTAGTTTCACAGATGCCCCAATAGTTTCACATATGTCCCATTAGTTGCACAGATGTCCCCATAGTTTCACAGATGTCCCAATAGTTTCACAGATGTCCCAGAAGTTTAACAGATGTCCCAGTAGTGTCACAGATCACCCAGTCGTTTCACAGATGCCCCAATAGTTTCACATATGTCCCATTAGTTTCACAGATGTCCCCATAGTTTCACAGATGTCCCAATAATTTAACAGATGTACCAGTAGTTTCACAGATGTCCCAATAGTTTAACAGATGTCCCAAATAGTTTCACAGATGTCCCAATAGGTTCACATATGTCCCAGTAGTTTTACAGATGTCCCAGTAGATTCACAGATGTCCCAATAGTTCAACAGATGTCCCAGTAGTTTCACAGATGTCCCAGTAGGTTAACAGATGTCCCCATAGTTTCACAGATGTCCCAATAGTTTCACAGATGTCCCAGTAGTTTTACAGATATCCCAGTAGGTTAACAGATGTCCCCATAGTTTCACAGATGTACCAGTAGTTTCACAGATGTCCCAATAGTTTCACAGATGTCCCAATAGTTTCACACATTTCCCAATAGTTTCACATATGTCCCAGTAGTTTTACAGATGTCCCAATAGTTTCACAGATGTCCCAATAATTTAACAGATGTACCAGTAGTTTCACAGATGTCCCAATAGTTTAACAGATGTCCCAAATAGTTTCACAGATGTCCCAATAGTTTCACGGATGTCCCCATAGTTTCACAGATGTCCCAATAGTTTCACATATGTCCCATTAGTTTCACAGATGTCCCCATAGATTCACAGATGTCCCAATAAGTTCACATATGTCCCAGTAGTGTCACAGATCACCCAGTCGTTTCACAGATACCCAAATATTTTCACATATGTCCCATTAGTTTCACAGATGTCCCCATAGTTTCACAGATGTCCCAATAATTTAACAGATGTACCAGTAGTTTCACAGATGTCCCAATAGTTTAACAGATGTCCCAAATAGTTTGACAGATGTCCCAATAGTTTCACAGATGTCCCAGGAGTTTAACAGATGTCCCAATAGTTTAACAGATGTCCCAGTTGTTTCACAGATGTCTCAATAGTTTCACAGATGTCCCAATAGTTTCACAGATGTCCCAATAGGTTCACATATGTCCCAATAGGTTCACATATGTCCCAGTAGTTTTACAGATGTCCCAGTAGATTCACAGATGTCCCAATAGTTCAACAGATGTCCCCATAGTTTCACAGATGTCCCAATAGTTTCACAGATGTCCCACTAGTTTTACAGATATCCCAGTAGGTTAACAGATGTCCCCATAGTTTCACAGATGTACCAGTAGTTTCACAGATGTCCCAATAGTTTCACAGATGTCCCAATAGTTTCACACATTTCCCAATAGTTTCACATATGTCCCAGTAGTTTTGCAGATGTCCCAATAGTTTCACAGATGTCCCAATAATTTAACAGATGTACCAGTAGTTTCACAGATGTCCCAATAGTTTAACAGATGTCCCAAATAGTTTCACAGATGTCCCAATAGTTTCACAGATGTCCCCATAGTTTCACAGATGTCCCAATAGTTTCACAGATGTCCCAATAGGTTCACATATGTCCCAGTAGTTTTACAGATGTCCCAGTAGATTCACAGATGTCCCAATAGTTCAACAGATGTCCCAGTAGTTTCACAGATGTCCCAGTAGGTTAACAGATGTCCCCATAGTTTCACAGATGTCCCAATAGTTTCACAGATGTCCCACTAGTTTTACAGATATCCCAGTAGGTTAACAGATGTCCCCATAGTTTCACAGATGTACCAGTAGTTTCACAGATGTCCCAATAGTTTCACAGATGTCCCAATAGTTTCACACATTTCCCAATAGTTTCACATATGTCCCAGTAGTTTTGCAGATGTCCCAATAGTTTCACAGATGTCCCAATAATTTAACAGATGTACCAGTAGTTTCACAGATGTCCCAATAGTTTAACAGATGTCCCAAATAGTTTCACAGATGTCCCAATAGTTTCACAGATGTCCCCATAGTTTCACAGATGTCCCAATAGTTTCACATATGTCCCATTAGTTTCACAGATGTCCCCATAGATTCACAGATGTCCCAATAAGTTCACATATGTCCCAGTAGTGTCACAGATCACCCAGTCATTTCACAGATGCCCCAATAGTTTCACATATGTCCCATTAGTTTCACAGATGTCCCCATAGTTTCACAGATGTTCCAATAATTTAACAGATGTACCAGTAGTTTCACAGATGTCCCAATAGTTTAACAGATGTCCCAAATAGTTTCACAGATGTCCCAATAGTTTCACAGATGTCCCAATAGTTTCACATATGTCCCATTAGTTTCACAGATGTCCCCATAGATTCACAGATGTCCCAATAAGTTCACATATGTCCCAGTAGTGTCACAGATCACCCAGTCGTTTCACAGATGCCCAAATAGTTTCACATATGTCCCATTAGTTTCACAGATGTCCCCATAGTTTCACAGATGTCCCAATAATTTAACATATGTACCAGTAGTTTCACAGATGTCCCAATAGTTTAACAGATGTCCCAAATAGTTTCACAGATGTCCCAGGAGTTTAACAGATGTCCCAATAGTTTAACAGATGTCCCAGTTGTTTCACAGATGTCTCAATAGTTTCACAGATGTCCCAATAGTTTCACAGATGTCCCAATAGGTTCACATATGTCCCAGTAGTTTTTCAGATGTCCCAGTAGATTCACAGATGTCCCAATAGTTCAACAGATGTCCCAGTAGTTTCGCAGATGTCCCAGTAGGTTAACAGATGTCCCCATAGTTTCACAAATGTACCAGTAGTTTCACAGATGTCCCAATAGTTTCACAGATGTCCCACTCGTTTCACACATTTCCCAATAGTTTCACATATGTCCCAGTAGTTTTACAGATGTCCCAATAGTTTCACAGATGTCCCAATAATTTAAGAGATGTACCAGTAGTTTCACAGATGTCCCAATAGTTTAACAGATGTCCCAAATAGTTTCACAGATGTCCCAATAGTTTCACAGATGTCCCCATAGTTTCACAGATGTCCCAATAGTTTCACATATGTCCCATTAGTTTCACAGATGTCCCCATAGATTCACAGATGTCCCAATAAGTTTACATATGTCCCAGTAGTGTCACAGATCACCCAGTCGTTTCACAGATGCCCCAATAGTTTCACATATGTCCCATTAGTTTCACAGATGTCCCCATAGTTTCACAGACGTCCCAATAATTTAACAGATGTACCAGTAGTTTCACAGATGTCCCAATAGTTTAACAGATGTCCCAAATAGTTTCACAGATGTCCCAATAGTTTCACATGTCCCAGGAGTTTCACAGATGTCCCAGGAGTTTCACAGATGTCCCAATAGTTTCACAGATGTCCCAGAAGTTTTACAGATATTCCAGTAGGTTAACAGATGTCCCCATAGTTTCACAGATGTCCCAATAGTTTCAAAGATGTCCCAGTAGTTTTACAGATGTCCCGGTTGTTTCACAGATGATCCCAGTAGTTTCACAGATGCCCCAATAGTTTCACATATGTCCCATTAGTTGCACAGATGTCCCCATAGTTTCACAGATGTCCCAATAGTTTCACAGATGTCCCAATAGTTTCACAGATGTCCAAATAAGTTCACATATGTCCCAGTAGTGTCACAGATCACCCAGTCGTTTCACAGATGCCCCAATAGTTTCACATATGTCCCATTAGTTTCACAGATGTCCCCATAGTTTCACAGATGTCCCAATAATTTAACAGATGTACCAGTAGTTTCACAGATGTCCCAATAGTTTCACAGATGTCCCAGAAGTTTAACAGATGTCCCAGTAGTGTCACAGATCACCCAGTCGTTTCACAGATGCCCCAATAGTTTCACATATGTCCCATTAGTTTCACAGATGTCCCCATAGTTTCACAGATGTCCCAATAATTTAACAGATGTACTAGTAGTTTCACAGATGTCCCAATAGTTTAACAGATGTCCCAAATAGTTTGACAGATGTCCCAATAGTTTCACAGATGTCCCAGGAGTTTAACTGATGTCCCAATAGTTTAACAGATGTCCCAATAGTTTCACAGATGTCCCAATAGGTTCACATATGTCCCAGTAGTTTTACAGATGTCTCAGTAGATTCACAGATGTCCCAATAGTTCAACAGATGTCCCAGTAGTTTAACAGATGTCCCAGTAGTTTCACAGATGTCCCAGTAGGTTAACAGATGTCCCAATAGTTTCACAGATGTCCCAGTAGTTTTACAGATATCCCAGTAGGTTAACAGATGTCCCCATAGTTTCACAGATGTACCAGTAGTTTCACAGATGTCCCAATAGTTTCACAGATGTCCCAATAGTTTCACACATTTCCCAATAGTTTCACGTATGTCCCAGTAGTTTTACAGATGCCCCAATAGTTTCACATATGTCCCATTAGTTTCACAGATGTCCCCATAGCTTTACAGATGTCCCAATAGTTTCACATATGTCCCATTAGTTTCACAGATGTCCCCATAGTTTCACAGATGTCCCAATAGTTTCACAGATGTCCCAATAGTTTCACAGATGTCCCAATAGGTTCACATATGTCCCAGTAGTTTCACAGATCACCCAGTAGTTTCACAGATGCCCCAATAGTTTCACATATGTCCCATTAGTTTCACAGATGTCCCCATAGTTTCACAGATTTCCCAATAATTTCACAGATGTACCAGTAGTTTCACAGATGTCCCAATAGTTTAACAGATGTCCCAAATAGTTTCACAGATGTCCCAATAATTTCACAGATGTACCAGTAGTTTAACAGATGTCCCAATAGTTTAACAGATGTCCCAAATAGTTTCACAGATGTCCCAGAAGTTTTACAGATATTGCAGTAGGTTAACAGATGTCCCCATAGTTTCACAGATGTCCCAATAGTTTCAAAGATGTCCCAGTAGTTTTACAGATGTCCCGGTAGTTTCACAGATGATCCCAGTAGTTTCACAGATGCCCCAATAGTTTCACATATGTCCCATTAGTTTCACAGATGTCCCCATAGTTTCACAGATGTCCCAGTAGTTTCACAGATCACCCAGTCGTTTCACAGATGCCCCAATAGTTTCACATATGTCCAATTAGTTTCACAGATGTCTCCATAGTTTCACAGATTTCCCAATAATTTCACAGATGTACCAGTAGTTTCACAGATGTCCCCATAGTTTCACAGATGTCCCAATAGTTTCACAGATGTCCCAATAGTTTCACAGATGTCCCAATAGGTTCACATATGTCCCAGTAGTTTCACAGATCACCCAGTAGTTTCACAGATGCCCCAATAGTTTCACATATGTCCCATTAGTTTCACAGATGTTCCCATAGTTTCACAGATTTCCCAATAATTTCACAGATGTACCAGTAGTTTCACAGATGTCCCAATAGTTTAACAGATGTCCCAAATAGTTTCACAGATGTCCCCATAGTTTCACAGATGTCCCAATAGTTTCACAGATGTCCCAATAGGTTCACATATGTCCCAGTAGTTTCACAGATGCCCCAATAGTTTCACATATGTCCCATTAGTTTCACAGATGTCCCCATAGTTTCACAGATGTCCCAATAATTTCACAGATGTACCAGTAGTTTCACAGATGTCCCAATAGTTTAACAGATGTCCCAAATAGTTTCACAGATGTCCCAGAAGTTTTACAGATATTCCAGTAGGTTAAAAGATGTCCCCATAGTTTCACAGATGTCCCAATAGTTTCAAAGATGTCCCAGTAGTTTTACAGATGTCCCGGTTGTTTCACAGATGATCCCAGTAGTTTCACAGATGCCCCAATAGTTTCACATATGTCCCATTAGTTTCACAGATGTCCCCATAGTTTCACAGATGTACCAGTAGTTTCACAGATGTCCCAATAGTTTAACAGATGTCCCAAATAGTTTCACAGATGTCCCAATAGTTTCACAGATGTCCCAGAAGTTTAACAGATGTCCCAGTAGTGTCACAGATCACCCAGTCGTTTCACAGATGCCCCAATAGTTTCACATATGTCCCATTAGTTTCACAGATGTCCCCATAGTTTCAAAGATGTCCCAATAATTTAACAGATGTACCAGTAGTTTCACAGATGTCCCAATAGTTTAACAGATGTCCCAAATAGTTTCACAGATGTCCCAATAGTTTCACAGATGTCCCAGAAGTTTAACAGATGTCCCAGTAGTGTCACAGATCACCCATTCGTTTCACAGATGCCCCAATAGTTTCACATATGTCCCATTAGTTTCACAGATGTCCCCATAGTTTCACAGATGTCCCAATAATTTAACAGATGTACCAGTAGTTTCACAGATGTCCCAATAGTTTAACAGATGTCCCAAATAGTTTGACAGATGTCTCAATAGTTTCACAGATGTCCCAGGAGTTTAACAGATGTCCCAATAGTTTAACAGATGTCCCAGTTGTTTCACAGATGTCTCAATAGTTTCACAGATGTCCCAATAGTTTCACAGATGTCCCAATAGGTTCACATATGTCCCAGTAGTTTTTCAGATGTCCCAGTAGATTCACAGATGTCCCAATAGTTCAACAGATGTCCCAGTAGTTTCGCAGATGTCCCAGTAGGTTAACAGATGTCCCCATAGTTTCACAGATGTCCCAATAGTTTCACAGATGTCCCAGTAGTTTTACAGATATCCCAGTAGGTTAACAGATGTCCCCATAGTTTCACAGATGTACCAGTAGTTTCACAGATGTCCCAATAGTTTCACAGATGTCCCAATCGTTTCACACATTTCCCAATAGTTTCACATATGTCCCAGTAGTTTTACAGATGTCCCAATAGTTTCACAGATGTCCCAATAATTTAAGAGATGTACCAGTAGTTTCACAGATGTCCCACTAGTTTAACAGATGTCCCAAATAGTTTCACAGATGTCCCAATAGTTTCACAGATGTCCCCATAGTTTCACAGATGTCCCAATAGTTTCACATATGTCCCATTAGTTTCACAGATGTCCCCATAGATTCACAGATGTCCCAATAAGTTCACAGATGTCCCAGTAGTGTCACAGATCACCCAGTCGTTTCACAGATGCCCCAATAGTTTCACATATGTCCCATTAGTTTCACAGATGTCCCCATAGTTTCAAAGATGTCCCAATAATTTAACAGATGTACCAGTAGTTTCACAGATGTCCCAATAGTTTAACAGATGTCCCAAATAGTTTCACAGATGTCCCAATAGTTTCACAGATGTCCCAGAAGTTTAACAGATGTCCCAGTAGTGTCACAGATCACCCATTCGTTTCACAGATGCCCCAATAGTTTCACATATGTCCCATTAGTTTCACAGATGTCCCCATAGTTTCACAGATGTCCCAATAATTTAACAGATGTACCAGTAGTTTCACAGATGTCCCAATAGTTTAACAGATGTCCCAAATAGTTTGACAGATGTCTCAATAGTTTCACAGATGTCCCAGGAGTTTAACAGATGTCCCAATAGTTTAACAGATGTCCCAGTTGTTTCACAGATGTCTCAATAGTTTCACAGATGTCCCAATAGTTTCACAGATGTCCCAATAGGTTCACATATGTCCCAGTAGTTTTTCAGATGTCCCAGTAGATTCACAGATGTCCCAATAGTTCAACAGATGTCCCAGTAGTTTCGCAGATGTCCCAATAGTTTCACAGATGTCCCAGTAGTTTTACAGATATCCCAGTAGGTTAACAGATGTCCCCATAGTTTCACAGATGTACCAGTAGTTTCACAGATGTCCCAATAGTTTCACAGATGTCCCAATCGTTTCACACATTTCCCAATAGTTTCACATATGTCCCAGTAGTTTTACAGATGTCCCAATAGTTTCACAGATGTCCCAATAATTTAAGAGATGTACCAGTAGTTTCACAGATGTCCCACTAGTTTAACAGATGTCCCAAATAGTTTCACAGATGTCCCAATAGTTTCACAGATGTCCCCATAGTTTCACAGATGTCCCAATAGTTTCACATATGTCCCATTAGTTTCACAGATGTCCCCATAGATTCACAGATGTCCCAATAAGTTCACATATGTCCCAGTAGTGTCACAGATCACCCAGTCGTTTCACAGATGCCCCAATAGTTTCACATATGTCCCATTAGTTTCACAGATGTCCCCATAGTTTCACAGATGTCCCAATAATTTAACAGATGTACCAGTAGTTTCACAGATGTCCCAATAGTTTAACAGATGTCCCAAATAGTTTCACAGATGTCCCAATAGTTTCACATGTCCCAGGAGTTTCACAGATGTCCCAGGAGTTTCACAGATGTCCCAATAGTTTCACAGATGTCCCAGAAGTTTTACAGATATTCCAGTAGGTTAACAGATGTCCCCATAGTTTCACAGATGTCCCAATAGTTTCAAAGATGTCCCAGTAGTTTTACAGATGTCCCGGTAGTTTCACAGATGATCCCAGTAGTTTCACAGATGCCCCAATAGTTTCACATATGTCCCATTAGTTGCACAGATGTCCCCATAGTTTCACAGATGTCCCAATAGTTTCACAGATGTCCCAATAATTTCACAGATGTCCAAATAAGTTCACATATGTCCCAGTAGTGTCACAGATCACCCAGTCGTTTCACAGATGCCCCAATAGTTTCACATATGTCCCATTAGTTTCACAGATTTCCCCATAGTTTCACAGATGTCCCAATAATTTAACAGATGTACCAGTAGTTTTACAGATGTCCCAATAGTTTCACAGATGTCCCAGAAGTTTAACAGATGTCCCAGTAGTGTCACAGATCACCCAGTCGTTTCACAGATGCCCCAATAGTTTCACATATGTCCCATTAGTTTCACAGATGTCCCCATAGTTTCACAGATGTCCCAATAATTTAACAGATGTACTAGTAGTTTCACAGATGTCCCAATAGTTTAACAGATGTCCCAAATAGTTTGACAGATGTCCCAATAGTTTCACAGATGTCCCAGGAGTTTTACTGATGTCCCAATAGTTTAACAGATGTCCCAGTTGTTTCACAGATGTCTCAATAGTTTCACAGATGTCCCAATAGTTTCACAGATGTCCCAATAGGTTCACATATGTCCCAGTAGTTTTACAGATGTCCCAGTAGATTCACAGATGTCCCAATAGTTCAACAGATGTCCCAGTAGTTTAACAGATGTCCCAGTAGTTTCACAGATGTCCCAGTAGGTTAACAGATGTCCCCATAGTTTCACAGATGTCCCAATAGTTTCACAGATGTCCCAGTAGTTTTACAGATATCCCAGTAGGTTAACAGATGTCCCCATAGTTTCACAGATGTACCAGTAGTTTCACAGATGTCCCAATAGTTTCACAGATGTCCCAATAGTTTCACACATTTCCCAATAGTTTCACATATGTCCCAGTAGTTTTACAGATGCCCCAATAGTTTCACATATGTCCCATTAGTTTCACAGATGTCCCCATAGTTTCACAGATGTCCCAATAGTTTCACATATGTCCCATTAGTTTCACAGATGTCCCCATAGTTTCACAGATGTCCCAATAGTTTCACAGATGTCCCAATAGTTTCACAGATGTCCCAATAGGTTCACATATGTCCCAGTAGTTTCACAGATCACCCAGTAGTTTCACAGATGCCCCAATAGTTTCACATATGTCCCATTAGTTTCACAGATGTCCCCATAGTTTCACAGATTTCCCAATAATTTCACAGATGTACCAGTATTTTCACAGATGTCCCAATAGTTAACAGACGTCCCAAATAGTTTCACAGATGTCCCCATAGTTTCACAGATGTCCCAATAGTTTAACAGATGTCCCAATAGGTTCACATATGTCCCATTAGTTTCACAGATGTCCCCATAGTTTCACAGATGTCCCAATAATTTCACAGATGTACCAGTAGTTTCACAGATGTCCCAATAGTTTAACAGATGTCCCAAATAGTTTCACAGATGTCCCAGAAGTTTTACAGATATTCCAGTAGGTTAACAGATGTCCCCATAGTTTCACAGATGTCCCAATAGTTTCAAAGATGTCCCAGTAGTTTTACAGATGTCCCGGTAGTTTCACAGATGATCCCAGTAGTTTCACAGATGCCCCAATAGTTTCACATATGTCCCATTAGTTTCACAGATGTCCCCATAGTTTCACAGATGTCCTAGTAGTTTCACAGATCACCCAGTCGTTTCACAGATGCCACAATAGTTTCACATATGTCCAATTAGTTTCACAGATGTCCCCATAGTTTCACAGATTTCCCAATAATTTCACAGATGTACCAGTAGTTTCACAGATGTCCCCATAGTTTCACAGATGTCCCAATAGTTTCACAGATGTCCCAATAGTTTCACAGATGTCCCAATAGGTTCACATATGTCCCAGTAGTTTCACAGATCACCCAGTAGTTTCACAGATGTCCCAATAAGTTCACATATGTCCCAGTAGTGTCACAGATCACCCAGTCGTTTCACAGATGCCCCAATAGTTTCACATATGTCCCATTAGTTTCACAGATGTCCCCATAGTTTCACAGATGTCCCAATAATTTAACAGATGTACCAGTAGTTTCACAGATGTCCCAATAGTTTAACAGATGTCCCAAATAGTTTCACAGATGTCCCAATAGTTTCACATGTCCCAGGAGTTTCACAGATGTCCCAGGAGTTTCACAGATGTCCCAATAGTTTCACAGATGTCCCAGAAGTTTTACAGATATTCCAGTAGGTTAACAGATGTCCCCATAGTTTCACAGATGTCCCAATAGTTTCAAAGATGTCCCAGTAGTTTTACAGATGTCCCGGTAGTTTCACAGATGATCCGAGTAGTTTCACAGATGCCCCAATAGTTTCACATATGTCCCATTAGTTTCACAGATGTCCCCATAGTTTCACAGATGTCCTAGTAGTTTCACAGATCACCCAGTCGTTTCACAGATGCCCCAATAGTTTCACATATGTCCAATTAGTTTCACAGATGTCCCCATAGTTTCACAGATTTCCCAATAATTTCACAGATGTACCAGTAGTTTCACAGATGTCCCCATAGTTTCACAGATGTCCCAATAGTTTCACAGATGTCCCAATAGTTTCACAGATGTCCCAATAGGTTCACATATGTCCCAGTAGTTTCACAGATCACCCAGTAGTTTCACAGATGTCCCAATAAGTTCACATATGTCCCAGTAGTGTCACAGATCACCCAGTCGTTTCACAGATGCCCCAATAGTTTCACATATGTCCCATTAGTTTCACAGATGTCCCCATAGTTTCACAGATGTCCCAATAATTTAACAGATGTACCAGTAGTTTCACAGATGTCCCAATAGTTTAACAGATGTCCCAAATAGTTTCACAGATGTCCCAATAGTTTCACATGTCCCAGGAGTTTCACAGATGTCCCAGGAGTTTCACAGATGTCCCAATAGTTTCACAGATGTCCCAGAAGTTTTACAGATATTCCAGTAGGTTAACAGATGTCCCCATAGTTTCACAGATGTCCCAATAGTTTCAAAGATGTCCCAGTAGTTTTACAGATGTCCCGGTAGTTTCACAGATGATCCCAGTAGTTTCACAGATGCCCCAATAGTTTCACATATGTCCCATTAGTTGCACAGATGTCCCCATAGTTTCACAGATGTCCCAATAGTTTCACAGATGTCCCAATAATTTCACAGATGTCCAAATAAGTTCACATATGTCCCAGTAGTGTCACAGATCACCCAGTCGTTTCACAGATGCCCCAATAGTTTCACATATGTCCCATTAGTTTCACAGATGTCCCCATAGTTTCACAGATGTCCCAATAATTTAACATATGTACCAGTAGTTTCACAGATGTCCCAATAGTTTCACAGATGTCCCAGAAGTTTAACAGATGTCCCAGTAGTGTCACAGATCACCCAGTCGTTTCACAGATGCCCCAATAGTTTCACATGTGTCCCATTAGTTTCACAGATGTCCCCATAGTTTCACAGATGTCCCAATAATTTAACAGATGTACTAGTAGTTTCACAGATGTCCCAATAGTTTAACAGATGTCCCAAATAGTTTGACAGATGTCCCAATAGTTTCACAGATGTCCCAGGAGTTTAACTGATGTCCCAATAGTTTAACAGATGTCCCAGTTGTTTCACAGATGTCTCAATAGTTTCACAGATGTCCCAATAGTTTCACAGATGTCCCAATAGGTTCACATATGTTCCAGTAGTTTTGCAGATGTCCCAGTAGATTCACAGATGTCCCAATAGTTCAACAGATGTCCCAGTAGTTTAACAGATGTCCCAGTAGTTTCACAGATGTCCCAGTAGGTTAACAGATGTCCCCATAGTTTCACAGATGTCCCAATAGTTTCACAGATGTCCCAGTAGTTTTACAGATATCCCAGTAGGTTAACAGATGTCCCCATAGTTTCACAGATGTACCAGTAGTTTCACAGATGTCCCAATAGTTTCACAGATGTCCCAATAGTTTCACACATTTCCCAATAGTTTCACATATGTCCCAGTAGTTTTACAGATGCCCCAATAGTTTCACATATGTCCCATTAGTTTCACAGATGTCCCAATAGTTTCACAGATGTCCCAATAGTTTCACAGATGTCCCAATAGGTTCACATATGTCCCAGTAGTTTCACAGATCACCCAGTAGTTTCACATATGTCCCAATAGTTTAACAGATGTCCCAAATAGTTTGACAGATGTCCCAATAGTTTCACAGATGTCCCAGGAGTTTAACTGATGTCCCAATAGTTTAACAGATGTCCCAGTTGTTTCACAGATGTCTCAATAGTTTCACAGATGTCCCAATAGTTTCACAGATGTCCCAATAGGTTCACATATGTTCCAGTAGTTTTACAGATGTCCCAGTAGATTCACAGATGTCCCAATAGTTCAACAGATGTCCCAGTAGTTTAACAGATGTCCCAGTAGTTTCACAGATGTCCCAGTAGGTTAACAGATGTCCCCATAGTTTCACAGATGTCCCAATAGTTTCACAGATGTCCCAGTAGTTTTACAGATATCCCAGTAGGTTAACAGATGTCCCCATAGTTTCACAGATGTACCAGTAGTTTCACAGATGTCCCAATAGTTTCACAGATGTCCCAATAGTTTCACACATTTCCCAATAGTTTCACATATGTCCCAGTAGTTTTACAGATGCCCCAATAGTTTCACATATGTCCCATTAGTTTCACAGATGTCCCAATAGTTTCACAGATGTCCCAATAGTTTCACAGATGTCCCAATAGGTTCACATATGTCCCAGTAGTTTCACAGATCACCCAGTAGTTTCACATATGTCCCATTAGTTTCACAGATGTCCCCATAGTTTCACAGATTTCCCAATAATTTCACAGATGTCCCAGTAGTGTCACAGATCACCCAGTCGTTTCACAGATGCCCCAATAGGTTCACATATGTCCCATTAGTTTCACAGATGTCCCATAGTTTCACAGATGTCCCAATAATTTCACAGATGTACCAGTAGTTTCACAGATGTCCCAATAGTTTAACAGATGTCCCAAATAGTTTCACAGATGTCCCAGAAGTTTTACAGATATTCCAGTAGGTTAACAGATGTCCCCATAGTTTCACAGATGTCCCAATAGTTTCAAAGATGTCCCAGTAGTTTTACAGATGTCCCGGTAGTTTCACAGATGATCCCAGTAGTTTCACAGATGCCCCAATAGTTTCACATATGTCCCATTAGTTTCACAGATGTCCCCATAGTTTCACAGATGTCCTAGTAGTTTCACAGATCACCCAGTCGTTTCACAGATGCCCCAATAGTTTCACATATGTCCAATTAGTTTCACAGATGTCCCCATAGTTTCACAGATTTCCCAATAATTTCACAGATGTACCAGTAGTTTCACAGATGTCCCCATAGTTTCACAGATGTCCCAATAGTTTCACAGATGTCCCAATAGTTTCACAGATGTCCCAATAGGTTCACATATGTCCCAGTAGTTTCACAGATCACCCAGTAGTTTCACAGATGCCCCAATAGTTTCACATATGTCCCATTAGTTTCACAGATGTCCCCATAGTTTCACAGATTTCCCAATAATTTCACAGATGTACCAGTAGTTTCACAGATGTCCCAATAGTTTAACAGATGTCCCAAATAGTTTCACAGATGTCCCCATAGTTTCACAGATGTCCCAATAGTTTCACAGATGTCCCAATAGGTTCACATATGTCCCAGTAGTTTCACAGATGCCCCAATAGTTTCACATATGTCCCATTAGTTTCACAGATGTCCCCATAGTTTCACAGATGTCCCAATAATTTCACAGATGTACCAGTAGTTTCACAGATGTCCCAATAGTTTAACAGATGTCCCAAATAGTTTCACAGATGTCCCAGAAATTTTACAGATATTCCAGTAGGTTAACAGATGTCCCCATAGTTTCACAGATGTCCCAATAGTTTCAAAGTTGTCCCAGTAGTTTTACAGATGTCCCGGTTGTTTCACAGATGATGCCGGTAGTTTCACAGATGCTCCAATAGTTTCACATATGTCCCATTAGTTTCACAGATGTCCCCATAGTTTCACAGATGTACCAGTAGTTTCACAGATGTCCCAATAGTTTCAAAGATGTCCCAGTAGTTTTACAGATGTCCCGGTAGTTTCACAGATGATCCCAGTAGTTTCACAGATGCCCCAATAGTTTCACATATGTCCCATTAGTTTCACAGATGTCCCCATAGTTTCACAGATGTCCTAGTAGTTTCACAGATCACCCAGTCGTTTCACAGATGCCCCAATAGTTTCACATATGTCCAATTAGTTTCACAGATGTCCCCATAGTTTCACAGATTTCCCAATAATTTCACAGATGTACCAGTAGTTTCACAGATGTCCCCATAGTTTCACAGATGTCCCAATAGTTTCACAGATGTCCCAATAGTTTCACAGATGTCCCAATAGGTTCACATATGTCCCAGTAGTTTCACAGATCACCCAGTAGTTTCACAGATGTCCCAATAAGTTCACATATGTCCCAGTAGTGTCACAGATCACCCAGTCGTTTCACAGATGCCCCAATAGTTTCACATATGTCCCATTAGTTTCACAGATGTCCACATAGTTTCACAGATGTCCCAATAATTTAACAGATGTACCAGTAGTTTCACAGATGTCCCAATAGTTTAACAGATGTCCCAAATAGTTTCACAGATGTCCCAATAGTTTCACATGTCCCAGGAGTTTCACAGATGTCCCAGGAGTTTCACAGATGTCCCAATAGTTTCACAGATGTCCCAGAAGTTTTACAGATATTCCAGTAGGTTAACAGATGTCCCCATAGTTTCACAGATGTCCCAATAGTTTCAAAGATGTCCCAGTAGTTTTACAGATGTCCCGGTAGTTTCACAGATGATCCCAGTAGTTTCACAGATGCCCCAATAGTTTCACATATGTCCCATTAGTTGCACAGATGTCCCCATAGTTTCACAGATGTCCCAATAGTTTCACAGATGTCCCAATAATTTCACAGATGTCCAAATAAGTTCACATATGTCCCAGTAGTGTCACAGATCACCCAGTCGTTTCACAGATGCCCCAATAGTTTCACATATGTCCCATTAGTTTCACAGATGTCCCCATAGTTTCACAGATGTCCCAATAATTTAACAGATGTACCAGTAGTTTCACAGATGTCCCAATAGTTTCACAGATGTACCAGAAGTTTAACAGATGTACCAGTAGTGTCACAGATCACCCAGTCGTTTCACAGATGCCCCAATAGTTTCACATGTGTCCCATTAGTTTCACAGATGTCCCCATAGTTTCACAGATGTCCCAATAATTTAACAGATGTACTAGTAGTTTCACAGATGTCCCAATAGTTTAACAGATGTCCCAAATAGTTTGACAGATGTCCCAATAGTTTCACAGATGTCCCAGGAGTTTAACTGATGTCCCAATAGTTTAACAGATGTCCCAGTTGTTTCACAGATGTTTCAATAGTTTCACAGATGTCCCAATAGTTTCACAGATGTCCCAATAGGTTCACATATGTCCCAGTAGTTTTACAGATGTCCCAGTAGATTCACAGATGTCCCAATAGTTCAACAGATGTCCCAGTAGTTTAACAGATGTCCCAGTAGTTTCACAGATGTCCCAGTAGGTTAACAGATGTCCCCATAGTTTCACAGATGTCCCAATAGTTTCACAGATGTCCCAGTAGTTTTACAGATATCCCAGTAGTTTCACAGATCACCCAGTAGTTTCACAGATGCCCCAATAGTTTCACATATGTCCCATTAGTTTCACAGATGTCCCCATAGTTTCACAGATTTCCCAATAATTTCACAGATGTACCAGTAGTTTCACAGATGTCCCAATAGTTTAACAGATGTCCCAAATAGTTTCACAGATGTCCCCATAGTTTCACAGATGTCCCAATAGTTTCACAGATGTCCCAATAGGTTCACATATGTCCCAGTAGTTTCACAGATGCCCCAATAGTTTCACATATGTCCCATTAGTTTCACAGATGTCCCCATAGTTTCACAGATGTCCCAATAATTTCACAGATGTACCAGTAGTTTCACAGATGTCCCAATAGTTTAACAGATGTCCCAAATAGTTTCACAGATGTCCCAGAAGTTTTACAGATATTCCAGTAGGTTAACAGATGTCCCCATAGTTTCACAGATGTCCCAATAGTTTCAAAGTTGTCCCAGTAGTTTTACAGATGTCCCGGTTGTTTCACAGATGATGCCGGTAGTTTCACAGATGCTCCAATAGTTTCACATATGTCCCATTAGTTTCACAGATGTCCCCATAGTTTCACAGATGTACCAGTAGTTTCACAGATGTCCCAATAGTTTCAAAGATGTCCCAGTAGTTTTACAGATGTCCCGGTAGTTTCACAGATGATCCCAGTAGTTTCACAGATGCCCCAATAGTTTCACATATGTCCCATTAGTTTCACAGATGTCCCCATAGTTTCACAGATGTCCTAGTAGTTTCACAGATCACCCAGTCGTTTCACAGATGCCCCAATAGTTTCACATATGTCCAATTAGTTTCACAGATGTCCCCATAGTTTCACAGATTTCCCAATAATTTCACAGATGTACCAGTAGTTTCACAGATGTCCCCATAGTTTCACAGATGTCCCAATAGTTTCACAGATGTCCCAATAGTTTCACAGATGTCCCAATAGGTTCACATATGTCCCAGTAGTTTCACAGATCACCCAGTAGTTTCACAGATGTCCCAATAAGTTCACATATGTCCCAGTAGTGTCACAGATCACCCAGTCGTTTCACAGATGCCCCAATAGTTTCACATATGTCCCATTAGTTTCACAGATGTCCACATAGTTTCACAGATGTCCCAATAATTTAACAGATGTACCAGTAGTTTCACAGATGTCCCAATAGTTTAACAGATGTCCCAAATAGTTTCACAGATGTCCCAATAGTTTCACATGTCCCAGGAGTTTCACAGATGTCCCAGGAGTTTCACAGATGTCCCAATAGTTTCACAGATGTCCCAGAAGTTTTACAGATATTCCAGTAGGTTAACAGATGTCCCCATAGTTTCACAGATGTCCCAATAGTTTCAAAGATGTCCCAGTAGTTTTACAGATGTCCCGGTAGTTTCACAGATGATCCCAGTAGTTTCACAGATGCCCCAATAGTTTCACATATGTCCCATTAGTTGCACAGATGTCCCCATAGTTTCACAGATGTCCCAATAGTTTCACAGATGTCCCAATAATTTCACAGATGTCCAAATAAGTTCACATATGTCCCAGTAGTGTCACAGATCACCCAGTCGTTTCACAGATGCCCCAATAGTTTCACATATGTCCCATTAGTTTCACAGATGTCCCCATAGTTTCACAGATGTCCCAATAATTTAACAGATGTACCAGTAGTTTCACAGATGTCCCAATAGTTTCACAGATGTACCAGAAGTTTAACAGATGTACCAGTAGTGTCACAGATCACCCAGTCGTTTCACAGATGCCCCAATAGTTTCACATGTGTCCCATTAGTTTCACAGATGTCCCCATAGTTTCACAGATGTCCCAATAATTTAACAGATGTACTAGTAGTTTCACAGATGTCCCAATAGTTTAACAGATGTCCCAAATAGTTTGACAGATGTCCCAATAGTTTCACAGATGTCCCAGGAGTTTAACTGATGTCCCAATAGTTTAACAGATGTCCCAGTTGTTTCACAGATGTTTCAATAGTTTCACAGATGTCCCAATAGTTTCACAGATGTCCCAATAGGTTCACATATGTCCCAGTAGTTTTACAGATGTCCCAGTAGATTCACAGATGTCCCAATAGTTCAACAGATGTCCCAGTAGTTTAACAGATGTCCCAGTAGTTTCACAGATGTCCCAGTAGGTTAACAGATGTCCCCATAGTTTCACAGATGTCCCAATAGTTTCACAGATGTCCCAGTAGTTTTACAGATATCCCAGTAGGTTAACAGATGTCCCCATAGTTTCACAGATGTACCAGTAGTTTCACAGATGTCCCAATAGTTTCACAGATGTCCCAATAGTTTCACACATTTCCCAATAGTTTCACATATGTCCCAGTAGTTTTACAGATGCCCCAATAGTTTCACATATGTCCCATTAGTTTCACAGATGTCCCAATAGTTTCACAGATGTCCCAATAGTTTCACAGATGTCCCAATAGGTTCACATATGTCCCAGTAGTTTCACAGATCACCCAGTAGTTTCACATATGTCCCATTAGTTTCACAGATGTCCCCATAGTTTCACAGATTTCCCAATAATTTCACAGATGAACCAGTAGTTTCACAGATGTCCCAATAGTTAACAGATGTCCCAAATAGTTTCACAGATGTCCCCATAGTTTCACAGATGTCCCAGAAGTTTAACAGATGTCCCAGTAGTGTCACAGATCACCCAGTCGTTTCACAGATGCCCCAATAGGTTCACATATGTCCCATTAGTTTCACAGATGTCCCATAGTTTCACAGATGTCCCAATAATTTCACAGATGTACCAGTAGTTTCACAGATGTCCCAATAGTTTAACAGATGTCCCAAATAGTTTCACAGATGTCCCAGAAGTTTTACAGATATTCCAGTAGGTTAACAGATGTCCCCATAGTTTCACAGATGTCCCAATAGTTTCAAAGATGTCCCAGTAGTTTTACAGATGTCCCGGTAGTTTCACAGATGATCCCAGTAGTTTCACAGATGCCCCAATAGTTTCACATATGTCCCATTAGTTTCACAGATGTCCCCATAGTTTCACAGATGTCCTAGTAGTTTAACAGATCACCCAGTCGTTTCACAGATGCCCCAATAGTTTCACATATGTCCAATTAGTTTCACAGATGTCCCCATAGTTTCACAGATTTCCCAATAATTTCACAGATGTACCAGTAGTTTCACAGATGTCCCCATAGTTTCACAGATGTCCCAATAGTTTCACAGATGTCCCAATAGTTTCACAGATGTCCCAATAGGTTCACATATGTCCCAGTAGTTTCACAGATCACCCAGTAGTTTCACAGATGCCCCAATAGTTTCACATATGTCCCATTAGTTTCACAGATGTCCCCATAGTTTCACAGATTTCCCAATAATTTCACAGATGTACCAGTAGTTTCACAGATGTCCCAATAGTTTAACAGATGTCCCAAATAGTTTCACAGATGTCCCTATAGTTTCACAGATGTCCCAATAGTTTCACAGATGTCCCAATAGGTTCACATATGTCCCAGTAGTTTCACAGATGCCCCAATAGTTTCACATATGTCCCATTAGTTTCACAGATGTCCCCATAGTTTCACAGATGTCCCAATAATTTCACAGATGTACCAGTAGTTTCACAGATGTCCCAATAGTTTAACAGATGTCCCAAATAGTTTCACAGATGTCCCAGAAGTTTTACAGATATTCCAGTAGGTTAACAGATGTCCCCATAGTTTCACAGATGTCCCAATAGTTTCAAAGTTGTCCCAGTAGTTTTACAGATGTCCCGGTTGTTTCACAGATGATCCCAGTAGTTTCACAGATGCCCCAATAGTTTCACATATGTCCCATTAGTTTCACAGATGTCCCCATAGTTTCACAGATGTACCAGTAGTTTCACAGATGTCCCAATAGTTTAACAGATGTCCCAAATAGTTTCACAGATGTCCCAATAGTTTCACAGATGTCCCAGAAGTTTAACAGATGTCCCAGTAGTGTCACAGATCACCCAGTCGTTTCACAGATGCCCCAATAGTTTCACATATGTCCCATTAGTTTCACAGATGTCCCCATAGTTTCACAGATGTCCCAATAATTTAACAGATGTACCAGTAGTTTCACAGATGTCCCAATAGTTTAACAGATTTCCCAAATAGGTTGACAGATGTCCCAATAGTTTCACAGATGTCCCAGGAGTTTAACAGATGTCCCAATAGTTTAACAGATGTCCCAGTTGTTTCACAGATGTCTCAATAGTTTCACAGATGTCCCAATAGTTTCACAGATGTACCAATAGGTTCACATATGTCCCAATAGTTTTACAGATGTCCCAGTAGATTCACAGATGTCCCAATAGTTCAACAGATGTCCCAGTAGTTTCACAGATGTCCCAGTTAGTTAACAGATGTCCCCATAGTTTCACAGATGTCCCAATAGTTTCACAGATGTCCCAGTAGTTTTACAGATATCCCAGTAGGTTAACAGATGTCCCCATAGTTTCACAGATGTACCAGTAGTTTCACAGATGTCCCAATAGTTTCACACATTTCCCAATAGTTTCACATATGTCCCAGTAGTTTTACAGATGTCCCAATAGTTTCACAGATGTATTAATAATTTCACAGATGTACCAGTAGTTTCACAGATGTCCCAATAGTTTAACAGATGTCCCAAATAGGTTGACAGATGTCCCAATAGTTTCACAGATGTCCCAGGAGTTTAACAGATGTCCCAATAGTTTAACAGATGTCCCAGTTGTTTCACAGATGTCTCAATAGTTTCACAGATGTCCCAATAGTTTCACAGATGTCCCAGTAGTTTTACAGATATCCCAGTAGGTTAACAGATGTCCCCATAGTTTCACAGATGTACCAGTAGTTTCACAGATGTCCCAATAGTTTCACAGATGTCCCAATAGTTTCACACATTTTCCAATAGTTTCACATATGTCCCAGTAGTTTTACAGATGTCCCAATAGTTTCACAGATGTCCCAATAATTGAACAGATGTACCAGTAGTTTCACAGATGTCCCAATAGTTTAACAGATGTCCCAAATAGTTTCACAGATGTCCCAGAAGTTTTACAGATATTCCAGTAGGTTAACAGATGTCCCCATAGTTTCACAGATGTCCCAATAGTTTCAAAGATGTCCCAGTAGTTTTACAGATGTCCCGGTTGTTTCACAGATGATCCCAGTAGTTTCACAGATGCCCCAATAGTTTCACATATGTCCCATTAGTTTCACAGATGTCCCCATAGTTTCACAGATGTACCAGTAGTTCCACAGATGTCCCAATAGTTTAACAGATGTCCCAAATAGTTTCACAGATGTCCCAATAGTTTCACAGATGTCCCAGAAGTTTAACAGATGTCCCAGTAGTGTCACAGATCACCCAGTCGTTTCACAGATGCCCCAATAGTTTCACATATGTCCCATTAGTTTCACAGATGTCCCCATAGTTTCACAGATGTCCCAATAATTTAACAGATGTACCAGTAGTTTCACAGATGTCCCAATAGTTTAACAGATGTCCCAAATAGGTTGACAGATGTCCCAATAGTTTCACAGATGTCCCAGGAGTTTAACAGATGTCCCAATAGTTTAACAGATGTCCCAGTTGTTTCACAGATGTCTCAATAGTTTCACAGATGTCCCAATAGTTTCACAGATGTCCCAGTAGTTTTACAGATATCCCAGTAGGTTAACAGATGTCCCCATAGAATCACAGATGTACCAGTAGTTTCACAGATGTCCCAATAGTTTCACAGATGTCCCAATAGTTTCACACATTTCCCAATAGTTTCACATATGTCCCAGTAGTTTTACAGATGTCCCAATAGTTTCACAGATGTCCCAATAATTTAACAGATGTACCAGTAGTTTCACAGATGTCCCAGTAGTTTAACAGATGTCCCAAATAGTTTCACAGATGTCCCAGAAGTTTTACAGATATTCCAGTAGGTTAACAGATGTCCCCATAGTTTCACAGATGTCCCAATAGTTTCAAAGATGTCCCAGTAGTTTTACAGATGTCCCGGTTGTTTCACAGATGATCCCAGTAGTTTCACAGATGCCCCAATAGTTTCACATATGTCCCATTAGTTTCACAGATGTCCCCATAGTTTCACAGATGTACCAGTAGTTTCACAGATGTCCCAATAGTTTAACAGATGTCCCAAATAGTTTCACAGATGTCCCAATAGTTTCACAGATGTCCCAGAAGTTTAACAGATGTCCCAGTAGTGTCACAGATCACCCAGTCGTTTCACAGATGCCCCAATAGTTTCACATATGTCCCATTAGTTTCACAGATGTCCCCATAGTTTCACAGATGTCCCAATAATTTAACAGATGTACCAGTAGTTTCACAGATGTCCTAATAGTTTAACAGATTTCCCAAATAGGTTGACAGATGTCCCAATAGTTTCACAGATGTCCCAGGAGTTTAACAGATGTCCCAATAGTTTAACAGATGTCCCAGTTGTTTCACAGATGTCTCAATAGTTTCACAGATGTCCCAATAGTTTCACAGATGTCCCAATAGGTTCACATATGTCCCAGTAGTTTTACAGATGTCCCAGTAGATTCACAGATGTCCCAATAGTTCAACAGATGTCCCAGTAGTTTCACAGATGTCCCAGTAGGTTAACAGATGTTCCCATAGTTTCACAGATGTCCCAATAGTTTCACAGATGTCCCAGTAGTTTTACAGATATCCCAGTAGGTTAACAGATGTCCCCATAGTTTCACAGATGTACCAGTAGTTTCACAGATGTCCCAATAGTTTCACAGATGTCCCAATAGTTTCACACATTTCCCAATAGTTTCACATATGTCCCAGTAGTTTTACAGATGTCCCAATAGTTTCACAGATGTCCCAATAATTTCACAGATGTACCAGTAGTTTCACAGATGTCCCAATAGTTTAACAGATGTCCCAAATAGGCTGACAGATGTCCCAATAGTTTCACAGATGTCCCAGGAGTTTAACAGATGTCCCAATAGTTTAACAGATGTCCCAGTTGTTTCACAGATGTCTCAATAGTTTCACAGATGTCCCAATAGTTTCACAGATGTCCCAGTAGTTTTACAGATATCCGAGTAGGTTAACAGATGTCCCCATAGTTTCACAGATGTACCAGTAGTTTCACAGATGTCCCAATAGTTTCACAGATGTCCCAATAGTTTCACACATTTCCCAATAGTTTCACATATGTCCCAGTAGTTTTACAGATGTCCCAATAGTTTCACAGATGTCCCAATAATTTAACAGATGTACCAGTAGTTTCACAGATGTCCCAATAGTTTAACAGATGTCCCAAATAGTTTCACAGATGTCCCAGAAGTTTTACAGATATTCCAGTAGGTTAACAGATGTCCCCATAGTTTCACAGATGTCCCAATAGTTTCAAAGATGTCCCAGTAGTTTTACAGATGTCCCGGTTGTTTCACAGATGATCCCAGTAGTTTCACAGATGCCCCAATAGTTTCACATATGTCCCATTAGTTTCACAGATGTCCCCATAGTTTCACAGATGTACCAGTAGTTTCACAGATGTCCCAATAGTTTAACAGATGTCCCAAATAGTTTCACAGATGTCCCAATAGTTTCACAGATGTCCCAGAAGTTTAACAGATGTCCCAGTAGTGTCACAGATCACCCAGTCGTTTCACAGATGCCCCAATAGTTTCACATATGTCCCATTAGTTTCACAGATGTCCCCATAGTTTCACAGATGTCCCAATAATTTAACAGATGTACCAGTAGTTTCACAGATGTCCCAATAGTTTAACAGATGTCCCAAATAGGTTGACAGATGTCCCAATAGTTTCACAGATGTCCCAGGAGTTTAACAGATGTCCCAATAGTTTAACAGATGTCCCAGTTGTTTCACAGATGTCTCAATAGTTTCACAGATGTCCCAATAGTTTCACAGATGTCCCAGTAGTTTTACAGATATCCCAGTAGGTTAACAGATGTCCCCATAGTTTCACAGATGTACCAGAAGTTTCACAGATGTCCCAATAGTTTCACAGATGTCCCAATAAGTTCACATATGTCCCAGTAGTTTCACAGATCACCCAGTCGTTTCACAGATGCCCCAATAGTTTCACATATGTCCCATTAGTTTCACAGATGTCCCCATAGTTTCACAGATTTCCCAATAATTTCACAGATGTACCAATAGTTTCAAAGATGTCCCAGTAGTTTTACAGATGTCCCGGTTGTTACACAGATGATCCCAGTAGTTTCACAGATGCCCCAATAGTTTCACATATGTCCCATTAGTTTCACAGATGTCCCCATAGTTTCACAGATGTACCAGTAGTTTCACAGATGTCCCAATAGTTTAACAGATGTCCCAAATAGTTTCACAGATGTCCCAATAGTTTCACAGATGTCCCAGAAGTTTAACAGATGTCCCAGTAGTGTCACCGATCACCCAGTCGTTTCACAGATGCCCCAATAGTTTCACATATGTCCCATTAGTTTCACAGATGTCCCCATAGTTTCACAGATGTCCCAATAATTTAACAGATGTACCAGTAGTTTCACAGATGTCCCAATAGTTTAACAGATGTCCCAAATAGGTTGACAGATGTCCCAATAGTTTCACAGATGTCCCAGGAGTTTAACAGATGTCCCAATAGTTTAACAGATGTCCCAGTTGTTTCACAGATGTCTCAATAGTTTCACAGATGTCCCAATAGTTTCACAGATGTCCCAGTAGTTTTACAGATATCCCAGTAGGTTAACAGATGTCCCCATAGTTTCACAGATGTACCAGTAGTTTCACAGATGTCCCAATAGTTTCACAAATGTCCCAATAGTTTCACACATTTCCCAATAGTTTCACATATGTCCCAGTAGTTTTACAGATGTCCCAATAGTTTCACAGATGTCCCAATAATTTAACAGATGTACCAGTAGTTTCACAGATGTCCCAATAGTTTAACAGATGTCCCAAATAGTTTCACAGATGTCCCAGAAGTTTTACAGATATTCCAGTAGGTTAACAGATGTCCCCATAGTTTCACAGATGTCCCAATAGTTTCAAAGATGTCCCAGTAGTTTTACAGATGTCCCCATAGTTTCACATATGTCCCATTAGTTTCACAGATGTCCCAATAGTTTCACAGATGTCCCAGAAGTTTAACAGACGTCCCAGTAGTGTCACAGATCACCCAGTCGTTTCACAGATGTCCCAATAATTTAACAGATGTACCAGTAGTTTCACAGATGTCCCAATAGTTTAACAGATGTCCCAAATAGTTTAACAGATGTCCCAATAGTTTCACAGATGTCCCAGGAGTTTAACTGATGTCCCAATAGTTTAACAGATGTCCCAGTTGTTTCACAGATGTCTCAATAGTTTCACAGATGTCCCAATAGTTTCACAGATGTCCCAATAGGTTCACATATGTCCCAGTAGTTTTACAGATGTCCCAGTAGATTCACAGATGTCCCAATAGTTCAACAGATGTCCCAGTAGTTTAACAGATTTCCCAGTAGTTTCACAGATGTCCCAGTAGGTTAACAGATGTCCCCATAGTTTCACAGATGTCCCAATAGTTTCACAGATGTCCCAGTAGTTTTACAGATATCCCAGTAGGTTAACAGATGTCCCCATAGTTTCACAGATGTACCAGTAGTTTCACAGATGTCCCAATAGTTTCACAGATGTCCCAATAGTTTCACACATTTCCCAATAGTTTCACATATGTCCCAGTAGTTTTACAGATGTCCCAATAGTTTCACATATGTCCCATTAGTTTCACAGATGTCCCCATAGTTTCACAGATGTCCCAATAGTTTCACATATGTCCCATTAGTTTCACAGATGTCCCAATAGTTTCACAGATGTCCCAATAGTTTCACAGATGTCCCAATAGGTTCACATATGTCCCAGTAGTTTCACAGATCACCCAGTAGTTTCACAGATGCCCCAATAGTTTCACATATGTCCCATTAGTTTCACAGATGTCCCCATAGTTTCACAGATTTCCCAATAATTTCACAGATGTACCAGTAGTTTCACAGATGTCCCAATAGTTTAACAGATGTCCCAAATAGTTTCACAGATGTCCCCATAGTTTCACAGATGTCCCAATAGTTTAACAGATGTCCCAATAGGTTCACATATGTCCCATTAGTTTCACAGATGTCCCCATAGTTTCACAGATGTCCCAATAATTTCACAGATGTACCAGTAGTTTCACAGATGTCCCAATCGTTTAACAGATGTCCCATTAGTTTCACAGATGTCCCCATAGTTTCACAGATGTCCCAATAAGTTCACATATGTCCCAGTAGTTTCACAGATCACCCAGTCGTTTCACAGATGCCCCAATAGTTTCACATATGTCCCATTAGTTTCACAGATGTCCCCATAGTTTCACAGATTTCCCAATAATTTCACAGATGTACCAGTAGTTTCACAGATGTCCCAATAGTTTAACAGATGTCCCAAATAGTTCCACAGATGTCCCCATAGTTTCACAGATGTCCCCATAGTTTCACAGATGTCCCAATAGTTTCAAAGATGTCCCAGTAGTTTTACAGATGTCCCGGTAGTTTCACAGATGATCCCAGTAGTTTCACAGATGCCCCAATAGTTTCACATATGTCCCATTAGTTTCACAGATGTCCCCATAGTTTCACAGATGTCCCAATAGTTTCACAGATGTCCCAATAGTTTCACAGATGTCCCAATAAGTTCACATATGTCCCAGTAGTTTCACAGATTACCCAGTCGTTTCACAGATGCCCCAATAGTTTCACATATGTCCCATTAGTTTCACAGATGTCCCCATAGTTTCAAAGATGTCCCAGTAGTTATCTAGATGTCCCGCTAGTTTCACAGATGATCCCAGTAGTTTCACAGATGCCCCAATAGTTTCACATATGTCCCATTAGTTTCACAGATGTCCCCATAGTTTCACAGATGTCCCAATAGTTTCACAGATGTCCCAATAGTTTCACAGATGTCCCAATAAGTTCACATATGTCCCAGTAGTTTCACAGAACACCCAGTCGTTTCACAGATGCCCCAATAGTTTCACATATGTCCCATTAGTTTCACAGATGTCCCCATAGTTTCACATATGTCCCAATAATTTAACAGATGTACCAGTAGTTTCACAGATGTCCCAATAGTTTAACAGATGTCCCAAATAGTTTCACAGATGTCCCAATAGTTTCACAGATGTCCCAGAAGTTTAACAGATGTCCCAATAGTTTAACAGATATCCCAGTTGTTTCACAGATGTCCCAATAGGTTCACATATGTCCCAGTAGTTTTACAGATGTCCCAGTAGATTCACAGATGTCCCAATAGTTCAACAGATGTCCCAGTAGTTTAACAGATGTCCCAGTAGTTCCACAGATGTCCCAGTAGGTTAACACTTGTCCCTATAGTTTCACAGATGTCCCAATAGTTTCACAGATGTCCCAGTAGTTTTACAGATATCCCAGTAGGTTAACAGATGTCCCCATAGTTTCACAGATGTACCAGTAGTTTCACAGATGTCCCAGTAGTTTCACAGATGTCCCAGTTGTTTCACAGATGTCTCAATAGTTTCACAGATGTCCCAATAGTTTCACAGATGTCCCAATAGGTTCACATATGTCCCAGTAGTTTTACAGATGTCCCAGTAGATTCACAGATGTCCCAATAGTTCAACAGATGTCGCAGTAGTTTAACAGATGTCCCAGTAGTTTCACAGATGTCCCAGTAGGTTAACAGATGTCCCCATAGTTTCACAGATGTCCCAATAGTTTCACAGATGTCCCAGTAGTTTTACAGATATCCCAGTAGGTTAACAGATGTCCCCATAGTTTCACAGATGTACCAGTAGTTTCACAGATGTCCCAATAGTTTCACAGATGTCCCAATAGTTTCACATATGTCCCAGTAGTTTTACAGATGTCCTAATAGTTTCACATATGTCCCATTAGTTTCACAGATGTCCCCATAGTTTCACAGATGTCCCAATAGTTTCACATATGTCCCATTAGTTTCACAGATGTCCCCATAGTTTCACAGATGTCCCAATAGTTTCACATATGTCCCAATAGGTCCACATATGTCCCAGTAGTTTCACAGATCACCCAGTAGTTTCACAGATGCCCCAATAGTTTCACATATGTCCCATTAGTTTCACAGATGTCCCCATAGTTTCACAGATTTCCCAATAATTTCACAGATGTACCAGTAGTTTCACAGATGTCCCAATAGTTTAACAGATGTCCCAAATAGTTTCACAGATGTCCCAGAAGTTTTACAGATATTCCAGTAGGTTAACAGATGTCCCCATAGTTTCACAGATGTCCGAATAGTTTTAAAGATGTCCCAGTAGTTTTACAGATGTCCCGGTAGTTTCACAGATGATCCCAGTAGTTTCACAGATGCCCCAATAGTTTCACATATGTCCCATTAGTTTCACAGATGTCCCCATAGTTTCACAGATGTCCCAATAGTTTCACAGATGTCCTAATAGTTTCACATATGTCCCAATAAGTTCACATATGTCCCAGTAGTTTCACAGATCACCCAGTCGTTTCACAGATGCCCCAATAGTTTCACATATGTCCCATTAGTTTCACAGATGTCCCCATAGTTTCAAAGATGTCCCAGTAGTTTTACAGATGTCCCGCTAGTTTCACAGATGATCCAGTAGTTTCACAGATGCCCCAATAGTTTCACATATGTCCCATTAGTTTCACAGATGTCCCCATAGTTTCACAGATGTCCCAATAGTTTCACAGATGTCCCAATAGTTTCACAGATGTCCCAATAAGTTCACATATGTCCCAGTAGTTTCACAGATCACCCAGTCGTTTCACAGATGCCCCAATAGTTTCACATATGTCCCATTAGTTTCACAGATGTCCCCATAGTTTCACAGATGTCTCAATAATTTAACAGATGTACCAGTAGTTTCACAGATGTCCCAATAGTTTAACAGATGTCCCAAATAGTTTCACAGACGTCCCAATAGTTTCACAGATGTCCCAGAAGTTTAACAGATGTCCCAATAGTTTAACAGATGTCCCAGTTGTTTCACAGATGTCTCAATAGTTTCACAGATGTCCCAATAGTTTCACAGATGTCCCAATAGTTCAACAGATGTCCCAGTAGTTTAAGAGATGTCCCAGTAGTTTCACAGATGTCCCAGTAGGTTAACAGATGTCCCCATAGTTTCACAGATGTCCCAATAGTTTCACAGATGTCCCAGTAGTTTTACAGATATCCCAGTAGGTTAACAGATGTCCCCATAGTTTCACAGATGTACCAGTAGTTTCACAGATGTCCCAATAGTTTCACAGATGTCCCAATAGTTTCACACATTTCCCAATAGTTTCACATATGTCCCAGTAGTTTTACAGATGTCCCAATAGTTTCACAGATGTCCCAATAATTTAACAGATGTACCAGTAGTTTCACAGATGTCCCAATAGTTTAACAGATGTCCCAAATAATTTCATAGATGTCCCAATAGTTTCACAGATGTCCCCATAGTTTCACAGATGTCCCAATAGTTTCACATATGTCCCATTAGTTTCACAGATGTCCCCATAGATTCACAGATGTCCCAATAAGTTCACATATGTCCCAGTAGTGTCACAGATCACCCAGTCGTTTCACAGATGCCCCAATAGTTTCACATATGTCCCATTAGTTTCACAGATGTCCCCATAGTTTCACAGATGTCCCAATAATTTAACAGATGTACCAGTAGTTTCACAGATGTCCCAATAGTTTAACAGATGTCCCAAATAGTTTCACAGATGTCCCAATAGTTTCACAGATGTCCCAGAAGTTTAACAGATGTCCCAATAGTTTAACAGATGTCCCAGTTGTTTCACAGATGTCTCAATAGTTTCACAGATGTCCCAATAGTTTCACAGATGTCCCAATAGGTTCACACATGTCCCAGTAGTTTTACAGATGTCCCAGTAGATTCACAGATGTCCCAATAATTTAACAGATGTACCAGTAGTTTCACAGATGTCCCAATAGTTTAACAGATGTCCCAAATAGTTTCACAGATGTCCCAATAGTTTCACAGATGTCCCAGAAGTTTAACAGATGTCCCAATAGTTTAACAGATGTCCCAGTTGTTTCACAGATGTCTCAATAGTTTCACAGATGTCCCAATAGTTTCACAGATGTCCCAATAGTTCAACAGATGTCCCAGTAGTTTAACAGATGTCCCAGTAGTTTCACAGATGTCCCAGTAGGTTAACAGATGTCCCCATAGTTTCACAGATGTCCCAATAGTTTCACAGATGTCCCAGTAGTTTTACAGATATCCCAGTAGGTTAACAGATGTCCCCATAGTTTCACAGATGTACCAGTAGTTTCACAGATGTCCCATTAGTTTAACAGATGTCCCAAATAGTTCCACAGATGTCCCCATAGTTTCACAGATGTCCCCATAGTTTCACAGATGTCCCAATAGTTTCAAAGATGTCCCAGTAGTTTTACAGATGTCCCGGTAGTTTCACAGATGATCCCAGTAGTTTCACAGATGCCCCAATAGTTTCACATATGTCCCATTAGTTTCACAGATGTCCCCATAGTTTCACAGATGTCCCAATAGTTTCACAGATGTCCCAATAGTTTCACAGATGTCCCAATAAGTTCACATATGTCCCAGTAGTTTCACAGATTACCCAGTCGTTTCACAGATGCCCCAATAGTTTCACATATGTCCCATTAGTTTCACAGATGTCCCCATAGTTTCAAAGATGTCCCAGTAGTTATCTAGATGTCCCGCTAGTTTCACAGATGATCCCAGTAGTTTCACAGATGCCCCAATAGTTTCACATATGTCCCATTAGTTTCACAGATGTCCCCATAGTTTCACAGATGTCCCAATAGTTTCACAGATGTCCCAATAGTTTCACAGATGTCCCAATAAGTTCACATATGTCCCAGTAGTTTCACAGAACACCCAGTCGTTTCACAGATGCCCCAATAGTTTCACATATGTCCCATTAGTTTCACAGATGTCCCCATAGTTTCACAGATGTCCCAATAATTTAACAGATGTACCAGTAGTTTCACAGATGTCCCAATAGTTTAACAGATGTCCCAAATAGTTTCACAGATGTCCCAATAGTTTCACAGATGTCCCAGAAGTTTAACAGATGTCCCAATAGTTTAACAGATATCCCAGTTGTTTCACAGATGTCCCAATAAGTTCACATATGTCCCAGTAGTTTTACAGATGTCCCAGTAGATTCACAGATGTCCCAATAGTTCAACAGATGTCCCAGTAGTTTAACAGATGTCCCAGTAGTTTCACAGATGTCCCAGTAGGTTAACACTTGTCCCCATAGTTTCACAGATGTCCCAATAGTTTCACAGATGTCCCAGTAGTTTTACAGATATATCAGTAGGTTAACAGATGTCCCAATAAGTTCACATATGTCCCAGTAGTTTCACAGAACACCCAGTCGTTTCACAGATGCCCCAATAGTTTCACATATGTCCCATTAGTTTCACAGATGTCCCCATAGTTTCACAGATGTCCCAATAATTTAACAGATGTACCAGTAGTTTCACAGATGTCCCAATAGTTTAACAGATGTCCCAAATAGTTTCACAGATGTCCCAATAGTTTCACAGATGTCCCAGAAGTTTAACAGATGTCCCAATAGTTTAACAGATATCCCAGTTGTTTCACAGATGTCCCAATAGGTTCACATATGTCCCAGTAGTTTTACAGATGTCCCAGTAGATTCACAGATGTCCCAATAGTTCAACAGATGTCCCAGTAGTTTAACAGATGTCCCAGTAGTTCCACAGATGTCCCAGTAGGTTAACACTTGTCCCTATAGTTTCACAGATGTCCCAATAGTTTCACAGATGTCCCAGTAGTTTTACAGATATCCCAGTAGGTTAACAGATGTCCCCATAGTTTCACAGATGTACCAGTAGTTTCACAGATGTCCCAATAGTTTCACAGATGTCCCAGTTGTTTCACAGATGTCTCAATAGTTTCACAGATGTCCCAATAGTTTCACAGATGTCCCAATAGGTTCACATATGTCCCAGTAGTTTTACAGATGTCCCAGTAGATTCACAGATGTCCCAATAGTTCAACAGATGTCGCAGTAGTTTAACAGATGTCCCAGTAGTTTCACAGATGTCCCAGTAGGTTAACAGATATCCCAGTAGGTTAACAGATGTCCCCATAGTTTCACAGATGTACCAGTAGTTTCACAGATGTCCCAATAGTTTCACACATTTCCCAATAGTTTCACATATGTCCCAGTAGTTTTACAGATGTCCTAATAGTTTCACATATGTCCCATTAGTTTCACAGATGTCCCCATAGTTTCACAGATGTCCCAATAGTTTCACATATGTCCCATTAGTTTCACAGATGTCCCCATAGTTTCACAGATGTCCCAATAGTTTCACAGATGTCCCAATAGGTCCACATATGTCCCAGTAGTTTCACAGATCACCCAGTAGTTTCACAGATGCCCCAATAGTTTCACATATGTCCCATTAGTTTCACAGATGTCCCCATAGTTTCACAGATTTCCCAATAATTTCACAGATGTACCAGTAGTTTCACAGATGTCCCAATAGTTTAACAGATGTCCCAAATAGTTTCACAGATGTCCCAGAAGTTTTACAGATATTCCAGTCGTTTCACAGATGCCCCAATAGTTTCACATATGTCCCATTAGTTTCACAGATGTCCCCATAGTTTCAAAGATGTCCCAGTAGTTTTACAGATGTCCCGCTAGTTTCACAGATGATCCAGTAGTTTCACAGATGCCCCAATAGTTTCACATATGTCCCATTAGTTTCACAGATGTCTCCATAGTTTCACAGATGTCCCAATAGTTTCACAGATGTCCCAATAGTTTCACAGATGTCCCAATAAGTTCACATATGTCCCAGTAGTTTCACAGATCACCCAGTCGTTTCACAGATGCCCCAATAGTTTCACATATGTCCCATTAGTTTCACAGATGTCCCCATAGTTTCACAGATGTCCCAATAATTTAACAGATGTACCAGTAGTTTCACAGATGTCCCAATAGTTTAACAGATGTCCCAAATAGTTTCACAGACGTCCCAATAGTTTCACAGATGTCCCAGAAGTTTAACAGATGTCCCAATAGTTTAACAGATGTCCCAGTTGTTTCACAGATGTCTCAATAGTTTCACAGATGTCCCAATAGTTTCACAGATGTCCCAATAGTTCAACAGATGTCCCAGTAGTTTAAGAGATGTCCCAGTAGTTTCACAGATGTCCCAGTAGGTTAACAGATGTCCCCATAGTTTCACAGATGTCCCAATAGTTTCACAGATGTCCCAGTAGTTTTACAGATATCCCAGTAGGTTAACAGATGTCCCCATAGTTTCACAGATGTACCAGTAGTTTCACAGATGTCCCAATAGTTTCACAGATGTCCCAATAGTTTCACACATTTCCCAATAGTTTCACATATGTCCCAGTAGTTTTACAGATGTCCCAATAGTTTCACAGATGTCCCAATAATTTAACAGATGTACCAGTAGTTTCACAGATGTCCCAATAGTTTAACAGATGTCCCAAATAATTTCATAGATGTCCCAATAGTTTCACAGATGTCCCCATAGTTTCACAGATGTCCCAATAGTTTCAGATATGTCCCATTAGTTTCACAGATGTCCCCATAGATTCACAGATGTCCCAATAAGTTCACATATGTCCCAGTAGTGTCACAGATCACCCAGTCGTTTCACAGATGCCCCAATAGTTTCACATATGTCCCATTAGTTTCACAGATGTCCCCATAGTTTCACAGATGTCCCAATAATTTAACAGATGTACCAGTAGTTTCACAGATGTCCCAATAGTTTAACAGATGTCCCAAATAGTTTCACAGATGTCCCAATAGTTTCACAGATGTCCCAGAAGTTTAACAGATGTCCCAATAGTTTAACAGATGTCCCAGTTGTTTCACAGATGTCTCAATAGTTTCACAGATGTCCCAATAGTTTCACAGATGTCCCAATAGGTTCACACATGTCCCAGTAGTTTTACAGATGTCCCAGTAGATTCACAGATGTCCCAATAATTTAACAGATGTACCAGTAGTTTCACAGATGTCCCAATAGTTTAACAGATGTCCCAAATAGTTTCACAGATGTCCCAATAGTTTCACAGATGTCCCAGAAGTTTAACAGATGTCCCAATAGTTTAACAGATGTCCCAGTTGTTTCACAGATGTCTCAATAGTTTCACAGATGTCCCAATAGTTTCACAGATGTCCCAATAGTTCAACAGATGTCCCAGTAGTTTAACAGATGTCCCAGTAGTTTCACAGATGTCCCAGTAGGTTAACAGATGTCCCCATAGTTTCACAGATGTCCCAATAGTTTCACAGATGTCCCAGTAGTTTTACAGATATCCCAGTAGGTTAACAGATGTCCCCATAGTTTCACAGATGTACCAGTAGTTTCACAGATGTCCCAATAGTTTCACAGATGTCCCAATAGTTTCACACATTTCCCAATAGTTTCACATATGTCCCAGTAGTTTTACAGATGTCCCAATAGTTTCACAGATGTCCCAATAATTTAACAGATGTACCAGTAGTTTCACAGATGTCCCAATAGTTTAACAGATGTCCCAAATAATTTCATAGATGTCCCAATAGTTTCACAGATGTCCCCATAGTTTCACAGATGTCCCAATAGTTTCACATATGTCCCATTAGTTTCACAGATGTCCCCATAGATTCACAGATGTCCCAATAAGTTCACATATGTCCCAGTAGTGTCACAGATCACCCAGTCGTTTCACAGATGCCCCAATAGTTTCACATATGTCCCATTAGTTTCACAGATGTCCCCATAGTTTCACAGATGTCCCAATAATTTAACAGATGTACCAGTAGTTTCACAGATGTCCCAATATTTTAACAGATGTCCCAAATAGTTTCACAGATGTCCCAATAGTTTCACAGATGTCCCAGAAGTTTAACAGATGTCCCAATAGTTTAACAGATGTCCCAGTTGTTTCACAGATGTCTCAATAGTTTCACAGATGTCCCAATAGTTTCACAGATGTCCCAATAGGTTCACACATGTCCCAGTAGTTTTACAGATGTCCCAGTAGATTCACAGATGTCCCAATAGTTCAACAGATGTCCCAGTAGTTTCACAGATGTCCCAGTAGGTTAACAGATGTCCCCATAGTTTCACAGATGTCCCAATAGTTTCACAGATGTCGCAGTAGTTTTACAGATATCCCAGTATGTTAACAGATGTCCCCATAGTTTCACAGATGTACCAGTAGTTTCACAGATGTCCCAATAGTTTCACAGATGTCCCAATAGTTTCACACATTTCCCAATAGTTTCACATATGTCCCAGTAGTTTTACAGATGTCCCAATAGTTTCACAGATGTCCCAATAATTTAACAGATGTACCAGTAGTTTCACAGATGTCCCAATAGTTTAACAGATGTCCCAAATAGTTTCACAGATGTCCCAATAGTTTCACAGATGTCCCCATAGTTTCACAGATGTCCCAATAGTTTCACATATGTCCCATTAGTTTCACAGATGTCCCCATAGATTCACAGATGTCCCAATAAGTTCACATATGTCCCAGTAGTGTCACAGATCACCCAGTCGTTTCACAGATGCCCCAATAGTTTCACATATGTCCCATTAGTTTCACAGATGTCCCCATAGTTTCACAGATGTCCCAATAATTTAACAGATGTACCAGTAGTTTCACAGATGTCCCAATAGTTTAACAGATGTCCCAAATAGTTTCATAGATGTCCCAATAGTTTCACAGATGTCCCAGAAGTTTAACAGATGTCCCAATAGTTTAACAGATGTCCCAGTTGTTTCACAGATGTCTCAATAGTTTCACAGATGTCCCAATAGTTTCACAGATGTCCCAATAGGTTCACACATGTCCCAGTAGTTTTACAGATGTCCCAGTAGATTCACAGATGTCCCAATAGTTCAACAGATGTCCCAGTAGTTTAACAGATGTCCCAGTAGTTTCACAGATGTCCCAGTAGGTTAACAGATGTCCCCATAGTTTCACAGATGTCCCAATAATTTAACAGATGTACCAGTAGTTTCACAGATGTCCCAATAGTTTAACAGATGTTCCAAATAGTTTCACAGATGTCCCAATAGTTTCTCAGATGTCCCCATAGATTCACAGATGTCCCAATAAGTTCACATATGTCCCAGTAGTGTCACAGATCACCCAGTCGTTTCACAGATGCCCCAATAGTTTCACATATGTCCCATTAGTTTCACAGATGTCCCCATAGATTCACAGATGTCCCAATAAGTTCACATATGTCCCAGTAGTGCCACAGATGTCCCAATAGTTTCACACATTTCCCAATAGTTTCACATATGTCCCAGTAGTTTTACAGATGTCCCAATAGTTTCACAGATGTCCCAATAATTTAACAGATGTACCAGTAGTTTCACAGATGTCCCAATAGTTTAACAGATGTCCCAAATAGTTTCACAGATGTCCCAATAGTTTCACAGATGTCCCCATAGATTCACAGATGTCCCAATAAGTTCACATATGTCCCAGTAGTGTCACAGATCACCCAGTCGTTTCACAGATGCCGCAATAGTTTCACATATGTCCCATTAGTTTCACAGATGTCCCCATAGATTCACAGATGTCCCAATAAGTTCACATATGTCCCAGTAGTGTCACAGATCACCCAGTCGTTTCACAGATGCCCCAATAGTTTCACATATGTCCCATTAGTTTCACAGATGTCCCCATTGTTTCACAGATGTCCCAATAATTTAACAGATGTACCAGTAGTTTCACAGATGTCCCAATAGTTTAACAGATGTCCCAAATAGTTTCACAGATGTCCCAATAGTTTCACAGATGTCCCAGGAGTTTCACAGATGTCCCAATAGTTCAACAGATGTCCCAGTAGTTTAACAGATGTCCCAGTAGTTTCACAGATGTCCCAGTAGGTTAACAGACGTCCCCATAGTTTCACAGATGTCCCAATAGTTTCACAGATGTCCCAGTAGTTTTACAGATATCCCAGTAGGTTAACAGATGTCCCCATAGTTTCACAGATGTACCAGTAGTTTCACAGATGTCCCAATAGTTTCACAGATGTCCCAATAGTTTCACACATTTCCCAATAGTTTCACATATGTCCCAGTAGTTTTACAGATGTCCCAATAGTTTCACATATGTCCCATTAGTTTCACAGATGTCCCCATAGTTTCACAGATGTCCCAATAGTTTCACATATGTCCCATTAGTTTCACAGATGTCCCAATAGTTTCACAGATGTCCCAATAGTTTCACAGATGTCCCAATAGGTTCACATATGTCCCAGATGTTTCACAGATCACCCAGTAGTTTCACAGATGCCCCAATAGTTTCACATATGTCCCATTAGTTTCACAGATGTCCCCATAGTTTCACAGATTTCCCAATAATTTCACAGATGTACCAGTAGTTTCACAGATGTCCCAATAGTTTAACAGATGTCCCAAATAGTTTCACAGATGTCCCCATAGTTTCACAGATGTCCCAATAGTTTAACAGATGTCCCAATAGGTTCACATATGTCCCATTAGTTTCACAGATGTCCCCATAGTTTCACAGATGTCCCAATAATTTCACAGATGTACCAGTAGTTTCACAGATGTCCCAATAGTTTAACAGATGTCCCATTAGTTTCACAGATGTCCCCATAGTTTCACAGATGTCCCAATAAGTTCACATATGTCCCAGTAGTTTCACAGATCACCCAGTCGTTTCACAGATGCCCCAATAGTTTCACAAATGTCCCATTAGTTTCACAGATGTCCCCATAGTTTCACAGATTTCCCAATAATTTCACAGATGTACCAGTAGTTTCACAGATGTCCCAATAGTTTAACAGATGTCCCAAATAGTTCCACAGATGTCCCCATAGTTTCACAGATGTCCCCATAGTTTCACAGATGTCCCAATAGTTCAAAGATGTCCCAGTAGTTTTACAGATGTCCCGGTAGTTTCACAGATGATCCCAGTAGTTTCACAGATGCCCCAATAGTTTCACATATGTCCCATTAGTTTCACAGATGTCCCCATAGTTTCACAGATGTCCCAATAGTTTCACAGATGTCCCAATAGTTTCACAGATGCCCCAATAGTTTCACATATGTCCCATTAGTTTCACAGATGTCCCCATAGTTTCAAAGATGTCCCAGTAGTTATCTAGATGTCCCGCTAGTTTCACAGATGATCCCAGTAGTTTCACAGATGCCCCAATAGTTTCACATATGTCCCATTAGTTTCACAGATGTCCCCATAGTTTCACAGATGTCCCAATAGTTTCACAGATGTCCCAATAGTTTCACAGATGTCCAAATAAGTTCACATATGTCCCAGTAGTTTCACAGAACACCCAGTCGTTTCACAGATGCCCCAATAGTTTCACATATGTCCCATTAGTTTCACAGATGTCCCCATAGTTTCACAGATGTCCCAATAATTTAACAGATGTACCAGTAGTTTCACAGATGTCCCAATAGTTTAACAGATGTCCCAAATAGTTTCACAGATGTCCCAATAGTTTCACAGATGTCCCAGAAGTTTAACAGATGTCCCAATAGTTTAACAGATATCCCAGTTGTTTCACAGATGTCCCAATAGGTTCACATATGTCCCATTAGTTTTACAGATGTCCCAGTAGATTCACAGATGTCCCAATAGTTCAACAGATGTCCCAGTAGTTTAACAGATGTCCCAGTAGTTTCACAGATGTCCCAGTAGGTTAACACTTGTCCCCATAGTTTCACAGATGTCCCAATAGTTTCACAGATGTCCCAGTAGTTTTACAGATATATCAGTAGGTTAACAGATGTCCCAATAAGTTCACATATGTCCCAGTAGTTTCACAGAACACCCAGTCGTTTCACAGATGCCCCAATAGTTTCACATATGTCCCATTAGTTTCACAGATGTCCCCATAGTTTCACAGATGTCCCAATAATTTAACAGATGTACCAGTAGTTTCACAGATGTCCAAATAGTTTAACAGATGTCCCAAATAGTTTCACAGATGTCCCAATAGTTTCACAGATGTCCCAGAAGTTTAACAGATGTCCCAATAGTTTAACAGATATCCCAGTTGTTTCACAGATGTCCCAATAGGTTCACATATGTCCCAGTAGTTTTACAGATGTCCCAGTAGATTCACAGATGTCCCAATAGTTCAACAGATGTCCCAGTAGTTTAACAGATGTCCCAGTAGTTCCACAGATGTCCCAGTAGGTTAACACTTGTCCCTATTGTTTCACAGATGTCCCAATAGTTTCACAGATGTCCCAGTAGTTTTACAGATATCCCAGTAGGTTAACAGATGTCCCCATAGTTTCACAGATGTACCAGTAGTTTCACAGATGTCCCAATAGTTTCACAGATGTCCCAGTTGTTTCACAGATGTCTCAATAGTTTCACAGATGTCCCAATAGTTTCACAGATGTCCCAATAGGTTCACATATGTCCCAGTAGTTTTACAGATGTCTCAGTAGATTCACAGATGTCCCAATAGTTCAACAGATGTCGCAGTAGTTTAACAGATGTCCCAGTAGTTTCACAGATGTCCCAGTAGGTTAACAGATGTCCCCATAGTTTCACAGATGTCCCAATAGTTTCACAGATGTCCCAGTAGTTTTACAGATATCCCAGTAGGTTAACAGATGTCCTAATAGTTTCACATATGTCCCATTAGTTTCACAGATGTCCCCATAGATTCACAGATGTCCCAATAAGTTCACATATGTCCCAGCAGTGTCACAGATCACCCAGTCGTTTCACAGATGCCCCAATAGTTTCACAGATGTCCCAATAGGTCCACATATGTCCCAGTAGTTTCACAGATCACCCAGTAGTTTCACAGATGCCCCAATAGTTTCACATATGTCCAAGTAGTTTTACAGATGTCCTAATAGTTTCACATATGTCCCATTAGTTTCACAGATGTCCCCATAGTTTCACAGATGTCCCAATAGTTTCACATATGTCCCATTAGTTTCACAGATGTCCTAATAGTTTCACAGATGTCCCAATAGTTTCACATATGTCCCATTGGTTTCACAGATGTCCCCATAGTTTCACAGATGTCCCAATAGTTTCACAGATGTCCCAATAGTTTCACAGATGTCCCCATAGTTTCACAGATGTCCCAATAGTTTCACAGATGTCCCAATAGGTCCACATATGTCCCAGTAGTTTCACAGATCACCCAGTAGTTTCACAGATGCCCCAATAGTTTCACATATGTGCCATTAGTTTCACAGATGTCCCCATAGTTTCACAGATTTCCCAATAATTTCACAGATGTACCAGTAGTTTCACAGATGTCCCAATAGTTTAACAGATGTCCCAAATAGTTTCACAGATGTCCCAGAAGTTTTACAGATATTCCAGTAGGTTAACAGATGTCCCCATAGTTTCACAGATGTCCGAATAGTTTTAAAGATGTCCCAGTAGTTTTACAGATGTCCCGGTAGTTTCACAGATGATCCCAGTAGTTTCACAGATGCCCCAATAGTTTCACATATGTCCCATTAGTTTCACAGATGTCCCCATAGTTTCACAGATGTCCCAATAGTTTCACAGATGTCCTAATAGTTTCACAGATGTCCCAATAAGTTCACATATGTCCCAGTAGTTTCACAGATCACCCAGTCGTTTCACAGATGCCCCAATAGTTTCACATATGTCCCATTAGTTTCACAGATGTCCCCATAGTTTCAAAGATGTCCCAGTAGTTTTACAGATGTCCCGCTAGTTTCACAGATGATCCAGTAGTTTCACAGATGCCCCAATAGTTTCACATATGTCCCATTAGTTTCACAGATGTCTCCATAGTTTCACAGATGTCCCAATAGTTTCACAGATGTCCCAATAGTTTCACAGATGTCCCAATAAGTTCACATATGTCCCAGTAGTTTCACAGATCACCCAGTCGTTTCACAGATGCCCCAATAGTTTCACATATGTCCCATTAGTTTCACAGATGTCCCCATAGTTTCACAGATGTCCCAATAATTTAACAGATGTACCAGTAGTTTCACAGATGTCCCAATAGTTTAACAGATGTCCCAAATAGTTTCACAGACGTCCCAATAGTTTCACAGATGTCCCAGAAGTTTAACAGATGTCCCAATAGTTTAACAGATGTCCCAGTTGTTTCACAGATGTCTCAATAGTTTCACAGATGTCCCAATAGTTTCACAGATGTCCCAATAGTTCAACAGATGTCCCAGTAGTTTAAGAGATGTCCCAGTAGTTTCACAGATGTCCCAATAGGTTAACAGATGTCCCCATAGTTTCACAGATGTCCCAATAGTTTCACAGATGTCCCAGTAGTTTTACAGATATCCCATTAGGTTAACAGATGTCCCCATAGTTTCACAGATGTACCAGTAGTTTCACAGATGTCCCAATAGTTTCACAGATGTCCCAATAGTTTCACACATTTCCCAATAGTTTCACATATGTCCCAGTAGTTTTACAGATGTCCCAATAGTTTCACAGATGTCCCAATAATTTAACAGATGTACCAGTAGTTTCACAGATGTCCCAATAGTTTAACAGATGTCCCAAATAATTTCATAGATGTCCCAATAGTTTCACAGATGTCCCCATAGTTTCACAGATGTCCCAATAGTTTCACATATGTCCCATTAGTTTCACAGATGTCCCCATAGATTCACAGATGTCCCAATAAGTTCACATATGTCCCAGTAGTGTCACAGATCACCCAGTCGTTTCACAGATGCCCCAATAGTTTCACATATGTCCCATTAGTTTCACAGATGTCCCCATAGTTTCACAGATGTCCCAATAATTTAACAGATGTACCAGTAGTTTCACAGATGTCCCAATAGTTTAACAGATGTCCCAAATAGTTTCACAGATGTCCCAATAGTTTCACAGATGTCCCAGAAGTTTAACAGATGTCCCAATAGTTTAACAGATGTCCCAGTTGTTTCACAGATGTCTCAATAGTTTCACAGATGTCCCAATAGTTTCACAGATGTCCCAATAGGTTCACACATGTCCCAGTAGTTTTACAGATGTCCCAGTAGATTCACAGATGTCCCAATAATTTAACAGATGTACCAGTAGTTTCACAGATGTCCCAATAGTTTAACAGATGTCCCAAATAGTTTCACAGATGTCCCAATAGTTTCACAGATGTCCCAGAAGTTTAACAGATGTCCCAATAGTTTAACAGATGTCCCAGTTGTTTCACAGATGTCTCAATAGTTTCACAGATGTCCCAATAGTTTCACAGATGCCCCAATAGTTCAACAGATGTCCCAGTAGTTTAACAGATGTCCCAGTAGTTTCACAGATGTCCCAGTAGGTTAACAGATGTCCCCATAGTTTCACAGATGTCCCAATAGTTTCACAGATGTCCCAGTAGTTTTACAGATATCCCAGTAGGTTAACAGATGTCCCCATAGTTTCACAGATGTACCAGTAGTTTCACAGATGTCCCAATAGTTTCACAGATGTCCCAATAGTTTCACACATTTCCCAATAGTTTCACATATGTCCCAGTAGTTTTACAGATGTCCCAATAGTTTCACAGATGTCCCAATAATTTAACAGATGTACCAGTAGTTTCACAGATGTCCCAATAGTTTAACAGATGTCCCAAATAATTTCATAGATGTCCCAATAGTTTCACAGATGTCCCCATAGTTTCACAGATGTCCCAATAGTTTCACATATGTCCCATTAGTTTCACAGATGTCCCCATAGATTCACAGATGTCCCAATTAGTTCACATATGTCCCAGTAGTGTCACAGATCACCCAGTCGTTTCACAGATGCCCCAATAGTTTCACATATGTCCCATTAGTTTCACAGATGTCCCCATAGTTTCACAGATTTCCCAATAATTTAACAGATGTACCAGTAGTTTCACAGATGTCTCAATATTTTAACAGATGTCCCAAATAGTTTCACAGATGTCCCAATAGTTTCACAGATGTCCCAGAAGTTTAACAGATGTCCCAATAGTTTAACAGATGTCCCAGTTGTTAAACAGATGTCTCAATAGTTTCACAGATGTCCCAATAGTTTCACAGATGTCCCAATAGGTTCACACATGTCCCAGTAGTTTTACAGATGTCCCAGTAGATTCACAGATGTCCCAATAGTTCAACAGATGTCCCAGTAGTTTCACAGATGTCCCAGTAGGTTAACAGATGTCCCCATAGTTTCACAGATGTCCCAATAGTTTCACAGATGTCGCAGTAGTTTTACAGATATCCCAGTATGTTAACAGATGTCCCCATAGTTTCACAGATGTACCAGTAGTTTCACAGATGTCCCAATAGTTTCACAGATGTCCCAATAGTTTCACACATTTCCCAATAGTTTCACATATGTCCCAGTAGTTTTACAGATGTCCCAATAGTTTCACAGATGTCCCAATAATTTAACAGATGTATCAGTAGTTTCACAGATGTCCCAATAGTTTAACAGATGTCCCAAATAGTTTCACAGATGTCCCAATAGTTTCACAGATGTCCCCATAGTTTCACAGATGTCCCAATAGTTTCACATATGTCCCATTAGTTTCACAGATGTCCCCATAGATTCACAGATGTCCCAATAAGTTCACATATGTCCCAGTAGTGTCACAGATCACCCAGTCGTTTCACAGATGCCCCAATAGTTTCACATATGTCCCATTAGTTTCACAGATGTCCCCATAGTTTCACAGATGTCCCAATAATTTAACAGATGTACCAGTAGTTTCACAGATGTCCCAATAGTTTAACAGATGTCCCAAATAGTTTCATAGATGTCCCAATAGTTTCACAGATGTCCCAGAAGTTTAACAGATGTCCCAATAGTTTAACAGATGTCCCAGTTGTTTCACAGATGTCTCAATAGTTTCACAGATGTCCCAATAGTTTCACAGATGTCCCAATAGGTTCACACATGTCCCAGTAGTTTTACAGATGTCCCAGTAGATTCACAGATGTCCCAATAGTTCAACAGATGTCCCAGTAGTTTAACAGATGTCCCAGTAGTTTCACAGATGTCCCAGTAGGTTAACAGATGTCCCCATAGTTTCACAGATGTCCCAATAATTTAACAGATGTACCAGTAGTTTCACAGATGTCCCAATAGTTTAACAGATGTTCCAAATAGTTTCACAGATGTCCCAATAGTTTCTCAGATGTCCCCATAGATTCACAGATGTCCCAATAAGTTCACATATGTCCCAGTAGTGTCACAGATCACCCAGTCGTTTCACAGATGCCCCAATAGTTTCACATATGTCCCATTAGTTTCACAGATGTCCCCATAGATTCACAGATGTCCCAATAAGTTCACATATGTCCCAGTAGTGCCACAGATGTCCCAATAGTTTCACACATTTCCCAATAGTTTCACATATGTCCCAGTAGTTTTACAGATGTCCCAATAGTTTCACAGATGTCCCAATAATTTAACAGATGTACCAGTAGTTTCACAGATGTCCCAATAGTTTAACAGATGTCCCAAATAGTTTCACAGATGTCCCAATAGTTTCACAGATGTCCCCATAGATTCACAGATGTCCCAATAAGTTCACATATGTCCCAGTAGTGTCACAGATCACCCAGTCGTTTCACAGATGCCGCAATAGTTTCACATATGTCCCATTAGTTTCACAGATGTCCCCATAGATTCACAGATGTCCCAATAAGTTCACATATGTCCCAGTAGTGTCACAGATCACCCAGTCGTTTCACAGATGCCCCAATAGTTTCACATATGTCCCATTAGTTTCACAGATGTCCCCATAGTTTCACAGATGTCCCAATAATTTAACAGATGTACCAGTAGTTTCACAGATGTCCCAATAGTTTAACAGATGTCCCAAATAGTTTCACAGATGTCCCAATAGTTTCACAGATGTCCCAGGAGTTTCACAGATGTCCCAATAGTTCAACAGATGTCCCAGTAGTTTAACAGATGTCCCAGTAGTTTCACAGATGTCCCAGTAGGTTAACAGACGTCCCCATAGTTTCACAGATGTCCCAATAGTTTCACAGATGTCCCAGTAGTTTTACAGATATCCCAGTAGGTTAACAGATGTCCCCATAGTTTCACAGATGTACCAGTAGTTTCACAGATGTCCCAATAGTTTCACAGATGTCCCAATAGTTTCACACATTTCCCAATAGTTTCACATATGTCCCAGTAGTTTTACAGATGTCCCAATAGTTTCACAGATGTCCCAATAATTTAACAGCTGTACCAGTAGTTTCACAGATGTCCCAATAGTTTAACAGATGTCCCAAATAATTTCATAGATGTCCCAATAGTTTCACAGATGTCCCCATAGTTTCACAGATGTCCCAATAGTTTCACATATGTCTCATTAGTTTCACAGATGTCCCCATAGATTCACAGATGTCCCAATAAGTTCACATATGTCCCAGTAGTGTCACAGATCACCCAGTCGTTTCACAGATGCCCCAATAGTTTCACATATGTCCCATTAGTTTCACAGATGTCCCCATAGTTTCACAGATGTCCCAATAATTTAACAGATGTACCAGTAGTTTCACAGATGTCCCAATAGTTTAACAGATGTCCCAAATAGTTTCACAGATGTCCCAATAGTTTCACAGATGTCCCAGAAGTTTAACAGATGTCCCAATAGTTTAACAGATGTCCCAGTTGTTTCACAAATGTCTCAATAGTTTCACAGATGTCCCAATAGTTTCTCAGATGTCCCAATAGGTTCACACATGTCCCAGTAGTTTTACAGATGTCCCAGTAGATTCACAGATGTCCCAATAGTTCAACAGATGTCCCAGTAGTTTAACAGATGTCCCAGTAGTTTCACACATGTCCCAGTAGGTTAACAGATGTCCCCATGGTTTCACAGATGTCCCAATAGTTTCACAGATGTCCCAGTAGTTGTACAGATATCCCAGTATGTTAACAGATGTCCCCATAGTTTCACAGATGTACCAGTAGTTTCACAGATGTCCCAATAGTTTCACAGATGTCCCAATAGTTTCACACATTTCCCAATAGTTTCACATATGTCCCAGTAGTTTTACAGATGTCCCAATAGTTTCACAGATGTCCCAATAATTTAACAGATGTACCAGTAGTTTCACAGATGTCCCAATAGTTTAACAGATCTTCCAAATAGTTTCACAGATGTCCCAATAGTTTCACAGATGTCCCCATAGATTCACAGATGTCCCAATAAGTTCACATATGTCCCAGTAGTGTCACAGATCACCCAGTCGTTTCACAGATGCCCCAATAGTTTCACATATGTCCCATTAGTTTCACCGATGTCCCCATAGATTCACAGATGTCCAAATAAGTTCACATATGTCCCAGTAGTGCCACAGATGTCCCAATAGTTTCACACATTTCCCAATAGTTTCACATATGTCCCAGTAGTTTTACAGATGTCCCAATAGTTTCACAGATGTCCCAATAATTTAACAGATGTACCAGTAGTTTCACAGATGTCCCAATAGTTTAACAGATGTCCCAAATAGTTTCACAGATGTCCCAATAGTTTCACAGATGTCCCAGAAGTTTAACAGATGTCCCAATAGTTTAACAGATGTCCCAGTTGTTTCACAGATGTCTCAATAGTTTCACAGATGTCCCAATAGTTTCACAGATGTCCCAATAGGTTCACACATGTCCCAGTAGTTTTACAGATGTCCCAGTAGATTCACAGATGTCCCAATAATTTAACAGATGTACCAGTAGTTTCACAGATGTCCCAATAGTTTAACAGATGTCCCAAATAGTTTCACAGATGTCCCAATAGTTTCACAGATGTCCCAGAAGTTTAACAGATGTCCCAATAGTTTAACAGATGTCCCAGTTGTTTCACAGATGTCTCAATAGTTTCACAGATGTCCCAATAGTTTCACAGATGCCCCAATAGTTCAACAGATGTCCCAGTAGTTTAACAGATGTCCCAGTAGTTTCACAGATGTCCCAGTAGGTTAACAGATGTCCCCATAGTTTCACAGATGTCCCAATAGTTTCACAGATGTCCCAGTAGTTTTACAGATATCCCAGTAGGTTAACAGATGTCCCCATAGTTTCACAGATGTACCAGTAGTTTCACAGATGTCCCAATAGTTTCACAGATGTCCCAATAGTTTCACACATTTCCCAATAGTATCACATATGTCCCAGTAGTTTTACAGATGTCCCAATAGTTTCACAGATGTCCCAATAATTTAACAGATGTACCAGTAGTTTCACAGATGTCCCAATAGTTTAACAGATGTCCCAAATAATTTCATAGATGTCCCAATAGTTTCACAGATGTCCCCATAGTTTCACAGATGTCCCAATAGTTTCACATATGTCCCATTAGTTTCACAGATGTCCCCATAGATTCACAGATGTCCCAATTAGTTCACATATGTCCCAGTAGTGTCACAGATCACCCAGTCGTTTCACAGATGCCCCAATAGTTTCACATATGTCCCATTAGTTTCACAGATGTCCCCATAGTTTCACAGATTTCCCAATAATTTAACAGATGTACCAGTAGTTTCACAGATGTCTCAATATTTTAACAGATGTCCCAAATAGTTTCACAGATGTCCCAATAGTTTCACAGATGTCCCAGAAGTTTAACAGATGTCCCAATAGTTTAACAGATGTCCCAGTTGTTTCACAGATGTCTCAATAGTTTCACAGATGTCCCAATAGTTTCACAGATGTCCCAATAGGTTCACACATATCCCAGTAGTTTTACAGATGTCCCAGTAGATTCACAGATGTCCCAATAGTTCAACAGATGTCCCAGTAGTTTCACAGATGTCCCAGTAGGTTAACAGATGTCCCCATAGTTTCACAGATGTCCCAATAGTTTCACAGATGTCGCAGTAGTTTTACAGATATCCCAGTATGTTAACAGATGTCCCCATAGTTTCACAGATGTACCAGTAGTTTCACAGATGTCCCAATAGTTTCACAGATGTCCCAATAGTTTCACACATTTCCCAATAGTTTCACATATGTCCCAGTAGTTTTACAGATGTCCCAATAGTTTCACAGATGTCCCAATAATTTAACAGATGTATCAGTAGTTTCACAGATGTCCCAATAGTTTAACAGATGTCCCAAATAGTTTCACAGATGTCCCAATAGTTTCACAGATGTCCCCATAGTTTCACAGATGTCCCAATAGTTTCACATATGTCCCATTAGTTTCACAGATGTCCCCATAGATTCACAGATGTCCCAATAAGTTCACATATGTCCCAGTAGTGTCACAGATCACCCAGTCGTTTCACAGATGCCCCAATAGTTTCACATATGTCCCATTAGTTTCACAGATGTCCCCATAGTTTCACAGATGTCCCAATAATTTAACAGATGTACCAGTAGTTTCACAGATGTCCCAATAGTTTAACAGATGTCCCAAATAGTTTCATAGATGTCCCAATAGTTTCACAGATGTCCCAGAAGTTTAACAGATGTCCCAATAGTTTAACAGATGTCCCAGTTGTTTCACAGATGTCTCAATAGTTTCACAGATGTCCTAATAGTTTCACAGATGTCCCAATAGGTTCACACATGTCCCAGTAGTTTTACAGATGTCCCAGTAGATTCACAGATGTCCCAATAGTTCAACAGATGTCCCAGTAGTTTAACAGATGTCCCAGTAGTTTCACAGATGTCCCAGTAGGTTAACAGATGTCCCCATAGTTTCACAGATGTCCCAATAATTTAACAGATGTACCAGTAGTTTCACAGATGTCCCAATAGTTTAACAGATGTTCCAAATAGTTTCACAGATGTCCCAATAGTTTCTCAGATGTCCCCATAGATTCACAGATGTCCCAATAAGTTAACATATGTCCCAGTAGTGTCACAGATCACCCAGTCGTTTCACAGATGCCCCAATAGTTTCACATATGTCCCATTAGTTTCACAGATGTCCCCATAGATTCACAGATGTCCCAATAAGTTCACATATGTCCCAGTAGTGCCACAGATGTCCCAATAGTTTCACACATTTCCCAATAGTTTCACATATGTCCCAGTAGTTTTACAGATGTCCGAATAGTTTCACAGATGTCCCAATAATTTAACAGATGTACCAGTAGTTTCACAGATGTCCCAATAGTTTAACAGATGTCCCAAATAGTTTCACAGATGTCCCAATAGTTTCACAGATGTCCCCATAGATTCACAGATGTCCCAATAAGTTCACATATGTCCCAGTAGTGTCACAGATCACCCAGTCGTTTCACAGATGCCGCAATAGTTTCACATATGTCCCATTAGTTTCACAGATGTCCCCATAGATTCACAGATGTCCCAATAAGTTCACATATGTCCCAGTAGTGTCACAGATCACCCAGTCGTTTCACAGATGCCCCAATAGTTTCACATATGTCCCATTAGTTTCACAGATGTCCCCATAGTTTCACAGATGTCCCAATAATTTAACAGATGTACCAGTAGTTTCACAGATGTCCCAATAGTTTAACAGATGTCCCAAATAGTTTCACAGATGTCCCAATAGTTTCACAGATGTCCCAGGAGTTTCACAGATGTCCCAATAGTTCAACAGATGTCCCAGTAGTTTAACAGATGTCCCAGTAGTTTCACAGATGTCCCAGTAGGTTAACAGACGTCCCCATAGTTTCACAGATGTCCCAATAGTTTCACAGATGTCCCAGTAGTTTTACAGATATCCCAGTAGGTTAACAGATGTCCCCATAGTTTCACAGATGTACCAGTAGTTTCACAGATGTCCCAATAGTTTCACAGATGTCCCAATAGTTTCACACATTTCCCAATAGTTTCACATATGTCCCAGTAGTTTTACAGATGTCCCAATAGTTTCACAGATGTCCCAATAATTTAACAGCTGTACCAGTAGTTTCACAGATGTCCCAATAGTTTAACAGATGTCCCAAATAATTTCATAGATGTCCCAATAGTTTCACAGATGTCCCCATAGTTTCACAGATGTCCCAATAGTTTCACATATGTCTCATTAGTTTTACAGATGTCCCCATAGATTCACAGATGTCCCAATAAGTTCACATATGTCCCAGTAGTGTCACAGATCACCCAGTCGTTTCACAGATGCCCCAATAGTTTCACATATGTCCCATTAGTTTCACAGATGTCCCCATAGTTTCACAGATGTCCCAATAATTTAACAGATGTACCAGTAGTTTCACAGATGTCCCAATAGTTTAACAGATGTCCCAAATAGTTTCACAGATGTCCCAATAGTTTCACAGATGTCCCAGAAGTTTAACAGATGTCCCAATAGTTTAACAGATGTCCCAGTTGTTTCACAGATGTCTCAATAGTTTCACAGATGTCCCAATAGTTTCACAGATGTCCCAATAGGTTCACACATGTCCCAGTAGTTTTACAGATGTCCCAGTAGATTCACAGATGTCCCAATAGTTCAACAGATGTCCCAGTAGTTTATCAGATGTCCCAGTAGTTTCACACATGTCCCAGTAGGTTAACAGATGTCCCCATGGTTTCACAGATGTCCCAATAGTTTCACAGATGTCCCAGTAGTTGTACAGATATCCCAGTATGTTAACAGATGTCCCCATAGTTTCACAGATGTACCAGTAGTTTCACAGATGTCCCAATAGTTTCACAGATGTCCCAATAGTTTCACACATTTCCCAATAGTTTCACATATGTCCCAGTAGTTTTACAGATGTCACAATAGTTTCACAGATGTCCCAATAATTTAACAGATGTACCAGTAGTTTCACAGATGTCCCAATAGTTTAACAGATGTTCCAAATAGTTTCACAGATGTCCCAATAGTTTCACAGATGTCCCCATAGATTCACAGATGTCCCAATAAGTTCACATATGTCCCAGTAGTGTCACAGATCACCCAGTCGTTTCACAGATGCCCCAATAGTTTCACATATGTCCCATTAGTTTCACCGATGTCCCCATAGATTCACAGATGTCCCAATAAGTTCACATATGTCCCAGTAGTGCCACAGATGTCCCAATAGTTTCACACATTTCCCAATAGTTTCACATATGTCCCAGTAGTTTTACAGATGTCCCAATAGTTTCACAGATGTCCCAATAATTTAACAGATGTACCAGTAGTTTCACAGATGTCCCAATAGTTTAACAGATGTCCCAAATAGTTTCACAGATGTCCCAATAGTTTCACAGATGTCTCCATAGATTCACAGATGTCCCAATAAGTTCACATATGTTCCAGTAGTGTCATAGATCACCCAGTCGTTTCACAGATGCCCCAATAGTTTCACATATGTCCCATTAGTTTCACAGATGTCCCCATAGATTCACAGATGTCCCAATAAGTTCACATATGTCCCAGTAGTGTCACAGATCACCCAGTCGTTTCACAGATGCCCCAATAGTTTCACATATGTCCCATTAGTTTCACAGATGTCCCCATAGTTTCACAGATGTCCCAATAATTTAACAGATGTACCAGTAGTTTCACAGATGTCCCAATAGTTTAACAGATGTCCCAAATAGTTTCACAGATGTCCCAATAGTTTCACAGATGTCCCAGGAGTTTCACAGATGTCCCAGGAGTTTCACAGATGTCCCAATAGTTTCACAGATGTCCCAGAAGTTTTACAGATATTCCAGTAGGTTAACAGATGTCCCCATAGTTTCACAGATGTCCCAATAGTTTCAAAGATGTCCCAGTAGTTTTACAGATGTCCTGCTAGTTTCACAGATGATCCCAGTAGTTTCACAGATGCCCCAATAGTTTCACATATGTCCCATTAGTTTCACAGATGTCCCCATAGTTTCACAGATGTCCCAATAGTTTCACAGATGTCCCAATAATTTAACAGATGTACCAGTAGTTTCACAGATGTCCCAATAGTTTAACAGATGTCCCAATAAGTTCACATATGTCCCAGTAGTGTCACAGATCACCCAGTCGTTTCACAGATGCCCCAATAGTTTCACATATGTCCCATTAGTTTCACAGATGTCCCCATAGATTCACAGATGTCCCAATAAGTTCACATATGTCCCAGTAGTGTCACAGATCACCCAGTCGTTTCACAGATGTCCCAATAGTTTCACATATGTCCCATTATTTTCACAGATGTCCCCATAGTTTCACAGATGTCCCAATAATTTAACAGATGTACCAGTAGTTTCACAGATGTCCCAATAGTTTAACAGATGTCCCAAATAGTTTCACAGATGTCCCAATAGTTTCACAGATGTCCCAGTAGTTTCACAGATGTCCCAGGAGTTTCACAGATGTCCCAATAGTTTCACAGATGTCCCAGAAGTTTTACAGATATTCCAGTAGTTTAACAGATGTCCCCATAGTTTCACAGATGTCCCAATAGTTTCAAAGATGTCCCAGTAGTTTTACAGATGTCCCGCTAGTTTCACAGATGATCCCAGTAGTTTCACAGATGCCCCAATAGTTTCACATATGTCCCATTAGTTTCACAGATGTCCCCATAGTTTCACAGATGTCCCCATAGATTCACAGATGTCCCAATAAGTTCACATATGTCCCAGTAGTGTCACAGATCACCCAGTCGTTTCACAGATGCCCCAATAGTTTCACATATGTCCCATTAGTTTCACAGATGTCCCCATAGATTCACAGATGTCCCAATAAGTTCACATATGTCCCAGTAGTGTCACAGATGTCCCAATAGTTTCACACATTTCCCAATAGTTTCACATATGTCCCAGTAGCTTTACAGATGTCCCAATAGTTTCACAGATGTCCCAATAATTTAACAGATGTACCAGTAGTTTCACAGATGTCCCAATAGTTTAACAGATGTCCCAAATAGTTTCACAGATGTCCCAATAGTTTCACAGATGTCCCCATAGATTCACAGATGTCCCAATAAGTTCACATATGTCCCAGTAGTGTCACAGATCACCCAGTCGTTTCACAGATGCCCCAATAGTTTCACATATGTCCCATTAGTTTCACAGATGTCCCCATAGATTCACAGATGTCCCAATAAGTTCACATATGTCCCAGTAGTGTCACAGATCACCCAGTCGTTTCACAGATGCCCCAATAGTTTCACATATGTCCCATTAGTTTCACATATGTCCCATTAGTTTCACAGATGTCCCCATAGTTTCACAGATGTCCCAATAATTTAACAGATGTACCAGTAGTTTCACAGATGTCCCAATAGTTTAACAGATGTCCCAAATAGTTTCACAGATGTCCCAATAGTTTAACAGATGTCCCAGGAGTTTCACAGATGTCCCAGGAGTTTCACAGATGTCCCAATAGTTTCACAGATGTCCCAGAAGTTTTACAGATATTCCAGTAGGTTAACAGATGTCCCCATAGTTTCACAGATGTCCCAATAGTTTCAAAGATGTCCCAGTAGTTTTACAGATGTCCCGCTAGTTTCACAGATGATCCCAGTAGTTTCACAGATGCCCCAATAGTTTCACATATGTCCCATTAGTTTCACATATGTCCCATTAGTTTCACAGTCCCAATAATTTCACAGATGTCCCAATAATTTAACAGATGTACCAGTAGTTTCACAGATGTCCCAATAGTTTAACAGATGTCCCAAATAGTTTCACAGATGTCCCAATAGTTTCACAGATGTCCCAATAGATTCACAGATGTCCCAATAAGTTCACATATGTCCCAGTAGTGTCACAGATCACCCAGTCGTTTCACAGATGCCCCAATAGTTTCACATATGTCCCATTAGTTTCACAGATGTCCCCATAGATTCACAGATGTCCCAATAAGTTTACATATGTCCCAGTAGTGTCACAGATCACCCAGTCGTTTCACAGATGCCCCAATAGTTTCACATATGTCCCATTAGTTTCACAGATGTCCCCATAGTTTCACAGATGTCCCAATAATTTAACAGATGTACCAGTAGTTTCACAGATGTCCCAATAGTTTAACAGATGTCCCAAATAGTTTCACAGATGTCCCAATAGTTTCACAGATGTCCCAGGAGTTTCACAGATGTCCCAGGGGTTTCACAGATGTCCCAATAGTTTCACAGATGTCCCAGAAGTTTTACAGATATTCCAGTAGGTTAACAGATGTCCCCATAGTTTCACAGATGTCCCAATAGTTTCAAAGATGTCCCAGTAGTTTTACAGATGTCCCGCTAGTTTCACAGATGATCCCAGTAGTTTCACAGATGCCCCAATAGTTTCACATATGTCCCATTAGTTTCACAGATGTCCCCATAGTTTCACAGATGTCCCCATAGATTCACAGATGTCCCAATAAGTTCACATATGTCCCAGTAGTGTCACAGATCACCCAGTCGTTTCACAGATGCCCCAATAGTTTCACATATGTCCCATTAGTTTCACAGATGTCCCCATAGATTCACAGATGTCCCAATAAGTTCACATATGTCCCAGTAGTGTCACAGATGTCCCAATAGTTTCACACATTTCCCAATAGTTTCACATATGTCCCAGTAGTTTTACAGATGTCCCAATAGTTTCACAGATGTCCCAATAATTTAACAGATGTACCAGTAGTTTCACAGATGTCCCAATAGTTTAACAGATGTCCCAAATAGTTTCACAGATGTCCCAATAGTTTCACAGATGTCCCCATAGATTCACAGATGTCCCAATAAGTTCACATATGTCCCAGTAGTGTCACAGATCACCCAGTCGTTTCACAGATGCCCCAATAGTTTCACATATGTCCCATTAGTTTCACAGATGTCCCCATAGATTCACAGATGTCCCAATAAGTTCACATATGTCCCAGCAGTGTCACAGATCACCCAGTCGTTTCACAGATGCCCCAATAGTTTCACATATGTCCCATTAGTTTCACAGATGTCCCCATAGTTTCACAGATGTCCCAATAATTTAACAGATGTACCAGTAGTTTCACAGATGTCCCAATAGTTTAACAGATGTCCCAAATAGTTTCACAGATGTCCCAATAGTTTCACAGATGTCCCAGGAGTTTCACAGATGTCCCAGGAGTTTCACAGATGTCCCAATAGTTTCACAGATGTCCCAGAAGTTTTACAGATATTCCAGTAGGTTAACAGATGTCCCCATAGTTTCACAGATGTCCCAATAGTTTCAAAGATGTCCCATTAGTTTTACAGATGTCCCGCTAGTTTCACAGATGATCCCAGTAGTTTCACAGATGCCCCAATAGTTTCACATATGTCCCATTAGTTTCACAGATGTCCCCATAGTTTCACAGATGTCCCAATAGTTTCACAGATGTCCCAATAGTTTCACAGATGTCCCAATAAGTTCACATATGTCCCAGTAGTTTTACAGATGTCCCAATAGTTTCACAGATGTCCCAATAATTTAACAGATGTACCAGTAGTTTCACAGATGTCCCAATAGTTTAACAGATGTCCCAAATAATTTCATAGATGTCCCAATAGTTTCACAGATGTCCCCATAGTTTCACAGATGTCCCAATAGTTTCACATATGTCCCATTAGTTTCACAGATGTCCCCATAGATTCACAGATGTCCCAATAAGTTCACATATGTCCCAGTAGTGTCACAGATCACCCAGTCGTTTCACAGATGCCCCAATAGTTTCACATATGTCCCATTAGTTTCACAGATGTCCCCATAGTTTCACAGATGTCCCAATAATTTAACAGATGTACCAGTAGTTTCACAGATGTCCCAATAGTTTAACAGATGTCCCAAATAGTTTCACAGATGTCCCAATAGTTTCACAGATGTCCCAGAAGTTTAACAGATGTCCCAATAGTTTAACAGATGTCCCAGTTGTTTCACAGATGTCTCAATAGTTTCACAGATGTCCCAATAGTTTCACAGATGTCCCAATAGGTTCACACATGTCCCAGTAGTTTTACAGATGTCCCAGTAGATTCACAGATGTCCCAATAGTTCAACAGATGTCCCAGTAGTTTAACAGATGTCCCAGTAGTTTCACAGATGTCCCAGTAGGTTAACAGATGTCCCCATAGTTTCACAGATGTCCCAATAGTTTCACAGATGTCCCAGTAGTTTTACAGATATCCCAGTATGTTAACAGATGTCCCCATAGTTTCACAGATGTACCAGTAGTTTCACAGATGTCTCAATAGTTTCACAGATGTCCCAATAATTTAACAGATGTACCAGTAGTTTCACAGATGTCCCAATAGTTTAACAGATGTCCCAAATAGTTTCACAGATGTCCCAATAGTTTCACAGATGTCCCAGGAGTTTCACAGATGTCCCAGGAGTTTCACAGATGTCCCAATAGTTTCACAGATGTCCCAGAAGTTTTACAGATATTCCAGTAGGTTAACAGATGTCCCCATAGTTTCACAGATCTCCCAATAGTTTCAAAGATGTCCCAGTAGTTTTACAGATGTCCCGCTAGTTTCACAGATGATCCCAGTAGTTTCACAGATGCCCCAATAGTTTCACATATGTCCCATTAGTTTCACAGATGTCCCCATAGTTTCACAGATGTCCCCATAGATTCACAGATGTCCCAATAAGTTCGCATATGTCCCAGTAGTGTCACAGATCACCCAGTCGTTTCACAGATGCCCCAATAGTTTCACATATGTCCCATTAGTTTCACAGATGTCCCCATAGATTCACAGATGTCCCAATAAGTTCACATATGTCCCAGTAGTGTCACAGATGTCCCAATAGTTTCACACATTTCCCAATAGTTTCACATATGTCCCAGTAGTTTTACAGATGTCCCAATAGTTTCACAGATGTCCCAATAATTTAACAGATGTACCAGTAGTTTCACAGATGTCCCAATAGTTTCAAAGATGTCCCAGTAGTTTTACAGATGTCCCGCTAGTTTCACAGATGATCCCAGTAGTTTCACAGATGCCCCAATAGTTTCACATATGTCCCATTAGTTTCACATATGTCCCATTAGTTTCACAGATGTCCCCATAGTTTCACAGATGTCCCAATAATTTCACAGATGTCCCAATAATTTAACAGATGTACCAGTAGTTTCACAGATGTCCCAATAGTTTAACAGATGTCCCAAATAGTTTCACAGATGTCCCAATAGTTTCACAGATGTCCCCATAGATTCACAGATGTCCCAATAAGTTCACATATGTCCCAGTAGTGTCACAGATCACCCAGTCGTTTCACAGATGCCCCAATAGTTTCACATATGTCCCATTAGTTTCACAGATGTCCCCATAGATTCACAGATGTCCCAATAAGTTCACATATGTCCCAGTAGTGTCACAGATCACCCAGTCGTTTCACAGATGCCCCAATAGTTTCACATATGTCCCATTAGTTTCACAGATGTCCCCATAGTTTCACAGATGTCCCAATAATTTAACAGATGTACCAGTAGTTTCACAGATGTCCCAATAGTTTAACAGATGTCCCAAATAGTTTCACAGATGTCCCAATAGTTTCACAGATGTCCCAGGAGTTTCACAGATGTCCCAGGAGTTTCACAGATGTCCCAATAGTTTCACAGATGTCCCAGAAGTTTTACAGATATTCCAGTAGGTTAACAGATGTCCCCATAGTTTCACAGATGTCCCAATAGTTTCAAAGATGTCCCAGTAGTTTTACAGATGTCCCGCTAGTTTCACAGATGATCCCAGTAGTTTCACAGATGCCCCAATAGTTTCACATATGTCCCATTAGTTTCACATATGTCCCATTAGTTTCACAGATGTCCCCATAGTTTCACAGATGTCCCAATAGTTTCACAGATGTCCCAGTAGTTTTACAGATATCCCAGTATGTTAACAGATGTCCCCATAGTTTCACAGATGTACCAGTAGTTTCACAGATGTCTCAATAGTTTCACAGATGTCCCAATAATTTAACAGATGTACCAGTAGTTTCACAGATGTCCCAGGAGTTTCACAGATGTCCCAGGAGTTTCACAGATGTCCCAATAGTTTCACAGATGTCCCAGAAGTTTTACAGATATTCCAGTAGGTTAACAGATGTCCCCATAGTTTCACAGATCTCCCAATAGTTTCAAAGATGTCCCAGTAGTTTTACAGATGTCCCGCTAGTTTCACAGATGATCCCAGTAGTTTCACAGATGCCCCAATAGTTTCACATATGTCCCATTAGTTTCACAGATGTCCCCATAGTTTCACAGATGTCCCCATAGATTCACAGATGTCCCAATAAGTTCACATATGTCCCAGTAGTGTCACAGATCACCCAGTCGTTTCACAGATGCCCCAATAGTTTCACATATGTCCCATTAGTTTCACAGATGTCCCCATAGATTCACAGATGTCCCAATAAGTTCACATATGTCCCAGTAGTGTCACAGATGTCCCAATAGTTTCACACATTTCCCAATAGTTTCACATATGTCCCAGTAGTTTTACAGATGTCCCAATAGTTTCACAGATGTCCCAATAATTTAACAGATGTACCAGTAGTTTCACAGATGTCCCAATAGTTTCAAAGATGTCCCAGTAGTTTTACAGATGTCCCGCTAGTTTCACAGATGATCCCAGTAGTTTCACAGATGCCCCAATAGTTTCACATATGTCCCATTAGTTTCACATATGTCCCATTAGTTTCACAGATGTCCCCATAGTTTCACAGATGTCCCAATAATTTCACAGATGTCCCAATAATTTAACAGATGTACCAGTAGTTTCACAGATGTCCCAATAGTTTAACAGATGTCCCAAATAGTTTCACAGATGTCCCAATAGTTTCACAGATGTCCCCATAGATTCACAGATGTCCCAATAAGTTCACATATGTCCCAGTAGTGTCACAGATCACCCAGTCGTTTCACAGATGCCCCAATAGTTTCACATATGTCCCATTAGTTTCACAGATGTCCCCATAGATTCACAGATGTCCCAATAAGTTCACATATGTCCCAGTAGTGTCACAGATCACCCAGTCGTTTCACAGATGCCCCAATAGTTTCACATATGTCCCATTAGTTTCACAGATGTCCCCATAGTTTCACAGATGTCCCAATAATTTAACAGATGTACCAGTAGTTTCACAGATGTCCCAATAGTTTAACAGATGTCCCAAATAGTTTCACAGATGTCCCAATAGTTTCACAGATGTCCCAGGAGTTTCACAGATGTCCCAGGAGTTTCACAGATGTCCCAATAGTTTCACAGATGTCCCAGAAGTTTTACAGATATTCCAGTAGGTTAACAGATGTCCCCATAGTTTCACAGATGTCCCAATAGTTTCAAAGATGTCCCAGTAGTTTTACAGATGTCCCGCTAGTTTCACAGATGATCCCAGTAGTTTCACAGATGCCCCAATAGTTTCACATATGTCCCATTAGTTTCACATATGTCCCATTAGTTTCACAGATGTCCCCATAGTTTCACAGATGTCCCAATAATTTCACAGATGTCCCAATAATTTAACAGATGTACCAGTAGTTTCACAGATGTCCCAATAGTTTAACAGATGTCCCAAATAGTTTCACAGATGTCCCAATAGTTTCACAGATGTCCCCATAGATTCACAGATGTCCCAATAAGTTCACATATGTCCCAGTAGTGTCACAGATCACCCAGTCGTTTCACAGATGCCCCAATAGTTTCACATATGTCCCATTAGTTTCACAGATGTCCCCATAGATTCACAGATGTCCCAATAAGTTCACATATGTCCCAGTAGTGTCACAGATCACCCAGTCGTTTCACAGATGCCCCAATAGTTTCACATATGTCCCATTAGTTTCACAGATGTCCCCATAGTTTCACAGATGTCCCAATAATTTAACAGATGTACCAGTAGTTTCACAGATGTCCCAATAGTTTAACAGATGTCCCAAATAGTTTCACAGATGTCCCAATAGTTTCACAGATGTCCCAGGAGTTTCACAGATGTCCCAGGAGTTTCACAGATGTCCCAATAGTTTCACAGATGTCCCAGAAGTTTTACAGATATTCCAGTAGGTTAACAGATGTCCCCATAGTTTCACAGATGTCCCAATAGTTTCAAAGATGTCCCAGTAGTTTTACAGATGTCCCGCTAGTTTCACAGATGATCCCAGTAGTTTCACAGATGCCCCAATAGTTTCACATATGTCCCATTAGTTTCACAGATGTCCCCATAGTTTCACAGATGTCCCCATAGATTCACAGATGTCCCAATAAGTTCACATATGTCCCAGTAGTGTCACAGATCACCCAGTCGTTTCACAGATGCCCCAATAGTTTCACATATATCCCATTAGTTTCACAGATGTCCCCATAGATTCACAGATGTCCCAATAAGTTCACATATGTCCCAGTAGTGTCACAGATGTCCCAATAGTTTCACACATTTCCCAATAGTTTCACATATGTCCCAGTAGTTTTACAGATGTCCCAATAGTTTCACAGATGTCCCAATAATTTAACAGATGTACCAGTAGTTTCACAGATGTCCCAATAGTTTAACAGATGTCCCAAATAGTTTCACAGATGTCCCAATAGTTTCACAGATGTCCCCATAGATTCACAGATGTCCCAATAAGTTCACATATGTCCCAGTAGTGTCACAGATCACCCAGTCGTTTCACAGATGCCCCAATAGTTTCACATATGTCCCATTAGTTTCACAGATGTCCCCATAGATTCACAGATGTCCCAATAAGTTCACATATGTCCCAGCAGTGTCACAGATCACCCAGTCGTTTCACAGATGCCCCAATAGTTTCACATATGTCCCATTAGTTTCACAGATGTCCCCATAGTTTCACAGATGTCCCAATAATTTAACAGATGTACCAGTAGTTTCACAGATGTCCCAATAGTTTAACAGATGTCCCAAATAGTTTCACAGATGTCCCAATAGTTTCACAGATGTCCCAGGAGTTTCACAGATGTCCCAGGAGTTTCACAGATGTCCCAATAGTTTCACAGATGTCCCAGAAGTTTTACAGATATTCCAGTAGGTTAACAGATGTCCCCATAGTTTCACAGATGTCCCAATAGTTTCAAAGATGTCCTAGTAGTTTTACAGATGTCCCGCTAGTTTCACAGATGATCCCAGTAGTTTCACAGATGCCCCAATAGTTTCACATATGTCCCATTAGTTTCACAGATGTCCCCATAGTTTCACAGATGTCCCAATAGTTTCACAGATGTCCCAATAGTTTCACAGATGTCCCAATAAGTTCACATATGTCCCAGTAGTTTTACAGATGTCCCAATAGTTTCACAGATGTCCCAATAATTTAACAGATGTACCAGTAGTTTCACAGATGTCCCAATAGTTTAACAGATGTCCCAAATAATTTCATAGATGTCCCAATAGTTTCACAGATGTCCCCATAGTTTCACAGATGTCCCAATAGTTTCACATATGTCCCATTAGTTTCACAGATGTCCCCATAGATTCACAGATGTCCCAATAAGTTCACATATGTCCCAGTAGTGTCACAGATCACCCAGTCGTTTCACAGATGCCCCAATAGTTTCACATATGTCCCATTAGTTTCACAGATGTCCCCATAGTTTCACAGATGTGTCAATAATTTAACAGATGTACCAGTAGTTTCACAGATGTCCCAATAGTTTAACAGATGTCCCAAATAGTTTCACAGATGTCCCAATAGTTTCACAGATGTCCCAGAAGTTTAACAGATGTCCCAATAGTTTAACAGATGTCCCAGTTGTTTCACAGATGTCTCAATAGTTTCACAGATGCCCCAATAGTTTCACAGATGTTCCAATAGGTTCACACATGTCCCAGTAGTTTTACAGATGTCCCAGTAGATTCACAGATGTCCCAATAGTTCAACAGATGTCCCAGTAGTTTAACAGATGTCCCAGTAGTTTCACAGATGTCCCAGTAGGTTAACAGATGTCCCCATAGTTTCACAGATGTCCCAATAGTTTCACAGATGTCCCAGTAGTTTTACAGATATCCCAGTATGTTAACAGATGTCCCCATAGTTTCACAGATGTACCAGTAGTTTCACAGATGTCTCAATAGTTTCACAGATGTCCCAATAGTTTCACACATTTCCCAATAGTTTCACATATGTCCCAGTAGTTTTACAGATGTCCCAATAGTTTCACAGATGTCCCAATAATTTAACAGATGTACCAGTAGTTTCACAGATGTCCCAATAGTTTAACAGATGTCCCAAATAGTTTCACAGATGTCCCAATAGTTTCACAGATGTCCCCATAGTTTCACAGATGTCCCAATAGTTTCACATATGTCCCATTAGTTTCACAGATGTCCCCATAGATTCACAGATGTCCCAATAAGTTCACATATGTCCCAGTAGTGTCACAGATCACCCAGTCGTTTCACAGATGCCCCAATAGTTTCACATATGTCCCATTAGTTTCACAGATGTCCCCATAGTTTCACAGATGTCCCAATAATTTAACAGATGTACCAGTAGTTTCACAGATGTCCCAATAGTTTAACAGATGTCCCAAATAGTTTCACAGATGTCCCAACAGTTTCACAGATGTCCCAGAAGTTTAACAGATGTCCCAATAGTTTAACAGATGTCCCAGTTGTTTCACAGATGTCTCAATAGTTTCACAGATGTCCCAATAGTTTCACAGATGTCCCAATAGGTTCACACATGTCCCAGTAGTTTTACAGATGTCCCAGTAGATTCACAGATGTCCCAATAGTTCAACAGATGTCCCAGTAGTTTAACAGATGTCCCAGTAGTTTCACAGATGTCCCAGTAGGTTAACAGATGTCCCCATAGTTTCACAGATGTCCCAATAGTTTCACAGATGTCCCAGTAGTTTTACAGATATCCCAGTATGTTAACAGATGTCCCCATAGTTTCACAGATGTACCAGTAGTTTCACAGATGTCTCAATAGTTTCACAGATGTCCCAATAATTTAACAGATGTACCAGTAGTTTCACAGATGTCCCAGGAGTTTCACAGATGTCCCAGGAGTTTCACAGATGTCCCAATAGTTTCACAGATGTCCCAGAAGTTTTACAGATATTCCAGTAGGTTAACAGATGTCCCCATAGTTTCACAGATGTCCCAATAGTTTCAAAGATGTCCCAGTAGTTTTACAGATGTCCCGCTAGTTTCACAGATGATCCCAGTAGTTTCACAGATGCCCCAATAGTTTCACATATGTCCCATTAGTTTCACAGATGTCCCCATAGTTTCACAGATGTCCCCATAGATTCACAGATGTCCCAATAAGTTCACATATGTCCCAGTAGTGTCACAGATCACCCAGTCGTTTCACAGATGCCCCAATAGTTTCACATATGTCCCATTAGTTTCACAGATGTCCCCATAGATTCACAGATGTCCCAATAAGTTCACATATGTCCCAGTAGTGTCACAGATGTCCCAATAGTTTCACACATTTCCCAATAGTTTCACATATGTCCCAGTAGTTTTACAGATGTCCCAATAGTTTCACAGATGTCCCAATAATTTAACAGATGTACCAGTAGTTTCACAGATGTCCCAATAGTTTAACAGATGTCCCAAATAGTTTCACAGATGTCCCAATAGTTTCACAGATGTCCCCATAGATTCACAGATGTCCCAATAAGTTCACATATGTCCCAGTAGTGTCACAGATCACCCAGGCGTTTCACAGATGCCCCAATAGTTTCACATATGTCCCATTAGTTTCACAGATGTCCCCATAGATTCACAGATGTCCCAATAAGTTCACATATGTCCCAGCAGTGTCACAGATCACCCAGTCGTTTCACAGATGCCCCAATAGTTTCACATATGTCCCATTAGTTTCACAGATGTCCCCATAGTTTCACAGATGTCCCAATAATTTAACAGATGTACCAGTAGTTTCACAGATGTCCCAATAGTTTAACAGATGTCCCAAATAGTTTCACAGATGTCCCAATAGTTTCACAGATGTCCCAGGAGTTTCACAGATGTCCCAGGAGTTTCACAGATGTCCCAATAGTTTCACAGATGTCCCAGAAGTTTTACAGATATTCCAGTAGGTTAACAGATGTCCCCATAGTTTCACAGATGTCCCAATAGTTTCAAAGATGTCCCATTAGTTTTACAGATGTCCCGCTAGTTTCACAGATGATCCCAGTAGTTTCACAGATGCCCCAATAGTTTCACATATGTCCCATTAGTTTCACAGATGTCCCCATAGTTTCACAGATGTCCCAATAGTTTCACAGATGTCCCAATAGTTTCACAGATGTCCCAATAAGTTCACATATGTCCCAGTAGTTTTACAGATGTCCCAATAGTTTCACAGATGTCCCAATAATTTAACAGATGTACCAGTAGTTTCACAGATGTCCCAATAGTTTAACAGATGTCCCAAATAATTTCATAGATGTCCCAATAGTTTCACAGATGTCCCCATAGTTTCACAGATGTCCCAATAGTTTCACATATGTCCCATTAGTTTCACAGATGTCCCCATAGATTCACAGATGTCCCAATAGGTTCACACATGTCCCAGTAGTTTTACAGATGTCCCAGTAGATTCACAGATGTCCCAATAGTTCAACAGATGTCCCAGTAGTTTAACAGATGTCCCAGTAGTTTCACAGATGTCCCAGTAGGTTAACAGATGTCCCCATAGTTTCACAGATGTCCCAATAGTTTCACAGATGTCCCAGTAGTTTTACAGATATCCCAGTATGTTAACAGATGTCCCCATAGTTTCACAGATGTACCAGTAGTTTCACAGATGTCTCAATAGTTTCACAGATGTCCCAATAATTTAACAGATGTACCAGTAGTTTCACAGATGTCCCAATAGTTTAACAGATGTCCCAAATAGTTTCACAGATGTCCCAATAGTTTCACAGATGTCCCAGGAGTTTCACAGATGTCCCAGGAGTTTCACAGATGTCCCAATAGTTTCACAGATGTCCCAGAAGTTTTACAGATATTCCAGTAGGTTAACAGATGTCCCCATAGTTTCACAGATGTCCCAATAGTTTCAAAGATGTCCCAGTAGTTTTACAGATGTCCCGCTAGTTTCACAGATGATCCCAGTAGTTTCACAGATGCCCCAATAGTTTCACATATGTCCCATTAGTTTCACAGATGTCCCCATAGTTTCACAGATGTCCCCATAGATTCACAGATGTCCCAATAAGTTCACATATGTCCCAGTAGTGTCACAGATCACCCAGTCGTTTCACAGATGCCCCAATAGTTTCACATATGTCCCATTAGTTTCACAGATGTCCCCATAGATTCACAGATGTCCCAATAAGTTCACATATGTCCCAGTAGTGTCACAGATGTCCCAATAGTTTCACACATTTCCCAATAGTTTCACATATGTCCCAGTAGTTTTACAGATGTCCCAATAGTTTCACAGATGTCCCAATAATTTAACAGATGTACCAGTAGTTTCACAGATGTCCCAATAGTTTCAAAGATGTCCCAGTAGTTTTACAGATGTCCCGCTAGTTTCACAGATGATCCCAGTAGTTTCACAGATGCCCCAATAGTTTCACATATGTCCCATTAGTTTCACATATGTCCCATTAGTTTCACAGATGTCCCCATAGTTTCACAGATGTCCCAATAATTTCACAGATGTCCCAATAATTTAACAGATGTACCAGTAGTTTCACAGATGTCCCAATAGTTTAACAGATGTCCCAAATAGTTTCACAGATGTCCCAATAGTTTCACAGATGTCCCCATAGATTCACAGATGTCCCAATAAGTTCACATATGTCCCAGTAGTGTCACAGATCACCCAGTCGTTTCACAGATGCCCCAATAGTTTCACATATGTCCCATTAGTTTCACAGATGTCCCCATAGATTCACAGATGTCCCAATAAGTTCACATATGTCCCAGTAGTGTCACAGATCACCCAGTCGTTTCACAGATGCCCCAATAGTTTCACATATGTCCCATTAGTTTCACAGATGTCCCCATAGTTTCACAGATGTCCCAATAATTTAACAGATGTACCAGTAGTTTCACAGATGTCCCAATAGTTTAACAGATGTCCCAAATAGTTTCACAGATGTCCCAATAGTTTCACAGATGTCCCAGGAGTTTCACAGATGTCCCAGGAGTTTCACAGATGTCCCAATAGTTTCACAGATGTCCCAGAAGTTTTACAGATATTCCAGTAGGTTAACAGATGTCCCCATAGTTTCACAGATGTCCCAATAGTTTCAAAGATGTCCCAGTAGTTTTACAGATGTCCCGCTAGTTTCACAGATGATCCCAGTAGTTTCACAGATGCCCCAATAGTTTCACATATGTCCCATTAGTTTCACAGATGTCCCCATAGTTTCACAGATGTCCCCATAGATTCACAGATGTCCCAATAAGTTCACATATGTCCCAGTAGTGTCACAGATCACCCAGTCGTTTCACAGATGCCCCAATAGTTTCACATATGTCCCATTAGTTTCACAGATGTCCCCATAGTTTCACAGATGTCCCAATAATTTAACAGATGTACCAGTAGTTTCACAGATGTCCCAATAGTTTAACAGATGTCCCAAATAGTTTCACAGATGTCCCAATAGTTTCACAGATGTCCCAGGAGTTTCACAGATGTCCCAGGAGTTTCACAGATGTCCCAATAGTTTCACAGATGTCCCAGAAGTTTTACAGATATTCCAGTAGGTTAACAGATGTCCCCATAGTTTCACAGATGTCCCAATAGTTTCAAAGATGTCCCAGTAGTTTTACAGATGTCCCGCTAGTTTCACAGATGATCCCAGTAGTTTCACAGATGCCCCAATAGTTTCACATATGTCCCATTAGTTTCACAGATGTCCCCATAGTTTCACAGATGTCCCCATAGATTCACAGATGTCCCAATAAGTTCACATATGTCCCAGTAGTGTCACAGATCACCCAGTCGTTTCACAGATGCCCCAATAGTTTCACATATGTCCCATTAGTTTCACAGATGTCCCCATAGATTCACAGATGTCCCAATAAGTTCACATATGTCCCAGTAGTGTCACAGATGTCCCAATAGTTTCACACATTTCCCAATAGTTTCACATATGTCCCAGTAGTTTTACAGATGTCCCAATAGTTTCACAGATGTCCCAATAATTTAACAGATGTACCAGTAGTTTCACAGATGTCCCAATAGTTTAACAGATGTCCCAAATAGTTTCACAGATGTCCCAATAGTTTCACAGATGTCCCCATAGATTCACAGATGTCCCAATAAGTTCACATATGTCCCAGTAGTGTCACAGATCACCCAGTCGTTTCACAGATGCCCCAATAGTTTCACATATGTCCCATTAGTTTCACAGATGTCCCCATAGATTCACAGATGTCCCAATAAGTTCACATATGTCCCAGCAGTGTCACAGATCACCCAGTCGTTTCACAGATGCCCCAATAGTTTCACATATGTCCCATTAGTTTCACAGATGTCCCCATAGTTTCACAGATGTCCCAATAATTTAACAGATGTACCAGTAGTTTCACAGATGTCCCAATAGTTTAACAGATGTCCCAAATAGTTTCACAGATGTCCCAATAGTTTCACAGATGTCCCAGGAGTTTCACAGATGTCCCAGGAGTTTCACAGATGTCCCAATAGTTTCACAGATGTCCCAGAAGTTTTACCGATATTCCAGTAGGTTAACAGATGTCCCCATAGTTTCACAGATGTCCCAATAGTTTCAAAGATGTCCCAGTAGTTTTACAGATGTCCCGCTAGTTTCACAGATGATCCCAGTAGTTTCACAGATGCCCCAATAGTTTCACATATGTCCCATTAGTTTCACAGATGTCCCCATAGTTTCACAGATGTCCCAATAGTTTCACAGATGTCCCAATAGTTTCACAGATGTCCCAATAAGTTCACATATGTCCCAGTAGTTTTACAGATGTCCCAACAGTTTCACAGATGTCCCAATAATTTAACAGATGTACCAGTAGTTTCACAGATGTCCCAATAGTTTAACAGATGTCCCAAATAATTTCATAGATGTCCCAATAGTTTCACAGATGTCCCCATAGTTTCACATATGTCCCAGTAGTTTTACAGATGTCCCAATAGTTTCACAGATGTCCCAATAATTTAACAGATGTACCAGTAGTTTCACAGATGTCCCAATAGTTTAACAGATGTCCCAAATAATTTCATAGATGTCCCAATAGTTTCACAGATGTCCCCATAGTTTCACAGATGTCCCAATAGTTTCACATATGTCCCCATAGTTTCACAGATGTCCCAATAGTTTCACATATGTCCCATTAGTTTCACAGATGTCCCCATAGATTCACAGATGTCCCAATAAGTTCACATATGTCCCAGTAGTGTCACAGATCACCCAGTCGTTTCACAGATGCCCCAATAGTTTCACATATGTCCCATTAGTTTCACAGATGTCCCCATAGTTTCACAGATGTCCCAATAATTTAACAGATGTACCAGTAGTTTCACAGATGTCCCAATAGTTTAACAGATGTCCCAAATAGTTTCACAGATGTCCCAATAGTTTCACAGATGTCCCAGAAGTTTAACAGATGTCCCAATAGTTTAACAGATGTCCCAGTTGTTTCACAGATGTCTCAATAGTTTCACAGATGTCCCAATAGTTTCACAGATGTCCCAATAGGTTCACACATGTCCCAGTAGTTTTACAGATGTCCCAGTAGATTCACAGATGTCCCAATAGTTCAACAGATGTCCCAGTAGTTTAACAGATGTCCCAGTAGTTTCACAGATTTCCCAGTAGGTTAACAGATGTCCCCATAGTTTCACAGATGTCCCAATAGTTCAACAGATGTCCCAGTAGTTTAACAGATGTCCCAGTAGTTTCACAGATGTCCCAGTAGGTTAACAGATGTCCCCATAGTTTAACAGATGTCCCAAATAGTTTCACAGATGTCCCAATAGTTTCACAGATGTCCCAGGAGTTTCACAGATGTCCCAGGAGTTTCACAGATGTCCCAATAGTTTCACAGATGTCCCAGAAGTTTTACAGATATTCCAGTAGGTTAACAGATGTCCCCATAGTTTCACAGATGTCCCAATAGTTTCAAAGATGTCCCAGTAGTTTTACAGATGTCCCGCTAGTTTCACAGATGATCCCAGTAGTTTCACAGATGCCCCAATAGTTTCACATATGTCCCATTAGTTTCACAGATGTCCCCATAGTTTCACAGATGTCCCCATAGATTCACAGATGTCCCAATAAGTTCACATATGTCCCAGTAGTGTCACAGATCACCCAGTCGTTTCACAGATGCCCCAATAGTTTCACATATGTCCCATTAGTTTCACAGATGTCCCCATAGATTCACAGATGTCCCAATAAGTTCACATATGTCCCAGTAGTGTCACAGATGTCCCAATAGTTTCACACATTTCCCAATAGTTTCACATATGTCCCAGTAGTTTTACAGATGTCCCAATAGTTTCACAGATGTCCCAATAATTTAACAGATGTACCAGTAGTTTCACAGATGTCCCAATAGTTTAACAGATGTCCCAAATAGTTTCACAGATGTCCCAATAGTTTCACAGATGTCCCCATAGATTCACAGATGTCCCAATAAGTTCACATATGTCCCAGTAGTGTCACAGATCACCCAGTCGTTTCACAGATGCCCCAATAGTTTCACATATGTCCCATTAGTTTCACAGATGTCCCCATAGATTCACAGATGTCCCAATAAGTTCACATATGTCCCAGCAGTGTCACAGATCACCCAGTCGTTTCACAGATGCCCCAATAGTTTCACATATGTCCCATTAGTTTCACAGATGTCCCCATAGTTTCACAGATGTCCCAATAATTTAACAGATGTACCAGTAGTTTCACAGATGTCCCAATAGTTTAACAGATGTCCCAAATAGTTTCACATATGTCCCATTAGTTTCACAGATGTCCCCATAGATTCACAGATGTCCCAATAAGTTCACATATGTCCCAGCAGTGTCACAGATCACCCAGTCGTTTCACAGATGCCCCAATAGTTTCACATATGTCCCATTAGTTTCACAGATGTCCCCATAGTTTCACAGATGTCCCAATAATTTAACAGATGTACCAGTAGTTTCACAGATGTCCCAATAGTTTAACAGATGTCCCAAATAGTTTCACAGATGTCCCAATAGTTTCACAGATGTCCCAGGAGTTTCACAGATGTCCCAGGAGTTTCACAGATGTCCCAATAGTTTCACAGATGTCCCAGAAGTTTTACAGATATTCCAGTAGGTTAACAGATGTCCCCATAGTTTCACAGATGTCCCAATAGTTTCAAAGATGTCCCAGTAGTTTTACAGATGTCCCGCTAGTTTCACAGATGATCCCAGTAGTTTCACAGATGCCCCAATAGTTTCACATATGTCCCATTAGTTTCACAGATGTCCCCATAGTTTCACAGATGTCCCAATAGTTTCACAGATGTCCCAATAGTTTCACAGATGTCCCAATAAGTTCACATATGTCCCAGTAGTTTTACAGATGTCCCAACAGTTTCACAGATGTCCCAATAATTTAACAGATGTACCAGTAGTTTCACAGATGTCCCAATAGTTTAACAGATGTCCCAAATAATTTCATAGATGTCCCAATAGTTTCACAGATGTCCCCATAGTTTCACATATGTCCCAGTAGTTTTACAGATGTCCCAATAGTTTCACAGATGTCCCAATAATTTAACAGATGTACCAGTAGTTTCACAGATGTCCCAATAGTTTAACAGATGTCCCAAATAATTTCATAGATGTCCCAATAGTTTCACAGATGTCCCCATAGTTTCACAGATGTCCCAATAGTTTCACATATGTCCCCATAGTTTCACAGATGTCCCAATAGTTTCACATATGTCCCATTAGTTTCACAGATGTCCCCATAGATTCACAGATGTCCCAATAAGTTCACATATGTCCCAGTAGTGTCACAGATCACCCAGTCGTTTCACAGATGCCCCAATAGTTTCACATATGTCCCATTAGTTTCACAGATGTCCCCATAGTTTCACAGATGTCCCAATAATTTAACAGATGTACCAGTAGTTTCACAGATGTCCCAATAGTTTAACAGATGTCCCAAATAGTTTCACAGATGTCCCAATAGTTTCACAGATGTCCCAGAAGTTTAACAGATGTCCCAATAGTTTAACAGATGTCCCAGTTGTTTCACAGATGTCTCAATAGTTTCACAGATGTCCCAATAGTTTCACAGATGTCCCAATAGGTTCACACATGTCCCAGTAGTTTTACAGATGTCCCAGTAGATTCACAGATGTCCCAATAGTTCAACAGATGTCCCAGTAGTTTAACAGATGTCCCGGTAGTTTCACAGATGTCCCAGTAGGTTAACAGATGTCCCCATAGTTTCACAGATGTCCCAATAGTTCAACAGATGTCCCAGTAGTTTAACAGATGTCCCAGTAGTTTCACAGATGTCCCAGTAGGTTAACAGATGTCCCCATAGTTTAACAGATGTCCCAAATAGTTTCACAGATGTCCCAATAGTTTCACAGATGTCCCAGGAGTTTCACAGATGTCCCAGGAGTTTCACAGATGTCCCAATAGTTTCACAGATGTCCCAGAAGTTTTACAGATATTCCAGTAGGTTAACAGATGTCCCCATAGTTTCACAGATGTCCCAATAGTTTCAAAGATGTCCCAGTAGTTTTACAGATGTCCCGCTAGTTTCACAGATGATCCCAGTAGTTTCACAGATGCCCCAATAGTTTCACATATGTCCCATTAGTTTCACAGATGTCCCCATAGTTTCACAGATGTCCCCATAGATTCACAGATGTCCCAATAAGTTCACATATGTCCCAGTAGTGTCACAGATCACCCAGTCGTTTCACAGATGCCCCAATAGTTTCACATATGTCCCATTAGTTTCACAGATGTCCCCATAGATTCACAGATGTCCCAATAAGTTCACATATGTCCCAGTAGTGTCACAGATGTCCCAATAGTTTCACACATTTCCCAATAGTTTCACATATGTCCCAGTAGTTTTACAGATGTCCCAATAGTTTCACAGATGTCCCAATAATTTAACAGATGTACCAGTAGTTTCACAGATGTCCCAATAGTTTAACAGATGTCCCAAATAGTTTCACAGATGTCCCAATAGTTTCACAGATGTCCCCATAGATTCACAGATGTCCCAATAAGTTCACATATGTCCCAGTAGTGTCACAGATCACCCAGTCGTTTCACAGATGCCCCAATAGTTTCACATATGTCCCATTAGTTTCACAGATGTCCCCATAGATTCACAGATGTCCCAATAAGTTCACATATGTCCCAGCAGTGTCACAGATCACCCAGTCGTTTCACAGATGCCCCAATAGTTTCACATATGTCCCATTAGTTTCACAGATGTCCCCATAGTTTCACAGATGTCCCAATAATTTAACAGATGTACCAGTAGTTTCACAGATGTCCCAATAGTTTAACAGATGTCCCAAATAGTTTCACAGATGTCCCAATAGTTTCACAGATGTCCCAGGAGTTTCACAGATGTCCCAGGAGTTTCACAGATGTCCCAATAGTTTCACAGATGTCCCAGAAGTTTTACAGATATTCCAGTAGGTTAACAGATGTCCCCATAGTTTCACAGATGTCCCAATAGTTTCAAAGATGTCCCAGTAGTTTTACAGATGTCCCGCTAGTTTCACAGATGATCCCAGTAGTTTCACAGATGCCCCAATAGTTTCACATATGTCCCATTAGTTTCACAGATGTCCCCATAGTTTCACAGATGTCCCAATAGTTTCACAGATGTCCCAATAGTTTCACAGATGTCCCAATAAGTTCACATATGTCCCAGTAGTTTTACAGATGTCCCAATAGTTTCACAGATGTCCCAATAATTTAACAGATGTACCAGTAGTTTCACAGATGTCCCAATAGTTTAACAGATGTCCCAAATAATTTCATAGATGTCCCAATAGTTTCACAGATGTCCCCATAGTTTCACATATGTCCCAGTAGTTTTACAGATGTCCCAATAGTTTCACAGATGTCCCAATAATTTAACAGATGTACCAGTAGTTTCACAGATGTCCCAATAGTTTAACAGATGTCCCAAATAATTTCATAGATGTCCCAATAGTTTCACAGATGTCCCCATAGTTTCACAGATGTCCCAATAGTTTCACATATGTCCCCATAGTTTCACAGATGTCCCAATAGTTTCACATATGTCCCATTAGTTTCACAGATGTCCCCATAGATTCACAGATGTCCCAATAAGTTCACATATGTCCCAGTAGTGTCACAGATCACCCAGTCGTTTCACAGATGCCCCAATAGTTTCACATATGTCCCATTAGTTTCACAGATGTCCCCATAGTTTCACAGATGTCCCAATAATTTAACAGATGTACCAGTAGTTTCACAGATGTCCCAATAGTTTAACAGATGTCCCAAATAGTTTCACAGATGTCCCAATAGTTTCACAGATGTCCCAGAAGTTTAACAGATGTCCCAATAGTTTAACAGATGTCCCAGTTGTTTCACAGATGTCTCAATAGTTTCACAGATGTCCCAATAGTTTCACAGATGTCCCAATAGGTTCACACATGTCCCAGTAGTTTTACAGATGTCCCAGTAGATTCACAGATGTCCCAATAGTTCAACAGATGTCCCAGTAGTTTAACAGATGTCCCAGTAGTTTCACAGATGTCCCAGTAGGTTAACAGATGTCCCAGTAGGTTAACAGATGTCCCCATAGTTTCACAGATGTCCCAATAGTTTCACAGATGTCCCAGTAGTTTTACAGATATCCCAGTATGTTAACAGATGTCCCCATAGTTTCACAGATGTACCAGTAGTTTCACAGATGTCTCAATAGTTTCACAGATGTCCCAATAATTTAACAGATGTACCAGTAGTTTCACAGATGTCCCAATAGTTTAACAGATGTCCCAAATAGTTTCACAGATGTCCCAATAGTTTCACAGATGTCCCAGGAGTTTCACAGATCTCCCAGGAGTTTCACAGATGTCCCAATAGTTTCACAGATGTCCCAGAAGTTTTACAGATATTCCAGTAGGTTAACAGATGTCCCCATAGTTTCACAGATGTCCCAATAGTTTCAAAGATGTCCCAGTAGTTTTACAGATGTCCCGCTAGTTTCACAGATGATCCCAGTAGTTTCACAGATGCCCCAATAGTTTCACATATGTCCCAGTAGTGTCACAGATCACCCAGTCGTTTCACAGATGCCCCAATAGTTTCACATATGTCCCATTAGTTTCACAGATGTCCCCATAGATTCACAGATGTCCCAATAAGTTCACATATGTCCCAGCAGTGTCACAGATCACCCAGTCGTTTCACAGATGCCCCAATAGTTTCACATATGTCCCATTAGTTTCACAGATGTCCCCATAGTTTCACAGATGTCCCAATAATTTAACAGATGTACCAGTAGTTTCACAGATGTCCCAATAGTTTAACAGATGTCCCAAATAGTTTCACATATGTCCCATTAGTTTCACAGATGTCCCCATAGATTCACAGATGTCCCAATAAGTTCACATATGTCCCAGCAGTGTCACAGATCACCCAGTCGTTTCACAGATGCCCCAATAGTTTCACATATGTCCCATTAGTTTCACAGATGTCCCCATAGTTTCACAGATGTCCCAATAATTTAACAGATGTACCAGTAGTTTCACAGATGTCCCAATAGTTTAACAGATGTCCCAAATAGTTTCACAGATGTCCCAATAGTTTCACAGATGTCCCAGGAGTTTCACAGATGTCCCAGGAGTTTCACAGATGTCCCAATAGTTTCACAGATGTCCCAGAAGTTTTACAGATATTCCAGTAGGTTAACAGATGTCCCCATAGTTTCACAGATGTCCCAATAGTTTCAAAGATGTCCCAGTAGTTTTACAGATGTCCCGCTAGTTTCACAGATGATCCCAGTAGTTTCACAGATGCCCCAATAGTTTCACATATGTCCCATTAGTTTCACAGATGTCCCCATAGTTTCACAGATGTCCCAATAGTTTCACAGATGTCCCAATAGTTTCACAGATGTCCCAATAAGTTCACATATGTCCCAGTAGTTTTACAGATGTCCCAACAGTTTCACAGATGTCCCAATAATTTAACAGATGTACCAGTAGTTTCACAGATGTCCCAATAGTTTAACAGATGTCCCAAATAATTTCATAGATGTCCCAATAGTTTCACAGATGTCCCCATAGTTTCACATATGTCCCAGTAGTTTTACAGATGTCCCAATAGTTTCACAGATGTCCCAATAATTTAACAGATGTACCAGTAGTTTCACAGATGTCCCAATAGTTTAACAGATGTCCCAAATAATTTCATAGATGTCCCAATAGTTTCACAGATGTCCCCATAGTTTCACAGATGTCCCAATAGTTTCACATATGTCCCCATAGTTTCACAGATGTCCCAATAGTTTCACATATGTCCCATTAGTTTCACAGATGTCCCCATAGATTCACAGATGTCCCAATAAGTTCACATATGTCCCAGTAGTGTCACAGATCACCCAGTCGTTTCACAGATGCCCCAATAGTTTCACATATGTCCCATTAGTTTCACAGATGTCCCCATAGTTTCACAGATGTCCCAATAATTTAACAGATGTACCAGTAGTTTCACAGATGTCCCAATAGTTTAACAGATGTCCCAAATAGTTTCACAGATGTCCCAATAGTTTCACAGATGTCCCAGAAGTTTAACAGATGTCCCAATAGTTTAACAGATGTCCCAGTTGTTTCACAGATGTCTCAATAGTTTCACAGATGTCCCAATAGTTTCACAGATGTCCCAATAGGTTCACACATGTCCCAGTAGTTTTACAGATGTCCCAGTAGATTCACAGATGTCCCAATAGTTCAACAGATGTCCCAGTAGTTTAACAGATGTCCCGGTAGTTTCACAGATGTCCCAGTAGGTTAACAGATGTCCCCATAGTTTCACAGATGTCCCAATAGTTCAACAGATGTCCCAGTAGTTTAACAGATGTCCCAGTAGTTTCACAGATGTCCCAGTAGGTTAACAGATGTCCCCATAGTTTAACAGATGTCCCAAATAGTTTCACAGATGTCCCAATAGTTTCACAGATGTCCCAGGAGTTTCACAGATGTCCCAGGAGTTTCACAGATGTCCCAATAGTTTCACAGATGTCCCAGAAGTTTTACAGATATTCCAGTAGGTTAACAGATGTCCCCATAGTTTCACAGATGTCCCAATAGTTTCAAAGATGTCCCAGTAGTTTTACAGATGTCCCGCTAGTTTCACAGATGATCCCAGTAGTTTCACAGATGCCCCAATAGTTTCACATATGTCCCATTAGTTTCACAGATGTCCCCATAGTTTCACAGATGTCCCCATAGATTCACAGATGTCCCAATAAGTTCACATATGTCCCAGTAGTGTCACAGATCACCCAGTCGTTTCACAGATGCCCCAATAGTTTCACATATGTCCCATTAGTTTAACAGATGTCCCCATAGATTCACAGATGTCCCAATAAGTTCACATATGTCCCAGTAGTGTCACAGATGTCCCAATAGTTTCACACATTTCCCAATAGTTTCACATATGTCCCAGTAGTTTTACAGATGTCCCAATAGTTTCACAGATGTCCCAATAATTTAACAGATGTACCAGTAGTTTCACAGATGTCCCAATAGTTTAACAGATGTCCCAAATAGTTTCACAGATGTCCCAATAGTTTCACAGATGTCCCCATAGATTCACAGATGTCCCAATAAGTTCACATATGTCCCAGTAGTGTCACAGATCACCCAGTCGTTTCACAGATGCCCCAATAGTTTCACATATGTCCCATTAGTTTCACAGATGTCCCCATAGATTCACAGATGTCCCAATAAGTTCACATATGTCCCAGCAGTGTCACAGATCACCCAGTCGTTTCACAGATGCCCCAATAGTTTCACATATGTCCCATTAGTTTCACAGATGTCCCCATAGTTTCACAGATGTCCCAATAATTTAACAGATGTACCAGTAGTTTCACAGATGTCCCAATAGTTTAACAGATGTCCCAAATAGTTTCACAGATGTCCCAATAGTTTCACAGATGTCCCAGGAGTTTCACAGATGTCCCAGGAGTTTCACAGATGTCCCAATAGTTTCACAGATGTCCCAGAAGTTTTACAGATATTCCAGTAGGTTAACAGATGTCCCCATAGTTTCACAGATGTCCCAATAGTTTCAAAGATGTCCCAGTAGTTTTACAGATGTCCCGCTAGTTTCACAGATGATCCCAGTAGTTTCACAGATGCCCCAATAGTTTCACATATGTCCCATTAGTTTCACAGATGTCCCCATAGTTTCACAGATGTCCCAATAGTTTCACAGATGTCCCAATAGTTTCACAGATGTCCCAATAAGTTCACATATGTCCCAGTAGTTTTACAGATGTCCCAATAGTTTCACAGATGTCCCAATAATTTAACAGATGTACCAGTAGTTTCACAGATGTCCCAATAGTTTAACAGATGTCCCAAATAATTTCATAGATGTCCCAATAGTTTCACAGATGTCCCCATAGTTTCACATATGTCCCAGTAGTTTTACAGATGTCCCAATAGTTTCACAGATGTCCCAATAATTTAACAGATGTACCAGTAGTTTCACAGATGTCCCAATAGTTTAACAGATGTCCCAAATAATTTCATAGATGTCCCAATAGTTTCACAGATGTCCCCATAGTTTCACAGATGTCCCAATAGTTTCACATATGTCCCCATAGTTTCACAGATGTCCCAATAGTTTCACATATGTCCCATTAGTTTCACAGATGTCCCCATAGATTCACAGATGTCCCAATAAGTTCACATATGTCCCAGTAGTGTCACAGATCACCCAGTCGTTTCACAGATGCCCCAATAGTTTCACATATGTCCCATTAGTTTCACAGATGTCCCCATAGTTTCACAGATGTCCCAATAATTTAACAGATGTACCAGTAGTTTCACAGATGTCCCAATAGTTTAACAGATGTCCCAAATAGTTTCACAGATGTCCCAATAGTTTCACAGATGTCCCAGAAGTTTAACAGATGTCCCAATAGTTTAACAGATGTCCCAGTTGTTTCACAGATGTCTCAATAGTTTCACAGATGTCCCAATAGTTTCACAGATGTCCCAATAGGTTCACACATGTCCCAGTAGTTTTACAGATGTCCCAGTAGATTCACAGATGTCCCAATAGTTCAACAGATGTCCCAGTAGTTTAACAGATGTCCCAGTAGTTTCACAGATGTCCCAGTAGGTTAACAGATGTCCCAGTAGGTTAACAGATGTCCCCATAGTTTCACAGATGTCCCAATAGTTTCACAGATGTCCCAGTAGTTTTACAGATATCCCAGTATGTTAACAGATGTCCCCATAGTTTCACAGATGTACCAGTAGTTTCACAGATGTCTCAATAGTTTCACAGATGTCCCAATAATTTAACAGATGTACCAGTAGTTTCACAGATGTCCCAATAGTTTAACAGATGTCCCAAATAGTTTCACAGATGTCCCAATAGTTTCACAGATGTCCCAGGAGTTTCACAGATCTCCCAGGAGTTTCACAGATGTCCCAATAGTTTCACAGATGTCCCAGAAGTTTTACAGATATTCCAGTAGGTTAACAGATGTCCCCATAGTTTCACAGATGTCCCAATAGTTTCAAAGATGTCCCAGTAGTTTTACAGATGTCCCGCTAGTTTCACAGATGATCCCAGTAGTTTCACAGATGCCCCAATAGTTTCACATATGTCCCATTAGTTTCACAGATGTCCCCATAGTTTCACAGATGTCCCCATAGATTCACAGATGTCCCAATAAGTTCACATATGTCCCAGTAGTGTCACAGATCACCCAGTCGTTTCACAGATGCCCCAATAGTTTCACATATGTCCCATTAGTTTCACAGATGTCCCCATAGATTCACAGATGTCCCAATAAGTTCACATATGTCCCAGTAGTGTCACAGATGTCCCAATAGTTTCACACATTTCCCAATAGTTTCACATATGTCCCAGTAGTTTTACAGATGTCCCAATAGTTTCACAGATGTCCCAATAATTTAACAGATGTACCAGTAGTTTCACAGATGTCCCAATAGTTTAACAGATGTCCCAAATAGTTTCACAGATGTCCCAATAGTTTCACAGATGTCCCCATTGATTCACAGATGTCCCAATAAGTTCACATATGTCCCAGTAGTGTCACAGATCACCCAGTCGTTTCACAGATGCCCCAATAGTTTCACATATGTCCCATTAGTTTCACAGATGTCCCCATAGATTCACAGATGTCCCAATAAGTTCACATATGTCCCAGCAGTGTCACAGATCACCCAGTCGTTTCACAGATGCCCCAATAGTTTCACATATGTCCCATTAGTTTCACAGATGTCCCCATAGTTTCACAGATGTCCCAATAATTTAACAGATGTACCAGTAGTTTCACAGATGTCCCAATAGTTTAACAGATGTCCCAAATAGTTTCACAGATGTCCCAATAGTTTCACAGATGTCCCAGGAGTTTCACAGATGTCCCAGGAGTTTTACAGATGTCCCAATAGTTTCACAGATGTCCCAGAAGTTTTACAGATATTCCAGTAGGTTAACAGATGTCCCCATAGTTTCACAGATGTCCCAATAGTTTCAAAGATGTCCCAGTAGTTTTACAGATGTCCCGCTAGTTTCACAGATGATCCCAGTAGTTTCACAGATGCCCCAATAGTTTCACATATGTCCCATTAGTTTCACAGATGTCCCCATAGTTTCACAGATGTCCCAATAGTTTCACAGATGTCCCAATAGTTTCACAGATGTCCCAATAAGTTCACATATGTCCCAGTAGTTTTACAGATGTCCCAATAGTTTCACAGATGTCCCAATAATTTAACAGATGTACCAGTAGTTTCACAGATGTCCCAAATAATTTCATAGATGTCCCAATAGTTTCACAGATGTCCCCATAGTTTCCCAGATGTCTCAATAGTTTCACATATGTCCCATTAGTTTCACAGATGTCCCCATAGATTCACAGATGTCCCAATAAGTTCACATATGTCCCAGTAGTGTCACAGATCACCCAGTCGTTTCACAGATGCCCCAATAGTTTCACATATGTCCCATTAGTTTCACAGATGTCCCCATAGTTTCACAGATGTGTCAATAATTTAACAGATGTACCAGTAGTTTCACAGATGTCCCAATAGTTTAACAGATGTCCCAAATAGTTTCACAGATGTCCCAATAGTTTCACAGATGTCCCAGAAGTTTAACAGATGTCCCAATAGTTTAACAGATGTCCCAGTTGTTTCACAGATGTCTCAATAGTTTCACAGATGTCCCAATAGTTTCACAGATGTTCCAATAGGTTCACACATGTCCCAGTAGTTTTACAGATGTCCCAGTAGATTCACAGATGTCCCAATAGTTCAACAGATGTCCCAGTAGTTTAACAGATGTCCCAGTAGTTTCACAGATGTCCCAGTAGGTTAACAGATGTCCCCATAGTTTCACAGATGTCCCAATAGTTTCACAGATGTCCCAGTAGTTTTACAGATATCCCAGTATGTTAACAGATGTCCCCATAGTTTCACAGATGTACCAGTAGTTTCACAGATGTCTCAATAGTTTCACAGATGTCCCAATAGTTTCACACATTTCCCAATAGTTTCACATATGTCCCAGTAGTTTTACAGATGTCCCAATAGTTTCACAGATGTCCCAATAATTTAACAGATGTACCAGTAGTTTCACAGATGTCCCAATAGTTTAACAGATGTCCCAAATAGTTTCACAGATGTCCCAATAGTTTCACAGATGTCCCCATAGTTTCACAGATGTCCCAATAGTTTCACATATGTCCCATTAGTTTCACAGATGTCCCCATAGATTCACAGATGTCCCAATAAGTTCACATATGTCCCAGTAGTGTCACAGATCACCCAGTCGTTTCACAGATGCCCCAATAGTTTCACATATGTCCCATTAGTTTCACAGATGTCCCCATAGTTTCACAGATGTCCCAATAATTTAACAGATGTACCAGTAGTTTCACAGATGTCCCAATAGTTTAACAGATGTCCCAAATAGTTTCACAGATGTCCCAATAGTTTCACAGATGTCCCAGAAGTTTAAAAGATGTCCCAATAGTTTAACAGATGTCCCAGTTGTTTCACAGATGTCTCAATAGTTTCACAGATGTCCCAATAGTTTCACAGATGTCCCAATAGGTTCACACATGTCCCAGTAGTTTTACAGATGTCCCAGTAGATTCACAGATTTCCCAATAGTTCAACAGATGTCCCAGTAGTTTAACAGATGTCCCAGTAGTTTCACAGATGTCCCAGTAGGTTAACAGATGTCCCCATAGTTTCACAGATGTCCCAATAGTTTCACAGATGTCCCAGTAGTTTTACAGATATCCCAGTATGTTAACAGATGTCCCCATAGTTTCACAGATGTACCAGTAGTTTCACAGATGTCTCAATAGTTTCACAGATGTCCCAATAATTTAACAGATGTACCAGTAGTTTCACAGATGTCCCAATAGTTTAACAGATGTCCCAAATAGTTTCACAGATGTCCCAATAGTTTCACAGATGTCCCAGGAGTTTCACAGATGTCCCAGGAGTTTCACAGATGTCCCAATAGTTTCACAGATGTCCCAAAAGTTTTACAGATATTCCAGTAGGTTAACAGATGTCCCCATAGTTTCACAGATGTCCCAATAGTTTCAAAGATGTCCCAGTAGTTTTACAGATGTCCCGCTAGTTTCACAGATGATCCCAGTAGTTTCACAGATGCCCCAATAGTTTCACATATGTCCCATTAGTTTCACAGATGTCCCCATAGTTTCACAGATGTCCCCATAGATTCACAGATGTCCCAATAAGTTCACATATGTCCCAGTAGTGTCACAGATCACCCAGTCGTTTCACAGATGCCCCAATAGTTTCACATATGTCCCATTAGTTTCACAGATGTCCCCATAGATTCACAGATGTCCCAATAAGTTCACATATGTCCCAGTAGTGTCACAGATGTCCCAATAGTTTCACACATTTCCCAATAGTTTCACATATGTCCCAGTAGTTTTACAGATGTCCCAATAGTTTCACAGATGTCCCAATAATTTAACAGATGTACCAGTAGTTTCACAGATGTCCCAATAGTTTAACAGATGTCCCAAATAGTTTCACAGATGTCCCAATAGTTTCACAGATGTCCCCATTGATTCACAGATGTCCCAATAAGTTCACATATGTCCCAGTAGTGTCACAGATCACCCAGTCGTTTCACAGATGCCCCAATAGTTTCACATATGTCCCATTAGTTTCACAGATGTCCCCATAGATTCACAGATGTCCCAATAAGTTCACATATGTCCCAGCAGTGTCACAGATCACCCAGTCGTTTCACAGATGCCCCAATAGTTTCACATATGTCCCATTAATTTCACAGATGTCCCCATAGTTTCACAGATGTCCCAATAATTTAACAGATGTACCAGTAGTTTCACAGATGTCCCAATAGTTTAACAGATGTCCCAAATAGTTTCACAGATGTCCCAATAGTTTCACAGATGTCCCAGGAGTTTCACAGATGTCCCAGGAGTTTCACAGATGTCCCAATAGTTTCACAGATGTCCCAGAAGTTTTACAGATATTCCAGTAGGTTAACAGATGTCCCCATAGTTTCACAGATGTCCCAATAGTTTCACAGATGTCCCAATAATTTAACAGATGTACCAGTAGTTTCACAGATGTCCCAATAGTTTAACAGATGTCCCAAATAATTTCATAGATGTCCCAATAGTTTCACAGATGTCCCCATAGTTTCACAGATGTCCCAATAGTTTCACATATGTCCCCATAGTTTCACAGATGTCCCAATAGTTTCACATATGTCCCATTAGTTTCACAGATGTCCCCATAGATTCACAGATGTCCCAATAAGTTCACATATGTCCCAGTAGTGTCACAGATCACCCAGTCGTTTCACAGATGCCCCAATAGTTTCACATATGTCCCATTAGTTTCACAGATGTCCCCATAGTTTCACAGATGTCCCAATAATTTAACAGATGTACCAGTAGTTTCACAGATGTCCCAATAGTTTAACAGATGTCCCAAATAGTTTCACAGATGTCCCAATAGTTTCACAGATGTCCCAGAAGTTTAACAGATGTCCCAATAGTTTAACAGATGTCCCAGTTGTTTCACAGATGTCTCAATAGTTTCACAGATGTCCCAATAGTTTCACAGATGTCCCAATAGGTTCACACATGTCCCAGTAGTTTTACAGATGTCCCAGTAGATTCACAGATGTCCCAATAGTTCAACAGATGTCCCAGTAGTTTAACAGATGTCCCAGTAGTTTCACAGATGTCCCAGTAGGTTAACAGATGTCCCCATAGTTTCACAGATGTCCCAATAGTTCAACAGATGTCCCAGTAGTTTAACAGATGTCCCAGTAGTTTCACAGATGTCCCAGTAGGTTAACAGATGTCCCCATAGTTTAACAGATGTCCCAAATAGTTTCACAGATGTCCCAATAGTTTCACAGATGTCCCAGGAGTTTCACAGATGTCCCAGGAGTTTCACAGATGTCCCAATAGTTTCACAGATGTCCCAGAAGTTTTACAGATATTCCAGTAGGTTAACAGATGTCCCCATAGTTTCACAGATGTCCCAATAGTTTCAAAGATGTCCCAGTAGTTTTACAGATGTCCCGCTAGTTTCACAGATGATCCCAGTAGTTTCACAGATGCCCCAATAGTTTCACATATGTCCCATTAGTTTCACAGATGTCCCCATAGTTTCACAGATGTCCCCATAGATTCACAGATGTCCCAATAAGTTCACATATGTCCCAGTAGTGTCACAGATCACCCAGTCGTTTCACAGATGCCCCAATAGTTTCACATATGTCCCATTAGTTTCACAGATGTCCCCATAGATTCACAGATGTCCCAATAAGTTCACATATGTCCCAGTAGTGTCACAGATGTCCCAATAGTTTCACACATTTCCCAATAGTTTCACATATGTCCCAGTAGTTTTACAGATGTCCCAATAGTTTCACATATGTCCCAGTAGTTTTACAGATGTCCCAATAGTTTCACAGATGTCCCAATAATTTAACAGATGTACCAGTAGTTTCACAGATGTCCCAATAGTTTAACAGATGTCCCAAATAGTTTCACAGATGTCCCAATAGTTTCACAGATGTCCCCATAGATTCACAGATGTCCCAATAAGTTCACATATGTCCCAGTAGTGTCACAGATCACCCAGTCGTTTCACAGATGCCCCAATAGTTTCACATATGTCCCATTAGTTTCACAGATGTCCCCATAGATTCACAGATGTCCCAATAAGTTCACATATGTCCCAGCAGTGTCACAGATCACCCAGTCGTTTCACAGATGCCCCAATAGTTTCACATATGTCCCATTAGTTTCACAGATGTCCCCATAGTTTCACAGATGTCCCAATAATTTAACAGATGTACCAGTAGTTTCACAGATGTCCCAATAGTTTAACAGATGTCCCAAATAGTTTCACAGATGTCCCAATAGTTTCACAGATGTCCCAGGAGTTTCACAGATGTCCCAGGAGTTTCACAGATGTCCCAATAGTTTCACAGATGTCCCAGAAGTTTTACAGATATTCCAGTAGGTTAACAGATGTCCCCATAGTTTCACAGATGTCCCAATAGTTTCAAAGATGTCCCAGTAGTTTTACAGATGTCCCGCTAGTTTCACAGATGATCCCAGTAGTTTCACAGATGCCCCAATAGTTTCACATATGTCCCATTAGTTTCACAGATGTCCCCATAGTTTCACAGATGTCCCAATAGTTTCACAGATGTCCCAATAGTTTCACAGATGTCCCAATAAGTTCACATATGTCCCAGTAGTTTTACAGATGTCCCAATAGTTTCACAGATGTCCCAATAATTTAACAGATGTACCAGTAGTTTCACAGATGTCCCAATAGTTTAACAGATGTCCCAAATAATTTCATAGATGTCCCAATAGTTTCACAGATGTCCCCATAGTTTCACATATGTCCCAGTAGTTTTACAGATGTCCCAATAGTTTCACAGATGTCCCAATAATTTAACAGATGTACCAGTAGTTTCACAGATGTCCCAATAGTTTAACAGATGTCCCAAATAATTTCATAGATGTCCCAATAGTTTCACAGATGTCCCCATAGTTTCACAGATGTCCCAATAGTTTCACATATGTCCCCATAGTTTCACAGATGTCCCAATAGTTTCACATATGTCCCATTAGTTTCACAGATGTCCCCATAGATTCACAGATGTCCCAATAAGTTCACATATGTCCCAGTAGTGTCACAGATCACCCAGTCGTTTCACAGATGCCCCAATAGTTTCACATATGTCCCATTAGTTTCACAGATGTCCCCATAGTTTCACAGATGTCCCAATAATTTAACAGATGTACCAGTAGTTTCACAGATGTCCCAATAGTTTAACAGATGTCCCAAATAGTTTCACAGATGTCCCAATAGTTTCACAGATGTCCCAGAAGTTTAACAGATGTCCCAATAGTTTAACAGATGTCCCAGTTGTTTCACAGATGTCTCAATAGTTTCACAGATGTCCCAATAGTTTCACAGATGTCCCAATAGGTTCACACATGTCCCAGTAGTTTTACAGATGTCCCAGTAGATTCACAGATGTCCCAATAGTTCAACAGATGTCCCAGTAGTTTAACAGATGTCCCAGTAGTTTCACAGATGTCCCAGTAGGTTAACAGATGTCCCAGTAGGTTAACAGATGTCCCCATAGTTTCACAGATGTCCCAATAGTTTCACAGATGTCCCAGTAGTTTTACAGATATCCCAGTATGTTAACAGATGTCCCCATAGTTTCACAGATGTACCAGTAGTTTCACAGATGTCTCAATAGTTTCACAGATGTCCCAATAATTTAACAGATGTACCAGTAGTTTCACAGATGTCCCAATAGTTTAACAGATGTCCCAAATAGTTTCACAGATGTCCCAATAGTTTCACAGATGTCCCAGGAGTTTCACAGATGTCCCAGGAGTTTCACAGATGTCCCAATAGTTTCACAGATGTCCCAGAAGTTTTACAGATATTCCAGTAGGTTAACAGATGTCCCCATAGTTTCACAGATGTCCCAATAGTTTCAAAGATGTCCCAGTAGTTTTACAGATGTCCCGCTAGTTTCACAGATGATCCCAGTAGTTTCACAGATGCCCCAATAGTTTCACATATGTCCCATTAGTTTCACAGATGTCCCCATAGTTTCACAGATGTCCCCATAGATTCACAGATGTCCCAATAAGTTCACATATGTCCCAGTAGTGTCACAGATCACCCAGTCGTTTCACAGATGCCCCAATAGTTTCACATATGTCCCATTAGTTTCACAGATGTCCCCATAGATTCACAGATGTCCCAATAAGTTCACATATGTCCCAGTAGTGTCACAGATGTCCCAATAGTTTCACACATTTCCCAATAGTTTCACATATGTCCCAGTAGTTTTACAGATGTCCCAATAGTTTCACAGATGTCCCAATAATTTAACAGATGTACCAGTAGTTTCACAGATGTCCCAATAGTTTAACAGATGTCCCAAATAGTTTCACAGATGTCCCAATAGTTTCACAGATGTCCCCATTGATTCACAGATGTCCCAATAAGTTCACATATGTCCCAGTAGTGTCACAGATCACCCAGTCGTTTCACAGATGCCCCAATAGTTTCACATATGTCCCATTAGTTTCACAGATGTCCCCATAGATTCACAGATGTCCCAATAAGTTCACATATGTCCCAGCAGTGTCACAGATCACCCAGTCGTTTCACAGATGCCCCAATAGTTTCACATATGTCCCATTAGTTTCACAGATGTCCCCATAGTTTCACAGATGTCCCAATAATTTAACAGATGTACCAGTAGTTTCACAGATGTCCCAATAGTTTAACAGATGTCCCAAATAGTTTCACAGATGTCCCAATAGTTTCACAGATGTCCCAGGAGTTTCACAGATGTCCCAGGAGTTTCACAGATGTCCCAATAGTTTCACAGATGTCCCAGAAGTTTTACAGATATTCCAGTAGGTTAACAGATGTCCCCATAGTTTCACAGATGTCCCAATAGTTTCAAAGATGTCCCAGTAGTTTTACAGATGTCCCGCTAGTTTCACAGATGATCCCAGTAGTTTCACAGATGCCCCAATAGTTTCACATATGTCCCATTAGTTTCACAGATGTCCCCATAGTTTCACAGATGTCCCAATAGTTTCACAGATGTCCCAATAGTTTCACAGATGTCCCAATAAGTTCACATATGTCCCAGTAGTTTTACAGATGTCCCAATAGTTTCACAGATGTCCCAATAATTTAACAGATGTACCAGTAGTTTCACAGATGTCCCAATAGTTTAACAGATGTCCCAAATAATTTCATAGATGTCCCAATAGTTTCACAGATGTCCCCAAAGTTTCCCAGATGTCTCAATAGTTTCACATATGTCCCATTAGTTTCACAGATGTCCCCATAGATTCACAGATGTCCCAATAAGTTCACATATGTCCCAGTAGTGTCACAGATCACCCAGTCGTTTCACAGATGCCCCAATAGTTTCACATATGTCCCATTAGTTTCACAGATGTCCCCATAGTTTCACAGATGTGTCAATAATTTAACAGATGTACCAGTAGTTTCACAGATGTCCCAATAGTTTAACAGATGTCCCAAATAGTTTCACAGATGTCCCAATAGTTTCACAGATGTCCCAGAAGTTTAACAGATGTCCCAATAGTTTAACAGATGTCCCAGTTGTTTCACAGATGTCTCAATAGTTTCACAGATGTCCCAATAGTTTCACAGATGTTCCAATAGGTTCACACATGTCCCAGTAGTTTTACAGATGTCCCAGTAGATTCACAGATGTCCCAATAGTTCAACAGATGTCCCAGTAGTTTAACAGATGTCCCAGTAGTTTCACAGATGTCCCAGTAGGTTAACAGATGTCCCCATAGTTTCACAGATGTCCCAATAGTTTCACAGATGTCCCAGTAGTTTTACAGATATCCCAGTATGTTAACAGATGTCCCCATAGTTTCACAGATGTACCAGTAGTTTCACAGATGTCTCAATAGTTTCACAGATGTCCCAATAGTTTCACACATTTCCCAATAGTTTCACATATGTCCCAGTAGTTTTACAGATGTCCCAATAGTTTCACAGATGTCCCAATAATTTAACAGATGTACCAGTAGTTTCACAGATGTCCCAATAGTTTAACAGATGTCCCAAATAGTTTCACAGATGTCCCAATAGTTTCACAGATGTCCCCATAGTTTCACAGATGTCCCAATAGTTTCACATATGTCCCATTAGTTTCACAGATGTCCCCATAGATTCACAGATGTCCCAATAAGTTCACATATGTCCCAGTAGTGTCACAGATCACCCAGTCGTTTCACAGATGCCCCAATAGTTTCACATATGTCCCATTAGTTTCACAGATGTCCCCATAGTTTCACAGATGTCCCAATAATTTAACAGATGTACCAGTAGTTTCACAGATGTCCCAATAGTTTAACAGATGTCCCAAATAGTTTCACAGATGTCCCAATAGTTTCACAGATGTCCCAGAAGTTTAAAAGATGTCCCAATAGTTTAACAGATGTCCCAGTTGTTTCACAGATGTCTCAATAGTTTCACAGATGTCCCAATAGTTTCACAGATGTCCCAATAGGTTCACACATGTCCCAGTAGTTTTACAGATGTCCCAGTAGATTCACAGATGTCCCAATAGTTCAACAGATGTCCCAGTAGTTTAACAGATGTCCCAGTAGTTTCACAGATGTCCCAGTAGGTTAACAGATGTCCCCATAGTTTCACAGATGTCCCAATAGTTTCACAGATGTCCCAGTAGTTTTACAGATATCCCAGTATGTTAACAGATGTCCCCATAGTTTCACAGATGTACCAGTAGTTTCACAGATGTCTCAATAGTTTCACAGATGTCCCAATAATTTAACAGATGTACCAGTAGTTTCACAGATGTCCCAATAGTTTAACAGATGTCCCAAATAGTTTCACAGATGTCCCAATAGTTTCACAGATGTCCCAGGAGTTTCACAGATGTCCCAGGAGTTTCACAGATGTCCCAATAGTTTCACAGATGTCCCAGAAGTTTTACAGATATTCCAGTAGGTTAACAGATGTCCCCATAGTTTCACAGATGTCCCAATAGTTTCAAAGATGTCCCAGTAGTTTTACAGATGTCCCGCTAGTTTCACAGATGATCCCAGTAGTTTCACAGATGCCCCAATAGTTTCACATATGTCCCATTAGTTTCACAGATGTCCCCATAGTTTCACAGATGTCCCCATAGATTCACAGATGTCCCAATAAGTTCACATATGTCCCAGTAGTGTCACAGATCACCCAGTCGTTTCACAGATGCCCCAATAGTTTCACATATGTCCCATTAGTTTCACAGATGTCCCCATAGATTCACAGATGTCCCAATAAGTTCACATATGTCCCAGTAGTGTCACAGATGTCCCAATAGTTTCACACATTTCCCAATAGTTTCACATATGTCCCAGTAGTTTTACAGATGTCCCAATAGTTTCACAGATGTCCCAATAATTTAACAGATGTACCAGTAGTTTCACAGATGTCCCAATAGTTTAACAGATGTCCCAAATAGTTTCACAGATGTCCCAATAGTTTCACAGATGTCCCCATTGATTCACAGATGTCCCAATAAGTTCACATATGTCCCAGTAGTGTCACAGATCACCCAGTCGTTTCACAGATGCCCCAATAGTTTCACATATGTCCCATTAGTTTCACAGATGTCCCCATAGATTCACAGATGTCCCAATAAGTTCACATATGTCCCAGCAGTGTCACAGATCACCCAGTCGTTTCACAGATGCCCCAATAGTTTCACATATGTCCCATTAATTTCACAGATGTCCCCATAGTTTCACAGATGTCCCAATAATTTAACAGATGTACCAGTAGTTTCACAGATGTCCCAATAGTTTAACAGATGTCCCAAATAGTTTCACAGATGTCCCAATAGTTTCACAGATGTCCCAGGAGTTTCACAGATGTCCCAGGAGTTTCACAGATGTCCCAATAGTTTCACAGATGTCCCAGAAGTTTTACAGATATTCCAGTAGGTTAACAGATGTCCCCATAGTTTCACAGATGTCCCAATAGTTTCAAAGATGTCCCAGTAGTTTTACAGATGTCCCGCTAGTTTCACAGATGATCCCAGTAGTTTCACAGATGCCCCAATAGTTTCACATATGTCCCATTAGTTTCACAGATGTCCCCATAGTTTCACAGATGTCCCAATAGTTTCACAGATGTCCCAATAGTTTCACAGATGTCCCAATAAGTTCACATATGTCCCAGTAGTTTTACAGATGTCCCAATAGTTTCACAGATGTCCCAATAATTTAACAGATGTACCAGTAGTTTCACAGATGTCCCAATAGTTTAACAGATGTCCCAAATAATTTCATAGATGTCCCAATAGTTTCACAGATGTCCCCATAGTTTCACAGATGTCCCAATAGTTTCACATATGTCCCATTAGTTTCACAGATGTCCCCATAGATTCACAGATGTCCCAATAAGTTCACATATGTCCCAGTAGTGTCACAGATCACCCAGTCGTTTCACAGATGCCCCAATAGTTTCACATATGTCCCATTAGTTTCACAGATGTCCCCATAGTTTCACATATGTCCCAGTAGTTTTACAGATGTCCCAATAGTTTCACAGATGTCCCAATAATTTAACAGATGTACCAGTAGTTTCACAGATGTCCCAATAGTTTAACAGATGTCCCAAATAATTTCATAGATGTCCCAATAGTTTCACAGATGTCCCCATAGTTTCACAGATGTCCCAATAGTTTCACATATGTCCCCATAGTTTCACAGATGTCCCAATAGTTTCACATATGTCCCATTAGTTTCACAGATGTCCCCATAGATTCACAGATGTCCCAATAAGTTCACATATGTCCCAGTAGTGTCACAGATCACCCAGTCGTTTCACAGATGCCCCAATAGTTTCACATATGTCCCATTAGTTTCACAGATGTCCCCATAGTTTCACAGATGTCCCAATAATTTAACAGATGTACCAGTAGTTTCACAGATGTCCCAATAGTTTAACAGATGTCCCAAATAGTTTCACAGATGTCCCAATAGTTTCACAGATGTCCCAGAAGTTTAACAGATGTCCCAATAGTTTAACAGATGTCCCAGTTGTTTCACAGATGTCTCAATAGTTTCACAGATGTCCCAATAGTTTCACAGATGTCCCAATAGGTTCACACATGTCCCAGTAGTTTTACAGATGTCCCAGTAGATTCACAGATGTCCCAATAGTTCAACAGATGTCCCAGTAGTTTAACAGATGTCCCAGTAGTTTCACAGATGTCCCAGTAGGTTAACAGATGTCCCAGTAGGTTAACAGATGTCCCCATAGTTTCACAGATGTCCCAATAGTTTCACAGATGTCCCAGTAGTTTTACAGATATCCCAGTATGTTAACAGATGTCCCCATAGTTTCACAGATGTACCAGTAGTTTCACAGATGTCTCAATAGTTTCACAGATGTCCCAATAATTTAACAGATGTACCAGTAGTTTCACAGATGTCCCAATAGTTTAACAGATGTCCCAAATAGTTTCACAGATGTCCCAATAGTTTCACAGATGTCCCAGGAGTTTCACAGATGTCCCAATAGTTTCACAGATGTCCCAGGAGTTTCACAGATGTCCCAGGAGTTTCACAGATGTCCCAATAGTTTCACAGATGTCCCAGAAGTTTTACAGATATTCCAGTAGGTTAACAGATGTCCCCATAGTTTCACAGATGTCCCAATAGTTTCAAAGATGTCCCAGTAGTTTTACAGATGTCCCGCTAGTTTCACAGATGATCCCAGTAGTTTCACAGATGCCCCAATAGTTTCACATATGTCCCATTAGTTTCACAGATGTCCCCATAGTTTCACAGATGTCCCAATAGTTTCACAGATGTCCCAATAGTTTCACAGATGTCCCAATAAGTTCACATATGTCCCAGTAGTTTTACAGATGTCCCAATAGTTTCACAGATGTCCCAATAATTTAACAGATGTACCAGTAGTTTCACAGATGTCCCAATAGTTTAACAGATGTCCCAAATAATTTCATAGATGTCCCAATAGTTTCACAGATGTCCCCATAGTTTCACAGATGTCCCAATAGTTTCACATATGTCCCATTAGTTTCACAGATGTCCCCATAGATTCACAGATGTCCCAATAAGTTCACATATGTCCCAGTAGTGTCACAGATCACCCAGTCGTTTCACAGATGCCCCAATAGTTTCACATATGTCCCATTAGTTTCACAGATGTCCCCATAGTTTCACATATGTCCCAGTAGTTTTACAGATGTCCCAATAGTTTCACAGATGTCCCAATAATTTAACAGATGTACCAGTAGTTTCACAGATGTCCCAATAGTTTAACAGATGTCCCAAATAATTTCATAGATGTCCCAATAGTTTCACAGATGTCCCCATAGTTTCACAGATGTCCCAATAGTTTCACATATGTCCCCATAGTTTCACAGATGTCCCAATAGTTTCACATATGTCCCATTAGTTTCACAGATGTCCCCATAGATTCACAGATGTCCCAATAAGTTCACATATGTCCCAGTAGTGTCACAGATCACCCAGTCGTTTCACAGATGCCCCAATAGTTTCACATATGTCCCATTAGTTTCACAGATGTCCCCATAGTTTCACAGATGTCCCAATAATTTAACAGATGTACCAGTAGTTTCACAGATGTCCCAATAGTTTAACAGATGTCCCAAATAGTTTCACAGATGTCCCAATAGTTTCACAGATGTCCCAGAAGTTTAACAGATGTCCCAATAGTTTAACAGATGTCCCAGTTGTTTCACAGATGTCTCAATAGTTTCACAGATGTCCCAATAGTTTCACAGATGTCCCAATAGGTTCACACATGTCCCAGTAGTTTTACAGATGTCCCAGTAGATTCACAGATGTCCCAATAGTTCAACAGATGTCCCAGTAGTTTAACAGATGTCCCAGTAGTTTCACAGATGTCCCAGTAGGTTAACAGATGTCCCAGTAGGTTAACAGATGTCCCCATAGTTTCACAGATGTCCCAATAGTTTCACAGATGTCCCAGTAGTTTTACAGATATCCCAGTATGTTAACAGATGTCCCCATAGTTTCACAGATGTACCAGTAGTTTCACAGATGTCTCAATAGTTTCACAGATGTCCCAATAATTTAACAGATGTACCAGTAGTTTCACAGATGTCCCAATAGTTTAACAGATGTCCCAAATAGTTTCACAGATGTCCCAATAGTTTCACAGATGTCCCAGGAGTTTCACAGATGTCCCAGGAGTTTCACAGATGTCCCAATAGTTTCACAGATGTCCCAGAAGTTTTACAGATATTCCAGTAGGTTAACAGATGTCCCCATAGTTTCACAGATGTCCCAATAGTTTCAAAGATGTCCCAGTAGTTTTACAGATGTCCCGCTAGTTTCACAGATGATCCCAGTAGTTTCACAGATGCCCCAATAGTTTCACATATGTCCCATTAGTTTCACAGATGTCCCCATAGTTTCACAGATGTCCCCATAGATTCACAGATGTCCCAATAAGTTCACATATGTCCCAGTAGTGTCACAGATCACCCAGTCGTTTCACAGATGCCCCAATAGTTTCACATATGTCCCATTAGTTTCACAGATGTCCCCATAGATTCACAGATGTCCCAATAAGTTCACATATGTCCCAGTAGTGTCACAGATGTCCCAATAGTTTCACACATTTCCCAATAGTTTCACATATGTCCCAGTAGTTTTACAGATGTCCCAATAGTTTCACAGATGTCCCAATAATTTAACAGATGTACCAGTAGTTTCACAGATGTCCCAATAGTTTAACAGATGTCCCAAATAGTTTCACAGATGTCCCAATAGTTTCACAGATGTCCCCATTGATTCACAGATGTCCCAATAAGTTCACATATGTCCCAGTAGTGTCACAGATCACCCAGTCGTTTCACAGATGCCCCAATAGTTTCACATATGTCCCATTAGTTTCACAGATGTCCCCATAGATTCACAGATGTCCCAATAAGTTCACATATGTCCCAGCAGTGTCACAGATCACCCAGTCGTTTCACAGATGCCCCAATAGTTTCACATATGTCCCATTAGTTTCACAGATGTCCCCATAGTTTCACAGATGTCCCAATAATTTAACAGATGTACCAGTAGTTTCACAGATGTCCCAATAGTTTAACAGATGTCCCAAATAGTTTCACAGATGTCCCAATAGTTTCACAGATGTCCCAGGAGTTTCACAGATGTCCCAGGAGTTTCACAGATGTCCCAATAGTTTCACAGATGTCCCAGAAGTTTTACAGATATTCCAGTAGGTTAACAGATGTCCCCATAGTTTCACAGATGTCCCAATAGTTTCAAAGATGTCCCAGTAGTTTTACAGATGTCCCGCTAGTTTCACAGATGATCCCAGTAGTTTCACAGATGCCCCAATAGTTTCACATATGTCCCATTAGTTTCACAGATGTCCCCATAGTTTCACAGATGTCCCAATAGTTTCACAGATGTCCCAATAGTTTCACAGATGTCCCAATAAGTTCACATATGTCCCAGTAGTTTTACAGATGTCCCAATAGTTTCACAGATGTCCCAATAATTTAACAGATGTACCAGTAGTTTCACAGATGTCCCAATAGTTTAACAGATGTCCCAAATAATTTCATAGATGTCCCAATAGTTTCACAGATGTCCCCATAGTTTCCCAGATGTCTCAATAGTTTCACATATGTCCCATTAGTTTCACAGATGTCCCCATAGATTCACAGATGTCCCAATAAGTTCACATATGTCCCAGTAGTGTCACAGATCACCCAGTCGTTTCACAGATGCCCCAATAGTTTCACATATATCCCATTAGTTTCACAGATGTCCCCATAGTTTCACAGATGTGTCAATAATTTAACAGATGTACCAGTAGTTTCACAGATGTCCCAATAGTTTAACAGATGTCCCAAATAGTTTCACAGATGTCCCAATAGTTTCACAGATGTCCCAGAAGTTTAACAGATGTCCCAATAGTTTAACAGATGTCCCAGTTGTTTCACAGATGTCTCAATAGTTTCACAGATGTCCCAATAGTTTCACAGATGTTCCAATAGGTTCACACATGTCCCAGTAGTTTTACAGATGTCCCAGTAGATTCACAGATGTCCCAATAGTTCAACAGATGTCCCAGTAGTTTAACAGATGTCCCAGTAGTTTCACAGATGTCCCAGTAGGTTAACAGATGTCCCCATAGTTTCACAGATGTCCCAATAGTTTCACAGATGTCCCAGTAGTTTTACAGATATCCCAGTATGTTAACAGATGTCCCCATAGTTTCACAGATGTACCAGTAGTTTCACAGATGTCTCAATAGTTTCACAGATGTCCCAATAGTTTCACACATTTCCCAATAGTTTCACATATGTCCCAGTAGTTTTACAGATGTCCCAATAGTTTCACAGATGTCCCAATAATTTAACAGATGTACCAGTAGTTTCACAGATGTCCCAATAGTTTAACAGATGTCCCAAATAGTTTCACAGATGTCCCAATAGTTTCACAGATGTCCCCATAGTTTCACAGATGTCCCAATAGTTTCACATATGTCCCATTAGTTTCACAGATGTCACCATAGATTCACAGATGTCCCAATAAGTTCACATATGTCCCAGTAGTGTCACAGATCACCCAGTCGTTTCACAGATGCCCCAATAGTTTCACATATGTCCCATTAGTTTCACAGATGTCCCCATAGTTTCACAGATGTCCCAATAATTTAACAGATGTACCAGTAGTTTCACAGATGTCCCAATAGTTTAACAGATGTCCCAAATAGTTTCACAGATGTCCCAATAGTTTCACAGATGTCCCAGAAGTTTAAAAGATGTCCCAATAGTTTAACAGATGTCCCAGTTGTTTCACAGATGTCTCAATAGTTTCACAGATGTCCCAATAGTTTCACAGATGTCCCAATAGGTTCACACATGTCCCAGTAGTTTTACAGATGTCCCAGTAGATTCACAGATGTCCCAATAGTTCAACAGATGTCCCAGTAGTTTAACAGATGTCCCAGTAGTTTCACAGTTGTCCCAGTAGGTTAACAGATGTCCCCATAGTTTCACAGATGTCCCAATAGTTTCACAGATGTCCCAGTAGTTTTACAGATATCCCAGTATGTTAACAGATGTCCCCATAGTTTCACAGATGTACCAGTAGTTTCACAGATGTCTCAATAGTTTCACAGATGTCCCAATAATTTAACAGATGTACCAGTAGTTTCACAGATGTCCCAATAGTTTAACAGATGTCCCAAATAGTTTCACAGATGTCCCAATAGTTTCACAGATGTCCCAGGAGTTTCACAGATGTCCCAGGAGTTTCACAGATGTCCCAATAGTTTCACAGATGTCCCAGAAGTTTTACAGATATTCCAGTAGGTTAACAGATGTCCCCATAGTTTCACAGATGTCCCAATAGTTTCAAAGATGTCCCAGTAGTTTTACAGATGTCCCGCTAGTTTCACAGATGATCCCAGTAGTTTCACAGATGCCCCAATAGTTTCACATATGTCCCATTAGTTTCACAGATGTCCCCATAGTTTCACAGATGTCCCCATAGATTCACAGATGTCCCAATAAGTTCACATATGTCCCAGTAGTGTCACAGATCACCCAGTCGTTTCACAGATGCCCCAATAGTTTCACATATGTCCCATTAGTTTCACAGATGTCCCCATAGATTCACAGATGTCCCAATAAGTTCACATATGTCCCAGTAGTGTCACAGATGTCCCAATAGTTTCACACATTTCCCAATAGTTTCACATATGTCCCAGTAGTTTTACAGATGTCCCAATAGTTTCACAGATGTCCCAATAATTTAACAGATGTACCAGTAGTTTCACAGATGTCCCAATAGTTTAACAGATGTCCCAAATAGTTTCACAGATGTCCCAATAGTTTCACAGATGTCCCCATTGATTCACAGATGTCCCAATAAGTTCACATATGTCCCAGTAGTGTCACAGATCACCCAGTCGTTTCACAGATGCCCCAATAGTTTCACATATGTCCCATTAGTTTCACAGATGTCCCCATAGATTCACAGATGTCCCAATAAGTTCACATATGTCCCAGCAGTGTCACAGATCACCCAGTCGTTTCACAGATGCCCCAATAGTTTCACATATGTCCCATTAATTTCACAGATGTCCCCATAGTTTCACAGATGTCCCAATAATTTAACAGATGTACCAGTAGTTTCACAGATGTCCCAATAGTTTAACAGATGTCCCAAATAGTTTCACAGATGTCCCAATAGTTTCACAGATGTCCCAGGAGTTTCACAGATGTCCCAGGAGTTTCACAGATGTCCCAATAGTTTCACAGATGTCCCAGAAGTTTTACAGATATTCCAGTAGGTTAACAGATGTCCCCATAGTTTCACAGATGTCCCAATAGTTTCAAAGATGTCCCAGTAGTTTTACAGATGTCCCGCTAGTTTCACAGATGATCCCAGTAGTTTCACAGATGCCCCAATAGTTTCACATATGTCCCATTAGTTTCACAGATGTCCCCATAGTTTCACAGATGTCCCAATAGTTTCACAGATGTCCCAATAGTTTCACAGATGTCCCAATAAGTTCACATATGTCCCAGTAGTTTTACAGATGTCCCAATAGTTTCACAGATGTCCCAATAATTTAACAGATGTACCAGTAGTTTCACAGATGTCCCAATAGTTTAACAGATGTCCCAAATAATTTCATAGATGTCCCAATAGTTTCACAGATGTCCCCATAGTTTCACAGATGTCCCAATAGTTTCACATATGTCCCATTAGTTTCACAGATGTCCCCATAGTTTCACAGATGTGTCAATAATTTAACAGATGTACCAGTAGTTTCACAGATGTCCCAATAGTTTAACAGATGTCCCAAATAGTTTCACAGATGTCCCAATAGTTTCACAGATGTCCCAGAAGTTTAACAGATGTCCCAATAGTTTAACAGATGTCCCAGTTGTTTCACAGATGTCTCAATAGTTTCACAGATGTCCCAATAGTTTCACAGATGTCCCAATAGGTTCACACATGTCCCAGTAGTTTTACAGATGTCCCAGTAGATTCACAGATGTCCCAATAGTTCAACAGATGTCCCAGTAGTTTAACAGATGTCCCAGAAGTTTCACAGATGTCCCAGTAGGTTAACAGATGTCCCCATAGTTTCACAGATGTCCCAATAGTTTCACAGATGTTCCAGTAGTTTTACAGATATCCCAGTATGTTAACAGATGTCCCCATAGTTTCACAGATGTACCAGTAGTTTCACAGATGTCTCAATAGTTTCACAGATGTCCCAATAGTTTCACACATTTCCCAATAGTTTCACATATGTCCCAGTAGTTTTACAGATGTCCCAATAGATTCACAGATGTCCCAATAATTTAACAAATGTACCAGTAGTTTCACAGATGTCCCAATAGTTTAACAGATGTCCCAAATAGTTTCACAGATGTCCCAATAGTTTCACAGATGTCCCCATAGTTTCACAGATGTCCCAATAGTTTCACATATGTCCCATTAGTTTCACAGATGTCCCCATAGAATCACAGATGTCCCAATAAGTTCACATATGTCCCAGTAGTGTCACAGATCACCCAGTCGTTTCACAGATGCCCCAATAGTTTCACATATGTCCCATTAGTTTCACAGATGTCCCCATAGTTTCACAGATGTCCCAATAATTTAACAGATGTACCAGTAGTTTCACAGATGTCCCAATAGTTTAACAGATGTCCCAAATAGTTTCACAGATGTCCCAATAGTTTCACAGATGTCCCAGAAGTTTAACAGATGTCCCAATAGTTTAACAGATGTCCCAGTTGTTTCACAGATGTCTCAATAGTTTCACAGATGTCCCAATAGTTTCACAGATGCCCCAATAGTTTCACATATGTCCCATTAGTTTCACAGATGTCCCCATAGATTCACAGATGTCCCAATAAGTTCACATATGTCCCAGTAGTGCCACAGATGTCCCAATAGTTTCACACATTTCCCAATAGTTTCACATATGTCCCAGTAGTTTTACAGATGTCCCAATAGTTTCACAGATGTCCCAATAATTTAACAGATGTACCAGTAGTTTCACAGATGTCCCAATAGTTTAACAGATGTCCCAAATAGTTTCACAGATGTCCCAATAGTTTCACAGATGTCCCCATAGATTCACATATGTCCCAATAAGTTCACATATGTCCCAGTAGTGTCACAGATCACCCAGTCGTTTCACAGATGCCCCAATAGTTTCACATATGTCCCATTAGTTTCACAGATGTCCCCATAGATTCACAGATGTCCCAATAAGTTCACATATGTCCCAGTAGTGTCACAGATCACCCAATAGTTTCACACATTTCCCAATAGTTTCACATATGTCCCAGTAGTTTTACAGATGTCCCAATAGTTTCACAGATGTCCCAATAATTTAACAGATGTACCAGTAGTTTCACAGATGTCCCAATAGTTTAACAGATGTTCCAAATAGTTTCACAGATGTCCCAATAGTTTCACAGATGTCCCCATAGATTCACAGATGTCCCAATAAGTTCACATATGTCCCAGTAGTGTCACAGATCACCCAGTCGTTTCACAGATGCCCCAATAGTTTCACATATGTCCCATTAGTTTCACAGATGTCCCCATAGATTCACAGATGTCCCAATAAGTTCACATATGTCCCAGTAGTGCCACAGATGTCCCAATAGTTTCACACATTTCCCAATAGTTTCACATATGTCCCAGTAGTTTTACAGATGTCCCAATAGTTTCACAGATGTCCCAATAATTTAACAGATGTACCAGTAGTTTCACAGATGTCCCAATAGTTTAACAGATGTCCCAAATAGTTTCACAGATGTCCCAATAGTTTCACAGATGTCCCCATAGATTCACAGATGTCCCAATAAGTTCACATATGTCCCAGTAGTGTCACAGATCACCCAGTCGTTTCACAGATGCCCCAATAGTTTCACATATGTCCCATTAGTTTCACAGATGTCCCCATAGATTCACAGATGTCCCAATAAGTTCACATATGTCCCAGTAGTGTCACAGATCACCCAGTCGTTTCACAGATGCCCCAATAGTTTCACATATGTCCCATTAGTTTCACAGATGTCCCCATAGTTTCACAGATGTCCCAATAATTTAACAGATGTACCAGTAGTTTCACAGATGTCCCAATAGTTTAACAGATGTCCCAAATAGTTTCACAGATGTCCCAATAGTTTCACAGATGTCCCAGGAGTTTCACAGATGTCCCAGGAGTTTCACAGATGTCCCAATAGTTTCACAGATGTCCCAGAAGTTTTACAGATATTCCAGTAGGTTAACAGATGTCCCCATAGTTTCACAGATGTCCCAATAGTTTCAAAGATGTCCCAGTAGTTTTACAGATGTCCTGCTAGTTTCACAGATGATCCCAGTAGTTTCACAGATGCCCCAATAGTTTCACATATGTCCCATTAGTTTCACAGATGTCCCATTAGTTTCACAGATGTCCCCATAGTTTCACAGATGTCCCAATAGTTTCACAGATGTCCCAATAATTTAACAGATGTACCAGTAGTTTCACAGATGTCCCAATAGTTTAACAGATGTCCCAAATAGTTTCACAGATGTCCCAATAGTTTCACAGATGTCCCCATAGATTCACAGATGTCCCAATAAGTTCACATATGTCCCAGTAGTGTCACAGATCACCCAGTCGTTTCACAGATGCCCCAATAGTTTCACATATGTCCCATTAGTTTCACAGATGTCCCCATAGATTCACAGATGTCCCAATAAGTTCACATATGTCCCAGTAGTGTCACAGATCACCCAGTCGTTTCACAGATGCCCCAATAGTTTCACATATGTCCCATTAGTTTCACAGATGTCCCAATAGTTTAACGGATGTCCCAAATAGTTTCACAGATGTCCCAATAGTTTCACAGATGTCCCAGGAGTTTCACAGATGTCCCAGGAGTTTCACAGATGTCCCAATAGTTTCACAGATGTCCCAGAAGTTTTACAGATATTCCAGTAGGTTAACAGATGTCCCCATAGTTTCACAGATGTCCCAATAGTTTCAAAGATGTCCCAGTAGTTTTACAGATGTCCCGCTAGTTTCACAGATGATCCCAGTAGTTTCACAGATGCCCCAATAGTTTCACATATGTCCCATTAGTTTCACAGATGTCCCCATAGTTTCACAGATGTCCCCATAGATTCACAGATGTCCCAATAAGTTCACATATGTCCCAGTAGTGTCACAGATGTCCCAATAGTTTCACACATTTCCCAATAGTTTCACATATGTCCCAGTAGTTTTACAGATGTCCCAATAGTTTCACAGATGTCCCAATAATTTAACAGATGTACCAGTAGTTTCACAGATGTCCCAATAGTTTAACAGATGTCCCAAATAGTTTCACAGATGTCCCAATAGTTTCACAGATGTCCCCATAGATTCACAGATGTCCCAATAAGTTCACATATGTCCCAGTAGTGTCACAGATCACCCAGTCGTTTCACAGATGCCCCAATAGTTTCACATATGTCCCATTAGTTTCACAGATGTCCCCATAGATTCACAGATGTCCCAATAAGTTCACATATGTCCCAGTAGTGTCACAGATCACCCAGTCGTTTCACAGATGCCCCAATAGTTTCACATATGTCCCATTAGTTTCACATATGTCCCATTAGTTTCACAGATGTCCCCATAGTTTCACAGATGTCCCAATAATTTAACAGATGTACCAGTAGTTTCACAGATGTCCCAATAGTTTAACAGATGTCCCAAATAGTTTCACAGATGTCCCAATAGTTTAACAGATGTCCCAGGAGTTTCACAGATGTCCCAGGAGTTTCACAGATGTCCCAATAGTTTCACAGATGTCCCAGAAGTTTTACAGATATTCCAGTAGGTTAACAGATGTCCCCATAGTTTCACAGATGTCCCAATAGTTTCAAAGATGTCCCAGTAGTTTTACAGATTTCCCGCTAGTTTCACAGATGATCCCAGTAGTTTCACAGATGCCCCAATAGTTTCACATATGTCCCATTAGTTTCACATATGTCCCATTAGTTTCACAGATGTCCCCATAGTTTCACAGATGTCCCAATAGTTTCACAGATGTCCCAATAATTTAACACATGTACCAGTAGTTTCACAGATGTCCCAATAGTTTAACAGATGTCCCAAATAGTTTCACAGATGTCCCAATAGTTTCACAGATGTCCCCATAGATTCACAGATGTCCCTATAAGTTCACATATGTCCCAGTAGTGTCACAGATCACCCAGTCGTTTCACAGATGCCCCAATAGTTTCACATATGTCCCATTAGTTTCACAGATGTCCCCATAGATTCACAGATGTCCCAATAAGTTCACATATGTCCCAGTAGTGTCACAGATCACCCAGTCGTTTCACAGATGCCCCAATAGTTTCACATATGTCCCATTAGTTTCACAGATGTCCCCATAGTTTCACAGATGTCCCAATAATTTAACAGATGTACCAGTAGTTTCACAGATGTCCCAATAGTTTAACAGATGTCCCAAATAGTTTCACAGATGTCCCAATAGTTTCACAGATGTCCCAGGAGTTTCACAGATGTCCCAGGAGTTTCACAGATGTCCCAATAGTTTCACAGATGTCCCAGAAGTTTTACAGATATTCCAGTAGGTTAACAGATGTCCCCATAGTTTCACAGATGTCCCAATAGTTTCAAAGATGTCCCAGTAGTTTTACAGATGTCCCGCTAGTTTCACAGATGATCCCAGTAGTTTCACAGATGCCCCAATAGTTTCACATATGTCCCATTAGTTTCACAGATGTCCCCATAGTTTCACAGATGTCCCCATAGATTCACAGATGTCCCAATAAGTTCACATATGTCCCAGTAGTGTCACAGATGTCCCAATAGTTTCACACATTTCCCAATAGTTTCACATATGTCCCAGTAGTTTTACAGATGTCCCAATAGTTTCACAGATGTCCCAAATAGTTTCACAGATGTCCCAATAGTTTCACAGATGTCCCCATAGATTCACAGATGTCCCAATAAGTTCACATATGTCCCAGTAGTGTCACAGATCACCCAGTCGTTTCACAGATGCCCCAATAGTTTCACATATGTCCCATTAGTTTCACAGATGTCCCCATAGATTCACAGATGTCCCAATAAGTTCACATATGTCCCAGTAGTGTCACAGATCACCCAGTCGTTTCACAGATGCCCCAATAGTTTCACATATGTCCCATTAGTTTCACATATGTCCCATTAGTTTCACAGATGTCCCCATAGTTTCACAGATGTCCCAATAATTTAACAGATGTACCAGTAGTTTCACAGATGTCCCAATAGTTTAACAGATGTCCCAAATAGTTTCACAGATGTCCCAATAGTTTAACAGATGTCCCAGGAGTTTCACAGATGTCCCAGGAGTTTCACAGATGTCCCAATAGTTTCACAGATGTCCCAGAAGTTTTACAGATATTCCAGTAGGTTAACAGATGTCCTCATATTTTCACAGATGTCCCAATAGTTTCAAAGATGTCCCAGTAGTTTTACAGATTTCCCGCTAGTTTCACAGATGATCCCAGTAGTTTCACAGATGCCCCAATAGTTTCACATATGTCCCATTAGTTTCACATATGTCCCATTAGTTTCACAGATGTCCCCATAGTTTCACAGATGTCCCAATAGTTTCACAGATGTCCCAATAATTTAACACATGTACCAGTAGTTTCACAGATGTCCCAATAGTTTAACAGATGTCCCAAATAGTTTCACAGATGTCCCAATAGTTTCACAGATGTCCCCATAGATTCACAGATGTCCCTATAAGTTCACATATGTCCCAGTAGTGTCACAGATCACCCAGTCGTTTCACAGATGCCCCAATAGTTTCACATATGTCCCATTAGTTTCACAGATGTCCCCATAGATTCACAGATGTCCCAATAAGTTCACATATGTCCCAGTAGTGTCACAGATCACCCAGTCGTTTCACAGATGCCCCAATAGTTTCACATATGTCCCATTAGTTTCACAGATGTCCCCATAGTTTCACAGATGTCCCAATAATTTAACAGATGTACCAGTAGTTTCACAGATGTCCCAATAGTTTAACAGATGTCCCAAATAGTTTCACAGATGTCCCAATAGTTTCACAGATGTCCCAGGAGTTTCACAGATGTCCCAGGAGTTTCACAGATGTCCCAATAGTTTCACAGATGTCCCAGAAGTTTTACAGATATTCCAGTAGGTTAACAGATGTCCCCATAGTTTCACAGATGTCCCAATAGTTTCAAAGATGTCCCAGTAGTTTTACAGATGTCCCGCTAGTTTCACAGATGATCCCAGTAGTTTCACAGATGCCCCAATAGTTTCACATATGTCCCATTAGTTTCACAGATGTCCCCATAGTTTCACAGATGTCCCAATAGTTTCACACATTTCCCAATAGTTTCACATATGTCCCAGTAGTTTTACAGATGTCCCAATAGTTTCACAGATGTCCCAATAATTTAACAGATGTACCAGTAGTTTCACAGATGTCCCAATAGTTTAACAGATGTCCCAAATAGTTTCACAGATGTCCCAATAGTTTCACAGATGTCCCCATAGATTCACAGATGTCCCAATAAGTTCACATATGTCCCAGTAGTGTCACAGATCACCCAGTCGTTTCACAGATGCCCCAATAGTTTCACATATGTCCCATTAGTTTCACAGATGTCCCCATAGATTCACAGATGTCCCAATAAGTTCACATATGTCCCAGTAGTGTCACAGATCACCCAGTCGTTTCACAGATGCCCCAATAGTTTCACATATGTCCCATTAGTTTCACATATGTCCCATTAGTTTCACAGATGTCCCCATAGTTTCACAGATGTCCCAATAATTTAACAGATGTACCAGTAGTTTCACAGATGTCCCAATAGTTTAACAGATGTCCCAAATAGTTTCACAGATGTCCCAATAGTTTAACAGATGTCCCAGGAGTTTCACAGATGTCCCAGGAGTTTCACAGATGTCCCAATAGTTTCACAGATGTCCCAGAAGTTTTACAGATATTCCAGTAGGTTAACAGATGTCCCCATAGTTTCACAGATGTCCCAATAGTTTCAAAGATGTCCCAGTAGTTTTACAGATGTCCCACTAGTTTCACAGATGATCCCAGTAGTTTCACAGATGCCCCAATAGTTTCACATATGTCCCATTAGTTTCACATATGTCCCATTAGTTTCACAGATGTCCCCATAGTTTCACAGATGTCCCAATAGTTTCACAGATGTCCCAATAATTTAACAGATGTACCAGTAGTTTCACAGATGTCCCAATAGTTTAACAGATGTCCCAAATAGTTTCACAGATGTCCCAATAGTTTCACAGATGTCCCCATAGATTCACAGATGTCCCAATAAGTTCACATATGTCCCAGTAGTGTCACAGATCACCCAGTCGTTTCACAGATGCCCCAATAGTTTCACATATGTCCCATTAGTTTCACAGATGTCCCCATAGATTCACAGATGTCCCAATAAGTTCACATATGTCCCAGTAGTGTCACAGATCACCCAGTCGTTTCACAGATGCCCCAATAGTTTCACATATGTCCCATTAGTTTCACAGATGTCCCCATAGTTTCACAGATGTCCCAATAATTTAACAGATGTACCAGTAGTTTCACAGATGTCCCAATAGTTTAACAGATGTCCCAAATAGTTTCACAGATGTCCCAATAGTTTCATAGATGTCCCAGGAGTTTCACAGATGTCCCAGGAGTTTCACAGATGTCCCATTAGTTTCACAGATGTCCCAGAAGTTTTACAGATATTCCAGTAGGTTAACAGATGTCCCCATAGTTTCACAGATGTCCCAATAGTTTCAAAGATGTCCCAGTAGTTTTACAGATGTCCCGCTAGTTTCACAGATGATCCCAGTAGTTTCACAGATGCCCCAATAGTTTCACATATGTCCCATTAGTTTCACAGATGTCCCCATAGTTTCACAGATGTCCCCATAGATTCACAGATGTCCCAATAAGTTCACATATGTCCCAGTAGTGTCACAGATCACCCATTCGTTTCACAGATGCCCCAATAGTTTCACATATGTCCCATTAGTTTCACAGATGTCCCCATAGATTCACAGATGTCCCAATAAGTTCACATATGTCCCAGTAGTGTCACAGATGTCCCAATAGTTTCACACATTTCCCAATAGTTTCACATATGTCCCAGTAGTTTTACAGATGTCCCAATAGTTTCACAGATGTCCCAATAATTTAACAGATGTACCAGTAGTTTCACAGATGTCCCAATAGTTTAACAGATGTCCCAAATAGTTTCACAGATGTCCCAATAGTTTCACAGATGTCCCCATAGATTCACAGATGTCCCAATAAGTTCACATATGTCCCAGTAGTGTCACAGATCACCCAGTCGTTTCACAGATGCCCCAATAGTTTCACATATGTCCCATTAGTTTCACAGATGTCCCCATAGATTCACAGATGTCCCAATAAGTTCACATATGTCCCAGTAGTGTCACAGATCACCCAGTCGTTTCACAGATGCCCCAATAGTTTCACATATGTCCCATTAGTTTCACAGATGTCCCCATAGTTTCACAGATGTCCCAATAATTTAACAGATGTACCAGTAGTTTCACAGATGTCCCAATAGTTTAACAGATGTCCCAAATAGTTTCACAGATGTCCCAATAGTTTCACAGATGTCCCAGGAGTTTCACAGATGTCCCAGGAGTTTCACAGATGTCCCAATAGTTTCACAGATGTCCCAGAAGTTTTACAGATATTCCAGTAGGTTAACAGATGTCCCCATAGTTTCACAGATGTCCCAATAGTTTCAAAGATGTCCCAGTAGTTTTACAGATGTCCCGCTAGTTTCACAGATGATCCCAGTAGTTTCACAGATGCCCCAATAGTTTCACATATGTCCCATTAGTTTCACAGATGTCCCCATAGTTTCACAGATGTCCCAATAGTTTCACAGATGTCCCAATAGTTTCACAGATGTCCCAATAAGTTCACATATGTCCCAGTAGTTTCACAGATCACCCAGTCGTTTCACAGATGCCCCAATAGTTTCACATATGTCCCATTAGTTTCACAGATGTCCCCACAGTTTCACAGATGTCCCAATAATTTAACAGATGTACCAGTAGTTTCACAGATGTCCCAATAGTTTAACAGATGTCCCAAATAGTTTCACAGATGTCCCAATAGTTTCACAGATGTCCCAGAAGTTTAACAGATGTCCCAATAGTTTTAACAGATGTCCCAGTTGTTTCACAGATGTCTCAATAGTTTCACAGATGTCCCAATAGTTTCACAGATGTCCCAATAGGTTCACATATGTCCCAGTAGTTTTACAGATGTCCCAGTAGATTCACAGATGTCCCAATAGTTCAACAGATGTCCCAGTTGTTTAACAGATGTCCCAGTAATTTCACAGATGTCCCAGTAGGTTAACAGATGTCCCCATAGTTTCACAGATGTCCCAATATTTTCACAGATGTCCCAGTAGTTTTACAGATATCCCAGTAGGTTAACAGATGTCCCCATAGTTTCACAGATGTACCAGTAGTTTCACAGATGTCCCAATAGTTTCACAGATGTCCCAATAGTTTCACACATTTCCCAATAGTTTCACATATGTCCCAGTAGTTTTACAGATGTCCCAATAGTTTCACAGATGTCCCAATAATTTAACAGATGTACCAGTAGTTTCACAGATGTCCCAATAGTTTAACAGATGTCCCAAATAGTTTCACAGATGTCCCAATAGTTTCACAGATGTCCCCATAGTTTCACAGATGTCCCAATAGTTTCACATATGTCCCATTAGTTTCACAGATGTCCCCATAGATTCACAGATGTCCCAATAAGTTCACATATGTCCCAGTAGTGTCACAGATCACCCAGTCGTTTCACAGATGCCCCAATAGTTTCACATATGTCCCATTAGTTTCACAGATGTCCCCATAGTTTCACAGATGTCCCAATAATTTAACAGATGTACCAGTAGTTTCACAGATGTCCCAATAGTTTAACAGATGTCCCAAATAGTTTCACAGATGTCCCAATAGTTTCACAGATGTCCCAGGAGTTTCACAGATGTCCCACGAGTTTCACAGATGTCCCAATAGTTTCACAGATGTCCCAGAAGTTTTACAGATATTCCAGTAGGTTAACAGATGTCCCCATAGTTTCACAGATGTCCCAATAGTTTCAAAGATGTCCCAGTAGTTTTACAGATGTTCCGGTAGTTTCACAGATGATCCCAGTAGTTTCACAGATGCCCCAATAGTTTCACATATGTCCCATTAGTTGCACAGATGTCCCCATAGTTTCACAGATGTCCCAATAGTTTCACAGATGTCCCAATAGTTTCACAGATGTCCAAATAAGTTCACATATGTCCCAGTAGTGTCACAGATCACCCAGTCGTTTCACAGATGCCCCAATAGTTTCACATATGTCCCATTAGTTTCACAGAAGTCCCCATAGTTTCACAGATGTCCCAATAATTTAACAGATGTACCAGTAGTTTCACAGATGTCCCAATAGTTTAACAGATGTCCCAAATAGTTTCACAGATGTCCCAATAGTTTCACAGATGTCCCAGAAGTTTAACAGATGTCCCAGTAGTGTCACAGATCACCCAGTCGTTTCACAGATGCCCCAATAGTTTCACATATGTCCCATTAGTTTCACAGATGTCCCCATAGTTTCACAGATGTCCCAATAATTTAACAGATGTACCAGTAGTTTCACAGATGTCCCAATAGTTTCATAGATGTCCCAGGAGTTTAACAGATGTCCCAATAGTTTAACAGATTTCCCAGTTGTGTCACAGATGTCTCAATAGTTTCACAGATGTCCCAATAGTTTCACAGATGTCCCAATAGGTTGACATATGTCCCAGTAGTTTTACAGATGTCCCAGTAGATTCACAGATCTCCCAATAGTTCAACAGATGTCCCAGTAGTTTAACAGATGTCCCATTAGTTTAACAGATGTCCCAGTAGTTTCACAGATGTCCCAGTAGGTTAACAGATGTCCCCATAGTTTCACAGCTGTCCCAATAGTTTCACAGATGTCCCAGTAGTTTTACAGATATCCCAGTAGGTTAACAGATGTCCCCATAGTTTCACAGATGTCCCAGTAGTGTCACAGATCACCCAGTCGTTTCACAGATGCCCCAATAGTTTCGCATATGTCCCATTAGTTTCACAGAAGTCCCAATAGTTTCACAGATGTCCCAATAATTTAACAGATGTACCAGTAGTTTCACAGATGTCCCAATAGTTTCACAGATGTCCCAATAGTTTCACAGATGTCCCAGAAGTTTAACAGATGTCCCAGTAGTGTCACAGATCACCCAGTCGTTTCACAGATGCCCCAATAGTTTCACAGATGTCCCAGAAGTTTTACAGATATTCCAGTAGGTTAACAGATGTCCCCATAGTTTCACAGATGTCCCAATAGTTTCAAAGATGTCCCAGTAGTTTTACAGATGTCCCGCTAGTTTCACAGATGATCCCAGTAGTTTCACAGATGCCCCAATAGTTTCACATATGTCCCATTAGTTTCACAGATGTCCCCATAGTTTCACAGATGTCCCAATAGTTTCACACATTTCCCAATAGTTTCACATATGTCCCAGTAGTTTTACAGATGTCCCAATAGTTTCACAGATGTCCCAATAATTTAACAGATGTACCAGTAGTTTCACAGATGTCCCAATAGTTTAACAGATGTCCCAAATAGTTTCACAGATGTCCCAATAGTTTCACAGATGTCCCCATAGATTCACAGATGTCCCAATAAGTTCACATATGTCCCAGTAGTGTCACAGATCACCCAGTCGTTTCACAGATGCCCCAATAGTTTCACATATGTCCCATTAGTTTCACAGATGTCCCCATAGATTCACAGATGTCCCAATAAGTTCACATATGTCCCAGTAGTGTCACAGATCACCCAGTCGTTTCACAGATGCCCCAATAGTTTCACATATGTCCCATTAGTTTCACATATGTCCCATTAGTTTCACAGATGTCCCCATAGTTTCACAGATGTCCCAATAATTTAACAGATGTACCAGTAGTTTCACAGATGTCCCAATAGTTTAACAGATGTCCCAAATAGTTTCACAGATGTCCCAATAGTTTAACAGATGTCCCAGGAGTTTCACAGATGTCCCAGGAGTTTCACAGATGTCCCAATAGTTTCACAGATGTCCCAGAAGTTTTACAGATATTCCAGTAGGTTAACAGATGTCCCCATAGTTTCACAGATGTCCCAATAGTTTCAAAGATGTCCCAGTAGTTTTACAGATGTCCCACTAGTTTCACAGATGATCCCAGTAGTTTCACAGATGCCCCAATAGTTTCACATATGTCCCATTAGTTTCACATATGTCCCATTAGTTTCACAGATGTCCCCATAGTTTCACAGATGTCCCAATAGTTTCACAGATGTCCCAATAATTTAACAGATGTACCAGTAGTTTCACAGATGTCCCAATAGTTTCACAGATGTCCCAATAGTTTCACAGATGTCCCAGAAGTTTAACAGATGTCCCAGTAGTGTCACAGATCACCCAGTCGTTTCACAGATGCCCCAATAGTTTCACAGATGTCCCAGAAGTTTTACAGATATTCCAGTAGGTTAACAGATGTCCCCATAGTTTCACAGATGTCCCAATAGTTTCAAAGATGTCCCAGTAGTTTTACAGATGTCCCGCTAGTTTCACAGATGATCCCAGTAGTTTCACAGATGCCCCAATAGTTTCACATATGTCCCATTAGTTTCACAGATGTCCCCATAGTTTCACAGATGTCCCAATAGTTTCACACATTTCCCAATAGTTTCACATATGTCCCAGTAGTTTTACAGATGTCCCAATAGTTTCACAGATGTCCCAATAATTTAACAGATGTACCAGTAGTTTCACAGATGTCCCAATAGTTTAACAGATGTCCCAAATAGTTTCACAGATGTCCCAATAGTTTCACAGATGTCCCCATAGATTCACAGATGTCCCAATAAGTTCACATATGTCCCAGTAGTGTCACAGATCACCCAGTCGTTTCACAGATGCCCCAATAGTTTCACATATGTCCCATTAGTTTCACAGATGTCCCCATAGATTCACAGATGTCCCAATAAGTTCACATATGTCCCAGTAGTGTCACAGATCACCCAGTCGTTTCACAGATGCCCCAATAGTTTCACATATGTCCCATTAGTTTCACATATGTCCCATTAGTTTCACAGATGTCCCCATAGTTTCACAGATGTCCCAATAATTTAACAGATGTACCAGTAGTTTCACAGATGTCCCAATAGTTTAACAGATGTCCCAAATAGTTTCACAGATGTCCCAATAGTTTAACAGATGTCCCAGGAGTTTCACAGATGTCCCAGGAGTTTCACAGATGTCCCAATAGTTTCACAGATGTCCCAGAAGTTTTACAGATATTCCAGTAGGTTAACAGATGTCCCCATAGTTTCACAGATGTCCCAATAGTTTCAAAGATGTCCCAGTAGTTTTACAGATGTCCCACTAGTTTCACAGATGATCCCAGTAGTTTCACAGATGCCCCAATAGTTTCACATATGTCCCATTAGTTTCACATATGTCCCATTAGTTTCACAGATGTCCCCATAGTTTCACAGATGTCCCAATAGTTTCACAGATGTCCCAATAATTTAACAGATGTACCAGTAGTTTCACAGATGTCCCAATAGTTTAACAGATGTCCCAAATAGTTTCACAGATGTCCCAATAGTTTCACAGATGTCCCCATAGATTCACAGATGTCCCAATAAGTTCACATATGTCCCAGTAGTGTCACAGATCACCCAGTCGTTTCACAGATGCCCCAATAGTTTCACATATGTCCCATTAGTTTCACAGATGTCCCCATAGATTCACAGATGTCCCAATAAGTTCACATATGTCCCAGTAGTGTCACAGATCACCCAGTCGTTTCACAGATGCCCCAATAGTTTCACATATGTCCCATTAGTTTCACAGATGTCCCCATAGTTTCACAGATGTCCCAATAATTTAACAGATGTACCAGTAGTTTCACAGATGTCCCAATAGTTTAACAGATGTCCCAAATAGTTTCACAGATGTCCCAATAGTTTCATAGATGTCCCAGGAGTTTCACAGATGTCCCAGGAGTTTCACAGATGTCCCATTAGTTTCACAGATGTCCCAGAAGTTTTACAGATATTCCAGTAGGTTAACAGATGTCCCCATAGTTTCACAGATGTCCCAATAGTTTCAAAGATGTCCCAGTAGTTTTACAGATGTCCCGCTAGTTTCACAGATGATCCCAGTAGTTTCACAGATGCCCCAATAGTTTCACATATGTCCCATTAGTTTCACAGATGTCCCCATAGTTTCACAGATGTCCCCATAGATTCACAGATGTCCCAATAAGTTCACATATGTCCCAGTAGTGTCACAGATCACCCATTCGTTTCACAGATGCCCCAATAGTTTCACATATGTCCCATTAGTTTCACAGATGTCCCCATAGATTCACAGATGTCCCAATAAGTTCACATATGTCCCAGTAGTGTCACAGATGTCCCAATAGTTTCACACATTTCCCAATAGTTTCACATATGTCCCAGTAGTTTTACAGATGTCCCAATAGTTTCACAGATGTCCCAATAATTTAACAGATGTACCAGTAGTTTCACAGATGTCCCAATAGTTTAACAGATGTCCCAAATAGTTTCACAGATGTCCCAATAGTTTCACAGATGTCCCCATAGATTCACAGATGTCCCAATAAGTTCACATATGTCCCAGTAGTGTCACAGATCACCCAGTCGTTTCACAGATGCCCCAATAGTTTCACATATGTCCCATTAGTTTCACAGATGTCCCCATAGATTCACAGATGTCCCAATAAGTTCACATATGTCCCAGTAGTGTCACAGATCACCCAGTCGTTTCACAGATGCCCCAATAGTTTCACATATGTCCCATTAGTTTCACAGATGTCCCCATAGTTTCACAGATGTCCCAATAATTTAACAGATGTACCAGTAGTTTCACAGATGTCCCAATAGTTTAACAGATGTCCCAAATAGTTTCACAGATGTCCCAATAGTTTCACAGATGTCCCAGGAGTTTCACAGATGTCCCAGGAGTTTCACAGATGTCCCAATAGTTTCACAGATGTCCCAGAAGTTTTACAGATATTCCAGTAGGTTAACAGATGTCCCCATAGTTTCACAGATGTCCCAATAGTTTCAAAGATGTCCCAGTAGTTTTACAGATGTCCCGCTAGTTTCACAGATGATCCCAGTAGTTTCACAGATGCCCCAATAGTTTCACATATGTCCCATTAGTTTCACAGATGTCCCCATAGTTTCACAGATGTCCCAATAGTTTCACAGATGTCCCAATAGTTTCACAGATGTCCCAATAAGTTCACATATGTCCCAGTAGTTTCACAGATCACCCAGTCGTTTCACAGATGCCCCAATAGTTTCACATATGTCCCATTAGTTTCACAGATGTCCCCACAGTTTCACAGATGTCCCAATAATTTAACAGATGTACCAGTAGTTTCACAGATGTCCCAATAGTTTAACAGATGTCCCAAATAGTTTCACAGATGTCCCAATAGTTTCACAGATGTCCCAGAAGTTTAACAGATGTCCCAATAGTTTTAACAGATGTCCCAGTTGTTTCACAGATGTCTCAATAGTTTCACAGATGTCCCAATAGTTTCACAGATGTCCCAATAGGTTCACATATGTCCCAGTAGTTTTACAGATGTCCCAGTAGATTCACAGATGTCCCAATAGTTCAACAGATGTCCCAGTTGTTTAACAGATGTCCCAGTAATTTCACAGATGTCCCAGTAGGTTAACAGATGTCCCCATAGTTTCACAGATGTCCCAATATTTTCACAGATGTCCCAGTAGTTTTACAGATATCCCAGTAGGTTAACAGATGTCCCCATAGTTTCACAGATGTACCAGTAGTTTCACAGATGTCCCAATAGTTTCACAGATGTCCCAATAGTTTCACACATTTCCCAATAGTTTCACATATGTCCCAGTAGTTTTACAGATGTCCCAATAGTTTCACAGATGTCCCAATAATTTAACAGATGTACCAGTAGTTTCACAGATGTCCCAATAGTTTAACAGATGTCCCAAATAGTTTCACAGATGTCCCAATAGTTTCACAGATGTCCCCATAGTTTCACAGATGTCCCAATAGTTTCACATATGTCCCATTAGTTTCACAGATGTCCCCATAGATTCACAGATGTCCCAATAAGTTCACATATGTCCCAGTAGTGTCACAGATCACCCAGTCGTTTCACAGATGCCCCAATAGTTTCACATATGTCCCATTAGTTTCACAGATGTCCCCATAGTTTCACAGATGTCCCAATAATTTAACAGATGTACCAGTAGTTTCACAGATGTCCCAATAGTTTAACAGATGTCCCAAATAGTTTCACAGATGTCCCAATAGTTTCACAGATGTCCCAGGAGTTTCACAGATGTCCCACGAGTTTCACAGATGTCCCAATAGTTTCACAGATGTCCCAGAAGTTTTACAGATATTCCAGTAGGTTAACAGATGTCCCCATAGTTTCACAGATGTCCCAATAGTTTCAAAGATGTCCCAGTAGTTTTACAGATGTTCCGGTAGTTTCACAGATGATCCCAGTAGTTTCACAGATGCCCCAATAGTTTCACATATGTCCCATTAGTTGCACAGATGTCCCCATAGTTTCACAGATGTCCCAATAGTTTCACAGATGTCCCAATAGTTTCACAGATGTCCAAATAAGTTCACATATGTCCCAGTAGTGTCACAGATCACCCAGTCGTTTCACAGATGCCCCAATAGTTTCACATATGTCCCATTAGTTTCACAGAAGTCCCCATAGTTTCACAGATGTCCCAATAATTTAACAGATGTACCAGTAGTTTCACAGATGTCCCAATAGTTTAACAGATGTCCCAAATAGTTTCACAGATGTCCCAATAGTTTCACAGATGTCCCAGAAGTTTAACAGATGTCCCAGTAGTGTCACAGATCACCCAGTCGTTTCACAGATGCCCCAATAGTTTCACATATGTCCCATTAGTTTCACAGATGTCCCCATAGTTTCACAGATGTCCCAATAATTTAACAGATGTACCAGTAGTTTCACAGATGTCCCAATAGTTTCATAGATGTCCCAGGAGTTTAACAGATGTCCCAATAGTTTAACAGATTTCCCAGTTGTGTCACAGATGTCTCAATAGTTTCACAGATGTCCCAATAGTTTCACAGATGTCCCAATAGGTTGACATATGTCCCAGTAGTTTTACAGATGTCCCAGTAGATTCACAGATCTCCCAATAGTTCAACAGATGTCCCAGTAGTTTAACAGATGTCCCATTAGTTTAACAGATGTCCCAGTAGTTTCACAGATGTCCCAGTAGGTTAACAGATGTCCCCATAGTTTCACAGCTGTCCCAATAGTTTCACAGATGTCCCAGTAGTTTTACAGATATCCCAGTAGGTTAACAGATGTCCCCATAGTTTCACAGATGTCCCAGTAGTGTCACAGATCACCCAGTCGTTTCACAGATGCCCCAATAGTTTCGCATATGTCCCATTAGTTTCACAGAAGTCCCAATAGTTTCACAGATGTCCCAATAATTTAACAGATGTACCAGTAGTTTCACAGATGTCCCAATAGTTTCACAGATGTCCCAATAGTTTCACAGATGTCCCAGAAGTTTAACAGATGTCCCAGTAGTGTCACAGATCACCCAGTCGTTTCACAGATGCCCCAATAGTTTCACATATGTCCCATTAGTTTCACAGATGTCCCCATAGTTTCACAGATGTCCCAAATAGTTTCACAGATGTCCCAATAGTTTAACAGATGTCCCAGGAGTTTCACAGATGTCCCAGGAGTTTCACAGATGTCCCAATAGTTTCACAGATGTCCCAGAAGTTTTACAGATATTCCAGTAGGTTAACAGATGTCCCCATAGTTTCACAGATGTCCCAATAGTTTCAAAGATGTCCCAGTAGTTTTACAGATGTCCCACTAGTTTCACAGATGATCCCAGTAGTTTCACAGATGCCCCAATAGTTTCACATATGTCCCATTAGTTTCACATATGTCCCATTAGTTTCACAGATGTCCCCATAGTTTCACAGATGTCCCAATAGTTTCACAGATGTCCCAATAATTTAACAGATGTACCAGTAGTTTCACAGATGTCCCAATAGTTTAACAGATGTCCCAAATAGTTTCACAGATGTCCCAATAGTTTCACAGATGTCCCCATAGATTCACAGATGTCCCAATAAGTTCACATATGTCCCAGTAGTGTCACAGATCACCCAGTCGTTTCACAGATGCCCCAATAGTTTCACATATGTCCCATTAGTTTCACAGATGTCCCCATAGATTCACAGATGTCCCAATAAGTTCACATATGTCCCAGTAGTGTCACAGATCACCCAGTCGTTTCACAGATGCCCCAATAGTTTCACATATGTCCCATTAGTTTCACAGATGTCCCCATAGTTTCACAGATGTCCCAATAATTTAACAGATGTACCAGTAGTTTCACAGATGTCCCAATAGTTTAACAGATGTCCCAAATAGTTTCACAGATGTCCCAATAGTTTCATAGATGTCCCAGGAGTTTCACAGATGTCCCAGGAGTTTCACAGATGTCCCAATAGTTTCACAGATGTCCCAGAAGTTTTACAGATATTCCAGTAGGTTAACAGATGTCCCCATAGTTTCACAGATGTCCCAATAGTTTCAAAGATGTCCCAGTAGTTTTACAGATGTCCCGCTAGTTTCACAGATGATCCCAGTAGTTTCACAGATGCCCCAATAGTTTCACATATGTCCCATTAGTTTCACAGATGTCCCCATAGTTTCACAGATGTCCCCATAGATTCACAGATGTCCCAATAAGTTCACATATGTCCCAGTAGTGTCACAGATCACCCATTCGTTTCACAGATGCCCCAATAGTTTCACATATGTCCCATTAGTTTCACAGATGTCCCCATAGATTCACAGATGTCCCAATAAGTTCACATATGTCCCAGTAGTGTCACAGATGTCCCAATAGTTTCACACATTTCCCAATAGTTTCACATATGTCCCAGTAGTTTTACAGATGTCCCAATAGTTTCACAGATGTCCCAATAATTTAACAGATGTACCAGTAGTTTCACAGATGTCCCAATAGTTTAACAGATGTCCCAAATAGTTTCACAGATGTCCCAATAGTTTCACAGATGTCCCCATAGATTCACAGATGTCCCAATAAGTTCACATATGTCCCAGTAGTGTCACAGATCACCCAGTCGTTTCACAGATGCCCCAATAGTTTCACATATGTCCCATTAGTTTCACAGATGTCCCCATAGATTCACAGATGTCCCAATAAGTTCACATATGTCCCAGTAGTGTCACAGATCACCCAGTCGTTTCACAGATGCCCCAATAGTTTCACATATGTCCCATTAGTTTCACAGATGTCCCCATAGTTTCACAGATGTCCCAATAATTTAACAGATGTACCAGTAGTTTCACAGATGTCCCAATAGTTTAACAGATGTCCCAAATAGTTTCACAGATGTCCCAATAGTTTCACAGATGTCCCAGGAGTTTCACAGATGTCCCAGGAGTTTCACAGATGTCCCAATAGTTTCACAGATGTCCCAGAAGTTTTACAGATATTCCAGTAGGTTAACAGATGTCCCCATAGTTTCACAGATGTCCCAATAGTTTCAAAGATGTCCCAGTAGTTTTACAGATGTCCCGCTAGTTTCACAGATGATCCCAGTAGTTTCACAGATGCCCCAATAGTTTCACATATGTCCCATTAGTTTCACAGATGTCCCCATAGTTTCACAGATGTCCCAATAGTTTCACAGATGTCCCAATAGTTTCACAGATGTCCCAATAAGTTCACATATGTCCCAGTAGTTTCACAGATCACCCAGTCGTTTCACAGATGCCCCAATAGTTTCACATATGTCCCATTAGTTTCACAGATGTCCCCACAGTTTCACAGATGTCCCAATAATTTAACAGATGTACCAGTAGTTTCACAGATGTCCCAATAGTTTAACAGATGTCCCAAATAGTTTCACAGATGTCCCAATAGTTTCACAGATGTCCCAGAAGTTTAACAGATGTCCCAATAGTTTTAACAGATGTCCCAGTTGTTTCACAGATGTCTCAATAGTTTCACAGATGTCCCAATAGTTTCACAGATGTCCCAATAGGTTCACATATGTCCCAGTAGTTTTACAGATGTCCCAGTAGATTCACAGATGTCCCAATAGTTCAACAGATGTCCCAGTTGTTTAACAGATGTCCCAGTAATTTCACAGATGTCCCAGTAGGTTAACAGATGTCCCCATAGTTTCACAGATGTCCCAATATTTTCACAGATGTCCCAGTAGTTTTACAGATATCCCAGTAGGTTAACAGATGTCCCCATAGTTTCACAGATGTACCAGTAGTTTCACAGATGTCCCAATAGTTTCACAGATGTCCCAATAGTTTCACACATTTCCCAATAGTTTCACATATGTCCCAGTAGTTTTACAGATGTCCCAATAGTTTCACAGATGTCCCAATAATTTAACAGATGTACCAGTAGTTTCACAGATGTCCCAATAGTTTAACAGATGTCCCAAATAGTTTCACAGATGTCCCAATAGTTTCACAGATGTCCCCATAGTTTCACAGATGTCCCAATAGTTTCACATATGTCCCATTAGTTTCACAGATGTCCCCATAGATTCACAGATGTCCCAATAAGTTCACATATGTCCCAGTAGTGTCACAGATCACCCAGTCGTTTCACAGATGCCCCAATAGTTTCACATATGTCCCATTAGTTTCACAGATGTCCCCATAGTTTCACAGATGTCCCAATAATTTAACAGATGTACCAGTAGTTTCACAGATGTCCCAATAGTTTAACAGATGTCCCAAATAGTTTCACAGATGTCCCAATAGTTTCACAGATGTCCCAGGAGTTTCACAGATGTCCCACGAGTTTCACAGATGTCCCAATAGTTTCACAGATGTCCCAGAAGTTTTACAGATATTCCAGTAGGTTAACAGATGTCCCCATAGTTTCACAGATGTCCCAATAGTTTCAAAGATGTCCCAGTAGTTTTACAGATGTTCCGGTAGTTTCACAGATGATCCCAGTAGTTTCACAGATGCCCCAATAGTTTCACATATGTCCCATTAGTTGCACAGATGTCCCCATAGTTTCACAGATGTCCCAATAGTTTCACAGATGTCCCAATAGTTTCACAGATGTCCAAATAAGTTCACATATGTCCCAGTAGTGTCACAGATCACCCAGTCGTTTCACAGATGCCCCAATAGTTTCACATATGTCCCATTAGTTTCACAGAAGTCCCCATAGTTTCACAGATGTCCCAATAATTTAACAGATGTACCAGTAGTTTCACAGATGTCCCAATAGTTTAACAGATGTCCCAAATAGTTTCACAGATGTCCCAATAGTTTCACAGATGTCCCAGAAGTTTCACAGATGTCCCAGTAGTGTCACAGATCACCCAGTCGTTTCACAGATGCCCCAATAGTTTCACATATGTCCCATTAGTTTCACAGATGTCCCCATAGTTTCACAGATGTCCCAATAATTTAACAGATGTACCAGTAGTTTCACAGATGTCCCAATAGTTTCATAGATGTCCCAGGAGTTTAACAGATGTCCCAATAGTTTAACAGATTTCCCAGTTGTGTCACAGATGTCTCAATAGTTTCACAGATGTCCCAATAGTTTCACAGATGTCCCAATAGGTTGACATATGTCCCAGTAGTTTTACAGATGTCCCAGTAGATTCACAGATCTCCCAATAGTTCAACAGATGTCCCAGTAGTTTAACAGATGTCCCATTAGTTTAACAGATGTCCCAGTAGTTTCACAGATGTCCCAGTAGGTTAACAGATGTCCCCATAGTTTCACAGCTGTCCCAATAGTTTCACAGATGTCCCAGTAGTTTTACAGATATCCCAGTAGGTTAACAGATGTCCCCATAGTTTCACAGATGTCCCAGTAGTGTCACAGATCACCCAGTCGTTTCACAGATGCCCCAATAGTTTCGCATATGTCCCATTAGTTTCACAGAAGTCCCAATAGTTTCACAGATGTCCCAATAATTTAACAGATGTACCAGTAGTTTCACAGATGTCCCAATAGTTTCACAGATGTCCCAATAGTTTCACAGATGTCCCAGAAGTTTAACAGATGTCCCAGTAGTGTCACAGATCACCCAGTCGTTTCACAGATGCCCCAATAGTTTCACATATGTCCCATTAGTTTCACAGATGTCCCCATAGTTTCACAGATGTCCCAAATAGTTTCACAGATGTCCCAATAGTTTCACAGATGTCCCAGGAGTTTCACAGATGTCCCAGGAGTTTCACAGATGTCCCAATAGTTTCACAGATGTCCCAGAAGTTTTACAGATGTCCCCATAGATTCACAGATGTCCCAATAAGTTCACATATGTCCCAGTAGTGTCACAGATGTCCCAATAGTTTCACACATTTCCCAATAGTTTCACATATGTCCCAGTAGTTAGTTTTACAGATGTCCCAATAGTTTCACAGATGTCCCAATAATTTAACAGATGTACCAGTAGTTTCACAGATGTCCCAATAGTTTAACAGATGTCCCAAATAGTTTCACAGATGTCCCAATAGTTTCACAGATGTCCCCATAGATTCACAGATGTCCCAATAAGTTCACATATGTCCCAGTAGTGTCACAGATCACCCAGTCGTTTCACAGATGCTCCAATAGTTTCACATATGTCCCATTGGTTTCACAGATGTCCCCATAGATTCACAGATGTCCCAATAAGTTCACATATGTCCCAGTAGTGTCACAGATCACCCAGTCGTTTCACAGATGCCCCAATAGTTTCACATATGTCCCATTAGTTTCACAGATGTCCCCATAGTTTCACAGATGTCCCAATAATTTAACAGATGTACCAGTAGTTTCACAGATGTCCCAATAGTTTAACAGATGTCCCAAATAGTTTCACAGATGTCCCAATAGTTTCACAGATGTCCCAGGAGTTTCACAGATGTCCCAGGAGTTTCACAGATGTCCCAATAGTTTCACAGATGTCCCAGAAGTTTTACAGATATTCCAGTAGGTTAACAGATGTCCCCATAGTTTCACAGATGTCCCAATAGTTTCAAAGATGTCCCAGTAGTTTTACAGATGTCCCGCTAGTTTCACAGATGATCCCAGTAGTTTCATAGATGCCCCAATAGTTTCACATATGTCCCATTAGTTTCACAGATGTCCCCATAGTTTCACAGATGTCCCAATAGTTTCACAGATGTCCCAATAGTTTCACAGATGTCCCAATAAGTTCACATATGTCCCAGTAGTTTCACAGATCACCCAGTCGTTTCACAGATGCCCCAATAGTTTCACATATGTCCCATTAGTTTCACAGATGTCCCCACAGTTTCACAGATGTCCCAATAATTTAACAGATGTACCAGTAGTTTCACAGATGTCCCAATAGTTTAACAGATGTCCCAAATAGTTTCACAGATGTCCCAATAGTTTCACAGATGTCCCCATAGTTTCACAGATGTCCCAATAGTTTCACATATGTCCCATTAGTTTCACAGATGTCCCCATAGATTCACAGATGTCCCAATAAGTTCACATATGTCCCAGTAGTGTCACAGATCACCCAGTCGTTTCACAGATGCCCCAATAGTTTCACATATGTCCCATTAGTTTCACAGATGTCCCCATAGTTTCACAGATGTCCCAATAATTTAACAGATGTACCAGTAGTTTCACAGATGTCCCAATAGTTTAACAGATGTCCCAAATAGTTTCACAGATGTCCCAATAGTTTCACAGATGTCCCAGGAGTTTCACAGATGTCCCACGAGTTTCACAGATGTCCCAATAGGTTCACATATGTCCCATTAGTTTCACAGATGTCCCCATAGTTTCACAGATGTCCCAAATAGTTTCACAGATGTCCCAATAGTTTCACAGATGTCCCAGGAGTTTCACAGATGTCCCAGGAGTTTCACAGATGTCCCAATAGTTTCACAGATGTCCCAGAAGTTTTACAGATGTCCCCATAGATTCACAGATGTCCCAATAAGTTCACATATGTCCCAGTAGTGTCACAGATGTCCCAATAGTTTCACACATTTCCCAATAGTTTCACATATGTCCCAGTAGTTTTACAGATGTCCCAATAGTTTCACAGATGTCCCAATAATTTAACAGATGTACCAGTAGTTTCACAGATGTCCCAATAGTTTAACAGATGTCCCAAATAGTTTCACAGATGTCCCAATAGTTTCACAGATGTCCCCATAGATTCACAGATGTCCCAATAAGTTCACATATGTCCCAGTAGTGTCACAGATCACCCAGTCGTTTCACAGATGCCCCAATAGTTTCACATATGTCCCATTAGTTTCACAGATGTCCCCATAGATTCACAGATGTCCCAATAAGTTCACATATGTCCCAGTAGTGTCACAGATCACCCAGTCGTTTCACAGATGCCCCAATAGTTTCACATATGTCCCATTAGTTTCACAGATGTCCCCATAGTTTCACAGATGTCCCAATAATTTAACAGATGTACCAGTAGTTTCACAGATGTCCCAATAGTTTAACAGATGTCCCAAATAGTTTCACAGATGTCCCAATAGTTTCACAGATGTCCCAGGAGTTTCACAGATGTCCCAGGAGTTTCACAGATGTCCCAATAGTTTCACAGATGTCCCAGAAGTTTTACAGATATTCCAGTAGGTTAACAGATGTCCCCATAGTTTCACAGATGTCCCAATAGTTTCAAAGATGTCCCAGTAGTTTTACAGATGTCCCGCTAGTTTCACAGATGATCCCAGAAGTTTCACAGATGCCCCAATAGTTTCACATATGTCCCATTAGTTTCACAGATGTCCCCATAGTTTCACAGATGTCCCAATAGTTTCACAGATGTCCCAATAGTTTCACAGATGTCCCAATAAGTTCACATATGTCCCAGTAGTTTCACAGATCACCCAGTCGTTTCACAGATGCCCCAATAGTTTCACATATGTCCCATTAGTTTCACAGATGTCCCCACAGTTTCACAGATGTCCCAATAATTTAACAGATGTACCAGTAGTTTCACAGATGTCCCAATAGTTTAACAGATGTCCCAAATAGTTTCACAGATGTCCCAATAGTTTCACAGATGTCCCAGAAGTTTAACAGATGTCCCAATAGTTTTAACAGATGTCCCAGTTGTTTCACAGATGTCTCAATAGTTTCACAGATGTCCCAATAGTTTCACAGATGTCCCAATAGGTTCACATATGTCCCAGTAGTTTTACAGATGTCCCAGTAGATTCACAGATGTCCCAATAGTTCAACAGATGTCCCAGTTGTTTAACAGATGTCCCAGTAATTTCACAGATGTCCCAGTAGGTTAACAGATGTCCCCATAGTTTCACAGATGTCCCAATAGTTTCACAGATGTCCCAGTAGTTTTACAGATATCCCAGTAGGTTAACAGATGTCCCCATAGTTTCACAGATGTACCAGTAGTTTCACAGATGTCCCAATAGTTTCACAGATGTCCCAATAGTTTCACACATTTCCCAATAGTTTCACATATGTCCCAGAAGTTTTACAGATGTCCCAATAGTTTCACAGATGTCCCAATAATTTAACAGATGTACCAGTAGTTTCACAGATGTCCCAATAGTTTAACAGATGTCCCAAATAGTTTCACAGATGTCCCAATAGTTTCACAGATGTCCCCATAGTTTCACAGATGTCCCAATAGTTTCACATATGTCCCATTAGTTTCACAGATGTCCCCATAGATTCACAGATGTCCCAATAAGTTCACATATGTCCCAGTAGTGTCACAGATCACCCAGTCGTTTCACAGATGCCCCAATAGTTTCACATATGTCCCATTAGTTTCACAGATGTCCCCATAGTTTCACAGATGTCCCAATAATTTAACAGATGTACCAGTAGTTTCACAGATGTCCCAATAGTTTAACAGATGTCCCAAATAGTTTCACAGATGTCCCAATAGTTTCACAGATGTCCCAGGAGTTTCACAGATGTCCCACGAGTTTCACAGATGTCCCAATAGTTTCACAGATGTCCCAGAAGTTTTACAGATATTCCAGTAGGTTAACAGATGTCCCCATAGTTTCACAGATGTCCCAATAGTTTCAAAGATGTCCCAGTAGTTTTACAGATGTTCCGGTAGTTTCACAGATGATCCCAGTAGTTTCACAGATGCCCCAATAGTTTCACATATGTCCCATTAGTTGCACAGATGTCCCCATAGTTTCACAGATGTCCCAATAGTTTCACAGATGTCCCAATAGTTTCACAGATGTCCAAATAAGTTCACATATGTCCCAGTAGTGTCACAGATCACCCAGTCGTTTCACAGATGCCCCAATAGTTTCACATATGTCCCATTAGTTTCACAGAAGTCCCCATAGTTTCACAGATGTCCCAATAATTTAACAGATGTACCAGTAGTTTCACAGATGTCCCAATAGTTTAACAGATGTCCCAAATAGTTTCACAGATGTCCCAATAGTTTCACAGATGTCCCAGAAGTTTAACAGATGTCCCAGTAGTGTCACAGATCACCCAGTCGTTTCACAGATGCCCCAATAGTTTCACATATGTCCCATTAGTTTCACAGATGTCCCCATAGTTTCACAGATGTCCCAATAATTTAACAGATGTACCAGTAGTTTCACAGATGTCCCATTAGTTTCACAGATGTCCCCACAGTTTCACAGATGTCCCAATAATTTAACAGATGTACCAGTAGTTTCACAGATGTCCCAATAGTTTAACAGATGTCCCAAATAGTTTCACAGATGTCCCAATAGTTTCACAGATGTCCCAGAAGTTTAACAGATGTCCCAATAGTTTTAACAGATGTCCCAGTTGTTTCACAGATGTCTCAATAGTTTCACAGATGTCCCAATAGTTTCACAGATGTCCCAATAGGTTCACATATGTCCCAGTAGTTTTACAGATGTCCCAGTAGATTCACAGATGTCCCAATAGTTCAACAGATGTCCCAGTTGTTTAACAGATGTCCCAGTAATTTCACAGATGTCCCAGTAGGTTAACAGATGTCCCCATAGTTTCACAGATGTCCCAATAGTTTCACAGATGTCCCAGTAGTTTTACAGATATCCCAGTAGGTTAACAGATGTCCCCATAGTTTCACAGATGTACCAGTAGTTTCACAGATGTCCCAATAGTTTCACAGATGTCCCAATAGTTTCACACATTTCCCAATAGTTTCACATATGTCCCAGTAGTTTTACAGATGTCCCAATAGTTTCACAGATGTCCCAATAATTTAACAGATGTCCCAGAAGTTTTACAGATATTCCAGTAGGTTAACAGATGTCCCCATAGTTTCACAGATGTCCCAATAGTTTCAAAGATGTCCCAGTAGTTTTACAGATGTCCCGCTAGTTTCACAGATGATCCCAGTAGTTTCACAGATGCCCCAATAGTTTCACATATGTCCCATTAGTTTCACATATGTCCCATTAGTTTCACAGATGTCCCCATAGTTTCACAGATGTCCCAATAGTTTCACAGATGTCCCAATAATTTAACAGATGTACCAGTAGTTTCACAGATGTCCCAATAGTTTAACCGATGTCCCAAATAGTTTCACAGATGTCCCAATAGTTTCACAGATGTCCCCATAGATTCACAGATGTCCCAATAAGTTAACATATGTCCCAGTAGTGTCACAGATCACCCAGTAGTTTCACAGATGCCGCAATAGTTTCACATATGTCCCATTAGTTTCACAGATGTCCCCATAGATTCACAGATGTCCCAATAAGTTCACATATGTCCCAGTAGTGTCACAGATCACCCAGTCGTTTCACAGATGCCCCAATAGTTTCACATATGTCCCATTAGTTTCACAGATGTCCCCATAGTTCACAGATGTCCCAATAATTTAACAGATGTACCAGTAGTTTCACAGATGTCCCAATAGTTTAACAGATGTCCCAAATAGTTTCACAGATGTCCCAATAGTTTCACAGATGTCCCAGGAGTTTCACAGATGTCCCAGGAGTTTCACAGATGTCCCAATAGTTTCACAGATGTCCCAGAAGTTTTACAGATATTCCAGTAGGTTAACAGATGTCCCCATAGTTTCACAGATGTCCCAATAGTTTCAAAGATGTCCCAGTAGTTTTACAGATGTCCCGCTAGTTTCACAGATGATCCCAGTAGTTTCACAGATGCCCCAATAGTTTCACATATGTCCCATTAGTTTTACAGATGTCCCCATAGTTTCACAGATGTCCCCATAGATTCACAGATGTCCCAATAAGTTCACATATGTCCCAGTAGTGTCACAGATCACCCAGTCGTTTCACAGATGCCCCAATAGTTTCACATATGTCCCATTAGTTTCACAGATGTCCCCATAGATTCACAGATGTCCCAATAAGTTCACATATGTCCCAGTAGTGTCACAGATGTCCCAATAGTTTCACACATTTCCCAATAGTTTCACATATGTCCCAGTAGTTTTACAGATGTCCCAATAGTTTCACAGATGTCCCAATAATTTAACAGATGTACCAGTAGTTTCACAGATGTCCCAATAGTTTAACAGATGTCCCAAATAGTTTCACAGATGTCCCAATAGTTTCACAGATGTCCCCATAGATTCACAGATGTCCCAATAAGTTCACATATGTCCCAGTAGTGTCACAGATCACCCAGTCGTTTCACAGATGCCCCAATAGTTTCACATATGTCCCATTAGTTTCACAGATGTCCCCATAGATTCACAGATGTCCCAATAAGTTCACATATGTCCCAGTAGTGTCACAGATCACCCAGTCGTTTCACAGATGCCCCAATAGTTTCACATATGTCCCATTAGTTTCACAGATGTCCCCATAGTTTCACAGATGTCCCAATAATTTAACAGATGTACCAGTAGTTTCACAGATGTCCCAATAGTTTAACAGATGTCCCAAATAGTTTCACAGATGTCCCAATAGTTTCACAGATGTCCCAGGAGTTTCACAGATGTCCCAGGAGTTTCACAGATGTCCCAATAGTTTCACAGATGTCCCAGAAGTTTTACAGATATTCCAGTAGGTTAACAGATGTCCCCATAGTTTCACAGATGTCCCAATAGTTTCAAAGATGTCCCAGTAGTTTTACAGATGTCCCGCTAGTTTCACAGATGATCCCAGTAGTTTCACAGATGCCCCAAAAGTTTCACATATGTCCCATTAGTTTCACAGATGTCCCCATAGTTTCACAGATGTCCCAATAGTTTCACAGATGTCCCAATAGTTTCACAGATGTCCCAATAAGTTCACATATGTCCCAGTAGTTTCACAGATCACCCAGTCGTTTCACAGATGCCCCAATAGTTTCACATATGTCCCATTAGTTTCACAGATGTCCCCACAGTTTCACAGATGTCCCAATAATTTAACAGATGTACCAGTAGTTTCACAGATGTCCCAATAGTTTAACAGATGTCCCAAATAGTTTCACAGATGTCCCAATAGTTTCACAGATGTCCCAGAAGTTTAACAGATGTCCCAATAGTTTTAACAGATGTCCCAGTTGTTTCACAGATGTCTCAATAGTTTCACAGATGTCCCAATAGTTTCACAGATGTCCCAATAGGTTCACATATGTCCCAGTAGTTTTACAGATGTCCCAGTAGATTCACAGATGTCCCAATAGTTCAACAGATGTCCCAGTAGTTTAACAGATGTCCCAGTAATTTCACAGATGTCCCAGTAGGTTAACAGATGTCCCCATAGTTTCACAGATGTCCCAATAGTTTCACAGATGTCCCAGTAGTTTTACAGATATCCCAGTAGGTTAACAGATGTCCCCATAGTTTCACAGATGTACCAGTAGTTTCACAGATGTCCCAATAGTTTCACAGATGTCCCAATAGTTTCACACATTTCCCAATAGTTTCACATATGTCCCAGTAGTTTTACAGATGTCCCAATAGTTTCACAGATGTCCCAATAATTTAACAGATGTACCAGTAGTTTCACAGATGTCCCAATAGTTTAACAGATGTCCCAAATAGTTTCACATATGTCCCATTAGTTTCACAGATGTCCCCATAGATTCACAGATGTCCCAATAAGTTCACATATGTCCCAGTAGTGTCACAGATCACCCAGTCGTTTCACAGATGCCCCAATAGTTTCACATATGTCTCATTAGTTTCACAGATGTCCCCATAGTTTCACAGATGTCCCAATAATTTAACAGATGTACCAGTAGTTTCACAGATGTCCCAATAGTTTCATAGATGTCCCAGGAGTTTAACAGATGTCCCAATAGTTTAACAGATTTCCCAGTTGTGTCACAGATGTCTCAATAGTTTCACAGATGTCCCAATAGTTTCACAGATGTCCCAATAGGTTGACATATGTCCCAGTAGTTTTACAGATGTCCCAGTAGATTCACAGATCTCCCAATAGTTCAACAGATGTCCCAGTAGTTTAACAGATGTCCCATTAGTTTAACAGATGTCCCAGTAGTTTCACAGATGTCCCAGTAGGTTAACAGATGTCCCCATAGTTTCACAGCTGTCCCAATAGTTTCACAGATGTCCCAGTAGTTTTACAGATATCCCAGTAGGTTAACAGATGTCCCCATAGTTTCACAGATGTCCCAGTAGTGTCACAGATCACCCAGTCGTTTCACAGATGCCCCAATAGTTTCGCATATGTCCCATTAGTTTCACAGAAGTCCCAATAGTTTCACAGATGTCCCAATAATTTAACAGATGTACCAGTAGTTTCACAGATGTCCCAATAGTTTCACAGATGTCCCAATAGTTTCACAGATGTCCCAGAAGTTTAACAGATGTCCCAGAAGTGTCACAGATCACCCAGTCGTTTCACAGATGCCCCAATAGTTTCACATATGTCCCATTAGTTTCACAGATGTCCCCATAGTTTCACAGATGTCCCAATAATTTAACAGATGTACCAGTAGTTTCACAGATGTCCCAATAGTTTAACAGATGTCCCAAATAGTTTGACAGATGTCCCAATAGTTTCATAGATGTCCCAGGAGTTTAACAGATGTCCCAATAGGTTCACATATGTCCCAGTAGTTTTACAGATGTCCCAGTAGATTCACAGATGTCCCAATAGTTCAACAGATGTCCCAGTAGATTAACAGATGTGCCATTAGTTTAACAGATGTCCCAGTAGTTTCACAGATGTCCCAGTAGGTTAACAGATGTCCCCATAGTTTCACAGCTGTCCCAATAGTTTCACAGATGTCCCAGTAGTTTTACAGATATCCCAGTAGGTTAACAGATGTCCCCATAGTTTCACAGATGTACCAGTAGTTTCACAGATGTCCCAATAGTTTCACAGATGTCCCAATAGTTTCACACATTTCCCAATAGTTTCACATATGTCCCAGTAGTTTTACAGATGTCCCAATAGTTTCACAGATGTTCCCATAATTTAACAGATGTACCAGTAGTTTCACAGATGTCCCAATAGTTTAACAGATGTCCCAATAGTTTCACATATGTCCCATTAGTTTCACAGATGGCCCCATAGATTCACAGATGTCCCAATAAGTTCACATATGTCCCAGTAGTGTCACAGATCACCCAGTCGTTTCACAGATGCCCCAATAGTTTCACATATGTCCCATTAGTTTCACAGATGTCCCCATAGTTTCACAGATGTCCCAATAATTTAACAGATGTACCAGTAGTTTCACAGATGTCCCAATAGTTTAACAGATGTCCCAAATAGTTTCACAGATGTCCCAATAGTTTCACAGATGTCCCAGGAGTTTCACAGATGTCCCACGAGTTTCACAGATGTCCCAATAGTTTCACAGATGTCCCAGAAGTTTTACAGATATTCCAGTAGGTTAACAGATGTCCCCATAGTTTCACAGATGTCCCAATAGTTTCAAAGATGTCCCAGTAGTTTTACAGATGTCCCGGTAGTTTCACAGATGATCCCAGTAGTTTCACAGATGCCCCAATAGTTTCACATATGTCCCATTAGTTGCACAGATGTCCCCATAGTTTCACAGATGTCCCAATAGTTTCACAGATGTCCCAATAGTTTCACAGATGTCCAAATAAGTTCACATATGTCCCAGTAGTGTCACAGATCACCCAGTCGTTTCACAGATGCCCCAATAGTTTCACATATGTCCCATTAGTTTCACAGATGTCCCCATAGATTCACAGATGTCCCAATAAGTTCACATATGTCCCAGTAGTGTCACAGATCACCCAGTCGTTTCACAGATGCCCCAATAGTTTCACATATGTCCCATTAGTTTCACAGAAGTCCCCATAGTTTCACAGATGTCCCAATAATTTAACAGATGTACCAGTAGTTTCACAGATGTCCCAATAGTTTAACAGATGTCCCAAATAGTTTCACAGATGTCCCAATAGTTTCACAGATGTCCCAGAAGTTTACAGATGTCCCAGTAGTGTCACAGATCACCCAGTCGTTTCACAGATGCCCCAATAGTTTCACATATGTCCCATTAGTTTCACAGATGTCCCCATAGTTTCACAGATGTCCCAATAATTTAACAGATGTACCAGTAGTTTCACAGATGTCCCAATAGTTTCATAGATGTCCCAGGAGTTTAACAGATGTCCCAATAGTTTAACAGATTTCCCAGTTGTGTCACAGATGTCTCAATAGTTTCACAGATGTCCCAATAGTTTCACAGATGTCCCAATAGGTTGACATATGTCCCAGTAGTTTTACAGATGTCCCAGTAGATTCACAGATCTCCCAATAGTTCAACAGATGTCCCAGTAGTTTAACAGATGTCCCATTAGTTTAACAGATGTCCCAGTAGTTTCACAGATGTCCCAGTAGGTTAACAGATGTCCCCATAGTTTCACAGCTGTCCCAATAGTTTCACAGATGTCCCAGTAGTTTTACAGATATCCCAGTAGGTTAACAGATGTCCCCATAGTTTCACAGATGTCCCAGTAGTGTCACAGATCACCCAGTCGTTTCACAGATGCCCCAATAGTTTCGCATATGTCCCATTAGTTTCACAGAAGTCCCAATAGTTTCACAGATGTCCCAATAATTTAACAGATGTACCAGTAGTTTCACAGATGTCCCAATAGTTTCACAGATGTCCCAATAGTTTCACAGATGTCCCAGAAGTTTAACAGATGTCCCAGTAGTGTCACAGATCACCCAGTCGTTTCACAGATGCCCCAATAGTTTCACATATGTCCCATTAGTTTCACAGATGTCCCCATAGTTTCACAGATGTCCCAATAATTTAACAGATGTACCAGTAGTTTCACAGATGTCCCAATAGTTTAACAGATGTCCCAAATAGTTTGACAGATGTCCCAATATTTTCATAGATGTCCCAGGAGTTTAACAGATGTCCCAATAGGTTCACATATGTCCCAGTAGTTTTACAGATGTCCCAGTAGATTCACAGATGTCCCAATAGTTCAACAGATGTCCCAGTAGATTAACAGATGTGCCATTAGTTTAACAGATGTCCCAGTAGTTTCACAGATGTCCCAGTAGGTTAACAGATGTCCCCATAGTTTCACAGCTGTCCCAATAGTTTCACAGATGTCCCAGTAGTTTTACAGATATCCCAGTAGGTTAACAGATGTCCCCATAGTTTCACAGATGTACCAGTAGTTTCACAGATGTCCCAATAGTTTCACAGATGTCCCAATAGTTTCACACATTTCCCAATAGTTTCACATATGTCCCAGTAGTTTTGCAGATGTCCCAATAGTTTCACAGATGTTCCCATAATTTAACAGATGTACCAGTAGTTTCACAGATGTCCCAATAGTTTAACAGATGTCCCAATAGTTTCACATATGTCCCATTAGTTTCACAGATGGCCCCATAGATTCACAGATGTCCCAATAAGTTCACATATGTCCCAGTAGTGTCACAGATCACCCAGTCGTTTCACAGATGCCCCAATAGTTTCACATATGTCCCATTAGTTTCACAGATGTCCCCATAGTTTCACAGATGTCCCAATAATTTAACAGATGTACCAGTAGTTTCACAGATGTCCCAATAGTTTAACAGATGTCCCAAATAGTTTCACAGATGTCCCAATAGTTTCACAGATGTCCCAGGAGTTTCACAGATGTCCCACGAGTTTCACAGATGTCCCAATAGTTTCACAGATGTCCCAGAAGTTTTACAGATATTCCAGTAGGTTAACAGATGTCCCCATAGTTTCACAGATGTCCCAATAGTTTCAAAGATGTCCCAGTAGTTTTACAGATGTCCCGGTAGTTTCACAGATGATCCCAGTAGTTTCACAGATGCCCCAATAGTTTCACATATGTCCCATTAGTTGCACAGATGTCCCCATAGTTTCACAGATGTCCCAATAGTTTCACAGATGTCCCAATAGTTTCACAGATGTCCAAATAAGTTCACATATGTCCCAGTAGTGTCACAGATCACCCAGTCGTTTCACAGATGCCCCAATAGTTTCACATATGTCCCATTAGTTTCACAGATGTCCCCATAGTTTCACAGATGTCCCAATAATTTAACAGATGTACCAGTAGTTTTACAGATGTCCCAATAGTTTAACAGATGTCCGAAATAGTTTGACAGATGTCCCAATAGTTTCACAGATGTCCCAGGAGTTTAACAGATTTACCAATAGTTTAACAGATGTCCCAGTTGTTTCACAGATGTCTCAATAGTTTCACAGATGTCCCAGTAGTTTCATAGATGTCCCAATAGTTTCACAGATGTCCCAATAGGTTCACATATGTCCCAGTAGTTTTACAGATGTCCCAGTAGATTCACAGATGTCCCAATAGTTCAACAGATGTCCCAGTAGTTTAACAGATGTCCCAGTAGTTTCACAGATGTCCCAGTAGGTTAACAGATGTCCCCATAGTTTCACAGATGTCCCAATAGTTTCACAGATGTCCCAGTAGTTTTACAGATATCTCAGTAGGTTAACAGATGTCCCCATAGTTTCACAGATGTACCAGTAGTTTCACAGATGTCCCAATAGTTTCACAGATGTCCCAATAGTTTAACAGATGTCCCAATAGTTTCACATATGTCCCATTAGTTTCACAGATGGCCCCATAGATTCACAGATGTCCCAATAAGTTCACATATGCCCCAGTAGTGTCACAGATCACCCAGTCGTTTCACAGATGCCCCAATAGTTTCACATATGTCCCATTAGTTTCACAGATGTCCCCATAGTTTCACAGATGTCCCAATAATTTAACAGATGTACCAGTAGTTTCACAGATGTCCCAATAGTTTAACAGATGTCCCAAATAGTTTCACAGATGTCCCAATAGTTTCACAGATGTCCCAGGAGTTTCACAGATGTCCCACGAGTTTCACAGATGTCCCAATAGTTTCACAGATGTCCCAGAAGTTTTACAGATATTCCAGTAGGTTAACAGATGTCCCCATAGTTTCACAGATGTCCCAATAGTTTCAAAGATGTCCCAGTAGTTTTACAGATGTCCCGGTAGTTTCACAGATGATCCCAGTAGTTTCACAGATGCCCCAATAGTTTCACATATGTCCCATTAGTTGCACAGATGTCCCCATAGTTTCACAGATGTCCCAATAGTTTCACAGATGTCCCAATAGTTTCACAGATGTCCAAATAAGTTCACATATGTCCCAGTAGTGTCACAGATCACCCAGTCGTTTCACAGATGCCCCAATAGTTTCACATATGTCCCATTAGTTTCACAGATGTCCCCATAGTTTCACAGATGTCCCAATAATTTAACAGATGTACCAGTAGTTTTACAGATGTCCCAATAGTTTAACAGATGTCCGAAATAGTTTGACAGATGTCCCAATAGTTTCACAGATGTCCCAGGAGTTTAACAGATTTACCAATAGTTTAACAGATGTCCCAGTTGTTTCACAGATGTCTCAATAGTTTCACAGATGTCCCAGTAGTTTCATAGATGTCCCAATAGTTTCACAGATGTCCCAATAGGTTCACATATGTCCCAGTAGTTTTACAGATGTCCCAGTAGATTCACAGATGTCCCAATAGTTCAACAGATGTCCCAGTAGTTTAACAGATGTCCCAGTAGTTTCACAGATGTCCCAGTAGGTTAACAGATGTCCCCATAGTTTCACAGATGTCCCAATAGTTTCACAGATGTCCCAGTAGTTTTACAGATATCTCAGTAGGTTAACAGATGTCCCCATAGTTTCACAGATGTACCAGTAGTTTCACAGATGTCCCAATAGTTTCACAGATGTCCCAATAGTTTCACACATTTCCCAATAGTTTCACATATGTCCCAGTAGTTTTACAGATGTCCCAATAGTTTCACATATGTCCCATTAGTTTCACAGATGTCCCCATAGTTTCACAGATGTCCCAATAGTTTCACATATGTCCCATTAGTTTCACAGATGTCCCCATAGTTTCGCAGATGTCCCAATAGTTTCACAGATGTCCCAATAGTTTCACAGATGTCCCAATAGGTTCACATATTTCCCAGTAGTTTCACAGATCACCCAGTAGTTTCACAGATGCCCCAATAGTTTCACATATGTCCCATTAGTTTCACAGATGTCCCCATAGTTTCACAGATTTCCCAACAATTTCACAGATGTACCAGTAGTTTCACAGATGTCCCAATAGTTTAACAGATGTCCCAAATAGTTTCACAGATGTCCCCATAGTTTCACAGATGTCCCAATAGTTTCACAGATGTCCCGGTAGTTTCACAGATGATCCCAGTAGTTTCAAAGATGCCCCAATAGTTTCACATATGTCCCATTAGTTTCACAGATGTCCCCATAGTTTCACAGATGTCCCAATAATTTCACAGATGTACCAGTAGTTTCACAGATGTCCCAATAGTTTAACAGATGTCCCAAATATTTTCACAGATGTCCCAGAAGTTTTACAGATATTTCAGTAGGTTAACAGATGTCCCCATAGTTTCACAGATGTCCCAATAGTTTCAAAGATGTCCCATTAGTTTCACAGATGTCCCTATAGTTTCACAGATGTCCCAATAGTTTCACATATGTCCCATTAGTTTCACAGATGTCCCCATAGTTTCACAGATGTCCCAATAGTTTCACAGATGTCCCAATAGTTTCACAGATGTCCCAATAGGTTCACATATGTCCCAGTAGTTTCACAGATCACCCAGTAGTTTCACAGATGCCCCAATAGTTTCACATATGTCCCATTAGTTTCACAGATGTCCCCATAGTTTCAAAGATTTCCCAATAATTTCACAGATGTACCAGTAGTTTCACAGATGTCCCAATAGTTTAACAGATGTCCCAAATAGTTTCACAGATGTCCCCATAGTTTCACAGATGTCCCAATAGTTTCACAGATGTCCCAATAGGTTCACATATGTCCCAGTAGTTTCACAGATGCCCCAATAGTTTCACATATGTCCCCATAGTTTCACAGATGTCCCAATAATTTCACAGATGTACCAGTAGTTTCACAGATGTCCCAATAGTTTAACAGATGTCCCAAATAGTTTCACAGATGTCCCAATAGTTTCATAGATGTCCCAGGAGTTTAACAGATGTCCCAATAGGTTCACATATGTCCCAGTAGTTTTACAGATGTCCCAGTAGATTCACAGATGTCCCAATAGTTCAACAGATGTCCCAGTAGATTAACAGATGTGCCATTAGTTTAACAGATGTCCCAGTAGACTCACAGATGTCCCAGTAGGTTAACAGATGTCCCCATAGTTTCACAGCTGTGCCAATAGTTTCACAGATGTCCCAGTAGTTTTACAGATATCCCAGTAGGTTAACAGATGTCCCCATAGTTTCACAGATGTACCAGTAGTTTCACAGATGTCCCAATAGTTTCACAGATGTCCCAATATTTTCACACATTTCCCAATAGTTTCACATATGTCCCAGTAGTTTTACAGATGTCCCAATAGTTTCACAGATGTTCCCATAATTTAACAGATGTACCAGTAGTTTCACAGATGTCCCAATAGTTTAACAGATGTCCCAATAGTTTCACATATGTCCCATTAGTTTCACAGATGGCCCCATAGATTCACAGATGTCCCAATAAGTTCACATATGTCCCAGTAGTGTCACAGATCACCCAGTCGTTTCACAGATGCCCCAATAGTTTCACATATGTCCCATTAGTTTCACAGATGTCCCCATAGTTTCACAGATGTCCCAATAATTTAACAGATGTACCAGTAGTTTCACAGATGTCCCAATAGTTTAACAGATGTCCCAAATAGTTTCACAGATGTCCCAATAGTTTCACAGATGTCCCAGGAGTTTCACAGATGTCCCAGGAGTTTCACAGATGTCCCAATAGTTTCACAGATGTCCCAGAAGTTTTACAGATATTCCAGTAGGTTAACAGATGTCCCCATAGTTTCACAGATGTCCCAATATTTTCAAAGATGTCCCAGTAGTTTTACAGATGTCCCGGTAGTTTCACAGATGATCCCAGTAGTTTCACAGATGCCCCAATAGTTTCACATATGTCCCATTAGTTGCACAGATGTCCCCATAGTTTCACAGATGTCCCAATAGTTTCACAGATGTCCCAATAGTTTCACAGATGTCCAAATAAGTTCACATATGTCCCAGTAGTGTCACAGATCACCCAGTCGTTTCACAGATGCCCCAATAGTTTCACATATGTCCCATTAGTTTCACAGATGTCCCCATAGTTTCACAGATGTCCCAATAATTTAACAGATGTACCAGTAGTTTTACAGATGTCCCAATAGTTTAACAGATGTTCGAAATCGTTTGACAGATGTCCCAATAGTTTCACAGATGTCCCAGGAGTTTAACAGATTTCCCAATAGTTTAACAGATGTCCCAGTTGTTTCACAGATGTCTCAATAGTTTCACAGATGTCCCAGTAGTTTCATAGATGTCCCAATAGTTTCACAGATGTCCCAATAGGTTCACATATGTCCCAGTAGTTTTACAGATGTCCCAGTAGATTCACAGATGTCCCAATAGTTCAACAGATGTCCCAGTAGTTTAACAGATGTCCCAGTAGTTTCACAGATGTCCCAGTAGGTTAACAGATGTCCCCATAGTTTCACAGATGTCCCAATAGTTTCACATATGTCCCAGTAGTTTTACAGATATCTCAGTAGGTTAACAGATGTCCCCATAGTTTCACAGATGTACCAGTAGTTTCACAGATGTCCCAATAGTTTCACAGATGTCCCAATAGTTTCACACATTTCCCAATAGTTTCACATATGTCCCAGTAGTTTTACAGATGTCCCAATAGTTTCACATATGTCCCATTAGTTTCACAGATGTCCCCATAGTTTCACAGATGTCCCAATAGTTTCACATATGTCCCATTAGTTTCACAGATGTCCCCATAGTTTCGCAGATGTCCCAATAGTTTCACAGATGTCCCAATAGTTTCACAGATGTCCCAATAGGTTCACATATGTCCCAGTAGTTTCACAGATCACCCAGTAGTTTCACAGATGCCCCAATAGTTTCACATATGTCCCATTAGTTTCACAGATGTCCCCATAGTTTCACAGATTTCCCAACAATTTCACAGATGTACCAGTAGTTTCACAGATGTCCCAATAGTTTAACAGATGTCCCAAATAGTTTCACAGATGTCCCCATAGTTTCACAGATGTCCCAATAGTTTCACAGATGTCCCGGTAGTTTCACAAATGATCCCAGTAGTTTCAAAGATGCCCCAATAGTTTCACATATGTCCCATTAGTTTCACAGATGTCCCCATAGTTTCACAGATGTCCCAATAGTTTCACAGATGTCCCGGTAGTTTTACAGATGATCCCAGTAGTTTCAAAGATGCCCCAATAGTTTCACATATGTCCCATTAGTTTCACAGATGTCCCAAATATTTTCACAGATGTCCCAGAAGTTTTACAGATATTTCAGTAGGTTAACAGATGTCCCCATAGTTTCACAGATGTCCCAATAGTTTCAAAGATGTCCCATTAGTTTCACAGATGTCCCCATAGTTTCACAGATGTCCCAATAGTTTCACATATGTCCCATTAGTTTCACAGATGTCCCCATAGTTTCACAGATGTCCCAATAGTTTCACAGATGTCCCAATAGGTTCACATATGTCCCAGTAGTTTCACAGATCACCCAGTAGTTTCACAGATGCCCCAATAGTTTCACATATGTCCCATTAGTTTCACAGATGTCCCCATAGTTTCAAAGATTTCCCAATAATTTCACAGATGTACCAGTAGTTTCACAGATGTCCCAATAGTTTAACAGATGTCCCAAATAGTTTCACAGATGACCCCATAGTTTCACAGATGTCCCAATAGTTTCACAGATGTCCCAATAGGTTCACATATGTCCCAGTAGTTTCACAGATGCCCCAATAGTTTCACATATGTCCCATTAGTTTCACAGATGTCCCCATAGTTTCACAGATTTCCCAACAATTTCACAGATGTACCAGTAGTTTCACAGATGTCCCAATAGTTTAACCGATGTCCCAAATAGTTTCACAGATGTCCCCATAGTTTCACAGATGTCCCAATAGTTTCACAGATGTCCCGGTAGTTTCACAGATGATCCCAGTAGTTTCAAAGATGCCCCAATAGTTTCACATATGTCCCATTAGTTTCACAGATGTCCCCATAGTTTCACAGATGTCCCAATAATTTCACAGATGTACCAGTAGTTTCACAGATGTCCCAATAGTTTAACAGATGTCCCAAATATTTTCACAGATGTCCCAGAAGTTTTACAGATATTTCAGTAGGTTAACAGATGTCCCCATAGTTTCACAGATGTCCCAATAGTTTCAAAGATGTCCCATTAGTTTCACAGATGTCCCCATAGTTTCACAGATGTCCTAATAGTTTCACATATGTCCCATTAGTTTCACAGATGTCCCCATAGTTTCACAGATGTCCCAATAGTTTCACAGATGTCCCAATAGTTTCACATATGTCCCAGTAGTTTCACAGATCACCCAGTAGTTTCAAAGATGCCCCAATAGTTTCACATATGTCCCATTAGTTTCACAGATGTCCCAATAGGTTCACATATGTCCCAGTAGTTTCACAGATCACCCAGTAGTTTCAAAGATGCCCCAATAGTTTCACATATGTCCCATTAGTTTCACAGATGTCCCAATAGGTTCACATATGTCCCAGTAGTTTCACAGATGCCCCAATAGTTTCACATATGTCCCATTAGTTTCACAGATGTCCCCATAGTTTCACAGATGTCCCAATAATTTCACAGATGTACCAGTAGTTTCACAGATGTCCCAATAGTTTAACAGATGTCCCAAATAGTTTCACAGATGTCCCAGAAGTTTTACAGATATTCCAGTAGGTTAACAGATGTCCCCATAGATTCACAGATGTCCCAATAGTTTCAAAGATGTCCCAGTAGTTTTACAGATGTCCCGGTATTTTCACAGATGATCCCAGTAGTTTCACAGATGCCCCAATAGTTTCACATATGTCCCATTAGTTGCGCAGATGTCCCCATAGTTTCACAGATGTCCCAATAGTTTCACAGATGTCCCAATAGTTTCACAGATGTCCCAATAGGTTCACATATGTCCCAGTAGTGTCACAGATCACCCAGTCGTTTCACAGATGCCCCAATAGTTTCACATATGTCCCATTAGTTTCACAGAAGTCCCCATAGTTTCACAGATGTCCCAATAATTTAACAGATGTACCAGTAGTTTCACAGATGTCCCAATAGTTTATCAGATGTCCCAAATAGTTTCACAGATGTCCCAATAGTTTCACAGATGTCCCAGAAGTTTAACAGATGTCCCAGTAGTGTCACAGATCACCCAGTCGTTTCACAGATGCCCCAATAGTTTCACATATGTCCCATTAGTTTCACAGATGTCCCCATAGTTTCACAGATGTCCCGATTAATTTAACAGATGTACCAGTAGTTTCACAGATGTCCCAATAGTTTAACAGATGTCCCAAATAGTTTGACAGATGGCCCAATAGTTTCATAGATGTCCCAGGAGTTTAACAGATGTCCCAATAGTTTAACAGATGTCCCAGTAGTTTAACAGATGTCCCAGTAGTTTCACAGATGTCCCAGTAGGTTAACAGATGTCCCCATAGTTTCACAGATGTCCCAATAGTTTCACAGATGTCCCAGTAGTTTAACAGATATCCCAGTAGGTTAACAGATGTCCCCATAGTTTCACAGATGTACCAGTAGTTTCACAGATGTCCCAATAGTTTCACAGATGTCCCAATAGTTTCACACATTTCTCAATAGTTTCACATATGTCCCAGTAGTTTTACAGATGTCCCAATAGTTTCACAGATGTCCCAATAATTTAACAGATGTACCAGTAGTTTCACAGATGTCCCAATAGTTTAACAGATGGCCCAAATAGTTTCACAGATGTCCCAATAGTTTCACAGATGTCCCCATAGTTTCACAGATGTCCCAATAATTTAACAGATGTACCAGTAGATTCACAGATGTCCCAATAGTTTATCAGATGTCCCAAATAGTTTCACAGATGTCCCAATAGTTTCACAGATGTCCCAGAAGTTTAACAGATGTCCCAGTAGTGTCACAGATCACCCAGTCGTTTCACAGATGCCCCAATAGTTTCACATATGTCCCATTAGTTTCACAGATGTCCCCATAGTTTCACAGATGTCCCAATAATTTAACAGATGTACCAGTAGTTTCACAGATGTCCCAATAGTTTAACAGATGTTCCAAATAGTTTGACAGATATCCCAATAGTTTCATAGATGTCCCAGGAGTTTAACAGATGTCCCAATAGTTTAACATATGTCCCAGTTGTGTCACAGATGTCTCAATAGTTTCACAGATGTCCCAATAGTTTCACAGATGTCCCAATAGGTTCACATATGTCCCAGTAGTTTTACAGATGTCCCAGTAGATTCACAGATGTCCCAATAGTTCAACAGATGTCCCAGTAGTTTAACAGATGTCCCAGTAGTTTAACAGATGTCCCAGTAGTTTCACAGATGTCCCAGTAGGTTAACAGATGTCCCCATAGTTTCACAGATGTTCCAATAGTTTCACAGATGTCCCAGTAGTTTTACAGATATCCCAGTAGGTTAACAGATGTCCCCATAGTTTCACAGATGTACCAGTAGTTTCACAGATGTCCCAATAGTTTCACAGATGTCCCAATAATTTAACAGATGTACCAGTAGTTTCACAGATGTCCCAATAGTTTAACAGATGGCCCAAATAGTTTCACAGATGTCCCAATAGTTTCACAGATGTCCCCATAGTTTCACAGATGTCCCAATAGTTTCACATATGTCCCATTAGTTTCACAGATGGCCCCATAGATTCACAGATGTCCCAATAAGTTCACATATGTCCCATGTAGTGTCACAGATCACCCAGTCGTTTCACAGATGCCCCAATAGTTTCACATATGTCCCATTAGTTTCATAGATGTCCCAGGAGTTTCACAGATGTCCCAGGAGTTTCACAGATGTCCCAATAGTTTCACAGATGTCCCAGAAGTTTTACAGATATTCCAGTAGGTTAACAGATGTCCCCATAGTTTCACAGATGTCCCAATAGTTTCAAAGATGTCCCAGTAGTTTTACAGATGTCCCGGTAGTTTCACAGATGATCCAAGTAGTTTCACAGATGCCCCAATAGTTTCACATATGTCCCATTAGTTGCACAGATGTCCCCATAGTTTCACAGATGTCCCAATAGTTTCACAGATGTCCCAATAGTTTCACAGATGTCCAAATAAGTTCACATATGTCCCAGTAGTGTCACAGATCACCCAGTCGTTTCACAGATGCCCCAATAGTTTCACATATGTCCCATTAGTTTCACAGATGTCCCCATAGTTTCACAGATGTCCCAATAATTTAACAGATGTACCAGTAGTTTCACAGATGTCCCAATAGTTTAACAGATGTCCCAAATAGTTTCACAGATGTCCCAATAGTTTCACCGATGTCCCAGAAGTTTAACAGATGTCCCAGTAGTGTCACAGATCACCCAGTCGTTTCACAGATGCCCCAATAGTTTCACATATGTCCCATTAGTTTCACAGATGTCCCCATAGTTTCACAGATGTCCCAATAATTTAACAGATGTACCAGTAGTTTCACAGATGTCCCAATAGTTTAACAGATGTCCCAAATAGTTTGACAGATGTCCCAATAGTTTCACAGATGTCCCAGGAGTTTAACAGATGTCCCAATAGTTTAACAGATGTCCCAGTTGTTTCACAGATGTCTCAATAGTTTCACAGATGTCCCAATAGTTTCACAGATGTCCCAATAGTTTCACAGATGTCCCAATAGGTTCACATATGTCCCAGTAGTTTTACAGATGTCCCAGTAGATTCACAGATGTCCCAATAGTTCAACAGATGTCCCAGTAGTTTAACAGATGTCCCAGTAGTTTCACAGATGTCCCAGTAGGTTAACAGATGTCCCCATAGTTTCACAGATGTCCCAATAGTTTCACAGATGTCCCAGTAGTTTTACGGATGTCCCAATAGTTTCACATATGTCCCATTAGTTTCACAGATGTCCCCATAGTTTCACAGATGTCCCAATAGTTTCACATATGTCCCATTAGTTTCACAGATGTCCCTATAGTTTCACAGATGTCCCAATAGTTTCACAGATGTCCCAATAGTTTCACAGATGTCCCAATAGGTTCACATATGTCCCAGTAGTTTCACAGATCACCCAGTAGTTTCACAGATGCCCCAATAGTTTCACATATGTCCCATTAGTTTCACAGATGTCCCCATAGTTTCACAGGGTTCCCAACAATTTCACAGATGTACCAGTAGTATCACAGATGTCCCAATAGTTTAACAGATGTCCCAAATAGTTTCACAGATGTCCCCATAGTTTCACAGATGTCCCAATAGTTTAACAGATGTCCCGGTAGTTTCACAGATGATCCCACTAGTTTCACAGATGCCCCAATAGTTTCACATATGTCCCATTAGTTTCACAGATGTCCCCATAGTTTCACAGATGTCCCAATAATTTCACAGATGTACCAGTAGTTTCACAGATGTCCCAATAGTTTAACAGATGTCCCAAATAGTTTCACAGATGTCCCAGAAGATTTACAGATATTCCAGTAGGTTAACAGATGTCCCCATAGTTTCACAGATGTCCCAATAGTTTCAAAGATGTCCCATTAGTTTCACAGATGTCCCCATAGTTTCACAGATGTCCCAATAGTTTCACATATGTCCCATTAGTTTCACAGATGTCCCCATAGTTTCACAGATGTCCCAATAGTTTCACAGATGTCCCAATAGTTTCACAGATGTCCCAATAGGTTCACATATGTCCCAGTAGTTTCACAGATGCCCCAATAGTTTCACATATGTCCCATTAGTTTCACAGATGTCCCCATAGTTTCAAAGATTTCCCAATAATTTCACAGATGTACCAGTAGTTTCACAGATGTCCCAATAGTTTAACAGATGTCCCAAATAGTTTCACAGATGTCCCCATAGTTTCACAGATTTCCCAATAGTTTCACAGATGTCCCAATAGTTTCACAGATGTCCAAATAAGTTCACATATGTCCCAATAGTTTCACATATGTCCCATTAGTTTCACAGATGTCCCCATAGTTTCACAGATGTCCCAATAGTTTCACAGATGTCCCAATAGTTTCACAGAAGTCCCAATAGGTTCACATATGTCCCAGTAGTTTCACAGATCACCCAGTCGTTTCACAGATGCCCCAATAGTTTCACATATGTCCCATTAGTTTCACAGATGTCCCCATAGTTTCACAGATGTCCCAATAATTTAACAGATGTACCAGTAGTTTCACAGATGTCCCAATAGTTTAACAGATGTCCCAAATAGTTTCACAGATGTCCCAATAGTTTCACCGATGTCCCAGAAGTTTAACAGATGTCCCAGTAGTGTCACAGATCACCCAGTCGTTTCACAGATGCCCCAATAGTTTCACATATGTCCCATTAGTTTCACAGATTTCCCCATAGTTTCACAGATGTCCCAATAATTTAACAGATGTACCAGTAGTTTCACAGATGTCCCAATAGTTTAACAGATGTCCCAAATAGTTTGACAGATGTCCCAATAGTTTCACAGATGTCCCAGGAGTTTAACAGATGTCCCAATAGTTTAACAGATGTCCCAGTTGTTTCACAGATGTCTCAATAGTTTCACAGATGTCCCAATAGTTTCACAGATGTCCCAATAGTTTCACAGATGTCCCAATAGGTTCACATATGTCCCAGTAGTTTTACAGATGTCCCAGTAGATTCACAGATGTCCCAATAGTTCAACAGATGTCCCAGTAGTTTAACAGATGTCCCAGTAGTTTCACAGATGTCCCAGTAGGTTAACAGATGTCCCCATAGTTTCACAGATGTCCCAATAGTTTAACAGATGTCCCAAATAGTTTCACAGATGTCCCAATAGTTTCATAGATGTCCCAGGAGTTTAACAGATGTCCCAATAGGTTCACATATGTCCCAGTAGTTTTACAGATGTCCCAGTAGATTCACAGATGTCCCAATAGTTCAACAGATGTCCCAGTAGATTAACAGATGTGCCATTAGTTTAACAGATGTCCCAGTAGTTTCACAGATGTCCCAGTAGGTTAACAGATGTCCCCATAGTTTCACAGCTGTGCCAATAGTTTCACAGATGTCCCAGTAGTTTTACAGATATCCCAGTAGGTTAACAGATGTCCCCATAGTTTCACAGATGTACCAGTAGTTTCACAGATGTCCCAATAGTTTCACAGATGTCCCAATATTTTCACACATTTCCCAATAGTTTCACATATGTCCCAGTAGTTTTACAGATGTCCCAATAGTTTCACAGATGTTCCCATAATTTAACAGATGTACCAGTAGTTTCACAGATGTCCCAATAGTTTAACAGATGTCCCAATAGTTTCACATATGTCCCATTAGTTTCACAGATGGCCCCATAGATTCACAGATGTCCCAATAAGTTCACATATGTCCCAGTAGTGTCACAGATCACCCAGTCGTTTCACAGATGCCCCAATAGTTTCACATATGTCCCATTAGTTTCACAGATGTCCCCATAGTTTCACAGATGTCCCAATAATTTAACAGATGTACCAGTAGTTTCACAGATGTCCCAATAGTTTAACAGATGTCCCAAATAGTTTCACAGATGTCCCAATAGTTTCACAGATGTCCCAGGAGTTTCACAGATGTCCCAGGAGTTTCACAGATGTCCCAATAGTTTCACAGATGTCCCAGAAGTTTTACAGATATTCCATTAGGTTAACAGATGTCCCCATAGTTTCACAGATGTCCCAATATTTTCAAAGATGTCCCAGTAGTTTTACAGATGTCCCGGTAGTTTCACAGATGATCCCAGTAGTTTCACAGATGCCCCAATAGTTTCACATATGTCCCATTAGTTGCACAGATGTCCCCATAGTTTCACAGATGTCCCAATAGTTTCACAGATGTCCCAATAGTTTCACAGATGTCCAAATAAGTTCACATATGTCCCAGTAGTGTCACAGATCACCCAGTCGTTTCACAGATGCCCCAATAGTTTCACATATGTCCCATTAGTTTCACAGATGTCCCCATAGTTTCACAGATGTCCCAATAATTTAACAGATGTACCAGTAGTTTTACAGATGTCCCAATAGTTTAACAGATGTTCGAAATAGTTTGACAGATGTCCCAATAGTTTCACAGATGTCCCAGGAGTTTAACAGATTTCCCAATAGTTTAACAGATGTCCCAGTTGTTTCACAGATGTCTCAATAGTTTCACAGATGTCCCAGTAGTTTCATAGATGTCCCAATAGTTTCACAGATGTCCCAATAGGTTCACATATGTCCCAGTAGTTTTACAGATGTCCCAGTAGATTCACAGATGTCCCAATAGTTCAACAGATGTCCCAGTAGTTTAACAGATGTCCCAGTAGTTTCACAGATGTCCCAGTAGGTTAACAGATGTCCCCATAGTTTCACAGATGTCCCAATAGTTTCACAGATGTCCCAGTAGTTTTACAGATATCTCAGTAGGTTAACAGATGTCCCCATAGTTTCACAGATGTACCAGTAGTTTCACAGATGTCCCAATAGTTTCACAGATGTCCCAATAGTTTCACACATTTCCCAATAGTTTCACATATGTCCCAGTAGTTTTACAGATGTCCCAATAGTTTCACATATGTCCCATTAGTTTCACAGATGTCCCCATAGTTTCACAGATGTCCCAATAGTTTCACATATGTCCCATTAGTTTCACAGATGTCCCCATAGTTTCGCAGATGTCCCAATAGTTTCACAGATGTCCCAATAGTTTCACAGATGTCCCAATAGGTTCACATATGTCCCAGTAGTTTCACAGATCACCCAGTAGTTTCACAGATGCCCCAATAGTTTCACATATGTCCCATTAGTTTCACAGATGTCCCCATAGTTTCACAGATTTCCCAACAATTTCACAGATGTACCAGTAGTTTCACAGATGTCCCAATAGTTTAACAGATGTCCCAAATAGTTTCACAGATGTCCCCATAGTTTCACAGATGTCCCAATAGTTTCACAGATGTCCCGGTAGTTTCACAAATGATCCCAGTAGTTTCAAAGATGCCCCAATAGTTTCACATATGTCCCATTAGTTTCACAGATGTCCCCATAGTTTCACAGATGTCCCAATAGTTTCACAGATGTCCCGGTAGTTTTACAGATGATCCCAGTAGTTTCAAAGATGCCCCAATAGTTTCACATATGTCCCATTAGTTTCACAGATGTCCCAAATATTTTCACAGATGTCCCAGAAGTTTTACAGATATTTCAGTAGGTTAACAGATGTCCCCATAGTTTCACAGATGTCCCAATAGTTTCAAAGATGTCCCATTAGTTTCACAGATGTCCCCATAGTTTCACAGATGTCCCAATAGTTTCACATATGTCCCATTAGTTTCACAGATGTCCCCATAGTTTCACAGATGTCCCAATAGTTTCACAGATGTCCCAATAGGTTCACATATGTCCCAGTAGTTTCACAGATCACCCAGTAGTTTCACAGATGCCCCAATAGTTTCACATATGTCCCATTAGTTTCACAGATGTCCCCATAGTTTCAAAGATTTCCCAATAATTTCACAGATGTACCAGTAGTTTCACAGATGTCCCAATAGTTTAACAGATGTCCCAAATAGTTTCACAGATGTCCCCATAGTTTCACAGATGTCCCAATAGTTTCACAGATGTCCCAATAGGTTCACATATGTCCCAGTAGTTTCACAGATGCCCCAATAGTTTCACATATGTCCCATTAGTTTCACAGATGTCCCCATAGTTTCACAGATTTCCCAACAATTTCACAGATGTACCAGTAGTTTCACAGATGTCCCAATAGTTTAACCGATGTCCCAAATAGTTTCACAGATGTCCCCATAGTTTCACAGATGTCCCAATAGTTTCACAGATGTCCCGGTAGTTTCACAGATGATCCCAGTAGTTTCAAAGATGCCCCAATAGTTTCACATATGTCCCATTAGTTTCACAGATGTCCCCATAGTTTCACAGATGTCCCAATAATTTCACAGATGTACCAGTAGTTTCACAGATGTCCCAATAGTTTAACAGATGTCCCAAATATTTTCACAGATGTCCCAGAAGTTTTACAGATATTTCAGTAGGTTAACAGATGTCCCCATAGTTTCACAGATGTCCCAATAGTTTCAAAGATGTCCCATTAGTTTCACAGATGTCCCCATAGTTTCACAGATGTCCTAATAGTTTCACATATGTCCCATTAGTTTCACAGATGTCCCCATAGTTTCACAGATGTCCCAATAGTTTCACAGATGTCCCAATAGGTTCACATATGTCCCAGTAGTTTCACAGATCACCCAGTAGTTTCAAAGATGCCCCAATAGTTTCACATATGTCCCATTAGTTTCACAGATGTCCCAATAGGTTCACATATGTCCCAGTAGTTTCACAGATCACCCAGTAGTTTCAAAGATGCCCCAATAGTTTCACATATGTCCCATTAGTTTCACAGATGTCCCAATAGGTTCACATATGTCCCAGTAGTTTCACAGATGCCCCAATAGTTTCACATATGTCCCATTAGTTTCACAGATGTCCCCATAGTTTCACAGATGTCCCAATAATTTCACAGATGTACCAGTAGTTTCACAGATGTCCCAATAGTTTAACAGATGTCCCAAATAGTTTCACAGATGTCCCAGAAGTTTTACAGATATTCCAGTAGGTTAACAGATGTCCCCATAGATTCACAGATGTCCCAATAGTTTCAAAGATGTCCCAGTAGTTTTACAGATGTCCCGGTATTTTCACAGATGATCCCAGTAGTTTCACAGATGCCCAATAGTTTCACATATGTCCCATTAGTTGCGCAGATGTCCCCATAGTTTCACAGATGTCCCAATAGTTTCACAGATGTCCCAATAGTTTCACAGATGTCCCAATAGGTTCACATATGTGCCAGTAGTGTCACAGATCACCCAGTCGTTTCACAGATGCCCCAATAGTTTCACAGATGTCCCAATAATTTAACAGATGTACCAGTAGTTTCACAGATGTCCCAATAGTTTAACAGATGTCCCAAATAGTTTGACAGATGTCCCAATAGTTTCACAGATGTCCCAGGAGTTTAACAGATGTCCCAATAGTTTAACAGATGTCCCAGTTGTTTCACAGATGTCTCAATAGTTTCACAGATGTCCCAATAGTTTCACAGATGTCCCAATAGTTTCACAGATGTCCCAATAGGTTCACATATGTCCCAGTAGTTTTACAGATGTCCCAGTAGATTCACAGATGTCCCAATAGTTCAACAGATGTCCCAGTAGTTTAACAGATGTCCCAGTAGTTTCACAGATGTCCCAGTAGGTTAACAGATGTCCCCATAGTTTCACAGATGTCCCAATAGTTTAACAGATGTCCCAAATAGTTTCACAGATGTCCCAATAGTTTCATAGATGTCCCAGGAGTTTAACAGATGTCCCAATAGGTTCACATATGTCCCAGTAGTTTTACAGATGTCCCAGTAGATTCACAGATGTCCCAATAGTTCAACAGATGTCCCAGTAGATTAACAGATGTGCCATTAGTTTAACAGATGTCCCAGTAGTTTCACAGATGTCCCAGTAGGTTAACAGATGTCCCCATAGTTTCACAGCTGTGCCAATAGTTTCACAGATGTCCCAGTAGTTTTACAGATATCCCAGTAGGTTAACAGATGTCCCCATAGTTTCACAGATGTACCAGTAGTTTCACAGATGTCCCAATAGTTTCACAGATGTCCCAATATTTTCACACATTTCCCAATAGTTTCACATATGTCCCAGTAGTTTTACAGATGTCCCAATAGTTTCACAGATGTTCCCATAATTTAACAGATGTACCAGTAGTTTCACAGATGTCCCAATAGTTTAACAGATGTCCCAATAGTTTCACATATGTCCCATTAGTTTCACAGATGGCCCCATAGATTCACAGATGTCCCAATAAGTTCACATATGTCCCAGTAGTGTCACAGATCACCCAGTCGTTTCACAGATGCCCCAATAGTTTCACATATGTCCCATTAGTTTCACAGATGTCCCCATAGTTTCACAGATGTCCCAATAATTTAACAGATGTACCAGTAGTTTCACAGATGTCCCAATAGTTTAACAGATGTCCCAAATAGTTTCACAGATGTCCCAATAGTTTCACAGATGTCCCAGGAGTTTCACAGATGTCCCAGGAGTTTCACAGATGTCCCAATAGTTTCACAGATGTCCCAGAAGTTTTACAGATATTCCATTAGGTTAACAGATGTCCCCATAGTTTCACAGATGTCCCAATATTTTCAAAGATGTCCCAGTAGTTTTACAGATGTCCCGGTAGTTTCACAGATGATCCCAGTAGTTTCACAGATGCCCCAATAGTTTCACATATGTCCCATTAGTTGCACAGATGTCCCCATAGTTTCACAGATGTCCCAATAGTTTCACAGATGTCCCAATAGTTTCACAGATGTCCAAATAAGTTCACATATGTCCCAGTAGTGTCACAGATCACCCAGTCGTTTCACAGATGCCCCAATAGTTTCACATATGTCCCATTAGTTTCACAGATGTCCCCATAGTTTCACAGATGTCCCAATAATTTAACAGATGTACCAGTAGTTTTACAGATGTCCCAATAGTTTAACAGATGTTCGAAATAGTTTGACAGATGTCCCAATAGTTTCACAGATGTCCCAGGAGTTTAACAGATTTCCCAATAGTTTAACAGATGTCCCAGTTGTTTCACAGATGTCTCAATAGTTTCACAGATGTCCCAGTAGTTTCATAGATGTCCCAATAGTTTCACAGATGTCCCAATAGGTTCACATATGTCCCAGTAGTTTTACAGATGTCCCAGTAGATTCACAGATGTCCCAATAGTTCAACAGATGTCCCAGTAGTTTAACAGATGTCCCAGTAGTTTCACAGATGTCCCAGTAGGTTAACAGATGTCCCCATAGTTTCACAGATGTCCCAATAGTTTCACAGATGTCCCAGTAGTTTTACAGATATCTCAGTAGGTTAACAGATGTCCCCATAGTTTCACAGATGTACCAGTAGTTTCACAGATGTCCCAATAGTTTCACAGATGTCCCAATAGTTTCACACATTTCCCAATAGTTTCACATATGTCCCAGTAGTTTTACAGATGTCCCAATAGTTTCACATATGTCCCATTAGTTTCACAGATGTCCCCATAGTTTCACAGATGTCCCAATAGTTTCACATATGTCCCATTAGTTTCACAGATGTCCCCATAGTTTCGCAGATGTCCCAATAGTTTCACAGATGTCCCAATAGTTTCACAGATGTCCCAATAGGTTCACATATGTCCCAGTAGTTTCACAGATCACCCAGTAGTTTCACAGATGCCCCAATAGTTTCACATATGTCCCATTAGTTTCACAGATGTCCCCATAGTTTCACAGATTTCCCAACAATTTCACAGATGTACCAGTAGTTTCACAGATGTCCCAATAGTTTAACAGATGTCCCAAATAGTTTCACAGATGTCCCCATAGTTTCACAGATGTCCCAATAGTTTCACAGATGTCCCGGTAGTTTCACAAATGATCCCAGTAGTTTCAAAGATGCCCCAATAGTTTCACATATGTCCCATTAGTTTCACAGATGTCCCCATAGTTTCACAGATGTCCCAATAGTTTCACAGATGTCCCGGTAGTTTTACAGATGATCCCAGTAGTTTCAAAGATGCCCCAATAGTTTCACATATGTCCCATTAGTTTCACAGATGTCCCAAATATTTTCACAGATGTCCCAGAAGTTTTACAGATATTTCAGTAGGTTAACAGATGTCCCCATAGTTTCACAGATGTCCCAATAGTTTCAAAGATGTCCCATTAGTTTCACAGATGTCCCCATAGTTTCACAGATGTCCCAATAGTTTCACATATGTCCCATTAGTTTCACAGATGTCCCCATAGTTTCACAGATGTCCCAATAGTTTCACAGATGTCCCAATAGGTTCACATATGTCCCAGTAGTTTCACAGATCACCCAGTAGTTTCACAGATGCCCCAATAGTTTCACATATGTCCCATTAGTTTCACAGATGTCCCCATAGTTTCAAAGATTTCCCAATAATTTCACAGATGTACCAGTAGTTTCACAGATGTCCCAATAGTTTAACAGATGTCCCAAATAGTTTCACAGATGTCCCCATAGTTTCACAGATGTCCCAATAGTTTCACAGATGTCCCAATAGGTTCACATATGTCCCAGTAGTTTCACAGATGCCCCAATAGTTTCACATATGTCCCATTAGTTTCACAGATGTCCCCATAGTTTCACAGATTTCCCAACAATTTCACAGATGTACCAGTAGTTTCACAGATGTCCCAATAGTTTAACCGATGTCCCAAATAGTTTCACAGATGTCCCCATAGTTTCACAGATGTCCCAATAGTTTCACAGATGTCCCGGTAGTTTCACAGATGATCCCAGTAGTTTCAAAGATGCCCCAATAGTTTCACATATGTCCCATTAGTTTCACAGATGTCCCCATAGTTTCACAGATGTCCCAATAATTTCACAGATGTACCAGTAGTTTCACAGATGTCCCAATAGTTTAACAGATGTCCCAAATATTTTCACAGATGTCCCAGAAGTTTTACAGATATTTCAGTAGGTTAACAGATGTCCCCATAGTTTCACAGATGTCCCAATAGTTTCAAAGATGTCCCATTAGTTTCACAGATGTCCCCATAGTTTCACAGATGTCCTAATAGTTTCACATATGTCCCATTAGTTTCACAGATGTCCCCATAGTTTCACAGATGTCCCAATAGTTTCACAGATGTCCCAATAGGTTCACATATGTCCCAGTAGTTTCACAGATCACCCAGTAGTTTCAAAGATGCCCCAATAGTTTCACATATGTCCCATTAGTTTCACAGATGTCCCAATAGGTTCACATATGTCCCAGTAGTTTCACAGATCACCCAGTAGTTTCAAAGATGCCCCAATAGTTTCACATATGTCCCATTAGTTTCACAGATGTCCCAATAGGTTCACATATGTCCCAGTAGTTTCACAGATGCCCCAATAGTTTCACATATGTCCCATTAGTTTCACAGATGTCCCCATAGTTTCACAGATGTCCCAATAATTTCACAGATGTACCAGTAGTTTCACAGATGTCCCAATAGTTTAACAGATGTCCCAAATAGTTTCACAGATGTCCCAGAAGTTTTACAGATATTCCAGTAGGTTAACAGATGTCCCCATAGATTCACAGATGTCCCAATAGTTTCAAAGATGTCCCAGTAGTTTTACAGATGTCCCGGTATTTTCACAGATGATCCCAGTAGTTTCACAGATGCCCAATAGTTTCACATATGTCCCATTAGTTGCGCAGATGTCCCCATAGTTTCACAGATGTCCCAATAGTTTCACAGATGTCCCAATAGTTTCACAGATGTCCCAATAGGTTCACATATGTGCCAGTAGTGTCACAGATCACCCAGTCGTTTCACAGATGCCCCAATAGTTTCACATATGTCCCATTAGTTTCACAGAAGTCCCCATAGTTTCACAGATGTCCCAATAATTTAACAGATGTACCAGTAGTTTCACAGATGTCCCAATAGTTTATCAGATGTCCCAAATAGTTTCACAGATGTCCCAATAGTTTCACAGATGTCCCAGAAGTTTAACAGATGTCCCAGTAGTGTCACAGATCACCCAGTCGTTTCACAGATGCCCCAATAGTTTCACATATGTCCCATTAGTTTCACAGATGTCCCCATAGTTTCACAGATGTCCCGATTAATTTAACAGATGTACCAGTAGTTTCACAGATGTCCCAATAGTTTAACAGATGTCCCAAATAGTTTGACAGATGGCCCAATAGTTTCATAGATGTCCCAGGAGTTTAACAGATGTCCCAATAGTTTAACAGATGTCCCAGTTGTGTCACAGATGTCTCAATAGTTTCACAGATGTCCCAATAGTTTCACAGATGTCCCAATAGGTTCACATATGTCCCAGTAGTTTTACAGATGTCCCAGTAGATTCACAGATGTCCCAATAGTTCAACAGATGTCCCAGTAGTTTAACAGATGTCCCAGTAGTTTAACAGATGTCCCAGTAGTTTCACAGATGTCCCAGTAGGTTAACAGATGTCCCCATAGTTTCACAGATGTCCCAATAGTTTCACAGATGTCCCAGTAGTTTAACAGATATCCCAGTAGGTTAACAGATGTCCCCATAGTTTCACAGATGTACCAGTAGTTTCACAGATGTCCCAATAGTTTCACAGATGTCCCAATAGTTTCACACATTTCTCAATAGTTTCACATATGTCCCAGTAGTTTTACAGATGTCCCAATAGTTTCACAGATGTCCCAATAATTTAACAGATGTACCAGTAGTTTCACAGATGTCCCAATAGTTTAACAGATGGCCCAAATAGTTTCACAGATGTCCCAATAGTTTCACAGATGTCCCCATAGTTTCACAGATGTCCCAATAATTTAACAGATGTACCAGTAGATTCACAGATGTCCCAATAGTTTATCAGATGTCCCAAATAGTTTCACAGATGTCCCAATAGTTTCACAGATGTCCCAGAAGTTTAACAGATGTCCCAGTAGTGTCACAGATCACCCAGTCGTTTCACAGATGCCCCAATAGTTTCACATATGTCCCATTAGTTTCACAGATGTCCCCATAGTTTCACAGATGTCCCAATAATTTAACAGATGTACCAGTAGTTTCACAGATGTCCCAATAGTTTAACAGATGTTCCAAATAGTTTGACAGATATCCCAATAGTTTCATAGATGTCCCAGGAGTTTAACAGATGTCCCAATAGTTTAACATATGTCCCAGTTGTGTCACAGATGTCTCAATAGTTTCACAGATGTCCCAATAGTTTCACAGATGTCCCAATAGGTTCACATATGTCCCAGTAGTTTTACAAATGTCCCAGTAGATTCACAGATGTCCCAATAGTTCAACAGATGTCCCAGTAGTTTAACAGATGTCCCAGTAGTTTAACAGATGTCCCAGTAGTTTCACAGATGTCCCAGTAGGTTAACAGATGTCCCCATAGTTTCACAGATGTTCCAATAGTTTCACAGATGTCCCAGTAGTTTTACAGATATCCCAGTAGGTTAACAGATGTCCCCATAGTTTCACAGATGTACCAGTAGTTTCACAGATGTCCCAATAGTTTCACAGATGTCCCAATAATTTAACAGATGTACCAGTAGTTTCACAGATGTCCCAATAGTTTAACAGATGGCCCAACTAGTTTCACAGATGTCCCAATAGTTTCACAGATGTCCCCATAGTTTCACAGATGTCCCAATAGTTTCACATATGTCCCATTAGTTTCACAGATGGCCCCATAGATTCACAGATGTCCCAATAAGTTCACATATGTCCCATGTAGTGTCACAGATCACCCAGTCGTTTCACAGATGCCCCAATAGTTTCACATATGTCCCATTAGTTTCATAGATGTCCCAGGAGTTTCACAGATGTCCCAGGAGTTTCACAGATGTCCCAATAGTTTCACAGATGTCCCAGAAGTTTTACAGATATTCCAGTAGGTTAACAGATGTCCCCATAGTTTCACAGATGTCCCAATAGTTTCAAAGATGTCCCAGTAGTTTTACAGATGTCCCGGTAGTTTCACAGATGATCCAAGTAGTTTCACAGATGCCCCAATAGTTTCACATATGTCCCATTAGTTGCACAGATGTCCCCATAGTTTCACAGATGTCCCAATAGTTTCACAGATGTCCCAATAGTTTCACAGATGTCCAAATAAGTTCACATATGTCCCAGTAGTGTCACAGATCACCCAGTCGTTTCACAGATGCCCCAATAGTTTCACATATGTCCCATTAGTTTCACAGATGGCCCCATAGTTTCACAGATTTCCCAACAATTTCACAGATGTACCAGTAGTTTCACAGATGTCCCAATAGTTTAACAGATGTCCCAAATAGTTTCACAGATGTCCCCATAGTTTCACAGATGTCCCAATAGTTTCACAGATGTCCCGGTAGTTTCACAAATGATCCCAGTAGTTTCAAAGATGCCCCAATAGTTTCACATATGTCCCATTAGTTTCACAGATGTCCCCATAGTTTCACAGATGTCCCAATAGTTTCACAGATGTCCCGGTAGTTTTACAGATGATCCCAGTAGTTTCAAAGATGCCCCAATAGTTTCACATATGTCCCATTAGTTTCACAGATGTCCCAAATATTTTCACAGATGTCCCAGAAGTTTTACAGATATTTCAGTAGGTTAACAGATGTCCCCATAGTTTCACAGATGTCCCAATAGTTTCAAAGATGTCCCATTAGTTTCACAGATGTCCCCATAGTTTCACAGATGTCCCAATAGTTTCACATATGTCCCATTAGTTTCACAGATGTCCCCATAGTTTCACAGATGTCCCAATAGTTTCACAGATGTCCCAATAGGTTCACATATGTCCCAGTAGTTTCACAGATCACCCAGTAGTTTCACAGATGCCCCAATAGTTTCACATATGTCCCATTAGTTTCACAGATGTCCCCATAGTTTCAAAGATTTCCCAATAATTTCACAGATGTACCAGTAGTTTCACAGATGTCCCAATAGTTTAACAGATGTCCCAAATAGTTTCACAGATGTCCCCATAGTTTCACAGATGTCCCAATAGTTTCACAGATGTCCCAATAGGTTCACATATGTCCCAGTAGTTTCACAGATGCCCCAATAGTTTCACATATGTCCCATTAGTTTCACAGATGTCCCCATAGTTTCACAGATTTCCCAACAATTTCACAGATGTACCAGTAGTTTCACAGATGTCCCAATAGTTTAACCGATGTCCCAAATAGTTTCACAGATGTCCCCATAGTTTCACAGATGTCCCAATAGTTTCACAGATGTCCCGGTAGTTTCACAGATGATCCCAGTAGTTTCAAAGATGCCCCAATAGTTTCACATATGTCCCATTAGTTTCACAGATGTCCCCATAGTTTCACAGATGTCCCAATAATTTCACAGATGTACCAGTAGTTTCACAGATGTCCCAATAGTTTAACAGATGTCCCAAATATTTTCACAGATGTCCCAGAAGTTTTACAGATATTTCAGTAGGTTAACAGATGTCCCCATAGTTTCACAGATGTCCCAATAGTTTCAAAGATGTCCCATTAGTTTCACAGATGTCCCCATAGTTTCACAGATGTCCTAATAGTTTCACATATGTCCCATTAGTTTCACAGATGTCCCCATAGTTTCACAGATGTCCCAATAGTTTCACAGATGTCCCAATAGGTTCACATATGTCCCAGTAGTTTCACAGATCACCCAGTAGTTTCAAAGATGCCCCAATAGTTTCACATATGTCCCATTAGTTTCACAGATGTCCCAATAGGTTCACATATGTCCCAGTAGTTTCACAGATCACCCAGTAGTTTCAAAGATGCCCCAATAGTTTCACATATGTCCCATTAGTTTCACAGATGTCCCAATAGGTTCACATATGTCCCAGTAGTTTCACAGATGCCCCAATAGTTTCACATATGTCCCATTAGTTTCACAGATGTCCCCATAGTTTCACAGATGTCCCAATAATTTCACAGATGTCCCAATAGTTTAACAGATGTCCCAAATAGTTTCACAGATGTCCCAGAAGTTTTACAGATATTCCAGTAGGTTAACAGATGTCCCCATAGATTCACAGATGTCCCAATAGTTTCAAAGATGTCCCAGTAGTTTTACAGATGTCCCGGTATTTTCACAGATGATCCCAGTAGTTTCACAGATGCCCCAATAGTTTCACATATGTCCCATTAGTTGCGCAGATGTCCCCATAGTTTCACAGATGTCCCAATAGTTTCACAGATGTCCCAATAGTTTCACAGATGTCCCAATAGGTTCACATATGTCCCAGTAGTGTCACAGATCACCCAGTCGTTTCACAGATGCCCCAATAGTTTCACATATGTCCCATTAGTTTCACAGAAGTCCCCATAGTTTCACAGATGTCCCAATAATTTAACAGATGTACCAGTAGTTTCACAGATGTCCCAATAGTTTATCAGATGTCCCAAATAGTTTCACAGATGTCCCAATAGTTTCACAGATGTCCCAGAAGTTTAACAGATGTCCCAGTAGTGTCACAGATCACCCAGTCGTTTCACAGATGCCCCAATAGTTTCACATATGTCCCATTAGTTTCACAGATGTCCCCATAGTTTCACAGATGTCCCGATTAATTTAACAGATGTACCAGTAGTTTCACAGATGTCCCAATAGTTTAACAGATGTCCCAAATAGTTTGACAGATGGCCCAATAGTTTCATAGATGTCCCAGGAGTTTAACAGATGTCCCAATAGTTTAACAGATGTCCCAGTTGTGTCACAGATGTCTCAATAGTTTCACAGATGTCCCAATAGTTTCACAGATGTCCCAATAGGTTCACATATGTCCCAGTAGTTTTACAGATGTCCCAGTAGATTCACAGATGTCCCAATAGTTCAACAGATGTCCCAGTAGTTTAACAGATGTCCCAGTAGTTTAACAGATGTCCCAGTAGTTTCACAGATGTCCCAGTAGGTTAACAGATGTCCCCATAGTTTCACAGATGTCCCAATAGTTTCACAGATGTCCCAGTAGTTTAACAGATATCCCAGTAGGTTAACAGATGTCCCCATAGTTTCACAGATGTACCAGTAGTTTCACAGATGTCCCAATAGTTTCACAGATGTCCCAATAGTTTCACACATTTCTCAATAGTTTCACATATGTCCCAGTAGTTTTACAGATGTCCCAATAGTTTCACAGATGTCCCAGGAGTTTAACAGATGTCCCAATAGTTTAACATATGTCCCAGTTGTGTCACAGATGTCTCAATAGTTTCACAGATGTCCCAATAGTTTCACAGATGTCCCAATAGGTTCACATATGTCCCAGTAGTTTTACAAATGTCCCAGTAGATTCACAGATGTCCCAATAGTTCAACAGATGTCCCAGTAGTTTAACAGATGTCCCAGTAGTTTAACAGATGTCCCAGTAGTTTCACAGATGTCCCAGTAGGTTAACAGATGTCCCCATAGTTTCACAGATGTTCCAATAGTTTCACAGATGTCCCAGTAGTTTTACAGATATCCCAGTAGGTTAACAGATGTCCCCATAGTTTCACAGATGTACCAGTAGTTTCACAGATGTCCCAATAGTTTCACAGATGTCCCAATAATTTAACAGATGTACCAGTAGTTTCACAGATGTCCCAATAGTTTAACAGATGGCCCAACTAGTTTCACAGATGTCCCAATAGTTTCACAGATGTCCCCATAGTTTCACAGATGTCCCAATAGTTTCACATATGTCCCATTAGTTTCACAGATGGCCCCATAGATTCACAGATGTCCCAATAAGTTCACATATGTCCCATGTAGTGTCACAGATCACCCAGTCGTTTCACAGATGCCCCAATAGTTTCACATATGTCCCATTAGTTTCATAGATGTCCCAGGAGTTTCACAGATGTCCCAGGAGTTTCACAGATGTCCCAATAGTTTCACAGATGTCCCAGAAGTTTTACAGATATTCCAGTAGGTTAACAGATGTCCCCATAGTTTCACAGATGTCCCAATAGTTTCAAAGATGTCCCAGTAGTTTTACAGATGTCCCGGTAGTTTCACAGATGATCCAAGTAGTTTCACAGATGCCCCAATAGTTTCACATATGTCCCATTAGTTGCACAGATGTCCCCATAGTTTCACAGATGTCCCAATAGTTTCACAGATGTCCCAATAGTTTCACAGATGTCCAAATAAGTTCACATATGTCCCAGTAGTGTCACAGATCACCCAGTCGTTTCACAGATGCCCCAATAGTTTCACATATGTCCCATTAGTTTCACAGATGGCCCCATAGTTTCACAGATTTCCCAACAATTTCACAGATGTACCAGTAGTTTCACAGATGTCCCAATAGTTTAACAGATGTCCCAAATAGTTTCACAGATGTCCCCATAGTTTCACAGATGTCCCAATAGTTTCACAGATGTCCCGGTAGTTTCACAAATGATCCCAGTAGTTTCAAAGATGCCCCAATAGTTTCACATATGTCCCATTAGTTTCACAGATGTCCCCATAGTTTCACAGATGTCCCAATAGTTTCACAGATGTCCCGGTAGTTTTACAGATGATCCCAGTAGTTTCAAAGATGCCCCAATAGTTTCACATATGTCCCATTAGTTTCACAGATGTCCCAAATATTTTCACAGATGTCCCAGAAGTTTTACAGATATTTCAGTAGGTTAACAGATGTCCCCATAGTTTCACAGATGTCCCAATAGTTTCAAAGATGTCCCATTAGTTTCACAGATGTCCCCATAGTTTCACAGATGTCCCAATAGTTTCACATATGTCCCATTAGTTTCACAGATGTCCCCATAGTTTCACAGATGTCCCAATAGTTTCACAGATGTCCCAATAGGTTCACATATGTCCCAGTAGTTTCACAGATCACCCAGTAGTTTCACAGATGCCCCAATAGTTTCACATATGTCCCATTAGTTTCACAGATGTCCCCATAGTTTCAAAGATTTCCCAATAATTTCACAGATGTACCAGTAGTTTCACAGATGTCCCAATAGTTTAACAGATGTCCCAAATAGTTTCACAGATGTCCCCATAGTTTCACAGATGTCCCAATAGTTTCACAGATGTCCCAATAGGTTCACATATGTCCCAGTAGTTTCACAGATGCCCCAATAGTTTCACATATGTCCCATTAGTTTCACAGATGTCCCCATAGTTTCACAGATTTCCCAACAATTTCACAGATGTACCAGTAGTTTCACAGATGTCCCAATAGTTTAACCGATGTCCCAAATAGTTTCACAGATGTCCCCATAGTTTCACAGATGTCCCAATAGTTTCACAGATGTCCCGGTAGTTTCACAGATGATCCCAGTAGTTTCAAAGATGCCCCAATAGTTTCACATATGTCCCATTAGTTTCACAGATGTCCCCATAGTTTCACAGATGTCCCAATAATTTCACAGATGTACCAGTAGTTTCACAGATGTCCCAATAGTTTAACAGATGTCCCAAATATTTTCACAGATGTCCCAGAAGTTTTACAGATATTTCAGTAGGTTAACAGATGTCCCCATAGTTTCACAGATGTCCCAATAGTTTCAAAGATGTCCCATTAGTTTCACAGATGTCCCCATAGTTTCACAGATGTCCTAATAGTTTCACATATGTCCCATTAGTTTCACAGATGTCCCCATAGTTTCACAGATGTCCCAATAGTTTCACAGATGTCCCAATAGGTTCACATATGTCCCAGTAGTTTCACAGATCACCCAGTAGTTTCAAAGATGCCCCAATAGTTTCACATATGTCCCATTAGTTTCACAGATGTCCCAATAGGTTCACATATGTCCCAGTAGTTTCACAGATCACCCAGTAGTTTCAAAGATGCCCCAATAGTTTCACATATGTCCCATTAGTTTCACAGATGTCCCAATAGGTTCACATATGTCCCAGTAGTTTCACAGATGCCCCAATAGTTTCACATATGTCCCATTAGTTTCACAGATGTCCCCATAGTTTCACAGATGTCCCAATAATTTCACAGATGTACCAGTAGTTTCACAGATGTCCCAATAGTTTAACAGATGTCCCAAATAGTTTCACAGATGTCCCAGAAGTTTTACAGATATTCCAGTAGGTTAACAGATGTCCCCATAGATTCACAGATGTCCCAATAGTTTCAAAGATGTCCCAGTAGTTTTACAGATGTCCCGGTATTTTCACAGATGATCCCAGTAGTTTCACAGATGCCCCAATAGTTTCACATATGTCCCATTAGTTGCGCAGATGTCCCCATAGTTTCACAGATGTCCCAATAGTTTCACAGATGTCCCAATAGTTTCACAGATGTCCCAATAGGTTCACATATGTCCCAGTAGTGTCACAGATCACCCAGTCGTTTCACAGATGCCCCAATAGTTTCACATATGTCCCATTAGTTTCACAGAAGTCCCCATAGTTTCACAGATGTCCCAATAATTTAACAGATGTACCAGTAGTTTCACAGATGTCCCAATAGTTTATCAGATGTCCCAAATAGTTTCACAGATGTCCCAATAGTTTCACAGATGTCCCAGAAGTTTAACAGATGTCCCAGTAGTGTCACAGATCACCCAGTCGTTTCACAGATGCCCCAATAGTTTCACATATGTCCCATTAGTTTCACAGATGTCCCCATAGTTTCACAGATGTCCCGATTAATTTAACAGATGTACCAGTAGTTTCACAGATGTCCCAATAGTTTAACAGATGTCCCAAATAGTTTGACAGATGGCCCAATAGTTTCATAGATGTCCCAGGAGTTTAACAGATGTCCCAATAGTTTAACAGATGTCCCAGTTGTGTCACAGATGTCTCAATAGTTTCACAGATGTCCCAATAGTTTCACAGATGTCCCAATAGGTTCACATATGTCCCAGTAGTTTTACAGATGTCCCAGTAGATTCACAGATGTCCCAATAGTTCAACAGATGTCCCAGTAGTTTAACAGATGTCCCAGTAGTTTAACAGATGTCCCAGTAGTTTCACAGATGTCCCAGTAGGTTAACAGATGTCCCCATAGTTTCACAGATGTCCCAATAGTTTCACAGATGTCCCAGTAGTTTAACAGATATCCCAGTAGGTTAACAGATGTCCCCATAGTTTCACAGATGTACCAGTAGTTTCACAGATGTCCCAATAGTTTAACAGATGTCCCAATAGTTTCACACATTTCTCAATAGTTTCACATATGTCCCAGTAGTTTTACAGATGTCCCAATAGTTTCACAGATGTCCCAATAATTTAACAGATGTACCAGTAGTTTCACAGATGTCCCAATAGTTTAACAGATGGCCCAAATAGTTTCACAGATGTCCCAATAGTTTCACAGATGTCCCCATAGTTTCACAGATGTCCCAATAATTTAACAGATGTACCAGTAGATTCACAGATGTCCCAATAGTTTATCAGATGTCCCAAATAGTTTCACAGATGTCCCAATAGTTTCACAGATGTCCCAGAAGTTTAACAGATGTCCCAGTAGTGTCACAGATCACCCAGTCGTTTCACAGATGCCCCAATAGTTTCACATATGTCCCATTAGTTTCACAGATGTCCCCATAGTTTCACAGATGTCCCAATAATTTAACAGATGTACCAGTAGTTTCACAGATGTCCCAATAGTTTAACAGATGTTCCAAATAGTTTGACAGATATCCCAATAGTTTCATAGATGTCCCAGGAGTTTAACAGATGTCCCAATAGTTTAACATATGTCCCAGTTGTGTCACAGATGTCTCAATAGTTTCACAGATGTCCCAATAGTTTCACAGATGTCCCAATAGGTTCACATATGTCCCAGTAGTTTTACAGATGTCCCAGTAGATTCACAGATGTCCCAATAGTTCAACAGATGTCCCAGTAGTTTAACAGATGTCCCAGTAGTTTAACAGATGTCCCAGTAGTTTCACAGATGTCCCAGTAGGTTAACAGATGTCCCCATAGTTTCACAGATGTTCCAATAGTTTCACAGATGTCCCAGTAGTTTTACAGATATCCCAGTAGGTTAACAGATGTCCCCATAGTTTCACAGATGTACCAGTAGTTTCACAGATGTCCCAATAGTTTCACAGATGTCCCAATAATTTAACAGATGTACCAGTAGTTTCACAGATGTCCCAATAGTTTAACAGATGGCCCAAATAGTTTCACAGATGTCCCAATAGTTTCACAGATGTCCCCATAGTTTCACAGATGTCCCAATAGTTTCACATATGTCCCATTAGTTTCACAGATGGCCCCATAGATTCACAGATGTCCCAATAAGTTCACATATGTCCCATGTAGTGTCACAGATCACCCAGTCGTTTCACAGATGCCCCAATAGTTTCACATATGTCCCATTAGTTTCATAGATGTCCCAGGAGTTTCACAGATGTCCCAGGAGTTTCACAGATGTCCCAATAGTTTCACAGATGTCCCAGAAGTTTTACAGATATTCCAGTAGGTTAACAGATGTCCCCATAGTTTCACAGATGTCCCAATAGTTTCAAAGATGTCCCAGTAGTTTTACAGATGTCCCGGTAGTTTCACAGATGATCCAAGTAGTTTCACAGATGCCCCAATAGTTTCACATATGTCCCATTAGTTGCACAGATGTCCCCATAGTTTCACAGATGTCCCAATAGTTTCACAGATGTCCCAATAGTTTCACAGATGTCCAAATAAGTTCACATATGTCCCAGTAGTGTCACAGATCACCCAGTCGTTTCACAGATGCCCCAATAGTTTCACATATGTCCCATTAGTTTCACAGATGTCCCCATAGTTTCACAGATGTCCCAATAATTTAACAGATGTACCAGTAGTTTCACAGATGTCCCAATAGTTTAACAGATGTCCCAAATAGTTTCACAGATGTCCCAATAGTTTCACCAATGTCCCAGAAGTTTAACAGATGTCCCAGTAGTGTCACAGATCACCCAGTCGTTTCACAGATGCCCCAATAGTTTCACATATGTCCCATTAGTTTCACAGATGTCCCCATAGTTTCACAGATGTCCCAATAATTTAACAGATGTACCAGTAGTTTCACAGATGTCCCAATAGTTTAACAGATGTCCCAAATAATTTGACAGATGTCCCAATAGTTTCACAGATGTCCCAGGAGTTTAACAGATGTCCCAATAGTTTAACAGATGTCCCAGTTGTTTCACAGATGTCTCAATAGTTTCACAGATGTCCCAATAGTTTCACAGATGTCCCAATAGTTTCACAGATGTCCCAATAGGTTCACATATGTCCCAGTAGTTTTACAGATGTCCCAGTAGATTCACAGATGTCCCAATAGTTCAACAGATGTCCCAGTAGTTTAACAGATGTCCCAGTAGTTTCACAGATGTCCCAGTAGGTTAACAGATGTCCCCATAGTTTCACAGATGTCCCAATAGTTTCACAGATGTCCCAGTAGTTTTACGGATGTCCCAATAGTTTCACATATGTCCCATTAGTTTCACAGATGTCCCCATAGTTTCACAGATGTCCCAATAGTTTCACATATGTCCCATTAGTTTCACAGATGTCCCTATAGTTTCACAGATGTCCCAATAGTTTCACAGATGTCCCAATAGTTTCACAGATGTCCCAATAGGTTCACATATGTCCCAGTAGTTTCACAGATCACCCAGTAGTTTCACAGATGCCCCAATAGTTTCACATATGTCCCATTAGTTTCACAGATGTCCCCATAGTTTCACAGGGTTCCCAACAATTTCACAGATGTACCAGTAGTATCACAGATGTCCCAATAGTTTAACAGATGTCCCAAATAGTTTCACAGATGTCCCCATAGTTTCACAGATGTCCCAATAGTTTCACAGATGTCCCGGTAGTTTCACAGATGATCCCACTAGTTTCACAGATGCCCCAATAGTTTCACATATGTCCCATTAGTTTCACAGATGTCCCCATAGTTTCACAGATGTCCCAATAATTTCACAGATGTACCAGTAGTTTCACAGATGTCCCAATAGTTTAACAGATGTCCCAAATAGTTTCACAGATGTCCCAGAAGATTTACAGATATTCCAGTAGGTTAACAGATGTCCCCATAGTTTCACAGATGTCCCAATAGTTTCAAAGATGTCCCATTAGTTTCACAGATGTCCCCATAGTTTCACAGATGTCCCAATAGTTTCACATATGTCCCATTAGTTTCACAGATGTCCCCATAGTTTCACAGATGTCCCAATAGTTTCACAGATGTCCCAATAGTTTCACAGATGTCCCAATAGGTTCACATATGTCCCAGTAGTTTCACAGATGCCCCAATAGTTTCACATATGTCCCATTAGTTTCACAGATGTCCCCATAGTTTCAAAGATTTCCCAATAATTTCACAGATGTACCAGTAGTTTCACAGATGTCCCAATAGTTTAACAGATGTCCCAAATAGTTTCACAGATGTCCCCATAGTTTCACAGATTTCCCAATAGTTTCACAGATGTCCCAATAGTTTCACAGATGTCCAAATAAGTTCACATATGTCCCAATAGTTTCACATATGTCCCATTAGTTTCACAGATGTCCCCATAGTTTCACAGATGTCCCAATAGTTTCACAGATGTCCCAATAGTTTCACAGAAGTCCCAATAGGTTCACATATGTCCCAGTAGTTTCACAGATCACCCAGTCGTTTCACAGATGCCCCAATAGTTTCACATATGTCCCATTAGTTTCACAGATGTCCCCATAGTTTCACAGATGTCCCAATAATTTAACAGATGTACCAGTAGTTTCACAGATGTCCCAATAGTTTAACAGATGTCCCAAATAGTTTCACAGATGTCCCAATAGTTTCACCGATGTCCCAGAAGTTTAACAGATGTCCCAGTAGTGTCACAGATCACCCAGTCGTTTCACAGATGCCCCAATAGTTTCACATATGTCCCATTAGTTTCACAGATTTCCCCATAGTTTCACAGATGTCCCAATAATTTAACAGATGTACCAGTAGTTTCACAGATGTCCCAATAGTTTAACAGATGTCCCAAATAGTTTGACAGATGTCCCAATAGTTTCACAGATGTCCCAGGAGTTTAACAGATGTCCCAATAGTTTAACAGATGTCCCAGTTGTTTCACAGATGTCTCAATAGTTTCACAGATGTCCCAATAGTTTCACAGATGTCCCAATAGTTTCACAGATGTCCCAATAGGTTCACATATGTCCCAGTAGTTTTACAGATGTCCCAGTAGATTCACAGATGTCCCAATAGTTCAACAGATGTCCCAGTAGTTTAACAGATGTCCCAGTAGTTTCACAGATGTCCCAGTAGGTTAACAGATGTCCCCATAGTTTCACAGATGTCCCAATAGTTTCACAGATGTCCCAGTAGTTTTACAGATGTCCCAATAGTTTCACATATGTCCCATTAGTTTCACAGATGTCCCCATAGTTTCACAGATGTCCCAATAGTTTCACATATGTCCCATTAGTTTCACAGATGTCCCCATAGTTTCACAGATGTCCCAATAGTTTCACAGATGTCCCAATAGTTTCACAGATGTCCCAATAGGTTCACATATGTCCCAGTAGTTTCACAGATCACCCAGTAGTTTCACAGATGCCCCAATAGTTTCACATATGTCCCATTAGTTTCACAGATGTCCCCATAGTTTCACAGATTTCCCAACAATTTCACAGATGTACCAGTAGTATCACAGATGTCCCAATAGTTTAACAGATGTCCCAAATAGTTTCACAGATGTCCCCATAGTTTCACAGATGTCCCAATAGTTTCACAGATGTCCCGGTAGTTTCACAGATGATCCCAGTAGTTTCACAGATGCCCCAATAGTTTCACATATGTCCCATTAGTTTCACAGATGTCCCCATAGTTTCACAGATGTCCCAATAATTTCACAGATGTACCAGTAGTTTCACAGATGTCCCAATAGTTTAACAGATGTCCCAAATAATTTCACAGATGTCCCAGAAGTTTTACAGATATTCCAGTAGGTTAACAGATGTCCCCATAGTTTCACAGATGTCCCAATAGTTTCAAAGATGTCCCATTAGTTTCACAGATGTCCCCATAGTTTCACAGATGTCCCAATAGTTTCACATATGTCCCATTAGTTTCACAGATGTCCCCATAGTTTCACAGATGTCCCAATAGTTTCACAGATGTCCCAATAGTTTCACAGATGTCCCAATAGGTTCACATATGTCCCAGTAGTTTCACAGATGCCCCAATAGTTTCACATATGTCCCATTAGTTTCACAGATGTCCCCATAGTTTCAAAGATTTCCCAATAATTTCACAGATGTACCAGTAGTTTCACAGATGTCCCAATAGTTTAACAGATGTCCCAAATAGTTTCACAGATGTCCCCATAGTTTCACAGATTTCCCAATAGTTTCACAGATGTCTCAATAGTTTCACAGATGTCCAAATAAGTTCACATATGTCCCAATAGTTTCACATATGTCCCATTAGTTTCACAGATGTCCCCATAGTTTCACAGATGTCCCAATAGTTTCACAGATGTCCCAATAGTTTCACAGATGTCCCAATAGGTTCACATATGTCCCAGTAGTTTCACAGATCACCCAGTCGTTTCACAGATGCCCCAATAGTTTCACATATGTCCCATTAGTTTCACAGATGTCCCCATAGTTTCACAGATGTCCCAATAATTTAACAGATGTACCAGTAGTTTCACAGATGTCCCAATAGTTTAACAGATGTCCCAAATAGTTTCACAGATGTCCCAATAGTTTCACCGATGTCCCAGAAGTTTAACAGATGTCCCAGTAGTGTCACAGATCACCCAGTCGTTTCACAGATGCCCCAATAGTTTCACATATGTCCCATTAGTTTCACAGATGTCCCCATAGTTTCACAGATGTCCCAATAATTTAACAGATATACCAGTAGTTTCACAGATGTCCCAATAGTTTAACAGATGTCCCAAATAGTTTGACAGATGTCCCAATAGTTTCACAGATGTCCCAGGAGTTTAACAGATGTCCCAATAGTTTAACAGATGTCCCAGTTGTTTCACAGATGTCTCAATAGTTTCACAGATGTCCCAATAGTTTCACAGATGTCCCAATAGTTTCACAGATGTCCCAATAGGTTCACATATGTCCCAGTAGTTTTACAGATGTCCCAGTAGATTCACAGATGTTCCAATAGTTCAACAGATGTCCCAGTAGTTTAACAGATGTCCCAGTAGTTTCACAGATGTCCCAGTAGGTTAACAGATGTCCCCATAGTTTCACAGATGTCCCAATAGTTTCACAGATGTCCCAGTAGTTTTACAGATGTCCCAATAGTTTCACATATGTCCCATTAGTTTCACAGATGTCCCCATAGTTTCACAGATGTCCCAATAGTTTCACATATGTCCCATTAGTTTCACAGATGTCCCCATAGTTTCACAAATGTCCCAATAGTTTCACAGATGTCCCAATAGTTTCACAGATGTCCCAATAGGTTCACATATGTCCCAGTAGTTTCACAGATCACCCAGTAGTTTCACAGATGCCCCAATAGTTTCACATATGTCCCATTAGTTTCACAGATGTCCCCATAGTTTCACAGATTTCCCAACAATTTCACAGATGTACCAGTAGTATCACAGATGTCCCAATAGTTTAACAGATGTCCCAAATAGTTTCACAGATGTCCCCATAGTTTCACAGATGTCCCAATAGTTTCACAGATGTCCCATTAGTTTCACAGATGTCCCCATAGTTTCACAGATGTCCCAATAATTTCACAGATGTACCAGTAGTTTCACAGATGTCCCAATAGTTTAACAGATGTCCCAAATAATTTCACAGATGTCCCAGAAGTTTTACAGATATTCCAGTAGGTTAACAGATGTCCCCATAGTTTCACAGATGTCCCAATAGTTTCAAAGATGTCCCATTAGTTTCACAGATGTCCCCATAGTTTCACAGATGTCCCAATAGTTTCACATATGTCCCATTAGTTTCACAGATGTCCCCATAGTTTCACAGATGTCCCAATAGTTTCACAGATGTCCCAATAGTTTCACAGATGTCCCAATAGGTTCACATATGTCCCAGTAGTTTCACAGATGCCCCAATAGTTTCACATATGTCCCATTAGTTTCACAGATGTCCCCATAGTTTCAAAGATTTCCCAATAATTTCACAGATGTACCAGTAGTTTCACAGATGTCCCAATAGTTTAACAGATGTCCCAAATAGTTTCACAGATGTCCCCATAGTTTCACAGATTTCCCAATAGTTTCACAGATGTCTCAATAGTTTCACAGATGTCCAAATAAGTTCACATATGTCCCAATAGTTTCACATATGTCCCATTAGTTTCACAGATGTCCCCATAGTTTCACAGATGTCCCAATAGTTTCACAGATGTCCCAATAGTTTCACAGATGTCCCAATAGGTTCACATATGTCCCAGTAGTTTCACAGATCACCCAGTCGTTTCACAGATGCCCCAATAGTTTCACATATGTCCCATTAGTTTCACAGATGTCCCCATAGTTTCACAGATGTCCCAATAATTTAACAGATGTACCAGTAGTTTCACAGATGTCCCAATAGTTTAACAGATGTCCCAAATAGTTTCACAGATGTCCCAATAGTTTCACCGATGTCCCAGAAGTTTAACAGATGTCCCAGTAGTGTCACAGATCACCCAGTCGTTTCACAGATGCCCCAATAGTTTCACATATGTCCCATTAGTTTCACAGATGTCCCCATAGTTTCACAGATGTCCCAATAATTTAACAGATATACCAGTAGTTTCACAGATGTCCCAATAGTTTAACAGATGTCCCAAATAGTTTGACAGATGTCCCAATAGTTTCACAGATGTCCCAGGAGTTTAACAGATGTCCCAATAGTTTAACAGATGTCCCAGTTGTTTCACAGATGTCTCAATAGTTTCACAGATGTCCCAATAGTTTCACAGATGTCCCAATAGTTTCACAGATGTCCCAATAGGTTCACATATGTCCCAGTAGTTTTACAGATGTCCAAGTAGATTCACAGATGTTCCAATAGTTCAACAGATGTCCCAGTAGTTTAACAGATGTCCCAGTAGTTTCACAGATGTCCCAGTAGGTTAACAGATGTCCCCATAGTTTCACAGATGTCCCAATAGTTTCACAGATGTCCCAGTAGTTTTACAGATGTCCCAATAGTTTCACATATGTCCCATTAGTTTCACAGATATCCCCATAGTTTCACAGATGTCCCAATAGTTTCACATATGTCCCATTAGTTTCACAGATGTCCCCATAGTTTCACAAATGTCCCAATAGTTTCACAGATGTCCCAATAGTTTCACAGATGTCCCAATAGGTTCACATATGTCCCAGTAGTTTCACAGATCACCCAGTAGTTTCACAGATGCCCCAATAGTTTCACATATGTCCCATTAGTTTCACAGATGTCCCAATAGTTTCACAGATGTCCCAATAGGTTCACATATGTCCCAGTAGTTTCACAGATCACCCAGTAGTTTCACAGATGCCCCAATAGTTTCACATATGTCCCATTAGTTTCACAGATGTCCCCATAGTTTCACAGATTTCCCAACAATTTCACAGATGTACCAGTAGTATCACAGATGTCCCAATAGTTTAACAGATGTCCCAAATAGTTTCACAGATGTCCCCATAGTTTCACAGATGTCCCAATAGTTTCACAGATGTCCCATTAGTTTCACAGATGTCCCCATAGTTTCACAGATGTCCCAATAATTTCACAGATGTACCAGTAGTTTCACAGATGTCCCAATAGTTTAACAGATGTCCCAAATAATTTCACAGATGTCCCAGAAGTTTTACAGATATTCCAGTAGGTTAACAGATGTCCCCATAGTTTCACAGATGTCCCAATAGTTTCAAAGATGTCCCATTAGTTTCACAGATGTCCCCATAGTTTCACAGATGTCCCAATAGTTTCACATATGTCCCATTAGTTTCACAGATGTCCCCATAGTTTCACAGATGTCCCAATAGTTTCACAGATGTCCCAATAGTTTCACAGATGTCCCAATAGGTTCACATATGTCCCAGTAGTTTCACAGATGCCCCAATAGTTTCACATATGTCCCATTAGTTTCACAGATGTCCCCATAGTTTCAAAGATTTCCCAATAATTTCACAGATGTACCAGTAGTTTCACAGATGTCCCAATAGTTTAACAGATGTCCCAAATAGTTTCACAGATGTCCCCATAGTTTCACAGATTTCCCAATAGTTTCACAGATGTCTCAATAGTTTCACAGATGTCCAAATAAGTTCACATATGTCCCAATAGTTTCACATATGTCCCATTAGTTTCACAGATGTCCCCATAGTTTCACAGATGTCCCAATAGTTTCACAGATGTCCCAATAGTTTCACAGATGTCCCAATAGGTTCACATATGTCCCAGTAGTTTCACAGATCACCCAGTCGTTTCACAGATGCCCCAATAGTTTCACATATGTCCCATTAGTTTCACAGATGTCCCCATAGTTTCACAGATGTCCCAATAATTTAACAGATGTACCAGTAGTTTCACAGATGTCCCAATAGTTTAACAGATGTCCCAAATAGTTTCACAGATGTCCCAATAGTTTCACCGATGTCCCAGAAGTTTAACAGATGTCCCAGTAGTGTCACAGATCACCCAGTCGTTTCACAGATGCCCCAATAGTTTCACATATGTCCCATTAGTTTCACAGATGTCCCCATAGTTTCACAGATGTCCCAATAATTTAACAGATATACCAGTAGTTTCACAGATGTCCCAATAGTTTAACAGATGTCCCAAATAGTTTGACAGATGTCCCAATAGTTTCACAGATGTCCCAGGAGTTTAACAGATGTCCCAATAGTTTAACAGATGTCCCAGTTGTTTCACAGATGTCTCAATAGTTTCACAGATGTCCCAATAGTTTCACAGATGTCCCAATAGTTTCACAGATGTCCCAATAGGTTCACATATGTCCCAATAGTTTTACAGATGTCCAAGTAGATTCACAGATGTTCCAATAGTTCAACAGATGTCCCAGTAGTTTAACAGATGTCCCAGTAGTTTCACAGATGTCCCAGTAGGTTAACAGATGTCCCCATAGTTTCACAGATGTCCCAATAGTTTCACAGATGTCCCAGTAGTTTTACAGATGTCCCAATAGTTTCACATATGTCCCATTAGTTTCACAGATATCCCCATAGTTTCACAGATGTCCCAATAGTTTCACATATGTCCCATTAGTTTCACAGATGTCCCCATAGTTTCACAAATGTCCCAATAGTTTCACAGATGTCCCAATAGTTTCACAGATGTCCCAATAGGTTCACATATGTCCCAGTAGTTTCACAGATCACCCAGTAGTTTCACAGATGCCCCAATAGTTTCACATATGTCCCATTAGTTTCACAGATGTCCCCATAGTTTCACAGATTTCCCAACAATTTCACAGATGTACCAGTAGTATCACAGATGTCCCAATAGTTTAACAGATGTCCCAAATAGTTTCACAGATGTCCCCATAGTTTCACAGATGTCCCAATAGTTTCACAGATGTCCCGGTAGTTTCACAGATGATCCCAGTAGTTTCACAGATGCCCCAATAGTTTCACATATGTCCCATTAGTTTCACAGATGTCCCCATAGTTTCACAGATGTCCCAATAATTTCACAGATGTACCAGTAGTTTCACAGATGTCCCAATAGTTTAACAGATGTCCCAAATAGTTTCACAGATGTCCCAGAAGTTTTACAGATATTCCAGTAGGTTAACAGATGTCCCCATAGTTTCACAGATGTCCCAATAGTTTCAAAGATGTCCCATTAGTTTCACAGATGTCCCCATAGTTTCACAGATGTCCCAATAGTTTCACATATGTCCCATTAGTTTCACAGATGTCCCCATAGTTTCACAGATGTCCCAATAGTTTCACAGATGTCCCAATAGTTTCACAGATGTCCCAATAGGTTCACATATGTCCCAGTAGTTTCACAGATGCCCCAATAGTTTCACATATGTCCCATTAGTTTCACAGATGTCCCCATAGTTTCAAAGATTTCCCAATAATTTCACAGATGTACCAGTAGTTTCACAGATGTCCCAATAGTTTAACAGATGTCCCAAATAGTTTCACAGATGTCCCCATAGTTTCACAGATTTCCCAATAGTTTCACAGATGTCCCAATAGTTTCACATATGTCCCATTAGTTTCACAGATGTCCCCATAGTTTCACAGATGTCCCAATAGTTTCACAGATGTCCCAATAGTTTCACAGAAGTCCCAATAGGTTCACATATGTCCCAGTAGTTTCACAGATCACCCAGTCGTTTCACAGATGCCCCAATAGTTTCACATATGTCCCATTAGTTTCACAGATGTCCCCATAGTTTCACAGATGTCCCAATAATTTAACAGATGTACCAGTAGTTTCACAGATGTCCCAATAGTTTAACAGATGTCCCAAATAGTTTCACAGATGTCCCAATAGTTTCACCGATGTCCCAGAAGTTTAACAGATGTCCCAGTAGTGTCACAGATCACCCAGTCGTTTCACAGATGCCCCAATAGTTTCACATATGTCCCATTAGTTTCACAGATTTCCCCATAGTTTCACAGATGTCCCAATAATTTAATAGATGTACCAGTAGTTTCACAGATGTCCCAATAGTTTAACAGATGTCCCAAATAGTTTGACAGATGTCCCAATAGTTTCACAGATGTCCCAGGAGTTTAACAGATGTCCCAATAGTTTAACAGATGTCCCAGTTGTTTCACAGATGTCTCAATAGTTTCACAGATGTCCCAATAGTTTCACAGATGTCCCAATAGTTTCACAGATGTCCCAATAGGTTCACATATGTCCCAGTAGTTTTACAGATGTCCCAGTAGATTCACAGATGTCCCAATAGTTCAACAGATGTCCCAGTAGTTTAACAGATGTCCCAGTAGTTTCACAGATGTCCCAGTAGGTTAACAGATGTCCCCATAGTTTCACAGATGTCCCAATAGTTTCACAGATGTCCCAGTAGTTTTACAGATGTCCCAATAGTTTCACATATGTCCCATTAGTTTCACAGATGTCCCCATAGTTTCACAGATGTCCCAATAGTTTCACATATGTCCCATTAGTTTCACAGATGTCCCCATAGTTTCACAGATGTCCCAATAGTTTCACAGATGTCCCAATAGTTTCACAGATGTCCCAATAGGTTCACATATGTCCCAGTAGTTTCACAGATCACCCAGTAGTTTCACAGATGCCCCAATAGTTTCACATATGTCCCATTAGTTTCACAGATGTCCCCATAGTTTCACAGATTTCCCAACAATTTCACAGATGTACCAGTAGTATCACAGATGTCCCAATAGTTTAACAGATGTCCCAAATATTTTCACAGATGTCCCCATAGTTTCACAGATGTCCCAATAGTTTCACAGATGTCCCGGTAGTTTCACAGATGATCCCAGTAGTTTCACAGATGCCCCAATAGTTTCACATATGTCCCATTAGTTTCACAGATGTCCCCATAGTTTCACAGATGTCCCAATAATTTCACAGATGTACCAGTAGTTTCACAGATGTCCCAATAGTTTAACAGATGTCCCAAATAATTTCACAGATGTCCCAGAAGTTTTACAGATATTCCAGTAGGTTAACAGATGTCCCATTAGTTTCACAGATGTCCCCATAGTTTCACAGATGTCCCAATAGTTTCACATATGTCCCATTAGTTTCACAGATGTCCCCATAGTTTCACAAATGTCCCAATAGTTTCACAGATGTCCCAATAGTTTCACAGATGTCCCAATAGGTTCACATATGTCCCAGTAGTTTCACAGATCACCCAGTAGTTTCACAGATGCCCCAATAGTTTCACATATGTCCCATTAGTTTCACAGATGTCCCCATAGTTTCACAGATTTCCCAACAATTTCACAGATGTACCAGTAGTATCACAGATGTCCCAATAGTTTAACAGATGTCCCAAATAGTTTCACAGATGTCCCCATAGTTTCACAGATGTCCCAATAGTTTCACAGATGTCCCGGTAGTTTCACAGATGATCCCAGTAGTTTCACAGATGCCCCAATAGTTTCACATATGTCCCATTAGTTTCACAGATGTCCCCATAGTTTCACAGATGTCCCAATAATTTCACAGATGTACCAGTAGTTTCACAGATGTCCCAATAGTTTAACAGATGTCCCAAATAATTTCACAGATGTCCCAGAAGTTTGACAGATATTCCAGTAGGTTAACAGATGTCCCCATAGTTTCACAGATGTCCCAATAGTTTCAAAGATGTCCCATTAGTTTCACAGATGTCCCCATAGTTTCACAGATGTCCCAATAGTTTCACATATGTCCCATTAGTTTCACAGATGTCCCCATAGTTTCACAGATGTCCAATAGTTTCACAGATGTCCCAATAGTTTCACAGATGTCCCAATAGGTTCACATATGTCCCAGTAGTTTCACAGATGCCCCAATAGTTTCACATATGTCCCATTAGTTTCACAGATGTCCCCATAGTTTCAAAGATTTCCCAATAATTTCACAGATGTACCAGTAGTTTCACAGATGTCCCAATAGTTTAACAGATGTCCCAAATAGTTTCACAGATGTCCCCATAGTTTCACAGATGTCCCAATAGTTTCACAGATGTCCCAATAGTTTCACAGATGTCCAAATAAGTTCACATATGTCCCAATAGTTTCACATATGTCCCATTAGTCTCACAGATGTCCCCATAGTTTCACAGATGTCCCAATAGTTTCACAGATGTCCCAATAGTTTCACAGATGTCCCAATAGGTTCACATATGTCCCAGTAGTTTCACAGATCACCCAGTAGTTTCACAGATGCCCCAATAGTTTCACATATGTCCCATTAGTTTCACAGATGTCCCCATAGTTTCACAGATTTCCCAACAATTTCACAGATGTACCAGTAGTATCACAGATGTCCCAATAGTTTAACAGATGTCCCAAATAGTTTCACAGATGTCCCCATAGTTTCACAGATGTCCCAATAGTTTCACAGATGTCCCGGTAGTTTCACAGATGATCCAAGTAGTTTCACAGATGCCCCAATAGTTTCACATATGTCCCATTAGTTTCACAGATGTCCCCATAGTTTCACAGATGTCCCAATAATTTCACAGATGTACCAGTAGTTTCACAGATGTCCCAATAGTTTAACAGATGTCCCAAATAATTTCACAGATGTCCCAGAAGTTTGACAGATATTCCAGTAGGTTAACAGATGTCCCCATAGTTTCACAGATGTCCCAATAGTTTCAAAGATGTCCCATTAGTTTCACAGATGTCCCCATAGTTTCACAGATGTCCCAATAGTTTCACATATGTCCCATTAGTTTCACAGATGTCCCCATAGTTTCACAGATGTCCCAATAGTTTCACAGATGTCCCAATAGTTTCACAGATGTCCCAATAGGTTCACATATGTCCCAGTAGTTTCACAGATGCCCCAATAGTTTCACATATGTCCCATTAGTTTCACAGATGTCCCCATAGTTTCAAAGATTTCCCAATAATTTCACAGATGTACCAGTAGTTTCACAGATGTCCCAATAGTTTAACAGATGTCCCAAATAGTTTCACAGATGTCCCCATAGTTTCACAGATGTCCCAATAGTTTCACAGATGTCCCAATAGTTTCACAGATGTCCAAATAAGTTCACATATGTCCCAATAGTTTCACATATGTCCCATTAGTTTCACAGATGTCCCCATAGTTTCACAGATGTCCCAATAGTTTCACAGATGTCCCAATAGTTTCACAGATGTCCCAATAGGTTCACATATGTCCCAGTAGTTTCACAGATCACCCAGTAGTTTCACAGATGCCCCAATAGTTTCACATATGTCCCATTAGTTTCACAGATGTCCCCATAGTTTCACAGATTTCCCAACAATTTCACAGATGTACCAGTAGTATCACAGATGTCCCAATAGTTTAACAGATGTCCCAAATAGTTTCACAGATGTCCCCATAGTTTCACAGATGTCCCAATAGTTTCACAGATGTCCCGGTAGTTTCACAGATGATCCCAGTAGTTTCACAGATGCCCCAATAGTTTCACATATGTCCCATTAGTTTAACAGATGTCCCCATAGTTTCACAGATGTCCCAATAATTTCACAGATGTACCAGTAGTTTCACAGATGTCCCAATAGTTTAACAGATGTCCCAAATAGTTTCACAGATGTCCCAATAGTTTAACAGATGTCCCAAATAGTTTCACAGATGTCCCAGAAGTTTTACAGATATTCCAGTAGGTTAACAGATGTCCCCATAGTTTCACAGATGTCCCAATAGTTTCAAAGATGTCCCATTAGTTTCACAGATGTCCCCATAGTTTCACAGATGTCCCAATAGTTTCACATATGTCCCATTAGTTTCACAGATGTCCCCATAGTTTCACAGATGTCCCAATAGTTTCACAGATGTCCCAATAGTTTCACAGATGTCCCAATAGGTTCACATATGTCCCAGTAGTTTCACAGATGCCCCAATAGTTTCACATATGTCCCATTAGTTTCACAGATGTCCCCATAGTTTCAAAGATTTCCCAATAATTTCACAGATGTACCAGTAGTTTCACAGATGTCCCAATAGTTTAACAGATGTCCCAAATAGTTTCACAGATGTCCCCATAGATTCACAGATGTCCCAATAGTTTCACAGATGTCCCAATAGTTTCACAGATGTCCAAATAAGTTCACATATGTCCCAATAGTTTCACATATGTCCCATTAGTTTCACAGATGTCCCCATAGTTTCACAGATGTCCCAATAGTTTCACAGATGTCCCAATAGTTTCACAGATGTCCCAATAGGTTCACATATGTCCCAGTAGTTTCACAGATCACCCAGTAGTTTCACAGATGCCCCAATAGTTTCACATATGTCCCATTAGTTTCACAGATGTCCCCATAGTTTCACAGATTTCCCAACAATTTCACAGATGTACCAGTAGTATCACAGATGTCCCAATAGTTTAACAGATGTCCCAAATAGTTTCACAGATGTCCCCATAGTTTCACAGATGTCCCAATAGTCTCACAGATGTCCCGGTAGTTTCACAGATGATCCCAGTAGTTTCACAGATGCCCCAATAGTTTCACATATGTCCCATTAGTTTCACAGATGTCCCCATAGTTTCACAGATGTCCCAATAATTTCACAGATGCACCAGTAGTTTCACAGATGTCCCAATAGTTTAACAGATGTCCCAAATAGTTTCACAGATGTCCCAGAAGTTTTACAGATATTCCAGTAGGTTAACAGATGTCCCCATAGTTTCACAGATGTCCCAATAGTTTCAAAGATGTCCCATTAGTTTCACAGATGTCCCCATAGTTTCACAGATGTCCCAATAGTTTCACATATGTCCCATTAGTTTCACAGATGTCCCCATAGTTTCACAGATGTCCCAATAGTTTCACAGATGTCCCAATAGTTTCACAGATGTCCCAATAGGTTCACATATGTCCCAGTAGTTTCACAGATGCCCCAATAGTTTCACATATGTCCCATTAGTTTCACAGATGTCCCCATAGTTTCAAAGATTTCCCAATAATTTCACAGATGTACCAGTAGTTTCACAGATGTCCCAATAGTTTAACAGATGTCCCAAATAGTTTCACAGATGTCCCCATAGTTTCACAGATGTCCCAATAGTTTCACAGATGTCCCAATAGGTTCACATATGTCCCAGTAGTTTCACAGATGCCCCAATAGTTTCACATATGTCCCATTAGTTTCACAGATGTCCCCATAGTTTCACAGATGTCCCAATAATTTCACAGATGTACCATTAGTTTCACAGATGTCCCAATAGTTTAACAGATGTCCCAAATAGTTTCACAGATGTCCCAGAAGTTTTACAGATATTCCAGTAGGTTAACAGATGTCCCCATAGTTTCACAGATGTCCCAATAGTTTCAAAGATGTCCCAGTAGTTTTACAGATGTCCCGGTAGTTTCACAGATGATCCCAGTAGTTTCACAGATGCCCCAATAGTTTCACATATGTCCCATTAGTTTCACAGATGTCCCCATAGTTTCACAGATGTCCCAATATTTTCACAGATGTCCCAATAGTTTCACAGATGTCCCAATAAGTTCACATATGTCCCAGTAGTTTCACAGATCACCCAGTCGTTTCACAGATGCCCCAATAGTTTCACATATGCCCCATTAGTTTCATAGATGTCCCCATAGTTTCACAGATGTCCCAATAATGTAACAGATGTACCAGTAGTTTCACAGATGTCCCATTAGTTTCACAGATGTCCCAATAGTTTCACAGATGTCCCAGTAGTTTTACAGATATCCCAGTAGGTTAACAGATGTCCCCATAGTTTCACAGATGTACCAGTAGTTTCACAGATGTCCCATTAGTTTCACAGATGTCCCCATAGTTTCACAGATGTCCCAATAGTTTCACAGATGTCCCAATAGTTTCACAGATGTCCCAACAGGTTCACATATGTCCCAGTAGTTTCACAGATGCCCCAATAGTTTCACATATGTCCCATTAGTTTCACAGATGTCCCCATAGTTTCAAAGATTTCCCAATAATTTCACAGATGTACCAGTAGTTTCACAGATGTCCCAATAGTTTAACAGATGTCCCAAATAGTTTCACAGATGTCCCCATAGTTTCACAGGTGTCCCAATAGTTTCACAGATGTCCCAATAGGTTCACATATGTCCCAGTAGTTTCACAGATGCCCCAATAGTTTCACATATGTCCTATTAGTTTCACAGATGTCCCCATAGTTTCACAGATGTCCCAATAATTTCACAGATGTACCATTAGTTTCACAGATGTCCCAATAGTTTAACAGATGTCCCAAATAGTTTCACAGATGTCCCAGAAGTTTTACAGATATTCCAGTAGGTTAACAGATGTCCCCATAGTTCCACAGATGTCCCAATAGTTTCAAAGATGTCCCAGTAGTTTTACAGATGTCCCGGTAGTTTCACAGATGATCCCAGTAGTTTCACAGATGCCCCAATAGTTTCACATATGTCCCATTAGTTTCACAGATGTCCCCATAGTTTCACAGATGTCCCAATATTTTCACAGATGTCCCAATAGTTTCACAGATGTCCCAATAAGTTCACATATGTCCCAGTAGTTTCACAGATCACCCAGTCGTTTCACAGATGCCCCAATAGTTTCACATATGTCCCATTAGTTTCACAGATGTCCCCATAGTTTCACAGATATCCCAATAGTTTAACAGATGTCCCAAATAGTTTCACAGAAATCCCAATAGTTTCACAGATGTCCCAGAAGTTTAACAGATGTCCCAATAGTTTAACAGATGTCCCAGTTGTTTCACAGATGTCTCAATAGTTTCACATATGTCCCAATAGTTTCACAGATGTCCCAATAGGTTCAGATATGTCCAAGTAGTTTTACAGATGTCCCAGTAGATTCACAGATGTCCCAATAGTTCAACAGATGTCCCAGTAGTTTCACAGATGTCCCAGTAGGTTAACAGATGTCCCCATAGTTTCACAGATGTCCCAATAGTTTCAAAGTTGTCCCAGTAGTTTTACAGATGTCCCGGTAGTTTCACAGATGATCCCAGTAGTTTCACAGATGCCCCAATAGTTTCACATATGTCCCATTAGTTGCACAGATGTCCCCATAGTTTCACAGATGTCCCAATAGTTTCAAAGATTTCCCAATAGTTTCACAGATGTCCAAATAAGTTCACATATGTCCCAGTAGTGTCACAGATCACCCAGTCGTTTCACAGATGCCCCAATAGTTTCACATATGTCCCATTAGTTTCACAGATGTCCCCATAGTTTCACAGATGTCCCAATAATTTAACAGATGTACCAGTAGTTTCACAGATGTCCCAATAGTTTAACAGATGTCCCAAATAGTTTCACAGATGTCCCAATAGTTTCACAGATGTCCCAGAAGTTTAACAGATGTCCCAGTAGTGTCACAGATCACCCAGTCGTTTCACAGATGCCCCAATAGTTTCACATATGTCCCATTAGTTTCACAGATGTCCCCATAGTTTCACAGATGTCCCAATAATTTAACAGATGTACCAGTAGTTTCACAGATGTCCCAATAGTTTAAAAGATGTCCCAAATAGTTTGACAGATGTCCCAATAGTTTCACAGATGTCCCAGGAGTTTAACAGATGTCCCAATAGTTTAACAGATGTTCCAGTTGTTTCACAGATGTCTCAATAGTTTCACAGATGTCCCAATAGTTTCACAGATGTCCCAATAGTTTCACAGATGTCCCAATAGGTTCACATATGTCCCAGTAGTTTTACAGATGTCCCAGTAGATTCACAGATGTCCCAATAGTTCAACAGATGTCCCAGTAGTTTAACAGATGTCCCAGTAGTTTCACAGATGTCCCAGTAGGTTAACAGATGTACCCATAGTTTCACAGATGTCCCAATAGTTTCACAGATGTCCCAATAGTTTCACAGATGTCCCAATAGGTTCACATATGTCCCAGTAGTTTCACAGATGCCCCAATAGTTTCACATATGTCCCATTAGTTTCACAGATGTCCCCATAGTTTCAAAGATTTCCCAATAATTTCACAGATGTACCAGTAGTTTCACAGATGTCCCAATAGTTTAACAGATGTCCCAAATAGTTTCACAGATGTCCCCATAGTTTCACAGATGTCCCAATAGTTTCACAGATGTCCCAATAGGTTCACATATGTCCCAGTAGTTTCACAGATGCCCCAATAGTTTCACATATGTCCCATTAGTTTCACAGATGTCCCCATAGTTTCACAGATGTCCCAAAAATTTCACAGATGTACCATTAGTTTCACAGATGTCCCAATAGTTTAACAGATGTCCCAAATAGTTTCACAGATGTCCCAGAAGTTTTACAGATATTCCAGTAGGTTGTCAGATGTCCCCATAGTTTCACAGATGTCCCAATAGTTTCAAAGATGTCCCAGTAGTTTTACAGATGTCCCGGTAGTTTCACAGATGATCCCAGTAGTTTCACAGATGCCCCAATAGTTTCACATATGTCCCATTAGTTTCACAGATGTCCCCATAGTTTCACAGATGTCCCAATATTTTCACAGATGTCCCAATAGTTTCACAGATGTCCCAATAAGTTCACATATGTCCCAGTAGTTTCACAGATCACCCAGTCGTTTCACAGATGCCCCAATAGTTTCACATATGTCCCATTAGTTTCACAGATGTCCCCATAGTTTCACAGATGTCCCAATAATTTAACAGATGTACCAGTAGTTTCACAGATGTCCCAATAGTTTAACAGATGTCCCAAATAGTTTCACAGATGTCCCAATAGTTTCACAGATGTCCCAGAAGTTTAACAGATGTCCCAATAGTTTAACAGATGTCCCAGTTGTTTCACAGATGTCTCAATAGTTTCACATATGTCCCAATAGTTTCACAGATGTCCCAATAGGTTCAGATATGTCCCAGTAGTTTTACAGATGTCCCAGTAGATTCACAGATGTCCCAATAGTTCAACAGATGTCCCAGTAGTTTAACAGATGTCCCAGTAGTTTCACAGATGTCCCAGTAGGTTAACAGATGTCCCCATAGTTTCACAGATGTCTCAATAGTTTCAAAGATGTCCCAGTAGTTTTACAGATGTCCCGGTAGTTTCACAGATGATCCCAGTAGTTTCACAGATGCCCCAATAGTTTCACATATGTCCCATTAGTTGCACAGATGTCCCCATAGTTTCACAGATGTCCCCATATTTTCACAGATGTCCCAATAATTTAACAGATGTACCAGTAGTTTCACAGATGTCCCAATAGTTTAACAGATGTCCCAAATAGTTTCACAGATGTCCCAATAGTTTCACAGATGTCCCAGAAGTTTAACAGATGTCCCAGTAGTGTCACAGATCACCCAGTCGTTTCACAGATGCCCCAATAGTTTCACATATGTCCCATTAGTTTCACAGATGTCCCCATAGTTTCACAGATGTCCCAATAATTTAACAGATGTACCAGTAGTTTCACAGATGTCCCAATAGTTTAACAGATGTCCCAAATAGTTTGACAGATGTCCCAATAGTTTCACAGATGTCCCAGGAGTTTAACAGATGTCCCAATAGTTTAACAGATGTCCCAGTTGTTTCACAGATGTCTCAATAGTTTCACAGATGTCCCAATAGTTTCACAGATGTCCCAATAGTTTCACAGATGTCCCAATAGGTTCACATATGTCCCAGTAGTTTTACAGATGTCCCAGTAGATTCACAGATGTCCCAATAGTTCAACAGATGTCCCAGTAGTTTAACAGATGTCCCAGTAGTTTCACAGATGTCCCAGTAGGTTAACAGATGTCCCCATAGTTTCACAGATGTCCCAATAGTTTCACAGATTTCGATTTAAAGCTTTCGTGACTGCAATGATTCATCTTCTTTGGTTCTTTCGGTAAAGTCACGTAGAATGAGAATAAAATAATAAATTGATAAAATAAAATAACACAATAATATTCTCACGACGTTTCGGCCACAACACAAGCGGCCTTCATCAGGTGAAGGGAGCGAGACTGTCTGGTAGGACAGCGCTGGAGTGAGAGAGCCACGTTCAGATCACGGCTTTTAAGCTGTGTGAGAGGAACAAAGAGCCTTGACGAAGGAATTAGCATAAAATTTAGCATTGAAAAGGCTGAATGATTAACTTGTGACTGGTCACAGAAATAGCTATGTTAAAAGTTAAAGCATACACATCCGCAGAGGCACCCATTGTTAAAAGGAATTAGCATAGAATTTAGCATTGAAATAGCTAAATTAAGGCATTCGCTTGTAACTGCTACAGAAATAGTTACGTTGAAGTCAGAGCATACACATTCACCGAGGCACTTAGTACAAATCAAAACAGGAGAATTTAGCATTGAAATAACTAGGCGAATTTAGCATTGAAATAACTGGGTGATTTGCTAGTGACTGGTCACAGAAATGACTACAAATCTGAGCTATTCACAGTACTATATAGTGAACCAATAAAAACTAAAATATGAATTACCTTCATGTTATCAATAAACTCTATATTCTCCAATCAGCTAAGCTACCAACCATAAGTCGTTATACCAGACAGTCTCGCTCCCTTCACCTGATGAAGGCCGCTTGTGTTGTGGCCGAAACGTCGTGAGAATATTATTGTGTTATTTTATTTTATCAATTTATTATTTTTTCTCATTCTACGTGACTTTACCAAAAGAACCAAAGAAGATGAGTTTCACAGATGTCCCAGTAGTTTTACAGATATCTCAGTAGGTTAACAGATGTCCCCATAGTTTCACAGATGTACCAGTAGTTTCACAGATGTCCCAATAGTTTCACAGATGTCCCAATAGTTTCACACATTTCACAATAGTTTCACATATGTCCCAGTAGTTTTACAGATGTCCCAATAGTTTCACATATGACCCATTAGTTTCACAGATGTCCCCATAGTTTCACAGATGTCCCAATAGTTTCACATGTGTCCCATTAGTTTCACAGATGTCCCCATAGTTTCACAGATGTCCCAATAGTTTCACAGATGTCCCAATAGTTTCACAGATGTCCCAATAGGTTCACATATGTCCCAGTAGTTTCACAGATCACCCAGTAGTTTCACAGATGCCCCAATAGTTTCACATATGTCCCATTAGTTTCACAGATGTCCCCATAGTTTCACAGATTTCCCAACAATTTCACAGATGTACCAGTAGTTTCACAGATGTCCCAATAGTTTAACAGATGTCCCAAATAGTTTCACAGATGTCCCCATAGTTTCACAGATGTCCCAATAGTTTCACAGATGTCCCGGTAGTTTCACAGATGATCCCAGTAGTTTCACAGATGCCCCAATAGTTTCACATATGTCCCATTAGTTTCACAGATGTCCCCATAGTTTCACAGATGTCCCAATAATTTCACAGATGTACCAGTAGTTTCACAGATGTCCCAATAGTTTCACAGATGTCTTAATAGGTTCACATATGTCCCAGTAGTTTCACAGATGCCCCAATAGTTTCACATATGTCCCATTAGTTTCACAGATGTCCCCATAGTTTCAAAGATTTCCCAATAATTTCACAGATGTACCAGTAGTTTCACAGATGTCCCAAGAGTTTAACAGATGTCCAAAATAGTTTCACAGATGTCCCCATAGTTTCACAGATGTCCCAATAGTTTCACAGATGTCCCAATAGGTTCACATATGTCCCAGTAGTTTCACAGATGCCCCAATAGTTTCACATATGTCCCATTAGTTTCACAGATGTCCCCATAGTTTCACAGATGTCCCAATAATTTCACAGATGTACCATTAGTTTCACAGATGTCCCAATAGTTTAACAGATGTCCCAAATAGTTTCACAGATGTCCCAGAAGTTTTACAGATATTCCAGTAGGTTAACAGATGTCCCCATAGTTTCACAGATGTCCCAATAGTTTCAAAGATGTCCCAGTAGTTTTACAGATGTCCCGGTAGTTTCACAGATGATCCCAGTAGTTTCACAGATGCCCCAATAGTTTCACATATGTCCCATTAGTTTCACAGATGTCCCCATAGTTTCACAGATGTCCCAATATTTTCACAGATGTCCCAATAGTTTCACAGATGTCCCAATAAGTTCACATATGTCCCAGTCGTTTCACAGATCACCCAGTCGTTTCACAGATGCCCCAATAGTTTCACATATGTCCCATTAGTTTCACAGATGTCCCCATAGTTTCACAGATGTCCCAATAATTTAACAGATGTACCAGTAGTTTCACAGATGTCCCAATAGTTTAACAGATGTTCCAAATAGTTTCACAGATGTCCCAATAGTTTCACAGATGTCCCAGAAGTTTAACAGATGTCCCAATAGTTTAACAGATGTCCCAGTTGTTTCACAGATGTCTCAATAGTTTCACATATGTCCCAATAGTTTCACAGATGTCCCAATAGGTTCAGATATGTCCCAGTAGTTTTACAGATGTCCCAGTAGATTCACAGATGTCCCAATAGTTCAACAGATGTCCCAGTAGTTTAACAGATGTCCCAGTAGTTTCACAGATGTCCCAGTAGGTTAACAGATGTCCCCATAGTTTCACAGATGTCCCAATAGTTTCAAAGATGTCCCAGTAGTTTTACAGATGTCCCGGTAGTTTCACAGATGATCCCAGTAGTTTCACAGATGCCCCAATAGTTTCACATATGTCCCATTAGTTGCACAGATGTCCCCATAGTTTCACAGATGTCCCCATAGTTTCACAGATGTCCCAATAATTTAACAGATGTACCAGTAGTTTCACAGATGTCCCAATAGTTTAACAGATGTCCCAAATAGTTTCACAGATGTCCCAATAGTTTCACAGATGTCCCAGAAGTTTAACAGATGTCCCAGTAGTGTCACAGATCACCCAGTCGTTTCACAGATGCCCCAATAGTTTCACATATGTCCCATTAGTTTCACAGGTGTCCCCATAGTTTGACAGATGTCCCAATAATTTAACAGATGTACCAGTAGTTTCACAGATGTCCCAATAGTTTAACAGATGTCCCAAATAGTTTGACAGATGTCCCAATAGTTTCACAGATGTCCCAGGAGTTTAACAGATGTCCCAATAGTTTAACAGATGTCCCATTTGTTTCACAGATGTCTCAATAGTTTCACAGATGTCCCAATAGTTTCACAGATGTCCCAATAGTTTCACAGATGTCCCAATAGGTTCACATATGTCCCAGTAGTTTTACAGATGTCCCAGTAGATTCACAGATGTCCCAATAGTTCAACAGATGTCCCAGTAGTTTAACATGTCCCAGTAGTTTCACAGATGTCCCAGTAGGTTAACAGATGTCCCCATAGTTTCACAGATGTCCAATAGTTTCACAGATGTCCCAGTAGTTTTACAGATATCCCAGTAGGTTAACAGATGTCCCCATAGTTTCACAGATGTACCAGTAGTTTCACAGATGTCCCAATAGTTTCACAGATGTCCCAATAGTTTCACACATTTCCCAATAGTTTCACATATGTCCCAGTAGTTTTACAGATGTCCCAATAGTTTCACATATGACCCATTAGTTTCACAGATGTCCCCATAGTTTCACAGATGTCCCAATAGTTTCACATGTGTCCCATTAGTTTCACAGATGTCCCCATAGTTTCACAGATGTCCCAATAGTTTCACAGATGTCCCAATAGTTTCACAGATGTCCCAATAGGTTCACATATGTCCCAGTAGTTTCACAGATCACCCAGTAGTTTCACAGATGCCCCAATAGTTTCACATATGTCCCATTAGTTTCACAGATGTCCCCATAGTTTCACAGATTTCCCAACAATTTCACAGATGTACCGGTAGTTTCACAGATGATCCCAGTAGTTTCACAGATGCCCCAATAGTTTCACATATGTCCCATTAGTTTCACAGATGTCCCCATAGTTTCACAGATGTCCCAATAATTTCACAGATGTACCAGTAGTTTCACAGATGTCCCAATAGTTTCACAGATGTCTTAATAGGTTCACATATGTCCCAGTAGTTTCACAGATGCCCCAATAGTTTCACATATGTCCCATTAGTTTCACAGATGTCCACATAGTTTCAAAGATTTCCCAATAATTTCACAGATGTACCAGTAGTTTCACAGATGTCCCAATAGTTTAACAGATGTCCCAAATAGTTTCACAGATGTCCCCATAGTTTCACAGATGTCCCAATAGTTTCACAGATGTCCCAATAGGTTCACATATGTCCCAGTAGTTTCACAGATGCCCCAATAGTTTCACATATGTCCCATTAGTTTCACAGATGTCCCCATAGTTTCACAGATGTCCCAATAATTTCACAGATGTACCATTAGTTTCACATATGTCCCAATAGTTTAACAGATGTCCCAAATAGTTTCACAGATGTCCCAGAAGTTTTACAGATATTCCAGTAGGTTAACAGATGTCCCCATAGTTTCACAGATGTCCCAATAGTTTCAAAGATGTCCCAGTAGTTTTACAGATGTCCCGGTAGTTTCACAGATGATCCCAGTAGTTTCACAGATGCCCCAATAGTTTCACATATGTCCCATTAGTTTCACAGATGTCCCCATAGTTTCACAGATGTCCCAATATTTTCACAGATGTCCCAATAGTTTCACAGATGTCCCAATAAGTTCACATATGTCCCAGTAGTTTCACAGATCACCCAGTCGTTTCACAGATGCCCCAATAGTTTCACATATGTCCCATTAGTTTCACAGATGTCCCCATAGTTTCACAGATATCCCAATAGTTTAACAGATGTCCCAAATAGTTTCACAGAAATCCCAATAGTTTCACAGATGTCCCAGAAGTTTAACAGATGTCCCAATAGTTTAACAGATGTCCCAGTTGTTTCACAGATGTCTCAATAGTTTCACATATGTCCCAATAGTTTCACAGATGTCCCAATAGGTTCAGATATGTCCAAGTAGTTTTACAGATGTCCCAGTAGATTCACAGATGTCCCAATAGTTCAACAGATGTCCCAGTAGTTTAACAGATGTCCCAGTAGTTTCACAGATGTCCCAGTAGGTTAACAGATGTCCCCATAGTTTCACAGATGTCCCAATAGTTTCAAAGTTGTCCCAGTAGTTTTACAGATGTCCCGGTAGTTTCACAGATGATCCCAGTAGTTTCACAGATGCCCCAATAGTTTCACATATGTCCCATTAGTTGCACAGATGTCCCCATAGTTTCACAGATGTCCCAATAGTTTCACAGATTTCCCAATAGTTTCACAGATGTCCAAATAAGTTCACATATGTCCCAGTAGTGTCACAGATCACCCAGTCGTTTCACAGATGCCCCAATAGTTTCACATATGTCCCATTAGTTTCACAGATGTCCCCATAGTTTCACAGATGTCCCAATAATTTAACAGATGTACCAGTAGTTTCACAGATGTCCCAATAGTTTAACAGATGTCCCAAATAGTTTCACAGATGTCCCAATAGTTTCACAGATGTCCCAGAAGTTTAACAGATGTCCCAGTAGTGTCACAGATCACCCAGTCGTTTCACAGATGCCCCAATAGTTTCACATATGTCCCATTAGTTTCACAGATGTCCCCATAGTTTCACAGATGTCCCAATAATTTAACAGATGTACCAGTAGTTTCACAGATGTCCCAATAGTTTAAAAGATGTCCCAAATAGTTTGACAGATGTCCCAATAGTTTCACAGATGTCCCAGGAGTTTAACAGATGTCCCAATAGTTTAACAGATGTTCCAGTTGTTTCACAGATGTCTCAATAGTTTCACAGATGTCCCAATAGTTTCACAGATGTCCCAATAGTTTCACAGATGTCCCAATAGGTTCACATATGTCCCAGTAGTTTTACAGATGTCCCAGTAGATTCACAGATGTCCCAATAGTTCAACAGATGTCCCAGTAGTTTAACAGATGTCCCAGTAGTTTCACAGATGTCCCAGTAGGTTAACAGATGTACCCATAGTTTCACAGATGTCCCAATAGTTTCACAGATGTCCCAATAGTTTCACAGATGTCCCAATAGGTTCACATATGTCCCAGTAGTTTCACAGATGCCCCAATAGTTTCACATATGTCCCATTAGTTTCACAGATGTCCCCATAGTTTCAAAGATTTCCCAATAATTTCACAGATGTACCAGTAGTTTCACAGATGTCCCAATAGTTTAACAGATGTCCCAAATAGTTTCACAGATGTCCCCATAGTTTCACAGATGTCCCAATAGTTTCACAGATGTCCCAATAGGTTCACATATGTCCCAGTAGTTTCACAGATGCCCCAATAGTTTCACATATGTCCCATTAGTTTCACAGATGTCCCCATAGTTTCACAGATGTCCCAATAATTTCACAGATGTACCATTAGTTTCACAGATGTCCCAATAGTTTAACAGATGTCCCAAATAGTTTCACAGATGTCCCAGAAGTTTTACAGATATTCCAGTAGGTTGTCAGATGTCCCCATAGTTTCACAGATGTCCCAATAGTTTCAAAGATGTCCCAGTAGTTTTACAGATGTCCCGGTAGTTTCACAGATGATCCCAGTAGTTTCACAGATGCCCCAATAGTTTCACATATGTCCCATTAGTTTCACAGATGTCCCCATAGTTTCACAGATGTCCCAATATTTTCACAGATGTCCCAATAGTTTCACAGATGTCCCAATAAGTTCACATATGTCCCAGTAGTTTCACAGATCACCCAGTCGTTTCACAGATGCCCCAATAGTTTCACATATGTCCCATTAGTTTCACAGATGTCCCCATAGTTTCACAGATGTCCCAATAATTTAACAGATGTACCAGTAGTTTCACAGATGTCCCAATAGTTTAACAGATGTCCCAAATAGTTTCACAGATGTCCCAATAGTTTCACAGATGTCCCAGAAGTTTAACAGATGTCCCAATAGTTTAACAGATGTCCCAGTTGTTTCACAGATGTCTCAATAGTTTCACATATGTCCCAATAGTTTCACAGATGTCCCAATAGGTTCAGATATGTCCCAGTAGTTTTACAGATGTCCCAGTAGATTCACAGATGTCCCAATAGTTCAACAGATGTCCCAGTAGTTTAACAGATGTCCCAGTAGTTTCACAGATGTCCCAGTAGGTTAACAGATGTCCCCATAGTTTCACAGATGTCCCAATAGTTTCAAAGATGTCCCAGTAGTTTTACAGATGTCCCGGTAGTTTCACAGATGATCCCAGTAGTTTCACAGATGCCCCAATAGTTTCACATATGTCCCATTAGTTGCACAGATGTCCCCATAGTTTCACAGATGTCCCCATATTTTCACAGATGTCCCAATAATTTAACAGATGTACCAGTAGTTTCACAGATGTCCCAATAGTTTAACAGATGTCCCAAATAGTTTCACAGATGTCCCAATAGTTTCACAGATGTCCCAGAAGTTTAACAGATGTCCCAGTAGTGTCACAGATCACCCAGTCGTTTCACAGATGCCCCAATAGTTTCACATATGTCCCATTAGTTTCACAGATGTCCCCATAGTTTCACAGATGTCCCAATAATTTAACAGATGTACCAGTAGTTTCACAGATGTCCCAATAGTTTAACAGATGTCCCAAATAGTTTGACAGATGTCCCAATAGTTTCACAGATGTCCCAGGAGTTTAACAGATGTCCCAATAGTTTAACAGATGTCCCAGTTGTTTCACAGATGTCTTAATAGTTTCACAGATGTCCCAATAGTTTCACAGATGTCCCAATAGTTTCACAGATGTCCCAATAGGTTCACATATGTCCCAGTAGTTTTACAGATGTCCCAGTAGATTCACAGATGTCCCAATAGTTCAACAGATGTCCCAGTAGTTTAACAGATGTCCCAGTAGTTTCACAGATGTCCCAGTAGGTTAACAGATGTCCCCATAGTTTCACAGATGTCCCAATAGTTTCACAGATTTCGATTTAAAGCTTTCGTGACTGCAATGATTCATCTTCTTTGGTTCTTTCGGTAAAGTCACGTAGAATGAGAATAAAATAATAAATTGATAAAATAAAATAACACAATAATATTCTCACGACGTTTCGGCCACAACACAAGCGGCCTTCATCAGGTGAAGGGAGCGAGACTGTCTGGTAGGACAGCGCTGGAGTGAGAGAGCCACGTTCAGATCACGGCTTTTAAGCTGTGTGAGAGGAACAAAGAGCCTTGACGAAGGAATTAGCATAAAATTTAGCATTGAAAAGGCTGAATGATTAACTTGTGACTGGTCACAGAAATAGCTATGTTAAAAGTTAAAGCATACACATCCGCAGAGGCACCCATTGTTAAAAGGAATTAGCATAGAATTTAGCATTGAAATAGCTAAATTAAGGCATTCGCTTGTAACTGCTACAGAAATAGTTACGTTGAAGTCAGAGCATACACATTCACCGAGGCACTTAGTACAAATCAAAACAGGAGAATTTAGCATTGAAATAACTAGGCGAATTTAGCATTGAAATAACTGGGTGATTTGCTAGTGACTGGTCACAGAAATGACTACAAATCTGAGCTATTCACAGTACTATATAGTGAACCAATAAAAACTAAAATATGAATTACCTTCATGTTATCAATAAACTCTATATTCTCCAATCAGCTAAGCTACCAACCATAAGTCGTTATACCAGACAGTCTCGCTCCCTTCACCTGATGAAGGCCGCTTGTGTTGTGGCCGAAACGTCGTGAGAATATTATTGTGTTATTTTATTTTATCAATTTATTATTTTTTCTCATTCTACGTGACTTTACCAAAAGAACCAAAGAAGATGAGTTTCACAGATGTCCCAGTAGTTTTACAGATATCTCAGTAGGTTAACAGATGTCCCCATAGTTTCACAGATGTACCAGTAGTTTCACAGATGTCCCAATAGTTTCACAGATGTCCCAATAGTTTCACACATTTCACAATAGTTTCACATATGTCCCAGTAGTTTTACAGATGTCCCAATAGTTTCACATATGACCCATTAGTTTCACAGATGTCCCCATAGTTTCACAGATGTCCCAATAGTTTCACATGTGTCCCATTAGTTTCACAGATGTCCCCATAGTTTCACAGATGTCCCAATAGTTTCACAGATGTCCCAATAGTTTCACAGATGTCCCAATAGGTTCACATATGTCCCAGTAGTTTCACAGATCACCCAGTAGTTTCACAGATGCCCCAATAGTTTCACATATGTCCCATTAGTTTCACAGATGTCCCCATAGTTTCACAGATTTCCCAACAATTTCACAGATGTACCAGTAGTTTCACAGATGTCCCAATAGTTTAACAGATGTCCCAAATAGTTTCACAGATGTCCCCATAGTTTCACAGATGTCCCAATAGTTTCACAGATGTCCCGGTAGTTTCACAGATGATCCCAGTAGTTTCACAGATGCCCCAATAGTTTCACATATGTCCCATTAGTTTCACAGATGTCCCCATAGTTTCACAGATGTCCCAATAATTTCACAGATGTACCAGTAGTTTCACAGATGTCCCAATAGTTTCACAGATGTCTTAATAGGTTCACATATGTCCCAGTAGTTTCACAGATGCCCCAATAGTTTCACATATGTCCCATTAGTTTCACAGATGTCCCCATAGTTTCAAAGATTTCCCAATAATTTCACAGATGTACCAGTAGTTTCACAGATGTCCCAAGAGTTTAACAGATGTCCCAAATAGTTTCACAGATGTCCCCATAGTTTCACAGATGTCCCAATAGTTTCACAGATGTCCCAATAGGTTCACATATGTCCCAGTAGTTTCACAGATGCCCCAATAGTTTCACATATGTCCCATTAGTTTCACAGATGTCCCCATAGTTTCACAGATGTCCCAATAATTTCACAGATGTACCATTAGTTTCACAGATGTCCCAATAGTTTAACAGATGTCCCAAATAGTTTCACAGATGTCCCAGAAGTTTTACAGATATTCCAGTAGGTTAACAGATGTCCCCATAGTTTCACAGATGTCCCAATAGTTTCAAAGATGTCCCAGTAGTTTTACAGATGTCCCGGTAGTTTCACAGATGATCCCAGTAGTTTCACAGATGCCCCAATAGTTTCACATATGTCCCATTAGTTTCACAGATGTCCCCATAGTTTCACAGATGTCCCAATATTTTCACAGATGTCCCAATAGTTTCACAGATGTCCCAATAAGTTCACATATGTCCCAGTCGTTTCACAGATCACCCAGTCGTTTCACAGATGCCCCAATAGTTTCACATATGTCCCATTAGTTTCACAGATGTCCCCATAGTTTCACAGATGTCCCAATAATTTAACAGATGTACCAGTAGTTTCACAGATGTCCCAATAGTTTAACAGATGTTCCAAATAGTTTCACAGATGTCCCAATAGTTTCACAGATGTCCCAGAAGTTTAACAGATGTCCCAATAGTTTAACAGATGTCCCAGTTGTTTCACAGATGTCTCAATAGTTTCACATATGTCCCAATAGTTTCACAGATGTCCCAATAGGTTCAGATATGTCCCAGTAGTTTTACAGATGTCCCAGTAGATTCACAGATGTCCCAATAGTTCAACAGATGTCCCAGTAGTTTAACAGATGTCCCAGTAGTTTCACAGATGTCCCAGTAGGTTAACAGATGTCCCCATAGTTTCACAGATGTCCCAATAGTTTCAAAGATGTCCCAGTAGTTTTACAGATGTCCCGGTAGTTTCACAGATGATCCCAGTAGTTTCACAGATGCCCCAATAGTTTCACATATGTCCCATTAGTTGCACAGATGTCCCCATAGTTTCACAGATGTCCCCATAGTTTCACAGATGTCCCAATAATTTAACAGATGTACCAGTAGTTTCACAGATGTCCCAATAGTTTAACAGATGTCCCAAATAGTTTCACAGATGTACCAATAGTTTCACAGATGTCCCAGAAGTTTAACAGATGTCCTAGTAGTGTCACAGATCACCCAGTCGTTTCACAGATGCCCCAATAGTTTCACATATGTCCCATTAGTTTCACAGGTGTCCCCATAGTTTGACAGATGTCCCAATAATTTAACAGATGTACCAGTAGTTTCACAGATGTCCCAATAGTTTAACAGATGTCCCAAATAGTTTGACAGATGTCCCAATAGTTTCACAGATGTCCCAGGAGTTTAACAGATGTCCCAATAGTTTAACAGATGTCCCAGTTGTTTCACAGATGTCTCAATAGTTTCACAGATGTCCCAATAGTTTCACAGATGTCCCAATAGTTTCACAGATGTCCCAATAGGTTCACATATGTCCCAGTAGTTTTACAGATGTCCCAGTAGATTCACAGATGTCCCAATAGTTCAACAGATGTCCCAGTAGTTTAACATGTCCCAGTAGTTTCACAGATGTCCCAGTAGGTTAACAGATGTCCCCATAGTTTCACAGATGTCCCAATAGTTTCACAGATGTCCCAGTAGTTTTACAGATATCCCAGTAGGTTAACAGATGTCCCCATAGTTTCACAGATGTACCAGTAGTTTCACAGATGTCCCAATAGTTTCACAGATGTCCCAATAGTTTCACACATTTCCCAATAGTTTCACATATGTCCCAGTAGTTTTACAGATGTCCCAATAGTTTCACATATGACCCATTAGTTTCACAGATGTCCCCATAGTTTCACAGATGTCCCAATAGTTTCACATGTGTCCCATTAGTTTCACAGATGTCCCCATAGTTTCACAGATGTCCCAATAGTTTCACAGATGTCCCAATAGTTTCACAGATGTCCCAATAGGTTCACATATGTCCCAGTAGTTTCACAGATCACCCAGTAGTTTCACAGATGCCCCAATAGTTTCACATATGTCCCATAAGTTTCACAGATGTCCCCATAGTTTCACAGATTTCCCAACAATTTCACAGATGTACCGGTAGTTTCACAGATGATCCCAGTAGTTTCACAGATGCCCCAATAGTTTCACATATGTCCCATTAGTTTCACAGATGTCCCCATAGTTTCACAGATGTCCCAATAATTTCACAGATGTACCAGTAGTTTCACAGATGTCCCAATAGTTTCACAGATGTCTTAATAGGTTCACATATGTCCCAGTAGTTTCACAGATGCCCCAATAGTTTCACATATGTCCCATTAGTTTCACAGATGTCCCCATAGTTTCAAAGATTTCCCAATAATTTCACAGATGTACCAGTAGTTTCACAGATGTCCCAATAGTTTAACAGATGTCCCAAATAGTTTCACAGATGTCCCCATAGTTTCACAGATGTCCCAATAGTTTCACAGATGTCCCAATAGGTTCACATATGTCCCAGTAGTTTCACAGATGCCCCAATAGTTTCACATATGTCCCATTAGTTTCACAGATGTCCCCATAGTTTCACAGATGTCCCAATAATTTCACAGATGTACCATTAGTTTCACAGATGTCCCAATAGTTTAACAGATGTCCCAAATAGTTTCACAGATGTCCCAGAAGTTTTACAGATATTCCAGTAGGTTAACAGATGTCCCCATAGTTTCACAGATGTCCCAATAGTTTCAAAGATGTCCCAGTAGTTTTACAGATGTCCCGGTAGTTTCACAGATGATCCCAGTAGTTTCACAGATGCCCCAATAGTTTCACATATGTCCCATTAGTTTCACAGATGTCCCCATAGTTTCACAGATGTCCCAATATTTTCACAGATGTCCCAATAGTTTCACAGATGTCCCAATAAGTTCACATATGTCCCAGTCGTTTCACAGATCACCCAGTCGTTTCACAGATGCCCCAATAGTTTCACATATGTCCCATTAGTTTCACAGATGTCCCCATAGTTTCACAGATGTCCCAATAATTTAACAGATGTACCAGTAGTTTCACAGATGTCCCAATAGTTTAACAGATGTTCCAAATAGTTTCACAGATGTCCCAATAGTTTCACAGATGTCCCAGAAGTTTAACAGATGTCCCAATAGTTTAACAGATGTCCCAGTTGTTTCACAGATGTCTCAATAGTTTCACATATGTCCCAATAGTTTCACAGATGTCCCAATAGGTTCAGATATGTCCCAGTAGTTTTACAGATGTCCCAGTAGATTCACAGATGTCCCAATAGTTCAACAGATGTCCCAATAGTTTAACAGATGTCCCAGTAGTTTCACAGATGTCCCAGTAGGTTAACAGATGTCCCCATAGTTTCACAGATGTCCCAATAGTTTCAAAGATGTCCCAGTAGTTTTACAGATGTCCCGGTAGTTTCACAGATGATCCCAGTAGTTTCACAGATGCCCCAATAGTTTCACATATGTCCCATTAGTTGCACAGATGTCCCCATAGTTTCACAGATGTCCCCATAGTTTCACAGATGTCCCAATAATTTAACAGATGTACCAGTAGTTTCACAGATGTCCCAATAGTTTAACAGATGTCCCAAATAGTTTCACAGATGTACCAATAGTTTCACAGATGTCCCAGAAGTTTAACAGATGTCCTAGTAGTGTCACAGATCACCCAGTCGTTTCACAGATGCCCCAATAGTTTCACATATGTCCCATTAGTTTCACACGTGTCCCCATAGTTTGACAGATGTCCCAATAATTTAACAGATGTACCAGTAGTTTCACAGATGTCCCAATAGTTTAACAGATGTCCCAAATAGTTTGACAGATGTCCCAATAGTTTCACAGATGTCCCAGGAGTTTAACAGATGTCCCAATAGTTTAACAGATGTCCCAGTTGTTTCACAGATGTCTCAATAGTTTCACAGATGTCCCAATAGTTTCACAGATGTCCCAATAGTTTCACAGATGTCCCAATAGGTTCACATATGTCCCAGTAGTTTTACAGATGTCCCAGTAGATTCACAGATGTCCCAATAGTTCAACAGATGTCCCAGTAGTTTAACATGTCCCAGTAGTTTCACAGATGTCCCAGTAGGTTAACAGATGTCCCCATAGTTTCACAGATGTCCCAATAGTTTCACAGATGTCCCAGTAGTTTTACAGATATCCCAGTAGGTTAACAGATGTCCCCATAGTTTCACAGATGTACCAGTAGTTTCACAGATGTCCCAATAGTTTCACAGATGTCCCAATAGTTTCACACATTTCCCAATAGTTTCACATATGTCCCAGTAGTTTTACAGATGTCCCAATAGTTTCACATATGACCCATTAGTTTCACAGATGTCCCCATAGTTTCACAGATGTCCCAATAGTTTCACATGTGTCCCATTAGTTTCACAGATGTCCCCATAGTTTCACAGATGTCCCAATAGTTTCACAGATGTCCCAATAGTTTCACAGATGTCCCAATAGGTTCACATATGTCCCAGTAGTTTCACAGATCACCCAGTAGTTTCACAGATGCCCCAATAGTTTCACATATGTCCCATAAGTTTCACAGATGTCCCCATAGTTTCACAGATTTCCCAACAATTTCACAGATGTACCGGTAGTTTCACAGATGATCCCAGTAGTTTCACAGATGCCCCAATAGTTTCACATATGTCCCATTAGTTTCACAGATGTCCCCATAGTTTCACAGATGTCCCAATAATTTCACAGATGTACCAGTAGTTTCACAGATGTCCCAATAGTTTCACAGATGTCTTAATAGGTTCACATATGTCCCAGTAGTTTCACAGATGCCCCAATAGTTTCACATATGTCCCATTAGTTTCACAGATGCCCCCATAGTTTCAAAGATTTCCCAATAATTTCACAGATGTACCAGTAGTTTCACAGATGTCCCAATAGTTTAACAGATGTCCCAAATAGTTTCACAGATGTCCCCATAGTTTCACAGATGTCCCAATAGTTTCACAGATGTCCCAATAGGTTCACATATGTCCCAGTAGTTTCACAGATGCCCCAATAGTTTCACATATGTCCCATTAGTTTCACAGATGTCCCCATAGTTTCACAGATGTCCCAATAATTTCACAGATGTACCATTAGTTTCACATATGTCCCAATAGTTTAACAGATGTCCCAAATAGTTTCACAGATGTCCCAGAAGTTTTACAGATATTCCAGTAGGTTAACAGATGTCCCCATAGTTTCACAGATGTCCCAATAGTTTCAAAGATGTCCCAGTAGTTTTACAGATGTCCCGGTAGTTTCACAGATGATCCCAGTAGTTTCACAGATGCCCCAATAGTTTCACATATGTCCCATTAGTTTCACAGATGTCCCCATAGTTTCACAGATGTCCCAATAGTTTCACAGATGCCCCAATAGTTTCACATATGTCCCATTAGTTTCACAGATGTCCCCATAGTTTCACAGATGTCCCAATAATTTAACAGATGTACCAGTAGTTTCACAGATGTCCCAATAGTTTAACAGATGTCCCAAATAGTTTCACAGATGTCCCAATAGTTTCACAGATGTCCCAGAAGTTTAACAGATGTCCCAATAGTTTAACAGATGTCCCAGTTGTTTCACAGATGTCTCAATAGTTTCACATATGTCCCAATAGTTTCACAGATGTCCCAATAGGTTCACATATGTCCCAGTAGTTTTACAGATGTCCCAGTAGATTCACAGATGTCCCAATAGTTCAACAGATGTCCCAGTAGTTTAACAGATGTCCCAGTAGTTTCACAGATGTCCCAGTAGGTTAACAGATGTCCCCATAGTTTCACAGATGTCCCAATAGTTTCACAGATGTTCCAGTAGTTTTACAGATATCCCAGTAGGTTAACAGATGTCCCCATAGTTTCACAGATGTACCAGTAGTTTCACAGATGTCCCAATAGTTTCACAGATTTCCCAATAGTTTCACACATTTCCCAATAGTTTCACATATGTCCCAGTAGTTTTACAGATGTCCCAATAGTTTCACATATGTCCCATTAGTTTCACAGATGTCCCCATAGTTTCACAGATGTCCCAATAGTTTCACATATGTCCCATTAGTTTCACAGATGTTCCCATAGATTCACAGATGTCCCAATGAGTTCACATATGTCCCAGTAGTGTCACAGATCACCCAGTCGTTTCACAGATGCCCCAATAGTTTCACATATGTCCCATTAGTTTCACAGATGTCCCCATAGTTTCACAGATGTCCCAATAATTTAACAGATGTACCAGTAGTTTCACAGATGTCCCAATAGTTTAACAGATGTCCCAGGAGTTTAACAGATGTCCCAATAGTTTAACAAATGTCCCAGTTGTTTCACAGATGTCTCAATAGATTCACAGATGTCCCAATAGATTCACATATGTCCCAGTAGTTTTACAGATGTCCCAGTAGATTCACAGATGTCCCAATAGTTCAACAGATGTCCCAGTAGTTTAACAGATGTCCCAGTAGTTTCACAGATGTCCCAGTAGGTTAACCGATGTCCCCATAGTTTCACAGATGTCCCAATAGTTTCACAGATGTCCCAATAGGTTCACATATGTCCCAGTAGTTTCACAGATGCCCCAATAGTTTCACATATGTCCCATTAGTTTCACAGATGTCCCCATAGTTTCACAGATGTCCCAGTAGTTTTACAGATGTTCCGGTAGTTTCACAGATGATCCTAGTAGTTTCACAGATAACCCAATAGTTTCACATATGTCCCAATAGTTTCACGGATGTCCCAATAGTTTCACAGATGTCCCAATAAGTTCACATATGTCCCAGTAGTTTCACAGATCACCCAGTCATTTCACAGATGCCCCAATAGATTCACATATGTCCCATTAGTTTCACAGATGTCCCCATAGTTTCACAGATGTCCCAATAATTTAACAGATGTACCAGTAGTTTCACAGATGTCCCAATAGTTTAACAGATGTCCCAAATAGTTTCACAGATGTCCCAATAGTTTCACAGATGTCCCAGAAGTTTAACAGATGTCCCAATAGTTTAACAGATGTCCCAGTTGTTTCACAGATGTCTCAATAGTTTCACAGATGTCCCAATATTTTCACAGATGTCCCAATAGGTTCACATATGTCCCAGTAGTTTAACAGATGTCCCAGTAGTTTCACAGATGTCCCAGTAGGTTAACAGATGTCCCCATAGTTTCACAGATGTCCCCATAGTTTCACAGATGTCCCAGTAGTTTTACAGATATCCCAGTAGGTTAACAAATGTCCCCATAGTTTAACAGATGTACCAGTAGTTTCACAGATGTCCCAATAGTTTCACAGATGTCCCAATAGTTTCACACATTTCCCAATAGTTTCACATATGTCCCATTAGTTTCACAAATGTCCCCATAGTTTCACAGATGTCCCAATAGTTTCACATATGTCCCATTAGTTTCACAGATGTCCCCATAGTTTCACAGATGTCCCAATAGTTTCACAGATGTCCCAATAGTTTCACAGATGTCCCAATAGGTTCACATATGTCCCAGTAGTTTCACAGATCACCCAGTAGTTTCGCAGATGCCCCAATAGTTTCACATATGTCCCATTAGTTTCACAGATGTCCCCATAGTTTCACAGATGTCCCAATAGTTTCACAGATGTCCCAATAGTTTCACAGATGTCCCAATAGGTTCACATATGTCCCAGTAGTTTCACAGATCACCCAGTAGGTTAACAGATGTCCCCATAGTTTCACATATATCACATTAGTTTCAAAGATGTCCCAGTAGTTTTACAGATGTCCCGGTAGTTTCACAGATGATCCCAGTAGTTTCACAGATGCCCCAATAGTTTCACATATGTCCCATTAGTTGCACAGATGTCCCCATAGTTTCACAGATGTCCCCATAGTTTCACAGATGTCCCAATAATTTAACAGATGTACCAGTAGTTTCACAGATGTCCCAATAGTTTAACAGATGTCCCAAATAGTTTCACAGATGTCCCAATAGTTTCACAGATGTCCCAGAAGTTTAACAGATGTCCCAGTAGTGTCACAGATCACCCAGTCGTTTCACAGATGCCCCAATAGTTTCACATATGTCCCATTAGTTTCACAGGTGTCCCCATAGTTTGACAGATGTCCCAATAATTTAACAGATGTACCAGTAGTTTCACAGATGTCCCAATAGTTTAACAGATGTCCCAAATAGTTTGACAGATGTCCCAATAGTTTCACAGATGTCCCAGGAGTTTAACAGATGTCCCAATAGTTTAACAGATGTCCCAGTTGTTTCACAGATGTCTCAATAGTTTCACAGATGTCCCAATAGTTTCACAGATGTCCCAATAGTTTCAAAGATGTCCCATTAGTTTCACAGATGTCCCCATAGTTTCACAGATGTCCCAATAGTTTCACATATGTCCCATTAGTTTCACAGATGTCCCCATAGTTTCACAGATGTCCCAATAGTTTCACAGATGTCCCAATAGTTTCACAGATGTCCCAATAGGTTCACATATGTCCCAGTAGTTTCACAGATGCCCCAATAGTTTCACATATGTCCCATTAGTTTCACAGATGTCCCCATAGTTTCAAAGATTTCCCAATAATTTCACAGATGTACCAGTAGTTTCACATATGTCCCAATAGTTTAACAGATGTCCCAAATAGTTTCACAGATGTCCCAGAAGTTTTACAGATATTCCAGTAGGTTAACAGATGTCCCCATATTTTCACAGATGTCCCAATAGTTTCAAAGATGTCCCAGTAGTTTTACAGATGTCCCGGTAGTTTCACAGATGATCCCAGTAGTTTCACAGATGCCCCAATAGTTTTACATATGTCCCATTAGTTTCACAGATGTCCCCATAGTTTCACAGATGTCCCAATAGTTTCACAGATGTCCCAATAGTTTCACAGATTTCCCAATAGTTTCACAGATGTCCCAATAATTTCACATATGTCCCAGTAGTTTCACAGATCACCCAGTCGTTTCACAGATGCCCCAATAGTTTCACATATGTCCCATTAGTTTCACAGATGTCCCCATAGTTTCACAGATGTCCCAATAGTTTCAAAGATGTCCCAGTAGTTTTACAGATGTCCCGGTAGTTTCACAGATGATCCCAGTAGTTTCACAGATGCCCCAATAGTTTCACATATGTCCCATTAGTTGCACAGATGTCCCCATAGTTTCACAGATGTCCCCATAGTTTCACAGATGTCCCAATAATTTAACAGATGTACCAGTAGTTTCACAGATGTCCCAATAGTTTAACAGATGTCCCAAATAGTTTCACAGATGTCCCAATAGTTTCACAGATGTCCCAGAAGTTTAACAGATGTCCCAGTAGTGTCACAGATCACCCAGTCGTTTCACAGATGCCCCAATAGTTTCACATATGTCCCATTAGTTTCACAGGTGTCCCCATAGTTTGACAGATGTCCCAATAATTTAACAGATGTACCAGTAGTTTCACAGATGTCCCAATAGTTTAACAGATGTCCCAAATAGTTTGACAGATGTCCCAATAGTTTCACAGATGTCCCAGGAGTTTAACAGATGTCCCAATAGTTTAACAGATGTCCCAGTTGTTTCACAGATGTCTCAATAGTTTCACAGATGTCCCAATAGTTTCACAGATGTCCCAATAGTTTCAAAGATGTCCCATTAGTTTCACAGATGTCCCCATAGTTTCACAGATGTCCCAATAGTTTCACATATGTCCCATTAGTTTCACAGATGTCCCCATAGTTTCACAGATGTCCCAATAGTTTCACAGATGTCCCAATAGTTTCACAGATGTCCCAATAGGTTCACATATGTCCCAGTAGTTTCACAGATGCCCCAATAGTTTCACATATGTCCCATTAGTTTCACAGATGTCCCCATAGTTTCAAAGATTTCCCAATAATTTCACAGATGTACCAGTAGTTTCACATATGTCCCAATAGTTTAACAGATGTCCCAAATAGTTTCACAGATGTCCCAGAAGTTTTACAGATATTCCAGTAGGTTAACAGATGTCCCCATATTTTCACAGATGTCCCAATAGTTTCAAAGATGTCCCAGTAGTTTTACAGATGTCCCGGTAGTTTCACAGATGATCCCAGTAGTTTCACAGATGCCCCAATAGTTTTACATATGTCCCATTAGTTTCACAGATGTCCCCATAGTTTCACAGATGTCCCAATAGTTTCACAGATGTCCCAATAGTTTCACAGATGTCCCAATAGTTTCACAGATGTCCCAATAATTTCACATATGTCCCAGTAGTTTCACAGATCACCCAGTCGTTTCACAGATGCCCCAATAGTTTCACATATGTCCCATTAGTTTCACAGATGTCCCCATAGTTTCACAGATGTCCCAATAATTTAACAGATGTACCAGTAGTTTCACAGATGTCCCAATAGTTTCACAGATGTCCCAAATAGTTTCACAGATGTCCCAATAGTTTCACAGATGTCCCACAAGTTTAACAGATGTCCCAATAGTTTAACAGATGTCCCAGTTGTTTCACAGATGTCTCAATAGTTTCACATATGTCCCAATAGTTTCACAGATGTCTCAATAGGTTCACATATGTCCCAGTAGTTTTACAGATGTCCCAGTAGATTCACAGATGTCCCAATAGTTCAACAGATGTCCCAGTAGTTTAACAGATGTCCCAGTAGTTTCACAGATGTCCCAGTAGGTATACAGATGTCCCCATAGTTTCACAGATGTCCCAATAGTTTCACAGATGTTCCAGTAGTTTTACAGATATCCCAGTAGGTTAACAGATGTCCCCATAGTTTCACAGATGTACCAGTAGTTTCACAGATGTCCCAATAGTTTCACAGATTTCCCAATAGTTTCACACATTTCCCAATAGTTTCACATATGTCCCAGTAGTTTTACAGATGTCCCAATAGTTTCACATATGTCCCATTAGTTTCACAGATGTCCCCATAGTTTCACAGATGTCCCAATAATTTAACAGATGTACCAGTAGTTTCACAGATGTCCCAATAGTTTAACAGATGTCCCAGGAGTTTAACAGATGTCCCAATAGTTTAACAGATTTCCCAGTTGTTTCACAGATGTCTCAATAGATTCACAGATGTCCCAATAGATTCACATATGTCCCAGTAGTTTTACAGATGTCCCAGTAGATTCACAGATGTCCCAATAGTTCAACAGATGTCCCAGTAGTTTAACAGATGTCCCAGTAGTTTCACAGATGTCCCAGTAGGTTAACCGATGTCCCCCTAGTTTCACAGATGTCCCAATAGTTTCACAGATGTCCCAATAGGTTCACATATGTCCCAGTAGTTTCACAGATGCCGCAATAGTTTCACATATGTCCCATTAGTTTCACAGATGTCCCCATAGTTTCACAGATGTCCCAGTAGTTTTACAGATGTTCCGGTAGTTTCACAGATGATCCCAGTAGTTTCACAGATGACCCAATAGTTTCACATATGTCCCATTAGTTTCACAGATGTCCCCATAGTTTCACAGATGTCCCAATAGTTTCACAGATGTCCCAATAGTTTCACAGATGTCCCAATAAGTTCACATATGTCCCAGTAGTTTCACAGATCACCCAGTCATTTCACAGATGCCCCAATAGATTCACATATGTCCCATTAGTTTCACAGATGTCCCCATAGTTTCACAGATGTCCCAATAATTTAACAGATGTACCAGTAGTCTCACAGATGTCCCAATAGTTTAACAGATGTCCCAAATAGTTTCACAGATGTCCCAATAGTTTCACAGATGTCCCAAAAGTTTAACAGATGTCCCAATAGTTTAACAGATGTCCCAGTTGTTTCACAGATGTCTCAATAGTTTCACAGATGTCCCAATATTTTCACAGATGTCCCAATAGGTTCACATATGTCCCAGTAGTTTAACAGATGTCCCAGTAGTTTCACAGATGTCCCAGTAGGTTAACAGATGTCCCCATAGTTTCACAGATGTCCCCATAGTTTCACAGATGTCCCAGTAGTTTTACAGATATCCCAGTAGGTTAACAAATGTCCCCATAGTTTAACAGATGTACCAGTAGTTTCACAGATGTCCCAATAGTTTCACAGATGTCCCAATAGTTTCACACATTTCCCAATAGTTTCACATATGTCCCATTAGTTTCACAAATGTCCCCATAGTTTCACAGATGTCCCAATAGTTTCACATATGTCCCATTAGTTTCACAGATGTCCCCATAGTTTCACAGATGTCCCAATAGTTTCACAGATGTCCCAATAGTTTCACAGATGTCCCAATAGTTTCACAGATGTCCCAATAGGTTCACATATGTCCCAGTAGTTTCACAGATGCCCCAATAGTTTCACATATGTCCCATTAGTTTCACAGATGTCCCCATAGTTTCAAAGATTTCCCAATAATTTCACAGATGTACCAGTAGTTTCACAGATGTCCCAATAGTTTAACAGATGTCCCAAATAGTTTCACAGATGTCCCAGAAGTTTTACAGATATTCCAGTAGGTTAACAGATGTCCCCATATTTTCACAGATGTCCCAATAGTTTCAAAGATGTCCCAGTAGTTTTACAGATGTCCCGGTAGTTTCACAGATGATCCCAGTAGTTTCACAGATGCCCCAATAGTTTCACATATGTCCCATTAGTTTCACAGATGTCCCCATAGTTTCACAGATGTCCCAATAGTTTCACAGATGTCCCAATAGTTTCACAGATGTCCCAATAGTTTCACAGATGTCCCAATAAGTTCACATATGTCCCAGTAGTTTCACAGATCACCCAGTCGTTTCACAGATGCCCCAATAGTTTCACATATGTCCCATTAGTTTCACAGATGTCCCCATAGTTTCACAGATGTCCCAATAATTTAACAGATGTACCAGTAGTTTCACAGATGTCCCAATAGTTTAACAGATGTCCCAAATAGTTTCACAGATGTCCCAATAGTTTCACAGATGTCCCAGAAGTTTAACAGATGTCCCAATAGTTTAACAGATGTCCCAGTTGTTTCACAGATGTCTCAATAGTTTCACATATGTCCCAATAGTTTCACAGATGTCCCAATAGGTTCACATATGTCCCAGTAGTTTTACAGATGTCCCAGTAGATTCACAGATGTCCCAATAGTTCAACAGATGTCCCAGTAGTTTAACAGATGTCCCAGTAGTTTCACAGATGTCCCAGTAGGTTAACAGATGTCCCCATAGTTTCACAGATGTCCCAATAGTTTCACAGATGTTCCAGTAGTTTTACAGATATCCCAGTAGGTTAACAGATGTCCCCATAGTTTCACAGATGTACCAGTAGTTTCACAGATGTCCCAATAGTTTCACAGATTTCCCAATAGTTTCACACATTTCCCAATAGTTTCACATATGTCCCAGTAGTTTTACAGATGTCCCAATAGTTTCACATATGTCCCATTAGTTTCACAGATGTCCCCATAGTTTCACAGATGTCCCAATAGTTTCACATATGTCCCATTAGTTTCACAGATGTTCCCATAGATTCACAGATGTCCCAATGAGTTCACATATGTCCCAGTAGTGTCACAGATCACCCAGTCGTTTCACAGATGCCCCAATAGTTTCACATATGTCCCATTAGTTTCACAGATGTCCCCATAGTTTCACAGATGTCCCAATAATTTAACAGATGTACCAGTAGTTTCACAGATGTCCCAATAGTTTAACAGATGTCCCAGGAGTTTAACAGATGTCCCAATAGTTTAACAAATGTCCCAGTTGTTTCACAGATGTCTCAATAGATTCACAGATGTCCCAATAGATTCACATATGTCCCAGTAGTTTTACAGATGTCCCAGTAGATTCACAGATGTCCCAATAGTTCAACAGATGTCCCAGTAGTTTAACAGATGTCCCAGTAGTTTCACAGATGTCCCAGTAGGTTAACCGATGTCCCCATAGTTTCACAGATGTCCCAATAGTTTCACAGATGTCCCAATAGGTTCACATATGTCCCAGTAGTTTCACAGATGCCCCAATAGTTTCACATATGTCCCATTAGTTTCACAGATGTCCCCATAGTTTCACAGATGTCCCAGTAGTTTTACAGATGTTCCGGTAGTTTCACAGATGATCCTAGTAGTTTCACAGATAACCCAATAGTTTCACATATGTCCCATTAGTTTCACAGATGTCCCCATAGTTTCACAGATGTCCCAATAGTTTCACGGATGTCCCAATAGTTTCACAGATGTCCCAATAAGTTCACATATGTCCCAGTAGTTTCACAGATCACCCAGTCATTTCACAGATGCCCCAATAGATTCACATATGTCCCATTAGTTTCACAGATGTCCCCATAGTTTCACAGATGTCCCAATAATTTAACAGATGTACCAGTAGTTTCACAGATGTCCCAATAGTTTAACAGATGTCCCAAATAGTTTCACAGATGTCCCAATAGTTTCACAGATGTCCCAGAAGTTTAACAGATGTCCCAATAGTTTAACAGATGTCCCAGTTGTTTCACAGATGTCTCAATAGTTTCACAGATGTCCCAATATTTTCACAGATGTCCCAATAGGTTCACATATGTCCCAGTAGTTTAACAGATGTCCCAGTAGTTTCACAGATGTCCCAGTAGGTTAACAGATGTCCCCATAGTTTCACAGATGTCCCCATAGTTTCACAGATGTCCCAGTAGTTTTACAGATATCCCAGTAGGTTAACAAATGTCCCCATAGTTTAACAGATGTACCAGTAGTTTCACAGATGTCCCAATAGTTTCACAGATGTCCCAATAGTTTCACACATTTCCCAATAGTTTCACATATGTCCCATTAGTTTCACAAATGTCCCCATAGTTTCACAGATGTCCCAATAGTTTCACATATGTCCCATTAGTTTCACAGATGTCCCCATAGTTTCACAGATGTCCCAATAGTTTCACAGATGTCCCAATAGTTTCACAGATGTCCCAATAGGTTCACATATGTCCCAGTAGTTTCACAGATCACCCAGTAGTTTCGCAGATGCCCCAATAGTTTCACATATGTCCCATTAGTTTCACAGATGTCCCCATAGTTTCACAGATGTCCCAATAGTTTCACAGATGTCCCAATAGTTTCACAGATGTCCCAATAGGTTCACATATGTCCCAGTAGTTTCACAGATCACCCAGTAGTTTCACAGATGCCCCAATAGTTTCACATATATCACATTAGTTTCACAGATGTCCCCATAGTTTCACAGATGTCCCAATAATTTCACAGATGTACCAGTAGTTTCACAGATGTCCCAATAGTTAACAGATGTCCCAAATAGTTTCACAGATGTCCCAATAGTTTCACAGATGTCCCAGGAGTTTAACAGATGTCCCAATAGTTTAACAGATGTCCCAGTTGTTTCACAGATGTCTCAATAGTTTCACAGATGTCCCAATAGTTTCACAGATGTCCCAATAGATTCACATATGTCCCAGTAGTTTTACAGATGTCCCAGTAGATTCACAGATGTTCCAATAGTTCAACATATATCCCAGTAGTTTAACAGATGTCCCAGTAGTTTCACAGATGTCCCAGTAGGTTAACAGATATCCCCATAGTTTCACAGATGTCCCAATAGTTTCACATATGTCCCATTAGTTTCACAGATGTCCCCATAGTTTCAAAGATGTCCCAATAATTTCACAGATGTACCAGTAGTTTCACAGATGTCCCAATAGTTTAACAGATGTCCCAAATAGTTTCACAGATGTCCCAATAGTTTCACAGATGTCCCAATAGTTTCACAGATGTCCCAATAGTTTCACAGATTCCCCAGAAGTTTTACAGATATTCCAGTAGGTTAACAGATGTCCCCATAGTTTCACAGATGTCCCAATACTTTCAAAGATTTCCCAGTAGTTTTACAGATGTCCCAGTAGTTTCACAGATGATCCCAGTAGTTTCACAGATGCCCCAATAGTTTCACATATGTCCCATTAATTGCACAGATGTCCCCATAGTTTCACAGATGTCCCAATAGTTTCACAGATGTCCCAATAGTTTCACAGATGTCCCAATAAGTTCACATATGTCCCAGTAGTGTCACAGATCACCCAGTCGTTTCACAGATGCCCCAATAGTTTCACATATGTCCCATTAGTTTCACAGATGTCCCCATAGTTTCACAGATGTCCCAATAATTTAACAGATGTACCAGTAGTTTCACAGATGTCCCAATAGTTTAACAGATGTCCCAAATAGTTTCACAGATGTCCCAATAGGTTCACATATGTCCTAGTAGTTTAACAGATGTCCCCATAGTTTCACAGATGTTCCAATAGTTTCACAGATGTCCCAGTAGTTTTACAGATATCCCAGTAGGTTAACAAATGTCCCCATAGTTTCACAGATGTACCAGTAGTTTCACAGATGTCCCAATAGTTTAACAGATGTCCCAAATAGTTTCACAGATGTCCCAATAGTTTCACAGATGTCCCAGGAGTGTAACAGATGTCCCAATAGTTTAACAGATGTCCCAGTTGTTTCACAGATGTCTCAATAGATTCACAGATGTCCCAATAGATTCACATATGTCCCAGTAGTTTTACAGATGTCCCAGTAGATTCACAGATGTCCCAATAGTTCAACAGATGTCCCAGTAGTTTCACAGATGTCCCAGTAGGTTAACCGATGTCCCCATAGTTTCACAGATGTCCCAATAGTTTCACAGATGTCCCAATAGGTTCACATATGTCCCAGTAGTTTCACAGATGCCCCAATAGTTTCACATATGTCCCATTAGTTTCACAGATGTCCCCATAGTTTCACAGATGTCCCAATAATTTCACAGATGTACCAGTAGTTTCACAGATGTCCCAATAGTTTAACAGATGTCCCAAATAGTTTCACAGATGTCCCAATAGATTCACAGATGTCCCAATAGTTTCACAGATTTCCCAATAGTTTCACAGATGTCCCAATAGTTTCACAGATGTCCCAGAAGTTTTACAGATATTCCAGTAGGTTAACAGATGTCCCCATAGTTTCACAGATGTCCCAATAGTTTCAAAGATGTCCCAGTAGTTTTACAGATGTTCCGGTAGTTTCACAGATGACCCAATAGTTTCACATATGTCCCATTAGTTTCACAGATGTCCCCATAGTTTCACAGATGTCCCAATAGTTTCACAGATGTCCCAATAGTTTCACAGATGTCCCAATAAGTTCACATATGTCCCAGTAGTTTCACAGATCACCCAGTCATTTCACAGATGCCCCAATAGATTCACATATGTCCCATTAGTTTCACAGATGTCCCCATAGTTTCACAGATGTCCCAATAATTTAACAGATGTACCAGTAGTTTCACAGATGTCCCAATAGTTTAACAGATGTCCCAAATAGTTTCACAGATGTCCCAATAGTTTCACAGATGTCCCAGAAGTTTAACAGATGTCCCAATAGTTTAACAGATGTCCCAGTTGTTTCACAGATGTCTCAATAGTTTCACAGATGTCCCAATATTTTCACAGATGTCCCAATAGGTTCACATATGTCCCCGTAGTTTAACAGATGTCCCAGTAGTTTCACAGATGTCCCAGTAGGTTAACAGATGTCCCCATAGTTTCACAGATGTCCCAATAGTTTCACAGATGTCCCAGTAGTTTTACAGATATCCCAGTAGGTTAACAAATGTCCCCATAGTTTAACAGATGTACCAGTAGTTTCACAGATGTCCCAATAGTTTCACAGATGTCCCAATAGTTTCACACATTTCCCAATAGTTTCACATATGTCCCATTAGTTTCACAAATGTCCCCATAGTTTCACAGATGTCCCACTAGTTTCACAGATGTCCCAATAGTTTCACAGATGTCCCAATAGGTTCACATACGTCCCAGTAGTTTCACAGATCACCCAGTAGTTTCGCAGATGCCCCAATAGTTTCACATATGTCCCATTAGTTTCACAGATGTCCCCATAGTTTCACAAATGTCCCAATAGTTTCACAGATGTCCCAATAGTTTCACAGATGTCCCAATAGGTTCACATATGTCCCTGTAGTTTCACAGATCACCCAGTAGTTTCACAGATGCCCCAATAGTTTCACATATATCACATTAGTTTCACAGATGTCCCCATAGTTTCACAGATGTCCCAATAATTTCACAGATGTACCAGTAGTTTCACAGATGTCCCAATAGTTTAACAGATGTCCCAAATAGTTTCACAGATGTCCCAATAGTTTCACAGATGTCCCAGGAGTTTAACAGATGTCCCAATAGTTTAACAGATGTCCCAGTTGTTTCACAGATGTCTCAATAGTTTCACAGATGTCCCAATAGTTTCACAGATGCCCCAATAGATTCACATATGTCCCAGTAGTTTTACAGATGTCCCAGTAGATTCACAGATGTCCCAATAGTTCAACATATATCCCAGTAGTTTAACAGATGTCCCAGTAGTTTCACAGATGTCCCGGTAGGTTAACAGATGTCCCCATAGTTTCACAGATGTCCCAATAGTTTCACATATGTCCCAATAATTTAACATTTTTTTTTTACCAGTCAAATTTTTTCATTAATGGCCACTCTTTTTTAAGCAGTTACTTTTTTTGATGGCCAATTTTCCTTTTTAAGTGGCAAATTTTTTCAGTTTGACTTTTTTTACCATTTTGAATTAAAGCTTTCGTGACTGCAGGGATTCATATTCTTGGTTCCTTCGGTAAAGTCACGTAGAAGGGAATTTAATTGTTTTATGTTTTTTTTTTTTTACCAGTCAAATTTTTTTATGACCACTCATCTTTTTTTACTGGCAATTCTTTTACTGGTCTCTTTTTTTACGGGCCACCTACCTCTTCCGCCTCCTCCTCCGCCTCCTCCTCCGCCTCCTCTTCCGCCTCCTCCTCCGCCTCCTCCTCTGCCTCCTCCGCCTCCTCCGCCTCCTCCTCCGCCTCCTCCTCCGCCTCATCCTCCGCCTCCTCTTCCGCCTCCTCCTCCGCCTCCTCCTCCGCCTCCTCTTCCGCCTCCTCCTCCTCCTCTGCCTCCTCCGCCTCCTCCTCCGCCTCCTCTGCCTCCTCCTCCGCCTCCTCCACCTCCATGTGTGATGGCCAATACATTTTTTTACTGACCAATTTTGTTTGACTTGTCTTTCCTTTTTACGGGCCAATTTTTTGTAGTCACTTTTTTTAATGGGCAATTTTTTTAACCGGTCACTTTTTTTGATGGCCACTTATCTTTTTTACTTGCCAATTTTTTTCGACTGCTCTTTTTTTACGAGCCAATTATTTTTTGGTAGGCCACTGTTTTTTTAAAGGCCACTCTTTTTTAACCAGTCACTTTTTTGGATGGCCATTCATCTTTTTTACCAGCCAATTTTTTTCGACTGGTCTTTTTTTATGGGCCAATTCTTTTTTGATCGGCCACTTTTTTTTAATGGCCACTCTTTTTTAACCGGTCACTTTTTTTGATGGCCATTTATCTTTTTTACCAGCCAATTTTTTTCACTTTTTTCATGACCATTTTTTTTTACCAGTCAAATTTTTTTCTTTAATGGCCACTCTTTTTTAGCCAGTTACTTTTTTTGATGGCCAATTATCTTTTTTAGTGGCAAATTTTTTCAGTTTGACTTTTTTTACCATTTTGAATTAAAGCTTTCATGACTGCAGGGATTCATATTCTTGGTTCCTTCGGTAAAGTCACGTAGAAGGGAATTTAATTGTTTTATGTTTTTTTTTTTTACCAGTCAAATTTTTTTATGGCCACTCATCTTTTTTTACTGGCAATTCTTTTACTGGTCTCTTTTTTTACGGGCCACCTACCTCTTCCGCCTCCTCCTCCGCCTCCTTCTCCGCCTCCTCCTCAGCCTCCTCCGCCTCCTCGTCCGCCTCTTCGTCCGCCTCCTCGTCCGCCTCCTCCTCCGCCTCCTCCTCCGCCTCCGCCTCCTCCTCCTCCGCCTCCTCCTCCGCCTCCTCCACCTCACTGTGTGATGGCCAATAATTTTTTTTACTGACCAATTTTGTTTGACTTGTCTTTCCTTTTTACGGGCCAATTTTTTGTAGTCACTTTTTTTAATGGGCAATTTTTTTAACCGGTCACTTTTTTTGATGGCCACTTATCTTTTTAACTGGCCAATTTTTTTCGACTGGTCTTTTTTTACGAGCCAATTATTTTTTGGTAGGCCACTGTTTTTTTAGTGGCCACTCTTTTTTAACTGGTCACTTTTTTGGATGGCCATTCATCTTTTTTACCGGCCAATTTTTTTCGACTGGTCTTTTTTTACGGGCCAATTCTTTTTTGATCGGCCACTTTTTTTTAATGGCCACTCTTTTTTAACCGGTCACTTTTTTTGATGGCCATTTATCTTTTTTACCAGCCAATTTTTTTCACTTTTTTCATGACCATTTTTTTTTTACCAGTCAAATTTTTTCATTAATGGCCACTCTTTTTTAAGCAGTTACTTTTTTTGATGGCCAATTATCTTTTTTAGTGGCAAATTTTTTCAGTTTGACTTTCTTTACCATTTTGAATTAAAGCTTTCGTGACTAGAAGGATTCATATTCTTGGTTCTTTCGGTAAAGTAACGTAGAAGGGAATTTAATTGTTTAATGTTTTTTTTTTTTTTTTTACCAGTCAAATTTTTTTATGGCCACTCATCTTTTTTTACTGGCAATTCTTTTACTGGTCTCTTTTTTTACGGGCCACCTACCTCTTCCGCCTCCTCCTCCTCCTCCGCCTCCTCCTCCGCCTCCTCCACCTCCATGTGTGATGGCCAATACATGTTTTTTACTGACCAATTTTGTTTGACTTGTCTTTCCTTTTTACGGGCCAATTTTTTGTAGTCACTTTTTTTAATGGGCAATTTTTTTAACCGGTCACTTTTTTGATGGCCACTTATCTTTTTTACTTGCCAATTTTTTTCGACTGCTCTTTTTTTACGGGCCAATTATTTTTTGGTAGGCCACTGTTTTTTTAATGGCCACTCTTTTTTAACCAGTCACTTTTTTGGATGGCCATTCATCTTTTTTACCGGCCAATTTTTTTCGACTGGTCTTTTTTTTATGGGCCAATTCTTTTTTGATCGGCCACTTTTTTTTAATGGCCACTCCTTTTTTAACCAGTCACTTTTTTTGATGGCCATTTATCTTTTTTACCGGCCAATTTTTTTCACTTTTTTCATGACCATTTTTTTTTACCAGTCAATTTTTTTCTTTAATGGCCACTCTTTTTTAGCCAGTCACTTTTTTTGATGGCCAATTATCTTTTTTAGTGGCCAATTTTTTCAGTTTGACTTTCTTTACCATTTTGAATTAAAGCTTTCGTGACTGGAAGGATTCATATTCTTGGTTCTTTCGGTAAAGTAACGTAGAAGGGAATTTAATTGTTTTATGTTTTTTTTTTTTTTTTTTACCAGTCAAATTTTTTTATGGCCACTCATCTTTTTTTACTGGCAATTCTTTTACTGGTCTCTTTTTTTACGGGCCACCTACCTCTTCCGCCTCCTCCTCCTCCTCCGCCTCCTCCTCCGCCTCCTCCACCTCCATGTGTGATGGCCAATACATTTTTTTACTGACCAATTTTGTTTGACTTGTCTTTCCTTTTTACGGGCCAATTTTTTGTAGTCACTTTTTTTAATGGGCAATTTTTTTAACCGGTCACTTTTTTTGATGGCCACTTATCTTTTTTACTTGCCAATTTTTTTCGACTGCTCTTTTTTTACGGGCCAATTATTTTTTGGTAGGCCACTGTTTTTTTTAATGGCCACTCTTTTTTAACCAGTCACTTTTTTGGATGGCCATTCATCTTTTTTACAGGCCAATTTTTTTCGACTGGTCTTTTTTTTATGGGCCAATTCTTTTTTGATCGGCCACTTTTTTTTAATGGCCACTCCTTTTTTAACCGGTCACTTTTTTTGATGGCCATTTATCTTTTTTACCGGCCAATTTTTTTCACTTTTTTCATGACCATTTTTTTTTACCAGTCAATTTTTTTCTTTAATGGCGACTCTTTTTTAGCCAGTCACTTTTTTTGATGGCCAATTATCTTTTTTAGTGGCCAATTTTTTCAGTTTGACTTTCTTTACCATTTTGAATTAAAGCTTTCGTGACTGGAAGGATTCATATTCTTGGTTCTTTCGGTAAAGTAACGTAGAAGGGAATTTAATTGTTTTATGTTTTTTTTTTTTTTTTTTACCAGTCAAATTTTTTTATGGCCACTCATCTTTTTTTACTGGCAATTCTTTTACTGGTCTCTTTTTTTACGGGCCACCTACCTCTTCCGCCTCCTCCTCCTCCTCCGCCTCCTCCTCCGCCTCCTCCACCTCCATGTGTGATGGCCAATACATTTTTTTACTGACCAATTTTGTTTGACTTGTCTTTCCTTTTTACGGGCCAATTTTTTGTAGTCACTTTTTTTAATGGGCAATTTTTTTAACCGGTCACTTTTTTTGATGGCCACTTATCTTTTTTACTTGCCAATTTTTTTCGACTGCTCTTTTTTTACGGGCCAATTATTTTTTGGTAGGCCACTGTTTTTTTAATGGCCACTCTTTTTTAACCAGTCACTTTTTTGGATGGCCATTCATCTTTTTTACAGGCCAATTTTTTTCGACTGGTCTTTTTTTTATGGGCCAATTCTTTTTTGATCGGCCACTTTTTTTTAATGGCCACTCCTTTTTTAACCGGTCACTTTTTTTGATGGCCATTTATCTTTTTTACCGGCCAATTTTTTTCACTTTTTTCATGACCATTTTTTTTTACCAGTCAATTTTTTTCTTTAATGGCGACTCTTTTTTAGCCAGTCACTTTTTTTGATGGCCAATTATCTTTTTTAGTGGCCAATTTTTTCAGTTTGACTTTCTTTACCATTTTGAATTAAAGCTTTCGTGACTGGAAGGATTCATATTCTTGGTTCTTTCGGTAAAGTAACGTAGAAGGGAATTTAATTGTTTTATGTTTTTTTTTTTTTTTTTTTTTTACCAGTCAAATTTTTTTATGGCCACTCATCTTTTTTTACTGGCAATTCTTTTACTGGTCTCTTTTTTTACGGGCCACCTACCTCTTCCGCCTCCTCCTCCTCCTCCGCCTCCTCCTCCGCCTCCTCCACCTCCATGTGTGATGGCCAATACATTTTTTTACTGACCAATTTTGTTTGACTTGTCTTTCCTTTTTACGGGCCAATTTTTTGTAGTCACTTTTTTTAATGGGCAATTTTTTTAACCGGTCACTTTTTTTGATGGCCACTTATCTTTTTTACTTGCCAATTTTTTTCGACTGCTCTTTTTTTACGGGCCAATTATTTTTTGGTAGGCCACTGTTTTTTTAATGGCCACTCTTTTTTAACCAGTCACTTTTTTGGATGGCCATTCATCTTTTTTACAGGCCAATTTTTTTCGACTGGTCTTTTTTTTATGGGCCAATTCTTTTTTGATCGGCCACTTTTTTTTAATGGCCACTCCTTTTTTAACCGGTCACTTTTTTTGATGGCCATTTATCTTTTTTACCGGCCAATTTTTTTCACTTTTTTCATGACCATTTTTTTTTACCAGTCAATTTTTTTCTTTAATGGCGACTCTTTTTTAGCCAGTCACTTTTTTTGATGGCCAATTATCTTTTTTAGTGGCCAATTTTTTCAGTTTGACTTTCTTTACCATTTTGAATTAAAGCTTTCGTGACTGGAAGGATTCATATTCTTGGTTCTTTCGGTAAAGTAACGTAGAAGGGAATTTAATTGTTTTATGTTTTTATTATTTTTTTTTTTTTACCAGTCAAATTTTTTTATGGCCACTCATCTTTTTTTACTGGCAATTCTTTTACTGGTCTCTTTTTTTACGGGCCACCTACCTCTTCCGCCTCCTCCTCCGCCTCCTTCTCCGCCTCCTCCTCAGCCTCCTCCGCCTCCTCGTCCGCCTCCTCGTCCGCCTCCTCCGCCGCCTCCTCCTCCGCCTCCTCCTCCGCCTCCTCCTCCACCTCCTCCACCTCACTGTGTGATGGCCAATACATTTTTTTACTTCCCAATTTTGTTTGACTGGTCTTTCGTTTTTACAGGCCAATTTTTTGTAGTCACTTTTTTTAATGGTCAATTTTTTTAACCGGTCACTTTTTTTGATGGCCACTTATCTTTTTAACTGGCCAATTTTTTTCGACTGGTCTTTTTTTACGGGCCAATTATTTTTTGGTAGGCCACTGTTTTTTTAATGGCCACTCTTTTTTAACTGGTCACTTTTTTGGATGGCCATTCATCTTTTTTACCGGCCAATTTTTTTCGACTGGTCTTTTTTTTATGGGCCAATTCTTTTTTGATCGGCCGCTTTTTTTTAATGGCCACTCTTTTTTAACCGGTCACTTTTTTTGATGGCCATTTATCTTTTTTGCCAGCCAATTTTTTTCACTTTTTTCATGACCATTTTTTTTCACCAGTCAAATTTTTTCATTAATGGCCACTCTTTTTTAAGCAGTTACTTTTTTTGATGGCCAATTATCTTTTTTAGTGGCCAATTTTTTCAGTTTGACTTTTTTACCATTTTGAATTAAAGCTTTCGTGACTGCAGGGATTCATATTCTTGGTTCCTTCGGTAAAGTCACGTAGAAGGGAATTTAATTGTTTTATTATTTTATTTTTTTTACCAGTCAAATTTTTTTATGGCCACTCATCTTTTTTTACTGGCAATTCTTTTACTGGTCTCTTTTTTTACGGGCCACCTACCTCTTCTGCCACCTCCTCCTCCGCCTCCTTCTCCGCCTCCTCCTCAGCCTCCTCCTCGTCCGCCTCCTCCTCCGCCTCCTCCACCTCACTGTGTGATGGCCAATACATTTTTTTACTGACCAATTTTGTTTGACTTGTCTTTCCTTTTTACGGGCCAATTTTTTGTAGTCACTTTTTTTAATGGGCAATTTTTTTAACCAGTCACTTTTTTTGATGGCCACTTATCTTTTTTACTTGCCAATTTTTTTTGACTGCTCTTTTTTTACAGGCCAATTATTTTTTGGTAGGCCACTGTTTTTTTAATGGCCACTCTTTTTTAACCGGTCACTTTTTTGGATGGCCATTCATCTTTTTTACCGGCCAATTTTTTTCGACTGGTCTTTTTTTTATGGGCAAATTCTTTTTTGATCGGCCACATTTTTTTAATGGCCACTCATTTTTAACCGGTCACTTTTTTTGATGGCCATTTATCTTTTTTACCGGCCAATTTTTTTCACTTTTTTCATGACCATTTTTTTTTTACCAGTGAAATTTTTTCATTAATGGCCACTCTTTTTTAACCAATCACTTTTTTTGATGGCCAATTATCTTTTTTAGTGGCCAATTTTTTCAGTTTGACTTTTTTTACCATTTTGAATTAAAGCTTTCGTGACTGCAGAGATTCATATTCTTGGTTCCTTCGGTTAAGTCACGTAGAAGGGAATTTAATTGTTTTATGTTTTTATTATTATTATTTTTACCAGTCAAATTTTTTTATGGCCACTCATCTTTTTTTACTGGCAATTCTTTTACTGGTCTCTTTTTTTACGGGCCACCTACCTCTTCCGCCTCCTCCTCCTCCGCCTCCTTCTCCGCTTCCTCCTCAGCCTCCTCCGCCTCCTCGTCCGCCTCCTCCTCCGCCTCCTCCTCCGCCTCCTCCTCCGCCTCCTCCGCCTCCTCCGCCTCCTCCTCCGCCTCCTCCTCCTCCGCCTCCTCCTCCGCCTCCTCCTCCGCCTCCTCCACCTCACTGTGTGATGAGCAATACATTTTTTTACTGACCAATTTTGTTTGACTTGTCTTTCCTTTTTACGGGCCAATTTTTTGTAGTCACTTTTTTTAATGGGCAATTTTTTTAACCGGTCACTTTTTTTGATGGCCACTTATCTTTTTTACTTGCCAATTTTTTTCGACTGCTCTTTTTTTACGGGCCAATTATTTTTTGGTAGGCCACTGTTTTTTTAATGGCCACTCTTTTTTAACCAGTCACTTTTTTGGATGGCCATTCATCTTTTTTACCGGCCAATTTTTTTCGACTGGTCTTTTTTTTATGGGCCAATTCTTTTTTGATCGGCCACTTTTTTTTAATGGCCACTCTTTTTTAACCGGTCACTTTTTTTGATGGCCATTTATCTTTTTTACCGGCCAATTTTTTTCACTTTTTTCATGACCATTTTTTTTTACCAGTCAATTTTTTTCTTTAATGGCCACTCTTTTTTAGCCAGTCACTTTTTTTGATGGCCAATTATCTTTTTTAGTGGCCAATTTTTTCAGTTTGACTTTCTTTACCATTTTGAATTAAAGCTTTCGTGACTGGAAGGATTCATATTGTTGGTTCTTTCGTTAAAGTAACGTAGAAGGGAATTTAATTGTTTTCTGTTTTTATTATTATTATTTTTTTACCAGTCAAATTTTTTTATGGCCACTCATCTTTTTTTACTGGCAATTCTTTTATTGGTCTCTTTTTTTACGGGCCACCTACCTCTTCCGCCTCCTCCTCCTCCTCCGCCTCCTTCTCCGCCTCCTCCTCAGCCTCCTCCGCCTCCTCGTCCGCCTCCTCGTCCGCCTCCTCCTCCGCCTCCTCCTCCGCCTCCTCCTCTGCCTCCTCCTCCTCCGCCTCCTCCTCCGCCTCCTCCACCTCACTGTGTGATGGCCAATACATTTTTTTACTGACCAATTTTGTTTGACTTGTCTTTCCTTTTTACGGGCCAATTTTTTGTAGTCACTTTTTTTAATGGGCAATTTTTTTAACCGGTCACTTTTTTTAATGGCCACTTATCTTTTTTACTTGCCAATTTTTTTCGACTGCTCTTTTTTTACGGGCCAATTATTTTTTGGTAGGCCACTGTTTTTTTAATGGCCACTCTTTTTTAACCGGTCACTTTTTTGGATGGCCATTCATCTTTTTTACCCGGCCAATTTTTTTCGACTGGTCTTTTTTTTATGGGCCAATTCTTTTTTGATCGGCCACATTTTTTTAATGGCCAATCTTTTTTAACCGGTCACTTTTTTGATGGCCATTTATCTTTTTTACCGGCCAATTTTTTTCACTTTTTTCATGACCATTTTTTTTTACCAGTGAAATTTTTTCATTAATGGCCACTCTTTTTTTAACCAGTCACTTTTTTTGATGGCCAATTATCTTTTTTAGTGGCCAATTTTTTCAGTTTGACTTTTTTTACCATTTTGAATTAAAGCTTTCGTGACTGCAGGGATTCATATTCTTGGTTCTTTCGGTAAAGTCACGTAGAAGGGAATTTAATTGTTTTTTTGTTTTTTTTTTACCAGTCAAATTTTTTTATGGCCACTCATCTTTTTTTACTGGCAATTCTTTTACTGGTTTCTTTTTTTACGGGCCACCTACCTCTTCCGCCTCCTCCGCCTCCTCCTCCGACTCCTCCTCCGCCTCCTCCGCCGCCTCCTCCTCCGCCTCCTCCTTCGCCTCCTCTTCCGCCTCCTCCGCCTCCTCCTCCGCCTCCTCCACCTCACTGTGTGATGGCCAATACATTTTTTTACTGACCAATTTTGTTTGACTGGTCTTTCGTTTTTACAGGCCAATTTTTTGTAGTCACTTTTTTTAATGGGCAATTTTTTTAACCGTTCACTTTTTTTGATGGCCACTTATCTTTTTTACTGGCCAATTTTTTTCGACTGGTCTTTTTTTACGGGCCAATTATTTTTTGGTAGGCCACTGTTTTTTTAATGGCCACTCTTTTTTAACTGGTCACTTTTTTGGATGGCCATTCATCTTTTTTACCGGCCAATTTTTTTCGACTGGTCTTTTTTTTATGGGCCAATTCTTTTTTGATCGGCCACTTTTTTTTAATGGCCACTCTTTTTTAACTGGTCACTTTTTTGGATGGCCATTCATCTTTTTTACCGGCCAATTTTTTTCGACTGGTCTTTTTTTTATGGGCCAATTCTTTTTTGATCGGCCACTTTTTTTAATGGCCACTCTTTTTTAACCGGTCACTTTTTTTGATGGCCATTTATCTTTTTTGCAAGCCAATTTTTTTCACTTTTTTCATGACCATTTTTTTTTTACCAGTCAAATTTTTTCATTAATGGCCACTCTTTTTTAAGCAGTTACTTTTTTTGATGGCCAATTATCTTTTTTAGTGGCCAATTTTTTCAGTTTGACTTTTTTACCATTTTGAATTAAAGCTTTCGTGACTGCAGGGATTCATATTCTTGGTTCCTTCGGTAAAGTCACGTAGAAGGGAATTTAATCGTTTTATGTTTTTATTATTATTTTTTTTACCAGTCAAATTTTTTTATGGCCACTCATCTTTTTTTACTGGCAATTCTTTTACTGGTCTCTTTTTTTACGGGCCACCTACCTCTTCCGCCTCCTCCTCCTCCGCCTCCTTCTCCGCCTCCTCCTCAGCCTCCTCCTCCTCCGCCTCCTCGTCCGCCTCCTCCTCCGCCTCCTCCTCCGCCTCCTCCTCCGCCTCCTCTGCCTCCTCCGCCTCCTCCTCCGCCTCCTCCACCTCACTGTGTGATGGCCAATACATTTTTTTACTGACCAATTTTGTTTGACTTGTCTTTCCTTTTTACCGGCCAATTTATTGTCACTTTTTTTAATGGGCAATTTTTTTAACCGGTCACTTTTTTTGATGGCCACTTATCTTTTTTACTTGCCAATTTTTTTCGACTGCTCTTTTTTATGGGCCAATTATTTTTTGGTAGGCCACTGTTTTTTTAATGGCCACTCTTTTTTAACCGGTCACTTTTTTGGATGGCCATTCATCTTTTTTACCGGCCAATTTTTTTCGATTGGTCTTTTTTTTATGGGCCAATTCTTTTTTGATCGGCCACTTTTTTTTAATGGCCACTCTTTTTTAACCGGTCACTATTTTTGATGGCCATTTATCTTTTTTGCCAGCCAATTTTTTCACTTTTTTCATGACCATTTTTTTTTTACCAGTCAAATTTTTTCATTAATGGCCACTCTTTTTTAAGCAGTTACTTTTTTTGATGGCCACATCTTTTTTAGAGGCCATTTTTTTCAGTTTGACTTTTTTACCATTTTGAATTAAAGTTTTCGTGACTGCAGGGATTCATATTCTTGGTTCCTTCGGTAAAGTCACGTAGAAGGGAATTTAATTGTTTTATGTTTTTATTATTTTATTTTTTTACCAGTCAAACTTTTTTATGGCCACTCATCTTTTTTTACTGGCCAATTATTAAACTGGTCTCTTTTTTTACAGGCCACCTACCTCTTCCGCATCCTCCTCCGCCTCCACCTCCGCCTCCTCCTCCGCCTCCTCCGCCGCCTCCTCCTCCGCCTCCTCCTCCGCCTCCTCCTCCACCTCCTCCACCTCACTGTGTGATGGCCAATACATTTTTTTACTGACCAATTTTGTTTGACTGGTCTTTCGTTTTTACAGGCCAATTTTTTGTAATAACTTTTTTTAATGGGCAATTTTTAACCGGTCACTTTTTTTGATGGCCACTTATCTTTTTAACTGGCCAATTTCTTTCGACTGGTCTTTTTTTACGGGCCAATTATTTTTTGGTAGGTCACTGTTTTTTTAATGGCCACTCTTTTTTAACTGGTCACTTTTTTGGATGGCCATTCATCTTTTTTACCGGCCAATTTTTTTCAACTGGTCTTTTTTTTATGGGCCAATTCTTTTTTGATCGGCCGCTTTTTTTTAATGGCCACTCTTTTTTAACCGGTCACTTTTTTTGATGGCCATTTATCTTTTTTGCCAGCCAATTTTTTTCACTTTTTTCATGACCATTTTTTTCACCAGTCAAATTTTTTCATTAATGGCCACTCTTTTTTAAGCAGTTACTTTTTTTGATGGCCAATTATCTTTTTTAGTGGCCAATTTTTTCAGTTTGACTTTTTTACCATTTTGAATTAAAGCTTTCGTGACTGCAGGGATTCATATTCTTGGTTCCTTCGGTAAAGTCACGTAGAAGGGAATTTAATTGTTTTATTATTTTATTTTTTTTACCAGTCAAATTTTTTTATGGCCACTCATCTTTTTTTACTGGCAATTCTTTTACTGGTCTCTTTTTTTACGGGCCACCTACCTCTTCTGCCACCTCCTCCTCCGCCTCCTTCTCCGCCTCCTCCTCAGCCTCCTCCTCGTCCGCCTCCTCCTCCGCCTCCTCCACCTCACTGTGTGATGGCCAATACATTTTTTTACTGACCAATTTTGTTTGACTTGTCTTTCCTTTTTACGGGCCAATTTTTTGTAGTCACTTTTTTTAATGGGCAATTTTTTTAACCGGTCACTTTTTTTGATGGCCACTTATCATTTTTACTTGCCAATTTTTTTCGACTGGTCTTTTTTTACGGGCCAATTATTTTTTGGTAGGCCACTGTTTTTTTAATGGCCACTCTTTTTTAACCGGTCACTTTTTTGGATGGCCATTCATCTTTTTTACCGGCCAATTTTTTTCGACTGGTCTTTTTTTTATGGGCCAATTCTTTTTTGATCGGCCACATTTTTTTAATGGCCACTCATTTTTAACCGGTCACTTTTTTTGATGGCCATTTATCTTTTTTACCGGCCAATTTTTTTCACTTTTTTCATGACCATTTTTTTTTTACCAGTGAAATTTTTTCATTAATGGCCACTCTTTTTTAACCAATCACTTTTTTTGATGGCCAATTATCTTTTTTAGTGGCCAATTTTTTCAGTTTGACTTTTTTTACCATTTTGAATTAAAGCTTTCGTGACTGCAGAGATTCATATTCTTGGTTCCTTCGGTTAAGTCACGTAGAAGGGAATTTAATTGTTTTATGTTTTTATTATTATTTTTTTTACCAGTCAAATTTTTTTATGGCCACTCATCTTTTTTTACTGGCAATTCTTTTACTGGTCTCTTTTTTTAAGGGCCACCTACCTCTTCCGCCTCCTCCTCCGCCTCCTCCTCCGACTCCTCCGCCGCCTCCTCCTCCGCCTCCTCCTCCGCCTCCTCCTCCTCCGCCTCCTCCGCCTCCTCAGCCTCCTCCACCTCACTGTGTGATGGCCAATACATTTTTTTACTGACCAATTTTGTTTGACTGGTCTTTCATTTTTACAGGCCAATTTTTTTATGTCACTTTTTTTAATGGGCAATTTTTTTAATCGTTCACTTTTTTTGATGGCCACTTATCTTTTTTACTGGCCAATTTTTTTCGACTGGTCTTTTTTTACGGGCCAATTATTTTTTGGTAGGCCACTGTTTTTTTAATGGCCACTCTTTTTTAACCGGTCACTTTTTTGGATGGCCATTCATCTTTTTTACCGGCCAATTTTTTTCGACTGGTCTTTTTTTTATGGGCCAATTCTTTTTTGATCGGCCACTTTTTTTAATGGCCACTCTTTTTTAACCGGTCACTTTTTTTGATGGCCATTTATCTTTTTTGCAAGCCAATTTTTTTCACTTTTTTCATGACCATTTTTTTTACCAGTCAAATTTTTTCATTAATGGCCACTCTTTTTTAAGCAGTTACTTTTTTTGATGGCCAATTATCTTTTTTAGTGGCCAATTTTTTCAGTTTGACTTTTTTACCATTTTGAATTAAAGCTTTCGTGACTGCAGGGATTCATATTCTTGGTTCCTTCGGTAAAGTCACGTAGAAGGGAATTTAATCGTTTTATGTTTTTATTATTATTTTTTTTACCAGTCAAATTTTTTTATGGCCACTCATCTTTTTTTACTGGCAATTCTTTTACTGGTCTCTTTTTTTACGGGCCACCTACCTCTTCCGCCTCCTCCTCCTCCGCCTCCTTCTCCGCTTCCTCCTCAGCCTCCTCCGCCTCCTTGTCCGCCTCCTCCTCCGCCTCCTCCTCCGCCTCCTCCTCCGCCTCCTCCGCCTCCTCCGCCTCCTCCGCCTCCTCCTCCGCCTCCTCCACCTCACTGTGTGATAGCCAATACATTTTTTTACTGACCAATTTTGTTTGACTTGTCTTTCATTTTTACGGGCCAATTTTTTGTAGTCACTTTTTTTAATGGGCAATTTTTTTAACCGGTCACTTTTTTTGATGGCCACTTATCTTTTTTACTTGCCAATTTTTTTCGACTGCTCTTTTTTTACGGGCCAATTATTTTTTGGTAGGCCACTGTTTTTTTAATGGCCACTCTTTTTTAACCAGTCACTTTTTTGGATGGCCATTCATCTTTTTTACCGGCCAATTTTTTTCGACTGGTCTTTTTTTTATGGGCCAATTCTTTTTTGATCGGCCACTTTTTTTTAATGGCCACTCTTTTTTAACCAGTCACTTTTTTTGATGGCCAATTATCTTTTTTAGTGGCCAATTTTTTCAGTTTGACTTTTTTTACCATTTTGAATTAAAGCTTTCGTGACTGCAGGGATTCATATTCTTGGTTCTTTCGGTAAAGTCACGTAGAAGGGAATTTAATTGTTTTTTTGTTTTTTTTTTACCAGTCAAATTTTTTTATGGCCACTCATCTTTTTTTACTGGCAATTCTTTTACTGGTTTCTTTTTTTACGGGCCACCTACCTCTTCCGCCTCCTCCTCCTCCGCCTCCTCCTCCAACTCCTCCTCCGCCTCCTCCGCCGCCTCCTCCTCCGCCTCCTCCTCCGCCTCCTCTTCCGCCTCCTCCGCCTCCTCCTCCGCCTCCTCCACCTCACTGTGTGATGGCCAATACATTTTTTTACTGACCAATTTTGTTTGACTGGTCTTTCGTTTTTACAGGCCAATTTTTTGTAGTCACTTTTTTTAATGGGCAATTTTTTTAACCGTTCACTTTTTTTGATGGCCACTTATCTTTTTTACTGGCCAATTTTTTTCGACTGGTCTTTTTTTACGGGCCAATTATTTTTTGGTAGGCCACTGTTTTTTTAATGGCCACTCTTTATTAACTGGTCACTTTTTTGGATGGCCATTCATCTTTTTTACCGGCCAATTTTTTTCGACTGGTCTTTTTTTTATGGGCCAATTCTTTTTTGATCGGCCACTTTTTTTTAATAGCCACTCTTTTTTAACTGGTCACTTTTTTGGATGGCCATTCATCTTTTTTACCGGCCAATTTTTTTCGACTGGTCTTTTTTTTATGGGCCAATTCTTTTTTGATCTGCCACTTTTTTTAATGGCCACTCTTTTTTAACCGGTCACTTTTTTTGATGGCCATTTATCTTTTTTGCAAGCCAATTTTTTTCACTTTTTTCATGACCATTTTTTTTTTACCAGTCAAATTTTTTCATTAATGGCCACTCTTTTTTAAGCAGTTACTTTTTTTGATGGCCAATTATCTTTTTTAGTGGCCAATTTTTTCAGTTTGACTTTTTTACCATTTTGAATTAAAGCTTTCGTGACTGCAGGGATTCATATTCTTGGTTCCTTCGGTAAAGTCACGTAGAAGGGAATTTAATCGTTTTATGTTTTTATTATTATTTTTTTTACCAGTCAAATTTTTTTATGGCCACTCATCTTTTTTTACTGGCAATTCTTTTACTGGTCTCTTTTTTTACGGGCCACCTACCTCTTCCGCCTCCTCCGCCTCCTTCTCCGCCTCCTCCTCCTCCGCCTCCTCCTCCTCCGCCTCCTCGTCCGCCTCCTCCTCCGCCTCCTCCTCCGCCTCCTCCGCCTCCTCCGCCTCCTCCTCCGCCTCCTCCACCTCACTGTGTGATGGCCAATACATTTTTTTACTGACCAATTTTGTTTGACTTATCTTTCCTTTTTACGGGCCAATTTATTGTCACTTTTTTTAAAGGGCAATTTTTTTAACCGGTCACTTTTTTTGATGGCCACTAATCTTTTTTACTTGCCAATTTTTTTCGACTGCTCTTTTTTTATGGGCCAATTATTTTTTGGTAGGCCACTGTTTTTTTAATGGCCACTCTTTTTTAACCGGTCACTTTTTTGGATGGCCATTCATCTTTTTTACCGGCCAATTTTTTTCGACTGGTCTTTTTTTTATGGGCCAATTCTTTTTTGATCGGCCACTTTTTTTTAATGGCCACTCTTTTTTAACCGGTCACTATTTTTGATGGCCATTTATCTTTTTTGCCAGCCAATTTTTTCACTTTTTTCATGACCATTTTTTTTTTACCAGTCAAATTTTTTCATTAATGGCCACTCTTTTTTAAGCCGTTACTTTTTTTGATGGCCACTTATCTTTTTTAGAGGCCAATTTTTTCAGTTTGACTTTTTTACCATTTTGAATTAAAGCTTTCGTGACTGCAGGGATTCATATTCTTGGTTCCTTCGGTAAAGTCACGTAGAAGGGAATTTAATTGTTTTATGTTTTTATTATTTTATTTTTTTACCAGTCAAACTTTTTTATGGCCACTCATCTTTTTTTACTGGCCAATTATTTTACTGGTCTCTTTTTTTACAGGCCACCTACCTCTTCCGCGTCCTCCTCCGCCTCCACCTCCGCCTCCTCCTCCGCCTCCTCCGCCGCCTCCTCCTCCGCCTCCTCCTCCGCCTCCTCCTCCACCTCCTCCACCTCACTGTGTGATGGCCAATACATTTTTTTACTGACCAATTTTGTTTGACTGGTCTTTCGTTTTTACAGGCCAATTTTTTGTAGTCACTTTTTTTAATGGGCAATTTTTTTAACCGGTCACTTTTTTTGATGGCCACTTATCTTTTTAACTGGCCAATTTTTTTCAACTGGTCTTTTTTTACGGGCCAATTATTTTTTGGTAGGCCACTGTTTTTTTAATGGCCACTCTTTTTTAACTGGTCACTTTTTTGGATGGCCATTCATCTTTTTTACCGGCCAATTTTTTTCGACTGGTCTTTTTTTTATGGGCCAATTCTTTTTTGATCGGCCATTTTTTTTTAATGGCCACTCTTTTTTAACCGGTCACTTTTTTTGATGGCCATTTATCTTTTTTGCCAGCCAATTTTTTCACTTTTTTCATGACCATTTTTTTTCACCAGTCAAATTTTTTCATTAATGGCCACTCTTTTTTAAGCAGTTACTTTTTTTGATGGCCAATTCTCTTTTTTAGTGGCCAATTTTTCAGTTTGACTTTTTTACCATTTTGAATTAAAGCTTTCGTGACTGCAGGGATTCATATTCTTGGTTCCTTCGGTAAAGTCACGTAGAAGGGAATTTAATTGTTTTATTTTTTTATTATTTTATTTTTTTTACCAGTCAAATTTTTTTATGGCCACTCATCTTTTTTTACTGGCAATTCTTTTACTGGTCTCTTTTTTTACGGGCCACCTACCTCTTCCGCCACCTCCTCCTCCGCCTCCTTCTCCGCCTCCTCCTCAGCCTCCTCCTCGTCCGCCTCCTCCTCCGCCTCCTCCTCCGCCTCCTCCACCTCACTGTGTGATGGCCAATACATTTTTTTACTGACCAATTTTGTTTGACTTGTCTTTCCTTTTTACGGGCCAATTTTTTGTAGTCACTTTTTTTAATGGGCAATTTTTTTAACCGGTCACTTTCTTTTATGGCCACTTATCTTTTTTACTTGCCAATTTTTTTCGACTGCTCTTTTTTCACGGGCCAATTATTTTTTGGTAGGCCACTGTTTTTTTAATGCCACTCTTTTTTTAACCGGTCACTTTTTTGGATGGCCATTCATCTTTTTTACCGGCCAATTTTTTTCGACTGGTCTTTTTTTTATGGGCCAATTCTTTTTGATCGGCCACTTTTTTTTTAATGGCCACTCTTTTTTAACCGGTCACTTTTTTTGATGGCCATTTATCTTTTTTGCCAGCCAATTTTTTTCACTTTTTTCATGACCATTTTTTTTTACCAGTCAAATTTTTTCATTAATGGCCACTCTTTTTTAAGCAGTTACTTTTTTTGATGGCCAATTATCTTTTTTAGTGGCCAATTTTTTCAGTTTGACTTTTTTTACCATTTTGAATTAAAGCTTTCGTGACTGCAGGGATTCATATTCTTGGTTCCTTCGGTAAAGTCACGTAGAAGGGAATTTAATTGTTTTATGTTTTTATTATTATTTTTTTTACCAGTCAAATTTTTTTTTATGGCCACTCATCTTTTTTTACTGGCAATTCTTTTACTGGTCTCTTTTTTTACGGGCCACCTACCTCTTCCGCCTCCTCCTCCTCCTCCGCCTCCTCCGCCTCCTCCTCAGCCTCCTCCTCGTCCGCCTCCTCCTCCGCCTCCTCCTCCGCCTCCTCCACCTCACTGTGTGATGGCCAATACATTTTTTTACTGACCAATTTTGTTTGACTTGTCTTTCCTTTTTACGGGCCAATTTTTTGTAGTCACTTTTTTTAATGGGCAATTTTTTTAACCGGTCACTTTTTTTTATGGCCACTTATCTTTTTTATTTGCCAATTTTTTTCGACTGCTCTTTTTTCACGGGCCAATTATTTTTTGGTAGGCCACGGTTTTTTTAATGGCCACTCTTTTTTAACCGGTCACTTTTTTGGATGGCCATTCATCTTTTTTACCGGCCAATTTTTTTCGACTGGTCTTTTTTTTATGGGCCAATTCTTTTTTGATCGGCCACTTTTTTTTTAATGGCCACTCTTTTTTAACCGGTCACTTTTTTTGATGGCCATTTATCTTTTTTGCCAGCCAATTTTTTCACTTTTTTCATGACCATTTTTTTTCACCAGTCAAATTTTTTCATTAATGGCCACTCTTTTTTAAGCAGTTACTTTTTTTGATGGCCAATTCTCTTTTTTAGTGGCCAATTTTTTCAGTTTGACTTTTTTACCATTTTGAATTAAAGCTTTCGTGACTGCAGGGATTCATATTCTTGGTTCCTTCGGTAAAGTCACGTAGAAGGGAATTTAATTGTTTTATTTTTTTATTATTTTATTTTTTTTACAAGTCAAATTTTTTTATGGCCACTCATCTTTTTTTACTGGCAATTCTTTTACTGGTCTCTTTTTTTACGGGCCACCTACCTCTTCCGCCACCTCCTCCTCCGCCTCCTTCTCCGCCTCCTCCTCAGCCTCCTCCTCGTCCGCCTCCTCCTCCGCCTCCTCCTCCGCCTCCTCCACCTCACTGTGTGATGGCCAATACATTTTTTTACTGACCAATTTTGTTTGACTTGTCTTTCCTTTTTACGGGCCAATTTTTTGTAGTCACTTTTTTTAATGGGCAATTTTTTTAACCGGTCACTTTCTTTTATGGCCACTTATCTTTTTTACTTGCCAATTTTTTTCGACTGCTCTTTTTTCACGGGCCAATTATTTTTTGGTAGGCCACTGTTTTTTTAATGCCACTCTTTTTTTAACCGGTCACTTTTTTGGATGGCCATTCATCTTTTTTACCGGCCAATTTTTTTCGACTGGTCTTTTTTTTATGGGCCAATTCTTTTTTGATCGGCCACTTTTTTTTTTAATGGCCACTCTTTTTTAACCGGTCACTTTTTTTGATGGCCATTTATCTTTTTTGCCAGCCAATTTTTTTCACTTTTTTCATGACCATTTTTTTTTACCAGTCAAATTTTTTCATTAATGGCCACTCTTTTTTAAGCAGTTACTTTTTTTGATGGCCAATTATCTTTTTTAGTGGCCAATTTTTTCAGTTTGACTTTTTTACCATTTTGAATTAAAGCTTTCGTGACTGCAGGGATTCATATTCTTGGTTCCTTCGGTAAAGTCACGTAGAAGGGAATTTAATTGTTTTATGTTTTTATTATTATTTTTTTTACCAGTCAAATTTTTTTTTATGGCCACTCATCTTTTTTTACTGGCAATTCTTTTACTGGTCTCTTTTTTTACGGGCCACCTACCTCTTCCGCCTCCTCCTCCTCCTCCGCCTCCTCCGCCTCCTCCTCAGCCTCCTCCTCGTCCGCCTCCTCCTCCGCCTCCTCCTCCGCCTCCTCCACCTCACTGTGTGATGGCCAATACATTTTTTTACTGACCAATTTTGTTTGACTTGTCTTTCCTTTTTACGGGCCAATTTTTTGTAGTCACTTTTTTTAATGGGCAATTTTTTTAACCGGTCACTTTTTTTTATGGCCACTTATCTTTTTTAATTGCCAATTTTTTTCGACTGCTCTTTTTTCACGGGCCAATTATTTTTTGGTAGGCCACGGTTTTTTTAATGGCCACTCTTTTTTAACCGGTCACTTTTTTGGATGGCCATTCATCTTTTTTACCGGCCAATTTTTTTCGACTGGTCTTTTTTTTTATGGGCCAATTCTTTTTTGATCGGCCACTTTTTTTTTAATGGCCACTCTTTTTTAACCGGTCACTTTTTTTGATGGCCATTTATCTTTTTTGCCAGCCAATTTTTTCACTTTTTTCATGACCATTTTTTTTCACCAGTCAAATTTTTTCATTAATGGCCACTCTTTTTTAAGCAGTTACTTTTTTTGATGGCCAATTCTCTTTTTTAGTGGCCAATTTTTTCAGTTTGACTTTTTTTACCATTTTGAATTAAAGCTTTCGTGACTGCAGGGATTCATATTCTTGGTTCCTTCGGTAAAGTCACGTAGAAGGGAATTTAATTGTTTTATGTTTTTATTATTATTTTTTTTACCAGTCAAATTTTTTTTTATGGCCACTCATCTTTTTTTACTGGCAATTCTTTTACTGGTCTCTTTTTTTACGGGCCACCTACCTCTTCCGCCTCCTCCTCCGCCTCCTCCGCCTCCTCCTCAGCCTCCTCCTCGTCCGCCTCCTCCTCCGCCTCCTCCTCCGCCTCCTCCACCTCACTGTGTGATGGCCAATACATTTTTTTACTGACCAATTTTGTTTGACTTGTCTTTCCTTTTTACGGGCCAATTTTTTGTAGTCACTTTTTTAATGGGCAATTTTTTTAACCGGTCACTTTTTTTTATGGCCACTTATCTTTTTTATTTGCCAATTTTTTTCGACTGCTCTTTTTTCACGGGCCAATTATTTTTTGGTAGGCCACGGTTTTTTTAATGGCCACTCTTTTTTAACCGGTCACTTTTTTGGATGGCCATTCATCTTTTTTACCGGCCAATTTTTTTCGACTGGTCTTTTTTTTTATGGGCCAATTCTTTTTTGATCGGCCACTTTTTTTTTAATGGCCACTCTTTTTTAACCGGTCACTTTTTTTGATGGCCATTTATCTTTTTTGCCAGCCAATTTTTTCACTTTTTTCATGACCATTTTTTTTCACCAGTCAAATTTTTTCATTAATGGCCACTCTTTTTTAAGCAGTTACTTTTTTTGATGGCCAATTCTCTTTTTTAGTGGCCAATTTTTTCAGTTTGACTTTTTTTACCATTTTGAATTAAAGCTTTCGTGACTGCAGGGATTCATATTCTTGGTTCCTTCGGTAAAGTCACGTAGAAGGGAATTTAATTGTTTTATGTTTTTATTATTATTTTTTTTACCAGTCAAATTTTTTTTTATGGCCACTCATCTTTTTTTACTGGCAATTCTTTTACTGGTCTCTTTTTTTACGGGCCACCTACCTCTTCCGCCTCCTCCTCCTCCTCCGCCTCCTCCGCCTCCTCCTCAGCCTCCTCCTCGTCCGCCTCCTCCTCCGCCTCCTCCTCCGCCTCCTCCACCTCACTGTGTGATGGCCAATACATTTTTTTACTGACCAATTTTGTTTGACTTGTCTTTCCTTTTTACGGGCCAATTTTTTGTAGTCACTTTTTTTAATGGGCAATTTTTTTAACCGGTCACTTTTTTTTATGGCCACTTATCTTTTTTATTTGCCAATTTTTTTCGACTGCTCTTTTTTCACGGGCCAATTATTTTTTGGTAGGCCACGGTTTTTTTAATGGCCACTCTTTTTTAACCGGTCACTTTTTTGGATGGCCATTCATCTTTTTTACCGGCCAATTTTTTTCGACTGGTCTTTTTTTTTATGGGCCAATTCTTTTTTGATCGGCCACTTTTTTTTTAATGGCCACTCTTTTTTAACCGGTCACTTTTTTTGATGGCCATTTATCTTTTTTGCCAGCCAATTTTTTTCACTTTTTTCATGACCATTTTTTTTTTACCAGTGAAATTTTTTCATTAATGGCCACTCTTTTTTTAACCAGTCACTTTTTTTGATGGCCAATTATCTTTTTTAGTGGCCAATTTTTTCAGTTTGACTTTTTTTACCATTTTGAATTAAAGCTTTCGTGACTGCAGGGATTCATATTCTTGGTTCTTTCGGTAAAGTCACGTAGAAGGGAATTTAATTGTTTTTTTGTTTTTTTTTTACCAGTCAAATTTTTTTATGGCCACTCATCTTTTTTTACTGGCAATTCTTTTACTGGTTTCTTTTTTTACGGGCCACCTACCTCTTCCGCCTCCTCCTCCTCCGCCTCCTCCTCCAACTCCTCCTCCGCCTCCTCCGCCGCCTCCTCCTCCGCCTCCTCCTCCGCCTCCTCTTCCGCCTCCTCCGCCTCCTCCACCTCACTGTGTGATGGCCAATACATTTTTTTACTGACCAATTTTGTTTGACTTGTCTTTCCTTTTTACGGGCCAATTTTTTGTAGTCACTTTTTTTAATGGGCAATTTTTTTAACCGGTCACTTTTTTTTATGGCCACTTATCTTTTTTATTTGCCAATTTTTTTCGACTGCTCTTTTTTCACGGGCCAATTATTTTTTGGTAGGCCACGGTTTTTTTAATGGCCACTCTTTTTTAACCGGTCACTTTTTTGGATGGCCATTCATCTTTTTTACCGGCCAATTTTTTTCGACTGGTCTTTTTTTTTATGGGCCAATTCTTTTTTGATCGGCCACTTTTTTTTTAATGGCCACTCTTTTTTAACCGGTCACTTTTTTTGATGGCCATTTATCTTTTTTGCCAGCCAATTTTTTTCACTTTTTTCATGACCATTTTTTTTTTACCAGTGAAATTTTTTCATTAATGGCCACTCTTTTTTTAACCAGTCACTTTTTTTGATGGCCAATTATCTTTTTTAGTGGCCAATTTTTTCAGTTTGACTTTTTTTACCATTTTGAATTAAAGCTTTCGTGACTGCAGGGATTCATATTCTTGGTTCTTTCGGTAAAGTCACGTAGAAGGGAATTTAATTGTTTTTTTGTTTTTTTTTTACCAGTCAAATTTTTTTATGGCCACTCATCTTTTTTTACTGGCAATTCTTTTACTGGTTTCTTTTTTTACGGGCCACCTACCTCTTCCGCCTCCTCCTCCTCCGCCTCCTCCTCCAACTCCTCCTCCGCCTCCTCCGCCGCCTCCTCCTCCGCCTCCTCCTCCGCCTCCTCTTCCGCCTCCTCCGCCTCCTCCACCTCACTGTGTGATGTCCAATACATTTTTTTACTGACCAATTTTGTTTGACTGGTCTTTCGTTTTTACAGGCCAATTTTTTGTAGTCACTTTTTTTAATGGGCAATTTTTTTAACCGTTCACTTTTTTTGATGGCCACTTATCTTTTTTACTGGCCAATTTTTTTCGACTGGTCTTTTTTAAGGGCCAATTATTTTTTGGTAGGCCACTGTTTTTTTAATGGCCACTCTTTTTTAACCGGTCACTTTCTTTGATGGCCACTTATCTTTTTTACTTGCCAATTTTTTTCGACTGCTCTTTTTTCACGGGCCAATTATTTTTTGGTAGGCCACTGTTTTTTTTAATGGCCACTCTTTTTTAACCGGTCACTTTTTTGGATGGCCATTCATCTTTTTTACCGGCCAATTTTTTTCGACTGGTCTTTTTTTTATGGGCCAATTCTTTTTTGATCGGCCACTTTTTTTTAATGGCCACTCTTTTTTAACCGGTCACTTTTTTTGATGGCCATTTATCTTTTTTGCCAGCCAATTTTTTTCACTTTTTTCATGACCATTTTTTTTTACCAGTCAATTTTTTTCATTAATGGCCACTCTTTTTTAAGCAGTTACTTTTTTTGATGGCCAATTATCTTTTTTAGTGGCCAATTTTTTCAGTTTGACTTTTTTTACCATTTTGAATTAAAGCTTTCGTGACTGCAGGGATTCATATTCTTGGTTCCTTCGGTAAAGTCACGTAGAAGGGAATTTAATTGTTTTATGTTTTTATTATTTTTTTTACCAGTCAAATTTTTTTTTATGGCCACTCATCCTTTTTTTACTGGCAATTCTTTTACTGGTCTCTTTTTTTACGGGCCACCTACCTCTTCCGCCACCTCCTCCTCCGCCTCCTTCTCCGCCTCCTCCTCAGCCTCCTCCTCGTCCGCCTCCTCCTCCGCCTCCTCCTCCGCCTCCTCCACCTCACTGTGTGATGGCCAATACATTTTTTTACTGACCAATTTTGTTTGACTTGTCTTTCCTTTTTACGGGCCAATTTTTTGTAGTCACTTTTTTTAACGGGCAATTTTTTTAACCGGTCACTTTCTTTGATGGCCACTTATCTTTTTTACTTGCCAATTTTTTTCGACTGCTCTTTTTTCACGGGCCAATTATTTTTTGGTAGGCCACTGTTTTTTTAATGGCCACTCTTTTTTAACCGGTCACTTTTTTGGATGGCCATTCATCTTTTTTACCGGCCAATTTTTTTCGACTGGTCTTTTTTTTATGGGCCAATTCTTTTTTGATCGGCCACTTTTTTTTAATGGCCACTCTTTTTTAACCGGTCACTTTTTTTGATGGCCATTTATCTTTTTTGCCAGCCAATTTTTTTCACTTTTTTCATGACCATTTTTTTTTACCAGTCAAATTTTTTCATTAATGGCCACTCTTTTTTAAGCAGTTACTTTTTTTGATGGCCAATTATCTTTTTTAGTGGCCAATTTTTTCAGTTTGACTTTTTTTACCATTTTGAATTACAGCTTTCGTGACTGCAGGGATTCATATTCTTGGTTCCTTCGGTAAAGTCACGTAGAAGGGAATTTAATTGTTTTATGTTTTTATTATTATTTTTTTTACCAGTCAAATTTTTTTTTATGGCCACTCATCTTTTTTTACTGGCAATTCTTTTACTGGTCTCTTTTTTTACGGGCCACCTACCTCTTCCGCCTCCTCCTCCTCCTCCGCCTCCTCCGCCTCCTCCTCAGCCTCCTCCTCATCCGCCTCCTCCTCCGCCTCCTCCTCCGCCTCCTCCACCTCACTGTGTGATGGCCAATACATTTTTTTACTGACCAATTTTGTTTGACTTGTCTTTCCTTTTTACGGGCCAATTTTTTGTAGTCACTTTTTTTAATGGGCAATTTTTTTAACCGGTCACTTTTTTTTATGGCCACTTATCTTTTTTACTTGCCAATTTTTTTCGACTGCTCTTTTTTTACGGGCCAATTATTTTTTGGTAGGCCACTGTTTTTTTAATGGCCACTCTTTTTTAACCGGTCACTTTTTTGGATGGCCATTCATCTTTTTTACCGGCCAATTTTTTTCGACTGGTCTTTTTTTACGGGCCAATTATTTTTTGGTAGGCCACTGTTTTTTTAATGGCCACTCTTTTTTAACCGGTCACTATTTTTGATGGCCATTTATCTTTTTTGCCAGCCAATTTTTTTCACTTTTTTCATGACCATTTTTTTTTACCAGTCAATTTTTTTCATTAATGGCCACTCTTTTTTAAGCAGTTACTTTTTTTGATGGCCAATTATCTTTTTAGTGGCCAATTTATTCAGTTTGACTTTTTTTACCATTTTGAATTAAAGCTTTCGTGACTGCAGGGATTCATATTCTTGGTTCTTTCGGTAAAGTCACGTAGAAGGGAATTTAATTGTTTTTTTGTTTTTTTTTTACCAGTCAAATTTTTTTATGGCCACTCATCTTTTTTTACTGGCAATTCTTTTACTGGTTTCTTTTTTTACGGGCCACCTACCTCTTCCGCCTCCTCCTCCTCCGCCTCCTCCTCCAACTCCTCCTCCGCCTCCTCCGCCGCCTCCTCCTCCGCCTCCTCCTCCGCCTCCTCTTCCGCCTCCTCCGCCTCCTCCACCTCACTGTGTGATGTCCAATACATTTTTTTACTGACCAATTTTGTTTGACTGGTCTTTCGTTTTTACAGGCCAATTTTTTGTAGTCACTTTTTTTAATGGGCAATTTTTTTAACCGTTCACTTTTTTTGATGGCCACTTATCTTTTTTACTGGCCAATTTTTTTCGACTGGTCTTTTTTAAGGGCCAATTATTTTTTGGTAGGCCACTGTTTTTTTAATGGCCACTCTTTTTTAACCGGTCACTTTCTTTGATGGCCACTTATCTTTTTTACTTGCCAATTTTTTTCGACTGCTCTTTTTTCACGGGCCAATTATTTTTTGGTAGGCCACTGTTTTTTTTAATGGCCACTCTTTTTTAACCGGTCACTTTTTTGGATGGCCATTCATCTTTTTTACCGGCCAATTTTTTTCGACTGGTCTTTTTTTTATGGGCCAATTCTTTTTTGATCGGCCACTTTTTTTTAATGGCCACTCTTTTTTAACCGGTCACTTTTTTTGATGGCCATTTATCTTTTTTGCCAGCCAATTTTTTTCACTTTTTTCATGACCATTTTTTTTTACCAGTCAATTTTTTTCATTAATGGCCACTCTTTTTTAAGCAGTTACTTTTTTTGATGGCCAATTATCTTTTTTAGTGGCCAATTTTTTCAGTTTGACTTTTTTTACCATTTTGAATTAAAGCTTTCGTGACTGCAGGGATTCATATTCTTGGTTCCTTCGGTAAAGTCACGTAGAAGGGAATTTAATTGTTTTATGTTTTTATTATTTTTTTTACCAGTCAAATTTTTTTTTATGGCCACTCATCCTTTTTTTACTGGCAATTCTTTTACTGGTCTCTTTTTTTACGGGCCACCTACCTCTTCCGCCACCTCCTCCTCCGCCTCCTTCTCCGCCTCCTCCTCAGCCTCCTCCTCGTCCGCCTCCTCCTCCGCCTCCTCCTCCGCCTCCTCCACCTCACTGTGTGATGGCCAATACATTTTTTTACTGACCAATTTTTTTTGACTTGTCTTTCCTTTTTACGGGCCAATTTTTTGTAGTCACTTTTTTTAATGGGCAATTTTTTTAACCGGTCACTTTCTTTGATGGCCACTTATCTTTTTTACTTGCCAATTTTTTTCGACTGCTCTTTTTCACGGGCCAATTATTTTTTGGTAGGCCACTGTTTTTTTAATGGCCACTCTTTTTTAACCGGTCACTTTTTTGGATGGCCATTCATCTTTTTTACCGGCCAATTTTTTTCGACTGGTCTTTTTTTTATGGGCCAATTCTTTTTTGATCGGCCACTTTTTTTTAATGGCCACTCTTTTTTAACCGGTCACTTTTTTTGATGGCCATTTATCTTTTTTGCCAGCCAATTTTTTTCACTTTTTTCATGACCATTTTTTTTTACCAGTCAAATTTTTTCATTAATGGCCACTCTTTTTTAAGCAGTTACTTTTTTTGATGGCCAATTATCTTTTTTAGTGGCCAATTTTTTCAGTTTGACTTTTTTTACCATTTTGAATTAAAGCTTTCGTGACTGCAGGGATTCATATTCTTGGTTCCTTCGGTAAAGTCACGTAGAAGGGAATTTAATTGTTTTATGTTTTTATTATTATTTTTTTTACCAGTCAAATTTTTTTTTATGGCCACTCATCTTTTTTTACTGGCAATTCTTTTACTGGTCTCTTTTTTTACGGGCCACCTACCTCTTCCGCCTCCTCCTCCTCCGCCTCCTTCTCCGCCTCCTCCTCAGCCTCCTCCACCTCCTCGTCCGCCTCCTCCTCCGCCTCCTCCTCCGCCTCCTCCGCCTCCGCCTCCTCCGCCTCCTCCACCTCACTGTGTGATGGCCAATACATTTTTTTACTGACCAATTTTGTTTGACTTGTCTTTCCTTTTTACGGGCCAACTTATTGTAGTCACTTTTTTTAATGGGCAATTTTTTTAACCGGTCACTTTTTTTGATGGCCATTTATCTTTTTTGCCAGCCAATTTTTTTCACTTTTTTCATGACCATTTTTTTTTTACCAGTCAATTTTTTTCATTAATGGCCACTTTTTTTTAAGCAGTTACTTTTTTTGATGGCCAATTATCTTTTTTAGTGGCCAATTTTTTCAGTTTGACTTTTTTTACCATTTTGAATTAAAGCTTTCGTGACTGCAGGGATTCATATTCTTGGTTCCTTCGGTAAAGTCACGTAGAAGGGAATTTAATTGTTTTATGTTTTTATTATTTTATTTTTTTTACCAGTCAAATTTTTTTTTATGGCCACTCATCTTTTTTTACTGGCAATTCTTTTACTGGTCTCTTTTTTTACGGGCCACCTACCTCTTCCGCCTCCTCCGCCTCCTCCGCCTCCTCCGCCTCCTCCTCAGCCTCCTCCTCGTCCGCCTCCTCCTCCGCCTCCTCCTCCGCCTCCTCCACCTCACTGTGTGATGGCCAATACATTTTTTTACTGACCAATTTTGTTTGACTTGTCTTTCCTTTTTACGGGCCAATTTTTTGTAGTCACTTTTTTTAATGGGCAATTTTTTTAACCGGTCACTTTCTTTGATGGCCACTTATCTTTTTTACTTGCCAATTTTTTTCGACTGCTCTTTTTTCACGGGCCAATTATTTTTTGGCAGGCCACTTTTTTTAATGGCCACTCTTTTTTAACCAGTCACTTTTTTGGATGGCCATTCATCTTTTTTACCGGCCAATTTTTTTCGACTGGTCTTTTTTTTATGGGCCAATTCTTTTTTGATCGGCCACTTTTTTTTTAATGGCCACTCTTTTTTAACCGGTCACTTTTTTTGATGGCCATTTATCTTTTTTGCCAGCCAATTTTTTTCACTTTTTTCATGACCATTTTTTTTTACCAGTCAAATTTTTTCATTAATGGCCACTCTTTTTTAAGCAGTTACTTTTTTTGATGGCCAATTATCTTTTTTAGTGGCCAATTTTTTCAGTTTGACTTTTTTTACCATTTTGAATTAAAGCTTTCATGACTGCAGGGATTCATATTCTTGGTTCCTTCGGTAAAGTCACGTAGAAGGGAATTTAATTGTTTTATGTTTTTATTATTATTTTTTTTACCAGTCAAATTTTTTTTTATGGCCACTCATCTTTTTTTACTGGCAATTCTTTTACTGGTCTCTTTTTTTACGGGCCACCTACCTCTTCCGCCTCCTCCTCCTCCGCCTCCTTCTCCGCCTCCTCCTCAGCCTCCTCCGCCTCCTCGTCCGCCTCCTCGTCCGCCTCCTCCTCCGCCTCCTCCTCCGCCTCCTCCTCCGCCTCCTCCTCCGCCTCCTCCTCCGCCTCCTCCTCCGCCTCCTCCGCCTCCTCCGCCTCCTCCTCCGCCTCCTCCACCTCACTGTGTGATGGCCAATACATTTTTTTACTGACCAATTTTGTTTGACTTGTCTTTCCTTTTTACGGGCCAATTTATTGTAGTCACTTTTTTTAATGGGCAATTTTTTTAACCGGTCACTTTTTTTGATGGCCATTTATCTTTTTTGCCAGCCAATTTTTTTCACTTTTTTCATGACCATTTTTTTTTTACCAGTCAATTTTTTTCATTAATGGCCACTTTTTTTTAAGCAGTTACTTTTTTTGATGGCCAATTATCTTTTTTAGTGGCCAATTTTTTCAGTTTGACTTTTTTTACCATTTTGAATTAAAGCTTTCGTGACTGCAGGGATTCATATTCTTGGTTCCTTCGGTAAAGTCACGTAGAAGGGAATTTAATTGTTTTATGTTTTTATTATTATTTTTTTACCAGTCAAATTTTTTTTATGGCCACTCATCTTTTTTTACTGGCAATTCTTTTACTGGTCTCTTTTTTTACGGGCCACCTACCTCTTCCGCCTCCTCCTCCTCCGCCTCCTCTGCCTCCTCCTCAGCCTCCTCCTCGTCCGCCTCCTCCTCCGCCTCCTCCTCCGCCTCCTCCACCTCACTGTGTGATGCCAATACATTTTTTTACTGACCAATTTTGTTTGACTTGTCTTTCCTTTTTACGGGCCAATTTTTTGTAGTCACTTTTTTTAATGGGCAATTTTTTTAACCGGTCACTTTTTTTGATGGCCACTTATCTTTTTTACTTGTCAATTTTTTTTGACTGCTCTTTTTTTACGGGCCAATTATTTTTTGGTAGGCCACTGTTTTTTTAATGGCCACTCTTTTTTAACCGGTCACTTTTTTGGATGGCCATTCATCTTTTTTACCGGCCAATTTTTTTCGACTGGTCTTTTTTTATGGGCCAATTCTTTTTTGATCGGCCACTTTTTTTTAATGGCCACTCTTTTTTAACCGGTCACTATTTTTGATGGCCATTTATCTTTTTTGCCAGCCAATTTTTTTCACTTTTTTCATGACCATTTTTTTTTACCAGTCAATTTTTTTCATTAATGGCCACTCTTTTTTAAGCAGTTACTTTTTTTGATGGCCAATTATCTTTTTTAGTGGCCAATTTTTTCAGTTTGACTTTTTTTACCATTTTGAATTAAAGCTTTCGTGACTGCAGGGATTCATATTCTTGGTTCCTTCGGTAAAGTCACGTAGAAGGGAATTTAATTGTTTTATGTTTTTATTATTTTATTTTTTTTACCAGTCAAATTTTTTTATGGCCACTCATCTTTTTTTACTGGCAATTCTTTTACTGGTCTCTTTTTTTACAGGCCACCTACCTCTTCCGCCTCCTCCTCCTCCGCCTCCTTCTCCGCCTCCTCCTCAGCCTCCTCCTCCGCCTCCTCCGCCTCCTCCGCCTCCTCCTCCGCCTCCTCCACCTCACTGTGTGATGGCCAATACATTTTTTTACTGACCAATTTTGTTTGACTTGTCTTTCCTTTTTACGGGCCAATTTATTGTAGTCACTTTTTTTAATGGGCAATTTTTTTAACCGGTCACTTTTTTTGATGGCCATTTATCTTTTTTGCCAGCCAATTTTTTTCACTTTTTTCATGACCATTTTTTTTTTACCAGTCAATTTTTTTCATTAATGGCCACTTTTTTTTAAGCAGTTACTTTTTTTGATGGCCAATTATCTTTTTTAGTGGCCAATTTTTTCAGTTTGACTTTTTTTACCATTTTGAATTAAAGCTTTCGTGACTGCAGGGATTCATATTCTTGGTTCCTTCGGTAAAGTCACGTAGAAGGGAATTTAATTGTTTTATGTTTTTATTATTTTTTTTACCAGTCAAATTTTTTTTTATGGCCACTCATCTTTTTTTACTGGCAATTCTTTTACTGGTCTCTTTTTTTACGGGCCACCTACCTCTTCCGCCTCCTCCTCTGCCTCCTTCTCTGCCTCCTCCTCAGCCTCCTCCTCCTCCGCCTCCTCGTCCGCCTCCTCCTCCGCCTCCTCCTCCGCCTCCTCCTCCGCCTCCTCCTCCTCCGCCTCCTTCGCCTCCTCCGCCTCCTCCTCCGCCTCCTCCGCCTCCTCCTCCGCCTCCACCTCACTGTGTGATGGCCAATACATTTTTTTACTGACCAATTTTGTTTGACTTGTCTTTCCTTTTTACGGGCCAATTTTTTGTAGTCACTTTTTTTAATGGGCAATTTTTTTAACTGGTCACTTTCTTTGATGTCCACTTATCTTTTTTACTTGCCAATTTTTTTCGACTGCTCTTTTTTTATGGGCCAATTCTTTTTTGATTGGCTACTTTTTTTTAATGGCCACTCTTTTTTAACCGGTCACTTTTTTTGATGGCCATTTATCTTTTTTGCCAGCCAATTTTTTTCACTTTTTTCATGACCATTTTTTTTTTACCAGTCAAATTTTTTCATTAATGGCCACTCTTTTTTAAGCAGTTACTTTTTTTGATGGCCAATTATCTTTTTTAGAGGCCAATTTTTTCAGTTTGACTTTTTTACCATTTTGAATTAAAGCTTTCGTGACTGCAGGGATTTATATTCTTGGTTCCTTCGGTAAAGTCACGTAGAAGGGAATTTAATTGTTTTATGTTTTTATTATTTTATTTTTTTACCAGTCAAACTTTTTTATGGCCACTCATCTTTTTTTACTGGCCAATTATTTTACTGGTCTCTTTTTTTACAGGCCACCTACCTCTTCCGCATCCTCCTCCGCCTCCTCCTCCGCCTCCTCCTCCGCCTCCTCCGCCGCCTCCTCCTCCGCCTCCTCCTCCGCCTCCTCCTCCGCCTCCTCCTCCGCCTCCTCCACCTCACTGTGTGATGGCCAATACATTTTTTTACTGACCAATTTTGTTTGACTGGTCTTTCGTTTTTACAGGCCAATTTTTTGTAGTCACTTTTTTTAATGGGCAATTTTTTTAACCGGTCACTTTTTTTGATGGCCACTTATCTTTTTAACTGGCCAATTTTTTTCGAATGGTCTTTTTTTATGGGCCAATTATTTTTTGGTAGGCCACTGTTTTTTTAATGGCCACTCTTTTTTAACTGGTCACTTTTTTGGATGCCCATTCATCTTTTTTACCGGCCAATTTTTTTCGACTGGTCTTTTTTTTATGGGCCAATTCTTTTTTGATCGGCCACTTTTTTTTAATGGCCACTCTTTTTTAACCGGTCACTTTTTTTGATGGCCATTTATCTTTTTTGCCAGCCAATTTTTTTCACTTTTTTCATGACCATTTTTTTTCACCAGTCAAATTTTTTCATTAATGGCCACTCTTTTTTAAGCAGTTACTTTTTTTGATGGCCAATTATCTTTTTTAGTGGCCAATTTTTTCAGTTTGACTTTTTTTACCATTTTGAATTAAAGCTTTCGTGACTGCAGGGATTCATATTCTTGGTTCCTTCGGTAAAGTCACGTAGAAGGGAATTTAATTGTTTTATTTTTTTATTATTTTATTTTTTTTACCAGTCAAATTTTTTTATGGCCACTCATCTTTTTTTACTGGCAATTCTTTTACTGGTCTCTTTTTTTACGGGCCACCTACCTCTTCCGCCACCTCCTCCTCCGCCTCCTTCTCCGCCTCCTCTTCAGCCTCCTCCTCATCCGCCTCCTCCTCCGCCTCCTCCTCCGCCTCCGCCTCCTCCTCCTCCGCCTCCTCCTCCGCCTCCTCCTCCGCCTCCTCCGCCTCCGCCTCCTCCACCTCACTGTGTGATGGCCAATACATTTTTTTACTGACCAATTTTGTTTGACTGGTCTTTCCTTTTTACAGGCCAATTTTTTGTAGTCATTTTTTTTAATGGGCAATTTTTTTAACTGATCACTTTTTTTGATGGCCACTTATCTTTTTAACTGGCCAATTTTTTCAGTTTGACTTTTTTTACCATTTTGAATTAAAGCTTTCGTGACTGCAGGGATTCATATTCTTGGTTCCTTCGGTAAAGTCACGTAGAAGGGAATTTAATTGTTTTATGTTTTTTTTTTTTTACCAGTCAAATTTTTTTATGGCCACTCATCTTTTTCTACTGGCAATTCTTTTACTGGTCTCTTTTTTTACGGGCCACCTACCTCTTCCGCCTCCTCCTCCTCCGCCTCCTCCTCCGACTCCTCCTCCGCCTCCGCCTCCTCCGCCGCCTCCTCCGCCTCCTCCTCCGCCTCCTCCGCCTCCTCCTCCGCCTCCTCCGCCTCCTCCTCCGCCTCCTCCGCCTCCTCCTCCGCCTCCTCCACCTCACTGTGTGATGGCCAATACATTTTTTTACTGACCAATTTTGTTTGACTGGTCTTTCCTTTTTACGGGCCAATTTTTTGTAGTCACTTTTTTTAATGGGCAATTTTTTTAACCGGTCACTTTTTTAATGGCCACTTACCTTTTTAACTGGCCAATTTTTTTCGACTGGTCTTTTTTTACGGGCCAATTATTTTTTGGTAGGCCACTGTTTTTTTAATGGCCACTCTTTTTTAACTGGTCACTTTTTTGGATGGCCATTCATCTTTTTTACCGGGCAATTTTTTTCGACTGGTCTTTTTTTTATGGGCCAATTCTTTTTTGATCGGCCACTTTTTTTTAATGGCCACTCTTTTTTAACCGGTCACTTTTTTTGATGGCCATTTATCTTTTTTACCGGCCAATTTTTTTCACTTTTTTCATGACCATTTCTTTTTTACCAGTCAAATTTTTTCATTAATGGCCACTCATTTTTTTAAGCAATTACTTTTTTTGATGGCCAATTATCTTTTTTAGTGGCCAATTTTTTCAGTTTGACTTTTTTTACCATTTTGAATTAAAGTTTTCGTGACTGCAGGGATTCATATTCTTGGTTCTTTCGGTAAAGTCACGTAGAAGGGAATTTAATTGTTTTATATTTTTATTATTTTATTTTTTTTACCAGTCAAATTTTTTTATGGCCACTCATCTTTTTTTACTGGCAATTCTTTTACTGGTCTCTTTTTTTATGGGCCACCTACCTCTTCCGCCTCCTCCTCCGCCTCCTCCTCCGCCTCCTTCTCCGCCTCCTTCTCCGCCTCCTCCTCAGCCTCCTCCTCAGCCTCCTCCTCAGCCTCCTCCTCAGCCTCCTCCTCAGCCTCCTCCTCCTCCGCCTCCTCCTCCGCCTCCTCCTCCGCCTCCTCCTCCTCCTCCGCCTCCTCCTCCACCTCCTCTGCCTCCTCCTCCGCCTACTCCTCCGCCTCCTCCACCTCACTGTGTGATGGCCAATACATTTTTTTACTGACCAATTTTGTTTGACTTGTCTTTCCTTTTTACGGGCCAATTTTTTGTAGTCACTTTTTTTAATGGGCAATTTTTTTTACCGGTCACTTTTTTTGATGGCCACTTATCTTTTTTACTTGCCAATTTTTTTCGACTGCTCTTTTTTTATGGGCCAATTATTTTTTGGTAGGCCACTGTTTTTTTAATGGCCACTCTTTTTTAACCGGTCACTTTTTTGGATGGCCATTCATCTTTTTTACCGGCCAATTTTTTTCGACTGGTCTTTTTTTTATGGGCCAATTCTTTTTTGATCGGCCACTTTTTTTTAATGGCCACTCTTTTTTAACCGGTCACTTTTTTTGATGGCCATTTATGTTTTTTGCCAGCCAATTTTTTTCACTTTTTTCATGACCATTTTTTTTTTACCAGTCAAATTTTTTCATTAATGGCCACTCTTTTTTAAGCAGTTACTTTTTTTGATGGCCAATTATCTTTTTTAGTGGCCAATTTTTTCAGTTTGACTTTTTTTACCATTTTGAATTAAAGCTTTCGTGACTGCAGGGATTCATATTCTTGGTTCCTTCGGTAAAGTCACGTAGAAGGGAATTTAATTGTATTATGTTTTTATTATTTTTTTTTTTTACCAGTCAAATTTTTTTATGGCCACTCATCTGTTTTTTACTGGCAATTCTTTTACTGGTCTCTTTTTTTACGGGCCACCTACCTCTTCCGCCTCCTCCTCCTCCTCCGCCTCCTTCTCCGCCTCCTCCTCAGCCTCCTCCTCCTCCTCCGCCTCCTCGTCCGCCTCCTCCTCCGCCTCCTCCTCCTCCGCCTCCTCCTCCGCCTCCTCCTCCTCCGCCTCCTCCACCTCACTGTGTGATGAGCAATACATTTTTTTACTGACCAATTTTGTTTGACTTGTCTTTCCTTTTTACGGGCCAATTTTTTGTAGTCACCTTTTTTAATGGGCAATTTTTTTAACGGGTCACTTTTTTTGATGGCCACTTATCTTTTTTACTTGCCAATTTTTTTCGACTGCTCTTTTTTAACAGGCTAATTATTTTTTGGTAGGCCACTGTTTTTTTAATGGCCACTCTTTTTTAACCGGTCACTTTTTTGGATGGCCATTCATCTCTTTTACCGGACAATTTTTTTCACTTTTTTCATGGCCATTTTTTTTTTACCAGTGAAATTTTTTCATTAATGGCCACTCTTTTTTAACCAGTCACTTTTTTTGATGGCCAATTATCTTTTTTAGTGGCCAATTTTTTCAGTTTGACTTTTTTACCATTTTGAATTAAAGCTTTCGTGACTGCAGGGATTCATATTCTTGGTTCTTTCGGTAAAGTCACGTAGAAGGGAATTTAATTGTTTTATGTTTTTATTATTTTATTTTTTTTACCAGTCAAATTTTTTTATGGCCACTCATCTTTTTTTACTGGCAATTCTTTTACTGGTCTCTTTTTTTATGGGCCACCTACCTCTTCCGCCTCCTCCTCCTCCTCCGCCTCCTTCTCCGCCTCCTCCTCAGCCTCCTCCGCCTCCTTGTCCGCCTCCTCCTCCGCCTCCGCCTCCTCCTCCTCCTCCGCCGCCTCCTCCTCCACCTCCTCTGCCTCCTCCTCCGCCTCCTCCACCTCACTGTGTGATGGCCAATACATTTTTTTACTGACCAATTTTGTTTGACTTGTCTTTCCTTTTTACGGGCCAATTTTTTGTAGTCACTTTTTTTAATGGGCAATTTTTTTAACCGGTCACTTTTTTTCATGGCCACTTATCTTTTTTACTTGCCAATTTTTTTCGACTGCTCTTTTTTTACGGGCCAATTATTTTTTGGTAGGCCACTGTTTTTTTAATGGCCCCTCTTTTTTAACCGGTCACTTTTTTGGATGGCCATTCATCTTTTTTACCGGCCAATTTTTTTCGACTGGTCTTTTTTTAATGGGCCAATTCTTTTTTGATCGGCCACATTTTTTTAATGGCCACTCATTTTTAACCGGTCACTTTTTTTGATGGCCATTTATCTTTTTTACCGGCCAATTTTTTTCACTTTTTTCATGACCATTTTTTTTTACCATTGAAAGTTTTTCATTAATGGCCACTTTTTTAACCAGTCACTTTTTTTGATGGCCAATTATCTTTTTTAGTGGCCAATTTTTTCAGTTTGACTTTTTTTACCATTTTGAATTAAAGCTTTCGTGACTGCAGAGATTCATATTCTTGGTTCCTTCAGTAAAGTCACGTAGAAGGGAATTTAATTGTTTTATGTTTTTATTATTATTTTTTTTACCAGTCAAATTTTTTTATGGCCACTCATCTTTTTTTACTGGCAATTCTTTTACTGGTCTCTTTTTTTACGGGCCACCTACCTCTTCCGCCTCCTCCTCCGCCTCCTCCTCCGACTCCTCCTCCGCCTCCGCCTCCGCCTCCTCCTCCTCCGCCTCCTCCTCCGCCTCCTCCTCCGCCTCCTCCGCCTCCTCCGCCTCCGCCTCCTACACCTCACTGTGTGATGGCCAATACATTTTTTTACTGACCAATTTTGTTTGACTGGTCTTTCCTTTTTACAGGCCAATTTTTTGTAGTCACTTTTTTTAATGGGCAATTTTTTTAACCGATCACTTTTTTTGATGGCCACTTATCTTTTTAACTGGCCAATTTTTTCAGTTTGACTTTTTTTACCATTTTGAATTAAAGCTTTCGTGACTGCAGGGATTCATATTCTTGGTTCCTTCGGTAAAGTCACGTAGAAGGGAATTTAATTGTTTTATGTTTTTTTTTTTTTACCAGTCAAATTTTTTTATGGCCACTCATCTTTTTCTACTGGCAATTCTTTTACTGGTCTCTTTTTTTACGGGCCACCTACCTCTTCCGCCTCCTCCTCCTCCGCCTCCTCCTCCGACTCCTCCTCCGCCTCCGCCTCCTCCGCCGCCTCCTCCGCCTCCTCCTCCGCCTCCTCCGCCTCCTCCTCCGCCTCCACCGCCTCCTCCTCCGCCTCCTCCACCTCACTGTGTGATGGCCAATACATTTTTTTACTGACCAATTTTGTTTGACTGGTCTTTCCTTTTTACGGGCCAATTTTTTGTAGTCACTATTTTTAATGGGCAATTTTTTTAACCGGTCACTTTTTTAATGGCCACTTACCTTTTTAACTGGCCAATTTTTTTCGACTGGTCTTTTTTTACGGGCCAATTATTTTTTGGTAGGCCACTGTTTTTTTAATGGCCACTCTTTTTTAACTGGTCACTTTTTTGGATGGCCATTCATCTTTTTTACCGGGCAATTTTTTTCGACTGGTCTTTTTTTTATGGGCCAATTCTTTTTTGATCGGCCACTTTTTTTTAATGGCCACTCTTTTTTAACCGGTCACTTTTTTTGATGGCCATTTATCTTTTTTACCGGCCAATTTTTTTCACTTTTTTCATGACCATTTTTTTTTACCAGTCAAATTTTTTCATTAATGGCCACTCTTTTTTAAGCAGTTACTTTTTTTGATGGCCAATTATCTTTTTTAGTGGCCAATTTTTTCAGTTTGACTTTTTTTACCATTTTAAATTAAAGCTTTCATGACTGCAGGGATTCATATTCTTGGTTCCTTCGGTAAAGTCACGTAGAAGGGAATTTAATTGTTTTATGTTTTTATTATTATTTTTTTTACCAGTCAAATTTTTTTTTATGGCCACTCATCTTTTTTTACTGGCAATTCTTTTACTGGTCTCTTTTTTTACGGGCCACCTACCTCTTCCGCCTCCTCCTCCTCCGCCTCCTTCTCCGCCTCCTCCTCAGCCTCCTCCGCCTCCTCGTCCGCCTCCTCGTCCGCCTCCTCCTCCGCCTCCTCCTCCGCCTCCTCCTCCGCCTCCTCCTCCGCCTCCTCCTCCGCCTCCTCCTCCGCCTCCTCCGCCTCCTCCGCCTCCTCCTCCGCCTCCTCCACCTCACTGTGTGATGGCCAATACATTTTTTTACTGACCAATTTTGTTTGACTTGTCTTTCCTTTTTACGGGCCAATTTATTGTAGTCACTTTTTTTAATGGGCAATTTTTTTAACCGGTCACTTTTTTTGATGGCCATTTATCTTTTTTGCCAGCCAATTTTTTTCACTTTTTTCATGACCATTTTTTTTTTACCAGTCAATTTTTTTCATTAATGGCCACTTTTTTTTAAGCAGTTACTTTTTTTGATGGCCAATTATCTTTTTTAGTGGCCAATTTTTTCAGTTTGACTTTTTTTACCATTTTGAATTAAAGCTTTCGTGACTGCAGGGATTCATATTCTTGGTTCCTTCGGTAAAGTCACGTAGAAGGGAATTTAATTGTTTTATGTTTTTATTATTATTTTTTTACCAGTCAAATTTTTTTTATGGCCACTCATCTTTTTTTACTGGCAATTCTTTTACTGGTCTCTTTTTTTACGGGCCACCTACCTCTTCCGCCTCCTCCTCCTCCGCCTCCTCTGCCTCCTCCTCAGCCTCCTCCTCGTCCGCCTCCTCCTCCGCCTCCTCCTCCGCCTCCTCCACCTCACTGTGTGATGCCAATACATTTTTTTACTGACCAATTTTGTTTGACTTGTCTTTCCTTTTTACGGGCCAATTTTTTGTAGTCACTTTTTTTAATGGGCAATTTTTTTAACCGGTCACTTTTTTTGATGGCCACTTATCTTTTTTACTTGTCAATTTTTTTTGACTGCTCTTTTTTTACGGGCCAATTATTTTTTGGTAGGCCACTGTTTTTTTAATGGCCACTCTTTTTTAACCGGTCACTTTTTTGGATGGCCATTCATCTTTTTTACCGGCCAATTTTTTTCGACTGGTCTTTTTTTATGGGCCAATTCTTTTTTGATCGGCCACTTTTTTTTAATGGCCACTCTTTTTTAACCGGTCACTATTTTTGATGGCCATTTATCTTTTTTGCCAGCCAATTTTTTTCACTTTTTTCATGACCATTTTTTTTTACCAGTCAATTTTTTTCATTAATGGCCACTCTTTTTTAAGCAGTTACTTTTTTTGATGGCCAATTATCTTTTTTAGTGGCCAATTTTTTCAGTTTGACTTTTTTTACCATTTTGAATTAAAGCTTTCGTGACTGCAGGGATTCATATTCTTGGTTCCTTCGGTAAAGTCACGTAGAAGGGAATTTAATTGTTTTATGTTTTTATTATTTTATTTTTTTTACCAGTCAAATTTTTTTATGGCCACTCATCTTTTTTTACTGGCAATTCTTTTACTGGTCTCTTTTTTTACAGGCCACCTACCTCTTCCGCCTCCTCCTCCTCCGCCTCCTTCTCCGCCTCCTCCTCAGCCTCCTCCTCCGCCTCCTCCGCCTCCTCCGCCTCCTCCTCCGCCTCCTCCACCTCACTGTGTGATGGCCAATACATTTTTTTACTGACCAATTTTGTTTGACTTGTCTTTCCTTTTTACGGGCCAATTTATTGTAGTCACTTTTTTTAATGGGCAATTTTTTTAACCGGTCACTTTTTTTGATGGCCATTTATCTTTTTTGCCAGCCAATTTTTTTCACTTTTTTCATGACCATTTTTTTTTTACCAGTCAATTTTTTTCATTAATGGCCACTTTTTTTTAAGCAGTTACTTTTTTTGATGGCCAATTATCTTTTTTAGTGGCCAATTTTTTCAGTTTGACTTTTTTTACCATTTTGAATTAAAGCTTTCGTGACTGCAGGGATTCATATTCTTGGTTCCTTCGGTAAAGTCACGTAGAAGGGAATTTAATTGTTTTATGTTTTTATTATTATTTTTTTACCAGTCAAATTTTTTTTTATGGCCACTCATCTTTTTTTACTGGCAATTCTTTTACTGGTCTCTTTTTTTACGGGCCACCTACCTCTTCCGCCTCCTCCTCTGCCTCCTTCTCTGCCTCCTCCTCAGCCTCCTCCTCCTCCGCCTCCTCGTCCGCCTCCTCCTCCGCCTCCTCCTCCGCCTCCTCCTCCGCCTCCTCCTCCTCCGCCTCCTTCGCCTCCTCCGCCTCCTCCTCCGCCTCCTCCGCCTCCTCCTCCGCCTCCACCTCACTGTGTGATGGCCAATACATTTTTTTACTGACCAATTTTGTTTGACTTGTCTTTCCTTTTTACGGGCCAATTTTTTGTAGTCACTTTTTTTAATGGGCAATTTTTTTAACTGGTCACTTTCTTTGATGTCCACTTATCTTTTTTACTTGCCAATTTTTTTCGACTGCTCTTTTTTTATGGGCCAATTCTTTTTTGATTGGCTACTTTTTTTTAATGGCCACTCTTTTTTAACCGGTCACTTTTTTTGATGGCCATTTATCTTTTTTGCCAGCCAATTTTTTTCACTTTTTTCATGACCATTTTTTTTTTACCAGTCAAATTTTTTCATTAATGGCCACTCTTTTTTAAGCAGTTACTTTTTTTGATGGCCAATTATCTTTTTTAGAGGCCAATTTTTTCAGTTTGACTTTTTTACCATTTTGAATTAAAGCTTTCGTGACTGCAGGGATTTATATTCTTGGTTCCTTCGGTAAAGTCACGTAGAAGGGAATTTAATTGTTTTATGTTTTTATTATTTTATTTTTTTACCAGTCAAACTTTTTTATGGCCACTCATCTTTTTTTACTGGCCAATTATTTTACTGGTCTCTTTTTTTACAGGCCACCTACCTCTTCCGCATCCTCCTCCGCCTCCTCCTCCGCCTCCTCCTCCGCCTCCTCCGCCGCCTCCTCCTCCGCCTCCTCCTCCGCCTCCTCCTCCGCCTCCTCCTCCGCCTCCTCCACCTCACTGTGTGATGGCCAATACATTTTTTTACTGACCAATTTTGTTTGACTGGTCTTTCGTTTTTACAGGCCAATTTTTTGTAGTCACTTTTTTTAATGGGCAATTTTTTTAACCGGTCACTTTTTTTGATGGCCACTTATCTTTTTAACTGGCCAATTTTTTTCGAATGGTCTTTTTTTATGGGCCAATTATTTTTTGGTAGGCCACTGTTTTTTTAATGGCCACTCTTTTTTAACTGGTCACTTTTTTGGATGCCCATTCATCTTTTTTACCGGCCAATTTTTTTCGACTGGTCTTTTTTTTATGGGCCAATTCTTTTTTGATCGGCCACTTTTTTTTAATGGCCACTCTTTTTTAACCGGTCACTTTTTTTGATGGCCATTTATCTTTTTTGCCAGCCAATTTTTTTCACTTTTTTCATGACCATTTTTTTTCACCAGTCAAATTTTTTCATTAATGGCCACTCTTTTTTAAGCAGTTACTTTTTTTGATGGCCAATTATCTTTTTTAGTGGCCAATTTTTTCAGTTTGACTTTTTTTACCATTTTGAATTAAAGCTTTCGTGACTGCAGGGATTCATATTCTTGGTTCCTTCGGTAAAGTCACGTAGAAGGGAATTTAATTGTTTTATTTTTTTATTATTTTATTTTTTTTACCAGTCAAATTTTTTTATGGCCACTCATCTTTTTTTACTGGCAATTCTTTTACTGGTCTCTTTTTTTACGGGCCACCTACCTCTTCCGCCACCTCCTCCTCCGCCTCCTTCTCCGCCTCCTCTTCAGCCTCCTCCTCATCCGCCTCCTCCTCCGCCTCCTCCTCCGCCTCCGCCTCCTCCTCCTCCGCCTCCTCCTCCGCCTCCTCCTCCGCCTCCTCCGCCTCCGCCTCCTCCACCTCACTGTGTGATGGCCAATACATTTTTTTACTGACCAATTTTGTTTGACTGGTCTTTCCTTTTTACAGGCCAATTTTTTGTAGTCATTTTTTTTAATGGGCAATTTTTTTAACTGATCACTTTTTTTGATGGCCACTTATCTTTTTAACTGGCCAATTTTTTCAGTTTGACTTTTTTTACCATTTTGAATTAAAGCTTTCGTGACTGCAGGGATTCATATTCTTGGTTCCTTCGGTAAAGTCACGTAGAAGGGAATTTAATTGTTTTATGTTTTTTTTTTTTTACCAGTCAAATTTTTTTATGGCCACTCATCTTTTTCTACTGGCAATTCTTTTACTGGTCTCTTTTTTTACGGGCCACCTACCTCTTCCGCCTCCTCCTCCTCCGCCTCCTCCTCCGACTCCTCCTCCGCCTCCGCCTCCTCCGCCGCCTCCTCCGCCTCCTCCTCCGCCTCCTCCGCCTCCTCCTCCGCCTCCACCGCCTCCTCCTCCGCCTCCTCCACCTCACTGTGTGATGGCCAATACATTTTTTTACTGACCAATTTTGTTTGACTGGTCTTTCCTTTTTACGGGCCAATTTTTTGTAGTCACTATTTTTAATGGGCAATTTTTTTAACCGGTCACTTTTTTAATGGCCACTTACCTTTTTAACTGGCCAATTTTTTTCGACTGGTCTTTTTTTACGGGCCAATTATTTTTTGGTAGGCCACTGTTTTTTTAATGGCCACTCTTTTTTAACTGGTCACTTTTTTGGATGGCCATTCATCTTTTTTACCGGGCAATTTTTTTCGACTGGTCTTTTTTTTATGGGCCAATTCTTTTTTGATCGGCCACTTTTTTTTAATGGCCACTCTTTTTTAACCGGTCACTTTTTTTGATGGCCATTTATCTTTTTTACCGGCCAATTTTTTTCACTTTTTTCATGACCATTTCTTTTTTACCAGTCAAATTTTTTCATTAATGGCCACTCATTTTTTTAAGCAGTTACTTTTTTTGATGGCCAATTATCTTTTTTAGTGGCCAATTTTTTCAGTTTGACTTTTTTTACCATTTTGAATTAAAGTTTTCGTGACTGCAGGGATTCATATTCTTGGTTCTTTCGGTAAAGTCACGTAGAAGGGAATTTAATTGTTTTATATTTTTATTATTTTATTTTTTTTACCAGTCAAATTTTTTTATGGCCACTCATCTTTTTTTACTGGCAATTCTTTTACTGGTCTCTTTTTTTATGGGCCACCTACCTCTTCCGCCTCCTCCTCCGCCTCCTCCTCCGCCTCCTTCTCCGCCTCCTTCTCCGCCTCCTCCTCAGCCTCCTCCTCAGCCTCCTCCTCAGCCTCCTCCTCAGCCTCCTCCTCAGCCTCCTCCTCCTCCGCCTCCTCCTCCGCCTCCTCCTCCGCCTCCTCCTCCTCCTCCGCCTCCTCCTCCACCTCCTCTGCCTCCTCCTCCGCCTACTCCTCCGCCTCCTCCACCTCACTGTGTGATGGCCAATACATTTTTTTACTGACCAATTTTGTTTGACTTGTCTTTCCTTTTTACGGGCCAATTTTTTGTAGTCACTTTTTTTAATGGGCAATTTTTTTTACCGGTCACTTTTTTTGATGGCCACTTATCTTTTTTACTTGCCAATTTTTTTCGACTGCTCTTTTTTTATGGGCCAATTATTTTTTGGTAGGCCACTGTTTTTTTAATGGCCACTCTTTTTTAACCGGTCACTTTTTTGGATGGCCATTCATCTTTTTTACCGGCCAATTTTTTTCGACTGGTCTTTTTTTTATGGGCCAATTCTTTTTTGATCGGCCACTTTTTTTTAATGGCCACTCTTTTTTAACCGGTCACTTTTTTTGATGGCCATTTATGTTTTTTGCCAGCCAATTTTTTTCACTTTTTTCATGACCATTTTTTTTTTACCAGTCAAATTTTTTCATTAATGGCCACTCTTTTTTAAGCAGTTACTTTTTTTGATGGCCAATTATCTTTTTTAGTGGCCAATTTTTTCAGTTTGACTTTTTTTACCATTTTGAATTAAAGCTTTCGTGACTGCAGGGATTCATATTCTTGGTTCCTTCGGTAAAGTCACGTAGAAGGGAATTTAATTGTATTATGTTTTTATTATTTTTTTTTTTTACCAGTCAAATTTTTTTATGGCCACTCATCTGTTTTTTACTGGCAATTCTTTTACTGGTCTCTTTTTTTACGGGCCACCTACCTCTTCCGCCTCCTCCTCCTCCTCCGCCTCCTTCTCCGCCTCCTCCTCAGCCTCCTCCTCCTCCTCCGCCTCCTCGTCCGCCTCCTCCTCCGCCTCCTCCTCCTCCGCCTCCTCCTCCGCCTCCTCCTCCTCCGCCTCCTCCACCTCACTGTGTGATGAGCAATACATTTTTTTACTGACCAATTTTGTTTGACTTGTCTTTCCTTTTTACGGGCCAATTTTTTGTAGTCACCTTTTTTAATGGGCAATTTTTTTAACGGGTCACTTTTTTTGATGGCCACTTATCTTTTTTACTTGCCAATTTTTTTCGACTGCTCTTTTTTAACAGGCTAATTATTTTTTGGTAGGCCACTGTTTTTTTAATGGCCACTCTTTTTTAACCGGTCACTTTTTTGGATGGCCATTCATCTCTTTTACCGGACAATTTTTTTCACTTTTTTCATGGCCATTTTTTTTTTACCAGTGAAATTTTTTCATTAATGGCCACTCTTTTTTAACCAGTCACTTTTTTTGATGGCCAATTATCTTTTTTAGTGGCCAATTTTTTCAGTTTGACTTTTTTACCATTTTGAATTAAAGCTTTCGTGACTGCAGGGATTCATATTCTTGGTTCTTTCGGTAAAGTCACGTAGAAGGGAATTTAATTGTTTTATGTTTTTATTATTTTATTTTTTTTACCAGTCAAATTTTTTTATGGCCACTCATCTTTTTTTACTGGCAATTCTTTTACTGGTCTCTTTTTTTATGGGCCACCTACCTCTTCCGCCTCCTCCTCCTCCTCCGCCTCCTTCTCCGCCTCCTCCTCAGCCTCCTCCGCCTCCTTGTCCGCCTCCTCCTCCGCCTCCGCCTCCTCCTCCTCCTCCGCCGCCTCCTCCTCCACCTCCTCTGCCTCCTCCTCCGCCTCCTCCACCTCACTGTGTGATGGCCAATACATTTTTTTACTGACCAATTTTGTTTGACTTGTCTTTCCTTTTTACGGGCCAATTTTTTGTAGTCACTTTTTTTAATGGGCAATTTTTTTAACCGGTCACTTTTTTTCATGGCCACTTATCTTTTTTACTTGCCAATTTTTTTCGACTGCTCTTTTTTTACGGGCCAATTATTTTTTGGTAGGCCACTGTTTTTTTAATGGCCCCTCTTTTTTAACCGGTCACTTTTTTGGATGGCCATTCATCTTTTTTACCGGCCAATTTTTTTCGACTGGTCTTTTTTTAATGGGCCAATTCTTTTTTGATCGGCCACATTTTTTTAATGGCCACTCATTTTTAACCGGTCACTTTTTTTGATGGCCATTTATCTTTTTTACCGGCCAATTTTTTTCACTTTTTTCATGACCATTTTTTTTTACCATTGAAAGTTTTTCATTAATGGCCACTTTTTTAACCAGTCACTTTTTTTGATGGCCAATTATCTTTTTTAGTGGCCAATTTTTTCAGTTTGACTTTTTTTACCATTTTGAATTAAAGCTTTCGTGACTGCAGAGATTCATATTCTTGGTTCCTTCAGTAAAGTCACGTAGAAGGGAATTTAATTGTTTTATGTTTTTATTATTATTTTTTTTACCAGTCAAATTTTTTTATGGCCACTCATCTTTTTTTACTGGCAATTATTTTACTGGTCTCTTTTTTTACGGGCCACCTACCTCTTCCGCCTCCTCCTCCGCCTCCTCCTCCGACTCCTCCTCCGCCTCCGCCTCCGCCTCCTCCTCCTCCGCCTCCTCCTCCGCCTCCTCCTCCGCCTCCTCCGCCTCCTCCGCCTCCGCCTCCTACACCTCACTGTGTGATGGCCAATACATTTTTTTACTGACCAATTTTGTTTGACTGGTCTTTCCTTTTTACAGGCCAATTTTTTGTAGTCACTTTTTTTAATGGGCAATTTTTTTAACCGATCACTTTTTTTGATGGCCACTTATCTTTTTAACTGGCCAATTTTTTCAGTTTGACTTTTTTTACCATTTTGAATTAAAGCTTTCGTGACTGCAGGGATTCATATTCTTGGTTCCTTCGGTAAAGTCACGTAGAAGGGAATTTAATTGTTTTATGTTTTTTTTTTTTTACCAGTCAAATTTTTTTATGGCCACTCATCTTTTTCTACTGGCAATTCTTTTACTGGTCTCTTTTTTTACGGGCCACCTACCTCTTCCGCCTCCTCCTCCTCCGCCTCCTCCTCCGACTCCTCCTCCGCCTCCGCCTCCTCCGCCGCCTCCTCCGCCTCCTCCTCCGCCTCCTCCGCCTCCTCCTCCGCCTCCACCGCCTCCTCCTCCGCCTCCTCCACCTCACTGTGTGATGGCCAATACATTTTTTTACTGACCAATTTTGTTTGACTGGTCTTTCCTTTTTACGGGCCAATTTTTTGTAGTCACTATTTTTAATGGGCAATTTTTTTAACCGGTCACTTTTTTAATGGCCACTTACCTTTTTAACTGGCCAATTTTTTTCGACTGGTCTTTTTTTACGGGCCAATTATTTTTTGGTAGGCCACTGTTTTTTTAATGGCCACTCTTTTTTAACTGGTCACTTTTTTGGATGGCCATTCATCTTTTTTACCGGGCAATTTTTTTCGACTGGTCTTTTTTTTATGGGCCAATTCTTTTTTGATCGGCCACTTTTTTTTAATGGCCACTCTTTTTTAACCGGTCACTTTTTTTGATGGCCATTTATCTTTTTTACCGGCCAATTTTTTTCACTTTTTTCATGACCATTTTTTTTTACCAGTCAAATTTTTTCATTAATGGCCACTCATTTTTTTAAGCAGTTACTTTTTTTGATGGCCAATTATCTTTTTTAGTGGCCAATTTTTTCAGTTTGACTTTTTTTACCATTTTGAATTAAAGTTTTCGTGACTGCAGGGATTCATATTCTTGGTTCTTTCGGTAAAGTCACGTAGAAGGGAATTTAATTGTTTTATATTTTTATTATTTTATTTTTTTTACCAGTCAAATTTTTTTATGGCCACTCATCTTTTTTTACTGGCAATTCTTTTACTGGTCTCTTTTTTTATGGGCCACCTACCTCTTCCGCCTCCTCCTCCGCCTCCTTCTCCGCCTCCTTCTCCGCCTCCTCCTCAGCCTCCTCCGCAGCCTCCTCCTCCTCCGCCTCCTCCTCCGCCTCCTCCTCCGCCTCCTCCTCCGCCTCCTCCTCCGCCTCCTCCTCCTCCTCCGCCTCCTCCTCCACCTCCTCTGCCTCCTCCTCCGCCTACTCCTCCGCCTCCTCCTCCTCACTGTGTGATGGCCAATACATTTTTTTACTGACCAATTTTGTTTGACTTGTCTTTCCTTTTTACGGGCCAATTTTTTGTAGTCACTTTTTTTAATGAGCAATTTTTTTTACCGATCACTTTTTTTGATGGCCACTTATCTTTTTTACTTGCCAATTTTTTTCGACTGGTCTTTTTTTATGGGCCAATTCTTTTTTGATCGGCCACTTTTTTTTAATGGCCACTCTATTTTAACCGGTCACTTTTTTTGATGGCCATTTATGTTTTTTGCCAGCCAATTTTTTTCACTTTTTTCATGACCATTTTTTTTTTACCAGTCAAATTTTTTCATTAATGGCCACTCTTTTTTAAGCAGTTACTTTTTTTGATGGCCAATTATCTTTTTTAGTGGCCAATTTTTTCAGTTTGACTTTTTTTACCATTTTGAATTAAAGCTTTCGTGACTGCAGGGATTCATATTCTTGGTTCCTTCGGTAAAGTCACGTAGAAGGGAATTTAATTGTATTATGTTTTCATTATTTATTTATTTTACCAGTCACATTTTTTTATGGCCACTCATCTGTTTTTTACTGGCAATTCTTTTACTGGTCTCTTTTTTTACGGGCCACCTACCTCTTCCGCCTCCTCCTCCTCCTCCGCCTCCTTCTCCGCCTCCTCCTCAGCCTCCTCCTCCTCCGCCTCCTCGTCCGCTTCCTCCTCCGCCTCCTCCTCCTCCGCCTCCTCCTCCGCCTCCTCCTCCGCCTCCTCCGCCTCCTCCACCTCACTGTGTGATGAGCAATACATTTTTTTACTGACCAATTTTGTTTGACTTGTCTTTCCTTTTTACGGGCCAATTTTTTGTAGTCACCTTTTTTAATGGGCAATTTTTTTAACGGGTCACTTTTTTTGATGGCCACTTATCTTTTTTACTTGCCAATTTTTTTCGACTGCTCTTTTTTAACAGGCCAATTATTTTTTGGTAGGCCACTGTTTTTTTAATGGCCACTCTTTTTTAACCGGTCACTTTTTTGGATGGCCATTCATCTCTTTTACCGGCCAATTTTTTTCGACTGGTCTTTTTTTTATGGGCCAATTCTTTTTTGATCGGCCAAATTTTTTTAATGGCCACTCTTTTTTAACTGGTCACTTTTTTGATGGCCATTTATCTTTTTTACCGGCCAATTTTTTTCACTTTTTTCATGGCCATTTTTTTTTTACCAGTGAAATTTTTTCATTAATGGCCACTCTTTTTTAACCAGTCACTTTTTTTGATGGCCAATTATCTTTTTTAGTGGCCAATTTTTTCAGTTTGACTTTTTTTACCATTTTGAATTAAAGCTTTCGTGACTGCAGGGATTCATATTCTTGGTTCTTTCGGTAAAGTCACGTAGAAGGGAATTTAATTGTTTTATGTTTTATTATTTTATTTTTTTTACCAGTCAAATTTTTTTATGGCCACTCATCTTTTTTTACTGGCAATTCTTTTACTGGTCTCTTTTTTTATGGGCCACCTACCTCTTCCGCCTCCTCCTCCTCCTCCGCCTCCTTCTCCGCCTCCTCCTCAGCCTCCTCCTCCTCCGCCTCCTCCTCCGCCTCCTCCTCCGCCTCCTCCTCCTCCGCCTCCTCCTCCACCTCCTCCGCCTCCTCCGCCTACTCCTCCGCCTCCTCCACCTCACTGTGTGATGGCCAATACATTTTTTTACTGACCAATTTTGTTTGACTTGTCTTTCCTTTTTACGGGCCAATTTTTTGTAGTCACTTTTTTTAATGGGCAATTTTTTTTACCGGTCACTTTTTTTGATGGCCACTTATCTTTTTTACTTGCCAATTTTTTTCGACTGCTCTTTTTTATGGGCCAATTATTTTTTGGTAGGCCACTGTTTTTTTAATGGCCACTCTTTTTTAACCGGTCACTTTTTTGGATGGCCATTCATCTTTTTTACCGGCCAATTTTTTTCGACTGGTCTTTTTTTTATGGGCCAATTCTTTTTTGATCGGCCACTTTTTTTTAATGGCCACTCTTTTTTAACCGGTCACTTTTTTTGATGGCCATTTATCTTTTTTGCCAGCCAATTTTTTTCACTTTTTTCATGACCATTTTTTTTTTACCAGTCAAATTTTTTCATTAATGGCCACTCTTTTTTAAGCAGTTACTTTTTTTGATGGCCAATTATCTTTTTTAGTGGCCAATTTTTTCAGTTTGACTTTTTTTACCATTTTGAATTAAAGCTTTCGTGACTGCAGGGATTCATATTCTTGGTTCCTTCGGTAAAGTCACGTAAAAGGGAATTTAATTGCATTATGTTTTCATTATTTTATTTTTTTTACCAGTCAAATTTTTTTATGGCCACTCATCTGTTTTTTACTGGCAATTCTTTTACTGGTCTCTTTTTTTACGGGCCACCTACCTCTTCCGCCTCCTCCTCCGCCTCCTTCTCCGCCTCCTCCTCAGCCTCCTCCTCCTCCGCCTCCTCGTCCGCCTCCTCCTCCGCCTCCTCCTCCACCTCCTCCTCCGCCTCCTCCTCCGCCTCCTCCTCCGCCTCCTCCGCCTCCTCCTCCGCCTCCTCCACCTCACTGTGTGATGAGCAATACATTTTTTTACTGACCAATTTTGTTTGACTTGTCTTTCCTTTTTACGGGCCAATTTTTTGTAGTCACTTTTTTTAATGGGCAATTTTTTTAACGGGTCACTTTCTTTGATGGCCACTTATCTTTTTTACTTGCCAATTTTTTTCGACTGCTCTTTTTTCACGGGCCAATTATTTTTTGGTAGGCCACTGTTTTTTTAATGGCCACTCTTTTTTAACCGGTCACTTTTTTGGATGGCCATTCATCTTTTTTACCGGCCAATTTTTTTCGACTGGTCTTTTTTTTATGGGCCAATTCTTTTTTGATCGGCCACTTTTTTTTAATGGCCACTCTTTTTTAACCGGTCACTTTTTTTGATGGCCATTTATCTTTTTTGCCAGCCAATTTTTTTCACTTTTTTCATGACCATTTTTTTTTACCAGTCAAATTTTTTCATTAATGGCCACTCTTTTTTAAGCAGTTACTTTTTTTGATGGCCAATTATCTTTTTTAGTGGCCAATTTTTTCAGTTTGACTTTTTTTACCATTTTGAATTACAGCTTTCGTGACTGCAGGGATTCATATTCTTGGTTCCTTCGGTAAAGTCACGTAGAAGGGAATTTAATTGTTTTATGTTTTTATTATTATTTTTTTTACCAGTCAAATATTTTTTTATGGCCACTCATCTTTTTTTACTGGCAATTCTTTTACTGGTCTCTTTTTTTACGGGCCACCTACCTCTTCCGCCTCCTCCTCCTCCTCCGCCTCCTCCGCCTCCTCCTCAGCCTCCTCCTCGTCCGCCTCCTCCTCCGCCTCCTCCTCCGCCTCCTCCACCTCACTGTGTGATGGCCAATACATTTTTTTACTGACCAATTTTGTTTGACTTGTCTTTCCTTTTTACGGGCCAATTTTTTGTAGTCACTTTTTTTAATGGGCAATTTTTTTAACCGGTCACGTTTTTTTATGGCCACTTATCTTTTTTACTTGCCAATTTTTTTCGACTGCTCTTTTTTTACGGGCCAATTATTTTTTGGTAGGCCACTGTTTTTTTAATGGCCACTCTTTTTTAACCGGTCACTTTTTTGGATGGCCATTCATCTTTTTTACCGGCCAATTTTTTTCGACTGGTCTTTTTTTATGGGCCAATTCTTTTTTGATCGGCCACTTTTTTTTAATGGCCACTCTTTTTTAACCGGTCACTATTTTTGATGGCCATTTATCTTTTTTGCCAGCCAATTTTTTTCACTTTTTTCATGACCATTTTTTTTTACCAGTCAATTTTTTTCATTAATGGCCACTCTTTTTTAAGCAGTTACTTTTTTTGATGGCCAATTATCTTTTTTAGTGGCCAATTTTTTCAGTTTGACTTTTTTTACCATTTTGAATTAAAGCTTTCGTGACTGCAGGGATTCATATTCTTGGTTCTTTCGGTAAAGTCACGTAGAAGGGAATTTAATTGTTTTTTTGTTTTTTTTTTACCAGTCAAATTTTTTTATGGCCACTCATCTTTTTTTACTGGCAATTCTTTTACTGGTTTCTTTTTTTACGGGCCACCTACCTCTTCCGCCTCCTCCTCCTCCGCCTCCTCCTCCAACTCCTCCTCCGCCTCCTCCGCCGCCTCCTCCTCCGCCTCCTCCTCCGCCTCCTCTTCCGCCTCCTCCGCCTCCTCCACCTCACTGTGTGATGTCCAATACATTTTTTTACTGACCAATTTTGTTTGACTGGTCTTTCGTTTTTACAGGCCAATTTTTTGTAGTCACTTTTTTTAATGGGCAATTTTTTTAACCGTTCACTTTTTTTGATGGCCACTTATCTTTTTTACTGGCCAATTTTTTTCGACTGGTCTTTTTTAAGGGCCAATTATTTTTTGGTAGGCCACTGTTTTTTTAATGGCCACTCTTTTTTAACCGGTCACTTTCTTTGATGGCCACTTATCTTTTTTACTTGCCAATTTTTTTCGACTGCTCTTTTTTCACGGGCCAATTATTTTTTGGTAGGCCACTGTTTTTTTTAATGGCCACTCTTTTTTAACCGGTCACTTTTTTGGATGGCCATTCATCTTTTTTACCGGCCAATTTTTTTCGACTGGTCTTTTTTTTATGGGCCAATTCTTTTTTGATCGGCCACTTTTTTTTAATGGCCACTCTTTTTTAACCGGTCACTTTTTTTGATGGCCATTTATCTTTTTTGCCAGCCAATTTTTTTCACTTTTTTCATGACCATTTTTTTTTACCAGTCAATTTTTTTCATTAATGGCCACTCTTTTTTAAGCAGTTACTTTTTTTGATGGCCAATTATCTTTTTTAGTGGCCAATTTTTTCAGTTTGACTTTTTTTACCATTTTGAATTAAAGCTTTCGTGACTGCAGGGATTCATATTCTTGGTTCCTTCGGTAAAGTCACGTAGAAGGGAATTTAATTGTTTTATGTTTTTATTATTTTTTTTACCAGTCAAATTTTTTTTTATGGCCACTCATCCTTTTTTTACTGGCAATTCTTTTACTGGTCTCTTTTTTTACGGGCCACCTACCTCTTCCGCCACCTCCTCCTCCGCCTCCTTCTCCGCCTCCTCCTCAGCCTCCTCCTCGTCCGCCTCCTCCTCCGCCTCCTCCTCCGCCTCCTCCACCTCACTGTGTGATGGCCAATACATTTTTTTACTGACCAATTTTGTTTGACTTGTCTTTCCTTTTTACGGGCCAATTTTTTGTAGTCACTTTTTTAATGGGCAATTTTTTTAACCGGTCACTTTTTTTTATGGCCACTTATCTTTTTTACTTGCCAATTTTTTTCGACTGCTCTTTTTTTACGGGCCAATTATTTTTTGGTAGGCCACTGTTTTTTTAATGGCCACTCTTTTTTAACCGGTCACTTTTTTGGATGGCCATTCATCTTTTTTACCAGTCAATTTTTTTCATTAATGGCCACTCTTTTTTAAGCAGTTACTTTTTTTGATGGCCAATTATCTTTTTTAGTGGCCAATTTTTTCAGTTTGACTTTTTTTACCATTTTGAATTAAAGCTTTCGTGACTGCAGGGATTCATATTCTTGGTTCTTTCGGTAAAGTCACGTAGAAGGGAATTTAATTGTTTTTTTGTTTTTTTTTTACCAGTCAAATTTTTTTATGGCCACTCATCTTTTTTTACTGGCAATTCTTTTACTGGTTTCTTTTTTTACGGGCCACCTACCTCTTCCGCCTCCTCCTCCTCCGCCTCCTCCTCCAACTCCTCCTCCGCCTCCTCCGCCGCCTCCTCCTCCGCCTCCTCCTCCGCCTCCTCTTCCGCCTCCTCCGCCTCCTCCACCTCACTGTGTGATGTCCAATACATTTTTTTACTGACCAATTTTGTTTGACTGGTCTTTCGTTTTTACAGGCCAATTTTTTGTAGTCACTTTTTTTAATGGGCAATTTTTTTAACCGTTCACTTTTTTTGATGGCCACTTATCTTTTTTACTGGCCAATTTTTTTCGACTGGTCTTTTTTAAGGGCCAATTATTTTTTGGTAGGCCACTGTTTTTTTAATGGCCACTCTTTTTTAACCGGTCACTTTCTTTGATGGCCACTTATCTTTTTTACTTGCCAATTTTTTTCGACTGCTCTTTTTTCACGGGCCAATTATTTTTTGGTAGGCCACTGTTTTTTTTAATGGCCACTCTTTTTTAACCGGTCACTTTTTTGGATGGCCATTCATCTTTTTTACCGGCCAATTTTTTTCGACTGGTCTTTTTTTTATGGGCCAATTCTTTTTTGATCGGCCACTTTTTTTTAATGGCCACTCTTTTTTAACCGGTCACTTTTTTTGATGGCCATTTATCTTTTTTGCCAGCCAATTTTTTTCACTTTTTTCATGACCATTTTTTTTTACCAGTCAATTTTTTTCATTAATGGCCACTCTTTTTTAAGCAGTTACTTTTTTTGATGGCCAATTATCTTTTTTAGTGGCCAATTTTTTCAGTTTGACTTTTTTTACCATTTTGAATTAAAGCTTTCGTGACTGCAGGGATTCATATTCTTGGTTCCTTCGGTAAAGTCACGTAGAAGGGAATTTAATTGTTTTATGTTTTTATTATTTTTTTTACCAGTCAAATTTTTTTTTATGGCCACTCATCCTTTTTTTACTGGCAATTCTTTTACTGGTCTCTTTTTTTACGGGCCACCTACCTCTTCCGCCACCTCCTCCTCCGCCTCCTTCTCCGCCTCCTCCTCAGCCTCCTCCTCGTCCGCCTCCTCCTCCGCCTCCTCCTCCGCCTCCTCCACCTCACTGTGTGATGGCCAATACATTTTTTTACTGACCAATTTTGTTTGACTTGTCTTTCCTTTTTACGGGCCAATTTTTTGTAGTCACTTTTTTTAACGGGCAATTTTTTTAACCGGTCACTTTCTTTGATGGCCACTTATCTTTTTTACTTGCCAATTTTTTTCGACTGCTCTTTTTTCACGGGCCAATTATTTTTTGGTAGGCCACTGTTTTTTTAATGGCCACTCTTTTTTAACCGGTCACTTTTTTGGATGGCCATTCATCTTTTCTACCGGCCAATTTTTTTCGACTGGTCTTTTTTTTATGGGCCAATTCTTTTTTGATCGGCCACTTTTTTTTAATGGCCACTCTTTTTTAACCGGTCACTTTTTTTGATGGCCATTTATCTTTTTTGCCAGCCAATTTTTTTCACTTTTTTCATGACCATTTTTTTTTACCAGTCAAATTTTTTCATTAATGGCCACTCTTTTTTAAGCAGTTACTTTTTTTGATGGCCAATTATCTTTTTTAGTGGCCAATTTTTTCAGTTTGACTTTTTTTACCATTTTGAATTAAAGCTTTCGTGACTGCAGGGATTCATATTCTTGGTTCCTTCGGTAAAGTCACGTAGAAGGGAATTTAATTGTTTTATGTTTTTATTATTATTTTTTTTACCAGTCAAATTTTTTTTTATGGCCACTCATCTTTTTTTACTGGCAATTCTTTTACTGGTCTCTTTTTTTACGGGCCACCTACCTCTTCCGCCTCCTCCTCCTCCGCCTCCTTCTCCGCCTCCTCCTCAGCCTCCTCCACCTCCTCGTCCGCCTCCTCGTCCGCCTCCTCCTCCGCCTCCTCCTCCGCCTCCTCCTCCGCCTCCTCCGCCTCCTCCGCCTCCTCCTCCGCCTCCTCCACCTCACTGTGTGATGGCCAATACATTTTTTTACTGACCAATTTTGTTTGACTTGTCTTTCCTTTTTACGGGCCAACTTATTGTAGTCACTTTTTTTAATGGGCAATTTTTTTAACCGGTCACTTTTTTTGATGGCCATTTATCTTTTTTGCCAGCCAATTTTTTTCACTTTTTTCATGACCATTTTTTTTTTACCAGTCAATTTTTTTCATTAATGGCCACTTTTTTTTAAGCAGTTACTTTTTTTGATGGCCAATTATCTTTTTTAGTGGCCAATTTTTTCAGTTTGACTTTTTTTACCATTTTGAATTAAAGCTTTCGTGACTGCAGGGATTCATATTCTTGGTTCCTTCGGTAAAGTCACGTAGAAGGGAATTTAATTGTTTTATGTTTTTATTATTTTATTTTTTTTACCAGTCAAATTTTTTTTTATGGCCACTCATCTTTTTTTACTGGCAATTCTTTTACTGGTCTCTTTTTTTACGGGCCACCTACCTCTTCCGCCTCCTCCGCCTCCTCCGCCTCCTCCGCCTCCTCCTCAGCCTCCTCCTCGTCCGCCTCCTCCTCCGCCTCCTCCTCCGCCTCCTCCACCTCACTGTGTGATGGCCAATACATTTTTTTACTGACCAATTTTGTTTGACTTGTCTTTCCTTTTTACGGGCCAATTTTTTGTAGTCACTTTTTTTAATGGGCAATTTTTTTAACCGGTCACTTTCTTTGATGGCCACTTATCTTTTTTACTTGCCAATTTTTTTCGACTGCTCTTTTTTCACGGGCCAATTATTTTTTGGCAGGCCACTTTTTTTAATGGCCACTCTTTTTTAACCAGTCACTTTTTTGGATGGCCATTCATCTTTTTTACCGGCCAATTTTTTTCGACTGGTCTTTTTTTTATGGGCCAATTCTTTTTTGATCGGCCACTTTTTTTTTAATGGCCACTCTTTTTTAACCGGTCACTTTTTTTGATGGCCATTTATCTTTTTTGCCAGCCAATTTTTTTCACTTTTTTCATGACCATTTTTTTTTACCAGTCAAATTTTTTCATTAATGGCCACTCTTTTTTAAGCAGTTACTTTTTTTGATGGCCAATTATCTTTTTTAGTGGCCAATTTTTTCAGTTTGACTTTTTTTACCATTTTGAATTAAAGCTTTCATGACTGCAGGGATTCATATTCTTGGTTCCTTCGGTAAAGTCACGTAGAAGGGAATTTAATTGTTTTATGTTTTTATTATTATTTTTTTTACCAGTCAATTTTTTTTTTATGGCCACTCATCTTTTTTTACTGGCAATTCTTTTACTGGTCTCTTTTTTTACGGGCCACCTACCTCTTCCGCCTCCTCCTCCTCCGCCTCCTTCTCCGCCTCCTCCTCAGCCTCCTCCGCCTCCTCGTCCGCCTCCTCGTCCGCCTCCTCCTCCGCCTCCTCCTCCGCCTCCTCCTCCGCCTCCTCCGCCTCCTCCGCCTCCTCCTCCGCCTCCTCCACCTCACTGTGTGATGGCCAATACATTTTTTTACTGACCAATTTTGTTTGACTTGTCTTTCCTTTTTACGGGCCAATTTATTGTAGTCACTTTTTTTAATGGGCAATTTTTTTAACCGGTCACTTTTTTTGATGGCCATTTATCTTTTTTGCCAGCCAATTTTTTTCACTTTTTTAATGACCATTTTTTTTTTACCAGTCAATTTTTTTCATTAATGGCCACTTTTTTTTAAGCAGTTACTTTTTTTGATGGCCAATTATCTTTTTTAGTGGCCAATTTTTTCAGTTTGACTTTTTTTACCATTTTGAATTAAAGCTTTCGTGACTGCAGGGATTCATATTCTTGGTTCCTTCGGTAAAGTCACGTAGAAGGGAATTTAATTGTTTTATGTTTTTATTATTTTATTTTTTTTACCAGTCAAATTTTTTTTTATGGCCACTCATCTTTTTTTACTGGCAATTCTTTTACTGGTCTCTTTTTTTACGGGCCACCTACCTCTTCCGCCTCCTCCTCCTCCTCCTCCTTCTCCGCCTCCTCCTCTTCCGCCTCCTCCTCCTCCGCCTCCTTCTCCGCCTCCTCCTCAGCCTCCTCCACCTCCTCGTCCGCCTCCTCGTCCGCCTCCTCCTCCGCCTCCTCCTCCGCCTCCTCCTCCGCCTCCTCCGCCTCCTCCGCCTCCTCCTCCGCCTCCTCCACCTCACTGTGTGATGGCCAATACATTTTTTTACTGACCAATTTTGTTTGACTTGTCTTTCCTTTTTACGGGCCAACTTATTGTAGTCACTTTTTTTAATGGGCAATTTTTTTAACCGGTCACTTTTTTTGATGGCCATTTATCTTTTTTGCCAGCCAATTTTTTTCACTTTTTTCATGACCATTTTTTTTTTACCAGTCAATTTTTTTCATTAATGGCCACTTTTTTTTAAGCAGTTACTTTTTTTGATGGCCAATTATCTTTTTTAGTGGCCAATTTTTTCAGTTTGACTTTTTTTACCATTTTGAATTAAAGCTTTCGTGACTGCAGGGATTCATATTCTTGGTTCCTTCGGTAAAGTCACGTAGAAGGGAATTTAATTGTTTTATGTTTTTATTATTTTATTTTTTTTACCAGTCAAATTTTTTTTTATGGCCACTCATCTTTTTTTACTGGCAATTCTTTTACTGGTCTCTTTTTTTACGGGCCACCTACCTCTTCCGCCTCCTCCGCCTCCTCCGCCTCCTCCGCCTCCTCCTCAGCCTCCTCCTCGTCCGCCTCCTCCTCCGCCTCCTCCTCCGCCTCCTCCACCTCACTGTGTGATGGCCAATACATTTTTTTACTGACCAATTTTGTTTGACTTGTCTTTCCTTTTTACGGGCCAATTTTTTGTAGTCACTTTTTTTAATGGGCAATTTTTTTAACCGGTCACTTTCTTTGATGGCCACTTATCTTTTTTACTTGCCAATTTTTTTCGACTGCTCTTTTTTCACGGGCCAATTATTTTTTGGCAGGCCACTTTTTTTAATGGCCACTCTTTTTTAACCAGTCACTTTTTTGGATGGCCATTCATCTTTTTTACCGGCCAATTTTTTTCGACTGGTCTTTTTTTTATGGGCCAATTCTTTTTTGATCGGCCACTTTTTTTTTAATGGCCACTCTTTTTTAACCGGTCACTTTTTTTGATGGCCATTTATCTTTTTTGCCAGCCAATTTTTTTCACTTTTTTCATGACCATTTTTTTTTACCAGTCAAATTTTTTCATTAATGGCCACTCTTTTTTAAGCAGTTACTTTTTTTGATGGCCAATTATCTTTTTTAGTGGCCAATTTTTTCAGTTTGACTTTTTTTACCATTTTGAATTAAAGCTTTCATGACTGCAGGGATTCATATTCTTGGTTCCTTCGGTAAAGTCACGTAGAAGGGAATTTAATTGTTTTATGTTTTTATTATTATTTTTTTTACCAGTCAATTTTTTTTTTATGGCCACTCATCTTTTTTTACTGGCAATTCTTTTACTGGTCTCTTTTTTTACGGGCCACCTACCTCTTCCGCCTCCTCCTCCTCCGCCTCCTTCTCCGCCTCCTCCTCAGCCTCCTCCGCCTCCTCGTCCGCCTCCTCGTCCGCCTCCTCCTCCGCCTCCTCCTCCGCCTCCTCCTCCGCCTCCTCCGCCTCCTCCGCCTCCTCCTCCGCCTCCTCCACCTCACTGTGTGATGGCCAATACATTTTTTTACTGACCAATTTTGTTTGACTTGTCTTTCCTTTTTACGGGCCAATTTATTGTAGTCACTTTTTTTAATGGGCAATTTTTTTAACCGGTCACTTTTTTTGATGGCCATTTATCTTTTTTGCCAGCCAATTTTTTTCACTTTTTTAATGACCATTTTTTTTTTACCAGTCAATTTTTTTCATTAATGGCCACTTTTTTTTAAGCAGTTACTTTTTTTGATGGCCAATTATCTTTTTTAGTGGCCAATTTTTTCAGTTTGACTTTTTTTACCATTTTGAATTAAAGCTTTCGTGACTGCAGGGATTCATATTCTTGGTTCCTTCGGTAAAGTCACGTAGAAGGGAATTTAATTGTTTTATGTTTTTATTATTTTATTTTTTTTACCAGTCAAATTTTTTTTTATGGCCACTCATCTTTTTTTACTGGCAATTCTTTTACTGGTCTCTTTTTTTACGGGCCACCTACCTCTTCCGCCTCCTCCTCCTCCTCCTCCTCCTTCTCCGCCTCCTCCTCTTCCGCCTCCTCCTCCTCCGCCTCCTTCTCCGCCTCCTCCTCAGCCTCCTCCACCTCCTCGTCCGCCTCCTCGTCCGCCTCCTCCTCCGCCTCCTCCTCCGCCTCCTCCTCCGCCTCCTCCGCCTCCTCCGCCTCCTCCTCCGCCTCCTCCACCTCACTGTGTGATGGCCAATACATTTTTTTACTGACCAATTTTGTTTGACTTGTCTTTCCTTTTTACGGGCCAACTTATTGTAGTCACTTTTTTTAATGGGCAATTTTTTTAACCGGTCACTTTTTTTGATGGCCATTTATCTTTTTTGCCAGCCAATTTTTTTCACTTTTTTCATGACCATTTTTTTTTTACCAGTCAATTTTTTTCATTAATGGCCACTTTTTTTTAAGCAGTTACTTTTTTTGATGGCCAATTATCTTTTTTAGTGGCCAATTTTTTCAGTTTGACTTTTTTTACCATTTTGAATTAAAGCTTTCGTGACTGCAGGGATTCATATTCTTGGTTCCTTCGGTAAAGTCACGTAGAAGGGAATTTAATTGTTTTATGTTTTTATTATTTTATTTTTTTTACCAGTCAAATTTTTTTTTATGGCCACTCATCTTTTTTTACTGGCAATTCTTTTACTGGTCTCTTTTTTTACGGGCCACCTACCTCTTCCGCCTCCTCCGCCTCCTCCGCCTCCTCCGCCTCCTCCTCAGCCTCCTCCTCGTCCGCCTCCTCCTCCGCCTCCTCCTCCGCCTCCTCCACCTCACTGTGTGATGGCCAATACATTTTTTTACTGACCAATTTTGTTTGACTTGTCTTTCCTTTTTACGGGCCAATTTTTTGTAGTCACTTTTTTTAATGGGCAATTTTTTTAACCGGTCACTTTCTTTGATGGCCACTTATCTTTTTTACTTGCCAATTTTTTTCGACTGCTCTTTTTTCACGGGCCAATTATTTTTTGGCAGGCCACTTTTTTTAATGGCCACTCTTTTTTAACCAGTCACTTTTTTGGATGGCCATTCATCTTTTTTACCGGCCAATTTTTTTCGACTGGTCTTTTTTTTATGGGCCAATTCTTTTTTGATCGGCCACTTTTTTTTTAATGGCCACTCTTTTTTAACCGGTCACTTTTTTTGATGGCCATTTATCTTTTTTGCCAGCCAATTTTTTTCACTTTTTTCATGACCATTTTTTTTTACCAGTCAAATTTTTTCATTAATGGCCACTCTTTTTTAAGCAGTTACTTTTTTTGATGGCCAATTATCTTTTTTAGTGGCCAATTTTTTCAGTTTGACTTTTTTTACCATTTTGAATTAAAGCTTTCATGACTGCAGGGATTCATATTCTTGGTTCCTTCGGTAAAGTCACGTAGAAGGGAATTTAATTGTTTTATGTTTTTATTATTATTTTTTTTACCAGTCAAATTTTTTTTTATGGCCACTCATCTTTTTTTACTGGCAATTCTTTTACTGGTCTCTTTTTTTACGGGCCACCTACCTCTTCCGCCTCCTCCTCCTCCGCCTCCTTCTCCGCCTCCTCCTCAGCCTCCTCCGCCTCCTCGTCCGCCTCCTCGTCCGCCTCCTCCTCCGCCTCCTCCTCCGCCTCCTCCTCCGCCTCCTCCGCCTCCTCCGCCTCCTCCTCCGCCTCCTCCACCTCACTGTGTGATGGCCAATACATTTTTTTACTGACCAATTTTGTTTGACTTGTCTTTCCTTTTTACGGGCCAATTTATTGTAGTCACTTTTTTTAATGGGCAATTTTTTTAACCGGTCACTTTTTTTGATGGCCATTTATCTTTTTTGCCAGCCAATTTTTTTCACTTTTTTAATGACCATTTTTTTTTTACCAGTCAATTTTTTTCATTAATGGCCACTTTTTTTTAAGCAGTTACTTTTTTTGATGGCCAATTATCTTTTTTAGTGGCCAATTTTTTCAGTTTGACTTTTTTTACCATTTTGAATTAAAGCTTTCGTGACTGCAGGGATTCATATTCTTGGTTCCTTCGGTAAAGTCACGTAGAAGGGAATTTAATTGTTTTATGTTTTTATTATTTTATTTTTTTTACCAGTCAAATTTTTTTTTATGGCCACTCATCTTTTTTTACTGGCAATTCTTTTACTGGTCTCTTTTTTTACGGGCCACCTACCTCTTCCGCCTCCTCCTCCTCCTCCTCCTTCTCCGCCTCCTCCTCAGCCTCCTCCGCCTCCTCGTCCGCCTCCTCGTCCGCCTCCTCCTCCGCCTCCTCCTCCGCCTCCTCCTCCGCCTCCTCCTCCGCCTCCTCCTCCGCCTCCTCCTCCGCCTCCTCCGCCTCCTCCTCCGCCTCCTCCACCTCACTGTGTGATGGCCAATACATTTTTTTACTGACCAATTTTGTTTGACTTGTCTTTCCTTTTTACGGGCCAATTTATTGTAGTCACTTTTTTTAATGGGCAATTTTTTTAACCGGTCACTTTTTTTGATGGCCATTTATCTTTTTTGCCAGCCAATTTTTTTCACTTTTTTCATGACCATTTTTTTTTTACCAGTCAATTTTTTTCATTAATGGCCACTTTTTTTTAAGCAGTTACTTTTTTTGATGGCCAATTATCTTTTTTAGTGGCCAATTTTTTCAGTTTGACTTTTTTTACCATTTTGAATTAAAGCTTTCGTGACTGCAGGGATTCATATTCTTGGTTCCTTCGGTAAAGTCACGTAGAAGGGAATTTAATTGTTTTATGTTTTTATTATTTTATTTTTTTTACCAGTCAAATTTTTTTTTATGGCCACTCATCTTTTTTTACTGGCAATTCTTTTACTGGTCTCTTTTTTTACGGGCCACCTACCTCTTCCGCCTCCTCCGCCTCCTCCGCCTCCTCCGCCTCCTCCTCAGCCTCCTCCTCGTCCGCCTCCTCCTCCGCCTCCTCCTCCGCCTCCTCCACCTCACTGTGTGATGGCCAATACATTTTTTTACTGACCAATTTTGTTTGACTTGTCTTTCCTTTTTACGGGCCAATTTTTTGTAGTCACTTTTTTTAATGGGCAATTTTTTTAACCGGTCACTTTCTTTGATGGCCACTTATCTTTTTTACTTGCCAATTTTTTTCGACTGCTCTTTTTTCACGGGCCAATTATTTTTTGGTAGGCCACTTTTTTTAATGGCCACTCTTTTTTAACCGGTCACTTTTTTGGATGGCCATTCATCTTTTTTACCAGCCAATTTTTTTCGACTGGTCTTTTTTTTATGGGCCAATTCTTTTTTGATCGGCCACTTTTTTTTTAATGGCCACTCTTTTTTAACCGGTCACTTTTTTTGATGGCCATTTATCTTTTTTGCCAGCCAATTTTTTTCACTTTTTTCATGACCATTTTTTTTTACCAGTCAAATTTTTTCATTAATGGCCACTCTTTTTTAAGCAGTTACTTTTTTTGATGGCCAATTATCTTTTTTAGTGGCCAATTTTTTCAGTTTGACTTTTTTTACCATTTTGAATTAAAGCTTTCATGACTGCAGGGATTCATATTCTTGGTTCCTTCGGTAAAGTCACGTAGAAGGGAATTTAATTGTTTTATGTTTTTATTATTATTTTTTTACCAGTCAAATTTTTTTTTATGGCCACTCATCTTTTTTTACTGGCAATTCTTTTACTGGTCTCTTTTTTTACGGGCCACCTACCTCTTCCGCCTCCTCCTCCTCCTCCTCCGCCTCCTCCGCCTCCTCCTCAGCCTCCTCCTCGTCCGCCTCCTCCTCCGCCTCCTCCTCCGCCTCCTCCACCTCACTGTGTGATGCCAATACATTTTTTTACTGACCAATTTTGTTTGACTTGTCTTTCCTTTTTACGGGCCAATTTTTTGTAGTCACTTTTTTTAATGGGCAATTTTTTTAACCGGTCACTTTTTTTGATGGCCACTTATCTTTTTTACTTGTCAATTTTTTTTGACTGCTCTTTTTTTACGGGCCAATTATTTTTTGGTAGGCCACTGTTTTTTTAATGGCCACTCTTTTTTAACCGGTCACTTTTTTGGATGGCCATTCATCTTTTTTACCGGCCAATTTTTTTCGACTGGTCTTTTTTTATGGGCCAATTCTTTTTTGATCGGCCACTTTTTTTTAATGGCCACTCTTTTTTAACCGGTCACTATTTTTGATGGCCATTTATCTTTTTTGCCAGCCAATTTTTTTCACTTTTTTCATGACCATTTTTTTTTACCAGTCAATTTTTTTCATTAATGGCCACTCTTTTTTAAGCAGTTACTTTTTTTGATGGCCAATTATCTTTTTTAGTGGCCAATTTTTTCAGTTTGACTTTTTTTACCATTTTGAATTAAAGCTTTCGTGACTGCAGGGATTCATATTCTTGGTTCCTTCGGTAAAGTCACGTAGAAGGGAATTTAATTGTTTTATGTTTTTATTATTTTATTTTTTTTACCAGTCAAATTTTTTTATGGCCACTCATCTTTTTTTACTGGCAATTCTTTTACTGGTCTCTTTTTTTACGGGCCACCTACCTCTTCCGCCTCCTCCTCCTCCGCCTCCTTCTCCGCCTCCTCCTCAGCCTCCTCCTCCGCCTCCTCCGCCTCCTCCGCCTCCTCCTCCGCCTCCTCCACCTCACTGTGTGATGGCCAATACATTTTTTTACTGACCAATTTTGTTTGACTTGTCTTTCCTTTTTACGGGCCAATTTATTGTAGTCACTTTTTTTAATGGGCAATTTTTTTAACCGGTCACTTTTTTTGATGGCCATTTATCTTTTTTGCCAGCCAATTTTTTTCACTTTTTTCATGACCATTTTTTTTTTACCAGTCAATTTTTTTCATTAATGGCCACTTTTTTTTAAGCAGTTACTTTTTTTGATGGCCAATTATCTTTTTTAGTGGCCAATTTTTTCAGTTTGACTTTTTTTACCATTTTGAATTAAAGCTTTCGTGACTGCAGGGATTCATATTCTTGGTTCCTTCGGTAAAGTCACGTAGAAGGGAATTTAATTGTTTTATGTTTTTATTATTTTATTTTTTTTACCAGTCAAATTTTTTTTTATGGCCACTCATCTTTTTTTACTGGCAATTCTTTTACTGGTCTCTTTTTTTACGGGCCACCTACCTCTTCCGCCTCCTCCTCCGCCTCCTTCTCTGCCTCCTCCTCAGCCTCCTCCGCCTCCTCGTCCGCCTCCTCCTCCGCCTCCTCCTCCGCCTCCTCCTCCGCCTCCTCCTCCTCCGCCTCCTTCGCCTCCTCCGCCTCCTCCTCCGCCTCCTCCGCCTCCTCCTCCGCCTCCACCTCACTGTGTGATGGCCAATACATTTTTTTACTGACCAATTTTGTTTGACTTGTCTTTCCTTTTTACGGGCCAATTTTTTGTAGTCACTTTTTTTAATGGGCAATTTTTTTAACTGGTCACTTTCTTTGATGTCCACTTATCTTTTTTACTTGCCAATTTTTTTCGACTGCTCTTTTTTTATGGGCCAATTCTTTTTTGATTGGCTACTTTTTTTTAATGGCCACTCTTTTTTAACCGGTCACTTTTTTTGATGGCCATTTATCTTTTTTGCCAGCCAATTTTTTTCACTTTTTTCATGACCATTTTTTTTTTACCAGTCAAATTTTTTCATTAATGGCCACTCTTTTTTAAGCAGTTACTTTTTTTGATGGCCAATTATCTTTTTTAGAGGCCAATTTTTTCAGTTTGACTTTTTTACCATTTTGAATTAAAGCTTTCGTGACTGCAGGGATTTATATTCTTGGTTCCTTCGGTAAAGTCACGTAGAAGGGAATTTAATTGTTTTATGTTTTTATTATTTTATTTTTTTACCAGTCAAACTTTTTTATGGCCACTCATCTTTTTTTACTGGCCAATTATTTTACTGGTCTCTTTTTTTACAGGCCACCTACCTCTTCCGCATCCTCCTCCGCCTCCTCCTCCGCCTCCTCCTCCGCCTCCTCCGCCGCCTCCTCCTCCGCCTCCTCCTCCGCCTCCTCCTCCGCCTCCTCCTCCGCCTCCTCCACCTCACTGTGTGATGGCCAATACATTTTTTTACTGACCAATTTTGTTTGACTGGTCTTTCGTTTTTACAGGCCAATTTTTTGTAGTCACTTTTTTTAATGGGCAATTTTTTTAACCGGTCACTTTTTTTGATGGCCACTTATCTTTTTAACTGGCCAATTTTTTTCGAATGGTCTTTTTTTATGGGCCAATTATTTTTTGGTAGGCCACTGTTTTTTTAATGGCCACTCTTTTTTAACTGGTCACTTTTTTGGATGCCCATTCATCTTTTTTACCGGCCAATTTTTTTCGACTGGTCTTTTTTTTATGGACCAATTCTTTTTTGATCGGCCACTTCTTTTTTAATGGCCACTCTTTTTAAACCGGTCACTTTTTTTGATGGCCATTTATCTTTTTTGCCAGCCAATTTTTTTCACTTTTTTCATGACCATTTTTTTTCACCAGTCAAATTTTTTCATTAATGGCCACTCTTTTTTAAGCAGTTACTTTTTTTGATGGCCAATTATCTTTTTTAGTGGCCAATTTTTTCAGTTTGACTTTTTTTACCATTTTGAATTAAAGCTTTCGTGACTGCAGGGATTCATATTCTTGGTTCCTTCGGTAAAGTCACGTAGAAGGGAATTTAATTGTTTTATTTTTTTATTATTTTATTTTTTTTACCAGTCAAATTTTTTTATGGCCACTCATCTTTTTTTACTGGCAATTCTTTTACTGGTCTCTTTTTTTACGGGCCACCTACCTCTTCCGCCACCTCCTCCTCCGCCTCCTTCTCCGCCTCCTCTTCAGCCTCCTCCTCATCCGCCTCCTCCTCCGCCTCCTCCTCCGCCTCCGCCTCCGCCTCCTCCTCCTCCGCCTCCTCCTCCGCCTCCTCCTCCGCCTCCTCCGCCTCCGCCTCCTCCACCTCACTGTGTGATGGCCAATACATTTTTTTACTGACCAATTTTGTTTGACTGGTCTTTCCTTTTTACAGGCCAATTTTTTGTAGTCACTTTTTTTAATGGGCAATTTTTTTAACTGATCACTTTTTTTGATGGCCACTTATCTTTTTAACTGGCCAATTTTTTCAGTTTGACTTTTTTTACCATTTTGAATTAAAGCTTTCGTGACTGCAGGGATTCATATTCTTGGTTCCTTCGGTAAAGTCACGTAGAAGGGAATTTAATTGTTTTATGTTTTTTTTTTTTTACCAGTCAAATTTTTTTATGGCCACTCATCTTTTTCTACTGGCAATTCTTTTACTGGTCTCTTTTTTTACGGGCCACCTATCTCTTCCGCCTCCTCCTCCTCCGCCTCCTCCTCCGACTCCTCCTCCGCCTCCTCCGCCGCCTCCTCCGCCTCCTCCTCCGCCTCCTCCGCCTCCTCCTCCGCCTCCTCCGCCTCCTCCTCCGCCTCCTCCGCCTCCTCCTCCGCCTCCTCCACCTCACTGTGTGATGGCCAATACATTTTTTTACTGACCAATTTTGTTTGACTGGTCTTTCCTTTTTACGGGCCAATTTTTTGTAGTCACTTTTTTTAATGGGCAATTTTTTTAACCGGTCACTTTTTTAATGGCCACTTACCTTTTTAACTGGCCAATTTTTTTCGACTGGTCTTTTTTTACGGGCCAATTATTTTTTGGTAGGCCACTGTTTTTTTAATGGCCACTCTTTTTTAACCGGTCACTTTTTTTGATGGCCATTTATCTTTTTTACCGGCCAATTTTTTTCACTTTTTTCATGACCATTTCTTTTTTACCAGTCAAATTTTTTCATTAATGGCCACTCATTTTTTTAAGCAGTTACTTTTTTTGATGGCCAATTATCTTTTTTAGTGGCCAATTTTTTCAGTTTGACTTTTTTTACCATTTTGAATTAAAGTTTTCGTGACTGCAGGGATTCATATTCTTGGTTCTTTCGGTAAAGTCACGTAGAAGGGAATTTAATTGTTTTATATTTTTATTATTTTATTTTTTTTACCAGTCAAATTTTTTTATGGCCACTCATCTTTTTTTACTGGCAATTCTTTTACTGGTCTCTTTTTTTATGGGCCACCTACCTCTTCCGCCTCCTCCTCCGCCTCCTTCTCCGCCTCCTTCTCCGCCTCCTCCTCAGCCTCCTCCTCAGCCTCCTCCTCAGCCTCCTCCTCAGCCTCCTCCTCAGCCTCCTCCTCCTCCGCCTCCTCCTCCGCCTCCTCCTCCGCCTCCTCCTCCGCCTCCTCCTCCACCTCCTCTGCCTCCTCCTCCGCCTCCTCCGCCTACTCCTCCGCCTCCTCCACCTCACTGTGTGATGGCCAATACATTTTTTTACTGACCAATTTTGTTTGACTTGTCTTTCCTTTTTACGGGCCAATTTATTGTAGTCACTTTTTTTAATGGGCAATTTTTTTTACCGGTCACTTTTTTTGATGGCCACTTATCTTTTTTACTTGCCAATTTTTTTCGACTGCTCTTTTTTTATGGGCCAATTATTTTTTGGTAGGCCACTGTTTTTTTAATGGCCACTCTTTTTTAACTGGTCACTTTTTTGGATGGCCATTCATCTTTTTTACCGGGCAATTTTTTTCGACTGGTCTTTTTTTTATGGGCCAATTCTTTTTTGATCGGCCACTTTTTTTTAATGGCCACTCTTTTTTAACCGGTCACTTTTTTTGATGGCCATTTATCTTTTTTACCGGCCAATTTTTTTCACTTTTTTCATGGCCATTTTTTTTTTACCAGTGAAATTTTTTCATTAATGGCCACTCTTTTTTAACCAGTCACTTTTTTTGATGGCCAATTATCTTTTTTAGTGGCCAATTTTTTCAGTTTGACTTTTTTTACCATTTTGAATTAAAGCTTTCATGACTGCAGGGATTCATATTCTTGGTTCCTTCGGTAAAGTCACGTAGAAGGGAATTTAATTGTTTTATGTTTTTATTATTATTTTTTTACCAGTCAAATTTTTTTTTATGGCCACTCATCTTTTTTTACTGGCAATTCTTTTACTGGTCTCTTTTTTTACGGGCCACCTACCTCTTCCGCCTCCTCCTCCTCCTCCTCCGCCTCCTCCGCCTCCTCCTCAGCCTCCTCCTCGTCCGCCTCCTCCTCCGCCTCCTCCTCCGCCTCCTCCACCTCACTGTGTGATGCCAATACATTTTTTTACTGACCAATTTTGTTTGACTTGTCTTTCCTTTTTACGGGCCAATTTTTTGTAGTCACTTTTTTTAATGGGCAATTTTTTTAACCGGTCACTTTTTTTGATGGCCACTTATCTTTTTTACTTGTCAATTTTTTTTGACTGCTCTTTTTTTACGGGCCAATTATTTTTTGGTAGGCCACTGTTTTTTTAATGGCCACTCTTTTTTAACCGGTCACTTTTTTGGATGGCCATTCATCTTTTTTACCGGCCAATTTTTTTCGACTGGTCTTTTTTTATGGGCCAATTCTTTTTTGATCGGCCACTTTTTTTTAATGGCCACTCTTTTTTAACCGGTCACTATTTTTGATGGCCATTTATCTTTTTTGCCAGCCAATTTTTTTCACTTTTTTCATGACCATTTTTTTTTACCAGTCAATTTTTTTCATTAATGGCCACTCTTTTTTAAGCAGTTACTTTTTTTGATGGCCAATTATCTTTTTTAGTGGCCAATTTTTTCAGTTTGACTTTTTTTACCATTTTGAATTAAAGCTTTCGTGACTGCAGGGATTCATATTCTTGGTTCCTTCGGTAAAGTCACGTAGAAGGGAATTTAATTGTTTTATGTTTTTATTATTTTATTTTTTTTACCAGTCAAATTTTTTTATGGCCACTCATCTTTTTTTACTGGCAATTCTTTTACTGGTCTCTTTTTTTACGGGCCACCTACCTCTTCCGCCTCCTCCTCCTCCGCCTCCTTCTCCGCCTCCTCCTCAGCCTCCGCCTCCTCCGCCTCCTCCGCCTCCTCCTCCGCCTCCTCCACCTCACTGTGTGATGGCCAATACATTTTTTTACTGACCAATTTTGTTTGACTTGTCTTTCCTTTTTACGGGCCAATTTATTGTAGTCACTTTTTTTAATGGGCAATTTTTTTAACCGGTCACTTTTTTTGATGGCCATTTATCTTTTTTGCCAGCCAATTTTTTTCACTTTTTTCATGACCATTTTTTTTTTACCAGTCAATTTTTTTCATTAATGGCCACTTTTTTTTAAGCAGTTACTTTTTTTGATGGCCAATTATCTTTTTTAGTGGCCAATTTTTTCAGTTTGACTTTTTTTACCATTTTGAATTAAAGCTTTCGTGACTGCAGGGATTCATATTCTTGGTTCCTTCGGTAAAGTCACGTAGAAGGGAATTTAATTGTTTTATGTTTTTATTATTTTATTTTTTTTACCAGTCAAATTTTTTTTTATGGCCACTCATCTTTTTTTACTGGCAATTCTTTTACTGGTCTCTTTTTTTACGGGCCACCTACCTCTTCCGCCTCCTCCTCCGCCTCCTTCTCTGCCTCCTCCTCAGCCTCCTCCGCCTCCTCGTCCGCCTCCTCCTCCGCCTCCTCCTCTGCCTCCTCCTCCGCCTCCTCCTCCTCCGCCTCCTTCGCCTCCTCCGCCTCCTCCTCCGCCTCCTCCGCCTCCTCCTCCGCCTCCACCTCACTGTGTGATGGCCAATACATTTTTTTACTGACCAATTTTGTTTGACTTGTCTTTCCTTTTTACGGGCCAATTTTTTGTAGTCACTTTTTTTAATGGGCAATTTTTTTAACTGGTCACTTTCTTTGATGTCCACTTATCTTTTTTACTTGCCAATTTTTTTCGACTGCTCTTTTTTTATGGGCCAATTCTTTTTTGATTGGCTACTTTTTTTTAATGGCCACTCTTTTTTAACCGGTCACTTTTTTTGATGGCCATTTATCTTTTTTGCCAGCCAATTTTTTTCACTTTTTTCATGACCATTTTTTTTTTACCAGTCAAATTTTTTCATTAATGGCCACTCTTTTTTAAGCAGTTACTTTTTTTGATGGCCAATTATCTTTTTTAGAGGCCAATTTTTTCAGTTTGACTTTTTTACCATTTTGAATTAAAGCTTTCGTGACTGCAGGGATTTATATTCTTGGTTCCTTCGGTAAAGTCACGTAGAAGGGAATTTAATTGTTTTATGTTTTTATTATTTTATTTTTTTACCAGTCAAACTTTTTTATGGCCACTCATCTTTTTTTACTGGCCAATTATTTTACTGGTCTCTTTTTTTACAGGCCACCTACCTCTTCCGCATCCTCCTCCGCCTCCTCCTCCGCCTCCTCCTCCGCCTCCTCCGCCGCCTCCTCCTCCGCCTCCTCCTCCGCCTCCTCCTCCGCCTCCTCCTCCGCCTCCTCCACCTCACTGTGTGATGGCCAATACATTTTTTTACTGACCAATTTTGTTTGACTGGTCTTTCGTTTTTACAGGCCAATTTTTTGTAGTCACTTTTTTTAATGGGCAATTTTTTTAACCGGTCACTTTTTTTGATGGCCACTTATCTTTTTAACTGGCCAATTTTTTTCGAATGGTCTTTTTTTATGGGCCAATTATTTTTTGGTAGGCCACTGTTTTTTTAATGGCCACTCTTTTTTAACTGGTCACTTTTTTGGATGCCCATTCATCTTTTTTACCGGCCAATTTTTTTCGACTGGTCTTTTTTTTATGGACCAATTCTTTTTTGATCGGCCACTTCTTTTTTAATGGCCACTCTTTTTTAACCGGTCACTTTTTTTGATGGCCATTTATCTTTTTTGCCAGCCAATTTTTTTCACTTTTTTCATGACCATTTTTTTTCACCAGTCAAATTTTTTCATTAATGGCCACTCTTTTTTAAGCAGTTACTTTTTTTGATGGCCAATTATCTTTTTTAGTGGCCAATTTTTTCAGTTTGACTTTTTTTACCATTTTGAATTAAAGCTTTCGTGACTGCAGGGATTCATATTCTTGGTTCCTTCGGTAAAGTCACGTAGAAGGGAATTTAATTGTTTTATTTTTTTATTATTTTATTTTTTTTACCAGTCAAATTTTTTTATGGCCACTCATCTTTTTTTACTGGCAATTCTTTTACTGGTCTCTTTTTTTATGGGCCACCTACCTCTTCCGCCACCTCCTCCTCCGCCTCCTTCTCCGCCTCCTCTTCAGCCTCCTCCTCATCCGCCTCCTCCTCCGCCTCCTCCTCCGCCTCCGCCTCCGCCTCCTCCTCCTCCGCCTCCTCCTCCGCCTCCTCCTCCGCCTCCTCCGCCTCCGCCTCCTCCACCTCACTGTGTGATGGCCAATACATTTTTTTACTGACCAATTTTGTTTGACTGGTCTTTCCTTTTTACAGGCCAATTTTTTGTAGTCACTTTTTTTAATGGGCAATTTTTTTAACTGATCACTTTTTTTGATGGCCACTTATCTTTTTAACTGGCCAATTTTTTCAGTTTGACTTTTTTTACCATTTTGAATTAAAGCTTTCGTGACTGCAGGGATTCATATTCTTGGTTCCTTCGGTAAAGTCACGTAGAAGGGAATTTAATTGTTTTATGTTTTTTTTTTTTTACCAGTCAAATTTTTTTATGGCCACTCATCTTTTTCTACTGGCAATTCTTTTACTGGTCTCTTTTTTTACGGGCCACCTACCTCTTCCGCCTCCTCCTCCTCCGCCTCCTCCTCCGACTCCTCCTCCGCCTCCGCCTCCTCCGCCGCCTCCTCCGCCTCCTCCTCCGCCTCCTCCGCCTCCTCCTCCGCCTCCTCCGCCTCCTCCTCCGCCTCCTCCGCCTCCTCCTCCGCCTCCTCCACCTCACTGTGTGATGGCCAATAAATTTTTTTACTGACCAATTTTGTTTGACTGGTCTTTCCTTTTTACAGGCCAATTTTTTGTAGTCACTTTTTTTAATGGGCAATTTTTTTAACCGGTCACTTTTTTTGATGGCCACTTATCTTTTTAACTGGCCAATTTTTTTCGAATGGTCTTTTTTTATGGGCCAATTATTTTTTGGTAGGCCACTGTTTTTTTAATGGCCACTCTTTTGTAACTGGTCACTTTTTTGGATGCCCATTCATCTTTTTTACCAGCCAATTTTTTTCGACTGGTCTTTTTTTTATGGACCAATTCTTTTTTGATCGGCCACTTCTTTTTTAATGGCCACTCTTTTTTAACCGGTCACTTTTTTTGATGGCCATTTATCTTTTTTGTCAGCCAATTTTTTTCACTTTTTTCATGACCATTTTTTTTCACCAGTCAAATTTTTTCATTAATGGCCACTCTTTTTTAAGCAGTTACTTTTTTTGATGGCCAATTATCTTTTTTAGTGGCCAATTTTTTCAGTTTGACTTTTTTTACCATTTTGAATTAAAGCTTTCGTGACTGCAGGGATTCATATTCTTGGTTCCTTCGGTAAAGTCACGTAGAAGGGAATTTAATTGTTTTATTTTTTTATTATTTTATTTTTTTTACCAGTCAAATTTTTTTATGGCCACTCATCTTTTTTTACTGGCAATTCTTTTACTGGTCTCTTTTTTTACGGGCCACCTACCTCTTCCGCCACCTCCTCCTCCGCCTCCTTCTCCGCCTCCTCTTCAGCCTCCTCCTCATCCGCCTCCTCCTCCGCCTCCTCCTCCGCCTCCGCCTCCGCCTCCTCCTCCTCCGCCTCCTCCTCCGCCTCCTCCTCCGCCTCCTCCGCCTCCGCCTCCTCCACCTCACTGTGTGATGGCCAATACATTTTTTTACTGACCAATTTTGTTTGACTGGTCTTTCCTTTTTACAGGCCAATTTTTTGTAGTCACTTTTTTTAATGGGCAATTTTTTTAACTGATCACTTTTTTTGATGGCCACTTATCTTTTTAACTGGCCAATTTTTTCAGTTTGACTTTTTTTACCATTTTGAATTAAAGCTTTCGTGACTGCAGGGATTCATATTCTTGGTTCCTTCGGTAAAGTCACGTAGAAGGGAATTTAATTGTTTTATGTTTTTTTTTTTTTACCAGTCAAATTTTTTTATGGCCACTCATCTTTTTCTACTGGCAATTCTTTTACTGGTCTCTTTTTTTACGGGCCACCTACCTCTTCCGCCTCCTCCTCCTCCGCCTCCTCCTCCGACTCCTCCTCCGCCTCCGCCTCCTCCGCCGCCTCCTCCGCCTCCTCCTCCGCCTCCTCCGCCTCCTCCTCCGCCTCCTCCGCCTCCTCCTCCGCCTCCTCCGCCTCCTCCTCCGCCTCCTCCACCTCACTGTGTGATGGCCAATACATTTTTTTACTGACCAATTTTGTTTGACTGGTCTTTCCTTTTTACGGGCCAATTTTTTGTAGTCACTTTTTTTAATGGGCAATTTTTTTAACCGGTCACTTTTTTAATGGCCACTTACCTTTTTAACTGGCCAATTTTTTTCGACTGGTCTTTTTTTACGGGCCAATTATTTTTTGGTAGGCCACTGTTTTTTTAATGGCCACTCTTTTTTAACTGGTCACTTTTTTGGATGGCCATTCATCTTTTTTACCGGGCAATTTTTTTCGACTGGTCTTTTTTTTATGGGCCAATTCTTTTTTGATCGGCCACTTTTTTTTAATGGCCACTCTTTTTTAACCGGTCACTTTTTTTGATGGCCATTTATCTTTTTTACCGGCCAATTTTTTTCACTTTTTTCATGACCATTTCTTTTTTACCAGTCAAATTTTTTCATTAATGGCCACTCATTTTTTTAAGCAGTTACTTTTTTTGATGGCCAATTATCTTTTTTAGTGGCCAATTTTTTCAGTTTGACTTTTTTTACCATTTTGAATTAAAGTTTTCGTGACTGCAGGGATTCATATTCTTGGTTCTTTCGGTAAAGTCACGTAGAAGGGAATTTAATTGTTTTATATTTTTATTATTTTATTTTTTTTACCAGTCAAATTTTTTTATGGCCACTCATCTTTTTTTACTGGCAATTCTTTTACTGGTCTCTTTTTTTATGGGCCACCTACCTCTTCCGCCTCCTCCTCCGCCTCCTTCTCCGCCTCCTTCTCCGCCTCCTCCTCAGCCTCCTCCTCAGCCTCCTCCTCAGCCTCCTCCTCAGCCTCCTCCTCAGCCTCCTCCTCCTCCGCCTCCTCCTCCGCCTCCTCCTCCGCCTCCTCCTCCGCCTCCTCCTCCACCTCCTCTGCCTCCTCCTCCGCCTCCTCCGCCTACTCCTCCGCCTCCTCCACCTCACTGTGTGATGGCCAATACATTTTTTTACTGACCAATTTTGTTTGACTTGTCTTTCCTTTTTACGGGCCAATTTTTTGTAGTCACTTTTTTTAATGGGCAATTTTTTTAACTGGTCACTTTCTTTGATGTCCACTTATCTTTTTTACTTGCCAATTTTTTTCGACTGCTCTTTTTTTATGGGCCAATTCTTTTTTGATTGGCTACTTTTTTTTAATGGCCACTCTTTTTTAACCGGTCACTTTTTTTGATGGCCATTTATCTTTTTTGGCAGCCAATTTTTTTCACTTTTTTCATGACCATTTTTTTTTTACCAGTCAAATTTTTTCATTAATGGCCACTCTTTTTTAAGCAGTTACTTTTTTTGATGGCCAATTATCTTTTTTAGAGGCCATTTTTTTCAGTTTGACTTTTTTACCATTTTGAATTAAAGCTTTCGTGACTGCAGGGATTTATATTCTTGGTTCCTTCGGTAAAGTCACGTAGAAGGGAATTTAATTGTTTTATGTTTTTATTATTTTATTTTTTTACCAGTCAAACTTTTTTATGGCCACTCATCTTTTTTTACTGGCCAATTATTTTACTGGTCTCTTTTTTTACAGGCCACCTACCTCTTCCGCATCCTCCTCCGCCTCCTCCTCCGCCTCCTCCTCCGCCTCCTCCGCCGCCTCCTCCTCCGCCTCCTCCTCCGCCTCCTCCTCCGCCTCCTCCTCCGCCTCCTCCACCTCACTGTGTGATGGCCAATACATTTTTTTACTGACCAATTTTGTTTGACTGGTCTTTCGTTTTTACAGGCCAATTTTTTGTAGTCACTTTTTTTAATGGGCAATTTTTTTAACCGGTCACTTTTTTTGATGGCCACTTATCTTTTTAACTGGCCAATTTTTTTCGAATGGTCTTTTTTTATGGGCCAATTATTTTTTGGTAGGCCACTGTTTTTTTAATGGCCACTCTTTTTTAACTGGTCACTTTTTTGGATGCCCATTCATCTTTTTTACCAGCCAATTTTTTTCGACTGGTCTTTTTTTTATGGACCAATTCTTTTTTGATCGGCCACTTCTTTTTTAATGGCCACTCTTTTTTAACCGGTCACTTTTTTTGATGGCCATTTATCTTTTTTGCCAGCCAATTTTTTTCACTTTTTTCATGACCATTTTTTTTTACCAGTCAATTTTTTTCATTAATGGCCACTCTTTTTTAAGCAGTTACTTTTTTTGATGGCCAATTATCTTTTTTAGTGGCCAATTTTTTCAGTTTGACTTTTTTTACCATTTTGAATTAAAGCTTTCGTGACTGCAGGGATTCATATTCTTGGTTCCTTCGGTAAAGTCACGTAGAAGGGAATTTAATTGTTTTATTTTTTTATTATTTTATTTTTTTTACCAGTCAAATTTTTTTATGGCCACTCATCTTTTTTTACTGGCAATTCTTTTACTGGTCTCTTTTTTTACGGGCCACCTACCTCTTCCGCCTCCTCCTCCTCCGCCTCCTTCTCCGCCTCCTCCTCAGCCTCCTCCTCCGCCTCCTCCGCCTCCTCCGCCTCCTCCTCCGCCTCCTCCACCTCACTGTGTGATGGCCAATACATTTTTTTACTGACCAATTTTGTTTGACTTGTCTTTCCTTTTTACGGGCCAATTTATTGTAGTCACTTTTTTTAATGGGCAATTTTTTTAACCGGTCACTTTTTTTGATGGCCATTTATCTTTTTTGCCAGCCAATTTTTTTCACTTTTTTAATGACCATTTTTTTTTTACCAGTCAATTTTTTTCATTAATGGCCACTTTTTTTTAAGCAGTTACTTTTTTTGATGGCCAATTATCTTTTTTAGTGGCCAATTTTTTCAGTTTGACTTTTTTTACCATTTTGAATTAAAGCTTTCGTGACTGCAGGGATTCATATTCTTGGTTCCTTCGGTAAAGTCACGTAGAAGGGAATTTAATTGTTTTATGTTTTTATTATTTTATTTTTTTTACCAGTCAAATTTTTTTTTATGGCCACTCATCTTTTTTTACTGGCAATTCTTTTACTGGTCTCTTTTTTTACGGGCCACCTACCTCTTCCGCCTCCTCCTCCGCCTCCTTCTCTGCCTCCTCCTCAGCCTCCTCCGCCTCCTCGTCCGCCTCCTCCTCCGCCTCCTCCTCCGCCTCCTCCTCCGCCTCCTCCTCCTCCGCCTCCTTCGCCTCCTCCGCCTCCTCCTCCGCCTCCTCCGCCTCCTCCTCCGCCTCCACCTCACTGTGTGATGGCCAATACATTTTTTTACTGACCAATTTTGTTTGACTTGTCTTTCCTTTTTACGGGCCAATTTTTTGTAGTCACTTTTTTTAATGGGCAATTTTTTTAACTGGTCACTTTCTTTGATGTCCACTTATCTTTTTTACTTGCCAATTTTTTTCGACTGCTCTTTTTTTATGGGCCAATTCTTTTTTGATTGGCTACTTTTTTTTAATGGCCACTCTTTTTTAACCGGTCACTTTTTTTGATGGCCATTTATCTTTTTTGCCAGCCAATTTTTTTCACTTTTTTCATGGCCATTTTTTTTTTACCAGTCAAATTTTTTCATTAATGGCCACTCTTTTTTAAGCAGTTACTTTTTTTGATGGCCAATTATCTTTTTTAGAGGCCAATTTTTTCAGTTTGACTTTTTTACCATTTTGAATTAAAGCTTTCGTGACTGCAGGGATTTATATTCTTGGTTCCTTCGGTAAAGTCACGTAGAAGGGAATTTAATTGTTTTATGTTTTTATTATTTTATTTTTTTACCAGTCAAACTTTTTTATGGCCACTCATCTTTTTTTACTGGCCAATTATTTTACTGGTCTCTTTTTTTATGGGCCACCTACCTCTTCCGCCTCCTCCTCCGCCTCCTTCTCCGCCTCCTTCTCCGCCTCCTCCTCAGCCTCCTCCTCAGCCTCCTCCTCAGCCTCCTCCTCAGCCTCCTCCTCAGCCTCCTCCTCCTCCGCCTCCTCCTCCGCCTCCTCCTCCGCCTCCTCCTCCGCCTCCTCCTCCACCTCCTCTGCCTCCTCCTCCGCCTCCTCCGCCTACTCCTCCGCCTCCTCCACCTCACTGTGTGATGGCCAATACATTTTTTTACTGACCAATTTTGTTTGACTTGTCTTTCCTTTTTACGGGCCAATTTTTTGTAGTCACTTTTTTTAATGGGCAATTTTTTTTACCGGTCACTTTTTTTGATGGCCACTTATCTTTTTTACTTGCCAATTTTTTTCGACTGCTCTTTTTTTATGGGCCAATTCTTTTTTGATCGGCCACTTTTTTTTAATGGCCACTCTTTTTTAACCGGTCACTTTTTTTGATGGCCATTTATCTTTTTTACCGGCCAATTTTTTTCACTTTTTTCATGACCATTTCTTTTTTACCAGTCAAATTTTTTCATTAATGGCCACTCATTTTTTTAAGCAGTTACTTTTTTTGATGGCCAATTATCTTTTTTAGTGGCCAATTTTTTCAGTTTGACTTTTTTACCATTTTGAATTAAAGTTTTCGTGACTGCAGGGATTCATATTCTTGGTTCTTTCGGTAAAGTCACGTAGAAGGGAATTTAATTGTTTTATATTTTTATTATTTTATTTTTTTTACCAGTCAAATTTTTTTATGGCCACTCATCTTTTTTTACTGGCAATTCTTTTACTGGTCTCTTTTTTTATGGGCCACCTACCTCTTCCGCCTCCTCCTCCGCCTCCTTCTCCGCCTCCTTCTCCGCCTCCTCCTCAGCCTCCTCCTCAGCCTCCTCCTCAGCCTCCTCCTCAGCCTCCTCCTCAGCCTCCTCCTCCTCCGCCTCCTCCTCCGCCTCCTCCTCCGCCTCCTCCTCCTCCTCCGCCTCCTCCTCCACCTCCTCTGCCTCCTCCTCCGCCTCCTCCGCCTACTCCTCCGCCTCCTCCACCTCACTGTGTGATGGCCAATACATTTTTTTACTGACCAATTTTGTTTGACTTGTCTTTCCTTTTTACGGGCCAATTTTTTGTAGTCACTTTTTTTAATGGGCAATTTTTTTTACCGGTCACTTTTTTTGATGGCCACTTATCTTTTTTACTTGCCAATTTTTTTCGACTGCTCTTTTTTTATGGGCCAATTATTTTTTGGTAGGCCACTGTTTTTTTAATGGCCACTCTTTTTTAACCGGTCACTTTTTTGGATGGCCATTCATCTTTTTTACCGGCCAATTTTTTTCGACTGGTCTTTTTTTTATGGGCCAATTCTTTTTTGATCGGCCACTTTTTTTTAATGGCCACTCTTTTTTAACCGGTCACTTTTTTTGATGGCCATTTATGTTTTTTGCCAGCCAATTTTTTTCACTTTTTTCATGACCATTTTTTTTTTACCAGTCAAATTTTTTCATTAATGGCCACTCTTTTTTAAGCAGTTACTTTTTTTGATGGCCAATTATCTTTTTTAGTGGCCAATTTTTTCAGTTTGACTTTTTTTACCATTTTGAATTAAAGCTTTCGTGACTGCAGGGATTCATATTCTTGGTTCCTTCGGTAAAGTCACGTAGAAGGGAATTTAATTGTATTATGTTTTTATTATTTTTTTTTTTTACCAGTCAAATTTTTTTATGGCCACTCATCTGTTTTTTACTGGCAATTCTTTTACTGGTCTCTTTTTTTACGGGTCACCTACCTCTTCCGCCTCCTCCTCCTCCTCCGCCTCCTTCTCCGCCTCCTCCTCAGCCTCCTCCTCCTCCTCCGCCTCCTCGTCCGCCTCCTCCTCCGCCTCCTCCTCCTCCGCCTCCTCCTCCGCCTCCTCCTCCTCCGCCTCCTCCACCTCACTGTGTGATGAGCAATACATTTTTTTACTGACCAATTTTGTTTGACTTGTCTTTCCTTTTTACGGGCCAATTTTTTGTAGTCACCTTTTTTAATGGGCAATTTTTTTAACGGGTCACTTTTTTTGATGGCCACTTATCTTTTTTACTTGCCAATTTTTTTCGACTGCTCTTTTTTAACAGGCCAATTATTTTTTGGTAGGCCACTGTTTTTTTAATGGCCACTCTTTTTTAACCGGTCACTTTTTTGGATGGCCATTCATCTCTTTTACCGGACAATTTTTTTCGACTGGTCTTTTTTTTTATGGGCCAATTCTTTTTTGATCGGCCACATTTTTTTAATGGCCACTCTTTTTTAACCGGTCACTTTTTTTGATGGCCATTTATCTTTTTTACCGGCCAATTTTTTTCACTTTTTTCATGGCCATTTTTTTTTTACCAGTGAAATTTTTTCATTAATGGCCACTCTTTTTTAACCAGTCACTTTTTTTGATGGCCAATTATCTTTTTTAGTGGCCAATTTTTTCAGTTTGACTTTTTTACCATTTTGAATTAAAGCTTTCGTGACTGCAGGGATTCATATTCTTGGTTCTTTCGGTAAAGTCACGTAGAAGGGAATTTAATTGTTTTATGTTTTTATTATTTAATTTTTTTTACCAGTCAAATTTTTTTATGGCCACTCATCTTTTTTTACTGGCAATTCTTTTACTGGTCTCTTTTTTTATGGGCCACCTACCTCTTCCGCCTCCTCCTCCTCCTCCGCCTCCTTCTCCGCCTCCTCCTCAGCCTCCTCCTCCTCCGCCTCCTTGTCCGCCTCCTCCTCCGCCTCCGCCTCCTCCTCCTCCTCCGCCGCCTCCTCCTCCACCTCCTCTGCCTCCTCCTCCGCCTCCTCCACCTCACTGTGTGATGGCCAATACATTTTTTTACTGACCAATTTTGTTTGACTTGTCTTTCCTTTTTACGGGCCAATTTTTTGTAGTCACTTTTTTTAATGGGCAATTTTTTTAACCGGTCACTTTTTTTCATGGCCACTTATCTTTTTTACTTGCCAATTTTTTTCGACTGCTCTTTTTTTACGGGCCAATTATTTTTTGGTAGGCCACTGTTTTTTTAATGGCCCCTCTTTTTTAACCGGTCACTTTTTTGGATGGCCATTCATCTTTTTTACCGGCCAATTTTTTTCGACTGGTCTTTTTTTAATGGGCCAATTCTTTTTTGATCGGCCACATTTTTTTAATGGCCACTCATTTTTAACCGGTCACTTTTTTTGATGGCCATTTATCTTTTTTACCGGCCAATTTTTTTCACTTTTTTCATGACCATTTTTTTTTACCATTGAAAGTTTTTCATTAATGGCCACTTTTTTAACCAGTCACTTTTTTTGATGGCCAATTATCTTTTTTAGTGGCCAATTTTTTCAGTTTGAATTTTTTTACCATTTTGAATTAAAGCTTTCGTGACTGCAGAGATTCATATTCTTGGTTCCTTCAGTAAAGTCACGTAGAAGGGAATTTAATTGTTTTATGTTTTTATTATTATTTTTTTTACCAGTCAAATTTTTTTATGGCCACTCATCTTTTTTTACTGGCAATTCTTTTACTGGTCTCTTTTTTTACGGGCCACCTACCTCTTCCGCCTCCTCCTCCTCCGCCTCCTCCTCCGACTCCTCCTCCGCCTCCGCCTCCGCCTCCTCCTCCTCCGCCTCCTCCTCCGCCTCCTCCTCCGCCTCCTCCGCCTCCTCCGCCTCCGCCTCCTCCACCTCACTGTGTGATGGCCAATACATTTTTTTACTGACCAATTTTGTTTGACTGGTCTTTCCTTTTTACAGGTCAATTTTTTGTAGTCACTTTTTTTAATGGGCAATTTTTTTAACCGATCACTTTTTTTGATGGCCACTTATCTTTTTAACTGGCCAATTTTTTCAGTTTGACTTTTTTTACCATTTTGAATTAAAGCTTTCGTGACTGCAGGGATTCATATTCTTGGTTCCTTCGGTAAAGTCACGTAGAAGGGAATTTAATTGTTTTATGTTTTTTTTTTTTTACCAGTCAAATTTTTTTATGGCCACTCATCTTTTTCTACTGGCAATTCTTTTACTGGTCTCTTTTTTTACGGGCCACCTACCTCTTCCGCCTCCTCCTCCTCCGCCTCCTCCTCCGACTCCTCCTCCGCCTCCGCCTCCTCCGCCGCCTCCTCCGCCTCCTCCTCCGCCTCCTCCGCCTCCTCCTCCGCCTCCTCCGCCTCCTCCTCCGCCTCCTCCACCTCACTGTGTGATGGCCAATACATTTTTTTACTGACCAATTTTGTTTGACTGGTCTTTCCTTTTTACGAGCCAATTTTTTGTAGTCACTATTTTTAATGGGCAATTTTTTTAACCGGTCACTTTTTTAATGGCCACTTACCTTTTTAACTGGCCAATTTTTTTCGACTGGTCTTTTTTTACGGGCCAATTATTTTTTGGTAGGCCACTGTTTTTTTAATGGCCACTCTTTTTTAACTGGTCACTTTTTTGGATGGCCATTCATCTTTTTTACCGGGCAATTTTTTTCGACTGGTCTTTTTTTTATGGGCCAATTCTTTTTTGATCGGCCACTTTTTTTTAATGGCCACTCTTTTTTAACCGGTCACTTTTTTTGATGGCCATTTATCTTTTTTACCGGCCAATTTTTTTCACTTTTTTCATGACCATTTTTTTTTACCAGTCAAATTTTTTCATTAATGGCCACTCATTTTTTTAAGCAGTTACTTTTTTTGATGGCCAATTATCTTTTTTAGTGGCCAATTTTTTCAGTTTGACTTTTTTTACCATTTTGAATTAAAGTTTTCGTGACTGCAGGGATTCATATTCTTGGTTCTTTCGGTAAAGTCACGTAGAAGGGAATTTAATTGTTTTATATTTTTATTATTTTATTTTTTTTACCAGTCAAATTTTTTTATGGCCACTCATCTTTTTTTACTGGCAATTCTTTTACTGGTCTCTTTTTTTATGGGCCACCTACCTCTTCCGCCTCCTCCTCCGCCTCCTTCTCCGCCTCCTTCTCCGCCTCCTCCTCAGCCTCCTCCTCCTCCGCCTCCTCCTCCGCCTCCTCCTCCGCCTCCTCCTCCGCCTCCTCCTCCGCCTCCTCCTCCTCCTCCGCCTCCTCCTCCACCTCCTCTGCCTCCTCCTCCGCCTCCTCCGCCTACTCCTCCGCCTCCTCCTCCTCACTGTGTGATGGCCAATACATTTTTTTACTGACCAATTTTGTTTGACTTGTCTTTCCTTTTTACGGGCCAATTTTTTGTAGTCACTTTTTTTAATGAGCAATTTTTTTTACCGATCACTTTTTTTGATGGCCACTTATCTTTTTTACTTGCCAATTTTTTTCGACTGGTCTTTTTTTATGGGCCAATTCTTTTTTGATCGGCCACTTTTTTTTAATGGCCACTCTTTTTTAACCGGTCACTTTTTTTGATGGCCATTTATGTTTTTTGCCAGTCAATTTTTTTCACTTTTTTCATGACCATTTTTTTTTACCAGTCAAATTTTTTCATTAATGGCCACTCATTTTTTTAAGCAGTTACTTTTTTTGATGGCCAATTATCTTTTTTAGTGGCCAATTTTTTCAGTTTGACTTTTTTTACCATTTTGAATTAAAGTTTTCGTGACTGCAGGGATTCATATTCTTGGTTCTTTCGGTAAAGTCACGTAGAAGGGAATTTAATTGTTTTATATTTTTATTATTTTATTTTTTTTACCAGTCAAATTTTTTTATGGCCACTCATCTTTTTTTACTGGCAATTCTTTTACTGGTCTCTTTTTTTATGGGCCACCTACCTCTTCCGCCTCCTCCTCCGCCTCCTTCTCCGCCTCCTTCTCCGCCTCCTCCTCAGCCTCCTCCTCCTCCGCCTCCTCCTCCGCCTCCTCCTCCGCCTCCTCCTCCGCCTCCTCCTCCGCCTCCTCCTCCTCCTCCGCCTCCTCCTCCACCTCCTCTGCCTCCTCCTCCGCCTCCTCCGCCTACTCCTCCGCCTCCTCCTCCTCACTGTGTGATGGCCAATACATTTTTTTACTGACCAATTTTGTTTGACTTGTCTTTCCTTTTTACGGGCCAATTTTTTGTAGTCACTTTTTTTAATGAGCAATTTTTTTTACCGATCACTTTTTTTGATGGCCACTTATCTTTTTTACTTGCCAATTTTTTTCGACTGGTCTTTTTTTATGGGCCAATTCTTTTTTGATCGGCCACTTTTTTTTAATGGCCACTCTTTTTTAACCGGTCACTTTTTTTGATGGCCATTTATGTTTTTTGCCAGTCAATTTTTTTCACTTTTTTCATGACCATTTTTTTTTTACCAGTCAAATTTTTTCATTAATGGCCACTCTTTTTTAAGCAGTTACTTTTTTTGATGGCCAATTATCTTTTTTAGTGGCCAATTTTTTCAGTTTGACTTTTTTTACCATTTTGAATTAAAGCTTTCGTGACTGCAGGGATTCATATTCTTGGTTCCTTCGGTAAAGTCACGTAGAAGGGAATTTAATTGTATTATGTTTTCATTATTTTTTTTTTTTACCAGTCAAATTTTTTTATGGCCACTCATCTGTTTTTTACTGGCAATTCTTTTACTGGTCTCTTTTTTTACGGGCCACCTACCTCTTCCGCCTCCTCCTCCTCCGCCTCCTTCTCCGCCTCCTCCTCAGCCTCCTCCTCCTCCGCCTCCTCGTCCGCCTCCTCCTCCTCCTCCTCCGCCTCCTCCTCCGCCTCCTCCTCCGCCTCCTCCTCCTCCGCCTCCTCCACCTCACTGTGTGATGAGCAATACATTTTTTTACTGACCAATTTTGTTTGACTTGTCTTTCCTTTTTACGGGCCAATTTTTTGTAGTCACCTTTTTTAATGGGCAATTTTTTTAACGGGTCACTTTTTTTGATGGCCACTTATCTTTTTTACTTGCCAATTTTTTTCGACTGCTCTTTTTTAACAGGCCAATTATTTTTTGGTAGGCCACTGTTTTTTTAATGGCCACTCTTTTTTAACCGGTCACTTTTTTGGATGGCCATTCATCTCTTTTACCGGCCAATTTTTTTCGACTGGTCTTTTTTTTTATGGGCCAATTCTTTTTTGATCGGCCACATTTTTTTAATGGCCACTCTTTTTTAACCGGTCACTTTTTTTGATGGCCATTTATCTTTTTTACCGGCCAATTTTTTTCACTTTTTTCATGGCCATTTTTTTTTTACCAGTGAAATTTTTTCATTAATGGCCACTCTTTTTTAACCAGTCACTTTTTTTGATGGCCAATTATCTTTTTTAGTGGCCAATTTTTTCAGTTTGACTTTTTTTACCATTTTGAATTAAAGCTTTCGTGACTGCAGGGATTCATATTCTTGGTTCCTTCGGTAAAGTCACGTAGAAGGGAATTTAATTGTATTATGTTTTCATTATTTATTTATTTTACCAGTCAAATTTTTTTATGGCCACTCATCTGTTTTTTACTGGCAATTCTTTTACTGGTCTCTTTTTTTACGGGCCACCTACCTCTTCCGCCTCCTCCTCCTCCTCCGCCTCCTTCTCCGCCTCCTCCTCAGCCTCCTCCTCCTCCGCCTCCTCGTCCGCCTCCTCCTCCGCCTCCTCCTCCTCCGCCTCCTCCTCCGCCTCCTCCTCCGCCTCCTCCTCCTCCGCCTCCTCCACCTCACTGTGTGATGGCCAATACATTTTTTTACTGACCAATTTTGTTTGACTTGTCTTTCCTTTTTACGGGCCAATTTTTTGTAGTCACTTTTTTTAATGGGCAATTTTTTTTACCGGTCACTTTTTTTGATGGCCACTTATCTTTTTTACTTGCCAATTTTTTTCGACTGCTCTTTTTTATGGGCCAATTATTTTTTGGTAGGCCACTGTTTTTTTAATGGCCACTCTTTTTTAACCGGTCACTTTTTTGGATGGCCATTCATCTTTTTTACCGGCCAATTTTTTTCGACTGGTCTTTTTTTTATGGGCCAATTCTTTTTTGATCGGCCACTTTTTTTTAATGGCCACTCTTTTTTAACCGGTCACTTTTTTTGATGGCCATTTATCTTTTTTGCCAGCCAATTTTTTTCACTTTTTTCATGACCATTTTTTTTTTACCAGTCAAATTTTTTCATTAATGGCCACTCTTTTTTAAGCAGTTACTTTTTTTGATGGCCAATTATCTTTTTTAGTGGCCAATTTTTTCAGTTTGACTTTTTTTACCATTTTGAATTAAAGCTTTCGTGACTGCAGGGATTCATATTCTTGGTTCCTTCGGTAAAGTCACGTAAAAGGGAATTTAATTGTATTATGTTTTCATTATTTTATTTTTTTTACCAGTCAAATTTTTTTATGGCCACTCATCTGTTTTTTACTGGCAATTCTTTTACTGGTCTCTTTTTTTACGGGCCACCTACCTCTTCCGCCTCCTCCTCCGCCTCCTTCTCCGCCTCCTCCTCAGCCTCCTCCTCCTCCGCCTCCTCGTCCGCCTCCTCCTCCGCCTCCTCCTCCGCCTCCTCCTCCGCCTCCTCCGCCTCCTCCTCCGCCTCCTCCACCTCACTGTGTGATGAGCAATACATTTTTTTACTGACCAATTTTGTTTGACTTGTCTTTCCTTTTTACGGGCCAATTTTTTGTAGTCACCTTTTTTAATGGGCAATTTTTTTAACGGGTCACTTTTTTTGATGGCCACTTATCTTTTTTACTTGCCAATTTTTTTCGACTGCTCTTTTTTAACAGGCCAATTATTTTTTGGTAGGCCACTGTTTTTTTAATGGCCACTCTTTTTTAACCGGTCACTTTTTTGGATGGCCATTCATCTCTTTTACCGGCCAATTTTTTTCGACTGGTCTTTTTTTTATGGGCCAATTCTTTTTTGATCGGCCACATTTTTTTAATGGCCACTCTTTTTTAACCGGTCACTTTTTTTGATGGCCATTTATCTTTTTTACCGGCCAATTTTTTTCACTTTTTTCATGGCCATTTTTTTTTTACCAGTGAAATTTTTTCATTAATGGCCACTCTTTTTTAACCAGTCACTTTTTTTGATGGCCAATTATCTTTTTTAGTGGCCAATTTTTTCAGTTTGACTTTTTTTACCATTTTGAATTAAAGCTTTCGTGACTGCAGGGATTCATATTCTTGGTTCTTTCGGTAAAGTCACGTAGAAGGGAATTTAATTGTTTTATGTTTTTATTATTATTATTTTTTTACTAGTCAAATTTTTTTATGGCCACTCATCTTTTTTTACTGGCAATTCTTTTACTGGTCTCTTTTTTTATGGGCCACCTACCTCTTCCGCCTCCTCCTCCTCCGCCTCCTTCTCCGCCTCCTCCTCAGCCTCCTCCTCCTCCGCCTCCTCGTCCGCCTCCTCCTCCGCCTCCTCCTCCTCCTCCTCCGCCTCCTCCTCCACCTCCTCCGCCTCCTCCTCCGCCTCCTCCGCCTACTCCTCCGCCTCCTCCACCTCACTGTGTGATGAGCAATACATTTTTTTACTGACCAATTTTGTTTGACTTGTCTTTCCTTTTTACGGGCCAATTTTTTGTAGTCACCTTTTTTAATGGGCAATTTTTTTAACGGGTCACTTTTTTTGATGGCCACTTATCTTTTTTCTTGCCAATTTTTTTCGACTGCTCTTTTTTAACAGGCCAATTATTTTTTGGTAGGCCACTGTTTTTTTAATGGCCACTCTTTTTTAACCGGTCACTTTTTTGGATGGCCATTCATCTCTTTTACCGGCCAATTTTTTTCGACTGGTCTTTTTTTTTATGGGCCAATTCTTTTTTGATCGGCCACATTTTTTTAATGGCCACTCTTTTTTAACCGGTCACTTTTTTTGATGGCCATTTATCTTTTTTACCGGCCAATTTTTTTCACTTTTTTCATGGCCATTTTTTTTTTACCAGTGAAATTTTTTCATTAATGGCCACTCTTTTTTAACCAGTCACTTTTTTTGATGGCCAATTATCTTTTTTAGTGGCCAATTTTTTCAGTTTGACTTTTTTTACCATTTTGAATTAAAGCTTTCGTGACTGCAGGGATTCATATTCTTGGTTCTTTCGGTAAAGTCACGTAGAAGGGAATTTAATTGTTTTATGTTTTTATTATTATTATTTTTTTACCAGTCAAATTTTTTTATGGCCACTCATCTTTTTTTACTGGCAATTCTTTTACTGGTCTCTTTTTTTATGGGCCACCTACCTCTTCCGCCTCCTCCTCCTCCGCCTCCTTCTCCGCCTCCTCCTCAGCCTCCTCCTCCTCCGCCTCCTCGTCCGCCTCCTCCTCCGCCTCCTCCTCCGCCTCCTCCTCCTCCTCCTCCGCCTCCTCCTCCACCTCCTCCGCCTCCTCCTCCGCCTCCTCCACCTCACTGTGTGATGGCCAATACATTTTTTTACTGACCAATTTTGTTTGACTTGTCTTTCCTTTTTACGGGCCAATTTTTTGTAGTCACTTTTTTTAATGGGCAATTTTTTTTACTGGTCACTTTTTTTGATGGCCACTTATCTTTTTTACTTGCCAATTTTTTTTGACTGCTCTTTTTTTATGGGCCAATTATTTTTTGGTAGGCCACTGTTTTTTTAATGGCCACTCTTTTTTAACCGGTCACTTTTTTGGATGGCCATTCATCTTTTTTACCGGCCAATTTTTTTCGACTGGTCTTTTTTTTATGGGCCAATTCTTTTTTGATCGGCCACTTTTTTTTAATGGCCACTCTTTTTTAACCGGTCACTTTTTTTGATGGCCATTTATGTTTTTTGCCAGCCAATTTTTTTCACTTTTTTCATGACCATTTTTTTTTTACCAGTCAAATTTTTTCATTAATGGCCACTCATTTTTTTAAGCAGTTACTTTTTTTGATGGCCAATTATCTTTTTTAGTGGCCAATTTTTTCAGTTTGACTTTTTTACCATTTTGAATTAAAGTTTTCGTGACTGCAGGGATTCATATTCTTGGTTCTTTCGGTAAAGTCACGTAGAAGGGAATTTAATTGTTTTATATTTTTATTATTTTATTTTTTTTACCAGTCAAATTTTTTTATGGCCACTCATCTTTTTTTACTGGCAATTCTTTTACTGGTCTCTTTTTTTATGGGCCACCTACCTCTTCCGCCTCCTCCTCCGCCTCCTTCTCCGCCTCCTTCTCCGCCTCCTCCTCAGCCTCCTCCTCAGCCTCCTCCTCAGCCTCCTCCTCAGCCTCCTCCTCAGCCTCCTCCTCCTCCGCCTCCTCCTCCGCCTCCTCCTCCGCCTCCTCCTCCTCCTCCGCCTCCTCCTCCACCTCCTCTGCCTCCTCCTCCGCCTCCTCCGCCTACTCCTCCGCCTCCTCCACCTCACTGTGTGATGGCCAATACATTTTTTTACTGACCAATTTTGTTTGACTTGTCTTTCCTTTTTACGGGCCAATTTTTTGTAGTCACTTTTTTTAATGGGCAATTTTTTTTACCGGTCACTTTTTTTGATGGCCACTTATCTTTTTTACTTGCCAATTTTTTTCGACTGCTCTTTTTTTATGGGCCAATTATTTTTTGGTAGGCCACTGTTTTTTTAATGGCCACTCTTTTTTAACCGGTCACTTTTTTGGATGGCCATTCATCTTTTTTACCGGCCAATTTTTTTCGACTGGTCTTTTTTTTATGGGCCAATTCTTTTTTGATCGGCCACTTTTTTTTAATGGCCACTCTTTTTTAACCGGTCACTTTTTTTGATGGCCATTTATGTTTTTTGCCAGCCAATTTTTTTCACTTTTTTCATGACCATTTTTTTTTTACCAGTCAAATTTTTTCATTAATGGCCACTCTTTTTTAAGCAGTTACTTTTTTTGATGGCCAATTATCTTTTTTAGTGGCCAATTTTTTCAGTTTGACTTTTTTTACCATTTTGAATTAAAGCTTTCGTGACTGCAGGGATTCATATTCTTGGTTCCTTCGGTAAAGTCACGTAGAAGGGAATTTAATTGTATTATGTTTTTATTATTTTTTTTTTTTACCAGTCAAATTTTTTTATGGCCACTCATCTGTTTTTTACTGGCAATTCTTTTACTGGTCTCTTTTTTTACGGGTCACCTACCTCTTCCGCCTCCTCCTCCTCCTCCGCCTCCTTCTCCGCCTCCTCCTCAGCCTCCTCCTCCTCCTCCGCCTCCTCGTCCGCCTCCTCCTCCGCCTCCTCCTCCTCCGCCTCCTCCTCCGCCTCCTCCTCCTCCGCCTCCTCCACCTCACTGTGTGATGAGCAATACATTTTTTTACTGACCAATTTTGTTTGACTTGTCTTTCCTTTTTACGGGCCAATTTTTTGTAGTCACCTTTTTTAATGGGCAATTTTTTTAACGGGTCACTTTTTTTGATGGCCACTTATCTTTTTTACTTGCCAATTTTTTTCGACTGCTCTTTTTTAACAGGCCAATTATTTTTTGGTAGGCCACTGTTTTTTTAATGGCCACTCTTTTTTAACCGGTCACTTTTTTGGATGGCCATTCATCTCTTTTACCGGACAATTTTTTTCGACTGGTCTTTTTTTTTATGGGCCAATTCTTTTTTGATCGGCCACATTTTTTTAATGGCCACTCTTTTTTAACCGGTCACTTTTTTTGATGGCCATTTATCTTTTTTACCGGCCAATTTTTTTCACTTTTTTCATGGCCATTTTTTTTTTACCAGTGAAATTTTTTCATTAATGGCCACTCTTTTTTAACCAGTCACTTTTTTTGATGGCCAATTATCTTTTTTAGTGGCCAATTTTTTCAGTTTGACTTTTTTACCATTTTGAATTAAAGCTTTCGTGACTGCAGGGATTCATATTCTTGGTTCTTTCGGTAAAGTCACGTAGAAGGGAATTTAATTGTTTTATGTTTTTATTATTTAATTTTTTTTACCAGTCAAATTTTTTTATGGCCACTCATCTTTTTTTACTGGCAATTCTTTTACTGGTCTCTTTTTTTATGGGCCACCTACCTCTTCCGCCTCCTCCTCCTCCTCCGCCTCCTTCTCCGCCTCCTCCTCAGCCTCCTCCTCCTCCGCCTCCTTGTCCGCCTCCTCCTCCGCCTCCGCCTCCTCCTCCTCCTCCGCCGCCTCCTCCTCCACCTCCTCTGCCTCCTCCTCCGCCTCCTCCACCTCACTGTGTGATGGCCAATACATTTTTTTACTGACCAATTTTGTTTGACTTGTCTTTCCTTTTTACGGGCCAATTTTTTGTAGTCACTTTTTTTAATGGGCAATTTTTTTAACCGGTCACTTTTTTTCATGGCCACTTATCTTTTTTACTTGCCAATTTTTTTCGACTGCTCTTTTTTTACGGGCCAATTATTTTTTGGTAGGCCACTGTTTTTTTAATGGCCCCTCTTTTTTAACCGGTCACTTTTTTGGATGGCCATTCATCTTTTTTACCGGCCAATTTTTTTCGACTGGTCTTTTTTTAATGGGCCAATTCTTTTTTGATCGGCCACATTTTTTTAATGGCCACTCATTTTTAACCGGTCACTTTTTTTGATGGCCATTTATCTTTTTTACCGGCCAATTTTTTTCACTTTTTTCATGACCATTTTTTTTTACCATTGAAAGTTTTTCATTAATGGCCACTTTTTTAACCAGTCACTTTTTTTGATGGCCAATTATCTTTTTTAGTGGCCAATTTTTTCAGTTTGAATTTTTTTACCATTTTGAATTAAAGCTTTCGTGACTGCAGAGATTCATATTCTTGGTTCCTTCAGTAAAGTCACGTAGAAGGGAATTTAATTGTTTTATGTTTTTATTATTATTTTTTTTACCAGTCAAATTTTTTTATGGCCACTCATCTTTTTTTACTGGCAATTCTTTTACTGGTCTCTTTTTTTACGGGCCACCTACCTCTTCCGCCTCCTCCTCCTCCGCCTCCTCCTCCGACTCCTCCTCCGCCTCCGCCTCCGCCTCCTCCTCCTCCGCCTCCTCCTCCGCCTCCTCCTCCGCCTCCTCCGCCTCCTCCGCCTCCGCCTCCTCCACCTCACTGTGTGATGGCCAATACATTTTTTTACTGACCAATTTTGTTTGACTGGTCTTTCCTTTTTACAGGTCAATTTTTTGTAGTCACTTTTTTTAATGGGCAATTTTTTTAACCGATCACTTTTTTTGATGGCCACTTATCTTTTTAACTGGCCAATTTTTTCAGTTTGACTTTTTTTACCATTTTGAATTAAAGCTTTCGTGACTGCAGGGATTCATATTCTTGGTTCCTTCGGTAAAGTCACGTAGAAGGGAATTTAATTGTTTTATGTTTTTTTTTTTTTACCAGTCAAATTTTTTTATGGCCACTCATCTTTTTCTACTGGCAATTCTTTTACTGGTCTCTTTTTTTACGGGCCACCTACCTCTTCCGCCTCCTCCTCCTCCGCCTCCTCCTCCGACTCCTCCTCCGCCTCCGCCTCCTCCGCCGCCTCCTCCGCCTCCTCCTCCGCCTCCTCCGCCTCCTCCTCCGCCTCCTCCGCCTCCTCCTCCGCCTCCTCCACCTCACTGTGTGATGGCCAATACATTTTTTTACTGACCAATTTTGTTTGACTGGTCTTTCCTTTTTACGAGCCAATTTTTTGTAGTCACTATTTTTAATGGGCAATTTTTTTAACCGGTCACTTTTTTAATGGCCACTTACCTTTTTAACTGGCCAATTTTTTTCGACTGGTCTTTTTTTACGGGCCAATTATTTTTTGGTAGGCCACTGTTTTTTTAATGGCCACTCTTTTTTAACTGGTCACTTTTTTGGATGGCCATTCATCTTTTTTACCGGGCAATTTTTTTCGACTGGTCTTTTTTTTATGGGCCAATTCTTTTTTGATCGGCCACTTTTTTTTAATGGCCACTCTTTTTTAACCGGTCACTTTTTTTGATGGCCATTTATCTTTTTTACCGGCCAATTTTTTTCACTTTTTTCATGACCATTTTTTTTTACCAGTCAAATTTTTTCATTAATGGCCACTCATTTTTTTAAGCAGTTACTTTTTTTGATGGCCAATTATCTTTTTTAGTGGCCAATTTTTTCAGTTTGACTTTTTTTACCATTTTGAATTAAAGTTTTCGTGACTGCAGGGATTCATATTCTTGGTTCTTTCGGTAAAGTCACGTAGAAGGGAATTTAATTGTTTTATATTTTTATTATTTTATTTTTTTTACCAGTCAAATTTTTTTATGGCCACTCATCTTTTTTTACTGGCAATTCTTTTACTGGTCTCTTTTTTTATGGGCCACCTACCTCTTCCGCCTCCTCCTCCGCCTCCTTCTCCGCCTCCTTCTCCGCCTCCTCCTCAGCCTCCTCCTCCTCCGCCTCCTCCTCCGCCTCCTCCTCCGCCTCCTCCTCCGCCTCCTCCTCCGCCTCCTCCTCCTCCTCCGCCTCCTCCTCCACCTCCTCTGCCTCCTCCTCCGCCTCCTCCGCCTACTCCTCCGCCTCCTCCTCCTCACTGTGTGATGGCCAATACATTTTTTTACTGACCAATTTTGTTTGACTTGTCTTTCCTTTTTACGGGCCAATTTTTTGTAGTCACTTTTTTTAATGAGCAATTTTTTTTACCGATCACTTTTTTTGATGGCCACTTATCTTTTTTACTTGCCAATTTTTTTCGACTGGTCTTTTTTTATGGGCCAATTCTTTTTTGATCGGCCACTTTTTTTTAATGGCCACTCTTTTTTAACCGGTCACTTTTTTTGATGGCCATTTATGTTTTTTGCCAGTCAATTTTTTTCACTTTTTTCATGACCATTTTTTTTTACCAGTCAAATTTTTTCATTAATGGCCACTCATTTTTTTAAGCAGTTACTTTTTTTGATGGCCAATTATCTTTTTTAGTGGCCAATTTTTTCAGTTTGACTTTTTTTACCATTTTGAATTAAAGTTTTCGTGACTGCAGGGATTCATATTCTTGGTTCTTTCGGTAAAGTCACGTAGAAGGGAATTTAATTGTTTTATATTTTTATTATTTTATTTTTTTTACCAGTCAAATTTTTTTATGGCCACTCATCTTTTTTTACTGGCAATTCTTTTACTGGTCTCTTTTTTTATGGGCCACCTACCTCTTCCGCCTCCTCCTCCGCCTCCTTCTCCGCCTCCTTCTCCGCCTCCTCCTCAGCCTCCTCCTCCTCCGCCTCCTCCTCCGCCTCCTCCTCCGCCTCCTCCTCCGCCTCCTCCTCCGCCTCCTCCTCCTCCTCCGCCTCCTCCTCCACCTCCTCTGCCTCCTCCTCCGCCTCCTCCGCCTACTCCTCCGCCTCCTCCTCCTCACTGTGTGATGGCCAATACATTTTTTTACTGACCAATTTTGTTTGACTTGTCTTTCCTTTTTACGGGCCAATTTTTTGTAGTCACTTTTTTTAATGAGCAATTTTTTTTACCGATCACTTTTTTTGATGGCCACTTATCTTTTTTACTTGCCAATTTTTTTCGACTGGTCTTTTTTTATGGGCCAATTCTTTTTTGATCGGCCACTTTTTTTTAATGGCCACTCTTTTTTAACCGGTCACTTTTTTTGATGGCCATTTATGTTTTTTGCCAGTCAATTTTTTTCACTTTTTTCATGACCATTTTTTTTTTACCAGTCAAATTTTTTCATTAATGGCCACTCTTTTTTAAGCAGTTACTTTTTTTGATGGCCAATTATCTTTTTTAGTGGCCAATTTTTTCAGTTTGACTTTTTTTACCATTTTGAATTAAAGCTTTCGTGACTGCAGGGATTCATATTCTTGGTTCCTTCGGTAAAGTCACGTAGAAGGGAATTTAATTGTATTATGTTTTCATTATTTTTTTTTTTTACCAGTCAAATTTTTTTATGGCCACTCATCTGTTTTTTACTGGCAATTCTTTTACTGGTCTCTTTTTTTACGGGCCACCTACCTCTTCCGCCTCCTCCTCCTCCGCCTCCTTCTCCGCCTCCTCCTCAGCCTCCTCCTCCTCCGCCTCCTCGTCCGCCTCCTCCTCCTCCTCCTCCGCCTCCTCCTCCGCCTCCTCCTCCGCCTCCTCCTCCTCCGCCTCCTCCACCTCACTGTGTGATGAGCAATACATTTTTTTACTGACCAATTTTGTTTGACTTGTCTTTCCTTTTTACGGGCCAATTTTTTGTAGTCACCTTTTTTAATGGGCAATTTTTTTAACGGGTCACTTTTTTTGATGGCCACTTATCTTTTTTACTTGCCAATTTTTTTCGACTGCTCTTTTTTAACAGGCCAATTATTTTTTGGTAGGCCACTGTTTTTTTAATGGCCACTCTTTTTTAACCGGTCACTTTTTTGGATGGCCATTCATCTCTTTTACCGGCCAATTTTTTTCGACTGGTCTTTTTTTTTATGGGCCAATTCTTTTTTGATCGGCCACATTTTTTTAATGGCCACTCTTTTTTAACCGGTCACTTTTTTTGATGGCCATTTATCTTTTTTACCGGCCAATTTTTTTCACTTTTTTCATGGCCATTTTTTTTTTACCAGTGAAATTTTTTCATTAATGGCCACTCTTTTTTAACCAGTCACTTTTTTTGATGGCCAATTATCTTTTTTAGTGGCCAATTTTTTCAGTTTGACTTTTTTTACCATTTTGAATTAAAGCTTTCGTGACTGCAGGGATTCATATTCTTGGTTCCTTCGGTAAAGTCACGTAGAAGGGAATTTAATTGTATTATGTTTTCATTATTTATTTATTTTACCAGTCAAATTTTTTTATGGCCACTCATCTGTTTTTTACTGGCAATTCTTTTACTGGTCTCTTTTTTTACGGGCCACCTACCTCTTCCGCCTCCTCCTCCTCCTCCGCCTCCTTCTCCGCCTCCTCCTCAGCCTCCTCCTCCTCCGCCTCCTCGTCCGCCTCCTCCTCCGCCTCCTCCTCCTCCGCCTCCTCCTCCGCCTCCTCCTCCGCCTCCTCCTCCTCCGCCTCCTCCACCTCACTGTGTGATGGCCAATACATTTTTTTACTGACCAATTTTGTTTGACTTGTCTTTCCTTTTTACGGGCCAATTTTTTGTAGTCACTTTTTTTAATGGGCAATTTTTTTTACCGGTCACTTTTTTTGATGGCCACTTATCTTTTTTACTTGCCAATTTTTTTCGACTGCTCTTTTTTATGGGCCAATTATTTTTTGGTAGGCCACTGTTTTTTTAATGGCCACTCTTTTTTAACCGGTCACTTTTTTGGATGGCCATTCATCTTTTTTACCGGCCAATTTTTTTCGACTGGTCTTTTTTTTATGGGCCAATTCTTTTTTGATCGGCCACTTTTTTTTAATGGCCACTCTTTTTTAACCGGTCACTTTTTTTGATGGCCATTTATCTTTTTTGCCAGCCAATTTTTTTCACTTTTTTCATGACCATTTTTTTTTTACCAGTCAAATTTTTTCATTAATGGCCACTCTTTTTTAAGCAGTTACTTTTTTTGATGGCCAATTATCTTTTTTAGTGGCCAATTTTTTCAGTTTGACTTTTTTTACCATTTTGAATTAAAGCTTTCGTGACTGCAGGGATTCATATTCTTGGTTCCTTCGGTAAAGTCACGTAAAAGGGAATTTAATTGTATTATGTTTTCATTATTTTATTTTTTTTACCAGTCAAATTTTTTTATGGCCACTCATCTGTTTTTTACTGGCAATTCTTTTACTGGTCTCTTTTTTTACGGGCCACCTACCTCTTCCGCCTCCTCCTCCGCCTCCTTCTCCGCCTCCTCCTCAGCCTCCTCCTCCTCCGCCTCCTCGTCCGCCTCCTCCTCCGCCTCCTCCTCCGCCTCCTCCTCCGCCTCCTCCGCCTCCTCCTCCGCCTCCTCCACCTCACTGTGTGATGAGCAATACATTTTTTTACTGACCAATTTTGTTTGACTTGTCTTTCCTTTTTACGGGCCAATTTTTTGTAGTCACCTTTTTTAATGGGCAATTTTTTTAACGGGTCACTTTTTTTGATGGCCACTTATCTTTTTTACTTGCCAATTTTTTTCGACTGCTCTTTTTTAACAGGCCAATTATTTTTTGGTAGGCCACTGTTTTTTTAATGGCCACTCTTTTTTAACCGGTCACTTTTTTGGATGGCCATTCATCTCTTTTACCGGCCAATTTTTTTCGACTGGTCTTTTTTTTATGGGCCAATTCTTTTTTGATCGGCCACATTTTTTTAATGGCCACTCTTTTTTAACCGGTCACTTTTTTTGATGGCCATTTATCTTTTTTACCGGCCAATTTTTTTCACTTTTTTCATGGCCATTTTTTTTTTACCAGTGAAATTTTTTCATTAATGGCCACTCTTTTTTAACCAGTCACTTTTTTTGATGGCCAATTATCTTTTTTAGTGGCCAATTTTTTCAGTTTGACTTTTTTTACCATTTTGAATTAAAGCTTTCGTGACTGCAGGGATTCATATTCTTGGTTCTTTCGGTAAAGTCACGTAGAAGGGAATTTAATTGTTTTATGTTTTTATTATTATTATTTTTTTACTAGTCAAATTTTTTTATGGCCACTCATCTTTTTTTACTGGCAATTCTTTTACTGGTCTCTTTTTTTATGGGCCACCTACCTCTTCCGCCTCCTCCTCCTCCGCCTCCTTCTCCACCTCCTCCTCAGCCTCCTCCTCCTCCGCCTCCTCGTCCGCCTCCTCCTCCGCCTCCTCCTCCTCCTCCTCCGCCTCCTCCTCCACCTCCTCCGCCTCCTCCTCCGCCTCCTCCGCCTACTCCTCCGCCTCCTCCACCTCACTGTGTGATGAGCAATACATTTTTTTACTGACCAATTTTGTTTGACTTGTCTTTCCTTTTTACGGGCCAATTTTTTGTAGTCACCTTTTTTAATGGGCAATTTTTTTAACGGGTCACTTTTTTTGATGGCCACTTATCTTTTTTCTTGCCAATTTTTTTCGACTGCTCTTTTTTAACAGGCCAATTATTTTTTGGTAGGCCACTGTTTTTTTAATGGCCACTCTTTTTTAACCGGTCACTTTTTTGGATGGCCATTCATCTCTTTTACCGGCCAATTTTTTTCGACTGGTCTTTTTTTTTATGGGCCAATTCTTTTTTGATCGGCCACATTTTTTTAATGGCCACTCTTTTTTAACCGGTCACTTTTTTTGATGGCCATTTATCTTTTTTACCGGCCAATTTTTTTCACTTTTTTCATGGCCATTTTTTTTTTACCAGTGAAATTTTTTCATTAATGGCCACTCTTTTTTAACCAGTCACTTTTTTTGATGGCCAATTATCTTTTTTAGTGGCCAATTTTTTCAGTTTGACTTTTTTTACCATTTTGAATTAAAGCTTTCGTGACTGCAGGGATTCATATTCTTGGTTCTTTCGGTAAAGTCACGTAGAAGGGAATTTAATTGTTTTATGTTTTTATTATTATTATTTTTTTACCAGTCAAATTTTTTTATGGCCACTCATCTTTTTTTACTGGCAATTCTTTTACTGGTCTCTTTTTTTATGGGCCACCTACCTCTTCCGCCTCCTCCTCCTCCGCCTCCTTCTCCGCCTCCTCCTCAGCCTCCTCCTCCTCCGCCTCCTCGTCCGCCTCCTCCTCCGCCTCCTCCTCCGCCTCCTCCTCCTCCTCCTCCGCCTCCTCCTCCACCTCCTCCGCCTCCTCCTCCGCCTCCTCCACCTCACTGTGTGATGGCCAATACATTTTTTTACTGACCAATTTTGTTTGACTTGTCTTTCCTTTTTACGGGCCAATTTTTTGTAGTCACTTTTTTTAATGGGCAATTTTTTTTACTGGTCACTTTTTTTGATGGCCACTTATCTTTTTTACTTGCCAATTTTTTTTGACTGCTCTTTTTTTATGGGCCAATTATTTTTTGGTAGGCCACTGTTTTTTTAATGGCCACTCTTTTTTAACCGGTCACTTTTTTGGATGGCCATTCATCTTTTTTACCGGCCAATTTTTTTCGACTGGTCTTTTTTTTATGGGCCAATTCTTTTTTGATCGGCCACTTTTTTTTAATGGCCACTCTTTTTTAACCGGTCACTTTTTTTGATGGCCATTTATGTTTTTTGCCAGCCAATTTTTTTCACTTTTTTCATGACCATTTTTTTTTTACCAGTCAAATTTTTTCATTAATGGCCACTCTTTTTTAACCAGTCACTTTTTTTGATGGCCAATTATCTTTTTTAGTTGCCAATTTTTTCAGTTTGACTTTTTTACCATTTTGAATTAAAGCTTTCGTGACTGCAGGGATTCATATTCTTGGTTCCTTCGGTAAAGTCACGTAGAAGGGAATTTAATTGTATTATGTTTTCATTATTTTTTTTTTTTTACCAGTCAAATTTTTTTATGGCCACTCATCTGTTTTTTACTGGCAATTCTTTTACTGGTCTCTTTTTTTACGGGCCACCTACCTCTTCCGCCTCCTCCTCCTCCTCCTCCGCCTCCTTCTCCGCCTCCTCCTCAGCCTCCTCCTCCTCCGCCTCCTCGTCCGCCTCCTCCTCCGCCTCCTCCTCCTCCGCCTCCTCCTCCGCCTCCTCCTCCAACTCCTCCTCCGCCTCCTCCACCTCACTGTGTGATGAGCAATACATTTTTTTACTGACCAATTTTATTTGACTTGTCTTTCCTTTTTACGGGCCAATTTTTTGTAGTCACCTTTTTTAATGGGCAATTTTTTTAACGGGTCACTTTTTTTGATGGCCACTTATCTTTTTTACTTGCCAATTTTTTTCGACTGCTCTTTTTTAACAGGCCAATTATTTTTTGGTAGGCCACTGTTTTTTTAATGGCCGCTCTTTTTTAACCGGTCGCTTTTTTGGATGGCCATTCATCTTTTTTACCGGCCAATTTTTTTCGACTGGTCTTTTTTTTATGGGCCAATTCTTTTTTGATCGGCCACTTTTTTTTAATGGCCACTCTTTTTTAACCGGTCACTTTTTTTGATGGCCATTTATCTTTTTTGCCAGCCAATTTTTTTCACTTTTTTCATGACCATTTTTTTTTTACCAGTCAAATTTTTTCATTAATGGCCACTCTTTTTTAAGCAGTTACTTTTTTTGATGGCCAATAATCTTTTTTAGTGGCCAATTTTTTCAGTTTGACTTTTTTTACCATTTTGAATTAAAGCTTTCGTGACTGCAGGGATTCATATTCTTGGTTCCTTCGGTAAAGTCACGTAGAAGGGAATTTAATTGTATTATGTTTTTATTATTTTATTTTTTTTACCAGTCAAATTTTTTTATGGCCACTCATCTGTTTTTTACTTGCAATTCTTTTACTGGTCTCTTTTTTTACGGGCCACCTACCTCTTCCGCCTCCTCCTCCTCCTCCGCCTCCTCCTCCGCCTCCTCCTCAGCCTCCTCCTTCTCCGCCTCCTCCTCCGCCTCCTCCTCCACCTCCGCCTCCTCCGCCTCCTCCTCCGCCTCCTCCTCCTCCGCCTCCTCCACCTCCTCCTCCGCCTCCTCCTCCGCCTCCTCCACCTCACTGTGTGATGGCCAATACATTTTTTTACTGACCAATTTTGTTTGACTTGTCTTTCCTTTTTACGGGCCAATTTTTTGTAGTCACTTTTTTTAATGGGCAATTTTTTTTACTGGTCACTTTTTTTGATGGCCACTTATCTTTTTTACTTGCCAATTTTTTTCGACTGCTCTTTTTTTATGGGCCAATTATTTTTTGGTAGGCCACTGTTTTTTTAATGGCCACTCTTTTTTAACCGGTCACTTTTTTGGATGGCCATTCATCTTTTTTACCGGCCAATTTTTTTCGACTGGTCTTTTTTTTATGGGCCAATTCTTTTTTGATCGGCCACTTTTTTTTAATGGCCACTCTTTTTTAACCGGTCACTTTTTTTGATGGCCATTTATGTTTTTTGCCAGCCAATTTTTTTCACTTTTTTCATGACCATTTTTTTTTTACCAGTCAAATTTTTTCATTAATGGCCACTCTTTTTTAAGCAGTTACTTTTTTTGATGGCCAATTATCTTTTTTAGTGGCCAATTTTTTCAGTTTGACTTTTTTTACCATTTTGAATTAAAGCTTTCGTGACTGCAGGGATTCATATTCTTGGTTCTTTCGGTAAAGTCACGTAGAAGGGAATTTAATTGTTTTATGTTTTTATTATTATTATTTTTTTACCAGTCAAATTTTTTTATGGCCACTCATCTTTTTTTACTGGCAATTCTTTTACTGGTCTCTTTTTTTATGGGCCACCTACCTCTTCCGCCTCCTCCTCCTCCGCCTCCTTCTCCGCCTCCTCCTCAGCCTCCTCCTCCTCCGCCTCCTCGTCCGCCTCCTCCTCCGCCTCCTCCTCCTCCTCCTCCGCCTCCTCCTCCACCTCCTCCGCCTCCTCCTCCGCCTCCTCCGCCTACTCCTCCGCCTCCTCCACCTCACTGTGTGATGAGCAATACATTTTTTTACTGACCAATTTTGTTTGACTTGTCTTTCCTTTTTACGGGCCAATTTTTTGTAGTCACCTTTTTTAATGGGCAATTTTTTTAACGGGTCACTTTTTTTGATGGCCACTTATCTTTTTTTTTGCCAATTTTTTTCGACTGCTCTTTTTTAACAGGCCAATTATTTTTTGGTAGGCCACTGTTTTTTTAATGGCCACTCTTTTTTAACCGGTCACTTTTTTGGATGGCCATTCATCTTTTTTACCGGCCAATTTTTTTCGACTGGTCTTTTTTTTATGGGCCAATTCTTTTTTGATCGGCCACTTTTTTTTAATGGCCACTCTTTTTTAACCGGTCACTTTTTTTGATGGCCATTTATGTTTTTTGCCAGCCAATTTTTTTCACTTTTTTCATGACCATTTTTTTTTTACCAGTCAAATTTTTTCATTAATGGCCACTCTTTTTTAACCAGTCACTTTTTTTGATGGCCAATTATCTTTTTTAGTTGCCAATTTTTTCAGTTTGACTTTTTTACCATTTTGAATTAAAGCTTTCGTGACTGCAGGGATTCATATTCTTGGTTCCTTCGGTAAAGTCACGTAGAAGGGAATTTAATTGTATTATGTTTTCATTATTTTTTTTTTTTACCAGTCAAATTTTTTTATGGCCACTCATCTGTTTTTTACTGGCAATTCTTTTACTGGTCTCTTTTTTTACGGGCCACCTACCTCTTCCGCCTCCTCCTCCTCCTCCTCCGCCTCCTTCTCCGCCTCCTCCTCAGCCTCCTCCTCCTCCGCCTCCTCGTCCGCCTCCTCCTCCGCCTCCTCCTCCTCCGCCTCCTCCTCCGCCTCCTCCTCCAACTCCTCCTCCGCCTCCTCCACCTCACTGTGTGATGAGCAATACATTTTTTTACTGACCAATTTTATTTGACTTGTCTTTCCTTTTTACGGGCCAATTTTTTGTAGTCACCTTTTTTAATGGGCAATTTTTTTAACGGGTCACTTTTTTTGATGGCCACTTATCTTTTTTACTTGCCAATTTTTTTCGACTGCTCTTTTTTAACAGGCCAATTATTTTTTGGTAGGCCACTGTTTTTTTAATGGCCGCTCTTTTTTAACCGGTCGCTTTTTTGGATGGCCATTCATCTTTTTTACCGGCCAATTTTTTTCGACTGGTCTTTTTTTTATGGGCCAATTATTTTTTGATCGGCCACTTTTTTTTAATGGCCACTCTTTTTTAACCGGTCACTTTTTTTGATGGCCATTTATCTTTTTTGCCAGCCAATTTTTTTCACTTTTTTCATGACCATTTTTTTTTTACCAGTCAAATTTTTTCATTAATGGCCACTCTTTTTTAAGCAGTTACTTTTTTTGATGGCCAATAATCTTTTTTAGTGGCCAATTTTTTCAGTTTGACTTTTTTTACCATTTTGAATTAAAGCTTTCGTGACTGCAGGGATTCATATTCTTGGTTCCTTCGGTAAAGTCACGTAGAAGGGAATTTAATTGTATTATGTTTTCATTATTTTATTTTTTTTACCAGTCAAATTTTTTTATGGCCACTCATCTGTTTTTTACTGGCAATTCTTTTACTGGTCTCTTTTTTTACGGGCCACCTACCTCTTCCGCCTCCTCCTCCTCCTCCGCCTCCTCCTCCGCCTCCTCCTCAGCCTCCTCCTTCTCCGCCTCCTCCTCCGCCTCCTCCTCCACCTTCGCCTCCTCCGCCTCCTCCTCCGCCTCCTCCTCCTCCGCCTCCTCCACCTCCTCCTCCGCCTCCTCCTCCGCCTCCTCCACCTCACTGTGTGATGGCCAATACATTTTTTTACTGACCAATTTTGTTTGACTTGTCTTTCCTTTTTACGGGCCAATTTTTTGTAGTCACTTTTTTTAATGGGCAATTTTTTTTACTGGTCACTTTTTTTGATGGCCACTTATCTTTTTTACTTGCCAATTTTTTTCGACTGCTCTTTTTTTACGGGCCAATTATTTTTTGGTAGGCCACTGTTTTTTTAATGGCCACTCTTTTTTAACCGGTCACTTTTTTGGATGGCCATTCATCTTTTTTACCGGCCAATTTTTTTCGACTGGTCTTTTTTTTATGGGCCAATTCTTTTTTGATCGGCCACTTTTTTTTAATGGCCACTCTTTTTTAACCGGTCACTTTTTTTGATGGCCATTTATGTTTTTTGCCAGCCAATTTTTTTCACTTTTTTCATGACCATTTTTTTTTTACCAGTCAAATTTTTTCATTAATGGCCACTCTTTTTTAAGCAGTTACTTTTTTTGATGGCCAATTATCTTTTTTAGTGGCCAATTTTTTCAGTTTGACTTTTTTTACCATTTTGAATTAAAGCTTTCGTGACTGCAGGGATTCATATTCTTGGTTCTTTCGGTAAAGTCACGTAGAAGGGAATTTAATTGTTTTATGTTTTTATTATTATTATTTTTTTACCAGTCAAATTTTTTTATGGCCACTCATCTTTTTTTACTGGCAATTCTTTTACTGGTCTCTTTTTTTATGGGCCACCTACCTCTTCCGCCTCCTCCTCCTCCGCCTCCTTCTCCGCCTCCTCCTCAGCCTCCTCCTCCTCCGCCTCCTCGTCCGCCTCCTCCTCCGCCTCCTCCTCCTCCTCCTCCGCCTCCTCCTCCACCTCCTCCGCCTCCTCCTCCGCCTCCTCCGCCTACTCCTCCGCCTCCTCCACCTCACTGTGTGATGAGCAATACATTTTTTTACTGACCAATTTTGTTTGACTTGTCTTTCCTTTTTACGGGCCAATTTTTTGTAGTCACCTTTTTTAATGGGCAATTTTTTTAACGGGTCACTTTTTTTGATGGCCACTTATCTTTTTTCTTGCCAATTTTTTTCGACTGCTCTTTTTTAACAGGCCAATTATTTTTTGGTAGGCCACTGTTTTTTTAATGGCCACTCTTTTTTAACCGGTCACTTTTTTGGATGGCCATTCATCTCTTTTACCGGCCAATTTTTTTCGACTGGTCTTTTTTTTTATGGGCCAATTCTTTTTTGATCGGCCACATTTTTTTAATGGCCACTCTTTTTTAACCGGTCACTTTTTTTGATGGCCATTTATCTTTTTTACCGGCCAATTTTTTTCACTTTTTTCATGGCCATTTTTTTTTTACCAGTGAAATTTTTTCATTAATGGCCACTCTTTTTTAACCAGTCACTTTTTTTGATGGCCAATTATCTTTTTTAGTGGCCAATTTTTTCAGTTTGACTTTTTTTACCATTTTGAATTAAAGCTTTCGTGACTGCAGGGATTCATATTCTTGGTTCTTTCGGTAAAGTCACGTAGAAGGGAATTTAATTGTTTTATGTTTTTATTATTATTATTTTTTTACCAGTCAAATTTTTTTATGGCCACTCATCTTTTTTTACTGGCAATTCTTTTACTGGTCTCTTTTTTTATGGGCCACCTACCTCTTCCGCCTCCTCCTCCTCCGCCTCCTTCTCCGCCTCCTCCTCAGCCTCCTCCTCCTCCGCCTCCTCGTCCGCCTCCTCCTCCGCCTCCTCCTCCGCCTCCTCCTCCTCCTCCTCCGCCTCCTCCTCCACCTCCTCCGCCTCCTCCTCCGCCTCCTCCACCTCACTGTGTGATGGCCAATACATTTTTTTACTGACCAATTTTGTTTGACTTGTCTTTCCTTTTTACGGGCCAATTTTTTGTAGTCACTTTTTTTAATGGGCAATTTTTTTTACTGGTCACTTTTTTTGAAGGCCACTTATCTTTTTTACTTGCCAATTTTTTTCGACTGCTCTTTTTTTATGGGCCAATTATTTTTTGGTAGGCCACTGTTTTTTTAATGGCCACTCTTTTTTAACCGGTCACTTTTTTGGATGGCCATTCATCTTTTTTACCGGCCAATTTTTTTCGACTGGTCTTTTTTTTATGGGCCAATTCTTTTTTGATCGGCCACTTTTTTTTAATGGCCACTCTTTTTTAACCGGTCACTTTTTTTGATGGCCATTTATGTTTTTTGCCAGCCAATTTTTTTCACTTTTTTCATGACCATTTTTTTTTTACCAGTCAAATTTTTTCATTAATGGCCACTCTTTTTTAACCAGTCACTTTTTTTGATGGCCAATTATCTTTTTTAGTTGCCAATTTTTTCAGTTTGACTTTTTTACCATTTTGAATTAAAGCTTTCGTGACTGCAGGGATTCATATTCTTGGTTCCTTCGGTAAAGTCACGTAGAAGGGAATTTAATTGTATTATGTTTTCATTATTATTATTTTTTTACCAGTCAAATTTTTTTATGGCCACTCATCTGTTTTTTACTGGCAATTCTTTTACTGGTCTCTTTTTTTACGGGCCACCTACCTCTTCCGCCTCCTCCTCCTCCTCCTCCGCCTCCTTCTCCGCCTCCTCCTCAGCCTCCTCCTCCTCCGCCTCCTCGTCCGCCTCCTCCTCCGCCTCCTCCTCCTCCGCCTCCTCCTCCGCCTCCTCCTCCAACTCCTCCTCCGCCTCCTCCACCTCACTGTGTGATGAGCAATACATTTTTTTACTGACCAATTTTATTTGACTTGTCTTTCCTTTTTACGGGCCAATTTTTTGTAGTCACCTTTTTTAATGGGCAATTTTTTTAACGGGTCACTTTTTTTGATGGCCACTTATCTTTTTTACTTGCCAATTTTTTTCGACTGCTCTTTTTTAACAGGCCAATTATTTTTTGGTAGGCCACTGTTTTTTTAATGGCCGCTCTTTTTTAACCGGTCGCTTTTTTGGATGGCCATTCATCTTTTTTACCGGCCAATTTTTTTCGACTGGTCTTTTTTTTATGGGCCAATTCTTTTTTGATCGGCCACTTTTTTTTAATGGCCACTCTTTTTTAACCGGTCACTTTTTTTGATGGCCATTTATCTTTTTTGCCAGCCAATTTTTTTCACTTTTTTCATGACCATTTTTTTTTTACCAGTCAAATTTTTTCATCAATGGCCACTCTTTTTTAAGCAGTTACTTTTTTTGATGGCCAATAATCTTTTTTAGTGGCCAATTTTTTCAGTTTGACTTTTTTTACCATTTTGAATTAAAGCTTTCGTGACTGCAGGGATTCATATTCTTGGTTCCTTCGGTAAAGTCACGTAGAAGGGAATTTAATTGTATTATGTTTTCATTATTTTATTTTTTTTACCAGTCAAATTTTTTTATGGCCACTCATCTGTTTTTTACTGGCAATTCTTTTACTGGTCTCTTTTTTTACGGGCCACCTACCTCTTCCGCCTCCTCCTCCTCCTCCGCCTCCTCCTCCGCCTCCTCCTCAGCCTCCTCCTTCTCCGCCTCCTCCTCCGCCTCCTCCTCCACCTCCGCCTCCTCCGCCTCCTCCTCCGCCTCCTCCTCCTCCGCCTCCTCCACCTCCTCCTCCGCCTCCTCCTCCGCCTCCTCCACCTCACTGTGTGATGGCCAATACATTTTTTTACTGACCAATTTTGTTTGACTTGTCTTTCCTTTTTACGGGCCAATTTTTTGTAGTCACTTTTTTTAATGGGCAATTTTTTTTACTGGTCACTTTTTTTGATGGCCACTTATCTTTTTTACTTGCCAATTTTTTTCGACTGCTCTTTTTTTATGGGCCAATTATTTTTTGGTAGGCCACTGTTTTTTTAATGGCCACTCTTTTTTAACCGGTCACTTTTTTGGATGGCCATTCATCTTTTTTACCGGCCAATTTTTTTCGACTGGTCTTTTTTTTATGGGCCAATTCTTTTTTGATCGGCCACTTTTTTTTAATGGCCACTCTTTTTTAACCGGTCACTTTTTTTGATGGCCATTTATGTTTTTTGCCAGCCAATTTTTTTCACTTTTTTCATGACCATTTTTTTTTTACCAGTCAAATTTTTTCATTAATGGCCACTCTTTTTTAAGCAGTTACTTTTTTTGATGGCCAATTATCTTTTTTAGTGGCCAATTTTTTCAGTTTGACTTTTTTTACCATTTTGAATTAAAGCTTTCGTGACTGCAGGGATTCATATTCTTGGTTCCTTCGGTAAAGTCACGTAGAAGGGAATTTAATTGTATTATGTTTTCATTATTTTTTTTTTTTACCAGTCAAATTTTTTTATGGCCACTCATCTGTTTTTTACTGGCAATTCTTTTACTGGTCTCTTTTTTTACGGGCCACCTACCTCTTCCGCCTCCTCCTCCTCCTCCGCTTCCTTCTCCGCCTCCTTCTCCGCCTCCTCCTCAGCCTCCTCCTCCTCCGCCTCCTCGTCCGCCTCCTCCTCCGCCTCCTCCTCCTCCGCCTCCTCCTCCGCCTCCTCCTCCTCCGCCTCCTCCTCCGCCTCCTCCTCCGCCTCCTCCACCTCACTGTGTGATGAGCAATACATTTTTTTACTGACCAATTTTGTTTGACTTGTCTTTCCTTTTTACGGGCCAATTTTTTGTAGTCACCTTTTTTTAATGGGCAATTTTTTTTACCGATCACTTTTTTTGATGGCCACTTATCTTTTTTAATTGCCAATTTTTTTCGACTGCTCTTTTTTTATGGGCCAATTATTTTTTGGTAGGCCACTGTTTTTTTAATGGCCACTCTTTTTTAACCGGTCACTTTTTTGGATGGCCATTCATCTTTTTTCCGGCCAATTTTTTTCGACTGGTCTTTTTTTTATGGGCCAATTCTTTTTTGATCGGCCACTTTTTTTTAATGGCCACTCTTTTTTAACCGGTCACTTTTTTTGATGGCCATTTATGTTTTTTGCCAGCCAATTTTTTTCACTTTTTTCATGACCATTTTTTTTTTTACCAGTCAAATTTTTTCATTAATGGCCACTCTTTTTTAAGCAGTTACTTTTTTTGATGGCCAATTATCTTTTTTAGTGGCCATTTTTTTCAGTTTGACTTTTTTTACCATTTTGAATTAAAGCTTTCGTGACTGCAGGGATTCATATTCTTGGTTCCTTCGGTAAAGTCACGTAGAAGGGAATTTAATTGTATTATGTTTTCATTATTTTTTTTTTTTTACCAGTCAAATTTTTTTATGGCCACTCATCTGTTTTTTACTGGCAATTCTTTTACTGGTCTCTTTTTTTACGGGCCACCTACCTCTTCCGCCTCCTCCTCCTCCTCCGCCTCCTTCTCCGCCTCCTCCTCAGCCTCCTCCTCCTCCGCCTCCTCGTCCGCCTCCTCCTCCGCCTCCTCCTCCTCCGCCTCCTCCTCCGCCTCCTCCTCCGCCTCCTCCTCCTCCGCCTCCTCCACCTCACTGTGTGATGAGCAATACATTTTTTTACTGACCAATTTTGTTTGACTTGTCTTTCCTTTTTACGGGCCAATTTTTTGTAGTCACCTTTTTTAATGGGCAATTTTTTTAACGGGTCACTTTTTTTGATGGCCACTTATCCTTTTTACTTGCCAATTTTTTTTGACTGCTCTTTTTTAACAGGCCAATTATTTTTTGGTAGGCCACTGTTTTTTTAATGGCCACTCTTTTTTAACCGGTCACTTTTTTGGATGGCCATTCATCTCTTTTACCGGCCAATTTTTTTCGACTGGTCTTTTTTTTTATGGGCCAATTCTTTTTTGATCGGCCACATTTTTTTAATGGCCACTCTTTTTTAACCGGTCACTTTTTTTGATGGCCATTTATCTTTTTTACCGGCCAATTTTTTTCACTTTTTTCATGGCCATTTTTTTTTTTACCAGTGAAATTTTTTCATTAATGGCCACTCTTTTTTAACCAGTCACTTTTTTTGATGGCCAATTATCTTTTTTAGTGGCCAATTTTTTCAGTTTGACTTTTTTTACCATTTTGAATTAAAGCTTTCGTGACTGCAGGGATTCATATTCTTGGTTCTTTCGGTAAAGTCACGTAGAAGGGAATTTAATTGTTTTATGTTTTTATTATTTTATTTTTTTTACCAGTCAAATTTTTTTATGGCCACTCATCTTTTTTTACTGGCAATTCTTTTACTGGTCTCTTTTTTTATGGGCCACCTACCTCTTCCGCCTCCTCCTCCTCCTCCGCCTCCTTCTCCGCCTCCTCCTCAGCCTCCTCCTCCTCCGCCTCCTCCTCCGCCTCCTCCTCCGCCTCCTCCTCCTCCTCCTCCGCCTCCTCCTCCACCTCCTCCGCCTCCTCCGCCTACTCCTCCGCCTCCTCCACCTCACTGTGTGATGGACAATACATTTTTTTACTGACCAATTTTGTTTGACTTGTCTTTCCTTTTTACGGGCCAATTTTTTGTAGTCACTTTTTTTAATGGGCAATTTTTTTTACCGGTCACTTTTTTTGATGGCCACTTATCTTTTTTACTTGCCAATTTTTTTCGACTGCTCTTTTTTATGGGCCAATTATTTTTTGGTAGGCCACTGTTTTTTAATGGCCACTCTTTTTTAACCGGTCACTTTTTTTGATGGCCATTTATCTTTTTTGCCAGCCAATTTTTTTCACTTTTTTCATGACCATTTTTTTTTTACCAGTCAAATTTTTTCATTAATGGCCACTCTTTTTTAAGCAGTTACTTTTTTTGATGGCCAATTATCTTTTTTACTTGCCAATTTTTTTCGACTGCTCTTTTTTAACAGGCCAATTATTTTTTGGTAGGCCACTGTTTTTTTAATGGCCACTCTTTTTTAACCGGTCACTTTTTTGGATGGCCATTCATCTCTTTTACCGGCCAATTTTTCCGACTGGTCTTTTTTTTTATGGGCCAATTCTTTTTTGATCGGCCACATTTTTTTAATGGCCACTCTTTTTTAACCGGTCACTTTTTTTGATGGCCATTTATCTTTTTTACCGGCCAATTTTTTTCACTTTTTTCATGGCCATTTTTTTTTTACCAGTGAAATTTTTTCATTAATGGCCACTCTTTTTTAACCAGTCAGTTTTTTTGATGGCCAATTATCTTTTTTAGTGGCCAATTTTTTCAGTTTGACTTTTTTTACCATTTTGAATTAAAGCTTTCGTGACTGCAGGGATTCATATTCTTGGTTCTTTCGGTAAAGTCACGTAGAAGGGAATTTAATTGTTTTATGTTTTTATTATTTTATTTTTTTTACCAGTCAAATTTTTTTATGGCCACTCATCTTTTTTTACTGGCAATTCTTTTACTGGTCTCTTTTTTTATGGGCCACCTACCTCTTCCGCCTCCTCCTCCTCCTCCGCCTCCTTCTCCGCCTCCTCCTCAGCCTCCTCCTCCTCCGCCTCCTCCTCCGCCTCCTCCTCCGCCTCCTCCTCCTCCTGCTCCGCCTCCTCCTCCACCTCCTCCGCCTCCTCCGCCTACTCCTCCGCCTCCTCCACCTCACTGTGTGATGGACAATACATTTTTTTACTGACCAATTTTGTTTGACTTGTCTTTCCTTTTTACGGGCCAATTTTTTGTAGTCACTTTTTTTAATGGGCAATTTTTTTTACCGGTCACTTTTTTTGATGGCCACTTATCTTTTTTACTTGCCAATTTTTTTCGACTGCTCTTTTTTATGGGCCAATTATTTTTTGGTAGGCCACTGTTTTTTTAATGGCCACTCTTTTTTAACCGGTCACTTTTTTGGATGGCCATTCATCTTTTTTACCAGCCAATTTTTTTCGACTGGTCTTTTTTTTATGGGCCAATTCTTTTTTGATCGGCCACTTTTTTTTAATGGCCACTCTTTTTTAACCGGTCACTTTTTTTGATGGCCATTTATCTTTTTTGCCAGCCAATTTTTTTCACTTTTTTCATGACCATTTTTTTTTTACCAGTCAAATTTTTTCATTAAATGCCACTCTTTTTTAAGCAGTTACTTTTTTTGATGGCCAATTATCTTTTTTAGTGGCCAATTTTTTCAGTTTGACTTTTTTTACCATTTTGAATTAAAGCTTTCGTGACTGCAGGGATTCATATTCTTGGTTCCTTCGGTAAAGTCACGTAAAAGGGAATTTAATTGTATTATGTTTTCATTATTTTTTTTTTTTTACCAGTCAAATTTTTTTATGGCCACTCATCTGTTTTTTACTGGCAATTCTTTTACTGGTCTCTTTTTTTACGGGCCACCTACCTCTTCCGCCTCCTCCTCCGCCTCCTTCTCCGCCTCCTCCTCAGCCTCCTCCTCCTCCACCTCCTCGTCCGCCTCCTCCTCCGCCTCCTCCTCCGCCTCCTCCTCCGCCTCCTCCACCTCCTCCTCCGCCTCCTCCACCTCACTGTGTGATGAGCAATACATTTTTTTACTGACCAATTTTGTTTGACTTGTCTTTCCTTTTTACGGGCCAATTTTTTGTAGTCACCTTTTTTAATGGGCAATTTTTTTAACGGGTCACTTTTTTTGATGGCCACTTATCTTTTTTACTTGCCAATTTTTTTCGACTGCTCTTTTTTAACAGGCCAATTATTTTTTGGTAGGCCACTGTTTTTTTAATGGCCACTCTTTTTTAACCGGTCACTTTTTTGGATGGCCATTCATCTCTTTTACCGGCCAATTTTTTTCGACTGGTCTTTTTTTTTATGGGCCAATTCTTTTTTGATCGGCCACATTTTTTTAATGGCCACTCTTTTTTAACCGGTCACTTTTTTTGATGGCCATTTATCTTTTTTACCGGCCAATTTTTTTCACTTTTTTCATGGCCATTTTTTTTTTACCAGTGAAATTTTTTCATTAATGGCCACTCTTTTTTAACCAGTCACTTTTTTTGATGGCCAATTATCTTTTTTAGTGGCCAATTTTTTCAGTTTGACTTTTTTTACCATTTTGAATTAAAGCTTTCGTGACTGAAGGGATTCATATTCTTGGTTCTTTCGGTAAAGTCACGTAGAAGGGAATTTAATTGTTATATGTTTTTTTTTTTTTTTTTTACCAGTCAAATTTTTTTATGGCCACTCATCTTTTTTTACTGGCAATTCTTTTACTGGTCTCTTTTTTTATGGGCCACCTACCTCTTCCGCCTCCTCCTCCTCCTCCGCCTCCTTCTCCGCCTCCTCCTCAGCCTCCTCCTCCTCCGCCTCCTCGTCCGCCTCCTCCGCCTCCTCCTCCGCCTCCTCCTCCTCCTCCTCCGCCTCCTCCTCCACCTCCTCCACCTCCTTCTCCGCCTCCTCCGCCTACTCCTCCGCCTCCTCCACCTCACTGTGTGATGGCCAATACATTTTTTTACTGACCAATTTTGTTTGACTTGTCTTTCCTTTTTACGGGCCAATTTTTTGTAGTCACCTTTTTTAATGGGCAATTTTTTTAACGGGTCACTTTTTTTGATGGCCACTTATCTTTTTTACTTGCCAATTTTTTTCGACTGCTCTTTTTTAACAGGCCAATTATTTTTTGGTAGGCCACTGTTTTTTTAATGGCCACTCTTTTTTAACCGGTCACTTTTTTGGATGGCCATTCATCTCTTTTACCGGCCAATTTTTTTCGACTGGTCTTTTTTTTTATGGGCCAATTCTTTTTTGATCGGCCACATTTTTTTAATGGCCACTCTTTTTTAACCGGTCACTTTTTTTGATGGCCATTTATCTTTTTTACCGGCCAATTTTTTTCACTTTTTTCATGGCCATTTTTTTTTTACCAGTGAAATTTTTTCATTAATGGCCACTCTTTTTTAACCAGTCACTTTTTTTGATGGCCAATTATCTTTTTTAGTGGCCAATTTTTTCAGTTTGACTTTTTTTACCATTTTGAATTAAAGCTTTCGTGACTGAAGGGATTCATATTCTTGGTTCTTTCGGTAAAGTCACGTAGAAGGGAATTTAATTGTTATATGTTTTTTTTTTTTTTTTTTTACCAGTCAAATTTTTTTATGGCCACTCATCTTTTTTTACTGGCAATTCTTTTACTGGTCTCTTTTTTTATGGGCCACCTACCTCTTCCGCCTCCTCCTCCTCCTCCGCCTCCTTCTCCGCCTCCTCCTCAGCCTCCTCCTCCTCCGCCTCCTCGTCCGCCTCCTCCGCCTCCTCCTCCGCCTCCTCCTCCTCCTCCGCCTCCTCCTCCACCTCCTCCACCTCCTTCTCCGCCTCCTCCGCCTACTCCTCCGCCTCCTCCACCTCACTGTGTGATGGCCAATACATTTTTTTACTGACCAATTTTGTTTGACTTGTCTTTCCTTTTTTACGGGCCAATTTTTTGTAGTCACTTTTTTTAATGGGCAATTTTTTTTACCGGTCACTTTTTTTGATGGCCACTTATCTTTTTTACTTGCCAATTTTTTTCGACTGCTCTTTTTTTATGGGCCAATTATTTTTTGGTAGGCCACTGTTTTTTTAATGGCCGCTCTTTTTTAACCGGTCGCTTTTTTGGATGGCCATTCATCTTTTTTACCGGCCAATTTTTTTCGACTGGTCTTTTTTTTATGGGCCAATTCTTTTTTGATCGGCCACTTTTTTTTAATGGCCACTCTTTTTTAACCGGTCACTTTTTTTGATGGCCATTTATGTTTTTTGCCAGCCAATTTTTTTCACTTTTTTCATGACCATTTTTTTTTTACCAGTCAAATTTTTTCATTAATGGCCACTCTTTTTTAAGCAGTTACTTTTTTTGATGGCCAATTATCTTTTTTAGTGGCCAATTTTTTCAGTTTGACTTTTTTTACCATTTTGAATTAAAGCTTTCGTGACTGCAGGGATTCATATTCTTGGTTCCTTCGGTAAAGTCACGTAGAAGGGAATTTAATTGTATTATGTTTTCATTATTTTATTTTTTTTACCAGTCAAATTTTTTTATGGCCACTCATCTGTTTTTTACTGGCAATTCTTTTACTGGTCTCTTTTTTTACGGGCCACCTACCTCTTCTGCCTCCTCCTCCTCCTCCGCCTCCTTCTCCGCCTCCTCCTCAGCCTCCTCCTCCTCCGCCTCCTCGTCCGCCTCCTCCTCCGCCTCCTCCTCCTCCGCCTCCTCCTCCTCCGCCTCCTCCTCCGCCTCCTCCTCCGCCTCCTCCTCCTCCGCCTCCTCCACCTCACTGTGTGATGAGCAATACATTTTTTTACTGACAAATTTTGTTTGACTTGTCTTTCCTTTTTACGGGCCAATTTTTTGTAGTCACCTTTTTTAATGGGCAATTTTTTTAACGGGTCACTTTTTTTGATGGCCACTTATCTTTTTTACTTGCCAATTTTTTTCGACTGCTCTTTTTTAACAGGCCAATTATTTTTTGGTAGGCCACTGTTTTTTTAATGGCCACTCTTTTTTAACCGGTCACTTTTTTGGATGGCCATTCATCTCTTTTACCGGCCAATTTTTTTCGACTGGTCTTTTTTTTTATGGGCCAATTCTTTTTTGATCGGCCACATTTTTTTAATGGCCACTCTTTTTTAACCGGTCACTTTTTTTGATGGCCATTTATCTTTTTTACCGGCCAATTTTTTTCACTTTTTTCATGGCCATTTTTTTTTTACCAGTGAAATTTTTTCATTAATGGCCACTCTTTTTTAACCAGTCACTTTTTTTGATGGCCAATTATCTTTTTTAGTGGCCAATTTTTTCAGTTTGACTTTTTTTACCATTTTGAATTAAAGCTTTCGTGACTGAAGGGATTCATATTCTTGGTTCTTTCGGTAAAGTCACGTAGAAGGGAATTTAATTGTTTTATGTATTTTTTTTTTTTTTTTTTACCAGTCAAATATTTTTATGGCCACTCATCTTTTTTTACTGGCAATTCTTTTACTGGTCTCTTTTTTTATGGGCCACCTACCTCTTCCGCCTCCTCCTCCTCCTCCGCCTCCTTCTCCACCTCCTCCTCAGCCTCCTCCTCCTCCGCCTCCTCGTCCGCCTCCTCCGCCTCCTCCTCCGCCTCCTCCTCCTCCTCCGCCTCCTCCTCCACCTCCTCCACCTCCTTCTCCGCCTCCTCCGCCTACTCCTCCGCCTCCTCCACCTCACTGTGTGATGGCCAATACATTTTTTTACTGACCAATTTTGTTTGACTTGTCTTTCCTTTTTTACGGGCCAATTTTTTGTAGTCACTTTTTTTAATGGGCAATTTTTTTTACCGGTCACTTTTTTTGATGGCCACTTATCTTTTTTACTTGCCAATTTTTTTCGACTGCTCTTTTTTTATGGGCCAATTATTTTTTGGTAGGCCACTGTTTTTTTAATGGCCGCTCTTTTTTAACCGGTCGCTTTTTTGGATGGCCATTCATCTTTTTTACCGGCCAATTTTTTTCGACTGGTCTTTTTTTTATGGGCCAATTCTTTTTTGATCGGCCACTTTTTTTTAATGGCCACTCTTTTTTAACCGGTCACTTTTTTTGATGGCCATTTATGTTTTTTGCCAGCCAATTTTTTTCACTTTTTTCATGACCATTTTTTTTTTACCAGTCAAATTTTTTCATTAATGGCCACTCTTTTTTAAGCAGTTACTTTTTTTGATGGCCAATTATCTTTTTTAGTGGCCAATTTTTTCAGTTTGACTTTTTTACCATTTTGAATTAAAGCTTTCGTGACTGCAGGGATTCATATTCTTGGTTCCTTCGGTAAAGTCACGTAGAAGGGAATTTAATTGTATTATGTTTTCATTATTTTATTTTTTTTACCAGTCAAATTTTTTTATGGCCACTCATCTGTTTTTTACTGGCAATTCTTTTACTGGTCTCTTTTTTTACGGGCCACCTACCTCTTCCGCCTCCTCCTCCTCCTCCGCCTCCTTCTCCGCCTCCTCCTCAGCCTCCTCCTCCTCCGCCTCCTCGTCCGCCTCCTCCTCCGCCTCCTCCTCCTCCGCCTCCGCCTCCTCCTCCAACTCCTCCTCCGCCTCCTCCACCTCACTGTGTGATGAGCAATACATTTTTTTACTGACCAATTTTGTTTGACTTGTCTTTCCTTTTTACGGGCCAATTTTTTGTAGTCACCTTTTTTAATGGGCAATTTTTTTAACGGGTCACTTTTTTTGATGGCCACTTATCTTTTTTACTTGCCAATTTTTTTCGACTGCTCTTTTTTTAACAGGCCAATTATTTTTTGGTAGGCCACTGTTTTTTTAATGGCCACTCTTTTTTAACCGGTCACTTTTTTGGATGGCCATTCATCTCTTTTACCGGCCAATTTTTTTCGACTGGTCTTTTTTTTATGGGCCAATTCTTTTTTGATCGGCCACATTTTTTTAATGGCCACTCTTTTTTAACCGGTCACTTTTTTTGATGGCCATTTATCTTTTTTACCGGCCAATTTTTTTCACTTTTTTCATGGCCATTTTTTTTTTACCAGTGAAATTTTTTCATTAATGGCCACTCTTTTTTAACCAGTCACTTTTTTTGATGGCCAATTATCTTTTTTAGTGGCCAATTTTTTCAGTTTGACTTTTTTTACCATTTTGAATTAAAGCTTTCGTGACTGCAGGGATTCATATTCTTGGTTCTTTCGGTAAAGTCACGTAGAAGGGAATTTAATTGTTTTATGTTTTTATTATTATTATTTTTTTACCAGTCAAATTTTTTTATGGCCACTCATCTTTTTTTACTGGCAATTCTTTTACTGGTCTCTTTTTTTATGGGCCACCTACCTCTTCCGCCTCCTCCTCCTCCGCCTCCTTCTCCGCCTCCTCCTCAGCCTCCTCCTCCTCCGCCTCCTCGTCCGCCTCCTCCTCCGCCTCCTCCTCCGCCTCCTCCTCCTCCTCCTCCGCCTCCTCCTCCACCTCCTCCGCCTCCTCCTCCGCCTCCTCCACCTCACTGTGTGATGGCCAATACATTTTTTTACTGACCAATTTTGTTTGACTTGTCTTTCCTTTTTACGGGCCAATTTTTTGTAGTCACTTTTTTTAATGGGCAATTTTTTTTACTGGTCACTTTTTTTGATGGCCACTTATCTTTTTTACTTGCCAATTTTTTTCGACTGCTCTTTTTTTATGGGCCAATTATTTTTTGGTAGGCCACTGTTTTTTTAATGGCCACTCTTTTTTAACCGGTCACTTTTTTGGATGGCCATTCATCTCTTTTACCGGCCAATTTTTTTCGACTGGTCTTTTTTTTTATGGGCCAATTCTTTTTTGATCGGCCACATTTTTTTAATGGCCACTCTTTTTTAACCGGTCACTTTTTTTGATGGCCATTTATCTTTTTTACCGGCCAATTTTTTTCACTTTTTTCATGGCCATTTTTTTTTTACCAGTGAAATTTTTTCATTAATGGCCACTCTTTTTTAACCAGTCACTTTTTTTGATGGCCAATTATCTTTTTTAGTGGCCAATTTTTTCAGTTTGACTTTTTTTACCATTTTGAATTAAAGCTTTCGTGACTGCAGGGATTCATATTCTTGGTTCTTTCGGTAAAGTCACGTAGAAGGGAATTTAATTGTTTTATGTTTTTATTATTTTATTTTTTTTACCAGTCAAATTTTTTTATGGCCACTCATCTTTTTTTACTGGCAATTCTTTTACTGGTCTCTTTTTTTATGGGCCACCTACCTCTTCCGCCTCCTCCTCCGCCTCCTTCTCCGCCTCCTCCTCAGCCTCCTCCTCCTCCGCCTCCTCCTCCGCCTCCTCCTCCGCCTCCTCCTCCTCCTCCTCCTCCGCCTCCTCCTCCACCTCCTCCGCCTCCTCCGCCTACTCCTCCGCCTCCTCCACCTCACTGTGTGATGGACAATACATTTTTTTACTGACCAATTTTGTTTGACTTGTCTTTCCTTTTTACGGGCCAATTTTTTGTAGTCACTTTTTTTAATGGGCAATTTTTTTTACCGGTCACTTTTTTTGATGGCCACTTATCTTTTTTACTTGCCAATTTTTTTCGACTGCTCTTTTTTACGGGCCAATTATTTTTTGGTAGGCCACTGTTTTTTTAATGGCCACTCTTTTTTAACCGGTCACTTTTTTGGATGGCCATTCATCTTTTTTACCGGCCAATTTTTTTCGACTGGTCTTTTTTTTATGGGCCAATTCTTTTTTGATCGGCCACTTTTTTTTAATGGCCACTCTTTTTTAACCGGTCACTTTTTTTGATGGCCATTAATCTTTTTTGCCAGCCAATTTTTTTCACTTTTTTCATGACCATTTTTTTTTTACCAGTCAAATTTTTTCATTAATGGCCACTCTTTTTTAAGCAGTTACTTTTTTTGATGGCCAATTATCTTTTTTACTTGCCAATTTTTTTCGACTGCTCTTTTTTAACAGGCCACTTATTTTTTGGTAGGCCACTGTTTTTTTAATGGCCACTCTTTTTTAACCGGTCACTTTTTTGGATGGCCATTCATCTCTTTTACCGGCCAATTTTTTTCGACTGGTCTTTTTTTTTATGGGCCAATTCTTTTTTGATCGGCCACATTTTTTTAATGGCCACTCTTTTTTAACCGGTCACTTTTTTTGATGGCCATTTATCTTTTTTACCGGCCAATTTTTTTCACTTTTTTCATGGCCATTTTTTTTTTACCAGTGAAATTTTTTCATTAATGGCCACTCTTTTTTAACCAGTCACTTTTTTTGATGGCCAATTATCTTTTTTAGTGGCCAATTTTTTCAGTTTGACTTTTTTTACCATTTTGAATTAAAGCTTTCGTGACTGCAGGGATTCATATTCTTGGTTCTTTCGGTAAAGTCACGTAGAAGGGAATTTAATTGTTTTATGTTTTTTTTTTTTTTACCAGTCAAATTTTTTTATGGCCACTCATCTTTTTTTACTGGCAATTCTTTTACTGGTCTCTTTTTTTATGGGCCACCTACCTCTTCCGCCTCCTCCTCCTACTCCGCCTCCTTCTCCGCCTCCTCCTCAGCCTCCTCCTCCTCCGCCTCCTCGTCCGCCTCCTCCGCCTCCTCCTCCGCCTCCTCCTCCTCCTCCGCCTCCTCCTCCACCTCCTCCACCTCCTTCTCCGCCTCCTCCGCCTACTCCTCCGCCTCCTCCACCTCACTGTGTGATGGCCAATACATTTTTTTACTGACCAATTTTGTTTGACTTGTCTTTCCTTTTTTACGGGCCAATTTTTTGTAGTCACTTTTTTTAATGGGCAATTTTTTTTACCGGTCACTTTTTTTGATGGCCACTTATCTTTTTTACTTGCCAATTTTTTTCGACTGCTCTTTTTTTATGGGCCAATTATTTTTTGGTAGGCCACTGTTTTTTTAATGGCCGCTCTTTTTTAACCGGTCGCTTTTTTGGATGGCCATTCATCTTTTTTACCGGCCAATTTTTTTCGACTGGTCTTTTTTTTATGGGCCAATTCTTTTTTGATCGGCCACTTTTTTTTAATGGCCACTCTTTTTTAACCGGTCACTTTTTTTGATGGCCATTTATCTTTTTTACCGGCCAATTTTTTTCACTTTTTTCATGGCCATTTTTTTTTTACCAGTGAAATTTTTTCATTAATGGCCACTCTTTTTTAACCAGTCACTTTTTTTGATGGCCAATTATCTTTTTTAGTGGCCAATTTTTTCAGTTTGACTTTTTTTACCATTTTGAATTAAAGCTTTCGTGACTGCAGGGATTCATATTCTTGGTTCTTTCGGTAAAGTCACGTAGAAGGGAATTTAATTGTTTTATGTTTTTATTATTATTATTTTTTTACCAGTCAAATTTTTTTATGGCCACTCATCTTTTTTTACTGGCAATTCTTTTACTGGTCTCTTTTTTTATGGGCCACCTACCTCTTCCGCCTCCTCCTCCTCCGCCTCCTTCTCCGCCTCCTCCTCAGCCTCCTCCTCCTCCGCCTCCTCGTCCGCCTCCTCCTCCGCCTCCTCCTCCGCCTCCTCCTCCTCCTCCTCCGCCTCCTCCTCCACCTCCTCCGCCTCCTCCTCCGCCTCCTCCACCTCACTGTGTGATGGCCAATACATTTTTTTACTGACCAATTTTGTTTGACTTGTCTTTCCTTTTTACGGGCCAATTTTTTGTAGTCACTTTTTTTAATGGGCAATTTTTTTTACTGGTCACTTTTTTTGATGGCCACTTATCTTTTTTACTTGCCAATTTTTTTCGACTGCTCTTTTTTTATGGGCCAATTATTTTTTGGTAGGCCACTGTTTTTTTAATGGCCACTCTTTTTTAACCGGTCACTTTTTTGGATGGCCATTCATCTTTTTTACCGGTCAATTTTTTTCGACTGGTCTTTTTTTTATGGGCCAATTCTTTTTTGATTGGCCACTTTTTTTTAATGGCCACTCTTTTTTAACCGGTCACTTTTTTTGATGGCCATTTATGTTTTTTGCCAGCCAATTTTTTTCACTTTTTTCATGACCATTTTTTTTTTACCAGTCAAATTTTTTCATTAATGGCCACTCTTTTTTAACCAGTCACTTTTTTTGATGGCCAATTATCTTTTTTAGTGGCCAATTTTTTCAGTTTGACTTTTTTACCATTTTGAATTAAAGCTTTCGTGACTGCAGGGATTCATATTCTTGGTTCCTTCGGTAAAGTCACGTAGAAGGGAATTTAATTGTATTATGTTTTCATTATATTTTTTTTTTTTTACCAGTCAAATTTTTTTATGGCCACTCATCTGTTTTTTACTGGCAATTCTTTTACTGGTCTCTTTTTTTACGGGCCACCTACCTCTTCCGCCTCCTCCTCCTCCTCCGCCTCCTTCTCCGCCTCCTCCTCAGCCTCCTCCTCCTCCGCCTCCTCGTCCGCCTCCTCCTCCGCCTCCTCCTCCAACTCCTCCTCCGCCTCCTCCACCTCACTGTGTGATGAGCAATACATTTTTTTACTGACCAATTTTATTTGACTTGTCTTTCCTTTTTACGGGCCAATTTTTTGTAGTCACCTTTTTTAATGGGCAATTTTTTTAACGGGTCACTTTTTTTGATGGCCACTTATCTTTTTTACTTGCCAATTTTTTTCGACTGCTCTTTTTTAACAGGCCAATTATTTTTTGGTAGGCCACTGTTTTTTTAATGGCCGCTCTTTTTTAACCGGTCGCTTTTTTGGATGGCCATTCATCTTTTTTACCGGCCAATTTTTTTCGACTGGTCTTTTTTTTATGGGCCAATTCTTTTTTGATCGGCCACTTTTTTTTAATGGCCACTCTTTTTTAACCGGTCACTTTTTTTGATGGCCATTTATGTTTTTTGCCAGCCAATTTTTTTCACTTTTTTCATGACCATTTTTTTTTTACCAGTCAAATTTTTTCATTAATGGCCACTCTTTTTTAAGCAGTTACTTTTTTGGATGGCCAATTATCTTTTTTAGTGGCCAATTTTTTCAGTTTGACTTTTTTTACCATTTTGAATTAAAGCTTTCGTGACTGCAGGGATTCATATTCTTGGTTCCTTCGGTAAAGTCACGTAGAAGGGAATTTAATTGTATTATGTTTTCATTATTTTATTTTTTTTACCAGTCAAATTTTTTTATGGCCACTCATCTGTTTTTTACTGGCAATTCTTTTACTGGTCTCTTTTTTTACGGGCCACCTACCTCTTCCGCCTCCTCCTCCTCCTCCTCCTCCGCCTCCTTCTCCGCCTCCTCCTCAGCCTCCTCCTCCTCCGCCTCCTCGTCCGCCTCCTCCTCCGCCTCCTCCTCCAACTCCTCCTCTGCCTCCTCCACCTCACTGTGTGATGAGCAATACATTTTTTTACTGACCAATTTTATTTGACTTGTCTTTCCTTTTTACGGGCCAATTTTTTGTAGTCACCTTTTTTAATGGGCAATTTTTTTAACGGGTCACTTTTTTTGATGGCCACTTATCTTTTTTACTTGCCAATTTTTTTCGACTGCTCTTTTTTAACAGGCCAATTATTTTTTGGTAGGCCACTGTTTTTTTAATGGCCGCTCTTTTTTAACCGGTCGCTTTTTTGGATGGCCATTCATCTTTTTTACCGGCCAATTTTTTTCGACTGGTCTTTTTTTTATGGGCCAATTCTTTTTTGATCGGCCACTTTTTTTTAATGGCCACTCTTTTTTAACCGGTCACTTTTTTTGATGGCCATTTATCTTTTTTGCCAGCCAATTTTTTTCACTTTTTTCATGACCATTTTTTTTTTACCAGTCAAATTTTTTCATTAATGGCCACTCTTTTTTAACCAGTCACTTTTTTTGATGGCCAATTATCTTTTTTAGTGGCCAATTTTTTCAGTTTGACTTTTTTTACCATTTTGAATTAAAGCTTTCGTGACTGAAGGGATTCATATTCTTGGTTCTTTCGGTAAAGTCACGTAGAAGGGAATTTAATTGTTTTATGTTTTTTTTTTTTTTTACCAGTCAAATTTTTTTATGGCCACTCATCTTTTTTTACTGGCAATTCTTTTACTGGTCTCTTTTTTTACGGGCCACCTACCTCTTCCGCCTCCTCCTCCTCCTCCTCCTCCGCCTCCTTCTCCGCCTCCTCCTCAGCCTCCTCCTCCTCCGCCTCCTCGTCCGCCTCCTCCTCCGCCTCCTCCTCCAACTCCTCCTCTGCCTCCTCCACCTCACTGTGTGATGAGCAATACATTTTTTTACTGACCAATTTTATTTGACTTGTCTTTCCTTTTTACGGGCCAATTTTTTGTAGTCACCTTTTTTAATGGGCAATTTTTTTAACGGGTCACTTTTTTTGATGGCCACTTATCTTTTTTACTTGCCAATTTTTTTCGACTGCTCTTTTTTAACAGGCCAATTATTTTTTGGTAGGCCACTGTTTTTTTAATGGCCGCTCTTTTTTAACCGGTCGCTTTTTTGGATGGCCATTCATCTTTTTTACCGGCCAATTTTTTTCGACTGGTCTTTTTTTTATGGGCCAATTCTTTTTTGATCGGCCACTTTTTTTTAATGGCCACTCTTTTTTAACCGGTCACTTTTTTTGATGGCCATTTATCTTTTTTGCCAGCCAATTTTTTTCACTTTTTTCATGACCATTTTTTTTTTACCAGTCAAATTTTTTCATTAATGGCCACTCTTTTTTAACCAGTCACTTTTTTTGATGGCCAATTATCTTTTTTAGTGGCCAATTTTTTCAGTTTGACTTTTTTTACCATTTTGAATTAAAGCTTTCGTGACTGAAGGGATTCATATTCTTGGTTCTTTCGGTAAAGTCACGTAGAAGGGAATTTAATTGTTTTATGTTTTTTTTTTTTTTTACCAGTCAAATTTTTTTATGGCCACTCATCTTTTTTTACTGGCAATTCTTTTACTGGTCTCTTTTTTTATGGGCCACCTACCTCTTCCGCCTCCTCCTCCTCCTCCGCCTCCTTCTCCGCCTCCTCCTCAGCCTCCTCCTCAGCCTCCTCCTCCTCCGCCTCCTCGTCCGCCTCCTCCGCCTCCTCCTCCGCCTCCTCCTCCTCCTCCGCCTCCTCCTCCACCTCCTCCACCTCCTTCTCCGCCTCCTCCGCCTACTCCTCCGCCTCCTCCACCTCACTGTGTGATGGCCAATACATTTTTTTACTGACCAATTTTGTTTGACTTGTCTTTCCTTTTTTACGGGCCAATTTTTTGTAGTCACTTTTTTTAATGGGCAATTTTTTTTACCGGTCACTTTTTTTGATGGCCACTTATCTTTTTTACTTGCCAATTTTTTTCGACTGCTCTTTTTTTATGGGCCAATTATTTTTTGGTAGGCCACTGTTTTTTTAATGGCCGCTCTTTTTTAACCGGTCGCTTTTTTGGATGGCCATTCATCTTTTTTACCGGCCAATTTTTTTCGACTGGTCTTTTTTTTATGGGCCAATTCTTTTTTGATCGGCCACTTTTTTTTAATGGCCACTCTTTTTTAACCGGTCACTTTTTTTGATGGCCATTTATGTTTTTTGCCAGCCAATTTTTTTCACTTTTTTCATGACCATTTTTTTTTTACCAGTCAAATTTTTTCATTAATGGCCACTCTTTTTTAAGCAGTTACTTTTTTTGATGGCCAATTATCTTTTTTAGTGGCCAATTTTTTCAGTTTGACTTTTTTTACCATTTTGAATTAAAGCTTTCGTGACTGCAGGGATTCATATTCTTGGTTCCTTCGGTAAAGTCACGTAGAAGGGAATTTAATTGTATTATGTTTTCATTATTTTATTTTTTTTACCAGTCAAATTTTTTTATGGCCACTCATCTGTTTTTTACTGGCAATTCTTTTACTGGTCTCTTTTTTTACGGGCCACCTACCTCTTCCGCCTCCTCCTCCTCCTCCGCCTCCTTCTCCGCCTCCTCCTCAGCCTCCTCCTCCTCCGCCTCCTCGTCCGCCTCCTCCTCCGCCTCCTCCGCCTCCTCCTCCGCCTCCTCCTCCAACTCCTCCTCCGCCTCCTCCACCTCACTGTGTGATGAGCAATACATTTTTTTACTGACCAATTTTGTTTGACTTGTCTTTCCTTTTTACGGGCCAATTTTTTGTAGTCACCTTTTTTAATGGGCAATTTTTTTAACGGGTCACTTTTTTTGATGGCCACTTATCTTTTTTACTTGCCAATTTTTTTCGACTGCTCTTTTTTAACAGGCCAATTATTTTTTGGTAGGCCACTGTTTTTTTAATGGCCACTCTTTTTTAACCGGTCACTTTTTTGGATGGCCATTCATCTCTTTTACCGGCCAATTTTTTTCGACTGGTCTTTTTTTTATGGGCCAATTCTTTTTTGATCGGCCACATTTTTTTAATGGCCACTCTTTTTTAACCGGTCACTTTTTTTGATGGCCATTTATCTTTTTTACCGGCCAATTTTTTTCACTTTTTTCATGGCCATTTTTTTTTTACCAGTGAAATTTTTTCATTAATGGCCACTCTTTTTTAACCAGTCACTTTTTTTGATGGCCAATTATCTTTTTTAGTGGCCAATTTTTTCAGTTTGACTTTTTTTACCATTTTGAATTAAAGCTTTCGTGACTGCAGGGATTCATATTCTTGGTTCTTTCGGTAAAGTCACGTAGAAGGGAATTTAATTGTTTTATGTTTTTATTATTATTATTTTTTTACCAGTCAAATTTTTTTATGGCCACTCATCTTTTTTTACTGGCAATTCTTTTACTGGTCTCTTTTTTTATGGGCCACCTACCTCTTCCGCCTCCTCCTCCTCCGCCTCCTTCTCCGCCTCCTCCTCAGCCTCCTCCTCCTCCGCCTCCTCGTCCGCCTCCTCCTCCGCCTCCTCCTCCGCCTCCTCCTCCTCCTCCTCCGCCTCCTCCTCCACCTCCTCCGCCTCCTCCTCCGCCTCCTCCACCTCACTGTGTGATGGCCAATACATTTTTTTACTGACCAATTTTGTTTGACTTGTCTTTCCTTTTTACGGGCCAATTTTTTGTAGTCACTTTTTTTAATGGGCAATTTTTTTTACTGGTCACTTTTTTTGATGGCCACTTATCTTTTTTACTTGCCAATTTTTTTCGACTGCTCTTTTTTTATGGGCCAATTATTTTTTGGTAGGCCACTGTTTTTTTAATGGCCACTCTTTTTTAACCGGTCACTTTTTTGGATGGCCATTCATCTTTTTTACCGGCCAATTTTTTTCGACTGGTCTTTTTTTTATGGGCCAATTCTTTTTTGATCGGCCACTTTTTTTTAATGGCCACTCTTTTTTAACCGGTCACTTTTTTTGATGGCCATTTATGTTTTTTGCCAGCCAATTTTTTTCACTTTTTTCATGACCATTTTTTTTTTACCAGTCAAATTTTTTCATTAATGGCCACTCTTTTTTAACCAGTCACTTTTTTTGATGGCCAATTATCTTTTTTAGTGGCCAATTTTTTCAGTTTGACTTTTTTACCATTTTGAATTAAAGCTTTCGTGACTCCAGGGATTCATATTCTTGGTTCCTTCGGTAAAGTCACGTAGAAGGGAATTTAATTGTATTATGTTTTCATTATTTTTTTTTTTTTACCAGTCAAATTTTTTTATGGCCACTCATCTGTTTTTTACTGGCAATTCTTTTACTGGTCTCTTTTTTTACGGGCCACCTACCTCTTCCGCCTCCTCCTCCTCCTCCGCCTCCTTCTCCGCCTCCTCCTCAGCCTCCTCCTCCTCCGCCTCCTCGTCCGCCTCCTCCTCCGCCTCCTCCTCCAACTCCTCCTCCGCCTCCTCCACCTCACTGTGTGATGAGCAATACATTTTTTTACTGACCAATTTTATTTGACTTGTCTTTCCTTTTTACGGGCCAATTTTTTGTAGTCACCTTTTTTAATGGGCAATTTTTTTAACGGGTCACTTTTTTTGATGGCCACTTATCTTTTTTACTTGCCAATTTTTTTCGACTGCTCTTTTTTAACAGGCCAATTATTTTTTGGTAGGCCACTGTTTTTTTAATGGCCGCTCTTTTTTAACCGGTCGCTTTTTTGGATGGCCATTCATCTTTTTTACCGGCCAATTTTTTTCGACTGGTCTTTTTTTTATGGGCCAATTCTTTTTTGATCGGCCACTTTTTTTTAATGGCCACTCTTTTTTAACCGGTCACTTTTTTTGATGGCCATTTATCTTTTTTGCCAGCCAATTTTTTTCACTTTTTTCAAGACCATTTTTTTTTTACCAGTCAAATTTTTTCATTAATGGCCACTCTTTTTTAAGCAGTTACTTTTTTTGATGGCCAATAATCTTTTTTAGTGGCCAATTTTTTCAGTTTGACTTTTTTTACCATTTTGAATTAAAGCTTTCGTGACTGCAGGGATTCATATTCTTGGTTCCTTCGGTAAAGTCACGTAGAAGGGAATTTAATTGTATTATGTTTTCATTATTTTATTTTTTTTACCAGTCAAATTTTTTTATGGCCACTCATCTGTTTTTTACTGGCAATTCTTTTACTGGTCTCTTTTTTTACGGGCCACCTACCTCTTCCGCCTCCTCCTCCTCCTCCGCCTCCTCCTCCGCCTACTCCTCAGCCTCCTCCTCCTCCGCCTCCTCCTCCGCCTCCTCCTCCGCCTCCGCCTCCTCCGCCTCCTCCTCCGCCTCCTCCTCCTCCGCCTCCTCCACCTCCTCCTCCGCCTCCTCCTCCGCCTCCTCCACCTCACTGTGTGATGGCCAATACATTTTTTTACTGACCAATTTTGTTTGACTTGTCTTTCCTTTTTACGGGCCAATTTTTTGTAGTCACTTTTTTTAATGGGCAATTTTTTTTACTGGTCACTTTTTTTGATGGCCACTTATCTTTTTTATTTGCCAATTTTTTTTCGACTGCTCTTTTTTTATGGGCCAATTATTTTTTGGTAGGCCACTGTTTTTTTAATGGCCACTCTTTTTTAACCGGTCACTTTTTTGGATGGCCATTCATCTTTTTTACCGGCCAATTTTTTTCGACTGGTCTTTTTTTTATGGGCCAATTCTTTTTTGATCGGCCACTTTTTTTTAATGGCCACTCTTTTTTAACCGGTCACTTTTTTTGATGGCCATTTATGTTTTTTGCCAGCCAATTTTTTTCACTTTTTTCATGACCATTTTTTTTTTACCAGTCAAATTTTTTCATTAATGGCCACTCTTTTTTAAGCAGTTACTTTTTTTGATGGCCAATTATCTTTTTTAGTGGCCAATTTTTTCAGTTTGACTTTTTTACCATTTTGAATTAAAGCTTTCGTGACTGCAGGGATTCATATTCTTGGTTCCTTCGGTAAAGTCACGTAGAAGGGAATTTAATTGTATTATGTTTTCATTATTTTTTTTTTTTACCAGTCAAATTTTTTTATGGCCACTCATCTGTTTTTTACTGGCAATTCTTTTACTGGTCTCTTTTTTTACGGGCCACCTACCTCTTCCGCCTCCTCCTCCTCCTCCGCCTCCTTCTCCGCCTCCTCCTCAGCCTCCTCCTCCTCCGCCTCCTCGTCCGCCTCCTCCTCCGCCTCCTCCTCCTCCGCCTCCTCCTCCGCCTCCTCCTCCAACTCCTCCTCCGCCTCCTCCACCTCACTGTGTGATGAGCAATACATTTTTTTACTGACCAATTTTGTTTGACTTGTCTTTCCTTTTTACGGGCCAATTTTTTGTAGTCACCTTTTTTAATGGGCAATTTTTTTAACGGGTCACTTTTTTTGATGGCCACTTATCTTTTTTACTTGCCAATTTTTTTCGACTGCTCTTTTTTAACAGGCCAATTATTTTTTGGTAGGCCACTGTTTTTTTAATGGCCACTCTTTTTTAACCGGTCACTTTTTTGGATGGCCATTCATCTCTTTTACCGGCCAATTTTTTTCGACTGGTCTTTTTTTTAATGGGCCAATTCTTTTTTGATCGGCCACATTTTTTTAATGGCCACTCTTTTTTAACCGGTCACTTTTTTTGATGGCCATTTATCTTTTTTACCGGCCAATTTTTTTCACTTTTTTCATGGCCATTTTTTTTTTACCAGTGAAATTTTTTCATTAATGGCCACTCTTTTTTAACCAGTCACTTTTTTTGATGGCCAATTATCTTTTTTAGTGGCCAATTTTTTAAGTTTGACTTTTTTTACCATTTTGAATTAAAGCTTTCGTGACTGCAAGGATTCATATTCTTGGTTCTTTCGGTAAAGTCACGTAGAAGGGAATTTAATTGTTTTATGTTTTTATTATTATTATTTTTTTACCAGTCAAATTTTTTTATGGCCACTCATCTTTTTTTACTGGCAATTCTTTTACTGGTCTCTTTTTTTATGGGCCACCTACCTCTTCCGCCTCCTCCTCCTCCTCCGCCTCCTTCTCCGCCTCCTCCTCAGCCTCCTCCACCTCCTCGTCCGCCTCCTCCTCTGCCTCCTCCTCCTCCGCCTCCTCCTCCACCTCCTCCGCCTCCTCCTCCGCCTACTCCTCCGCCTACTCCTCCGCCTCCTCCACCTCACTGTGTGATGGCCAATACATTTTTTTACTGACCAATTTTGTTTGACTTGTCTTTCCTTTTTACGGGCCAATTTTTTGTAGTCACTTTTTTTAATGGGCAATTTTTTTTACCGGTCACTTTTTTTGATGGCCACTTATCTTTTTTACTTGCCAATTTTTTTCGACTGCTCTTTTTTATGGGCCAATTATTTTTTGGTAGGCCACTGTTTTTTTAATGGCCACTCTTTTTTAACCGGTCACTTTTTTGGATGGCCATTCATCTTTTTTACCGGCCAATTTTTTTCGACTGGTCTTTTTTTTATGGGCCAATTCTTTTTTGATCGGCCACTTTTTTTTAATGGCCACTCTTTTTTAACCGGTCACTTTTTTTGATGGCCATTTATCTTTTTTGCCAGCCAATTTTTTTCACTTTTTTCATGACCATTTTTTTTTTACCAGTCAAATTTTTTCATTAATGGCCACTCTTTTTTAAGCAGTTACTTTTTTTGATGGCCAATTATCTTTTTTAGTGGCCAATTTTTTCAGTTTGACTTTTTTTACCATTTTGAATTAAAGCTTTCGTGACTGCAGGGATTCATATTCTTGGTTCCTTCAGTAAAGTCACGTAGAAGGGAATTTAATTGTATTATGTTTTCATTATTTTATTTTTTTTACCAGTCAAATTTTTTCATGGCCACTCATCTGTTTTTTACTGGCAATTCTTTTACTGGTCTCTTTTTTTACGGGCCACCTACCTCTTCCGCCTCCTCCTCCGCCTCCTTCTCCGCCTCCTCCTCAGCCTCCTCCTCCTCCGCCTCCTCGTCCGCCTCCTCCTCCTCCTCTGACTCCTCCTCCGCCTCCTCCACCTCACTGTGTCATGAGCAATACATTTTTTTACTGACCAATTTTGTTTGACTTGTCTTTCCTTTTTACGGGCCAAGTTTTTGTAGTCACCTTTTTTAATGGGCAATTTTTTTAACGGGTCACTTTTTTTGATGGCCACTTATCTTTTTTACTTGCCAATTTTTTTCGACTGCTCTTTTTTAACAGGCCAATTATTTTTTGGTAGGCCACTGTTTTTTTAATGGCCACTCTTTTTTAACCGGTCACTTTTTTGGATGGCCATTCATCTTTTTTACCGGCCAATTTTTTTCGACTGGTCTTTTTTTTTTATGGGCCAATTCTTTTTTGATCGGCCACATTTTTTTAATGGCCACTCTTTTTTAACCGGTCACTTTTTTTGATGGCCATTTATCTTTTTTACCGGCCAATTTTTTTCACTTTTTTCATGGCAATTTTTTTTTTACCAGTGAAATTTTTTCATTAATGGCCACTCTTTTTTAACCGGTCACTTTTTTTGATGGCCAATTATCTTTTTTAGTGGCCAATTTTTTCAGTTTGGCTTTTTTTACCATTTTGAATTAAAGCTTTCGTGACTGCAGGGATTCATATTCTTGGTTCTTTCGGTAAAGTCACGTAGAAGGGAATTTAATTGTTTTATGTTTTTATTATTTTGTTTTTTTTACCAGTCAAATTTTTTTATGGCCACTCATCTTTTTTTACTGGCAATTCTTTTACTGGTCTCTTTTTTTATGGGCCACCTACCTCTTCCGCCTCCTCCTCCTCCGCCTCCTTCTCCGCCTCCTCCTCAGCCTCCTCCTCCTCCGCCTCCTCGTCCGCCTCCTCCTCCGCCTCCTCCTCCGCCTCCTCCTCCTCCGCCTCCTCCTCCACCTCCTCCTCCGCCTCCTCCGCCTACTCCTCCGCCTCCTCCACCTCACTGTGTGATGGCCAATACATTTTTTTACTGACCAATTTTGTTTGACTTGTCTTTCCTTTTTACGGGCCAATTTTTTGTAGTCACTTTTTTTAATGGGCAATTTTTTTTACCGGTCACTTTTTTTGATGGCCACTTATCTTTTTTACTTGCCAATTTTTTTCGACTGCTCTTTTTTATGGGCCAATTATTTTTTGGTAGGCCACTGTTTTTTTAATGGCCACTCTTTTTTAACCGGTCACTTTTTTGGATGGCCATTCATCTTTTTTACCGGCCAATTTTTTTCGACTGGTCTTTTTTTTATGGGCCAATTCTTTTTTGATCGGCCACTTTATTTTAATGGCCACTCTTTTTTAACCGGTCACTTTTTTTGATGGCCATTTATCTTTTTTGCCAGCCAATTTTTTTCACTTTTTTCATGACCATTTTTTTTTTTACCAGTCAATTTTTTTCATTAATGGCCACTCTTTTTTAAGCAGTTACTTTTTTTGATGGCCAATTATCTTTTTTAGTGGCCAATTTTTTCAGTTTGACTTTTTTTACCATTTTGAATTAAAGCTTTCGTGACTGCAGGGATTCATATTCTTGGTTCCTTCAGTAAAGTCACGTAGAAGGGAATTTAATTGTATTATGTTTTCATTATTTTATTTTTTTTACCAGTCAAATTTTTTCATGGCCACTCATCTGTTTTTTACTGGCAATTCTTTTACTGGTCTCTTTTTTTACGGGCCACCTACCTCTTCCGCCTCCTCCTCCGCCTCCTTCTCCGCCTCCTCCTCAGCCTCCTCCTCCTCCGCCTCCTCGTCCGCCTCCTCCTCCTCCTCTGACTCCTCCTCCGCCTCCTCCACCTCACTGTGTGATGAGCAATACATTTTTTTACTGACCAATTTTGTTTGACTTGTCTTTCCTTTTTACGGGCCAAGTTTTTGTAGTCACCTTTTTTAATGGGCAATTTTTTTAACGGGTCACTTTTTTTGATGGCCACTTATCTTTTTTACTTGCCAATTTTTTTCGACTGCTCTTTTTTAACAGGCCAATTATTTTTTGGTAGGCCACTGTTTTTTGAATGGCCACTCTTTTTTAACCGGTCACTTTTTTGGATGGCCATTCATCTCTTTTACCGGCCAATTTTTTTTGACTGGTCTTTTTTTTTATGGGCCAATTCTTTTTTGATCGGCCACATTTTTTTAATGGCCACTCTTTTTTAACCGGTCACTTTTTTTGATGGCCATTTATCTTTTTTACCGGCCAATTTTTTTCACTTTTTTCATGGCAATTTTTTTTTTACCAGTGAAATTTTTTCATTAATGGCCACTCTTTTTTAACCGGTCACTTTTTTTGATGGCCAATTATCTTTTTTAGTGGCCAATTTTTTCAGTTTGGCTTTTTTTACCATTTTGAATTAAAGCTTTCGTGACTGCAGGGATTCATATTCTTGGTTCTTTCGGTAAAGTCACGTAGAAGGGAATTTAATTGTTTTATGTTTTTATTATTTTGTTTTTTTTACCAGTCAAATTTTTTTATGGCCACTCATCTTTTTTTACTGGCAATTCTTTTACTGGTCTCTTTTTTTATGGGCCACCTACCTCTTCCGCCTCCTCCTCCTCCGCCTCCTTCTCCGCCTCCTCCTCAGCCTCCTCCGCCTCCTCGTCCGCCTCCTCCTCCGCCTCCTCCTCCGCCTCCTCCTCCTCCGCCTCCTCCTCCACCTCCTCCACCTCCTCCTCCGCCTCCTCCGCCTACTCCTCCGCCTCGTCCACCTCACTGTGTGATGGCCAATACATTTTTTTACTGACCAATTTTGTTTGACTTGTCTTTCCTTTTTACGGGCCAATTTTTTGTAGTCACTTTTTTTTAATGGGCAATTTTTTTTACCGGTCACTTTTTTTGATGGCCACTTATCTTTTTTACTTGCCAATTTTTTTCGACTGCTCTATTTTTATGGGCCAATTATTTTTTGGTAGGCCACTGTTTTTTTAATGGCCACTCTTTTTTAACCGGTCACTTTTTTGGATGGCCATTCATCTTTTTTACCGGCCAATTTTTTTCGACTGGTCTTTTTTTTATGGGCCAATTCTTTTTTGATCGGCCACTTTTTTTTAATGGCCACTCTTTTTTAACCCGTCACTTTTTTTGATGGCCATTTATCTTTTTTGCCAGCCAATTTTTTTCACTTTTTTCATGACCATTTTTTTTTTACCAGTCAAATTTTTTCATTAATGGCCACTCTTTTTTAAGCAGTTACTTTTTTTGATGGCCAATTATCTTTTTTAGTGGCCAATTTTTTCAGTTTGACTTTTTTTACCATTTTGAATTAAAGCTTTCGTGACTGCAGGGATTCATATTCTTGGTTCCTTCGGTAAAGTCACGTAGAAGGGAATTTAATTGTATTATGTTTTCATTATTTTATTTTTTTTACCAGTCAAAGTTTTTTTATGGCCACTCATCTGTTTTTTACTGGCAATTCTTTTACTGGTCTCTTTTTTTACGGGCCACCTACCTCTTCCGCCTCCTCCTCCTCCGCCTCCTTCTCCGCCTCCTCCTCAGCCTCCTCCTCCGCCTCCTCGTCCGCCTCCTCCTCCGCCTCCTCTGCCTCCTCCTCCGCCTCCTCCTCCTCCGCCTCCTCCTCCGCCTCCTCCACCTCACTGTGTGATGAGCAATACATTTTTTTACTGACCAATTTTGTTTGACTTGTCTTTCCTTTTTACGGGCCAATTTTTTGTAGTCACCTTTTTTAATGGGCAATTTTTTTAACGGGTCACTTTTTTTGATGGCTACTTATCTTTTTTACTTGCCAATTTTTTTCGACTGCTCTTTTTTAACATGCCAATTATTTTTTGGTAGGCCACTGTTTTTTTAATGGCCACTCTTTTTTAACCGGTCACTTTTTTGGATGGCCATTCATCTTTTTTACCGGCCAATTTTTTTCGACTGGTCTTTTTTTTTTATGGGCCAATTCTTTTTTGATCGGCCACATTTTTTTAATGGCCACTCTTTTTTAACCGGTCACTTTTTTTGATGGCCATTTATCTTTTTTACCGGCCAATTTTTTTCACTTTTTTCATGGCCATTTTTTTTTTACCAGTGAAATTTTTTTCATTAATGTCCACTCTTTTTTAACCAGTCACTTTTTTTGATGGCCAATTATCTTTTTTACTGGCCAATTTTTTCAGTTTGACTTTCTTTACCATTTTGAATTAAAGCTTTCGTGACTGCAAGGATTCATATTCTTGGTACTTTCGGTAAAGCCACGTAGAAGGGAATTTAATTGTTTTGTATATATATTTTTACCAGTCAAACTTTTTCATGGCCACTCATCTTTTTTTACTGGCCAATTATTTTACTGGTCTCTTTTTTTACAGGCCACCTACCTCTTCCGCCTCCTCCTCCTCCGCCTCCTCCGCCTCCTCCACCTCACTGTGTGATGGCCAATACATTTTTTTACTGACCAATTTTGCTTGACTGGTCTTTCCTTTTTTACGGGCCAATTTTTTGTAGTCATTTTTTTTAATGGGCAATTTTTTTAACCGGTCACTTTTTTTGATGGCCACTTATCTTTTTTACTGGCCAATTTTTTTCGACTGGTCTTTTTTTACGGGCCAATTATTTATTGGTAGGTCACTGTTTTTTTAATGGCCACTCTTTTTTAACCGGTCACTTTTTTGGATGGCCTTTCATCTTTTTTACCGGCCAATTTTTTTCGATTGGTATTTTTTTTATGGGCCAATTCTTTTTTGATCGGCCACTTTTTTAATGGCCACTGATTTTTTAACCGGTCACTTTTATTGATGGCCATTTATCTTTTTTACCGGCCAAATTTTTTCACTTTTTTCATGACCATTTTTTTTTACCAGTCAGATTTTTTCAATAATGGCCACTCTTTTTTAACCAGTCACTTTTTTTGATGGCCAATTATCTTTTTTACTGGCCAATTTTTTCAGTTTAACTTTTTTACCATTTTGAATTAAAGCTTTCGTGACTGCAGGGATTCATATTCTTGGTTCTTTCGGTAAAGTCACGTAGAAGGGAATTTAATTGTTTTATATATATATTTTTTACCAGTCAAACTTTTTTTATGGCCACTCATCTTTTTTTTCCTGGCAATTATTTTACTGGTCTCTTTTTTTATGGGCCACCTACCTCTTCCGCCTCATCCTCCTCCTCCTCCTCCGCCTCCTCCTCCGCCTCCTCCTCCGCCGCCTCCTCCTCCGCCTCCTCCGCCTCCTCCGCCTCCTCCACCTCACTGTGTGATGGCCAATACATTTTTCTACTGACCAATTTTGTTTGACTGGTTTTTCCTTTTTACGGGCCAATTTTTTGTAGTCACTTTTTTTAATGGGCAATTTTTTTAACCGGTCACTTTTTTTGATGGCCACATATCTTTTTAACTGGCCAATTTTTTTCGACTGGTCTCTTTTTTACGGGCCAATTATTTTTTGGTAGGCCACTGTTTTTTTAATGGCCACTCTTTTTTAACCGGTCACTTTTTTGGATGGCCATTCATCTTTTTTACCGGCCAATTTTTTTTCGACTGGTCTTTTTTTTATGGGCCAATTCTTTTCTGATCAGCCACTTTTTTAATGGCCACTGATTTTTTAACCGGTCACTTTTATTGATGGCCATTTATCTTTTTTACCGGCCAAATTTTTTCACTTTTTTCATGACCATTTTTTTTTACCAATCAGATTTTTTCAATAATGGCCACTCTTTTTTAACCAGTCACTTTTTTTGATGGCCAATTATCTTTTTTACTGGCCAATTTTTTCAGTTTAACTTTTTTACCATTTTGAATTAAAGCTTTCGTGACTGCAGGGATTCATATTCTTGGTTCTTTCGGTAAAGTCACGTAGAAGGGAATTTAATTGTTTTATATATATATTTTTTACCAGTCAAATTTTTTTTATGGCCACTCATCTTTTTTTTCCTGGCAATTATTTTACTGGTCTTTTTTTTTTATGGGCCACCTACCTCTTCCGCCTCATCCTCCTCCTCCGCCTCCGCCTCCTCCTCCGCCGCCTCCTCCTCCGCCTCCTCCGCCTCCTCCTCCGCCTCCTCCACCTCTCTGTGTGATGGCCAATACATTTTTCTACTGACCAATTTTGTTTGACTGGTTTTTCCTTTTTACGGGCCAATTTTTTGTAGTCACTTTTTTTAATGGGCAATTTTTTTAACCGGTCACTTTTTTTGATGGCCACATATCTTTTTAACTGGCCAATTTTTTTTGACTGGTCTTTTTTTACGGGCCAATTATTTTTTGGTAGGCCACTTTTTTAATCGCCACTGTGGCCAATTTTTTTCAACTGGTCTTTTTTTACGGGCCAATTATTTTTTGGTAGGCCACTGTTTTTTTAATGGCCACTCTTTTTTAACTGGTCACTTTTTTGGATGGCCATTCATCTTTTTTATCGTCCAATTTTTTTCGACTGGTCTTTTTTTTATGGGTCAATTCTTTTTTGATCGGCCACTTTTTTTAATGGTCACCCTTTTTTAGCCAGTCACTTTTTTTGATGGCCAATTATCTTTTTTACTGGCCAATTTTTTCAGTTTGACCTTCTTTACCATTTTGAATTAAAGCTTTCGTGACTGCAAGGATTCATATTCTTGGTTCTTTCGGTAAAGTAACGCGTGTAACACTCACACGAGTGTAACACTCACACGAGTGAAACACTCGCACGAGTTTAACACTCGCACGAGCGTAACACTCGCACGAGCGAAACACTCACAATAGTGTAACACTCACACGAGTGTAGCACTCACACGAGTGTAGCACTCACACGAATGAAACACTCACACTAGTGTTACACTCACACGAGTGTAGCACTCACACGAGTGTAGCACTCACATGAGTGTAGCACTCACACGAGTGTTACACTCACACGAGTGTTACACTCACACGAGTTTTACACTCACACGAGTATTACACTCACACGAGTGTAACACTCACACTAGTGAAACACTCACACGAGTGTAACACTAACACTAGTGTAACACTCACACGAGTGAAACGCTCACACGAGTGAAACACTCACTCGATTGTAACACTCACTCGAGTGAAACACTCACACGAGCGAAACACTAACTCGAGTGAAACACTCACACGAGTGTAACACTCACACGAGTGAACGTGACACTCACACGACTGAAACACTCACTCGACTGAAACACTCACACGAGTGAAACACTCACTCGACTGTAACACTCACATGAGTGTAACACTCACTCGAGTGAAACACTCACACGAGTGAAACACTCACTCGATTGTAACACTCACACGAGTGAAACACTCACTAGAGTGAAACACTCACACGAGCGAAACACTAACTCGAGTGAAACACTCAAACGAGTATAACACTCACACGAGTGAACGTGACACTCACACGAGTGAAACACTCACACGAGTGTAGCACTCACTCGAGTGAAACACTCACTCGACTGAAACAATCACACGAGTGAAACACTCACACGAGTGAAACTCACACGAGTCGCTCTAACACTCAGATGAGTGAAACACTCACACGAGTGAAACACTCACATGAGTGAAACACTCACTCGAGTGTAACACTCACTCGACTGTAACACTCACTCGACTGTAACACTCACTCGACTGTAACACTCACACGAGTCGCTCTAACACTCACACGAGTGAAACACTCACACGAGTGAAACACTCACACGAGTAAAACACTCACACGAGTAAAACACTCGCACGAGTGTAACACTCGCACGAGTGTAACACTCGCACGAGTGAAACACTCGCACTAGTGTAACACTCACACGAGTGTAACACTCGCACGAGTGAAACACTCGCACGAGTGTAACACTCACTAGTGAAACACTCAAAATAGTGAAACACTCACACAAGTGTAACACTCACTCGACTGAAACACTCACACGAGTGAAACACTCACTCGACTGAAACACTCACACGAGTGTAACACTCACACGAGTGAAACACTCACACGAGTCGCTCTAACACTCACATGAGTGAAACACTCACACAAGTGAAACACTCACACGAGTGTAACACTCACACGAGTCGCTCTAACACTCACACGAGTGAAACACTCACACTAGTGTTACACTCTCACGAGTGTTACACTCATACGAGTGAAACACTCACACTAGTGTAACACTCACACGAGTGTAACACTCGCACGAGTGTAACACTCACACTAGTGAACGTGACACAAACACGAGTGAAACACTCACACGAGTGTTACACTCACACGAGTGTAACACTCACACGAGTGTTACACTCACACGAGTGAAACACTTACACGAGTGTTACACTCACACGAGTGAAACACTCGCGCAAGTGAAACACTTACACGAGTGTTACACTCACACGAGTGTAGCACTCACACGAGTGTTACACTCACACGAGTGAAACACTCACACGAGTGAAACACTCACACTAGTGTTACACTCACCCTAGTGTTACACTCCCACTAGTGTTACACTCACACGAGTCTAGCACTCACACGAGTGTTACTCACACGAGTGTTACACTCACACGAATGTTACACTCACACTAGTGTTACACTCACACGAGTGTTACACTCACACGAGTGTAGCACTCACACGAATGAAACACTCACACTAGTGTTACACTCAAACGAGTGTAGCACTCACACGAGTGTTACACTCACACGAGTGTTACACTCACACGAGGGTAGCACTCACACGAGTGAAACACTCACACGAGTGTTACACTCATATGAGTGTTACACTCACACGAGTGAAACACTCAAACGAGTGTTACACTCACACGAGTGTAACACTCACACTACTGTAACACTCACACGAGTGTAGCACTCACACGAGTGTAGCACTTACACGAATGTTACACTCACACGAGTGTAGCACTCACACGAGTGTTACTCACACGAGTGTTACACTCACACTAGTGTAACACTCACACTAGTTTTACACTCACACGAGTATTACACTCACACGAGTGTAGCACTCGCACGAGTGTAACACTCACTAGTGAAACACTCACACTAGTGTTACACTCACCCTAGTGTTACACTCATACTAGTGTTACACTCATACGTGTGTAGCACTCACACGAGTGAAACACTCACACGAGTGTAACACTCACACGAGTGAAACACTCACACGAGTGTTACACTCACACGAGTGTAACACTCACACTAGTGTAACACTCACACGAGTGTTACACTCACACGAGTGTTACACTCACACGAGTGTAGCACTCACACGAGTGTTACACTCACACGAGTGTAGCACTCACACGAATGAAACACTCACACTAGTGTTACACTCACACGAGTGTAGCGCTCACACGAGTGTTACACTCACACGAGTGTTACACTCACACGAGTGTAGCAATCACACGAGCATTACACTCACACGAGTATTACACTCACACGAGTGTTACACTCACATGAGTGAAACACTCGCACGAGTGTAACACTCACTAGTGAAACACTCACGATAGTGAAACACTCACACAAGTGTAACACTCACTCGACTGAAACACTCACACGAGTGAAACACTCACTCGACTGAAACACTCACACGAGTGTAACACTCACACGAGTGAAACACTCACACGAGTCGCTCTAACACTCACATGAGTGAAACACTCACACAAGTGAAACACTCACACAAGTGAAACACTCACACGAGTGTAACACTCACACGAGTCGCTCTAACACTCACACGAGTGAAACACTCACACTAGTGTTACACTCACACGAGTGTTACACTCATACGAGTGAAACACTCACACTAGTGTAACACTCACACGAGTGTAACACTCGCACGAGTGTAACACTCACACTAGTGAACGTGACACAAACACGAGTGAAACACTCACACGAGTGTTACACTCACACGAGTGTAGCACTCACACGAGTGTTACACTCACACGAGTGTTACACTCACACGAGTGTAGCAATCACACGAGCATTACACTCACACGAGTGAAACACTCACACGAGTGTTACACTCACACGAGTGTAGCAATCACACGAGTATTACACTCACACGAGTGAAACACTCACACGAGTGTTACACTCACACGAGTGAAACACTCACACGAGTGTTACACTCACACGAGTGTAACACTCACACTAGTGTAACACTCACACTAGTTTTACAATCACACGAGTGTTACACTCACACGAGTGTAGCACTCGCACGAGTGTAACACTCACTAGTGAAACACTCACGATAGTGAAACACTCACACAAGTGTAACACTCACTCGACTGAAACACTCACACGAGTGAAACACTCACTCGACTGAAACACTCACACGAGTGTAACACTCACACGAGTGAAACACTCACACGAGTCGCTCTAACACTCACATGAGTGAAACACTCACACAAGTGAAACACTCACACAAGTGAAACACTCACACGAGTGTAACACTCACACGAGTCGCTCTAACACTCACACGAGTGAAACACTCACACTAGTGTTACACTCACACGAGTGTTACACTCATACGAGTGAAACACTCACACGAGTGTTACACTCACACGAGTGTAACACTCACACGAGTGTTACACTCACACGATTGAAACACTCGCGCAAGTTAAACACTTACACGAGTGTTACACTCACACGAGTGTAGCACTCACAAGAGTGTTACACTCACACGAGTGAAACACTCACACGAGTGAAACACTCACACTAGTGTTACACTCACCCTAGTGTTACACTCACACTAGTGTTACACTCACACGAGTGTTACACTCACACGAGTGTAGCACTCGCACGAGTGTAACACTCACTAGTGAAACACTCACACAAGTGTAACACTCACTCGACTGAAACACTCACACGAGTGAAACACTCACTCGACTGAAACACTCACACGAGTGTAACACTCACACGAGTGAAACACTCACACGAGTCGCTCTAACACTCACATGAGTGAAACACTCACACTAGTGAAACACACACAAGTGAAACACTCACACGAGTGTAACACTCACACGAGTCGCTCTAACACTCACACGAGTGAAACACTCACACTAGTGTTACACTCACCCTAGTGTTACACTCACACTAGTGTTGCACTCACACGAGTGTAGCACTCACACGAGTGAAACACTCACACTAGTGTTACACTCACACGAGTGTAGCACTCACACGAGAGTTACTCACACGAGTGTTACACTCACACGAGTGTTACACTCACACGAGTGTAGCACTCACACGAGTGTTACACTCACACGAGTGTAGCACTCACACGAGTGTAGCACTCACACGAATGAAACACTCACACTAGTGTTACACTCACACGAGTGTAGCACTCACACGAGTGTTACACTCACACGAGTGTTACACTCACACGAGTGCAGCACTCACACGAGTGAAACACTCACACGAGTGTTACACTCATATGAGTGTTACACTCACACGAGTGAAACACTCACACGAGTGTTACACTCACACGAGTGTAACACTCACACTAGTGTAACACTCACACTAGTGTTACACTCACACGAGTGTTACACTCACACGAGTGTAGCACTCACACGAGTGTTACACTCACATGAGTGTTACACTCACATGAGTGTAACACTCACGAGTGAAACACTCACACGAGTGTTACACTCACACGAGTGTAACACTCACACTAGTGTAACACTCACACTAGTTTTACACTCACACGAGTGTTACACTCACACGAGTGTAGCAATCACACGAGTGTAACACTCACTAGTGAAACACTCACACTAGTGTTACACTCACCCTAGTGTTACACTCATACTAGTGTTACACTCACACGAGTGTAGCACTCACACGAGTGAAACACTCACACGAGTGTAACACTCACACTAGTGAAACACTCACACGAGTGTTACTCACACGAGTGTTACACTCACACGAGTGTTACACTCACACGAGTGTTACACTCACACGAGTGTAGCACTCACACGAGTGTAGCACTCACACGAATGAAACACTCACACTAGTGTTACACTCACACGAGTGTAGCACTCACACGAGTGTAGCACTCACACGAGTGTAGCACTCACACGAATGAAACACTCACACTAGTGTTTCACTCACACGAGTGTAGCACTCACACGAGTGTTACACTCACACGAGTGTTACACTCACACGAGTGTAGCACTCACACGAGTGTTACACTCACACGAGTGTTACACTCACACGAGTGTTACACTCACACGAGTGAAACACTCACACGAGTGTTACACTCACACGAGTGTAACACTCACACTAGTGTAACACTCACACTAGTGTTACACTCACACGAGTGTAGCACTCACACGAGTGTTACACTCACACGAGTGTAGCACTCACACGAGTGTTACCCTCACACGAGTGTAGCACTCACACGAGTGTTACACTCACACGAGTGTAACACTCACACTTTTGTAACACTCACACTAGTGTTACACTCACACGAGTGTTACACTCACACGAGTGTAGCACTCACACGAGTGTTACACTCACACGAGTGTAACACTCACTAGTGAAACACTCATACCAGTGTAACACTCACACCAGTGTAACACTTACACCAGTGTAACACTCACACCAGTGTAACACTCACACTAGTGTAACACTCACACTAGTGCTACACTCACACTAGTGTTACACTCACACGAGTGTAGCACTAACACGAGTGTTACACTCACACGAGTGTAGCACTCACACGAGTCTAGCACTCACACGAGTGAAACACTCACACTAGTGTTACACTCACACGAGTGTAGCACTCACACGAGTGTTACTCACACGAGTGTTACACTCACACGAGTGTAGCACTCACACGAGTGTTACACTCACACGAGTGTAGCACTCACACGAATGAAACACTCACACTAGTGTTACACTCACACGAGTGTAGCACTCACACGAGTGTTACACTCACACGAGTGTTACACTCACACGAGTGTAGCAATCACACGAGCATTACACTCACACGAGTATTACACTCACACGAGTGTTACACTCACACGAGTGTTACACTCACACGAGTGAAACACTCACACGAGTGTTACACTCACACGAGTGTAACACTCGCACGAGTGTAACACTCACTAGTGAAACACTCACGATAGTGAAACACTCACTCGACTGAAACACTCACACGAGTGTAACACTCACACGAGTGAAACACTCACACGAGTGAAACACTCACACGAGTCGCTCTAACACTCACATGAGTGAAACACTCACACAAGTGAAACACACACAAGTGAAACACTCACACGAGTGTAACACTCACACGAGTCGCTCTAACACTCACACGAGTGAAACACTCACACTAGTGTTACACTCACCCTAGTGTTACACTCACACTAGTGTTGCACTCACACGAGTGTAGCACTCACACGAGTGAAACACTCACACTAGTGTTACACTCACACGAGTGTAGCACTCACACGAGAGTTACTCACACGAGTGTTACACTCACACGAGTGTTACACTCACACGAGTGTAGCACTCACACGAGTGTTACACTCACACGAGTGTAGCACTCACACGAGTGTAGCACTCACACGAATGAAACACTCACACTAGTGTTACACTCACACGAGTGTAGCACTCACACGAATGAAACACTCACACTAGTGTTACACTCACACGAGTGTAGCACTCACACGAGTGTTACACTCACACGAGTGTTACACTCACACGAGTGCAGCACTCACACGAGTGAAACACTCACACGAGTGTTACACTCATATGAGTGTTACACTCACACGAGTGAAACACTCACACGAGTGTTACACTCACACGAGTGTAACACTCACACTAGTGTAACACTCACACTAGTGTTAAACTCACACGAGTGTTACACTCACAGGAGTGTAGCACTCACACGAGTGTTACACTCACATGAGTGTAACACTCACGAGTGAAACACTCACACGAGTGTTACACTCACACGAGTGTAACACTCACACTAGTGTAACACTCACACTAGTTTTACACTCACACGAGTGTTACACTCACACGAGTGTAGCAATCACACGAGTGTAACACTCACTAGTGAAACACTCACACTAGTGTTACACTCACCCTAGTGTTACACTCATACTAGTGTTACACTCACACGAGTGTAGCACTCACACGAGTGAAACACTCACACGAGTGTAACACTCACACTAGTGAAACACTCACACGAGTGTTACTCACACGAGTGTTACACTCACACGAGTGTTACACTCACACGAGTGTAGCACTCACACGAGTGTAGCACTCACACGAATGAAACACTCACACTAGTGTTACACTCACACGAGTGTAGCACTCACACGAATGTAGCACTCACACGAGTGTAGCACTCACACGAATGAAACACTCACACTAGTGTTTCACTCACACGAGTGTAGCACTCACACGAGTGTTACACTCACACGAGTGTTACACTCACACGAGTGTAGCACTCACACGAGTGTTACACTCACACGAGTGTTACACTCACACGAGTGTTACACTCACACGAGTGAAACACTCACACGAGTGTTACACTCACAAGAGTGTAACACTCACACTAGTGTAACACTCACACTAGTGTTACACTCACACGAGTGTAGCACTCACACGAGTGTTACACTCACACGAGTGTAGCACTCACACGAGTGTTACCCTCACACGAGTGTAGCACTCACACGAGTGTTACACTCACACGAGTGTAACACTCACACTAGTGTAACACTCACACTAGTGTTACACTCACACGAGTGTTACACTCACACGAGTGTAGCACTCACACGAGTGTTACACTCACACGAGTGTAACACTCACTAGTGAAACACTCATACCAGTGTAACACTCACACCAGTGTAACACTTACACCAGTGTAACACTCACACCAGTGTAACACTCACACTAGTGTAACACTCACACTAGTGCTACACTCACACTAGTGTTACACTCACACGAGTGTAGCACTAACACGAGTGTTACACTCACACGAGTGTAGCACTCACACGAGTCTAGCACTCACACGAGTGAAACACTCACACTAGTGTTACACTCACACGAGTGTAGCACTCACACGAGTGTTACTCACACGAGTGTTACACTCACACGAGTGTAGCACTCACATGAGTGTTACACTCACACGAGTGTAGCACTCACACGAATGAAACACTCACACTAGTGTTACACTCACACGAGTGTAGCACTCACACGAGTGTTACACTCACACGAGTGTTACACTCACACGAGTGTAGCAATCACACGAGTGTTACACTCACACGAGTGTTACACTCACACGAGTGAAACACTCGCACGAGTGTAACACTCGCACGAGTGTAACACTCACTAGTGAAACACTCACGATAGTGAAACACTCACTCGACTGAAACACTCACACGAGTGTAACACTCACACGAGTGAAACACTCACACGAGTCGCTCTAACACTCACATGAGTGAAACACTCACACAAGTGAAACACTCACACAAGTGAAACACTCACACGAGTCGCTCTAACACTCACACGAGTGAAACACTCACACTAGTGTTACACTCACACGAGTGTTACACTCATACGAGTGAAACACTCACACTAGTGTAACACTCACACGAGTGTAACACTCGCACGAGTGTAACACTCACACTAGTGAACGTGACACAAACACGAGTGAAACACTCACACGAGTGTTACACTCACACGAGTGTAGCACTCACACGAGTGTTACACTCACACGAGTGTTACACTCACACGAGTGTAGCAATCACACGAGCATTACACTCACACGAGTATTACACTCACACGAGTGAAACACTCACACGAGTGTTACACTCACACGAGTGAAACACTCACACGAGTGTTACACTCACACGAGTGTAACACTCACACTAGTGTAACACTCACACTAGTTTTACACTCACACGAGTGTTACACTCACACGAGTGTAGCACTCGCACGAGTGTAACACTCACTAGTGAAACACTCACGATAGTGAAACACTCACACAAGTGTAACACTCACTCGACTGAAACACTCACACGAGTGAAACACTCACTCGACTGAAACACTCACACGAGTGTAGCACTCTCACGAGTGAAACACTCACACGAGTCGCTCTAACACTCACATGAGTGAAACACTCACACAAGTGAAACACTCACACAAGTGAAACACTCACACGAGTGTAACACTCACACGAGTCGCTCTAACACTCACACGAGTGAAACACTCACACTAGTGTTACACTCACACGAGTGTTACACTCATACGAGTGAAACACTCACACTAGTGTAACACTCACACGAGTGTAACACTCGCACGAGTGTAACACTCACACTAGTGAACGTGACACAAACACGAGTGAAACACTCACACGAGTGTTACACTCACGCGAGTGTAGCCCTCACACGAGTGTTACACTCACACGAGTGTTACACTCACACGAGTGTAGCAATCACACGAGCATTACACTCACACGAGTATTACACTCACACGAGTGAAACACTCACACGAGTGTTACACTCACACGAGTGAAACACTCACACGAGTGTTACACTCACACGAGTGAAACACTCACACGAGTGTTACACTCACACGAGTGTAACACTCACACTAGTGTAACACTCACACTAGTTTTACACTCACACGAGTGTTACACTCACACGAGTGTAGCACTCGCACGAGTGTAACACTCACTAGTGAAACACTCACGATAGTGAAACACTCACACAAGTGTAACACTCACTCGACTGAAACACTCACACGAGTGAAACACTCACTCGACTGAAACACTCACACGAGTGTAGCACTCACACGAGTGAAACACTCACACGAGTCGCTCTAACACTCACATGAGTGAAACACTCACACAAGTGAAACACTCACACAAGTGAAACACTCACACGAGTGTAACACTCACACGAGTCGCTCTAACACTCACACGAGTGAAACACTCACACTAGTGTTACACTCACACGAGTGTTACACTCATACGAGTGAAACACTCACACGAGTGTTACACTCACACGAGTGTTACACTCACACGAGTGAAACACCCACACGAGTGTTACACTCACACGAGTGAAACACTCACACGAGTGTTACACTCACACGAGTGTTACACTCACACAAGTGTAGCACTCGCACGAGTGTAACACTCACTAGTGAAACACTCACGATAGTGAAACACTCACACAAGTGTAACACTCACTCGACTGAAACACTCACACGAGTGAAACACTCACTCGACTGAAACACTCACACGAGTGTAACACTCACACGAGTGAAACACTCACACGAGTCGCTCTAACACTCACATGAGTGAAACACTCACACAAGTGAAACACTCACACGAGTGTTACACTCATACGAGTGAAACACTCACACGAGTGTTACACTCACACGAGTGAAACACTCACACGAGTGAAACACTCACACGAGTGAAACACTCACCCTAGTGTTACACTCACACTAGTGTTACACTCACACGAGTGTAGCACTCACACGAGTGAAACACTCACACTAGTGTTACACTCACACGAGTGTAGCACTCACACGAGAGTTACTCACACGAGTGTTACACTCACACGAGTGTTACACTCACACGAGTGTAGCACTCACACGAGTGTAGCACTCACACGAGTGTTACACTCACACGAGTGTAGCACTCACACGAGTGTAGCACTCACACGAATGAAACACTCACACTAGTGTTACACTCACACGAGTGTAGCACTCACACGAATGAAACACTCACACTAGTGTTACACTCACACGAGTGTAGCACTCACACGAGTGTTACACTCACACGAGTGTTACACTCACACGAGTGCAGCACTCACACGAGTGAAACACTCACACGAGTGTTACACTCATATGAGTGTTACACTCACACGAGTGAAACACTCACACGAGTGTTACACTCACACGAGTGTAACACTCACACTAGTGTAACACTCACACTAGTGTTACACTCACACGAGTGTTACACTCACACGAGTGTAGCACTCACACGAGTGTTACACTCACATGAGTGTAACACTCACTAGTGAAACACTCACACCAGTGTAACACTCACACTCGTGTAACACTCACACTGGTGTAACACTCACACTAGTGTTACACTCACACTAGTGTTACACTCACACGAGTGTTACACTCACACGAGTGTAGCACTCACACGAGTGTAGCACTCACACGAGTCTAGCACTCACACGAGTGAAACACTCACACTAGTGTTACACTCACACGAGTGTAGCACTCACACGAGTGTTACTCACACGAGTGTTACACTCACACGAGTGTTACACTCACACGAGTGTAGCACTCACACGAGTGTTACACTCACACGAGTGTAGCACTCACACGAATGAAACACTCACACTAGTGTTATACTCACACGAGTGTAGCACTCACACGAGTGTTACACTCACACGAGTGTTACACTCACACGAGTGTAGCAATCACACGAGCATTACACTCACACGAGTGTTACACTCACATGAGTGTTACACTCACACGAGTGTTACACTCACACGAGTGAAACACTCACACGAGTGTTACACTCACACGAGTGAAACACCCACACGAGTGTTACACTCACACGAGTGAAACACTCACACGAGTGTTACACTCACACGAGTGTAACACTCACACTAGTGTAACACTCACACTAGTTTTACACTCACACGAGTGTTACACTCACACAAGTGTAGCACTCGCACGAGTGTAACACTCACTAGTGAAACACTCACGATAGTGAAACACTCACACAAGTGTAACACTCACTCGACTGAAACACTCACACGAGTGAAACACTCACTCGACTGAAACACTCACACGAGTGTAACACTCACACGAGTGAAACACTCACACGAGTCGCTCTAACACTCACATGAGTGAAACACTCACACAAGTGAAACACTCACACAAGTGAAACACTCACACGAGTGTAACACTCACACGAGTCGCTCTAACACTCACACGAGTGAAACACTCGCGCAAGTGAAACACTTACACGAGTGTTACACTCACACGAGTGTAGCACTCACACGAGTGTTACACTCACACGAGTGAAACACTCACACGAGTGAAACACTCACACTAGTGTCACACTCACCCTAGTGTTACACTCACACTAGTGTTACACTCACACGAGTGTAGCACTCACTAGTGTAACACTCACACCAGTGTAACACTCACACCAGTGTAACACTCACACCAGTGTAACACTCACACTAGTGCTACACTCACACTAGTGTTACACTCACACGAGTGTAGCACTAACACGAGTGTTACACTCACACGACTGTAGCACTCACACGAGTCTAGCACTCACACGAGTGAAACACTCACACTAGTGTTACACTCACACGAGTGTAGCACTCGCACGAGTGTTACTCACACGAGTGTTACACTCACACGAGTGTAGCACTCACACGAGTGTTACACTCACACGAGTGTAGCACTCACACGAATGAAACACTCACACTAGTGTTACACTCACACGAGTGTAGCACTCACACGAGTGTTACACTCACACGAGTGTTACACTCACACGAGTGTAGCAATCACACGAGCATTACACTCACACGAGTATTACACTCACACGAGTGTTACACTCACACGAGTGTTACACTCACACGAGTGTTACACTCACACGAGTGAAACACTCACACGAGTGTTACACTCACACGAGTGTAACACTCGCACGAGTGTAACACTCACTAGTGAAACACTCACGATAGTGAAACACTCACACAAGTGTAACACTCACTCGACTGAAACACTCACACGAGTGAAACACTCACTCGACTGAAACACTCACACGAGTGTAACACTCACACGAGTGAAACACTCACACGAGTCGCTCTAACACTCACATGAGTGAAACACTCACACAAGTGAAACACTCACACAAGTGAAACACTCACACGAGTGTAACACTCACACGAGTCGCTCTAACACTCACACGAGTGAAACACTCACACTAGTGTTACACTCACACGAGTGTTACACTCATACGAGTGAAACACTCACACTAGTGTAACACTCACACTAGTGTAACACTCGCACGAGTGTAACACTCGCACGAGTGTAACACTCACACTAGTGAACGTGACACAAACACGAGTGAAACACTCACACGAGTGTTACACTCACGCGAGTGTAGCCCTCACACGAGTGTTACACTCACACGAGTGTTACACTCACACGAGTGTAACACTCACACTAGTGTAACACTCACACTAGTTTTACACTCACACGAGTGTTACACTCACACGAGTGTAGCACTCGCACGAGTGTAACACTCACTAGTGAAACACTCACGATAGTGAAACACTCACACAAGTGTAACACTCACTCGACTGAAACACACACGAGTGAAACACTCACTCGACTGAAACACTCACACGAGTGTAGCACTCACACGAGTGAAACACTCACACGAGTCGCACTAACACTCACATGAGTGAAACACTCACACAAGTGAAACACTCACACAAGTGAAACACTCACACGAGTGTTACACTCACACGAGTGAAACACCCACACGAGTGTAACACTCACACGAGTGTAACACTCACACGAGTCGCTCTAACACTCACACGAGTGAAACACTCGCGCAAGTGAAACACTTACACGAGTGTTACACTCACACGAGTGTAGCACTCACACGAGTGAAACACTCACACGAGTGAAACACTCACACTAGTGTTACACTCACCCTAGTGTTACACTCACACTAGTGTTACACTCACACGAGTGTAGCACTCACACTAGTGTTACACTCACACGAGTGTAGCACTCACTAGTGAAACACTCACACCAGTGTAACACTCACACCAGTGTAACACTCACACCAGTGTAACACTCACACCAGTGTAACACTCACACTAGTGCTACACTCACACTAGTGTTACACTCACACGAGTGTAGCACTCACACGAGTGAAACACTCACACTAGTGTTACACTCACACGAGTGTAGCACTCGCACGAGTGTTACTCACACGAGTGTTACACTCACACGAGTGTAGCACTCACACGAGTGTTACACTCACACGAGTGTAGCACTCACACGAATGAAACACTCACACTAGTGTTACACTCACACGAGTGTAGCACTCACACGAGTGTTACACTCACACGAGTGTTACACTCACACGAGTGTAGCAATCACACGAGCATTACACTCACACGAGTATTACACTCACACGAGTGTTACACTCACACGAGTGTTACACTCACACGAGTGAAACACTCACACGAGTGTTACACTCACACGAGTGTAACACTCGCACGAGTGTAACACTCACTAGTGAAACACTCACGATAGTGAAACACTCACACAAGTGTAACACTCACTCGACTGAAACACTCACACGAGTGAAACACTCACTCGACTGAAACACTCACACGAGTGTAACACTCACACGAGTGAAACACTCACACGAGTCGCTCTAACACTCACATGAGTGAAACACTCACACAAGTGAAACACTCACACAAGTGAAACACTCACACGAGTGTAACACTCACACGAGTCGCTCTAACACTCACACGAGAGAAACACTCACACTAGTGTTACACTCACACGAGTGTTACACTCATACGAGTGAAACACTCACACTAGTGAAACACTCACACGAGTGTTACACTCACACGAGTGTAACACTCGCACGAGTGTAACACTCACTAGTGAAACACTCACGATAGTGAAACACTCACACAAGTGTAACACTCACTCGACTGAAACACTCACACGAGTGAAACACTCACTCGACTGAAACACTCACACGAGTGTAACACTCACACGAGTGAAACACTCACACGAGTCGCTCTAACACTCACATGAGTGAAACACTCACACAAGTGAAACACTCACACAAGTGAAACACTCACACGAGTGTAACACTCACACGAGTCGCTCTAACACTCACACGAGTGAAACACTCACATTAGTGTTACACTCACACGAGTGTTACACTCATACGAGTGAAACACTCACACTAGTGTAACACTCACACGAGTGTAACACTCGCACGAGTGTAACACTCACACTAGTGAACGTGACACAAACACGAGTGAAACACTCACACGAGTGTTACACTCACGCGAGTGTAGCCCTCACACGAGTGTTACACTCACACGAGTGTTACACTCACACGAGTGTAGCAATCACACGAGCATTACACTCACACGAGTATTACACTCACACGAGTGAAACACTCACACGAGTGTTACACTCACACGAGTGTAACACTCACACTAGTGTAACACTCACACTAGTTTTACACTCACACGAGTGTTACACTCACACGAGTGTAGCACTCGCACGAGTGTAACACTCACTAGTGAAACACTCACGATAGTGAAACACTCACACAAGTGTAACACTCACTCGACTGAAACACACACGAGTGAAACACTCACTCGACTGAAACACTCACACGAGTGTAGCACTCACACGAGTGAAACACTCACACGAGTCGCTCTAACACTCACATGAGTGAAACACTCACACAAGTGAAACACTCACACAAGTGAAACACTCACACAAGTGAAACACTCACACGAGTGTTACACTCACACGAGTGAAACACTCACATGAGTGTTACACTCACACGAGTGAAACACCCACACGAGTGTTACACTCACACGAGTGAAACACTCACACGAGTGTTACACTCACACGAGTGTAACACTCACACTAGTGTAACACTCACACTAGTTTTACACTCACACGAGTGTTACACTCACACAAGTGTAGCACTCGCACGAGTGTAACACTCACTAGTGAAACACTCACGATAGTGAAACACTCACACACGTGTAACACTCACTCGACTGAAACACTCACACGAGTGAAACACTCACTCGACTGAAACACTCACACGAGTGTAACACTCACACGAGTGAAACACTCACACGAGTCGCTCTAACACTCACATGAGTGAAACACTCACACAAGTGAAACACTCACACAAGTGAAACACTCACACGAGTGTAACACTCACACGAGTCGCTCTAACACTCACACGAGTGAAACACTCGCGCAAGTGAAACACTTACACGAGTGTTACACTCAAACGAGTGTAGCACTCACACGAGTGTTACACTCACACGAGTGAAACACTCACACGAGTGAAACACTCACTAGTGTTACACTCACCCTAGTGTTACACTCACACTAGTGTTACACTCACACGAGTGTAGCACTCACACTAGTGTTACACTCACACGAGTGTAGCACTCACTAGTGAAACACTCACACCAGTGTAACACTCACACCAGTGTAACACTCACACCAGTGTAACACTCACACCAGTGTAACACTCACACTAGTGTTACACTCACACGAGTGTAGCACTCGCACGAGTGTTACTCACACGAGTGTTACACTCACACGAGTGTAGCACTCACACGAGTGTTACACTCACACGAGTGTAGCACTCACACGAATGAAACACTCACACTAGTGTTACACTCACACGAGTGTAGCACTCACACGAGTGTTACACTCACACGAGTGTTACACTCACACGAGTGTAGCAATCACACGAGCATTACACTCACACGAGTATTACACTAACACGAGTGTTACACTCACACGAGTGTTACACTCACACGAGTGAAACACTCACACGAGTGTTACACTCATACGAGTGTAACACTCGCACGAGTGTAACACTCACTAGTGAAACACTCACGATAGTGAAACACTCACACAAGTGTAACACTCACTCGACTGAAACACTCACACGAGTGAAACACTCACTCGACTGAAACACTCACACGAGTGTAACACTCACACGAGTGAAACACTCACACGAGTCGCTCTAACACTCACATGAGTGAAACACTCACACAAGTGAAACACTCACACAAGTGAAACACTCACACGAGTGTAACACTCACACGAGTCGCTCTAACACTCACACGAGTGAAACACTCACACTAGTGTTACACTCACACGAGTGTTACACTCATACGAGTGAAACACTCACACTAGTGTAACACTCACACGAGTGTAACACTCGCACGAGTGTAACACTCACACTAGTGAACGTGACACAAACACGAGTGAAACACTCACACGAGTGTTACACTCACGCGAGTGTAGCCCTCACACGAGTGTTACACTCACACGAGTGTTACACTCACACGAGTGTAGCAATCACACGAGCATTACACTCACACGAGTATTACACTCACACGAGTAAAACACTCACACGAGTGTTACACTCACACGAGTGAAACACTCACACGAGTGTTACACTCACACGAGTGTAGCACTCACACTAGTGTAACACTCACACTAGTTTTACACTCACACGAGTGTTACACTCACACGAGTGTAGCACTCGCACGAGTGTAACACTCACGATAGTGAAACACTCACGATAGTGAAACACTCACACAAGTGTAACACTCACTCGACTGAAACACACACGAGTGAAACACTCACTCGACTGAAACACTCACACGAGTGTAGCACTCACACGAGTGAAACACTCACACGAGTCGCTCTAACACTCACATGAGTGAAACACTCACACAAGTGAAACACTCACACAAGTGAAACACTCACACGAGTGTTACACTCATACGAGTGAAACACTCACACGAGTGAAACACTCACACGAGTGAAACACTCACACTAGTGTTACACTCACCCTAGTGTTACACTCACACTAGTGTTACACTCACACGAGTGTAGCACTCACACGAGTGAAACACTCACACTAGTGTTACACTCACACGAGTGTAGCACTCACACGAGAGTTACTCACACGAGTGTTACACTCACACGAGTGTTACACTCACACGAGTGAAACACTCACACTAGTGTTACACTCACCCTAGTGTTACACTCACACTAGTGTTACACTCACACGAGTGTAGCACTCACACGAGTGAAACACTCACACTAGTGTTACACTCACACGAGTGTAGCACTCACACGAGAGTTACTCACACGAGTGTTACACTCACACGAGTGTTACACTCACACGAGTGAAACACTCACACTAGTGTTACACTCACCCTAGTGTTACACTCACACTAGTGTTACACTCACACGAGTGTAGCACTCACACGAGTGAAACACTCACACTAGTGTTACACTCACACGAGTGTAGCACTCACACGAGAGTTACTCACACGAGTGTTACACTCACACGAGTGTTACACTCACACGAGTGTAGCACTCACACGAGTGTAGCACTCACACGAGTGTTACACTCACACGAGTGTAGCACTCACACGAATGAAACACTCACACTAGTGTTACACTCACACGAGTGTAGCACTCACACGAATGAAACACTCACACTAGTGTTACACTCACACGAGTGTAGCACTCACACGAGTGTTACACTCACACGAGTGTTACACTCACACGAGTGTTACACTCACACGAGTGTTACACTCACATGAGTGCAGCACTCACACGAGTGAAACACTCACACGAGTGTTACACTCATATGAGTGTTACACTCACACGAGTGAAACACTCACACGAGTGTTACACTCACACGAGTGTAACACTCACACTAGTGTAACACTCACACTAGTGTTACACTCACACGAGTGTTACACTCACACGAGTGTAGCACTCACACGAGTGTTACACTCACATGAGTGTAACACTCACTAGTGAAACACTCACACCAGTGTAACACTCACACTCGTGTAACACTCACACTAGTGTAACACTCACACTAGTGTTACACTCACACTAGTGTTACACTCACACGAGTGTTACACTCACACGAGTGTAGCACTAACACGAGTGTTACACTCACACGAGTGTAGCACTCACACGAGTGTAGCACTCTCACGAGTCTAGCACTCACACGAGTGAAACACTCACACTAGTGTTACACTCACACGAGTGTAGCACTCACACGAGTGTTACTCACACGAGTGTTACACTCACACGAGTGTTACACTCACACGAGTGTAGCACTCACACGAGTGTTACACTCACACGAGTGTAGCACTCACACGAATGAAACACTCACACTAGTGTTACACTCACACGAGTGTAGCACTCACACGAGTGTTACACTCACACGAGTGTTACACTCACACGAGTGTTACACTCACACGAGTGTAGCAATCACACGAGCATTACACTCACACGAGTGTTACACTCACACGAGTGTTACACTCACACGAGTGAAACACTCACACGAGTGTTACACTCACACGAGTGTAACACTCGCACGAGTGTAACACTCACTAGTGAAACACTCACTAGTGAAACACTCACGATAGTGTAACACTCACACGAGTGAAACACTCACACAAGTGAAACACTCACACGAGTGTAACACTCACACGAGTGTAACACTCACACGAGTGTTACACTCACACGAGTGAAACACTCACACGAGTGAAACACTCACACGAGTGTAACACTCACACGAGTGTTACACTCACACTAGGGTAACACTCGCACGAGTGTAACACTCGCACGAGTGTAACACTCGCACGAGTGTAACACTCATACTAGTGAACGTGACACAAACACGAGTGAAACACTCACACGAGTGTTACACTCACACGAGTGTAACACTCACACGAGTGTTACACTCACACGAGTGAAACACTCGCGCAAGTGAAACACTTACACGAGTGTTACACTCACTCGACTGAAACACTCACACGAGTGTAGCACTCACACGAGTGAAACACTCACACGAGTCGCTCTAACACTCACATGAGTGAAACACTCACACAAGTGAAACACTCACACAAGTGAAACACTCACACGAGTGTTACACTCATACGAGTGAAACACTCACACGAGTGAAACACTCACACGAGTGAAACACTCACACTAGTGTTACACTCACCCTAGTGTTACACTCACACTAGTGTTACACTCACACGAGTGTAGCACTCACACGAGTGAAACACTCACACTAGTGTTACACTCACACGAGTGTAGCACTCACACGAGAGTTACTCACACGAGTGTTACACTCACACGAGTGTTACACTCACACGAGTGAAACACTCACACTAGTGTTACACTCACCCTAGTGTTACACTCACACTAGTGTTACACTCACACGAGTGTAGCACTCACACGAGTGAAACACTCACACTAGTGTTACACTCACACGAGTGTAGCACTCGCACGAGTGTAACACTCACTAGTGAAACACTCACTAGTGAAACACTCACGATAGTGTAACACTCACACGAGTGAAACACTCACACAAGTGAAACACTCACACGAGTGTAACACTCACACGAGTGTAACACTCACACGAGTGTTACACTCACACGAGTGTTACACTCACACGAGTGAAACACTCACACGAGTGTAACACTCACACGAGTGTTACACTCACACTAGGGTAACACTCGCACGAGTGTAACACTCGCACGAGTGTAACACTCGCACGAGTGTAACACTCATACTAGTGAACGTGACACAAACACGAGTGAAACACTCACACGAGTGTTACACTCACACGAGTGTAACACTCACACGAGTGTTACACTCACACGAGTGAAACACTCGCGCAAGTGAAACACTTACACGAGTGTTACACTCACACGAGTGTAGCACTCACACGAGTGTTACACTCACACGAGTGAAACACTCACACGAGTGAAACACTCACACTAGTGTTACACTCACCCTAGTGTTACACTCACACTAGTGTTACACTCACACGAGTGTAGCACTCACACGATTGAAACACTCACACGAGTGAAACACTCACACTAGTGTTACACTCACACGAGTGTAGCACTCACACGAGTGTTATACTCACACAAGTGTTACACTCACACGAGTGCAGCACTCACACGAGTGAAACACTCACACGAGTGTTACACTCACACGAGTGTAACACTCACACTAGTGTAACACTCACACTAGTGTTACACTCAAACGAGTGTTACACTCACACGAGTGTAACACTCGCACGAGTGTAACTCACACTAGTGAACGTGACACAAACACGAGTGAAACACTCACACGAGTGTTACACTCACACGAGTGTAGCACTCACACGAGTGTTACACTCACACGAGTGTAGCAATCACACGAGCATTACACTCACACGAGTATTACACTCACACGAGTGAAACACTCACACGAGTGTTACACTCACACGAGTGAAACACTCACACGAGTGTTACACTCACACGAGTGTAACACTCACACTAGTGTAACACTCACACTAGTTTTACACTCACACGAGTGTTACACTCACACGAGTGTAGCACTCGCACGAGTGTAACACTCACTAGTGAAACACTCACGATAGTGAAACACTCACACGAGTGTAACACTCACACGAGTGAAACACTCACACGAGTCGCTCTAACACTCACATGAGTGAAACACTCACACAAGTGAAACACTCACACAAGTGAAACACTCACACGAGTGTAACACTCACACGAGTCGCTCTAACACTCACACGAGTGAAACACTCACACTAGTGTTACACTCACACGAGTGAAACACTCACACGAGTGAAACACTCACACTAGTGTTACACTCACCCTAGTGTTACACTCACACTAGTGTTACACTCACACGAGTGTAGCACTCACACGAGTGAAACACTCACACTAGTGTTACACTCACACGAGAGTTACTCTCACACGAGTGTTACACTCACACGAGTGTTACACTCACACGAGTGTTACACTCACACGAGTGTAGCACTCACACGAGTGTAGCACTCACACGAGTGTTACACTCACACGAGTGTAGCACTCACACGAGTGTAGCACTCACACGAATGAAACACTCACACTAGTGTTACACTCACACGAGTGTAGCACTCACACGAATGAAACACTCACACTAGTGTTACACTCACACGAGTGTAGCACTCACACGAGTGTTACACTCACACGAGTGTTACACTCACACGAGTGCAGCACTCACACGAATGAAACACTCACACGAGTGTTACACTCATATGAGTGTTACACTCACACGAGTGAAACACTCACACGAGTGTTACACTCACACGAGTGAAACACTCACACGAGTGTTACACTCACACGAGTGTAACACTCACACTAGTGTAACACTCACACTAGTGTTACACTCACACGAGTGTTACACTCACACGAGTGTAGCACTCACACGAGTGTTACACACATGAGTGTAACACTCACTAGTGAAACACTCACACCAGTGTAACACTCACACCAGTGTAACACTCACATTAGTGAAACACTCACACTAGTGAAACACTCACACTAGTGAAACACTCACACTAGTGAAACACTCACACTAGTGAAACACTCACACTAGTGAAACACTCACACTAGTGAAACACTCACACTAGTGAAACACTCACACTAGTGAAACACTCACACTAGTGAAACACTCACACTAGTGAAACACTCACACTAGTGAAACACTCACACCAGTGTAACACTCACACCAGTGTTACACTCACACGAGTGTTACACTCACACGAGTGTAGCACTCACACGAGTGTTACACTCACACGAGTGTAGCACTCACACGAATGAAACACTCACACTAGTGTTACACTCACACGAGTGTAGCACTCACACGAGTGTTACACTCACACGAGTGTTACACTCACACGAGTGTAGCACTCACACGAGTGTTACACTCACACGAGTGTTACACTCACACGAGTGAAACACTCACACGAGTGAAACACTCACACGAGTGTACAGCCTTAGCGCCGGCATTCCTAGTATCGGCTGGCCATAGCAAATGTTGTGGTAAAGCAGTGTCTAGTTGTGCGGTCGTGGTGGAAGTGTACAGCGTGTTAATAGTCGTGTGGTAGTGTTGTGGTACAGTGCAGTCGTGAGGCGGAGCGCAGTTGAGCCAACTTGAAATTGATGTCGCCTTAAGTTTGACCCGCACCGCACTTTCACCCGCCCCTCGATGTCCGTCGACTCCACTCGAGGCTCAAACCGCGTGCGTGCGCCGAGACGCCCAAAGACTTGGCGCTCTCCGCCGCGACGTAATAAGAGGGCGTGGTAGACGTCCCCCTTCCTTCACGCCCATAAACGCAAAGGGCGCTGTACGAAACGTTGCAGCGCAACAACCACACGAGCAGACGTGACACAAACACGACTGTAACGTACGGAGCCCGGCGGTCGCTTGACCGTTGGTCCAGCCTTAGCGACAGCATCCCTAGCAACGGCCGGGTATAGCAAACGGCGTGATTAAGCGGTATAGAATGTAGTGTATTCGTACAACGTAATAAGTCGCAGTGGTAGCGCAATTGTAGCTACTTGTAATTAATGATGTATCCTTCAACGTGACCTGATTCACACGTACTCACCCGTATCTGCTCCGCCACTTGGATGTCTGTCGTTTCGAATGTCGACAGAGCTTAAAACCGCGTCCGTGCGGCGAGACGACTTCGTGCTGCCGCAGCTGCCGCAACTTCCGCCGTTGTGCATTCTGTTGCTAGGCGACGTAGTAGGGAAGGGGGCGTGAACAAGGCCACGCCCATCGACTCGAGGAATGGTCACGTGCCCGCTCATGAACATCGCCAGTAAACGATGCACGCACTACCGCCATTCACCACTAGGTGTCGGCGCCGATAACAACGGCGAAGTGCACAACATACCCAGGTGCCGTGGGCTGAGATGACTGACTGGAAGACACACCATGGTCCCAACTGCTAACCTGGGTTTTAACCGTATAGCGCTCTGCTCGTTGTCACTGGAGGGCGACTGCCTCCAACTCCCCAGCGGCGTCCTTCACGAACCTCCTCCACAGTGGCCGATCTTGACACCGCTGGTACCAGTAATCGGCAGTCCAATCAGCTCCGCATCCTTCTGCACCACTGTATTCCATCTCCCTAGTATGTGCCACACCCATTTATCCCTATCTATCCGGCCAAACAGAAGCTGGCATGCAGTGGCTAGGTATGCAGGCTACATGTCACCGATGGAAGTGTCCAGATCTTTCAAGGTTCTGTGGGTTCCTCGCACAATCCAGTCTGGTTAAATCCAGAATGGATCGTATGGCTAGCCTGAAGGTTTAAAAGTTACGCAGATGTTCCATTAAGAGGGCTACACGTTTCACAAGCATAGAGGGCATAACAAGCCAGGTAGCTTCTACATAGCGTTACACAGCTGATGAAAAGATGTCGCTCGACTGATTCAGAGACCTCGGCTGCCAAACCAGAGCTGGTCATAAGCGCACTGCCCAAGTACAGAGACTTCTCTACTCTCCCCACAACTCTCCCATCACTTATGAGGAGTTAATGGAGGGGAGCATGTGATGACATAAAATACCCAGGCAGGTACTTTGTTTTTGTGGGGCCAATGGCAAGGCGCTATTTCTGAAGTAGCATGCTCCAGGTTCAGCAGTAGGATCTGCAACTCTTTCTCAGTGGGAAGCAATCGCCAGATAATCCGCATACGTAGTATGGTTGACACAGACATGTAGACATGCAAAGATTCCCCCAACTCATGTACTGTACCACTAGGACTGCACTAAACAGCATCTTGGATGAAATACAATTTTATACAAAACTGTGTTGCCTTTAAGGACTAGCCTTATTCAAAATCAGTCAAATTCACTACGGGGTTGCACAAAACTTTCAACATGCAAACCATAGGATATCACATAATCCACATTCATAATTCTCAAAAAATTAATACTCAATTGAAAGTGTGCACTATTGACTTTTTAGGCTGAATTTGAAGAAATATTCTGACACAGCAGGTTGCTGGACGTATGTGGAACGTCTTTCGTACCATACATATCCAACCATGCTAATAAGTACTTAAATCAGTTCTAAATAATGTTAGTTAATGCTGGAGCACCTGGATGTAACATCTTTCAAAAACAGATATCTTGGGCCGTCATCATCCTCTTCCACACAAAAGAGAGAGAGAATAGTGCGTGAGCAACATCTTCCATTTTTAAACCATGAGACTTTCTTTAAAGTAGCAATCACAGTACAAACGTGTAGGGACTGTGTTGGATACCGTCTCCTTTACTAAAACAGATGCTCCCTGCTTCCCCATCTCAATCTCTCCACTGTCAAGTGGTTCAGATGGACAAGCCTCTGAAGGAACCGGAATGGCGCAAGGGTCACGTGCGGCTGCACCGAGCCCTGCTGCAGAGAACATGGGAGAGCCCTCGTCTGCAAAGACTGGCTGCTCAACACTTTTAAGATGCCCGGCGCTTGCTGTACACCTTTGTGATCACGCCATTAGTGCGGGTTCCATCCAAGGGTGAGGCGATGGGGGTGATCGCATCCCCCTTGAGACGCCAAAATAGCTTTTCTAGTGTTATTTCTTCTATCTACGTGGCTTTCCCAAAAGACCCAAATAATCTTTTATTGATATTTACCAGTAAGACGTGTTTTAAGCAGCTTAAAATGTCGGCGCTACCGTCTCTCCCGTTACGAAGTTTATAGACCCGCCTCTGCACTACTGTGCACTGCAACTCTAATCCAGTGTTGTTGCGCTGCTAGGTGTCATTCAGTGGGCAGGCAGGAACATCGAGACGTCGCTGCTGGGGTTCACTCGAAGTGTGCAGCGCGTGTGGTCCTCGGTGGAGAATGGGGGTCTGGGACAAGTCCGTCGTCCACATCTTCACAGAAGAGGAATACTGTTTGGAATCGGAGACGTCCACATACGAATCTGCCAGCATCACAAAACAAATATTGGCGATGAGTAAAATTCCATCTTTGGTCACAAATTTTCTTTTGAAATGTGAAAATAAGTACATTTAACTTCACATTGTTTTAGTGTAAGTGCTCATCTCAGAAATATCCACATGCAGCTGATTGCTCACACCATTGCCGGCAAAAGGAACTCAACTGGGGGAGCTCTGGAGAGCTCCTCGAGGATTATCAATTATCTTTAAAGATGGACAGGCGTCTTGGAAAGGAAGTACCCACATGCGTATTGCCGATAAACTCGTTGCAGTGCGCCTATTTTACTGCTGGGTGGACAGGCACTGTGAATTTAGGAAACATGCTTTCACCTTTAGGTCAACCCAGCCTTAAATTAGTCTGAACCTATACTAGGTCTCCCCTAGGTCAAATCAGCCTTAAGTTAATACAAACCTAAATTGGCCCTCCCTTATGGTTTACTTTGGATACATACAAGGCACAATTATTACAACTAATACTCATAACCATACTATCCACCCTACCCCTAAATCTATTCCGAACATTTGCTCCTGTCTGTAGCCGGAAGGTTACACTTCATATGAAAGTGTATGTGCTTGTATTTTAGATGTAAATTTGCAGCATGGGTCTTGCAACGTTGTCATGTACACTCAATGGGGAGAAAACTCGCCACGCAGGAAGTTGCCCATGGTGGAAATGGAACGATGAGATGGGCTGTGTGCAGGGGACGGGTCCTGGCATCACAGGACAATGCAGGGTGGTAAGTGGCCTTGATCAGTGACCATCATGGCTGCTGATTGAGAGCATACAGTAATGTTTCACGACGGATTACCACAACATTTTTTCTTAATAGTAGAGTTTTGTTATGGGTATAGTGCAACAAAACATTCCGTAAAAGTAATCTTCCTACAATATATACATTGCAAGCAGTATTTGAACATGACTTTCTCTAATTTTGTACAAACTTTTTGTGTTTAAAAAGGAAAACATTTCATTTCAATGTTTGTTTGCAATCTGTCCCTTTGAATATTATACGTATGGAAATTAACCAGAGAAAGCCCACAGAAACCACGGGATAACACTCAAGCTAAGTCATTCAGTACTACGTCGCATATCCGACTTGCTGGGGAGTGTGGTATAGGCATATCGGTGAAACGTTTGTATGTGACTGAACATCTATATACAATGACAGTCAATACATGCAAAGATGCTGCACTGGGTGTGGCCGGTGAATTGATCAGGACGAACATGCAACGTACTCTATGTCAAGCATTCTTGCTGTACCAAATCCTACAGGTACCATCCCATCACCCTGCAGGCGCGTGCCCCCAGCAAACACGATGGCTCCATCTCCACAAATCCCACCAAACCCCAACTACAAACCACTGGTTCACAGGCTCATGTCACAGTGGTTATCATGCTGATTTACCCAGCAAAGCGTCACTGAGCAGTGACTATTTTTCAGAAGAGTCTTGCCAGGTTCTCACAGGAGGGGGTTACGATTGCTATGTATATTCCCAATTGAATCATTCGGGCACAATTGTTCATGAGAATAACATGACTCATGATGCCGCCACACAATGGCCTAACCTTGCGAATGACGTCACAAGATCTTTAATGTCCACTCTGAAGCAGACTGAGTGTATGTTTACAGTTAATAAACCCGCAGTATCAAATCCGAGCAGCCGCTGGATTCTAACCGCGCACCTTCGTAATAAGCGGCAAACGCACGACTGCTAGGCGGTCACCGCCCATTTGATTTTCGACCTCCCATTATCTTTGCATGAAAACAAATCACTTTGTTGACGTTTGTTTTCGCCACTAATTTCACGAACCAAATGAACCGTGACCCGGTGAATGTCACCGGAGCGCAGTGGCGACAATGGAGCCTCCAGACGGCGCTCTGTCAGAAGCGCGGAGCGAGTCCCGTGAGCCAGGCCGGCTCCAGTGCCATCACTTTCCTCACGAAGAAGCGAGACGTCTGCACCATCTCGTTCAACACCACCCAAACGCGCGTGCACAAAAGCACGCAGAGAGTGACCTTCGTTTAGAATTAAATACTGGAGGGGGCTGCTGTGGTGCAATGCCTAGCACGCTGGCCTGGCAACAGAGAGGTTGCTCGTTAGACCCTCTGGCACAGCAGTTGAAACAAATGGTCAAGTAATCTTAAATTCCCCTGCCTATCTACCAAGCGGTAAAACATATGACCAGTGTGGAAGAGTAGACCAAATATTTTGTAAAGGGGCTCTCACACGAGCATCCTCGTGGAAATTCTTTCTGCCAGCAGAGGCATGAGAAAAAGCAATATCATGACTGTGCCACAGCTCCACAATCCCAATTGTTTTGGCAAAGTGGTCAAAGAATGTTGCTAATTAAAAAGGTTGCTTATGTATTTAACACGTGGGTGTTTAGAGGCCAGAGCACTGAACTGGCACCACCGAGTACCTGAGTTTGAATCCAGGCAGCTGCCTGTGATTAAAGCGGGTTCTCAAATCGAGTGAGTTAATGGTCTCAGTCCGGTCGTCATTGACTGCACAAAATAATGCATCACATTACTGTCACTCTGCACTTTATTGGGATATATTTCCAGCTATGAGAAGTCACAACATTATTACGACTAACATTACTCCCATATGAGGAACGGGTGGGAAAGTCCTGCCCTTTACTATGTGGACGAAAGGTCAATTTAAAGGGTACAAAGTAGCTCTGTGATATCAGATTTAGTGGGCTATGATCTAACACAAGGCTTGTATTGCTCTGTAAGACACGAATGACTACTTGGGGACCCATGACATGATGGCGAGAGCACAGTCGCGGTAAATTGGGAAAATATGGAAAAAAATGCAGGTTTACGAATAAAAAACATTGCGGGTTTATTACCAATACAGTGGCTTCTTGGAATTGAGCACGGAGGTGGGTGTGGATGTGGAGCTGAAAGTCATCTCATACCTTCCTGTTCCAATAAAAAGTGTAAAATCAGAGTACTAGTCAACAGACATCTACTGCCATTAATATCAACAAAAAATATATAACACACACATTTGCATGAAATTGTCCACGTCTACAACATGGCCGTGATGAACCCAGTGAGACAGTCAAAGCTGGGGACAGCATGAAGAATCTCAGTACTGTTAGATCAGTTTCTCTGGCAAAGACACTGACACAGAAGCATGTACACATACAAAGACACCCCATATAGCCTTTACCAAACTTTTGGAACAAGTGGTGTTTTTGCAAGAACCCATGAAGTCCGGCTGGCATACTTGGAGCTGGGTGGCCAGCACCACGCCCGGCCGCCTTCGTCTCCCAAGTGGGTATGTTTACACACCGCACCAGGTACTGATTTCAGGTTGAGTCGACATAGAGGAGGCCGAAGACCGGTTCGGATAATCGTCACTGGTGTTGGCCATGAGCGGGACTGAACTCGGGTCACCAGGTTCGTAGTGCAGCTCGCTAAGCGCTACAATACCACTCCCCACCACGGCACACATACGTACACTCACACACAAAACAAAAACACAAAGAGTCACATCGTTTATACAGGCTGCCAGGCAAGTGCTGCTGGTATGTGCCTATTAAGACTGGCAATGTGCACAAGGGGGTGGTGGGGCCAGTTCCAAGCCTAGCTCCCTTTGCTGATGTTAATACACGCTGAAACATGCACTTATTTGGAGCTGAGTCTACATACAGGAGACTCGAATTGGTTAAGATATCACTCACCACTGATGTGAGCCATGGCACGGAATCAAACTTAGGTCGCTGGATTTGTAGCCACTAGCCTCCTGCAACACATACGCCAATTTCTACACACGTACACTCAGACCCCTGAAAAAACAAACAGAAATTACCAGGGATCCAACCTCAGGTGTCAACAGTGCCAGCGTAGTGTATCTGACCCTGGCCATTGTGAACTCTTTCAGAGCAGCAGGTAGATACCCCTCTTAATCCAGGAGCTCAGCAGTGCTCACTTCATGTAGGACATAGCCATTCTGATTGCCCTGAACCACACAACCAACTTTTCTTATTCCAAGCCAAACGTTCCATTATTGCATGTAGTCAGCTGCTTCTATTTCCTTTCTCCGTGAGCTTCCATTCCGTGCCTCTTTTCTCGTCATATCCACCGTCCTCGTGTCTCGTGCCACCGCAGCCTCCCATCTCCCCCTCGGTCGCGCTCTACTCCTTTGGTGCTGCATCGGTAGCATCTCCATAGCAACTTTCCCTTACACCTCCTTTGTCTCTTCTCAACACATACCATCAAAGTCTAACCTCTCTAACCTTCGCGATAATCTCAAAAACCCCTAAGGCACATGACCACTTCGTCACATTAAAACATGAGGCAGGATGGAGAAACTGCACCTGTAAGATTCACTGTGGTGCAGTTTGGCAGCATTGGTGAAGAAACCGGACACAATGCACGGGGTTGGCATCTCCTACTCATGCAGATGGAGCGGAAAACAAGACACACAACACACACATTGGGAATAGTGACTCAAATCCAATTCTTTGGTTCTTTCAGTAAAGTCACGAAGACAGAAAAATAAAACAAAAAATAATATATCACGACGTTAGGATCGCAACACAAGCGCTGCTTCAGCAGTTCCGCTGCTGGATTATTTTTTCTGCCTGAGGACGACCGCTTGTGTTGCGATCGAAACGTGATATATATTTTTTAATTTTCTACCTACGTGACTTCACTGAAATAACCAAAGAGTATGGATTCCTGCAGTCACGAAAGACTCAAATCAAAATTAAAATCCAATTATCTGTGATTCAATTTTCGCCTTATCTGTATTTGTCCACGGGTAAGAGCAGATAATGAGAAAGTTGGCAATGTGGGAAATATCCTGGGTCAGCTGGGGATTTGATGAAAATAACGCTGCAAATAAAAATGGAAAGGAGAAGGGGAAGAGGGAGGAACTGATCAGTTGGTGGAAAAATGTGAACAGTTAGACGGGACTCTCCATGAGAAGAGCCTGAAGATCACGAAAGATGAAGAGCATCGTTCTTGGGCATCAACCCTCGGTTATAACGACGACAAGAGATGGACAAGAGCAATGAGATAAGAGTTGTCATGCAACATGTAACATTACATTTGGTTTTGCACTTCAGCCAGGCAGAGGTGGCGCAAGCCTGTGATCCAGTACTGTGGAGGCAAGAGTTGGCGTCACACAAATGTTTGTTAGAATGCAGCACAGCACAAATCTTGACGCCACCTGTTCCATCTGTATGGGAAGGAATGTTGCACTCCTCCGCACTCAGAGACTGATCTAGGCAACCATACTAAAGGAAAGTGTGCTACTTGAAGGTGAATTGCGAATAAAATTACGATGAACGCTTACAAACCACTGCATTGACATAGTTGGGAACCCAGGTAACCGCAACTACCGGTCAACCCGATATGTTTACCTGTGACACTTGGATCGGACTCGCACGAGTTCAGCCCGTGAGTCTGTCACTCCACATGGTCTCAAAGTGCCCCTAGCCTGGGCAGAAGCAGACATCGTCGGGAAGTCATCTGTACTTGTAGAACATCTCTGAGAGATGGTTGCATCCCTCCACGGTTAGGACGGTGCTCGTGTACTTGTGGTTGAAGAGCTTTGGAATTTCTGGATTACAAGTAGAAAGTCATGGTGCAGTTCTACAATTATTTGCTTGTGTCACTGCTGGCAGAAGGGCCTCCACTCGAGAGACCGTGCAGTGGCTGGTGCACCAAGCAGTGGCGAGGCCTTTGTGTTCCTGAGGTTGGTGATCATCAGTGTTGATTTCGTCAGCATTTCACTCGTTTAGTATTCGTCTACAATAACCTGCAACATTTTAGTCAACCCATCATGTTTTATTTAGACATTAAAATAAACATGCCAACTAAATGAAATCCACAGAATAAGACGTTACGTAAATTCCACAGGTATTTGGTAACTAACAAAATTAACGCTCCTGTTGATACATCAGAAGCCACCGACTACTTTTACTCAGAGTTGACCTACAATAATGGGAACAAAGCAGCATGGGTCAGTATAACCGTAGCACTGAGAACCAACACGGCCTGCTCATCACATGCAATAGCACGGCATCGATACTTGCATTTTAAAGCCACGCTAGCATCAACCACACAATCAACTCAAACCTCTATATCAAAAGTAGCAGATGTAATAATCCTCAGCTCTTCTCTCTTCTTCTTGATTTGCCAATAAAAAGAATACCATGTGTAAGTATGTATGTTGAAACTTCTTTTGCACCATTCAAAGTCAACTGTGCTAATCGGAGGTGTGGAAATTTAAGGTGAATTGTGAATAAAAGTATGAAATAAAGACAATTAGGGCAGGAGATAGTGCTTTTGGAATATCGATTTGATCATCAAAAGCAGCACGACAAAGTGCCTGAATAATAAAGGTTGTTTCCAATCGGTACACATTACCCACTGTGAAAATGATCAGAAAACAATGACACTAAGCTGAAACTTATGCAAAGAACAGAGTTGCATTCTTGGGATTGCAGTGAAAGACAGATAGGGGAACATGTGATTCAGGGAACAAACAGAATCAGAGAAATCTTATTGTAGATGTAGAGGTGCTAACTACTCACTGTTCGGTAACCTGCATTGCCACTAGGTATCAAAGGGGCAGTGCAGCGCTACCTCTGTGTGAATAACGGTTGGGGTCAGACGAGGTGAACTGGATCGTAGCCACAGTTTGGTAACAACCAATCAGACAGTTCCACGTGGGAATGTGGGATTGGTTACACCTGGCCACAAACGGGTATAAGAAGGGTGAGCGCGCGAAGCGCGGGGAGTTCTCTCCCTACACGAAGACCGAAGCCCGGGCTGAAGATAGCCAGGACCCTGGACCCAGCCTTCCAGCCCTTCTGAGGGCTAAGGCTCAGCGTATCCAATGGTCAAGACCCACCGGGCCAGCAGTGGGTCAGATAGCCTCCCCTAGGTCCCAGCCGGAGGACTCTAGGATAGCGGTAGACTCGAGAGTAAGTCCCGCCAAGACAGGAAGCTGTACTTCCTTAGGTTAGCAAGAGACCTGTGTAGGTCCCGCTAAGTCTAGCGGCTGTACCTCCTTAGGTTAGCAAGAGACCTGTGTGTAGGTCCCGCTAAGTCTGGAGGCTGTGCCTCCTTAGGTTAGGAAGAGACCTGTGGGTAGGTCCCGCTAAGTCTGGAGGCTGTGCCTCCTTAGGTTAGCAAGAGACCTGTGTGTAGGTCCCGCTAAGTCTGGAGGCTGTGCCTCCTTAGGTTAGCAAGAGACCTGTGTGTAGGTCCCGCTAAGTCTGGAGGCTGTGCCTCCTTAGGTTAGGAAGAGACCTGTGGGTAGGTCCCGCTAAGTCTAGAGGCTGTACCTTCTTAGGTGAGGGGACCGTATACCCCTTTGTGTGTTAAGGACTGTGTAAGAGAAGACAATAAAGAGTGTGCCTCATAAGAAGTGTATTTATCATTATAAACACTACATATGTATGTACAACTTCTTTCGTACAGTATAAAGCCAACCACGCCAATCAAACTGTTAAGAAAAGCAAGGAGGGGCTTAGGCTGGACACCACTCGATGGGATGATAGCCGATGGACAAAACCGGTGCCGGAATTGCAGCCAAAGAAGAAAACAAGGGCAAGACAGAGCGATGAGATTAGTTCAAGAGCGCGATGGATTGTGGCACCGCGCAGGGCAATGAGGGATGCCGATGGCATGGGGATCTGTTCATTCAGCAGTGCAGATACCAGGGCTGATGTTGACAATGTACATTTACATATACAGTACATTGACGATTAATTCTGTACAGAAAGTACAGCTGTTCCATTACGATTACTGTCAATCTTAGCTCATTACACCGAGGTTAAAACGTTCCCATATAAATAAGGTAAATTGTTCTAACTTTCTCAGCAGCCCAAGCGTAATGAATATTGGTGTACAGTGTCCACTCATGTGCTTCATCAAATATAATGGCATAGCGGGCACAAAAAACAAAACTCAATTAACCCTCGCACAGCACTCACTAAACACTACACCAGGAAGCAGAGTGCATTAGACACATTGTTTAAGGGAGGATGAGATACAATCCTGAACTGTATGACTGAAACCACTGCTGGCTGCAGGGCCTCAACTAGAGGGAACCCTAGAGAGGTGAGTGTGACAGTGAGACAGACCAAGGTGAGTGAGCAAGCGCGTGAGTCGCGAGCAAGGCAGCGTCCCTCTCACCGTTGCGTGGGGGGTCGGGCACGAGGCTGTGGCTGCCACTGCAGGTCGTGCACCCCCACGCGTAGCTCCATCGTGTGGCTGGCAAAGATAGTTGTCACCGATGGTGGCCGTGAGCAGGAATCCACCTACACCCTACACATACATAGACAGAGTTGTCATTAAAATGGATCCTCGAGTTGTATTGATTTCATGGTTTCAGCACAGCCACCAATGATTTACATCAAGACCCAGTGTGTCGCACAAGACACCCATAAGCGCACATAGAGACACAGACTCCCAATGAGTTGTGATTAAACCTGATCCTCCATTTCAGTGAGTTGATGGTCTCAGCTCAATCACCGATGACTTACGTAAAGAACAATAGACTATTCTGGAGATACGACTCCTCTACTTAGCCTGGCACCATCAGTAAACCTCATGGCACCTGGGCTTCCCCCGTGACCTTCTGCACCTAGCCTGGCACCATCAGTAAACCTCATGGCACCTGGGTTTCCCCCGTGACCTCCTGCACCTAGCCTGGCACAATCATTAAACCCCTTGGCACCTGGGTCTGTCATATGACCTGCTGCACATTGCCTGGTAACATCAGTTAACCCATAACACCTAGGTCTGTCACGAAACCTCCTGCACCTAGCCTGGCACCATCACTCAAACCCGTGGCACCTGGGCCTGCAGAATGACCTTCTGCACCTTGCCTGGCATCATCAGTAAACCCCTTGGCACATGTGTCTGTCCAATGACCTCCTACACCAACCATGTCACAATCAGACAACCCAAAGTACCTGGGTCTATCCTGTGATCTTCTGCAGCACATAGCCTGGCATTTTCAACAACCCCTTGGCACCTGGGGTTGTCCTGTGACATCCGGTACTTAGCCTGGCACCACCAGTTAACACCTTGACACCTGGGTCTGTAGCGTGACCTCCTGCACATAGCCTCGCACAATCTATAAACCCCATGGCACAAGGATCTACCAGTTACATCCTGCACCTGGTCTGGCACCATAAGTCAACCCCTTGACACCTGGGTGTGTCCTGTGATATCCTGCACATAGCCTGGCACCACCAGTCAACCCCATGGCACAAAAGTCTGACATGTGACCTTCAGCACCACTCTTCCTGCCTGTACCCTCTCATCTCACTCTACCTCCCTCCACACACTCACCTGTCTCTCATCTCACTTTACTCCCCTCCACAAAGTGACTTGTCTCCCATTCTAGATTTGAAGTTTTCGTGACTGCAAAGATCCATACTCTTTAGTTCTTTCGGTAAAGTCACGTAGGTAAAAAATAAAATAAAACAAAAAGTGAAAACTAAATCAAATCACGGCGTTTCGGAGGCAGCACAAGCTTCCGTCATCAGGTGGCAACAGTCACAGCAAAATTACTGTGGTGAGTCGAGAGAGCTGTTTGTGACAAGAGATTATATCGGGTAAGAAGGGGGGAGGAGCCAGGGAGGACGGATGCAGGGTGGGGGGGTGTTGGGGGACGGAGATTAGAGAAGCTCCTGGGCATGGTACTCATGTACCACGGATGGGGGGGGGGGGAGAGTGGGATGAGGGACAAATTTGCACGACTGAAACATTGCACGTCAAATTTCATAGTGATGGTAGTGTGTAAGGCTGGGAGTAAAAGACCGGAGATATGAATATAAACTATAAGGCAGTTAAAGTTTAACTTGGTTAATAACATCCTTCCAATGATTGCTCAATTGCTCAACACTCTCGTCCACTCACCTACCTCTCCCCTCTCATATCACTCTAGTCCACACGCTCACCTGTTTCTCCCCTGTCCTCAATCTACTTCCCTCCACAAACTCATCCGTCTCTCCCCACTCACCCTACTCGACTCCCCTTCACACTAACCTGTCTCTCCCCTTTCATCTCTCTACGCCCCTCCACACACTCACTGTCACTCCCCTCTAATCCGACTTTACTCCCTCCACATACTCTGCTGCCTGTCCCCTCTCATCTCACTCTACTCAACTCCACATACACAACTATCGTCCACTCTCATCCCATTGTACTCCCCTCCCCACACACACAATCACTTCCCCCTCATCTCACTCTAGGCCACAATCACCTGTCTCTCTCCTTTCATCTCATTCTACTCGTCTCCCCACTCACTGTCACTCCCCTCTCATACCACTGTAGTCCCCTCCACACACTCACCTGTCTCACACCTCTCATCCCACTCTGCTCACCTCAATACACTCATCCATCTCTCCCCGCTCATCGCACTCGAAACCCTCCACACACTATCCTGCCTCTCTCCCCTCTCTTCTAACTCTACTCCCCTCCACAAACTCACCTGTCTCTCCCTTATCGTCTAACTATACTACACTCCACACTCACCAGTCTCTCCCCTCATTTCCATGTACTCCCCTCCACACACTCACTGTCGCTCCTCTTGAATCCCCCTCTACGCCGCTCCACAAACTCCACTTCCTCTGTACTCTCTCATCCACTGTGCTCCCCTCCCCACACTCACTAGGCTCTCACCTTTCATCTCACTCTACTCCCCTCACACACTAATCCATCTCTCTCCCCTCATCTCACTCTAGGCCACATTCAGCTGTCTCTCTCCCCTCTCATCTTACTCTAGGCCACACTCAGCTGTCTCTCTCTCCTCTCACTCGAGGCCACACTCAGCTGTCTCTCTCTCCTCTCATCTCATTCTACTCCTCTCCCCACACTCACTGTCACTCCCCTCGCATACCACTGCAGTCCCCTCCACACACTCCCCTGCCTCTACCCTTTCACCTCACTCGACTCCACTCCACACACTCACCTGTCTCGCCTCTTTCATCTAACTCTACTCCCTACCATACACTAACCTGTCTCCCCCTCTCATCCCACTCTACTCCCCTCCACGAACTCACTTGTCTCTCCCGTCTCATTTCACTCTAGTCCACACTCATCTGTATCTCCCATCTCATCTCACTACTCCTCTCCATACACTCACTGTCACTCCCCTCTCATCCCACTCTACTCCCCTGCCTCTCCCCTTTCATCTAGCACAACTACCCTCGACACTCACCTGTCTCCTCTCATACCACTCGACTCCGCTCCACACTCACCTAACCCCTCTCATCCCACTCTACTCCCTCAACAAACTCACCTGACCCTCTCATCTCACTCTACTCACCTTCACACACTCACCCGTCTCTCCCCTCTCATCTCACTCTACTCCCCTCCACACTCACCAGTCTCTCCCCTCATCCTAATGTTCTCCCCTCCACACACTCAGTCACTCCTCTCTCATCCCACTGTACTCTCCTCCACACACTCACCTGCCTCTCCACTTCCAACTTACTCTACTCCTCTCCACACACTCACCTGTCTCGCCCCTTTTATCTAACTCTACTCCCTACCATACACTAACCTGTTTCTCCCCTCTCATCTCACTCTAGGCCACAATCACCTGTCTCTCTCCTTTCATCTCATTCTACTCCTCTCCCCACTCACTGTCATTCCCCTCTCATACCACTGTAGTCCCCTCCACACACTCACCTGTCTCACCCCTCTCATCCCACTCTGCTCACCTCAATACACTCATCCATCTCTCCCTGCTCATTGCACTCAAAACCCTCCACACACTATCCTGCCTCTCTCCCCTCTCTTCTAACTCTACTCCCCTCCACAAACTCACCTGTCTCTCCCTTATCGTCTAACTATACTACACTCCATACTCACCAGTCTCTCCCCTCATTTCCATGTACTCCCCTCCACACACTCATTGTCGCTCCTCTTGAATCCCCCTCTACGCCGCTCCACAAACTCCGCTTCCTCTGTACTCTCTCATCCACTGTGTTCCCCACCCCACACTCACTAGGCTCTCCCCTTTCATCTCACTACTCGCCTCCACACACTAATCCATCTCTCTCCCGTCATCTCACTTTAGGCCACACTCAGCTGTCTCTCTCCTCTCTCATCTCACTCGAGGCCGCACTCAGCTGTCTCTCTCCTCTCTCATCTCACTCTAGGCCACACTCAGCTGTCTCTCCCCTCATCTCACTCTAGGCCACACTCAGCTGTCTCTCTCCCCTCATCTCACTCTAGGCCACACTCAGCTGTCTCTCTCCTTCATCTCATTCTACACCTCTCCCCACATTCACTGTCACTCCCCTCTCATACCACTGTAGTCCCCTCCACACACTCCCCTGCCTCTACCCTTTCACCTCACTCGACTCCACTCCACACACTCACCTGTCTCGCCCCTTTCATCTAACTCTAATCCCTACCATACACTAACTTGTCTCCCCCTCTCATCCCACTCTACTCCCCTCCACGAACTCACTTGTCTCTCCCCTCTCATCTCACTCTAGTCCACACTCATCTGTATCTCCCATCTCATCTCACTACTCCTCTCCATACACTCACTGTCACTCCCCTCTCATCCCACTGTACTCCCCTCCACAAACTCACCCATCTCTCCCCTCTCATCTCACTCAAATCTGCTCCACACTCACCTGTCTCTCCCCTCATCTCAATGTACTCCTCTCCACACACTCACAGTCACTAACCTCTCATCCCACTGTACTCCCCCCCCCCCCCAACACACTCCCCTGCCTCTCCCCTTTGACCTCACTCTACTCCACTCCACATACTCACCTGTCTCCCCCTCGCATCCCAATCTACTCCCCTCCACAAAGTCACCCGTCTCTCCCCGCTCATCTCTCTCTACTCCTCTCCACACACTATCCTGCCTCTCTCCCCTCTCCTCTAACTCTACTCCCCTCCACAAACTCACCTGTCTCTACCCTCTCTTCTCACTCCACTCTGCTCCACACTCACCAGTCTCTCCCCTCAATTCAATGTACTCACCTCCACACACTCACTGTCGCTCCTCTCGAATCCCACTCTACGCCCCTCCACACACTCTGCTTCCTATGTCCCCTATCATCCACTGTACTCCTCTCCACACACTCACCTATCTCTCCCCTCTCATCTCACTACTCCTCACAACACACTGCCCTGTCTCCCCCTCTCATCCCATTCTACTCCCCTTAATAAACTCATCCCTCTCTCCCCGCTCATCCCCCTCTACGCCCCTCCACACACTCTGCTTCCTCTGTCCCCTCTCATCCACTGTACTCCACCTCCACACACTTCCCTGCCTCTTCCCTTTCACCTCACTCTTCTCCACTCCAGACTCACCTGTCTCCCCCTCTCAACCCACTCGACTCCGCTCCACACACTCACCTTTCTCACCCACCTCATTCCAGTCCATGCCCCTCCACACACTCCTCTGCCTCCTACCTCTCATCTCACTCTACTGCTCTCCATAAATTCACTTGTCTCTCCCCAATCAACCCATTCACTCTACTCCCCATCACATGCAAGAACCTGTCTCTACCCTCTCATCTCACTCTAGGCCACACTCGCCTGTTTTTACCCTCATCCCACTGTACTCCCCTCCCCACACTCACCGTCACTCCCCTCTTATCCAACTGTACTACTCTCCACACACTCCCCTGCCTCTCTTTGAACTCTACTCCCCTCCACAAACTCACCTGTGTCTCCCTTATCATCTAACTATACTACACTCCACACTCACCAGTCTCTCCCCTCATTTCCATGTACTCCCCTCCACACACTCACTGTCGCTCCTCTTGAATCCCCCTCAACGCCGCTCCACAAAATCCGCTTCCTCTGTACTCTCTCATCCACTGTGCTCCCCTCCCCACACTCACTAGGCTCTCACCTTTCATCTCACTCTACTCCCCTCACACACTAATCCATCTCTCTCCCCTCATCTCACTCTAGGCCACATTCAGCTGTCTCTCTCCCCTCTCATCTTACTCTAGGCCACACTCAGCTGTCTATCTCTCCTCTCATCTCACTCGAGGCCACACTCAGCTGTCTCTCTCTCCTCTCATCTCATTCTACTCCTCTCCCCACACTCACTGTCACTCCCCTCTCATACCACTGCAGTCCCCTCCACACACTCCCCTGCCTCTACCCTTTCACCTCACTCGACTCCACTCCACACACTCACCTGTCTCGCCTCTTTCATCTAACTCTACTCCCTACCATACACTAACCTGTCTCCCCCTCTCATCCCACTCTACTCCCTTCCACGAACTCACTTGTCTCTCCCGTCTCATCTCACTCTAGTCCACACTCATCTGTATCTCCCATCTCATCTCACTACTCCTCTCCATACACTCACTGTCACTCCCCTCTCATCCCACTCTACTCCCCTGCCTCTCCCCTTTCATCTAGCGCTACTACCCTCGACACTCACGTGTCTCCTCCTCTCATACCACTCGACTCCGCTCCACACTCACCTAACCCCTCTCATCCCACTCTACTCCCTCAACAAACTCACCTGACCCTCTCATCTCACTCTACTCACCTTCACACACTCACCCGTCTCTCCCCTCTCATCTCACTCTACTCCCCTCCACACTCACCAGTCTCTCCCCTCATCCTAATGTTCTCCCCTCCACACACTCAGTCACTCCTCTCTCATCCCACTGTACTCTCCTCCACACACTCACCTGCCTCTCCACTTCCAACTTACTCTACTCCTCTCCACACACTCACCTGTCTCGCCCCTTTTATCTAACTCTACTCCCTACCATACACTAACCTGTTTCTCCCCTCTCATCTCACTCTAGGCCACAATCACCTGTCTCTCCCCTGTCCTCAATCTACTTCCCTCCACAAACTCATCCGTCTCTCCCCACTCACCCTACTCGACTCCCCTTCACACTAACCTGTCTCTCCCCTTTCATCTCTCTACGCCCCTCCACACACTCACTGTCACTCCCCTCTAATCCGACTTTACTCCCTCCACATACTCTGCTGCCTGTCCCCTCTCATCTCACTCTACTCAACTCCACATACACAACTATCGTCCACTCTCATCCCATTGTACTCCCCTCCCCACACACACAATCACTTCCCCCTCATCTCACTCTAGGCCACAATCACCTGTCTCTCTCCTTTCATCTCATTCTACTCCTCTCCCCATTCACTGTCATTCCCCTCTCATACCACTGTAGTCCCCTCCACACACTCACCTGTCTCACCCCTCTCATCCCACTCTGCTCACCTCAATACACTCATCCATCTCTCCCTGCTCATTGCACTCGAAACCCTCCACACACTATCCTGCCTCTCTCCCCTCTCTTCTAACTCTACTCCCCTCCACAAACTCACCTGTCTCTCCCTTATCGTCTAACTATACTACACTCCATACTCACCAGTCTCTCCCCTCATTTCCATGTACTCCCCTCCACACACTCATTGTCGCTCCTCTTGAATCCCCCTCTACGCCGCTCCACAAACTCCGCTTCCTCTGTACTCTCTCATCCACTGTGCTCCCCACCCCACACTCACTAGGCTCTCCCCTTTCATCTCACTACTCGCCTCCACACACTAATCCATCTCTCTCCCGTCATCTCACTTTAGGCCACACTCAGCTGTCTCTCTCCTCTCTCATCTCACTCGAGGCCGCACTCAGCTGTCTCTCTCCTCTCTCATCTCACTCTAGGCCACACTCAGCTGTCTCTCTCCTTCATCTCATTCTACACCTCTCCCCACATTCACTGTCACTCCCCTCTCATACCACTGCAGTCCCCTCCACACACTCCCCTGCCTCTACCCTTTCACCTCACTCGACTCCACTCCACACACTCACCTGTCTCGCCCCTTTCATCTAACTCTAATCCCTACCATACACTAACTTGTCTCCCCCTCTCATCCCACTCTACTCCCCTCCACGAACTCACTTGTCTCTCCCCTCTCATCTCACTCTAGTCCACACTCATCTGTATCTCCCATCTCATCTCACTACTCCTCTCCATACACTCACTGTCACTCCCCTCTCATCCCACTGTACTCCCCTCCACAAACTCACCCATCTCTCCCCTCTCATCTCACTCAAATCTGCTCCACACTCACCTGTCTCTCCCCTCATCTCAATGTACTCCTCTCCACACACTCACAGTCACTAACCTCTCATCCCACTGTACTCCCCCCCCCCCCCCCCAACACACTCCCCTGCCTCTCCCCTTTGACCTCACTCTACTCCACTCCACATACTCACCTGTCTCCCCCTCGCATCCCAATCTACTCCCCTCCACAAAGTCACCCGTCTCTCCCCGCTCATCTCTCTCTACTCCTCTCCACACACTATCCTGCCTCTCTCCCCTCTCCTCTAACTCTACTCCCCTCCACAAACTCACCTGTCTCTAACCTCTCTTCTCACTCCACTCTGCTCCACACTCACCAGTCTCTCCCCTCAATTCAATGTACTCACCTCCACACACTCACTGTCGCTCCTCTCGAATCCCACTCTACGCCCCTCCACACACTCTGCTTCCTCTGTCCCCTCTCATCCACTGTACTCCACCTCCACACACTTCCCTGCCTCTTCCCTTTCACCTCACTCTTCTCCACTCCAGACTCACCTGTCTCCCCCTCTCAACCCACTCGACTCCGCTCCACACACTCACCTTTCTCACCCACCTCATTCCAGTCCATGCCCCTCCACACACTCCTCTGCCTCCTACCTCTCATCTCACTCTACTGCTCTCCATAAATTCACTTGTCTCTCCCCAATCAACCCATTCACTCTACTCCCCATCACATGCAAGAACCTGTCTCTACCCTCTCATCTCACTCTAGGCCACACTCGCCTGTTTTTACCCTCATCCCACTGTACTCCCCTCCCCACACTCACCGTCACTCCCCTCTTATCCAACTGTACTACTCTCCACACACTCCCCTGCCTCTCTTTGAACTCTACTCCCCTCCACAAACTCACCTGTGTCTCCCTTATCATCTAACTATACTACACTCCACACTCACCAGTCTCTCCCCTCATTTCCATGTACTCCCCTCCACACACTCACTGTCGCTCCTCTTGAATCCCCCTCAACGCCGCTCCACAAACTCCGCTTCCTCTGTACTCTCTCATCCACTGTGCTCCCCTCCCCACACTCACTAGTCTCTCCCCTTTCATCTCACTCTACTCCCCTCACACACTAATCCATCTCTCTCCCCTCATCTCACTCTAGGCCACACTCAGCTGTCTCTCTCCCCTCTCATCTTACTCTAGGCCACACTCAGCTGTCTCTCTCTCCTCTCATCTCACTCGAGGCCACACTCAGCTGTCTCTCTCTCCTCTCATCTCATTCTACTCCTCTCCCCACACTCACTGTCACTCCCCTCTCATACCACTGCAGTCCCCTCCACACACTCCCCTGCCTCTACCCTTTCACCTCACTCGACTCCACTCCACACACTCACCTGTCTCGCCTCTTTCATCTAACTCTACTCCCTACCATACACTAACCTGTCTCCCCCTCTCATCCCACTCTACTCCCTTCCACGAACTCACTTGTCTCTCCCGTCTCATCTCACTCTAGTCCACACTCATCTGTATCTCCCATCTCATCTCACTACTCCTCTCCATACACTCACTGTCACTCCCCTCTCATCCCACTCTACTCCCCTGCCTCTCCCCTTTCATCTAGCGCTACTACCCTCGACACTCACGTGTCTCCTCCTCTCATACCACTCGACTCTGCTCCACACTCACCTAACCCCTCTCATCCCACTCTACTCCCTCAACAAACTCACCTGACCCTCTCATCTCACTCTACTCACCTTCACACACTCACCCGTCTCTCCCCTCTCATCTCACTCTACTCCCCTCCACACTCACCAGTCTCTCCCCTCATCCTAATGTTCTCCCCTCCACACACTCAGTCACTCCTCTCTCATCCCACTGTACTCTCCTTCACACACTCACCTGCCTCTCCACTTCCAACTTACTCTACTCCTCTCCACACACTCACCTGTCTCGCCCCTTTTATCTAACTCTACTCCCTACCATACACTAACCTGTCTCCCCCTCTCATCTCACTCTAGGCCACAATCACCTGTCTCTCTCCTTTCATCTCATTCTACTCCTCTCCCCATTCACTGTCACTCCCCTCTCATACCACTGTAGTCCCCTCCACACACTCACCTGTCTCACCCCTCTCATCTCACTCTACTCCCCTCACACACCAATCCATCTCTCTCCCCTCATCTCACTTTAGGCCACACTCAGCTGTCTCTCTCCTCTCATCTCACTCTAGGCCACACTCAGCTGTCTCTCTCCTCTCTCATCTCACTCGAGGCCACACTCAGCTGTCTCTCTCTCCTCTCATCTCACTCGAGGCCGCACTCAGCTGTCTCTCTCCCCTCTCATCTTACTCTAGGCCGCACTCAGCTGTCTCTCTCCCCTCTCATCTCACTCTAGGTCACACTCAGCTGTCTCTCTCCTTCATCTCATTCTACTCCTCTCCCCACACTCACTGTCACTCCCCTCTCATACCACTGCAGTCCCCTCCACACTCCCCTGCCTCTACCCTTTCACCTCACTCGACTCCACTCCACACACTCGCATGTCTCGCCCCTTTCATCTAACTCTACTCCCTACCATACACTAACCTGTCTCCCCCTCTCATCCCACTCTACTCCCCTCCACGAACTCACTTGTCTCTCCCGTCTCATCTCACTCTAGTTCACACTCATCTGTATCTCCCATCTCATCTCACTACTCCTCTCCATACACTCACTGTCACTCCCCTCTCATCCCACTCTACTCCCCTCCACAAACTCACCCATCTCTCCCCTCTCATCTCACTCAAATCCGCTCCACACTCACCTGTCTCTCCCCTCATCTCAATGTACTCCTCTCCACACACTCACAGTCACTAACCTGTCATCCCACTGTACTCCCCTCACACACTCCCCTGCCTCTCCCCTTTGACCTCACTCTACTCCACTCCACATACTCATCTGTCTCCCCCTCTCATCCCAATCTACTCCCCTCCACAAAGTCACCCGTCTCTCCCCGCGCATCTCTCTCTACTCCTCTCCACACACTATCCTGCCTCTCTCCCCTCTCTTCTAACTCTCCTCTGCTCCACACTCACCAGTCTCTCCCCTCATTTCAATGTACTCACCTCCACACACTCACTGTCGCTCCTCTCGAATCCCACTCTACGCCCCTCCACACACTCTGCTTCCTATGTCCCCTATCATCCACTGTACTCCTCTCCACACACTCACCTATCTCTCCCCTCTCATCTCACTACTCCTCACAACACACTGCCCTGTCTCCCCCTCTCATCCCACTCTATTCCCCTCAATAAACTCATCCCTCTCTCCCCGCTCATCCCTCTCTACGCCCCTCCACACACTCTCCTTCCTCTGTCCCCTCTCATCCACTGTACTCCACCTCCACACACTTCCCTGACTCTCCCCTTCTATCTTACGCTACTCCTCTCCAAACACTCACCTGTCACCCACTCTCGTCCCACTCGACACCTCTCCACACACTCCCCTGTCTCTCCCCTCTCATCCCACTCGATTCGCCCCCACAAACTCACCTGTCGCTCCCCTCTAATCCCACTAGACTCCCATCCACACAATTGTATCTTACCTCTCATCTCACTGTACCCCTCCACACACTCCCCTGCCTCTCCCTTTTCACCTCCCTCGAATCAGCTCCACACACTCACCTGTCTCACCCCTCTCATTCCCCTCTACTCCCCTCAGAAAAATCACCTGTCTCCTCTCATCTCACTCTACTCTCCTACACACACTCAACTGCCTCTCCTCTCTCATCCCACTCTACTCCCCTCCACAAACTCACCCGTCTCTCCCCGCTCATCTCACTCTACTCAGCTCTACACTCACCAGTCTCTCCCCTCATCTCAATGTACTCCCCTCCACACACTCACTGTCGCTCCTCTGGAATCCCACTCTACGCCCCTCCACACACTCTGCTTCCTCTGTCCCCGCCCATCCCACTCTACTCTCCTCCACACACTCCCCTTCCATCTTACTCTACTCCCCTCCACAAACTCACCTGTTTCTTCCCTGCGAGTTTGCGTTGCATTGTAGCCATGCCAGCTGCCCCGGGGAGCGCCAGGACCTGCGCGCAGTTCCAGGTAGGCGAGTGGCGCCGCTGGTGTTGAGTTCCCACCACACTCGCCGCGCCACAGCTGGGTGCAGACCCCAGCTGCGCTGTAGGGGCGGGGGGCAGACACAGAGAGAAGCAGATGCTCGCCGATTGATTCGCTGCTGGGTGGACGACGTGGCAGCGCATCGACGTGCAGAGGGGGAGCGCAGGAGGGAGGAACAGGATCAGGATCTGCCCGAGCAGACTCCCACCACAGGGAGTTCATGGAATATTCTTGATTCCTCACAGGATACGGTTGTTCTTGCTCTATTTCACCCTTGCAAATGCTTCCAAGCTCCTCTCTCGAGTCCTCACCTGGTGACATAAAATCAACTCTGGGACACTTAAGAATCGTGTCTGGTTCACAGGTGTGTTTCTGGGTCGTGCCGCGAGGCGTGGTTCAGCACGATGAGCGACGTCTTGCTCCACGTGTTGGGAGCTCGTGCAGGAACTGTGGGGAAGGCGGTGTTGGTGGGCGGGGACAATCGGGGTGGGACGGCTTCACGAGTAGCGAGACAACATATAATGAGGACGCCTGTCTCCACGGCTGCATCGCATCGTAACAGCAATGCCGGCGATTGAACTAAGACACCGTGAGGCGGGTGCCGCCACATTTGGATGTTTGACGACAAATTCCATTACTCGTCACAGATTAGCATCATGTGGGAGGAAACCGGAGACCCCGGGAGAAAACCTGCCATGTGTAAGTGGAGACAAGAGGCTGATATTTAGGAATCCACTGCACATGTATCACGTGTCGCTGTGCACCACCTGCCCTTCCCGCACGCGTTCTGGGAGTAGTCAGTGAGCCGGTGGCTCCACGCGCCGGCGACGATCGTGCAGATCGACTCTCCGCCACCGGGGGGTCCTGGTCCTGAAACAACAACAAACACGAAGATTCCCCCATAGCCTCAATGCTACGTTGGGGCAAGTGCCGAGTTGAAACCACGTGCTGAGTTTGTATGGTGTCTCCCTTTTTTGCAGAGTGTAGAGTGTGAGCGAGTATATATGTGTTTGGGAGCGTGTCTGAGTGTGTGATAATGTACAAGTGTTTGCGAGTGGGGAGCAGTAGCGTAGTGGCGTGAACCCAGCGAACCGAGTTCTATTCCTGCTCACGACCATTATCAGTGACAAATATACAAACCTGTTCCGAGCCTCCCCTAAATCAGCCTTAAATGAGTACAGGCAGTTCCTGGGTTACGGAAGACCCGACTTTATGAAAATGAAATTTGATTTAAAGCTTTCGTGACTGCAGGGATTCATATTCTTGGTTCTTTTAGTGAGAATTTTATTGTTTTATGAAAATGCTCTGATAAATGCATTAAAAAATTAAGATGCAGAAATGTTTGCATAAGTTAAGCGCAAATAGTGCAGCGCGGTGAGGTTGCGGATGAATACCGCGGAGGGACGCATAAGGCACGCCGCCTTACGCCTCACTCCACCAAAACGCCTCCTTCACCAAGCCCCACCACGATTATGGGCAATGTAATTTTTGTATACCATTACATTATTGTTTGTTCTCTATGCTTCGAATTATCTTTTCCCCCATGTTTCTATTGTTAGGTTTTTACTGTATTTAATGTGCGTGCATGTGTGTGCGTGTGTATGTAAAGTCTAGGCCTAGCCTAATGCACGGTAAACAAACATTCGGAAGTGACTGCTTTCTGTTAACGATTTTTATTAAAATGTTTCCTGGTATTCATAAACAATTGGATCCAGAATATGTCCCATTAGTTTAATTATGGGTAGTGTTATTCGATTAAATGAAAAACGAATATGAAGTGCAGAGTATGTAGAGCAATAGAATATAGGTAGCAATAGAAAACAGCACAATACAGTCCTGAGGGAAAACGAACTAGTATTCAGGTAGGGGAGGCACAACTATTTCTGGCTATTGGATTTTAGCTTTAATTCAGGGACAAATTGTTCAATTACTGACATATGGAAAATTCGGGTTACGGATCGTTCTCAGGAACCTAACCCTTTCGTAACCCGGGGACGACATGTACCTGGTGCTGTGTGTAAAACATCAGCACTGGGGAGACTAAGCCAGGTGTGGTGTTGGCCACCCACCCTCTCGTGTGATGTGTCGACCTTCACAGGTGCTCTCGAACAGCACTTTTCCCAGGTAGCGTGTGTCTGCAGATTGCCCGATATGATATAATCACAACTTTCTGGACCACAGAGGACACGTGCTGCAGGATTGGAAGGATACCTTAGTGGTCCCCCTCTATAAGGGGGACCGTACTACCGGAGCATCTTCCTACTCAGCGTGCCGGGAAAGGTCCTAGCAAAAAAATGTTCAACATCGCCCTCTCGCCAAACACACCGAGGAAAGGCTTGCAGTGCCCGAGTGTGGCTTCAGACGGGGCGGCCTGCACGGATGTAGTATTCTCTGTCCGTCTGCTATAGCAGCAGCAGATGCAGCCAAAGCAGCTCCACTTCTCAGGAAGAAATGTGAACTTGGCTTCCGATGAGGTGGACTCGCCATGTTCATGATGCAGGTGGTGTCCACCTCCATGAAAACAACCCCTCAGTGTAATAGGGTTTTTCCCCTTTTTTCTGGCACCGAAACTGAAACCTATTTACAAGGATTCATGTCTGGTCGAGCACCAATTGGGTCGAGGCTCGAAAGAAAGCCGTCCCTTGGTGTGGACCAATCAGTTTCAAGGACAATGCATATATTATCATAGTATGTTTTCCTGTTTGCATTTTGACTGCAAGTATTGTGGTTAATGCAGACATGGATCCTTGTAAAAAGGTTTCAGTTTCGTTGCCAAAAAAAAGGGGAAAAACCCTATTATTATATTTTGGTACTGGCAAAGGAGGTCTAATGATGAAGATGCTAACCCCTCAGTGTTTAGTGGCAGCAGTAGTAGAGGAAGGCACGCCATAAAGGAGCGCGCGTGACAGAGGGGAGCACAGAAATTGTTATAACAGTTTATTATAGTCATGAATAATGTTACCACCTTCGAAATATTATCGTTGTTTATCAAGTAGAATGCAATGTTGTTAATTTTATCATAGTTTATTGTTCTAAACAATGTTAAGAATGTTATAAAGGTTGTCAATGTTGATATAGAAGAATGCAATGTTGTTAATGTCGATTTAGTTCATAATACAGTTGACTCAATTATCCGCTTGCGATTTATCCCATTTGAGGATTAACCACGCACCTGATATTGACACAAATTAATAACTCATGGATGTTTCCCTTAATCCCAAATTAATAATCTAAAAACAGTGATACACTTATTCATGGAAATGTTTATTACAAGTCACGTGCTCCGGTTAATCTGAAATCCATGTGATCGCCCCTACGGTACTTTAGTTGCATATCTTTACAACAGTGGGCGGAGTTTGATGTTGATTGGCGTGGCTCTGCTTCTGTCCACTTAGTGGGCCGAGTCTTCTGCGCGGGAGCAGGAAAGTTATCCCTGAGCATGTGCATCGTTCGGTCGATCGTTAGCATTCGTTCTAAATCAAATACTTTTGTAACAAAAAACAAGATCAATACATTCTTTACTAAAAAAATGTTGTTCATTAACAAACTCAATTTCCTTAACTTAAACATAATGTATATCTATATTAGTGGTTTTTGGCAAAGAGATCCACGTAAAATGGATATTTTTGGATGGTCCGCAATTTTTTATTAGCCATGGCTGTCCTCGGCATTAGCACGGATAGTCAAGAGGCTACTGTATTGTAATATATGTTACCATTTATCAATGTTGATATAGTAAAATGCAATGTTAATGGGGGAGAACATACAAACTCCACGCTCTCTTATACTCACTCTTATATTCACTCACTCAACCTCTTGCATACTCACACTGCGGAATAGCGGGGGAACATACAGAATCCACATGCTCTGATACTCACTCGCACACACACACACGCTCTTACCAAATAAATACATTAATTTTAAAAATGTAAAGGTGCAACCCTGGAATTGCTTGCTCACGTCACTGTTGGTGGAAGGGGCCTCCAGTAGAAGGAGCTCTAGTAGGAAAGCCGTGATCCAGCAGTACATTGAACATCGCTGTAAATAGAAATGTGGCACCCATGAAATCATAGAAGTCATGTTACCGGCTTCCTGGACTACCTGGGACAGCTTTCCCTGACACTCCCCACCGGCTCGCGGTTGACGACGCACTGACAAACCAGAGTGACTATGCCAATATAGTAAACCTTCTCTATTCACGAGGGTTACAGCCTTGTGTTGCAGTCGAAACGTCGCGAGAATTTTATTGTTTTATATATATTTTATTGTTTCCCTTCAACGTGACTTTACCGAAAGAACCAAGAATATGTAGAAATCTTGTTCACAGTAAAAATGTGATAGTTATTGATAAGAGAACACAGCACTGGGGGGCGATAGCCGCAACACTTTCCCTGATTGCATTCGCCTCATTCTTGATGGATCTCACAGTCCACGCCAAAATGTCGGCCTATCACAGACGTGCTCTCGAGTGCTAAAATGATAACTGTGCGTTGTTGTTATCAAACACCTGCATCTCCCGATGAGTCGTCCACCTGAATTCCTCACCATCTCCATTGTCATCAAATCATCATGAAAGGTAATAAAAACGAATTGTCATTCATATTTTATTATTTATTGTAGTCAGTGGTATTAAACATTTACTATTCCCCCCTATGTTCACTCGTGCCAGGAACGCAACCCCATTTTTCCTGGTCAACAAGGTTTCTACATTCGCGCGCGTTTTCAAGAACATAACCCTTGTGGTTTGAGAGGGTTTACTGTCCATATTTTATCCTGGAAGAAGCCAGTGTTATTGACGAATGCGTCCATGTATTTGTTGTTGTGCTTGTGTACCACTGCCAAAGTAGAAACACCAAGTCATTCGCTGTGCGGTGTGTACATGAGAGCAAACAGTCGGTGCGGTAGACCAAAATTGTTAACATGGGTGAGGGAATGAATCTGACTGCTCACCCTTCATCTAGATGAATCATCGATTGTGCATTTCATATATTGTACCGTCAAAATACACGACTGCATTCTTCTTCAGGGTCATTGTCAATGACGCGACACAACTGGGTGGGATCGTTTTGCATTAGTTCACCGATTTCAGGCTCACAGCCTTGCAGGTCAATGCCGCGCAAAGAACACATTGGCAGTTCAAACGTCTTTTGTGCATTCCATGTCGCCTTGGGTCTCATAAAGCCATCCTCACTGTCGATGTGATGGTAATGTCTGTCACTAATGGCTTCTCTAGGCCAGTGGTTCGCAACCGGGGGGGGGGGGGGAGTACGTGAGGTGATTTATAAATGTGTGAAATTATAGCAAACATGAGTCACTGGTGAATAATCACGTATGAATCTGCCAATAGAAAATTACGACGCTAACATCGAAGTCCATATCGTGACCTAGATCGGTATAAAAGACCTTTCTAAATAAATTATCAACAATGTTGTTTCCAAAAGTAACCAGCGAGCGCGAACAAATTACGCCGTTGGTTTGTTTATTCGCTTACAAGTTACTGGCTAGTTAGGGATACCTCACAAAATGGACAACTGGTTAACATTGACGTCCATTAGTCATACATTTATTTCTCAGAGCCGTGATGGGTCAGGCAAGCGAGGGTAATCGGTTGAAACACAATTCTAAAAGAGGGCTAATAGTAGCCAGAGAAGGTTGCATTCTTTTTAAACGAATCTAGACAGAATATATTCAAACCTACGAACATAAATGTACAAAAGACACTTAAATTGACGACTTGGTTAAGTTTGACTATTAAACGCTTATCTTAACACTTGTTTTCGATAGAAAGTAAAATAAACATTGAGTGAACCTCTAGGTGGGGGGAGGGGGTAACGCGCAAAACGATTCTGTGATATTTCCATTTGTCCCGCCAAAATACTGTACACGTGAGTTTTACTCAAACTTGCCGCTACCAAAAACTGCAGCCCTTAAGCGTCGGGCACAAAGAGAAGACTACATACCTGATATATAAAATCTATATGTAACACAACAATAATATATGCATAGTCAAGAGCTTACTTACCGACCGCTGTTGTTTGCGAGGGCTGGCAATTTGCGATGGCGGCCCCGCCCGCCGATCCTCGGGTGTGGGTGGGGTGGCTCACACCACGCCCGGCCGCCTTTGTCTCCCCGGTGGCGATGTTTACACACCGTACTCATTTGATGCCGAGTCGACCTCGGAGTGTCCCAGGACCACCTCGTACAATCGTCACCCGTGTTGGCCGTGAGCGGGAGTCGCGAGTAGCTCCCCACGCGCCGCCATGACAGTTTCGCCACCAACACCACGTGGCCCCCACCTGGGTCACGTGCTCAGGCGGCGCGTGCTCCGGCGGCACGCGCAGCACAGGAGATTGAGAATCTGATGGCTGGGCGTAGGGAACGTGGTAATACGATCCCATTGTTGTAGCGTAGCGGCCCTTACCAACACGGGACGCGTTTGGTTGATCGGCCTCCGCTTGTTTCGGGAACATGTTCTCGTGTTGCGAACAAATTGAGAGTTATAGCAGACTCTCGTGAAGGAGAACGCTCGTTAAGCGAGACGCGCCTGTGGTTGGGAAACGAAACGACGTGAATGCAAATGTTGCAATGAAACCACAAATATACAAATGAGCGGTCAAATCACAGCATCCGTGAGAGATGGTGTGTGCAAGATGAGTTTGTTGAAGTTGAACTGCCGGCTCCACTCAATTTCCAAAGTGTCTTTCCACTTGGGCGAAGACTCACCACCTCAGCTGCCTGGACGCACACTTCGCAACCAATTTCCCTGATTTCGACGTGAAAAGGTGTCACTAGGCACGAAACCCATTTCAATGCCCAGCCTAAAACAATGGATGTGACCGCGGCTGAAACGAAACAACTCGTTGAAATGTCACGTGATGAGTTTTTTTTTTCTCACGGAAAAGAGAGAATCCGCAAACCCCGACATCTTAACGCGTGCCTCGAAACCGATGGTGCCCTTTGCAAGCATGTAGTGTACACGTGAGTGAGCGCACTGACTTTGGATGTGACCGCTGAAGGTGGGATGTGCAATGTCAGCCACACCGCAAGATTTTGAGAAGCTGTGTCGCATGCCTCAAGCAACACGCGTCTCGACACTCGACCTGGTGAGTCCAAATTATTGCTTCATTTATTTATCAAAAAAATTCATATTTGTTGTTCTATAATACCGACACAAAATGAACGTACAGAAATATCCTGTCACTTGAAATGTTTTTAAATTATGGTTATTGTCAGTTTAATAGGAATTTTGTCTTCAAATAGGGTCATATTGCAAAATTGTTTTGAAAGTGCTGCTATACAGTGCGGTTAAATTGCAATCTTCAGAATCGAATATTAGTGTAATTGATTAATTGCAAATATTGGAGGTTATTCCACACAATCAAAATATTCAAGTTGATCTGTGCAGAGTCCCAAAGACGCCAAGCGTCCAGCAACAAACAGCACCATCAAATGTCAAAGGAATGAGACCCACGTGAGTATTGAACACATCGAACACAGAGCCTAGGACGAGGGTGGGCGGAGCAGAAGTGGTGGTTACATCGAGTTTCCCCCTCCCAAAGGAAAGTGGAATATTGACCACCTTGCTGAGAGCTGCATACAGAATGGCATTGCAGCCCATGCTCGTTTGGAGCAGCAAGACTCAGATTTTTCAGTTTATGCCAAAATACACTTTCATTTACAAAAGCAAACCTGACAGCTCATTTGCGAGTCCACTGCTGTACAAGGGCCTCCACACACCGTGTCGGTCATTTTTGTTGTTCGACCATACTTTACCATGCTGCTCGGTATGGGTTGGGGGGGGGTACAGGATCTGTTCAGATGTCACCGATGTCAGCCATGGCCAGGAATCAAACTCAGATGACGCAGTGCATGAACCACTGCATCATCACTCCATCCATTATCTTGGATCCAGCTAAAGGTAAAAACAATTGCTGTAACATTTTTTTGTTGCAGCAGGAAACCATGAATAGCGAATACAGTACTATAAAGACAAAATCGGTAGCACACGGATACCTTGAGTTTGCTATATCGCAGGTGAGTTCGTTGTCACATTGTGTTTGATATGCCGTTATGTGACACGCACTTGCGAGATCATATGGATTTGTTTTACTGAAATCATGTGTTTTTATGGTGAATTCCTGATTTAGACCCCACCCCGCCCTCAAGCTGGCTAATGTAGACGCAGAGCAACAACTGCAATCTCACATTCAGGTGGTCAAGCCAGACAACCGCGCCAAGAGCAGTGGAGTGTATCATCACTGTGATGTCTCTTTCGTATTTGTGGATCGGGCGTTGCGTCGTTATATGCTGTACGGTCTGTTCTGGATGACCACAGTCACACACTACTGGGGAGTTTTTAATTTTCCACTTGTGCATCAGGTATCCGCATCTACTGCCGTGGTTTGTGCAGTGGATACAGTTTAGGGTGGACCATGAGCTTCGTGGAAGATCAAACCTAGGGATCTTCTTGCGTTGGCTCTTTCACAACAAGGCGGTGTTTGTGGGCGATGGGTGAGGGGCATGTCTAGTATGCGAGACTGAGACTGCGAGCGCAAGACATGGAAACGTCTCCTCGTGGTACATGCAGGCAGTGGTTTGCAAGGCTGGCACGGCCCGGTTTTATTCATTCGGGCTTTAATCGTTTTTTTATATAAAACCGGAGCACCTGGATCCTGCCCAAATCCGGTTTTATTCGGTTTTATTAAAGTGAAGTCGGGATTTCAGTCGCACGCACCTATTAGCAGCGTTCGGGCCGGGGCCCGGGCTCAGCCGCCGTGCGCGTGAGTCACGCGCACGGCGGCATGGCCACGTCGACCGCCGCTGCTGCTGCGTCTGAGCGAAACTGCTCGACGATGGGATTTATCCACTCCAAGTTGAGGAACAGCCTGGCGCCCAGCACAGTCGAGAAGCTCGTCTTCATTAAGTCGAACCTCAACGCGTTCTACGACTGCCCCACGCCCGGCGATGGCCACGACAACACCGAGTCCAGCGGCGAGAGCGACGACGAAGACGACGCGGCGGCGGACGACGACGACGAGCAGGATTGAAGTGTGCACGAGACGCCGATAATACAACCAGGTTTTAATCGGCAAAATCGGGTTTAATTCCATTAAAACCAATAACCCGATTTGTCGGGCAAAAAAAAATCGGGGTTTTCCCACCCTTGAGTGGTGGTGCTGGCCTATTTGGTGACCCCGAGCAGAAATTGTTTTGCCCCTACCCCTTTCCTATCCATAAACTCATTGTGAGGCGACACGGAAGATGTAGCAGTTTTATATTGAATCACTTTTTAAAATATTCCTTAGAAATTGAAATCGAGCTTAAATTTAGTCGACCTCTAGTGTCCTGAGTTCGAGACCCTGCATGATTATACAGTTCTATTTTCCTATAACGCGGTAGTTGCGTTCCTGAAGAACACCGCGTTATGGAAAATCGCGTTACAATAAATAATGTACGGGGTGCTTAAATTGTTTTAATACTTGTGAGAATGTGCAACAATACCACAGGAAATGTGCCTCCGGGCTCTGGAGACCACCTAGAGAAGATTCCAGGCATGTGTTGACAATGATGGCGAGCAAGTGGAGACTCTTTGACTTTTTGCAGCTATTAACATACATTTCTTTATCATGTTACAGTGTATTATCCGTTCTTTTTCCATTAAAAACGATAGTCCCATATAAGTGTTAAAAACATGTTGAAGCACCCTGCATAATATAGGGTAAAGCAATGTCTGCGATAACACGTGATGTGCGTACGCAGCCTGAACAAAGACTGAGGCGTGTGGGTAGCATCAAGAGCATCCAGCAGCATCCCACCTTGTGTGATGCTACACCGAGGTCGCCTTACAACTGCTTGTTCCTACTCGCGCAACGTAGTTCTGTTCACTCGATTGCTTTATAACCAATTCGTATGCGCGTTATAAAAATGTGTTCCCTAATACATTCATAGAATTATATCCAATTCGCCTTATGAAAACACGCAGCATTACAGAACAGGGGTTGCGCAATCAGAGGGGAGGCTGAGCGCGTCGCTGCCTCACCTCTCGTCTCTTCCTGTATTTGCAGCGGAGCTCCGCAAATTTGGCGACTTTGACTATAAAAATGTTTGGAATCGTACAGAAATGACATTTATAACACAGATCAGTGGGAAAATTTAAATTTTTATTTGATTATTCTTTTTTTTCGTAACAGCTATTCTCATTGGAGTATGACAGGTGAGGCTGTGCCTCCCCTGACCGCACGTCCCTGCGCTACACGTACATACAAGTGTATTTGATTTTACATTGAGATATGCCGTGCTGTATATAAGTTGTTGATCCTTGTTATGGAGGTGGTTTTATTGGAGACTAAAGAGAAGCCATTGAGTTTCAACAGCTCTCTGTGCCACCCCGCCCTCTATAACCCTATCTATTGTACGAATTTACAAGAGCTTGCCATCACATGCCAAGCTATTGTAAATGATAGAGCAGCTAAGCAGTCCGAGGGCCCCAAAACGCCAAATTAGAAGATTGATCAGGTAAAAAGTATTTGTATTGTTTTAATATAATATAAACTACTTTAGTTTTAAAATGACTCCTTGTTAATTGAATTTCGTGGAGATTATAGAAACAAACGTACAGCCAAGCATACAGATTAGCCACTTATAGAGTAGATGCCCTCCAGTTGGCCAGTGGACCTCCACTAACCGATACATTTCAAATAAACCACCTCAGAAACAATTACGGCGTGTTTCAAGGTACCTACTGAATTTCCCTCTGACTATACAGCACGATAGCATGATGCATGAAAGAGCCATTGTTATCACGTCTCACATGCCGACTGTAAATACTTTTTTCGTAACATTTTTCACCTCGTGCACATCACTGTTTATTTGAATAAACACAAAAAGTAAAAAAACACGGTTAATCTTCTTTGGTTCCTTCGGTAAAGTCACGTAGAATGAGAATAAAATAATAAATTGATAAAATTAAATAACACAATAATATTCTCACTTTAGTTTTGAGAATATTATTGTGTTTTGAGAATAAGTGAGAATATTATTCTGTTATTTTATTTTATCAATTTATTATTTTATTCTCATTCTACGTGACTTTACCGAAAGAACCAAAGAAAATGAATCATTGCAGTCACGAAAGCTTTAAATCGAAATACGGTTAAAATCAAAACAATTACAAGAGCAAATTTTGATTTAAAGCTTTCGTGACTGCAGTAATTCATATTCTTAGCTCTTTCGGTAAAGTCACGTTGAAGGGAAACAATAAAATATATATAAAACAATAAAAATTCTCACGACGTTTCGACCATAACACAAACGGTCATCATCAGGTGTGTCGGTTTGCATTAATGTATTTATTTTTAAACGGTGTATTTATTTATTTATTTAAAAAACCCGTTTGCGCCCTTCGCAGCGATTTGGCAGTTTCATTGTTTCCCTTCAACGTGACTTTACCGAAAGAGCTAAGAATATGAATTACAAGAGCACTTTAAAAAGGAGGAAAAAACCTCCCGCCTGCCCCGATAAGTCCGGTATGCCCGATACCTTAGATGCCCCTTGGAACTGCTGCCCGGAGTGTCAAAATATTGCAATGTATGATGCGAGGGAGGATGTGGAATAAAATATTTTTCATGAATAAAAATTTGGGCCAAAAAAGAAATGGTCAAATATCCTCAAGCAGTGCTGTTCACGAGGGATGTTTGACCATACTTCACTCAGCTTGTCAGTGCTGTTTAACAAAGGGGGCATCCAGGACCAGTTCAGATACCACTCCACACTGCTTTTTAGCGGTGGCCGGGGATCGAACTTGCTTCGCTGGGTTCACAGTGCAATGCACGAAAACCACCGCGCCGTTCATCCACCCCCATCTTCGATAAACAAGGGGTCATCGTTGGCTTTAGAAACGCATTGTAAATATTGTGCTTCGGTTAAACGCAAATCAACTCTAGGCAAGTGCTATTTTTTAAAAGCTGAAGAAAACAAGGCACTTTCACAGCTCGATTTAAAAACACGACCCAACGCAAAGGCGCCGAGGAGGCTCGCGCGTTACTCGCGTTGGAACCTCGCTCGCGGCACGCTCAGTGGCGCCGATTCTCGTCCTCCTCCAAGAGGTCCTGCTCGATGAGGACGTCCTCGTGCTCCACGAGGCTGCCCTGGCTGATGCACGTGGCCACCGTGGAGGCGCTGCTGACGTGCGGCTCGCTCGCGTGCAGCACGTGACGCGCCTCGTCACGTACAGGGTGCGCGCGTGCACACAGCACGTGACGAGCCTCGTCACGTGCAGGGTGCGCGCGTGCACACAGTGCGTCCCGGGGACCCGGGGGCCCTGCCACGCGTGCTCACGGTGCACAAAGCACACCGACCTGAGACTCTCACCACACTACCACCAGCGTATCGCAGTCGTCTACGGTTGGCCACGTACGGTGCTAAAGAAGTTCAACGTACGTACGTCTCTACTACTATCCTCACCACTGCCATCGTTACAAAGATACTCACCACCATCGTCGTCAGCCAATTCCTATCCGTCCTCACCACCCCCATGATGAGGCAGCCAATCTCCGTCTCTCGCGATCGTCATCCAACGTCAACCATCTGCCGAGACTTGTCATCGTAATCATTGTTACCCAATGAATATGTATGTTGAACTTCTTTCACGCCGTACGTAGAGAACGTGCTAATCGGGGGTGCGGGGGTAGGAAAACAAACTAAATAGGATTGGTTCAAGTGTCGCTCACGTTAGCCTTGGCTGAGAATCAAACTTAGGGGCACGGGGTTTTCATCAGTGGTACGTGTTTAATGCTACTGTACTGCTCCACCCAAACAATTACAGCAACAAAACTTATTGGGTTGGTTATTTATGCATGTCATGATGTCTTAAAGTGAGGTTTGTGTTTATATAATGCTGATAAAACGATAGCGGTATAGAGAACGGATCAGAGAATTGTCGATTCACTCACGCGCTTTACTGCAGTGTTAATTTCTTCATCGGGATGCTGTCGGTAACTACCCCCGGAACAATATGCTGCCTTGCCCAAATCTTTTTTTCTATCACAGTTGCTTAGCACAGGCCCAAAATGCCCATCGGCCATCAACAAACAGCACTCCTGAAGTTGAAAAAAACAAAATATATTTCTTGCATTGAGCGAGGTTACAAGATCTTGGGAAAGAGACGATGGGAGGGAATGTCGGCGTCACGGTCCAAATTGTGCAAATTGTCTGCAAAAGCCACTCATTTGGAGAAATGCACAGCAACATCACCCCCCCTCCCACTCCCCCCCGCAAAACTCCTGCGGGTCTGCGAGACAGAGAGAATTGGATCGTCGCTTATTAATGCTCGTGGCTGGCGATCGCGAGAGTCGGCGGAGTGGCGCTGTGGCCCTCCAGCTGCGCTCACCCTGGGGGTTGTAGCAGTCCTCGGCCATGCAGCTGAGCTGCTGCCCGGAAGGGCGCGCAGCGCTGTGCGTGTCGGGGCGCTGCACGCGCGTGGGCCACACGCCGCCTGGCACCGGTAGCACGGCGATGTGGGCACGCCCATCTGTCCCCAGCCGCTGCTCACAAACAAGCAGAATATTGATTTATACTGGAGGAATCCCATGAGCTATGAAGCTCTTTTTCACAGATGTCCAGTTAGGGGCGGATCAGAACGTTACAACCACAAATAATACAAAAACACGACAGCAGGACAAATTAGGGGTAGTTTCAAACAATATATAGTTGGTAAGGCCTTCTGAACCATGAGCGCCCAGGGCATCAGAAGACGTGCCATGCTTGGGGAAGGTCTTGACGACCCCATCGATTTGTTCCATGCTTGTGATCACTTCAGAAGGTTTATTTGATACGTCTTCATTATTAATCTGTTGTTTATTTTGATAATACTCTATATTTACTACTTTCGTAATCGTATACAAAATACATTGCGCTAATTATTTTCAATGATTTTCGTTCTCATCATCAGCAGCAATGTTCAATCCACTGCCGGATGAAAGCCTCCCCCAAACAATTTAATAATCCGCCGAACACGAGCACCTGTGCGCGAGCCGATGTCGTCGCTCCATCTCCGCAGTGGACACTCTCTGAGATGCGTTTCATTCCTTGCCTGCTGCCACTATCTGTCCTCAACACGGCTTTTGTGGTTCCAGAGGATTTGCTCTCAGTTTGCTTTCACACCCCCCACTTTATACTCTACATCACTATGCAAATGTATTTGAGTGGCGACATCCTTTTAAATGGTTTGCTCCTCTCGTATTACGATATACATTTTTATTTATAAAACACCGTATCTCATGCGCACTCGCGCACAACTCGCGTAAACTTTGCGAATCAATGCATCAATACACACATACAAGCTGTCCCTTTTATCGCCGTCAACCTGAAGGTGTTATCGCAGGTTGTGCAGTTGAAGAGCGCTCCACTCCCCCACTCCCTGTCCCGTGGCACTGGCTGGTACTTCCTGTTGCAGCTCCTGCACTGGGACACCTGCACAGCAAAGACAACGAATGATCCACACCCCGATCAGCAACGGTGGAAGCAACAGAAGTTGTTGTTGGCGGTGGCATTGCCGCTCGTTGGCAAGGTTCACGATTCATCCCCGTGGCCACCCTGGTTAATGCTGTGGGTGTATTACCAGAAAATATATGCCGTATGCTCCACAGTGGATGTGACAAATCCCGTGACGCGATTAGGAAAAAGAGTAGGCCACGTGCACTAGGGTCATGGTTCAAATAAATACAAATATTTGCAGATTACCCAATTGATAAAACCCATTGAAACATTTCGGGCAACTGGCAAACTGCTACCTACTTGCAGCCTGGGGCTGTGTTCACCTTGTGCCATATGGGGACAGCTGCCATCAGGGGCTCCCCTGGGCTAAAAATAAAGTTAAGTATTGGAATGATTGAGATGAGATGGAAGATGCGAGCTTCTGAGGCAAGCACCTTATAAATGGAACTGCAAATCCTACTCGAGCTAATTTATATGAGGCAAGGTTCCAACTCACTCCACACTCACTATTTGCGTTCACCTAAGGCAGGGGTGGGCTACCTTTTATCTGCCAAGGGCCATTTGTATATTTATAACATCATTCGCAGGCCATACAAAATTATCAACTTAAAATTAGCCTGTTATATTTGGTCAAACATTTAATTAACTCGCCCCCTAATGTGATGGCTGGAACTGCTTCTCTTTGGTGAGGCGTATCCTTCTCTACATCAAAGGTCTGCCCGGCTAACCCACGATACCCCACCGCCACTGGTGTGCCCGTCTCGGTGCCTTCACAGACATCCGCTTCCCTCTCTACCCATCAACAGGGGCCGCCGTTGGGTCGTTGCCATTGGCCACGGCGTGCAAACATACTTTTCCTGCCAATCGGATGCTTCCCCTGGTGCTCGTGTGGACCTAACCGCGGTAACTGAGTAGCCTCGTCGTGACCATGCAATTGCACGTCAATTCATGGCTCCGCGGTGTAATTCAACCTGGGGGAAGTCGTCCAATTCCCTGGCCCCAGGAAACCGTGGGGGATGTCCCTACAAAGAGGGCCCCTGGGTGAAAACCTGGAGGCCAGGTGACTTCCCCACGAGGTCCTACGTGGGGGTGTGGGTGTTGTGTGTGCTCATTTGGGGGGTGGTGAGGGAGAAGCAGTGTCGGCCCGGACGCTCTCCCGTGGTGGCGTTGCAGGAACGGCTCCGACGGAGAGGCTTCGCTGTTGTGGCACCACATAGTCTCTCCAAAGGGCCACTGATACTCATTCTTATCCAAGTGCTCCTTACTTGTCTTACCCCAGAATGGACGATGGGTTGAGTCAACTTCCGACTAGCATATGATCTATCTGCCTGTTGTGGGATGGGTGCTCTGCTACCTGGCGAGATGACTTATCATATAAGATGAACTGATGCGATGTTATTTACAAAACACAGCCAATTCTGGCTGTCACCTGATAAGGATGGTTGTAATTACTGTCGAAACGTCGTACTCGACTTTTTAATGGTGTGGGTTTACTCTCCAACACACAACCGGTGTGCTGAACGAGTAAGGGAAAAAAAGTGAGGGAAAAAAGTATTTGATCCCCTGCTGATTTTGTACGTTTGCCCGCTGACAAATAAATTATCAGTCTATAATTTTAATGGTAGGTTTAATTGAACAGTGAGAGACAGAATAACAACAACAAAATCCAGAAAAACGCATGTCAAAAATGTTATAAATTGATTTGCATTTTAATGAGGGAAATAAGTATTTGACCCCTTCTCAATCAGAAAGATGTCAGGGACAAGATTGTAGACCTACACAAGGCTGGAATGGGCTACAAGACCATTGCCAAGCAGCTTGGTGAGAAGGTGACAACAGTTGGTGCGATTATTCGCAAATGGAAGAAACACAAAAGAACTGTCAATCTCCCTCGGCCTGGGGCTCCATGCAAGATCTCACCTCGTGGAGTTGCAATGATCATGAGAACGGTGAGGAGTCAGCCCAGAACTACACGGGAGTATCTTGTCAATGATCTCAAGGCAGCTGGGACCATAGTCACCAAGAAAACAATTGGTAACACACTACGCCGTGAAGGACTGAACTCCTGCAGCGCCCGCAAGGTCCCCATGCTCAAGAAAGCACATATACATGCCCGTCTGAAGTTTGCCAGTGAACATCTGAATGATTCAGAGGACAACTGGGTGAAAGTGTTGTGGTCAGATGAGACCAAAATGGAGCTCTTTGGCATCAAGTCAACTCGCCGTGTTTGGAGGAGGAGGAATGCTGCCTATGACCCCAAGAACACCATTCCCACCGTCAAACATGGAGGTGGAAACATTATACTTTGGGGGTGTTTTTCTGCTAAGGGGACAGGACAACTTCACCGCATCAATGGGGCCGTGGACGGGGCCATGTACCGTCAAATCTTGGGTGAAAACCTCCTTCTCTCAGCCAGGGCATTGAAAATGGGTCGTGGATGGGTATTCCAGCATGACAATGACCCAAAACACACGGCCAAGGCAACAAAAGAGTGGCTCAAGAAGCACATTAAGGTCCTGGAGTGGCCTAGCCAGTCTCCAGACCTTAATCCCATAGAAAATCTGTGGAGGGAGTTGAAGGTTCGAGTTGCCAAACGTCAGCCTCGAAACCTTAATGACTTGGAGAAGATCTGCAAAGAGGAGTGGGACAAAATCCCTCCTGAGATCTGTGCAAACCTGGTGGCCATCTACAAGAAACGTCTGACCTCTGTGATTGCCAACAAGGGTTTTGTCACCAATTACTCATGTTTTAAGTCATCTTTTGCAGAGGAGTCAAATACTTATTTCCCTCATTAAAATGCAAATCAATTTATAACATTTTTGACATGCGTTTTTCTGGATTGAAAATGGCCTTGCTGTCGCTGCCGTTTATTTAATTGGAAACTTTGGCATTAGTTCCAGCTTGGTATTTTTCTCCAGTTTGCACTGTGATTGTGTATTGCTTCACCCTAAGTGCTGTAATCTCCATATATATAAAAGGGAAATTTGTGATTGTGTGTTTGTTCAAAATGTTTAGTGTACTTCCCAACATGCAACAAACTTTAAATTTGCCATGTGGGTACTTTCCAGACTGTACACCATGCAAAAAGTATAAAACAGACTTTTGTATTTTGGGGGGGGGGGGGGGGGGGGCTCAATAATGCATATATTTTTTGCACGGCAAGTGAGCTGTGATGTCACATCTGTCATGTGACCCGTCTGCGGAAGCGAAACGGAGTGTGCCTGCTGATCGCGGCTGAAGTGAAATCCAAATGTGTTGCAGGTCTAAGGCGTTCTTCGCGCAGCATTGCTTTATTATTTCAGTCGTTTACTGCCGAATGCACCCTGAAAGTTGTGTGTCTGCAGCAAGCGCGTCTATGTGTACCTATGGTTAGCGCGCTGCGCTACGAACCCGGCGACCTGAGTTCAATTCCCGTTCATGGCCACCACCGGTGACGATTATTTGAACCGATCCTAGGCCTCCCCTAGGTCGACTCAGCCTCAAACGAGTTACTGGTGTAGGGAGACAACGGCGGCCAGGCGTGGTGAATCCAAGTCCCGAGCGAAGCCGGGTAGTAAAGCTAGTGTATCATATAATAAAAGTGTATACTGTGTAGGAAGTGGTCAGGCATTGTGATGTATGCCCAAATCTGGTGGTATTATGTGAAATTTTATAGTTTACTGCACAGCTGTATAGGCGCAGCCTGACAGAAATGTTAGGAGTTTGTGGAAGCCCCCGTGCCATTTGGCTTCTGAGAGGTACTCCCACCTCTTCCAACATGTCTGCCCCAGCATGGAAGTGGAGACCAAAATCTCAGTGATAGACCAGAGGACGCAAAAAGGCGAACAGCACAAAGACAATGCCACTATGAGGACAGTGAGAGCTCGGGGTGAGCAGCTACATCATGGGACCTCCCTTGCCAGTATCAAAATATAAGAATAGGTTTGACCCTTTCTGGCAATAAAACAAATTCTTATATTTTGATTGTCTCTGTGCTGTTCGCCCTTTGGCTTCTTCTGGTCTAACACTGTTTGAGACTTGGCTTTAAAGAAAGCGATCTCTGGTGTGGATCAATCCGTTTCAAAGACAATGCATATACTATCAAAGCACGTGTTTGTTTGCATGCTCACCACAAGTATATGTGCTTGATGCAGACATGGATGCTTGCAAAATGTTTCAGTTTGGTGTTTTAACATCTTAACACCTTTTATTATATGAATTCCTGTAGTCACGAAAGCTTTAAATCAAAATCTTAACACCTGTTTTATTGCCAGAAAGGGTAAAACCTATTCTTATATTTTGATACTGGCAAGGGAGGTCCCATGATGTCTGGTGATTGTTGAGGGTGGGCAACATAGCAAGGGTGACACTAATGGTGGAATAACAACCAGTAAGTAGAGTGGAGAAAGGCCAGGGCTACCCTCTACTCCATGAAAAACAACCTAAATAGGCCATCATCCTTTACAAGAAAAACAAGTGATTTTCAACAGCCAAAGTAATGCAGTATTGTGTATCCTTTAAGTAATGGGTGAATACACAAGTCCGACATTTTTAAAATCTTTATTGTCGAGCACATGTCATCCACAAAGTTTAAGGCACTTCGGCAAAATTAAGACCATACTTTTACAAACAGACATTCCCCGATTTACGCCCAGGATGCATCCCTAAAAACCAGAAATTTTATCGAAGTAAAGAGATGGGATGGTGGATCAGTCAGGGACGCGAACGCTTCGGCGCCACCTGGCACGTAAATGTCGCTAAACAGCGTAAACAATGTTGGGTCAAAATGGTAAAGTTCGTAAATCTCGAGTATGTTATCGCAACGTGCCACAGTACGTAAAATGGGATAGGGTATAAATAAGTTGAGTACGTTCTCGTTAACGTACATAAAACGGGAGAGCGTACAGACTTAAAAACACTCGTAAAATAATAAAAATACATTTTTTGGATTTTTAAAAACCAGTAATATCATCTTCTTTCGTATGGCTGATGTAATGATCCCCGCTATGGGGTAAACACTTCGTTGAGAATAAGGGGTAAGGGCATCAAATGGCCCAGCTGGAAAGTGGCAGGAGTGGAAAAAGTAGGGTTGTTATCCTTTGAGCAAGTACAGGCAAGTTATAACATCCCCTGGTCGCATTTCTTAAGGAACCGACAGATTAGTGGGATGCCATCACCAAAACCCCAGACAAGAACTTTGATCACTCTGCACACCCCTATCCTTGACCGGCTAGAGGCACCGAAACTTAATTATAGACTAGAAGCATACCGTCTTGTGGACAGTGAGGGATTTTTGATTATACGCAGCATTAGGTGTGGCACCTAGTCTCTTGCCTGCTGTTCCAGGCTCACCTTTATCGGTGTTACTATTATATTTTCGGTAAGCCAAGTCACTCCTGTGTATTGTGGGTCAAGTCTAGTGAGAACAGTCGTGCCCATTCACCTGAGGCGATTCAATAGGGTTGGTCTGTCTTAAATTTTTAGACAAGCCACCCTGCCAGTTGTCACGCAGTAGCGTATCTCTGGGACAACACGGTGCGCTCACAATGTTACAGGATGACCCCTTTATCCCGACACTCACACCTAAGCCTACACGTTCCCAAACACTCACACACCCTTCTTTGGTTCTTTCGGTAAAGTCACGTAGAATGAGAATAAAATAATAAATTGATAAAATAAAATAACACAATAATATTCTCACGACGTTTCGGCCACAACACAAGCGGCCTTCATCAGGTGAAGGGACGAGACTGTCTGGTAGGACAGCGCTGGAGTGAAAGAGCCACGTTCAGATCACAGCCTTTAAGCTGTGTGAGAGGAACAAAGCGCCTTGACAAAGGAATTAGCATATAATTTAGCATTGAAATGGCTGAATGATTAGCTTGTGACTGGTCACAGAAATAGCTATGTTAAAAGTTAAAGAATACACATCCGCAGAGGCACCCCTTGATAAAGGAATTAGCATAGAATTTAGCATTGAAATAGCTAAGTTAAAGCATACACATCCGCAGAGGCACCCCTTGACAATGGAATTAGCATAGAATTTAGCATTGAAATAGCTGAGTGATTAGCTTGTAACTGCTCACAGAAATAGCTACGTTAAAGTCAGAGCATACACATTCACCGAGGCACTTAGTACAAATCAAACAGGAGAATTTAGCATTGAAATAACTAGGCGAATTTAGCATTGAAATAACTGAGTGATTAGCTAGTGACTGGTCACAGAAATGACTATGTTGAAGTCAAGGCCTACACATCTGAGCTATTCACAGTACTGTATAGTGAACCAATAAAAAAACTAAAATATAAATTACCTTAATGTTATCAATAAACTCTATATTCTCCAATCAGCTAAGCTACCAACAATAAGTCGTTATATATCACAATGCTATATGGCGAAAAAATGGGTTGATTTGGAATGGAAATAAAATAATAAAAATAAAACAATAAAATAAGATTCTCACGACGTTTCGGCCATGAAACAAGTAGCCTTCTTCAGGTGAATAAACAGGACTGTCCAGAAGACAGCGCTCGAGTGAACATTGCAAAGCCTGGATCGCGTCTTTTTAAGCTGTGTGGGCCGAATTAACATATGAATTAGCATGTTACCAGTACCAGCACCACCAGATCGGGGGAGGGTGGCGGCGGGTACACAGAAAAACGGAAAGAAAAAAGGAATAGGATAGGTGCGCTGCTCTGTCCTATATTGCGTTAATAACTATGCTATAAACTGGACTACTATACAATGTAATATTATACCTTCAATCTAAACTACATGGTATAATATCATATCCATAGACAAAAAATTCACCTTTGAATTATACAATGCGTTACTCTACACTGCCCTATACTTTAGACTATAAAATATTAGACTTGTAATTTTACACTGTCTTATTTTATCAACCCCACTATATGCCACACTGCTGTATATTCACTATACAATTACGATAACTATATATTGCCATATGAATTGTGTTATTCATATTTGGAAAGGAAAATGCAGATCATAAAGAGGAGGGGTAGAGGCGGGAAAGATGAAAAGTGAAGTGACCCATTCGTTGGGGTTGGTGCCGTGCACCTTCAGGACCATTTTAAACCAAGCAGACGAAGTGAAGGCGACTGTGCAGCAATGTTTTGCTATTGTACCCCCTTCTCTGAAGTCCGGAAACGCATCCCCTATGCCTCAGATGTTATACCTAACTCTGGTAACGACGTTTCTGATAACAAAGTGACGTCATGGAATGCATTTACTTCGTTAACCGAGGTATTACTATACACACACTATGTATTAACAGATTATAAGTTGCATGCACACAGGTAAGTTTTAGCTCTCCGATTTCTTTTATTTGCCAATCTTAAGACTCCCTAGGGAAGGAGTTCTTAAATCCTATTTTAATATGACCAAAACACATGCGATGAGTAGAAATTTTAACTATCGATAGTGTAGTCAATAGTTTGATGAGAACTGTAGAGTAGCTATAGTTTTCTTTAAGGAAGACTCCAAATTTGAATTATTGAAATCCAATAGCATGGTTTAACAAATACAGATTCGATTGCAGGGCCTTCGGCCCTCTATAAAATTAAGAATTAAATTTCGCCAGCAAGCGTACAACATGACAGGCATTGCTCCATCACCAACGAAGAGCTACTTTGCCCACTCTAATTTCAGCCTTCGCGGATTTGACCGTTGCCAAATTTATTGAGGTATAGCTTGCCCATCGTGCCCCTGCGGCTTGACCATCCACAGTTGACCATGAGATTCCTTTATGCATCATAAAGAAGTACTATACTCTAACTGCACTGCTCCCGATGATGAGACCATGAAAACCACATGAAATCATCTTTCATAGTATGTAAAAGTATTTTTAGTTCATGTTTTAAACTGCAAAAAAAAGTACATGTTATTAACCTCATCTTAATTTTCATATTTACTTTAGCGTGTACAGTACAGCACTAGAGATTACACTAAAAACACATTAATCATATTTTACATTTAAATAAATACTTCCCGCTCCATGGTTGGGTTAATGTAGGGTAACATAAAACAAAATGAGCAGTTGTCGTAGTACAAATCAAACCCTATTTGTCTTATGCCTCAGAGTTTGTGGATTTCGTATTTGCCGATTGTGCCAGGGACCCTTGTTGACCCCAGTATGAAGGAGCGTAGATGGCTCGATTTTTTTCCCCCCAAAAGTATTTAATCAACAAAACGATATCAGGTACAGAGGATGTGAAAGGGGGTTGACACCAGTACAAACACACGTTACGAATTACAGTTCAATGGAAACCTGTCTAAACTGCATGTTGAAATAAAATCGACAACCCCAGTCTTCCTAAGCTCTGATAACCCTGTAGGAAAAAAAGGGAGGGGGGGAAGTGCCTAAATGTCCTAATGAATACTCTTAAGAATCAATGCCTACTGGAGGAGAGGTCGTGAAAGGGTTCCATGGTTGGTGGTAAGCTTCTTAGTTTGGCACTTAGATGCTCTAGTGGCAAATTTTGAAAGTTTATTGGCCCATTCCTGCACTGTTGGGGGAGCATGCTCTTTCCAGTTGGCTGTAATGGTGCGTTTTGCCATAACATTGAACATTTGGAATACAGTAATGTATTTGCTCCCCTGGAAAGGCCTTGAGGTTTCAACCTCAATAGGGATGTGTCTGGTGAGGGTGAGACGCTCGTTTTGTGTATGTGGTTAGAGTAGCATGTGTTGATTTTAAAAAACTTGTTAATGTCTGGACATTCCCAAAAGGCATGCCTGTATGTTTGAGGGGTATCCGGGAGGCATCGTGGGCAGTTGGAGGAGGTTTGGATGACAAATGTTGACGAAATACATTTATGTGAAATAAAACGTTTATACCAAAGTGACACATTTTTTAAAGATCATCAACAAACTATCCATCACAATTATAAACTAACAATCAGTGTAGTTTTTTAAAACATTAAGTACCGTTTATATGCCAATATTTCTGCATCTATTCAGTTTTTTTCATAAATCCACTGCATATGATTAAAACTTCTCCCCAACAGTCTGCACATAACAATAGCCCCTATGTCATAAAGCAGGAGTTTTTGCTCACCTCTGGGATTTACATCAAGAATTATATTATCTTTCACCAGTGCAAGGTTTTGGAAGTGTTATTTGGAAAATATATTCCCCACTTTCATTCTTCTGAACGTTGCTCAACGTTATTGTTGCTTTGCCCTTAAGGATGTATCCAGACCATGCAGTATTCTTTCGAGCAGATCATAGGTGTTCAAGGTAACCAAGGACCTAAGCAAAGAACATTTTTTTTATTTACTCATTAATGGTCTTTGAAATGTGAATTGTGGTATAAAATATTAAGTGCACCGTTAAAGACACGCAAAATAATGCACGTGCTAAAACTAATCATAGTAATTATCAATGTTTTACTTTAAGAAAAACGTGAGCATCCAACAGCAATGTTGGTAATGCTCTTCATTGAAAATGGATAGATATATGGCTACAGAGCACCATTCCTGAGTAGATATTAAGGATCATGTTCAGGAAATTTACAAATTAAATTAGAAAACGAGATGACTCAGATGTTAGTGTTGAGTTAACACCACTCAGATCCTGGGTTTTAATGCCTTTAACTAAATCTAGGTTCTCAAGGTAGTGAGTTTATGGTCGCAACCTAGAGATCAATGATTGCACTAAAATATCTATATAAAGACCTTAATCTGCATGTCTCAAAAACCTCGAGGGTACTTCTCGACATGGTAAAAATCTGAAATTAGGCACAAAGGTAGCTTTGAGGACAAATGACAGGAAATATGAGAATCTGAGATTTTTCATTTGAAGGCCCCATAAAAGTACCCCCTAAAAATGTTTGTCATTCAGAAACCGTTCAAAATATAAGATTGCGTTTTTTTTCGTTTGATAGAGCATTAAACATCAAATAACATTTAATCGAGAACCATTGTTTCATCTTTTATTGTTTTTTACATATTTCGGACGCATTATGATGTTCAAATTTGAATACGAAAACAGTAAAAGATAGGAGCTTCCCCTCGTAGTATTAAGAAAGCACCCTTGCTGGTCATTAACCACAGAAATACATTCATTCAGAAACTGTGCATTGGCTTAATACATGTAAGTATGGATAAAAGGTGAACATCACAATTGGGAATTAAATATGACTCCCTCCACAGCAGGGTGGTTGCTTATGCAGAGAAATGGATGAGCCAAATGCGAAAACTTTACACACCACCCTGCTCATAAACACCACAGTTATGTCAGAAGAGACCCGTGGAGTGATATAAACTTACCTTAAAGAGTTGCAGCCATTCATTAAATTGGTCTAATTTAGATCGTTGCTCTGGCACGTAGCTGAAGACTGAATTTCATCACAATTCTCATCCATTTCATAAGCGCTCTTCCTGTAACGGTTCACATTGAAAGCCATGAGGTACTGTATGTATTAAATAAGGTACATTCGGGACAGTTTTTAATTACCGATGTGAAATGGCCATTGCTCAATGGAATTAATTGTGCGATGAAACACATTTATTTGCATGTTTACCAAAGTATGCAGTTTGAACATGAATGGGGCACGCACTATCATGTAATAAACATGGATACAACAAAATATGAATATAGATTTGTAACCCTTTCCAACATTTTCTGCTGGATGAGGACCTCCACACAAAGTGGGGGTCGTGTGAGTTAATTGGCCATACTTCACCAGGCTAGTCGGTGCAGGTTAGTGAAGGCTTCCAGTATATAGATGTGGGAGCGTGGAAATGGATGTTGCTGCACTGCCCTCTGCTGCAAATCACGCAGCACTCCAGCTTCTTCTAAATAACCTGCTGTGGTGGGTGCTCTTTCAAGCACTATCCACCAGGCTCAACACTACTTCGCTTCTGAGATCAGATGCATCCAAGGCAATTGGTTATAGACCAGAAACAGATTAACAGCCTTGATATCGACCCTGAAGGTCTACATTTGGATTTCATATTGAACCTTTTCTTTATGAAACACCAATTAAGAGCTCTCAAATAACTTTGGCTGGCTACACATCAGCACACACCTTAGCTATATAAAATAACAGGGAAAACAAAGTGCACGCTGACCAAGCATAACAAAGACTGCACTGATTGAGTGTGCTAGAATTAGAAAGTGTTTCCCGGTCAAAAATATTCCCCTGCAGCACCGGATAAGTGAGGCTAAGATGCTTGCCGTTATGGATAAGTATGATTTGTGGGTAGTTTTGAAGTGGTCAGCATCATGTGGCTGCTAGCCATATAAAATTAATTTGTGGTCAATATGTTGCCCACAGGCCGTAAGTTCCTCACCGCTGTCCTAAAAGCAAACTGATGCTACGTCTCAGCGATTACAAACGAGACGCAAGCTGCGCTGTTCCTGGAATTGATTGGCTTGGTTCTTCTCCCAAGATTGACTTGGATTAAACCCCTTCCCTGCCATCCCCTGCATGGCTGGAAGGCAACAATCCATAAAAAAATATATAAAGAACTTATGTTTGGTTTGTCAATGTTTTGAAAATGTTTACTATGAAGTCAGCACTGTTTCCATCCTAGCTAAAGCAGGTCGAGTGGCCCGATCACAGCTTTCTTGACCTCGTGCCCCACTGCCGTGGGAACCCCGACTTGACCCACTTTTCCAGTTCCCAAACATAGGTCAGTCCACTATTAAATAAATATGGGAATGCGGTGTGTTTTTTCCCTATATGAAGCTCTGTGAAGTGGCTAAATCTGCCTTTTTATGCGAGTTCCTTGCTATCACTTGTATTTACTGACACCATCTGGTCAAATAGTTACAAAAATGAAACATGGAGAAAAATATTCACCTTGTTTATAATGGCAATGGAAATATTGTAAACTACAAGGACAAGGAACAACAGCAGACCGAGGGGTAGAAGGAGTAGTCTGGATATCTGTGGAAACAAAAAAAGCAGCCACCTTGAGACATACAACAATGTAATCGGTTTAAACAGTTTTAAAATACAACACTACAATTGATACACAGTGATACCTCTGTCAACAAATCATCTGGGAAACTAATTCCGTTATAATGAAGTCAACCGTGCAGGGCCCCTTCTGCCCTCCTATTTTTGCAAAAAAAATGAAAAAAATATCTTCAGAAATAATACACAGTGATTTAAGAGTAAAAGGTTGAATGCTGTGCGTGCACATCACTTTTGGACATCTGTGAAGAGCTTTATAGATCATTGGATTCCTCCAGGATAAATTAATATTCTGATTCTGACTGTGTCAGCAGCCAGTGAAGAGCTGTGCAAGTCTGCCTCACTTGGACCAGTCATCAGCAAGTTTCACCAGTCTTCCCTCATCCCGCTAGCCAGTGCTAGAGCTTAAATTTCTATTTAAAGCTTTCGTGACTGCAGAGATTCATCTTCTGGGTTCTTTCGGTAAAGTCACGTGGAATGGAGATAAAATAATAAAAATAATAATAACAGAATCATATTCTCACGACGTTTTGGCCACAACACAAGTAGCCTTCCTTAGGTGAAGAAACTGGACTGTCCGGAAGACAGTGCTTGAGTGAACCCTGCCAAGCTTGGAAACGTCTTTTAAGCTGTGTGGGAGGAACAGAGCGCCTTGACAAAGGAGTTTTACATATACATTAGCATGTAACTGGGGGATTAGCATGATGTTGGTGTGAGGGATGAGCACCACGGAGAGCGACGAGCTCGGACCGGAGGAGGGGGGAGAGGAGTTTACATATACATTAGCATGTAACTGGGGGATTAGCATGATGTTGGTGTGAGGGATAAGTACCACGGAGAGCGACGAGCTTTGTTCAGACGGACGAGTCCATTTACACTATGTATTATTCTACTAACTGTTGTAAATGCCCCCCTATCCATCTTAATATTAACAAGTAATTTTTCAATACATATAGATACATTTTTCTATTGTTTCTTTTAATTTTAATAATGAATAAAAACACCAAACCAGGCCTCAGCATGGCATGTGGAGGTCATATTTACCTTGACCCACTAACACGATTTTGACGTTCAGAGCCCTCCCAGGGTCAGAGGGAGCAGATAGAGAGCAGAGCGCAGCGGATTGCAAGGGGCTGACGTAAACACAAAGCCAGGGTCACTGGGAGGTTGCGTTAGCCTAGATCTAGTTAAGTCAAAAAAGCTAATTGGTTCTGCATTACTATTAAAGTAAGTTAAAGTCGGAATTTAATGACAGGGTAGGCTAAAGTTATTGATCTTCACACCCACTTCAATTGAACCCTGCCACAAGCTACGTTAATGTAACCATCACCCGTCTATTAATTTAATATGAAACGTATTTACGTATTTTAATAATTTCTATACGACTTGACCCGAAGCCTAACAATCAGGTTTTCCTAAGTCAACATGAATGCTCTAATCCACCCATACGCAAATAATGAGCCGGGTTAAAGTAAGAGTAGAGAGGAAAAGAAATGCAAGCGCACAGCAAAACTGCAACGTAAGCAAAAGGCGATGTTAAACCCAGGGTCGGAGAGAAAGGGAGATCCCGGCCGTCTTTGTATCCCCGCAGCGCGGGGTAGGAGTGTGTATACGCTTGGGGAAACACGAGTCAAAGACCACAACGGGAAGCTGACCCAGACCTTGGATAAATACAGAATCATAACTGTGGAACTCTGATGAAATGAAATGTTAACTTAAAACTTTTTAACCATTTCTTTGTGTGTCGGTGAAAGTCGGAGGGAATATCACCCCTCCCTCCAGGTTGTGCACCCAGACAGAGAGGCGCCTTCAAGACAATTTATAACATTATATTGTTTTACTTGTGGGTTTTATGGTAGGAGTATGACAACGGAATATACCGTGGGTGATCCACACACACTGACACATGTACGGACACACACACGGACGCAGATACATACGGACAAATCCTGACACAGCAAAAATCGATAGAAACCCCGCCTTGTGGGCAGGATCCGAGTGAAGGGATTTTTGGGCATAAAAAGAGGATCCTGAGCATTGAAACCTCAGATCGACAGGAGGGGGTCGGCTCACCAGAGTTCGACCGGGGGGGGGTCGGCTCACCAGAGTTCGACCGGGGGGTCGACTCTCGGGAGACAGTTCGACTCGGAGGAGGTCGGAACTCGGGGAGTTCGACCAGCGGGTCGGAACTCGGGGAGTTCGACTCGGAGGAGTTCAACTCGAGGGAGTTCGACCAGGGGGGTCGGAACTCGGGGAGTTCGACCAGGGGGTTGGAAGTCGGGGGAATTCGGCCAGTCGGCTCGACTCATCAGCAGTTCAAACTGGAAACGAGAGCAACAGGTCGCCAGCCGGCGAGCTGCAGAGCAGGGGGCGGCGAGCAGAGGCCAAAGTGGCCCCGTCGCTACCCACAGACGTTGGCAAGACTCGCAAGGTAGTGAGGTGTCACCGAGTGTGATTTCCAAGAGCTGAAAGACAGAGTATTGCTGAAAGTTTAATTTACATTGAGTCCAGCTGCAGATCGACCGACGCACCAAGCAAGAGCAAGAGTACGTGCGACTTGAGTCATCCAGCAGTGGAGAAAAACCTGCTTTCAGCAAACCAGCAACGAGTACTTTCGAGTTCTCCACACAGAGAGAGGGAGCGTGCTGATGTAGCTCATCCAGCAGCGGAGAGAAACTGCTGTCAGCGAACCAGCACGAGCGTGATCGCGCAGCTCATCCAGCAGTGGAGAGAGGTGTCCACTGAGCAGCACTAAGAGCGATTAAGCAACTCTCCCCCGTGGACAGAGGCTGGCTGCCGCGTGGAGGAGGGCGGTGATACGTATGATGCACTCCCACACACCTCACCGCTCTAAAGGGAGCAAGTCTATTTCTCCTACAAGTGATGCCAACTTCGGCGTATGTTAACGCAAATAATTAATTCCAAACACTGACTATTCAAGACAATTCATATCACTCAAACATACACGGGTCCTTAACCAGAAGCGAACACTCAAGTCCGTGAACCATCTGGCTGTGGAAGCATCGATCGTGTGATAACAGTCCGTCGTTTATAAGTATATTCGTAATTTTCCTCTTTGATATTTTGTTTTGAACTGTACTTCTAATCGCATAAGTTACCAACCGATCCATCAGTACGAATTAACCCTTGGCACCTTCGCCACGGAGCTACGCTCCCGGGGAGGAATCGTGCTAAACCGATTTTCTGATCATACAATCTTATTCACGAATTAATTAATCTCCCGTGAGATAACACGTTCCGCCGCACACCCTCACACATAAGCCATTTCGGTAATCTTATAGTCTGTCCGGTGGATCTGTTGTTACATTTATGCCTTTGGAAATAATAACTGTTTGATTGTCTTTTTATATGAATACTGTTGCATGTTAATCAATCGCCTGTGATAATGTGCTGACCATTTCAAGCATAATGATCGTTCATATTATAATGTATAAGCTTTTGTGTAGCATAGCATTGGCATGTTCTGACTCTCTCTCTCTCACTAACAGCAATCGCTTTATGCGGGGTCCATGTGTTATCAAAGTGAAAACGTACAGTCGTTGATGATACTGTCTTGATACCGTGTGGATACTGTGTTGAAGTTCCGAGATTGAGAGTTCACATACATATTATAGTTAAGGTTTAATTAGAAAATAAATTGATTAATACAGAAGTGGTCATGGGATTCTTTCCTGAAATTTTTGCATAAGACCTGTATCCTGCGATGAGATATGAACTCGGGAACCTAAAATATAAACACACCAATCCACACTCATTAAACTAAAGCGAATGATATGAACTTGGGACCTAAAATATTAACACTCGGGGAGTGTTAAAGTGAGAATCATTGTATTATGCTGATCAATAATACGAAGTTAGACAACGAGGCCGAATTGACACTAGCGTAACTGCACACGATTGATTGTGTTATCCTGATTGATAACCCCACCTCGTCAATGAGGCGGGGCCTGATTATCATAAAGGCTATCATTAACACAACCACACCCACTCGTATAAATTAATACAATTACCTCTCTAATTAGCATAGTTATACGCACAATTACACGAATTAACATAATTTCGGATTAATTATGCAAATTTCGAATTTCATTTAATTTTCAATATTTTTCATCAATTCTCACACACCCACATATTCAACAAATTGGGGGCTCGTCCGGGATCTCTCGCAGACAGTTTATGCTTAAATTAAGGAACAAATCACTGTTGTATTAATCAAGGTTTTGTGAACTAACATTGCCCTGTGACTGTAAACGATGTAAAACAAACAAATAAACGCACTCTGAAGGAAAATACCAGAGTAGGAGTGGATAACAAAGACAGTGGGGGTAAGATTATTTGCTCGAGTTGAACCAAGACATCCTGTGATACAAATGTTTTTATATGTGTTCTGAAGTGGAATTCCAGAGTAACTCACGCCGCAAATGAGATGTTAGAATTAAGATACACTCTTAAGTCTATTAACTACACTACATAATAGAGAACGGCATGACCCGCAACATTCTGAGTTTGACACCCCAACGCATAACACCGATATAGAGGGGACCTCCTAGGAGGAGATGTAATCTATGGAAAAACAATATCGTGAATTTGTGTTAAAATGTACTGGACGGACTGCTAGACAGCAGACAGAGCAGAGAGACGTATGGGAGGGGAGACATATAGAAGATGTTAAGGCACATAGGAGGAAACTACTTAAGGACGTGATGACATATAACAAAGCCGAACGTGATGTAAAAATTGCAGAAATAGTAAGGTTAGACTCATATCTCCTCACACAGACATACAGAGAAAGATTATGGAATGAGGTAAAATTTGAAAGGGAAAGAAAGGAGAAACTGCCCCTAATAGAGGAGGTAGAGCGTCTGCACACCCTCTCAGAGAGAAAGAGTCAGCACTAACTGCACCAGCGAAACCCCCAGATGTTGATACATATAACACATACGGGAGTAACAGTTTACCACACTCCGAGCCACGCGGACGTAAACCAGAGACAGGTCACACAGGAGGTGTGGCTACCAATCAAAGTGGTTTTGACAGAGATTCCCCCTCGCGACTCGAGAGAGGGGAGGGAGAGATACGGATGAAAACAGGGAAACATGGGACTGACAACTTCGAGGGTAGAGAGGAAAAAAATTAACACTAAGTCAGCAGGATATTCTGTACTGATAGAGCAAAAAAGGGCGGAGCTGGGGCGAGACGAGCGACATGACAGAGACAGCTCACTTGGTAGACACATTCCACGCAAGCACGACCGACATGGAACCTATGGCAGAGATTACTTTCCAAGAAGATGCACATCACCCAAGCATGAGCCATGGGATAAGCAGGAGTCACCGAGCAAAGTTGACTCACGTTACAGGTGCAAGAGGCACTACAAAAGTTATGTTGAGCAGCGCCACCGTGATGGTGACAGCTCGAGTGAGCACTCCTCAGGAACAGACGCCTCTGACGATGATCAACTGTCCGAATACTCATTCAGTAGTAAAACTCTGAAATTGATGGACAAGGCTCTCGTCAGAATTCCCTACTTCGATCCACACGATAGGAACAGAGACATACACGCTCACATCGCAACGGTAGGAGCAGAAGCAGTGATCAGGGGTTTGAGGAAAACGAATGAGAAAGCCAGTTTACTGAGACGAAGCTTGCACGAGCAGTCTATACCATGGGTAAAGTCGCTATCATGCAAGATTCGGAACGATTTCAAAAAGCTGAGCCTGGCAGTGATTCGGAAGTTTGGAGAATATTTAACATGGTCTGAGGGATTTAACGCTGCAAAATCTATGACCCAGTGCACAGACGAGGATCCGCGAGATTACCTCCTACGGTTTAAAAGAGCGTACTACGCGGGTGATGTGGATCAGTATCATGAAGGTGACAAAAAGTTCAAAGTTATGTTTTTTGGGTCTTTGAGTCCAGAGATTACAGAAATTGTGGGAATGGTTTTGAATCCAGAAACAGCCTCCTTACACCATATAGAGGATAAGGCGCACAGAGCTTGGCTGTACAGAGCTAAAGACAATAGTTCTACGACACCCAGGGAGAGGGATGATGTAACCAGCGTTTCAGAGGGAAATAAAAATCACGTGAGCAGAAACACAGCACCACCAGCGAGGCAATGGCCCGCAGGCTGGGAGTGATCGCAGCGTGCAGGGACGCATATTTGCGAGGATCGCGGTGTGTGTAGACCAAGAGCAGAATCATGCCGGGTCCCAATGCCACGACACACGATCGATTCCCCCACCAATTTTACCAGGAGAGAGCAGAGGCATGAGAAATAGGGGGACAGGCGTGAGCTTGGCTGAGACACAAAAAATGACAGGGGCACGTGATGAATCAATCACATTGGTTGAGAGGGAGCTTTCAGTGAGAACGGTGTCCGCGGAGCTGCAGGGAAATCACGGACCCGTTAAAAAAATTAAGCAGGCTGCTGTTGACAAGGTAAACCAGGAGGGTCCCAATGATTGTGAAAAAATAAATGCGTCGGGCACCAGTTCTGATAATGTGGTGGAGAGCGCAAGTGTTGATCCCGTAATTGACACACCTATCGAGCAGGGAAACATAACTGCATTAAAGTGTGATCCGACAGGAGATGATAACCAACCGCAGGGAGGGGAAGGATTGTCTGGTAAATAGAAATGCCACTCCTTGTGTCGCGGAAGTGCGTGAGTGTACTGTGGAAGAGGCAGATGAATGCAGACATCAGCCTTTGGATGATAAATTGTGCTCGGGCACACTAAGGAGGGATGGAGATCAGAGTGTTGAAGTGGAGGAGAAGAATATCCGTGACGGATCGGGAATTGTATTGAAACACAGCACACTCAAAAGCACGGAATCGAATCGTGACCCAGAATCGAATCGTGGCACGGAATCGAATCGTGGCACAGAAGGGAATCGTGGCCCAGAGTCAAATCGACTCCCAGAGGCAGCAGATGTGCACAGGGCTGCGGAGAATGCAAATGACCCCAACAGTCGAGCACGGAAACTCGTGGTGTATGTTGATCCTGGTTACACACAGCATAACTTCACGCCACACAATCTCACATGGAAAGGGAGTGATAAAAGAAATTACCGATACGAACCAGTGAGCCGTGCTCATTTGGCCAAAGCCATCACGACGATGAGCCAGGACGATGTGATGATGTTGCATGGAAGGGTCATAGGTAACTCTAAGATACCTGGCCATGAGAGGTACGATACACTCGTGACTAAAAGAGTCAGTCAGGTTATCAATGACTTGGTACAAAGGTGGCAGAGAGGTAACATGAGAAAGACAGAGAGACACCGTGGTTCTCGTTAACCTGCACTCCGCCATGGTTAACTTAACAATCCAAGAATTGGGTTTTGCAATCCGAGATCTGTACGAAGAAGAGAATACTCGACAGCCAATTCAATGGTTGATCCAAAGACTTGTTGCATTGCACCAGCGGCAGCATCAGTGATCTTCTCCAAGGACAAATTCCTTCATATCTGGTAACTCCAACACTAAAAAAAATGTGCTACCATCAGCATCCCTGGAAACAATCAGTACAACACAGGCACAAATTGCCTTTAAAATGGGTACAGTCACACCCATACATGGGGACTCCCAGACCAGACAGCTGGCATTTTTGTTGAATTTCCCACTGGTCAAACCCGAAAATGTATTCCGATTGCGGACAGTATTGAACGTGGGTACATGGAATAACGACATCTCCTATAACATGTAGCCAGTAAAACAATTTTCCCTTGTTTTACCTTCCTTTTAGTATTTCTTTTCTTATTTCAAATGTAATCATAAGTTGTGACGTGCACGCGTTGTAAGGAAAAATTACTTGAGTAATATTGATGATTCATTATGGAAAAGTGCATGTATTCTTTATTTTAAAAATGACCTGTGGCCAAATGACCCCCGATCATTTTTAAAAGGGTGGATGTTGTATATGCCCCCCTTTCCATCTTAATATTAACATGTAATTTTTCAATACATATATATACATATTTCTATTGTTTCTTTTACTTTTAATAATGAATAAAAACACCAAACCAGGCCTCAGCATGGCATGTGGAGGTCATATTTACCTTGAACCACTAACACAATTTTGACATTCAAAGCCCTCCCAGGGTCAGAGGGAGCAGATAGAGAGCAGAGCACAGCGGATTGCAAGGGGCTGACGTAAACACAAAGCCAGGGTCACTGGGAGGTTGCGTTAGCCTAGATCTAGTTAAGTCAAAAAAACTAATTGGTTCTGCATTACTATTAAAGTAACTTAAAGTCGGAATTTAACGACAGGGTAGGCTAAAGTTATTGATCTTCACACCCACTTCAATTGAACCCTGCCACAAGCTACGTCAATGTAACCATCACCCGTCTATTAATTTAATATGAAATGTATTTACATATTTGAATAATTTCTATACGACTTGACCCGAAGCCTAACAATCAGGTTTTCCTAAGTCAACATGAATGCTCTAATCCACCCATACGCAAATAATTAGCCGGGTTAAAGTAAGAGAGGAAAAGAAATGCAAGCGCACAGCAAAACTGCAACGTAAGCAAAGGGCGATGTTAAACCCAGGGTCGGGAGAAAGGAAGATCCCGACCGTCTTTGTATCCCCGCAGCGCGGGGTAGGAGTGTGTATACGCTCGGGGAAACACGAGTCAAACACCACAACGGGAAGCTGACCCAGACCTTGGATTAATACAGAATCATAACTGTGGAACTCTGATGAAATGAAATGTTAACTTAAAACTTTTTAACCATTTCTTTGTGCGTCGGTGAAAGTCAGAGGGAATATCGCCCCTCCCTCCAGGTTGTGCACCCAGACAGAGAGGCGCCTTCGAGACAATTTATAACATTTGATTGTTTTACTTGTGGGTTTTATGGTAGGAGTATGACAACGGAATATACCGTGGGTGATGCACACAATGACACACACTGACACATGTACGGACACACACGGACGCAGATACATACGAACAAATCCTGACACAGCAAAAATCGAAAGAAACCCCGCCTTGTGGGCAGGATCCGAGTGAATGGATTTTTGGGCATAAAAAGAGGATCCTGAGCATTGAAACCTCAGTTCGACCGGGGGGGGGGGTCGGCTCACCAGAGTTCGACCGGGGGGGGTCGACTCTCGGGAGACAGTTCGACTCGGAGGAGCAACTCGGAACAGTTCGACAGGAGGGGGTCGGCTCAGCAGAGTTCGACCGGGGGGTCGACTCTCGGGAGACAGTTCGACTCGGAGGAGTTCAACTCGAGGGAGTTCGACCAGGGGGGGTCGGAACTCGGGGAGTTCGACCAGGGGGGTCGGAACTCGGGGAGTTCGACTCGGAGGGGTCGGAATGCGGGGAGTTCGACCAGTGGGTCGGCTCAGGAGCAGTTCCAATCGGGAACGAGAGCAACAGGTCGCCAGCCAGCGAGCTGCAGAGCAGGGGGCGGCGAGCAGAAGCCAAAGTGGCCCCGTCGCTACCCACTGATGTTGGCAAGACTCGCAGGGTAGTGAAGCGTCACCTAGTGTGATTTCCAAGAGCTGAAAGACAAGAGTATTGCTGAAAGATTATTCTACATTGAGTCCAGCTGCAGAGCGACCGACGCACCAAGCAAGAGCTTCTGCAAACCAGAGCAAGAGCACGTGCGACTTGAGTCATCCAGCAGTGGAGAAAAACCTGCTTTCAGCAAACCAGCAACGAGCACGTTCGAGTTCTCCACCCAGAGAGAGGGAGCGTGCCGATGCAGCTCATCCAACAGCGGAGAGAAACTGCTGTCAGCGAACCAGCACGAGCGTGATCGCGCAGCTCATCCAGCAGTGGAGAGAGGTGTCCACTGAGCAGAACTGAGAGCGATCAAGCAACTCTCCCCCGTGGACAGAGGCTGGCTGCTGCATGGAGGAGGGCGGCGATACGTATGATGCACTGCCAACTTCAGCGTATGGCAACGCAAAGAATTAATTCCAAACACTGACTATTCAAAACAATTCATATCACTCAAACCTACACGGGTCCTTAACCAGAAGCGAACACTCAAGTCCGTGAACCATCTGGCTGTGGAAGCATCGATCGTGTGATAACAGTCCGTCATTTATAAGTATATTCATAATTTCCCTCTTTAATATTTTGTTTTGGACTGTACTTCTAATCGCATAAGTTACCAACCGATCCATCAATACGAATTAACCCTTGGCACCTTCGCCACGGAGCTACGCTCCCGGGGAGGAATCGTGCTAAACCGATTTTCTGATCATACAATCTTATTCACGAATTAATTAATCTCCCGTGAGATAACACGTTCCGCCGCATACCCTCTCACTAAGCCATTTCGGTAATCTTATAGTCTGTCCGGTGGATCTGTTGTTACATTTATGCCTTTGGAAATAATAACTGTTTGATTGTCTTTTTATATGAATACCGTTGCATGTTAATCAATCGCCTGTGATAATGTGCTGACCATTTCAAGCATAATGATCGTTCATATTATAATGTATAAGCTTTTGTGTAGCATAGCATTTGCATGTCCTGACTCTCTCTCTCACTAACAGCAATCGCTTTATGCGGGGTCCATGTGTTATCAAAGTGAAATCGTACAGTCGTTGATGATACTGTCTTGATACCGTGTGGATACCGTGTTGAAGTTCCGAGATTGAGAGTTCACATACATATAGTTAAGGTTTAATTAGAAAATAAATTGATTAATACAGAAGTGGTCGTGTGATTCTTTCCTGAAATTTTTGCATAAGATCTGTATCCTGCGGCGAGATAGGAACTCGGGAACCTAAACTATAAACACACCAATACACACTCATTAAACTAAAGCGAACGATATGAACATGGGACCTAAAATATGAACACTCGGGGAGTGTTAAAACGAGAATAATTGTATTATGCTGATCAATAATACGAAGTTAGACAACGAGGCCGAATTGACACTAGCGTAACTGCACACGATTGATTGCTTTATCCTGATTGATAACCCCACCTCGTCAACGAGGCGGGGCCTGATTATCATAAAGGCTATCATTAACACAACCACACCCACTCGTATAAATTAATACGATTACCTCTCTAATTAGCATAGTTACACGCATAATTACACGAATTAGCATAATTTCGGAATAATTACGCAAATTTAGAATTTCATTTAATTTTCAATATTTTTCATCAATTCTCACACACCCACATATACAACAGTGTGGAACTAGGCCAAAGCATTCAGGAAAATTGGATTTCATGTCATTTATCTTAACGCCGCTATCTTTTGTCGAAGCGTAATCATGTTCAGGCTTCGGTCTGTACAAGAACTGTGCGTGAAGACTTTCATGAGTTTTCAGGATTTCAATAGGACTTAAAAATCCGCAGACTGAGCACATCTCATAGGGCGACGGTGGATTCAACACCGCATTGGCAAAACTGCCGTTATTCACCAAGCCTGGTGCACCCTTTATCATGTAATCCTTTTCATGGGTCTTCAAATGCCTTTTTAATTTTCCTAGCTGATCAAAGCTTCGTCCACATATGCCGCACCATTGATCACGGGTCTCCTCGTGCGTTCTTACGTGGGCTTCTAGGCACCATGCCAGTTGGAATTTTTTCCCACAGACGTCACAAGAGATGAGTTTGTTCACTCTAGTAACTTTACCGGATTGAGGTGGGGTTGAGATGGGTGCTGGTGAAGTGCTATCGATGGTAAAGGCAATTCTCCCAGCACCACCATGACTCGCAGCAGAGTTACTCTCGCACATCTGAAACAAAAGACAAAGGTCACGCGCATGACACCCGTTTCACGAGTGTACTCACAAAGGCATACTTAAGGTGACATAAGATTCATATATACTACAACTCATTATACCAGAACTCCACAATATTTCAGTTCCTATCATGTACCATTTTAGTCCTCTTATCCACCCAAATCATATTTTGTTTAACAACAATGACTAACTACCTCCATTTTCCTAATGTTACCCACCAAATAGGCCTTTCTGTATATACACACCAACAATATAATGATTGCACCACACGTTCACTCCACTATTCAAAACACTCTGACTCGCAATCTCCATATAAGATTGTAATATAATTTATGTACGAGGGCCCGTCAAGAAGTTTTGAGAATGGACACTTTTTTACAAACAACTACGTAAAATAGTCTTCATTAAAAGTACAGTATAGTACTATTAATGCCACTTATAAGGGAACGTCATTATCTCTCATGCTAATTATTACAATGTTAACTAGTTACCCAGGAAAGCTTCATTGAGTCTAAATACTGCATTTTCAGAAAGGTCCCATTGCATTGAGATGTTTGTGTGAGTGGAACCCAGAAAGACCCCACCTTGCATATGGGGAAATAACACAACTCCACACAGATGGATTCAACCCACAAACTCAAAGCATTACCTGTTCAACAAAGTGTTCAAATCAAGTTATTTTCTTTTTACCACAGTACTTTATGGAATCCACAAGAATTAATGCATTTTTAGAAGTATTAAACTATACTTGAAGATGTGTGAGAATGTAATTCTGCAGATGCAAGCACAGGCAAACTCGTATCTGCATATACAAGTTTCTGGGCCTCCTCACTTCACCAAACCCGCATTGACCGGCATGGTGAAGTATGGTTAAACAACTCCCACGAACGACATGGTGTGGGGGAGGCCTCTATCAAAACGCTGGATCGACAAAGGGCTGATACATGTCACGACATTGTACGTTATGATCGTTCTCTCGTCAGCACAAGCCGTCTATGTGGACAATAGAGGGCACGACACACGTGTACACGATGTTTGTGTGCGTATATTCAGCGTGTGTATCACGTAATAATTATATAAGGTCGCGATTATGCTCAAAACGAACCAAATGTAAAACATCACGAATAACTTTGGAGGTCTCCAGAGCCTGAACAATATTTGAAGAAGACACTGACCCCTGTCACGAGTTCTTATGAACTATAAACTAAACTATTCCTATTTTACCAGGTAAGGCCCACTGAGCTATATAACTCTTATCAGAAGCGACCTGGACACAAATGATAGCTCAACGAAAGTGGCTTATCATGTTAAAAGTTAAAGCATACACATCCGCAGAGGCACCCCTTTCTGTGACCAGTCACAAGCTAATCATTCAGCCATTTCAATGCTAAATTATATGCTAATTCCTTTGTCAAGGCGCTTTGTTCCTCTCACACAGCTTAAAGGCTGTGATCTGAACGTGGCTCTTTCACTCCAGCGCTGTTCTACCAGACAGTCTCGTCCCTTCACCTGATGAAGGCCGCTTGTGTTGTGGCCGAAACGTCGTGAGAATATTTTTGTGTTATTTTATTTTATCAATTTATTATTTTATTCTCATTCTACGTGACTTTACCGAAAGAACCAAAGAAGATGAATCATTGCAGTCACGAAAGCTTTAAATGGAAATCTTTCGGTAAAGTCACGTTGAAGGGAAACAATAAAATATATTTTTATTGTTTTATATATATTTATATATATTTTATTTACTTCCTTGGTTTTTTCGGTAAAGTCACGTAGAATGAGAATAAAATAATAAATTGATAAAATAAAATAACACAATAATATTCTCACGACGTTTCGGCCACAACACAAGCGGCCTTCATCAGGTGAAGGGACGAGACTGTCTGGAGGACAGCGCTGGAGTGAAAAAGCCACGCACAGATCGCGACCTTTAAGCTGTGTGAGAAGAAACAAAGCGCCTTGACAAAGGAATTAGCATAGAATGTAGCATTGAAATGGCTGAGTGATTAGCTTGTGACTGGTCACAGAAATGGCTATGTTAAAGTTAAAGCATACACATCTGCAGAGGCACCCCTTGACAAAGGAATTAGCATTGAAATTAGCATTGAAATAGCTAAGTTAAAGCATACACATCCGCAGAGGCACCCCTTGACAAAGGAATTAGCATAGAATTTAGCATTGAAATAGCTGAGTGATTAGCTTGTAACTGGTCACAGAAATAGCTATGTTAAAGTCAGAGCATATACATTCACAGATGCACCTAGTACAAATCAAACAGGAGAATTTAGCATTGAAATAACGATGCGAATTTAGCATTGAAATAACTGAGTGATTAGCTTGTGACTGGTCACAGAAATGGCTATGTTGAAGTCAAGGCCTACACATCTGAGCTATTCACAGTAACTAGGTATACACTATATAGTGAACCAATAAAAAAACTAAAATATAAATTACCTCAATGTTATCAATAAACTCTATATATTCTCCAATCAGCTAAGCTACCAACAATAAGTCGTTATATATCACAATGCTATATGGCGAAAAAAATGGATGGATTTTTACCCTCAACTTTAGCAACACGGATAGTTACAGGCCCCGTTCAGAGGAACGAGTTTATCCATGGTCGGAACAGAGGATGGGGAGAGAGACAGCTGCGAGGCGCTGTTATACTCCATGTTGTAAACCATACCATTAACCGTGGTGTGAGAGGTATTAAGAGTCAATGCCAGCGAAAGAGTTGCGGTCTGAAGGTCATTGTAAAATACAATTAATTAAGAACGGAAATGGTTTAAAACATCTTTCCAATGGTTACTAAGCCAGAATCCATCTTCTCGGTTGAAATTGTCTCTGTGCTTGTATATGTGAATGGCCTCATGAACGAATCTCCATGGTAGCCGGTTGGTTTGCAAAGAACCTCTGTCTTGGAGAAGTCAATGTCATGTGAGCCCACTGAATTATAACAGTGATCTGCCACGGCAGAGGAGTTCGTTCTACCGTGTTTCAAGTCTGCTTTATGTTCGCGGATGCGGTCCGAGATATGTCGTTTGGTTTCTCCAATGTAGCTACTACCACAGAGGCACTTTAATTTGTAAACGCCCGGGTACTGTATGTGTGGAACAGCATCTTTTACAGATGGAACTAGATCACGGATTTTATGTACTGTGTTGAATCGGACCTGGATCTTGTGTTTATTCAGGATTTTGGAGATCTTTTGAGTGACCCCTGCAATGTAGGGTAAGGCGATGGTTTTGAGTGGCTCCACAAGAGGATCCTTCTTCATGACTGGAGTGATGGCTTTGCGGATTGTGTAGTCGGAGTAACCATTAGCCCTGAGAGCCTGGTGTACGTGCTTGAGTTCACTGGTAATGTGTTCCTGGTCGGAAATGCATTGGGCTCTATGGTATACAGTCTTGATGAGGGAATTCTTCTGGGATGGATGGTGGTGGGAATCCGGTTTCAAGTAAGCATCTGTATGGGTAATTTTCCTGTAGACAGAGTGGCTCATTGAACCATCATGTCTCCTTTTAATTAAGACATCCAAACAGGGTAGTTTGCCATCTTTTTCCACCTCCATGGTAAATCTGATGGCTGGGTGTATGGAATTGATGTGGTCGCGGAATTGGTCTAGAGCAGGCTGGCCATGTGGCCAGATGACAAAGGTGTCATCCACGTACCTCTTCCATAAGGTCGGGCGTAGAGTGGCAGTCTGGATGGCGTCAGTTTCAAAATTTTCTATGAATACGTTGGTTACAACCGGAGATAGGGGGGAGCCCATTGGGGTGCCCTCAGTTTGTAAAAAGTTCCATTCCAGGTGAAGTATGTGTTGGTTAAGCAATGTCTCACCAGGGGGGGTACATCAGTATGCAGTCCTTGATGAACCAGGTCTTCAATGATAGCGATGGTGTCAGGTACCGGGACTTTGGTGAACAAGGACACCACATCAAAACTGACAAGCAGGTCGTCTGGGGACAGGGAAATGCCTTTGATTGTCGATACCAGGTGAGTAGAATTTAGTACCGCAGAGGTGTTTTTTCCAGTGAAAGGTCGCAGTATATCAGCAAGAAAACGTGCCAGTTTATAGGTGGGGGAGTTGATAGTAGAGACGATGGGACGAAGGGGTGTATCTTCTTTGTGTATCTTTGGAAGGCCATATAATCTTGGTGGTCTGGCAGCAGAGGGTTTCAACGAGAACTGTTTGGTCTCATCAATTAATGCTGTTGAATCAGAGATGATTTTGTTCGTTTTGGTAACCAGGCTGTTAGTGGGATCTCTTTTTATTTTTGTATAGCTGCCATCGTTGAGTAGTTCTTGAATCTTCTTTGGTTCTTTCGGTAAAGTCACGTAGAATGAGAATAAAATAATAAATTGATAAAATAAAATAACACAATAATATTCTCACGACGTTTCGGCCACAACACAAGCGGCCTTCATCAGGTGAAGGGAGCGAGACTGTCTGGTAGGACAGCGCTGGAGTGAGAGAGCCACGTTCAGATCACGGCTTTTAAGCTGTGTGAGAGGAACAAAGAGCCTTGACGAAGGAATTAGCATAAAATTTAGCATTGAAATGGCTGAATGATTAGCTTGTGACTGGTCACAGAAATAGCTATGTTAAAAGTTAAAGCATACACATCCGCAGAGGCACCCATTGTTAAAAGGAATTAGCATAGAATTTAGCATTGAAATAGCTAAATTAAGGCATACACATCCGCAGAGGCACCCCTTGATAATGGGATTAGCATAGAATTTAGCATTGAAATGGCTGAGTGATTCGCTTGTAACTGCTACAGAAATAGTTACGTTGAAGTCAGAGCATACACATTCACCGAGGCACTTAGTACAAATCAAACAGGAGAATTTAGCTTTGAAATAACTAGGCGAATTTAGCATTGAAATAACTGGGTGATTTGCTAGTGACTGGTCACAGAAATGACTACACATCTGAGCTATTCACAGTACTATATAGTGAGCCAATAAAAACTAAAATATAAATTACCTTCATGTTATCGATAAACTCTATATTCTCCAATCAGCTAAGCTACCAACCATAAGTCGTGATATATCACAATGCTATATGGCGAAAAAAATGGATGGATTTTTACCCTCAACTTTAGCAACACGGATAGTTACAGGCCCCGTTCAGAGGAACGAGTTTATCCATGGTCGGAACAGAGGATGGGGAGAGAGACAGCTGCGAGGCGCTGTTATACTCCATGTTGTAAACCATACCATTAACCGTGGTGTGAGAGGTATTAAGAGTCAATGCCAGCGAAAGAGTTGCGGTCTGAAGGTCATTGTAAAATACAATTAATTAAGAACGGAAATGGTTTAAAACATCTTTCCAATGGTTACTAAGCCAGAATCCATCTTCTCGGTTGAAATTGTCTCTGTGCTTGTATATGTGAATGGCCTCATGAACGAATCTCCATGGTAGCCGGTTGGTTTGCAAAGAACCTCTGTCTTGGAGAAGTCAATGTCATGTGAGCCCACTGAATTATAACAGTGATCTGCCACGGCAGAGGAGTTCGTTCTACCGTGTTTCAAGTCTGCTTTATGTTCGCGGATGCGGTCCGAGATATGTCGTTTGGTTTCTCCAATGTAGCTACTACCACAGAGGCACTTTAATTTGTAAACGCCCGGGTACTGTATGTGTGGAACAGCATCTTTTACAGATGGAACTAGATCACGGATTTTATGTACTGTGTTGAATCGGACCTGGATCTTGTGTTTATTCAGGATTTTGGAGATCTTTTGAGTGACCCCTGCAATGTAGGGTAAGGCGATGGTTTTGAGTGGCTCCACAAGAGGATCCTTCTTCATGACTGGAGTGATGGCTTTGCGGATTGTGTAGTCGGAGTAACCATTAGCCCTGAGAGCCTGGTGTACGTGCTTGAGTTCACTGGTAATGTGTTCCTGGTCGGAAATGCATTGGGCTCTATGGTATAGAGTCTTGATGAGGCAGTTCTTCTGGGATGGATGGTGGTGGGAATCCGGTTTCAAGTAAGCATCTGTATGGGTAATTTTCCTGTAGACAGAGTGGCTCATTGAACCATCATGTCTCCTTTTAATTAAGACATCCAGAAAGGGTAGTTTGCCATCTTTTTCGACCTCCATGGTAAATCTGATGGCTGGGTGTATGGAATTGATGTGGTCGCGGAATTGGTCTAGAGCAGGCTGGCCATGTGGCCAGATGACAAAGGTGTCATCAACGTACCTCTTCCATAAGGTCGGGCGTAGAGTGGCAGTCTGGATGGCGTCAGTTTCAAATTTTTCCATGAATACGTTGGCTACAACCGGAGATAGGGGGGAGCCCATTGGGGTGCCCTCAGTTTGTTTGTAGAAAGTTCCATTCCAGGTGAAGTATGTGTTGGTTAAGCAATGTCTCACCAGGGGGGGTACATCAGTATGCAGTCCTTGATGAACCAGGTCTTCAATGATAGCGATGGTGTCAGGTACCGGGACTTTGGTGAACAAGGACACCACATCAAAACTGACAAGCAGGTCGTCTGGGGACAGGGAAATGCCTTTGATTGTCGATACCAGGTGAGTAGAATTTAGTACCGCAGAGGTGTTTTTTCCAGTGAAAGGTCGCAGTATATCAGCAAGAAAACGTGCCAGTTTATAGGTGGGGGAGCTGATAGTAGAGACGATGGGACGAAGGGGTGTATCTTCTTTGTGTATCTTTGGAAGGCCATATAATCTTGGTGGTCTGGCAGCAGAGGGTTTCAACAAGAACTGTTTGTTCTCATCAATTAATGCTGTTGAATCAGAGATGATTTTGTTCGTTTTGGTAACCAGGCTGTTAGTGGGATCTCTTTTTATTTTTGTATAGCTGCCATCGTTGAGTAGTTCTTGAATTTTGTTGTTATATTCTGTTTTGTCCATGATGACAGTGGCATTGCCTTTGTCGGCTGAGAGAACGACAATATCATCCCTCTTTTTTAATTGAGATAATTCAAAACGTTCGTCTTTGCTGATGTTGCTAGGTGGCAACTTAGCGTTTTTGAGGGTTGCAGCGATTTCAGATCTTGCTACGTCTGCAGAGATGTGACTCAAGCCCTTGAGTGCAACGTCGACATGGGCAATGATATCATTAACCGGTAAGTGTCTCGGTGTGACAGCAAAGTTTAGACCTTTAGCTAAAACGGATTTCAGACCATCAGAAATGGAACTGTTACTGAGATTAATTACGACTTTGTTGACGTCTATCTTTTCGGTGTGTGGATCCGATTTTTTGCTGGAGAGGTGATTGAATTTGGAAATCAAATTGTCCCTACATTTGTTCGACATAGTGGCAGCCGAAGAGGTAGTCATATTGTCTACATGTTCCCAATCCGATGTAGACATTGTTGCTGTCAATTTTAAGTGTGATTTGTAGAGTGTCTTGTCTAACTGATCGAGTTCGGTGCGTGTAAGTCTGATTTTTTCCGAGATAAGAGCGAAGCTAGTTCTAGCTAGAATTCGTTTTGCATTGAGAGAAGTTGCAACAGCAGAGGTTAGTGTAAATGCGGTTGGTATTACCTTAGAGTCGCGGCATCTCTTCAGAAAGGTGAGAGACTCGATTAGTTGAGCCTTCTTATCCCGAAGTCTGTTGAATGATCTTAAGGATGTGTGGAATCCCTCCCCGTAGAGGCGGTTAAATTTCGATTTAAAGCTTTCGTGACTGCAATGATTCATCTTCTTTGGTTCTTTCGGTAAAGTCACGTAGAATGAGAATAAAATAATAAATTGATAAAATAAAATAACACAATAATATTCTCACGACGTTTCGGCCACAACACAAGCGGCCTTCATCAGGTGAAGGGAGCGAGACTGTCTGGTAGGACAGCGCTGGAGTGAGAGAGCCACGTTGTTATATTCTGTTTTGCCCATGATGACAGTGGCATTGCCCTTGTCGGCTGAGAGGACGACAATATCATCTCTTTTTTAATTGAGATAATTCAAAACGTTCGTCTTTGCTGATGTTGCTGGGTGGCAACTTAGCGTTTTTGAGGGTTGCAGCGATTTCAGATCTTGCTACGTCTGCAGAGATGTGACTCAAGCCCTTGAGTGCAACGTCGACATGGGCAATGATATCATTAACCGGTAAGTGTCTCGGTGTGACAGCAAAGTTTAGACCTTTAGCTTAAACGGATTTCAGACCATCAGAAATGGAACTGTTACTGCGATTAATTACGACTTTGTTGACGTCTATCTTTTCGGTGTGCGGATCCGATTTTTTGTTGGAGAGGTGATTGAATTTTGAAATCAAATTGTCCCTACATTTGGTCAACAAAGTGGCAGCCGAAGAGGTAGTCATATTGTCTACATGTTCCCAATCCGATGTAGACATTGTTGCTGTCAATGTTAAGTGTGATTTGTAGAGTGTCTTGTCTAACTGATCGAGTTCGGTGCGTGTAAGTCTGATTTTTTCCGAGATAAGAGCGAAGCTAGTTCTAGCTAGAATTCGTTTTGCATTGAGAGAAGTTGCAGCAGCAGAGGTTAGTGTAAATGCGGTTGGTATTACCTTAGAGTCACGGCATCTCTTCAGAAAGGTGAGAGACTCGATTAGTTGAGCCTTCTTATCCCGGAGTCTGCTGAATGATCTTAAGGTTGTGTGGAATCCCTCTCCGTAGAGGCGGTTCAATTTCGATTTAAAGCTTTCGTGACTGCAAGGATTCATCTTCCTTGGTTCTTTCGGTAAAGTCACGTAGAATGAGAATAAAATAATAAATTGATAAAATAACACAATAATATTCTCACGACGTTTCGGCCACAGACAGCGCTGTCCTCCAGACAGTCTCGTCCCTTCACCTGATGAAGGCCGCTTGTGTTGTGGCCGAAACGTCGTGAGAATATTATTGTTATTTTATTTTATCAAATTATTTTTTTATTCTCATTCTACGTGACTTTACCGAAAGAACCAAGGAAGATGAATCCTTGCAGTCACGAAAGCTTTAAATCGAAAAATATATTTTATTATTTTATTGTTTCCTTTCAACGTGACTTTACCGAAAGAGCTTAGAATAAGCTTTTATTCAATTGATTATTTAAAAATTGTATTAAATTTTTTTTTATCTCTGTGACTTTACCGAAAGAACCAAGAATATGAATGTGGGTGTTTTGCTTCTATTATTTTAAATTTGATTCTTTTTTATTTTCTATCGACGTGACTTTACCGAAAGAACCAAGAATATTATTTCTTGAAGTCACGAAAGATTGTAGTCACAATCTACACGACACGTTGGTGGCCAGCAGATGGCAGCATCTACACGCCAAATTATTGGTTCCTTCGGTAAAGTCACGTAGATCGAAAATAAAAAATAATAATAAAATTAAAATAATACATTGAAAATAATAATAGCTTTTATTATTTTCAATTTATTATTTGTATTTAAAAAAAATTAACTAATAAATTGAAAATAAGAAAAGCTTTTATTATTTTCAATTTATTATTTGTATTTTATTTTTTTAAATAAATTGAAAATGATAAAAGCTTTTATAAAAGTTTTAATTTTGTTATTATTTTATTTTTAGTTTTATTTTCTATCTACGTGACTTTACCGAAAGAACCAAGAATATTAATCTGGGCTTTTGCTTATTATTTTCAATTTCTTATTTTTATTTGTAACTCTTCAATTTGTAAAAATCTACACGACACATTGGTGGCCGGCAGGTGGCAGAAAAATAAAAATTATAAAATAATAAATTGAAAATAATCAAAGCTTTTATTATTTTCAATTTATTATTTGTATTTTTTTCATAAAAGCTTTTATTATTTTCAATTTTATTATAATAAAAGCTTTTATTATTTTCAATTTATAATTTATATTTTTAAATTAAATTATATCATTTTTATTTTCAAATCTACGTGACTTTACCAAAAGAACCAAGAATATGGCGTGGCGTGTAAATTCTGCCAATTTAAACATTTCAATAATAAATAGAAAATAATAAAAGCTTTTAATATTTTCAATTTATTTTTTGTATTTCGAATTTTTAAATTTTATTTTATTATTTATTTTTATTTTCCATCTACGTGACTTTACCGAAAGAACCAAAAATATTAATTCCAGAAGTCACGAAAGTTTTAAGTCAAAATCTACACGCCCTATTGCTGGCCGGCAGGTGGCAGCATCTACACGCCACATTGGTCGCCACTCCTGTGGCATGTCGATGCTGCCAGGTGTGATTGGAGAGGTGAGTGCGGTTGGTGAGGTGTGATTGGGGTGGTGAGTCAGGTTGGTGAGTTGCATGGTGAGTGTTGTCGGTGAGCACCTGGAGGATTCTCCTCCACGGCGGCCTTTGTCTCCCCCAGTAGCGATGTTTACGACACACCACACCAGGTACTCATCTGGGGCTGAGTCGACCTCACACTCTCTCACTGTCTCAAAACAACAACAACCGCCATTCGCCACTAAGTGGCGGTGACGTCACCACGACGCTTGTGGCTGCCTGATGCACCACCTGTGCCCCTTACTGTGCCAACTTGCTGAGCTTTAGCCACCCGACGCTCCGCTCGTTTTTCTGAGCGTCGCTCCTCCACCTTCCGTTGTTGTTGGAGGGTGACTGCCTCCAACTGCCCAGTAGCAGCGTCCTTCACGAGCCTCCTCCACAGAGGCCGATCTTGACACCACTGGTACCAGTCATCGGCAAGTCCACTCAGCTCCACATCCTCCTGTACCACATCACTCCATCTCTTCTCTAGCCCGTCGCCACGCCCGTTTAGCCCCCTCGATCCGGCCGAACAAAAGCTATTTGGGCATGCGGTGACTGGGCATGCGGGCTCCATGGCCCAGCCAACGCAGCCTTGCCTGCTGGAGGAGCTCACCGATGGAACTTTGTCCAGATCTTTCGAGGATTTGTGAGCTCCTCACACAATCCAGCCAGGTTAAACCCAGGATTGATCATAGGCAGGCCAGCCTAAATGTTTCCAACCAGCGAAGATGCTGCATTAAGGGGGTCCACGTTTCGCAAGCGTAGAGAAGAGAGGGAATGACTGTGACCGAGAAGACCCGAAGCTTCATGCGAAGCGACAGACCAGGTAGCTTCCACACAACGTTACACAACCGATAAAAAGATAATGCCGCTCGACTAATTCGGAGTGAGACCTCTGCTGTTAAACCGGAGCCGGTCATGAGCACACTGCCCAGGTATGGGAAACTCTCCACTCTCTCCCCAACTGCCCCATCACCGATTGGGAGTTGTGGGGGTGGAGTGCCCAATGGCACAAAATACCCAGACAGGTGCTTCGTTTTGGTGGGGCTGATAGTAAGTCCCCACCTCTTAGTGGCACACTCCAGTTTCAGCAGCAGCGCCTCCAACTCCTCCTCTGAATGAGCAGCAATTACCAGTTCGTCGACATACATAATGTGGTTGACCAATAGGGAGCCATCCCTTGACCGCACCCGGGCATCGATCAGCCTCCCATTGTATCTGTACCAGACGGAAATTCCTCCGGTACAGCTAAAGAAGGCTTCACGAACTGTGTGGTCGAAATAGAAGTTAAATGTTGGAGCCAGAGGACATCCCTGTCGCACCCCAAGGTGTACATGGAATGGCTCTGACTCCCGGCTATGTAGTTTTACCCGGGCCTGCTCACCATCATGAAGGTCCTTAATGAGCGTGAGCACAGGGTCAGGGACTCCGAAAGCACGAAGAACAACCCAGAGCCCAGGCCTACTGATGGTATCATAGGCCCTGACCAGGTCAATAAAGCCGAGATGTAAGTCTTGTTGGAATTCCCTACACCTCTGCTGCAGCAGACGGACAGAAAATATGGCATCTGTGCAGGACCGCCCTTTCCTGAAACCGCATTGGGGCTCCGCAAGCCTCTCCTCAGCGTACCTAGCAAAACGATGTTGAATAATCCTTGCCAGGACCTTTCCCAGCACACTGAGGAGTGAGATGCCCTGTAGTTGTTACAGTCTGTGCGGTCCCCCTTCTTAAAGAGGGGGACCACCAGGGTATCCTTCCAATCCTGCGAAACCCGTCCAGTGGCCCAGACTGTTGTTATGATGTCATGTAGGGCAGTCTACGCACAAACGCCACCCTCCCTCAGCATTTCGCTTTGGAGATAATCTCTGCTCGGTGCCTTTCCTGTTCTCGGACTCTGGATCGCCCTCAGTACTTCCTCAACGGATGGTACCTCAGCCAGCCACTCACAGAGGGTGACTTCCTCCTCCAATATTTGAGGCACCGCATCCTCAGCAGAGTCATCCCCACTTTGTCCCATGATGTTTTCCAGGCTGAGGGATTCCCCCTCCCCCAGGACCTCACAGAAATGCTCAGCAAATCTGCAAACCTGTCCCTGGGGGTCGGAGATTGGATCACCCTTCGTTCCCTTAATGATGTAGTGGGTATAAATTGACGAATAAACTTCTGATGAGGCAACACGATATTTATTGTCTTCCTTACAAGTCCCTAACACAAAGGGTATATCGGTCCCTTTATCCGATCCCTGGGGAGGTATGGCCTCCGGATTATAGGGCCCTATCACTGGGTACCCCGTTACCCTTCCTCCGGCTGGGACCCTAGGAGAGGCTATTTGACCTGACCGTACCCGGTCCGTGGGTCCTGACCACTGGCCTCACTGAGCTCTGGCCCTTAGAAGGACAACGGAGCTTGGGGTCCAGAGTCCTATCTTCAGCCCAGGTCTTCGTTCTTCAGCTTGCAGATGACTGAGCCAGACCTCTGAGAGGTCCGGCTTATGGTTCGTGGCTTGCTCCGCCCTAGCCACACTTCCCTTCTAGAACGTTCTGGAAGGTGACATCATCCCCCGGTTCCCCCCTCCCGGGGCCCCGGGGAATGTGTCCCAGGATCCGTTTGCTAGGGTTTATCGTTGGCCCCTTTTTGGGCCATGGACATTAGCCCTGGCGTGATAGCGCTTCTGCCCCATATTGACGATAAGGGGAAGCTACCAGCCCACAGAGTGGTGAGTGACGATTACCCCTACAATGGTAATAGGTGTGGCGCTGTAGGTTACTTTTTTGATGGAGTTAAATAGGGATTTGTGATCGCGGGCCATTGAGGCAGACTCCATCTCCTCAGCAACCCGCGACCACCACCCATCCTTGCAGCGCCTCAAGGCTCTCCGAACCTCCGAGCGAAGGCTGCGGTAAGCCTCCTCATTCTCTGACGTGGGATGCTGTAGACGATTAGAGTGGGCCTGTCGCTTTTTCTCAACAATCCTGAACACCTCCTCTGTCGGCCAGGGTCTCTGGGGAGGTCTGGACCACGTACACAAAGCAGCCATTGCAGCTGCATGAGTCACAGGCTTAAACCTCGCCCATTTACCCTCGACATCAGGAGGAGTGGGGGACGATGCTGTCTCACTCACACTCACTCACAGCGCGAGGCCGACTCATTACATCTCGCGGAGGATCGCGCTGCTGAACGAAAAAAGTTCCGCGGTTTCAGTTTGCAAGCGCGAGTTCGCGTTTTAAGGCGATGGGGGCCATCCATAAATGACGTCACGCACCTGGGGAGGGGGGGGTCAGACATTTGTGACGGGGGGGGGGGGGTTTGAGAAATGTGACGTCACGTCAAAATGCGCAACTTTAAATAAATATAGACAACACGTTCTATTTAGTTAAATAGACTTTTAAATAAATGTTTTCTCCTACAACATCAGAGTGCAGCGCCACATTAAATACAATGACAATAGTTTAAAGCGATTTGAAGCATGTTTTATTTTCAAAATGAAAATATGGTTTTGTGGGGGGGGGCAGAGCTTTGTGACGTCATACTTGAGGGGGAGGTCTGACTTTTTGTGACGCCGTGTGACGAGGGGGGGGGGGGGTCAAAAATCGTCCAAAATCGCGTGACGTTATTTATGGTCGTGATATATTATTTTTTATTTTATTTTTCCTACCTACGTGACTTTACCGAAATAACCAAAGAGTACTTATTTTGGTGGATAAGGAGTAAAATAGTAGATGATAGGATCTGCACTATTGAGGAGTTCTGTCATAATGAATCTGTTGTAATGAATCTTATGTCACCTTAAGTATGCCTTTGTGAGTACACTCATGACATGGGTGTCATGCGCGTGAACTTTGTCTTTTGTATCAGATGTGCGAGAGCAACTCCGCTGCGAGTCATGGTGGTGCTGGGAGAATTGCCTTTACCATCGATGGCACTTCACCAGCACCCGTCTCAACCCCACCTCAATCCGGTAGAGTTACAAGAGCGAAAAAACTCATCTCTTGTGACGTCTGTGGGAAAAAATTCCAACTGGCATGGTGCCTAGAATCCCACGTAAGAACGCACAAGGAGACCCGTGATCAATGGTGCGGCATATGCGGACGAAGTTTTGATCAGCCAGGGAAATTGAAAATGCATATGAAGACCCACGAAAAGGATTACATGATAAAGGGTGCACCAGGCTTGGTGAATAACGGCAGTTTTGCCAATGCGGTGTTGAATCTGATAGAGCCACTGGAATCCGATAGAGTCACTAGAGTGAGAAAACGAATCTCTTGCGACATCTGCAGGAAAACATTCCAACTGGCATGGTGCCTAGAGTCCCACATGAGAATGCACAAGACCGGTGGTGAAAGCTGCCACATCTGCGATCAAAGCTTTGATCAGCCCTACAAACTCAGAAGGCATATGGAGACCCACGGAAAGAACTCAAGGGGCGCACGTGGCATGGTGAATGACGGCAATTTTGCCAATGCGGTGTTGAAGGTGTGTCAGAGCTACTCGTCTGCGAGTCATGGTGCTGGAAGAATTGCCTTTGCCATGGATGGCACCAGCAGCTCCAGCAGCAGCAGCTTGTCGAGTCCTGGTGGTGAGGAGGCAGAGCTGCAGACAATGCCACCTTCTGCAAAGGGCGCACCTGCGTGCAACGAAGTTATTGCTATCACAGCGACCGCGCATGGAACAAAGGCGCCTGCTGGGAAACGCCATGCCTGACCAGCGCCCGTCTCGACTCCACCTCACTCCCATAGTCACTAGAGTGAGAAAACAAATGTCTTGCCAAGTCTGTGGGAAAGCATTCCAACTGCCATCATGCCTAGAGTCCCACATGAGAACGGACAAATAGACCCCTGACCAATGGCATCTGCGGTCGAAACTTTGATCAGCCAGGCAAATTCAGAAGGCATATGAAAACCTACGAAAAGGCCTATTGGATATTTATTTGCTGTTCTATTACTGAAGCTATCAACAGAAGGTGTGTACCGGATTAATTGCACTTGTGGCAAATGCTATGTTGGGCAAACAGGATGAATGATCAGCACGAGACTAAAAGAACACCACAGAAATATGAAATGCTCACAAATACAACTGTCAGCAGTAGCAGAACACGCGTGCCCACAAAGACACTCAATTGATTTTGATAATGTTGAAGTTCTGTGCAAAACTAGTTACTACTGGCCAAAACAAATTACAGAATCTATCGAAATTTAAAGAAATAAAAATAATTGTAATCGTTTGGATAGCTACCGACTTAGTGCTGCATGGAAGCGAATCATCAAATTACCGTTTGTACGGCTATTTTAGTACACACAATGGACACTAAGTACAAGATTAATGGGCTAGCATAATGTGCATGTATAATGTACGTTGATTCATTAATCCCCCCCCCACTTTGCGCTCAAAGAGCGCACAAGTGTTGTCACCACATCTACGCCTCTATACAAGGAATTAAACAGGGAGGACTTCTCCCAAATCTTGCTGTTGTCTGATGAAGCTAGTTGTAATTACTGAAACGTCGTACTCCGATAGTAAATGTTGTAGCTTGGCTCTCCAACACACCACACACCGGTGTGCTGTACTAGTGATGAATTGGCATGTTCTGTTTACGTGACAACCCTTACTAGTTGGCTGTCGGGTGGTGGCGGCTTTAACGACACATTTATATATTTACTTGATCCAACCCATAAAACCTGTATTATGGATATTTGTCGCGAAAGCCTACGTGTTAAACTGCCATGTATTTTTACGTCTATTGCTGTATTTTCTTACGTGCAATATATTTAATAAACCATCCTAATTTATTCATATTTTTGTTCATAGTTATATCATTGTTGCGCGTGCGGTGTGGTCGGTGGATATTGTTCAGTGGATCAAACCGAGACAAATATTTTTGCAGCAGCTGTGGCTGCACATTGCAACAGCACATTCCGAATGGTGTAGAACGCATCGCCCATAATCTGTATGTGTGCAAACACCAGGTATGGTTGGTAAGAAACACGTTTGGTTTTAAATGAATAGAACTCGAGCTTCAGCCATATTGTTCATTATAGACCCCACTTTGTAAGCATTAATCACGCAAACCTTGCGCCTGATTCATTTGAGTCGCTGTGCTCATGAGCAACAGGGCATTTGTGGCAAGGTGTTAATGTACCACAGATTAGCACGGTTGGCTACGTACACTGCGAAAGAAGTTCAACACATATTATTTTGTCTTTCCGTAAAGTCACGTAGATAGAACAATAAAATAATAAAAAGAAAGTGAATAAAAAAGTAAAATATATCACGACGTTTCGATCGCAACACAAGCAATCGTCATCAGGAGAAAAATGATGATTGATTGTGTTGCGATCGAAACGTCGTGATATTTTAATTATTATTTCGTATTCACTTTATTTATATCATTTGATTGTTCTATCTACGTGACTTTACCGAAAGACCCAAAGAATATGAATTCCTGCAGTCACGAAAGCTTTAAGTCAAGATTCAAGTTCAACACACATTCATACATTTTGGAAAGCGAGTATCCTTGCACGTACAATGCACTGGACCGCATGTTCGTGTTAAGTGAGTCAGGGGCTTTGTCACTGCCTACCCCATGATATAAATAATCTCAGGGAATTCAATTGCAAGTGTGCAATCTCCCTTCCGGTGGGCATCGAGGATGAGTCATACCCTGGTTTGCCAGGAGGCAGTGGATCACAACTATGGAATCCTTTCCATCTGCACGGGATAGAACGTTGCCCCCTTGCTCACATTCGTTCGTTTTCTGCGAGTGTACTGGTTTCCCCCCACATGTAAACACTCAGTAAGTGGCTGCAAATATCGGAATGTAAAGAGAACCGCAGATCTTGGGCGATTGTTGGGAGTGCCGGCTCACCGTCTGGCTGCTGTCTCCCCGCTCGTCTGTGGGAGACATATAGAGGTACTGAATTAGATTCATATTATCTACACAAAGCACTCACCGCGTGGAGTACAGCAAGTGATATTCCACGAAATAAAAAACCACAGTTGAAACGATTCACCACTGCCGGAGAGTCAAGGAATTGTCATGATTCAGGATCATGAATGCAAACTGTCCCCGTTCTCAAACCTGAGTACGATTTAAAAGGTCATAGAACGCCTTTGTCGGAAGCAATTACTTCCCCATGTCACTGCGATGGGCAGATTCATGCCGTTGCAGTCGGCTTACACATTGTCAGTAGACCCCCCATACGCAAGCGTACGCATTTGAGTTAACCCCTCCTCCCGCCTCCATGCATACATACTAAATGGATGCCCCCTAATAGCTACACCACCACTCCCCACACGAGACAAGCACGTGACTCTCGGTGTAAATGGAGCCGGAGCGCGAATAAACGTGCCGATGCCCCAAGTACAGTTGCCACCATTTCCACGACAGAGCAAACCCAGGCACATTTCTCAGCGAGCCCAGGTCTATTGTTAAAACTGTGCAGTTCACGGTGATAAAATTCAACCATAGCCATACCCGGGGTACCAGATCTTGGCCCAAATCAATTCCTGCTGCCACCCGAACACTGTCCGGGGGTCAAACGCGGACAGGTGGCAGCCCCAGTCGCGACGCCACATCTGCGCCGACTCACGGTAAACGTGTGCAGGGCCAGCAGGAAGAGCCCCGGGATCTCGGAGCGCAGCCACTGGTTCCACGCGCTGTCTCGGTCCACGTCCTCGCGTGACGACGACACTTCAAAATCACCTGACCGGAAGGAGGGGGGTGGGAGGGAGAGTAAGAAGGTACGAAGGGGAACCTTCTAACTCTTTCACAGTGACGCGTTCTTCGCGTGCGTCACCCTGCAGCCAACCTCTCTGCTCTCGTGTGTGAACGTGGGTCAGTTTCGTTTAATCGTTCAGAATGAATGGGGCATGACCCTGGCCCTTGTGCAACTTATTATTTTCCATGAGATAATACCAAACACATCATTCATGTGTGTGTGTGTGGCCTGCAAGCAAAACCTACATGCTCTCGAGTCATATATCGGGAGCAGTCACATGTGGGAAAGCATTGCCGAATTCCTAGAAAGGCTCAGCTCTCTCCAACTTATGTTGAAAGCATTTATGCATTAGTTCTGCCCGTACCTCTTTGTGCCTGTGTAGTGGGCAGGCAAGTGTGGTGGAGCAGCAGGTCCAGCACACGGGGTGTCCAGCAGAGGAGAGGAACTCCCCGTGGCCGTGGCCGGGGAAGCAGAGGTCGGCGGCGCTGGGAGCGGCGTCAGTTGCGCGGCTCTGTGGGAGAAGGCAAAGGCCTCTGCTGAAGATTATCATCCGCAGACACATCACACGGCTTGCCGGACACGTCACGCACTCGGCCCTGTGATTGTGGAGGTGAGACAGGTTCGCGCGTGGCAACGAATGGCTTGTCGCTGGACAAACATCGACGGCAACATCGGGAGAACGCGGCACGAACTCGTGCAGAGTTTCTGGCACCGTATGAATTTACACTCCTTGTAGGTATGTGCGTTGAACCTCTTTCGCGCCGTACGTAAGCCAGCCGTGCTAATCGGAGGTGCAGATGGATGCAATTGATTGAAGCGGAGCAGAGATTTCAAAATGAAACAAAAAATTTTTATACAGAAATAACACAAGTCCAGGGGGCTTCACCAAGGCCGTGTTATCCCAGAATCTGACAGAGCACAAAGGAAGATTGGCAATGGCAAAAAAATGGCTTCATAACTATCATTGTCAGATGGCACACTTGCATCTTCAGTCTTCAGTCAGCGTCAGTAATTTAAGAATGCACGCATGATGCGTGACACCAACTAAAATGGCATCGATGCTGACTAATCACATCCTCTCCAAGATGTGGAACTCAAGAGACATGGATGCCTCTTCCAAACAGGACTACCCTTGACAATTGAGTTGTCGCCTGGGTAAAAATAAAATAAACTAGGAGATTTCAACTTGAAAATCCAAACCATCGCACCAACAGTAATGGATGGAATCCTATATGAGGCGCACACTGCAGTAGCTTCAGGTGGACTCTGGTACCTGCTTTAACGTCTGTGAGAAGCATCTTCTCCCACTGAAATTCAAACAAAGTTGACAGTTAAACAGGACATGTTTTAAAACATCCGCAGTAAAATTCAAGTATGTATACCATTAAAGTAAACTATTTTTTATTTACCAGGTAAGGCCCATTGAGAGCTATATAGCTCTTTTTCAGAAGCGACCTAGCCACAAATTATAGCTTAACGAAGTGGCTTATCACGTGGAAATTTCTAGTAGCCAAATACTCTAAACGCATTACTTACAAATAGCTCACAAAGCGGCTATCCTCCCACTACCCTTGGGTTACCTCCTGTCCCGGTCCAGCCGAGACAGTCTGTGAATTGACATCTGTGTTTGGGTGGCATGAATTAATTTGTACCGAGATCTGGTACCGGTACTGTGCTGAACTTTACTACTGCATGGTTGTTGACAGACCTAGACCGACTGAAACATAGGTCTGGGTTTGATCTCCATAGTGGAAAAGGTGGTAACCCGAAAACTAACCCAAACCCTTCCACATTCAACGATAAACACTTCTAAAACCGAGTTCGCTCGGAAATGACCCCACTAAACCGCACGTATTTAAACGTTTGACTTCAGTGGTTCCTCCGCCGCGTGCGAACGATGAAGTGCACGGCCTCTCGTGATGATGACCTCACACCCGCATGGCTGCACGAAAGGCGGTGCTGACGAGCATGAGGCAGGTGGAAGAGGCAAAACGAGGAGGCAAGATTAGAGTGCTGTAGTCGGTGGGTTATAGTGGGGCCTATTTCCAAATGATTGATTTATGTGGAAATGAAATTGGTCAAGAGCCCGTTACTTTGTAAACATTAGCATGTATCTACTTTAATACCAAGTCTGCAGGGGTGGGAAAGATGAGGTCTATTCATTCTGGTGGGCAAAGAGAATTTAGACACTCCAAGTTAAGTCTGGTGGCATACGGATAAAATGCACCTTACAAATGTAAATAATGATTATTAATCAATCTTCTTCTTCACTCCCACGGTGTTTCCAACCAGGGTTAGGCCATGTAATGATCTGACGTGCTGTACACTTGTACAGTGTTACTGAATTATTGTATCATTATGAATTCAGTGCCCCTTCTGCGACCTTTCCCTAGATCCCCCTCTTGTGTATAACCTGGCCTGCTGACATCAGGGCCGTAAGCCTCAGATCCCTTTCCCTGCCAGCAGCAGGCGCTATGCTGTTACATTACGATTCTATGCCACTACACAGGGACTCCTCTACTTACGAACATTCGACTTACGAACTTTCAGAGATATGATCAAACCTGTCCGTATGTCCAGTTTCCTGTTCGGACCGAGAGTCGCAAGTTCAACCACCGCACAATAGGTGGTGATGGTGGCATCTACATCTGCAGAACGTGAAGAACCAGAGGCAACTGTTAAAGCCATTCCCCGCGTATGTGTACAAGTCCTAAAACGTGTTTGAAATCGACGGGAGTAAAGTTGGACTCACGAACAAATCGACTTACGAACAGACCTATGGAACCGAACTCGTTTGTACGTACAAGAGTCTGTATATGGTGGTCACTCTGAACAACACAGACCCAGCCTCCTTTTTACTATTTTTGGTCCATTAGGACATTACCAGATGCATCTTTCTGTGCTAACGACCACACAATACACATTAGACGTTAATAGTCTAACCTTGTCTGGAGTAAGTCGCATACGGTAGACATTTCTGCACATTTGCAGAATTACATGCCTATGACAAAGGAACCATGTGTATTGCATTAGACAGGGGTGCTTGATCATGTGTGGATGCAGATTCCCGCAGCAATAGAGGGAATAGGTTGTTCGCAGCGCCACTGATTAATCAGAATCAGAATCTATTTTATATCCTGGAGGAATCCGATGAGCTATGAAGATCTTTTTCACATATGTCCAGTAGGGGAGGGTCAGCGAGCTATTTCCAAAACCGATGAGAGGCAAGATGGAGAAAATGTAAGCAAATTGCTAAAAATACAAAGTACATACATTCCTGCCAATTTGTCAACCAATGCAAGGTTGGGCAAGGTAGCAACACAACAACCACAGCTCCAGACCACGACAAGACTCCACAAAGTCCCTCAATTGCATTGCATTAAAATTAAACGTTTAATGAGCGACATTTTAAATAGCGTTACCAAATGACAATATTCCCTTCGAATACCTGACTAATGAATGAGGCTAAGACGCTTGCAGTAATGTTCAAATATGCATCACAAGCCATTCAGAAGTGGTAGGCCTCACGTCACCACAGGGCACCACAGTGGCAATATGTTAACTACCTCGCCTGGTACGCAGGAGGCCGTGGATTCAATCCGGACCCTGTCGCCTGCTGTATATTTTGAGGTTGCATGTCTCTCTCACTACATTTAGAATAAACATCACGCGTTTAGAGTATTTGGCCTCTATAAATTTCCACGGGATAAGCCACTTCGTTGAAGATAACATTTGTGATAGCCAGGTTGCTTCTGAAAAATAGCTCCATAGCTCAGTGGGGCCTCAAACTGGTAAAATAAAAATATAGTTTGTATTCTTGGTTCTTTCGGTAAAGTCGCATAGAAGGGAAACAATAAAATAATAAAAATATAAAACAATACAATTCTCACGACGTTTCGACTGCAACACAAGCAATCATCAGGTGATGATGATGATCATCATCACCTGCGTGGTGCTGGCTACCCATCCCATCTCAGCGTGTCACCCCATGGCACCTGGGTAATGAAGGTGGTGATGAAGATGGTGACGACGGTGATGATGATGTTGATGACGATGGTGATGACGAGTCACTCACTCAGATTCACAGAGCCACACTCAAAGACTCACAGTCACTCACTTAGACTCACAGAGCCACACTCAGAGACTCACAGTCACTCACTTAGAATCACAGAGCCACACTCAAGAGACTCACAGCCACACTCAGGAGACTCACAGTCACTCACTCAGACTCACAGAGCCACAGACTCACAGCCACACTCAGAGACTCACAGTCACTCACTCAGACTCACAGAGCCACACTCAGAGACTCACAGAGTCACTCACTCAGACTCACAGAGCCACACTCAGAGACTCACAGAGTCACTCACTCAGACTCACAGAGCCACACTCAAGAGACTGACAGTCACTCCGAGAATCACAGTCACTCACACAGACTCACACTCACTCAAGGAGACCCACAGACTCACTCACAGACTCACTAACACAGACTCACAGAGTAACTCACACACAGACTCACACTCACATACTAGTTCTGACACACACACAGACTCGCAGAGTAACACGCACTCAGAGACTCACAGAGTCACGCTCAGTCACTCACTCAGGGACTCACAGTCACTCACTCAGAAACTCGCACGCACTCACAAAGCCACACTCAGAGATCCAGTCACTCACTCAGAGACTTAGAGCCACACTCAGAGACTCACGCTCAGTCACTCACTCAGAGACTCACAGTCACTCACTCAGAGACTCACAAAGTCACTCACTCAGAGACTCAGAGCCACAGACTCACAGAGCCACATTCAGAGACGCACGGAGTCACTCACTCAGAGACTCACAGAGTCACTCACTCAGAGACTCACAGAGTCACTCACTCAGACACTCGGAGACTCACTCAGACTCACACAGACTCAGAGTAACTCACACACTCACAGACTTACACAGTAACTCACAGTCACTCCCACTCAACTCAGTCTCACCGGGTAACACACTCACAGACTCGGAGTAACTCACATGAACTCACAAAGTAACTCACTCACACAGACTAACAAACTAACAAACAAAAACAAAGATCCCCAGTGAACCCTTAACAGACGAGGACATCGACACCGACGTGGACACCCAAGTGGACACCGACGCCCTTGTGAAGGTAAATGTTTGCCCCGAGAGAAACAAGAACACGAGCTCACGTGGCAGGCTCTGCCTCGCATTACAGAGGACATGAGCTCACCCCCCGTGTAGCCTTAACAGACTGTAGGAGCGAGTGCTGTTAGCGAGCACCTACGAAGACCGGCACGGCACACGAAGGGGTTGGTGGCCAGCACCACGCCCGGCCACCTTTGTCTCTCTAGTGGCGATGTTTACGCACCGCACCGGGATATAATTTGAAGCTGAGTCGACCTAGGGGAGGCCCAGCACCGGTTCGGATAATCGTCACTGGTGTTGGTGGCCGTGAGGGGGAATCGAACCCCTGGCCCATGGGTTCGTAGTGCAGCGCACTGACTGCAACACAAATATCTGCTGTGAGACGTGATGAACGAGGTTCAGGCTGGTGGACGGCCCCCCCTTAAACACCTTACGTGATCTCACATTAGCTCTGAGTCAGTAATGATTGAGATTGCACACCATGGGAAAACGCCACAATGTGCCGCATAGAACTGGCGACTGGTCTATTGGATCACGAGATTTGGCATTCATTTTCTACTCCCTCTTCGTACCGCACTCACCCATCGACTTGCCCACAGTGCACACCTAAACGTGATCACGTCCACACGACTAACGGTTCCTCTTGTGTGTGTGTGTGCGTCTGTGTAATGAGCAGGCTACACATTGGGATGAAGCGGTGGTCTTCCCAGAGGTGGGGATGTTCTGCTCCAACAAAGGTTCGACTCCACGCAAATCAGTATCACCGGCGCTCCTGAACTGCAGCCACAATCGTGCCTAAAACAAAACAAAGATCGCCCGTAAAGCCTTAACACATTGGTAGGGGGAGTTCTGTAGTGAGCACCTATGAAGGTTGGGTGGTGCTGGGTGGCCAGCATCACGCCCGGTCGAATTTATCTCCCAAGTGGCGATGTTTATACATCGCACTCGGTACTCATTTGAGGCTGAGTCGACCTAGGGGAGGCCCAGGACCGGTTGAGACAATCGTCACTGGTGTAGAACGTTAGCGAGAATGGAACCCGGATCGCCTGGGTTCACAGCGCAGTGGGCTAACCACTGCACCACCGCTCCCCACAATAATCCTGCCGAACACACACACCCACAACCAGAATGCACATCACATTGTATCGTAATAGTTCTACACTGCAAGAGGACAGACTTAAATGATGTTATACCGCTCTCGCTTGCTCCGTAATTCTAACGGTGCGCGTGCGTGTGCGTGCTGGGCACGTACACGAGTGTCCGTACGTGCGAGCAGATATTCGTGATAAATTTGGGCTGGTGATGGGGACATACGAGTGGAATGAAGCATCGACGTTCGAGCGCGTCTACTACTACAAGACGACTTCCACTGCACGTGGCCCCAACAATGAGGGCTATGACAACGAAGAAAACCACTACGTCACGGTGCGTCCCTCCGATACGGTGCCCCCCCCCCCTGCACATTCCAACTGGGCCACGTGCCACTGCAAAGGACAGCACCACGACACAAAGCCAACGTGCTTACTTGATGGCAATACCCCTACCGCACACGGCAATCGTGCTTACTTAACGACATTACCACTACCGCACACGGTAATCGTGCGTAATTATTGATCCCTACGCAGAGTAAATGTGCTTACTTACCGATTGGATGAGGATGTTAGATGGCTCAGGAAAAATATGTTGTCCGTGTCACAAGCACTGAGCCGGACCCTCTGTAGGGTCTTGGATGCGAATCCCAGTAAGTCACGTGCGATCAAACCAGATTTCTTGTACGCGAGCACCGGCCCGAAATAGCGCGCGGCGAGCGGCGACCTCCTCCGTGATCTTCCTCCAGGTCACAGGCGAGCACCTCGCCTACAGGTACGAGGTGCACGCGCGACTCGGGGCCGGAAGCTACGGCCAGGTCTTCCGCTGCATCGACCACAAGAGCAAGGAAGAGGTGGCCATCAAGATGCTGCGGCACGAGTCGTGGTGAGACGGCGTGACGACTACGGCCACCGCGTTGTCCTCGTGAAGGGGAACGCTTTGTCAGTCGGGCGACGGGTAGCAGAGGCGACGCTCCGCCTACTCGTGGGGGGAAAAAAAACAAAACCGGGGATTTCCTGTGTGAGTTTTGACACGAATATTAACACAATATACACCTTACATTTCCTCGGTGGGCTTTTGCCCAGTAGGATGAGGATTGTTTTTGTTTTATTTACATGCGTTTGGGTAATTTGTTTACCTTTCTTGTACCTTGCACTGATATCGGATTTTTGTATTGTTTGTTGTTGTAACGTTCTCACCCGCCCCTACTGGACGTCTGTGAAAAAGTTCTTTGCAGCTCATCAAATTCCTCCAGTATAAATACACATGCCGATTCTGACATTCATTGTAAGTATGTAATGTTGAACTTCTTTCGCACCGTATGTAACCGACCATGCTAATCGGAGGTGCGGAGGAAGGGCAACAAACTAAACATAAACAGCGTGTTGACGGTGTGTTTAATGGTTCCCTCAGCCAGTGGGATTCACACTCTTGGCTTAGGACCACTCATGGAGGGTGAATGAGCATTGCCTCCGCCCCTGCGTGTTGCGATGCTCAGAGCGAGGTGACAACTCTCATTCCGTGCGTTCTCCCCCCCACCCCACAGCATCAACAAAAAGAGACAGCAGCTGTAGTTGGAGATCATGAAGATCCTGCAGAGCAAGGGGGACCCTGACAACAACAACATTGTCACCCTCCTGGACAACTTCACCTTCCGGGGACACAACTGCGTCGTCCTGGAGCTCATCAGGTGAGTGTCATGGCGTCCGATGAACACCGATCCAAAGACAAAGATTAACCAGTATAGCCTGGGAAGATTGTTGGGGCAAGTGCTGTTAGCAAGTAGCACCTATGAAGACGGGCAAGGCACACGAGGGGGGGTGGGTGGGCAGCACCACGTCCGGCAGCCTTTGTCTCCCCAGTGGCGATGTTTACACACCGCACCAGGTACTCATTTGAGGCTGAGTCGATCTAGGGGAGGCCCAGGATTAGTTCAGATAATCGTCACCGGTCTTGGCCGTGAGCGGGAATTGTAGAGCAACGCGCTAAACGCCGCACCACCGCTCCCCCAAACACCGATGCGTCCGTGTGTTCACACACATGAATCATTTGGATGTAGAATAAATGTCCGTAGGCTTTCAGAATACCCTAGAATTATTGTATTTGTACGCGGCTCCATGGTCAGACATAACTCTTTATAATGCCTTCCTGCCTCATTGACTATCTTTTGAGTTGAGCGGCATCCCTGTATGGTTACTCCGTGCGGCTTCGCCTCAGTCAAGCACGTGTGCTCCCGTTCAAGGGGCCAATCAGGGAATGGGTCACAAGCAGGAAGAAACTGTAACCGTTCACGTTTTGTGCCGTCACGAAGCGGAGACCTCCTCCAGAAGCTGGACGAGACCTATGGCTTATACATGACGGAATTGAAGCCGTACGTGGGCTCCATGCTGCAGGCCCTGGCAAAGCTGAAGGCGATGCACATCATTCACGCGGATCTGAAGCCGGTTAGTAAACTAAGCAGCCCGCTGCGTCTTTTGTCCGTCAGTATGGAGTTAGTGCCTCAGTTCGTGCAGTTGTAGAAAATGAGAACACTCTTGTAAACCTTAGTAACAGGATTTCGAGATATCTTATTCTACACCGCAACAACACTCATGCCACGACTTGCTATTTCATAAACACAGATAGCCAAAACTTGCATAGAAATACAACTTTTCACGTGGATCTCTGTTTGCTCTCAACAACCAACCCTCCGCGGAACATTTAATATTTTCTAATTTGCGTTAAACAACGACCACTGCCCTAAGCAACAATTCCGAATGCCAAAGCTAAATGATGGGCGTAGCAGTGGTGCGGTAGTTCGCAAACTGCACTCAGAGGTTAATGACCCGAATTCGATTTCTGGCCACGGCTTAAACCAGGGTTTGGATGATATCTGAACCGGTCCTGGATCCCATTGCCTTCAACAGCCCCCTGAGCAGCATGGTGAGGTATGACCATACAACCCCCTTGATTAACACGGCATGGGGTAGGGAGATATTTAAGCATGATTACATTTACAAAGGGCATTAAGTGTTCAACAAAAATGAGTACATGAAATCCTTGAGTAAACCGCAATGAACCAATTCAACAAAACGCAATCTCACCGACACACCACGAGTTTCACTGACAACCACTCTGTCTTTTTTGCAGGCAAACATCTTGGTCAAAGACCACATCAGTGGCAATATCAGGCTCACGGATTTTGGCCTGAGCATCAGCGAGACCTGCCCAAGTGAGTGATCTAGCTGCCCTGTGTGTGTGTACATGTGTAGCAGCATGTGTGTGTGCGTGTCACAGAGTTTGTGGGGAGCGGTGGTGTTAACGGTTAACACGCTGCGCTACGAGCCTGTTTAAGCTATATGGGGGGGTCTTTGTCTTCGTGCTGTAGTGGTGTGGTGGTTAGCACCGCTTAAACAAAGTGTGGTAGTGACACTGATACCCTTCAAACGTTACATTTCGTCAATCATTTGGCCAGGATTTCAACTCTCAACCTCCCAGGTTTGAGGAGGGTAGTTGTCAAACAAGTACCAGTAAACCGGTAACAATTTTCATAATCGATTGCTGGTATTGAAAGTCTGGAGCCAGTAGCCAATCCCATTGGAATTTTCGTCGCGGATGGCTGATTTACGTGTGATTTACATGTGATTTACGTTTGCAAATGTACAGATCGCATGGCAGCCCTAAGTACCTTTGTCCTCATTCCTCACTTAACCTTTTCCCGTTCCGAGACGTCTGCACGTTACAGGGTGGTGGTAGGTGTCCCCGGTTCATCACTGAATCTTGAAACGCGCAAAGCGGCTCGGCGTTAATTTTATTCAGAGAGGCGTCGCAGCGCCGTTGCTTTTAAAGAAGTTGTTACTCACCGCAGAGAACTCTCGCGACACGACAGCTGCACTCTACGATAGCTGGCACCAGTGTAATGAAAATAATTTACATTTCTAAGTGCTACCCAGCTGATACACGCATTTACGTGGGCGATCTTTGTCATTGTGCGTGTTTTGAGTGCCATACGTGACTGCGTGTGCATACCCTCATCTATTCTGCACTTCACAAGTACAGGTGAATAATGTGCAAGTGCCACCTTGTTTGGTCACCTGTCTGTCCGTGTGCTGCTAGGCGCTTGGTGTCTTGGCTCGATGTGGTACATGGCCCCCGAAATGTACTTTGGGCTCCCGGTTACATGCAGCGCGGACATGTGGTCACTCGGATGTGTGGTGGCCGAGATGCTCCTCGGGAACGCGCTCTTCAAGACAAGCTCGGAAGACCACATCGGCTATCTCATCCAGGTATCTGACGCGTAGGAAAACACCATTGCATATATATCCAGTTGGTTATAAGATCCTGCTGTTGAGCTACAAGGCTGTCAGTGGGTTAGCCCCACAATACTTACTGGAGCTGATCCACTCATGTACAACAATGAGGTCCTTGAGATCGTCTGATCTCCTACTCATATTTCTGAGGTCAAGTCTCAATTCCTGGGGGCGATCGGGCTTTTTGCCAGTTCAGCTCCAAGACTATGGAACGCGTTGGCCTCTGATAACAAAACAGCATTTTTAAAGCTATTTAAATCTCGCCATGAAAACTCACCTCGGTAAAATGGCCTATTCCCCATAGTTTTGGTCGTCTCATTTTCTCGTTTTGGTCGTCTCATTTCCCTGCTTTCCATACACGGGGCGCATTGGGATCCTCGGATTAAATGCGCCTTACAAATATTAATTATTCTAATATATACATACTGATGAATTCTATAATTTTTATTGTAACAAACCTCGAGCCCGATACGGCACCACCAAACCGGGCGTCATATTTCCCATGGGACCGTTCCAACTGCGCCATATAAAGGAGGAGGGAGGGTTTAATTCGAATTTGAACCAACGATGGAGTCCACGATAAACAACAACAACAGCAGCAGCAGCAGGGGGTTGGTTATGACTGATGGCGCACGACGATCCACCAGCGTACAGACCCGCTGTGCGATGGCTCATGCGACAAAGCTGGTTACGTGCAGGGCTGTCGTCATCCTCTGGGCCTTTCACTGGTCAAAAAATGTCGCTCAGCTGCCGGTACACGGGAGAGGAGTGGACGTGTTCACTGCGTGATCACGGACCATTTGCATGAGAAAAGAAGTAAAGAGAGATTTCGGGTTCATCGGTAATACCAGAGAATCAGAGCGTCAGGCTGATGTCCTTCGGAATGATTACTATTGTTATGATTATTGTGGTTTATTGTTAATCCCCGAGGCTTTCAGAGCCTGTGTTGGAGAGCAACGAAGCCGCAAGTAGTAACCACGTCATCAATTAAAGACCAAATATGTATGCTTCGCCTGATGATAGAGATAAATATCTGCAAACAGTATGTACAAGAGCAGGCAAAGTTCATTGTACATCGACGTTTCAATGAGACAAAGAGCAGCGTATGTACGCTCTGTTCACTCGAGCGACGGACCTCATCCAACTCATCCCTCTTGTGATCTTGGTTTCAGATGTTGGGGCTCCCACCCAAAGCCATGATTGACGCCTCGACCCACAACATTATCTCCTTTGGTGAGTGGACAGGGGGGGTGGTGAGGTGGTGGTGTTGCAGTTCGTAGCTGTTGCTGCTGCTGCTGTCACTGCCCGGAGAGTCGTGGCCGTGCAGCCGCGTGTCTCGTGCTCTGTGCTTGAATAGAAAGGCATGGAAACTGCTTCGCGTAATTTAAAAATGAACTGTGCTTTATTTGGGTTTAAAAGTCACAACGGTCTTGGCAACGTACTTGTCAGTACGTGTGTGAATTAGTGCGACAGTAAGGAGTCTTATGAAAAAAATACTTTAAAAGGAACGGTTCTGTTTAGGTAGCACAGTATATTTGGAAAACCCATCGGGATTTGCAATCCAACAGAGAACGTGTGTATTAATTACATGGAATTCTGGCCATCACATTTTTAATAAAGATGAGTGGCCGTATTTTTTTATTTCAGCATGACTTAGCACTATTTTAAAAAATTGTGTGGCAGATGCGACAGTATCCTAAATCAGCATAGAACAGTTCTACCATAGTACAAAACAACCACAGAGAACAACCCTCCACACAAACTGTGGGTCCTTGATTGAGAAATATATTGCGCTTAAACACGCTTGTACAACAAATTACCATCCTCTCCAAGTGATGCAAATAATAATATAATACTAAAATAAACATCAAAGTGTCTCCTTGCTCAAACAAGTATCAGGAGGTTCTCGTCTCCTCCGGTGGCCCAGAGTTGAGAGTGGGACTTTCACTTTCACGCTTAGGAGCCATCCTTTCCACACGACTACTGCAAACGTCTCACAAACGGTTACAAATTTTATCGACCCTGGAGCGATGACAGGCTGTAGTCGACCGCCAACATGGAATCATATTTGCAAACATCGCAATTGGAGGGTTAAGGACCGCCGCCGCATTGTACTGATCGCCACAACTAATTCAGTGTTTCTCTCTTTGTCTCTCTCCGATAAACAGACAAAAAGAATCGCCCCGTCGTCAACGGGAAACGGATCGTCCCGTGCTCCGTGTCTTTGAAGGCGGTTCTGGGAACCCGCAATCAAAAGTTCATCAATTTTCTCCGCGGGTGCCTTCAGTAAGAGACTTGTTACTATTGTCTACATTTCACCTCGTACAAATAATTAAATATAAATCACTTTGCGTCTTCCATCAACATTACTGGAAACGATCTTAGACCTCACGTGTCGTTTGGGCTAGGACTGCAAAGTTTTGTGTCACACCGGGGCATCGTTTCTTCATCTCGTCGCTTTTTAAAATAAATATCGTTTCTGACAAACGTGTTGAGGATAGAATTGCGCATTTCACCCCAGACCACGATTCAATGAAGCGATTTTAGAATGCAACAGGCACCTGACTCCCTCCGTTTGCCTCCTTGGCAGGTGGGATCCCCAACGTCGCCTCACACCCACGGAGGCCCTCAACCACCCATTATTGTTGGGCAGCAGGGCCGTGCCACTGCAAGCGAACTTCCCGCCTTGCCCAGCCATGGACACGGAGCCGGTGGCGGCCTGCAGCCTCTTGGCAGTCACCCGTCTCAGCCAGGGAGATTGCCAAGTCCCTGCTGCAAGCGAGCAGACTTCGGAGTCCACTTGGTCAAATCAGAATACTGCAGGCTCAGTTTCTGTGAGCGAGTAGGCTTCGAACTCGGATTGGGGAATGGAGTCGGAGCGGGGAGTGGAGTCGGTGGGTGACTGTGCGGTAACACGCCTGTCTGAAAAATTCCCCAATCAAAGTGGTGGCACCAATGACGTCATCGCGGAGGAGGAGGAGATGGAGTCGGCCACGAGACAAGAGTGAGTCTCCACGCAGAAATGCACCTTGAGAAAAATGTGTATTGGGGAGGTCATTCCGACAAAGTGTCTCCTGATATAAATTAGCATATAGCAAACACCATCGATCATCAGAAATTAGTTATTTGAGTAAATCACACATTCCTATAGCAAGGGCAAGTCGATTCATATTACAACCACTGTTGATTCCCACAATGTGGTATTCACGATTGAGAGGGAGTAAAAAATATTGAAGACACATGAGATTTGGGTTCTGTATCAGATGAGACAAGTTCTGTATTGTAAGAACGGGGAATATGTTTCATGAGGAGTTGTGAAATGAGGATTCTGTAATGGCATTCACCTCTTTAGTTCATCTCACTTGAAGATGTAAATATCCCAGGGCTCCACAGGATGTAATATCTTATCCCTAACCTCATCTCCACCAATCTGCAGCTAAATGCATTCCTAGTAAAAAATATATATCTTAATTATAAATATATGAATTGCACTGCATTCCACTTGGAGGTGCTGCGGTTAGAGCACTCCACGATCACTGTACGCTTGCGAGTTCAAAATCCAGGTGAAGAAGGTTAACAGCTTATTTATCAACCCGAGCTATAGTCAAATAATAAATCCCATTTTGTGGGAAGTCAACAGCGGTCATCCTATTATACACCACCATTGGCTCCTGTTATAGGAATGTAGCATTCCGTTACTGGCCATAGTGAGAGATGTGTGGCATCCTCCTACTTCGCATTTGAGCGGCCGGACACATATGAGGTGCACTGCAGCAACCAGTGTAAGCACAGCCGAGAATGCATTATGGGGCAGACGGTGGCGTAATGAATACGTGTATGTGTGTACGTTGAAATAATTTTGCACCCGTACGCAGCCGATCGTGCTAACTGTAGCCGACCGTGCTAACCGTAGCCGACCGTGCTAACCGTAGCCGACCGTGCTAACGATGGCGCGTGCGTCCATTTGCCAGGCGGGGCCCTGCTCTCCAACCAGGCAACAACAACAACGAGGAGGAGGATGATGATGCCGTCGACAAGATTGGGCCAAAGGCGTCACGCGGGCCTGGACGGAGATTCTCCCGCCTGAGGCGGAATATTCGGGGGATTCTGCGATTCTTACGGGAGCGCTGTTTCTGTTGCCGTGACGATACCGCTGAATAAATCCTGTCATGCGGCTGGGCCCTCCCTGCCCTGTGTACATATTTTTCAATGTTACTGTCGTTGTTATCTTACTTCTTTCTGGTCCAATGACTCCAATACTTACGGTAACTGAAGATCCCAGTGGTCCTCAAAAATATTTACAGGGACTCCTTCGCTTACAAACATTCAAATTAGAAAGTCTCAGAGATACGAAGAAACCTGTCCATATGTCCAGTTGCCTGTTTGTACCGAGATTCATAAGTTCAACCGCCACGCAATAGATGGTGGTGGTGGCATCTACATCTACACAACGTGAAGAACCAGTGGCGTCTACGTCTACAGGAGATTATACAACTCTTAAAGCCATTCCCTGTGTTTAGTGTACATGCCGTACAACATGTTTGGAATCGACAGGAGTAAAGTTGAACCATGTGTATGGCATTACAAGGGGTGCTTGGTCGTGTGTGGATGCAGGCTTTTGGCAGTGCCACTGATTAATTAGAATCGTTTTTTTTCATCCTGGAGGAATCCAATGAGCTATGAAGCTCTTTTCACATATGTCCAGTAGGGGCGGGTCAGCGAGGTATGTTCAAAAACGATATGAGAGGCAAGATGGAGAAAATGTAAGCATGTTGCTAAAAATACAAAGTACATAGATTCCTGCCGATTTGTCAACAAATGCAAGTTTGGGCAATTCAGCAACACAACAACAGCACCAGACCACGACAAGACAACGCACAGTCCCTCAATTACATTGCAAATTAAAATCGAAAGTTCAATGCGCGATATTTGAAACAAAGTTACTAAATGGCAATATTCCCCTCGAATACCGAATGAACGAGGCTAAGACGCTTGCAGTAATGTTCAAATATGCATCGCAAGCCATTCAGAAGTGGAAGGCCTCACGTGAACACAGGGCACCACGGTGGCTGGGAGATGTTAACTACCTCGCCTGGTACGCAGGAGGTCGTGGGTTCCATCCCAACCCTGACGCATGCTGTATATTTGTCTGCTATAAATGTCCACGTGACGATAAGCCACTTCGTTGAGCTATCATTTGCGATGGCCAGGTCGCTTCTGAAAAACTGCTATATATGCTCAGTAGGCCTTACCTGGAAAAATAAAAAATATTTTGTCAATTAGTAAATAAATGAAGTATATAAGTTCCAATTTCATTCATACATACATTTCCAAGCTTGGAAAAGGCAGTAAAACAATAGCAAAAACAGCCACAGTCCACACCAGGAAAACATACAGTGCGCCGGTAAAATTGTACTTAAAAACTGAACTGTGGATACATTGTTAAGAATACAAAAAATAGTTTAGTTAAAAATCATTTGGTTGATAAGGACCTGGGTAGTGATCTGCGATTATTGAGTGGGGGTTTGGGAGTCGCTGACTGGGAGGAGTGGGAACGGGTGAAGCCGGATCTGCCACGCGTTGCGCTCACCAACTCGAGCTTCGCCGGGACAGCAACAAACGAAGAGACGGAGAGAGGAGCTACCCCGGGTTTACATCGCCACGACTCACGACGCACACAACACACACGGCACATGCCCAGCGGGAGGAGGGCGATGACCACCCCACAGTGCGATAGCTACGACTCCCCTTTCAATTAGTGAGCCATCCTCACACAACGCTGCACGGAGTGTGCAGCGTTATCAATGAACACGGCACTACCACTGCACGGAGTGTGCAGCGTTATCAATCAACACGGCACTACCACTGCACGGAGTGTACGGCGTTATCAATGAACACGGCACTACCACTGCACGGAGTGTGCAGTGTTATCAATGAACACGGTACTACCACTACACGGAGTGTGCAGCGTTATCAATGAACACGGCACTACCACTGCACGGAGTGTGCAGTGTTATCAATGAACACGGCACTACCACTGCACGGAGTGTGCAGCGTTATCAATGAACACGGCACTACCACTGCACGCGAGCAATCGGCTGCTTAGTGAGTTACACGGCACGGTACGGAGCTATTAACGCGACACGAACCACAGCGTGTTCCCGGGGTACTCAACTACCTTAGTTTCTCAACTACCGGGATTACTCAACTCAATATTTCAAGAGGCGCAATGCACTGTGGTGAATACGAGACAGTGGTCCTTCATAAATAACATCACCAAACAGTCTTTAAAGAGCAGCATGCGGCACCGGGAGACGCAGATTGCCAACCCCTGAGCTATTCTATTCCAGCGCATGAGGGCAACATGTTCAGGAGCCATAAGCCAATGTCCGAGGTCTGCTGGTCACGACGAGAGGGCTTCAGGAGAAACTTCGTGTAGGGTTACTATTCCTACTCCGTTGAAGGAGCACAGACGACTGTGGTTCACAATATCGTGCATAGTTTGGGTTGCATGGTCACAATCACACTGTGGCTTGACTTTAATTTTCTATTGCGTCGTTTCACGTTGTACGATCTGTTCTGGATGACCACAGTCAAACACTGGAGAGTTTAAAATTTTCCATTTGTGCATCAGGTATCCGCAGCTGCCATGGTTTGTGCAGATGCGGTTTAGGGGGACCATGATCTTCGTGGAATATCAAGCCCAGGGATCTTCTGCGTTGGATTTTTCACAAGGTGTGTCAGTTCTTTTGAACTTACACTGATCATGTCGACTCTCTGCAGTGGCAATGTGAAACTATTAAAATAAAAAGCGATACAATTTTTTAGAAGTTGATTCTTACACGTGCAATTCAATACATGAATTGTCAGCTGAATAATAAATATTAATCGATTTAACCGATGTATCGCGCTGTTACTACTAACTAGCACAACTCTTTATTACGATCACAGCATGTACAAAGTAACATTTTAATAAAAAATATACTTCCTGAAGTAATGATGGTTTATTCAAACTGTGTGCAATATCAAGCAACTTCGGAATGATTTCTGAAGCACTGCTGCAATGTTTGGTGCACTGCGATACTAACGCGGCGATCCGAGTTGGATTCCTAGCCATGGCTAAAGTCAGTGGTGACTGATATCTGAACCAGTCCTGAACCTAATCCCCGCCCCCTTCACCAAGCGTGGTAAAGTTTGGTGCAACAACCCCCATGACCAAAGCAACGTGGCGAGGCCTTCATCAGGCAGTGGACTGCCAGAGGGGTGTTACACACACAATCATCAGTTTGTCTAGACAATCACTTGCCTTGAACATTGAATCCTTAAGTTACATTACCAATGGCATATTGATGTGGCTCACTGACCCTTTGATGTGAAAGATTAAAGAACCCCAAGTGTCTGTCGCCGACTCAACAATTTTGAGGAGCGACCCGTGGCGGTCAGGCAGATCACGAGGTGAGCAGAGGGGTGAGGAGGAGGGCACTTTGGAGGGGGCTGCCAAACCTCGAGTCGCGAGCACACAGCGCCGTCTCCTCGTACAAGACGGCGCACCGATGGGCACCGCCGCTGCTGCCACCGGGCTTGGCCTTCTGCGCCAGTTTTACCAGGTTGGCCACGGGGCCGTGCCCAAGGTTGCGGCAGGAATGCACGCCGTAGTGCTGCCCCACAGCGCAGTCCACGGCCGGCAGCTGCAGAGCACACAGCCAACAACAGAGACCTGGAACCCTCTCTCTTTCGTTTGGAGGCGGCCGAGTTGCTAGCAGCCCTTTTCCACTGGCGCATCCGATCCGTGCCAGCGCGTAGCACCCCCACGGAACGGGTGGTTTTCCATTGGCCATTTGCTGTGCCGATATAAAATCAAACTGTAATACGTCGCCCTTACAAGACCTCTCAAAATGGACCAGGAGCCAAACAGGTCCAGAGGTGGTGCTAATAATAAAGTGTCCATTGCGTACGACGTGAACAGCGTTAATGTGACTGCACAAATTTATGGAAACATGGCCGAGTGGTGGTTCTCGGATCAAGCCCAGCATCCGCCCTGGTTAATGTTGCCAGTTTATTCACCACAAACAAAGAGATCTGTTTCACAATGTATGATAATAATCCTGTGACGCCGTATTAAAAAAAATTGAATTGGCCACGTGTAACCGCATCATGTTCCAAATTTGCCAAATCAGATCAAATACTTGCAAATTACTTTACCGGGGAAAAAACCACGTAGGAAAATCAAACATCGCTCCCGAATGGCAGACATGTCCATTCACAGGCCGGTAGTGCGTGCACCACGTGCCAAATAGGAACAGCTGCCATTGGGGGGGGGGTCCCCTCGGGTAGACTGCCGTAGAGCAATGGAATGGTTGAGATGAGACGTTGCTGTAAGGCGCTTTGAGTTGAAGAGTTTATTTACGCGAGCGCCCTATATCTCCAAATCCTTATCCCCATCTCTGAGCCGCCCCTGTGGCCCCTACTGGGGCCCGTGTCTCACCGCTGCGGTGTCGAGGCTGCCGCACTGGTGGATGAACTCCATGCAGCTCGTCGCGCTTTGGACAGAAGCTTCCCGCTGTGGCTCCAGATCCACCCAGGGCAGAGATCACAACCCCAGTCTCCTCCAACAGCTACCACAGACACAACAAATCCGTCAACATCAGTTGGTTGACACCGAGGCGACCGCAAGGCAAACACCGGCTTAAAGCTAAACGATACGCATGGAGCTGCATCTCACAATGCAGTGCACAAAAACTGATTAAATATTACAGATTTAAGTTTGCAAATTAACACAAAATTCGTTCTCAATTTTAGTTTTCCAAATGCACTATCGGCGTAATGTCAAGAGACAAATAAATCATCCATGCGTAAATCTCGCATAGCCGTGCAGGCCCTATGTCATAAAATGCGATGGGTGGCCTTTTATCTTGTACACAATAGGAGCCAACACTTTCACATTAGCTGTGTTATGAGATTGTGCGGCGCACGAGAGTCAAGCTGAAATTGTTATTCTCAGAGATGGAATTAGGAAAATGAAGTGCAAAACCCAAGTTTAATGAGACTGTAATTTTGTGCAGTCGCTGGTGACTGGGCTCGGACGATCGACTTGATAAGACTTGAGACCTCGGTTTCAACCCAAGCGGTCAAAATCCAGATTCAAGCCCAGAATCTAATTATTGTCATCGCACCGCTTTGATATCTGAGCCACCTGGCCACTTTGCATATATAGTGTTATCATAAATGTTATCTGAATGTCACCGCTGTACACTCAATTTTAACGGTGATTTTCAATATCTACCTTTGGGATGTTTGCCAAATTCACAGATATTTTTTAAGAGTGACAAGAGAAAACCCATGCATCTTACGTGACACTTTGTTGTGCTCTGAATTGGCAGTGATTACATAACGCTTAAACGTATTCGAGTTATCGACAAATGAGTTTTAAGTTCGTAATAATAAACTAATATTACCGCGCACAATTTTGGAAACAAACTTAACATTGAGCGCCACTCGGAGGCGGTAAGTACACTCAAACTTTGCACGGGCAGTGTCGTACACCTACTTGCTGTACTGCCTCTTACCAGCTGGAGGCGGGTGGGCTCACGCACGCCACGTACGCACCTGGGCGTTGCGATGGAGGATGTCCAAGGAGCCGAGGCCCAGGCTGGGGAGGTCGCACGAGTCAAAATGCTCGGCAAGCTGCTTCTCCACGCGTAACAGCGCGGGTAGGCCCAGGGGCTCTGCCATCTTACTTACGTGGCTCAGCAGACGGACCAGATGCTCGACTACCGCCTCTGCGAAGGAGACAAGCAATGCCATTGTAGGAGAGGACAACGATGCTGTAACTCGCTCCAATAGGCTCAACAACTGCAACTCTCTCTCTGCCCCCCCACCCCCACGTCTCATCTACGGCCTCCCGATAAGTTTCATCATCACTCTCCAGATGACTCAAAAAACAAGTTTAACACGAAGGCCTTCGCGACCAATGATTATCCATAATAGAGATTTTTGGATTAGGTCACGTAAATAGTGCATATTAACGCGTATTATTTAGTGCATGTATACATGATCTAACCCAAAAATCTAGATGATGGACTCAAAAAACCACTGGCAGACTTCTCACACCCGTATGCAAGACGATATCGCCCCAATATTCAAATTGTTCAACTATCCCCCGAACCAGTCCAGGATAAATTTCAAGATCACACTCAGCATTTTGACAGTCCTCCGTGGTCTGATCCCTTATGTACAATACGAGAAACTACATTTTATTCAGATTGTGCTTTCGATATCGTGTCATGAGACGGAGTATCCACTCGGATCTCTCACGGAGCAGCGGAACCCGTCCTATTGGAGAATGGCCCACAGAAGAGAACTTCACAAAGCTACCTCTGACATCGCTTCTAGTGACCTCTGGTCTACAGAGTAAAGGGAAGCACATTCTAACCCACTCTGAACGTGAGAGTAATGTCCGTCACATGAAAGATGAGCCGATATTGGACTTGGTCAAATTAGCAGGAAAGTGTTATCACCCAGCACGTGCATCGATCGGTTGATCGTTAGTTTGTGGCATAGAGATCCGCAAAAAATAGATATCTTTGGATCATCCGAGATTTTTAATTATCCGCAGCCATCCTCCACGTCATTAGCGCAGATAATCGAGTCTACTGTATATGCAAATTTGTCTCCTTACTCCCCGGAGTAGGCGGCGGTCTGGTGTCGGGAGTGCTGATGTTGCCGAGAAACGCGGCCGGTTTCTCCTTGACCACGAGGTCGCGAGGAGTCTCGAGGGAGCTACAGCACAGGGCCAACTGAAACAGCTTCCGGGCCAGCGTGTCCCCTTTCACCTGCCCCAGGAAGTCCTGCACACACTGTCGGTAGAAACAACAAAGGACCCAAACCACGTGCAGCCATATCACTCTGTTGGGACAAATAGAGGGTGATACATGCATAGATGTCCGACCGATTTCAATGCCCCCCCTTACTTTTGTTTCAACGTGTGACTGAATTTTGTGAAAGCGATGGCCCTAAATATTATAGAGGAGTGTTAATTCAGTGGTAGAGCAAGTCTTTTGATAATGGTGGAAGTATCCACAGACTTGAAACGTATGGCGATTATCACTTATTAAATAATTCCGAGGACAAATGTATTATGGAAAATCTTTGACAAATCTAAGCAAATGCATGAATGTTCTCGCAAGGTAATTTTGTTGCATTAAGTCCAGACGCCATGGCCCCACCTTCTTCAGCTTATTCACAAAGATGTCCTCGGCGTTCTGGAAGACCTGCAGCACCATCTCGGCCGCCGGCTGTGTCGTGAACTGTCGGCGAAGATCGGCGCTCGTCCCTGGCAAGGGGAACGACTCCAACAGGTATTTCTTGATCTTGTGTGGCCGGCCCTCCACCTCCTGCTTAATGTCACACTCGATGCGAGCCAGCCCACGGTCCATCGCCTCCCGCTCGCCTTTCTGGGCCTTGCCGATCACCTAAACAAACAACACAATGTTAGCAACTGTGGCGGCCACAGGTGCAGGGCAGTGCTGTAGTTGCGATGATGGAACACGTGATGGACGAGTGGTTCAACAGCGAATGCAAGGTGTGCAGCTAATGCACGATTGCAATCGAGAGATGGGATTGGTGGATCATCCTAGCAGCAGTGGCTTTTGGCAAGCCATCGAACAAAGACAGTCACCGCATCACTCGCTTTCAGATGGGCTTCTGCGGCCAACTGGAATGCTCTTCCTTCCGATATTAGGAAGCCATTGGAGCTATGCACTTTTAAATCTAGATTGAAAACAATTTCTTTAGAACTGCTTTTTGTGTTCAGTTTGTTGTCCTCCACACCTCCGATTAGCACAGTTGGCTATGTACAGTGCGAAAGATGTTCAACATATATACATGTGGTTTTACCCAATCCAGTCATTTCTGAGTACTTGTTTAGATTTGCAAATTTTGATTCTGACGCCAGCACACATGTCCTCCTCATTCATTAATAACACGGGATTTATTTTTTTACATTATTTGTGAAGCATATAGAAATGCAGTTTTGGATAATACACCCGCAATATTAACTAGGGCGACTCCTGGGATCGAATCGCGAACCTCTGAAACAAGCGACAAATGCACAACCACTCGGGAAAGAAGATTTCTGTAAGGAGCGGTACAGTAAAATAGGCCTCAGCCTTCAGTACGATATATTAACATGATGTACTTACACGAGCAGTTACTTCAGTGCTCTTGTCGCAGCACTGCACCCCCAAAACTGAAGTCGTGTTGGAAGTCTGTCTCAGACTGCATGACAAAAGGATACACCACATTCACTTGACAGGGAGACAGGTGTGAAACTTGTGTGCCTGAGCAACTGAGGATAACTCAGCATTGTGGCCGTGTAAGGCAAACGCAGGGGCGGGGGAATATTGGTAAAAGGATGATGCAGTGTCACTCTCAGGTGTGAACACAGCGACACGTACGTTGTAGCTGTGTGTCAGCAATTCCAGAACGCATTTAATTCCGAAAGTAAACCCCCTCAAGGGCAACAACAATACATACTTGAGCCAATCTTGATTTGAAGCTTTCGCGACTGCAGGAATCCACACTCTTTGGTTCTTTCGGTAAAGTCACGTAAAATCGAGGAGGAGGCCGCTTTCCTACCTTACAGTTACACGCTAATTTCTCACGTTAACATCACTAGCCCTGGCCACTTCTTTATGACCCATGGGCTACACACATTTCAAACCATTTAAAACAGTCTGCCTCAGCAGCACACCAAGGCTTTCCCACCTGATGACGGACGCTTGTGTCGCGCCCGAAACGTCGTGATTTATTTCATTTTATACCTACGTGACTTTACCGAAAGAACCAAAGAGTATAACTTGAGGCATCCAATAATAATACAATTCGCAGTCAACAAGCGACGCAATGCATACACACGTACACACACACACACGCTCGTACACGCAGGCACGGCACGTACGGAAATGCCCAGAGGTATGCTGGTGATACGGATGCCCAGATCGTGAATATCCGGAGCCCCGTATCATTCCATGAGATGCTTCAGCAAGTCCGGCACCTTGAAGCGTGCCATCACTCCTTTGCCTCGGGAGCTGCGGCTCTTGGCCACGAAGGTCCTAAACTCTGCCGCAAACAACAACAACATGAGCGGGTTACGCAGAGCGCATGCTAGGGGAGCAACGACGACGCATTGATTCAGACGTGATCATTCATCCTGAAGATCGCGATATGCACACCGGATCGCGTGCGTAAGAATTTATGTTTTTGATTTGTATACGTTGCGTGTCATTGTTTCACATTGTCCAACACCCACCCACTCCAGTCACTAGAGCCGGCTGTGTTCACGTTTTAAAACAAGGCGTTGAATCTAGAATTTATTCACGAGCCCTCAATCGCGATAATCGATTGATTCGCGACATGGGTGGCTGGGGTGGCGCGTATCGCTTCTGTTTATGTCTGCAAGGAATCACTTGCTGAGCCTTCGTATCATTTCAAATACCAAACAAATTCATGCATCAGTAGCACTGGTGCCTTGAAAAAGGGAAAAAATCCGATAAGTGACGTTTCGGGCAATGACCCTTCTTCATATTGCATAGAAAGGCCAGAGAGATTGAGTCAACAATAAGAATTGGAAACTGCACTTCACAGCGATTACCGTGTTTCAAAAGTTATTAGGTAACCATTCATATGAACCTTATGGTGGGACCCCGGGGTCCCATAAGTCTCCGGCTTTTGCATAAACATTATATTATATATAATGTAAACAATGTATTATAATGTAAACATTATATTATATATTATATATAAACATTATATTATATATAATGTAAACATTATATTATATATTATATATAATGTAAACATATTATAATGTTAACATAAACTGTGGTCTTTTTCACCAATGGGTTTGAAGGATGGTGGCAAGTGTTGACTTGTTAAACTATGCCTTTAAAACTGAAAACTACTTACCTACAGTAGCTCTATTCAAATACACTATCGAAAACATAATCTACTCCCCTCTGTCAATCATCGTGTTTCTCAGTGTGGATTTGTAAACACACTTGTTAAACAATACTTAAAATAGTACGCGTTTTCAATGCGCTGTTCATATTGTAAAATGCGTTTATACCAATGTGACTCTACAGCAGTTGCACAGCCGCACTTTTATATAATTCAGGTCAAAGCCAGATAAACAGTGGAGGATAAACATCGCATGAAGGCGGGGCAATTGTTGCGCAATCATTTCAGGTCAAATTTACAGGTGCGTTTTATTCATGCCACACAGGTAGAGAATTGAGAGTGAAACCTGGCCCACTGGCATCGTGAATCATGGATCATGAGTCACCCGGACTTGTTGTGTTTGATTATGGTTGCTATACAAGCCATCAAATCTACACCACGAAGAGAGTTGATGAACAAGTAGGAGAGTGTGTAACTGGATTACATTCATGTGCACAGGCGTTTCAGATGTGAATATGAAATAAGGTCGACTCAAACGCCACTCTTTAGGATTTGGCACACTCAATAACATTTTAATTGATAAATTAAGATCAACAAACCATAATCAAATGGGTCATGCATCGATGTACCAATTGTGGTTACGGACTGCTTAAGAAGAAAATGATGAATGCAGATTCGAAGCGAGTTTAAACATGAATCTACACCATTTAAATATATTTTAAACAACCCGTTGCAAACATGACAGTAATTTGAAATGTAGCACTGTACATCAGAACAATTTGAAAAACGTTAGAGATTTTAAACTGTCCAAAAAGAAAGGAGGAAAATAAATGTATTTTTACATAATACAGGTTTTTTGGGTAAGATCGCGTAAATATAAAAAAAATGTCGGTAAACCCACCACCACCCGACACAGCCAATTAGTAAGGTTTGTCACTTAAACAGAACATGCCAATTCGTTACTAGTACAGCACACCGGTTGTGTGTTAGAGAGCAAAGCCACAACATTAACAATCTGAGTACGACGTTTCGCCAGTAATTACAACCAGCATCATCAGGAGGCAGCCAGATTTGTGGATTTTAAAATGTAGATTAATTTCAATCTAAATTTAAAAACATATAGAGAAACTGGAACATTATTAATACAGAATTTGGTGGGACATATGTTGAAAAGAGACTGACTCCAGCTTAGCTTGCAAGAACTAAGAGACACTGTGTGGCCATGTGGCCTTAATGAGAGAGACTGACTCCAGCTTAGCTTGCAAGCACTAAGAGACACAGTGTGGCCATGTGGCCTTAATGAGAGGGACTCACTCCAGCTTAGCTTGCAAGAACTAAGAGACACTGTGGCCACGTGGCCTTAATGAGAGAGACTGACTCCAGCTTGGCTTGCAAGAACTAAGAGACAGTGTGGCCATGTGGCCTTAATGAGAGAGACTGACTCCAGCTTAGCTTGCAAGAACTAAGAGACACAGTGTGGCCATGTGGCCTTAATGAGACTCACTCCAGCTTAGCTTGCAAGAACTAAGAGACACAGTGTGGCCATGTGGCCTTAATGAGAGAGACTGACTCCAGCTTAGCTTGCAAGAACTAAGAGACACAGTGTGGCCATGTGGCCTTAATGAGAGAGACCGGCAGAACAAAGTTGACGTTGGAATGAAGACAAATGGATGAGGAAGGACACGGACTGCGTTTCACGCATCGCAGAGTGCGTCTCGAAACCTTACCACGCCTACATATATTAACGGACATCGATTGCAGTGGTCCCATTAGATTTACAATTAGTCTGAATCTTTAGTACAAATTTAATGCCTAGGAATATAAAACATGTTGTAAGAGAATACAGGTCGCTTAAACAAATTCAAATATTGCTTACTACAACCAAAGCTCTTTGAAGAGTCGTAATTTAAAATCAAATGGCAGAGCAAAAGATTTTCATTAATTTCACTGCTTCCATTATAACATTAACGAACCTGTGGTGGGCCCATTGCTTGCATATTAAACACTCAACACGAGTCATTGTTATTGACTTCTTGCCGTTTCAGTGGCACATATCGCACAATATATACACAATTTTGCCATCTTCTTTGGTTATTTCGGTAAAGTCACGTAGAATAAGATAAAATAATAAATTGATAAAATAAAATAATAATATTCTCACGACGTTTCCGCCACAACACAAGTGGCCTTCATCAGACAGTCTCGTCCCCTTCACCTGATGAAGGCCGCTTGTGTTGTGGCCGAAAACGTCGTGAGAATATTATTGTGTTATTTTATTTTATCAATTTATTATTTTATTCTCATTCTACGTGACTTTACCGAAAGAACCAAAGAAGATGAATCCTTGCAGTCACGAAAGCTTTAAATCGAAATTTTGCCATCGTCTGTTTTGCAAAATATCGTCGCCAGAACATTTATCTTAAGTGCATTATTCCTGACCAAATGTTAACGATTAACAAAAGCGCAATAATTAAGGTTGCGCATAAAAACCTCACACGAGGCGAAAAATCCCTCAAGGGCCCATAAACTACAATCGCGTTTAAACACATAAACTGTACGTATATATCAATGCACACATTGTGTAGCAGCAGCATGATTATTATTAAACTCACCTTTAATAACGAGGCACATAAACACGAGTAAAAGTGTCAATATTAATGTGCCACTGTACACGACGTGACGTAGCTGAGGCCCCGCCGCCCCCCACGGTGAACGGTGACGCAACGCGTACAGTGCCCGCGTCACGGATTGGCGCCTCGCGTGCACAGAGCGAGGCAGCAGCAGCAGCAGAGCCAGAGGGGGGGCGGCGTTGCCTAGGCGACGTCGGCACCCTCACGATCGACTCCACGGACAAGCTGTGTGTCACGTGGTGACGCCCACACCACCAACACCACCCGCCCCTTACTGGACGTCTGTGAACAAGAGCTTCATAGCGCTTCGGATTTCTCCAGGGTCGATACAGCGTGCGCGGCACCTGTACGCGGCGAGTCCTCGTTTAACGCGGTAGATGCGTTCCTGAAAAGTGTCGCGTTAAGCGGAAACTATTTTCCTCCCGTAAATAATAATAATGTCCACGCACGGTAAGATGGGGGTCCAAATAACTTGAGGGGACGCCGCCGCCGCGTTACCGTCTCATCTCGCTCAACCGCGCAGCTCAAGAAAGTAGTCCGCTCAGAAAGCGCGTTGTGACGGAGAAAACGCGTTGTAGTGAAAACGCGTTATCGTGTGAACACGCGGGACAGACCCAGGTGTTGTGGGTTAACTCCCCGAGATAAACTTTCTTCCAAATTTGCGTTTCATACGCCCGGCGCTCCGCCAATAATTGTTGTGAGCGTCGCTCCTCTGCCCTCTGTTGTTCATGGAGGGAGACTGCACCCCAGTGCCCAGTATCATCCTCCGCGAGCCTCTTCAAAATGCTGATCTTGACACCGCTGGAAGCAGTCATCGGCCTTGACCTCACCTCACAACAGTGCAATTTTAACAGCTCAACATCAAAACACAATGATGGGTCGCTTGCACCAATCGCACAACACCACAGCATTGACTCTCAGCTGTTACATTTTGATTTAAAGCTTTAGTGACTGCAGAGATTCATATTCTTGGTTCTTTCAAATTTTCTTGTGGTTTTCACACCTGATGATGATTGCTTGTGTTGCAATCAAAAGGTCGCGAGAATTTTATTGTTTTATATTTGTATTATTTTATTGTTTCCCTTCGACGTGACTTTCCCGAAAGAACCAAGAATATGAATCCTAGCTGTTTCTTGTGTAGAGGGGGTCACGTGTGTCACCATAATTGCCCTTATCCTACAACTCGTGCTGCGTAATATTTTCCTTTCCATATTACCTGTGACACACATAATGAGGACAACCGGTAAGTCAAATGAAACCAGAGGTGGGAAACCTGTTCTTTATAATATTTTTAATAAGCAATTTTAACACGACTTTTAGAAACACCGATGCAGCTATACACGTGCCACATTGTCCAGAAATTCAGTTGATACTAATAGGGTTTATTTGCCAGTATTGTACATTATTTAAATTACATTTGTTTGGGCGGCAGGGTGGTGCAGTGGTCACGCCCGTGCATGACATCTTCTGAAGGACTGCCTGGCTTCGCTTTCCTCATTCTGGTCCCTTTCTCTGCATGGGTTTACTCCCATGGCAAAACAACAACATACAATGTAACTGGTACTAGCCAAACATTCAAATTACTCCTGCGAAAAGTTGGCAGGCCCCTCCTGAACAAGAGTCTTGAGACTCAGTGAGATTGCTTGTGTGGCGATCGAAACATCGTGATCCATTATTATTTTTTCTACTTACGTGACTTTACCGAAAGAAGCAAAGAGTAAGGATTCCTGCAGTCACGACAGCTTCAAATCAAGATTAATGAGTGTTTACATGTGGGAGGAAATCGGAGCACCTGGAGAAATCCAATCAAATGCTCTATCACAAATCTACAGATGGAACAGGCAGAGTCCACATTATTCGACACCGCCTTCTCTACCTCCTTGACGACCAAGGGGTGGGAGTTGTCGCAACATTTTTGTAATCCACCAACCCTCACCTCCACGTAGTCGTGGATTACAGGCATACATAGCCACCACAACCATCCGGCTAAAGTAGCTGTAATGCACATCTAAAATTCTACAAAAGTTGACGGGGCAAATGTCGTAGGTCAATTGGTTTGATTTCTATGCGCATTAACCAGTCTCTAACGTATGCACATTTAGATTCGCATTCGGCCGCCAATGGAACAGGTGGAGTCCAAAAGCTAAGTGGATGTACTGATTGTATCTTCATTGCGGGACTCATCCAGCAGTGGATTGACATGGGTTTCAGGTATCCACGTGGAGACGGGCAATAAACACTGGGGCCACCTGGCGGTAAATGTTTGCCGGTGCACATTGGGACCGGCTTACACGTCACTAGCCCCAGGCAGCCCCCAGCCACTGGCGTGCAACACAGCGAAGGGAATCTCCCACCAATGAGAACCACGCACAACCCAGGGTGCAGTCCTATAACTTGGACTCGCAAACACAACAAAACTCATAGCCGCCAACCCACACGGTTTACCCGTATTCTGTTGGGGGAAAGTGAGTTGTCAGGTCCATACGGCAGACGGCCGTTTCAATACGGGCAACATTTTGTTAAGTTTATTTGTGTGTTTCTCCCTTGTCATGGGACTTATAAGGGGCACGGGGTGACCAACAAGGTCTGAATTATTCTGTAATAAGGTAGGCACTGATGAGGGGTTGACAGCGATGCAAACCCCACACAATACAAAACGCCAAACGGCCAGTAACAATAAAAAATAATAATACATAACTGTCCAATGAGTAATTAGATAATTAAGATCAAAGAAACGCGTTCCTTAAATTGATCAAGTTTATTGTTGCAAGAGTTTGGGAAAACAGGAAGACCGGGTGTGGATTCCAGAGTGGAGCAGTGCAAACTGATAAATCTGAAAAGAAGAGTGAGGTGACCTGCATGGTGGTGAGCGGGTGGGTGAGTAAATGGGTGAGTGTTTGAGTAAACGAGTGGAGGAGTGTGTGATAGGGTGATTGAGTCAGTGACCGGATGAGTGGGTGACTGGATGCGTGGGTGACTGAATGCGTGGGTGATTAGATGAGTGGGTGATTGAGTGGGTGACTAAATGAGTGGGTGACTAGATGAGTGGGTGAGTGGGTTATAGGGTGATTGCGTGGATGACTGGATGAGTGGGTGACTGGATGCGTGGCTGATTTGATGAGTGGGTGATAGGGTGATTGAGTGGGTGACTGAATGAGTGGGTGACTGGATGAGTGGGTGACTGAATGAGTGGGTGACTGGATGAGTGGTTAACTGGATGAGTGGGTGATAGGGTGATTGAATTAGTGACGAGATAAGTGTGTGATAGGGTGATTGAGTTAGTGACTGGATGAGTTAGTGACTGGATGAATGTGTGATAGGGTGATTGGGTTAGTGACTGGATGAGTGGGTGACCGAGTTGTTTAGTTGAGTGCGTTGTTGTGAACTGCAGTGAGGCGCGGTGGTTGAACGCGGAGTGGATGAGACGAAGCGGTCAAAGTGTCTGGTAGACCGAGTCCCTTAACGTGGGTGGAGGGGGGAATCAACGAGGGGAAGTTCACTGCAACATTCACCACGGTGGTGCTAGTAGTCGCAGCGAAAAAAAGTGATACAGGGCTGACTGAATGAAGGTTGAGGCCAGGATGCAAGGTGGTGTAGAGGAGGCGAAGAGGAGGGTAGAGGAGGTGAGGTGGTGAGGAGGCGTAGAGGAGGGTGCCCCGCTCTTGGCGTTGATCTTGGTGAACACGTGTCCGCGCCCCGTCTCGTAGCTCTGCCCGGTGCTGATGCAGCCTCCACCGGCCGCAGCGCCCAGCGGCCTCGCCGAGTCCGTGCACAGCTCCGCTCTGAGCAAGCTCTCCATTGCACGCTGTCTGCTCGCAGCGACAAACACAACGTTAAACTTCCCCACCCCCCCCGTCCCGTGTGGCCTCTAACACAGGGGTCCTCAACCCCCGGGTTGCAAGAGCACTTGCTTCAAGTACATTAAAACCCACTTTTTGGTGTAGATATGTAGATGACACTTTGGTTGTCTGGCGACATGGGAAGGATACACTTAATGAATGAATGTCTAAATCATCTCAATTCACAAAAACCGGCCATCCAGTTCACCATGGAAATGGAGGTGAATAACACACTCCCTTTCCTGGATATTTTGCTCGGACGAGGCCTAAATGGTAAAGTAACACACACAGCATTTACCGAAAGGGAACACATACTGATGCCTATCTGAATGCAGATTGGCATCATCACCCCGAACAGAAATCCTTTCTCAACAAGATGCTCATACATCTGGCTAAAACAGTGTCAGATGGTCAAAGTCTGAGGAGAGAGATTAAACATGTCAAAGAAACGCTACGATTGAATGTCTACAATAATGCTCAAATTAACAGAGCAGTGAATGCTAAACCAAGATCAAACAGTAATACTGCTGAATCAGGTTATTAAATAATTAAAATACCATATATCGTGGGAGTAACTGACAAATTAGCTAGTAGTCGCAGCTAAAAAAAAGTGATACATTAATGACAGGGCTGAATGAATGAAGGTTGAGGCAAGAATGCAGGGTGGTGTAGAGGAGGCGAAGAGGAGGGTAGAGGAGGTGAGGTGGTGAGGTGTTGAGGTGGCGTGGTGATGAGGTGAGGTGGCGTGGTGAGGAGGTGAGGTGGCGTGAGGAGGTGAGGTGGCGTGGTGAGGAGGTGAGGTGGCGTGGTGAGGTGGCGTAGTGAGGAGGCGTAGAGGAGGCGAGGAGAAGGGTAGAGGAGGTGAGGTGGTGAGGAGGCGTAGAGGAGGCGTAGAGGAGGGTGCCCCGCTCTTGGCGTTGATCTTGGTGAGCACGTGTCCGCGCCCCGTCTCGTAGCTCTGCCCGGTGCTGATGCAGCCTCCACTGGCCGAAGCGCCCAGCGTCCTCGCCGAGTCCGTGCCCAGCTCCGCTCTGAGCAAGCTCTCCATTGCGCGCTATCTGCTCTCAGCAACAGACACAACGATAAACTCCCCCCCCCCCCCCCCCCCCGGTCCCGTGTGGCCTCTAAATACTTATTTCCTTGGGAGAGGTGATTTATCGGACGAGGCCTAAATGGTAAAATAACACACACAGCGTTTACCAAAAGGGAACGCATACTGATGCCTATCTGAATGCAGCTTCGCATCATCACCCCGTACAGAAAACCTCTCTCATCAAGATGCTCATACATCTGGCTAAAACAGTGTCAGATGGTGAATGTCTGGGGAGAGAGATTGAACATGTCAAAGAAACGCTACGATTGAATGTCTACAATAATGCTCAAATATCGATTTAAAGCTTTCGTGACTGCAATGATTCATCTTCTTTGGTTCTTTCGGTAAAGTCACGTAGAATGAGAATAAAATAATAAATTGATATTTTATCAAATAATAAATTGATATTTTATCAATTTATTATTTTATTCTCATTCTACGTGACTTTACCGAAAGAACCAAAGAAAATGCTCAAATAATTAACAGCAATGAATGCTAAACCAAGATCGAACAGCAATACTGCTGAATCAGGTTATTAAACAATTAAAATACCATATATCGTGGGAGTAATTGAGAAATTAGCTCGAGTTTTGGAAAAGCAAAAATCTAAACATCTAAGTAAGATTTGGCACGGTACACAAAATTCAAAAAATAGTATCTTGTACTTAAGATGAATTGCCTAAGTTGTCAACGGATGGTGTGTATCGGATTAATGGCTTATGGCTTATGTGGCAGATGTTACATTGGACAGATGGGACGTAACATTAGCGTAAGACTAAAGGAACACCAAATAAATATTAAACACTCTCAAACATAACTGTCGGAAGTTGCAGTACATGCTTGCCAACAAGAACACTTAATGTATTTTGATAACGATGAAGTGTTGTGTAAAACTCATTATTACTGGTCAAGACTAATTCGAGAATCCATTGAAACTGAGAAAATTTGTATTATTTTAACCTCTCTGACAGCTACAGGCTTAGTGCGGCCTGGAAGCGTATTATTAAGTAATTGTAATTGTAAGATGAGGAGATGAAGGCAGAAGAAGAAGACGTGGGGCGATGTGGTGATGCGGTCGAACGTGGTGGCCCGAGGAGCGGAGGGAGAGATGGCGCGGGACGGGGCGGTGTGGAGAAGGTGGCAAGGACGGCGGACCCCACGTGAGTGGAACAAACGCGTGGAAGAAGAAGACATCTCACATTTATCATTACTTATAGAGGAAACATACTAATTAAATGATTACTAATCAATTATATAATTTCAATAATCCCCCTCCCCGCCTCTGATTTCTGCACCTGATGGGTTATGAAATTAGGACAATTTATTAAATATATTGTATACCATAAAATACAGCAATTGACTAAAAATATACGGCAATAGATGTAACCTCGCAGCAGTGAACGTGACGAAATTTCATCATGGAAATGTCCGCTGCACAAAACCTTGAGTTCATCGCCCCACACGTGGTACCTCAGCCTCAGGATGAAATAAATCATCAGGGAGTTCTCCGTGAGCATCGTGCGCGCTCCAAATCCAGAGTTGAGCCGTGGTCTCGGCACCCAGCCAGACGCCTTCTCTTCTTGGGGCAGTCGGAGTCCAGCGCGCTATCGAAGGGCACGTGGTGAACGCTCAGGACGTGTCTCTTGAGCTTCGACTTCTGCATCGCTCCGTACGAGCAGTCACTGCACGGGAAGGGCTTTTCCTCTGGAACACAAGACATCCACCGTTGAGCACACGCACGCGCTAATACATAATTTATTTATCACCATGCAGTGGATGCCATAGCATTACTATGTATATGGGACGTTTTATCAATCACGGTTGCTGAGCACAGGCCCAAAGGCCCAAAATGCCAAATGGCCAGCAACAAATACCTCCGATTAGCACGGTTGGCTACGTATGGTACGAAAGAAGTTCAACATACGTACAAATAGTAGAAAAGCAAGATACTGATTTCCTGAAAAATATCATAATACATTTTTGGGGCTTATTTTGAAGCCCCAACATTTTGCACTTCTTCGTGTGGTTGATGTTGATGCAGAGCAACAACTATAATTAACATTGAGGTGGTTGAGCCAGATTATTCTATTACAGCTCATTAATTACACAATAATTACCTGCAATAGAACGAGTAAATACACATGGAAGTTAGGTGTGAGTACAATGAAGAGGAAATTCCCATCGTGGAAATGACTCGGTCTATACATTCAAAAATGTTCCCTAAATTTACCCACTTGTTTAAGTAAAATTTACCCCGGTTAAGAAATAGATAATTTTTGGAATTTGTCAAGCAATGTATTTTTCTCAGTTTCCTTCCAATGGTGCTATTGGCTCCATGTCATGAGATGAAGTATCCCTGTGCAACTCTCACACAGCAGTGAACCACCTCATGTAAGGGAACAGCTCGTGGAAGAAGATATCATTGCACTGCTCATGACATCCCTTCGTGACCGTTTTTTATCCACTAGGAGGTTATTGCAATTTTCTACACATCACGCGACATCAGAAGTGTTTGCTGGAAGAAGTGTTTGGTAACTGGATAAGACCATCAATGAGAAGCCAGTTTAATCATGGCTCGGTGACTGAAACCCAGAGTTTCATGGTTTAACCCAACATCCGAGCAGCACCACATCAGATCTCTAGACTCCTCAGCGCAGGCATACAGATATGGTCAACATATGCGTACATTAACTAATTTGTGAAATTATGAATTACATCCAAATGAAATGTAGTGTGTGCATTACTCGGACGTACCGAAAGGTGCCAGGTTGGGTTCATCCACCTTGGGGATGTTCCGCTCCACGCAGCCTCCTGCTTCCGTGCAGTCCATCCTCTTGATGTCCGAATTCTGGCTGTTGCTACTGCTGCAATTGGTGACGCTGGTGGTGGTCTTCTTTCTTTTAATGGACTTAGGTCTACGTCGCTTTTCCTTCTTCTTCTGCTGCAAGGCCATCAACACTTTCATGCTCGTAATAGGATCGAGAGCAGCGTATGGTTTATTCTCCCTGACTGGTGAAGCAGTTTGTTGATGTGGAACTAGGCCAAAGCATTCAGGAAAATTGGATTTCATGTCATTTATCTTAACGCCGCTATCTTTTGTCGAAGCGTAATCATGTTCAGGCTTCGGTCTGTACAAGAACTGTGCGTGAAGACTTTCATGAGTTTTCAGGATTTCAATAGGACTTAAAAATCCGCAGACTGAGCACATCTCATAGGGCGACGGTGGATTCAACACCGCATTGGCAAAACTGCCGTTATTCACCAAGCCTGGTGCACCCTTTATCACGTAATCCTTCTCGTGGGTCTTCACATGCCTTTTAAATTTTCCTAGCTGTTCAAACCTTTGTCCACATATGCGGCACCATTGGTCATGGGTCTCTTTGTGCGTTGTTACGTGGGCTTCTAGGCACCATGCCAGTTGGAATTTTTTCCCACAGACGTCACAAGAGATAAGTTTTTTCGGTCTTGTAACTCTACCGGATTGAGGTGGGGTTGAGACGGGTGCTGATGAAGTGCCATCGATGGTAAAGGCAATTCTCCCAGCACCACCATGACTCACAGCGGAGTTGCTCTCGCACATCTGAAACAAAGACAAAGGTCACGCGCATGACACCCGTGTCACGAGTGTACTCACAAAGGCATACTTAAGGTGACATAAGATTCATATATACTACAACTCATTATACCAGAACTCCACAATATTGCAGTTCCTATCATGTACGATTTTACTCCTCTTATCCACCCAAATAATATTTTGTTTCTAAACAACAATGACCAACTACCTCCATTTTCCTAATGTTACCCACCAAATAGGCCTTTCTGTATATACACACCAACAATATAATGATTGCACCACACGTTCACTCCACTATTCACAACACTCTGACTTGCAATCTCCATAAAGATTGTAATATCATTTATGTACGAGGGCCAGTTAAAAAGTTTTGAGAATGGACACTTTTTTTACAAACAACTACGTAAAATAGTCTTCAATAAAAGTACAGTATAGTACTATTAATGGCACTTATACGTGAACGTCATTATCTCTCATGCTAATTATTACAATGTTAAATAGTTACCCAGGAAAGCTTCATTGAGTCTAAGTACTGCATTTTCAGAAAGGTCCCATTGCATTGAGATGTTTGTGTGAGTGGAACCCAGAGAGACCCCACCTTGCAAATGGGGAAATAACACAACTCCGCACTAATGGATTCAACCCACAAACTCAAAGCATTCCCTGTTCAACAAAGTATTCAAATCAAGTTATTTTCTTTTTACCACAGTACTTTATGGAATCCTCAATAATTAATGCATTTTAGAAGTATTAAACTATACTTGAAGATGTGTGAGAATGTAATTCTGCAGATGCAAGCACAGGCAAACTCGTATCTGCATATACAAGTTTCTGGGCCTCCTCACTTCACCAAACCCGCATTGACCGGCATGGTGAAGTATGGTTAAACAACTCCCACGAACGACATGGTGTGGGGGAGGCCTCTATCAAAACGCTGGATCGACAAAGGGCTGATACATGTCACGACATTGTACATTAAGACCGTTCTCTCGTCAGCACAAGCCGTCTATGTGGACAATAGAGGGCACGACACACGTGTACACGATGTTTGTGTGCGTATATTCAGCGTGTGCATCACGTCATAATTATATAAGGTCGCGATTATGCTCAAAACGAACCAAATGTATAACATCACGAATAACTTTGGAGGTCTCCAGAGCCTGAACAATATTTGAAGTAGACACTGACCCTTGTCACGAGTTCTTATGAACTATAAACTAAACTATAAACTATTTTTATTTAACCAGGTAAGGCCCACTGAGCTATATAACTCTTATCAGAAGCGACCTGGACACAAATGATAGCTCAACGAAAGTGGCTTATCATGTGGACATTTATAGCAGTCAAGTACTCTAAACTCACGTTTCTAAATGTGGAGGGGAAAACCGAAGGACCAGGAGAAGAATCTACGCGACCACAGGGGAAAAAAATAAACAAATACAGAGCAGGCGTCAGGGTCTCGATGGAACCTCCACGCTGCTGTAGGCCTAGCGAGGTAGTTAACATCTCGACACCGCGGCGCCCCTTATTAAAAGATTAACCATGTCTAGCAAGGTTATTGACTGATTTCACTCGACTCACGGCACCACAAGTAATGTATTAAACAAATAAAACAATAATAAAGTAGAGAGGCGCTACTTACATTTAACAATGTTGTTGTTAACTTTAAAAGGAGCGCGCTTCTGTCTGGCTTGCAGTCCGGCGATCGCGGTCTCCACTTCCTGGATAAGCCACGCCCGTCGCGGCTATGCCCCGCCCACTGTCGTGCAAGCCACGCCCCTGCGGATCGGGCCAAGCTCATCCCACGGTGAAAGCCCCACAATCGGAATCTTTATTTACAGACAGTCCTCGACTTACGAACGCCCAAATTACAAACAGCCGCCCTTCAGAACCAACTGGCATGAAATATAAATTATTTTATATCGCCTGAAAACGCGAACTCGCGCTTGTGAGTGAGTGCGCGTGCGTGAGTGTGAGCAGGGGGCACAGGTGGTGCATCAGCCAGTCATCTCAGTCATCTCAGTCAGTCGACCCGTGGCACCACCTGGATCTGCCCCGTGACCTCCTGCCAGCGGGCGTTCGACACTTCACGTGGCCTCAAGGTGCACATGGCCTGGCACAAGCGTCGTGGTGATGTCACCGCCACTTAGTGGCGAATGGCGGTTGTTGTTGTTGTTGTGAGACAGTGAGAGAGTGTGAGGTCGACTCAGCCTCAGATGAGTTCCTGGTGAGGAGTGGAGTGAACACCGCTACTGGGGGAGACAAAGGCGACCGTGGAGGAGAATCCTCCAGGTGCTCACTGATACACTCACCAACTTTACCTCACCAATTACACCTCACCCACCTCACCACCCCAATTACACCTCACAAACCTAACCTCACCAACTACACCTCACCAATCACACCACACTCACCTCACTCACCAAACACCAACTCCACTAACCGCACAAATGGCACTCATCACACCTACTACACTCATCTCACCCACTACATTCACCACACCACCCACTACATTCACCAAACCAACCACTACATTCACCACACCAACCACTACATTCACCACACCACCCACTACATTCACCACAACAACCACACAGTCACCACACCACCCACTACATTCACCACACCAACCACTACATTCACCACACCAACCACTACATTCACCACACCAACCACTACATTCACCACACCAACCACTACATTCACCACACCAACCACTACATTCACCACATCAACCACTACATTCACCACACCAACCACCACATTCACCACACCAACCACTACATTCACCACACCAACCACTACATTCACCACACCAACCACTACATTCACCACACCAACCACACAGTCACCACACCAACCACACAGTCACCACACCAACCACTACATTCACCACACCACCCACTACATTCACCACACCAACCACACAGTCACCAGACTGACTGCACCCATCTCATCCACTGCACCAACCTCACTCATCTCACCAATCAAAACTCATCTCAACGACCGCAATTCACCACCTTCCATGCTGCCATCTACATTATTGGCCAGCAGATGGCAGCATCTACAGGCCACATTCTTGGCCAGTCGATGGCAGCATGGAACGGAGGTTACCGAGCAATCTATAAACGTACGATATTTATTTTGGCTCTCTACGAGGCGTGGTATCTCAGGTAGGTCTGGTTACTCACACGTACATATTATTTGGTGAAGAATTGGCAAGACATCTCAAGCAGAATCCTAAAAATTAGAGACTCAACAAGGCATCTGTGGATGAAGTCAGGCCCGTGTCTGTCTGCTCGATTATTTCATATCTGTCAACCCCTTATCAGGGCCGAGCTTATTACAGACCAATTCAGACTTTATTGGTCACCCCGTGCCCTTATAAATCTCAACGTAGTGAAAACGCGTTATCGTGTGAACACGCATGACAGACCCAGGTGTTGTGGGTTAACTCCCCGAGATAAACTTTCTTGCATCTTTGTGTTTTATACGCCCAGTGCTCCGCCAATAATTGTTGTGACCGTCGCTCCTCTGCCCTCTGTTGTTCATGGAGGGAGACTGCACCCTAGTGCCCAGTATCATCCTCCGCGAGCCTCTTCAAAATGCTGATCTTGACACCGCTGGAAGAAGTCATCGGCCTTGACCTCACCCCACAACAGTGCAATTTTAACAGCTCAACATCAAAACACAATGATGGGTCGCTTGCACCAATCGCACAACACCACAGCATTGACTCTCAGCTGTTTCTTGTGTAGAGGGGGTCACGTGTGTCACCATAATTGCCCTAATCCTACAACTCGTGCTGCGTAATATGTTCCTTGCCATATTACCTGTGACACACATAATGAGGACAACCAGTAAGTAAAACGAAACCAGAGGTGGGAAACCTGTACTTTATAATATTATTAATTTCAGGCAATGTGAACACGACTTTTAGAAACACCGATGCAGCTATACACGTGCCACATTGTCCAGAAATTCAGTTGATACTAATAGGGTTTATTTGCCAGTATTGTACATTATTTAAATTACATTTGTTTGGGCGGCAAGGTGGTGCAGTGGTCACGCCCGTGCATGACATCTTCTGAAGGACTGCCTGGCTTCGCTTTCCTCATTCTGGTCCCTTTCTCTGTATGGGTTTACTCCCATGGGAAAACAACAACATACAATGTAACTGGTACTAGCCAAACATCCAAATGTTCAGGCCCTCCTGAACAAGAGTCTTGAGACTCAGTGAGATTGCTTGTGTGGCGATCGAAACGTCGTGATCCATTATTATTTTTTCTACCTACGTGACTTTACCGAAAGAACCAAAGAGTAAGGATTCCTGCAGTCACGAAAGCTTCAAATCAAGATTAATGAGTGTTTACATGTGGGAGGAAATCGGAGCACCTGGAGAAATCCAAGCAAATGCTCTATCACAAATCTACAGATGGAACAGGCGGAGTCCACATTAATCCACACCGCCTTCTCTACCTCCTTGACGACCAAGGGGTGGGAGTTGTCGCAACATTTTTGTGATCCACCAACCCTCACCTCCACGTAGTCGTGGATTACAGGCATACATAGCCACCACAACCATCCGGCTAAAGTAGCTGTAATGCACATCTAAAATTCTACAAAAGTTGATGGGGCAAATGTCGTAGGTCAATTGGTTTGATTTCTATGCGCATTAACCAGTCTCTAACGTATGCACATTTAGATTCGCATTCGGCCGCCAATGGAACAGGTGGAGTCCAAAAGCAAAGTGGATGTACTGATTGTATCTTCATTGCGGGACTCATCCAGCAGTGGATTGACATGGGTTTCAGGTATCCACGTGGAGACGGGCAATAAACACTGGGGCCACCTGGCGGTAAATGTTTGCCGGTGCACATTGGGACCGGCTCACACGTCACTGGCCCCAGGCAGCCCCCAGCCACTGGCGTGCAACACAGTGAAGGGAATCTCCCACCAATGAGCACCACGCACAACCCAGGGTGCAGTCCTATAACTTGGACTCGCAAACACAACAAAACCCATAGCCGCCAACCCACACGTATTACCCGTATTCTGTTGGGGGAAAGTGAGTTGTCAGGTCCATACGGCAGCCGGCCGTTTCAATACGGGCAACATTTTTGTTAAGTTTATTTGCGTGTTTCTCCCTTGTCATGGGACTTATAAGGGGCACGGGGTGACCAACAAGGTCTGAATTGTTCTGTAATAAGGTAGGCACTGATGAGGGGTTGACAGCGATGCAAACCCCACACAATACAAAACGCCAAACGGCCAGTAACAATAAAAAATAATAATACATAACTGTCCAATGAGTAATTAGATAATAAAGATCAAAGAAACGCGTTCCTTAAATTGATCAAGTTTATTGTTGCAAGAGTTTGGGAAAACAGGAAGACCGGGTGTGGATTCCTGAGTGGAGCAGTGCAAACTGATAAATCTGAAAATAAGAGTGAGGTGACCTGCATGGTGGTGAGCGGGTGGGTGAGTAAATGGGTGAGTGTTTGAGTAAACGAGTGGAGGAGTGTGTGATAGGGTGATTGAGTCAGTGACCGGATGAGTGGGTGACTGGATGCGTGGGTGACTGAATGTGTGGGTGATTAGATGAGTGGGTGATTGAGTGGGTGACTAAATGAGTGGGTGACTAGATGAGTGGGTGACTGGATGAGTGGGTGATAGGGTGATTTAATTAGTGACTAGATGAGTATGTGATAGGGTGATTGAGTGGGTGACTGGATGAGTGGGTTATAGGGTGATTGCGTGGATGACTGGATGAGTGGGTGACTGGATGCGTGGCTGATTTGATGAGTGGGTGATAGGGGGATTGAGTGGGTGACTGAATGAGTGGGTGACTGGATGAGTGGGTGATAGGGTGATTGAATTAGTGACGAGATAAGTGTGTGATAGGGTGATTGAGTTAGTGACTGGATGAGTTAGTGACTGGATGAATGTGTGATAGGGTGATTGAGTTAGTGACTGGATGAGTGGGTGACCGAGTTGTTTAGTTGAGTGCGTTGTTGTGAACTGCAGTGAGGCGCGGTGGTTGAACGCGGAGTGGATGAGACGAAGCGGTCAAAGTGTCTGGTAGACCGAGTCCCTTAACGTGGGTGGAGGGGGGAATCAACGAGGGGAAGTTCACTGCAACATTCACCACGGTGGTGCTTGTAGTCGCAGCGAAAAAAGAGTGATACAGGGCTGACTGAATGAAGGTTGAGGCGAGGATGCAAGGTGGTGTAGAGGAGGCGAAGAGGAGGGTAGAGGAGGTGAGGTGGTGAGGAGGCGTAGAGGAGGGTGCCCCGCTCTTGGCGTTGATCTTGGTGAACACATGTCCGCGCCCCGTCTCGTAGCTCTGCCCGGTGCTGATGCAGCCTCCACGGGCCGCAGCGCCCAGCGGCCTCGCCGAGTCCGTGCCCAGCTCCGCTCTGAGCAAGCTCTCCATTGCACGCTGTCTGCTCGCAGCGACAAACACAACGTTAAACTCCCCCCCCCCCCCCCCCGTCCCGTGTGGCCTCTAACACAGGGGTCCTCAACCCCCGGGATGCAAGAGCACTTGCTTCAAGTACATTAAAACCCACTTTTTGGTGTAGATATGTAGATGACACTTTGGTTGTCTGGCGACATGGGTAGGATACACTTAATGAATGAATGTCTAAATCATCTCAATTCACAAAAACCGGCCATCCAGTTCACCATGGAAATGGAGGTGAATAACACACTCCCTTTCCTGGATATTTTGCTCGGACGAGGCCTAAATGGTAAAGTAACACACACAGCGTTTACCGAAAGGGAACACATACTGATGCCTATCTGAATGCAGATTGGCATCATCACCCCGCACAGAAATCCTTTCTCAACAAGATGCTCATACATCTGGCTAAAACAGTGTCAGATGGTCAAAGTCTGAGGAGAGAGATTAAACATGTCAAAGAAACGCTACGATTGAATGTCTACAATAATGCTCAAATTAACAGAGCAGTGAATTCTAAACCAAGATCAAACAGCAATACTGCTGAATCAGGTTATTAAACAATTAAAATACCATATATTGTGGGAGTAACTGACAAATTAGCTAGTAGTCGCAGCTAAAAAAAAAGTGATACATTAATGACAGGGCTGAATAAATGAAGGTTGAGGCAAGGATGCGGGGTGGTGTAGAGGAGGCCAAGAGGAGGGTAGAGGAGGTGAGGTGGTGAGGTGTTGAGGTGGCGTGGTGAGGAGGTGAGGTGGCGTGGTGAGGAGGTGAGGTGGCGTGGTGAGGAGGTGAGGTGGCGTGGTGAGGTGGCGTGGTGAGGAGGCGTAGAGGAGGCGAGGAGAAGGGTAGAGGAGGTGAGGTGGTGAGGAGGCGTAGAGGAGGGTGCCCCGCTCTTGGCGTTGATCTTGGTGAACACGTGTCCGCGCCCCGTCTCGTAGCTCTGCCCGGTGCTGATGCAGCCTCCACCGGCCGAAGCGCCCAGCGTCCTCGCCGAGTCCGTGCCCAGCTCCGCTCTGAGCAAGCTCTCCATTGCGCGCTATCTGCTCTCAGCAACAGACACAACGTTAAACTCCCCCCCCCCCCGGTCCCGTGTGGCCTCTAAATACTTATTTCCTTGGGAGAGGTGATTTATCGGACGAGGCCTAAATGGTAAAATAACACACACAGCGTTTACCAAAAGGGAACGCATACTGATGCCTATCTGAATGCAGCTTCGCATCATCACCCCGTACAGAAAACCTCTCTCATCAAGATGCTCATACATCTGGCTAAAACAGTGTCAGATGGTGAATGTCTGGGGAGAGAGATTGAACATGTCAAAGAAACGCTACGATTGAATGTCTACAATAATGCTCAAATTAACAGCAATGCATGCTAAACCAAGATCGAACAGCAATACTGCTGAATCAGGTTATTAAACAATTAAAATACCATATATCGTGGGAGTAATTGAGAAATGAGCTCGAGTTTTGAAAAAGCTAAACATCTAAGTAAGATTTGGCACGGTACACAAAATTCAAAAAATAGTATCTTGTACTTAAGATGAATTGCCTAAGTTGTCAACGGATGGTGTGTATCGGATGAATGGCTTATGTGGCAGATGTTATATTGGACAGATGGGATGTAACATTAGCGTAAGACTAAAGGAACACCAAATAAATATTAAACACTCTCAAACATAACTGTCGGAAGTTGCAGTACATGCTTGCCAACAACAACACTTAATGTATTTTGATAACGATGAAGTGTTGTGTAAAACTCATTATTACTGGCCAAGACTAATTCGAGAATCCATTGAAACTGAGAAAATTTGTATTATTTTAACCTCTCTGACAGCTACAGGCTTAGTGCGGCCTGGAAGCGTATTATTAAGTAATTGTGATTGTAAGATGAGGAGATGAAGGCAGAAGAAGACGTGGGGCGATTTGGTGATGCGGTCGAACGTGGTGGCCCGAGGAGCGGAGGGAGAGATGGCGCGGGACGGGGCGGTGTGGAGAAGGTGGCAAGGACGGCGGACCCCACGTGAGTGGAACAAACGCGTGGAAGAAGAAGACATCTCACATTTATCATTACTTATAGAGGAAACATACTAATTTAATTATTACTAATCAATTATATAATTTCAATAATCCCCCTCCCCGCCTCTGATTTCTGCACCTGATGGGTTCAGTGATGACATCGCCTTTCTCTATTTAAGACCGGAAGCAGGTGGATGGCTTCACTATTCTGGCAAATCGCCCGATGATGCTGGATGTAATTACCAGTGAAACGTCGTACTCATCTTGTGGATTTACTCTCCAAAACACCGGTGGGCTGAAGTAGTAACTAAGTGGAGTTTTGTTTACGTGACAAATTCCTTACTAATTGGCTGTGTCAGGTGGTGTAGGGTTATTACACATTTATACTTACACGATCTAACCCAAAAACCTTTGTTATGAAATTAGGACAATTTATTAAATATATTGTATACCAGAAAATACAGCAATTGACTAAACATATGCGGCAATAGATGTAACCTCGCAGCAGTGAACGTGACGAAATTTCATCATGGAAATGTCCGCTGCACAAAACCTTGAGTTCATCGCCCTACACGTGGTACCTCAGCCTCAGGATGAAATAAATCATCAGGGAGTTCTACGTGAGCATCGTGCGCGCTCCAAATCCAGAGTTGAGCCGTGGTCTTGGCACCCAGCCAGCCGCCTTCTCTTCTTGGGGCAGTCGGAGTCCAGCGCGCTATCGAAGGACACGTGGTGAACGCTCAGGACGTGTCTCTTGAGCTTCGACTTCTGCGTCGCTCCGTACGAGCAGTCACTGCACGGGAAGGGCTTTTCCTCTGGAACACAAGACATCCACCGTTGAGCACACGCACGCGCTAATACATAATTTATTTATCACCATGCAGTGGATGCCATAGCATTACTATGTATATGGGACGTTTTATCAATCACGGTTGCTGACCACAGGCCCAAAGGCCCAAAGGCCTAAAATGCCAAATGGCCAGCAACAAATACCTCCGATTAGCACGGTTGGCTACGTATGGTACGAAAGAAGTTCAACATGCGTGCAAATAGTAGAAAAGCAAGATACTGATTTCCTGAAAAATATCAGAAGAACACATTTTTGGGGCTTATTTTGAAGCCCCAACATTTTGCACTTCTTCGTGTGGTTGATGTTGATGCAGAGCAACAACTATAATTTAACATTGAGGTGGTTGAGCCAGATTATTCTATTACAGTTCATTAATTACACAATAATTACCTGCAATAGAACGAGTAAATACACATGGAAGTTAGGTGTTAGTACAATGAAGAGGAAATTCCCATTGTGGAAATGACTCGGTCTATACATTCAAAAATGTTCCCTAAATTTACCCACTTGTTTAAGCAAAATTTACCCCGGTTAAGAAATAGATACTTTTTGGAATTTGTCAAGCAATGTATTTTACTCAGTTTTCTTCCAATGGTGCTATTGGCTCCATGTCATGAGATGAAGTACCCCTGTGCAACTCTCACACAGCAGTGAACCACCTCATGTAAGAGAACAGCTCGTGGAAGGAGATATCATTGCACTACTCATGACATCCCTTCGTGACCGTTTTTTATCCACTAGGAGGTTATTGCAATTTCCTACACATCACGCGACATCAGAAGTGTTTGCTGGAAGAAGTGTTTGGTAACTGGATAAGAACATCAATGAGAAGCCAGTTTAATCATGGCTCGGTGACTGAAACCCAGAGTTTCACGGTTTAACCCAACATCCGAGCAGCACCACATCAGATCTCTAGACTCCTCAGCGCAGGCATACAGATATGGTCAACATATGCGTACATTAACTAATTTGTGAAATTATGAATTACATCCAAATGAAATGTAGTGTGTGCATTACTAGGACGTACCTAAAGGTGCCAGGTTGGGTTCATCCACCTTGGGGATGCTCTGCTCCACGCAGCCTCCTGCTTCCGTGCAGTCCATCCTCTTGATGTCCGAATTCTGGCTGTTGCTACTGCTGCAATTGGTGACGCTGGTGGTGGTCTTCTTTCTTTTAATGGGCTTAGGTCTACTTCGCTTTTCCTTCTTCTTCTGCTGCAAGGCCATCAACACTTTCATGCTCGTCATAGGATCGAGAGCAGCGTATGGTTTATTCTCACTGACTGGTGAAGCAGTTTGTTGACGTGGAACTAGGCCAAAGCATTCAAGAAAATTGGATTTCATGTCATTTATCTTAACGCCGCTATCTTCTGTCGAAGTGTAATCATGTTCAGGCTTCGGTCTGTACAAGAACTGTGCGTGAAGACTTTCATGAGTTTTCAGGATTTCAATAGGACTTAAAAATCCGCAGACTGAGCACATCTCATAGGGCGACGGTGGATTCAACACCGCATTGGCAAAACTGCCGTTATTCACTAAGCCTGGTGCACCCTTTATCACGTAATCCTTCTCATGGGTCTTCAAATGCCTTTTTAATTTTCCTAGCTGATCAAACCTTTTCCCGCATATGCCGCACCATTGATCACGGGTCTCCTTGTGCGTTCTTACGTGGGCTTCTAGGCACCATGCCAGCTGGAATTTTTTCCCACAGACGTCACAAGAGATACGTTTTTTCGTTCTTGTAATCCTACCGGATTGAGGTGGGGTTGAGATGGGTGCTGGTGAAGTGCCATCAATGGTGAAGGCAATTCTCCCAGCACCACCTTGACTCGCAGCGGAGTTGCTCTCGCACATCTGAAACAAAAGACAAAGGTCACGCGAATGACACCCGTGTCACGAGTGTACTCACACAGGCATACTTAAGGTGACATAAGATTCATATATACTACAACTCATTATACCAGAACTCCACAATATTGCAGTTCCTATCATGTACGATTTTACTCCTCTTATCCACCCAAATAAGATTTTGTTTAACAACAATGACGAACTACCTCCATTTTCCTAATGTTACCCACCAAATAGGCCTTTCTGTATATACACACCAACAATATAATGATGGCACCACACGTTCACTCCACTATTCACAACACTCTGACTCGCAATCTCCATATAAGATTGTAATATCATTTCTGTACGAGGGCCCGTCAAAAAGTTTTGAGAATTGACACTTTTTTTTACAAACAACTACGTAAAATAGTCTTCAATAAAAGTACAGTATAGTACAATTAATGGCACTTATAACTGAACGTCATTATCTCTCATGCTAATTATTACAATGTTAACCTAGTTACCCAGGAAAGCTTAATTGAGTCTAAGTACTGCATTTTCAGAAAGGTCCCATTGCATTGAGATGTTTGTGTGAGTGGAACCCAGAGAGACCCCACCTTGCATATGGGGAAATAACACAACTTCACACAGATGGATTCAACCCACAAGCTCAAAGCATTCCTTGTTTAACAAAGTATTCAGTGTAATGTTTAATATAATTTATTTGGTAATATATAGTATCGTAATTGTATAGTCAATATATAGCAGTGTGGTATACAGTACGGTTGGTAAAATAATACAGTGTAATATTATTATAATCTAAGGTATAGGGTAGTGTATAGTAACGCTGCGTATAATTCAATGTTGGGGTCTGTCTATGGCAGTTTATAATAAAACATTATTTGGAGGCATATTATAATAATTTTTGCGACATAGAAGTGTAATGTATAATGACGTATTGTTAGTAGCTCAGCTTAGTGGAGAATATATTGAGTACATTGATTATATTGATGTAGTTTATATTTAGTTCTTTCACATCGGTTTGTTGTATGATAGTTGGGTAGTTGCAGTTCTTTAGCGTCAATATACTAAATGCCTCTGTTGATATATAAACTCTGACTTTAACATAGCTACTTCCGTGACAAGTTACATGCTAATTCCTCGCAATAACATCATGCTAATCTCACAGTTACATGCTAATTTCTGACGTTAACATCCTGCTAATATCTCACATTAACACAGCTACTTCAATGCTAAATTATTCTGTTGATATGTAAACTCCTTTGTCAAGGCGCTCTGCTCCTCCCACCCAGCTTAAAATACGCTGCCAAGCTTAGCAGTGTTCATTGGAGCGCTGTCTTTCCGACAGTTCTGTTTCTTCACCTGAGGAAGGCTACTTGTGTTGTGGCCGAAACGTCGTGAGAATTTTATAGTTAAATTTTTATTATTTTATTATTTCCCTTCGACGTGACTTTACCGAAAGAACCAAGAAGATGAATCCCTGCAGTCACGAAAGCTTTAAATCGAAATTTATTCAAATCAAGTTGTTTTCTTTTTACCACAGTACTTTATGGAATCCTGAAGAATAAATGCATTTTTAGAAGTATTAAACTACACTTGAAGATGTGTGAGAATGTAATTCTGCAGATGCAAGCACAGGCAAACTCGTATCTGCATATACAAGTTTCTGGGCCTCCTCACTTCACCAAACCCGCATTGACCGGCATGGTGAAGTATGGTTAAACAACTCCCACGAACGCCGTGGTGTGGGGGAGGCCTCTATCAAAACGCTGGATCGACAAAGGGCTGATACATGTCACGACATTGTACGTTAAGATCGTTCTCTCGTCAGCACAAGCCGTCTATGTGGACAATAGAGGGCACGACACACGTGTACACGATGGTTGTGTGCGTATATTCAGCGTGTGTATCACGTAATAATTATGAGGTCGCGATTATGCTCAAAACGAACCAAATGTATAACATCACGAATAACTTTGGAGGTCTCCAGAGCCTGAACAATATTTGAAGTAGACACTGACCCTTGTCACGAGTTCTTATGAACTATAAACTAAACTATAAACTATTTCTATTTAACCAGGTAAGGCCCACTGAGCTATATAACTCTTATCAGAAGCGACCTGGACACAAATGATAGCTCAACGAAAGTGGCTTATCATGTGGACATTTATAGCAGTCAAGTACTCTAAACTCACGTTTCTAAATGTGGAGGGGAAAACCGAAGGACCAGGAGAAGAATCTACGCGACCACAGGGGAAAAAATTAACAAATACAGAGCAGGCGTCAGGGTCTGGATGGAACCTCCACGCTGCTGTAGGCCTAGCGAGGTAGTTAACATCTCGACACCGCGGCGCCCCTTATTAAAAGCTTAGCCATGTCTAGCAAGGTTATTGACTCATTTCACTCGACTCACGGCACCACAAGTAATGTATTAAACAAGTAAAACAATAATAAAGTAGAGAGGCGCTACTTACATTTAACAATGTTGTTGTTAACTTTAAAAGGAGCGCGCTTCCCTCAGGCTTGCAGTCCGGCGTTCGCGGTCTCCACTTCCTGGATAAGCCACGCCCGTCGCGGCTATGCCCCGCCCACTGTCGTGCAAGCCACGCCCCCGCGGATCGGGCCAAGCTCATCCCACGGTGAAAGCCCCACAATCGGAATCTTTATTTACAGACAGTCCTCGACTTACGAACGCCCAAATTACAAACAGCCGCCCTTCAGAACCAACTGGCATGAAATATAAATTATTTTATATCGCCTGAAAACGCGAACTCGCGCTTGTGAGTGAGTGCGCGTGCGTGAGTGTGAGCAGGGGGCACAGGTGGTGCATCAGCCAGTCATCTCAGTCATCTCAGTCAGTCGACCCGTGGCACCACCTGGGTCTGCCCCGTGACCTCCTGCCAGCGGGCGTTCGACACTTCACGTGGCCTCAAGGTGCACATGGTCTGGCACAAGCATCGTGGTGACGTCACCGCCACTTAGTGGCGAATGGCGGTTGTTGTTGTTGTTGTGAGACAGTGAGAGAGTGTGAGGTCGACTCAGCCTCAGATGAGTTCCTGGTGCGGTGTGGAGTGAACATCGCTACTGGGGGAGACAAAGGCGACCGTGGAGGAGAATCCTCCAGGTGCTCACTGATACACTCACCAACTTTACCTCACCAATTACACCTCACCCACCTCACCACCCCAATTACACCTCACAAACCTAACCTCACCAACTACACCTCACCAATCACACCACACTCACCTCACTCACCAAACACCAACTCCACTAACCGCACAAATGGCACTCATCACACCTACTACACTCATCTCACCCACTACATTCACCACACCACCCACTACATTCACCACACCAACCACTACATTCACCACACCACCCACTACATTCACCACACCACCCACTACATTCACCACACCAACCACACAGTCACCACACCAACCACTACATCCACCACACCAACCACTACATTCACCACACCACCCACTACATTCACCACACCAACCACACAGTCACCACACCACCCACTACATTCACCACACCAACCACTACATTCACCACACCAACCACACAGTCACCACACCAACCACTACATCCACCACACCAACCACTACATTCACCACACCACCCACTACATTCACCACACCAACCACACAGTCACCACACCACCCACTACATTCACCACACCAACCACTACATTCACCACACCAACCACTACATTCACCACACCACCCACTACATTCACCACACCAACCACTACATTCACCACACCAACCGCTACATTCACCACACCAACCACTACATTCACCACACCAACCACTACATTCACCACACCACCCACTACATTCACCACACCAACCACTACATTCACCACACCAACCGCTACATTCACCACACCAACCACTACATTCATCACACCAACCACTACATTCACCACACCAACCACACAGTCACCATACTGACTGCACCCATCTCATCCACAGCACCAACCTCACTCATCTCACCAATCAAAACTCATCTCAACGACCGCAATTCACCACCTTCCATGCTGCCATCTACATCAGTGGCCAGCAGATGGCAGCATCTACAGGCCACATTCTTGGCCAGTCGATGGCAGCATGGAACGGAGGTTACCGAGCAATCTATAAACGTACGATATTTATTTTGGCTCTCTACGAGGCGTGAGATCTCAGGTAGGTCTGGTTACTCACACGTACACATTATTTGGTGAGGAACTGGCAAGACGTCTCAAGCAGAATCCTAAAAATTAGAGACTCAACAAGGCATCTGTGGATGAAGTCAGGCCCGTGTCTGTCTGCTCGATTATTTCATATCTGTTAACCCCTTATCAGGGCCGAGCTTATTACAGACCAATTCAGACTTTATTGGTCACCCCGTGCCCTTATAAATCTCAACGTAGTGAAAACGCGTTATCGTGTGAACACGCGGGACAGACCCAGGTGTTGTGGGTTAACTCCCCGAGATAAACTTTCTTCCAACTTTGTGTTTTATACGCCCAGTGCTACGCCAATAATTGTTGTGAGTGTCGCTCCTCTGCCCTCTGTTGTTCATGGAGGGAGACTGCACCCTAGTGCCCAGTATCATCCTCCGCGAGCCTCTTCAAAATGCTGATCTTGACACCGCTGGAAGAAGTCATCGGCGTTGACCTCACCTCACAACAGTGCAATTTTAACAGCTCAACATCAAAACACAATGATGGGTCGCTTGCACCAATCGCACAACACCACAGCATTGACTCTCAGCTGTTTTCTTGTGTAGAGGGGGTCACGTGTGTCACCATAATTGTACTAATCCTACAACTCGTGCTGCGTAATATTTTCCTTGCCATATTACCTGTGACACACATAATGAGGACAACCAGTAAGTAAAACGAAACCAGAGGTGGGAAACCTGTACTTTATAATATGATTAATTTCAGGCAATGTGAACACGACTTTTAGAAACACCGATGCAGCTATACACGTGCCACATTGTCCAGAAATTCAGTTGATACTAATAGGGTTTATATGCCAGTATTGTACATTATTTAAATTACTTTTGTTTGGGCGGCAGGGTGGTGCAGTGGTCACGCCCGTGCATGACATCTTCTGAAGGACTGCCTGGCTTCGCTTTCCTCATTCTGGTCCCTTTCTCTGTGTGGATTTACTCCCATAGCAAAACAACAACATACAATGTAACTGGTACTAACCAAACATTCAAATTACTCCAGCGAAAAGTTGGCAGGCCCCTCCTGAACAAGAGTCTTGAAACTCAGTGAGATTGCTTGTGTGGCGATCGAAACGTCGTGATCCATTATTATTTTTTCTACCTACGTGACTTTACCGAAAGAACCAAAGAGTAAGGATTCCTGCAGTCACGAAAGCTTCAAATCAAGATCAATGAGTGTTTACATGTGGGAGGAAATCGGAGCACCTGGAGAAATCCAAGGGCTTCAGGTGTCCACGTGTGGACTGGGGCCACCTGGCGGTAAATGTTTGCCGGTGCACATTGGGACCGGCTCACACTTCACTGGCCCCAGGCAGCCCCCAGCCACTGGCGTGCAACACAGCGAAGGGAATCTCCCACCAATAAGAACCACGCACAACTCATGGTGCAGTCCTATAACTTGGACTTGCAAACACAACAAAACCCATAGCCGCCAACCCACACGGTTTACCCGTATTCTGTTGGGGGAAAGTGAGTTGTCAGGTCCATACGGCACACGGCCGTTTCAATACGGGCAACATTTTTGTTAAGTTTATTTGTGTGTTTCTCCCTTGTCATGGGACTTATAAGGGGCACGGGGTGACCAACAAGGTCTGAATTGTCCTGTAATAAGGAAGGCACTGATAAGGGGTTGACAGCGATGCAAACCCCACACAATACAAAACGCCAAGCGGCCAGCAACAACAAAAATAATAATACATAACTGTCCAATGAGTAATTAGATAATTAAGATCAAAGAAACGCGTTCCTTAAATTGATCAAGTTTATTGTTGCAAGAGTTTGGGAAAACAGGAAGACCGGGTGTGGATTCCAGAGTGGAGCAGTGCAAACTAATGAAGCTGAAAAGAAGAGTGAGGTGACCTGCATGGTGGTGAGCGGGTGGGTGAGTAAATGGGTGAGTGTTTGAGTAAACGAGTGGAGGAGTGAGTGATAGGGTGATTGAGTCAGTGACCGGATGCGTGAGTGACTGGATGCGTGGGTGACTGGATGCGTAGGTGATAGGATGATTGCGTGGGTGACTGAATGAGTGGGTGACTGAATGAGTGGGTGACTGAATGAGTGGGTGAGTGGATGAGTGCGTGATTGAATGGGTGACTGGATGAATGGGTGACTGGATGAGTGGGTGATTGGATGAGTGTGTGATAGGATGATTGACTGAGTGACTAGCTGAGTGTGTGATTGAATTAGTGACGAGATGAATGTGTGATCGGGTGATTGAGTTAGTGGGTGACTGGATGATAGGGTGATTGCGTGGGTGACTGGATGCGTGGGTGACTGGATGCGTGGGTGACTGGATGAGTGGGCGACTGGATGCGTGGGTGACTGGATGAGTGGGTGATAGGGTGATTGAGTTAGTGACTGGATGAGTTAGTGACTGGATGAATGTGTGATAGGGTGATTGAGTTAGTGACTGGATGAGTGGGTGACCGAGTTGTTTAGTTGAGTGCGTTGTTGTGACCTGCAGTGAGGCGCGGTGGTTGAACGCGGAGTGAATGAGACGATGTGGTCAAAGTTTCTGGTAGACCGAGTCCCTTAACGTGGGTGCAGGGGGGAATCAACGAGGTGAAGTTCACTGCAACATTCACCACGGTGGTGCTAGTAGTCGCAGTGAAAAAAAAGTGATACAGGGCTGAATGAATGAAGGTTGAGGCGTGGATGCAAGATGGTGTAGAGGAGGCAAAGAGGAGGGTACAGGAGGTGAGGTGTTGAGGTGGCGTGGTGAGGAGGCGTAGAGGAGGGTGCCCCGCTCTTGGTGTTGATCTTGGTGAACACGTGTTCGTGCCCCGTCTCGTAGCTCTGCCCGGTGCTGATGCAGCCTCCACCGGCCGAAGCGCCCAGCGTCCTCACCGAGTCCGTGCCCAGCTCCGCTCTGAGCAAGCTCTCCATTGCGCGCTATCTGCTCTCAGCAACAGACACAACAATAAACTCCCCCCCCCTCCCCGGGTCCCGTGTGGCCTCTAAATACTTATTTCCTTTGGAGAGGTGATTTCTCGGACGAGGCCTAAATGGTATAACACACACTGATGCCTATCTGAATGCAGATTCGCATCATCACCCCGCACAGAAAACCTCTCTCATCAAGATGCACATACATCTGGCTAAAACAGTGTCAGATGGTGAAAGTCTGAGGAGAGAGATTAAACATGTCAAAGAAATGCGACGATTGAATGTCTACAATAATGCTCAAATTAACAGAGCAGTGAATGCCAAACCAAGATCGAGCAGCAATACTGCTGAAAGTGATCAGGTTATTAAACAATTAAAATACCACATATCATGGGAGTAACTGACAAATTAGCGCGAGTTTTGGAAAAGCAAAAAGCTAAAAATCTAAGTACGATTTGGCACGGTACACAAAATTCAAAAAATTGTATCTTGTACTAAAGATTGATTACTTAAGTCATCAACGGATGGTGTGTATCGGATTAATGCCTTACGTGGCAGATGTTACATTGCACAGACGGGATGTAACAGCGCAAGACTAAAAGAACACCAAATAAATATTAAACACTCTCAAACATAACTGTCGGAAGTTGCAGTACATGCTTGCCAACAAGAACACTTAATGTATTTTGATAACGATGAAGTGTTGTGTAAAACTCATTATTACTGGCCAAGACTAATTCGAGAATCCATTGAAACTGAGAAAATTTGTATTATTTTAACCTCTCTGACAGCTACAGGCTTAGTGCGGCCTGGAAGCGTATTATTAAGTAATTGTGATTGTAAGATGAGGAGATGAAGGCAGAAGAAGAAGACGTGGGGCGATGTGGTGATGCGGTCGAACGTGGTGGCCCGAGGAGCGGAGGGAGAGATGGCGCGGGACGGGGCGGTGTGGAGAAGGTGGCAAGGACGGTGGACCCCACGTGATTGGAACAAACGCGTGGAGGAAGAAGACATCTCACATTTATCATTACTTATAGAGGAAACATACTAATTTAATTATTACTAATCAATTATATAATTTCAATAATCCCCCTCCCCGCCTCTGATTTCTGCACCTGATGGGTTCAGTGATGACATCGCCTTTCTCTATTTAAGACCGGAAGCAGGGGGATGGCTTCACTATTCTGGCAAATCGCCCGATGATGCTGGATGTAATTACCAGTGAAACGTCGTACTCATCTTGTGGATTTACTCTCCAAAACACCGGTGGGCTGAAGTAGTAACTAAGTGGAGTTTTGTTTACGTGACAAATTCCTTACTAATTGGCTGTGTCAGGTGGTGGAGAGTTATGACATTTATGCTTACACGATCTAACCCAAAAACCTTTGTTATGAAATTAGGACAATTTATTAAATATATTGAATACAAGAAAATACAGCAATTGACTAGAAATATACGGCAATAGATGTAACCTCGCAGCAGTGAACGTGACGAAATTTAATCATGGAAATGTCCGCTGCACAAAACCTTGAGTTCATCGCCCCACATGTGGTACCTCAGCCTCAGGATGAAATAAATCATCAGGGAGTTCTCCGTGAGCATCGTGCGCGCTCCAAATCCAGAGTTGAGCCGCGGTCTCGGCACCCAGCCAGCCGCCTTCTCTTCTTGGGGCAGTCGGAGTCCAGCGCGCTATCGAAGGGCACGTGGTGAACGCCCAGGACGTGTCTCTTGAGCTTTGACTTCTGTGTCGCTCCGTACGAGCAGTCACTGCACGGGAAGGGCTTTTCCTCTGGAACACAAGACATCCACCGTTGAGCACATGCACGTGCTAATACATAATTTATTCATCACCATGCAGTGGATGCCATTGCATCACTATGTATATGGGACGTTTTATCAATCACGGTTGCTAACCACAGGCCCAAAGGCCCAAAATGCCAAATGGCCAGCAACAAATACCTCCGATTAGCACGGGTGGCTATGTATGGTACGAAAGAAGTTCAACATATGTACAAATAGTAGAAAAGCAAGATACTGATTTCCTGCAAAATATCAGAAGAACACATTTTTGGGGCATATTTTGAAGCCCCAACATTTTGCACTTCTTCGTGTGGTTGATGTTGATGCAGAGCAACAACTATAATTTAACATTGAGGTGGTTGAGCCAGATTATTCTATTACAGCTCATTTATTACACAATAATAACCTGCAAAAGAATGAGTAAATGTGCATGGAAGTTAGGTGTTAGTACAATGAAGAGGAAATTCCCATTGTGGAAATGACTCGGTCTATACATTCAAAAATGTTCCCGGTTTAACCGGGAACATTTTCCCGGTTCCCGGTTCACGGTTTAACCCAACATCCGAGCAACACCACATCAGATCTCTAGACTCCTCAGCGCAGGCATACAAATATGGTCAACATATTCGTACATTAACAAATTTGTGAAATTATGAATTACATCCAAATGAAATGTAGTGTGTGCATTACTAGGACGTACCTAAAGGTGCCAGGTTGGGTTCATCCACCTTGGGGATGCTCTGCTCCACGCAGCCTCCTGCTTCCGTGCAGTCCATCCTCTTGATGTCCGAATTCTGGCTGTTGCTACTGCTGCAATTGGTGACGCTGGTGGTGGTCTTCTTTATTTTAATGGGCTTAGGTCTACTTCGCTTTTCCTTCTTTTTCTGCTGCAAGGCCATCAACACTTTCATGCTCGTAATAGGATCAAGAGCAGCGTATGGTTTATTCTCACTGACTGGTGAAGCAGTTTGTTGATGTGGAACTAGGCCAAAGCATTCAAGAAAATTGGATTTCATGTCATTTATCTTAACGCCGCTATCTTTTGTCGAAGTGTAATCATGTTCAGGCTTCGCTCTGTACAAGAACTGTGCTTGAAGACTTTCATGAGTTTTCAGGATTTCAATAGGACTTAAAAATCCGCAGACTGAGCACATCTCATAGGGCGACGGTGGATTCAACACCGCATTGGCAAAACTGCTGTTATTCACCAAGCCTGGTGCACCCTTTATCATATAATCCTTTTTGTGGCTCTTCAAATGCCTTTTGAATTTTCCTGGCTGATCAAACCTTTGTCCACATATGCCGCACCATTGCTCACGGATCTCCTTATGCGTTCTTACGTGGGCTTCTAGGCACCATGCCAGCTGGAATTTTTTCCCACAGACGTCACAAGAGATGAGTTTTTTAGCTCTTGTAACTCTACCGGATTGAGGTGGGGTTGAGACGGGTGCTGGTGAAGTGCCATCAATGGTGAAGGCAATTCTCCCAGCACCACCATGACTCGCAGCGGAGTTGCTCTCGCACATCTGATACAAAAGACAAAGGTCACGCGCATGACACCCGTTTCACGAGTGTACTCACACAGGCATACTTAAGGTGACATAAGATTCATATATACCACAACTCATTATACCAGAACTCCACAATATTGCAGTTCCTATCATGTACGATTTTACCCTCTTATCCACCCAAGTAATATTTTGTTTCTAAACAACAATGACTATCTACCTACAATTTCCTAATGTTATTATAATCTAACGTATAGGGTAGTGTATAGTAACTCAGTGTATAATTCAATGTTGTGGTCTGTCTATGCCAGTTTATAATAAAAATATTATTTGGAGGCATATTATAATATTTTTTGCGACATAGAAGTGTAATGTATAATAACTTATTGTTAGTAGCTCAGCTTAGTGGAGAATATATTGAGTACATTGATTATATTGATGTAGTTTATATTTAGTTCTTTCACATCGGTTTATTGTATGATAGTTGGGTAGTTGCAGTTCTTTAGCGTCAATATACTAAATGCCTCTGTTGATATGTAAACTCTGACTTTAACATAGCTACTTCCGTGACCAGTTACATGCTAATTCCTCACATTAGCATCATGCTAATCTCCCAGTTACATGCTAATTTCTGACTTTAACATCCTGCTAATATCTCACATTAACACTGCTAAATTATTCTGTTGATATGTAAACTCTTTTGGCAAGGCGCTCTGCTCCTCCCACCCAGCTTAAAATACGCTGCCAAGCTTAGCAGTGTTCATTGGAGCGCTGTCTTTCCGACAGTTCTGTTGCTTCACCTGAGGACGGCTGCTTGTGTTGTGGCCGAAACGTCGTGTGAATTTTATTTTATTATGTTTTATTTTTATTAGTTTATTATTTCCCTTCTACGTGACTTTACCGAAAGAACCAAGAAGATTAATCTCTGCAGTCACGAAAGCTTTAAATCGAAATTTATTCAAATCAAGTTGTTTTCTTTTTACCACAGTACTTTATGGAATCCTGAAGAATAAATGCATTTTTAGAAGTATTAAACCTCACTTGAAGATGTGTGAGAATGTAATTCTGCAGATGCAAGCACAGGCAAACTCGTATCTGCATATACAAGTTTCTGGGCCTCCTCACTTCACCAAACCCGCATTGACCGGCATGGTGAAGTATGGTTAAACAACTCCCACGAACGACATGGTGTGGGGGAGGCCTCTATCAAAACGCTGGATCGACAAAGGGCTGATACATGTCACGACATTGTACGTTAAGATCGTTCTCTCGTCAGCACAAGCCGTCTATGTGGACAATAGAGGGCACGACACACGTGTACACGATGTTTGTGTGCGTATATTCAGCGTGTGTATCACGTCATAATTATATAAGGTCGCGATTATGCTCAAAACGAACCAAATGTATAACATCACGAATAACTTTGGAAGTCTCCAGAGCCTGAACAATATTTGAAGTAGACACTGACCCAGTTACTATTAATAGCTCAGATGTGTAGGCTTTGAATTTAACATAGCCATTTCTGTGACAAGTCACAAGCTAATCACTCAGTTATTTCAATGCTAAATTCTCCTAGTTATTTCAATGCTAAATTTTCCTGTTTGATTTTTACTAGGTGCCTCTGTGAATGTGTATGCTTTGACTTTAACATAGCCATTTCTGTCACCAGTCACAAGCTAATCACTCAGCTATTTCAATGCTAAATTCTATGCTAATTCCTTTGTCAAGGGGTGCCTCTGTGGATGTGGATGCTTTGACTTTAACATAGCCATATCTGTGACCAGTCACAAGCTAATCACTCAGTTATTTCAATGCTAAATTCTCCTAGTTATTTCAATGCTAAATTTTCCTGTTTGATTTTTACTAGGTGCCTCTGTGAATGTGTATGCTTTGACTTTAACATAGCCATTTCTGTGACCAGTCACAAGCTAATCACTCAGCTATTTCAATGCTAAATTCTATGCTAATTCCTTTGTCAAGGGGTGCCTATGTGGATGTGTATGCTTTGACTTTAACATAGCCATATCTGTGACCAGTCACAAGCTAATCACTCAGCCATTTCAATGCTAAATTCTCCTAGTTATTTCAATGCTAAATTTTCCTGTTTGATTTTTACTAGGTGCCTCTGTGAATGTGTATGCTTTGACTTTAACATAGCCATTTCTGTGACCAGTCACAAGCTAATCACTCAGCTATTTCAATGCTAAATTCTATGCTAATTCCTTTGTCAAGGGGTGCCTCTGTGGATGTGTAGGCTTTGACTTTAACATAGCCATATCTGTGACCAGTCACAAGCTAATCACTCAGCCATTTCAATGCTAAATTCAATGCTAATTCCTTTGTCAAGGCGCTTTGTTTCTTCTCACACAGCTTAAAGGTCTCGATCTGAGCTTGGCTTTGTTCGCTCCAGCGCTGTCCTCCAGACAGTCTCGTCCCTTCACCTGATGAAGGCCGCTTGTGTTGTGGCCGAAACGTCGTGAGAATTTTATTGTGTTATTTTATTTGATCAATTTATTATTTTATTCTCATGCTACGTGACTTTACCGAAAGAACCAAAGAAGATGAACCAAGATTATGGCGTGTAGATGCTGCCATCTGCCGGCCACCAACGTGGCGTGTAGATTCTGCAAATTGAAAAATTAAAATAATAAATTGAAAATAATAAGCAAAAATCCAGATTCATATTCTTGGTTCTTTCGGTAAAGTCACGTATATTTAAAAATAATTAAATAAATTGAATGAAAAAAACGGAAATAATAAAATTACTTTTATTTGTAATTTTTCAATTGGCATAATCTACACGCCATATTCTTGGTTCTTTCGGTAAAGTCACGTAGATTTGAAAATAAAAATAAAATAATTAAATGAAAATCATGAATTGTTATTATTATATTTTGATTTAAAGCTTTCGTGACTGCAGTGATTCATATTATTGGTTCTTTCAGTAAAGTCACGTAGAAGGGAAACAATAAAATAAAATAAATATTTTTTAAAATATTTCAATTTTTACTTTTCTTTTATTATTTATATTTTCTATCTACGTCACTTTACCCAAATAACTAAGAATGTAGCGTGTAGATTCTACCAATTTAAAAATACAAAAAAATAAATGGAAAATAATAAAAGCTTTTATTATTTTCAATTTATTATTTTAAAATCAAAATTTTGTTTCATTTTTTTTTTCTCTGTGACTTTACCGAAAGAACCAAGAATATGAATGTGGGTTTTTTGCTTTTATTATTTTCCATTTCACACTTTTAATTTGATTTGATTTGATTATTTTTTTATTTTCTATCGACGTGACTTTACCGATAGAACCAGGAATATGGCGTGTAGATGCTGCCAATTTAAAAATTAAAATAGATTGAAAATAATAATCAAAATCCAGATTCATATTCTTGGTTCTTTCGGTAAAGCCATGTAGGTTGAAAATAAAAACAATAAAATTAAATAAAAAATACAAAAGATAAATGGAAAATAATGAAAGCTTTTATTATTTAAATTTATTATTTTAATTTGTAATTTTTTTTTTTAAATTGGCAGAATCTACACGCCATATTCTTGGTTCTTTCGGTAGAGTAACGTAGATTTGAAAATGAAAATAATAGAATTAAATGAAAAAATACTAAATCATGAATTATTATTTTTTTACTTTTCTTTATTATTTATATTTTACCCAAAGAACCAAGAATCTGGCGTGTAGATGCTGCCACCTGCCAACGTTGTTGGCCACCAGATGGCAGCATCTACACGCCATATTATTGCTTCCTTCGGTAAAGTCACGTAGATAGAAAATAATAATAAAATTAAAAAATGAAAATTATGAAAGCTTTTATTATTTTCAATTTATTATTTGTATTTTTAAATTAAATTATATTATTTTTATTTTAAAATCTACGTGACTTTAACGAAAAAAACAAGAATTCGGCGTGTAGATGTTGCCACCTGCCGGCCACCAACGTGGCGTGTAGATTCTGCCAATTTAAAAATTAAAATAATAAATTGAATATAACAAAAGCTTAAATAATATTAAAAGCTTTTATTCAATTTATTATTTTAAAATTGTATTTTTTTTTATCTCCGTGACTTTACCGAAAGAACCAAGAATATGAATGTGGGTTTTTTGCTTTTATTATTTAAAATTTCACATTTTTATTTGATTTGATATTTTTTTTATTTTCTATGGACGTGACTACCGAAAGAACCAAGAATATGAATTCCTGAAGTCACGAAAGTTTCAAGTCACAATCTACACCCAACAATGGTGGCCAGCAGATGGCAGCATCTACACGCCAGATTATTGCTTCCTTCGGTAAAGTCATAATACTGGTAGGAACGAAGTTGTAAACTGAGTGTACCAGCCTGCAATATATTAATGTGTCCGTCCGTCCCCTTTCAATACTTTAACGAAGTGAAATCTCGTGCTGTTGGGTGTAAAATCAGCAATAGGCAGCGCAGAGACTTGCCCTACCAGCCCACCCTGCAGGGACCTGTTGATAAAATTAAAATAATAAATTGAAAATAATAAAAGCTTTTATTTTAAATTTATTATAAAATAATAAAACCTTTATTATTTTCAATTTATTATTTGTATTTTATTTTTTTGTATTTTAAAATTTCAAATAATAACTTGAAAATAATAAAGCTTTTATTAGTTTAAATATTATAATTTATATTTTTAAATTAAATTTAATTATTTTTATTTTCAAATCTGCGTGACTTTACCTGAAGAACCAAGAATATGGCGTGTAGATTCTGCCAATTTAAAAATTAAATAATACATTTTTAATAATAAAAGCTTTCATTATTTCAAAATGTTTTGTATTTTTAATTTAAAAGCTTTTAGTATAGCTTTTATTATAATATCATAATATTATAATCAAAGCTTTTATTATAATCAAAGCTTTTATTATTTTAGGATTCTCCTCCACGGCGGCCTTTGTCTCCCCCAGTAGCGATGTTTACGACACACCGCACCAGGTACTCATCTGAGGCTGAGTCGACCTCACACTCTCTTACTGTCTCAAAACAACAACCGCCATGCGCCACTAAGTGGCGGTGACGTCACCACGACGCTTATGCCAGGCTATGTGCACCTTGAGGCTACGTGAAGTGTCGATCGCCGGCTGGCAGGAGGTCACGGGGCAGACCCAGGTGCCACTGGTCGACTGACTGAGATGACTGAGATTACTGGCTGATGCACCACCTGTGCCCCCTACTGTGCCAACTTGCTGAGCTTTAGCCACCCGACGCTCCGCTCGTTTTTCTGAGCGTCGCTCCTCCGCCCTCCGTTGTTGTTGGAGGGCGACTGCCTCCAACTGCCCAGTAGAGACACCGCTGGTACCAGTCATTGGCAAGTCCACTCAGCTCCACATCCTCCTGTACCACATCACTCATCTCTTCTCTAGTCCGTGCCACGCCCGTTTAGCTCCCTCGATCTGTTTGGGCATGCGGTGATTGGGCATGCGGGCTACATGGCCCAGCCAACGCAGCCTTGCCTGCTGGAGGAGCTCACCGATGGGACTTTGTCCAGATCTTTCGAGGATTTGTGAGCTCCTCACACAATCCAGCCTGGTTAAACCCAGGATTGATCGTAGGCAGGCCAGCCTAAATGTTTCTAACCGGTGAAGATGCTGCATTAGGGGGGGTCCACGTTTTGCAAGCGTAGAGAAGGGAGGGAATGACTGTGGCCGAGAAGAACCGAAGCTTCATGCGGAGCGACAGACCAGGTAGCTTTCACACAACGTTACACAACCGATGAAAAGATAATGCCGCTCGACTAATTCGGAGTGAGACCTCTGCTGTTAATCCGGAGCCGATCATGAGCACACTGCCCAGGTATGAAAAACTCTCCACTCTCTCCCCAACTGCCCCATCACCGATTGGGAGTTGTGGGGGTAGAGTGCCCGATGGCACAAAATACCCAGGCAGGTGCTTCGTTTTGGTGGGGCTGATGGTAAGGCCCCACCTCTTAGTGGCACACTCCAGTTTCAGCAGCAGCGCCTCCAACTCCTCCTCTGAATGAGCAGCAATTACCAGGTCGTCGCATACATAATGTGGTTGACCAATAGGGAGACATCCCTTGACCGCACCTGGGCATCGATCAGCCTCCCATTGTATCTGTACCAGACGTAAATTCCTCTGGTACAGCTACTGAAGGCTTCACGAACTATGTGGTCGAAATAGATGTTAAATAATGTTGGAGCCAGAGGACATCCCTGTCGCAGGGAATGGCTCTGACTCCCGGCTATGTAGTTTTACTCGGGTCTGCTCACCATCATGAAGGTCCTTAATGAGTGTGAGCAGAGGGTCAGGGACTCTGAAAGCACGAAGAACAACCCAGAGCCCAGGCCTACTGATGGTATCATAGGCCTTAACCAGGTCAATAAAGCAGAGATGTAGGTCTAGTTGGAATTCCCTCCACCTCTGCTGTAGCAGACGGACAGAAAATATGACATTTTTGCAGGACCGCCCTTTCTTGAAACCGCATTGGGGCTCCGCAAGCCTCTCCTTAGCGTACCTAGCAAGGCGATGTTGAATAATCCTTGCCAGGACCTTTCCCGGCACACTGAGGAGTTAGATGCCCCTGTAGTTGTTACAGTCTGTGCGGTCCCCCTTCTTAAAGAGGGGGACCGCCAGGGCATCCTTCCAATCCTGCGGAACCCGTCCAGTGGCCCAGACTGTTGTTATGATGTCATGTAGGGCAGTCTACGCACAAACGCCACCCTCCCTCAGCATTTCGCTTTGGAGATCATCTCTGCTCGGTGCCTTTCCTGTTCTCGGACTCTGGATCGCCCTCAGTACTTCCTCAATGGATGGTACCTCAGCCAGCCACTCACAGGGGGTGACTTCCTCCTCTAATATTTGAGGTACCGCATCCTCAGCAGGGTCATCCCCACTTTGTCCCATGATGTTTTCCAGGCTGAGGGATTCCCCCTCCCCCAGGACCTCACAGAAATGCTCAGCAAATCTGCAAACCTGTCCCTGGGGGTCGGAGCTTGGATCACCCTTCGTTCCCCTAATGGTGGTGTAGTGGGTATAAATTGACGAATAAAGTTCTGATGAGGTAACACGATATTTATTGTCTTCCTTACAAGTCTCTAACACAAAGGGTATATCGGTCCCTTTACCCGATACCTGGGGAGGTATGGCCTCCGGATTATGCGGGCCCTATCACTGGGTACCCCGTTACCCTTCCTCCGGCTGGGACCCTAGGAGAGGCTATTTGACCTGACCGTACCCGGTCCGTGGGTCCTGACCACTGGCCTCACTGAGCTCCGGCCCTTAGAAGGACAATGGTACTTGGGGTCCAGAGTCCTATCTTCAGCCCAGGTCTTCGTTCGTCAGCTTGCAGATGACTGAGCCAGACCTCTGAGAGGTCCGGCTTATGGTTCGTGGCTTGCTCCGCCCTAGCCACGCTTCCCTTCTAGAACGTTCTGGAAGGTGACATCATCCCCCGGTTCCCCCCTCCCGGGGCCCCGGGGAATGTGTCCCAGGATCCGTTTGCTAGGGTTTGTCGTTGGCCCCTTTTTGGGCCATGGACATTAGCCCTGGCGTGATAGCGCTTCCGCCCCCTATTGACGATAAGGGGAAGCTACCAGCCCACAGAGTGGTGAGTGACGATTACCCCTACAATGGTAATAGGTGTGGCGCTGTAGGTTACTTTTTTGATGGAGTTAAATAGGGATTTGTGATCGCGGGCCATTGAGGCAGACTCCATCTCCTCAGCAACCCGCGATCACCACCCATCCTTGCAGCGCCTCACGGCTCTCCGAACCTCCGAGCGAAGGCTGCGGTAAGCCTCCTCATTCTCTGACGTGGGATGCTGTAGACGATTAGAGTGAGCCTGTCGCTTTTTCTCAACAATCCTGAACACCTCCTCTGTCAGCCAGGGTCTCTGGGGAGGTCTGGACCGCGTACACAAAGCAGTCATTGCAGCTGCATGAGTCACAGGCTTAAACCTCGCCCATTTACCCTCGACATCAGGAGGAGTGGGGGACGATGCTGTCTCACTCACACTCACTCACAGCGCGAGGCCGACTCATTACATCTCGCGGAGGATCGCGCTGCGGAACAAAAAAAGTTCTGCTGTTTCAGTTTGCAAGCGCGAGTTCGCGTTTTAAGGCGATGGGGGCCGTCCATAAATGACGTCACACACCTAGGGAGGGGGGGTCAGACATTTGTGACGAGGAGGGGGGGTTTGAGAAATGTGACGTCACGTCAAAATGCGCAACTTTAAATAAATATAGACGACACGTTCTATTTAGTTAAATAGACTTTTTAATAAATGTTTTCTCCTACAACATCAGAGTGCAGCGCCACATTAAATACAATGACAATAGTTTAAAGCGATTTGAAGCATGTTTTATTTTCAAAATGAAAATATGGTTTGGGGGGGGGGGCAGAGCTTTGTGACGTCATACTTGAGGGGGGGGGTCTGACTTTTTGTGACGCCGTGTGACGAGGGGGGGGGTCAAAAATCGTCCAAAATCGCGTGACGTCATTTATGGTCGTGATATATTATTTTTTATTTTATTTTTCCTACCTACGTGACTTTACTGAAAGAACCAAAGAGTACTTAGTTGGGTGGATAAGGAGTAAAATATTAGATGATAGGATCTGCACTATTGAGGAGTTCTGTTATAATGAATCTGTTGTAATGAATCTTATGTCACCTTAAGTATGCCTTTGTGAGTACACTCGTGACACGGGTGTCATGCGCGTGACCTTTGTCTTTTGTATCAGATGTGCGAGAGCAACTCCGCTGCGAGTCATGGTGGTGCTGGGAGAATTGCCTTTACCATCGATGGCACTTCACCAGCACCCATCTCGACCCCACCTCAATCCGGTAGAGTTACAAGAGCGAAAAAACGAATCTCTTGTGACGTCTGTGGGAAAAAATTCCAACTGGCATGGTGCCTAGAATCCCACGTAAGAACGCACAAGGAGACCCGTGATCAATGGTGCGGCATATGCGGACGAAGTTTTGATCAGCCAGGGAAATTCAAAAGGCATATGAAGACCCACGAAAAGTATTACATGATAAAGGGTGCACCAGGCTTGGTGAATAACGGCAGTTTTGCCAATGCGGTGTTGAATCTGATAGAGCCACTGGAATCCGATAGAGTCACTAGAGTGAGAAAACGAATCTCTTGCGACGTCTGCAGGAAAACATTCCAACTGGCATGGTGCCTAGAGTCCCACATGAGAATGCACAAGACCGGTGGTCAAAGCTGCCACATCTGCGATCAAAGCTTTGATCAGCCCTACAAACTCAGAAGGCATATGGAGACCCACGGAAAGAACTCAAGGGGCGCACGTGGCATGGTGAATGACGGCAATTTTGCCAATGCGGTGTTAAAGGTGTGTCAGAGCTACACGGCTGCGAGTCATGGTGCTGAAAGAATTGCCTTTGCCATGGATGGCACCAGCAGCTCCAGCAGCAGCAGCTTGTCGAGTCCTGGTGGTGAGGAGGCAGAGTTGCAGACAATGCCACCTTCTGCAAAGGGCGCACCTGCGTGCAACGAAGTTATTGCTATCACAGCGACCGCGCATGGAACGAAGGCGCCTGCTGGGAAACGCCACGCTGACCAGCGCCCGTCTCGACTCCACCTCACTCCCATAGTCACTAGAGTGAGAAAACAAATGTCTTGCCAAGTCTGTGGGAAAGCATTCCAACTGCCATCATGCCTAGAGTCCCACATGAGAACGGACAAAGAGACCACTGACCAATGGCATCTGCGGTCGAAACTTTGATCAGCCAGGCAAATTCAGAAGGCATATGGAAACCTACGAAAAGGACTATTGGATATTTCTTTGCTGTTCTATTACTGAAGCTATCAACAGAAGGTGTGTACCGGATTAATTGCACTTGTGGAATGCTATGTTGGGCAAACAGGATGAATGATCAGCACAAGACTATAAGAACACCACAGAAATATGAAATGCTCACAAATACAACTGTCAGCAGTAGCAGAACACACGTGCCCACAAGGACACTCAATTGATTTTGATAATGTTGAAGTTCTGTGCAAAACTTGTTACTACTGGCCAAGACTAGTTCCAGAATCTATCGAAATTTAAAGAAATAAAAATAATTGTAATCGTTTGGATAGCTACCGACTTAGTGCTGCATGGAAGAGAATCATCAAATTACCATTTGTACGGCTATTTTAATACACACAATGGACACTAAGTACAAGATCAATGGGCTAGCATAATGTGCATGTATAATGTATGTTGATTCATTAATCCCCCCCCAGTTTGCGCTCAAAGAGTGCACAAGTGTTGTCACCACATCTACGCCTCTATATAAGGAATTAAACAGGTGGACTTCTCCCAAACCTTGCTGTTGCCTGATGAAGCTAGTTGTAATTACTGAAACGCCGTACTCCGATGGTAAATGTTGTGGCTTGGCTCTCCAACACACCACACACCGGTGTGCTGTACTAGTGATGAATTGGCATGTTCTGTTTACGTGACAACCCTTACTAGTGGGCTGTCGGGTGGTGGCGGGTTTAACGACACATTTAAATTGTAATAGGTTTTTACCCTTTTATCTGGCACCAAAACTGACACCTTTATGCAAACATGATCCCTTGTATAAAGGTGTCAGTTTTGGTGCCAGATAAAAGGGTAAAAACCTATTACTATATCTTGCTACTGGCAAAGGAGGTCTCATAATGTAAATTCTTACCCCGAGCTCTCAATACTCTGATAGTGCGCTGTTTTTGAGTTGTATGCCTTTTGGCGTCATCTGGTCCAACACCAGTGGAGACTAGGCTCTAAGAAAAGCCGTCTCGGGTGTGCACCAATCAGCTTCAAGGACAGTGTATATCATTATCAGAGTTGTCTCTTTTTGTTTGCATTTTGACTGCTTGTGTTGTGGTTATTGCAAACATGATCCCTTGTATAAAGGTGTCAGTTTTGGTGCCAGATAAAAGGGTAAAAACCTATTACTATATCTTGCTACTGGCAAAGGTCTCATAATGGCACATATATTTACGCGATCCAACCCATAAAACCTGTATTATGGATATTTGTCGCGAAAGCCTACATGTTAAACTGCCATGTATTTTTACGTCTATTGCTGTATTTTCTTACGTGCAATATATTTAATAAACGATCTTAATTTATTCATATTTTTGTTCGTAGTTATATCATTGTTGCGCGTGCGGTGTGGTCAGTGGATATTGTTCAGTGGATCAAACCGAGACAAATATTTTTGCAGCAGCTGTGGCTGCACATTGCAACAGCGCATTCCGAATGGTGTAGAACGCATCGCCCAGAATCTGTATCTGTGTGCAAACACCAGGTATGGTTGGTAAGAAACACGTTTGGTTTTAAATGAATAGAACTCGAGCTTCAGCCATATTGTTCATTATAGACCCCACTTTGTAAGCATTAATCACGCAAACCTTGCGCCTGATTCATTTGAGTCGGTGTGCTCATGAGCAACAGGGCATTTGTGGCAAGGTGTTAATGTACCACAGATTAGCACGGTTGGCTACGTACACTGCGAAAGAAGTTCAACACATATTCTTTGGGTTTTTCCGTAAAGTCACGTAGATAGAACAATAAAATAATGAAAATAAATTGAATAAAAAAGTAAAATATATCACGACGTTTCGATCGCAACACAAGCAATCGTCATCAGGAGAAAAATGATTGCTTGTGTTGTGATCAAAACGTCGGGATATTTGTATTATTATTTTGTATTCACTTTATTTTTATTATTTTATTGTTCTATCTGCGTGACTTTACCGAAAGACCCAAAGAATATGAATTCCTGCAGTCACGAAAGCTTTAAGTCAAGATTCAAGTTCAACATACATTCATACATTTTGTAAAGCGAGCATCCTTGCACGTACAATGCACTGGACCGCATGTTCGTGTTAAGTGATTCAGGGGCTTTGTCACTGCCTACCCCATGATATAAATAATCTCAGGGAATTCAATTGCAAGTGTGCAATCTCCCTTCCGGTGGGCATCGAGGATGAGTCATACCCTGGCTTGCCAGGAGGCAGTGGAACACAACTGTGGAATCCTTTCCATCTGCACGGGATAGAACGTTGCCTCCTTGCTCACATTCTTTCGTTTTCTGCGAGTGTACTGGTTTCCCCCCACATGTAAACACTCAGTAAGTGGCTGCAAATATCGGAATGTAAAGAGAACCGCAGAGCTTGGGCGATTGTTGGGAGTGCCGGCTCACCGCCTGGCTGCTGTCTCCCCGCTCGTCTGTGGGAGACATATAGAGGTACTGAATTAGATTTATATTCTCTACATAACATGATTCCTATCTACACAAAGCACTCACCGCGTGGAGTACAGCAAGTGATATTCCACGAAATAAAAAATAAACGTACATGACCATAACAGAAGCCAATGGGTACAGCTGTGCATACACATACACACATATACACGATTCCTACTGATGGTTGGAACGATTCACCACTGCCGGAGAGTCAAAGAATTGTCATGATTCAGGATCATGAATGCAAACTGTCCCCGTTCTCAAACCTGAGTACGATTTAAAAGGTCATAGAACGCCTTTGTCGGAAGCAATTACTTCCCCATGTCACTGCGATTGGCAGATTCATGCAATTGCAGTCGGCTTACACATTGTCAGTAGACCCCCCCATACGCAAGCGTACGCATTTGGGTTAACCCCTCCTCCCCCCTCCATGCATACATACTAAATGGATGCCCCCTTAACAGCCACACCACCACTCCTCACACGAGACAAGCACGTGACTCTCGGTGTAAATGGAGCCGGAGCGCGAATAAACGTGCCGATGCCCCAAGTACAGTTGCCACCATTTCTACGACAGAGCAAACCCAGGCACATTTCTCAGCGAGCCCAGGTCTATTGTTAAAACTGTGCAGTTCACGGTGATAAAATTCAACCATAGCCATACCCGGGGTACCAGATCTCGGCACAAATCAATTCCTGCTGCCACCCGAACACTGTCCGGGGGTCAAACGCGGACAGGTGGCAGCCCCAGTCGCGAGGCCACATCTGCGCCGACTCACGGTAAGTGTGTGCAGGGCCAGCAGGAAGAGCCCCGGGATCTTGGAGCGCAGCCACTGGTTCCACGCGCTGTCTTGGTCAACGTCCTCTTGTGACGACGACGACACTTCAAAATCACCTGACCGGAAGGAGGGGGGTGGGAGGGAGAGTAAGAAGGTACGAAGGGGAACCTTCTAACTCTTTCACAGGGACGCGTTCTTCGCATGCGTCACCCTGCAGCCAACCTCTCTGCTCTCGTGTGTGAACGTGGGTCAGTTTTGTTTAATCGTTCAGAATGAATGGGGCATGACCCTGGCCCTTGTGCAACTTATTATTTTCCATGAGATAATACCAAACACATCATTCATGTTTGTGAGTGTGTGTGGCCTGCAAGCAAAACCTACATGCTCTCGAGTCATATATCGGGAGCAGTCACAGGTGGGAAAGCATTGCCGAATTCCTAGAAAGGCTCAGCTCTCTCCAACTTATGTTGAAAGCGTTTATGAATTAGTTCTGCCCGTACCTCTTTGTGCCTGTGTAGTGGGCAGGCAAGTGTGGTGGAGCAGCAGGTCCAGCACACGGGGTGTCCAGCAGAGGAGAGGAACTCCTCGGGGCCGTGGCCGGGGAAGCAGAGGTCGGCGGCGCTGGGAGCGGCGTCAGTTGCGCGGCGTCTGTGGGAGAAGGCACAGGCCTCTGCTGAAGATTATCATCCGCAGACACATCACACGGCTTGCCGGACACGTCACGCACTCGGCCCTGTGATTGTGGAGGTGAGACAGGTTCACGCGTGGCAACGAATGGCTTGTCGCTGGACAAACATCGACGGCAACATCGGGAGAACGCGGCACGAACTCGTGCAGAGTTTCTGGCACCGTATGAATTTACACTCCTTGTAGGTATGTGCGTTGAACCTCTTTCGCGCCATACGTCAGCCAGCCGTGCTAATCGGAGGTGGAGATGGATGCAATTGAAGGAAGTCGAGCAGAGATTTCAAAATGAAACAAAAAAAATTGATACAGAAATGACACAAGTCCAGTGGACTTCACCAAGGCCGTGTTATCCCAGACTCTGACAGAGCACAAAGGAAGATTGGCAATGACAAAAAATGGCTTCATAACTTTCATTGTCAGATGGCACACTTGCATCTTCAGTCTTCAGTCGGCGTCAGTAATTTAAGAATGCACGCATGATGCGTGACACCAACTAAAATGGCATCGATGCTGACTAATCACATCCTCTCCAAGATGTGGAACTCAAGAGACAAGGATGCCTTATCCAAACAGGACTACCCTTGACAATTGAGTTGCCGCCTGGGTAAAAATAAAATGAACTAGGAGATTTCAACTTGAAAATCCAAACCATCGCACCAACAGTAATGGATGGAATCCCATGAGGTGCACACTGCAGAAGCTTCAGGTGGACTCTGGTACCTGCTTTAACGTCTGTGTGAGAAGCATCTTCTCCCACTGAAATTCAAACAAAGTTGACAGTTAGACAGGACATGTTTTAAAACATCCGCAGTAAAATTCAAGTATGTATACCATTAAAGTGAAATATTTTTTATTTACCAGGTAAGGCCCATTGAGAGCTATATAGCTCTTTTTCAGAAGCGACCTGGCCACAAATTATAGCTTAACGAAGTGGCTTATCACGTGGAAATTTATAGTAGCCAAATACTCTAAACGCATTACTTACAAATAGCTCACAAAGCGGTTATCCTCCCACTACCCTTGGGTTACCTCCTGTCCCGGTCCAGCCGAGACAGTCTGTGAATTGGCATCTGTGTTTGGGTGGCATGAATTAATTTGTACCGAGATCTGGTACCGGTACTGTGCTGAACTTTACTACTGCATGGTTGTTGACAGACCTAGACAGACTGAAACATAGGTCTGGGTTTGATCTCCATAGTGGAAAAGGTGGTAACCCGAAAACTAACCCAAACCCTTCCACATTCAACGATAAACACTTCTAAAACCGAGTTCGCTCGGAAATGACCCCACTAAACCGCACGTATGTAAACGTTTGACTTCAGTGGTTCCTCCGCCGCGTGCGAACGATGAAGTGCACGGCCTCTCGTGATGATGACCTCACACCCGCATGGCTGCACGAAAGGCGGTGCTGACGAGCATGAGGCAGGTGGAAGAGGCAAAACGAGGAGGCAAGATTAGAGTGCTGTAGTCGGTGGGGTATAGTGGGGCCTATTTCCGAATGATTGATTTATGTGGAAATGAAATTGGTCAAGAGCCCGTTACTTTGTAAACATTAGCATGTATCTACTTTAATACCAAGTCTGCAGGGGTGGGAAAGATGAGGTCTATTCATTCTGGTGGGCAAAGGGAATTTAGACACTCCAAGTTAAGTCTGGTGGCATACGGATAAAATGCACCTTACAAATGTAAATAATGATTAGAAATCCATCTTCTTCTTCACTCCCACGGTGTTTCCAACCAGGGTTAGGCCATGTAATGATCTGACGTGCTGTACACTTGTACAGTGTTACTGAATTATTGTATCATTATGAATTCAGTGCCCCTTCTGCGACCTTTCCCTAGATCCCCCTCTTGTGTATAACTTGGCCTGCTGACGTCAGGGCCGTAAGCCTCAGATCCCTTTCCCTGCCAGCAGCAGGCGCTATGCTGTTACATTACGATTCTATGCCACTACACAGGGACTCCTCTACTTACGAACATTCGACTTACGAACTTTCAGAGATATGATCAAACCTGTCCGTATGTCCAGTTTCCTGTTCGGACCGAGAGTCGCAAGTTCAACCACCGCACAATAGGTGGTGATGGTGGCATCTACATCTGCAGAACGTGAAGAACCAGAGGCAACTGTTAAAGCCATTCCCCGTGTTTAGTGTACAAGTCGTAAAACGTGTTTGAAATCGACGGGAGTAAAGTTGGACTCACGAACAAATCGACTTACGAACAGACCTATGGAACCGAACTCGTTTGTACGTACAAGAGTCTGTATATGGTGGTCACTCTGAACAACACAGACCCAGCCTCCTTTTTACTATTTTTGGTCCATTAGGACATTACCAGATGCATCTTTCTGTGATAACGACCACACAATACACATTAGACGAGTCACAACAGGTCACGTTTAATAGTCTAACCTTGTCTGGAGTAAGTCGCATACGGTAGACATTTCTGCACATTTGCAGAATTACATGTCTATGATAAGGGAACCATGTGTATTGCATTAGACAGGGGTGCTTGATCATGTGTGGATGCAGATTCCCGCAGCAATAGAGGGAATAGGTTGTTCGCAGCGCCACTGATTAATCAGAATCAGAATCTATTTTATATCCTGGAGGAATACGATGAGCTATGAAGATCTTTTTCACATATGTCCAGTAGGGGAGGGTCAGCGAGCTATTTCCAAAACCGATGAGAGGCAAGATGGAGAAAATGTAAGCAAATTGCTAAAAATACAAAGTACATACATTCCTGCCAATTTGTCAACAAATGCAAGCTTGGGCAAGGTAGCAACACAACAACCACAGCTCCAGACCACGACAAGACTCTACAAAGTCCCTCAATTGCATTGCATTAAAATTGAACGTTTAATGAGCGATATTTGAAATAGCGTTACCAAATGACAATATTCCCTTCGAATACCTGACTAATGAATGAGGCTAAGACGCTTGCAGTAATATTCAAATATGCATCACAAGCCATTCAGAAGTGGTAGGCCTCACGTGACCACAGGGCACCACAGTGGCAATATGTTAACTACCTCGCCTGGTACGCAGGAGGCCGTGGATTCAATCCCGACCCCGTCGCCTGCTGTATATTTTGAGGTTGCATGTCTCTCTCACTACATTTAGAATAAACATCACGCGTTTAGAGTATTTGGCCTCTATAAATTTCCACGGGATAAGCCACTTCGTTGAAGATAACATTTGTGATAGCCAGGTTGCTTCTGAAAAATAGCTCCATAGCTCAGTGGGGCCTCCAACTGGTAAAATAAAAAATATAGTTTATATTCTTGGTTCTTTCGGTAAAGTCACGTAGAAGGGAAACAATAAAATAATAAAAATATAAAACAATAAAATTCTCACGAGGTTTCGACTGCAACATCACCTGATGATCATCATCACCTGATGATTGCTTGTGTTGCAGTCGAAACGTCGGGATAATTTTATTGTCTTATATTTTTATTATTTTATTGTTTCCCTTCTACGTGACTTTACCGAAAGAACCAAGGATATGAATCCCTGCAGTAACGAAAGCTTTAAATCAAAATATAGTTTAGTTTAAAAGTTATAGTTTGAGAATGGCGGTCCGATGGGAGGGAGTGAAGGGGTATTGTGAGGAGGCGTCATCGGGAGTGGAAGCTGCTGGTGGGAGCATGGGAGGTATGGGGAGTGTGAGGTGCATCGGCATTGTGGAGAGGGAAGGGGTGAGAGTGTTGTAAGCGATGGGGCTGGGGGAGGAGTGGTGGATATGACGATGTGGAAGCTGTGTCGGTGATGAGGTGTGTGCTTGAAGTGAGGATTACATGGGGAGCGGTGCCGAAGTGGTTAGCGCACCGTGCGACGGGATCCGGCGACCCGAGTTCTATTCCCACTCACGGCCAACATCGGTGACGAGTATCTGAACCAATCTCGGTCCCATCCCAGGTCTATTCTGCCTGATATCTGCAATGATATCTCCTTCCACGAGCTGTTCTCTTACATGAGGTGGTTCACTGCTGTGTGAGAGTTGCACAGGGATCCTTCATCTCATGACATGGAGCCAATAGCACCATTGGAAGGAAACTGAGCAAAATGCATTGCTTGACAAATTCCAAAGAGTATCTATTTCTTAACCGGGGTAAATTTTACTTAAACAAGTGGGTAAATTTAGGGAACATTTTTGAATGTATAGATCGAGTCATTTCCACAATGGGAATTTCCTCTTCATTGTACTAACACCTAACTTCCATGTGTATTTACTCGTTCTATTGCAGGTAATTATTGTGTAATTAATGAGCTGTAATAGAATAATCTGGCTCAACCACCTCAATGTTAATTATAGTTGTTGCTCTGCATCAACATCAACCACACGAAGAAGTGCAAAATGTTGGGGCTTCAAAATAAGCCTCAAAAATGTATTATGATATTTTTCAGGAAATCAGTATCTTGCTTTTCTACTATTTATACGTATGTTGAACTTCTTTCGTACCATACGTAGCCAACCGTGCTAATCGGAGGTATTTGTTGCTGGCCATTTGGCATTTTGGGCCTTTGGGCCTGTGGTCAGCAACCGTGATTGATAAAACGTCCCATATACATAGTAATGCTATGGCATCCACTGCATGGTGATAAATAAATTATGTATTAGCGCGTGCGTGTGCTCAACGGTGGATGTCTTGTGTTCCAGAGGAAAAGCCCTTCCCGTGCAGTGACTGCTCGTACGGAGCGACGCAGAAGTCGAAGCTCAAGAGACACGTCCTGAGCGTTCACCACGTGCCCTTCGATAGCGCGCTGGACTCCGACTGCCCCAAGAATAGAAGGCGGCTGGCTGGGTGCCGAGACCACGGCTCAACTCTAGATTTGGAGCGCGCACGATGCTCACGGAGAACTCCCTGATGATTTATTTCATCCTGAGGCTGAGGTACCACGTGTGGGGCGATGAACTCAAGGTTTTGTGCAGCGGACATTTCCATGATTAAATTTCGTCACGTTCACTGCTGCGAGGTTACATCTATTGCCGTATATTTTTAGTCAATTGCTGTATTTTCTGGTATACAATATATTTCATAAATTGTCCTAATTTCATAACAAAGGTTTTTGGGTTAGATCGTGTAAGTATAAATGTGTCATAACCCTACACCACCTGACACAGCCAATTAGTAAGGAATTTGTCACGTAAACAAAACTCCACTTTTAGTTACTACTTCAGCCCACCGGTGTTTTGGAGAGTAAATCCACAAGATGAGTACGACGTTTCACTGGTAATTACATCCAGCATCATCGGGCGATTTGCCAGAATAGTGAAGCCATCCACCTGCTTCCGGTCTTAAATAGAGAAAGGCGATGTCATCACTGAACCCATCAGGTGCAGAAATCAGAGGCGGGGAGGGGGATTATTGAAATTATATAATTGATTAGTAATCATTTAATGAGTATGTTTCCTCTATAAGTAATGATAAATGTGAGATGTCTTCTTCCTCCACGCGTTTGTTCCACTCACGTGGGGTTCGCCGTCCTTGCCACCTTCTCCACACCGCCCCGTCCCGTGCCATCTCTCCTTCCGTTCCTCGGGCCACCACGTTCGACCGCATCACCACATCGCCCCACGTCTTCTTCTTCTGCCTTCATCTCCTCATCTTACAATCACAATTACTTAATAATACGCTTCCAGGCCGCACTAAGCCTGTAGCTGTCAGAGCGGTTAAAATAATTACATTTTTCTCAGTTTCAATGGATTCTCAAATTAGTCTTGGCCAGTAATAATTATAATCTTAGTTCTTTCAGTAAAGTCACGTTGAAGGGAAACAACGAAATAATAAAATATATATAAACAATAAAAATTCTCACGACGTTTCGACCATAACACAAACGGTCGTCTTCAGGTGTGTCGGTTTGCATAAATGTATTTATTTTTAAACGGGGTATTTATTTATTTATTTAAAATTTTGACTCCCTCCTCTTTTCAGAACATAGATGGACTAGTCCGTCTAAATAAATTGTCAAATCGCTGCGCGTGGCGCTAGCGTTTTTTTTAATAAATAAATAAATAAATAGATACACCGCTTTAAAATAAATAAATAAATGTATGCAAACCGACACACCTGAAGGCGACCGTTTGTGTTATGGTCGAAACGTCGTGAGAATTTTTATTGTTTTTTATATATTTTATTATTTTGTTGATTCCCTTCAACGTGACTTTACCGAAAGAACTAAGAATATGAATTACTGCAGTCACGAAAGCTTTAAATCAACAGTAATAATTAGTTTTACACAACACTTCATCGTTATCAAAATCAATTAAGTGTCCTTGTTGGCAAGCATGTACTGCAACTTCCAACAGTTATGTTTGAGAGTGTTTAATATTTATTTGGTGTTCTTTTAGTCTTGCTCTAATGTTACATCCCGTCTGGCCAATATAACATCTGCCACGTAAGCAATTAATCCGATACATACCATCTGTTGATGACTTAAGCAATCAATCTTTAGTACGAGTTACAATTTTTTGAATTTTGTGTACCGTGCCAAATCGTACTTAGATTTGTAGCTTTTTGCTTTTCCAAAACTCGCGCTAATTTGTCAGCCACTCCCATAATATGTGGTATTTTAATTGTTTAATAACCTGTTCACTTTCAGCAGTATTGCTGCTCAATCTTGGTTTGGCATTCACTGCTCTGTTAATTTGAGCATTATTGTAGACATTCAATCGTCGCATTTCTTTGACATGTTTAATCTCTCCTCAGACTTTCACAAATCTGACACTGTTTTAGCCAGATGTATGAGCATCTTGATGAGAGGTATTCTGTACGGGGTGATGATGCGAATATGCATTCAGATAGGCATCAGTATGCGTTCCCTTTTGGTAAACGCTGTGTGTGTTATTTTACAATTTAGGCCTCGTCTGATAAATCACCTCTCCTAAGGAAATAAGTATTTAGAGGCCACACGGGACCGGGGGGGGGGGGGGGGGGGAGTTTATCGTTGTGTCTGTTGCTGCGAGCAGACGGCGTGCAATGGAGAGCTTGCTCAGAGCGGAGCTGGGCACGGACTCAGCGAGGACGCTGGGCGCTTCGACCGGTGGAGGCTGCATCAGCACCGGGCAGAGCTACGAGACGGGGCGCGGACACGTGTTCACCAAGATCAACGCCAAGAGCGGGGCACCCTCCTCTACGCCTCCTCTACACCTCCTCTACGCCTCCTCACTACGCAACCTCAACACCTCACCTCCTGTACCCTCCTCTTTGCCTCCTCTACACCATCTTGCATCCTCGCCTCAACCTTCATTCATTCAGCCCTGTATCACTTTTTTTTCGCTGCGACTACTAGCACCACCGTGGTGAATGTTGCAGTGAACTTCCCCTCGTTGAATCCCTCCTCCACCCACGTTAAGGGACTCGGTCTACCAGACACTTTGACCGCTTCATCTCATCCACTCCGCGTTCAACCACCGCGCCTCACTGCAGGTCACAAGAACGCACTCAACTAAACAACTCGGTCACCCACTCATCCAGTCACTAACTCATCCAGTCACTAACTCAATCACCCTATCACACACTCATCCAGTCACCCACGCATCCAGTCACCCACGCAATCACCCTATCATCCAGTCACCCACTAACTCAATCACCCTATCACACACTCATCTCGTCACTAATTCAATCACACACTCAGCTAGTCACTCAGTCAATCATCCTATTACACACTCATCCAATCACCCACTCATCCAATCACCCACTCATCCAGTCACCCATTCATCCAGTCACCCACTCATCCAGTCACCCACTCATCCAGTCACCCATTCAATCACGCACTCATCCACTCACCCACTCATTCAGTCACCCACTCATTCAGTCACCCACGCAATCATCCTATCACCTACGCATCCAGTCACCCACGCATCCAGTCACTCACGCATCCGGTCACTGACTCAATCACCCTATCACTCACTCCTCCACTCGTTTACTCAAACACTCACCCATTTACTCACCCACCCGCTCACCACCATGCAGGTCACCTCACTCTTCTTTTCAGATTTATCAGTTTGCACTGCTCCACTCTGGAATCCACACCCGGTCTTCCTGTTTTCCCAAACTCTTGCAACAATAAACTTGATCAATTTAAGGAACACGTTTCTTTGATCTTAATGATCTAATTACTCATTGGACAGTTATGTATTATAATTTTTTGTTGTTGCTGGCCGCTTGCCGTTTTGTATTGTGTGGGGTTTGCATCGCTGTCAACCCCTTATCAGTGCCTTCCTTATTACAGACCAATTCAGACCTTGTTGGTCACCCCGTGCCCCTTATAAATCTCAATGTCCATCCTACAAAGTCCCATCACAAGGGATAAACACACTCACTTTCCCCCAACAGAATACGGGTAAACCGTGTGGGTTGGCGGCTATGGGTTTTGTTGTGTTTAGGAGTCCAAGTTATAGGACTGCACCATGGGTTGTGCGTGGTTCTCATTGGTGGGAGATTCCCTTCGCTGTGTTGCACGCCAGTGGCTGGGGGCTGCCTGGGGCCAGCGACGTGTGAGCCGGTCCCAATGTGCACCGGCAAACATTTACCGCCAGGTGGCCCCAGTGTTTATTGCCCGTCCACACGTGGATACCTGAAGCCCATGTCAATCCACTGCTGGATGAGTCCCGCAATGAAGATACAATCAGTACATCCACTTAGCTTTTGGACTCCACCTGTTCCATTGGCGGCTGAATGCGAATCTAAATGTGCATACGTTAGAGACTGGTTAATGCGCATAGGAATCAAACCAATTGACCTACGACCTTTGCCCCATCAACTTTTGTAGAATTTTAGATGTGCATTACAGCTACTTTAGCCGGGTGGTTGTGGTGGCTATGTGTGCCTGTAATCCACGACTGCGTAGAGGTGAGGGTTGGTGGATTACAAAAATATTGCGACAACTCCCACCCCTTGGTCGTCAAGGAGGTAGAGAAGGCGGTGTCGAATAATGTGGACTCCGCCTGTTCCATCTGTAGATTTGTGATAGAGCGTTAGCCCCCCCCCATTTGCTTGGATTTCTCCAGGTGCTCCGATTTCCTCCCACATGTAAACACTCATTAATCTTGATTTGAAGCTTTCGTGACTGCTGGAATCCTTACTCTTTGGTTCTTTCGGTAAAGTCACGTAGGTAGAAAAAATAATAATGGATCACGACGTTTCGATCGCCACACAAGCAATCTCACTGAGTCTCAAGACTCTTGTTCAGGAGGGGCCTGCCAACTTTTCGCAGGAGTAATTTGGATGTTTGGCTAGTACCAGTTACATTGTATCTTGTTGTTGTTTTGCCATGGGAGTAAACCCATACAGAGAAAGGGACCATAATTAGAAAAGCGAAGCCAGGCAGTCCTTCAGATGTCATGCACGGGCGTGACCACTGCACCACCCTGCCGCCCAAACAAATGTAATTTAAATAATGTACAATACTGGCAAATAAACCCTATTAGTATCAACTGAATTTCTGGACAATCTGGCATGTGTATAGCTGCATCGGTGTTTCTAAAAGTCGTGTTCACATTGCCTGAAATTAATAATATTAAGAACAGGTTTCCCACCTCTGGTTTCGTTTGACTTACCGGTTGTCCTCATTATGTGTGTCACAGATAATATGGCAAGGAAAATATTACGCAGCACGAGTTTCAGGATTAGGGCAATTATGGTGACACACGTGACCCCCTCTACACAAGTAACAGCTGAGAGTCAATGCTGTGGTGCTGTGCGATTGGTGCAAGCGACCCATCATCGTGTTTTGATGTTGAGCTGTTAAAATTGCACTGTTGTGGGGTGAGGTCAAGGCCGATGACTGCTTCCAGCGGTGTCAAGATCAGCATTTTGAAGAGGCTCGCGGAGGAGGATACTGGGCACTAGGTTGCAGTCTCTCTCCATGAACAACAGAGGGCAGAGGAGCGACACTCACAACAATTATTGGCGGAGCACAAGGCGTATAAAACACAAATTTGGAAGAAAGTTTACCTCGGGGAGTTAACCCACAACACCTGGGTCTGTCCCAAGTGTTCACACGATAACGCGTTTTCACTACAACGCGTTTTCTTTAATTTAGGGAACGCTTTTTGCACAACGCGGAACGCGCTCCGTCACAACGCGCTTTTTGAGCCACACTGTGTCTCTTAGTTCTTGCAAGCTAAGCTGGAGTCAGTCTCTCTCATTAAGGCCACATGGCCACACTGTGTCTCTTAGTTCTTGCAAGCTAAGCTGGAGTAAGTCTCTCTCATTAAGGCCACATGGCCACACTGTGTCTCTTAGTTCTTGCAAGCTAAGCTGGAGTCAGTCTCTCTCATTAAGGCCACATGGCCACACTGTGTCTCTTAGTTCTTGCAAGCTAAGCTGGAGTCAGTCTCTCTCATTAAGGCCACATGGCCACACTGTGTCTCTTAGTTCTTGCAAGCTAAGCTGGAGTCAGTCTCTCTCATTAAGGCCACATGGCCACACTGTGTCTCTTAGTTCTTGCAAGCTAAGCTGGAGTCAGTCTCTCTCATTAAGGCCACATGGCCACACTGTGTCTCTTAGTTCTTGCAAGCTAAGCTGGAGTCAGTCTCTCTCATTAAGGCCACATGGCCACACTGTGTCTCTTAGTTCTTGCAAGCTAAGCTGGAGTGAGTCTCTCTCATTAAGGCCACATGGCCACACTGTGTCTCTTAGTTCTTGCAAGCTAAGCTGGAGTCAGTCTCTCTCATTAAGGCCACATGGCCATACTGTCTCTTAGTTCTTGCAAGCTAAGCTGGAGTGAGTCTCTCTCATTAAGGCCACATGGCCACACTGTGTCTCTTAGTTCTTGCAAGCTAAGCTGGAGTGAGTCTCTCATTAAGGCCACATGGCCACACTGTGTCTCTTATTTCTTGCAAGCTAAGCTGGAGTCAGTCTCTCTCATTAAGGCCACATGGCCACACTGTGTCTCTTAGTTATTGCAAGCTAAGCTGGAGTCAGTCTCTCTCATTAAGGCCACATGGCCACACTGTCTCTTAGTTCTTGCAAGCTAAGCTGGAGTGAGTCTCTCATTAAGGCCACATGGCCACACTGTGTCTCTAAGTTCTTGCAAGCTAAGCTGGAGTCAGTCTCTCTCATTAAGGCCACATGGCCACACTGTGTCTCTTAGTTCTTGCAAGCTAAGCTGGAGTCAGTCTCTCTCATTAAGGCCACATGGCCACACTGTGTCTCTTAGTTCTTGCAAGCTAAGCTGGAGTCAGTCTCTCTCATTAAGGCCACATGGCCACGCTGTGTCTCTTAGTTCTTGCAAGCTAAGCTGGAGTCAGTCTCTCTCATTAAGGCCACATGGCCACACTGTGTCTCTTAGTTCTTGCAAGCTAAGCTGGAGTCATTCTCTTTTCGACATGTCTCACCAAATTCTGTAATAATAATGTTCCAGTTTCTCCATATGTTTTTTTATTTAGATTTAAATAAATCTACATTTTAAAATCCACAATTCTGGCTGCCTCCTGATGATGCTGGTTGTAATTACTGGCGAAACGACGTACTCAGATTGTTAATGTTGTGGCTTTGCTCTCTAACACACAACCGGTGTGCTGTACTAGTAACGAATTGGCATGTTCTGTTTAAGTGACAAACCTTACTAATTGGCTGTGTCGGGTGGTGGTGGGTTTACCGACATATTTTTATATTTATGCAATCTTACCCAAAAAACCTGTATTATGTAAAAATACATTTATTTTCCTCCTTTCTTTTTGGACAGTTTCAAATCTCTAACGTCTTTCAAATTGTTCTGATGTACAGTGCTACATTTCAAATTACTGTCATGTTTGCAACGGGTTGTTTAAAATATATTTAAATGGTGTAGATTCACGTTTAAACTCACTTCGAATCTGCATTCATCATTTTCTTCTTTAGCAGTCCGTAACCACAATTGGTACATCGATGCATGACCCATTTGATTATGGTTTGTTGGTCTTAATTTATCAATTAAAATGTTATTGAGTGTGCCAAATCCTAAAGAGTGGCGTTTGAGTCGACGTTATTTATTTTATATTCACATGTGAAACGCCTGTGCACATGAATGTAATCCAGTTACACACTCTCCTACTTGTTCATCAACTCTCTTCGTGGTGTAGATTTGATGGCTTGTATAGCAACCATAAACAAACACAACAAGTCCGGGTGACTCATGATCCATGATTCACGATGCCAGTGGGCCAGGTTTCACTCTCAACTCTCTACCTGTGTGGCATGAATAAAACGCACCTGTAAATTTGACCTGAAATGATTGCACAACAATTGCCCCGCCTTCATGCGATGTTTATCCTCCACTGTTTATCTGGCTTTGACCTGAATTATATAAAAGTGCGGCTCTGCAACTGCTGTAGAGTCACATTTGTAAAAACGCATTTTACAATATGAACAGCGCATTGAAAACGCGTACTATTTTATGTATTGTTTAACAAGTGTGTTTACAAATCCACACTGAGAAACACGATGATTGACGAGGGGAGTAAATTATTTTTTAGATAGTGTATGTAAATAGAGCTACTGTAGGTAAGTAGTTTTCAGTTTTAAAGGCATAGTTTAACAAGACAACACTTGCCACCATCCTTCAAACCCATTGGTGAAAAAAAGCAAAGTTTATGTTTACATTATAACACAATGTTTACATTATATAGAATATAATGTTTACATTATATATAATATATAATATAATGTTTATGCAAGAGCCGGGGACTTATGAGACCCCGGGGTCCCGCCATAAGGTTCATATGAATGGTTACCTAATAACTTTTGAAACACGGTAATCGCTGTGAAGTGCAGTTTCCAATTCTTATTGTTCACTCAATCTCTCTGGCCTTTCTATGCAATATGAAGAAGGGTCATTGCCCGAAACGTCGCTTATCGGATTTTTTTTCCCTTTTTCAAGGCCCCAGTGCTACTGATGCATGAATTTGTTTGGTATTTGAAATGATACGAAGGCTCAGCAAGTGATTCCTTGCAGACATAAACAGAAGCGATACGCGCCACCCCAGCCACCCATGTCGCGAATCAATCGATTATCGCGATTGAGGGCTCGTGAATAAATTCTAGATTCAACGCCTTGTTTTAAAACGTGAACACAGCCGGCTCTAGTGACTGGAGTGGGTGGGTGTTGGACAATGTGAAACAATGACACGCAACGTATACAAATCTAAAACATAAATTCTTACGCACGCGATCCGGTGTGCATATCGCGATCTTCAGGATGAATGATCACGTCCGAATCAATGCGTCGTCGTTGCTCCCCTAGCATGCGCTCTGCGTAACCCGCTCGTGTTGTTGTTGTTGTTTGCGGCAGAGTTTAGGACCTTCGTGGCCAAGAGCCGCAGCTCCCGAGGCAAAGGAGTGATGGCACGCTTCAAGGTGCCGGACTTGCTGAAGCATCTCATGGAACGATACGGGGCTCCGGATATTCACGATCTGGGCATCCGTATCACCAGCATACCTCTGGGCATTTCCCTACGTGCCGTGCCTGCGTGTACGAGCGTGTGTGTGTGTGTACGTGTGTATGCATTGCGTCGCTTGTTGACTGCGAATTGTATTATTATTGGATGCCTCAAGTTATACTCTTTGGTTCTTTCGGTAAAGTCACGTAGGTATAAAATAAAATAAATCACGACGTTTCGGGTGCGACACAAGCGTCCGTCATCAGGTGATAAAGCCTTGGTGTGCTACTGAGGCAGACTGTTTTAAATGGTTTGAAATGTGTGTAGCCCATGGGTCATAAAGAAGTGTCCAGGGCTAGTGATGTTAACGTGAGAAATTAGCGTGTAACTGTCAGGTAGGAAAGCGGCCTCCTCCTCGATTTTACGTGACTTTACCGAAAGAACCAAAGAGTGTGGATTCCTGCAGTCGAGAAAGCTTCAAATCAAGATTGCCTCAAGTATGTATTGTTGTTGCCCTTGAGGGGGTTTACTTTCTGAATTAAATGCGTTCTGGAATTGCTGACACACAGCCACAACGTACGTGTCGCTGTGTTCACACCTGAGAGTGACACTGCATCAGCCTTTTACCAATATTCCCCCGCCCCTGCGTTTGCCTTACACGGCCACAATGCTGAGCTATCCTCAGTTGCTCAGGCACACAAGTTTCACACCTGTCTCCCTGTCAAGTGAATGTGGTGTATCCTTTTGTCATGCAGTCTGAGACAGACTTCCAACACGACTTCAGTTTTGGGAGTGCAGTGCTGCGACAAGAGCACTGAAGTAACTGCTCGTGTAAGTACATCATGTTAATATATATCGTATTGAAGGCTGAGGCCTATTTCACTGTACCGTTCCTTACAGAAATATTCTTTCCCGAGTCTTTGTGCATTTGTCGCTTGTTTCAGAGGTTCGCGATTCGATCCCAGGAGTCGCCCTAGTTAATATTGCGGGTGTATTATCCAAAACTGCATTTCTATATGCTTCAAAAATAATGTAAAAAAAAATCCCGTGTTGTTATTAATGAATGAGGAGGACATGTGTGCCGGCGTCAGAATCAAAATTTGCAAATCTAAACAAGTACTCAGAAATTACTGGATTGGGTAAAACCACAAGTATATATGTTGAACTTCTTTCGCACTGTACGTAGCCAACTGTGCTAATCGGAGGTGTGGAGGGCAACAAACTGAACACAAAAAGCAGTTCTAAAGAAATTGTTTTCAATCTAGATTTAAAAGTGCATAGCTCCAATGGCTTCCTAATATCGGAAGGAAGAGCATTCCAGTTGGCCGCAGAAGCCCATCTGAAAGCGAGTGATGGGGTAACTGTCTTTGTTCGATGGCTTGCCAAAAGCCACTGCTGCTAGGATGATCCACCAATCCCATCTCTCGATTGCAATCGTGCATTAGCAGCACACCTTGCATTCGCTGTTGAACCACTCGTCCATCACGTGATCCATCATCGCAACTACAGCACTGCCCTGCACCTGTGGCCGCCACAGTTGCTAACATTGTGTTGTTTGTTTAGGTGATCGGCAAGGCCCAGAAAGGCGAGCGGGAGGCGATGGACCGTGGGCTGGCTCGCATTGAGTGTGACATCAAGCAGGAGGTGGAGGGCCGGCCACACAAGATCAAGAAATACCTGTTGGAGTCGTTCCCCTTGCCAGGGACGAGCGCCGATCTTCGCCGACAGTTCACGACACAGCCGGCGACCGAGATGGTGCTGCAGGTCTTCCAGAACGCCGATGACATCTTTGTGAATAAGCTGAAGAAGGTGGGGGCCATGGCGTCTGGACTTAATGCAACAAAATTACCGTGCGAGAAAGTTCATGCATTTGCGTACATTTGTCAAAGATTTTCCATAATACATTTGTCCTCGGAATTATTTAATGAGTGATAATCGCCATACGTTTCAAGTCTGTGGATACTTCCACCATTATCAAAAAACTTTCTCTACCACTGAATTAACTCTCCTCTATAATATTTAGGGCCATCGCTTTCACAAAATTCAGTCACACGTTGAGACAAAAGTAAGGGGGGCATTGAAATTGGTCGGACATCTATGCATGTGTCACCCTCTATTTGTCCCAACAGTGTGATATGGCTGCAAGTGGTTTGGGTCCTTTATTGTTTCCACCAACAGTGTGTGCAGGACTTCCTGGGGCAGGTGAAAGGGGACACGCTGGCCGGGAAGCTGTTTCAGTTGGCTCTGTGCTGTGGCTCCCTCGAGACTCCTCGCGACCTCGTGGTCAAGGAGAAACCGGCCGCGTTTCTCGGCAACATCAGCACTCCCGACACCAGACCGCCGCTTCTTCCGGGGAGTAAGGAGACAAATTTTCACATACAGTAGACTCTCGATTATCCGCGCTAATTACGGGGAAGATGGCTGCGGATGATAAAAAATCTCGGATGATCCAAAGATATCTATTTTCTGTGGATCTCTATGCCACAAACTAACGATCAACCGATCGATGCACGTGGTCGGTGATAAAACTTTCCTGCTCCCGAGCAGAAGACTCGGCCCTCTAAGTGGATAGCAGAGCCACGCCAATCACCATCAATCAAACTCCACCCACTGTTGTAAAGATATGCAACTACTGTACTGTCGAAGTGATCACGTAGATTTCGGATTCATGGGCGCACATATTTGCTCGATATAAGCACGTGACTTGTAACAAACATTTCCAAGAATTACAATGTATAACTATTTTTAGATTATTAATTTGGGCCTAAGGGAAAATCCATGAGTTATTAATAAGTAAAAATCTCATGTGCGTGGTTAATCCGCAAATCAGATAAACCGCACACGGATAATCAAGAGTCTACTGGATTGCACGCGCGCTGAATTGTCGTAGCTTCTCTAAACACCTTATTTCACATCTCGTCTCGATTATTACTAATGCATTAGTAAGAGTTTGGCATATCACGACGCATCAGTTTGTCAAATTTACGTCGAGATGACCCGGGTGGCTGAGAGAGATTATTAGCATTGAACTGGAAACGCTGAGATCCTGGGTTCGAATCTGGGTAACCACCTGTGATTAAACTTGCTTTTGTCAAGTGCAGCCAGTTGATGGTCTCAGCTCGGTCATTAATGACTGTCAAAAAAACCCAAGACATACTAAATAAATGGCTATGCACTTAATTTGACCAAGTCCAATATCGGCTCAACAGAGTGGGTGGGAATGTGCTTCCCTTTACTCTGTGGACCAGAGGTCACTAGAAGCAATGTCAGAGGTAGCTTTGTGATGTTCTCTTCTGCGGGCCATTCTCCAATAGGACGGGTTCCGCTGCTCCGTGAGAGATCCGAGTGGATACTCCGTCTCATTACACGATATCGAAAGCACAATCTGAATAAAATGTAGTTTCTTGTATTGTACATAGGGGGTCAGACCACGGAGGACCTTCAGAATGCTGAGTGTGATCTTGAAATTAATCCTGGACTGGTTCGGGGGATAGTTGAACAATTCGAATATTGGGGCGATATCGTCTTGCATACGGGTGCGAGAAGTCTGCCAGTGGTTTTTTTAGTCCATCTAGATTTTTGGGTTAGATCATGTAAACATGCACTCAATAATACGCTTTAATATGCACTATTTATGTGACCTAACCCAAAAATCTCTATTATGGGTAATATTGGTCGCGAAGGCCTTCGTGTTAAACTTGTTTTTTGAGTCATCTGGAGAGTGATGATGAAACTTATCGGGAGGCCGTAGATGAGACGTGGGGGGTGGGAGGGCAGAGAGAGAGTTGCAGTTGTTGAGCCTATTGGAGCGAGTTACAGCATCGTTGTCCTCTCCTGCAATGGCATTGCTTGTCTCCTTCGCAGAGGCGGTAGCCAAGCATCTGGTCCGTCTGCTGAGCCACGCAAGTAAGATGGCAGAGCCCCTGTGCCTACCCGCGCTGTCACGCGTGGAGAAGCAGCTTGCCGAGCTTTTGACTCGCGCAACCTCCCCAGCCTGGGCCTCGGCTCCTTCTTGGACATCCTCCATCGCAACGCACAGGTGCGTACGTGGCGTGCGTGAGCCCACCCGCCTCCAGCTGGTAAGAGGCAGTACAGCAAGTAGGTGTACGACACTGCCCGTGCAAAGTTTGAGTGTACTTATCGCCTCCGAGTGGCGCTCAATGTTAAGTTTGTTTCCAAAATTGTGCGCGGTAATATTAGTTTATTATTACCAACTTAAAACTCATTTGTCGATAACTCAAATACGTTTAAGCATTATTCAATCACTGCCAATGCAGAGCACAACAAAGTGTCACGTAAGATGCATGGGTTTTCTCTTGTCACTCTTAAAAAATATCTGTGAATTTGGCAAACATCCCAAAGGTAGATATTGAAAATCACCGTTAAAATTGAGTGTACAGCGGTGACATTCAGATAAAATATATGATAACACTATATATGCAAAGTGGACGGGTGGCTCAGAGATCAAAGCGGTGCGTTGGCAATAATGAGATTCTGGGCTTGAATCTGGATTTTGACTGCTTGGGTTGAAACCGAGGTCTCAAGTCTTATCAAGTCGATCGTCCGAGCCCCGTCACCAGCGACTGCACAAAATTACAGTCTCATTAAACTTGGGTTTTGCACTTCATTTTCCTAATTCCATCTCTGAGAATAACAATTTCAGCTTGACTCTCGTGCGCCGCACATTCTCATAACACAGCTAATGTGAAAGTGTTGGCTCCTATTGTGTACAAGATAAAAGGCCACCCACCGCATTTTATGACACAGGGCCTGCACGGCTATGCGAGATTTACGAATGGATGATTTATTTGTCTCTTGACATTACGCCGATAGCGCATTTGGAAAACTAAAATTGAGAACGAATTTTGTGTTAATTTGCAAACTTAAATCTGTAATATTTAATCAGTTTTTGTGCACTGCATTGTGAGATGCAGCTCCATGCGTATCGTTTAGCTTTAAGCCGGTGTTTGCCTTGCGGTCGCCTCGGTGTCAACCAACTGATGTTGACGGATTTGTTGTGTCTGTGGTAGCTGTTGGAGGAGACTGGGGTTGTGATCTCCGTCCTGGGTGGATCTGGAGCCAGAGAGAGGAGCCGGAGAGCGGCAGCCCTCTCCCCGCGAGCGAGGAGTCGAGTAGCGGCTGCTCTCACTCGAGCGAGGAGTCCGGAGCCCGCAGCCCTCTCGAGATCAGCCCTCCCCCGGGTGGGGAGCCGGGGGCCCGCGTCCCCCACAACTGACAACCTGTGTACCAACTGGCTGAGCGAGAGTTTGTGTGTATTTGAGCGTAATCGTGCCAGTGTTTAGCTGTACCAGGGAGTTTGATGCAGCAGAGTGTTTCGGTGTAGCAGGGTGTCCGGATTGTGCCGGCACACTATCCTTCTATCCGTAATGTCGTAGGGTGAGGTCCATTAAAAGTTTACTCGGATCCCAACCTGTCAAAGCGCCTAATCATGGAACGTGGTTCTCAACATCGTCCTCACCCATGCTACGTACCTTTGAGACGTCCTGCTTTTACAAATGTTGATGAACTGGAGGGCAGAGGTCTGGAGGACCCCACATGGAGTCTGGTTTCTCACACCCGAGCCTCCTGTGACATTTCTGGAGGCTTCTCTGGGATCTTTGTCCCATTTATTGAGTGCGTATTTGGCTTACTTCTGGCTTCGTCCCAAGACGTCATCCAGTTGGGAAATACCCGAAGGTTGTGGGAGTCGCCCCGTGCTTCAGTTTATTTCCAACCCTCGCAATGGCCGGATGCTCACCAGCCGGAAGTCTTTTGCTGCTTACACCACGACCGAGGTGTTGAGAGCAGCCATCTCGTGGCTGGTCGGCAATGGAGATGGTATTGTCGATTTGGGGAGCGTGAGTCTGTGGCGTTCGTGGTGCTGCTGTCACGGAGGCGACACGAGTTTAGGAAATTCAGTTTTGTGGGTTTCCTGTAGCGAGCACTGAAAGATCCTCCCTTCCTCTTTCTCCACCCTTGTCTCTACTGTCTCCATGTCCCCGTTCAACTCTTTCTACGCCGCTTTCCTTGAATGTGCAGCCACCTTTACGGCCTCCCCTCTCCCCTTCTCTCCACCTCCAACCCATCTCCGTCGTAATCTCCTCCCCTTTGTTCAGGCTCTTCCCTTTCTTCCTCAGTCTATGGATGGGGTTATTGTTTATCCGGCTCTTATACAAAAAATGGAGCTTATTTTAGCCTTTGAATAGGATTTAGTTTTCTTTCGGTAGCGTGTTGCGCACCTAGGGAAGATCGAGCCACGCCACCGGTTCCCATTATCAAAATCTTTGTCAACTTGTCTCCCTCGGTAGGAATGCCTTTCCTTCTCCAGGAGGCAATTGTTTCTCTCTCTCACCTCCATTATTTCTTCCGATGCGCTTTCTTAATCTCGCTTGCTGTGTGTCTCGACTCTATCATTCAACAAGGGCAAATTTAAAAATTTGCTTTTTTTTCCTCCACTGCTTTACCACTATACCTCCTGAGTGGGTACTCGGAGTTTCATCTAATGTACTATTTGATGGGTCGCTTCCACACAGCACAAAGGCGGTAGCTATCCGAACGGTAAATTTTTCTTTCAATTTCGATAGATTCTCGAATTATTCTTGGCCAGCAGTAGCTAGTTTTGCACAGAACTTCAACATTAAAATCAACTGAGTGTCCTTGTTGGCACGTGTGCTCTGCTACTGCTGAACACGGGTGCCAACAAATAATACATTATTTAAATGCATGCCTATAAAGGGCACCATACTTCAATAGGGATTACCATTGGTACGGCTATTTTAATACACAATAGACAGGAAGGACAAGATCAAAATGCTCTCATTATGCACATGCATAATGTACGTTGACTCGGTAATCTCCCCCCCCCCACTTTGCGCGAGAGTGTCACAAATCTGGCTGTCGCCTGATGAAGCTAGTTGTAATTACTGGCAAAACGTCGTACTCCGATTATAAATGTTGTGGCTTGGCTCTCCAAAGTACCAGTGACGAATTGGCTTGTTCTGTTTCCATGACAACCCTTACTAGTTGGCTGTATCGAGTGGTGGTGGGTTTTAACGACACGTTTATATATGTACGCGATCTAACCCAAAACACACCTCTATGGATGATATTGGGCCCGAAAGCCTACGTGTTAAACCAAAATAAAAAATATTTACAAAATAACAATAATTTCTAGTTTTCCTCATTCACATCGTGATTCGTATGAAAAGACATGAGATGATTGAGACATGTTAAATCATAAACTATTTATTAATATATATATACAGATAGTCCTCGACTGCAATGTCCTTGTCCACGTGCAAACAGCGTTAGGATAGCAGCCTCCTTTAAAAGTCTGAGTAGTTTATATGCTGTAGAAGACAGTTGACGAATCCTCGCTGCTTGATTCCTCCTCGGATCCCTTCAGCAGTGAGTCGTCACCAGTCTTCTCTGCCTGCTCATTCTCCATGTGGCACCGCTGGGGTGGGTGCAATACGCCAGGAGACTCCTTATGCAGTGAGCAGCGAAGCAGGCCCATCTCTGCCTGCTCATCCTCAACGTGGAATTGAGGCGATGGCGGTGAGCTGGGGGCATCGGTGAGGAGGGTGTTACGGAGACGGCCCAGCTCTGCCTGCTGCAGAATCGTCTGTACGACGAAGCGCTCGCGGCGCATGCAGGCGCGCACATGGGATGGCGTGTCCGGGATGATGTATGCAATGCAGGCCTTCGTGAGTAACACCACGTGCTGCACACGTCCACACACAGGTAAAGGATTTTCAGTTTCAGGATTTGCATGTAAAGGGTGCTTACTAAATATAATATGGCAGCATCTCAAAGTGCTTTACATCTCAGGTCAACTATTCCGGGGACCTGCAGCCTAGGGATATTATATTGTTACGTCGTTTTTCCCAAATTAAATTAAGTCATTTGAGTAATTTTTGAACATTTGGCAAATTATACCGAGGCACTTTTTTTGAATTACTTAATGGGTTTTTTACGTTCACTATGCACCCACAGTATTCACCTGGGCAGCCGCAAATTACCGCAACAATCAACAAACACTTACACTCGGCCATGTCACCACTACAAAGATTCCCTGTGTAGCCTTTCACAGACTGAGACAAGTGCATCTATGAAGGTTCGCACAGTGCCTGTGGGGGTGGTGTGCACCTTTATCTCGCCAGTGATGATTTTCACACACTTCATCAAGTACTCATTTTAAGACAGAATCAACTTAAGGGAAGCTCAACACTGGTTCTAATATTTTCCACTGTTGTTGGCTGTGGCCAGAAATAGTACTCCGGTCACACAGGATTGGTAGCGCAGTTCACAAACAACAACGCAGCCGCTCCCCTTCCCACAAGCACACATGCTTACGTGTGACAAATTGCATCAACAACATGAATCGTCTGCTGCATGATGAAAGTATTGTATTACCACTATTATTTGTGATCTCAGAAATACTGTGCAATTGTGAGGTGTAATAGCATTACTGGCATTATCTGTAATGACCCATTGACAATGATCACGGTTTGCTCTGCTGACCTTAACAACTGCTCACAGATGAGTCTATACGATGGTGCAGTAGTGTAAGGCTTTGCACACTAGACTTGCAATCCAGAGGTCACGGGTGTGAATTGATCTTTGGTCGTGGGAGTGTAAACAATGGTGAAAGTTTTTTTTTACATTCCACTGCCTCTATCCACCTAGCAGTGTAAATGGAATACATCCAGTCAATTGGTCGGCTGAGTTTGGTTCTGTCCAGTGTGGGAACTCCCACATCTTCCCAAGACGTCTGACCAGTGTGGAAGAGCAGTAAAAATACATCTTAAGGGTCTCTCTTGAGCTCCCTATAGCAGGAGCGCTTTTGCCATCAGTGACATGAGCAAGTAATTGGAGGGCTGTACCTTTATCTTTCAATGGGTTTATGAATGTGTGTGTGTGTGTGCATGTTGATGTGTACCTGCATGGCAATGACGAAGGCCAGCTTTGCCGTCAGTACTTGCCAGTACTGCTTGGTGACGGAGTAGGCTTGGGGATGATCCGGCGGGTAGCGATAACCTGGATACCTACACACGTACAACCACAAACACGCATGGACTATATTGAGCAAAGTGCCTCGAAAGTAGAGTTGGCGCTAAATTGAACAAGTATGGTTGTGCACAAACGGTATATGCGTTCACAGCCCTTAAAAAAATCCGCTTCTGAAAGAGGGCCTTCCCACAACGTGCAGCTTGTGGGGGCTCTTTTGACAATGGTTCACGCTGGTCCATGCCAGGTTGGCGAAGGCAGGGAGTACAGATAATGGGAGAGCAATATAGCACAACTGTTAATTTTGCTGAACTACCCACTGCTGACAACCTAGCTCCACAGTCGCCTACTGCACCTGCATTGTGCATGGTGATCATCAATCTAAGCACGAACAAGGCTCAAGCCGGCTTGACTTCCGGAATCTAAGATCAGCTGCATTCGTGGTGATTTGATCATAGTCTAAGATCAGCTGCATTCGTGGTGATTTGATCATAGTCAAGTAAGGTTATATTAAATATCGATCAATATGGTTATATTGATTATAGTTGTGTATGCCAGCAATTCAAAAACGTTAGAGAAAAGGGTTGGTAGATCGCATCAATTTCTTAACTATCTGTGCTGAGGTGACCAGAAGATGGCTGTAGACCAAGTGGTTTCATGTCTGTGTAAACCTTTAAGCTTCATTTCAATATCATGGGTTCTCCAGGACCTCTTATTGCATCCCACATGCATAAGACCACCTTAAACTGGAATCCCAATGCACGGTCTTCCTGCAAAGGGATCTTGAGACTCAATTAAGCAGTCGTGGATCGATAGATAAATAAATAACATTACTCTTTAGCAAGGTAACAATGAGCTAGAATTTATATCAATCTATTATTATATTTCTCTAAGTGGGACTTTGGTTGTGAAGCCATCCCACCCGTACCCACTGCTCCCCCCCTCCAATTCCCCCCCCCACCCCCTTTACTGTCCCCACCCACCATGCACACTCTTCCCCCAACCCTACCACAACCCCTTACTACCCAACTAAGCCAAACCCTGTGTCCACGGTAAGGGGCAGGGCATAAACAGAGGTGGGGCCTAGGGGAAGTGTGGGTCTTAAAAGGAAAGTCACGGAGTGAAAAGAGGAAGAAAACGAGCCTAATCAGGAAGGGGCGGAGCCAGGAGGACGCCACACCCAGAAGGATGTCGCATCTACCTGGACAACACACCCAGACATCAGTGCATCACATTCGCAGGGACGGCACCCCCGATAGCTGGGCATGACACTGAATGGCACAAACCTGCAGGTTGTGTGGATTGCCGGATCAAACCAGGCTGGCAGGATGTTGGGATAATTTTGCTCCTTGAAGTCGCTGATCTTGAAAATTGAAAAGCTGTCCTCCGTGTACCCATGCATTGTAGGCGAACCTGTGCCATACTCTGCTGAGTATCCATAATAATACACCAGGCGTGGGATGATGTCCGTTGTGAACGCCAAGATGCATGACTGTGGAATTAGCATACGGAGGCACAGCGATAGCGGTCACTTAGCATGCAATGATTTGACCAAGGCTTCTGAACATCTTACCTTGGCAATTACATTAATTTTCACAAATACAATTTGGGGGGTTGCTGCCAGAGTGAAATGGTTACCATATAAGGACTTGCAATCTGGCAGTCGTCAGTTCAGTCTCCTGACACAACAGTTGAAGCAATGGATCATTTTCTTAAATCTCCCCCACCTCTGTCCAATTAGCAATATAAATGGGTTCATCACTGTTTTAGCGCAGGTAATTCCACATCTTACAACATGTCTGGTCATCATGGAAGAGTAGGCCAAATACCGTGTAGAGGGGTTCTCTAGAGCTACCTTTAGTTGAGGCCCTTCTGCCAGCAGTGACATGAGCAAGCAATTGCAAGGCTTTACCTTTTGCGATTTTGGGAGAGAGTGGATAGGAGCGGTGGTGCAGTGATTCGTGCACTGCACTTTGAATTCAGCACACATGCAATTGACTTCCAGCTACGACTAACATCAGTGACGAGTGATACCCGAACCGCTCCTGGTCCCCCACTACACCTCTTCTCAAACCTGCCATGACCAGAATGGTGAAGTATGGTAAAAAGAACCCACACGGCTAACATGACATGTTATGTCACTCATAAGATGGGATACTGAGCGAGAAAGCGAGCGGACAATCTGGCGACTTACATTGGTGATTACAGAGAGGGTGGCAATGAAACTCAGAATGTCGGCCCAGGCTCCAATTCCTCTTGCTCGCGAAACCACAGGCCTCCTCATCTTCGTTACGAGCTTCCACGCGTCGACCCGCACTTCGATGATGTTGTTCAGCAGTGCGAGCAATGGCGCAAGTGGAAATGATGCCACGAAGAGAGTGACAAACCCGAATTGGATAACTGGGGTATATTTTGAGAATGGGTAGGGGGGCAAGGATAGGATAATGAGTGAAACAGGATATAGACACACACTCTTAATGCTGTTATGTTGTGATTACTTTAAGCAAACAAAACATGTTTTCAATACATTGAATGTGTTTTAGTCAAAGGAGACCCCAAAATATGATCACATTTTCGTATCATTTGTTCACAAAATTATCGTGTCCATTACATTGGCCACTGAGATGCGACCAGCCACTACCATCTTTAATGCTCAGCTCTGGTTCACCTGGGTTTCTTTCGCACCATTTTCCACCACTAGGTGGCTATAATAACTAGATCACATCCTGTATTGAGGACTCCATTAACCGTACCACACATTTTTAGGCATATGCACTGTGGCTGAAATGCCAACAAATCACAGCAGTTAACCACAGTGGACATGATGCACAAGAGTTTTAAATAAATAGTAAGGGGGAGAAACGTCAACCCAAGCTGACCAATGTAGCTGCATTGGTTAGCAGACAAGAGGAGCAAATATGTGCTCCTATTGTTTCTAAAACTTAACTCCGTACATATGCACATACGCGCATGCTCAAAGACAATTGTGTTATAGTATATCCATAGATTGGTGCCTATGGCCAAATCACCCAGTACGCGTCAGATTTAATCAGATCCCAGAAGTTAAGGAGAGCTGAGCCTGAAAATTGGTTGCATGGGTGACCATGCAATAGTTATTGTGGGGTTGTGAGCAGCAGAGGACAGTGCAGCAAATTACATTGTTGTATTGTACATCTAAGCTCTTACATCTGTGCTCCCTGCCTTCAACAACCCGAAGTGTGGGTAATTTCCCTCCCACAACAATGTCCGACAGATACCCAGGGGCCGTACACACGTGCCTATATAGTCAAATGATACCCAATTGTGTGTGTTTTTTTTAATAATAAAGTAAAACGCGTTGACTCCGTAGTGTGATCCTCTGAGCTCATTGTACCCATCTCGAGGTATTCATCAAAGAGTCCAAGTGGGCTCTGGGGCTGTAGGTCCATGTCTTGCTCCCAGCGCGTGTAGACAGCCTCAGGCCTTAGCTTGGCCCGACGCTGGGCCCACCAATTGCTGAACCATCTGGGGAATTGAGGGGGGAGGTACGCATGTGCAGACACAGAGACACCCTTACACACGTGCATATCCATTTGTTCATCAACTCTAGGTTTGCTATTTCATAGCTTTCCACTGCGTTTTCAGGTTGTATCATGTGAATATCCCAAGCACGTGGAGCGAAACGTCAAGACATGCCAAACAATATGCGGTATGACACAAAACATGTCAGAGAGCTGTACAAAACAACTGCTAAAACCTAAGTAGTAGCTGTTTTTCATTTAGCCCGTTGTCAATCCACTACACTCTTTCAGTCATGGGAGTTGCTTGTCTAATATTATGAAACTATGTACGAAGCGTCTGATCGGAATATCACATGATACTAACGAGGTGAACTTTGTCCAGTTGACTGGTGTTCACTGCTTAACCAGTGCACACTGCTAACAAGCTGTCGACATGACTTTTCGCTGAATGCGTTTTCACACAACACATTTTCATTGTAACATGGTTCCTATATTTGGGAAAACTTTTCACACAACGTGGAACGTGTCCATTATAATGTGGAATGCACACTGTTAAAACGCTGAACGCGGCCATTATAATGCTTTCCTGAGCAGTCGACGATGAACGACTGTCTTGAGTTGCGCGGCTGAGCAGTTTGATAAAGCATGCCGAATGATACAGTAACACGGCAGCCTAGCCTGAGTTATTTATCCCACCATGGGATGACTGCAGGTTGATTTTACTGTGCAAATGTGATTAACTCAGTAATTCCTTGCTTTGCGCGTTTTTACTTCACGCGGAAATTTTCAGGAACGCATCTACCGCATTACACGAGGAAACGCCGTAATCAGACTTCACAGCTATCATGTGTTCATGCGATACTTACGGGATGATGACCTCCTGAAAATTGCCAACCATCTGCTTCACTACCATGATGACAGTGAGTTGAGAAGTCAGTTCAAAGAGACAGCCGTTTGGGGGACACTGGAGGGGGGATGAGGTGGAGAATAGATTCAGGTTAAACACTGAAGATATGAAATATTGGGTAATACATATATGGATACCACACATCATTTCTAATGATCCTCTCACATTCTTCTCTTCAGTCAATTGCACACTGCAAAACTGACGGCTCCATATGTTAGAGGGGACAGTGATTAAGAATATCAATATTCTCCAGATTATAAGAAACACTTTCCCCCTCCCCCTCATGTATTTTAAATAAAGAAAATGGTGGCGCATCTGATAATGTTTTGTTTGTTGTCCTTCCCCCACACATCCGATGCAGGCTGTGTACGGTGCAAAATAAGTTCAACACACAACATGCATACTGCAGTTGGTGTTTAGTATCAGGTGAGTTTAATTGCAGAGCATCGTCTAGTAAATATAATAATCGTAAAACATGAAATTAAGTTGGTAGAAAACACAGAGGCACTTAAATAATAAGCTGTATTCTTTATCCTTTATGTGTATTGTTTTTGAGAGGATATCAATCAATGAATCGCCCTCGTGACGATTTCCTACAAATCTGCAGCAGGAGAAGTAGGCACCTTAATATAACACCAAATGTACTCATTATAATCATCTCATGTGTCAACAAGTCTGCCTTCAAACAGAAACATGAGCAACAGGTGCACATTTTGGGCAATGGACTTTCTTCCAAGCATAGAGTGACTGCAAATACTCAGGGTGACTCTGAATGGCAATTATGTAAATGTTAAACTACGTGTCATTAACACTGTCTTAATGACATTTATTTAACGTGTGCACAACGCAATGCTGCTTAATTCCTTACTCCAGAATTCGTTCTTGATATCATATTACGGGGCCGTTCTCTAACACAACGTGCTCCACTGCGCCACAGTGAGTCATAGGTAGTGGCTAAACATATCCTTGAGGGGGGCTGAAATACTGTACATTTTTAAGGATGATCAAATATATAATTTTAAATAAATGGCGTTTGATAAATACGGTATATAATTGAAAATGTCCAATGAGAGACCACAAGGGTACTACTTGCAAAATATGTGATAAACTAACACCCTCAAGTTAACTGGGTTACCAATTGCATCAGTCTAACACGTGTTCTGCTCGTGGTGACCTCGTGCTCTCTCAAGTCTGGTTTCGAAAACTGTTTTACTCCGGAGACTGTGTTAATGCTAGAGCTGGTGACCAGGTGTGAAGACAATGAGGCCTTTTAGAGTTCCAAAAGAAAGAGTCCTTATTTCGACATTTCACCAACAGCACGGTGTGAAGACAATTGTTGGGAAAAATATCAACTACAAAAGTAAAACATAAAAATGTTGTACAAACAGCATAGAAAACAGAGGGGCCAACCCCTCAGATCTACACACCTCCTCGATTCTCCATTTTCCAAAGTAAGTGTAGCTTCCGGGGAAGCCGATGAATTTCCCCTTGAAAAATGCAATGTAGAAAGACGCCGAGTAGAAGTTGACGAACTGAAATAAGAATTTCTTGAACGTCAGCCGATACTCATATTCTCCTTGCGTCTTGGGCATCTCTGTGGGTGTGATACAAAGGCACACATGGACACAAACATCAAACAGGGCAATCAGTTTTGATGTTACTTTCATAGTTTCTGGCACACAGGCTACGAGAAGCCACTGATAATTATGCCGCATTGAGGAATAGCAACATTTCACAATGTAACGTGCTTTGATATCCATTAAAATGAATTTGAAGATCAAAAGTTAATTTCAAAGATGTTGCTGGGGAATGAGTGACAGTGCACAAGTTGTTTACCAGGTGTTGTTCACCACATTCGCCCTGTGGAGTGTCCTTCAGTCTCCATTTGCAATTAAGCCATTTACACTGTCCGTATGATGTCTGAAAGCCAGTGCACTTGATTCTCAAATATCTATAAGGTGTATCTTAGTAATTATCATGGGTCACCTTTCAGAGGGGGTGCAGGCTTCAGCAGGATAAATTACTAATAAAGGGCTCAGTAGCTGGCAACATGAGCAACACAAGCAGATAGCTGACAGCTGACTAGAAGGTAGCAATGCAGCAGTGAGGGTCAGCCCACAATTACATTCAGTGATTCAATGGATCGAGAGGTGAAATCAGAGTGCTAAGTTGGCACCATTGAGATCCTGGGTTTAAATCCAGGCAGCGGCCTCTGGTAACATGTGTTCTCAAGTGCAGTGAATTGATGGCTTCAGGACGGTTACTAATGATGGCATATACATTTGTAACATACACCATTTGGTTCATCACTAAATTTGGTGAAATTCTAGTTGTGAGAATGAGCAATTTGACTGTTACGAGATTAACATTATATTCCGTAGTAGTGTGGATTGAAAAGTGCTTCCCCCTAATGTGTGAACCAGAGTTCACTTGAATGAAGGGTCTCAGAGGTAGCTCAGTGATATTCACTTCTAGGGCCATTTCATGACATTAAGGGTTGCACTGGTCTACAAGAGATCCCATTGGATACTTCATCTCAAGACACGATTCTGATAGCCCAATCGGAATGAAACTGGAGGAAAAATTTAAGAAAGTTCTGACAAAAACAGGCAGTAGTTGAACAAGTGACTGGATGATGCACTGATGCTGCTATTCATGGCCCCATGGTGCAAGGTTAAAATCATGATGACATTTTTACAGCGACATTATTTACCATGCACAACATTTATCCAAGCTTCAAATTTACATGTGTTCTCTTGTGGCGTATAATAAAATAAACATATGCAAACCGTGATGGTGATGACACCTACCCAGATCAGTGAGGACGAGGGCCAGCTTGTCGTAACCTTTGTTGAGTAGTAATATGATTACGATGTTGAGGATGGAGGCCGTGATGGTGGTAACCATATCAGGTGTGAGTAGGGCACCGATCACCTTGATCTTGGTCACATGATTGGGGATACTCGAGGAGAGTATGCCAAAGATGGTCAGGCGGTAAACAACCACACCCAAAATTGCAGAAAGAATCAGGAGGATCTGCCAGTAACACAAGAAACACAGAGGTGGGTGAGATTTACAGTCTTGTAGCTCTTTTCCACTATATAACCAAGCCGTGAGTTAGCTGTGCCGAGCTAGCCTGGTGTGGCTCAGGAGGTGCCAGTTCGTTTGTCTACAGCAGAACCAAATGACTGGCAAAACGTCGTACTCAGATTGTAGATATTGTGAATTTGCTATACTAGTAATGAATTGGCATGTTCTGTTTACGTGAACAACTTTACTAATTGGCTTTGTCGGGTGGTGGTGGGTTTAATGACACATATTTACGCAATCTAATCCAAAAAAAATATTATGGATGATATTGGTCGCGAAAAGCCTACATGTTAAACAAAACCTGAGCTGTTTCGCTAACATCACACACAATGAACGTGTAATGGTAACGTCACGTGGTCAATTGTAGAAAATGATGCAAGGTTATGAAAGGAATTACTATCCCTGGCCCTGCTTGTCCTCGAGCCACGTTCAGATGTGAAGTTGAGACCAAAAGCCACAGGGCCAAGGTGAGGCCAAGGCGGCAGCTTTTTAGGGCACAATCAGTGTCAAGGTCACTCAAGGTTGGGTGCGCTAGTATGAGGCCAGTGTCAAGGTCGGTACCTCTAGTAAAACTCCTCGGACTGAGGCCACACACTCAAGGCCAAGGAGCTGAGGAAATCTTTTCCATCTGGCCTTAAGGCCGAGGACTAGTCTCGAGAAACCCAAATCGAGGTTGACAGGAGCAGGTGGATAACATGATACGGCTCATGATGTATTCATTGCCTTGGGCCACCTGTAGATATTTCAGGTGATTGGATTGACAAAGGGCTGTAAGTTATATAATTATGCATGTATCTATACCCCCACTTGTAATCACTCAATGGATCACACAGGAGGAACAACATAGTTTGAGAGCGATTCTGACTGGTGGAGCAGAGTGTGGAGGTTAGGATTGGGTCAAGTAAAAATATATATGTGTATAACCCGTATATGAATCCACTGCTGGATGATGGCCTTCCCAACCCTGCGCAGATTGTCAGGGTTATTTTCCCATACTTCACCATGCACACCAGTACAGGTTGGTAAAGGATGGAAGCAAAAGAATGCAGTTCTCTGTTGGCCACAAGGTAGCTCTGCAGCAGCCTACAGTCCATTTTGTGCATGATGGTTACCCATTCGTGCAGTACCCAGGCTCAAAACCTGCTTCGCCTCCAAGATGAGGCACATAGCAGGTGACTTGGCCATAGCTCACTGGATCAGGAGAAGGGGTTCAATGTTGCTGTTGAGTTGGCGGACTCACCCAGAACAACACCATGATCCCGGAGAGGCAGTATCGGAACCTCAGTATCCTCTTAGGCATATGAGGCTCCTCCTTCTGCACTCACAATGCACGGACACAGACGGAAAAGCATTTGTATATAGATTAGTCTGTCGGAGTGACCAATGTTAGTGTGAGCCGTTAAGGTTGACTGATGAACTATTATTTGTTTTCCCCACTACTAGTTAAGCATGCGATGATATAAAGGAATGGATTTGATGGTCCTGATGTCTGAGAGTTGAGCTGGCAGCGCTGATATTTCTTGGTTTTAACCCAGGCAGCTGCCTCCAATAAAACCAAGTAGTAAGCCGATCAGCCTGGTCACCAATATTACATTTGTTTCTTTTCTTAATTTGGACAAATTTCACCTTTCAGAATTAAAAAAGATGAGTTTGACCATCATGAACATTTCTTTGTAGCAGGGCTGATGCGAAAGGGCCACCCTCTAGTGTGTGTTCACTTGAAGGGATCTTATAAGTAATTATGTAACATCTGCTTCAGCAAACCTTTCCATAACATAGAGTTCCAAATGGACATTGTTTCATAACGATGCCGATAGGACAATCGGGATAATATTGGGAGGAAAACACAATTGACCAAAGGCCAACAAATATGTTAGAAGAAAAACTAGGAAAACAGTGAACAGTTACACATGCAACATTACAAAACAGAGGTGTGTGTGTGCAATGAGGTAGTCGCCGTGGTGACAGCAAAAAGCATTACCATGGTGATGATGTTACATTTCGTGGTCGTGCAGCGAGCCAGGTACTCGGGCCGGATGGGGTCTCCTTCCTCCGCCGCTGCCGTCAAGTCCCAGCGGTATGCGAGCGATGCCTGGCGACGCTTCCAAAATTCCAGGAACACCGTGGCTGTTGCGACACACCACACGGGGAGGATTTACTTAGAAAAGTAATTTCACTATCGATTGCTCAAGGGTTCAAAGGTTACCTAATGTAGTCTGTTAAATGTAATGTTCAAAGTAACTTCATTAGTATTTTTTTTTTCTTTCATAAATACCTTTATTGGCTTTTTTTGGTACATTGCCACAATTTTATCCCACTTGCACTGAGTGGCATGGCATGAGATTGAGTTTTCCTTTGGATCTATAACAGAGCAGTGCTGCTCTTCGTGTTACAAAACGTTACACAAAAGTGAATATCACAGAGCTACCTCTGTGATCTCTGGTCCACACAGTAGGGGTAGCTCTTTCCCAAATGCTTTGCCACGGAGAGGAGCGTTTGTTACGTGATAGTCAAGCTAACATTTTTATTCTCAGAGCTGGAATGTAGCCTAATTAAGTACAGAACCAACTTTAACATTATGGATTTTTTGTATTTGTTGTGCAGATATCGGTGACTGAGTTGAGACCATCATTTTGCTATAATTGAGAAACTGGTTTAATCGCAGGTGGCCACTTTCATTTCAACACAGAATCTCAGCGGCGGCAACGCAGCACTCTGAACTCTGAGCCACCTGGCCACTTTGCATTTTTCATGGAATCGCCTTGGGGTACCGCATTCGTTGCTTGTTGCAGAGGTTCGTGGTTCAAATTATGTGGCTGCCCTGATTAATATTGCCCGTGTATTAATTACACAAAAATACACACCATCTGCTTCACAGTGGACATTAAAGATTATCGGTTATCATTCGTAAGAGTAGGACAATGTGTGCAAGTCATGGTCCAAATTTGCCCTCATTGAGCAGTGGGTTCATAATAGGACTGTCAGGATCACTGCATACGAACATTGCAAGACATGATGGTACTGTATATGGTTGTACGTATGTATGTTGAACTTCTTTAACACTGTATGTGGCCAAATGTGCTCATCATCATTGCAAACATGTTGATACTTGTCACTGTGTCTGGACAATGTGTGCCAATGCTTAGCATCACTTACCCCAAAGTCCCATGAAAACTGCGAAGAATATGGTGACCGGATTTTCATACATGTGTGAAGTCTGCAACGGCACAATCAGAGGTGTTAGTCACAATTAAACCTTAAATCTTAGCATCCACGTCTTTTCAATATCAACAGCAGGAAATAATGATGCATCGATTGATTTTTAAGTTAAAATAGATTAATCACTCATGAAACATCCATTAAATTGTGGAGATGACAATGCTCTACAATGTCTGATATTATAGCGCTATTCATGTATCAAACAAATCTGTATAAATGTGACAGAAAGAGCAAAATAAGCAATGGGCAGTTCCATGATTGTGGACATACATTTCTGACACTTTAAAGTGAATAATCATTATTTCGGCATGACATGTCAACTAATTAGCACTGAAATTCAGATTTCAAAATACTTTGTCCACTTGTATTGATCGTGGAGAAATACTCATGAAATACATCGTGTCGGATTTACTCAGACAAAGTAACTTTTGCACTCCCGCTGGGATGTAACGATGCATTCATTTTCATGTATTTGTCTAACCATCGACTTAGTCCATTAAAATGCCCTATTTGCTAAAACTATAACTAACTACCTTAAAAATGATCACACGTGTATTATTAGTATAAAAATTTTTAACACCCACACGAATGGCAGCATAGTGTTTAGCATGATGTGCTGCAATCTAGTGATCATGGTTAATGTTAATGATACAATCTCAGCAACGTGAGTTGGCTTTGTGATAATGATGCACAGCACCAAAAACCAATAAGTATCCTTATTTAGAGGGAACATCGATGGTGTATTTGTGTGATACCTTCGCAGTCTCGCAGGTATCATTTAGCCTCCAAAAGGTGCATTTTTGGTCACACTGGGGACACATGACCAGGGATCCTCCGATGGTGTTGTTGCATATTTCTCCACTGCACACATAGACACGCACGAACATAAACACACTAATGGGCATAGTACACTTGGATGAGAAATATAATTTGCCTAAAGGTCATGCCACCTTTGAATGTGTCATACCCTCCCTTTAAACAAAGTCAGACTAAATTATGGGTTCCAACATCAAGCATTTTCCAAAGTAAAATGTATTTGCTGATTTCGATTTAAAGCTCTCGTGACTGCAATGATTCATCTTCTTTGGTTCTTTCGGTAAAGTCACGTAGAATGAGAATAAAATAATAAATTGATAAAATAAAATAACACAATAATATTCTCACGACGTTTCGGCCACAACACAAGCGGCCTTCATCAGGTGAAGGGACGAGACTGTCTGGTAGGACAGCGCTGGAGTGAAAGAGCCACGTTCAGATCACGGCCTTTAAGCTGTGTGAGAGGAACAAAGCACCTTGACAAAGGAATTAGCATATAATTTAGCATTGAAATGGCTGAATGATTAGCTTGTGACTGGTCACAGAAATAGCTATGTTAAAAGTTAAAGCATACACATCCGCAGAGGCACCCCTTGATAAAGGAATTAGCATAGAATTTAGCATTGAAATAGCTAAGTTAAAGCATACACATCCGCAGAGGCACCCCTTGACAATGGAATTAGCATAGAATTTAGCATTGAAATAGCTGAGTGATTAGCTTGTAACTGCTCACAGAAATAGCTACGTTAAAGTCAGAGCATACACATTCACCGAGGCACTTAGTACAAATCAAACAGGAGAATTTAGCATTGAAATAACTAGGTGAATTTAGCATTGAAATAACTGAGTGATTAGCTAGTGACTGGTCACAGAAATGACTATGTTGAAGTCAAGGCCTACACATCTGAGCTATTCACAGTACTATATAGTGAACCAATAAAAAACTAAAATATAAATTACCTTAATGTTATCAATAAACTCTATATTCTCCAATCAGCTAAGCTACCAACAATAAGTCGTTATATATCACAATGCTATATGGCGAAAAAATGGGTGGATTCTTACCCTCAACTTTAGCACCACGGATAGCTACGGGCCCCGTTCAGACGGACGAGTTCGTCCATGGTCGGAACAGAGGAGGGGGAGAGAGACAGCTGCGAGGCGCTATTATACTCCATGTTGTAAAACCATACCATTAACCGTGGTGTGAGAGGTATTAAGAGTCAATGCTGGCGAAAGAGCTGCGGTCTGAAGGTCATCGTAAAAATACAATTAATTAAGAACAGAAATGGTTTAAAACATCTTTCCAGTGGTTACTAAGCCAGAATCCATCTTCTCGGTTGAAATTGTCTCTGTGCTTGTATATGTGAATGGCCTCATGAACGAATCTCTCATGGTAGTCGGTTGGTTTGCAAAGAACCTCCGTCTTGGAGAAGTCAATGTCATGTGAGCCCACTGAATTATAACAGTGATCTGCCAAGGCAGAGGAGTTCGTCCTACCGTGTTTCAAGTCTGCTTTATGTTCGCGGATGCGGTCCGAGATATGTCTTTTGGTTTCTCCAATGTAGCTACTACCACAGAGGCACTTTAGTTTGTAAACGCCCGGGTATTGTATGTCTGGAACAGCATCTTTTACAGATGGAACTAAATCACGGATTTTATGTACTGTGTTGAATCGGACCTGGATCTTGTGTTTATTCAGGATTTTGGAGATCTTTTTAGTGACCCCTGCAATGTAGGGTAAGGTGATGGTTTTGAGTGGCTCCACAAGAGGATCCTTCTTCATGACTGGAGTGATGGCTTTGCGGATTGTGTAGTCGGAGTAGCCATTAGCCCTGAGAGCCTGGTGTACGTGCTTGAGTTCACTGGTAATGTGTTCCTGGTCGGAAATGCATTGGGCTCTATGGTATAGAGTCTTGATGAGGGAGTTCTTCTGGAATGGATGGTGGTGGGAATCCGGTTTCAAGTAAGCATCTGTATGGGTAGCTTTCCTGTAGACAGAGTGGCTCATTGAACCATCATGTCTCCTTTTAATTAAGACATCCAAAAAGGGTAGTTTGCCATCTTTTTCGACCTCCATGGTAAATCTGATTGCTGGGTGTATGGAATTGATGTGGTCGCGGAATTGGTCTAGAGCAGGCTGGCCATGTGGCCAGATGACAAAGGTGTCATCAACGTACCTCTTCCATAAGGTCGGGCGTAGAGTGGCAGTCTGGATGGCGTCAGTTTCAAATTTTTCCATGAATACGTTGGCTACAACCGGAGATAGGGGGGAGCCCATTGGGGTGCCCTCAGTTTGTTTGTAGAAAGTTCCATTCCAGGTGAAGTATGTGTTGGTTAAGCAATGTCTCACCAGGGGGGGTACATCAGTATGCAGTCCTTGATGAACCAGGTCTTCAATGATAGCGATGGTGTCAGGTACCGGGACTTTGGTGAACAAGGACACCACATCAAAACTGACAAGCAGGTCGTTTGGGGACAGGGAAATGCCTTTGATTGTCGATACCAGGTGAGTAGAATTTAGTACCGCAGAGGTGGTTTTTCCAGTGAAAGGTCGCAGTATATCAGCAAGAAAACGTGCCAGTTTGTAGGTGGGGGAGTTGATAGTAGAGACGATGGGACGAAGGGGTGTATCTTCTTTGTGTATCTTTGGAAGGCCATATAATCTTGGTGGTCTGGCAGCAGAGGGTTTCAACGAGAACTGTTTGATCTCATCAATTAATGCTGTTGAATCAGAGATGATTTTGTTCGTTTTGGTGACCAGGCTGTTGGTGGGATCTCTTTTTATTTTTGTATAGCTGCCATCGTTGAGTAGTTCTCAACGATGGCAGCTACTATCAACTCCCCCACCTACAAACTGGCACGTTTTCTTATTGGTTCACTATATAGTACTGTGAATAGCTCAGATGTGTAGGCCTTGACTTCAACATAGTCATTTCTGTGATCAGTCACTAGCTAATCACTCAGTTATTTCAATGCTAAATTCGCCTAGTTATTTCAATGCTAAATTCTCCTGTTTGATTTGTACTAAGTGCCTCGGTGAATGTGTATGCTCTGACTTTAACGTAGCTATTTCTGTGAGCAGTTACAAGCTAATCACTCAGCTATTTCAATGCTAAATTCTATGCTAATTCCATTGTCAAGGGGTGCCTCTGCGGATGTGTATGCTTTAACTTAGCTATTTCAATGCTAAATTCTATGCTAATTCCTTTATCAAGGGGTGCCTCTGCGGATGTGTATGCTTTAACTTTTAACATAGCTATTTCTGTGACCAGTCACAAGCTAATCATTCAGCCATTTCAATGCTAAATTATATGCTAATTCCTTTGTCAAGGTGCTTTGTTCCTCTCACACAGCTTAAAGGCCGTGATCTGAACGTGGCTCTTTCACTCCAGCGCTGTCCTACCAGACAGTCTCGTCCCTTCACCTGATGAAGGCCGCTTGTGTTGTGGCCGAAACATCGTGAGAATATTATTGTGTTATTTTATTTTATCAATTTATTATTTTATTCTCATTCTACATGACTTTACCGAAAGAACCAAAGAAGGTATTTGCTGATGTTTAATTATAATTTTCGTTGATATCAGTGGTGTAACATCTCTATGTATTGATTTTCAGGGGTGTTTACAGCCCTTTTATCAATCGACTTCTGGCTGAGGGCCTCCCCACACCTCGTGGGTCATGAGGGCTATTTAATTCTAGTCATCCCACACTGGTCAGTACGGGTTGAATATGGGAAGCGAAGACTCCAGACACAGAGTACAGCAATGTATTTCCTGCACTTGCTCCCCGCTGTCCGTCATGCAGCTCCAAAGAGTCTATGTGTGTAAGTCGTATTATAAGGATACGTTTCACATTTAAACATTTTGGATTTGAATATTTTTTGCTTTTGATTTTCGGATTATTTACAATTCGTAAGAATGTACAATATATTCATGTGAACAAGAGTGACGAAACCCGATGCCACGTGATACGTGTCGTCGTGAGTGACGTCACAATGGGCGATGTCATGTTTTCTGAGCAATCCAAAACAATGTTTAATTTTCCCTGGATTGTCCGAAATATTGTAGCTAGGCTTGATTTTTTGGATTTACTTTTAGAAACAGAGACATTTGGAACATATATACATATACAATATATTGAATGTACTATATTTGTACTGTATATGTATATAAACTGTATGAGATTGTATATATGTGCATATGTACTTTAATAGTGAAATGTTAAAGATGTGGCCCTGAAATTGCTTGCTCATGCCACTGCTGGTGGAAGGTCCTCCACTAAAGAATGCTCTAGATTGCCCCTCGAGATGATATTTGGCCTACTCGTCCATGATGGCCAGACGTCTTGGACACGGTGGGAGTACCCACATTTTACCCCATCACATCTGAACTGCCAATCATCTAACTGCGGTGTCTCCGTTTATACTGCTGAGCATATGTGGGATAACTGAAGAAACCTAGCCATTATTTCAGCTGCCATGCCAGGCGATCGCACTGGAAATCTATAAACTGCAATTCTAGAAATGTAACTATTACGCCATGGCAGCATCCCATGGGATTGTATATAAGTGTATATGTATGTCTATATGTACTTTACGTGTATATGTACTTGTGTATAGCCTTAGTAGGTGCTTGCTGATACTCATTGTTCAGTCTGTATTGCTATGCAGGAGATCTGTGTGAGTTCTACATCTGACACATGAGTGTATGTGTGTGTGTGTTTGTATGCATTTGTCTGTATGCATGTGTCGGGCCAGTACCTAGTGATGTCACGGTCATTGCTGAATACTCCAAAGAAAAAGGAGATCAGGCCGACGATTGCAGCGAAGATCAGCATCTTTGTGTAGAAGCCGAGCCATGCAAAATAGAGCCCCACTTGCTCCCCGAAGTATGACCTGTGCCGACAACATCACTCGCACACACAGCGCAAACATCACCAACCGCACATGGCACCAGTGGTGTAGCTATCGAATATGTAAGCAAGGACCATGGGCTGGAGGGAAATGTGAAGAGCAGGGAAGGCATGGGCAAATGCTATTCTGGAACTCCATTTCCCCAGCCGTCTGTGCTATCAACTCCCAGCTAGCATTCAAGTCCAGCCTTAGGACCTTTCTGGACAGGGCACGTCCCTAAGAGGTACGATGGCCTGTGGTCGAGACTAAGAATGATGTGGCAGTCAAGAGAAGGAATGCGTCTGAGAGGATGTGCACCACAGAGATTTAAGTAATGAAATCAGCATGTGTGCAGGAGCCACATGGATCGTTGCATCAGGAGACTGGGAGAGATGGCGAAGGCTTGGGGAAGTCTTCATCCAGCAGTGGATAGGGCATGAACTTACCGCACAAGGTCAAGAGGCTGCTCCTTGAAAGAGCGCCCGGCTCTCGCCCACTCCCGTCGCAGCGTGTTGCGGTCGCCCAGCGTGTTCGGGTTTTTGGTGGGATGAACAGACTCACTCTGACATGGGGAAAGCAATTGTTAGTCACAAACACTGCATGGACATTCACAAATTACCAGCTCCACCCCCCCAAAACTCTGCCGTGGCGCTGCTGTGGTGTAATGGTGTTGCACACTGCACTGGACTTGCAAAGTTAGAGGTCGCCCATTTGATTTCATGGGAACGACAGTTAAAACAATGACCACGTTTCTTAATCACGCTGCTTCTTCCCAGCAAGCAGTGTAAATGGGTGCACCCACAGTTAATCTATTGGTTGTTCACGTGTTGTGGGATGAAGTGTGGGTACTTCTAATTCTTCCAAAGACTTCTGTCCCACGTGAAATAGTCGGCCAAATACCCTTGAGAATGGCTCTCTAGAGTGCTCGTGGAGTCCTTTCCAATGCATGGATATTGAACTTCTTTTGCACCGTATGTAGCCAACCATGCAAATCAGAGGTGTGTTTAGTGAGCTGGGGAACCTGGACACCTATGCGGCGCATCTCTGTGGGACACTAATGTTAAGTATGTGGTAAGCTTTAGACTATGCTATAGCGTCCTATACAGGTGTGCAATTCAGGTGTCGTACCTGGGCCTCCCGTAGGGTGTCAGTGTGCCCTCCACCCCCTACCCCCCCAACAACTTACGTCATGCAGTGGATAGGCTGCAGTATAGCAGCCATTTTCAATCATTTGGTTGATATTTAATATGTTCGTGCTGTCTTGTGGCATGGGGTTTTGCAGCATGTAGTGAACCTGTGTGAGCACACATGACACACATGACAAACATAACATGCATGAAACATAGGGCTGGGTGGGTAAGCTATTATTGACTCACTCCACTCTGAAATGTTTCCCCCTCTCCAACCACCACCAGCCTACACAGTTATAATGGGCCCACAACTCTTATTGAGTCCCGACTCGGAAAGGTCCATAGAACACCCCAAAAACTGAAGCAGATATGTACCGATTTCAGCAAGTACAATATCCAGATTTCAAGGAGACATTTTATGCATGCTTTCCATGCACAAAGGCAATTTATTCAGAATACAATACTATCAAAACCCCAAATGCCCACAATATTGGCTCGACAGGATACCTGCTCACCAAGAACCATATCAACAGTAGTCTTTCATTCTTTTGTTGTGCAGGGGAGAGTGATTGAGGGGACGTGGTTATATAATGTGGGCAGGACTTACAAAGGGTGGGGCTGCTAGCTCACCATGTCTCCTGGTTAAGCATCCCAAAAATTTGGTAGCTTTCTCTACAGGGACACATATTACCACAACCCATAAATCATAAATCCAGGCATTCTTAATAAACCATAATGATTTACACTTCTAACCACATGTCACTCAGAGATCGCAAGTTGCGATACAGAGCTGAAAACTTTAATTAAAATGATAAAAACACGACAAAACCCTTTTAAATTAACATGTTTTTGCAAAAAAACCACCCCATTCTGGCATTATTTATACAGCATTGATACAAACGTACGATTTGGCTGCGTACGGCCGGTGGGATGAGGACGTCATGATCCTTTATAGGATAGATGTCCTGCTGCGAACGCCGGTAGGGTGCCGTGAAATAGTCCGGTTGTTTGGGCACGGCTCCCGGCTTCAGGTGGTGAATATTTCCCAGGTAGTGAAGAGGCCCACTGTCTGAGCCTGACACCTGGGGGAGGTCGCTCTCCTTGAGTGGCACCTGTTTGATTTTAAATGTATTAAACCCTTTGCCTTGAGCACATGGAATCATCATCAGCCAAAATCAGTCCACGAATGGATGAAGGTCTCCCCAAGTTGTTGCAATCTATACAAGTCCTATAATACAACAAGTCCAATAATACAACAAGTCCTTTAATACAACAAGTCCTATAATACAACAAATCCTATAATACAACAAGTCCTATAATACAACGTTCTATACAAGTCCTATAATACAACAAGTCCTATAATACAACAAGTCCTCTAATACAAGTCCTATAATACAACAATTCCTATAATACAACAAGTCCTATAATACAACAAGTCCTATAATACAAGTCCAACAATACAACAAGTCCTATAATAATACAAGTCCTATAATACAACAAGTCCTATAATACAACAAGTCGTATAATACAACAAGTCCTATAATACAACAAGTCCTATAATACAACAAGTCCTATAATACAACAAGTCCTATAATACAACAAGTTCTATAATACAACATTCTATACAAATCCTATAATACAAGTCCTATAATACAACAAGTCCTATAATACAACAAGTCCTATAATGCAACAATTAATATGCCAAAAGCCTCCACTGCATATCCCACCCACTCTTCAAGTTGTCCCACCAATATCCCCAGTCATGAGCACACGCACATGAGCCAATCTTATCTCGCCATCTCTATGATATACATCATCTTGGGCACGTTCTCTCCTTCTGCTGCCACTCCAATGTCATTTTCGGCCAGCAGACATCATCCCTTCAAGCAACGTGCCCTTCCCGAGCCCATTCACTTTTCTAAAAAGAGTCAATATGTTGCTAATATGCAAATTTTTCCAAATGTACGTTTTTCTAATCCGTTTGTATATTTACGTCTCTCGATATCTCGTAATGTCAGTGCTACGATTATTATCGTTGAACGTCATAAATTATAATCATCACAATCATCACCGTCACCATCATACTCTGTATCACATGCATGATCATCGCAATTATCATCACAACCATGATGAATCTTCACAAACATTATTGTCATCACATTCATTATCACCATCATAATCACAATAATCACCACAATCATCATCACAATCATCGGCATCATCATGATCATCATTACAATGACCATCAGAATCTTGCCTGGATGTGTAGAATCTCGGCATAGGTGGTGAGTGGGTTCCATGGCGCGTGTACTTTCACAAAGGTGGTGCGTCCGCTCACCGACTCCTAGTGGATGGCACGAAGTTCATCGTCAGACTCTAGATGAGTGCATTTAGTTGTATTTATTAGACTTTGTTTGACCAGGTGAGAGTTCAAGGGAACAGGATGGTCTCATTTGGAAGAGTGTCCACGGCCGCGTGGATTTTCGTGCTTGTGTCACGTGTTGTTAGCACCTCGTGCCGATCAACGTGTGGCACAACCCAAAAGCAAATTGCATAACGTACGTGCAGTTATCGAACACTTATTACTACAGTATAAATAGCTGGCATGCCACATTAAGGTGGAGACTGTTATACCCTCCAGTATAAATGGCTAAGCCACAATTAATCCATCTTAAGATTGTGCATGGTGGGGTAAAGTATGGGTATTCGCTATCTCTTTCAAGACGTCTGGCAAGCAGAGAAGAGTAGGCCATATACCCTCCAGCGGGGATCTTTAGCGCTCCTACTCAAGGAATGTATGCCAGCAGTGAAATTTTGAAGCAATCACAGTCTAACACCTTTTTATTTGTATACAGTGTCTGTCATCTATAGCAGAGAGACACGCAGGAAACTTACCTCCTTGGGTTCAATCTCGAGATCTAGCCCCATCTTCATCAGGCTTGCCTGATATTCGGTCCTCTTCTTCTGTCAAACAAAATTGACCATCTGTGTTATACATTGTTCTCAGTTGTGTCACTGTGGGAGTCAAGTCAAGAGGTGAGGAAACTTCTTGAACTCTTACAGTGAGTAGAGCCTCACATGGGAATCAATCAGAGAACGGCTCTGCAAAGTAGCATCACTGAAATGCTTCAGTCGGTGTCACTTCAGCAGACCTTAATAAAATAAAAATTTGCACAGCTCTTTGTCAATCAACTCTTTGAGTTTACCTTATTTGTTACAGGGATGGTCTCACTTAGCTAGTTGCTTTGCTATTTTACAAGGGAGATAGATCCATTGTGCGTGGGTACAATAGCAACAAAATAAACAAAAACATCAATATTGCAGAGAATGCATACTGGGTACTTCAGCACTGTTATAATAGTTTTCCATTTGGCAGTTAGAATGTGGATATTACATATATCCTGTAAGTTATGTCTGGGTGTCGGTGTGTGCAATATGAAAGTGGTGTATTTATTGAGGAGTTGTGGATGGAGTGTGATACGTAACGATAATTGATTGTTGTTCGCCAAAGCAGTGAGGCGTATGGTTCAGGGTATGGATGTGCGAGTTGAGTGATGGGAGTCTAGCGTTCATTGACTAGCGTGGTCTGCAGTTGACGATACAGTTTGATAAAGGATGTATACTGTGGATTTAAAGACTCGTATGGAGGTGGCAGGGTGACTCAGCAGTCAGAGAGCTGAGCTGGCACCACTGCGTCAAACCTAGGTTTAGAGGCGTGTGGTGTTGCACGTGGGGAGGGGTGATAATGCTGGGTGCAGGAAGGTGGAGCATTATTTGTAGGTTCCTCGTTCTCACCTGATTGTTGATGGCGTCCTGAGAATGGACCTCATCATCGAACGCGAGGATGAAATCGATCCGACGGACTCCATCGCAAAAGTAGATAGTGTCCTACACGCAAAGGCAAGCACACACACGAATATGAGAGATGTAATAGCTTATGCATGAAATGTATATTTATTCATAAGCTCATGATACATGTATCAGGACATAAGTTAATCTGCTATTTGTATGCAAGTTGTTTATTGCTATGATGATGTACTTGTTTACCCAGGAAAACCTCAATGAGTTTACATTTTTATTTTCAAGGAGGGTCCTACCAAGTTCTGTTTTTTTGCAGTCGAGAACGAAGTTGCTTAGTTTAATTCCAATTGAATAATTTGCATGTATTTTTTCAGCATTGGTACGTTTGGCCAATACCAGTTACACTGTGTCATTTAGCTATGGGAGGAAACCAGAGACCTGGAGAAATGTGTACACAAAGCATCTAGCCCCTGTGCATTATACAAAAAACATCAGTATTTTCTAAAGTGCATTGTGGTAATGCTATCTTAAACCACCATCAAAATAAAGTTGAGCAAATGTGACAGACTAACAGCAGCAGTTATGCAGTGATATGCAACTGTGGACCGGTGTAATCCTCATTCGGACTCATCAGCACAGTATAGTCACCAAAACGCACTGCTGCAAAGGCTGCAAATCTATAAATGAGGAGCAGCCATGTCTACACTTTGGGGCCCATTAGTTGGTGAATGCAAACAACAACTAAATCTGTAAATACCAGGAATTTCCCATCTTTTGACATTAGCCAAGTTAATTTATAGGCTGTGCAAATCCACGTTGTGCCGCATCGTACCTGGGCCAGGGTAGATTGAAATGATGACGTCGAAAAGTCTTGCGGCACCGTTGAAGGCTGAGCCTCATGCCCCTCCGCTCCCTCCTCCTCATTCATTCTCTCCACGAGCTCTGCATAGGTAATGTGGGGGTAGAGGGTTCATTGCATTAGGGACAGGGGAGGCAGGTGCAGGGATGGGAATGTCGGTAAAGAACCGCACATGGTACTCATGTGTAAAGCTTTCTCATAAATGTCGACGCTGCTCCAGTGTGAGTACACCTGTGGTATAAAGTTGTATTACCATTAGGGGACTTTTACCCCATTGAATATCGTACACTTTAACAAAGCCGTGCCCAGCATGGTCAGACACAAACCAGGGCAAAAAATATTAGTTGGAATATGCAAAGTCATTTTTGCCCTGACAGCTTGTCAGCTATACTCTTTGGTTCTTTCGGTAAAGTCACGTAGGTGAAAAAAAATAGAAATAAATCACGACGTTTCGAATGCAACACAAGCACTCATCATCAGGTGTGACAACCACAGCAAGGAAACTGTTTTACTGAAGTGGGAGAGAAACCAGGGTTAGGGCAGTTAAATAAGTCAGAGAGGGGGAGGGTGGGGGTGAATGGGGCGAGGAGTGCGAGCGCGGCAAGCGCTGCAGAGACGCTGAGAGTAAAAAAGAGGCAACATGATTACTGCCAAGATGGAAGCTTGTCAGCTTCTGCGAGAGCTTCCCCGTGACCACACAGATCATGGTGGTTACTTGACCACATTTCAATTGAAGTGCTGTCGTCCCGACAGTTCTGTTCCTTCACCTGAAGAAGGCCACTTGTGTTGTGGCCAAAACGTCGTGATTTTTGTTGGTTTATTTTTTACCTACGTGACTTTACCCAATAGAACCAAAGAGTATGGATCCTTGCAGTCACGACAGCTTCAAATCCACATTTCACCACTCTGGTTAATGTGGGTTGGTGAAGACGTATAGTATGTATAGTACAACCAATTTTGATGGACTGCCCTTTGCTGCCCACCATGTAGCCCGACACCACACTTTTAGACCTGTTATGCACTATCCTGGCTCAAACCCTGCTGGGTTATCACGTTTTTTTTTATCACCGTGCCTCGATTCTTCCTCTTAACCTGCATTTTGTATCCACGGGATAACATGTGCAGTTTTATATGGACGTGCCAACAGTGCCTCCCACATTTCTATTGCCTGGTTCTCCACTGGCCGTTTTCCATGTTGCGCTAGAACCAAAAACCGGGATACGCTAACCTCACGCGGTGTCTGAATATGGCTTGGGGCCAAGCAGGGCCAGGGGCGGGGATAATGACGCGTACATTGTGCGTGACATTCGGTGAGTGCACGGTAAGGACACCAGCGCACATCACACCAGTGGTTCTCAACCGTTGTTGGCTACCGGTGCCCCCCCTCGTTGTTGAATTTAGTTTAAACCGAGTAGCCCCCCCCACTCCCCCCTTGACCCAACGTGGTTCTGAGAAATCAACGTGTGAATAATGAACGTCAATATTTTAACCAATTGTCCACTTTGTGAGAGGTATATCCTAACCAGCTGCTAGTAACTGCAAGCGAATAAAAACAAATTAAACGGACGCTCTGCACGCGAGACGTCATTAGTTCCCTGGCTGCTCTTGTAAACCCGCATTGTGTACGATCAGTGAGTTTAGAAAGTGCTTTCATATCGTTCCAGGTTACCACGTGGATACAAATTGTATCGTAGTTACTTTACATTGTCCGATTCATACATGACTATTCACCAATGACTCATGTCCGATATGATTTCACATATTTATACATTATCTCACGTACACCCTGGGGCATTGCCACATAGCCCCCAGGGGTCCGCGTACCCCCGAGTAAAAAAAAAGAAAATTACTGCACTACACCACCCACATGCGTCTCGACGCGCTCGTCACACGTGACGTCCGTGGCACGGCTCGGGTTCCGCAGTGGAAACATAACTTGGTGCCTTGAGAGCCACACGGGGCTGGCTCGGCACTGCCCTGGCGCGGCTTGGTAGCGAGGTGGAAAATAATTCGCATCACGTGGAAATTTATAGCAGCCAAATAACTCTGAAAGCACGTTGATTCTAAATGTTAAAGGAACAACCGGAGGACCCAGGGAATAATCCACGCGGCCACGAGAAGACAGAGAGAGAGACACGCAAACTCCAAATATTACAGGCGTCACAATTTGGATCGAACTCACGGACTTCCTGCATACGAGGCGAGGGAGATAACATCTTGCGAGGGAGATAATATCTTGTCATGGAGATAACATCGTGTCAGGGAGATAACATCTTGTGAGGGAGATAATATCTTGTCAGGGAGATAACATCTTGCGCGGGAGAAAACATCTTGCGAGGGAGATACCATATTGCGCGGGAGATAACATATGTACTCTTTGGTTCTATTCGGTAAAGTCACGTAGGGAAAAATAAATAAATAAAATGGACAACAATCACGACGTTTCGGCCACAAAACAAGTGGCCTTCATCAGGTGAAGGGACCAAAGAGTATGGATCCTTGCAGTCACGAAAGCTTCAAATCCACATTTCACCACTCTGGTTAATGTGGGTTGGTGAAGACGTATAGTATGTATAGTACAACCAATTTTGATGGACTGCCCTTTGCTGCCCACCATGTAGCCCGACACCACACTTTTAGACCTGTTATGCACTATCCTGGCTCAAACCCTGCTGAGCGTCCGATTAAAACACTGACGAGATCTCAATATTTAAAACTGGCCCAAAGCCCCGTCATAGCACGAACATTACACTTTACCTATCTCAACAAATGTGGACATCATGAATCTTTGGTCTAATCTCAGATCTTGTGAGTTATAACTCGGGAGCTCCTCATGCACAGCCAGCCAAGGATAACTCCCTGCTATAGTGACGTCACAGCAAAAGGGCGTGACGTCACCTAAATATGGGCGTGGTCAAAAGCGGCCCCATCCCCCGCTCTTCCCGACCTTGCTTCCCCCCTCGCCGAGGTTACCCACATGAACAATAATAATAAATCATAGATGTACATTATGAAAGAATCAATGATTTTTCACAAAACTGCTCCTGTACGGCCTTCTGCCAATCCCCTGCTGGAGAGCCTCTTGACGATCGCACGAATCGTGTTGGTTATTTGCACATACTTCACCATGCCGGTGAGTATGGGTTGGTAAAGGAAAAGGAGGAGCATTAACGTACAAACAAAAACCTATTTTACTAGAATGCCTTCTGCTTCCCATCATGTAGCCTGTAACACCTGGTATGCACTATCCAGGCTCCAACCTCCTTAACGTTAGATGGAGACATCTGGCACATCCCCAGCAGTTTTGTCCACAGGCTCAACATTTAACACAAACACACATCTCTAACACTAACGTTAAACTTTACCTATCTCGACGAAGGTAGACATCGTGAATCTTTGATTTTTTCTCGAATTCAGAGTCAGAAGTCAGGAGCTCCTCGCGTGCACAGCCAGCCCACGATAAAGTCCGACCCAGAATGATGTCACCGTGACGTCGGTTCAATATAGGCGTGGCCAGAATGTGGGTGTGGCCAACGGCGGCGGCTTCCCCGCCCCCCGCTGCCCCTCCCCGCAGGTTTCTCTCAACCCTCAGTGCGCATGCGCAGGCCGCGCGTCTCGGACATCGCCTTCAGCGGCCGTTGGCGACGCGGCGGTTGTGGCGGGAAAATTAATAAAAAAAACTTCTCCGAATAACCGCGACCTTTAACTACCCTCACGGATAATCCACACGGATCTCTGGACGGCAAGGCGAAGACGATCAATGGAATAATCTCCGGTGAGAGACGGAGAGAGATGGGCAGGCGTGAGGGCGAGCCAGGTTCAACTTTGTTGAACGCTGAGCGCAGAGTGAATGGGGTTTGCTTCACTCAGCACGCGGCTTGGACACTTCGGTGTGCAAAGTGTTGTCTGGTTGTGCCGTGTAAAGGAGGAGGACATTCAGTAAATGTCGTTGGTTTGTTAATGGGAGTGTGTGGCGCGGTAATGGACTGGGTACGACTTACAACACAAGTTCTGCTCACATTGCACGCTAAGGGTTAGCACGGCGATTACTACGCGTGCATTTATTAGTTATTGTTCATGTTAAAAGTAGTATTGATTGTTAAGACAATAATGTTTAGTATTTGTAGGAGAATCATTTCAATATTGTACAGTATAGCATTGTCCTGCTGTGTGGCTCTCACGTGGCGAGCATCAGTGCAGCAATATTCAGTACGTGGTTGTAATGCACTTCTATAGCCCCCTGCCACCAGTGCAGCAATATTCAGCACGTGGTTGTAATGCACTTCTATAGCCCCCTGCCACCAGTGCAGCAATATTCAGTACGTGGTTGTAATGTACTTCTATAGCCCCCTGCCATCAGTGCAGCAATATTCAGTACGTGGTTGTAATGCACTTCTATAGCCCCCTGCCACCAGTGCAGCAATATTCAGTACGTGGTTGTAATGCACTTCTATAGCCCCCTGCCATCAATGCAGCAATATTCAGTACGTGGTTGTAATGTACTTCTATAGCCCCCTGCCACCAGTGCAGCAATATTCAGCACGTGGTTGTAATGTACTTCTATAGCCCCCTGCCATCAGTGCAGCAATATTCAGTACGTGGTTGTAATGTACTTCTATAGCCCCCTGCCACAAGTGCAGCAATTTTCAGTACGTGGTTGTAATGTACTTCTATAGCCCCCTGCCATCAGTGCAGAAATATTCAGTACGTGGTTGTAATGCACTTCTATAGCCCCCTGCCACCAGTTCAGCAATATTCAGTACGTGGTTGTAATGAACTTCTATAGCCCCCTGCCACCAGTGCAGCAATATTCAGTACGTGGTTGTAATGTACTTCTATAGCCCCCTGCCATCCATGCAGCAATATTCAGTACGTGGTTGTAATGAACTTCTATAGCCCCCTGCCACCAATGCAGCTATGTTCAGTACGTGGTTGTAATGCACTTCTATAGCCCCCTGCCATCAGTGCAGCAATATTCAGTACATGGTTGTAATGCACTTCTATAGCCCCCTGCCATCACCAAACTCACACTGACCAGCGTGGTGAAGTATGGTAAATAACCCCTCCCCCTGGGAGCTGCATAGCATGGGACAGCTGTCAGCCAGCAATGGATTTAAAAAGGGTAGGGTAAGGAACTTGGAGGTTCGGTACGCATAATGTGCTCGGAAAGTATTGTATTCTGTATGTGTGTTGAACCTCTTTCGCATCGTACAAAGCCAACCGTGCTCTTCGGAGGTGCGATAATATATAAATATAAGTAGTCATACTACTGTAATACCACTTAATATTTAGCATTCATTGTATTAGTAGTACGGTAATTTTTTTATATGCAGGTGTGCATGCCAAACGTTAACCAATGTTAAATGTTAAGCCTTCTCTTTTGAATACAGTGTGTTTTAAACATGGAGTTGTCGCCAGCTAATTCTTAAATGTATATCATTCATAATGTAGTAGTAGGCAGGTAGTGCATTTATGACACTTCAGTTGTACATAGAGCTTGCAGGTGTGATGAAGGAAACCATGGGAAAGGCTGGAATTTTTGTTGAAAAAAGGACAACAGCCACAGTAGCTTAAGAGACCTAACGCGAAGTGGTCGACACTGGCCCATGCGATCGCGTTGCGACAGCGGACCCACTTTCCGCACACAGCAGCTCCTCATGGTGCCCCCCATACCAGGACCAGTGGTGACCTTGTAGCCACAGCCATTCCTCTCCCTGGCCCCATCCGGTCCAGGCATCCCAAATCGTACAAAATGTACTGCAACGGTGGTGAGACAAACAGCCCTTCGGGCGACAGCACGGTGACGGACACAAGCCCTCGCGGCAGCCTGGGCAGCACGCTGCTCCGGACCGGAAGCGGGGGCTAGCGCAGCCCTGTGGTGTGCGGAGAGCAGTGCTGCTCGTAGGCGAGCGGTGCGCTGGACGCCTACATCGAGGACTTTGAGCAGAGCGGAATCTGTGCGTCACCGCCACCCAGGATACGTGCAGAGCACAGCGCCGCGCAGCATGGCGGAGCGGAGACGCGCGGAGGAGAGGAGGATGCAGTGTGGATGAAGGTGGGTTGCGCCTCTCGCCACGCGAGGAATCGCTCCGTGGTGCTTGCACTCGAGTGGCTATCGAGTGTGCACGCGGTGCAATGGTATTGAAGCTATAGTAATAGGTTTTTACCCTTTTATCTGGCACAAAAACTGACACCTTTATACAAGGGATCATGTTTGCAATAACCACAACACAAGTAGTCAAAATGCAAACAAAAAAGACAACTCTGATAATATGCACTGTCCTTGAATTTGATTGGTCCATACCCGAGATGGCTTTTCTGAGATCCCAGTCTCCACTGGTGTTGGACCAGAAGACGCAAAAAGGCGTCTTCTTATTCTTAGCGTCTTCTTGTTTGCATTTTGACTACTTGCGTTGTGGTTATCGCAAACATGATCCCTTGTATAAAGGTGTCAGTTTTTGTGCCAGATAAAAGGGTAAAAACCTATTACTATATCTTGTTACTGGCAAAGGAGGTCTCATGAGGTATCGAAGCTAGTTGACTGGAGGGGGGATAATTGGAGAGGAGAACCCCATTTATTTGCTTGTACTGGGTGCTTGTCAATTATGCTATGCTATCATGAATGTAATGTAATTCCCCTAGAAAAAAAACCCTTAATAAGGTCTAAAGATACATTTTCGTGAGAGTCCCACACTGGGATGCTTGGCAAATTCCATTAATGAGTTCATTTTATGTCAGAGAAAACTATCCACAGTAAGCACACGCATATGAGAGGATAGCATAGGTCTGAACAGATAGGTCGGAGCATGCATTTCTTTCTCCTGTCATCTTCCAGCAACTTCACTGAATATTGAGTTTGTAAAGTTTGTGAAATCTAAGTGATCCTCCAACCTTTGTGTCAAAATTTGCAGATCCTAGACTGGACACATCTGAAGTTTAAACAATAACAGCTCATGCACTGATTTATCCCATATTCTCACAAACTCCACAAACGGATAACATCATTAGTTACTGATGGTGCAAAGTAAGGCAACATTGCAGGATTGCCGTTCAGGGGTCAAGGAATCTAGGGGAGAGCAAATTCATTGTGTACCAGTAAAATGTCTGTGGGTCTTACATTGCAGGTGGCATGCTGCCTGTGGAGGACCTCATCTCGGGCACGTGCAGCCTCACTGCTGCGCTGCAGCGGTCATGGCTTATAGCCCGACGGTCAGTCTAACCACGGACCAGTTCCTAGAGGCGCCAGTTGACGGTTCCTCCAAGTCCTTGTTCCGCTCGCCTGGCGCCCACCGAGACCTCGCAGTGTCGCACAGAGGCAAGCGGTCATCTCTCGGGGTCACCGCGCACAGCCTCGGCGCATCATTGGTGAGGGGCAATAAGCCAACTGAACGGTTGAGCTCAACAGCGAGAAGCAACAAGGCCCTGATGCCATTAAATGAGTCGGCAAAGCCCAAAAATTATTTCTTTTCTAACCAGAAGAATGTTTTGTTGTACTTACGGAGCAGTGAAGCAACTAGGCGTGAGCACTTGCCGAACGGCGGCTGTGCGACAAGTACCTATCCCAGGTGGTTGACAAGCCAAAAGGATGAGCTGGATGTGTCGGGGATCACGAGCATTCCTGAGCTCAGGTACCCGGCCTGGCTGCGTGACTGCGATGTGGACTCCCAGACCAGCAGCCACGAGACGGATACCAGCACGAAGAGAGCAGGTGCCGCTCAGAGCCCGCAAAGCAGACCAAAGTACCCAGAGTGGCTCAAAGATTTGGACATCTCCGGCCTTACGAATGTAGCCAACGAGGAGCCCGTGTCAGAGGACCTTAGATCCCTAGGTGTGTGTGTGTATATATATAGTCTGTATATAGCAGATGACATTTCATATGTTTTCAGGTACATATTCAGTCTTTTCTCACAGAGACGACTGAGCGGCCACCCATGTGGTTGTGACGTGCGATGCGTGATTCTTGATGCACAGCCTCATTGGAGGAGCTGCTGAGCAGGGCGCGCATGGAGTTGGAATCCCCCGGCTTGGAGGCCCCCTCCCCGGGCAGCTTCAACACGGACGTCTTCCTAGGGGCTGATCGTCCCTGGGAAAACCCCTCTACGCCATTGTGAATTTATCTTTATATTCACACTCACGCACAGCATAGAGGCTGCACCGCCTCTAAGTATGATGTCAGATTATGAATGTTATAAGCTAAGCAGGTAAGCCTGGTTATTACTTGGATGGGAGACTATTTGGTAATAGCATATATTATAGATTTTGGCTGCTAGGTAACCAGGAGTTAGTAATACAGCAATGGAATCTTGAATCTATATCCGGAGTTTTGCATTTTACTCCTTCTGTTTTCACCGGGTTCTCCGATTTCCTCTCACATACCACTCGCTGATGAAATTTGCAAAATATCACTGCCAAACCCGCCTGAGACTTGGTGAGATTTTTCTGGCTTCCACCATGATAATAAGTCAACCAAGTAATTTTCTCTCAATCGTGTCTCTTCTCAGGGCCGTGTACCACCTGTCGCGTCTGAAAGAGCTGGTTGACACCATCAAGGAGAACAAGGATGGCTGCATTTTAAGGCGGTGGTCGAGGTTTGTACTCAGAAGGATACGTTCGCTTGGTCCTGCTAATTCATGGTTGTTAAACATCAATGGTACTTCAGGTGCTGTGGTGTGAATCGCAATTACTTGTGAACTTGTGGGGCCCATGGGGCACAGTAATTGCCCTGTTAATGGAAGTGCCACAACAAAGTATTGGAAAAATGTGATGAAGTTCGTTCAGGGTTGGAGTTAGTGAATGGTTGCAGCAGTATTTTGCACAGCAAATCCATGCAGACTCAAATGTCACTTGAAAGAGAACGGATATGTGAAAAATATTGTGAGCACAACTAAACTTATTTTGGTTTTATCCATTTTGGAAGGAGACTACTTTATTGGGAACATACATGCTAGTATTTGTGTAGTTATAAACATTTGGGAAATCACTGTAAAAGTACATTTGCTTATTTAGATTGCACTATACATGTATTGTAAAATTTCAGAACCTTTTATGTAACTTGTAATCAATAAACCAAAGTTGCATATTGTATGCAACCCATGACTTGGATTGTTTTTATCATGTCTTGTTTAGCATGGTTGGTTATGTACAGTGTGAAAGAAATTCAACATACATTAAATATTTTCTGATATTTGAATGTTTATATTGTACATGTATATTTATTTTACAATAAATCTGAGACAAAGGCTTATACACATGGAATTGAAAATATTCAGCTATGATTTGTATTTCTCAAGTATTTTAAGAAAAGTCAGCGAGTCTCGTGACATGTCTTCACATTTGGGGGTGATGATTGTGATGGATATACAAGCATTAACCTGCTTACATTCCTAGAGTATGTAAGGTGAATTTGGGCATTCTGGGTGATTGGGTTTTAGGCCAAACACAGGCAGATGGTTGGGGATAGATGTTTTCAAGCATCTATTAATTATTCATCGGCATGTACTATCTTACTATGATGTAAAGTTCAAAGACATGGTTCATGAAGGGAATGGAATAAAAACTCAACTGTGCACAAGTATGGAGGAATTAATACTTGGAATTCAATGCAAAGATCTGGCCATATGGCGTTTACTGGGCACCAGGGTTGCCAAACAACACATGAAAGATGTGTATCAGGCACAGCCTCTGCATTATGAAAAAAATATCACTTCCTGAAGAAGTGCATTTTGCTTCTCCTGTCTTAGGTCACCAAAATAAATTAGAGCAAATGTGACTCGACTGACACAGGCAGCATTTATACTTGTGAAGTGTTCTCCTTCCGACGTGTGGTGTGTGTCGCACACACTGTCGAAGACGAGGTAGTTGCAGGAGACACCGTCTCTTTATTATCTTGTTCACACCAACTCCGGCCTCACTCGACCACGTTGCCATAGAGCCCGGCCTAGACACGACCCTGTCCGTGTTGCACCGACGGCGTCGACCGAGAAGGCCAGCTACTGTCTGGCCACGCAATGATTGGGCGAATGCGGTGGCAACGACAGCGACGACGAGACGAGTCCACTCCCAGAACCGGCAGCCCGGAGCTCTCGCTCTCCGCTGCTTATATTATATTCTATATTCTACTCGGCGCGGCTTGGCTCTGCCCTATCCACGCCTCCCTTCTCGAACCGACCAGAGGGTTCCAGAGGCTTCCCTATGAGGTCTTCCATGACCCTTGCCCCAATTCCTCTGCCCGGCCGGCATACCCGTATATATGCTCAACGGCGTGTGTGCAAACTTTCCACTGCAGTTGCCGCTGCTGGACAGCAGTCAGCGCTGTGTCACTACACTTGTATGAACACAAGAATTACATAATCATGTCTACACTTATATGTAATGGGCTGAGATAGGCGCACACAACTTCTTGGGAGGCAACACTATTTATTAACACCAACACATTACACTTAACATAAATTTCGATTTAAAGCTTTCGTGACTGCGGGCTAACACCAATCCCGAATATCCGCCCCCACAGCCCTTTAAATAATCTCCAATACAGCCCCCCAATCGGCTATGCGTGTATGAGTGACGTCCCTGCCCTCTAACCCCCGACCCCCCCGTCCCGCGCGTGCGATTGGTGTGTCGCTCTAAAACTGACTCCAAATCCCCGCCCCGCAGCCCTTTAAACAATCTCCATTGCCCGGCATCGGCGGCAACGCGTGTGCGAAGGACGTCATTGCCCTCTGACCCCTGACCTCCCGTTCAGTTCGTGTGAGTGGTGCGCGGGGTTGTGTGAGCGGAGACGTCGCGTTTGAGTGGCTGAGAAGCGACGGATTGATTCCAGGCAGCCACGTGCCAGCCCCGAGCTATGCCCCACAAACAGGACCCGCGGACCCGAGGGGCTGCGGCGCGAGGAGAGGAGCCGGAGAGCGGCAGCCCTCTCACCGCGAGCGAGGAGTCGAGTAGCGGCTGCTCTCACTTGAGCGAGGAGTCCGGAGCCCGCAGCCCTCCCGAGATCAGCCCTCCCCCGGGGGGGGGAGCCGGGGGCCCGCGTCCCCCACAACTAACAACCTGTGTACCAACTGGCCGAGCGAGAGTTTGTGTGTATTTGAGCGCAATCGTGCCAGTGTTTAGCTGTACCAGGGAGTTTGGTGCAGCAGAGTGTTTCGGTGTAGCAGGGTGTCCGGATTGTGCCGGCACACTACCCTTCTATCCATAATGTCGTAGGGTGAGCTCCATTAAACGTTAACTCGGACCCCAACCTGTCAAAGCGCCTAATCTCGGAACGTGGTTCTCAACCTCTTACCTCACCCATGCTACGTACCTTTGAGACGTCCTGCTTTTACAAATGTTGATGAACTGGAGGGCAAAGGTCTGGAGGACCCCACATGGAGTCTGGTTTCTCACACCCGAGCCTCCTGTGACATTTCTGGAGGCTTCTCTGGAATCTTTGTCCCATTTATTGAGTGCAGATTTGGCTTACTTCTAGCTTCATCCCAAGACGTCATCCAGTTTGGAAATACCCGAAGGTTGTGGGAGTCGCCCCGTGCTTCAGTTTCTTTCCAACCCTCGCAATGGCCGGTTGCTCACCAGCCGGAAGTCTTTTGCTGCTTACACCACGACCGAGGTGTTGAGAGCAGCCATCTCGTGGCTGGTCGGCAATGGAGATGGTATTGTCGATTTGGGGAGCGTGAGTCTGTGGCGTTGGTGGTGCTGCTGTCACGGAGGCGACACGAGTTTAGGAAATTCAGTTTTGTGGGTTTCCTGTAGCGAGCACTGAAAGATCCTCCCTTCCTCTTTCTCCACCCTTGTCTCTACTGTCTCCATGTCCCCGTTCAACTCTTTCTACACCGCTTTCCTTGAATGTGCAGCTGCCTTTACGGCCTCCCCTCTCCCCTTCTCTCCACCTCCAACCCATCTCCGTCGTAATGTCCTCCCCTTTGTTCAGGCTCTTCCCTCTCTTCCTCAGTCTATGGATGGGGTTATTGTTTATCGGGCTCTTATACAAAAAATGGAGCTTATTTTAGCCTTTGAATAGGATTTTCTGTTTTCTTTCGGTAGCATGTTGCGTACATAGGGAAGATCGAGCCACGCCACCGGTTCCCATTATCAAAATCTTTGTCAACTTGTCTCCCTCGGTAGGAATGCCTTTCCTTCTGCAGCAAGCAATTGTCTTCTCTCTCTCCTCCGGTATTTCTTCCGATGCGCTTTCTTAATCTCGCTTGCTGTGTGTATCGACTCTATCATTCAACAAGGGCAAATCAAAAAAATTGCTTTTTTTTCCTCCACTGTTTTACCACTATACCTCCTGAGTGGGTACTCGGAGTTTCATCTAATGTACTATTTGATGAGTCGCTTCCACACAGCACAAAGGCGGTAGCTATCCGAACTGTAAATTTTTCTTCCAATTTGGATAGATTCTCGAATTATTCTTGGGCAGTAGTAGCTAGTTTTGCACAGAACTTCAACATTAGAATCAACTGAGTGTCCTTGTTGGCACGTGTGTTCTGCTACTGCTGAACACGGGTGCCAACAAATAATACATTATTTAAATGCATGCCTATAAAGGGCAGCATACTTCAATAGGGATTACCATTGGTACGGCTATTTTAATACACAATAGACAGGAAGGACTCTCATAATGCACATGCATAATGTACGTTGACTCGGTAATCTCCCCCCCCCCCCCACTTTGCGCGAGAGTGCCACAAATCTGGCTGTCGCCTGATGAAGCTAGTTGTAATTACTGGCAAAACGTCGTACTCCGATTGTAAATGTTGTGGCTTGGCTCTCCAAAGTACCAGTGACGAATTGGCTTGTTCTGTTTCCGTGACAACCCTTACTAGTTGGCTGTGTCGAATGGTGGCGGGTTTTAACGACACGTTTATATATGTATGCGATCTAATCCAAAAAACACCTCTATGGATGATATTGGGGCGCGAAAGCCTACATGTTAAACCAAAATTTAAAATATATACAAAATAACAATAATTTCTAGTTTTCCTCATTCACATCGTGATTCGTATGAACAGACATGAGATGATTGAGACATGTTAAATCATAAACGTATTTATTAATATATACAGATAGTCCTCGACTGCAATGTCCTTGTCCACGTGCAAACAGAGTTAGGATAGCAGCCTCCTTTAAAAGCCAGAGTAGATTTATACACTGTAGAAGACAGTTGACGAATCCTCGTTGCTTGATTCCTCCTCGGATCCCTTCAGCAGTGAGTCGTCACCAGTCTTCTCTGCCTGCTCATTCTCCATGTGGCATGGCTGGGGTGGGTGCAATACGCCAGGAGACTCCTTATGCAGCGAGCAGCGAAGCAGGCCCATCTCTGCCTGCTCATCCTCAACGTGGAATTGAGGCGATGGCGGTGAGCTGGGGGCATCGGTGAGGAGGGTGTTACGGAGACGGCCCAGCTCTGCCTGCTGCAGAATCGTCTGTACGACGAAGCGCTCGCGGCGCCTGCAGGCGCGCACATGGGATGGGTGTCCGGGATGATGTATGCAATGCAGGCCTTCGTGAGTAACACCACGTGCTGCACACGTCCACACACAGGTAAAGGATTTTCAGTTTCAGGATTTGCATGTAAAGGGTGCTTACTAAATATAATATGGCCGCATCTTAAAGTGCTTTACATCTCAGGTCAACTATTCCGGGGACCTGAAGCCTAGGGATATTATATTGTTACGTCGTTTTTCCCAATTAAATTAAGTCATTTGAGTAATTTTTGAACATTTGGCAAATTATACCGAGACACTTTTTGTTGAATTACTTAATGGGTTTTTTACGTTCACTATGCAGCAGGCAACATTTATGATGTGCAGTTAATGCACCCACAGTATTCACCTGGGCAGCCGCAAATTACTGCAACAATCAGCAAACACTTACACTCGGCCATGTCACCACTACAAAGATTCCCTGTGTAGCCTTTCACAGACTGAGACAAGTGCATCTATGAAGGGTGGCACAGTGCCTGTGGGGGTGGTGTGCACCTTTATCTCGCCAGTGATGATTTTCACACACTTCATCAAGTACTCATTTTAAGACAGAATCAACTTAAGGGAAGCTCAACACTGGTTCTAATATTTTCCACTGTTGTTGGCTGTGGCCAGAAATAGTACTCCGGTCACACAGGATTGGTAGCGCAGTTCACAAACAACTACGCAGCCGCTCCCCTTCCCACACGCACACATGCTTACGTGTGACATTGCATCAACAACATGAATCGTCTGCTGCATGATGAAAGTGAGTATTGTATTACCACTATTATTTGTGATCTCAGAAATACTGTGCAATTGTGAGGTGTAATAGCATTACTGGCATTATCTGTAATGACCCATTGACAATGATCACGGTTTGCTCTGCTGACCTTAACAACTGCTCACAGATGAGTCTATACGATGGTGCAGTAGTGTAAGGCTTTGCACACTAGACTTGCAATCCAGAGGTCGCGGGTGTGAATTGATCTTTGATCGTGGCAGTGTAAACAATGGTGAAAGTTTTTTTTTACATTCCACTGCCTCTATCCACCAAGCAGTGTAAATGGAATACATCCAGTCAATTGGTCGGCTGAGTTTGGTGCTGTTCAGTGCGGGAACTCCCAGCTCTTCCCAAGACGTCTGACCAGTGTGGAAGAGCAGTTCAAATACATCTTAAGGGTCTCTCTTGAGCTCCTTATAGCAGGAGCCCTTTTGCCATCAGTGACATGAGCAAGTAATTGGAGGGCTGTACCTTTATCTTTCAATGGGTTTATGAATGTGTGTGTGTGTGCATGTTGATGTGTACCTGCATGGCAATGACGAAGGCCAGCTTTGCCGTCAGTACTTGCCAGTACTGCTTGGTGACGGAGTAGGCTTGGGGATGATCCGGCGGGTAGCGATGACCTGGATACCTACACACGTACAACCACAAGCACGCATGGACTATATTGAGCAAAGTGCCTCGAAAGTAGAGTTGGCGCTAAATTGAACAAGTATGGTTGTGTACAAACGGTATATGCGTTCACAGCCCTTTAAAAAATCCGCTTCTGAAAGAGGGCCTTCCCACAACGTGCAGCTTGTGGGGGCTCTATTGACCATGGTTCACGCTGGTCCGTACCAGGTTGGTGAAGGTAGGGAGTACAGATAATGGGAGAACAATATAGCACAACTATTAATTTTTCTGAACTACCCACTGCTGACAACCTAGCTCCAAAGTCGCCTACTGCACCTGCATTGTGCATGGTGTTCATCAATCTAAGCACGAACAAGGCTCAAGCCTGCTTGACTTCCGGAATCTAAGATTAGCTGTATTCGTGGTGATTTGGTCATAGTCAAGTAAGGTTATATTAAATATCGATCAATATGGTTATATTGATTATAGTTGTGTATGCCAGCAATTCAAAAACGTTACAGAAAAGGGTTGGTAGATCGCATCAATTTCCTAACTAACTGTGCTGTGAGGTGACCAGAAGATGGCTGTAGAGCAAGTGGTTTCATGTCTGTGTGGACCTTTAAGCTTCATTTCATTATCATGGGTTCTCCAGGACCTCTTATTGCATCCCACATGCATAAAACCACCTTAAACTGGAATCCCAATGCACGGTCTTCCTGAAAAGGGATCTTGAGACTCAATTAAGCAGTCGTGGATCGATAGATAAATAAATAACATTACTCTTTAGCAAGGTAACAATGAGCTATAATTTATATCAATCTATTATTATATTTCTCTAAGTGGGACTTTGGTTGTGAAGCCATCCCACCCGTACCCACTGCTCGCCCCCTCCAATTCCCCCCCCCCCCACCCCCTTTACTGTCCCTGCCCACCACGCACACTCCTCCCCCAACCCTACCACAACCCCTTACTACCCAACTAAGCCAAACCCTGTGTCCAGGGTAAGGGGCAGGGCCTAAACAGAGGTGGGGCCTAGGGGAAGTGTGGGTCTTAAAAGGAAAGTCACGGAGTGAAAAGAGGAAGAGAACGAACCTAATCAGGAAGGGGCGGAGCCAGGAGGACGCCACACCCAGAAGGATGTCGCATCTACCTGGACAACACACCCAGAGATCAGTGCATCACATTCGCAGGGACGGCACACCCGATAGCTGGGCATGACACTGAATGGCACAAACCTGCAGGTTGTGTGGAATGCCGGATCAAACCATGATGGCAGGATGTTGGGATGATTTTGCTCCTTGAAGTCGCTGATCTTGAAAATTGAAAGGCTGTCCTCCGTGTACCCATGCATTGTAGGCGAACCTGTGCCATACTCTGCTGAGTATCCATAATAATACACCAGGCGTGGGATGATGTCCGTTGTGAACGCCAAGATGCATGACTGTGGAATTAGCATACGGAGGCACAGCGATAGCGGTCACTTAGCATGCAATGATTTGACCAAGGCTTCTGAACATCTTACCTTGGCAATTACATTAATTTTCACAAATACAATTTGGGGGGTTGCTGCCAGAGTGAAATGGTTACCATATAAGGACTTGCAATCTGGCAGTCGTCAGTTCAGTCTCCTGACACAACAGTTGAAGCAATGGATCATTTTCTAAAATCTCCCCCACCTCTGTCCAATTAGCAATATAAATGGGTTCATCACTGCTTTAGCGCAGGTAATTCCACATCTTACAACATGTCTGGTCATCATGGAAGAGTAGGCCAAATACCGTGTAGAGGGGTTCTCTAGAGCTACCTTTAGTTGAGGCCCTTCTGCCAGCAGTGACATGAGCAAGCAATTGCAAGGCTTTACCTTTTGCGATTTTGGGAGAGAGTGGATAGGAGCAGTGGTGCAGTGATTCGTGCACTGCACTTTGAATTCAGCACAAATGCAATTGACTTCCAGCTACGACTAACATCAGTGACGAGTGATACCCGAACCGCTCCTGGTCCCCCACTACACCTCTTCTCAAACCTGCCAGGACCAGAATGGTGAAGTATGGTAAAAAGAACCCACACGGCTAACATGACATGTTATGTCACTCATAAGATGGGATTTTGAGCGAGAAAGCGAGTGGACAATCTGGCGACTTACATTGGTGATTACAGAGAGGGTGGCAACGATACTCAGGATGTCGGCCCAGGCTCCAATTCCTCTTGCTCGCGAAATCACAGGCCTCCTCATCTTTGTTACGAGCTTCCACGCGTCGACCCGCACTTTGATGATGTTGTTGAGCAGTGCGAGCAATGGCGCAAGTGGAAATGATGCCACGAAGAGAGTGACAAACCCGAATTGGATAACTGTGGTATATTTTGAGAATGGGTAGGGGGGCAAGGATAGGATAATGAGTGAAACAGGATATAGACATACACTCTTAATACTGTTATGTTGTGATTACTTTAAGCAAACAAAACATGTTTTCAATGCATTGAATGTGTTTTAGTCAAAGGAGACCCCAAAATATGGTCACATTTTCGTGTCATTTGTTCACAAAATTATCGTGTCCATTACATTGGCCACTGAGATGCGACCAGCCACTACCATCTTTAATGCTCAGCTCTGGTTCACCTGGGTTTCTTTTGCACCATTTTCCACCACTAGGTGGCTATAATAACTAGATCACATCCTGTATTGAGGACTCCATTAACCGTACCACACATTTTTAGGCATATGCACTGTGGCTGAAATGCCAACAAATCACAGCAGTTAACCACAGTGGACATGATGCACAAGAGTTTTAAATAAATAGTAAGGGGGAAAACGTCAATCCAAGCTGACCAATGTAGCTGCATTGGTTAGCAGACAAGAGGAGCAAATATGTGCTCCTATTATTTCTAAAACTTAACTCCGTACATATGCACATACGCGCATGCTCAAAGACAATTGTGTTACAGTATATCCATAGATTGGTGCCTATGGCCAAATCACCCAGTATGCGTCAGATTTAATCAGATCCCAGAAGTTAAGGAGAGCTGAGCCTGAAAATTGGTTGGATGGGTGACCATGCAATAGTTAGTGTGGGGTTGTGAGCAGCAGAGGACAGTGCAGCAAATTACATTGTTGTATTGTATATCTAAGCTCTTACATCTGTGCTCCCTGCCTTCAACAACCCGAAGTGTGGGTAATTTCCCTCCCACAACAATGTCCGACAGATACACAGGGGCCGTACACACGTGCCTATATAGTCAAATGATACCCAATTGTGTGTGTTTTTTTTTATAATAAAGTAAAACGCGTTGACTCCGTAGTGTGATCCTCTGAGCTCATTGTACCCATCTCGAGGTATTCATCAAAGAGTCCAAGTGGGCTCTGGGGCTGTAGGTCCAAGTGTTTGCTGGAAGAAGTGTTTGGTAACTGGATAAGACCATCAATGAGAAGCCAGTTTAATCGTGGTTCGGTGACAGAAAACCCAGAGTTTCACGGTTTAACCCAACATCCGAGCAGCACCACATCAGATCTCTAGACTGCTCAGCGCAGGCATACAGATATGGTCAACATATGCGTACATTAACTAATTTGTGAAATTATGAATTACATTACATTACTAGGACGTACCTAAAGGTGCCAGGTTGGGTTCATCCACCTTGGGGATGCTCTGCTCCACGCAGCCTCCTGCTTCCGTGCAGTCCATCCTCTTGATGTCCGAATTCTGGCTGTTGCTACTGCTGCAATTGGTGACACTGGTGGTGGTCTTCTTTCTTTTAATGGACTTAGGTCTACTTCGCTTTTCCTTCTTCTTCTGCTGCAAGGTCATCAACACTTTCATGCTCGTAATAGGATTGAGAGCAGCGTATGGTTTATTCTCACTGACTGGTGAAGCAGTTTGTTGACGTGGAACTAGGCCAAAGCATTCAAGAAATTTGGATTTCATGTCATTTATCTTAACGCCGCTATCTTTTGTCAAAGTGTAATCATGTTCAGGCTTCGGTCTGTACAAGAACTGTGCGTGAAGACTTTCATGAGTTTTCAGGATTTCAATAGGACTTAAAAATCCGCAGACTGAGCACATCTCATAGGGCGATGGTGGATTCAATACCGCATTGGCAAAACTGCCGTTATTCACCAAACCTGGTGCACCCTTTATCATATAATCCTTTTCATGGGTCTTCATGTGCCTTTTTTAATTTTCCTGGCTGATTAAACCTTTGTCCACATATGCCGCACCATTGCTCACGGGTCTCCTTATGCGTTCTTACGTGGGCTTCTAGGCACCATGCCAGTTGGAATTTTTTCCCACAGACGTCACAAGAGATAAGTGTTTTCGCTCTTGTAACTCTAACGGATTGAGGTGGGGTTGAGACGGGTGCTGGTGAAGTGCCATCGATGGAGAAGGCAATTCTCCCAGCACCACCATGACTCGCAGCGGAGTTGCTCTCGCACATCTGAAACAAAAGACAAAGGTCACGCGCATGACACCCGTGTCACGAGTGTACTCACACAGGCATACTTAAGGTGACATAAGATTCATATATACTACAACTCATTATACCAGAACTCCACAATATTGCAGTTCCTATCATGTACGATTTTACCCTCTTATCCACCCAAGTAATATTTTGTTTCTAAACAACAATGACTAACTACCTCCATTTTCCTAATGTTACCCACCAAATAGGTCTTTCTGTATATACACACCAACAATATAATGATTGCACCACACGTTCACTCCACTATTCACAACATTCTGACTCGCAATCTCCATGTAAGATTGTAATATCATTTCTGTATGAGGGCCCGTCAAGAAGTTTTGGGAATGGACACTTTTTTACAAACAACTACGTAAAATAGTCTTCATTAAAAGTACAGGATAGTACTACTAATGTCACTCATAAGGGAACGTCATTATCTCTCATGCTAATTATTACAATGTTAACTAGTTACCCAGGAAAGCTTCATTGCGTCTAAGTACTGCATTTTCAGAAAGGTCCCATTGCATTGAGATGTTTGCGTGAGTGGAACCCAGAGAGACCCCACCTTGCATATTGGGAAATAACACAACTCCACACAGATGGATTCAACCCACAAGCTCAAAGCATTCCCTGTTCAACAAAGTACTCAGTGTAATGTTTAATATAATTTATTTGGTAATATACATATCCTAATTGTATAGTGAATCTACAGCAGTGAGGTATACAGTAGGGTTGGTAAAATAATACATAGTGTAATATTACAAGTCTAATATTATTATAATCTAACGTATAGGGTAGTGTATAGTAACGCAGTGTATAATTCAATGTTGGGGTCTGTCTATGGCAGTTTATAATTGAAAATATTATTTGGAGGCATATTATAATATTTTTTGCGACATAGAAGTGTAATGTATAATAACTTATTGTTAGTAGCTCAGCTTAGTGGAGAATATATTGAGTACATTGATTATATTGATGTAGTTTATATTTAGTTCTTTCACATCGGTTTATTGTATGATAGTTGGGTAGTTGCAGTTCGTTAGCATCAATATACTAAATGCCTCTGTTGATATGTAAACTCTGACTTTAACATAGCTACTTCTGTCACCAGTTACATGCTAATTCCTCACATTAACATCATGCTAATCTCACAGATACATGCTAATTTCTGACTTTAACATCCTGCTAATCTATCACATTAACACAGCTACTTCAATGCTAAATTCTTCTGTGGATACGTAAACTCCTTTGTCAAGGAGCTCTGCTCCTCCCACCCAGCTTAAAATACGCTGCCAAGCTTAGCAGTGTTCATTGGAGCGCTGTCTTTCCGACAGTTCTGTTTCTTCACCTGAGGAAGGCTACTTGTGTTGTGGCCAAAACGTCGTGAGAATTTTATTATGTTTTGATTTTATTATGTTATTATTTCCCTTCTACGTGACTTTACCGAAAGAACCAAGAAGATGAATCCCTGCAGTCACGAAAGCTTTAAATCGAAATTTATTCAAATCAAGTTGTTTTATTTTTACCACAGTACTTTATGGAATCCTCAAGAATAAATGCATTTTTAGAAGTATTAAACTACACTTGAAGATGTGTGAGAATGTAATTCTGCAGATGCAAGCACAGGCAAACTCGTATCTGCATATACAAGTTTCTGGGCCTCCTCACTTCACCAAACCCGCATTGACCGGCATGGTGAAGTATGGTTAAACAACTCCCACGAACGACATGGTGTGGGGGAGGCCTCTATCAAAACGCTGGATCGACAAAGGGCTGATACATGTCACGACATTGTACGTTAAGACCGTTCTCTCGTCAGCACAAGCCGTCTATGTGGACAATAGAGGGCACGACACACGTGTACACGATGTTTGTGTGCGTATATTCAGCGTGTGTATCACGTCATAATTATATAAGGTCGCGATTATGCTCAAAACGAACCAAATGTATAACATCACGAATAACTTTGGAAGTCTCCAGAGCCTGAACAATATTTGAAGTAGACACTGACCCAGTTACTATTAATAGCTCAGATGTGTAGGCTTTGACTTTAACATAGCCATTTCTGTGACCAGTCACAAGCTAATCACTCAGTTATTTCAATGCTAAATTCTCCTAGTTATTTCAATGCTAAATTTTCCTGTTTGATTTTTACTAGGTGCCTCTGTGAATGTGTATGCTCTGACTTTAACATAGCCATTTCTGTGACCAGTCACAAGCTAATCACTCAGCCATTTCAATGCTAAATTCAATGCTAATTCCTTTGTCAAGGCGCTTTGTGTCTTCTCACACAGCTTAAAGGTCTCGATCTGAGCTTGTCTTTGTTTGCTCCAGCTCTGTCCTCCAGACAGTCTCGTCCCTTCACCTGATGAAGGTCGCTTGTGTTGTGGCCGAAACGTCGTGAGAATTTTATTGTGTTATTTTATTTTTTCAATTTATTATTTTATTCTCATTCTACGTGACTTTACCGAAAGAACCAAAGAAGATGAACCAAGATTATGGCGTGTAGATGCTGCCATCTGCCGGCCACCAACGTGGCGTGTAGATTCTGCAAATTGAAAAATTAAAATAATAAATTGAAAATAATAAGCAAAAATCCAGATTCATATTCTTGGTTCCTTCGGTAAAGTCACGTAGATTTTAAAATAATTAAATAAATTAAATAAAAAAAATCGGAAGTAATAAAATTACTTTTATTTGTAATTTTTAAATTGGCATAATCTACACGCCATATTCTTGGTTCTTTCGGTAAAGTCACGTAGATTTGAAAATAAAAAGAAAATAATTAAATAAAAATCATGAATTGTTATTATTATTATATTTTGATTTAAAGCTTTCGTGACTGCAGTTATTCATATTATTGGTTCTTTCAGTAAAGTCACGTAGAAGGGAAACAATAAAATAAAATAAATATTTTTTAAAATATTATTTACATTTTTACTTTTCTTTTATTATTTATATTTTCTATCTACGTGACTTTACCCAAAGAACTAAGAAAATAGCGTGTAGATTCTGCCAATTTAAAAATACAAAAAAATAAATGGAAAATAATAAAAGCTTTTATTATTTTCAATTTATTATTTTAAAATCAAAATTTTGTTTCATTTTTTTTTATCTCTGTGACTTTACCGAAAGAACCAAGAATATGAATGTGGGTTTTTTGCTTTTATTATTTTCCATTTCACACTTTTTATTTGATTTTATTTGATATTTTTTTTATTTTCTATCGACGTGACTTTACCGATAGAACCAAGAATATGGCGTGTAGATGCTGCCAATTTAAAAATTAAAATAGATTGAAAATAATAATCAAAATCCAGATTCATATTCTTGGTTCTTTCGGTAAAGCCATGTAGGTTGAAAATAAAAATAACAAAATTAAATAAAAAAATACAAAAGATAAATGGAAAATAATGAAAGCTTTTATTATTTTAAATTTATTATTTTAATTTGTATTTTTTTAAAAAATTGGCAGAATCTACACGCCTTATTCTTGGTTCTTTCGGTAAAGTAACGTAGATTTGAAAATGAAAATAATAGAATTAAATGAAAAAAATACTAAATCATGAATTATTATTTTTTTCTTTTCTTTATTATTTATATTTTACCCAAAGAACCAAGGATCTGGCGTGTAGATGCTGCCACCTGCCAACGTTGTTGGCCACCAGATGGCAGCATCTACACGCCATATTATTGCTTCTTTCGGTAAAGTCACGTAGATAGAAAATAATAATAAAATTGAAAAAAATAAAATTATGAAAGCTTTTATTATTTTCAATGTATTATTTGTATTTTTAAATTAAATTATATTATTTTTATTTTAAAATGTACGTGACTTTAACGAAAAAAACAAGAATTCGGCGTGTAGATGTTGCCACCTGCCGGCCACCAACGTGGCGTGTAGATTCTGCCAATTTAAAAATTAAAATAATAAATTGAATATAACAAAAGCTTAAATAATATTAAAAGCTTTTATTCAATTGATTATTTTAAAATTGTTTTTTTTATCTCCGTGATTTTACCGAAAGAACCAAGAATATGAATGTGGGTTTTTTGCTTTTATTATTTAAAATTTCACATTTTTAATTGATTTGATATTTTTTTTATTTTCTATGGACGTGACTTTACCGAAAGAACCAAGAATATGAATTCCTGAAGTCACGAAAGTTTTGTGACAATCTACACCCAACAATGGTGGCCAGCAGATGGCAGCATCTACACGCCAGATTATTGCTTCCTTCGGTAAAGTCATAATACTGGTAGGAACGAAGTTGTAAACTGAGGGTACCAGCCTGCAATAGATTAATGTGTCCGTCCGTCCCCTTTCAATACTTTAACGAAGTGCAATCTCGTGCTGTTGGGTGTAAAATCAGCAATAGGCAGCGCAGAGACTTGCCCTACCAGCCCACCCTGCAGGGACCTGTTAATAAAATTAAAATAATAAATTGAAAATAATAAAAGCTTTTATTTTCAATTTATTATAAAATAATAAAAGCTTTTATTAATTTCAATTTATTATTTGTATTTTATTTTTTAGTATTTTAAAATTTCAAATAATACATTGAAAATAATAAAGCTTTTATTAGTTTAAATATTATAATTTATATTTTTAAATTAAATTTAATTATTTTTATTTTCAAATCTACGTGACTTTACCTGAAGAACCAAGAATATGGCGTGTAGATTCTGCCAATTTAAAAATTAAATAATAAATTTTAAATAATAAAAGCTTTCATTATTTCAAAAAATTTTGTATTTTTAATTTAAAAAGCTTTTAGTATAGCTTTTATTATAATATCATAATATTATAATCAAAGCTTTTATTATAATAAAAGCTTTTATTATTTTAGGATTCTCCTCCACGGCGGCCTTTGTCTCCCCCAGTAGCGATGTTTACGACACACCGCACCAGGTACTCATCTGAGGCTGAGTCGACCTCACACTCTCTTACTGTCTCAAAACAACAACCGCCATGCGCCACTAAGTGGCGGTGACGTCACCACGACGCTTATGCCAGGCTATGTGCACCTTGAGGCTACGTGAAGTGTCGATCGCCGGCTGGCAGGAGGTCACGGGGCAGACCCAGGTGCCACTGGTCGACTGACTGAGATGACTGAGATTACTGGCTGATGCACCACCTGTGCCCCCTACTGTGCCAACTTGCTGAGCTTTAGCCACCCGACGCTCCGCTCGTTTTTCTGAGCGTCGCTCCTCCGCCCTCCGTTGTTGTTGGAGGGCGACTGCCTCCAACTGCCCAGTAGAGACACCGCTGGTACCAGTCATTGGCAAGTCCACTCAGCTCCACATCCTCCTGTACCACATCACTCCATCTCTTCTCTAGTCCGTGCCACGCCCGTTTAGCTCCCTCGATCCGGCCGAACAAAAGCTGTTTGGGCATGCGGTGATTGGGCATGCGGGCTACATGGCCCAGCCAACGCAGCCTTGCCTGCTGGAGGAGCTCACCGATGGGACTTTGTCCAGATCTTTCGAGGATTTGTGAGCTCCTCACACAATCCAGCCTGGTTAAACCCAGGATTGATCGTAGGCAGGCCAGCCTAAATGTTTCTAACCGGTGAAGATGCTGCATTAGGGGGGTCCACGTTTTGCAAGCGTAGAGAAGGGAGGGAATGACTGTGGCCGAGAAGAACCGAAGCTTCATGCGGAGCGACAGACCAGGTAGCTTCCACACAACGTTACACAACCGATGAAAAGATAATGCCGCTCGACTAATTCGGAGTGAGACCTCTGCTGTTAAACCGGAGCCGATCATGAGCACACTGCCCAGGTATGGAAAACTCTCCACTCTCTCCCCAACTGCCCCATCACCGATTGGGAGTTGTGGGGGTAGAGTGCCCGATGGCACAAAATACCCAGGCAGGTGCTTCGTTTTGGTGGGGCTGATGGTAAGGCCCCACCTCTTAGTGGCACACTCCAGTTTTAGCAGCAGCGCCTCCAACTCCTCCTCTGAATGAGCAGCAATTACCAGGTCGTCGGCATACATAATGTGGTTGACCAATAGGGAGACATCCCTTGACCGCACCTGGGCATCGATCAGCCTCCCATTGTATCTGTACCAGACGTAAATTCCTCTGGTACAGCTACTGAAGGCTTCACGAACTATGTGGTCGAAATAGATGTTAAATAATGTTGGAGCCAGAGGACATCCCTGTCGCAGGGAATGGCTCTGACTCCCGGATATGTAGTTTTACTCGGGTCTGCTCACCATCATGAAGGTCCTTAATGAGTGTGAGCAGAGGGTCAGGGACTCTGAAAGCACGAAGAACAACCCAGAGCCCAGGCCTACTGATGGTATCATAGGCCTTAACCAGGTCAATAAAGCAGAGATGTAGCTCTAGTTGGAATTCCCTCCACCTCTGCTGTAGCAGACGGACAGAAAATATGACATTTTTGCAGGACCGCCCTTTCTTGAAACCGCATTGGGGCTCCGCAAGCCTCTCCTTAGCGTACCTAGCAAGGCGATGTTGAATAATTCTTGCCAGGACCTTTCCCGGCACACTGAGGAGTTAGATGCCCCTGTAGTTGTTACAGTCTGTGCGGTCCCCCTTCTTAAAGAGGGGGACCGCCAGAGCATCCTTCCAATCCTGCGGAACCCGTCCAGTGGCCCAGACTGTTGTTATGATGTCATGTAGGGCAGTCTACGCACAAACGCCACCCTCCCTCAGCATTTCGCTTTGGAGATCATCACTGCTCGGTGCCTTTCCTGGTCTCAGACTCTGGATCGCCCTCAGTACTTCCTCAATGGATGGCACCTCAGCCAGCCACTCACAGGGGGTGACTTCCTCCTCCAATATTTGAGGCACCGCATCCTCAGCAGGGTCGTCCCCACTTTGTCCCATGATGTTTTCCAGGCTGAGGGATTCCCCCTCCCCCAGGACCTCACAGAAATGCTCAGCAAATCTGCAAACCTGTCGCTGGGGGTCGGAGATTGGATCACCCTTCGTTCCCCTAATGATGGTGTAGTGGGTATAAATAGACGAAGAAACTTCTGATGAGGCAACACGATATTTATTGTCTTGGCCCCTTTTTGGGCCATGGGCATTAGCCCTGGCGTGATAGCGCTTCCGCCCCCTATTGACGATAAGGGGAAGCTACCAGCCCACAGAGTGGTGAGTGACGATTACCCCTACAATGGTAGTAGGTGTGGCGCTGTAGGTTACTTTTTTAATGGAGTTAAATAGGGATTTGTGATCGCGGGCCATTGAGGCAGACTCCATCTCCTCAGCAACCCGCGACCACCACCCATCCTTGCAGCGCCTCACGTCTCTCCGAACCTCCGACCGAAGGCTGCGGTAAGCCTCCACATTCTCTGACGTGGGATGCTGTAGACGATTAGAGTGGGCCTGTCGCTTTTTCTCAACCATCCTGAACACCTCCTCTGTCAGCCAGGGTCTCTGGGGAGGTCTGGACCGCGTACACAAAGCAGCCATTGCAGCTGCATGAGTCACAGACCTAAACCTCGCCCATTTACCCTCGACATCAGGAGGAGTGGGGGACGATGCTGTCTCACTCACACTCACTCACAGCGCGAGGCCGACTCATTACATCTCGCGGAGGATCGCGCTGCTGAACAAAAAAAGTTCCGCGGTTTCAGTTTGCAAGCGCGAGTTCGCGTTTTAAGGCAATGGGGGCCGTCCATAAATGACGTCACGCACCTGGGGAGGGGGGGGGTCAGACATTTGTGACGAGGGGGGGGGGGGGTTGAGAAATGTGACGTCACATCGAAATGCGCAACTTTAAATAAATATAGACAACATGTTCTACTTAGTTAAATAGACTTTTTAATAAATGTTTTCTCCTACAACATCAGAGTGCAGTGCCACATTAAATACAATGGCAATAGTTTAAAGCGATTTGAAGCATGTTTTATTTTAAAAATGGAAATATGGTTTTGGGGGGGGGGGCAGAGCTTTGTGACGTCAGCGAGCTCCGCAGCGGGAGCGAGCTCCGCGGCGGGAGCGAGCTCCGCGGCGGGAGCGAGCTCCTAGCGGGAGCGAGCTCTGTGGCGGGAGCGAGCTCCTAGCGGGAGGGAGCTCCGTGGCGGGAGCGAGCTCCTAGCGGGAGCGAGCTCTGTGGCGGGAGCGAGCTCCTAGCGGGAGGGAGCTCCGCGGCGGGAGCGAGCTCCGTAACGGGAGCGAGCTCCGTGGCGGGAGCGAGCTCCGTGGCGGGAGCGAGCTCCGTGGCGGGAGCGAGCTCCGTGGCGGGAGCGAGCTCCGTGGCGGGAGCGAGCTCCGTGGCGGGAGCGAGCTCCGTGGCGGGAGCGAGCTCCGCACCCGAACGCGTTGGCACGGCCATCTTTTGGATCGCTAACACGGCTGCTTTTGTCACACGTGGACATGCTACCACCGGCATGACTGCATCGACTTGCTCATCTCTCATTGCCTTCAACATGATATTCTCATTGACTTCGTTCATGTACTTTTACATGCTTTTCTCTTTAACTTTAACATGCTACTCTTGGTTACCCATAGACTGACATTAACTTACTAAATTTTTCATTAACTTTTACATGCTTCTCTCATTAAAACACATTCTCTCTCTCTCTACCGCCAGCCGTTCTTATGCTAAGTTCATTAACTTTAACATACCACGCTATTTATTACACGTAGACTGACATCGACTTGCTCATCTCTCATTGACTTTAACATGATATTCTCATTAACTTCGCTCATAGACTTTGACATACTTTTCTCATCAACTTTAACATGCTATTCTTGGTTACACATAGACTGACATTAACTTGCTATTTTTTTCACTAACTTTTACATGCATCTCTTATCAAAATACATATGCTAATCCTACATGCTAATCTGAACTCTTCTGCGCTACGGAAGCAAATTGACTTTGCACTATAATCCAACATGCTCATCTAAGTTAATTTCCTTTAACACGGCACGCTATTTATTACCTTTACACTATAATACCCCATTAGCACTACTTTGGCTACCTTTGTTCTCAAAAACTTATATAAACTCTTGCTGGTAACAGCTTCTCTTCACAAGGCAGCAGACATCGTGCTGCTCGCAGCAGACATCGCGGCTGTCGCGATTTTCACCTGAAGACGATGGCTTGTGTTGCTATCGAAACGTCGTGATTTATTTTATTTTATTTCTACCAAAGTGACTTTACCGAAAGAACCAAAGAGTATGGATTCCTGCAGTCACAAAAGCTTCAAATCAAGATCGGTTTGAATTATTTATCGAGTGTGGGTAGAATCTGTGCAGAGTTGTGCTGTTTCCCCATGTGCAAGGTGGGGGTCTCTCTGGGTTCTACTCACACAGAGCCAAACGCTCATTAATGTAATTGCCAAATATCTCAATGCAATGGGAAACTTCTGAAAAAAATCAGTCTTTAGACTCAATGAGGCTTTCCTGGGTAAATAGTTAATATTGTAATAATTAGCATAAGCAATAATGAAGTCCACTTATGAGTGCCACGAATAGTACTATACTGGACTTTTAATTAAGAATTTTTTACGTAGTTTTTTTGAAAAAAGTGTCCATTCTCAACACTTTTTGACGGGCCCTCATGCAGAAATTATATTGCAATCTTACATGGGGATTGGGAGCCAAGTGTGTCATGAATAGGGACTGAACGTATGGTGCTATAATTAGCTTGCTGTTGTGTATATACAGAAAGGATCTCTGGTGGGTAACATTGGGAAAATAGAGATAATTAGTAATTGTTGTTCATATACAAAATCTTATTTTGGTGGTGATTTGAAGCTTTCGTGACTGCAGAAATCCATACCCTTTTGTTCTTTCGGTAAAGTCACGTAGGTAGAAAAATAAAATTAAAAATAATATATTACGTTTCGATCGCAACACAAGCGGTCGTCCTCAGGCGGAAAAAATAATCCGCTGCATCTCCGACCAGCGCCACCTAGCCAGTGAACTGGAGCACATATGTTGTGGGTAAATCATCGGCGGAGAACTTCTTGTGAGGCAACACGATATTTATTAACACTCTATTTTACAGGATCCCTAACACAAAGGGGTAGCGGCCCCTTCACCCAATACCTGGGGAGGTATGGCCTCCGGACTACACGGGCCCTAACACTGGGAACCCGTTAATTCCCCGTCCTCCGGCTGGGGGCCCTAGGGGAGGCTATGCTGACCCGACCGTGCCAGGGTCTTCGAGTCCTGACCACTGGCCTTACTGAGCTCCGACCCTTGGAAGGACGACGGAGCTTGGGGTCCAGGGTCCTAACTTCAGCCCAGGTCTACAGTCTTCGGCTTGGAGATGCCTGAGCCGGACCCTTGAGAGGTCCGGCTTATATACTGGTTCGTGGCTTGCTCCGCCCTAGCCACGCCTCCCTTCCAAAACTTTCTGGAAGGTGACAACATCCCCCAGTCCCCCCTCCCGAGGTCCGGGGAATGTGTCTCAGGATCCACTTCCCAGGGATTGTCGTTGGCCCCTTGGGCCATAGTCATTAACAGTGGCGTGATAGCGCTTCCACCCCCTGTTGAAGAGAAGGGGGAGCTACTCACTAACAGGATGGGCAGTGCCGATTAATGCCTCTACACATACACCAAGCCCTCAAGATGAATGGATACTCAGACCGCACAATCCGCAAAGCTGTATCTCCAGCTATGGGGAGACAACCATCTGAGGGCCTAATCAAAACCATCACCTTGCCATACATAGCAGGTGTTACCAAAAATATTTCCAAAATCTTAAACAAACACAAGATCCAGGTCCGATTCAATACAGAACACAAAATCCATGATTTTATCCCACCTGTGAAGGATGTCATTCCTGACATCCAATACCCAGGCGTCTACAAACTAAGCTGTGTCTGCGGCATCAGTTATATTGGGGAAACGAAACGACATGTCTCGGACCGTGTTCGCGAACACAAGGCAGATTTGAAACATGGCAGAACCAATACCTCTGCCGTGGATGATCATTGTTATAACGCAGTGGGCGCGCACGATATTATTTTTTCCGAGACCAAGGTACTCTGCAAACCTTCGGGCTACCATAAAAGATTTGTCCATGAAGCCATCCAGAAAAATAAACACGGAGACAATATCAACCAAGAAGATGGGTATAAGCTGAGCAATCATTGGAAGGACGATATTAACCAAGCAAAGTCGTAACTTGCTGTGGCGCTCCCATTCGTTCCTGTCATTTGGCTGTTATCTCCGACTCTCTGAGTTGCATTGCCCTGTTAGGTGCCTCTGCATTAATGGGCTGGGGTCTCACTAACATGGCCACCTCTCAATTAAAAGCTTTCGTGACTGCAAGGATTCATCTTCAAGATGAAATAAATCATCAGGGAGTTCTCCGTGAGCATCGTGCGCGCTCCAAATCCAGAGTTGAGCCGTGGTCTCGGCACCCAGCCAGCCGCCTTCTCTTCTTGGCGCAGTCCGAGTCCAGCGCGCTATCGAAGGGCACGTGGTGAACGCTCAGGACGTGTCTCTTGAGCTTCGACTTCTGCGTCGCTCCGTACGATCAGTCGCTGCACGGGAAGGGCTTTTCCTCTGGAACACAAGACATCCACCGTTGAGCACACGCACGCGCTAATACATAATTTATTTATCACCATGCAGTGGATGCCATCGGCCACAACACAAGCGGCCTTCATCAGGTGAAGGGACGAGACTGTCTGGAGGACAGCACTGGAGTGAAAAAAGCCACGCTCAGATCACGACCTTTAAGCTGTGTGAGAAGAAACAGAGCGCCTTGACAAAGGAATTAGCATATAATTTAGCATTGAAATGGCTGAGTGATTAGCTTGTGACTGGTCACAGAAATGGCTATGTTAAAGCATACACATCCGCAAAGGCACCCCTTGACAAAGGAATTAGCATAGAATTTAGCATTGAAATAGCTAAGTTAAAGTATACACATCGGCAGAGGCACCCCTTGACAAAGGAATTAGCATAGAATTTAGCATTGAAATAGCTGAGTGATTAGCTTGTGACTGCTCACAGAAATGGCTACACCACACACCGGTGTGCTGTACTAGTGATGAATTGGCATGTTCTGTTTACGTGACAACCCTTACTAGTTGGCTGTCGGGTGGTGGCGGGTTTAACGACACATTTAAATTGTAATAGGTTTTTACCCTTTTATCTGGCACCATAACTAACACCTTTATGCAAACATGATCCCTTGTATAAAGGTGTCAGTTTTGGTGCCAGATAAAAGGGTAAAAACCTATTACTATATCTTGCTACTGGCAAATGAGGTCTCATAATGTAAATTCTTACCCCGAGCTCTCAATACTCTGATAGTGCGCTGTTTTTGAGTTGTATGCCTTTTGGCGTCATCTGGTCCAACACCAGTGGAGACTAGGCTCTAAGAAAAGCCATCTCGGGTGTGGACCAATCAGCTTCAAGGACAGTGTATATTATTATCAGAATTGTCTCTTTTTGTTTGCATTTTGACTGCTTGTGTTGTGGTTATTGCAAACATGATCCCTTGTATAAAGGTGTCAGTTTTGGTGCCAGATAGAAGGGTAAAAACCTATTACTATATCTTGCTACTGGCAAAGGAGGTCTCATAATGTAAATTCTTACCCCGAGCTCTCAATACTCTGATAGTGCGCTGTTTTTGAGTTGTATGCCTTTTGGCGTCATCTGGTCCAACACCAGTGGAGACTAGGCTCTAAGAAAAGCCGTCTCGGGTGTGGACCAATCAACTTCAAGGACAGTGTATATCACTATCAGAGTTGTCTCTTTTTGTTTGCATTTTGACTGCTTGTGTTGTGGTTATTGCAAACATGATCCCTTGTATAAAGGTGTCAGTTTTGGTGCCAGATAAAGGGGTAAAAACCTATTACTATATCTTGCTACTGGCAAAGGTCTCATAATGACACGTATATTTACACGATCCAACCCGTAAAACCTGTATTATGGATATTTGTCGCGAAAGCCTACGTGTTAAACTGCCATGTATTTTTACGTCTATTGCTGTATTTTCTTACGTGCAATATATTTAATAAACCATCCTAATTGATTAATATTTTTGTTCATAGTTATATCATTGTTGCGCGTGCGGTGTGGTCAGTGGATATTGTTCAGTGGATCAAACCGAGACAAATATTTTTGCAGCAGCTGTGGCTGCACATTGCAACAGCGCATTCCGAATGGTGTAGAACGCATCGCCCATAATCTGTATCTGTGTGCAAACACCAGGTATGGTTGGTAAGAAACACGTTTGGTTTTAAATGAACAGAACTCGAGCTTCAGCCATATTGTTCATTATAGACCCCACTATGTAAGCATTAATCATGCAAACCTTGCGCCTGATTCATTTTTAGTCGCTGGGCTCATGAGCAACAGGGCATTTGTGGCAAGGTGTTAATGTACCACAGATTAGCACGGTTGGCTACGTACACTGCGAAATAAGTTCAACACATATTCTTTGGGTCTTTCCGTAAAGTCACGTAGATAGAACAATAAATAAAAATAAAGTGAATAAAAAAGTTAAATATATCACGACGTTTCGATCGCAACACAAGCAATCGTCATCAGGAGAAAAATGATGAAGATTGCTTGTGTTGCGATCGAAACGTCGTGATATTTTTTATTATTATTTTGTATTCACTTTATTTTTATAATTGTATTGTTCTATCTACGTGACTTTATCGAAAGACCCAAAGAATATTAATTCCTGCAGTCACGAAAGCTTTAAGTCAAGATTCAAGCACAACACACATTAATGCATTTTGGAAAGCGAGTATCCTTGCACGTACAATGCACTGGACCGCATGTTCATGTTAAGTGAGTCAGGGGCTTTGTCACTGCCTACCCCATGATATAAATAATCTCAGGGAATTCAATTGCAAGTGTGCAATCTCCCTTCCGTTGGGCATCGAGGATGAGTTATACCCTGGCTTGCCAGGAGGCAGTGGAACACAACTGTGGAATCCTTTCCATCTGCACGGGATAGAACGTTGCCCCCTTGCTCACATTCGTTCGTTTTCTGCGAGTGTACTGGTTTCCCCCCACATGTAAACACTCAGTAAGTGGCTGCAAATATCGGAATGTAAAGAGAACCGCAGATCTTGGGCGATTGTTGGGAGTGCCGGCTCACCGCCTGGCTGCTGTCTCCCCGCTCGTCTGTGGGAGACATATAGAGGTACTGAATAAGATTTATATTCTCTACATAACATGATTCCTATCTACACAAAGAACTCACCGCGTGGAGTACAACAAGTGATATTCCACGAAATAAAAAATAAACGTACATGACCACAACAGAAGCCAATGGGTACAGCTGTGCATACACGTACACAACATATACACGATTCCTACTGGTGGTTGGAACGATTCACCACTGCCAGAGAGTCAAGGAATTGTTATGATTCAGGATCATGAATGCAAATTGTCCACGTGCTCAAACCTGAGTACGATTTAAAAGGTCATAGAACGCCTTTGTCGGAAGCAATTACTTCCCCATGTCACTGCGATGGGCAGATTCATGCCATTGCAGTCGGCTTACACATTGTCAGTAGACCCCCATACGCAAGCGTACGCATTTGGGCTAACCCCTCCTCCCCCCTCCATGCATACATACTAAATGGATGCCCCCTAACAGCTACACCACCACTCCCCACACGAGACGAGCACGTGACTCTCGGTGTAAATGGAGCTGGAGCGCGAATAAACGTGCCGATGCCCCAAGTACAGCTGCCACCATTTCTACGACAGAGCAAACCCAGGCACATTTCTCAGCGAGCCCAGGTCTATTGTTAAAACTGTGCAGTTCACAGTGATAAAATTCAACCATAGCCATACCCGGGGTACCAGATCTCGACACAAATCAATTCCTGCTGCCACCCGAACACTGTCCGGGGGTCAAACACAGACAGGTGGCAGCCCCAGTCGCGAGGCCACATCTGCACCGACTCACGGTAAACGTGTGCAGGGCCTGCAGGAAGAGCCCCGGGATCTCGGAGCACAGCCACTGGTTCCACGCGCTGTCTCGGTCCACGTCCTCGCGTGACGACGACACTTCATAATCACCTGACCGGAAGGAGGGGGGTGGGAGGGAGAGTAAGAAAGTACGAAGGGGAACCTTCTAACTCTTTCACAGCGACGTGTTCTACGCATGCGTCACCCTGCAGCCAACCTCTCTGCTCTCGTGTGTGAACGTGGGTCAGTTTGGTTTAATCGTTCAGAATGAATGGGGCAATTTATTATTTTCCATGAGATAATACCAAACACATAATTCATGTGTGTGTGTGGCCTGCAAGCAAAACCTACATGCTCTCGAGTCATATATCGGGGAGCAATCACAGGTGGGAAAGCATTGCCGAATTCCTATAAAGGCTCAGCTCTCTCCAACTTATGTTGAAAGCGTTTATGCATTAGTTCTGCCCGTACCTCTTTGTGCCTGTGTAGTGGGCAGGCAAGTGTGGTGGAGCAGCAGGTCCAGCACACGGGGTGTCCAGCAGAGGAGAGGAACTCCCCGTGGCCGTGGCCGGGGAAGCAGAGGTCGGCGGCGCTGGGAGCGGCGTCAGTTGCGCGGCGTCTATGGGAGAAGGCACAGGCCTCTGCTGAAGATTATCATCCGCAGACACATCACACGGCTTGCCGGACACGTCACACACTCGGCCCTGTGATTGTGGAGGTGAGACAGGTTCGCGCTTGGCAACGAATGGCTTGTCGCTGGACAAACATCGACGGCAACATCGGGAGAACGCGGCACGAACTCGTGCAGAGTTTCTGGCACCGTATGAATTTAAACTCCTTGTAGGTATGTGCGTTGAACCTCTTTCGCGCCGTACGTCAGTCAGCCGTGCTAATTGGAGGTGCAGATGGATGCAATTGAAGGACGTGGAGCAGAGGTTTCAAAATGAAAAAAAAATAATTGATACAGAAATGACACAAGTCCAGGAGACTTCACCAAGGCCGTGTTATCCCAGACTCTGACAGAGCACAAAGGAAGATTGGCAATGACAAAAAATGGCTTCATAACTTTCATTGTCAGATGGCACACTTGCATCTTCAGTCTTCAGTCAGCGTCAGTAATTTAAAAATGCACGCATGATGCATGACACCAACTAAAATGGCATCGATGCTGACTAATCACATCCTCTCCAAGATGTGGAACTCAAGAGACAAGGATGCCTCTTCCAAACAGGACTACCCTTGACAATTGAGTTGTCGCCTGGGTAAAAATAAAATGAACTAGGAGATTTCAACTTGAAAATCCAAACCATCGCACCAACAGTAATGGACGGAATCCTATATGAGGCGCACACTGCAGTAGCTTCAGGTGGACTCTGGTACCTGCTTTAACGTCTGTGTGAGAACTTCTCCCACTGAAATTCAAACAAAGTTGACAGTTAGACAGGACATGTTTTAAAACATCTGCAGTAAAATTCAAGTATGTATACCATTAAAGTAAACTATTTTTTATTTGCCAGGTAAGGCCCATTGAGAGCTAAATAGCTATTTTTCAGAAGCAACCTGGCCACAAATTATAGCTTAACGAAGTGGCTTATCACGTGGAAATTTATAGTAGCCAAATACTCTAAACGCATTACTTACAAATAGCTCACAAAGCGGTTATCCTCCCACTACCCTTGGGTTACCTCCTGTCCCGGTCCAGCCGAGACAGTCTGTGAATTGGCATCTGTGTTTGGGTGGCATGAATTAATTTGTACCGAGATCTGGTACCGGTACTGTGCTGAACTTTACTACTGCATGGTTATATTCTTAGTTTTTTCGGTAAAGTCACGTTGAAGAGAAACAACAAAATAATAAAATATATATAAAACAATAAAAAATTCTCACGACGTTTCGACCATAACTCAAACGGTCGTCTTCAGGTGTGTTGGTTCGCATACATTTATTTTTAAACGGCGCATTTATTTATTTATAAAAAAACGTTAGCGCCACGCGCAACGATTTGGCAGTTTACCCAGGACTAGTCCATCTATATTCTGAAAAGAGGAGGGGGGAGACGAAATTTTTTTTTTTATAATGTATGCTGTCTGAAAGCCACTGTAAGCGTGAACAATCAATTAAGACCTGAAATGGTTTATCAAATCTTTCCAATGATTGCTAAGATAGAATCCATCTTCTCGGTTGAAATTGTCTCTGTGCTTGTATATGTGGATAGCCTCATGAACGAATCTCTCATGGAAGCCAGATGGCTTACTAAGAACCTCTGTCTTGGAAAAGTCAATGGCATGTGAGCCTACTGAATTAGAACAATGATCTGCCACGGCCGAGGTGTTGGTCCTACCGTGTTTAAGGTCTGCTTTGTGTTCACGAATGCGGTCCGAGACATGGCGTTTGGTTTCTCCAATGTAACTACTACCACAGATGCAACTTAGTTTGTAGACACCAGGGTATTGTATGTCCGGAATCACATCTTTTACAGACGGAACCAGATCACGGATTTTATGTAATGTGTTGAAACGGACCTGGATCTTGTGTTTATTCAAGATTTTGGAGATCTTTTTTGTGATCCAAGCAATGTAGGGTAAAGTGATGGTTTTGAAAGGCTCCTCAAGAGGGTTCTTCTTCATGGTTTGAGTGATAGCTTTGCGGATTGTATAGTCGGAGTAACCATTAGCCCTAAGAGCTTGGTGTACGTGCTTGAGTTCACTGCTTATGTGTTCCTGGTCGGATATGCATTGGGCTCTATGATACAGAGTCTTGATGAGAGAATTCTTCTGTGATGGATGGTGGTGGGAATCCGGTTTCAGATACGCATCCGTATGGGTAGCTTTCCTGTAGACAGAGTGGCTCATTGAACCATCAGGTCTCTTTTTAATTAGGACATCCAAAAAAGGTATCTTGCCATCTATTTCGACTTCCATGGTAAATCTGATGGCTGGGTGTATGGAATTGATGTGGTCGAAGAATTGGTCTAGAGCAGGCCGGCCATGTGGCCAGATGACAAAAGTGTCATCCACGTACCTCTTCCATAAGGTTGGGCGCAGAGTGGCAGTCTGGATGGCGTCAGTCTCAAATTTCTCCATGAAAATGTTAGCTATAACTGGAGAAAGGGGGGAGCCCATTGGGGTGCCCTCAGTTTGTTTGTAGAAAGTTCCATTCCAAGTGAAGTATGTATTGGTTAAACAGTGTCTCACCAGGGGGGAACCTCAGTGTTTAGTCCTTGATGAACCAAGTCTTCAATGATTGCAGTGGTGTCAGGTACAGGAACCTTGGTGAATAAGGAAACTACATCAAAACTGACAAGCAGGTCGTCTGGGGACAGGGAAATACCCTTGATTGTCGATACCAGGTGAGTAGAATTTTGTACCGCAGAGGTGGTCTTTCCAGTGAAAGGACGCAGGATTTCAGACAAAAAACGAGCTAGTTTGTAGGTGGGGGAGCCGATAGTAGAGACTATGGGACGAAGGGGTGTATCTACTTTATGTATTTTTGGTAAGCCGTATAATCTTGGTGGCCTGGCAGCAGAAGGTTTCAACGAAAACTGTTTAGATTGATCAATTAATGCGGTTGAATCAGAAATTATTTTGTTGGTTTGTGTGACGAGGCTGTTGGTGGGATCTCTTTTTATTTTTTTGTATAACTACCATCGTCGAGTAATTCTTTAATTTTGTTGTTGTATTCTATTTTATCCATGATGACAGTAGCATTTAAAAATAAATTTATGCGAACCAACACACCTGAAGACGACCGTTTGAGTTATGGTCGAAACGTCGTGAGAATTTTTTTATTGTTTTATATATATTTTATTATTTTGTTGTTTCTCTTCAACGTGACTTTACCGAAAAAATTAAGAATATGAATTACTGCAGTCACGAAAGCTTTAAATCAAAATTTACTGCATGGTTGTTGACAGACCTAGACAGACTGAAACATAGGTCTGGGTTTGATCTCCATAGTGGAAAAGGTGGTAACACGAAAACTAACCCAAACCCTTCCACATTCAACGATAAACACTTTAAAACCGAGTTCGCTCGGAAATGACCCCACTAAACCGCACGTATGTAAACGTTTGACTTCAGTGGTTCCTCCGCCGCGTGCGAACGATGAAGTGCACGGCCTCTCGTGATGATGACCTCACACCCGCATGGCTGCACGAAAGGCGGTGCTGACGAGCATGAGGCAGGTGGAAGAGGCAAAACGAGGAGGCAAGATTAGAGTGCTGTAGTCGGTGGGGTATAGTGGGGCCTATTTCCAAATGATTGATTTATGTGGAAATGAAATTGGTCAAGTGCCCATTACTTTGTAAACATTAGCATGTATCTACTTTAATACCAAGTCTGCAGGGGTGGGAAAGATGAGGTATATTCATTCTGGTGGGCAAAGGTAATTTAGACACTCCAAGTTAAGTCTGGTGGCATACGGATAAAATGCACCTTACAAATGTAAATAATAATGATTATTAATCCATCTTCTTCTTCACTCCCACGGTGTTTCCAACCAGGGTTAGGCCATGTAATGATCTGACGTGTTGTACACTTGTACAGTGTTACTGAATTATTGTATCATTATGAATTCAGTGCCCCTTCTGCGACCTTTCCCTAGATCCCCCTCTTGTGTATAACCTGGCCTGCTGACGTCAGGGCCGTAAGCCTCACATCCCTTTCCCTGCCAGCAGCAGGCGCTATGCTGTTACATTACGATTCTATGCCACTACACAGGGACTCCTCTACTTACGAACATTCGACTTACGAACTTTCAGAGATATGATCAAACCTGTCCGTATGTCCAGTTTCCTGTTCGGACCGAGAGTCGCAAGTTCAACCACCGAACAATAGGTGGTGATGGTGGCATCTGCATCTGCAGAACGTGAAGAACCAGAGGCAAGTGTTAAAGCCATTCCCCGTGTTTAGTGTACAAGTCGTAAAACGTGTTTGAAATCGACGGGAGTAAAGTTGGACTCACGAACAAATCGACTTACGAACAGACCTATGGAACCGAACTCGTTTGTACGTACAAGAGTCTGTATATGGTGGTCACTCTGAACAACACAGACCCAGCCTCCTTTTTACTATTTTTGGTCCATTAGGACATTACCAGATGCATCTTTCTGTGCTAACGACCACATAATACACATTAGACGTGTCACAACAGGTCACGTTTAATAGTCTAACCTTGTCTGGAGTAAGTCGCATACGGTAGACATTTCTGCACATTTGCAGAATTACATGTTTATGATAAAGGAACCATGTGTATTGCATTAGACAGGGGTGCTTGATCATGTGTGGATGCAGATTCCCGCAGCAATAGAGGGAATAGGTTGTTCGCAGCGCCACTGATTAATCAGAATCAGAATCTATTTTATATCCTGGAGGAATCCGATGAGCTATGAAGATCTTTTTCACATATGTCCAGTAGGGGAGGGTCAGCGAGCTATTTCCAAAACCGATGAGAGGCAAGATGGAGAAAATGTAAGCAAATTGCTAAAAATACAAAGTACATACATTCCTGCCAATTTGTCAACAAATGCAAGCTTGGGCAAGGTAGCAACACAACAACCACAGCTCCAGACCACGACAAGACTCCACAAAGTCCCTCAATTGCATTGCATTAAAATTGAACGTTTAATGAGCGATATTTGAAATAGCGTTACCAAATGACAATATTCGCTTCGAATACCTGACTAATGAATGAGGCTTAGACGCTTGCAGTAATGTTCAAATATGCATCACAAGCCATTCAGAAGTGGTAGGCCTCACGTGACCACAGGGCACCACAGTGGCAATATGTTAACTACCTCGCCTGGTACGCAGGAGGCCGTGGATTCAATCCCGACCCTGTCGCCTGCTGTGTATTTTGAGGTTGCATGTCTCTCTCTCACTACATTTAGAATAAACATCACGCGTTTAGAGTATTTGGCCTCTATAAATTTCCACGGGATAAGCCACTTCGTTGAAGATAACATTTGTGATAGCCAGGTTGCTTCTGAAAAAATAGCTCCATAGCTCAGTGGGGCCTCAAACTGGTAAAATAAAAAATATAGTTTGTATTCTTGGTTCTTTCGATAAAGTCGCATAGAAGGGAAACAATAAAATAATAAAAATATAAAACAATAAAATTCTCACGACGTTTCGACTGCAACACAAGCAATCATCAGGTGATGATGATCATCATCAGGTGATGATGATTGCTTGTGTTGCTGTCGAAACGTCGTGAGAATTTTATTGTTTTATATTTTTATTGTTTCCCTTCTACGTGACTTTACCGAAAGAACCAAGAATATGAATCCCTGCATTCACGAAAGCTTTAAATCAAAATATAGTTTAGTTTAAAAGTTATAGTTTGAGAACGGCGGTCCGATGGGAGGGAGTGAAGGGGTATTGTGAGGAGGCGTCATCGGGAGTGGAAGCTGCTGGTGGGAGCATGGGAGGTGTGGGGAGTGTGAGGTGCATCGGCATTGTGGAGAGGGAAGGGGTGAGAGTGTTGTAAGCGATGGGGCTGGGGGAGGAGTGGTGGATATGACGATGTGGAAGCTGTGTCGGTGATGAGGTGTGTGCTTGAAGTGAGGATTACATGGGGAGCGGTGCCGAAGTGGTTAGCGCACCGTGCGACGGGATCCGGCGACCCGAGTTCTATTCCCACTCACGGCCAACATCGGTGACGAGTATCTGAACCAATCTCGGTCCCATCCCAGGTCTATTCTGCCTTAAAATGAGTATCCAGGTTCGGTGAATGGGAGGAGACAAAGGCGGCCAGGCGTGGTGCTGGCTACCCATCCCATCTCAGCGTGTCACCCCATGGCACCTGGGTAATGGAGGTGGTGATGAAGATGGTGACGATGGTGATGATGATGTTGATGACGATGGTGATGACGAGTCACTCACTCAGATTCAAAGAGCCACACTCAGAGACTCACAGTCACTCACTTAGACTCACAGAGCCACACTCAGAGACTCACAGTCACTCACTTAGAATCACAGAGCCACACTCAAGAGACTCACAGCCACACTCAAGAGACTCACAGTCACTCACTCAGACTCACAGAGCCACACTCAGAGACTCACAGAGTCACTCACTCAGACTCACAGAGCCACACTCAGAGACTCACAGAGTCACTCACTCAGACTCACAGAGCCACACTCAAGAGACTGACAGAGTCACTCCGAGAATCACAGTCACTCACACAGACTCACACTCACTCAAGGAGACCCACAGACTCACACACAGACTCACTCACGCAGACTCACAGAGTAACTCACACACAGACTCACACTCACATACTAGTTCTGACACACACACAGACTCGCAGAGTAACACGCACTCAGAGACTCACAGAGTCACGCTCAGTCACTCACTCAGGGACTCACAGTCACTCACTCAGAAACTCGCACGCACTCACAGAGCCACACTCAGAGATTCAGACACTCACTCAGAGACTCAGAGCCACACTCAGAGACTCACGCTCAGTCACTCACTCAGAGACTCACAGTCACTCACTCAGAGACTCACAAAGTCACTCACTCAGAGACTCACAGAGTCACTCACTCTGACACTCGGAGACTCACTCAGACTCACACAGACTCAGAGTAACTCACAGACTTGCACAGTAACTCACAGTCACTCCCACTCAACTCAGTCTCACCGGGTAACACACTCACAGACTCGGAGTAACTCACATGAACTCACAAAGTAACTCACTCACACAGACTCACAGACTAACAAACAAAAAAAAAGATCCCCAGTGAACCCTTAACAGACTGTAGGGGCAAGTGCTGTTAGCGAGCACCTACGAAGGCCGGCACGGCACACGAGGGGGTGGGTGGCCAGCACCACGCCCGGCCGCCTTTGTCTCCCCCATTGGCGATGTTTACACACCGCAACCAGGTACTCATTTGAGGCCGAGTCGACCTAGGGGAGGCCCAAGACCTGTTCAGATAATCGTCACCGGTGTTGGTGGCCGTGAGCGGGAATCGAACTCGGGTCGCCGGGTTCGTAGCGCAGCGTAGCGCTAACCGCTGCGCCACCGCTCCCCACACCCTCGCTCACAAACACAACGCAGGCAGCGTGGGCAGCCCTGGTCCATCCACTGCTGGATGAGGGCCTTGCCATGCCGTGCGAGTTATTTGACCAGAAGCGCAGTGCGTGTTGTTAACATTCCCCGTGTGGTGGATAGAATCGGAGGGCTTTCCCCTGCCCTCACCCACCAGGAATGGTGAAGTATAGTCAAATACTTCCTGTGACCAACACGGCGTTAGGAGACATTCATACAACCCACAGATGGACTAATAATTATTGTAAGTACTGTGGTGTACTTAAAATAATGTGTGGATGAGGAGGAAGAAGCTCCAGAAATCGCACTTCAGCAGCCACAACTGTCCCTTCGCAGTATCAACAACCACGCAGACAAATGCACTGCCACATCCTACAACACGCGTTTGTTCCTTCAAAGTAGTGAATTAGCGTCCCAACACGCTGGTTCACGAAGATGGAGCGGTCATATAATGAGCTGGACAGCGACAACAACTTAAATCAGCGGTAATAATGCGGCAGACACGCAGGAAGCAATACTTAGGTAGGCCGCGATGAGACCACGGGGCTCGGATGGCGACCCTGCCTGGGAAGGTGCACACAAACTCCTCACAGAGTGAGCACCACAATGTTGTCCTTACAACACACAGTGGTCTCGCTTTTCTTTCATATCCACGAGCACAGCAACATCCAGCAACACATATCTCCTCACATTGTGCCCAGGACTGCTTTAAATAAAGATTTTAAATAAACTTTCCCGCCAAAAAATGTAATTGAGGCGTGTGTGGGTATCGATGTGGAACTTGTGATCACATTGCTAAGAGCCGAAACACAAGGCACCCACCACCCCACACATCCTACTACTACTGCTGCTGTTGCTGCCTTGTGAAGTATATGATGATGATGATGAGCAGCAGCAGCGAGATAATGAGGAGGTTGAATGTGATGATGATAATGTGGAGTAGAGTCAGGGGGGTTATGCCCAAAGTTCTCTGTCCTCACCTCCCCACCACCGCCACGTCCCAACTCTGAACATCCACACATCATCATCATCGACCAGCAATGACCAACAGCAGCTCACAGCCCATTAAATACACCACCAGTAGGACAATTGTATGGAGGAGGCCAAACAAACATCTAAAACTAACAAAATAACAATTGCCACCGAGAACTGTTTCACATAACTCGTGCACTCAAAGTCCTCAGACAATTGCAGTTATATTTCGATTTAAAGCTTTCGTGACTGCAAGGATTCATCTTCTTTGGTTCTTTCGGTAAAGTCACGTAGAATGAGAATAAAATAATAAATTGATAAAATAAAATAACACAATAATATTCTCACGACGTTTCGGCCACAACACAAGCGGCCTTCATCAGGTGAAAGGACGAGACTGTCTGGTAGGACAGCGCTGGAGTGAAAAAAGCCACGTTCAGATCACGACCTTTAAGCTGTGTCAGAAGAAACAAAGTGCCTTGACAAAGGAATTAGCATATAATTTAGCATTGAAATGGCCGAGTGATTAGCTTGTGACTGGTCACAGAAATGGCTATGTTAAAGTTAAAGCATACACATCCGCAGAGGCACCCCTTGACAAAGGAATTAGCATAGAATTTAGCATTGAAATAGCTAAGTTAAAGCATACACATCCGCAGAGGCACCCCTTGACAAAGGAATTAGCATAGAATTTAGTGAGAGAGATTAAACACGTTAAAGACGCACTACGACAGAATGGCTACAATAATGCTCAAATTAACAGAGCACTGAATGCCAAATCACGATCGCAAAGCAATACTGCTGAAAGCGACCAGATTGTTAAAACAATAAAAATTCCATATATCTCAGGAGTAACTGACAAATTAGCCCGCGTTTTGCAAAAGCAAAACGTTACAGTAAGATTTGGTACAGTACACAAAATTCAAAAACTAGTATCTTGCACTAAAGACGCATTACCTAAACTATCAACAGAAGGTGTATATCTGATTAATTGTTCATGTGGCAGCTGCTACATTGGGCAGACGGGACGTAACATCAGTGTAAGACTAAAAGAACATCAGAGAAATATAAAATTATCTCAAACACAACTGTCGGCAGTGGCAGAACATGCTTGTCAACAAGGACACTCAATTGATTTTGACAATTTTGCAGTGGTGTGTAAAACTAATTATTACTGGCAAAGACTAATTAGAGAATCCATTGAAATTGAGAGGAACAAGAATAACTTTAATCGCTCTGACAGCTACCGGCTTAGTGCGGCCTGGAAGCGTATTATTAAATAATACACATTACATTTTGATTTAAAGAATTACTAATCTACAACTCATTACTAATCATAACCAATGACTGATTACTAATCGATTATATAATTACATTACCCCCCCCCCTCCGCCTCTAATCACTGCACCTGATATGAGTTAAGTGATGACGTCACCCTGCTGCTCTATATAAAACCGGGAGCAAGCGAGGGCTTTACCATTCTGGCGAATTGCCCGATGATGCTGGAAGTATTTACCAGCGAAACGTCGTACTCAAACTGTAAATGTGGATTCACTCTTCAACACACCGGTGGGCTAAAGTAGTGAATTATTTGTCTTTTGTCAACGTGACACTTTTTTTTGCTGATTGGCCGTGTCGGGTGGTGGAGGGTTACGACACATTTATAAATAAACGCGATCTACCCCAAAAACCGTTATTATGAATAGAATTTAGCATTGAAATAGCTGAGTGATTAGCTTGTAACTGGTCACAGAAATAGCTATGTTTAAAGTCAGAGCATACACATTCACCGAGGCACCTAGTACAAATCAAACAGGAGAATTTAGCATTGAAATACCTAGGCGAATTTAGCATTGAAATAACTGAGTGACTAGCTAGTGACTGGTCACAGAAATGGCTATGTTGAAGTCAAGGTCTACACATCTGAGCTATTCACAGTAACTGGGTATACAATACAATGTATAATGAATACTACATAGTGAACCAATAAAACAACTAAATTACCTTAATGTTATCAATAAACTCTATATTCTCCAATCAGCTAAGCTACCAACAATAAGTCGTTATATATCACAATGCTATATGGCGAAAAAAATGGGTGGATTCTTACCCTCAACTTTAGCAACACAGATAGCTACGGGCCCCATTCAGACGGACGAGTTCATCCAAGGTCGGAACAGAGGAGGGGGAGAGAGACAGCTGCGAGGCGCTATTATACTCCATGTTGTAAACCATACCATTAACCGTGGTGTGAGAGGTATTAAGAGTCAATGCTGGTGAAAGAGCTGCGGTCTGAAGGTCATCGTAAAATACAATTAATTAAGAACGGAAATGGTTTAAAACATCTTTCCAATGGTTACTAAGCCAGAATCCATCTTCTCGGTTGAAATTGTCTCTGTGCTTGTATATGTGAATGGCCTCATGAACGAATCTCTCATGGTAGCCGGTTGGTTTGCAAAGAACCTCCGTCTTGGAGAAGTCAATGTCATGTGAGCCCACTGAATTATAACAGTGATCTGCCACGGCAGAGGAGTTCGTCCTACCGTGTTTCAAGTCTGCTTTATGTTCACGGATGCGGTCCGAGATACGTCGTTTGGTTTCTACCACAGAGGCACTTTAGTTTATAAACGCCCGGGTACTGTATGTCTGGAACAGCATATTTTACAGATGGAACTAGATCACGGATTTTATGTATTGTGTTGAATCGGACCTGGATCTTGTGTTTATTCAGGATTTTGGAGATATTTTTAGTGACCCCTGCAATGTAGGGTAAGGTGATGGTTTTGAGTGGCTCCACAAGAGAATCCTTCTTCATGACTGGAGTGATGGCTTTGCAGATTGTGTAGTCGGAGTAACCATTAGCCCTGAGAGCCTGGTGTACGTGCTTGAGTTCACTGGTAATGTGTTCCTGGTCGGAAATGCATTGGGCTCTATGGTATAGAGTCTTGATGAGGGAGTTCTTTTGGGATGGATGGTGGTGGGAATCCGGTTTCAAGTAAGCATCTGTATGGGTGGCTTTCCTGTAGACAGAGTGGCTCATTGAACCATCATGTCTCCTTTTAATTAAGACATCCAAAAATGGTAGTTTGCCATCTTTTTCGGCCTTCATGGTAAATCTGATGGCTGGGTGTATGGAATTGATGTGGTCGCGGAATTGGTCTAGAGCAGGCTGGCCATGTGGCCAGATGACAAAGGTGTCATCCACGTACCTCTTCCATAAGGTCGGGCGTAGAGTGGCAGTCTGTATGGCGTCAGTTTCAAATTTGATGTACCCCCCCTGGTGAGACATTGCTTAACCAACACATACTTCACCTGGAATGGAACTTTCTACAAACCAACTGAGGGCACCCCAATGGGCTCCCCCCTATCTCCGGTTGTAGCCAACGTATTCATGGAAAAATTTGACGCCATCCCGACTGCCACTCTACATTAAGCAATGTTTTGTTTGTTAGTCTGTGAGTCTGTGTGAGTGAGTTACTTTGTGAGTTCATGTGAGTTACTCCGAGTCTGTGAGTGTGTTACCCGGTGAGACTGAGTTGAGAGGGAGTGACTGTGAGTTACTGTGTAAGTCTGTGAGTGTGTGAGTTACTCTGAGTCTGTGTGAGTCTCCGAGTGTCTGAGTGAGTGAGTGACTTTGTGAGTCTCTGAGTGAGTGACTCCGTGCGTCTCTGAATGTGGCTCTGTGAGTCTGTGGCTCTGAGTCTCTGAGTGAGTGACTTTGTGAGTCTCTAAGTGAGTGACTGACCGTGAGTCTCTGAGTGTGGCTCTGAGTCTCTGAGTGAGTGTCTGAATCTCTGAGTGTGGCTTTGTGAGTGCGTGCGAGTTTCTGAGTGAGTGACTGTGAGTCCCTGAGTGAGTGACTGAGCGTGACTCTGTGAGTCTCTGAGTGCGTGTTACTCTGCGAGTCTGTGTGTGTGTCAGAACTAGTATGTGAGTGTGAGTCTGTGTGTGTGAGTTACTCTGTGAGTCTGTGAGTGAGTCTGTGGGTCTCCTTGAGTGAGTGTGAGTCTGTGTGAGTGACTGTGATTCTCGGAGTGACTGTCAGTCTCTTGAGTGTGGCTCTGTGAGTCTGAGTGAGTGACTCTGTGAGTCTCTGAGTGTGGCTCTGTGAGTCTGAGTGAGTGACTCTGTGAGTCTCTGAGTGTGGCTCTGTGAGTTTGAGTGAGTGACTGTGAGTCTCTGAGTGTGGCTGTGAGTCTGTGGCTCTGTGAGTCTGAGTGAGTGACTGTGAGTCTCTTGAGTGTGGCTGTGAGTCTCTTGAGTGTGGCTCTGTGATTCTATGTGAGTGACTGTGAGTCTCTGAGTGTGGCTCTGTGAATCTGAGTGAGTGACTCGTCATCACCATCGTCATCAACATCATCATCACCGTCGTCACCATCTTCATCACCACCTCCATTACCCAGGTGCCATGGGGTGACACGCTGAGATGGGATGGGTAGCCAGCACCACGCCTGGCCGCCTTTGTCTCCTCCCATTCACCGAACCTGGATACTCATTTTAAGGCAGAATAGACCTGGGATGGGACCGAGATTGGTTCAGATACTCGTCACCGATGTTGGCCGTGAGTGGGAATAGAACTCGGGTCGCCGGGTCCCGTCGCACGGTGCGCTAACCACTTCGGCACCGCTCCCCATGTAATCCTCACTTCAAGCACACACCTCATCACCGACACAGCTTCCACATCGTCATATCCACCACTCCTCCCCCAGGCCCATCGCTTACAACACTCTCACCCCTTCCCTCTCCACAATGCCGATGCACCTCACACTCCCCACACCTCCCATGCTCCCACCAGCAGCTTCCACTCACGATGACGCCTCCTCACAATACCCCTTCACTCCCTCCCATCGGACCGCCGTTCTCAAACTATAACTTTTAAACTAAACTATATTTTGATTTAAAGCTTTCGTGAATGCAGGGATTCATATTCTTGGTTCTTTCGGTAAAGTCACGTAGAAGGGAAACAATAAAATAATAAAAATATTAAACAATAAAATTCTCACGACGTTTCGACTGCAACACAAGCAATCATCATCACCTGATGATGATCATCATCACCTGATGATTGCTTGTGTTGCAGTCGAAACGTCATGAGAATTTTATTGTTATATATTTTTATTATTTTATTGTTTCCCGTCTATGCGACTTTACCGAAAGAACCAAGAATATAAACTATATTTTTTATTTTACCAGTTTGAGGCCACACTGAGCTATGGAGCTATTTTTCAGAAGCAACCTGGCTATCACAAATGTTATCTTCAACGAAGTGGCTTATCCCGTGGAAATTTATAGAGGCCAAATACTCTAAACGCGTGATGTTTATTCTAAATGTAGTGAGAGAGACATGCAACCTCAAAATATACAGCAGGCGACAGGGTCGGGATTGAATCCACGGCCTCCTGCGTACCAAGCGAGGTAGTTAACATATTGCCACTGTGGTGCCCTGTGGTCACGTGAGGCCTACCACTTCTGAATGGCTTGTGATGCATATTTGAACATTACTGCAAGCGTCTTAGCCTCATTCATTAGTCAGGTATTCGAAGGGAATATTGTCATTTGGTAACGCTATTTCAAATATCGCTCATTAAACGTTCAATTTTAATGCAATGCAATTGAGGGACTTTGTGGAGTCTTGTCGTGGTCTGGAGCTGTGGTTGTTGTGTTGCTACCTTGCCCAAGCTTGCATTTGTTGACAAATTGGCAGGAATGTATGTACTTTGTATTTTTAGAAATTTGCTTACATTTTCTCCATCTTGCCTCTCATCGGTTTTGGAAATAGCTCGCTGACCCTCCCCTACTGGACATATGTGAAAAAGATCTTCATAGCTCATCGGATTCCTCCAGGATATAAAAAAGATTCTGATTCTGATTAATCAGTGGCGCTGCGAACAACCTATTCCCTCTATTGCAGCGGGAATCTGCATCCACACATGATCAAGCACCCCTGTCTAATGCAATACACATGGTTCCTTTGTCATAGGCATGTAATTCTGGAAATGTGCAGAAATGTCTACCGTATGCGACTTACTCCAGACAAGGTTAGACTATTAAACGTGACCTGTTGTGACACGTCTAATGTGTATTGTGTGGTCGTTAGCACAGAAAGATGCATCTGGTAATGTCCTAATGGACCAAAAATAGTAAAAAGGAGGCTGGGTCTGTGTTGTTCAGAGTGACCACCATATACAGACTCTTGTACGTACAAACGAGTTCGGTTCCAGAGGTCTGTTCGTAAGTCGATTTGTTCGTGAGTCCAACTTTACTCCCGTCGATTTCAAACACGTTTTACGACTTGTACACTAAACACGGGGAATGGCTTTAACACTTGCCTCTGGTTCTTCACGTTCTGCAGATGTAGATGCCACCATCACCACCTATTGTGCGGTGGTTGAACTTGCGACTCTCGGTCCGAACAGGAAACTGGACATACGGACAGGTTTGATCATATCTCTGAAAGTTTGTAAGTCGAATGTTCGTAAGTAGAGGAGTCCCTGTGTAGTGGCATAGAATCGTAATGTAACAGCATAGCGCCTGCTGCTGGCAGGGAAAGGGATCTGAGGCTTACGGCCCTGACGTCAGCAGGCCAGGTTATACACCAGAGGGGGTACTAGGGAAAGGTCGCAGAAGGGGCACTGAATTCATAATGATACAATAATTCAGTAACACTGTACAAGTGTACAGCACGTCAGATCATTACATGGCCTAACCCTGGTTGGAAACACCGTGGGAGTGAAGAAGAAGATGGATTAATAATCATTATTATTTACATTTGTAAGGTGCATTTTATCCGTATGCCACCAGACTTAACTTGGAGTGTCTAAATTCCCTTTGCCCACCAGAATCAATAGACCTCATCTTTCCCACCCCTGCAGACTTGGTATTAAAGTAGATACATTCTAATGTTTACAAAGTAACGGGCTCTTGACCAATTTGATTTCCAGATAAATCACTCATTCGGAAATAGGCCCCACTATACCCCACCGACTACAGCACTCCAATCTTGCCTCCTCGTTTTGCCTCTTCCACCTGCCTCATGCTCGTCAGCACCGCCTTTCGTGCAGCCATGCGGGTGTGAGGTCATCATCACGAGAGGCCGTGCACTTCATCGTTCGCACACGGCGGAGGAACCACTGAAGTCAAACGTTTACATATGTGCGGTTTAGTGGGGTCATTTTCGAGCGAACTCGGTTTTAGAAGTGTTTATCGTTGAATGTGGAAGGGTTTGGGTTAGTTTTCGGGTTACCACCTTTTCCACTATGGAGATCAAACCCAGACCTATGTTTCAGTCTGTCTAGGTCTCTCAACAACCATGCAGTAGTAAAGTTCAGCACAGTACCGGTACCAGATCTCGGTACAAATTAATTCATGCCACCCAAACACAGATGCCAATTCACAGACTGCCTCGGCTGGACCGGGACAGGAGGTAACCCAAGGGTAGTGGGAGGATAACCGCTTTGTGAGCTATTTGTAAGTAATGCGTTTAGAGTATTTGGCTACTATAAATTTCCACGTGATAAGCCACTTCGTTAAGCTATAATTTGTGGCCAGGTCGCTTCTGAAAAAGAGCTATATAGCTCTCAATGGGCCTTACCTGGTAAATAAAAAATAGTTTACTTTAATGGTATACATACTTGAATTTACTGCGGATGTTTTAAAACATGTCCTGTCTAACTGTCAACTTTGTTTGAATTTCAGTGGGAGAAGATGCTTCTCACACAGACGTTAAAGCAGGTACCAGAGTCCACCTGAAGCTACTGCAGTGTGCGCCTCATATAGGATTCCATCCATTACTGTTGGTGCGATGGTTTGGATTTTCAAGTTGAAATCTCCTAGTTCATTTTATTTTTACCCAGGTGACAACTCAATTGTCAAGGGTAGTCCTGTTTGGAAGAGGCATCCTTGTATCTTGAGTTCCACATCTTGGAGAGGATGTGATTAGTCAGCATCGATGCCATTTTAGTTGGTGTCACGCATCATGCGTGCATTCTTAAATTACTGACGCTGACTGAAGACTGAAGATGCAAGTGTGCCATCTGACAATGATAGTTATGAAGCCATTTTTTGCCATTACCAATCTTCCTTTGTGCTCTGTCAGATTCTGGGATAACACGGCCTTGGTGAAGTCCCCTGGACTTGAGTAATTTCTGTATCAATTTTTTTTGTTTCATTTTGAAATCTCTGCTCCACTTCCTTCAATTGCATCCATCTGCACCTCCGATTAGCACGGCTGGCTGACGTACGGCGCGAAAGAGGTTCAACGCACATACCTACAAGGAGTGTAAATTCATACGATGCCAGAAACTCTGCACGAGTTCGTGCCGCGTTCTCCCGATGTTGCCGTCGATGTTTGTCCTGCGACAAGCCATTCGTTGCCACGGGCGAACCTGTCTCACCTCCACAATCACAGGGCCGAGTGCGTGACGTGTCCGGCAAGCCGTGTGATGTGTCTGCGGATGATAATCTTCAGCAGAGGCCTGTGCCTTCTCCCACAGACGTCGCGCAACTGACGCCGCTCCCAGCGCCGCCGACCTCTGCTTCCCCGGCCACGGCCACGGGGAGTTCATCTCCTCTCCTGGACACCCCGTGTGCTGGACCTGCTGCTCCACCACACTTGCCTGCCCACTATACAGGCATAAAGAGGTACGGGCAGAACTAATGCATAAACGCTTTCAACATAAGTTGGAGAGAGCTGAGCCTTTCTAGGAATTCGGCAATGCTTTCCCACCTGTGACTGCTCCCGATATATGACTCGAGAGCATGTAGGTTTTGCTTGCAGGCCACACACACACACATGAATGATGTGTTTGGTATTATCTCATGGAAAATAATAAATTGCACAAGGGCCAGGGTCATGCCCCATTCATTCTGAACGATTAAACCAAACTGACCCACGTTCACACACGAGAGCAGAGAGGTTGGCTGCAGGGTGACGCATGAGAAGAACACGTCCCTGTGAAAGAGTTAGAAGGTTCCCCTTCGTACCTTCTTACTCTCCCTCCCACCCCCCTCCTTCCGGTCAGGTGATTTTGAAGTGTCGTCGTCGTCACGCGAGGACGTGGACCGAGACAGCGCGTGGAACCAGTGGCTGCGCTCCGAGATCCCGGGGATCTTCCTGCTGGCCCTGCACACGTTTACCGTGAGTCGGCGCAGATGTGGCCTCGCGACTGGGGCTGCCACCTGTCCGCGTTTGACCCCCGGACAGGGTTCGGGTGGCAGCAGGAATTGATTTGTGTCGAGATCTGGTACCCCGGGTATGGCTATGGTTTAATTTTATCACTGTGAACTGCACAGTTTTAACAATAGACCTGGGCTCGCTGAGAAATGTGCCTGGGTTTGCTCTGTCGTGGAAATGGTGGCAACTGTACTTGGGGCATCGGCACGTTTATTCGCGCTCCGGCTCCATTTACACCGAAAGTCACGTGCTTGTCTCGTGTGGGGAGTGGTGGTGTAGCTGTTAGGGGGCATCCATTTAGTATGTATGCATGGAGGGGGGAGGAGGGGTTAACCCAAATGCGTACGCTTGCGTATGGGGGGTCTACTGACAATGTGTAAGCCGACTGCAACGGCATGAATCTGCCCATCGCAGTGACATGGGGAAGTAATTGCTTCCGACAAAGGCGTTCTATGACCTTTTAAATCGTACTCAGGTTTGAGAACGGGGACAGTTTGCATTCATGATCCTGAATCATAACAATTCCTTGACTCTCCGGCAGTGGTGAATCGTTCCAACCATGTTTTTTTATTTCGTGGAATATCACTTGCTGTACTCCACGCGGTGAGTGCTTTGTGTAGATAGGAATCATGTTATGTAGAGAATATAAATCTAATTCAGTACCTCTATATGTCTCCCACAGACGAGCGGGGAGACAGCAGCCAGGCGGTGAGCCGGCACTCCCAACAATCGCCCAAGATCTGCGGTTCTCTTTACATTCCGATATTTGCAGCCACTTACTGAGTGTTTACATGTGGGGGGAAACCAGTACACTCGCAGAAAACGAACGAATGTGAGCAAGGGGGCAACGTTCTATCCCGTGCAGATGGAAAGGATTCCACAGTTGTGTTCCACTGCCTCCTGGCAAGCCAGGGTATGACTCATCCTCGATGCCCACCGGAAGGGAGATTGCACACTTGCAATTGAATTCCCTGAGATTATTTATATCATGGGGTAGGCAGTGACAAAGCCCCTGACTCACTTAACACGAACATGCGGTCCAGTGCATTGTACGTGCAAGGATACTCGCTTTCCAAAATGTATGAATGTGTGTTGAACTTGAATCTTGACTTAAAGCTTTCGTGACTGCAGGAATTCATATTCTTTGGGTCTTTCGGTAAAGTCACGTAGATAGAACAATAAAATAATAAAAATAAAGTGAATACGAAATAATAATTAAAATATCACGTTTCGATCACAACACAAGCAATCGTCATCATTTTTCTCCTGATGACGATTGCTTGTGTTGCGATCGAAACGTCGTGATATATTTTACTTTTTTATTCACTTTATTTTTATTTATTGTTCTATCTACGTGACTTTACGGAAAGACCCAAAGAATATGTGTTAAACTTCTTTCGCAGTGTACGTAGCCAACCGTGCTAATCTGTGGTACATTAACACCTTGCCACAAATGCCCTGTTGCTCATGAGCACAGCGACTCAAATGAATCAGGCGCAAGGTTTGCGTGATTCATTCTTACAAGTGGGGTCTATAATGAACAATATGGCTGAAGCTCGAGTTCTATTCATTTAAAACCAAACGTGTTTCTTACCAACCATACCTGGTGTTTGCACACAGATACAGATTATGGGCGATGCGTTCTACACCATTCGGAATGCGCTGTTGCAATGTGCAGCCACAGCTGCTGCAAAAAATATTCGTCTCGGTTTGATCCACTGAACAATATCCACTGACCACACCGCACGCGCAACAATTATATGACTATGAACAAAAATATGAATAAATTAAGATGGTTTATTAAATATATTGCACGTAAGAAAATACAGCAATAGACGTAAAAAATACATGGCAGTTTAACACGTAGGCTTTCGGGACAAATATCCATAATACAGGTTTTATGGGTTGGATCAAGTAAATATATAAATGTGTCGTTAAAGCCGCCACGACCCGACAGCCAACTAGTAAGGGTTGTCACGTAAACAGAACATGCCAATTCATCACTAGTACAGCACACCGGTGTGTGGTGTGTTGGAGAGCCAAGCTACAACATTAACCATCGGAGTATGACGTTTCAGTAATTACAACTAGCTTCATCAGGCAACACAAGGTTTGGGAGAAGTCCACCTGTTTAATTCCTTATATAGAGGCGTAGATGTGGTGACAACACTTGTGCGCTCTTTGACCGCAAAGTTGGGGGGGGGGATTAATGAATCAACGTACATTATACATGCACATTATGCTAGCCCATTGATCTTGTACTTAGTGTCCATTGTGTGTACTAAAACAGCCGTACAAACGGTAATTTGATGATTCTCTTCCAAGCAGCACTAAGTCGGTAGCTATCCAAACGATTACAATTATTTTTATTTCTTTAAATTTCGATAGATTCTGTAATTAGTCTTGGCCCGTAGTAACTAGTTTTGCACAGAACTTCAACATTATCAAAATCAATTGAGTGTCCTTGTGGGCACGCGTGTTCTGCTGCTGCTGACAGTTGTATTTGTGAGCATTTCATATTTCTGTGGTGTTCTTTTAGTCTCGTGCTGATCATTCGTCCTGTTTGCCATACATAGCATTTGCCACAAGTGCAATTAATCCGGTACACACCTTCTGTTGATAGCTTCAGTAATAGAACAGCAAAGAAATATCCAATAGGCCTTTTCGTAGGTTTCCATATGCCTTCTGAATTTGCCTGGCTGATCAAAGTTTCGACCGCAGATGCCATTGGTCAGGGGTCTCTTTGTCCGTTCTCATGTGGGACTCTAGGCATGATGGCAGTTGGAATGCTTTCCCACAGACTTGGCAAGACATTTGTTTTCTCACTCTAGTGACTATGGGAGTGAGGTGGAGTCGAGACGGGCGCTGGTCAGGCGTGGCGTTTCCCAGCAGGCGCCTTCGTTCCATGCACGGTTGCTGTGATAGCAATAACTTCGTTGCACGCAGGTGCGCCCTTTGCAGTAGGTGGCATTGTCTGCAACTCTGCCTCCTCACCACCAGGACTCGACAAGCTGCTGCTGCTGGAGCTGCTGGTGCCATCCATGGCAAAGGCAATTCTTCCAGCACCATGACTCGCAGCCGAGTAGCTCTGACACACCTTCAACACCGCATTGGCAAAATTGCCGTCATTCACCATGCCACGTGCGCCCCTTGAGTTCTTTCCATGGGTCTCCATATGCCTTCTGAGTTTGTAGGGCTGATCAAAGCTTTGATCGCATTTGCAGCTTTGACCACCGGTCTTGTGCATTCTCATGTGGGACTCTAGGCACCATGCCAGTTGGAATGTTTTCCTGCAGACGTCGCAAGAGATTCGTTTTCTCACTCTAGTGATACTATCAGATTCTAGTGACTCTATCGGATTCAACACCGCATTGGCAAAACTGCCGTTTTTCACCAAGCCTGGTGCACCCTTTATCATGTAATCCTTTTCGTGGGTCTTCATATGCCTTTTGAATTTTCCTTGCTGACCAAAGCTTCGTCCGCATATGCCGCAACATTGATCACGGGTCTCCTTGTGCGTTCTTACGTGGGATTCTAGGCACCATGCCAGTTGGAATTTTTTTCCCACAGACGTCACAAGAGATGAGTTTTTTCGCTCTTGTAACTCTACCGGATTGAGACGGGTGCTGGTGAAGTGCCATCGATGGTAAAGGCAATTCTCTCAGCACCACCATGACTCGCAGCGGAGTTGCTCTCGCACATCTGAAACAAAAGACAAAGGTCAAGCGCATTACACCTGTGTCATATGTGGACTCACAAAGGCATACTTAAGGTGACGTAAGATTCATTATAACAGATTCATTATAACAGAAGTCCTCAATAGTGCAGATCCTATCATCTACTATTTTACTCCTTATCCACCCAAATAAGTACTCTTTGGTTCTTTCAGTAACGTCACGTACGTAGAAAAATAAAATAAAAAACAACATTACGACATTTCGATCGCAACACAAGTGTTCGTCGTCAGGCGGAAAAAATAATCCAGCGGTAGAACTGCTGAACCAGCGAGAGAGCTGTTACAACAAGAGGTTATATACGTGGTGAAGGGCAAGCAGGTGGGGTCTGAGCTGGAAAGGAATTCCATCCCCGGATGCAAGCACGTCAGTTGTGTTAATGGGGGAGATTAGGGAGAAGATTAGCATGAAATGAGCTTCCGTCGCCGCATAAGAGTATCGTCCTCGCATATGGGCACAAGAGCAGTGTTAATGGGAGATCAGCACTGTGTTGATGGGAGAGATTAGGCAGAGAGATTAGGGAGATTAGCAAGTTAATGTCATGTCTATGTGTAACACAAGCTGCGGCGCTGCCAACTGCGCTGTGAGAGGCAAGCACGTCCACGCAAGAGAACCACCGCAGTGAGACACACAGCCCATCACACAGCCAGAACCATCGATACATCGAGGCTAAGGGAGCAGAGGTGGCCATGTTAGTGAGACCCCAGCCCATTAATGCAGAGGCACCTAACAGGGCAATGCAACTCAGAGAGTCGGAGATAACAGCCAAACGGCAGGGAAGAATGGGAGCGCCACAGCAAGTTACGACTTTGCTTGGTTAATAACGTCCTTCCAATGATTGCTCAGCTTATACCCATCTTCTCGGTTGAAATTGTCTCCGTGTTTATTTTTCTGGATGGCTTCATGGACAAATCTTTGATGGTAGCCCGAAGGTTTGCAGAGTACCTTGGTCTCGGAAAAAATAATATCGTGCGAGCCCACTGCGTTATAACAATGATCATCCACGGCAGAGGTATTGGTTCTGCCGTGTTTCAAATCTGCCTTGTGTTCGCGAACACAGTCCGAGACATGTCGTTTCGTTTCCCCAATGTAACTGCTGCCGCAGACACAACTTAGTTTGTAGACACCAGGGTATTGCATGTCAGGAATGACATCCTTCACAGGTGGGATCAAATCACGGATTTTGTGTACTGTATTGAATCGGACCTGGATCTTGTGTTTATTTAAGATTTTGGAAATCTTTTTGGTGACACGTGCTATGTACGGTAAGGTGATTGTTTTTATTGGATCCTCAGAAGGTTGTCTCCCCATGGTTGGAGATACAGCTTTGCGGATTGTGCGGTCTGAGTATCCATTCATCTTGAGGGCTTGGTGTATGTGTAGAGGCATTAATCGGCACTCCCCATCCTGTTAGCGGGTAGCTTCCCCTTTCTCGTCAACAGGGGGCGGAAGCGCTATCACGCCACTGTTAATGACTATGGCCCAAGGGGCCAACGACAATCCCTGGGAAGCGGATCCTGAGACACATTCCCCAGACCCCGGGAGGGGGGACTGGGGGATGATGTCACCTTCCAGAAAGTTCTGTAAGGGAGGCGTGGCTAGGGCGGAGCAAGCCACGAACCAGTATATAAGCCGGACCTCTCAAGGGTCCGGCTCAGGCATCTCCAAGCCGAAGACTGTAGACCTGGGCTGAAGTTAGGACCCTGGACCCCAAGCTCCGTCGTCCTTCCAAGGGTCGGAGCTCAGTGAGGCCAGTGGTCAGGACCCGAAGATCCTGGCACGGTCGGGTCAGCATAGCCTCCCCTAGGGCCCCCAGCCGGAGGACAGGGAATTAACGGGTTCCCAGTGTTAGGGCCCGTGTAGTCCGGAGGCCATACCTCCCCAGGTATCGGGTGAAGGGGCCGCTACCCCTTTGTGTTAGGGACCCTGTAAAATAGTGTTAATAAATATCGTGTTGCCTTGCAAGAAGTTCTCCGCCGATTATTTACCCACTTCATATGTGCTCCAGTTCACTGGCTAGGTGGCGCTGGTCGGAGATGCAGCGGATTATTTTTTCCACCTGAGGACGACCGCTTGTGTTGCGATAGAAACATCGTTATATGTTATTTTTAATTTTATTTTTCTACCTACGTGACTTTACCGAAAGAACCAAAGAGTATGGATTTCTGCAGTCACAAAAGCTTAAAATCATCACCCAAATAAGATTTTGTATATGAACAACAATGACTATCTCCAATTTCCAAATGTTACCCACCAGAGATCCTTTCTGTATATACACAACAGCAAGCTAATTATAGCACCATACGTTCAGTCCCTATTCATGACACACTTGACTCCCAATCCTCATGTAAGATTGCAATATAATTTCTGCATGAGGGCCCGTCAAAAAGTGTTTAGAATGGACACTTTTTCCAAAAAACTACGTAAAATATGCTTAATTAAAAGTCCAGTATAGTACTCTTCGTGGCACTCATAAGTGAACTTCATTATTCCTCATGTTAATTATTACAATATTAACGATTTACCCAGGAAAGCCTCATTGAGTCTAAAGACTGATTTTTTTTCAGAAGTTTCTCATTGCAATGAGATATTAGGCAATTATATTAATGAGCGTTTGGCTCTGTGTGAGTTGAAGCCAGAGAGACCCCCACCTTGCACATGGGGAAACAGCACAACTCTGCACAGATTCTACCCACACTCGATAAATAATTAAAACCGATCTTGATTTGAAGCTTTTGTGACTGCAGGAATCCATACTCTTTGGTTCTTTCGGTAAAGTCACTGTGGAAGAAAAATAAAACAAAATAAATCACGACGTTTCGATAGCAACACAAGCCATCGTCTTCAGGTGAAAATCGCGACAGCCGCGATGTCTGCTGCGAGCAGCACGATGTCTGCTGCCTTGTGAAGAGAAGCTGTTACCAGCAAGAGTTTATATAAGTTTTTGAGAACAAAGGTAGCCAAAGTAGTGCTAATGGGTTATTATAGTGTAAAGGTAATAAATAGCGTGCCATGTTAAAGGAAATGAACTTAGATTAGCATGTTGGATTATAGTGCAAAGTTAATTTGCTTCCGTAGCGCATGAGAGTTCAGATTAGCATGTAGGATTAGCATATGTATTTTGATAAGAGATGCATGTAAAAGTTAGTGAAAAAAATAGCAAGTTAATGTCAGTCTATGTGTAACCAAGAATAGCATATTAAAGTTGATGAGATAAGTATGTCAAAGTCAATGAGCGAAGTTAATGAGAATATCATGTTAAAGTCAATGAGAGATGAGCAAGTCGATGTCAGTCTACGTGTAATAAATAGCGTGGTATGTTAAAGTTAATGAACTTAGCATAAGAACGGCTGGCGGGAGAGAGAGAGAGAGAGAATGTGTTTTAATGAGAGAAGCATGTAAAAGTTAATGAAAAAATTAGTAAGTTAATGTCAGTCTATGTGTAACCAAGAGTGGCATGTTAAAGTTAAAGAGAAAAGCATGTAAAAGTACGTGAACGAAGTCAATGAGAATATCATGTTGAAGGCAATGAGAGATGAGCAAGTCGATGCAGTCATGCTGGTGGTAACATGTCCATGTGTGACAAAAGCAGCCGTGTTAGCGATCCAAAAGATGGCCGTGCCAACGCGTTCGGGTGCGGAGCTCGCTCCCGCCACGGAGCTCGCTCCCGTTACGGAGCTCGCTCCCGCCGCGGAGCTCGCTCCCGCCACGGAGCTCGCTCCCGCCACGGAGCTCGCTCCCGCCACGGAGCTCGCTCCCGCCGCGGAGCTCGCTCCCGCCGCGGAGCTCGCTCCCGCCACGGAGCTCGCTCCCGCCGCGGAGCTCGCTCCCGCCGCGGAGCTCGCTCCCGCCGCGGAGCTCGCTGACGTCACAAAGCTCTGCCCCCCCCCCCAAAACCATATTTCCATTTTGAAAATAAAACATGCTTCAAATCGCTTTAAACTATTGTCATTGTATTTAATGTGGCGCTGCACTCTGATGTTGTAGGAGAAAACATTTATTAAAAAGTCTATTTAACTAAGTAGAACATGTCTATATTTATTTTAAGTTGCGCATTTTGACGTGACGTCACATTTCTCAAACCCCCCCCCCTCGTCACAAATGTCTGACCCCCCCCTCCCCAGGTGCGTGACGTCATTTATGGACGGCCCCCATCGCCTTACAACGCGAACTCGCGCTTGCAAACTGAAACCGCGGAACTTTTTTTGTTCGGCAGCGCGATCCTCCGCGAGATGTAATGAGTCGGGTTTAACCAGGCTGGATTGTGTGAGCTCACAAATCCTCGAAAGATCTGGACAAAGTCCCATCGGTGAGCTCCTCCAGCAGGCAAGGCTGCATTGGTTGGGCCATGTAGCCCGCATGCCCAATCACCGCATGCCCAAACAGCTTTTGTTCGGCCGGATCGAGGGAGCTAAACGGGCGTGGCACGGACTAGAGAAGAGATGGAGTGATGTGGTACAGGAGGATGTGGAGCTGAGTGGACTTGCCAATGACTGGTACCAGCGGTGTCTCTACTGGGCAGTTGGAGGCAGTCGCCCTCCAACAACAACGGAGGGCGGAGGAGCGACGCTCAGAAAAACGAGCGGAGCGTCGGGTGGCTAAAGCTCAGCAAGTTGGCACAGTAGGGGGCACAGGTGGTGCATCAGCCAGTAATCTCAGTCATCTCAGTCAGTCGACCAGTGGCACCTGGGTCTGCCCCGTGACCTCCTGCCAGCCGGCGATCGACACTTCACGTAGCCTCAAGGTGCACATAGCCTGGCATAAGCGTCGTGGTGACGTCACCGCCACTTAGTGGCGTATGGCGGTTGTTGTTTTGAGACAGTAAGAGAGTGTGAGGTCGACTCAGCCTCAGATGAGTACCTGGTGCGGTGTGTCGTAAACATCGCTACTGGGGGAGACAAAGGCCGCCGTGGAGGAGAATCCTAAAATAATAAACGCTTTTATTATAATAAAAGCTTTGATTATAATATTATGATATTATAATAAAAGCTATACTAAAAGCTTTTTAAATTAAAAATACAAAAATATTTGAAATAATGAAAGCTTTTATTATTTAAAATGTATTGTTTAATTTTTAAATTGGCAGAATCTACACGCCATATTCTTGGTTCTTCAGGTAAAGTCACGTAGATTTGAAAATAAAAATAATTAAATTTAATTTAAAAATCTAAATTATAATATTTAATCTAATAAAAGCTTTATTATTTTCAATTTATTATTTGAAATTTTAAAATACAAAAAAATAAAATGCAAAAAATAAATAGAAAATAATAAAAGCTTTTATTATTTTATAATAAATTGAAAATAAAAGCTTTTATTATTTTCAATTTATTATTTTAATTTTATTAACAGGTCCCTGCAGGGTGGGCTGGTAGGACAAGTCTCTGCGCTGCCTGTTGCTGATTTTACACCCAATAGCACGAGATTTCACTTCGCTAAAATATTGAAAGGGGACGGACGGACATATTAATCTGTTGCAGGCTGGTACACTCAGTTTACAACTTCGTTCCTACCAGTATTATGACTTTACCGAAGGAAGCAATAATCTGGCGTGTAGATGCTGCCATCTGCTGGCCACCATTGTTGGGTATAGATTGTGACTTAAAACTTTCGTGACTTCAGGAATTCATATTCTTGGTTCTTTCGGTAAAGTCACGTCCATAGAAAATAAAAAAACAAATCAAATCAATTAAAAATGTGAAATTTTAAATAATAAAAGCGAAAAACCCACATTCATATTCTTGGTTCTTTCGGTAAAGTCACGGAGATAAAAAAAAAATACAATTTTAAAATAATCAATTGAATAAAAGCTTTTAATATTATTTAAGCTTTTGTTATATTCAATTTATTATTTTAATTTTTAAATTGGCAGAATCTACACGCCACGTTGGTGGCCGGCAGGTGGCAACATCTACACGCCGAATTCTTGTTTTTTTCGTTAAAGTCACGTAGATTTTAAAATAAAAATAATATAATTTAATTTAAAAATACAAATAACAAATTGAAAATAATAAAAGCTTTCATAATTTTCATTTTTTAAAATTTTATTATTATTTTCTATCTACGTGACTTTATCGAAGGAAGCAATAATATGGCGTGTAGATGCTGCCATCTGGTGGCCAACAACGTTGGCAGGTGGCAGCATCTACACGCCAGATTCTTGGTTCTTTGGGTAAAATATAAATAATAAAGAAAAGTAAAAAAAAATCATGATTTAGTATTTTTTCATTTAATTCTATTATTTTCATTTTCAAATCTACGTTACTTTACCGAAAGAACCAAGAATATGGCGTGTAGATTCTGCCAATTAAAAAAAAAACAAATTAAAATAATAAATTTAAAATAATAAAAGCTTTCATTATTTTCCATTTATCTTTTGTATTTTTTATTTAATTTTATTATTTTTATTTTCAACCTACGTGGCTTTACCGAAAGAACCAAGAATATGAATCTGGATTTTGATTATTATTTTCAATCTATTTTAATTTTTAAATTGGCAACATCTACACGCCATATTCTTGGTTCTATCGGTAAAGTCACGTCGATAGAAAATAAAAAAATAATCAAATCAAATCAAATAAAAAGTGTGAAATGGAAAATAATAAAAGCAAAAAAACCCACATTCATATTCTTGGTTCTTTCGGTAAAGTCACAGAGATAAAAAAAAATGAAACAAAATTTTGATTTTAAAATAATAAATTTAAAATAATAAAAGCTTTTATTATTTTCCATTTATTTTTTTGTATTTTTAAATTGGCAGAATCTACACGCTATAATCTTAGTTCTTTGGGTAAAGTCACGTAGATAGAAAATATAAATAATAAAAGAAAAGTAAAAATTTAAATAATATTTTAAAAAATATTTATTTTATTTTATTGTTTCCCTTCTACGTGACTTTACTGAAAGAACCAATAATATGAATCACTGCAGTCACGAAAGCTTTAAATCAAAATATAATAATAACAATTCATGATTTTCATTTAATTATTTTCTTTTTATTTTCAAATCTACGTGACTTTACCGAAAGAACCAAGAATATGGCGTGTAGATTATGCCAATTGAAAAATTACAAATAAAAGTAATTTAATTATTTCCGATGTATTTTTTATTTAATTTATTTCATTATTTTTAAATCTACGTGACTTTACCGAAAGAACCAAGAATATGAATCTGGATTTTTGCTTATTATTTTCAATTTATTATTTTAATTTTTCAATTTGCAGAATCTACACGCCACGTTGGTGGCCGGCAGATGGCAGCATCTACACGCCATATTCTTGGTTCATCTTCTTTGGTTCTTTCGGTAGTCACGTAGCATGAGAATAAAATAATAAATTGAAAAAAATAAATAACACAATAAAATTCTCACGACGTTTCGGCCACAACACAAGCGGCCTTCATCAGGTGAAGGGACGAGACTGTCTGGAGGACAGCGCTGGAGCGAACAAAGCCAAGCTCAGATCGAGACCTTTAAGCCTGTGTGAGAAGAAACAAAGCGCCTTGACAAAGGAATTAGCATTGAATTTAGCATTGAAATGGCTGAGTGATTAGCTTGTGACTGGTCACAGATATGGCTATGTTAAAGTCAAAGCATACACATCCACAGAGGCACCCCTTGACAAAGGAATTAGCATAGAATTTAGCATTGAAATAGCTGAGTGATTAGCTTGTGACTGGTCACAGAAATGGCTATGTTAAAGTAAAAGCATACACATTCACAGAGGCACCTAGTAAAAATCAAACAGGAAAATTTAGCATTGAAATAACTAGGAGAATTTAGCATTGAAATAACTGAGTGATTAGCTTGTGACTGGTCACAGAAATGGCTATGTTAAAGTCAAAGCCTACACATCTGAGCTATTAATAGTAACTGGGTCAGTGTCTACTTCAAATATTGTTCAGGCTCTGGAGACTTCCAAAGTTATTCGTGATGTTATACATTTGGTTCGTTTTGAGCATAATCGCGACCTTATATAATTATGACGTGATACACACGCTGAATATACGCACACAAACATCGTGTACACGTGTGTCGTGCCCTCTATTGTCCACATAGACGGCTTGTGCTGACGAGAGAACGATCTTAACGTACAATGTCGTGACATGTATCAGCCCTTTGTCGATCCAGCGTTTTGATAGAGGCCTCCCCCACACCATGTCGTTCGTGGGAGTTGTTTAACCATACTTCACCATGCCGGTCAATGCGGGTTTGGTGAAGTGAGGAGGCCCAGAAACTTGTATATGCAGATACGAGTTTGCCTGTGCTTGCATCTGCAGAATTACATTCTCACACATCTTCAAGTGTAGTTTAATACTTCTAAAAATGCATTTATTCTTGAGGATTCCATAAAGTACTGTGGTAAAAAGAAAACAACTTGATTTGAATAAATTTCATTTTAAAGCTTTCGTGACTGCAGAGATTCATCTTCTTGGTTCTTTCGGAAAAGTCACGTAGAAGGGAAATAATAAAATAAACCAGAATAAAATAAAATTCTCACGACGTTTCGGCCACAACACAAGCAGCCGTCCTCAGGTGAAGAAACAGAACTGTCGGAAAGACAACGCTCCAATGAACACTGCTAAGCTTCGCAGCGTATTTTAAGCTGGGTGGGAGGAGCAGAGCGCCTTGCCAAAAGAGTTTACATATCAACAGAATAATTTAGCATTGAAGTAGCTATGTTAATGTAAGATATTAGCAGGATGTTAAAGTCAGAAATTAGCATGTAACTGGGAGATTAGCATGATGTTAATGTGAGGAATTAGCATGTAACTGGTCAGGGAAGTAGCTATGTTAAAGTCAGAGTTTACATATCAACAGAGGCATTTAGTATATTGACGCTAAAGAACTGCAACTACCCAACTATCATACAATAAACCGATGTGAAAGAACTAAATATAAACTACATCAATATAATCAATGTACTCAATATATTCTCCACTAAGCTGAGCTACTAACAATAAGTTATTATACATTACACTTCTATGTCGCAAAAAATTATTATAATATGCCTCCAAATAATATTTTTATTATAAACTGGCATATACAGACCACAACATTGAATTATACACTGAGTTACTATACACTACCCTATACGTTAGATTATAATAATATTAGACTTGTAATATTACACTATGTATTATTTTACCAACCCTACTGTATACCACACTGCTGTAGATTCACTATACAATTACGATACTATATATCACCAAATAAATTATATTAAACATTACACTGAGTACTTTGTTGAACAGGGAATGCTTTGAGCTTGTGGGTTGAATCCATCTGTGTGGAGTTGTGTTATTTCCCAATATGCAAGGTGGGGTCTCTCTGGGTTCCACTCACACAAACATCTCAATGCAATGGGACCTTTCTGAAAATGCAGTACTTAGACTCAATTAAGCTTTCCTGGGTAACTAGTTAACATTGTAATATTAGCATGAGAGATAATGACGTTCACTTATAAGTGCCATTAATAGTACTATACTGTACTTTTAATGAAGACTATTTTACGTAGTTTTTTGTAAAAAAGTGTCCATTCTCAAAACTTTTTGACGGGCCCTCGTACAGAAATGATATTACAATCTTATATGGAGATTGCGAGTCAGAGTGTTGTGAATAGTGGAGTGAACGTGTGGTGCCATCATTATATTGTTGGTGTGTATATACAGAAAGGCCTATTGGGTGGGTAACATTAGGAAATTGGAGGTAGTTAGTCATTGTTGTTTAGAAACAAAATATTACTTGGGTGGATAAGAGGGTAAAATCGTACATGATAGGAACTGCAATATTGTGGAGTTCTGGTATAATGAGTTGTAGTATATATGAATCTTATGTCACCTTAAGCATGCCTTTGTGAGTACACTCGTGACACAGGTGTCATGCGCGTGACCTTTGTCTTTTGTTTCAGATGTGCGAGAGCAACTCCGCTGCGAGTCATGGTGGTGCTGGGAGAATTGCCTTTACCATCGATGGCACTTCACCAGCACCCGTCTCAACCCCACTTCAATCCGGTAGAGTTACAAGAGCTGAAAAACTAATCTCTTGTAACGTCTGTGGGAAAAAAATTCCAGCTGGCATGGTGCCTAGAAGCCCACGTAAGAACGCATAAGGCGACCCGTGAGCAATGGTGCGGCATATGTGGACAAAGGTTTGATCAGCCAGGAAAATTCAAAAAGCATTTGAAGAGCCACGAAAAGGATTACGTGATAAAGGGTGCACCAGGCTTGGTGAATAACAACTGTTTTGCCAATGCGGTGTTGAATCCACCGTCGCCCTATGAGATGTGCTCATTCTGCGGATTTTTAAGTCCTATTGAAATCCTGAAAACTCATGAAAGTCTTCACGCACAGTTCTTGTACAGACCGAAGCCTGAACATGATTACACTTCGACAAAAGATAGCGGCGTTAAGATAAATGACATGAAATCCAATTTTCTTGAATGCTTTGGCCTAGTTCCACGTCAACAAACTGCTTCACCAGTCAGTGAGAATAAACCATACGCTGCTCTCGATCCTATGACGAGCATGAAAGTGTTGATGGCCTTGCAGCAGAAGAAGAAGGAAAAGCGAAGTAGACCTAAGCCCATTAAAAGAAAGAAGACCACCACCAGCGTCACCAATTGCAGCAGTAGCAACAGCCAGAATTCGGACATCAAGAGGATGGACTGCACGGAAGCAGGAGGCTGCGTGGAGCAGAGCATCCCCAAGGTGGATGAACCCAACCTGGCACCTTTAGGTATGTCGTAGTAATGCACACACTACATTTCATTTGGATGTAATTCATAATTTCACAAATTAGTTGATGTACGCATATATTGCCCATATCTGTATGCCTGCGCTGAGGAGTCTAGAGATCTGATGTGGTGCTGCTCGGATGTTGGGTTAACCGTGAAACTCTGGGTTTCAGTCACCGAGCCATGATTAAACTGGCTTCTCATTGATGGTCTTATCCAGTTACCAAACACTTTTTCCAGCAAACACTTCTGATGTCGCGTGATGTGTAGGAAATTGAAATAACCTCCTAGTGGATAAAAAACGGTCACGACGGGATGTCATGAGTAGTGCAATGATATCTCCTTCCACGAGCTGTTCTCTTACATGAGGTGGTTCACTGCTGTGTGAGAGTTGCACAGGGATACTTCATCTCATGACATGGGGCCAATAGCACCATTGGAAGGAAACTGAGCAAAATACATTGTTTGACAAATTCCAAAAAGTATCTATTTCTTAACCGGGGTAAATTTTACTTAAACAAGTGGGTAAATTTAGGGAACATTTTTGAATGTATAGACCGAGTCATTTCCACAATGGGAATTTCCTCTTCATTGTACTAACACCTAACTTCCATGTGTATTTACTCGTTCTATTTCAGGTAATTATTGTGTAATTAATGAGCTGTAATAGAATAATATGGCTCAACCACCTCAATGTTAAATTATAGTTGTTGCTCTGCATCAACATCAACCACACGAAGAAGTGCAAAATGTTGGGGCTTCAAAATAAGCCCCAAAAATGTATTATGATATTTTTCAGGAAATCAGTATCTTGCTTTTCTACTATTTGTACGTATGTTGAACTTCTTTCGTACCATACGTAGCCAATCGTGCTAATCGGAGGTATTTGTTGCTGGCCATTTGGCATTTTGGGCCTTTGGGCCTGTGGTCAGCAACCGTGATTGATAAAACGTCCCATATACATAGTAATGCTATGGCATCCACTGCATGGTGATAAATAAATTATGTATTAGCGCGTGCGTGTGCTCAGCGGTGGATGTCTTGTGTTCCAGAGGAAAAGCCCTTCCCGTGCAGTGACTGCTCGTACGGAGCGACGCAGAAGTCGAAGCTCAAGAGACACGTCCTGAGCGTTCACCACGTGCCCTTCGATAGCGCGCTGGACTCCGACTGCCCCAAGAAGAGAAGGCGGCTGGCTGGGTGCCGAGACCACGGCTCAACTCTGGATTTGGAGCGCGCACGATGCTCACGGAGAACTCCCTGATGATTTATTTCATCCTGAGGCTGAGGTACCACGTGTGGGGCGATGAACTCAAGGTTTTGTGCAGCGGACATTTCCATGATGAAATTTCGTCACGTTCACTGCTGCGAGGTTACATCTATTGCCGTATATGTTTAGTCAATTGCTGTATTTTCTGGTATACAATATATTTAATAAATTGTCCTAATTTCATAACAAAGGTTTTTGGGTTAGATCGTGTAAGTATAAATGTGTCATAACCCTACACCACTTGACACAGCCAATTAGTAAGGAATTGTCACGTAAACAAAACTCCACTTAGTTACTACTTCAGCCCACCGGTGTTTTGGAGAGTAAATCCACAAGATGAGTACGACGTTTCACTGGTAATTACATCCAGCATCATCGGGCGATTTGCCAGAATAGTGAAGCCATCCACCTGCTTCCGGTCTTAAATAGAGAAAGGCGATGTCATCACTGAACCCATCAGGTGCAGAAATCAGAGGCGGGGAGGGGGATTATTGAAATTATATAATTGATTAGTAATCATTTAATTAGTATGTTTCCTCTATAAGTAATGATAAATGTGAGATGTCTTCTTCCTCCACGCGTTTGTTCCACTCACGTGGGGTCCGCCATCCTTGCCACCTTCTCCACACCGCCCCATCCCGCGCCATCTATCCCTCCGCTCCTCGGGCCACCACGTTCGACCGCATCACCACATCGCCCCACGTCTTCTTCTTCTGCCTTCATCTCCTCATCTTACAATCACAATTACTTAATAATACGCTTCCAGGCCGCACTAAGCCTGTAGCTGTCAGAGAGGTTAAAATAATAACATTTTTCTCAGTTTCAATGGATTCTCGAATTAGTCTTGGCCAGTAATAATGAGTTTTACACAACACTTCATCGTTATCAAAATACATTAAGTGTCCTTGTTGGCAAACATGTTCTGCAACTTCCAACAGTTATGTTTGAGAGTGTTTAATATTTATTTGGTGTTCTTTTAGTCTTACGCTAATGTTACATCCCATCTGTACTATATAACATCTGCCACATAAGCCATTAATCCGATACACACCATCCGTTGACAACTTAGGCAATTCATCTTAAGCACAAGATACTATTTTTTGAATTTTGTGTACCGTGCCAAATCTTACTTAGATGTTTAGCTTTTTGCTTTTCCAAAACTCGAGCTAATTTCTCAATTACTCCCACGATATATGGTATTTTAATTGTTTAATAACCTGATTCAGCAGTATTGCTGTTCGATCTTGGTTTAGCATTCATTGCTGTTAATTTGAGCATTATTGTAGACATTCAATCGTAGCGTTTCTTTGACATGTTCAACCTCTCTCCCCAGACATTCACCATCTGACACTGTTTTAGCCAGATGTATGAGCATCTTGATGAGACAGGTTTTCTGTACGGGGTGATGATGCGAATCTGCATTCAGATAGGCATCAGTATGCGTTCCCTTTTGGTAAACGCTGTGTGTGTTATTTTACCATTTAGGCCTCGTCCGATAAATCATCTCTCCAAAGAAAATAAGTATTTAGAGGCCACACGGGACCGGAGGGGGTGGGGGAGTTTATCGTTGTGTCTGTCGCTGCGAGCAGATAGCGCGCAATGGAGAGCTTGCTCAGAGCGGAGCTGGGCACGGACTCGGCGAGGACGCTGGGCGCTTCGGCCGGTGGAGGCTGCATCAGCACCGGGCAGAGCTACGAGACGGGGCGCGGACACGTCCTCACCAAGATCAACGCCAAGAGCGGGGCACCCTCCTCTACGCCTCCTCTACGCCTCCTCACCACCTCACCTCCTCTACCCTTCTCCTCGCCTCCTCTACGCCTCCTCACCACGCCACCTCACCACGCCACCTCACCTCCTCACCACGCCACCTCACCTCCTCACCCCCTCACCACACCACCTCACCTCCTCACCACGCCACCTCACCTCCTCACCACGCCACCTCACCTCCTCACCACGCCACCTCACCTCCTCACCACGCCACCTCAACACCTCACCACCTCACCTCCTCTACCCTCCTCTTCACCTCCTCTACACCACCCCGCATCCTTGCCTCAACCTTCATTCATTCAGCCCTGTCATTAATGTATCACTTTTTTTTGCTGCGACTACTAGCTAATTTGTCAGTTACTCCGACGATATATGGTATTTTAATTGTTTAATAACCTGATTTAGCAGTATTGCTGTTTGATCTTGGTTTAGCATTCACTGCTCTGTTAATTTGAGCATTACTGTAGACATTCAATCGTAGCGTTTCTTTGACATGTTTAATCTCTCTCCTCAGACTTTGACCATCTGACACTGTTTTAGCCAGATGTATGAGCATCTTGTTGAGAAAGGATTTCTGTGCGGGGTGATGATGCCAATCTGCATTCAGATAGGCATCAGTATGTGTTCCCTTTCGGTAAACGCTGTGTGTGTTACTTTACCATTTAGGCCTCGTCCGAGCAAAATATCCAGGAAAGGGAGTGTGTTATTCACCTCCATTTCCATGGTGAAATGGATGACCGGTTTTTGTGAATTGAGATGATTTAGACATTCATTAAGTGTATCCTAACCATGTCGCCAGACAACCAAAGTGTCATCTACATATCTACACCAAAAAGTGGGTTTTAATGTACTTGAAGCAAGTGCTCTTGCAACCCGTGGGTTGAGGACCCCTGTGTTAGAGGCCACACGGGGGGGGGGGGGGGGGGAGTTTATCGTTGTGTTTGTCGCTGCGAGCAGACAGCGCACAATGGAGAGCTTGCTCAGAGCGGAGCTGGGCACGGACTTGGCGAGGCCGCTGGGCGCTGCGGCCGGTGGAGGCTGCATCAGCACCGGGCAGAGCTACGAGACGGGGCGCGGACATGTGTTCACCAAGATCAACGCCAAGAGCGGGGCACCCTCCTCTACGCCTCCTCACCACCTCACCTCCTCTACCCTCCTCTTCGCCTCCTCTACACCACCTTGCATCCTCGCCTCAACCTTCATTCAGTCAGCCCTGCATCACTTTTTTTCGCTGCGACTACTAGCACCACCATGGTGAATGTTGCAGTGAACTTCCCCTCGTTGATTCCCCCCTCCACCCACCTTAAGGGACTCGGTCTACCAGACACTTTGACCGCTTCGTCTCATCCACTCCGCGTTCAACCACCGCGCCTCACTGCAGTTCACAACAACACACTCAACTAAACAACTCGGTCACCCACTCATCCAGTCACTAACTCAATCACCCTATCACACATTCATCCAGTCACTAACTCATCCAGTCACTAACTCAATCACCCTATCACACACTTATCTCGTCACTAATTCAATCACCCTATCACCCACTCATCCAGTTAACCACTCATCCAGTCACCCACTCATTCAGTCACCCACTCATCCAGTCACCCACTCATTCAGTCACCCACTCAATCACCCTATCACCCACTCATCAAATCAGCTACGCATCCAGTCACCCACTCATCCAGTCATCCACGCAATCACCCTATAATCCACTCATCCACTCATCCAATCACCCACTCAATCACTCTATCACATACTCATCTAGTCACTAATTAAATCACCCTATCACCCACTCATCCAGTCACCCACTCATCTAGTCACCCACTCATTTAGTCACCCACTCAATCGCTCACTCATCTAATCACCCACGCATTCAGTCACCCACGCATCCAGTCACCCACTCATCCGGTCACTGACTCAATCACCCTATCACACACTCCTCCACTCGTTTACTCAAACACTCACCCATTTACTCACCCACCCGCTCACCACCATGCAGGTCACCTCACTCTTCTTTTCAGCTTTATCAGTTTGCACTGCTCCACTCTGGAATCCACACCCGGTCTTCCTGTTTTCCCAAACTCTTGCAACAATAAAGTTGATCAATTTAAGGAACGCGTTTCTTTGATCTTAATTATCTAATTACTCATTGGACAGTTATGTATTATTATTTTTTTATTGTTACTGGCCGTTTGGCGTTTTGTATTGTGTGGGGTTTGCATCGCTGTCAACCCCTCATCAGTGCCTACCTTATTACAGAACAATTCAGACCTTGTTGGTCACCCCGTGCCCCTTATAAGTCCCATGACAAGGGAGAAACACACAAATAAACTTAACAAAAATGTTGCCCGTATTGAAACGGCCGTGTGCCGTATGGACCTGACAACTCACTTTCCCCCAAAAGAATACGGGTAAACCGTGTGGGTTGGCGGCTATGGGTTTTGTTGTGTTTGCGAGTCCAAGTTATAGGACTGCACCCTGGGTTGTGCGTGGTTCTCATTGGTGGGAGATTCCCTTCGCTGTGTTGCACGCCAGTGGCTGGTGGCTGCGTGGGGCCAGTGACGTGTGAGCCGGTCCCAATGTGCACCGGCAAACATTTACCGCCAGGTGGCCCCAGTGTTTATTGCCCGTCTCCACGTGGATACCTGAAGCCCATGTCAATCCACTGCTGGATGAGTCCCGCAATGAAGATGCAATCAGTACATCCACTTTGCTTTTGCACTCCACCTGTTCCATTGGCGGCCGAATGCGAATCTAAATGTGCATAGAAATCAAACCAATTGACCTACGACCTTTGCCCCATCAACTTTGTAGAATTTTAGATGTGCATTACAGTACTTTAGCCGGGTGGTTGTGGTGGCTATGTATGCCTGTAATCCACGACTGCGTGGAGGTGAGGGTTGGTGGATCACAATAATGTTGCGACAACTCCCACCCCTTGGTCGTCAAGGAGGTAGAGAAGGCGGTGTGGAATAATGTGGACTCCGCCTGTTCCATCTGTAGATTTGTGATAGAGCATTTGCTTGGATTTCTCCAGGTGCTCCGATTTACTCCCACATGTAAACACTCATTAATCTTGATTTGAAGCTTTCGTGACTGCAGGAATCCTTACTCTTTGGTTCTTTCGGTAAAGTCACGTAGGTAGAAAAAATAATAATGGATCACGACGTTTCGATCGCCACACAAGCAATCTCACTGAGTCTCAAGACTCTTGTTCAGGAGGGCCTGCCAACTTTTCGCAGGAGTAATTTGGATGTTTGGCTAGTACCAGTTACATTGTATGTTGTTGTTTTCCCATGGGAGTAAACCCATACAGAGAAAGGGACCAGAATGAGGAAAGCGAAGCCAGGCAGTCCTTCAGAAGATGTCATGCACGGGCGTGACCACTGCACCACCCTGCCGCCCAAACAAATGTAATTTAAATAATGTACAATACTGGCAAATAAACCCTATTAGTATCAACTGATTTTCTGGACAATGTGGCACGTGTATAGCTGCATCGGTGTTTCTAAAAGTCGTGTTCACATTGCCTGAAATTAATAATATTATAAAGTACAGGTTTCCCACCTCTGGTTTCGTTTTACTTACTGGTTGTCCTCATTATGTGTGTCACAGGTAATATGGCAAGGAACATATTACGCAGCACGAGTTGTAGGATTAGGGCAATTATGGTGACACACGTGACCCCCTCTACACAAGAAACAGCTGAGAGTCAATGCTGTGGTGTTGTGCGATTGGTGCAAGCGACCCATCATTGTGTTTTGATGTTGAGCTGTTAAAATTGCACTGTTGTGGGGTGAGGTCAAGGCCGATGACTTCTTCCAGCGGTGTCAAGATCAGCATTTTGAAGAGGCTCGCAGAGGATGATACTGGGCACTAGGGTGCAGTCTCCCTCCATGAACAACAGAGGGCAGAGGAGCGACGGTCACAACAATTACTGGCGGAGCACTGGGCGTATAAAACACAAAGTTGGAAGAAAGTTTATCTCGGGGAGTTAACCCACAACACCTGGGTCTGTCATGTGTGTTCACACGATAACGCGTTTTCACTACGTTGAGATTTATAAGGGCACGGGGTGACCAATAAAGTCTGAATTGGTTTGTAATAAGCTCGGCCCTGATAAGGGGTTGACAGATATGAAATAATCGAGCAGACAGACACGGGCCTGACTTCATCCACAGATGCCTTGTTGAGTCTCTAATTTTTAGGATTCCGCTTGAGATGTCTTGCCAATTCCTCACCAAATAATATGTACGTGTGAGTAACCAGACCTACCTGAGATACCACGCCTCGTAGAAAGCCAAAATAAATATCGTACGTTTATAGATTGCTCGGTAACCTCCGTTCCATGCTGCCATCTGCTGGCCACTGATGTAGATGGCAGCATGGAAGGTGGTGAATTGCGGTCGTTGAGATGAGTTTTGATTGGTGAGATGAGTGAGGTTGGTGCAGTGGATGAGATGGGTGCAGTCAGTCTGGTGACTGTGTGGTTGGTGTGGTGAATGTAGTGGTTGGTGTGGTGAATGTAGTGGTTGGTGTGGTGAATGTAGTGGTTGGTGTGGTGAATGTAGTGGTTGGTGTGGTGAATGTAGTGGTTGGTGTGGTGAATGTAGTGGTTGGTGTGGTGAATGTAGTGGTTGGTGTGGTGAATATAGTGGTTGGTGTGGTGAATGTAGTGGTTGGTGTGGTGACTGTGTGGTTGGTGTGGTGAATGTAGTGGTTGGTGTGGTGAATGTAGTAGTTGGTGTGGTGAATGTAGTGGTTGGTGTGGTGAATGTAGTGGTTGGTGTGGTGAATGTAGTGGGTGGTGTGGTGACTGTGTGGTTGTTGTGGTGAATGTAGTGGGTGGTGTGGTGAATGTAGTGGGTGGTGTGGTGAATGTAGTGGTTGGTTTGGTGAATGTAGTGGGTGGTGTGGTGAATGTAGTGGGTGAGATGAGTGTAGTAGGTGTGATGAGTGCCATTTGTGCGGTGAGTGGAGTTGGTGTTTGGTGAGTGAGGTGAGTGTGGTGTGATTGGTGAGGTGTAATTGGTGAGGTGTAATTGGGGTGGTGAGGTGGGTGAGGTGTAATTGGTGAGGTAAAGTTGGTGAGTGTATCAGTGAGCACCTGGAGGATTCTCCTCCACGGTCGCCTTTGTCTCCCCCAGTAGCGATGTTCACTCCACACCGCACCAGGAACTCATCTGAGGCTGAGTCGACCTCACACTCTCTCACTGTCTCACAACAACAACCGCCATTCGCCACTAAGTGGCGGTGACGTCACCACGACGCTTGTGCCAGGCCATGTGCACCTTGAGGCCACGTGAAGTGTCGAACGCCCGCTGGCAGGTCACGGGGCAGACCCAGGTGGTGCCACGGGTCGACTGACTGAGATGACTGAGATGACTGGCTGATGCACCACCTGTGCCCCCTGCTCACACTCAAGCACGCGCACTCACTCACAAGCGCGAGTTCGCGTTTTCAGGCGATATAAAATAATTAATATTTCATGCCAGTTGGTTCTGAAGGACGGCTGTTTGTAATTTGGGCGTTCGTAAGTCGAGGACTGTCTGTAAATAAAGATTCCGATTGTGGGGCTTTCACCGTGGGATGAGCTTGGCCCGATCCGCGGGGGCGTGGCTTGCACGACAGTGGGCGGGGCATAGCCGCGACGGGCGTGGCTTATCCAGGAAGTGGAGACCGCGAACGCCGGACTGCAAGCCAGAGGGAAGCGCGCTCCTTTTAAAGTTAACAACAACATTGTTAAATGTAAGTAGCGCCTCTCTACTTTATTATTGTTTTATTTGTTTAATACATTACTTGTGGTGCCGTGAGTCGAGTGAAATGAGTCAATAACCTTGCTAGACATGGCTAAGCTTTTAATAAGGGGCGCCGCGGTGTCGAGATGTTAACTACCTCGCTAGGCCTACAGCAGCGTGGAGGTTCCATCGAGACCCTGACGCCTGCTCTGTATTTGTTAATTTTTTTCCTCTGTGGTCGCGTAGATTCTTCTCCTGGTCCTTCGGTTTTCCCCTCCACATTTAGAAACGTGAGTTTAGAGTACTTGACTGCTATAAATGTCCACATGATAAGCCACTTTCGTTGAGCTATCATTTGTGTCCAGGTCGCTTCTGATAAGAGTTATATAGCTCAGTGGGCCTTACCTGGTTAAATAGAAATAGTTTATAGTTTAGTTTATAGTTCATAAGAACTCGTGACAAGGGTCAGTGTCTACTTCAAATATTGTTCAGGCTCTGGAGACCTCCAAAGTTATTCGTGATGTTATACATTTGGTTCGTTTTGAGCATAATCGCGACCTTGTATAATTATGACGTGATACACACGCTGAATATACGCACACAAACATCGTGTACACGTGTGTCGTGCCCTCTATTGTCCACATAGACGGCTTGTGCTGACGAGAGAACGATCTTAACGTACAATGTCGTGACATGTATCAGCCCTTTGTCGATCCAGCGTTTTGATAGAGGCCTCCCCCACACCATGCCGTTCGTGGGAGTTGTTTAACCATACTTCACCATGCCGGTCAATGCGGGTTTGGTGAAGTGAGGAGGCCCAGAAACTTGTATATGCAGATACGAGTTTGCCTGTGCTTGCATCTGCAGAATTACATTCTCACACATCTTCAAGTGTAGTTTAATACTTCTAAAAATGCATTTATTCTTGAGGATTCCATAAAGTACTGTGGTAAAAAGAAAACAACTTGATTTGAATAAATTTCGATTTAAAGCTTTCCTGACTGCAGAGATTCATCTTCTTGGTTCTTTCGGTAAAGTCACGTAGAAGGGAAATAATAAAATAAAACATAATAAAATTAAATTCTCACGACGTTTCGGCCACAACACAAGCAGCCGTCCTCAGGTGAAGAAACAGAACTGTCGGAAAGACAGCGCTCCAATGAACACTGCTAAGCTTGGCAGCGTATTTTAAGCTGGGTGGGAGGAGCAGAGCGCCTTGCCAAAAGAGTTTACATATCAACAGAATAATTTAGCATTGAAGTAGCTGTGTTAATGTGATAGATTAGCAGGATGTTAAAGTCAGAAATTAGCATGTAACTGGGAGATTAGCATGATGTTAATGTGAGGAATTAGCATGTAACTGGTCACGGAAGTAGCTATGTTAAAGTCAGAGTTTACATATCAACAGAGGCATTTAGTATATTGACGCTAAAGAACTGCAACTACCCAACTATCATACAATAAACCGATGTGAAAGAACTAAATATAAACTACATCAATATAATCAATGTACTCAATATATTCTCCACTAAGCTGAGCTACTAACAATAAGTTATTATACATTACACTTCTATGTCGCAAAAAATATTATAATATGCCTCCAAATAATATTTTTTTATTATAAACTGGCATAGACAGACCACATCATTGAATTATACACTGAGTTACTATACACTACCCTATACGTTAGATTATAATAATATTAGACTTGTAATATTACACTATGTATTATTTTACCAACCCTACTGTATACCACACTGCTGTAGATTCACTATACAATTACGATACTATATATCACCAAATAAATTATATTAAACATTACACTGAGTACTTTGTTGAACAGGGAATGCTTTGAGCTTGTGGGTTGAATCCATCTGTGTGGAGTTGTGTTATTTCCCAATATGCAAGGTGGGGTCTCTCTGGGTTCCACTCACACAAACATCTCAATGCAATGGGACCTTTCTGAAAATGCAGTACTTAGACTCAATGAAGCTTTCCTGGGTAACTAGTTAACATTGTAATTTTAGCATGAGAGATAATGACGTTCACTTATAAGTGCCATTAATAGTACTATACTGTACTTTTAATGAAGACTATTTTACGTAGTTTTTTGTAAAAAAGTGTCCATTCTCAAAACTTTTTGACGGGCCCTCGTACAGAAATTATATTACAATCTTATATGGAGATTGCGAGTGTTGTGAATAGTGGAGTGAACGTGTGGTGCCATCATTATATTGTTAGTGCGTATATACAGAAAGGCCTATTGGGTGGGTAACATTAGGAAATTGGAGGTAGTTAGTCATGTTGTTTAGAAACAAAATATTACTTGGGTGGATAAGAGGGTAAAATCGTACATGATAGGAACTGCAATATTGTGGAGTTCTGGTATAATTAGTTGCAGTATATATGAATCTTATGTCACCTTAAGTATGCCTTTGTGAGTACACTCGTGACACGGGTGTCATGCGCGTGACCTTTGTCTTTTGTTTCAGATGTGTGAGAGCAATTCGGCGGCGAGTCATGGTGGTGCTGGGAGAATTGCCTTTACCAGCGATGGCACTTCACCAGCACCCGTCTCAACCCTACCTCAATCCGGTAGAGTTACGAGAGCTAAAAAACTAATCTCTTGTGACGTCTGTGGGAAAAAATTCCAGCTGGCATGGTGCCTAGAAGCCCACGTAAGAACGCATAAGGAGACCCGTGAGCAATGGTGCGGCATATGTGGACAAAGGTTTGATCAGCCAGGAAAATTCAAAAGGCATTTGAAGAGCCACGAAAAGGATTATATGATCAAGGGTGCACCAGGCTTGGTGAATAACAGCAGTTTTGCCAATGCGGTGTTGAATCCACCGTCGCCCTATGAGATGTGCTCAGTCTGCGGATTTTTAAGTCCTATTGAAATCCTGAAAACTCATGAAAGTCTTCACGCACAGTTCTTGTACAGACCGAAGCCTGAACATGATTACACTTCGACAAAAGATAGCGGCGTTAAGATAAATGACATGAAATCCAATTTTCTTGAATGCTTTGGCCTAGTTCCACATCAACAAACTGCTTCACGAGTCAGTGAGAATAAACCATACGCTTCTCTCGATCCTATTACGAGCATGAAAGTGTTGATGGCCTTGCAGCAGAAGAAGAAGGAAAAGCGAAGTAGACCTAAGTCCATTAAAAGAAAAAAGACCACCACCAGCGTCACCAATTGCAGCAGTAGCAACAGCCAGAATTCGGACATCAAGAGGATGGACTGCACGGAAGCAGGAGGCTGCGTGGAGCAGAGCATCCCCAAGGTGGATGAACCCAACCTGGCACCTTTAGGTACGTCCTAGTAATGCACACACTACATTTCATTTGGATGTAATTCATAATTTCACAAATTAGTTAATGTACGCATATGTTGACCATATCTGTATGCCTGCGCTGAGGAGTCTAGAGATCTGATGTGGTGCTGTTCGGATGTTGGGTTAAACCGTGAAACTCTGGGTTTCAGTCACCGAGCCATGATTAAACTGGCTTCTCATTGATGGTCTTATCCAGTTACCAAACTTCTTCCAGCAAACACTTCTGATGTCGCGTGATATTTTTCAGGAAATCAGTATCTTGCTTTTCTACTATTTGTACGTATGTTGAACTTCTTTTGTACCATACGTAGCCAACCGTGCTAATCGGAGGTATTTGTTGCTGGCCATTTGGCATTTTGGGCCTTTGGGCCTGTGGTCAGCAACCGTGATTGATAAAACGTCCCATATACATAGTAATGCTATGGCATCCACTGCATGGTGATAAATAAATTATGTATTAGCGCGTGCATGTGCTCAACGGTGGATGTCTTGTGTTCCAGAGGAAAAGCCCTTCCCGTGCAGTGACTGCTCGTACGGAGCGACACAGAAGTCGAAGCTCAAGAGACACGTCCTGAGCGTTCACCACGTGCCCTTCGATAGCGCGCTGGACTCCGACTGCCCCAAGAAGAGAAGGCGGCTGGCTGGGTGCCGAGACCACGGCTCAACTCTGGATTTGGAGCGCGCACGATGCTCACGGAGAACTCCCTGATGATTTATTTCATCCTGAGGCTGAGGTACCACGTGTGGGGCGATGAATGCAAGGTTTTGTGCAGCGGACATTTCCATGATGAAATTTCGTTACGTTCACTGCTGCGAGGTTACATCTATTGCCGTATATTTTTAGTCAATTGCTGTATTTTCTGGTATACAATATATTTAATAAATTGTCCTAATTTCATAACAAAGGTTTTTGGGTTAGATCGTGTAAATATAAATGTGTCATAACCCTACACTACCTGACACAGCCAATTAGTAAGGAATTTGTCACGTAAACAAAACTCCACTTAGTTACTACTTCAGCCCACCGGTGTTTTGGAGAGTAAATCCACAAGATGAGTACGACGTTTCACTGGTAATTACATCCAGCATCATCGGGCGATTTGCCAGAATAGTGAAGCCATCCCCCTGCTTCCGGTCTTAAATAGAGAACGGCGATGTCATCACTGAACCCATCAGGTGCAGAAATCAGAGGCGGGGAGGGGGATTATTGAAATTATATAATTGATTAGTTATCATTTAATTAGTATGTTTCCTCTATAAGTAATGATAAATGAGAGATGTCTTCTTCCTCCACGCGTTTGTTCCACTCACGTGGGGTCCACCGTCCTTGCCACCTTCTCCACACCGCCCCGTCCCGCGCCATCTCTCCCTCCGCTCCTCGGGCCACCACGTTCGACCGCATCACCACATCGCCTAACGTCTTCTTCTTCTGCCTTCATCTCCTCATCTTACAATCACAATAACTTAATAATACGCTTCCAGGCCGCACTAAGCCTGTAGCTGTCAGAGAGGTAAAAATAATACAAATTTTCTCAGTTTCAATGGATTCTCGAATTAGTCTTGGCCAGTAATAATGAGTTTTACACAACACTTCATCGTTATCAAAATACATTAGGTGTCCTTGTTGGCAAACATGTTCTGCAACTTCCAACAGTTATGTTTGAGAGTGTTTAATATTTATTTGGTGTTCTTTTAGTCTTACGCTAATATTACGTCTCATCTGTCCAATATAACATCTGCCACATAAGCCATTAATCCGATACACACCATCCGTTGACAACTTAGGCAATTCATCTTAAGTACAAGATACTATATTTTGATTTTTGTGTACCATGCCAAATCTTACTTAGATGTTTAGCTTTTTGCTTTTCCAAAACTCGAGCTAATTTCTCAATTACTTCCACGATATATGGTATTTTAATTGTTTAATAACCTGATTCAGCAGTATTTCTGTTCGATCTTGGTTTAGCATTCATTGCTGTTAATTTGAGCATTATTGTAGACATTCAATCGTAGCGTTTCTTTGACATGTTCAATCTCTCTCCCCAGACATTCACCATCTGACACTGTTTTAGCCAGATGTATGAGCATCTTGATGAGAGAGGTTTTCTGTACGGGGTGATGATGCGAATCTGCATTCAGATAGGCATCAGTATGCGTTCCCTTTTGGTAAACGCTGTGTGTGTTATTTTACCATTTAGGCCTCGTCCGATAAATCACCTCTCCTAAGGAAATAAGTATTTAGAGGCCACACGGGACCGGGGGGGGGGGGGGGGAGTTTATCGTTGTGTCTGTTGCTGCGAGCAGATAGCGCGCAATGGAGAGCTTGCTCAGAGCGGAGCTGGGCACGGACTCGGCGAGGACGCTGGGCGCTTCGGCCGGTGGAGGCTGCATCAGCACCGGGCAGAGCTACGAGACGGGGCGCGGACACGTGTTCACCAAGATCAACGCCAAGAGCGGGGCACCCTCCTCTACGCCTCCTCACCACCTCACCTCCTCTACCCTCCTCTTCGCCTCCTCTACACCACCTTGCATCCTCGCCTCAACCTTCATTCAGTCAGCCCTGTATCACTTTTTTTCGCTGCGACTACTAGCACCACCGTGGTGAATGTTGCAGTGAACTTCCCCTCGTTGATTCCCCCCTCCACCCACCTTAAGGGACTCGGTCTACCAGACACTTTGACCGCTTCGTCTCATCCACTCCGCGTTCAACCACCGCGCCTCACTGCAGTTCACAAGAACGCACTCAACTAAACAACTCGGTCACCCACTCATCCAGTCACTAACTCAATCACCCTATCACACACTCATCCAGTCACCCACGCATCCAGTCGCCCACGCAATCACCCTATCATCCAGTCACCCACTCACTCAATCACCCTATCACACACTCATCTCGTCACTAATTAAATCACACACTCAGCTAGTCACTCAGTAAATCATCCTATCACTCATCCAATCACTTACTCATTCAGTCACCTATTCATCCAGTCACCCACTCATCCAGTCACCCATTCATCCAGTCACCCACTCATCCAGTCACCCACTCATCCAGTCACCCACTCATCCAGTCACTCACGCATCTGATCACTGACTCAATCACCCTATCACACACTCCTCAACTCTTTTACTCAAACACTCACCCATTTACTCACCCACCCGCTCACCACTATGCAGGTCACCTCACTCTTCTTTTCAGCTTCATCAGTTTGCACTGCTCCACTCTGGAATCCACACCCGGTCTTCCTGTTTTCCCAAACTCTTGCAACAATAAACTTGATCAATTTAAGGAACGCGTTTCTTTGATCTTAATTATCTAATTACTCATTGGACAGTTATGTATTATTATTTTTTATTGTTGCTGGCCGCTTGGCGTTTTGTATTGTGTGGGGTTTGCATCGCTGTCAACCCCTCATCAGTGCCTACCTTATTACAGAACAATTCAGACCTTGTTGGTCACCCCGTGCCCCTTATAAGTCCCATGACAAGGGAGAAACACACAAATAAACTTAACAAAAATGTTGCCCGTATTGAAACGGCCGTCTGCCGTATGGACCTGACAACTCACTTTCCCCCAACAGAATACGGGTAAACCGTGTGGGTTGGCGGCTATGGGTTTTGTTGTGTTTGCAAGTCCAAGTTATAGGACTGCACCCTGGGTTGTGCGTGGTTCTCATTAGTGGGAGATTCCCTTCGCTGTGTTGCACGCCAGTGGCTGGGGGCTGCCTGGGGCCAGTGACGTGTGAGCCGGTCCCAATGTGCACCGGCAAACATTTACCGCCAGGTGGCCCCAGTGTTCATTGCCCGTCCACACGTGGATACCTGAAGCCCATGTCAATCCACTGCTGGATGAGTCCCGCAATGAAGATACAATCAGTACATCCACTTTGCTTTTGGACACCACCTGTTCCATTGGCGGCCGAATGCGAATCTAAATGTGCATACGTTAGAGACTGGTTAATGCGCATAGAAATCAAACCAATTGACCTACGACCTTTACCCCATCAACTTTTGTAGAATTTTAGATGTGCATTACAGCTACTTTAGCCGGATGGTTGTGGTGGCTATGTATGCCTGTAATCCACGACTACGTGGAGGTGAGGGTTGGTGGATCACAACAATGTTGCGACAACTCCCACCCCTTGGTCGTCAAGGAGGTAGAGAAGGCGGTGTCGAATAATGTGGACTCCGCCTGTTCCATGTGTAGATTTGTGATAGAGCGTTGGCCCCTCATTTGCTTGGATTTCTCCAGATGCTCCGATTTCCTCCCACATGTAAACACTCATTAATCTTGATTTGAAGCTGTCGTGACTGCAGGAATCCTTACTCTTTGGTTCTTTCGGTAAAGTCACGTAAGTAGAAAAAACTAATAAAAAATCATCATCGATTGCTTGTGTGGCGATCGAAACGTCGTGATCCATTATTATTTGTTCTACCTACGCGACTTTACCTAAACAACCAAAGAGTACAAACTCTCATTAATTGTCCGATAACATCTTTATATAAAGAGGACCACAGAGCATGGGCAGGAGTGGTGGGGGGGGATTTGTTGCCAGCTGCTCACCATTTGACTTCCGCCTTCCCTCGTCTGTAGTTCCTCGCGCCAAAGTGAAGGAATTCTGTGTGCCAGTTACAATTATCACTTGAATGTAACTTGATGTTTCAATGTAAACAGCCACTGAGATTTAATCCTGAAAATCTTTATTTTTCAAATGCAGTGAAACAATGTTGTTAGTAGGCTTGTTTCCCTGGGAAAGCCTCACTGAGTCTCAAGACTCTTTTTCAGGAGGGGCCTGCCAACTTTTCGCAGGAGTAATTTGGATGTTTGGCTAGTACCAGTTACATTGTATGTTGTTGTTGTTTTGCCATGGGAGTAAACCCATGCAGAGAAAGGGACCAGAATGAGGAAAGCGAAGCCAGGCAGTCCTTCAGAAGATGTCATGCACGGGCGTGACCACTGCACCACCCTGCCGCCCAAACAAAAGTAATTGAAATAATGTACAATACTGGCAAATAAACCCTATTAGTATCAACTGAATTTCTGGCCAATATGGCACGTGTATAGCTGCATCGGTGTTTCTAAAAGTCGTGTTCACATTGCCTGAAATTAATAATATAAAGAACAGATTTCCCACCTCTGGTTTCATTTAGATTACCGGTTGTCCTCATTATGTGTGTCACAGGTAATATGGAAAGGAAAATATTACGCAGCACGAGTTGTAGGATTAGGGCAATTATGGTGACACACGTGACCCCCTCTACACAAGAAACAGCTAAGATTCATATTCTTGGTTCTTTCGGGAAAGTCACCTCGAAGGGAAGCAATAAAATAATACAAATATAAAACAATAAAATTCTCACGACCTTTTGACTGCAACACAAGCAATCATCATCAGCTGTGAAAACCACAACAAGAAAATTTGAAAGAACCAAGAATATGAATCTCTGCAGTCACTAAAGCTTTAAATCAAAATTTAACAGCTGAGAGTCAATGCTGGGATGTTGTGCGATTGGTGCAAGCGACCCATCATTGTGTTTTGATGTTGAGCTGTTAAAATTGCACTGTTGTGAGGTGAGGTCAAGGCCGATGACTGCTTCCAGCGGTGTCAAGATCAGCATTTTGAAGAGGCTCGCGGAGGATGATACTGGGCACTGGGGTGCAGTCTCCCTCCATGAACAACAGAGGGCAGAGGAGCGACGCTCACAACAATTATTGGCGGAGCGCCGGGCGTATGAAACGCAAATTTGGAAGAAAGTTTATCTCGGGGAGTTAACCCACAACACCTGGGTCTGTCCCGCGTGTTCACACGATAACGCGTTTTCACTACAACGCGTTTTCTCCGTCACAACGCGCTTTCTGAGCGGACTACTTTCTTGAGCTGCGCGGTTGAGCGAGATGAGACGGTAACGCGGCGGCGGCGGCGGCGTCCCCTCAAGTTATTTGGACCCCCATCTTACCGTGCGTGGACATTATTATTATTTACGGGAGGAAAATAGTTTCCGCTTAACGCGGCACTTTTCAGGAACGCATCTACCGCGTTAAACGAGGACTCGCCGCGTACAGGTGCCGCGCACGCTGTATCGACCCTGGAGAAATCCGAAGCGCTATGAAGCTCTTGTTCACAGACGTCCAGTAAGGGGCGGGTGGTGTTGGTGGTGTGGGCGTCACCACGTGACACACAGCTTGTCCGTGGAGTCGATCGTGAGGGTGCCGACGTCGCCTAGGCAACGCCGCCCCCCCTCTGGCTCTGCTGCTGCTGCTGCCTCGCTCTGTGCACGCGAGGCGCCAATCCGTGACGCGGGCACTGTACGCGTTGCGTCACCGTTCACCGTGGGGGGCGGCGGGGCCTCAGCTACGTCACGTCGTGTACAGTGGCACATTAATATTGACACTTTTACTCGTGTTTATGTGCCTCGTTATTAAAGGTGAGTTTAATAATAATCATGCTGCTGCTACACAATGTGTGCATTGATATATACGTACAGTTTATGTGTTTAAACGCGATTGTAGTTTATGGGCCCTTGAGGGATTTTTCGCCTCGTGTGAGGTTTTTATGCGCAACCTTAATTATTGCGCTTTTGTTAATCGTTAACATTTGGTCAGGAATAATGCACTTAAGATAAATGTTCTGGCGACGATATTTTGCAAAACAGACGATGGCAAAATTTCGATTTAAAGCTTTCGTGACTGCAAGGATTCATCTTCTTTGGTTCTTTCGGTAAAGTCACGTAGAATGAGAATAAAATAATAAATTGATAAAATAAAATAACACAATAATATTCTCACGACGTTTTCGGCCACAACACAAGCGGCCTTCATCAGGTGAAGGGGACGAGACTGTCTGATGAAGGCCACTTGTGTTGTGGCGGAAACGTCGTGAGAATATTGTTATTTTATTTTATCAATTTATTATTTTATCTTATTCTACGTGACTTTACCGAAATAACCAAAGAAGATGGCAAAATTGTGTATATATTGTGCGATATGTGCCACTGAAACGGCAAGAAGTCAATAACAATGACTCGTGTTGAGTGTTTAATATGCAAGCAATGGGCCCACCACAGGTTCGTTAATGTTATAATGGAAGCAGTGAAATTAATGAAAATCTTTTGCTCTGCCATTTGATTTTAAATTACGACTCTTCAAAGAGCTTTGGTTGTAGTAAGCAATATTTGAATTTGTTTAAGCGACCTGTATTCTCTTACAACATGTTTTATATTCCTAGGCATTAAATTTGTACTAAAGATTCAGACTAATTGTAAATCTAATGGGACCACTGTAATCGATGTCCGTTAATATATGTAGGCGTGGTAAGGTTTCGAGACGCACTCTGCGATGCGTGAAACGCAGTCCGTGTCCTTCCTCATCCATTTGTCTTCATTCCAACGTCAACTTTGTTCTGCCGGTCTCTCTCATTAAGGCCACATGGCCACACTGTGTCTCTTAGTTCTTGCAAGCTAAGCTGGAGTCAGTCTCTCTCATTAAGGCCACATGGCCACACTGTGTCTCTTAGTTCTTGCAAGCTAAGCTGGAGTGAGTCTCATTAAGGCCACATGGCCACACTGTGTCTCTTAGTTCTTGCAAGCTAAGCTGGAGTCAGTCTCTCTCATTAAGGCCACATGGCCACACTGTCTCTTAGTTCTTGCAAGCCAAGCTGGAGTCAGTCTCTCTCATTAAGGCCACGTGGCCACAGTGTCTCTTAGTTCTTGCAAGCTAAGCTGGAGTGAGTCCCTCTCATTAAGGCCACATGGCCACACTGTGTCTCTTAGTGCTTGCAAGCTAAGCTGGAGTCAGTCTCTCTCATTAAGGCCACATGGCCACCCAGTGTCTCTTAGTTCTTGCAAGCTAAGCTGGAGTCAGTCTCTTTTCAACATATGTCCCACCAAATTCTGTATTAATAATGTTCCAGTTTCTCTATATGTTTTAAATTTAGATTTAAATTAATCTACATTTTAAAATCCACAAATCTGGCTGCCTCCTGATGATGCTGGTTGTAATTACTGGCGAAACGTCGTACTCAGATTGTTAATGTTGTGGCTTTGCTCTCTAACACACAACCGGTGTGCTGTACTAGTAACGAATTGGCATGTTCTGTTTAAGTGACAAACCTTACTAATTGGCTGTGTCGGGTGGTGGTGGGTTTACCGACATTTTTTTTATATTTACGCGATCTTACCCAAAAAACCTGTATTATGTAAAAATACATTTATTTTCCTCCTTTCTTTTTGGACAGTTTAAAATCTCTAACGTTTTTCAAATTGTTCTGATGTACAGTGCTACATTTCAAATTACTGTCATGTTTGCAACGGGTTGTTTAAAATATATTTAAATGGTGTAGATTCATGTTTAAACTCGCTTCGAATCTGCATTCATCATTTTCTTCTTAAGCAGTCCGTAACCACAATTGGTACATCGATGCATGACCCATTTGATTATGGTTTGTTGATCTTAATTTATCAATTAAAATGTTATTGAGTGTGCCAAATCCTAAAGAGTGGCGTTTGAGTCGACCTTATTTCATATTCACATCTGAAACGCCTGTGCACATGAATGTAATCCAGTTACACACTCTCCTACTTGTTCATCAACTCTCTTCGTGGTGTAGATTTGATGGCTTGTATAGCAACCATAATCAAACACAACAAGTCCGGGTGACTCATGATCCATGATTCACGATGCCAGTGGGCCAGGTTTCACTCTCAATTCTCTACCTGTGTGGCATGAATAAAACGCACCTGTAAATTTGACCTGAAATGATTGCACAACAATTGCCCCGCCTTCATGCGATGTTTATCCTCCACTGTTTATCTGGCTTTGACCTGAATTATATAAAAGTGCGGCTGTGCAACTGCTGTAGAGTCACATTGGTATAAACGCATTTTACAATATGAACAGCGCATTGAAAACGCGTACTATTTTAAGTATTGTTTAACAAGTGTGTTTACAAATCCACACTGAGAAACACGATGATTGACAGAGGGGAGTAGATTATGTTTTCGATAGTGTATTTAAATAGAGCTACTGTAGGTAAGTAGTTTTCAGTTTTAAAGGCATAGTTTAACAAGTCAACACTTGCCACCATCCTTCAAACCCATTGGTGAAAAAGACCACAGTTTATGTTTACATTATAATATGTTTACATTATATATAATATATAATATAATGTTTACATTATATATAATATAATGTTTATATATAATATAATGTTTACATTATAATACATTGTTTACATTATATATAATATAATGTTTATGCAAAAGCCGGAGACTTATGGGACCCCGGGGTCCCACCATAAGGTTCATATGAATGGTTACCTAATAACTTTTGAAACACGGTAATCGCTGTGAAGTGCAGTTTCCAATTCTTATTGTTGACTCAATCTCTCTGGCCTTTCTATGCAATATGAAGAAGGGTCATTGCCCAAAACGTCGCTTATCGGATTTTTTCCCTTTTTCAAGGCACCAGTGCTACTGATGCATGAATTTGTTTGGTATTTGAAATGATACGAAGGCTCAGCAAGTGATTCCTTGCAGACATAAACAGAAGCGATACGCGCCACCCCAGCCACCCATGTCGCGAATCAATCGATTATCGCGATTGAGGGCTCGTGAATAAATTCTAGATTCAACGCCTTGTTTTAAAACGTGAACACAGCCGGCTCTAGTGACTGGAGTGGGTGGGTGTTGGACAATGTGAAACAATGACACGCAACGTATACAAATCAAAAACAAATTCTTACGCACGCGATCCGGTGTGCATATCGCGATCTTCAGGATGAATGATCACGTCCGAATCAATGCGTCGTCGTTGCTCCCCTAGCATGCGCTCTGCGTAACCCGCTCGTGTTGTTGTTGTTTGCGGCAGAGTTTAGGACCTTCGTGGCCAAGAGCCGCAGCTCCCGAGGCAAAGGAGTGATGGCACGCTTCAAGGTGCCGGACTTGCTGAAGCATCTCATGGAATGATACGGGGCTCCGGATATTCACGATCTGGGCATCCGTATCACCAGCATACCTCTGGGCATTTCCGTACGTGCCGTGCCTGCGTGTACGAGCGTGTGTGTGTGTGTACGTGTGTATGCATTGCGTCGCTTGTTGACTGCGAATTGTATTATTATTGGATGCCTCAAGTTATACTCTTTGGTTCTTTCGGTAAAGTCACGTAGGTATAAAATGAAATAAATCACGACGTTTCGGGCGCGACACAAGCGTCCGTCATCAGGTGATAAAGCCTTGGTGTGCTGCTGAGGCAGACTGTTTTAAATGGTTTGAAATGTGTGTAGCCCATGGGTCATAAAGAAGTGGCCAGGGCTAGTGATGTTAACATGAGAAATTAGCGTGTAACTGTAAGGTAGGAAAGCGGCCTCCTCCTCGATTTTACGTGACTTTACCGAAAGAACCAAAGAGTGTGGATTCCTGCAGTCGCGAAAGCTTCAAATCAAGATTGGCTCAAGTATGTATTGTTGTTGCCCTTGAGGGGGTTTACTTTCGGAATTAAATGCGTTCTGGAATTGCTGACACACAGCCACAACGTACGTGTCGCTGTGTTCACACCTGAGAGTGACACTGCATCAGCCTTTTACCAATATTCCCCCGCCCCTGCGTTTGCCTTACACGGCCACAATGCTGAGTTATCCTCAGTTGCTCAGGCACACAAGTTTCACACCTGTCTCCCTGTCAAGTGAATGTGGTGTATCCTTTTGTCATGCAGTCTGAGACAGACTTCCAACACGACTTCAGTTTTGGGGGTGCAGTGCTGCGACAAGAGCACTGAAGTAACTGCTCGTGTAAGTACATCATGTTAATATATCGTATTGAAGGCTGAGGCCTATTTTACTGTACCGCTCCTTACAGAAATCTTCTTTCCCGAGTGGTTGTGCATTTGTCGCTTGTTTCAGAGGTTCGCGATTCGATCCCAGGAGTCGCCCTAGTTAATATTGCGGGTGTATTATCCAAAACTGCATTTCTATATGCTTCACAAATAATGTAAAAAAAAATCCCGTGTTGTTATCAATGAATGAGGAGGACATGTGTGCCGGCGTCAGAATCAAAATTTGCAAATCTAAACAAGTACTCAGAAATGACTGGATTGGGTAAAACCACATGTATATATGTTGAACTTCTTTCGCACTGTACGTAGCCAACTGTGCTAATCGGAGGTGTGGAGGACAACAAACTGAACACAAAAAGCAGTTCTAAAGACATTGTTTTCAATCTAGATTTAAAAGTGCTGTTGTATATGTGGGTGTGTGAAAATTGATGAAAAATAATTTAAATTAAATGAAATTCGAAATTTGCATAATTAATCCGAAATTATGCTAATTCGTGTAATTATGCGTGTAACTATGCTAATTAGAGAGGTAATCGTATTCATTTATACGAGTGAGTGTGGTTGTGTTAATGATAGCCTTTATGATAATCAGGCCCCGCCTCGTTGACGAGGTGGGGTTATCAATCAGGATAACGCAATCAATCGTGTGCAGTTACGCTAGTGTCAATTCGGCCTCGTTGTCTAACTTCGTATTATTGATCAGCATAATACAATGATTCTCGCTTTAACACTCCCCGAGTGTTCATATTTTAGGTCCCAAGTTCATATCATTCGCTTTAAAGTTTAATGAGTGTGGATTGGTGTGTTTATAGTTTAGGTTCCCGAGTTCATATCTCGTCGCAGGATACAGATCTTATGCAAAAATTTCAGGAAAGAATCACACGACCACTTCTGTATTAATCAATTTATTTTCTAATTAAACCTTAACTATAATATGTATGTGAACTCTCAATCTCGGAACTTCAACACGGTATCCACACGGTATCAAGACTATCATCAACGACTGTACGATTTCACTTTGATAACACATGGACCCCGCATAAAGCGATTGCTGTTAGTGAGAGAGAGAGTCAGGACATGCAAATGCTATGCTATACAAAAGCTTATACATTATAATATGAACGATCATTATGCTTGAAATGGTCAGCACATTATCACAGGCGATTGATTAACATGCCACGGTATTCATATAAAAAGACAATCAAACAGTTATTATTTCCAAAGGCATAAATGTAACAACAGATCCACCGGACAGACTATAAGATTACCGAAATGGCTTAGTGTGAGGGTATGCGGTGGAACGTGTTATCTCACGGGATATTAATTAATTAATTCGTGAATAAGATTGTATGATCAGAAAATCGGTTTAGCACGATTCCTCCGCGGGAGCGTAGCTCCGTGGCGAAGGCTCCAAGGGTTAATTCGTATTGATGGATCGGTTGGTAACTTATGCGATTAGAAGTACAGTCCAAAACAAAATATTAAAGAGGGAAATTATGAATATACTTATAAATGTCAGACTGTTATCACACGATCGATGCTTCCACAGCCAGATGGTTCACGGACTTGAGTGTTCGCCTCTGGTTAAGGACCCATGTATGTTTGAGTGATATGAATTGTTTTGAATAGTCAGTGTTTGGAATTCTTTGCGTTGCCATACGCTGAAGTTGGCATCGCTTGTAGAAGTAGCCTCGCTCCCTTTAGAGCGGTGAGGTGTGTGAGAGTTGTGCATCATACGTATCGGCGTTCCCTCCTCCACACAGCAGCCAGCCTCTGTCCACGGGGGAGAGTTGCTTGATCGCTCTCAGTTCTGCTCAGTGGACACCTCTCTCCACTGCTGGATGAGCTGCGCGATCACGCTCGTGCTGGTTCGCTGACAGCAGTTTCTCTCCGCTGTTGGATGAGCTGCATCGGCACGCTCCCTCTCTCTGGGTGGAGAACTCGAACGTGCTCGTTGCTGGTTTGCTGAAAGCAAGTTTTTCTCCACTGCTGGATGACTCAAGTCGCACGTGCTCTTGCTCTGGTTTGCAGAAGCTCTTGCTTGGTGCGTCGGTCGCTCTGCAGCTGGACTCAATGTAGAATAATCTTTCAGCAATACTCTGTCTTTCAGCTCTTGGAAATCACACTAGGTGACGCCTCACTACCCTGCGAGTCTTGCCAACGTCAGTGGGTAGCGACGGGGCCACTTTGGCTTCTGCTCACCGCCCCCTGCTCTGCAGCTCGCCGGCTGGCGACCTGTTGCTCTCGTTCCCGATTGGAACGGCTCCTGAGCCGACCCACTGGTCGAACTCCCCGCGTTCCGACCTCCTCCGAGTCGAACTCCCCGAGTTCCGACCCCCCTGGTCGAACTGTTCCGAGTTGCTCCTCCGAGTCAAACTGTCTCCCGAGAGTCAACCCCCCGGTCGAACTCTGGTGAGCCGACCCCCCCCGGGTCGAACTCTGGTGAGCCGACCCACTCCTGTCGAACTGATGTTTCAATGCTCAGGATCCTCTTTTTATGCCCAAAAATCCCTTCACTCGGATCCTGCCCACAAGGCGGGGTTTCTTTCGATTTTTGCTGTGTCAGGATTTGTCCGTATGTATCTGTGTCCGTGTGTGTCCGTACGTGTGTCAGTGTGTGTCCTTGTGCATCACCCACGGTATATTCCGTTGTCATACTCCTACCATAAAACCCACAAGTAAAACAATCAAATGTTATAAATTGTCTCGAAGGCGCCTCTCTGTCTGGGTGCACAACCTGGAGGGAGGGGCGATATTCCCTCCGACTTTCACCGACGCACAAAGAAATGGTTAAAAAGTTTTAAGTTAACATTTCATTTCATCAGAGTTCAATAGTTATGATTCTGTATTAATCCAAGGTCTGAGTCAGCTCGTTGTGGTGTTTGACTCGTGTTTCCCCAAGCGTATACACACTCCTACCCCGCGCTGCAGGGATACAAAGACGGCCGGGATTTCCCTTTCTCTCCGACCCTGGGTTTAACATCGCCCTTTGCTTACGTTGCAGTTTTGCTGTGCGCTTGCATTCCTTTTCCTCTCTACTCTTACTTTAACCCTGCTTATTATTTGTGTATGGGTGGAGGCTAGAGCATTTATGTTGACTTAGGAAAACCTGATTGTTATAGGCTTCGGGTCAAGTCGTATAGAAATTATTAAAATATGGAAATACATTTCATATTAAATTAATAGACGGTTGATGGTTACATTGATGTAGCTATTGGCAGGGTTCAATTGAAGTTGGTGTGAAGATCAATAACTTTAGCCTACCCTGTCGTTGAATTCCGATTTTAAGTTACTTTAATAGTAATGTAGAACCAATCAGCTTTTTGACTGAACTATATATAGGCTAACGCAAACTCCCAGTGACCCTGGCTTGGTGTGTTTACGTCAGCCCCTGGCAATCCGCTGTGCTCTGCTCTCTATCTGCTCCCGCTGACCCTGGGAGGGCTCTTAATGTCAAAATCGTGTTAGTGGGTCATGGTAAAGATAACCTCCACATGCCATGCGGAGGCCTGGTTTGGTGTTTTTATTCATTATTATTTAAAAAAACCCAATAGAAACATGTATCTATATGTATCGGAAAATTACCTGTTAACATTAAGATGGAAAAGGGGCCTAGATACAACAGTGCATAGCTCCAATAGCTTCCTAATATCGGAAGGAAGAGCATTCCAGTTGGCCGCAGAAGCCCATCTGAAAGCGAGTGATGCGGTGACTGTCTTTGTTCGATGGCTTGCCAAAAGCCACTGCTGCTAGGATGATCCACCAATCCCATCTCTCGATTGCAATCGTACATTAGCAGCACACCTTGCATTCGCTGTTGAACCACTCGTCCATCACGTGTTTCATCATCGCAACTACAGCACTGCCCTGCACCTGTGGCCGCCACAGTTGCTAACATTGTGTTGTTTGTTGAGGTGATCGGCAAGGCCCGGAAAGGCGAGCGGGAGGCGATGGACCGTGGGCTGGCTCGCATCGAGTGTGACATCAAGCAGGAGGTGGAGGGCCAGCCACACAAGATCAGGAAATACCTGTTGGAGTCGTTCCCCTTGCCAGGGACGAGCGCCGATCTTCGCCGACAGTTCACGACACAGCCGGCGGCCGAGATGGTGCTGCAGGTCTTCCAGAACGCCGAGGACATCTTTGTGAATAAGCTGAAGAAGGTGGGGCCATGGCGTCTGGACTTAATGCAACAAAATTACCGTGCGAGAAAAATCATGCATCTGCTTAGATTTGTCAAAGATTTTCCAAAATACATTTGTTCTCGGAATTATTTAATGAGTGATAATCGCCATACGTTTCAAGTCTGTCGATACTTCCACCAGTATCAATGACTTGCTCTACCACTGAATTAACTCTCCTCTATAATATTTAGGGCCATCGCTTTCACAAAATTCAGTCACACATTGAGACAAAAGTAAGGGGGGCATTGAAATCGGTAGGACATCTATGCATGTGTCACCCTCTATTTGTCCCAACAGAGTGATATGGCTGCACGTGGTTTGGGTCCTTTGTTGTCTCCACCAACAGTGTGTGCAGGACTTCCTGGGGCAGGTGAAAGGGGACACGCTGGCCCGGAAGCTGTTTCAGTTGGCCCTGTGCTGTGGCTCCCTCGAGACTCCTCGCGACCTCGTGGTCAAGGAGAAACCGGCCGCGTTTCTCGGCAACATCAGCACTCCCGACACCAGACCGCCGCCTCCTCCGGGGAGTAAGGAGACAAATTTGCATATACAGTAGACTCTCGATTGTCCGCGCTAATGACGTGGAGGATGGCTGCGGATAATTAAAATGACGGATGATCCAAAGATATCTATTTTTTGCGGCTCTCTATGCCACAAACTAACGATCAACCGATCGATGCACGTGGTCAGTGATAACACTTTCCTGCTAATTTGACCAAGTCCAATATCGGCTCAACTTTCATGTGACGGACGTTACTCTCACGTTCAGAGTGGGTTGGAATGTGCTTCCCTTTACTCTGTGGACCAGAGGTCACTAGAAGCAATGTCAGAGGTAGCTTTGTGATGTTCTCTTCTGCGGGCCATTCTCCAATAGGACGGGTTCCACTGCTCCGTGAGAGATCCGAGTGGATACTCCGTCTCATGACACGATATCGAAAGCACAATCTGAATAAAATGTAGTTTCTTGTATTGTACATAAGGGGTCAGACCACGGAGGACCTTCAGAATGCTGAGTGTGATCTTGAAATTAATCCTGGACTGGTTCGGGGGATAGTTGAACAATTCGAATATTGGGGCGATATTGTCTTGCATACGGGTGTGAGTGAGAAGTCTGCCAGTGGTTTTTTGAGTCCATCTAAATTTTTGGGTTAGATCATGTAAACATGCACTCAATAATACGCGTTAATATGCGCTTTTTATGTGACCTAACCCAAAAATCTCTATTATGGATAATATTGGTCGCGAAGGCCTTCGTGTTAAACTTGTTTTTTGAGTCATCTGGAGAGTGATGATGAAACTTATCGGGAGGCCGTAGATGAGACGTGGGGGTGGGGGGGCAGAGAGAGAGAGTTGCAGTTGTTGAGCCTATTGGAGCGAGTTACAGCATCGTTGTCCTCTCCTACAATGGCATTGCTTCTCTCCTTCGCAGAGGCGGTAGCCGAGCATCTGGTCCGTCTGCTGAGCCACGCAAGTAAGATGGCAGAGCCCCTGGGCCTACCCGCGCTGTCACGCGTGGAGAAGCAGCTTGCCGAGCACTTTGACTCGCGCGACCTCCCCAGCCTGGGCCTCGGCTCCTTCTTGGACATCCTCCATCGCAACGCCCAGGTGCGTACGTGGCGTGCGTGAGCCCACCCGCCTCCAGCTGGTAAGAGGCAGTACAGCAAGTAGGTGTACGACACTGCCCGTGCAAAGTTTGAGTGTACTTATCGCCTCCGAGTGGCGCTCAATGTTAAGTTTGTTTCCAAAATTGTGCGGGGTAATATTAGTTTATTATTACGAACTTAAAACTAATTTATCGATAACTCGAATACGTTTAAGCATCATGTAATCACTGCGAATGCAGAGCGCAACAAAGTGTCACGTAAGATGCATGGGTTTTCTCTTGTCACTCTTAAAAAATATCTGTGAATTTGGCAAACATCCCAAAGGTATAGGTATAAAAATCCCAAAGGTAGATATTGAAAATCACCGTTAAAATTGAGTGTGCAGCGGTGACATTCAGATAACATATATGATAACACTATATATGCAAAGCGGCCAGGTGGCTCAGATATCAAAGCGGTGCGTTGGCAATAATGAGATGCTGGGCTTGAATCTGGATTTTGACCGCTTGGATGGAAACCGAGGTCTCAAGTCTTATGAAGTCGATCATCCAAGCCCAGTCACCAGCGACTGCACAAAATTACAGTCTCATTAAACTTGGGTTTTGCACTTCATTTTCCTAATTCCATCTCTGAGAATAACAATTTCAGCTTGACTCTCGTGCGCCGCACAATCTCATAACACAGCTCATGTGAAAGTGTTGGCTCCTATTGTGTACAAGATCAAAGGCCACCCACTGCATTTTATGACACAGGGCCTGCACGGCTATGCGAGATTTACGAATGGATGATTTATTTGTCTCTTGACATTACGCCGATAGCGCATTTGGAAAACTAAAATTGAGAACAAATTTTGTGTTAATTTGCAAACTTAAATCTGTAATATTTAATCAGTTTTCGTGCGCTGCATTGTGAGATGATGTTGACGGATTTGTTGTGTCTGTGGTAGCTGTTGGAGGAGACTGGGGTTGTGATCTCTGCCCTGGGTGGATCTGGAGCCACAGCGGGAAGCTTATGTTCATCCACCAGTGCGGCAGCCTCGACACCGCAGCGGTGAGACACGGGCCCCAGTAGGGGCCACAGGGGCGGCTCAGAGATGGGGATAAGGATTTGGAGATTTAGGGCGCTCGTGGAAATAAACTCTTCAACTCAAAGCGCCTTACAGCAGCGTCTCATCTCAACCATTCCATTGCTCTGCGGCAGTCTACCCGAGGGGACCCCCCCCCCCCCCATTGGCAGCTGTTCCTATTTGGCACGTGGTGCACGCACTACCGGCCTGTGAATGGACATGTCTGCCATTCGGGAGCGATGTTTGATTTTCCTACGTGGTTTTTCACCGATAAAGTAATTTGCAAGTATTTTATCTGATTTAGCAAATTTGGAACATGATGCGGTTACACGTGGCCAATTCTATTTTTTTAATACAGCGTCACAGGATTATTATCATACATTGTGAAACAGATCTCTTTGTTTGTGGTGAATAAACTGCCAACATTAACCAGGGCGGATGCTGGGCTTGAACCGAGAACCACCACTCGACCATGTTTCCATAAATTTGTGCAGTCACATTAACGCTGTTCACGTCGTACGCAATGGACACTTTATTATTAGCACCACCTCTGGACCTGTTTGGCCCCTGATCCATCTTGAGAGGTCTTGTAAGGGCGGCGTATTACAGTTTGATTTTATATCGGCACAGCAAATAGCCAATGGAAAACCACCCGTTCCGTGGGGGTGCTACGCGCTGGCACGGATCGGATGCGCCAGTGGAAAAGGGCTGCTAGCAACTCGGCTGCCTCCAAACGAAAGAGAGAGGGTTCCTGGTCTCTGTTGTTGGCTGTGTGCTCTGCAGCTGCCGGCCGTGGACTGCGCTGTGGGGAAGCACTACGGCGTGCATTCCTGCCGCAACCTTGGGCACGGCCCCATGGCCAACCTGGTAAAACTGGCGCAGAAGGCCAAGCCCGGTGGCAGCAGCGGCGGTGCCCATCGGTGCGCCGTCTTGTACGAGGAGACGGCGCTGTGTGCTCGCGACTCGAGGTTTGGCAGCCCCCTCCAAAGTGCCCTCCTCCTCACCCCTCTGCTCACCTCGTGATCTGCCTGACCGCCACGGGTCGCTCCTCAAAATTGTTGAGTCGGCGACAGACACTTGGGGTTCTTTAATCTTTCACATCAAAGGGTCAGTGAGCCACACCAATATGCCATTGGTAATGTAACTTAAGGATTCAATGTTCAAGGCAAGTGATTGTCGAGACAAACTGATGATTGTGTGTGTAACACCCCTCTGGCAGTCCACTGCCTGATGAAGGCCTCGCCACGTTGCTTTGGTCATGGGGGTTGTTGCACCAAACTTTACCACGCTTGGTGAAGGGGGCGCGGATTAGGTTCAGGACTTGTGCAGATATCAGTCACCACTGACGTCAGCCATGGCTAGGAATCCAACTCGGATCGCCGCGTTAGTATCGCAGTGCACCAAACATTGCAGCAGTGCTTCAGAAATCATTCCGAAGTTGCTTGATATTGCACACAGTTTGAATAAACCATCATTACTTCAGGAAATATATTTTTAGTTAAAATTTTACTTTGTACATGCTGTGATCGTAATAAAGAGTTGTGCTAGTTAGTAGTAACAGCGCGATACATCGGTTAAATCGATTAATATTTATTATTCAGCTGACAATTCATGTATTGAATTGCACGTGTAAGAATCAACTCTTAAAAAATTGTATCCCTTTTTATTTTAATAGTTTCACATCGCCACTAGAGAGAGTCGACATGATCAGTGTAAGTTCAAATGAACTGACACACCTTGTAAAAAACCCAACGCAGAAGATCCCTGGGCTTGATATTCCACGAAGCTCATGGTCGCCCTAAACCGCATCTGCACAAACCATGGCAGATGCGGATACCTGATGCACAAATGGAAAATTTTAAACTCTCCAGTGTTTGACTGTGGTCATCCAGAACAGATCGTACAACGTGAAACGACGCAATAGAAAATTAAAGTCAAGCCACAGTGCGATTGTGACTATGCAACCCAAACTATGCACGATATTGTGAACCACAGTCGTCTGTGCTCCTTCAACGGAGTAGGAATAGTAACCCTACACGAAGTTTCTCCTGAAGCCCTCTCGTCGTGACCAGCAGACCTCGGACATTGGCTTATGGCTCCTGAACATGTTGCCCTCATGGGCAGGAATAGAATAGCTCAGGGGTTGGCAATCTGCGTCTCCCGGTGCCGCATGCTGCTCTTTAAAGACTGTTTGGTGATGTTGTTTATGAAGGACCACTGTCTCGTATTCACCACAGTGCATTGCGCCTCTTGAAATATTGAGTTGAGTAGTCCCGGTAGTTGAGAAACTAAGGTAGTTGAGTACCCCGGGAACACGCTGTGGTTCGTGTCGCGTTAATAGCTCCGTACCGTGCCGTGTAACTCACTAAGCAGCCGATTGCTCGCGTGCAGTGGTAGTGCCGTGTTCATTGATAACACTGCACACTCCGTGCAGTGGTAGTGCCGTGTTCATTGATAACACTGCACACTCCGTGCAGTGGTAGTGCCGTGTTCATTGATAACGCTGCACACTCCGTGCAGTGGTAGTGCCGTGTTCATTGATAACGCTGCACACTCCGTGCAGCGTTGTGTGAGGATGGCTCACTAATTGAAAGGGGAGTCGTAGCTATCGCACTGTGGGGTGGTCATCGCCCTCCTCCCCCTGGGCATGTGCCGTGTGTGTTGTGTGCGTCGTGAGTCGTGGCGATGTAAACCCGGGGTAGCTCCTCTCTCCGTCTCTTCGTTTGTTGCTGTCCCGGCGAAGCTCGAGTTGGTGAGCGCAACGCGTGGCAGATCCGGCTTCACCCGTTCCCACTCCTCCCAGTCAGCGACTCCAAAACCCCCACTCAATAATCGCAGATCACTACCCAGGTCCTTATCAACCAAATGATTTTTAACTAAACTATTTTTTGTATTCTTAACAATGTATCCACAGTTCAATTTTAAAGTACAATTTTACCGAGGCACTGCATGTTTTCCTGGTGTGGACTGTGGCTGTTTTTGCTATTGTTTTACTGCCTTTCCCAAGCTTGGAAATGTATGTATGAATGAAATTGGAACTTATATACTTCATTTATTTACTAATTGACAAACTATTTTTATTTTACCAGGTAAGGCCCACTGAGCATATATAGCAGTTTTTCAGAAGCGACCTGGCCATCGCAAATGATAGCTCAACGAAGTGGCTTATCGTCACGTGGACATTTATAGCAGACAAATATACAGCATGCGTCAGGGTTGGGATGGAACCCACGACCTCCTGCGTACCAGGGGAGGTAGTTAACATCTCCCAGCCACCGTGGTGCCCTGTGGTCACGTGAGGCCTTCCACTTCTGAATGGCTTGCGATGCATATTTGAACATTACTGCAAGCGTCTTAGCCTCGCTCATTCGCTATTCGAGGGGAATATTGCCATTTAGTAACTTTGTTTCAAATATCGTGCATTGAACTTTCGATTTTAATTTGCAATGTAAGTGAGGGACTGTGCGTTGTCTTGTCGTGGTCTGGTGCTGTTGTTGTGTCGCTGAATTGCCCAAACTTGCATTTGTTGACAAATCGGCAGGAATCTATGTACTTTGTATTTTTAGCAACATGCTTACATTTTCTCCGTCTTGCCTCTCATATCGTTTTTGAACATACCTCGCTGACCCGCCCCTACTGGACATATGTGAAAAGAGCTTCATAGCTCATTGGATTCCTCCAGAATGAAAAAAAGATTCTAATTAATCAGTGGCACTGCCAACAACCTGCATCCACACACGACTAAGCACCCCTTTGTAATTCCATACACATGGTTCCTTTCCCATAGACATGTAATTCTGCAAATTTCCAGAAATATCTGCCGTATGCGAATTACTCCAGACAAGTTTAGAGTATTAAACATGGCCTGTTGTGACTCGTCTAATGTGTATTGCGTGGTCGTTAGCACAGAAAGATGCGTCTGGTAACGTCCTAATGGACCAAACATCGTAAAAAGGAGGCTGGGTCTGCGTTGTTCAGAGTGACCACCATATACAGGGACTCTTCTACTTACGGACGAGTTAGGTTCCAGAAGTCTGTTCGTAAGTCCAACTTTACTCCTGTCGATTCCAAACATGTTGTACGGCGTGTACACTAAACACAAGGAATGGCTTTAAGAGTTGTATAATCTCCTGTAGACGTAGACGCCACTGGTTCTTCACGTTGTGTAGATGTAGATGCCACCACCACCATCTATTGCGTGGCGGTTGAACTTATGAATCTCGGTACAAACAGGCAACTGGACATATGGACAGGTTTCTTCGTATCTCTGAGACTTTCTAAGTTGAATGTTTGTAAGCGAAGGAGTCCCCGTAAATATTTTTGAGGACCACTGGGATCTTCAGTTTAAACCGTGATTCTTGGAGTCATTGGACCAGAAAGAAGTGAGACAAAAACGACAGTAACATTGAAAAATATGTACACAGGGCAGGGAGGGCCCAGCCGCATGACAGGATTTATTCAGCGGTATCGTCACGGTAACAGAAACAGTGCTCCCGAATGAATCGCAGAATCCCCCGAATATTCCGCCTCAGGCGGGAGAATCTCCGTCCAGGCCCGCGTGACGCTTTTGGCCCAATCTTGTCGACGGCATCATCATCATCCTCCTCCTCGTTGTTGTTGTTGCCTGGTTGGAGAGCAGGGCCCCGCCTGGCAAATGGACGCACGCGCCATCGTTAGCACGGTCGGCTACGGTTAGCACGATCGGCTACGTACGCGTTCAAAATTATTTCAACGTACAGACATGCGCGTATTCATTATGCCACCGTCTGCCCCATCGTGCATTCTCGGCTGTGCTTACACTGGTTGCTGCAGTGCACCTCATATGTGTCCGGCCGCTCAAATGCGAGGTAGGAGGATGCCACACATCTCTCACTATGGCCAGTAGCGGAATGCTACATTCCTATAACAGGAGCCAATGGTGGTGTATAATAGGATCACCGCTGTTGACTTCCCACAAAATGGGATTCATTATTTGACTATAGCTCAGGTTGATAAATAAGCTGTTAACCTTCTTGACCTGGATTTTGAACTCACAAGCGTACAGTGATCATGGAGTGCTCTAACCGCAGCACCTCCAAGTGGGATGCAGTGCAATTCATATATTTATAATTAAGATATATATTTTTACTAGGAATGCATTTAGCTGCAGATTGGTGGAGATGAGGTTAGGGATAAGATATTACATCCTTTGGAGCCCTGGGATATTTACATTTTCAAGTGAGATGAACTAAAGAGGTGAATGCCATTACAGAATCCTCATTTCACAACTCCTCATGAAACAGATTCCCCGTTCTTACAATACAGAACTTGTCTCATCTGATACAGAACCCAAATCTCATGTGTCCTCAATATTTTTTACTTCCTCTCAATTGTGAATACCACATTGTGGGAATCAACAGTGGTTGTAATATAAATAGACTTGCCCTTGCTATAGGAATGTGTAATTTACTAAAGTAACTAATTTATGATGATCGATGGTGTTTGCTATATGCTAATTTATATCAGGAGACACATTGTCTGAATGACCTCCCCAATACACATTTTTCTCAAGGTGCACTTCTGCGTGGGAACTCACTCTTGTCTCGTGGCCGACTCCATCTCCTCCTCCTCTGCGATGACGTCATTGGTGCCACCACTTTGATTGGGAAATTTTTCAGACAGGCGTGTTACCACACAGTCACCTGCCGACTCTACTCTCCGCTCCGACTCCATTCCTCAATCAGAGTTTGAAGCCCACTCGCTCACAGAAACTGAGCCTGCAGTATTCTGATTTGACTAAGTGGACTCCGGAGTCTGCTCGCTTGCAGCAGTGACTTGGCAATCTCCCTCACAGAGACAGGGGATTGCCGAGAGGCTGCAGGCCACCATCGGCTCCATTTCCTCTTCAATGATGACGTCATTGGTGCTGTCACATTGATCGAAGAGTTTTTCAGACAGGCGTGTTACCGCACAGTCACCTGCCGACTCCACTCCCCACTCCGACTCCATTCCCAAATCCGAGTTTGAAGCCCACTCGCTCCCAGAAACTGAGCCTGCAGTATTCTGATTTGACCAAGTGGACTCCGAAGTCTGCCTCCTTGCAGTAGGGACTTGGCAATCTCCCTGGCTGAGACGGGAGACTGCCGAGAGGCTGCAGGCCGCCACCGGCTCCGTGTCCATGGCTGGGCAAGGCGGGAAGTTGGCTTGCGGTGGCACGGCCCTGCCGCCCCACAATAATGGGTGGTTGAGGGCCTCCGTGGGTGTGAGGCGACGTTGGGGATCCCACCTGCCAAGGAGGCAAACGGAGGGAGTCAGGTGCCTGTTGCATTCTAAAATCGCTTCATTGAATCGTGGTCTGGGGTGAAATGCGCAATTCTATCCTCAACACTTTTGTCAGAAACGATATTTATTTTAAAAAGCGACGAGATGAAGAAACAATGCCCCGGTGTGACACAAAACTTTGCAGTCCTAGCCCAAACGACACGTGAGGTCTAAGATCGTTTCCAGTAATGTTGATGGTAGACGCAAAGTGATTTATATTTAATTATTTGTACGAGGTGAAATGTAGACAATCGTAACAAGTCTCTTACTGAAGGCACTCGCGGAGAAAATTGATGAAATTTTGATTGCGGGTTCCCAGAACCGCCTTCAAAGACACGGAGCACGGGACGATCCGTTTCCCGTTGACGACGGGGCGATTCTTTTTGTCTGTTTATCGGAGAGAGAAAAAGAGAGATACACTGAATTAGTTGTGGCGATCAGTACAATGCGGGGGCGGTCCTTAACCCTCCAATTGCGATGTTTGCAAATATGATTCCATGTTGGCGGTCGACTACAGCCTGTCATCCCTCCAGGGTCGATAAAATTTGTAACCGTTTGTGAGACGTTTGCAGTAGTCGTGTGGAAAGGATGGCTCCTAAGTGTGAAAGTGAAATTCCCACTCTCAACTCTGGGCCACTGGAGGAGACGAGATCCTCCTGATACATGTTTGAGCAAGGAGACACTTTGATGTTTATTTTAGTATTATATTATTATTTGCATCACTTGGAGAGGATGGTAATTTGTTGTACAAGCGTGCTTTTAAGCATAATCTATTTCTCAATCAAGGACCCACAGTTTGTGTGGAGGGTTGTTCTCTGTGGTTGTTTTGTACTATGGTAGAACTGTTCTATGCTGATTTAGGATACCGTCGCATCTGCCACACAATTTTTAAAAATTGTGCTAAGTCATGCTGAAATAAAAAAAACGGCCACTCATCTTTATTAAAAATGTGATGGCCAGAATTCCATGTAATTAATACACACGTCCTCTGTTGGATTGCAAATCCCTATAAGGTTTTCCAAATATACTCTGCTACCTAAACATAACCGTTCCTTTTAAAGTATTTTTTTCATAAGACTCCTTACTGTCACACTAATTCAACACGTACTGACGAGTACGTTGCCAAGACCGTTGTGACTTTTAAACCCAAATAAAGCACAGTTCATTTTTAAATTATGCGAAGCAGTTTCCATGCCTTTCTATTCAAGCACAGAGCACGAGACACGCGGCTGCACGGCCACGACTCTCCGGGCAGTGACAGCAGCAGCAGCAACAGCTACGAACTCCAACACCACCACCTCACCACCCCCCCTGTCCACTCACCAAAGGAGATAATGTTGTGGGTCGAGGCGTCAATCATGGCTTTGGGTGGGAGCCCCAACATCTGAAACCAAGATCACAAGAGGGATGAGTTGGATGAGGTCCGTCGCTCGAGTGAACAGAGCGTACATACGCTGCTCTTTGTCTCATTGAAACGTCGATGTACAATGAACTTTGCCTGCTCTTGTACATACTGTTTGCAGATATTTATCTCTATCATCAGGCGAAGCATACATATTTGGTCTTTAATTGATGACGTGGTTACTACGTGCGGCTTCGTTGCTCTCCAACACAGGCTCTGAAAGCCTCGGGGATTAACAACAAACCACAATAATCATAACAATAGTAATCATTCCGAAGGACATCAGCCTGACGCTCTGATTATCTGGTATTACCGATGATCCCGAAATCTCTCTTTACTTCTTTACTCATGCAAATGGTGCGTGATCACGCAGTGAACACGTCCACTCCTCTCCCGTGTACCGGTAGCTGAGCGACATTTTTTGACCAGTGAAAGGCCCAGAGGATGACGACAGCCCTGCACGTAACCAGCTTTGTCGCATGAGCCATCGCACAGCGGGTCTGTACGCTGGTGGATCGTCGTGCGCCATCAGTCATAACCAACCCCCTGCTGCTGCTGCTGCTGCTGTTGTTGTTTATCGTGGACTCCATCGTTGGTTCAAATTCGAATTAAACCCTCCCTCCTCCTTTATATGGCGCAGTTGGAACGGTCCCATGGGAAATATGACGCCCGGTTTGGTGGTGCCGTATCGGGCTCGAGGTTTGTTACAATAAAAATTATAGAATTCATCAGTATGTATATATTATAATAATTAATATTTGTAAGGCGCATTTAATCCGATGATCCCAATGCGCCCCGTGTATGGAAAGCAGGGAAATGAGACGACCAAAACGAGGAAATGAGACGACCAAAACTATGGGGAATAGGCCATTTTACCGAGGTGAGTTTTCATGGCGAGATTTAAATAGCTTTAAAAATTCTGTCTTGTTTTCAGAGGCCAACGCATTCCATAGTCTTGGAGCTGCACTGGCAAAAAGCCCGATCGCCCCCAGGAATTGAGACTTGACCTCAGAAAACTGAGTAGGAGATCAGAAGATCTCAAGGACCTCATTGGTGTACATGAGTGGATCAGCTCCTGTAAGTATTGTGGGGCTAACCCACTGACAGCCTTGTAGCTCAACAGCAGGACCTTATAACCAACTGGATATATATGCAATGGTGTTTTCCTACGCGTCAGATACCTGGATGAGATAGCCGATGTGGTCTTCCGAGCTTGTCTTGAAGAGCAGGTTCCCGAGGAGCATCTCGGCCACCACACATCCGAGTGACCACATGTCCGCGCTGCATGTGACCGGGAGTCCAAAGTACATTTCGGGGGCCATGTATCATATCGAGCCAAGACACCAAGCTCCTAGCAGCACACGGACAGACAGGTGACCAAACAAGGTGGCACTTGCACATTATTCATCTGTACTTGTGAAGTGCAGAATAGATGAGGGTATGCACACGCAGTCACGTATGGCACTCAAAATACGCACAATGACAAAGATCGCCCACGTAAATGCGTGTATCAGCTGGGTAGCACTTAGAAATGTAAATTATTTTCATTAAACTGGTGCCAGCTATCATAGAGTGCAGCTGTCGTGTCGCGAGAGTTCTCTGCGGTGAGTAACAACTTCTTTAAAAGCAACGGCGCTGCGACGCCTCTCTGAATAAAATTAACGCCGAGCCGCTTTGCGCGTTTCAAGATTCAGTGATGAACCGGGGACGCCTACCACCACCCTGTAACGTGCAGACGTCTCAGAACGGGAAAAGGTTAAGTGAGGAATGAGGACAAAGGTACCTAGGGCTGCCATGAGATCTGTACATTTGCAATCGTAAATCACATGTAAATCACACGTAAATCAGCCATCCGCGACGAAAATTCCAATGGGATTGTCTACTGGCTCCAGACTTTCAATACCAGCAATCGATTATGAAAATTGTTAGCGGTTTACTGGTTACTGTTTGACAACTACCCTCCTCAAACCTGGGAGGTTGAGAGTTGAAATCCTGGCCAAATGATTGACGAAATGTAACGTTTGAAGGGTATCAGTGTCACTACCACACTTTGTTTAAGCGGTGCTAACCAACACGCCACCACAGCACAAAGACAAAGACCCCCCCCCCCCATATAGCTTAAACAGGCTTGTAGCGCAGCGTGCTAACCGTTAACACCACCGCTCCCCACAAACACTGTGACACGCACACACACATGCTGCTACACACGTACACACATTCACAGGGCAGCTAGATCACTCACTTGGGCAGGTCTCGCTGATGCTCAGGCCAAAATCCGTGAGCCTGATATTGCCACTGATGTGGCCTTTGACCAAGATGTTTGCCTGCAAAAAAGACGGTGGTTGTCAGTGAAACTCGTGGTGTGTCGGTGAGATTGCGTCTTGTTGAATTGGTTCATGGCGGTTTACTCAAAGATTTCATGTACTCATTTTTGTTGAACACTTACTGCCCTTTGTAAATGTAATAATGCTTGAAGATCTCCCTACCCCATGCCGTGTTAATCAAGGGGGTTGTATGGCCATACCTCACCATGCTGCTCAGGGGGCTGTTGAAGGCAATGATCATCAGGTGATGATGATTGCTTGTGTTGCAGTCGAAACGTCGTGAGAATTGTATTGTTTTATATGTTTATTATTTTATTGTTTCCCTTCTACGTGACTTTACCGAAAGAACCAAGAATATGAACAATATTTTTTATTTTACCAGTTTGAGGCCCCACTGAGCTATGGAGCTATTTTTCAGAAGCAACCTGGCTATCACAAATGTTATCTTCAACGAAGTGGCTTATCCCGTGGAATTGTATAGAGGCCAAATACTCTAAACGCGTGATGTTTATTCTAAATGTAGTGAGAGAGACATGCAACCTCAAAATATACAGCAGGCAACAGGGTCCGGATTGAATCCATGGCCTCCTGCGTACCAGGCGAGGTAGTTAACATATTGCCACTGTGGTACCCTGTGGTCACGTGAGGCCTACCACTTCTGAATGGCTTGTGATGCATATTTGAACATTACTGCAAGCGTCTTAGCCTCATTCATTAGTCAGGTATTCGAAGGGAATATTGTCATTTGGTAACGCTATTTCAAATATCGCTCATTAAACGTTCAATTTTAATGCAATGCAATTGAGGGACTTTGTGGAGTCTTGTCGTGGTCTGGAGCTGTGGTTGTTGTGTTTCTACCTTGCCCAAGCTTGCATTTGTTGACAAATTGGCAGGAATGTATGTACTTTGTATTTTTAGCAATTTGCTTACATTTTCTCCATCTTGCCTCTCATCGGTTTTGGAAATAGCTCGCTGACCCGCCCCTACTGGACATATGTGAAAAAGATCTTCATAGCTCATCGGATTCCTCCAGGATATAAAAAAAGATTCTGATTAATCAGTGGCGCTGCAAACAACCTATTCCCTGTATTGCTGCGGGAATCTGCATCCACACATGATCAAGCACCCCTGTGTAATGCAATACACATGGTTCCTTTATCATAGACATGTAATTCTGCAAATGTGCAGAAATGTCTACCGTATGCGACTTACTCCAGACAAGTTTAGACTATTAAACGTGACCTGTTGTGACTCGTCTAATGTGTATTGTGTGGTCGTTATCACAGAAAGATGCATCTGGTAATGTCCTAATGGACCAAAAATAGTAAAAAGGAGGCTGGGTCTGTGTTGTTCAGAGTGACCACCATATACAGACTCTTGTACGTACAAATGAGTTCGGTTCCAGAGGTCTGTTCGTAAGTCGATTTGTTCGTGAGTCCAACTTTACTCCCGTCGATTTCAAACACGTTTTACGGCTTGTACACTAAACACGGGGAATGGCTTTGACAGTTGCCTCTGGTTCTTCACGTTCTGCAGATGTAGATGCCACCATGAACTTGCGACTCTCGGTCCGAACAGGAAACTGGACATACGGACAGGTTTGATCATATCTCTGAAAGTTCGTAAGTCGAATGTTCGTAAGTAGGGGTGTCCCTGTGTAGTGGCATAGAATCGTAATGTAACAGCATAGCGCTTGCTGCTGGCAGGGAAAGGGATGTGAGACTTACGGCCCTGACGTCAGCAGGCCAGGTTATACACCAGAGGGGGATCTAGGGAAAGGTCGCAGAAGGGGCACTGAATTCATAATGATACAATAATTCAGTAACACTGTACAAGTGTACAGCACGTCAGATAATTACATTGCCTAACCCTGGTTGGAAACACCGTGGGAGTGAAGAAGAAGAAGGATTAATAATCATTATTATTTACATTAGTAAGGTGCATTTCATCCGTATGCCACCAGACTTAACTTGGAGTGTCTAAATTCCCTTTGCCCACCAGAATGAACAGACCTCATCTTTCCCACCCCTGCAGACTTGGTATTAAAGTAGATACATGCTAACGTTTACAAAGTAACGGACTCATGACCAATTTCATTTCTACATAAATCAATCATTCGGAAATAGGCCCCACTATACCCCACCGACTACAGCACTCCAATCTTGCCTCCTCGTTTTGCCTCTTCCACCTGCCTCATGCTCGTCAGCACCGCCTTTCGTGCAGCCATGCGGGTGTGAGGTCATCATCACGAGAGGCCGTGCACTTCATCGTTCGCACGTGGCGGAGGAACCACTGAAGTCAAACGTTTACATTTGTGCAGTTTAGTGGGGTCATTTCCGAGCGAACTCGGTTTGAAAGTGTTTATCGTTAAATGTGGAAGGGCTTGGGTTAGTTTTCGGGTTGCCACCTTTTCCACTATGGAGATCAAACCCAGACCTACAGTGAGGGAAAAAGTATTTGATCCCCTGCTGATTTTGTACGTTTGCCCACTGACAAATAAATGATCAGTCTATAATTTTAATGGTAGGTTTATTTGAACAGTGAGAGACAGAATAACAAGAAAATCCAGAAGAACGCATGTCAAAAATGTTCTAAATTGATTTGCATTTTAATGAGGGAAATAAGTATTTGACCCCTCTGCAAAAGATGACTTAGTACTTGTTATAATCTTAGTTCTTTCGGTAAAGTCACGTTGAAGGGAAACAATAAAATATATATAAAACAATACAAAATATATATTTTATTGTTTCCCTTCAACGTGACTTTACCGAAAGAACTAAGAATATGAATTACTGCAGTCACGAAAGCTTTAAATCTAAATTTAGTACTTGTTGGCAAAACCCTTGTTGGCAATCACAGAGGTCAGACGTTTCTTGTAGTTGGCCACCAGGTTTGCACACATCTCAGGAGGGATTTTGTCACCCTCCCCTTTGCAGATCTTCTCCAAGTCATTAAGGTTTCGAGGCTGACGTTTGGCAACTTGAACCTTCAGCTCCCTCCACAGATGTTCTATGGGATTAAGGTCTGGAGACTGGCTAGGCCACTCCAGGACCTTAATGTGCTTCTTCTTGAGCCACTCCTTTGTTGCCTTGGCCATGTGTTTTGGGTCATTGTCATACTGGAATACCCATCCACGACCCATTTTCAATGCCCTGGCTGAGGGAAGGAGGTTCTCACCCAAGATTTGACGGTACATGGCCCCGTCCATCGTCCCTTTGATGCGGTGATGTTGTCCTGTCCCCTTAGCAGAAAAACACCCCCAAAGCATAATGTTTCCACCTCCATGTTTGACGGTGGGGATGGTGTTATTGGGGTCATAGGCAGCATTCCTCCTCCTCCTCCAAACACGGCGAGTTGAGTTGATGCCAAAGAGCTCCATTTTGGTCTCATCTGACCACAACACTTTCACCCAGTTGTCCTCTGAATCATTCAGATGTTCATTGGCAAACTTCAGATGGGCATGTATATGTGCTTTCTTGAGCAGAGGGACCTTGCGGGCGCTGCAGGATTTCAGTCCTTCACGGCGTAGTGTGTTACCAATTGTTTTCTTGGTGACTATTGTCCCAGCTGCCTTGAGATCATTGACAAGATCCTCCCGTTTAGTTCTGGGCTGATTCCTCACCGTCCTCATGATCATTGCAACTCCACGAGGTGAGATCTTGCATGGAGCTTCAGGCCGAGGGAGATTGACAGTTCTTTTGTGTTTCTTCCATTTGTGAATAATCGCACCAACTGTTGTCACCTTCTCGCCAAGCTGCTTGGCAATGGTCCTGTAGCCCATTCCAGCCTTGTGTAGGTCTACAATCTTGTCCCTGACATCCTTGGAGAGCTCTTTGGTCTTGGCCATGGTGGAGAGTTTGGTATCTGATTGATTGATTGCTTCTGTGGACAGGTGTCTTTTATACAGGTAACAAGCTGAGATTATGAGCACTCCCTTTAAGAGTGGGCTCCTAATCTCAGCTCGTTACCTGTATAAAAGACACCTGGGAGCCAGAAATCTTTATAATTGAGAAGGGGTCAAATACTTATTTCCCTCATTAAAATGCAAATCAATTTATAAAAAATTTGACATGCGTTTTTCTGGATTTTTTTGTTGTTATTCTGTCTCTCACTGTTCAAATAAACCTACCATTAAAATTATAGACTGATAATTTCTTTGTCAGTGGGCAAACGTACAAAATCAGCAGGGGATCAAATACTTGTTTCCCTCACTGTATGTTTCAGTTGGTCTAGGTCTGTCAACAACCATGCAGTAGTAAAGTTCAGCACAGTACCGACACCAGATCTCGGTACAAATTAATTCATGCCACCCAAACACAGATGCCAATTCACAGACTGTCTCGGCTGGACCGGGACAGGAGGTAACCCAAGGGTAGTGGGAGGATAACCGCTTTGTGAGCTATTTGTAAGTAATGCGTTTATAGTATTTGGCTGCTATAAATTTCCACGTGATAAGCCACTTCGTTAAGCTATAATTTGTGGCCAGGTCGCTTCTGAAAAAGAGCTATATAGCTCTCAATGGGCCTTACCTGGTAAATAAAAAATAGTTTGCTTTAATGGTATACATACTTGAATTTTACTGCGGATGTTTTAAAACATGTCCTGTCTAACTGTCAACTTTGTTTGAATTTCAGTGAGAGAAGATGCTTCTCACACAGACGTTAAAGCAGGTACCAGAGTCCACCTGAAGCTCCTGCAGTGTGTGCCTCATATAGGATTCCGTCCATTACTGTTGGTGCGATGGTTTGGATTTCCAAGTTGAAATCTCCTAGTTCATTTTATTTTTACCCAGGCGACAACTCAATTGTCAAGGGTAGTCCTGTTTGGAAGAGGCTATCCTCGTCTCTTGAGTTCTACATCTTGGAGAGGATGTGATTAGTCAGCATCGATGCCATTTTAGTTGGTGTCACGCATCATGCGTGCATTCTTAAATTACTGACGCCTACTGAAGACTAAAGATGCAAGTGTGCCACCTGACAATGATAGTTATGAAGCCATTTTTTGTCATTGCCAATCTTCCTTTGTGCTCTGTCAGAGTCTGGGATAACACGGCCTTGGTGACGTCCCCTGGACTTGTGTAATTTCTGTATCAATTTTTTTTCATTTTGAAACCTCTGCTCCACGTCCTTCATTTGCATCCATCTGCACCTCCGATTAGCACGGCTGGCTGACGTACGGCGCGAAAGAGGTTCAACGTACATACCTACAAGGAGTGTAAATTCATACGGTGCCAGAAACTCTGCACGAGTTCGTGCCGCGTTCTCCCGATGTTGCTGTCGATGTTTGTCCAGCAACAAGCCATTCGTTGCCACGCGCGAACCTGTCTCACCTCCACAATCACAGGGCCGAGTGTGTGACGTGTCCGGCAAGCCGTGTGATGTGTCTGCGGATGATAATCTTCAGCAGAGGCCTGTGCCTTCTCCCACAGACGCCGCGCAACTGACGCCGCTCCCAGCGCCGCCGACCTCTGCTTCCCCGGCCACGGCCATGGGGAGTTCCTCTCCTCTGCTGGACACCCCGTGTGCTGGACCTGCTGCTCCACCACACTTGCCTGCCCACTACACAGGCACAAAGAGGTACGGGCAGAATTAATGCATAAACGCTTTCAACATAAGTTGGAGAGAGCTGAGCCTTTCTAGGAATTCGGCAATGCTTTCCCACCTGTGACTGCTCCCGATATATGACTCGAGAGCATGTAGGTTTTGCTTGCAGGCCACACACACACACACACATGAATGATGTGTTTGGTGTTATCTCATGGAAAATAATAAATTGCACAAGGGCCAGGGTCATGCCCCATTCATTCTGAACGATTAAACCAAACTGACCCACGTTCACACACGAGAGCAGAGAGGTTGGCTGCAGGGTGACGCACGCGAAGAACACGTCGCTGCGAAAGAGTTAGAAGGTCCCCCTTCGTACCTTCTTACTCTCCTTCCCACCCCCCTCCTTCCGGTCAGGTGATTTTGAAGTGTCGTCGTCACGCGAGGACGTGGACCGAGACAGCGCGTGGAACCAGTGGATGCGCTCCGAGATCCCGGGGCTCTTCCTGCTGGCCCTGCATACGTTTACCGTGAGTCGGCGCAGATGTGGCCTCGCGACTGGGGCTGCCACCTGTCTGCGTTTGACCCCCGGACAGTGTTCGGGTGGCAGCAGGAATTGATTTGGGCCAAAATCTGGTACCCCGGGTATAGCTGTGGTTGAATTTTATCACCGTGAACAGCACAGTTTTAACAATAGACCTGGGCTCGCTGAGAAATGTGCCTGGGTTTTCTCTGTCGTGGAAATGGTGGCAACTGTACTTGAGGCATCGGCACGTTTATTCGCGCTCCGGCTCCATTTACACCGAGTCACGTGCTCGTCTCGTGTGGGGAGTGGTGGTGTAGCTGTTAGTATGAATTTTAGTATGTATGCATGGAGGGGGGAGGAGGGGTTAACCCAAATGCGTACGCTTGTGTATGGGGGGTCTACTGACAATGTGTAAGCCGACTCAACGGCATGAATCTGCCCATCGCAGTGACATGGGGAAGTAATTGCTTCCGACAAAGGCGTTCATTGACCTTTTAAATCGTACTCAGGTTTGAGAACGGGGACAGTTTGCATTCTTGATCCTGAATCATGACAATTCCTTGACTGTCCGGCAGTGGTGAATCATTCCAACCATCAGTAGGAATCGTGTATATGTGTGTACGTGTATGCACAGCTGTACCCATTGGCTTCTGTTATGGTCATGTACGTTTATTTTTTATTTCGTGGAATTTCACTTGCTGTACTCCACGCGGTGAGTGCTTTGTGTAGATAGGAATCATCTTATGTAGAGAATATAAATCTAATTCAGTACCTCTATATGTCTCCCACAGACGAGCGGGGAGACAGCAGCCAGGCGGTGAGCCGGCACTCCCAACAATCGCCCAAGCTCTGCGGTTCTCTTTACATTCCGATATTTGCAGCCACTTACTGAGTGTTTACATGTGGGGGGAAACCAGTACACTCGCAGAAAACGAACGAATGTGAGCAAGGGGGCAACGTTCTATCCCGTGCAGATGGAACAGATTCCACAGTTGTGTTCCACTGCCTCCTGGCAAGCCAGGGTATGACTCATCCTCGATGTCCACCGGAAGGGAGATTGCACACTTGCAATTGAATTCTCTGAGATTATTTATATCATGGGGTAGGCAGTGACAAAGCCCCTGACTCACTTAACACGAACATGCGGTCCAGTGCATTGTACGTGCAAGGATACTTGCTTTCCAAAATGTATGAATGTGTGTTGAACTTGAATCTGCAGGAATTCATATTTTTTGGGTCTTTCGGTAAAGTCACGTAGATAGAACAATAAACTAATAAAAATAAAGTGAATACGAAATAATAATAAAATTATCACGACGTTTCGATCGCAACACAAGCAATCGTCTTCATTTTTCTCCTGATGACGATTGCTTGTGTTGTGATCGAAACGTCGTGATATATTTTACTTTTTTATTCACTTTATTTTTATTATTTTATTGTTCTATCTACGTGACTTTACGGGAAGACCCAAAGAATATGTGTTGAACTTTTTTCGCAGTGTACGTAGCCAACCGTGCTAATCTGTGGTACATTAACACCTTGCCACAAATGCCCTGTTGCTCATGAGCACAGCGACTCAAATGAATCAGGCGCAAGGTTTGCGTGATTAATGCTTACAAAGGTGGGGTCTATAATGAACAATATGGCTGAAGCTCGAGTTCTATTCATTTAAAACCAAACGTGTTTCTTACCAACCATACCTGGTGTTTGCACACAGATACAGATTATGGGCGATGCGTTCTACACCATTCGGAATGCGCTGTTGCAATGTGCAGCTACAGCTGCTGCAAAAATATTTGTCTCGGTTTGATCCACTGAACAATATCCACTGACCACACCGCACGCGCAACAATGATATAACTACAAACAAAAATATAATAAATTAGGATGGTTTATTAAATATATTGCACGTAAGAAAATACAGCAATAGACGTAAAAATACATGGCAGTTTAACACGTAGGCTTTCGCGACAAATATCCATAATACAGGTTTTATGGGTTGGATCGCGTAAATATGTAAATGTGTCATTATGAGACCTCCTTTGCCAGTAGCAAGATATAGTAATAGGTTTTTACCGTTTTATCTGGCACCAAGACTGACACCTTTATACAAGGGATCATGTTTGCATCATCTGGTCCAACACCAGTGGAGACTAGGCTCTAAGAAAAGCCGTCTCGGGTGTGGACCAATCAACTTCAAGGACAATGTATATTACTATCAGAGTTGTCTCTTTTTGTTTGCATTTTGATTGCTTGTCTTGTGGTTATTGCAAACATGATCCCTTGTATAAAGGTGTCAGTTTTGGTGCCATATAAAAGGGTAAAAACCTATTACAATATAAATGTGTCGTTAAACCCGCCACCACCCGACAGCCAACTAGTAAGGGTTGTCACGTAAACAGAACATGCCAATTCATCACTAGTACAGCACACCTGTGTGTGGTGTGTTGGAGAGCCAAGCCACCACATTTACCATCGGAGTACGACGTTTCAGTAATTACAACTAGCTTCATCAGGCAACAGCAAGATTTGGGAGAAGTCCACCTGTTTCATTCCTTGTATAGAGGCGTAGATGTGATGACAACACTTGTGCGCTCTTTGAGCGCAAAGTAGGGGGGGAATTAATGAATCAACGTACATTATACATGCACATTATCCTAGCCCATTGATCTTGTACTTAGTGTCCATTGTGTGTACTAAAATAGCCGTACAAACGGTAATTTGATGATTCTCTTCCATGCAGAAACTAAGTCGGTAGCTATCCAAACGATTACAATTATTTTTATTTATTTTTATTTCGATAGATTCTGTAATTAGTCTTGGCCAGTAGTAACTAATTTTGCACAGAACTTCACCATTATCAAAATCAATTGAGTGTCTTTGTGGGCACGCGTGTTCTGCTACTGCTGACAGTTGTATTTGTGAGCATTTCATATTTCTGTGGTGTTCTTTTAGTCTCGTGATGATCATTCATCCTGTTTGCCCTACATAGAATTTGCCACAAGTGCAATTAATCCGGTACACACCTTCTGTTGATAGCTTCAGTAATAGAACAGCAAATAAATACCCAATAGTCCTTTTCGTAGGTTTCCATATGCCTTCTGAATTTGCCTGGCTGATCAAAGTTTCGACCGCAGATGCCATTGGTCAGGGGTCTCTTTATCCGTTCTCATGTGGGACTCTAGGCATGATGGCAGTTGGAATGCTTTCCCACAGACTTGGCAAGACATTTGTTTTCTCACTCTAGTGACTATGGGAGTGAGGTGGAGTCGAGACGGGCGCTGGTCAGGCGTGGCGTTTCCCAGCAGGCGCCTTCGTTCCATGCGCGGTCGCTGTGATAGCAATAACTTCGTTGCACGCAGGTGCGCCCTTTGCAGAAGGTGGCATTGTCTGCAACTCTGCCTCCTCACCACCAGGACTCGACAAGCTGCTGCTGCTGTTGCTGGTGCCATCCATGGCAAAGGCAATTCTTCCAGCACCATGACTCGCAGCCGAGTAGCTCTGACACACCTTCACCACCGCATTGACAAAATTGCCGTCATTCACCATGCCACGTGCGCCCCTTGAGTTCTTTCCGTGGGTCTCCATATGCCTTCTGAGTTTGTAGGGCTGATCAAAGCTTTGATCGCAGATGTTGCAGCTTTGACCACCGGTCTTGTGCATTCTCATGTGGGACTCTAGGCACCATGCCAGTTGGAATGTTTTCCTGCAGACGTCGCAAGAGATTCGTTTTCTCACTCTAGTGACTCTATCGGATTCTAGTGACTATCGGATTCAACGCCGCATTGGCAAAACTGCCGTTGTTCACCAAGCCTGCTGCACCCTTTATCATGTAATCCTTTTCGTGGGTCTTCATATGCCTTTTGAATTTTCATGGCTGATCAAAGCTTCGTCCACATAAGCCGCACCATTGCTCACGGGTCTCCTTGTGCGTTCTTACGTGGGCTTCTAGGCACCACGCCAGTTGGAATTTTTTCCCACAGACGTCACAAGAGATGAGTTTTTTCGCTCTTGTAACTCTACCGGATTGAGGTGGGGTCGAGACGGGTGCTGGTGAAGTGCCATCGATGGTAAAGGCAATTCTTCCAGCACCACCATGACTCGCAGCGGAGTTGCTCTCGCACATCTGAAACAAAAGACAAAGGTCACGCGCATGACACCCGTGTCACGAGTGCACTCACAAAGGCATACTTAAGGTGACGTAAGATTCATTACAACAGATTCATTATAACAGAACTCCTCAATAGTGCAGATCCTATCATCTACTATTTCACTCCTTATCCACCCAACTAAGTACTCTTTGGTTCTTTCGGTAAAGTCACGTAGGTAGGAAAAATAAAATAAAAAATAATATATCACGACCATAAATGACGCCACGCGATTTTTGACCCCCCCCCCTCGTCACACGGCGTCACAAAAAGTCAGACCCCCCCCCCTCAAGTATGACGTCACAAAGCTCTGCCCCCCCCCCAACCATATTTTCATTTTGAAAATAAAACATGCTTCAAATCGCTTTAAACTATTGTCATTGTATTTAATGTGGCGCTGCACTCTGATGTTGTAGGAGAAAACATTTATTAAAAAGTCTATTTAACTAAATAGAACGTGTTGTCTATTTAAAGTTGCGCATTTTGACGTGACGTCACATTTCTCAAACCCCCCCCCTTGTCACAAATGTCTGACCCCCCCTCCCCAGGTGTGTGACGTCATTTATGGACGGCCCCCATTGCCTTAAAACGCGAACTCGCGCTGGCAAACTGAAACCGCGGAACTTTTTTTGTTCAGCAGCGTGATCCTCCGCGAGATGTAATGAGTCGGCCTCGCACTGTGAGTGAGTGTGAGTGAGACAGCATCGTCCCCCACTCCTGATGTCGAGGGTAAATGGGCGAGGTTTAGGTCTGTGACTCATGCAGCTGCAATGGCTGCTTTGTGTACGCGGTCCAGACCGCCCCAGAGACCCTGGCCGACAGAGGAGGCGTTCAGGATGGTTGAGAAAAAGCAACAAGCCCACTCTAATCGTCTACAGCATCCCACGTCAGAGAATGAGGAGGCTTACCGCAGCCTTCGGTCGGAGGTTCGGAGAGACGTGAGGCGCTGCAAGGATGGGTGGTGGTCGCGGGTTGCTGAGGAGATGGAGTCTGCCTCAATGGCCCGCGATCACAAATCCCTATTTAACTCCATTAAAAAAGTAACCTACAGCGCCACACCTATTACCATTGTAGGGGTAATCGTCACTCACCACTCTGTGGGCTGGTAGCTTCCCCTTATCGTCAATAGGGGGCGGAAGCGCTATCACGCCAGGGCTAATGTCCATGGCCCAAAAAGGGGCCAAGACAATAAATATCGTGTTGCCTCATCAGAAGTTTCTTCGTCAATTTATACCCACTACACCATCATTAGGGGAACGAAGGGTGATCCAATCACCGACCCCCAGCGACAGGTTTGCAGATTTGCTGAGCATTTCTGTGAGGTCCTGGGGGAGGGGGAATCCCTCAGCCTGGAAAACATCATGGGACAAAGTGGGGATGACTCTGCTGAGGATGCGGTGCCTCAAATATTGGAGGAGGAAGTCACCCTCTGTGAGTGGCTGGCTGAGGTACCATCCGTCTCACTCCGAATTAGTCGAGCGGCATTATCTTTTCATCAGTTGTGTAACGTTGTGTGGAAGCTACCTGGTCTGTCGCTCCGCATGAAGCTTCGGTTCTTCTCGGCCACAGTCATTCCCTCCCTTCTCTACGCTTGCAAAACGTGGACCCCCCTAATGCAGCATCTTCACCGGTTAGAAACATTTAGGCTGGCCTGCCTACGATCAATCCTGGGTTTAACCAGGCTGGATTGTGTGAGGAGCTCACAAATCCTCGAAAGATCTGGACAAAGTCCCATCGGTGAGCTCCTCCAGCAGGCAAGGCTGCGTTGGCTGGGCCATGTAGCCCGCATGCCCAATCACCGCATGCCCAAACAGCTTTTGTTCGGCCGGATCGAGGGAGCTAAACGGGCGTGGCACGGACTAGAGAAGAGATGGAGTGATGTGGTACAGGAGGATGTGGAGCTGAGTGGACTTGCCAATGACTGGTACCAGCGGTGTCTCTACTGGGCAGTTGGAGGCAGTCGCCCTCCAACAACAACGGAGGGCGGAGGAGCGATGCTCAGAAAAACGAGCGGAGCGTCGGGTGGCTAAAGCTCAGCAAGTTGGCACAGTAGGGGGCACAGGTGGTGCATCAGCCAGTAATCTCAGTCATCTCAGTCAGTCGACCAGTGGCACCTGGGTCTGCCCCGTGACCTCCTGCCAGCCGGCGATCGACACTTCACGTAGCCTCAAGGTGCACATAGCCTGGCATAAGCGTCGTGGTGACGTCACCGCCACTTAGTGGCGCATGGCGGTTGTTGTTTTGAGACAGTAAGAGAGTGTGAGGTCGACTCAGCCTCAGATGAGTACCTGGTGCGGTGTGTCGTAAACATTGCTACTGGGGGAGACAAAGGCCGCCGTGGAGGAGAATCCTAAAATAATTAAAGCTTTTATTATAATAAAAGCTTTGATTATAATATGATATTATAATAAAAGCTATACTAAAAGCTTTTTAAATTAAAAATACAAAAAAAATTGAAATAATGAAAGCTTTTATTATTTAAAATTTATTATTTAATTTTTTAATTGGCAGAATCTACACGCCATATTCTTGGTTCTTCAGGTAAAGTCACGTAGATTTGAAAATAAAAATAATTACATTTAATTTAAAAATATAAATTTGAATATTTAAACTAATAAAAGCTTTATCATTTTCAATTTATTATTTGAAATTTTAAAATACAAAAAAATAAAATACAAATAATAAATTGAAAATAATAAAAGCTTGTATTATTTTATAATAAATTGAAAATAAAAGCTTTTATTATTTTCAATTTATTATTTTAATTGTATTAACAGGTCCCTGCAGGGTGGGCTGGTAGGGCAAGTCTCTGCGCTGCCTATTGCTGATTTTACACCCAACAGCACGAGATTTCACTTCGTTAAAGTATTGAAAGGGGACGGACGGACACATTAATCTATTGCAGGCTGGTACACTCAGTTTACAACTTCGTTCCTACCAGTATTATGACTTTACCGAAGGAAGCAATAATCTGGCGTGTAGATGCTGCCATCTGCTGGCCACCATTGTTGGGTGTAGATTGTGACTTAAAACTTTCGTGACTTCAGGAATTCATATTCTTGGTTCTTTCGGTAAAGTCACGTCCATAGAAAATAAAAAAAATATCAAATCAAATAAAAATGTGAAATTTTAAATAATAAAAGCAAAAAAACCCACATTCATATTCTTGGTTCTTTCGGTAAAGTCACGGAGATAAAAAAAATACAATTTTAAAATAATCAATTGAATAAAAGCTTTTAATATTAGTTAAGCTTTTGTTATATTCAATTTATTATTTTAATTTTTAAATTGGCAGAATCTACACGCCATATTCTTGGTTCTTCAGGTAAAGTCACGTAGATTTGAAAATAAAAATAATTAAATTTAATTTAAAAATATAAATTTTTATATTTAAACTAATAAAAGCTTTATCATTTTCAATTTATTATTTGAAATTTTAAAATACAAAAAAATAAAATACAAATAATAAATTGAAAATAATAAAAGCTTGTATTATTTTATAATAAATTGAAAATAAAAGCTTTTATTATTTTCAATTTATTATTTTAATTGTATTAACAGGTCCCTGCAGGGTGGGCTGGTAGGGCAAGTCTCTGCGCTGCCTATTGCTGATTTTACACCCAACAGCACGAGATTTCACTTCGTTAAAGTATTGAAAGGGGACGGACGGACACATTAATCTATTGCAGGCTGGTACACTCAGTTTACAACTTCGTTCCTACCAGTATTATGACTTTACCGAAGGAAGCAATAATCTGGCGTGTAGATGCTGCCATCTGCTGGCCACCATTGTTGGGTGTAGATTGTGACTTAAAACTTTCGTGACTTCAGGAATTCATATTCTTGGTTCTTTCGGTAAAGTCACGTCCATAGAAAATAAAAAAATATCAAATCAAATAAAAATGTGACATTTTAAATAATAAAAGCAAAAAACCCACATTCATATTCTTGGTTCTTTCGGTAAAGTCACGGAGATAAAAAAAAATACAATTTTAAAATAATCAATTGAATAAAAGCTTTTAATATTATTTAAAAGTAAAGTCACGGAGATAAAAAAAATACAATTTTAAAATAATCAATTGAATAAAAGCTTTTCATATTATTTAAGCTTTTGTTATATTCAATTTATTATTTTAATTTTTAAATTGGCAGAATCTACACGCCACGTTGGTGGCCGGCAGGTGGCAACATCTACACGCCGAATTCTTGTTTTTTTCGTTAAAGTCACGTAGATTTTAAAATAAAAATAATAGAATTTGATTTAAAAATACAAATAATAAATTGAAAATAATAAAAGCTTTCAGAATTTTCATTTTTTAATTTTATTATTATTTTCTATCTCCGTTACTTTACCGAAGGAAGCAATAATATGGCGTGTAGATACTGCCATCTGGTGGCCAACAACGTTGGCAGGTGGCAGCATCTACACGCCACATTCTTGGTTCTTTGGGTAAAATAGAAATAATAAAAAAAGTAAAAAAATAATAATTCATGATTTAGTATTTTTTCATTTAATTCTATTATTTTCATTTTCAAATCTACGTTACTTTACCGAAAGAACCAAGAATATGGCGTGTAGATTCTGCCAATTAAAAAAAATACAAATTAAAATAATAAATTTAAAATAATAAAAGCTTTCATTATTTTCCATTTATCTTTTGTATTTTTCATTTAATTTTATTATTTTTATTTTCAACCTACATGGCTTTACCGAAAGAACCAAGAATATGAATCTGGATTTTGATTATTATTTTCAATCTATTTTATTTTTTAAATTGGCAGCATCTACACGCCATATTCTTGGTTCTATCGGTAAAGTCACGTCGATAGAAAATAAAAAAAATAATCAAATCAAATAAAAAGTGTGAAATGGAAAATAATAAAAGCAAAAAACCCGCATTCATATTCTTGGTTCTTTCGGTAAAGTCACAGAGATTAAAAAAAATGAAACAAAATTTTGATTTTAAAATAATAAATTGAAAATAATAAAAGCTTTTATTATTTTCCATTTATTTTTTTGTATTTTAAAATTGGCAGAATCTACACGCTATATTCTTAGTTCTTTGGGTAAAGTCACGTAGATAGAAAATATAAATAATAAAAGAAAAGTAAAAATTTAAATAATATTTTAAAAAATATTTATTTTATTTTATTGTTTCCCTTCTACGTGACTTTACTGAAAGAACCAATAATATGAATCACTGCAGTCACGAAAGCTTTAAATCAAGATATAATAATAACAATTCATGATTTTAATTTAATTATTTTCTTTTTATTTTCAAATCTACGTGACTTTACCGAAAGAACCAAGAATATGGCGTGTAGATTATGCCAATTGAAAAATTAGAAATAAAAGTAATTTTATTATTTCCGATTTATTTTGTATTTAAATTTATTTAATTATTTTTAAATCTACGTGACTTTACCGAAAGAACCAAGAATATGAATCTGGATTTTTGCTTATTATTTTCAATTTATTATTTTAATTTTTCAATTTGCATAATCTACACGCCACGTTGGTGGCCGGCAGATGGCAGCATCTACACGCCATAATCTTGGTTCATCTTCTTTGGTTCTTTCGGTAGTGTTACGTAGCATGAGAATAAAATAATACATTGAAAAAAGAAAATAACACAATAAAATTCTCACGACGTTTCGGCCACAACACAAGCGGCCTTCATCAGGTGAAGGGACGAGACTGTCTGGAGGACAGCGCTGGAGCGAACAAAGCCAAGCTCAGATCGAGACCTTTAAGCTGTGTGAGAAGGAACAAAGCGCCTTGACAAAGGAATTAGCATTGAATTTAGCATTGAAATGGCTGAGTGATTAGCTTGTGACTGGTCACAGATATGGCTATGTTAAAGTCAAAGCATACACATCCACAGAGGCACCCCTTGACAAAGGAATTCGCATAGAATTTAGCATTGAAATAGCTGAGTGATTAGCTTGTGACTGGTCACAGAAATTGCTATGTTAAAGTCAAAGCCTACACATCTGAGCTATTAATAGTAACTGGGTCAGTGTCTACTTCAAATATTGTTCAGGCTCAGGAGACTTCCAAAGTTATTCGTGATGTTATACATTTGGTTCGTTTTGAGCATAATCGCGACCTTATATAATTATTACGTGATACACACGCTGAATATACGCACACAAACATCGTGTACACGTGTGTCGTGTCCTCTATTGTCCACATAGACGGCTTGTGCTGACGAGAGAACGATCTTAACGTACAATGTCGTGACATGTATCAGCCCTTTGTCGATCCAGCGTTTTGATAGAGGCCTCCCCCACACCATGTCGTTCGTGGGAGTTGTTTAACCATACTTCACCATGCCGGTCAATGCGGGTTTGGTGAAGTGAGGAGGCCCAGAAACTTGTATATGCAGATACGAGTTTGCCTGTGCTTGCATCTGCATAATTACATTCTCACACATCTTCAAGTGTAGTTTAATACTTCTAAAAATGCATTTATTCTTGAGGATTCCATAAAGTACTGTGGTAAAAAGAAAACAACTTGATTTGAATAAATTTCGATTTAAAGCTTTCGTGACTGCAGAGATTCATCTTCTTGGTTCTTTCGGTAAAGTCACGTAGAAGGGAAATAATAAAATAAAACATAATAAAATAAAATTCTCACGACGTTTCGGCCACAACACAAGCAGCCGTCCTCAGGTGAAGAAACAGAACTGTCGGAAAGACAGCGCTCCAATGAACACTGCTAAGCTTGGCAGCGTATTTTAAGCTGGGTGGGAGGAGCAGAGCGCCTTGCCAAAAGAGTTTACATATCAACAGAATAATTTAGCATTGAAGTAGCTGTGTTAATGTGATAGATTAGCAGGATGTTAAAGTCAGAAATTAGCATGTAACTGGGAGATTAGCATGATGTTAATGTGAGGAATTAGCATGTAACTGGTCACGGAAGTAGCTATGTTAAAGTCAGAGTTTACATATCAACAGAGGCATTTAGTATATTGACGCTAAAGAAGTGCAACTACCCAACTATCATACAATAAACCGATGTGAAAGAACTAAATATAAACTACATCAATATAATCAATGTACTCAATATATTCTCCACTAAGCTGAGCTACTAACAATAAGTTATTATACATTAAACTTCTATGTCGCAAAAAATATAATAATATGCCTCCAAATAATATTTTTATTATAAACTGGCATAGACAGACCACAACATTGAATTATACACTGAGTTACTATACACTACCCTATACGTTAGATTATAATAATATTAGACTTGTAATATTACACTATGTATTATTTTACCAACCCTACTGTATACCACACTGCTATATATTGACTATACAATTACGATACTATATATTACCAAATAAATTATATTAAACATTACACTGAATACTTTGTTAAACAAGGAATGCTTTGAGCTTGTGGGTTGAATCCATCTGTGTGAAGTTGTGTTATTTCCCCATATGCAAGGTGGGGTCTCTCTGGGTTCCACTCACACAAACATCTCAATGCAATGGGACCTTTCTGAAAATGCAGTACTTAGACTCAATGAAGCTTTCCTGGGTAACTAGTTAACATTGTAATAATTAGCATGAGAGATAATGACGTTCAGTTATAAGGGCCATTAATAGTACTATACTGTATTTTTATTGAAGACTATTTTACGTAGTTGTTTGTAAAAAAAAGTGTCCATTCTCAAAACTTTTTGACGGGCCCTCGTACAGAAATGATATTACAATCTTATATGGAGATAGCGAGTCAGAGTGTTGTGAATAGTGGAGTGAACGTGTGGTGCCATCATTATATTGTTGGTGTGTATATACAGAAAGGCCTATTTGGTGGGTAACATTAGGAAAATGGAGGTAGTTCGTCATTGTTGTTAAACAAAATCTTATTTGGGTGGATAAGAGGAGTAAAATCGTACATGATAGGAACTGCAATATTGTGGAGTTCTGGTATAATGAGTTGTAGTATATATGAATCTTATGTCACCTTAAGTATGCCTGTGTGAGTACACTCGTGACACGGGTGTCATGCGCGTGACCTTTGTCTTTTGTTTCAGATGTGCGAGAGCAACTCCGCTGCGAGTCAAGGTGGTGCTGGGAGAATTGCCTTCACCATTGATGGCACTTCACCAGCACCCATCTCAACCCCACCTCAATCCGGTAGAATTACAAGAACGAAAAAACTTATCTCTTGTGACGTCTGTGGGAAAAAATTCCAGCTGGCATGGTGCCTAGAAGCCCACGTAAGAACGCACAAGGAGACCCGTGATCAATGGTGCGGCATATGCGGAAAAAGGTTTGATCAGCTAGGAAAATTAAAAAGGCATTTGAAGACCCATGAGAAGGATTACATGATAAAGGGTGCAACAGGCTTGGTGATTAACGGCAGTTTTGCCAATGCGGTGTTGAATCCACCGTCGCCCTATGAGATATGCTCAGTCTGCGGATTTTTAAGTCCTATTGAAATCCTGAAAACTCATGAAAGTCTTCACGCACAGTTCTTGTACAGACCGAAGCCTGAACATGATTACACTTCGACAAAAGATAGCGGCGTTAAGATAAATGACATGAAATCCAATTTTCTTGAATGCTTTGGCCTAGTTCCACGTCAACAAACTGCTTCACCAGTCAGTGAGAATAAACCATACGCTGCTCTCGATCCTATGACGAGCATGAAAGTGTTGATGGCCTTGCAGCAGAAGAAGAAGGAAAAGCGAAGTAGACCTAAGCCCATTAGAAGAAAGAAGACCACCACCAGCGTCACCAATTGCAGCAGTAGCAACAGCCAGAATTCGGACATCAAGAGGATGGACTGCACGGAAGCAAGAGGCTGCGTGGAGCAGAGCATCCCCAAGGTGGATGAACCCAACCTGGCACCTTTAGGTACGTCCTAGTAATGCACACACTACATTTCATTTGGATGTAATTCATAATTTCACAAATTAGTTAATGTATGCATATGTTGACCATATCTGTATGCCTGCGCTGAGGAGTCTAGAGATCTAATGTGGTGCTGCTCGGATGTTGGGTTAAACCGTGAAACTCTGGGTTTCAGTCACCGAGCCATGATTAAACTGGCTTCTCATTGATGGTCTTATCCAGTTACCAAACACTTCTTCCAGCAAACACTTCTGATGTCGCGTGATGTGTAGGGAATTGCAATAAACTCCTAGTGGATAAAAAACGGTCACGAAGGGATGTCATGAGTAGTGCAATGATATCTCCTTCCACGAGCTGTTCTCTGACATGAGGTGGTTCACTGCTGTGTGAGAGTTGCACAGGGATACTTCATCTCATGACATGGAGCCAATAGCACCATTGGAAGGAAACTGAGCAAAATACATTGCTTGACAAATTCCAAAAAGTATCTATTTCTTAACCGGGGTAAATATTACTTAAACAAGTGGGTAAATTTAGGGAACATTTTTGAATGTATAGACCGAGTCATTTCCACAATGGGAATTTCCTCTTCAATGTACTAACACCTAACTTCCATGTGTATTTACTCGTTCTATTGCAGGTAATTATTGTGTAATTAATGAGCTGTAATAGAATAATCTGGCTCAACCACCTCAATGTTAAATTATAGTTGTTGCTCTGCATCAACATCAACCACACGAAGAAATTCAAAATGTTGGGGCTTCAAAATAAGCCCCAAAAATGTATTATGATATTTTGAAGGAAATCAGTATCTTGCTTTTCTACTATTTGTACGTATGTTGAACTTCTTTCGTACCATACGTAGCCAACCGTGCTAATCGGAGGTATTTGTTGCTGGCCATTTGGCATTTTGGGCCTTTGGGTATGTGGTCAGCAACCGTGATTGATAAAACGTCCCATATACATAGTAATGCTATGGCATCCACTGCATGGTGATAAATAAATTATGTATTAGCGCGTGCGTGTGCTCAACGGTGGATGTCTTGTGTTCCAGAGGAAAAGCCCTTCCCGTGCAGTGACTGCTCGTACGGAGCGACGCAGAAGTCGAAGCTCAAGAGACACGTCCTGAGCGTTCACCACGTGCCCTTCGATAGCGCGCTGGACTCCGACTGTCCCAAGAAGAGAAGACGGCTGGCTGGGTGCCGAGACCACGGCTCAACTCTGGATTTGGAGCGCGCACGATGCTCACGGAGAACTCTCTGATGATTTATTTCATCCTGAAGCTGAGGTACCACGTGTGGGGCGATGAACGCAAGGTTTTGTGCAGCGGACATTTCCATGATGAAATTTCGTCACGTTCACTGCTGCGAGGTTACATCTATTGCCGTATATTTTTAGTCAATTGCTGTATTTTATGGTATACAATATATTTAATAAATTGTCCTAATTTAATAACAAAGGTTTTTGGGTTAGATCGTGTAAGTATAAATGTGTCATAACCCTACACCACCTGACACAGCCAATTAGTAAGGAATTTGTCACGTAAACAAAACTCCACTTAGTTACTACTTCAGCCCACCGGTGTTTTGGAGAGTAAATCCACAAGATGAGTACGACGTTTCACTGGTAATTACATCCAGCATCATCGGGCGATTTGCCAGAATAGTGAAGCCATCCACCTGCTTCCGATCTTAAATAGAGAAAGGCGATGTCATCACTGAACCCATCAGGTGCAGAAATCAGAGGCGGGGAGGGGGATTATTGAAATGATATAATTGATTAGTAATCATTTAATTAGTATGTTTCCTCTATAAGTAATGATAAATGTGAGATGTCTTCTTCCTCCACGCGTTTGTTCCACTCACGTGGGGTCCGCCGTCCTTGCCACCTTATCCACACCGCCCCGTCCCGCGCCATCTCTCCCTCCGCTCCTCGGGCCACCACGTTCGACCGCATCACCACATCGCCCCACGTCTTCTTCTGCCTTCATCTCCTCATCTTACAATCACAATTACTTAATAATACGCTTCCAGGCCGCACTAAGCCTGTAGCTGTCAGAGAGGTTAAAATAATACAAATTTTCTCAGTTTCAATGGATTCTCGAATTAGTCTTGGCCAGTAATAATGAGTTTTACACAACACTTCATCGTTATCAAAATACATGACGTGTTCTTGTTGGCAAGCATGTACTGCAACTTCCGACAGTTATGTTTGAGAGTGTTTAATATTTATTTGGTGTTCCTTTAGTCTTACGCTAATGTTACATCCCATCTGTCCAATATAACATCTGCCACATAAGCCATTAATCCGATACACACCATCCGTTGACAACTTAGGCAATTCATCTTAAGTACAAGATACTATTTTTTGAATTTTGTGTACCGTGCCAAATCTTACTTAGATGTTTAGCTTTTTGCTTTTCCAAAACTCGAGCTAGTTTCGCAATTACTCCCACGATATATGGTATTTTAATTGTTTAATAACCTGATTCAGCAGTATTGCTGTTCGATCTTGGTTTAGCATTCACTGCTCTGTTAATTTGAGCATTATTGTAGACATTCAATCGTAGCTTTTCTTTGACATGTTTAATCTCTCTCCTCAGACTTTGACCATCTGACACTGTTTTAGCTAGATGTATGAGCATCTTGTTGAGAAAGGATTTATGTGCGGGGTGATGATGCCAATCTGCATTCAGATAGGCATCAGTATGTGTTCCCTTTCGGTAAACGCTGTGTGTGTTACTTTACCATTTAGGCCTCATCCGAGCAAAATATCCAGGAAAGGGAGTGTGTTATTCACCTCCATTTCCATGGTGAAATGGATGGCCGGTTTTTGTGAATTGAGATGATTTAGACATTCATTCATTAAGTGTATCCTTACCATGTCGCCAGACAACCAAAGTGTCATCTACATATCTACACCAAAAAGTGGGTTTTAATGTACTTGAAGCAAGTGCTCTTGCAACCCGTGGGTTGAGGACCCCTGTGTTAGAGGCCACACAGGACGGGGGGGGGGGAAGTTTATCGTTGTGTTTGTCGCTGCGAGCAGACAGCGTGCAATGGAGAGCTTGCTCAGAGCGGAGCTGGGCACGGACTCGGCGAGGCCGCTGGGCGCTGCGGCCGGTGGAGGCTGCATCAGCACCGGGCAGAGCTACGAGACGGGGCGCGGACACGTGTCCTCTACCCTCCTCTTCGCCTCCTTTACACCACCTTGCTTCCTCGCCTCAACCTTCATTCATTCAGCCCTGTATCACTTTTTTTCGCTGCGACTACTAGCACCACCGTGGTGAATGTTGCAGTGAACTTCACCTCGTTGATTCCCCCCTCCACCCACGTTAAGGGACTCGGTCTACCAGACACTTTGACCGCTTCGTCTCATCCACTCCGCGTTCAACCACTGCGCCTCACTGTAGTTCACAACAACGCACTCAACTAAACAACTCGGTCCCCCACTCATCCAGTCACTAACTCAATCACCCTATCACACATTCATCCAGTCACTAACTCATCCAGTCACTAACTCAATCACCCTATCACACACTATCTCGTCACTAATTCAATCACCCTATCACCCACTCATCCAGTTAACCACTCATCCAGTCACCCACTCATTCAGTCACCCACTCATCCAGTCACCCACTCATTCAGTCACCCACTCAATCACCCTATCACCCACTCATCAAATCAGCCACGCATCCAGTCACCCACTCATCCAGTCATCCACGCAATCACCCTATAACCCACTCATCCACTCATCCAGTCACCCACTCAATCACCCTATCACATACTAATCTAGTCACTAATTAAATCACCCTATCACCCACTCATCCAGTCACCCACTCATCTAGTCACCCACTCATTTAGTCCCCCACTCAATCACCCACTCATCTAATCACCCACGCATTCAGTCACCCACGCATCCAGTCACCCACTCATCCGGTCACTGACTCAATCACCCTATCACACACTCCTCCACTCGTTTACTCAAACACTCACCCATTTACTCACCCACCTGCTCACCACCATGCAGGTCACCTCACTCTTATTTTCAGATTTATCAGTTTGCACTGCTCCACTCTGGAATCCACACCCGGTCTTCCTGTTTTCCCAAACTCTTGCAACAATAAACTTGATCAATTTAAGGAACGCGTTTTTTTATCTTAATTATCTAATTACTCATTGGACAGTTATGTATTATTTTTTTATTGTTACTGGCCGTTTGGCGTTTTGTATTGTGTGGGGTTTGCATCGCTGTCAACCCCTCATCAGTGCCTACCTTATTACAGAACAATTCAGACCTTGTTGGTCACCCCGTGCCCCTTATAAGTCCCATGACAAGGGAGAAACACACAAATAAACTTAACAAAAATGTTGCCCGTATTGAAACGGCCGTCTGCCGTATGGACCTGACAACTCACTTTCCCCCAACAGAATACGGGTAAACCGTGTGGGTTGGCGGCTATGGGTTTTGTTGTGTTTGCGAGTCCAAGTTATAGGACTGCACCCTGGGTTGTGCGTGATTCTCATTGGTGGGAGATTCCCTTCGCTGTGTTGCACGCCATGGGCTGGGGGCTGCCTGGGGCCAGTGACGTGTGAGCCGGTCCCAATGTGCACCGGCAAACATTTACCGCCAGGTGGCCCCAGTGTTTATTGCCCGTCTCCACGTGGATACCTGAAACCCATGTCAATCCACTGCTGGATGAGTCCCGCAATGAAGATACAATCAGTACATCCACTTTGCTTTTGGACTCCACCTGTTCCATTGGCGGCCGAATGCGAATCTAAATGTGCATACGTTAGAGACTGGTTAATGCGCATAGAAATCAAACCAATTGACCTACAACATTTGCCCCATCAACTTTTGTAGAATTTTAGATGTGCATTACAGCTACTTTAGCCGGATGGTTGTGGTGGCTATGTATGCCTGTAATCCACGACTACGTGGAGGTGAGGGTTGGTGGATCACAAAAATGTTGCAACAACTCCCACCCCTTGGTCGTCAAGGAGGTAGAGAAGGCGGTGTGGAATAATGTGGACTCTGCCTGTTCCATCTGTAGATTTGTGATAGAGCGTTGGCCCCCCATTTGCTTGGATTTCTCCAGGTGCTCCGATTTCCTCCCACATGTAAACACTCATTAATCTTGATTTGAAGCTTTCGTGACTGCAGGAATCCTTACTCTTTGGTTCTTTCGGTAAAGTCACGTAGGTAGAAAAAATAATAAGGGATCACGACGTTTCGATCGCCACACAAGCAATCTCACTGAGTCTCAAGACTCTTGTTCAGGAGGGCCTGCCAACTTTTCGCAGGAGTAATTTGGATGTTTGGCTAGTACCAGTTACATTGTATGTTGTTGTTTTCCCATGGGAGTAAACCCATACAGAGAAAGGGACCAGAATGAGGAAAGCGAAGCCAGGCAGTCCTTCACAAGATGTCATGCACGGGCGTGACCACTGCACCACCTTGCCGCCCAAACAAATGTAATTTAAATAATGTACAATACTGGCAAATAAACCCTATTAGTATCAACTGAATTTCTGGACAATGTGGCACGTGTATAGCTGCATCGGTGTTTCTAAAAGTCGTGTTCACATTGCCTGAAATTAATAATATTATAAAGTACAGGTTTCCCACCTCTGGTTTCTTTTTACTTACTGGTTGTCCTCATTATGTGTGTCACAGGTAATATGGCAAGGAAAATATTACGCAGCACGAGTTGTAGGATTAGGGCAATTATGGTGACACACGTGACCCCCTCTACACAAGAAACAGCTGAGAGTCAATGCTGTGGTGTTGTGCGATTGGTGCAAGCGACCCATCATTGTGTTTTGATGTTGAGCTGTTAAAATTGCACTGTTGTGGGGTGAGGTCAAGGCCGATGACTTCTTCCAGCGGTGTCAAGATCAGCATTTTGAATAGGCTCGCGGAGGATGATACTGGGCACTAGGGTGCAGTCTCCCTCCATGAACAACAGAGGGCAGAGGAGCGACGGTCACAACAATTATTGGCGGAGCACTGGGCGTATAAAACACAAAGTTGGAAGAAAGTTTATCTCGGGGAGGTAACCCACAACACCTGGGTCTGTCATGCGTGTTCACACGATAACGCGTTTTCACTACGTTGAGATTTATAAGGGCACGGGGTGACCAATAAAGTCTGAATTGGTCTGTAATAAGCTCGGCCCTGATAAGGGGTTGACAGATATGAAATAATCGAGCAGACAGACACGGGCCTGACTTCATCCACAGATGCCTTGTTGAGTCTCTAATTTTTAGGATTCTGCTTGAGATGTCTTGCCAATTCCTCATCAAATAATATGTACGTGTGAGTAACCAGACCTACCTGAGATCTCACGCCTCGTAGAGAGCCAAAATAAATATCGTACGTTTATAGATTGCTCGGTAACCTCCGTTCCATGCTGCCAACGACTGGCCAAGAATGTGACCTGTAGATGCTGCCATCTGCTGGCCACTGATGTAGATGGCAGCATGTAAGGTGGTGAATTGCGGTCGTTGAGATGAGTTTTGATTGGTGAGATGAGTGAGGTTGGTGCAGTGGATGAGATGGGTGCAGTCAGTCTGGTGACTGTGTGGTTGGTGTGGTGAATGTAGTGGTTGGTGTGGTGAATGTAGTGGTTGGTGTGGTGAATGTAGTGGTTGGTGTGGTGAATGTAGTGGGTGGTGTGGTGACTGTGTGGTTGGTGTGGTGAATGTAGTGGGTGGTGTGGTGAATGTAGTGGTTGGTGTGGTGAATGTAGTGGTTGGTTTGGTGAATGTAGTGGGTGGTGTGGTGAATGTAGTGGGTGAGATGAGTGTAGTAGGTGTGATGAGTGCCATTTGTGCGGTTAGTGGAGTTGGTGTTTGGTGAGTGAGGTGAGTGTGGTGTGATTGGTGAGGTGTAATTGGTGAGGTTAGGTTTGTGAGGTGTAATTGGGGTGGTGAGGTGGGTGAGGTGTAATTGGTGAGGTAAAGTTGGTGAGTGTATCAGTGAGCACCTGGAGGATTCTCCTCCACGGTCGCCTTTGTCTCCCCCAGTAGCGATGTTCACTCCACACCGCACCAGGAACTCATCTGAGGCTGAGTCGACCTCACACTCTCTCACTGTCTCACAACAACAACAACCGCCATTCGCCACTAAGTGGCGGTGACGTCACCACGACGCTTGTGCCAGGCCATGTGCACCTTGAAGCCACGTGAAGTGTCGAACGCCCGCTGGCAGGAGGTCACGGGGCAGACCCAGGTGGTGCCACGGGTCGACTGACTGAGATGACTGAGATGACTGGCTGATGCACCACCTGTGCCCCCTGCTCACACTCACGCACGCGCACTCACTCACAAGCGCGAGTTCGCGTTTTCAGGCGATATAAAATAATTTATATTTCATGCCAGTTGGTTCTGAAGGACGGCTGTTTGTAATTTGGGCGTTCGTAAGTCGAGGACTGTCTGTAAATAAAGATTCCGATTGTGGGGCTTTCACCGTGGGATGAGCTAGGCCCGATCCGCGGGGGCGTGGCTTGCACGACAGTGGGCGGGGCATAGCCGCGACGGGCGTGGCTTATCCAGGAAGTGGAGACCGCGATCGCCGGACTGCAAGCCAGACAGAAGCGCGCTCCTTTTAAAGTTAACAACAACATTGTTAAATGTAAGTAGCGCCTCTCTACTTTATTATTGTTTTATTTGTTTAATACATTACTTGTGGTGCCGTGAGTCGAGTGAAATCAGTCAATAACCTTGCTAGACATGGCTAAGCTTTTAATAAGGGGCGCCGCGGTGTCGAGATGTTAACTACCTCGCTAGGCCTACAGCAGCGTGGAGGTTCCATCGAGACCCTGACGCCTACTCTGTATTTGTTTATTTTTTTCCCCTGTGGTCGCGTAGATTCTTCTCCTGGTCCTTCGGTTTTCCCCTCCACATTTAGAAACGTGAGTTTAGAGTACTTGACTGCTATAAATGTCCACATGATAAGCCACTTTCGTTGAGCTATCATTTGTGTCCAGGTCGCTTCTGATAAGAGTTATATAGCTCAGTGGGCCTTACCTGGTTAAATAAAAATAGTTTATAGTTTAGTTTATAGTTCATAAGAACTCGTGACAAGGGTCAGTGTCTACTTCAAATATTGTTCAGGCTCTGGAGACCTCCAAAGTTATTCGTGATGTTATACATTTGGTTCGTTTTGAGAATAATCGCGACCTTATATGATTATTACGTGATACACACGCTGAATATACGCACACAAACATCGTGTACACATGTGTCGTGCCCTCTATTGTCCACATAGACGGCTTGTGCTGACGAGAGAACGATCTTAACGTACAATGTCGTGACATGTATCAGCCCTTTGTCGATCCAGCGTTTTGATAGAGGCCTCCCCCACACCATGTCGTTCGTGGGAGTTGTTTAACCATACTTCACCATGCCGGTCAATGCGGGTTTGGTGAAGTGAGGAGGCCCAGAAACTTGTATATGCAGATACGAGTTTGCCTGTGCTTGCATCTGCATAATTACATTCTCACACATCTTCAAGTGTAGTTTAATACTTCTAAAAATGCATTTATTCTTGAGGATTCCATAAAGTACTGTGGTAAAAAGAAAACAACTTGATTTGAATAAATTTCGATTTAAAGCTTTCGTGACTGCAGGGATTCATCTTCTTGGTTCTTTCGGTAAAGTCACGTAGAAGGGAAATAATAAACTAATAAAAATAAAACATAATATAAGAAAATTCTCACGACGTTTCGGCCACAACACAAGTAGCCTTCCTCAGGTGAAGAAACAGAACTGTCGGAAAGACAGCGCTCCAATGAACACTGCTAAGCTTCGCAGCGTATTTTAAGCTGGGTGGGAGGAGCAGAGCGCCTTGCCAAAAGAGTTTACATATCAACAGAATAATTTAGCATTGAAGTAGCTGTGTTAATGTGATAGATTAGCAGGATGTTAAAGTCAGAAATTAGCATGTAACTGTGAGATTAGCATGATGTTAATGTGAGGAATTAGCATGTAACTGGTGACGGAAGTAGCTATGTTAAAGTCAGGGTTTACATATCAACTGAGGCATTTAGTATATTCACGCTAAAGAACTGCAACTACCCAACTATCATACAATAAACCGATGTGAAAGAACTAAATATAAACTACATCAATATAATCAATGTACTCAATATATTCTCCACTAAGCTGAGCTACTAACAATACGTCATTATACATTACACTTCTATGTCGCAAAAATTATTATAATATGCCTCCAAATAATGTTTTATTATAAACTGCCATAGACAGACCCCAACATTGAATTATACGCAGCGTTACTATACACTACCCTATACCTTAGATTATAATAATATTACACTGTATTATTTTACCAACCCTACTGTATACCACACTGCTATATATTGACTATACAATTACGATACTATATATTACCAAATAAATTATATTAAACATTACACTGAATACTTTGTTAAACAAGGAATGCTTTGAGCTTGTGGGTTGAATCCATCTGTGTGAAGTTGTGTTATTTCCCCATATGCAAGGTGGGGTCTCTCTGGGTTCCACTCACACAAACATCTCAATGCAATGGGACCTTTCTGAAAATGCAGTACTTAGACTCAATGAAGCTTTCCTGGGTAACTAGTTAACATTATAATAATTAGCATGAGAGATAATGACGTTCAGTTATAAGGGCCATTAATAGTACTATACTGTACTTTTATTGAAGACTATTTTACGTAGTTGTTTGTAAAAAAAAGTGTCCATTCTCAAAACTTTTTGACGGGCCCTCGTACAGAAATGATATTACAATCTTATATGGATATTGCGAGTCAGAGTGTTGTGAATAGTGGAGTGAACGTGTGGTGTCATCATTATATTGTTGGTGTGTATATACAGAAAGGCCTATTTGGTGGGTAACATTAGGAAAATGGAGGTAGTTCGTCATTGTTGTTAAACAAAATCTTATTTGGGTGGATAAGAGGAGTAAAATCGTACATGATAGGAACTGCAATATTGTGGAGTTCTGGTATAATGAGTTGTAGTATATATGAATCATATGTCACCTTAAGTATGCCTGTGTGAGTACACTCGTGACACGGGTGTCATGCGCGTGACCTTTGTCTTTTGTTTCAGATGTGCGAGAGCAACTCCGCTGCGAGTCAAGGTGGTGCTGGGAGAATTGCCTTCACCATTGATGGCACTTCACCAGCACCCATCTCAACCCCACCTCAATCCGGTAGAATTACAAGAACGAAAAAACTTATTTCTTGTGACGTCTGTGGGAAAAAATTCCAGCTGGCATGGTGCCTAGAAGCCCACGTAAGAACGCACAAGGAGACCCGTGATCAATGGTGCGGCATATGCGGAAAAAGGTTTGATCAGCTAGGAAAATTAAAAAGGCATTTGAAGACCCATGAGAAGGATTACATGATAAAGGGTGCACCAGGCTTGGTGAATAACGGCAGTTTTGCCAATGCGGTGTTGAATCCACCGTCGCCCTATGAGATGTGCTCAGTCTGCGGATTTTTAAGTCCTATTGAAATCCTGAAAACTCATGAAAGTCTTCACGCACAGTTCTCGTACAGACCGAAGCCTGAACATGATTACACTTCGACAAAAGATAGCGGCGTTAAGATAAATGACATGAAATCCAATTTTCTTGAATGCTTTGGCCTAGTTCCACGTCAACAAACTGCTTCACCAGTCAGTGAGAATAAACCATACGCTGCTCTCGATCCTATGACGAGCATGAAAGTGTTGATGGCCTTGCAGCAGAAGAAGAAGGAAAAGCGAAGTAGACCTAAGCCCATTAAAAGAAAGAAGACCACCACCAGCGTCACCAATTGCAGCAGTAGCAACAGCCAGAATTCGGACATCAAGAGGATGGACTGCACGGAAGCAGGAGGCTGCGTGGAGCAGAGCATCCCCAAGGTGGATGAACCCAACCTGGCACCTTTAGGTACGTCCTAGTAATGCACACACTACATTTCATTTGGATGTAATTCATGATTTCACAAATTAGTTAATGTACACATATGTTGACCATATCTGTATGCCTGCGCTGAGGAGTCTAGAGATCTGATGTGGTGCTGCTCGGATGTTGGGTTAAACCGTGAAACTCTGGGTTTCAGTCACCGAGCCATGATTAAACTGGCTTCTCATTGATGGACTTATCCAGTTACCAAACACTTCTTCCAGCAAACACTTCTGATGTCGCGTGATGTGTAGGAAATTGCAATAACCTAAAAATTATAGTTGTTGCTCTGCATCAACATCAACCACACGAAGAAGTGCAAAATGTTGGGGCTTCAAAATAAGCCCCAAAAATGTGTTCTTCTGATATTTTTCAGGAAACCAGTATCTTGCTTTTCTACTATTTGCACACATGTTGAACTTCTTTCGTACCATACGTAGCCAACCGTGCTAATCGGAGGTATTTGTTGCTGGCCATTTGGCATTTTAGGCCTTTGGGCCTTTGGGCCTGTGGTCAGCAACCGTGATTGATAAAACGTCCCATATACATAGTAATGCTATGGCATCCACTGCATGGTGATAAATAAATTATGTATTAGCGCGTGCGTGTGCTCAACGGTGGATGTCTTGTGTTCTAGAGGAAAAGCCCTTCCCATGCAGTGACTGCTCGTACGGAGCGACGCAGAAGTCGAAGCTCAAGAGACACGTCCTGAGCGTTCACCACGTGCCCTTCGATAGCGCGCTGGACTCCGACTGCCCCAAGAAGAGAAGGCGGCTGGCTGGGTGCCGAGACCACGGCTCAACTCTGGATTTGGAGCGCGCACGATGCTCACGGAGAACTCCCTGATGATTTATTTCATCCTGAGGCTGAGGTACCACGTGTGGGGCGATGAACTCAAGGTTTTGTGCAGCGGACATTTCCATGATGAAATTTCGTCACGTTCACTGCTGCGAGGTTACATCTATTGCCGTATATGTTTAGTCAATTGCTGTATTTTCTGGTATACAATATATTTAATAAATTGTCCTAATTTCATAACAAAGGTTTTTGGGTTAGATCGTGTAAGTATAAATGTGTCATAACCCTACACCACCTGACACAGCCAATTAGTAAGGAATTTGTCACGTAAACAAAACTCCACTTAGTTACTACTTCAGCCCACCGGTGTTTTGGAGAGTAAATCCACAAGATGAGTACGACGTTTCACTGGTAATTACATCCAGCATCATCGGGCGATTTGCCAGAATAGTGAAGCCATCCACCTGCTTCCGGTCTTAAATAGAGAAAGGCGATGTCATCACTGAACCCATCAGGTGCAGAAATCAGAGGCGGGGAGGGGGATTATTGAAATTATATAATTGATTAGTAATAATTAAATTAGTATGTTTCCTCTATAAGTAATGATAAATGTGAGATGTCTTCTTCTTCCACGCGTTTGTTCCACTCACGTGGGGTCCGCCGTCCTTGCCACCTTCTCCACACCGCCCCGTCCCGCGCCATCTCTCCCTCCGCTCCTCGGGCCACCACGTTCGACCGCATCACCACATCGCCCCACGTCTTCTTCTGCCTTCATCTCCTCATCTTACAATCACAATTACTTAATAATACGCTTCCAGGCCGCACTAAGCCTGTAGCTGTCAGAGAGGTTAAAATAAGACAAATTTTCTCAGTTTCAATGGATTCTCGAATTAGTCTTGGCCAGTAATAATGAGTTTTACACAACACTTCATCGTTATCAAAATACATGAAGTGTTCTTGTTGGCAAGCATGTACTGCAACTTCCGACAGTTATGTTTGAGAGTGTTTAATATTTATTTGGTGTTCCTTTAGTCTTACGCTAATGTTACATCCCATCTGTCCAATATAACATCTGCCACATAAGCCATTAATCCAATACACACCATCCGTTGACAGCTTAGGCAATTCATCTTAAGTACAAGATACTATTTTTTGAATTTTGTGTACCGTGCCAAATCTTACTTAGATGTTTAGCTTTTTGCTTTTCCAAAACTCGAGCTAATTTCTCAATTACTCCCACGATATATGGTATCTTAATTGTTTAATAACCTGATTCAGCAGTATTGCTGTTCGATCTTGGTTTAGCATTCATTGCTGTTAATTATTTGAGCATTATTGTAGACATTCAATCGTAGCGTTTCTTTGACATGTTCAATCTCTCTCCCCAGACATTCACCATCTGACACTGTTTTAGCCAGATGTATGAGCATCTTGATGAGAGAGTTTTCTGTACGGGGTGATGATGCGAATCTGCATTCAGATAGGCATCAGTATGGGTTTCCTTTTGGTAAACGCTGTGTGTGTTATTTTACCATTTAGGCGTCATCCGATAAATCACCTCTCCCAAGGAAATAAGTATTTAGAGGCCACACGGGACCGGGGGGGGGGGGGGGAGTTTATCGTTGTGTCTGTTGCTGCGAGCAGATAGCGCGCAATGGAGAGCTTGCTCAGAGCGGAGCTGGGCACGGACTCGGCGAGGCCGCTGGGCGCTTCGGCCGGTGGAGGCTGCATCAGCACCGGGCAGAGCTACGAGACGGGGCGCGGACACGTGTTCACCAAGATCAACGCCAAGAGCGGGGCACCCTCCTCTACGCATCCTCTACGCCTCCTCACCACCTCACCTACTCTACCCTTACCCTCGCCTCCTCTACGCCTCCTCACCATGCCACCTCACCACGCCACCTCACCTCCTCACCACGCCACCTCACCTCCTCACCACGCCACCTCACCTCACCACGCCACCTCAACACCTCACCACCTCACCTCCTCTACCCTCCTCTTCGCCTCCTCTACACCACCCCGCATCCTTGCCTCAACCTTCATTCAGCCCTGTCATTAATGTATCACTTTTTTTTAGCTGCGACTACTAGCTAATTTGTCAGTTACTCCCACGAAATATGGTATTTTAATTGTTTAATAACCTGATTCAGCAGTATTGCTGTTTGATCTTGGTTTAGAATTCACTGCTCTGTTAATTTGAGCATTATTGTAGACATTCAATCGTAGCGTTTCTTTGACATGTTTAATCTCTCTCCTCAGACTTTGACCATCTGACACTGTTTTAGCCAGATGTATGAGCATCTTGTTGAGAGAGGATTTATGTGCGGGGTGATGATGCCAATCTGCCTTCAAATAGGCATCAGTATGTGTTCCCTTTCGGTAAACGCTGTGTGTGTTACTTTACCATTTAGGCCTCGTCCGAGCAAAATATCCAGGAAAGGGAGTGTGTTATTCACCTCCATTTCCATGGTGAACTGGATGGCCGTTTTTTGTGAATTGAGATGATTTAGACATTCATTCATTAAGTGTATCCTTCCCATGTCGCCAGACAACCAAAGTGTCATCTACATATCTACACCAAAAAGTGGGTTTTAATGTACTTGAAGCAAGTGCTCTTGCAACCCGGGGGTTGAGGACCCCTGTGTTAGAGGCCACACGGGGGGGGGGGGGGGGAGTTTAACGTTGTGTTTGTCGCTGCGAGCAGACAGCGTGCAATGGAGAGCTTGCTCAGAGCGGAGCTGGGCACGGACTCGGCGAGGCCGCTGGGCGCTGCGGCCGGTGGAGGCTGCATCAGCACCGGGCAGAGCTACGAGACGGGGCGCGGACACGTGTTCACCAAGATCAACGCCAAGAGCGGGGCACCCTCCTCTACGCCTCCTCACCACCTCACCTCCTCTACCCTCCTCTTCGCCTCCTCTACACCACCTTGCATCCTCGCCTCAACCTTCATTCAGTCAGCCCTGTATCACTCTTTTTTCGCTGCGACTACTAGCACCACCGTGGTGAATGTTGCAGTGAACTTCCCCTCGTTGATTCCCCCCTCCACCCACGTTAAGGGACTCGGTCTACCAGACACTTTGACCGCTTCGTCTCATCCACTCCGCGTTCAACCACCGCGCCTCACTGCAGTTCACAACAACGCACTCAACTAAACAACTCGGTCACCCACTCATCCAGTCACTAACTCAATCACCCTATCACACATTCATCCAGTCACTAACTCATCCAGTCACTAACTCAATCACCCTATCATCCAGTCACCCACTAACTCAATCACCCTATCACACACTCATCTCGTCACTAATTCAATCACCCTATCACCCACTCATCCAGTTAACCACTCATCCAGTCACCCACTCATTCAGTCACCCACTCATTCAGTCACCCACTCATCCAGTCACCCACTCATTCAGTCACCCACTCAATCACCCTATCACCCACTCATCAAATCAGCCACGCATCCAGTCACCCACTCATCCAGTCATCCATGCAATCACCCTATAACCCACTCATCCAGTCACCCACTCAATCACCCTATCACATACTCATCTAGTCACTAATTAAATCACCCTATCACCCACTCATCCAGTCACCCACTCATCTAGTCACCCACTCATTTAGTCACCCACTCAATCACCCACTCATCTAATCACCCACGCATTCAGTCACCCACGCATCCGGTCACCCACTCATCCGGTCACTGACTCAATCACCCTATCACACACTCCTCCACTCGTTTACTCAAACACTCACCCATTTACTCACCCACCCACTCACCACCATGCAGGTCACCTCACTCTTCTTTTCAGATTTATCAGTTTGCACTGCTCCACTCTGGAATCCACTCCCGGTCTTCCTGTTTTCCCAAACTCTTGCAACAATAAACTTGATCAATTTAAGGAACGCGTTTCTTTGATCTTAATTATCTAATTACTCATTGGACAGTTATGTATTATTATTTTTTATTGTTACTGGCCGTTTGGCGTTTTGTATTGTGTGGGGTTTGCATCGCTGTCAACCCCTCATCAGTGCCTACCTTATTACAGAACAATTCAGACCTTGTTGGTCACCCCGTGCCCCTTATAAGTCCCATGACAAGGGAGAAACACGCAAATAAACTTAACAAAAATGTTGCCCGTATTGAAACGGCCGTCTGCCGTATGGACCTGACAACTCACTTTCCCCCAACAGAATACGGGTAAACCGTGTGGGTTGGCGGCTATGGGTTTTGTTGTGTTTGCGAGTCCAAGTTATAGGACTGCACCCTGGGTTGTGCGTGGTTCTCATTGGTGGGAGATTCCCTTCGCTGTGTTGCACGCCAGTGGCTGGGGGCTGCCTGGGGCTAGTGACGTGTAAGCCGGTCCCAATGTGCACCGGCAAACATTTACCGCCAGGTGGCCCCAGTGTTTATTGCCCGTCTCCACGTGGATACCTGAAACCCACGTCAATCCACTGCTGGATGAGTCCCGCAATGAAGATACAATCAGTACATCCACTTTGCTTTTGGACACCACCTGTTCCATTGGCGGCCGAATGCGAATCTAAATGTGCATACGTTAGAGACTGGTTAATGCGCATAGAAATCAAACCAATTGACCTACGACATTTGCCCCATCAACTTTTGTAGAATTTTAGATGTGCATTACAGCTACTTTAGCCGGATGGTTGTGGTGGCTTTGTATGCCTGTAATCCACGACTACGTGGAGGTGAGGGTTGGTGGATCACAAAAATGTTGCGACAACTCCCACCCCTTGGTCGTCAAGGAGGTAGAGAAGGCGGTGTCGAATAATGTGGACTCCGCCTGTTCCATCTGTAGATTTGTGATAGAGCGTTGGCCCCCCATTTGCTTGGATTTCTCCAGGTGCTCCGATTTCCTCCCACATGTAAACACTCATTAATCTTGATTTGAAGCTTTCGTGACTGCAGGAATCCTTACTCTTTGGTTCTTTCGGTAAAGTCACGTAGGTAGAAAAAATAATAATGGATCACGACGTTTCGATCGCCACACAAGCAATCTCACTGAGTCTCAAGACTCTTGTTCAGGAGGGGCCTGACAAATTTTCGCAGGAGTAATTTGGATGTTTGGCTAGTACCAGTTACATTGTATGTTGTTGTTGTTTTGCTGTGGGAGTAAACCCATACAGAGAAAGGGACCAGAATGAGGAAAGCGAAGCCAGGCAGTCCTTCAGAAGATGTCATGCACGGGCGTGACCACTGCACCACCCTGCCGCCCAAACAAATGTAATTTAAATAATGTACAATACTGGCAAATAAACCCTATTAGTATCAACTGAATTTGTGGACAATGTGGCACGTGTATAGCTGCATCGGTGTTTCTAAAAGTCGTGTTCAAATTGCTTATTAAAAATATTATAAAGAACAGGTTTCTCACCTCTGGTTTCATTTGACTTACCGGTTGTCCTCATTATGTGTGTCACAGGTAATATGGCAAGGAAAATATTATGCAGCACGAGTTGTAGGATTAGGGCAATTATGGTGACACACGTGACCCCCTCTACACAAGTATCAGCTGAGAGTCAATGCTGGGATGTTGTGCGATTGGTGCAAGCGACACATCATTGTGTTTTGATGTTGAGCTGTTAAAATTGCAATGTTGTGAGGTGAGGTCAAGGCCGATAACTGCTTCCAGCGGTGTCAAGATCAGCATTTTGAAGAGGCTCGCGGAGGATGATACTGGGCACTGGGGTGCAGTCTCCCTCCATGAACAACAGAGGGCAGAGGAGCGACGCTCACAACAATAATTGGCGGAGCGCCGGGCGTATAAAAGACAAAGTTGGAAGAAAGTTTATCTCGGGGAGGTAACCCACAACACCTGGGTCTGTCCCGCGTGTTCACACGATAACGCGTTTTCACTACGTTGAGATTTATAAGGGCACGGGGTGACCAATAAAGTATGAATTGGTCTGTGATAAGCTCGGCCCTGATAAGGGGTTGACAGATATGAAATAATCGAGCAGACATACACGGGCCTGACTTCATCCACAGATGCCTTGTTGAGTCTCTAATTTTTAGGATTCTGCTTGGGATGTCTTGCCAATTCCTCAGCAAATAATGTGTACGTGTGAGTAACCAGACCTACCTGAGATCTCACGCCTCGTAGAGAGCCAAAATAAATATCGTACGTTTATAGATTGCTCGGTAACCTCCGTTCCATGCTGCCATCGACTGGCCAAGAATGTGGCCTGTAGATGCTGCCATCTGCTGGTCACTGATGTAGATGGCAGCATGTAAGGTGGTGAATTGCGGTCGTTGAGATGAGTTTTGATTGGTGAGATGAGTGAGGTTGGTGCAGTGGATGAGATGGGTGCAGTCAGTATGGTGACTGTGTGGTTGGTGTGGTGAATGTAGTGGGTGGTGTGGTGAATGTAGTGGTTGGTGTGGTGAATGTAGTGGTTGGTGTAGTGAATGTAGTGGGTTGTGTGGTGAATGTAGTGGTTGGTTTGGTGAATGTAGTGGTTGGTGTGGTGAATGTAGTGGTTGGTGTGGTGAATGTAGTGGTTGGTGTGGTGAATGTAGTGGTTGGTGTGGTGAATGTAGTGGTTGGTGTGGTGAATGTAGTGGGTGAGATGAGTGTAGTAGGTGTGATGAGTGCCATTTGTGCGGTGAGTGGAGTTGGTGTTTGGTGAGTGAGGTGAGTGTGGTGTGATTGGTGAGGTGTAATTGGGGTGGTGAGGTGGGTGAGGTGTCATTGGTGAGGTAAAGTTGGTGAGTGTATCAGTGAGCACCTGGAGGATTCTCCTCCACGGTCGCCTTTGTCTCCCCCAGTAGCGGTGTTCACTCCACTCCTCACCAGGAACTCATCTGAGGCTGAGTCGACCTCACACTCTCTCACTGTCTCACAACAACAACAACCGCCATTCGCCACTAAGTGGCGGTGACGTCACCACGACGCTTGTGCCAGGCCATGTGCACCTTGAGGCCACGTGAAGTGTCGAACGCCCGCTGGCAGGAGGTCACGGGGCAGATCCAGGTGGTGCCACGGGTCGACTGACTGAGATGACTGAGATGACTGGCTGATGCACCACCTGTGCCCCCTGCTCACACTCACGCACGCGCACTCACTCACAAGCGCGAGTTCGCGTTTTCAGGCGATATAAAATAATTTATATTTCATGCCAGTTGGTTCTGAAGGGCGGCTGTTTGTAATTTGGGCGTTCGTAAGTCGAGGACTGTCTGTAAATAAAGATTCCGATTGTGGGGCTTTCACCGTGGGATGAGCTTGGCCCGATCCGCAGGGGCGTGGCTTGCACGACAGTGGGCGGGGCATAGCCGCGACGGGCGTGGCTTATCCAGGAAGTGGAGACCGCGATCGCCGGACTGCAAGCCAGACAGAAGCGCGCTCCTTTTAAAGTTAACAACAACATTGTTAAATGTAAGTAGCGCCTCTCTACTTTATTATTGTTTTATTTGTTTAATACATTACTTGTGGTGCCGTGAGTCGAGTGAAATTAGTCAATAACCTTGCTAGACATGGTTAATCTTTTAATAAGGGGCGCCGCGGTGTCGAGATGTTAACTACCTCGCTAGGCCTACAGCAGCGTGGAGGTTCCATCGAGACCCTGACGCCTGCTCTGTATTTGTTTATTTTTTTCCCCTGTGGTCGCGTAGATTCTTCTCCTGGTCCTTCGGTTTTCCCCTCCACATTTAGAAACGTGAGTTTAGAGTACTTGACTGCTATAAATGTCCACATGATAAGCCACTTTCGTTGAGCTATCATTTGTGTCCAGGTCGCTTCTGATAAGAGTTGTATAGCTCAGTGGGCCTTACCTGGTTAAATAAAAATAGTTTATAGTTTAGTTTATAGTTCATAAGAACTCGTGACAAGGGTCAGTGTCTACTTCAAATATTGTTCAGGCTCTGGAGACCTCCAAAGTTATTCGTGATGTTATACATTTGGTTCGTTTTGAGCATAATCGCGACCTTATATAATTATGACGTGATGCACACGCTGAATATACGCACACAAACATCGTGTACACGTGTGTCGTGCCCTCTATTGTCCACATAGACGGCTTGTGCTGACGAGAGAACGGTCTTAATGTACAATGTCGTGACATGTATCAGCCCTTTGTCGATCCAGCGTTTTGATAGAGGCCTCCCCCACACCATGTCGTTCGTGGGAGTTGTTTAACCATACTTCACCATGCCGGTCAATGCGGGTTTGGTGAAGTGAGGAGGCCCAGAAACTTGTATATGCAGATACGAGTTTGCCTGTGCTTGCATCTGCAGAATTACATTCTCACACATCTTCAAGTATAGTTTAATACTTCTAAAATGCATTAATTATTGAGGATTCCATAAAGTACTGTGGTAAAAAGAAAATAACTTGATTTGAATACTTTGTTGAACAGGGAATGCTTTGAGTTTGTGGGTTGAATCCATTAGTGCGGAGTTGTGTTATTTCCCCATTTGCAAGGTGGGGTCTCTCTGGGTTCCACTCACACAAACATCTCAATGCAATGGGACCTTTCAGAAAATGCAGTACTTAGACTCAATGAAGCTTTCCTGGGTAACTAGTTAACATTATCGTGACACGGGTGTCATGCGCGTGACCTTTGTCTTTGTTTCAGATGTGCGAGAGCAACTCCGCTGTGAGTCATGGTGGTGCTGGGAGAATTGCCTTTACCATCGATGGCACTTCATCAGCACCCGTCTCAACCCCACCTCAATCCGGTAGAGTTACAAGACCGAAAAAACTTATCTCTTGTGACGTCTGTGGGAAAAAATTCCAACTGGCATGGTGCCTAGAAGCCCACGTAACAACGCACAAAGAGACCCATGACCAATGGTGCCGCATATGTGGACAAAGGTTTGAACAGCTAGGAAAATTTAAAAGGCATGTGAAGACCCACGAGAAGGATTACGTGATAAAGGGTGCACCAGGCTTGGTGAATAACGGCAGTTTTGCCAATGCGGTGTTGAATCCACCATCGCCCTATGAGATGTGCTCAGTCTGCGGAGTTTTATGTCCTATTGAAATCCTGAAAACTCATGAAAGTCTTCACGCACAGTTCTTGTACAGACCGAAGCCTGAACATGATTACGCTTCGACAAAAGATAGCGGCGTTAAGATAAATGACATGAAATCCAATTTTCCTGAATGCTTTGGCCTAGTTCCACATCAACAAACTGCTTCACCAGTCAGTGAGAATAAACCATACGCTGCTCTCGATCCTATTACGAGCATGAAAGTGTTGATGGCCTTGCAGCAGAAGAAGAAGGAAAAGCGACGTAGACCTAAGTCCATTAAAAAAAAGAAGACCACCACCAGCGTCACCAATTGCAGCAGTAGCAACAGCCAGAATTCGGACATCAAGAGGATGGACTGCACGGAAGCAGGAGGCTGCGTGGAGCGGAACATCCCCAAGGTGGATGAACCCAACCTGGCACCTTTCGGTACGTCCGAGTAATGCACACACTACATTTCATTTGGATGTAATTCATAATTTCACAAATTAGTTAATGTACGCATATGTTGACCATATCTGTATGCCTGCGCTGAGGAGTCTAGAGATCTGATGTGGTGCTGCTCGGATGTTGGGTTAAACCATGAAACTCTGGGTTTCAGTCACCGAGCCATGATTAAACTGGCTTCTCATTGATGGTCTTATCCAGTTACCAAACACTTCTTCCAGCAAACACTTCTGATGTCGCGTGATGTGTAGGAAATTGCAATAACCTCCTAGTGGATAAAAAAACGGTCACGAAGGGATGTCATGAGCAGTGCAATGATATCTCCTTCCACGAGCTGTTCCCTTACATGAGGTGGTTCACTGCTGTGTGAGAGTTGCACAGGGATACTTCATCTCATGACATGGAGCCAATAGCACCATTGGAAGGAAACTGATAAAAATACATTGCTTGACAAATTCCAAAAAATATCTATTTCTTAACCGCGGTAAATTTTACTTAAACAAGTGGGTAAATTTAGGGAACATTTTTGAATGTATAGACCGAGTCATTTCCACGATGGGAATTTCCTCTTCATTGTACTCACACCTAACTTCCATGTGTATTTACTCGTTCTATTGCAGGTAATTATTGTGTAATTAATGAGCTGTAATAGAATAATCTGGCTCAACCACCTCAATGTTAATTATAGTTGTTGCTCTGCATCAACATCAACCACACGAAGAAGTGCAAAATGTTGGGGCTTCAAAATAAGCCCCAAAAATGTATTATGATATTTTTCAGGAAATCAGTATCTTGCTTTTCTACTATTTGTACGTATGTTGAACTTCTTTCGTACCATACGTAGCCAACCGTGCTAATCGGAGGTATTTGTTGCTGGCCATTTGGCATTTTGGGCCTTTGGGCCTGTGCTCAGCAACCGTGATTGATAAAACGTCCCATATACATAGTAATGCTATGGCATCCACTGCATGGTGATAAATAAATTATGTATTAGCGCGTGCGTGTGCTAAACGGTGGATGTCTTGTGTTCCAGAGGAAAAGCCCTTCCCGTGCAGTGACTGCTCGTACGGAGCGATGCAGAAGTCGAAGCTCAAGAGACACGTCCTGAGCGTTCACCACGTGCCCTTCGATAGCGCGCTGGACTCCGACTGCCCCAAGAAGAGAAGGCGTCTGGCTGGGTGCCGAGACCACGGCTCAACTCTGGATTTGGAGCGCGCACGATGCTCACGGAGAACTCCCTGATGATTTATTTCATCCTGAGGCTGAGGTACCACGTGTGGGGCGATGAACTCAAGGTTTTGTGCAGCGGACATTTCCATGATGAAATTTCGTCACGTTCACTGCTGCGAGGTTACATCTATTGCCGTATATTTTTAGTCAATTGCTGTATTTTATGGTATACAATATATTTAATAAATTGTCCTAATTTCATAACCCATCAGGTGCAGAAATCAGAGGTGGGGAGGGGGATTATTGAAATTATATAATTGATTAGTAATCATTTAATTAGTATGTTTCCTCTATAAGTAATGATAAATGTGAGATGTCTTCTTCTTCCACGCGTTTGTTCCACTCACGTGGGGTCCGCCGTCCTTGCCACCTTCTCCACACCGCCCCGTCCCGCGCCATCTCTCCCTCCGCTCCTCGGGCCACCACGTTCGACCGCATCACCACATCGCCCCACGTCTTCTTCTTCTGCCTTCATCTCCTCATCTTACAATTACTTAATAATACGCTTGCAGGCCGCACTAAGCCTGTAGCTGTCAGAGAGGTTAAAATAATACAAATTTTCTCAGTTTCAATGGATTCTCGAATTAGTCTTGACCAGTAATAATGAGTTTTACACAACACTTCATCGTTATCAAAATACATTAAGTGTTCTTGTTGGCAACCATGTACTGCAACTTCCGACAGTTATGTTTGAGAGTGTTTAATATTTATTTGGTGTTCCTTTAGTCTTACGCTAATGTTACGTCCCATCTGTCCAATATAACATCTGCCACATAAGCCATTAATCCGATACACACCATCCGTTGACAACTTAGGCAATTCATCTTAAGTACAAGATACTATTTTTTGAATTTTGTGTACCGTGCCAAATCTTACTTAGATGTTTAGATTTTTGCTTTTCCAAAACTCGAGCTAATTTCTCAATTACTCCCACGATATATGGTATTTTAATTGTTTAATAACCTGATTCAGCAGTATTGCTGTTCGATCTTGGTTTAGCATTCATTGCTGTTAATTATTTGAGCATTTTCTTTGGTTCTTTCGGTTAGGTCACGTAGAATGAGAATAAAATAATAAATTGATAAAATATCAATTTATTATTTGATAAAATATCAATTTATTATTTTATTCTCATTCTACGTGACTTTACCGAAAGAACCAAAGAAGATGAATCATTGCAGTCACGAAAGCTTTAAATCGATATTTGAGCATTATTGTAGACATTCAATCGTAGCGTTTCTTTGACATGTTCAATCTCTCTCCCCAGACATTCACCATCTGACACTGTTTTAGCCAGATGTATGAGCATTTTGATGAGAGAGGTTTTCTGTACGGGGTGATGATGTGAATCTGCATTCAGATAGGCATCAGTATGCGTTCCCTTTTGGTAAACGCTGTGTGTGTTATTTTACCATTTAGGCCTCGTCCGATAAATCACCTCTCCCAAGGAAATAAGTATTTAGAGGCCACACGGGACCGGGGGGGGGGGGGGGGGGGGAGTTTATCGTTGTGTCTGTTCCTGAGAGCAGATAGCGCGCAATGGAGAGCTTGCTCAGAGCGGAGCTGGGCACGTACTCGGCGAGGACGCTGGGCGCTTCGGCCAGTGGAGGCTGCATCAGCACCGGGCAGAGCTACGAGACGGGGCGCGGACACGTGCTCACCAAGATCATCGCCAAGAGCGGGGCACCCTCCTCTACGCCTCCTCTACGCCTCCTCACCACCTCACCTCCTCTACCCTTCTCCTCGCCTCCTCTACGCCTCCTCACTACGCCACCTCACCACGCCACCTCACCTCCTCACCACGCCACCTCACCTCCTCACGCCACCTCACCTCCTCACCACGCCACCTCACCTCCTCACCACGCCACCTCAACACCTCACCACCTCACCTCCTCTACCCTCCTCTTCGCCTCCTCTACACCACCCTGCATTCTTGCCTCAACCTTCATTCATTCAGCCCTGTCATTAATGTATCACTTTTTTTTACCTGCGACTACTAGCTAATTTGTCAGTTACTCCCACGATATATGGTATTTTAATTATTTAATAACCTGATTCAGCAGTATTACTGTTTGATCTTGGTTTAGCATTCACTGCTCTGTTAATTTGAGCATTATTGTAGACATTCAATCGTAGCGTTTCTTTGACATGTTTAATCTCTCTCCTCAGACTTTGACCATCTGACACTGTTTTAGCCAGATGTATGAGCATCTTGTTGAGAAAGGATTTCTGTTCGGGGTGATGATGCCAATCTGCATTCAGATAGGCATCAGTATGTGTTCCCTTTCGGTAAATGCTGTGTGTGTTACTTTACCATTTAGGCCTCGTCCGAGCAAAATATCCAGGAAAGGGAGTGTGTTATTCACCTCCATTTCCATGGTGAACTGGATGGCCGGTTTTTGTGAATTGAGATGATTTAGACATTCATTCATTAAGTGTATCCTTCCCATGTCGCCAGACAACCAAAGTGTCATCTACATATCTACACCAAAAAGTGGGTTTTAATGTACTTGAAGCAAGTGCTCTTGCAACCCGGGGGTTGAGGACCCCTGTGTTAGAGGCCACACGGGACGTGGGGGGTGGGGAAGTTTAACGTTGTGTTTGTCGCTGCGAGCAGACAGCGTGCAATGGAGAGCTTGCTCAGAGCGGAGCTGTGCACGGACTCGGCGAGGCCGCTGGGCGCTGCGGCCGGTGGAGGCTGCATCAGCACCGGGCAGAGCTACGAGACGGGGCGCGGACACGTGTTCACCAAGATCAACGCCAAGAGCGGGGCACCCTCCTCTACGCCTCCTCACCACCTCACCTCCTCTACCCTCCTCTTCGCCTCCTCTACACCACCTTGCATCCTGGCCTCAACCTTCATTCAGTCAGCCCTGTATCACTTTTTTTCGCTGCGACTACTAGCACCACCGTGGTGAATGTTGCAGTGAACTTCCCCTCGTTGATTCCCCCCTCCACCCACGTTAAGGGACTCGGTCTACCAGACACTTTGACCGCTTCGTCTCATCCACTCCGCGTTCAACCACCGCGCCTCACTGCAGTTCACAACAACGCACTCAACTAAACAACTCGGTCACCCACTCATCCAGTCACTAACCCAATCACCCTATCACACATTCATCCAGTCACTAACTCATCCAGTCACTAACTCAATCACCCTATCACACACTCATCTCGTCACTAATTCAATCACCCTATCACCCACTCATCCAGTTAACCACTCATCCAGTCACCCACTCATTCAGTCACCCACTCATTCAGTCACCCACTCATCCAGTCACCCACTCATTCAGTCACCCACTCAATCACCCTATCACCCACTCATCAAATCAGCCACGCATCCAGTCACCCACTCATCCAGTCATCCACGCAATCACCCTATAACCCACTCATCCAGTCACCCACTCAATCACCCTATCACATACTCATCTAGTCACTAATTAAATCACCCTATCACCCACTCATCCAGTCACCCACTCATCTAGTCACCCACTCATTTAGTCACCCACTCAATCACCCACTCATCTAATCACCCACGCATTCAGTCACCCACGCATCCAGTCACCCACTCATCCGGTCACTGACTCAATCACCCTATCACACACTCCTCCACTCGTTTACTCAAACACTCACCCATTTACTCACCCACCCACTCACCACCATGCAGGTCACCTCACTCTTCTTTTCAGATTTATCAGTTTGCACTGCTCCACTCTGGAATCCACTCCCGGTCTTCCTGTTTTCCCAAACTCTTGCAACAATAAACTTGATCAATTTAAGGAACGCGTTTCTTTGATCTTAATTATCTAATTACTCATTGGATAGTTATGTATTATTATTTTTTATTGTTACTGGCCGTTTGGCGTTTTGTATTGTGTGGGGTTTGCATCGCTGTCAACCCCTCATCAGTGCCTACCTTATTACAGAACAATTCAGACCTTGTTGGTCACCCCGTGCCCCTTATAAGTCCCATGACAAGGGAGAAACACACAAATAAACTTAACAAAAATGTTGCCCGTATTGAAACGGCCGTCTGCCGTATGGACCTGACAACTCACTTTCCCCCAACAGAATACGGGTAAACCGTGTGGGTTGGCGGCTATGGGTTTTGTTGTGTTTGCGAGTCCAAGTTATAGGACTGCACCCTGGGTTGTGCGTGGTTCTCATTGGTTGGAGATTCCCTTCGCTGTGTTGCACGCCAGTGGCTGGGGGCTGCCTGGGGCTAGTGACGTGTAAGCCGGTCCCAATGTGCACCGGCAAACATTTACCGCCAGGTGGCCCCAGTGTTTATTGCCCGTCTCCACGTGGATACCTGAAACCCACGTCAATCCACTGCTGGATAAGTCCCGCAATGAAGATACAATCAGTACATCCACTTTGCTTTTGGACACCACCTGTTCCATTGGCGGCCGAATGCGAATCTAAATGTGCATACGTTAGAGACTGGTTAATGCGCATAGAAATCAAACCAATTGACCTACGACATTTGCCCCATCAACTTTTGTAGAATTTTAGATGTGCATTACAGCTACTTTAGCCGGATGGTTGTGGTGGCTTTGTATGCCTGTAATCCACGACTACGTGGAGGTGAGGGTTGGTGGATCACAAAAATGTTGCGACAACTCCCACCCCTTGGTCGTCAAGGAGGTAGAGAAGGCGGTGTCGAATAATGTGGACTCCGCCTGTTCCATCTGTAGATTTGTGATAGAGCGTTGGCCCCCCATTTGCTTGGATTTCTCCAGGTGCTCCGATTTCCTCCCACATGTAAACACTCATTAATCTTGATTTGAAGCTTTCGTGACTGCAGGAATCCTTACTCTTTGGTTCTTTCGGTAAAGTCACGTAGGTAGAAAAAATAATAATGGATCACGACGTTTCGATCGCCACACAAGCAATCTCACTGAGTCTCAAGACTCTTGTTCAGGAGGGGCCTGACAACTTTTCGCAGGAGTAATTTGGATGTTTGGCTAGTACCAGTTACATTGTATGTTGTTGTTGTTTTGCTGTGGGAGTAAACCCATACAGAGAAAGGGACCAGAATGAGGAAAGCGAAGCCAGGCAGTCCTTCAGAAGATGTCATGCACGGGCGTGACCACTGCACCACCCTGCCGCCCAAACAAATGTAATTTAAATAATGTACAATACTGGCAAATAAACCCTATTAGTATCAACTGAATTTGTGGACAATGTGGCACGTGTATAGCTGCATCGGTGTTTCTAAAAGTCGTGTTCAAATTGCTTATTAAAAATATTATAAAGAACAGGTTTCTCACCTCTGGTTTCATTTGACTTACCGGTTGTCCTCATTATGTGTGTCACAGGTAATATGGCAAGGAAAATATTATGCAGCACGAGTTGTAGGATTAGGGCAATTATGGTGACACACGTGACCCCCTCTACACAAGTAACAGCTGAGAGTCAATGCTGGGATGTTGTGCGATTGGTGCAAGCGACACATCATTGTGTTTTGATGTTGAGCTGTTAAAATTGCACTGTTGTGAGGTGAGGTCAAGGCCGATAACTGCTTCCAGCGGTGTCAAGATCAGCATTTTGAAGAGGCTCGCGGAGGATGATACTGGGCACTGGGGTGCAGTCTCCCTCCATGAACAACAGAGGGCAGAGGAGCGACGCTCACAACAATAATTGGCGGAGCGCCGGGCGTATAAAAGACAAAGTTGGAAGAAAGTTTATCTCGGGGAGGTAACCCACAACACCTGGGTCTGTCCCGCGTGTTCACACGATAACGCGTTTTCACTACGTTGAGATTTATAAGGGCACGGGGTGACCAATAAAGTATGAATTGGTCTGTGATAAGCTCGGCCCTGATAAGGGGTTGACAGATATGAAATAATCGAGCAGACAGACACGGGCCTGACTTCATCCACAGATGCCTTGTTGAGTCTCTAATTTTTAGGATTCTGCTTGGGATGTCTTGCCAATTCCTCAGCAAATAATGTGTACGTGTGAGTAACCAGACCTACCTGAGATCTCACGCCTCGTAGAGAGCCAAAATAAATATCGTACGTTTATAGATTGCTCGGTAACCTCCGTTCCATGCTGCCATCGACTGGCCAAGAATGTGGCCTGTAGATGTTGCCATCTGCTGGCCACTGATGTAGATGGCAGCATGTATGTGGTGAATTGCGGTCGTTGAGATGAGTTTTGATTGGTGAGATGAGTGAGGTTGGTGCAGTGGATGAGATGGGTGCAGTCAGTATGGTGACTGTGTGGTTGGTGTGGTGAATGTAGTGGGTGGTGTGGTGAATGTAGTGGTTGGTGTGGTGAATGTAGTGGTTGGTGTAGTGAATGTAGTGGGTTGTGTGGTGAATGTAGTGGTTGGTGTGGTGAATGTAGTGGTTGGTGTGGTGAATGTAGTGGTTGGTGTGGTGAATGTAGTGGTTGGTGTGGTGAATGTAGTGGTTGGTGTGGTGAATGTAGTGGTTGGTGTGGTGAATGTAGTGGGTGAGATGAGTGTAGTAGGTGTGATGAGTGCCATTTGTGCGGTGAGTGGAGTTGGTGTTTGGTGAGTGAGGTGAGTGTGGTGTGATTGGTGAGGTGTAATTGGGGTGGTGAGGTGGGTGAGGTGTCATTGGTGAGGTAAAGTTGGTGAGTGTATCAGTGAGCACCTGGAGGATTCTCCTCCACGGTCGCCTTTGTCTCCCCCAGTAGCGGTGTTCACTCCACTCCTCACCAGGAACTCATCTGAGGCTGAGTCGACCTCACACTCTCTCACTGTCTCACAACAACAACAACAACCGCCATTCGCCACTAAGTGGCGGTGACGTCACCACGACGCTTGTGCCAGGCCATGTGCACCTTGAGGCCACGTGAAGTGTCGAACGCCCGCTGGCAGGAGGTCACGGGGCAGATCCAGGTGGTGCCACGGGTCGACTGACTGAGATGACTGAGATGACTGGCTGATGCACCACCTGTGCCCCCTGCTCACACTCACGCACGCGCACTCACTCACAAGCGCGAGTTCGCGTTTTCAGGCGATATAAAATAATTTATATTTCATGCCAGTTGGTTCTGAAGGGCGGCTGTTTGTAATTTGGGCGTTCGTAAGTCGAGGACTGTCTGTAAATAAAGATTCCGATTGTGGGGCTTTCACCGTGGGATGAGCTTGGCCCGATCCGCAGGGGCGTGGCTTGCACGACAGTGGGCGGGGCATAGCCGCGACGGGCGTGGCTTATCTAGGAAGTGGAGACCGCGATCGCCGGACTGCAAGCCAGACAGAAGCGCGCTCCTTTTAAAGTTAACAACAACATTGTTAAATGTAAGTAGCGCCTCTCTACTTTATTATTGTTTTATTTGTTTAATACATTACTTGTGGTGCCGTGAGTCGAGTGAAATGAGTCAATAACCTTGCTAGACATGGCTAAGCTTTTAATAAGGGGCGCCGCGGTGTCGAGATGTTAACTACCTCGCTAGGCCTACAGCAGCGTGGAGGTTCCATCGAGACCCTGACGCCTACTCTGTATTTGTTTATTTTTTTCCCCTGTGGTCGCGTAGATTCTTCTCCTGGTCCTTCGGTTTTCCCCTCCACATTTAGAAACGTGAGTTTAGAGTACTTGACTGCTATAAATGTCCACATGATAAGCCACTTTCGTTGAGCTATCATTTGTGTCCAGGTCGCTTCTGATAAGAGTTATATAGCTCAGTGGGCCTTACCTGGTTAAATAAAAATAGTTTATAGTTTAGTTTATAGTTCATAAGAACTCGTGACAAGGGTCAGTGTCTACTTCAAATATTGTTCAGGCTCTGGAGACCTCCAAAGTTATTCGTGATGTTATACATTTGGTTCGTTTTGAGCATAATCGCGACCTTATATAATTATGACGTGATGCACACGCTGAATATACGCACACAAACATCGTGTACACGTGTGTCGTGCCCTCTATTGTCCACATAGACGGCTTGTGCTGACGAGAGAACGGTCTTAATGTACAATGTCGTGACATGTATCAGCCCTTTGTCGATCCAGCGTTTTGATAGAGGCCTCCCCCACACCATGTCGTTCGTGGGAGTTGTTTAACCATACTTCACCATGCCGGTCAATGCGGGTTTGGTGAAGTGAGGAGGCCCAGAAACTTGTATATGCAGATACGAGTTTGCCTGTGCTTGCATCTGCAGAATTACATTCTCACACATCTTCAAGTATAGTTTAATACTTCTAAAATGCATTAATTATTGAGGATTCCATAAAGTACTGTGGTAAAAAGAAAATAACTTGATTTGAATACTTTGTTGAACAGGGAATGCTTTGAGTTTGTGGGTTGAATCCATTAGTGCGGAGTTGTGTTATTTCCCCATTTGCAAGGTGGGGTCTCTCTGGGTTCCACTCACACAAACATCTCAATGCAATGGGACCTTTCTGAAAATGCAGTACTTAGACTCAATGAAGCTTTCCTGGGTAACTATTTAACATTGTAATAATTAGCATGAGAGATAATGACGTTCACGTATAAGTGCCATTAATAGTACTATACTGTACTTTTATTGAAGACTATTTTACGTAGTTTGTAAAAAAAAGTGTCCATTCTCAAAACTTTTTAACTGGCCCTCGTACATAAATGATATTACAATCTTTATGGAGATTGCAAGTCAGAGTGTTGTGAATAGTGGAGTGAACGTGTGGTGCAATCATTATATTGTTGGTGTGTATATACAGAAAGGCCTATTTGGTGGGTAACATTAGGAAAATGGAGGTAGTTGGTCATTGTTGTTTAGAAACAAAATATTATTTGGGTGGATAAGAGGAGTAAAATCATACATGATAGGAACTGCAATATTGTGGAGTTCTGGTATAATGAGTTGTAGTATATATGAATCTTATGTCACCTTAAGTATGCCTTTGTGAGTACACTCGTGACACGGGTGTCATGCGCGTGACCTTTGTCTTTGTTTCAGATGTGCGAGAGCAACTCCGCTGTGAGTCATGGTGGTGCTGGGAGAATTGCCTTTACCATCGATGGCACTTCATCAGCACCCGTCTCAACCCCACCTCAATCCGGTAGAGTTACAAGACCGAAAAAACGTATCTCTTGTGACGTCTGTGGGAAAAAATTTCAACTGGCATGGTGCCTAGAAGCCCACGTAACAACGCACAAAGAGACCCATGACCAATGGTGCCGCATATGTGGACAAAGGTTTGAACAGCTAGGAAAATTTAAAAGGCATGTGAAGACCCACGAGAAGGATTACGTGATAAAGGGTGCACCAGGCTTGGTGAATAACGGCAGTTTTGCCAATGCGGTGTTGAATCCACCATCGCCCTATGAGATGTGCTCAGTCTGCGGAGTTTTATGTCCTATTGAAATCCTGAAAACTCATGAAAGTCTTCACGCACAGTTCTTGTACAGACCGAAGCCTGAACATGATTACGCTTCGACAAAAGATAGCGGCGTTAAGATAAATGACATGAAATCCAATTTTCCTGAATGCTTTGGCCTAGTTCCACATCAACAAACTGCTTCACCAGTCAGTGAGAATAAACCATACGCTGCTCTCGATCCTATTACGAGCATGAAAGTGTTGATGGCCTTGCAGCAGAAGAAGAAGGAAAAGCGACGTAGACCTAAGTCCATTAAAAGAAAGAAGACCACCACCAGCGTCACCAATTGCAGCAGTAGCAACAGCCAGAATTCGGACATCAAGAGGATGGACTGCACGGAAGCAGGAGGCTGCGTGGAGCGGAACATCCCCAAGGTGGATGAACCCAACCTGGCACCTTTCGGTACGTCCGAGTAATGCACACACTACATTTCATTTGGATGTAATTCATAATTTCACAAATTAGTTAATGTACGCATATGTTGACCATATCTGTATGCCTGCGCTGAGGAGTCTAGAGATCTGATGTGGTGCTGCTCGGATGTTGGGTTAAACCATGAAACTCTGGGTTTCAGTCACCGAGCCATGATTAAACTGGCTTCTCATTGATGGTCTTATCCAGTTACCAAACACTTCTTCCAGCAAACACTTCTGATGTCGCGTGATGTGTAGGAAATTGCAATAACCTCCTAGTGGATAAAAAACGGTCACGAAGGGATGTCATGAGCAGTGCAATGATATCTCCTTCCACGAGCTGTTCCCTTACATGAGGTGGTTCACTGCTGTGTGAGAGTTGCACAGGGATACTTCATCTCATGACATGGAGCCAATAGCACCATTGGAAGGAAACTGAGAAAAATACATTGCTTGACAAATTCCAAAAATTATCTATTTCTTAACCGGGGTAAATTTTACTTAAACAAGTGGGTAAATTTAGGGAACATTTTTGAATGTATAGACCGAGTCATTTCCACGATGGGAATTTCCTCTTCATTGTACTCACACCTAACTTCCATGTGTATTTACTCGTTCTATTGCAGGTAATTATTGTGTAATTAATGAGCTGTAATAGAATAATCTGGCTCAACCACCTCAATGTTAATTATAGTTGTTGCTCTGCATCAACATCAACCACACGAAGAAGTGCAAAATGTTGGGGCTTCAAAATAAGCCCCAAAAATGTATTATGATATTTTTCAGGAAATCAGTATCTTGCTTTTCTACTATTTGTACGTATGTTGAACTTCTTTCGTACCATACGTAGCCAACCGTGCTAATCGGAGGTATTTGTTGCTGGCCATTTGGCATTTTGGGCCTTTGGGCCTGTGCTCAGCAACCGTGATTGATAAAACGTCCCATATACATAGTAATGCTATGGCATCCACTGCATGGTGATAAATAAATTATGTATTAGCGCGTGCGTGTGCTCAACGGTGGATGTCTTGTGTTCCAGAGGAAAAGCCCTTCCCGTGCAGTGACTGCTCGTACGGAGCGATGCAGAAGTCGAAGCTCAAGAGACACGTCCTGAGCGTTCACCACGTGCCCTTCGATAGCGCGCTGGACTCCGACTGCCCCAAGAAGAGAAGGCGTCTGGCTGGGTGCCGAGACCACGGCTCAACTCTGGATTTGGAGCGCGCACGATGCTCACGGAGAACTCCCTGATGATTTATTTCATCCTGAGGCTGAGGTACCACGTGTGGGGCGATGAACTCAAGGTTTTGTGCAGCGGACATTTCCATGATGAAATTTCGTCACGTTCACTGCTGCGAGGTTACATCTATTGCCGTATATTTTTAGTCAATTGCTGTATTTTATGGTATACAATATATTTAATAAATTGTCCTAATTTCATAACCCATCAGGTGCAGAAATCAGAGGCAGGGAGGGGGATTATTGAAATTATATAATTGATTAGTAATCATTTAATTAGTATGTTTCCTCTATAAGTAATGATAAATGTGAGATGTCTTCTTCTTCCACGCGTTTGTTCCACTCACGTGGGGTCCGCCGTCCTTGCCACCTTCTCCACACCGCCCCGTCCCGCGCCATCTCTCCCTCCGCTCCTCGGGCCACCACGTTCGACCGCATCACCACATCGCCCCACGTCTTCTTCTTCTGCCTTCATCTCCTCATCTTACAATTACAATTACTTAATAATACGCTTCCAGGCCGCACTAAGCCTGTAGCTGTCAGAGAGGTTAAAATAATACAAATTTTCTCAGTTTCAATGGATTCTCGAATTGGTCTTGACCAGCAATAATGAGTTTTACACAACACTTCATCGTTATCAAAATACATTAAGTGTTCTTGTTGGCAAGCATGTACTGCAACTTCCGACAGTTATGTTTGAGAGTGTTTAATATTTATTTGGTGTTCCTTTAGTCTTACGCTAATGTTACGTCCCATCTGTCCAATATAACATCTGCCACATAAGCCATTAATCCGATACACACCATCCGTTGACAACTTAGGCAATTCATCTTAAGTACAAGATACTATTTTTTGAATTTTGTGTACCGTGCCAAATCTTACTTAGATGTTTAGATTTTTGCTTTTCCAAAACTCGAGCTAATTTCTCAATTACTCCCACGATATATGGTATTTTAATTGTTTAATAATCTGATTCAGCAGTATTGCTGTTCGATCTTGGTTTAGCATTCATTGCTGTTAATTATTTGAGCATTTTCTTTGGTTCTTTCGGTAAAGTCATGTAGAATGAGAATAAAATAATAAATTGATAAAATATCAATTTATTATTTGATAAAATATCAATTTATTATTTTATTCTCATTCTACGTGACTTTACCGAAAGAACCAAAGAAGATGAATCATTGCAGTCACGAAAGCTTTAAATCGATATTTGAGCATTATTGTAGACATTCAATCGTAGCGTTTCTTTGACATGTTCAATCTCTCTCCCCAGACATTCACCATCTGACACTGTTTTAGCCAGATGTATGAGCATCTTGATGAGAGAGGTTTTCTGTACGGGGTGATGATGCGAATCTGCATTCAGATAGGCATCAGTATGCGTTCCCTTTTGGTAAACGCTGTGTGTGTTATTTTACCATTTAGGCCTCGTCCGATAAATCACCTCTCCCAAGGAAATAAGTATTTAGAGGCCACACGGGACCGGGGGGGGGGGAGTTTATCGTTGTGTCTGTTGCTGAGAGCAGATAGCGCGCAATGGAGAGCTTGCTCAGAGCGGAGCTGGGCACGTACTCGGCGAGGACGCTGGGCGCTTCGGCCAGTGGAGGCTGCATCAGCACCGGGCAGAGCTACGAGACGGGGCGCGGACACGTGCTCACCAAGATCAACGCCAAGAGCGGGGCACCCTCCTCTACGCCTCCTCTACGCCTCCTCACCACCTCACCTCCTCTACCCTTCTCCTCGCCTCCTCTACGCCTCCTCACTACGCCACCTCACCACGCCACCTCACCTCCTCACCACGCCACCTCACCTCCTCACGCCACCTCACCTCCTCACCACGCCACCTCACCTCCTCACCACGCCACCTCAACACCTCACCACCTCACCTCCTCTACTCTCCTCTTCGCCTCCTCTACACCACCCTGCATTCTTGCCTCAACCTTCATTCATTCAGCCCTGTCATTAATGTATCACTTTTTTTTAGCTGCGACTACTAGCTAATTTGTCAGTTACTCCCACGATATATGGTATTTTAATTATTTAATAACCTGATTCAGCAGTATTACTGTTTGATATTGGTTTAGCATTCACTGCTCTGTTAATTTGAGCATTATTGTAGACATTCAATCGTAGCGTTTCTTTGACATGTTTAATCTCTCTCCTCAGACTTTGACCATCTGACACTGTTTTAGCCAGATGTATGAGCATCTTGTTGAGAAAGGATTTCTGTTCGGGGTGATGATGCCAATCTGCATTCAGATAGGCATCAGTATGTGTTCCCTTTCGGTAAATGCTGTGTGTGTTACTTTACCATTTAGGCCTCGTCCGAGCAAAATATCCAGGAAAGGGAGTGTGTTATTCACCTCCATTTCCATGGTGAACTGGATGGCCGGTTTTTGTGAATTGAGATGATTTAGACATTCATTCATTAAGTGTATCCTTCCCATGTCGCCAGACAACCAAAGTGTCATCTACATATCTACACCAAAAAGTGGGTTTTAATGTACTTGAAGCAAGTGCTCTTGCAACCCGGGGGTTGAGGACCCCTGTGTTAGAGGCCACACGGGACGGGGGGGGGGTGGGGAAGTTTAACGTTGTGTTTGTCGCTGCGAGCAGACAGCGTGCAATGGAGAGCTTGCTCAGAGCGGAGCTGGGCACGGACTCGGCGAGGCCGCTGGGCGCTGCGGCCGGTGGAGGCTGCATCAGCACCGGGCAGAGCTACGAGACGGGGCGCGGACACGTGTTCACCAAGATCAACGCCAAGAGCGGGGCACCCTCCTCTACGCCTCCTCTACGCCTCCTCACCACCTCACCTCCTCTACCCTCCTCTTCGCCTCCTCTACACCACCTTGCATCCTGGCCTCAACCTTCATTCAGTCAGCCCTGTATCACTTTTTTTCGCTGCGACTACTAGCACCACCGTGGTGAATGTTGCAGTGAACTTCCCCTCGTTGATTCCCCCCTCCACCCACGTTAAGGGACTCGGTCTACCAGACACTTTGACCGCTTCGTCTCATCCACTCCGCGTTCAACCACCGCTCCTCACTGCAGTTCACAACAACGCACTCAACTAAACAACTCGGTCACCCACTCATCCAGTCACTAACCCAATCACCCTATCACACATTCATCCAGTCACTAACTCATCCAGTCACTAACTCAATCACCCTATCACACACTTATCTCGTCACTAATTCAATCACCCTATCACCCACTCATCCAGTTAACCACTCATCCAGTCACCCACTCATTCAGTCACCCACTCATCCAGTCACCCACTCATTCAGTCACCCACTCAATCACCCTATCACCCACTCATCAAATCAGCCACGCATCCAGTCACCCACTCATCCAGTCATCCACGCAATCACCCTATAACCCACTCACCCACTCATCCAGTCACCCACTCATTCAGTCACCCACTCATCCAGTCACCCACTCATTCAGTCACCCACTCAATCACCCTATCACCCACTCATCAAATCAGCCACGCATCCAGTCACCCACTCATCCAGTCATCCACGCAATCACCCTATAACCCACTCACCCACTCATCTAGTCACCCACTCATTTAGTCACCCACTCAATCACCCACTCATCTAATCACCCACGCATTCAGTCACCCACGCATCCAGTCACCCACTCATCCGGTCACTGACTCAATCACCCTATCACACACTCCTCCACTCGTTTACTCAAACACTCACCCATTTACTCACCCACCCGCTCACCACCATGCAGGTCACCTCACTCTTCTTTTCAGATTTATCAGTTTGCACTGCTCCACTCTGGAATCCACACCCGGTCTTCCTGTTTTCCCAAACTCTTGCAACAATAAACTTGATCAATTTAAGGAACGCGTTTCTTTGATCTTAATTATCTAATTACTCATTGGACAGTTATGTATTATTATTTTTTATTGTTACTGGCCGTTTGGCGTTTTGTATTGTGTGGGGTTTGCATCGCTGTCAACCCCTCATCAGTGCCTACCTTATTACAGAATAATTCAGACCTTGTTGGTCACCCCGTGCCCCTTATAAGTCCCATGACAAGGGAGAAACACACAAATAAACTTAACAAAATGTTGCTCGTATTGAAACGGCCGTCTGCCGTATGGACCTGACAACTCACTCCCCCCCAACAGAATACGGGTAAACCGTGTGGGTTGGCGGCTATGGGTTTTGTTGTGTTTGCGAGTCCAAGTTATAGGACTGCACCCTGGGTTGTGCGTGGTTCTCATTGGTGGGAGATTCCCTTCGCTGTGTTGCACGCCAGTGGCTGGGGGCTGCCTGGGGCTAGTGACGTGTAAGCCGGTCCCAATGTGCACCGGCAAACATTTACCGCCAGGTGGCCCCAGTGTTTATTGCCCGTCTCCACGTGGATACCTGAAACCCATGTCAATCCACTGCTGGATGAGTCCCGCAATGAAGATACAATCAGTACATCCACTTAGCTTTTGGACTCCACCTGTTCCATTGGCGGCCGAATGCGAATCTAAATGTGCATACGTTAGAGACTGGTTAATGCGCATAGAAATCAAACCAATTGACCTACGACATTTGCCCCGTCAACTTTTGTAGAATTTTAGATGTGCATTACAGCTACTTTAGCCGGATGGTTGTGGTGGCTATGTATGCCTGTAATCCACGACTACGTGGAGGTGAGGGTTGGTGGATTACAAAAATGTTGCGACAACTCCCACCCCTTGGTCGTCAAGGAGGTAGAGAAGGCGGTGTCGAATAATGTGGACTCTGCCTGTTCCATCTGTAGATTTGTGATAGAGCATTTGATTGGATTTCTCCAGGTGCTCCGATTTCCTCCCACATGTAAACACTCATTAATCTTGATTTGAAGCTGTCGTGACTGCAGGAATCCTTACTCTTTGGTTCTTTCGGTAAAGTCACGTAAGTAGAAAAAATAATAATGGATCACGATGTTTCGATCGCCACACAAGCAATCTCACTGAGTCTCAAGACTCTTGTTCAGGAGGGGCCTGCCAACTTTTCGCAGGAGTAATTTGGATGTTTGGCTAGTACCAGTTACATTGTATGTTGTTGTTTTGCTATGGGAGTAAACCCATACAGAGAAAGGGACCAGAATGAGAAAAGCGAAGCCAGGCAGTCCTTCAGAAGATGTCATGCACGGGCGTGACCACTGCACCACCCTGCCGCCCAAACAAATGTAATTTAAATAATGTACAATACTGGCAAATAAACCCTATTAGTATCAACTGAATTTCTGGACAATGTGGCACGTGTATAGCTGCATCGGTGTTTCTAAAAGTCGTGTTAAAATTGCTTATTAAAAATATTATAAAGAACAGGTTTCCCACCTCTGGTTTCATTTGACTTACCGGTTGTCCTCATTATGTGTGTCACAGGTAATATGGAAAGGAAAATATTACGCAGCACGAGTTGTAGGATAAGGGCAATTATGGTGACACACGTGACCCCCTCTACACAAGAAACAGCTAGGATTCATATTCTTGGTTCTTTCGGGAAAGTCACGTCGAAGGGAAACAATAAAATAATACAAATATAAAACAATAAAATTCTCGCGACCTTTTGATTGCAACACAAGCAATCATCATCAGGTGTGAAAACCACAAGAAAATTTGAAAGAACCAAGAATATGAATCTCTGCAGTCACTAAAGCTTTAAATCAAAATGTAACAGCTGAGAGTCAATGCTGTGGTGTTGTGCGATTGGTGTAAGCGACCCATCATTGTGTTTTGATGTTGAGCTGTTAAAATTGCACTGTTGTGAGGTGAGGTCAAGGCCGATGACTGCTTCCAGCGGTGTCAAGTTCAGCATTTTGAAGAGGCTCGCGGAGGATGATACTGGGCACTGGGGTGCAGTCTCCCTCCATGAACAACAGAGGGCAGAGGAGCGACGCTCACAACAATTATTGGCGGAGCGCCGGGCGTATGAAACGCAAATTTGGAAGAAAGTTTATCTCGGGGAGTTAACCCACAACACCTGGGTCTGTCCCGCGTGTTCACACGATAACGCATTTTCACTACAACGCGTTTTCTCCGTCACAACGCGCTTTCTGAGCGGACTACTTTCTTGAGCTGCGCGGTTGAGCGAGATGAGACGGTAACGCGGCGGCGGCGGCGGCGTCCCCTCAAGTTATTTGGACCCCCATCTTACCGTGCGTGGACATTATTATTATTTACGGGAGGAAAATAGTTTCCGCTTAACGCGGCACTTTTCAGGAACGCATCTACCGCGTTAAACGAGGACTCGCCGCGTACAGTTGCCGCGCACGCTGTATCGACCCTGGAGAAATCCGAAGCGCTATGAAGCTCTTGTTCACAGACGTCCAGTAAGGGGCGGGTGGTGTTGGTGGTGTGGGCGTCACCACGTGACACACAGCTTGTCCGTGGAGTCGATCGTGAGGGTGCCGACGTCGCCTAGGCAACGCCGCCCCCCCTCTGGCTCTGCTGCTGCCTCGCTCTGTGCACGCGAGGCGCCAATCCGTGACGCGGGCACTGTACGCGTTGCGTCACCGTTCACCGTGGGGGGGGCGGGGCCTCACCAACGTCACGTCGTGTACAGTGGCACATTAATATTGACACTTTTACTCGTGTTTATGTGCCTCGTTATTAAAGGTGAGTTTAATAATAATCATGCTGCTGCTACACAATGTGTGCATTGATATATACGTACAGTTTATGTGTTTAAACGCGATTGTAGTTTATGGGCCCTTGAGGGATTTTTCGCCTCGTGTGAGGTTTTTATGCGCAACCTTAATTATTGCGCTTTTGTTAATCGTTAACATTTGGTCAGGAATAATGCACTTAAGATAAATGTTCTGGCGACGATATTTTGCAAAACAGACGATGGCAAAATTTCGATTTAAAGCTTTCGTGACTGCAAGGATTCATCTTCTTTGGTTATTTCGGTAAAGTCACGTAGAATGAGAATAAAATAATACATTGATAAAATAAAATAACACAATAATATTCTCACGACGTTTCGGCCACAACACAAGCGGCCTTCATCAGGTGAAGGGGACGAGACTGTCTGATGAAGGCCACTTGTGTTGTGGCCGAAACGTCGTGAGAATATTATTATTTTATTTTATCAATTTATTATTTTATCTTATTCTACGTGACATTACCGAAATAACCAAAGAAGATGGCAAAATTGTGTATATATATAGTGCGATATGTGCCACTGAAACGGCAAGAAGTCAATAACAATGACTCGTGTTGAGTGTTTAATATGCAAGCAATGAGCCCGCCACAGGTTCGTTAATGTTATAATGGAAGCAGTGAAATAAATTAAAATCTTTTGCTCTGCCAATTTCATTTTAAATTACGACTCTTCAATGAGCTTTGGTTGTAGTAAGCAATATTTGAATTTGTTTAAACGACCTGTATTCTCTTACAACATGTTTTATATTCCTAAGCATTAAATGTGTACTAAAGATTCAGACTAATTGTAAATCTAATGGGACCACTTTAATCGATGTCCGTTAATATATGTAGGCGTGGTAAGGTTTCGAGACGCACTCTGCGATGCGTGAAACGCAGGCCGTGTCCTTCCTCATCCATTTGTCTTCATTCCAACGTCAACTTTGTTCTGCCGGTCTCTCTCATTAAGGCCACATGGCCACACTGTGTCTCTTAGTTCTTGCAAGCTAAGCTGGAGTCAGTCTCTCTCATTAAGGCCACATGGCCACACTGTGTCTCTTAGTTCTTGCAAGCTAAGCTGGAGTCAGTCGCTCTCATTAAGGCCACATGGCCACACTGTGTCTCTTAGTTCTTGCAAGCTAAGCTGGAGTCAGTCTCTCTCATTAAGGCCACATGGCCACACTGTGTCTCTTAGTTCTGGCAAGCTAAGCTGGAGTCAGTCTCTCTCATTAAGGCCACATGGCCACACTGTGTCTCTTAGTTCTTGCAAGCTAAGCTGGAGTCAGTCTCTCTCATTAAGGCGACATGGCCACACTGTGTCTCTTAGTTCTTGCAAGCTAAGCTGGAGTCAGTCTCTCTCATTAAGGCCACATGGCCACACTGTGTCTCTTAGTTCTTGCAAGGTAAGCTGGAGTCAGTCTCTCTCATTAAGGCCACATGGCCACACTGTGTCTCTTAGTTCTTGCAAGCTAAGCTGGAGTCATTTTCTCTCATTAAGGCCACATGGCCACACTGTGTCTCTTAGTTCTTGCAAGCTGAGCTGGAGTTAGTCTCTCTCATTAAGGCCACATGGCCACACTGTGTCTCTTAGTTCTTGCAAGATAAGCTGGAGTCAGTCTCTCTCATTAAGGCCACATGGTCACACTGTGTCTCTTAGTTCTTGCAAGCTAAGCTGGAGTCAGTCTCTCTCATTAAGGCCACATGGCCACACTGTGTCTCTTAGTTCTTGCAAGCTAAGCTGGAGTCAGTCTCTCTCATTAAGGCCACATGGCCACACTGTGTCTCTTAGTTCTTGCAAGCTAAGCTGGAGTCATTTTCTCTCATTAAGGCCACATGGCCACACTGTGTCTCTTAGTTCTTGCAAGCTGAGCTGGAGTTAGTCTCTCTCATTAAGGCCACATGGCCACACTGTGTCTCTTAGTTCTTGCAAGATAAGCTGGAGTCAGTCTCTCTCATTAAGGCCACATGGCCACACTGTGTCTCTTAGTTCTTGCAAGCTGAGCTGGAGTGAGTCTCTCTCATTAAGGCCACATGGCCACACTGTGTCTCTTAGTTCTTGCAAGCTAAGCTGGAGTCAGTCTCTCTCATTAAGGCCACATGGCCACACTGTGTCTCTTAGTTCTTGCAAGCTAAGCTGGAGTCAGTCCCTCTCATTAAGGCCACATGGCCACACTGTGTCTCTTAGTTCTTGCAAGCTAAGCTGGAGTGAGTCTCTCTCATTAAGGCCACATGGCTACACTGTCTCTTAGTTCTTGCAAGCTAAGCTGGAGTGAGTCTCTCTCATTAAGGCCACATGGCCACACTGTGTCTCTTAGTTCTTGCAAGCTAAGTTGGAGTGAGTCTCTCTCATTAATGCCACATGGCTACACTGTGTCTCTTAGTTCTTGCAAGCTAAGCTGGAGTCAGTCTCTCTCATTAAGGCCACATGGCCACACCGTGTCTCTTAGTTCTTGCAAGCTAAGCTGGAGTCAGTCTCTCTCATTAAGGCCACATGGCCACACTGTGTCTCTTAGTTCTTGCAAGCTAAGCTGGAGCCAGTCTCTCTCATTAAGGCCACATGGCCACACTGTCTCTTAATTCTTACAAGCTAAGCTGGAGTCAGTCTCTCTCATTAAGGCCACATGGCCACTGTCTCTTAGTTCTTGCAAGCTAAGCTGGAGTCAGTCTCTCGCATTAAGGCCACATGGCCACACTGTGTCTCTTAGTTATTACAAGCTAAGCTGGAGTCAGTCTCTCTCATTAAGGCCACATGGCCACACAGTGTCTCTTAGTTCTTGCAAGCTAAGCTGGGGTCATTCTCTTTTCGACATATGTCCAACCAAATTCTGTAATAATAATGTTCCAGTTTCTCTATATGTTTTTAAATATAGATTTAAATAAATCTACATTTAAAAATCCACAAATCTGGCTGCCTCCTGATGATGCTGGTTGTAATTACTGGCAAAACGACGTACTCAGATTGTTAATGTTGTGGCTTTGCTCTCTAACACACAACCGGTGTGCTGTACTAGTAACGAATTGGCATGTTCTGTTTAAGTGACAAATCTTACTAATTGGCTGTGTCGGGTGGTGGTGGGTTTACCGACATATTTTTATATTTACGCAATCTTACGCAAAAAACCTGTATTATGTAAAAATAAATTTATTTTCCTCCTTTCTTTTTGGACAGTTTCAAATCTCTAACGTCTTTCAAATTGTTCTGATGTACAGTGCTACATTTCAAATTACTGTCATGTTTGCAACGGGTTGTTTACAATATATTTAAATGGTGTAGATTCATGTTTAAACTCGCTTCGAATCTGCATTCATCATTTTCTTCTTAAGCAGTCCGTAGCTACAATTGATACATCGATGCATGACCCATTTGATTATGGTTTATTGGTCTTTATTTATCAATTAAAATGTTATTGAGTGTGCCAAATCCTAAAGAGTGGCGTTTGAGTCGACCTTATTTATTTCATATTCACATCTAAAACGCCTGTGCACATGAATGTAATCCAGTTACACACTCTCCTACTTGTTCATCAACTCTCTTCGTGGTGTAGATTTGATGGCTTGTATAGCAACCATAAACAAACACAACAAGTCCGGGTGACTCATGATCCATGACTCACGATGCCAGTGGGCCAGGTTTCACTATCAACTCTCTACCTGTGTGGCATGAATAAAACGCACCTGTAAATTTGACCTGAAATTATTGCACAACAATTGCCCCGCCTTCATGGGATGTTTATCCTCCACTGTTTATCTGGCTTTGACCTGAATTATATAAAAGTGCGGCTCTGCAACTGCTGTAGAGTCACATTGGTATAAACGCATTTTACAATATGAACAGCGCATTGAAAACGCGTACTATTTTATGTATTGTTTAACAAGTGTGTTTACAAATCCACACTGAGAAACACGATGATTGACAGAGGGGAGTAGATTATGTTTTCGATGGTGTATTTAAATAGAGCTACTGTAGGTAAGTAGTTTTCAGTTTTAATGGCATAGTTTAACAAGACAACACTTGCCACCATCCTTCAAACCCATTGGTGAAAAAGAGCACAGTTTATGTTTACATTATAATATAATGTTTACATTATATATAATACATAATATAATGTTTACATTATATATAATGCTTACATTATATATAATATAATGTTTACATGATATGTTTACATATAATGTTTACATTATATATAATATAATGTTTATGCGCGAGTCGCCATAAGGTTCATATGAATGGTTACCTAATAACTTTTGAAACACGGTAATCGCTGTGAAGTGCTGTTTCCAATAATTATTGTTCACTCAATCTCTCTGGCCTTTCTATGCAATATGAAGAAGGGTCATTGCCCGAAACGTCGCTTATCGGATGTTTTCCCTTTTGCAAGACCCCAGTCCTACTGATGCATGAATTTGTTTGGTATTTGAAATGATACGAAGGCTCAGCAAGTGATTCCTTGCAGACATAAACAGAAGCGATACGCGCCACCCCAGCCACCCATGTCGCGAATCAATCGATTATCGCGATTGAGGGCTCGTGAATAAATTCTAAATTCAACGCCTTGTTTTAAAACGTGAACACAGCCGGCTCTAGTGACTGGAGTGGGTGGGTGTTGGACAATGTGAAACAATGACACGCAACGTATACAAATCTAAAACATAAATTCTTACGCACGCGATCCGGTGTGCATATCGCGATCTTCAGGATGAATGATCACGTCCGAATCAATGCGTCGTCGTTGCTCCCCTAGCATGCGCTCTGCGTAACCCGCTCGTATTGTTGTTTGCGGCAGAGTTTAGGACCTTCGTGGCCAAGAGCCGCAGCTCCCGAGGCAAAGGAGTGATGGCACGCTTCAAGGTGCCGGACTTGCTGAAGCATCTCATGGAACGATACGGGGCTCCGGATATTCACGATCTGGGCATCCGTATCACCAGCATACCTCTGGGCATTTCCGTACGTGCCGTGCCTGCGTGTACGAGCGTGTGTGTGTGTGTGTACGTGTGTATGCATTGCGTCGCTTGTTGACTGCGAATTGTATTATTATTGGATGCCTCAAGTTATACTCTTTGGTTCTTTCGGTAAAGTCACGTAGGTATAAAATAAAATAAATCACGACGTTTCGGGCGCGACACAAGCGTCCGTCATCAAGTGATAAAGCCTTGGTGTGCTGCTGAGGCAGACTGTTTTAAATGGTTTGAAATGTGTGTAGCCCATGGGTCATAAAGAAGTGGCCAGGGCTAGTGATGTTAACGTGAGAAATTAGCGTGGAACTGTAAGGTAGGAAAGCGGCCTCCTCGATTTTACGTGACTTTACCGAAAGAACCAAAGAGTCTGGATTCCTGCAGTCGCGAAAGCTTCAAATCAAGATTGCCTCAAGTATGTATTGTTGTTGCCCTTGAGGGGGTTTACTTTCGGAATTAAATGCATTCTGGAATTGCTGACACACAGCCACAACGTACGTGTCGCTGTGTTCACACCTGAGAGTGACACTGCATCAGCCTTTTACCAATATTCCCCCACCCCTGCGTTTGCCTTACACGGCCACAATGCTGAGCTATCCTCAGTTGCTCAGGCACACAAGTTTCACACCTGTCTCCCTGTCAAGTGAATGTTGTGTATCCTTTTGTCATGCAGTCTGAGACAGACTTCCAACACGACTTCAGTTTTGTGGGTGCAGTGCTGCGACAAGAGCACTGAAGTAACTGCTCGTGTAAGTACATCATGTTAATATATATCGTATTGAAGGCTGAGGCCTATTTTACTGTACCGCTCCTTACAGAAATCTTCTTTCCCGAGTGGTTGTGCATTTGTCGCTTGTTTCAGAGGTTCGCGATTCGATCCCAGGAGTCGCCCTCGTTAATATTGCGGGTGTATTATCCAAAACTGCATTTCTATATGCTTCACAAATAATGTAAAAAAAAATCCCGTGTTGTTTTTAATGAATGAGGAGGACATGTGTGCCGGCGTCAGAATCAAAATTTGCAAATCTAAACAAGTACTCAGAAATGACTGGATTGGGTAAAACCACAAGTATATATGTTGAACTTCTTTCGCACTGTACGTAGCCAACTGTGCTAATCGGAGGTGTGGAGGGCAACAAACTGAACACAAAAAGCAGTTCTAAAGAAATTGTTTTCAATCTAGATTTAAAAGTGCATAGCTCCAATGGCTTCCTAATATCGGAAGTAAGAGTAATTGCCGTGCGAGAAAATTCATGGATCTGCTTATATTTGTCAAAATTTTCCATAATACATTTGTCCTCGGGAATTATTTAATGAGTGATAATCACCATACGTTTCAAGTCTGTGGATACTTCCACCAGTATCAAAAGACTTGCTCTACCACTGAATTAACTCTCCTCTATAATATTTATGGCTATCGCTTTCACAAAATTCAGTCACACGTTGAGACAAAAGTAAGGGGGGGCATTGAAATCGGTCAGGCATCCATGCATGTGCCACCCTCTATTTGTCCCAACAGAGTGATATGGCTGCACGTGGTTTGGGTCCTTTGTTGTCTCCACCAACAGTGTGTGCAGGACTTCCTGGGGCAGGTGAAAGGGGACACGCTGGCCCGGAAGCTGTTTCAGTTGGCCCTGTGCTGTGGCTCCCTCGAGACTCCTCGCGACCTCGTGGTCAAGCAGAAACCGGCCGCGTTTCTCGGCAACATCAGCACTCCCGACACCAGACCGCCGCCTCCTCCAGGGAGTAAGGAGACAAATTTTCACATACAGTAGACTCTCGATTATCCGCGCTAATTACGGGGAAGATGGCTGCGGATGATAAAAAATCTCGGATGATCCAAAGATATCTATTTTCTGCGGATCTCTATGCCACAAACTAACGATCGACCGATCGATGCATGTGGTCGGTGATAAAACTTTCCTGCTCCCGAGCAGAAGACTCGGCCCTCTAAGTGGATAGCAGAGCCACGCCAATCACCATCAATCAAACTCCACCCACTGTTGTAAAGATATGCAACTACTGTACTGTCGAGGTGATCACGTAGATTTCGGATTCATGGGCGCACATATTTGCTCGATATAAGCACGTGACTTGTAACAAACATTTCCAAGAATTACAATGTATAACTATTTTTCGATTATTAATTTGGGCCTAAGGGGAAATCCATGAGATATTAATAAGTAAAAATCTCACGTGCATGGTTAATCCGCAAATCAGATAAACCGCACACGGATAATCAAGAGTCTACTGGATTGCACGCGCGCTGAATTGTCGTAGCTTCTCTAAACACCTTATTTCACATCTCGTCTCGATTATTACTAATGCATTAGTAAGAGTTTGGCATATCACGACGGATCAGTTTGTTAAATTTACGTCGAGATGGCCCGGGTGGCTGAGAGAGTTTATTAGCGTTGAGCTGGAAACGCTGAGATCCTGGGTTCGAATCTGGGTAACCACCTGTGATTAAACTTGCTTTTGTCAAGTGCAGCCAGTCGATGGGCTCAGCTCGGTCATTAATGACTGTCAAAAAAACCCAAAACATACTAAATAAATGGCTATGCACTTAATTTGACCAAGTCCAATATCGGTTCAACAGAGTGGGTGGGAATGTGCTTCCCTTTACTCTGTGGCCTAGAGGTCACTAGAAGCAATGTCAGAGGTAGCTTTGTGATGTTCTCTTCTGCGGGCCATTCTCCAATAGGACGGGTTCCGCTGCTCTGTGAGAGATCCGAGTGGATACTCGGTCTCATGACACGATATCGAAAGCACAATCTGAATAAAATGTAGTTTCTTATATTGTACATAAGGGATCAGACCACGGAGGACCTTCAGAATGCTGAGTGTGATCTTGAAATTGATTCTGGACTGGTTCGGGGGATAGTTGAACAATTCGAATATTGGGGCGATATCGTCTTGCATACGGGTGTGAGTGAGAAGTCTGCCAGCGTTTTTTTGAGTCCATAATCGAGATTTTTGGGTTAGATCACGTAAATATGCACTCAATAATATGCGTAAATATGCACTATTTATTCGACCTAATCCAAAAATCTCTATTGCGGGTAATATTGGTCGCGAAGGCCTTCGCCTAGTTATTTCAATGCTAAATTCTCCTGTTTGATTTGTACTAGGTGCATCAGTGAATGTATATGCTCTGACTTTAACATAGCTATTTCTGTGACCAGTCAGAAGCTAATCACTCAGCTATTTCAATGCTAAATTATATGCTAATTCCTTTGTCAAGGCGCTTTGTTTCTTCTCACACAGCTTAAAGGTCGTGATCTCAGCGTGGGTTTCTCACTCCAGCGCTGTCCTCCAGACAGTCTCGTCCCCTTCACCTGATGAAGGCCGCTTGTGTTGTGGCCGAAACGTCGTGAGAATATTATTGTGTTATTTTATTTGATCAATTTATTATTTTATTCTCATTCTACGTGACTTTACCGAGAGAACCAAAGAAGATGAATCCTTGCAGTCACGAAAGCTTTAAATCGAAACTCATTAATTGGCCGATAACATCTTTATATAAAGAGGACCACAGAGCATGGGCAGGAGTGGTGGGGGGGGATTTGTTGCCAGCTGCTCACCATTTGACTGCCGCCTTCCCTCATCTGTAGTTCCTCGCGCCAAAGTGAAGGAATACTGTGTGCCAGTTACAATTATCACTTGAACGTAACTTGATGTTTCAATTAAATCAGCCACTGAGATTTAATACTGAAAATCTTTATTTTTCACATGCAGTGAAACAATGTTGTTAGTAGGCTTGTTTCCCTGGGAAAGCCTCACTGAGTCTCAAGACTATTTTTTCAGGAGGGGCCTGCCAACTTTTCGCAGGAGTAATTTGTATGTTTGGCTAGTACCAGTTACATTGTATGTTGTTGTTTTGCTATGGGAGTAAACCCATACAGAGAAAGGGACCAGAATGAGGAAAGCGAAGCCAGGCAGTCCTTCAGAAGATGTCATGCACGGACGTGACCACTGCACCACTCTGCCGCCCAAAGAAATGTAATTTAAATAATGTACAATACTGGCAAATAAACCCTATTAGTATCAACCGAATTTCTAGACAATCTAGCACGTGTATAGCTGCATCGGTGTTTCTAAAAGTCGTGTTCAAATTGCTTATTAATAATATCATAAAGAACAGGTTTCCCACCTCTGGTTTCATTTGAATTACCGGTTGTCCTCATTATGTGTATCACAGATAATATGGCAAGGAAAATATTACGCAGCACGAGTTGTAGGATAAGGGCAATTATGGTGACACACGTGACCCCCTCTACACCAAAAAACAGCTAAGATTCATATTCTTGGTTCTTTTGGGAAAGTCACGTCGAAGGGGAACAATAAAATAATACAAATATAAAACAATAAAATTCTCACGACCTTTTGACTGCAACACAAGCAATCATCATCAGCTGTGAAAACCACAACAAGAAAATTTGAAAGAACCAAGAATATGAATCTCTGCAGTCACGAAAGCTTTAAATCAAAATTTAACAGCTGAGAGTCAATGCTGGGATGTTGTGCGATTGGTGCAAGCGACCCATTATTGTGTTTTGATGTTGAGCTGTTAAAATTGCACTGTTGTGGGGTGAGGTCAAGGCCGATGACTGCTTCCAGCGGTGTCAAGATCAGCATTTTGAAGAGGCTCGCGGAGGATGATACTCGGCACTAGGGTGCAGTCTCTCTCCATGAACAACAGAGGGCAGAGGAGCGACGCTCACAACAACAATTGGCGGTGCACCGGGCGTATAAAACACAAAGTTGGAAGAAAGTTTATCTCGGGGAGTTAACCCACAACACCTGGGTCTGTCCCGCGTGTTCACACTATAATGCGTTTTCACTACAACGCGTTTTCTTTACTTTAGGGAACGCTTCTCGCACAACGCGGAACGCGCTCCGTCACAACGCGCTTTCTGAGCCACACTGTGTCTCTTAGTTCTTGCAAGCTAAGCTGGAGTCAGTCTCTCTCATTAAGGCCACATGGCCACACTGTGTCTCTTAGTTCTTGCAAGCTAAGCTGGAGTGAGTCTCTCTCATTAAGGCCACATGGCCACACAGTGTCTCTTAGTTCTTGCAAGCTAAGCTGGAGTGAGTCTCTCTCATTAAGGCCACATGGCCACACTGTGTCTCTTAGTTCTTGCAAGCTAAGCTTGAGTCAGTCTCTCTCATTAAGGCCACATGGCCACACAGTGTCTGTTAGTTCTTGCAAGGTAAGCTGGAGTCAGTCTCTCTCATTAAGGTCACATGGGCACACTGTGTCTCTTAGTTCTTGCAGGCTAAGCTGGAGTGAGTCTCTCTCATTAAGGCCACATGGCCACACTGTGTCTCTTAGTTCTTGCAAGCTAAGCTTGAGTCAATCTCTCTCATTAAGGCCACATGGCCACACAGTGTCTCTTAGTTCTTGCAAGGTAAGCTGGAGTCAGTCTCTCTCATTAAGGTCACATGGGCACACTGTGTCTCTTAGTTCTTGCAAGCTAAGCTGGAGTCAGTCTCTCTCATTAAGGCCACGTGGCCACACTGTGTCTCTTAGTTCTTGCAAGTTAAGCTGGAATCAGTCTCTCTCATTAAGGCCACATGGCCACACTGTGTCTCTTAGTTCTTGCAAGCTAAGCTGGAGTCAGTCTCTCTCATTAAGGCCACATGGCCACACTGTGTCTCTTAGTTCTTGCAAGCTAAGCTGGAGTCAGTCTCTCTCATTAAGGCTACATGGCCACACTGTCTCTTAGTTCTTGCAAGCTAAGCTGGAGTGAGTCTCTCATTAAGGCCACATGGCCACACTGTGTCTCTTAGTTCTTGCAAGCTAAGCTGGAGTCAGTCTCTCTCATTAAGGCCACATGGCCACACTGTGTCTCTTAGTTCTTGCAAGCTAAGTTGGAGTCAGTCTCTCTCATTAAGGCCACATGGCCACACTGAGTCTCTTAGTTCTTGCAAGCTAAGCTGGAGTGAGTCTCTCTCATTAAGGCCACATGGCCACACAGTGTATCTTAGTTCTTGCAAGCTAAGCTGGAGTGAGTCTCTCTCATTAAGGCCACATGGCCACACTGTGTCTCTTAGTTCTTGCAAGCTAAGCTTGAGTCAGTCTCTCTCATTAAGGCCACATGGCCACACAGTGTCTCTTAGTTCTTGCAAGCTAAGCTGGAATCAGTCTCTCTCATTAAGGCCACATGGCCACACTGTGTCTCTTAGTTCTTGCAAGCTAAGCTGGAGTCAGTCTCTCTCATTAAGGCCACATGGCCACACTGTGTCTCTTAGTTCTTGCAAGCTAAGCTGGAGTCAGTCTCTCTCATTAAGGCTACATGGCCACACTGTCTCTTAGTTCTTGCAAGCTAAGCTGGAGGGAGTCTCTCATTAAGGCCACATGGCCACACTGTGTCTCTTAGTTCTTGCAAGCTAAGCTGGAGTGAGTCTCTCTCATTAAGGCCACATGGCCACACAGTGTATCTTAGTTCTTGCAAGTTAAGTTGGAGTCAGTCTCTCTCATTAAGGCCACATGGCCATACTGAGTCTCTTAATTCTTGCAAGCTAAGCTGGAGTGAGTCTTTCTCATTAAGGCCACATGGCCACACAGTGTCTCTTAGTTCTTGCAAGCTAAGCTGGAGTGAGTCTCTCTCATTAAGGCCACATGGCCACACTGTGTCTCTTAGTTCTTGCAAGCTAAGCTTGAGTCAGTCTCTCTCATTAAGGCCACATGGCCACACAGTGTCTCTTAGTTCTTGCAAGCTAAGCTGGAGTCAGTCTCTCTCATTAAGGTCACATGGTCACACTGTGTCTCTTAGTTCTTGCAAGCTAAGCTGGAGTCAGTCTCTCTCATTAAGGCCACATGGCCACACTGTGTCTCTTAGTTCTTGCAAGCTAAGCTGGAATCAGTCTCTCTCATTAAGGCCACATGGCCACACTGTGTCTCTTAGTTCTTGCAAGCTAAGCTGGAGTCAGTCTCTCTCATTAAGGCCACATGGCCACACTGTGTCTCTTAGTTCTTGCAAGCTAAGCTGGAGTCAGTCTCTCTCATTAAGGCCACATGGCCACACTGTCTCTTAGTTCTTGCAAGCTAAGCTGGAGTGAGTCTCTCTCATTAAGGCCACATGGCCACACAGTGTCTCTTAGTTCTTGCTAGCTAAGCTGGAGTGAGTCTCTCATTAAGGCCACATGGCCACACTGTGTCTCTTAGTTCTTGCAAGCTAAGCTTGAGTCAGTCTCTCTCATTAAGGCCACATGGCCACACAGTGTCTCTTAGTTCTTGCAAGCTAAGCTGGAGTGAGTCTCTCATTAAGGCCACATGGCCACACAGTGTCTCTTAGTTCTTGCAAGCTAAGCTGGAGTGAGTCCCTCTCATTAAGGCCACATGGCCACACTGTGTCTCTTAGTTCTTGCAAGATAAGCTGGAGTCAGTCTCTCTCATTAAGGCCACATGGTCACACTGTGTCTCTTAGTTCTTGCAAGCTAAGCTGGAGTCAGTCTCTCTCATTAAGGCCACATGGCCACACTGTGTCTCTTAGTTCTTGCAAGCTAAGCTGGAGTCAGTCTCTCTCATTAAGGCCACATGGCCACACTGTGTCTCTTAGTTCTTGCAAGCTAAGCTGGAGTCATTTTCTCTCATTAAGGCCACATGGCCACACTGTGTCTCTTAGTTCTTGCAAGCTGAGCTGGAGTTAGTCTCTCTCATTAAGGCCACATGGCCACACTGTGTCTCTTAGTTCTTGCAAGATAAGCTGGAGTCAGTCTCTCTCATTAAGGCCACATGGCCACACTGTGTCTCTTAGTTCTTGCAAGCTGAGCTGGAGTGAGTCTCTCTCATTAAGGCCACATGGCCACACTGTGTCTCTTAGTTCTTGCAAGCTAAGCTGGAGTCAGTCTCTCTCATTAAGGCCACATGGCCACACTGTGTCTCTTAGTTCTTGCAAGCTAAGCTGGAGTCAGTCCCTCTCATTAAGGCCACATGGCCACACTGTGTCTCTTAGTTCTTGCAAGCTAAGCTGGAGTGAGTCTCTCTCATTAAGGCCACATGGCTACACTGTCTCTTAGTTCTTGCAAGCTAAGCTGGAGTGAGTCTCTCTCATTAAGGCCACATGGCCACACTGTGTCTCTTAGTTCTTGCAAGCTAAGTTGGAGTGAGTCTCTCTCATTAATGCCACATGGCTACACTGTGTCTCTTAGTTCTTGCAAGCTAAGCTGGAGTCAGTCTCTCTCATTAAGGCCACATGGCCACACCGTGTCTCTTAGTTCTTGCAAGCTAAGCTGGAGTCAGTCTCTCTCATTAAGGCCACATGGCCACACTGTGTCTCTTAGTTCTTGCAAGCTAAGCTGGAGTCATTTTCTCTCATTAAGGCCACATGGCCACACTGTGTCTCTTAGTTCTTGCAAGCTGAGCTGGAGTTAGTCTCTCTCATTAAGGCCACATGGCCACACTGTGTCTCTTAGTTCTTGCAAGATAAGCTGGAGTCAGTCTCTCTCATTAAGGCCACATGGTCACACTGTGTCTCTTAGTTCTTGCAAGCTAAGCTGGAGTCAGTCTCTCTCATTAAGGCCACATGGCCACACTGTGTCTCTTAGTTCTTGCAAGCTAAGCTGGAGTCAGTCTCTCTCATTAAGGCCACATGGCCACACTGTGTCTCTTAGTTCTTGCAAGCTAAGCTGGAGTCATTTTCTCTCATTAAGGCCACATGGCCACACTGTGTCTCTTAGTTCTTGCAAGCTGAGCTGGAGTTAGTCTCTCTCATTAAGGCCACATGGCCACACTGTGTCTCTTAGTTCTTGCAAGATAAGCTGGAGTCAGTCTCTCTCATTAAGGCCACATGGCCACACTGTGTCTCTTAGTTCTTGCAAGCTGAGCTGGAGTGAGTCTCTCTCATTAAGGCCACATGGCCACACTGTGTCTCTTAGTTCTTGCAAGCTAAGCTGGAGTCAGTCTCTCTCATTAAGGCCACATGGCCACACTGTGTCTCTTAGTTCTTGCAAGCTAAGCTGGAGTCAGTCCCTCTCATTAAGGCCACATGGCCACACTGTGTCTCTTAGTTCTTGCAAGCTAAGCTGGAGTGAGTCTCTCTCATTAAGGCCACATGGCTACACTGTCTCTTAGTTCTTGCAAGCTAAGCTGGAGTGAGTCTCTCTCATTAAGGCCACATGGCCACACTGTGTCTCTTAGTTCTTGCAAGCTAAGTTGGAGTGAGTCTCTCTCATTAATGCCACATGGCTACACTGTGTCTCTTAGTTCTTGCAAGCTAAGCTGGAGTCAGTCTCTCTCATTAAGGCCACATGGCCACACCGTGTCTCTTAGTTCTTGCAAGCTAAGCTGGAGTCAGTCTCTCTCATTAAGGCCACATGGCCACACTGTGTCTCTTAGTTCTTGCAAGCTAAGCTGGAGCCAGTCTCTCTCATTAAGGCCACATGGCCACACTGTCTCTTAATTCTTACAAGCTAAGCTGGAGTCAGTCTCTCTCATTAAGGCCACATGGCCACTGTCTCTTAGTTCTTGCAAGCTAAGCTGGAGTCAGTCTCTCGCATTAAGGCCACATGGCCACACTGTGTCTCTTAGTTATTACAAGCTAAGCTGGAGTCAGTCTCTCTCATTAAGGCCACATGGCCACACAGTGTCTCTTAGTTCTTGCAAGCTAAGCTGGGGTCATTCTCTTTTCGACATATGTCCAACCAAATTCTGTAATAATAATGTTCCAGTTTCTCTATATGTTTTTAAATATAGATTTAAATAAATCTACATTTAAAAATCCACAAATCTGGCTGCCTCCTGATGATGCTGGTTGTAATTACTGGCAAAACGACGTACTCAGATTGTTAATGTTGTGGCTTTGCTCTCTAACACACAACCGGTGTGCTGTACTAGTAACGAATTGGCATGTTCTGTTTAAGTGACAAATCTTACTAATTGGCTGTGTCGGGTGGTGGTGGGTTTACCGACATATTTTTATATTTACGCAATCTTACGCAAAAAACCTGTATTATGTAAAAATAAATTTATTTTCCTCCTTTCTTTTTGGACAGTTTCAAATCTCTAACGTCTTTCAAATTGTTCTGATGTACAGTGCTACATTTCAAATTACTGTCATGTTTGCAACGGGTTGTTTACAATATATTTAAATGGTGTAGATTCATGTTTAAACTCGCTTCGAATCTGCATTCATCATTTTCTTCTTAAGCAGTCCGTAGCTACAATTGATACATCGATGCATGACCCATTTGATTATGGTTTATTGGTCTTTATTTATCAATTAAAATGTTATTGAGTGTGCCAAATCCTAAAGAGTGGCGTTTGAGTCGACCTTATTTATTTCATATTCACATCTAAAACGCCTGTGCACATGAATGTAATCCAGTTACACACTCTCCTACTTGTTCATCAACTCTCTTCGTGGTGTAGATTTGATGGCTTGTATAGCAACCATAAACAAACACAACAAGTCCGGGTGACTCATGATCCATGACTCACGATGCCAGTGGGCCAGGTTTCACTATCAACTCTCTACCTGTGTGGCATGAATAAAACGCACCTGTAAATTTGACCTGAAATTATTGCACAACAATTGCCCCGCCTTCATGGGATGTTTATCCTCCACTGTTTATCTGGCTTTGACCTGAATTATATAAAAGTGCGGCTCTGCAACTGCTGTAGAGTCACATTGGTATAAACGCATTTTACAATATGAACAGCGCATTGAAAACGCGTACTATTTTATGTATTGTTTAACAAGTGTGTTTACAAATCCACACTGAGAAACACGATGATTGACAGAGGGGAGTAGATTATGTTTTCGATGGTGTATTTAAATAGAGCTACTGTAGGTAAGTAGTTTTCAGTTTTAATGGCATAGTTTAACAAGACAACACTTGCCACCATCCTTCAAACCCATTGGTGAAAAAGAGCACAGTTTATGTTTACATTATAATATAATGTTTACATTATATATAATACATAATATAATGTTTACATTATATATAATGCTTACATTATATATAATATAATGTTTACATGATATGTTTACATATAATGTTTACATTATATATAATATAATGTTTATGCGCGAGTCGCCATAAGGTTCATATGAATGGTTACCTAATAACTTTTGAAACACGGTAATCGCTGTGAAGTGCTGTTTCCAATAATTATTGTTCACTCAATCTCTCTGGCCTTTCTATGCAATATGAAGAAGGGTCATTGCCCGAAACGTCGCTTATCGGATGTTTTCCCTTTTGCAAGACCCCAGTCCTACTGATGCATGAATTTGTTTGGTATTTGAAATGATACGAAGGCTCAGCAAGTGATTCCTTGCAGACATAAACAGAAGCGATACGCGCCACCCCAGCCACCCATGTCGCGAATCAATCGATTATCGCGATTGAGGGCTCGTGAATAAATTCTAAATTCAACGCCTTGTTTTAAAACGTGAACACAGCCGGCTCTAGTGACTGGAGTGGGTGGGTGTTGGACAATGTGAAACAATGACACGCAACGTATACAAATCTAAAACATAAATTCTTACGCACGCGATCCGGTGTGCATATCGCGATCTTCAGGATGAATGATCACGTCCGAATCAATGCGTCGTCGTTGCTCCCCTAGCATGCGCTCTGCGTAACCCGCTCGTATTGTTGTTTGCGGCAGAGTTTAGGACCTTCGTGGCCAAGAGCCGCAGCTCCCGAGGCAAAGGAGTGATGGCACGCTTCAAGGTGCCGGACTTGCTGAAGCATCTCATGGAACGATACGGGGCTCCGGATATTCACGATCTGGGCATCCGTATCACCAGCATACCTCTGGGCATTTCCGTACGTGCCGTGCCTGCGTGTACGAGCGTGTGTGTGTGTGTGTACGTGTGTATGCATTGCGTCGCTTGTTGACTGCGAATTGTATTATTATTGGATGCCTCAAGTTATACTCTTTGGTTCTTTCGGTAAAGTCACGTAGGTATAAAATAAAATAAATCACGACGTTTCGGGCGCGACACAAGCGTCCGTCATCAAGTGATAAAGCCTTGGTGTGCTGCTGAGGCAGACTGTTTTAAATGGTTTGAAATGTGTGTAGCCCATGGGTCATAAAGAAGTGGCCAGGGCTAGTGATGTTAACGTGAGAAATTAGCGTGGAACTGTAAGGTAGGAAAGCGGCCTCCTCGATTTTACGTGACTTTACCGAAAGAACCAAAGAGTCTGGATTCCTGCAGTCGCGAAAGCTTCAAATCAAGATTGCCTCAAGTATGTATTGTTGTTGCCCTTGAGGGGGTTTACTTTCGGAATTAAATGCGTTCTGGAATTGCTGACACACAGCCACAACGTACGTGTCGCTGTGTTCACACCTGAGAGTGACACTGCATCAGCCTTTTACCAATATTCCCCCACCCCTGCGTTTGCCTTACACGGCCACAATGCTGAGCTATCCTCAGTTGCTCAGGCACACAAGTTTCACACCTGTCTCCCTGTCAAGTGAATGTTGTGTATCCTTTTGTCATGCAGTCTGAGACAGACTTCCAACACGACTTCAGTTTTGTGGGTGCAGTGCTGCGACAAGAGCACTGAAGTAACTGCTCGTGTAAGTACATCATGTTAATATATATCGTATTGAAGGCTGAGGCCTATTTTACTGTACCGCTCCTTACAGAAATCTTCTTTCCCGAGTGGTTGTGCATTTGTCGCTTGTTTCAGAGGTTCGCGATTCGATCCCAGGAGTCGCCCTCGTTAATATTGCGGGTGTATTATCCAAAACTGCATTTCTATATGCTTCACAAATAATGTAAAAAAAAATCCCGTGTTGTTTTTAATGAATGAGGAGGACATGTGTGCCGGCGTCAGAATCAAAATTTGCAAATCTAAACAAGTACTCAGAAATGACTGGATTGGGTAAAACCACAAGTATATATGTTGAACTTCTTTCGCACTGTACGTAGCCAACTGTGCTAATCGGAGGTGTGGAGGGCAACAAACTGAACACAAAAAGCAGTTCTAAAGAAATTGTTTTCAATCTAGATTTAAAAGTGCATAGCTCCAATGGCTTCCTAATATCGGAAGTAAGAGTAATTGCCGTGCGAGAAAATTCATGGATCTGCTTATATTTGTCAAAATTTTCCATAATACATTTGTCCTCGGGAATTATTTAATGAGTGATAATCACCATACGTTTCAAGTCTGTGGATACTTCCACCAGTATCAAAAGACTTGCTCTACCACTGAATTAACTCTCCTCTATAATATTTATGGCTATCGCTTTCACAAAATTCAGTCACACGTTGAGACAAAAGTAAGGGGGGGCATTGAAATCGGTCAGGCATCCATGCATGTGCCACCCTCTATTTGTCCCAACAGAGTGATATGGCTGCACGTGGTTTGGGTCCTTTGTTGTCTCCACCAACAGTGTGTGCAGGACTTCCTGGGGCAGGTGAAAGGGGACACGCTGGCCCGGAAGCTGTTTCAGTTGGCCCTGTGCTGTGGCTCCCTCGAGACTCCTCGCGACCTCGTGGTCAAGCAGAAACCGGCCGCGTTTCTCGGCAACATCAGCACTCCCGACACCAGACCGCCGCCTCCTCCAGGGAGTAAGGAGACAAATTTTCACATACAGTAGACTCTCGATTATCCGCGCTAATTACGGGGAAGATGGCTGCGGATGATAAAAAATCTCGGATGATCCAAAGATATCTATTTTCTGCGGATCTCTATGCCACAAACTAACGATCGACCGATCGATGCATGTGGTCGGTGATAAAACTTTCCTGCTCCCGAGCAGAAGACTCGGCCCTCTAAGTGGATAGCAGAGCCACGCCAATCACCATCAATCAAACTCCACCCACTGTTGTAAAGATATGCAACTACTGTACTGTCGAGGTGATCACGTAGATTTCGGATTCATGGGCGCACATATTTGCTCGATATAAGCACGTGACTTGTAACAAACATTTCCAAGAATTACAATGTATAACTATTTTTCGATTATTAATTTGGGCCTAAGGGGAAATCCATGAGATATTAATAAGTAAAAATCTCACGTGCATGGTTAATCCGCAAATCAGATAAACCGCACACGGATAATCAAGAGTCTACTGGATTGCACGCGCGCTGAATTGTCGTAGCTTCTCTAAACACCTTATTTCACATCTCGTCTCGATTATTACTAATGCATTAGTAAGAGTTTGGCATATCACGACGGATCAGTTTGTTAAATTTACGTCGAGATGGCCCGGGTGGCTGAGAGAGTTTATTAGCGTTGAGCTGGAAACGCTGAGATCCTGGGTTCGAATCTGGGTAACCACCTGTGATTAAACTTGCTTTTGTCAAGTGCAGCCAGTCGATGGGCTCAGCTCGGTCATTAATGACTGTCAAAAAAACCCAAAACATACTAAATAAATGGCTATGCACTTAATTTGACCAAGTCCAATATCGGTTCAACAGAGTGGGTGGGAATGTGCTTCCCTTTACTCTGTGGCCTAGAGGTCACTAGAAGCAATGTCAGAGGTAGCTTTGTGATGTTCTCTTCTGCGGGCCATTCTCCAATAGGACGGGTTCCGCTGCTCTGTGAGAGATCCGAGTGGATACTCGGTCTCATGACACGATATCGAAAGCACAATCTGAATAAAATGTAGTTTCTTATATTGTACATAAGGGATCAGACCACGGAGGACCTTCAGAATGCTGAGTGTGATCTTGAAATTGATTCTGGACTGGTTCGGGGGATAGTTGAACAATTCGAATATTGGGGCGATATCGTCTTGCATACGGGTGTGAGTGAGAAGTCTGCCAGCGTTTTTTTGAGTCCATAATCGAGATTTTTGGGTTAGATCACGTAAATATGCACTCAATAATATGCGTAAATATGCACTATTTATTCGACCTAATCCAAAAATCTCTATTGCGGGTAATATTGGTCGCGAAGGCCTTCGCCTAGTTATTTCAATGCTAAATTCTCCTGTTTGATTTGTACTAGGTGCATCAGTGAATGTATATGCTCTGACTTTAACATAGCTATTTCTGTGACCAGTCAGAAGCTAATCACTCAGCTATTTCAATGCTAAATTATATGCTAATTCCTTTGTCAAGGCGCTTTGTTTCTTCTCACACAGCTTAAAGGTCGTGATCTCAGCGTGGGTTTCTCACTCCAGCGCTGTCCTCCAGACAGTCTCGTCCCCTTCACCTGATGAAGGCCGCTTGTGTTGTGGCCGAAACGTCGTGAGAATATTATTGTGTTATTTTATTTGATCAATTTATTATTTTATTCTCATTCTACGTGACTTTACCGAGAGAACCAAAGAAGATGAATCCTTGCAGTCACGAAAGCTTTAAATCGAAACTCATTAATTGGCCGATAACATCTTTATATAAAGAGGACCACAGAGCATGGGCAGGAGTGGTGGGGGGGGATTTGTTGCCAGCTGCTCACCATTTGACTGCCGCCTTCCCTCATCTGTAGTTCCTCGCGCCAAAGTGAAGGAATACTGTGTGCCAGTTACAATTATCACTTGAACGTAACTTGATGTTTCAATTAAATCAGCCACTGAGATTTAATACTGAAAATCTTTATTTTTCACATGCAGTGAAACAATGTTGTTAGTAGGCTTGTTTCCCTGGGAAAGCCTCACTGAGTCTCAAGACTATTTTTTCAGGAGGGGCCTGCCAACTTTTCGCAGGAGTAATTTGTATGTTTGGCTAGTACCAGTTACATTGTATGTTGTTGTTTTGCTATGGGAGTAAACCCATACAGAGAAAGGGACCAGAATGAGGAAAGCGAAGCCAGGCAGTCCTTCAGAAGATGTCATGCACGGACGTGACCACTGCACCACTCTGCCGCCCAAAGAAATGTAATTTAAATAATGTACAATACTGGCAAATAAACCCTATTAGTATCAACCGAATTTCTAGACAATCTAGCACGTGTATAGCTGCATCGGTGTTTCTAAAAGTCGTGTTCAAATTGCTTATTAATAATATCATAAAGAACAGGTTTCCCACCTCTGGTTTCATTTGAATTACCGGTTGTCCTCATTATGTGTATCACAGATAATATGGCAAGGAAAATATTACGCAGCACGAGTTGTAGGATAAGGGCAATTATGGTGACACACGTGACCCCCTCTACACCAAAAAACAGCTAAGATTCATATTCTTGGTTCTTTTGGGAAAGTCACGTCGAAGGGGAACAATAAAATAATACAAATATAAAACAATAAAATTCTCACGACCTTTTGACTGCAACACAAGCAATCATCATCAGCTGTGAAAACCACAACAAGAAAATTTGAAAGAACCAAGAATATGAATCTCTGCAGTCACGAAAGCTTTAAATCAAAATTTAACAGCTGAGAGTCAATGCTGGGATGTTGTGCGATTGGTGCAAGCGACCCATTATTGTGTTTTGATGTTGAGCTGTTAAAATTGCACTGTTGTGGGGTGAGGTCAAGGCCGATGACTGCTTCCAGCGGTGTCAAGATCAGCATTTTGAAGAGGCTCGCGGAGGATGATACTCGGCACTAGGGTGCAGTCTCTCTCCATGAACAACAGAGGGCAGAGGAGCGACGCTCACAACAACAATTGGCGGTGCACCGGGCGTATAAAACACAAAGTTGGAAGAAAGTTTATCTCGGGGAGTTAACCCACAACACCTGGGTCTGTCCCGCGTGTTCACACTATAATGCGTTTTCACTACAACGCGTTTTCTTTACTTTAGGGAACGCTTCTCGCACAACGCGGAACGCGCTCCGTCACAACGCGCTTTCTGAGCCACACTGTGTCTCTTAGTTCTTGCAAGCTAAGCTGGAGTCAGTCTCTCTCATTAAGGCCACATGGCCACACTGTGTCTCTTAGTTCTTGCAAGCTAAGCTGGAGTGAGTCTCTCTCATTAAGGCCACATGGCCACACAGTGTCTCTTAGTTCTTGCAAGCTAAGCTGGAGTGAGTCTCTCTCATTAAGGCCACATGGCCACACTGTGTCTCTTAGTTCTTGCAAGCTAAGCTTGAGTCAGTCTCTCTCATTAAGGCCACATGGCCACACAGTGTCTGTTAGTTCTTGCAAGGTAAGCTGGAGTCAGTCTCTCTCATTAAGGTCACATGGGCACACTGTGTCTCTTAGTTCTTGCAGGCTAAGCTGGAGTGAGTCTCTCTCATTAAGGCCACATGGCCACACTGTGTCTCTTAGTTCTTGCAAGCTAAGCTTGAGTCAATCTCTCTCATTAAGGCCACATGGCCACACAGTGTCTCTTAGTTCTTGCAAGGTAAGCTGGAGTCAGTCTCTCTCATTAAGGTCACATGGGCACACTGTGTCTCTTAGTTCTTGCAAGCTAAGCTGGAGTCAGTCTCTCTCATTAAGGCCACGTGGCCACACTGTGTCTCTTAGTTCTTGCAAGTTAAGCTGGAATCAGTCTCTCTCATTAAGGCCACATGGCCACACTGTGTCTCTTAGTTCTTGCAAGCTAAGCTGGAGTCAGTCTCTCTCATTAAGGCCACATGGCCACACTGTGTCTCTTAGTTCTTGCAAGCTAAGCTGGAGTCAGTCTCTCTCATTAAGGCTACATGGCCACACTGTCTCTTAGTTCTTGCAAGCTAAGCTGGAGTGAGTCTCTCATTAAGGCCACATGGCCACACTGTGTCTCTTAGTTCTTGCAAGCTAAGCTGGAGTCAGTCTCTCTCATTAAGGCCACATGGCCACACTGTGTCTCTTAGTTCTTGCAAGCTAAGTTGGAGTCAGTCTCTCTCATTAAGGCCACATGGCCACACTGAGTCTCTTAGTTCTTGCAAGCTAAGCTGGAGTGAGTCTCTCTCATTAAGGCCACATGGCCACACAGTGTATCTTAGTTCTTGCAAGCTAAGCTGGAGTGAGTCTCTCTCATTAAGGCCACATGGCCACACTGTGTCTCTTAGTTCTTGCAAGCTAAGCTTGAGTCAGTCTCTCTCATTAAGGCCACATGGCCACACAGTGTCTCTTAGTTCTTGCAAGCTAAGCTGGAATCAGTCTCTCTCATTAAGGCCACATGGCCACACTGTGTCTCTTAGTTCTTGCAAGCTAAGCTGGAGTCAGTCTCTCTCATTAAGGCCACATGGCCACACTGTGTCTCTTAGTTCTTGCAAGCTAAGCTGGAGTCAGTCTCTCTCATTAAGGCTACATGGCCACACTGTCTCTTAGTTCTTGCAAGCTAAGCTGGAGGGAGTCTCTCATTAAGGCCACATGGCCACACTGTGTCTCTTAGTTCTTGCAAGCTAAGCTGGAGTGAGTCTCTCTCATTAAGGCCACATGGCCACACAGTGTATCTTAGTTCTTGCAAGTTAAGTTGGAGTCAGTCTCTCTCATTAAGGCCACATGGCCATACTGAGTCTCTTAATTCTTGCAAGCTAAGCTGGAGTGAGTCTTTCTCATTAAGGCCACATGGCCACACAGTGTCTCTTAGTTCTTGCAAGCTAAGCTGGAGTGAGTCTCTCTCATTAAGGCCACATGGCCACACTGTGTCTCTTAGTTCTTGCAAGCTAAGCTTGAGTCAGTCTCTCTCATTAAGGCCACATGGCCACACAGCGTCTCTTAGTTCTTGCAAGCTAAGCTGGAGTCAGTCTCTCTCATTAAGGTCACATGGTCACACTGTGTCTCTTAGTTCTTGCAAGCTAAGCTGGAGTCAGTCTCTCTCATTAAGGCCACATGGCCACACTGTGTCTCTTAGTTCTTGCAAGCTAAGCTGGAATCAGTCTCTCTCATTAAGGCCACATGGCCACACTGTGTCTCTTAGTTCTTGCAAGCTAAGCTGGAGTCAGTCTCTCTCATTAAGGCCACATGGCCACACTGTGTCTCTTAGTTCTTGCAAGCTAAGCTGGAGTCAGTCTCTCTCATTAAGGCCACATGGCCACACTGTCTCTTAGTTCTTGCAAGCTAAGCTGGAGTGAGTCTCTCTCATTAAGGCCACATGGCCACACAGTGTCTCTTAGTTCTTGCTAGCTAAGCTGGAGTGAGTCTCTCATTAAGGCCACATGGCCACACTGTGTCTCTTAGTTCTTGCAAGCTAAGCTTGAGTCAGTCTCTCTCATTAAGGCCACATGGCCACACAGTGTCTCTTAGTTCTTGCAAGCTAAGCTGGAGTGAGTCTCTCATTAAGGCCACATGGCCACACAGTGTCTCTTAGTTCTTGCAAGCTAAGCTGGAGTGAGTCCCTCTCATTAAGGCCACATGGCCACACTGTGTCTCTTAGTTCTTGCAAGCTAAGCTTGAGTCAGTCTCTCTCATTAAGGCCACATGGCCACACAGTGTCTCTTAGTTCTTGCAAGGTAAGCTGGAGTCAGTCTCTCATTAAGGTCACATGGGCACACTGTGTCTCTTAGTTCTTGCAAGCTAAGCTGGAGTGAGTCTCTCTCATTAAGGCCACATGGCCACACTGTGTCTCTTAGTTCTTGCAAGCTAAGCTTGAGTCAGTCTCTCTCATTAAGGCCACATGGCCACACAGTGTCTGTTAGTTCTTGCAAGGTAAGCTGGAGTCAGTCTCTCTCATTAAGGTCACATGGGCACACTGTGTCTCTTAGTTCTTGCAGGCTAAGCTGGAGTGAGTCTCTCTCATTAAGGCCACATGGCCACACTGTGTCTCTTAGTTCTTGCAAGCTAAGCTTGAGTCAGTCTCTCTCATTAAGGCCACATGGCCACACAGTGTCTCTTAGTTCTTGCAAGGTAAGCTGGAGTCAGTCTCTCTCATTAAGGTCACATGGGCACACTGTGTCTCTTAGTTCTTGCAAGCTAAGCTGGAGTCAGTCTCTCTCATTAAGGCCACGTGGGCTCACTGTGTCTCTTAGTTCTTGCAAGTTAAGCTGGAATCAGTCTCTCTCATTAAGGCCACATGGCCACACTGTGTCTCTTAGTTCTTGCAAGCTAAGCTGGAGTCAGTCTCTCTCATTAAGGCCACATGGCCACACTGTGTCTCTTAGTTCTTGCAAGCTAAGTTGGAGTCAGTCTCTCTCATTAAGGCCACATGGCCACACTGAGTCTCTTAGTTCTTGCAAGCTAAGCTGGAGTGAGTCTCTCTCATTAAGGCCACATGGCCACACAGTGTCTCTTAGTTCTTGCAAGCTAAGCTGGAGTGAGTCTCTCTCATTAAGGCCACATGGCCACACTGTGTCTCTTAGTTCTTGCAAGCTAAGCTTGAGTCAGTCTCTCTCATTAAGGCCACATGGCCACACAGTGTCTCTTAGTTCTTGCAAGCTAAGCTGGAGTCAGTCTCTCTCATTAAGGTCACATGGTCACACTGTGTCTCTTAGTTCTTGCAAGCTAAGCTGGAGTCAGTCTCTCTCATTAAGGCCACATGGCCACACTGTGTCTCTTAGTTCTTGCAAGCTAAGCTGGAATCAGTCTCTCTCATTAAGGCCACATGGCCACACTGTGTCTCTTAGTTCTTGCAAGCTAAGCTGGAGTCAGTCTCTCTCATTAAGGCCACATGGCCACACTGTGTCTCTTAGTTCTTGCAAGCTAAGCTGGAGGGAGTCTCTCATTAAGGCCACATGGCCACACTGTGTCTCTTAGTTCTTGCAAGCTAAGCTGGAGTCAGTCTCTCTCATTAAGGCCACATGGCCACACTGTGTCTCTTAGTTCTTGCAAGCTAAGCTGGAATCAGTCTCTCTCATTAAGGCCACATGGCCACACTGTGTCTCTTAGTTCTTGCAAGCTAAGCTGGAGTCAGTCTCTCTCATTAAGGCCACATGGCCACACTGTGTCTCTTAGTTCTTGCAAGCTAAGCTGGAGTCAGTCTCTCTCATTAAGGCCACATGGCCACACTGTCTCTTAGTTCTTGCAAGCTAAGCTGGAGTGAGTCTCTCTCATTAAGGCCACATGGCCACACAGTGTCTCTTAGTTCTTGCTAGCTAAGCTGGAGTGAGTCTCTCATTAAGGCCACATGGCCACACTGTGTCTCTTAGTTCTTGCAAGCTAAGCTTGAGTCAGTCTCTCTCATTAAGGCCACATGGCCACACAGTGTCTCTTAGTTCTTGCAAGCTAAGCTGGAGTGAGTCTCTCATTAAGGCCACATGGCCACACAGTGTCTCTTAGTTCTTGCAAGCTAAGCTGGAGTGAGTCCCTCTCATTAAGGCCACATGGCCACACTGTGTCTCTTAGTTCTTGCAAGCTAAGCTTGAGTCAGTCTCTCTCATTAAGGCCACATGGCCACACAGTGTCTCTTAGTTCTTGCAAGGTAAGCTGGAGTCAGTCTCTCATTAAGGTCACATGGGCACACTGTGTCTCTTAGTTCTTGCAAGCTAAGCTGGAGTGAGTCTCTCTCATTAAGGCCACATGGCCACACTGTGTCTCTTAGTTCTTGCAAGCTAAGCTTGAGTCAGTCTCTCTCATTAAGGCCACATGGCCACACAGTGTCTGTTAGTTCTTGCAAGGTAAGCTGGAGTCAGTCTCTCTCATTAAGGTCACATGGGCACACTGTGTCTCTTAGTTCTTGCAGGCTAAGCTGGAGTGAGTCTCTCTCATTAAGGCCACATGGCCACACTGTGTCTCTTAGTTCTTGCAAGCTAAGCTTGAGTCAATCTCTCTCATTAAGGCCACATGGCCACACAGTGTCTCTTAGTTCTTGCAAGGTAAGCTGGAGTCAGTCTCTCTCATTAAGGTCACATGGGCACACTGTGTCTCTTAGTTCTTGCAAGCTAAGCTGGAGTCAGTCTCTCTCATTAAGGCCACGTGGCCACACTGTGTCTCTTAGTTCTTGCAAGTTAAGCTGGAATCAGTCTCTCTCATTAAGGCCACATGGCCACACTGTGTCTCTTAGTTCTTGCAAGCTAAGCTGGAGTCAGTCTCTCTCATTAAGGCCACATGGCCACACTGTGTCTCTTAGTTCTTGCAAGCTAAGCTGGAGTCAGTCTCTCTCATTAAGGCTACATGGCCACACTGTCTCTTAGTTCTTGCAAGCTAAGCTGGAGTGAGTCTCTCATTAAGGCCACATGGCCACACTGTGTCTCTTAGTTCTTGCAAGCTAAGCTGGAGTCAGTCTCTCTCATTAAGGCCACATGGCCACACTGTGTCTCTTAGTTCTTGCAAGCTAAGTTGGAGTCAGTCTCTCTCATTAAGGCCACATGGCCACACTGAGTCTCTTAGTTCTTGCAAGCTAAGCTGGAGTGAGTCTCTCTCATTAAGGCCACATGGCCACACAGTGTATCTTAGTTCTTGCAAGCTAAGCTGGAGTGAGTCTCTCTCATTAAGGCCACATGGCCACACTGTGTCTCTTAGTTCTTGCAAGCTAAGCTTGAGTCAGTCTCTCTCATTAAGGCCACATGGCCACACAGTGTCTCTTAGTTCTTGCAAGCTAAGCTGGAATCAGTCTCTCTCATTAAGGCCACATGGCCACACTGTGTCTCTTAGTTCTTGCAAGCTAAGCTGGAGTCAGTCTCTCTCATTAAGGCCACATGGCCACACTGTGTCTCTTAGTTCTTGCAAGCTAAGCTGGAGTCAGTCTCTCTCATTAAGGCTACATGGCCACACTGTCTCTTAGTTCTTGCAAGCTAAGCTGGAGGGAGTCTCTCATTAAGGCCACATGGCCACACTGTGTCTCTTAGTTCTTGCAAGCTAAGCTGGAGTGAGTCTCTCTCATTAAGGCCACATGGCCACACAGTGTATCTTAGTTCTTGCAAGTTAAGTTGGAGTCAGTCTCTCTCATTAAGGCCACATGGCCATACTGAGTCTCTTAATTCTTGCAAGCTAAGCTGGAGTGAGTCTTTCTCATTAAGGCCACATGGCCACACAGTGTCTCTTAGTTCTTGCAAGCTAAGCTGGAGTGAGTCTCTCTCATTAAGGCCACATGGCCACACTGTGTCTCTTAGTTCTTGCAAGCTAAGCTTGAGTCAGTCTCTCTCATTAAGGCCACATGGCCACACAGTGTCTCTTAGTTCTTGCAAGCTAAGCTGGAGTCAGTCTCTCTCATTAAGGTCACATGGTCACACTGTGTCTCTTAGTTCTTGCAAGCTAAGCTGGAGTCAGTCTCTCTCATTAAGGCCACATGGCCACACTGTGTCTCTTAGTTCTTGCAAGCTAAGCTGGAATCAGTCTCTCTCATTAAGGCCACATGGCCACACTGTGTCTCTTAGTTCTTGCAAGCTAAGCTGGAGTCAGTCTCTCTCATTAAGGCCACATGGCCACACTGTGTCTCTTAGTTCTTGCAAGCTAAGCTGGAGTCAGTCTCTCTCATTAAGGCCACATGGCCACACTGTCTCTTAGTTCTTGCAAGCTAAGCTGGAGTGAGTCTCTCTCATTAAGGCCACATGGCCACACAGTGTCTCTTAGTTCTTGCTAGCTAAGCTGGAGTGAGTCTCTCATTAAGGCCACATGGCCACACTGTGTCTCTTAGTTCTTGCAAGCTAAGCTTGAGTCAGTCTCTCTCATTAAGGCCACATGGCCACACAGTGTCTCTTAGTTCTTGCAAGCTAAGCTGGAGTGAGTCTCTCATTAAGGCCACATGGCCACACAGTGTCTCTTAGTTCTTGCAAGCTAAGCTGGAGTGAGTCCCTCTCATTAAGGCCACATGGCCACACTGTGTCTCTTAGTTCTTGCAAGCTAAGCTTGAGTCAGTCTCTCTCATTAAGGCCACATGGCCACACAGTGTCTCTTAGTTCTTGCAAGGTAAGCTGGAGTCAGTCTCTCATTAAGGTCACATGGGCACACTGTGTCTCTTAGTTCTTGCAAGCTAAGCTGGAGTGAGTCTCTCTCATTAAGGCCACATGGCCACACTGTGTCTCTTAGTTCTTGCAAGCTAAGCTTGAGTCAGTCTCTCTCATTAAGGCCACATGGCCACACAGTGTCTGTTAGTTCTTGCAAGGTAAGCTGGAGTCAGTCTCTCTCATTAAGGTCACATGGGCACACTGTGTCTCTTAGTTCTTGCAGGCTAAGCTGGAGTGAGTCTCTCTCATTAAGGCCACATGGCCACACTGTGTCTCTTAGTTCTTGCAAGCTAAGCTTGAGTCAGTCTCTCTCATTAAGGCCACATGGCCACACAGTGTCTCTTAGTTCTTGCAAGGTAAGCTGGAGTCAGTCTCTCTCATTAAGGTCACATGGGCACACTGTGTCTCTTAGTTCTTGCAAGCTAAGCTGGAGTCAGTCTCTCTCATTAAGGCCACGTGGGCTCACTGTGTCTCTTAGTTCTTGCAAGTTAAGCTGGAATCAGTCTCTCTCATTAAGGCCACATGGCCACACTGTGTCTCTTAGTTCTTGCAAGCTAAGCTGGAGTCAGTCTCTCTCATTAAGGCCACATGGCCACACTGTGTCTCTTAGTTCTTGCAAGCTAAGTTGGAGTCAGTCTCTCTCATTAAGGCCACATGGCCACACTGAGTCTCTTAGTTCTTGCAAGCTAAGCTGGAGTGAGTCTCTCTCATTAAGGCCACATGGCCACACAGTGTCTCTTAGTTCTTGCAAGCTAAGCTGGAGTGAGTCTCTCTCATTAAGGCCACATGGCCACACTGTGTCTCTTAGTTCTTGCAAGCTAAGCTTGAGTCAGTCTCTCTCATTAAGGCCACATGGCCACACAGTGTCTCTTAGTTCTTGCAAGCTAAGCTGGAGTCAGTCTCTCTCATTAAGGTCACATGGTCACACTGTGTCTCTTAGTTCTTGCAAGCTAAGCTGGAGTCAGTCTCTCTCATTAAGGCCACATGGCCACACTGTGTCTCTTAGTTCTTGCAAGCTAAGCTGGAATCAGTCTCTCTCATTAAGGCCACATGGCCACACTGTGTCTCTTAGTTCTTGCAAGCTAAGCTGGAGTCAGTCTCTCTCATTAAGGCCACATGGCCACACTGTGTCTCTTAGTTCTTGCAAGCTAAGCTGGAGGGAGTCTCTCATTAAGGCCACATGGCCACACTGTGTCTCTTAGTTCTTGCAAGCTAAGCTGGAGTCAGTCTCTCTCATTAAGGCCACATGGCCACACTGTGTCTCTTAGTTCTTGCAAGCTAAGCTGGAATCAGTCTCTCTCATTAAGGCCACATGGCCACACTGTGTCTCTTAGTTCTTGCAAGCTAAGCTGGAGTCAGTCTCTCTCATTAAGGCCACATGGCCACACTGTGTCTCTTAGTTCTTGCAAGCTAAGCTGGAGTCAGTCTCTCTCATTAAGGCCACATGGCCACACTGTCTCTTAGTTCTTGCAAGCTAAGCTGGAGTGAGTCTCTCTCATTAAGGCCACATGGCCACACAGTGTCTCTTAGTTCTTGCTAGCTAAGCTGGAGTGAGTCTCTCATTAAGGCCACATGGCCACACTGTGTCTCTTAGTTCTTGCAAGCTAAGCTTGAGTCAGTCTCTCTCATTAAGGCCACATGGCCACACAGTGTCTCTTAGTTCTTGCAAGCTAAGCTGGAGTGAGTCTCTCATTAAGGCCACATGGCCACACAGTGTCTCTTAGTTCTTGCAAGCTAAGCTGGAGTGAGTCCCTCTCATTAAGGCCACATGGCCACACTGTGTCTCTTAGTTCTTGCAAGCTAAGCTTGAGTCAGTCTCTCTCATTAAGGCCACATGGCCACACAGTGTCTCTTAGTTCTTGCAAGGTAAGCTGGAGTCAGTCTCTCATTAAGGTCACATGGGCACACTGTGTCTCTTAGTTCTTGCAAGCTAAGCTGGAGTGAGTCTCTCTCATTAAGGCCACATGGCCACACTGTGTCTCTTAGTTCTTGCAAGCTAAGCTTGAGTCAGTCTCTCTCATTAAGGCCACATGGCCACACAGTGTCTGTTAGTTCTTGCAAGGTAAGCTGGAGTCAGTCTCTCTCATTAAGGTCACATGGGCACACTGTGTCTCTTAGTTCTTGCAGGCTAGGCTGGAGTGAGTCTCTCTCATTAAGGCCACATGGCCACACTGTGTCTCTTAGTTCTTGCAAGCTAAGCTTGAGTCAGTCTCTCTCATTAAGGCCACATGGCCACACAGTGTCTCTTAGTTCTTGCAAGCTAAGCTGGAATCAGTCTCTCTCATTAAGGCCACATGGCCACACTGTGTCTCTTAGTTCTTGCAAGCTAAGCTGGAGTCAGTCTCTCTCATTAAGGCCACATGGCCACACTGTGTCTCTTAGTTCTCGCAAGCTAAGCTGGAATCAGTCTCTCTCATTAAGGCCACATGGCCACACTGTGTCTCTTAGTTCTTGCAAGCTAAGCTGGAGTCAGTCTCTCTCATTAAGGCCACATGGCCACACTGTGTCTCTTAGTTCTTGCAAGCTAAGCTGGAGGGAGTCTCTCATTAAGGCCACATGGCCACACTGTGTCTCTTAGTTCTTGCAAGCTAAGCTGGAGTCAGTCTCTCTCATTAAGGCCACATGGCCACACTGTGTCTCTTAGTTCTTGCAAGCTAAGCTGGAATCAGTCTCTCTCATTAAGGCCACATGGCCACACTGTGTCTCTTAGTTCTTGCAAGCTAAGCTGGAGTCAGTCTCTCTCATTAAGGCCACATGGCCACACTGTGTCTCTTAGTTCTTGCAAGCTAAGCTGGAGTCAGTCTCTCTCATTAAGGCCACATGGCCACACTGTCTCTTAGTTCTTGCAAGCTAAGCTGGAGTGAGTCTCTCTCATTAAGGCCACATGGCCACACAGTGTCTCTTAGTTCTTGCTAGCTAAGCTGGAGTGAGTCTCTCATTAAGGCCACATGGCCACACTGTGTCTCTTAGTTCTTGCAAGCTAAGCTTGAGTCAGTCTCTCTCATTAAGGCCACATGGCCACACAGTGTCTCTTAGTTCTTGCAAGCTAAGCTGGAGTGAGTCTCTCATTAAGGCCACATGGCCACACAGTGTCTCTTAGTTCTTGCAAGCTAAGCTGGAGTGAGTCCCTCTCATTAAGGCCACATGGCCACACTGTGTCTCTTAGTTCTTGCAAGCTAAGCTTGAGTCAGTCTCTCTCATTAAGGCCACATGGCCACACAGTGTCTCTTAGTTCTTGCAAGGTAAGCTGGAGTCAGTCTCTCATTAAGGTCACATGGGCACACTGTGTCTCTTAGTTCTTGCAAGCTAAGCTGGAGTGAGTCTCTCTCATTAAGGCCACATGGCCACACTGTGTCTCTTAGTTCTTGCAAGCTAAGCTTGAGTCAGTCTCTCTCATTAAGGCCACATGGCCACACAGTGTCTGTTAGTTCTTGCAAGGTAAGCTGGAGTCAGTCTCTCTCATTAAGGTCACATGGGCACACTGTGTCTCTTAGTTCTTGCAGGCTAAGCTGGAGTGAGTCTCTCTCATTAAGGCCACATGGCCACACTGTGTCTCTTAGTTCTTGCAAGCTAAGCTTGAGTCAGTCTCTCTCATTAAGGCCACATGGCCACACAGTGTCTCTTAGTTCTTGCAAGGTAAGCTGGAGTCAGTCTCTCTCATTAAGGTCACATGGGCACACTGTGTCTCTTAGTTCTTGCAAGCTAAGCTGGAGTCAGTCTCTCTCATTAAGGCCACGTGGGCTCACTGTGTCTCTTAGTTCTTGCAAGTAAAGCTGGAATCAGTCTCTCTCATTAAGGCCACATGGCCACACTGTGTCTCTTAGTTCTTGCAAGCTAAGCTGGAGTCAGTCTCTCTCATTAAGGCCACATGGCCACACTGTGTCTCTTAGTTCTTGCAAGCTAAGCTGGAGTCAGTCTCTCTCATTAAGGCTACATGGCCACACTGTCTCTTAGTTCTTGCAAGCTAAGCTGGAGTGAGTCTCTCATTAAGGCCACATGGCCACACTGTGTTTCTTAGTTCTTGCAAGCTAAGCTGGAGTCAGTCTCTCTCATTAAGGCCACATGGCCACACTGTGTCTCTTAGTTCTTGCAAGCTAAGTTGGAGTCAGTCTCTCTCATTAAGGCCACATGGCCACACTGAGTCTCTTAGTTCTTGCAAGCTAAGCTGGAGTGAGTCTCTCTCATTAAGGCCACATGGCCACACAGTGTCTCTTAGTTCTTGCAAGCTAAGCTGGAGTGAGTCTCTCTCATTAAGGCCACATGGCCACACTGTGTCTCTTAGTTCTTGCAAGCTAAGCTTGAGTCAGTCTCTCTCATTAAGGCCACATGGCCACACAGTGTCTCTTAGTTCTTGCAAGCTAAGCTGGAGTCAGTCTCTCTCATTAAGGTCACATGGTCACACTGTGTCTCTTAGTTCTTGCAAGCTAAGCTGGAGTCAGTCTCTCTCATTAAGGCCACATGGCCACACTGTGTCTCTTAGTTCTTGCAAGCTAAGCTGGAATCAGTCTCTCTCATTAAGGCCACATGGCCACACTGTGTCTCTTAGTTCTTGCAAGCTAAGCTGGAGTCAGTCTCTCTCATTAAGGCCACATGGCCACACTGTGTCTCTTAGTTCTTGCAAGCTAAGCTGGAGGGAGTCTCTCATTAAGGCCACATGGCCACACTGTGTCTCTTAGTTCTTGCAAGCTAAGCTGGAGTGAGTCTCTCTCATTAAGGCCACATGGCCACACAGTGTATCTTAGTTCTTGCAAGTTAAGTTGGAGTCAGTCTCTCTCATTAAGGCCACATGGCCATACTGAGTCTCTTAATTCTTGCAAGCTAAGCTGGAGTGAGTCTTTCTCATTAAGGCCACATGGTCACACAGTGTCTCTTAGTTCTTGCAAGCTAAGCTGGAGTGAGTCTCTCTCATTAAGGCCACATGGCCACACTGTGTCTCTTAGTTCTTGCAAGCTAAGCTTGAGTCAGTCTCTCTCATTAAGGCCACATGGCCACACAGTGTCTCTTAGTTCTTGCAAGCTAAGCTGGAGTCAGTCTCTCTCATTAAGGTCACATGGTCACACTGTGTCTCTTAGTTCTTGCAAGCTAAGCTGGAGTCAGTCTCTCTCATTAAGGCCACATGGCCACACTGTGTCTCTTAGTTCTTGCAAGCTAAGCTGGAATCAGTCTCTCTCATTAAGGCCACATGGCCACACTGTGTCTCTTAGTTCTTGCAAGCTAAGCTGGAGTCAGTCTCTCTCATTAAGGCCACATGGCCACACTGTGTCTCTTAGTTCTTGCAAGCTAAGCTGGAGTCAGTCTCTCTCATTAAGGCCACATGGCCACATTGTCTCTTAGTTCTTGCAAGCTAAGCTGGAGTGAGTCTCTCTCATTAAGGCCACATGACCACACAGTGTCTCTTAGTTCTTGCTAGCTAAGCTGGAGTGAGTCTCTCATTATGGCCACATGGCCACACTGTGTCTCTTAGTTCTTGCAAGCTAAGCTTGAGTCAGTCTCTCTCATTAAGGCCACATGGCCACACAGTGTCTCTTAGTTCTTGCAAGGTAAGCTGGAGTCAGTCTCTCTCATTAAGGTCACATGGGCACACTGTGTCTCTTAGTTCTTGCAAGCTAAGCTGGAGTCAGTCTCTCTCATTAAGGCCACATGGCCACACTGTGTCTCTTAGTTCTTGCAAGCTAAGCTGGAGTGAGTCTCTCATTAAGGCCACATGGCCACACAGTGTCTCTTAGTTCTTGCAAGCTAAGCTGGAGTGAGTCTCTCTCATTAAGGCCACATGGCCACACTGTGTCTCTTAGTTCTTGCAAGCTAAGCTGGAGTCAGTCTCTCTCATTAAGGCTACATGGCCGCACTGTCTCTTAGTTCTTGCAAGCTAAGCTGGAGTGAGTCTCTCATTAAGGCCACATGGCCACACTGTGTCTCTTAGTTCTTGCAAGCTAAGCTGGAGTGAGTCTCTCTCATTAAGGCCACATGGCCACACAGTGTCTCTTAGTTCTTGCAAGCTAAGCTGGAGTGAGTCTCTCTCATTAAGGCCACATGGCCACACTGTGTCTCTTAGTTCTTGCAAGCTAAGCATGAGTCAGTCTCTCTCATTAAGGCCACATGGCCACACAGTGTCTCTTAGTTCTTGCAAGGTAAGCTGGAGTCAGTCTCTCCCATTAAGGTCACATGGGCACACTGTCTCTTAGTTCTTGCAAGCTAAGCTGGAGTCAGTCTCTCTCATTAAGGCCACATGGCCACACTGTGTCTCTTAGTTCTTGCAAGCTAAGCTGGAGTGAGTCTCTCTCATTAAGGCCACATGGCCACACAGTGTCTCTTAGTTCTTGCAAGCTAAGCTGGAGTGAGTCTCTCATTAAGGCCACATGGCCACACTGTGTCTCTTAGTTCTTGCAAGCTAAGCTTGAGTCAGTCTCTCTCATTAAGGCCACATGGCCACACAGTGTCTCTTAGTTCTTGCAAGGTAAGCTTGAGTCAGTCTCTCTCATTAAGGTCACATGGGCACACTGTGTCTCTTAGTTCTTGCAAGCTAAGCTGGAGTCAGTCTCTCTCATTAAGGCCACATGGCCACACTGTATCTCTTAGTTCTTGCAAGTTAAGCTGGAATCAGTCTCTCTCATTAAGGCCACATGGCCACACTGTGTCTCTTAGTTCTTGCAAGCTAAGCTGGAGTCAGTCTCTCTCATTAAGGCTACATGGCCGCACTGTCTCTTAGTTCTTGCAAGCTAAGCTGGAGTGAGTCTCTCATTAAGGCCACATGGCCACACTGTGTCTCTTAGTTCTTGCAAGCTAAGCTGGAGTCAGTCTCTCTCATTAAGGCCACATGGCCACACTGTGTCTCTTAGTTCTTGCAAGCTAAGTTGGAGTCAGTCTCTCTCATTAAGGCCACATGGCCACACTGAGTCTCTTAGTTCTTGCAAGCTAAGCTGGAGTGAGTCTCTCTCATTAAGGCCACATGGCCACACAGTGTCTCTTAGTTCTTGCAAGCTAAGCTGGAGTGAGTCTCTCTCATTAAGGCCACATGGCCACACTGTGTCTCTTAGTTCTTGCAAGCTAAGCTTGAGTCAGTCTCTCTCATTAAGGCCACATGGCCACACAGTGTATCTTAGTTCTTGCAAGCTAAGCTGGAGTCAGTCTCTCTCATTAAGGTCACATGGTCACACTGTGTCTCTTAGTTCTTGCAAGCTAAGCTGGAGTCAGTCTCTCTCATTAAGGCCACATGGCCACACTGTGTCTCTTAGTTCTTGCAAGCTAAGCTGGAATCAGTCTCTCTCATTAAGGCCACATGGCCACACTGTGTCTCTTAGTTCTTGCAAGCTAAGCTGGAGTCAGTCTCTCTCATTAAGGCCACATGGCCACACTGTGTCTCTTAGTTCTTGCAAGCTAAGCTGGAGTCAGTCTCTCTCATTAAGGCCACATGGCCACACTGTGTCTCTTAGTTCTTGCAAGCTAAGCTGGAGTCAGTCTCTCTCATTAAGGCTACATGGCCACACTGTCTCTTAGTTCTTGCAAGCTAAGCTGGAGTGAGTCTCTCATTAAGGCCACATGGCCACACTGTGTATCTTAGTTCTTGCAAGCTAAGCTGGAGTGAGTCTCTCTCATTAAGGCCACATGGCCACACAGTGTCTCTTAGTTCTTGCAAGCTAAGCTTGAGTCAGTCTCTCTCATTACGGCCACATGGCCACACAGTGTCTCTTAGTTCTTGCAAGGTAAGCTGGAGTCAGTCTCTCTCATTAAGGTCACATGGGCACACTGTGTCTCTTAATTCTTGCAAGCTAAGCTGGAGTCAGTCTCTCTCATTAAGGCCACATGGCCACACTGTGTCGCTTAGTTCTTGCAAGTTAAGCTGGAGACAGTCTCTCTCATTAAGGCCACATGGCCACACTGTGTCTCTTAGTTCTTGCAAGCTAAGCTGGAGTCAGTCTCTCTCATTAAGGCTACATGGCCACACTGTCTCTTAGTTCTTGCAAGCTAAGCTGGAGTGAGTCTCTCATTAAGGCCACATGGCCACACTGTGTCTCTTAGTTCTTGCAAGCTAAGCTGGAGTGAGTCTCTCTCATTAAGGCCACATGGCCACACAGTGTCTCTTAGTTCTTGCAAGCTAAGCTGGAGTGAGTCTCTCTCATTAAGGCCACATGGCCACACTGTGTCTCTTAGTTCTTGCAAGCTAAGCATGAGTCAGTCTCTCTCATTAAGGCCACATGGCCACACAGTGTCTCTTAGTTCTTGCAAGGTAAGCTGGAGTCAGTCTCTCCCATTAAGGTCACATGGGCACACTGTCTCTTAGTTCTTGCAAGCTAAGCTGGAGTCAGTCTCTCTCATTAAGGCCACATGGCCACACTGTGTCTCTTAGTTCTTGCAAGCTAAGCTGGAGTGAGTCTCTCTCATTAAGGCCACATGGCCACACAGTGTCTCTTAGTTCTTGCAAGCTAAGCTGGAGTGAGTCTCTCATTAAGGCCACATGGCCACACTGTGTCTCTTAGTTCTTGCAAGCTAAGCTTGAGTCAGTCTCTCTCATTAAGGCCACATGGCCACACAGTGTCTCTTAGTTCTTGCAAGGTAAGCTTGAGTCAGTCTCTCTCATTAAGGTCACATGGGCACACTGTGTCTCTTAGTTCTTGCAAGCTAAGCTGGAGTCAGTCTCTCTCATTAAGGCCACATGGCCACACTGTATCTCTTAGTTCTTGCAAGTTAAGCTGGAATCAGTCTCTCTCATTAAGGCCACATGGCCACACTGTGTCTCTTAGTTCTTGCAAGCTAAGCTGGAGTCAGTCTCTCTCATTAAGGCTACATGGCCGCACTGTCTCTTAGTTCTTGCAAGCTAAGCTGGAGTGAGTCTCTCATTAAGGCCACATGGCCACACTGTGTCTCTTAGTTCTTGCAAGCTAAGCTGGAGTCAGTCTCTCTCATTAAGGCCACATGGCCACACTGTGTCTCTTAGTTCTTGCAAGCTAAGTTGGAGTCAGTCTCTCTCATTAAGGCCACATGGCCACACTGAGTCTCTTAGTTCTTGCAAGCTAAGCTGGAGTGAGTCTCTCTCATTAAGGCCACATGGCCACACAGTGTCTCTTAGTTCTTGCAAGCTAAGCTGGAGTGAGTCTCTCTCATTAAGGCCACATGGCCACACTGTGTCTCTTAGTTCTTGCAAGCTAAGCTTGAGTCAGTCTCTCTCATTAAGGCCACATGGCCACACAGTGTATCTTAGTTCTTGCAAGCTAAGCTGGAGTCAGTCTCTCTCATTAAGGTCACATGGTCACACTGTGTCTCTTAGTTCTTGCAAGCTAAGCTGGAGTCAGTCTCTCTCATTAAGGCCACATGGCCACACTGTGTCTCTTAGTTCTTGCAAGCTAAGCTGGAATCAGTCTCTCTCATTAAGGCCACATGGCCACACTGTGTCTCTTAGTTCTTGCAAGCTAAGCTGGAGTCAGTCTCTCTCATTAAGGCCACATGGCCACACTGTGTCTCTTAGTTCTTGCAAGCTAAGCTGGAGTCAGTCTCTCTCATTAAGGCCACATGGCCACACTGTGTCTCTTAGTTCTTGCAAGCTAAGCTGGAGTCAGTCTCTCTCATTAAGGCTACATGGCCACACTGTCTCTTAGTTCTTGCAAGCTAAGCTGGAGTGAGTCTCTCATTAAGGCCACATGGCCACACTGTGTATCTTAGTTCTTGCAAGCTAAGCTGGAGTGAGTCTCTCTCATTAAGGCCACATGGCCACACAGTGTCTCTTAGTTCTTGCAAGCTAAGCTTGAGTCAGTCTCTCTCATTACGGCCACATGGCCACACAGTGTCTCTTAGTTCTTGCAAGGTAAGCTGGAGTCAGTCTCTCTCATTAAGGTCACATGGGCACACTGTGTCTCTTAATTCTTGCAAGCTAAGCTGGAGTCAGTCTCTCTCATTAAGGCCACATGGCCACACTGTGTCGCTTAGTTCTTGCAAGTTAAGCTGGAGACAGTCTCTCTCATTAAGGCCACATGGCCACACTGTGTCTCTTAGTTCTTGCAAGCTAAGCTGGAGTCAGTCTCTCTCATTAAGGCTACATGGCCACACTGTCTCTTAGTTCTTGCAAGCTAAGCTGGAGTGAGTCTCTCATTAAGGCCACATGGCCACACTGTGTCTCTTAGTTCTTGCAAGCTAAGCTGGAGTGAGTCTCTCTCATTAAGGCCACATGGCCACACAGTGTCTCTTAGTTCTTGCAAGCTAAGTTGAAGTCAGTCTCTCTCATTAAGGCCACATGGCCACACTGAGTCTCTTAGTTCTTGCAAGCTAAGCTGGAGTGAGTCTCTCTCATTAAGGCCACATGGCCACACAGTGTCTCTTAGTTCTTGCAAGCTAAGCTGGAGAGAGTCTCTCTCATTAAGGCCACATGGCCACACTGTGTCTCTTAGTTCTTGCAAGCTAAGCTTGAGTCAGTCTCTCTCATTAAGGCCACATAGCCACACAGTGTCTCTTAGTTCTTGCAAGCTAAGCTGGAGTCAGTCTCTCTCATTAAGGTCACATGGTCACACTGTGTCTCTTAGTTCTTGCAAGCTAAGCTGGAGTCAGTCTCTCTCATTAAGGCCACATGGCCACACTGTGTCTCTTAGTTCTTGCAAGCTAAGCTGGAATCAGTCTCTCTCATTATGGCCACATGGCCACACTGTGTCTCTTAGTTCTTGCAAGCTAAGCTGGAGTCAGTCTCTCTCATTAAGGCCACATGGCCACACTGTGTCTCTTAGTTCTTGCAAGCTAAGCTGGAGTCAGTCTCTCTCATTAAGGCTACATGGCCACACTGTCTCTTAGTTCTTGCAAGCTAAGCTGGAGTGAGTCTCTCATTAAGGCCACATGGCCACACAGTGTATCTTAGTTCTTGCAAGTTAAGTTGGAGTCAGTCTCTCTCATTAAGGCCACATGGCCATACTGAGTCTCTTAGTTCTTGCAAGCTAAGCTGGAGTCAGTCTCTCTCATTAAGGCCACATGGCCACACTGTGTCTCTTAGTTCTTGCAAGCTAAGCTGGAATCAGTCTCTCTCATTATGGCCACATGGCCACACTGTGTCTCTTAGTTCTTGCAAGCTAAGCTGGAGTCAGTCTCTCTCATTAAGGCCACATGGCCACACTGTGTCTCTTAGTTCTTGCAAGCTAAGCTGGAGTCAGTCTCTCTCATTAAGGCTACATGGCCACACTGTCTCTTAGTTCTTGCAAGCTAAGCTGGAGTGAGTCTCTCATTAAGGCCACATGGCCACACAGTGTATCTTAGTTCTTGCAAGTTAAGTTGGAGTCAGTCTCTCTCATTAAGGCCACATGGCCATACTGAGTCTCTTAGTTCTTGCAAGCTAAGCTGGATTGAGTCTTTCTCATTAAGGCCACATGGCCACACAGTGTCTCTTAGTTCTTGCAAGTTAAGCTGAAATCAGTCTCTCTCATTAAGGCCACATGGCCACACTGTGTCTCTTAGTTCTTGCAAGCTAAGCTGGAGTCAGTCTCTCTCATTAAGGCTACATGGCCACACTGTCTCTTATTTCTTGCAAGCTAAGCTGGAGTGAGTCTCTCATTAAGGCCACATGGCCACACTGTGTCTCTTAGTTCTTGCAAGCTAAGCTGGAGTCAGTCTCTCTCATTAAGGCCACATGGCCACACTGTGTCTCTTAGTTCTTGCAAGCTAAGCTGGAGTCAGTCTCTCTCATTAAGGCTACATGGCCACACTGTCTCTTAGTTCTTGCAAGCTAAGCTGGAGTGAGTCTCTCATTAAGGCCACATGGCCACACTGTGTATCTTAGTTCTTGCAAGCTAAGCTGGAGTGAGTCTCTCTCAATAAGGCCACATGGCCACACAGTGTCTCTTAGTTCTTGCAAGCTAAGCTTGAGTCAGTCTCTCTCATTACGGCCACATGGCCACACAGTGTCTCTTAGTTCTTGCAAGGTAAGCTGGAGTCAGTCTCTCTCATTAAGGTCACATGGGCACACTGTGTCTCTTAATTCTTGCAAGCTAAGCTGGAGTCAGTCTCTCTCATTAAGGCCACATGGCCACACTGTGTCGCTTAGTTCTTGCAAGTTAAGCTGGAGACAGTCTCTCTCATTAAGGCCACATGGCCACACTGTGTCTCTTAGTTCTTGCAAGCTAAGCTGGAGTCAGTCTCTCTCATTAAGGCTACATGGCCACACTGTCTCTTAGTTCTTGCAAGCTAAGCTGGAGTGAGTCTCTCATTAAGGCCACATGGCCACACTGTGTCTCTTAGTTCTTGCAAGCTAAGCTGGAGTGAGTCTCTCTCATTAAGGCCACATGGCCACACAGTGTCTCTTAGTTCTTGCAAGCTAAGTTGAAGTCAGTCTCTCTCATTAAGGCCACATGGCCACACTGAGTCTCTTAGTTCTTGCAAGCTAAGCTGGAGTGAGTCTCTCTCATTAAGGCCACATGGCCACACAGTGTCTCTTAGTTCTTGCAAGCTAAGCTGGAGAGAGTCTCTCTCATTAAGGCCACATGGCCACACTGTGTCTCTTAGTTCTTGCAAGCTAAGCTTGAGTCAGTCTCTCTCATTAAGGCCACATAGCCACACAGTGTCTCTTAGTTCTTGCAAGCTAAGCTGGAGTCAGTCTCTCTCATTAAGGTCACATGGTCACACTGTGTCTCTTAGTTCTTGCAAGCTAAGCTGGAGTCAGTCTCTCTCATTAAGGCCACATGGCCACACTGTGTCTCTTAGTTCTTGCAAGCTAAGCTGGAGTCAGTCTCTCTCATTAAGGCCACATGGCCACACTGTGTCTCTTAGTTCTTGCAAGCTAAGCTGGAGTCAGTCTCTCTCATTAAGGCTACATGGCCACACTGTCTCTTAGTTCTTGCAAGCTAAGCTGGAGTGAGTCTCTCATTAAGGCCACATGGCCACACAGTGTATCTTAGTTCTTGCAAGTTAAGTTGGAGTCAGTCTCTCTCATTAAGGCCACATGGCCATACTGAGTCTCTTAGTTCTTGCAAGCTAAGCTGGAGTCAGTCTCTCTCATTAAGGCCACATGGCCACACTGTGTCTCTTAGTTCTTGCAAGCTAAGCTGGAATCAGTCTCTCTCATTATGGCCACATGGCCACACTGTGTCTCTTAGTTCTTGCAAGCTAAGCTGGAGTCAGTCTCTCTCATTAAGGCCACATGGCCACACTGTGTCTCTTAGTTCTTGCAAGCTAAGCTGGAGTCAGTCTCTCTCATTAAGGCTACATGGCCACACTGTCTCTTAGTTCTTGCAAGCTAAGCTGGAGTGAGTCTCTCATTAAGGCCACATGGCCACACAGTGTATCTTAGTTCTTGCAAGTTAAGTTGGAGTCAGTCTCTCTCATTAAGGCCACATGGCCATACTGAGTCTCTTAGTTCTTGCAAGCTAAGCTGGATTGAGTCTTTCTCATTAAGGCCACATGGCCACACAGTGTCTCTTAGTTCTTGCAAGTTAAGCTGAAATCAGTCTCTCTCATTAAGGCCACATGGCCACACTGTGTCTCTTAGTTCTTGCAAGCTAAGCTGGAGTCAGTCTCTCTCATTAAGGCTACATGGCCACACTGTCTCTTAGTTCTTGCAAGCTAAGCTGGAGTGAGTCTCTCATTAAGGCCACATGGCCACACTGTGTCTCTTAGTTCTTGCAAGCTAAGCTGGAGTGAGTCTCTCTCATTAAGGCCACATGGCCACACAGTGTCTCTTAGTTCTTGCAAGCTAAGTTGGAGTCAGTCTCTCTCATTAAGGCCACATGGCCACACTGAGTCTCTTAGTTCTTGCAAGCTAAGCTGGAGTGAGTCTCTCTCATTAAGGCCACATGGCCACACAGTGTCTCTTAGTTCTTGCAAGCTAAGCTGGAGTCAGTCTCTCTCATTAAGGCTACATGGCCACACTGTCTCTTAGTTCTTGCAAGCTAAGCTGGAGTGAGTCTCTCATTAAGGCCACATGGCCACACTGTGTCTCTTAGTTCTTGCAAGCTAAGCTGGAGTGAGTCTCTCTCATTAAGGCCACATGGCCACACAGTGTATCTTAGTTCTTGCAAGTTAATTTGGAGTCAGTCTCTCTCATTAAGGCCACATGGCCATTCTGAGTCTCTTAGTTCTTGCAAGCTAAGCTGGAGTGAGTCTTTCTCATTAAGGCCACATGGCCACACAGTGTCTCTTAGTTCTTGCAAGCTAAGCTGGAGTGAGTCTCTCTCATTAAGGCCACATGGCCACACTGTGTCTCTTAGTTCTTGCAAGCTAAGCTTGAGTCAGTCTCTCTCATTAAGGCCACATGGCCACACAGTGTCTCTTAGTTCTTGCAAGCTAAGCTGGAGTAAGTCTCTCTCATTAAGGGCACATGGCCACACAGTGTCTCTTAGTTCTTGCAAGCTAAGCTGGAGTCAGTCTCTCTCATTAAGGCCACATGGCCACACTTTGTCTCTTAGTTCTTGCAAGCTAAGCTGGAGTGAGTCTCTCATTAAGGCCACATGGCCACACAGTGTCTCTTAGTTCTTGCAAGCTAAGCTGGAGTAAGTCTCTCTCATTAAGGGCACATGGCCACACAGTGTCTCTTAGTTCTTGCAAGCTAAGCTGGAGTCAGTCTCTCTCATTAAGGCCACATGGCCACACTTTGTCTCTTAGTTCTTGCAAGCTAAGCTGGAGTGAGTCTCTCATTAAGGCCACATGGCCACACTGTGTCTCTTAGTTCTTGCAAGCTAAGCTGGAGTCATTCTCTCTCATTAAGGCCACATGGCCACACTTTGTCTCTTAGTTCTTGCAAGCTAAGCTGGAGTGAGTCTCTCATTAAGGCCACATGGCCACACTGTGTCTCTTTGTTCTTGCAAGCTAAGCTGGAGTGAGTCTCTCTCATTAAGGCCACATGGCCACACAGTGTATCTTAGTTCTTGCAAGTTAAGTTGGAGTCAGTCTCTCTCATTAAGGCCACATGGCCACACTGAGTCTCTTAGTTCTTGCAAGCTAAGCTGGAGTCAGTCTCTCTCATTAAGGCCACATGGCCACACTGTGTCTCTTAGTTCTTGCAAGCTAAGCTGGAATCAGTCTCTCTCATTAAGGCCACATGGCCACACTGTGTCTCTTAGTTCTTGCAAGCTAAGCTGGAGTCAGTCTCTCTCATTAAGGCCACATGGCCACACTGTGTCTCTTAGTTCTTGCAAGCTAAGCTGGAGTCAGTCTCTCTCATTAAGGCTACATGGCCACACTGTCTCTTAGTTCTTGCAAGCTAAGCTGGAGTGAGTCTCTCATTAAGGCCACATGGCCACACTGTGTCTCTTAGTTCTTGCAAGCTAAGCTGGAGTGAGTCTCTCTCATTAAGGCCACATGGCCACACAGTGTCTCTTAGTTCTTGCAAGCTAAGCTTGAGTCAGTCTCTCTCATTACGGCCACATGGCCACACAGTGTCTCTTAGTTCTTGCAAGGTAAGCTGGAGTCAGTCTCTCTCATTAAGGTCACATGGGCACACTGTGTCTCTTAATTCTTGCAAGCTAAGCTGGAGTCAGTCTCTCTCATTAAGGCCACATGGCCACACTGTGTCGCTTAGTTCTTGCAAGTTAAGCTGGAGACAGTCTCTCTCATTAAGGCCACATGGCCACACTGTGTCTCTTAGTTCTTGCAAGCTAAGCTGGAGTCAGTCTCTCTCATTAAGGCCACATGGCCACACTGTGTCTCTTAGTTCTTGCAAGCTAAGCTGGAGTGAGTCTCTCTCATTAAGGCCACATGGCCACACAGTGTCTCTTAGTTCTTGCAAGCTAAGTTGAAGTCAGTCTCTCTCATTAAGGCCACATGGCCACACTGAGTCTCTTAGTTCTTGCAAGCTAAGCTGGAGTGAGTCTCTCTCATTAAGGCCACATGGCCACACAGTGTCTCTTAGTTCTTGCAAGCTAAACTGGAGAGAGTCTCATTAAGGCCACATGGCCACACTGTGTCTCTTAGTTCTTGCAAGCTAAGCTTGAGTCAGTCTCTCTCATTAAGGCCACATGGCCACACAGTGTCTCTTAGTTCTTGCAAGGTAAGCTGGAGTCAGTCTCTCTCATTAAGGCCACATGGTCACACTGTGTCTCTTAGTTCTTGCAAGCTAAGCTGGAGTCAGTCTCTCTCATTAAGGCCACATGGCCACACTGTGTCTCTTAGTTCTTGCAAGCTAAGCTGGAATCAGTCTCTATCATCATGGCCACATGGCCACACTGTGTCTCTTAGTTCTTGCAAGCTAAGCTGGAGTCAGTCTCTCTCATTAAGGCCACATGGCCACACAGTGTATCTTAGTTCTTGCAAGTTAAGTTGGAGTCAGTCTCTCTCATTAAGGCCACATGGCCATACTGAGTCTCTTAGTTCTTGCAAGCTAAGCTGGAGTGAGTCTTTCTCATTAAGGCCACATGGCCACACAGTGTCTCTTAGTTCTTGCAAGTTAAGCTGGAATCAGTCTCTCTCATTAAGGCCACATGGCCACACTGTGTCTCTTAGTTCTTGCAAGCTAAGCTGGAGTCAGTCTCTCTCATTAAGGCTACATGGCCACACTGTCTCTTAGTTCTTGCTAGCTAAGCTGGAGTGAGTCTCTCATTAAGGCCACATGGCCACACTGTGTCTCTTAGTTCTTGCAAGCTAAGCTGTAGTGAGTCTCTCTCATTAAGGCCACATGGCCACACAGTGTTTCTTAGTTCTTGCAAGCTAAGTTGGAGTCAGTCTCTCTCATTAAGGCCACATGGCCACACTGAGTCTCTTAGTTCTTGCAAGCTAAGCTGGAGTGAGTCTCTCTCATTAAGGCCACATGGCCACACAGTGTCTCTTAGTTCTTGCAAGCTAAGCTGGAGTGAGTCTCTCTCATTAAGGCCACATGGCCACACCTGTGTCTCTTAGTTCTTGCAAGCTAAGCTTGAGTGAGTCTCTCTCATTAAGGCCACATGGCCACACAGTGTCTCTTAGTTCTTGCAAGCTAAGCTGGAGTGAGTCTCTCTCATTAAGGCCACATGGCCACACTGTGTCTCTTAGTTCTTGCAAGCTAAGCTTGAGTCAGTCTCTCTCATTAAGGCCACATGGCCACACAGTGTCTCTTAGTTCTTGCAAGCTAAGCTGGAGTCAGTCTCTCTCATTAAGGTCACATGGTCACACTGTGTCTCTTAGTTCTTGCAAGCTAAGCTGGAGTCAGTCTCTCTCATTAAGGCCACATGGCCACACTGTGTCTCTTAGTTCTTGCAAGCTAAGCTGGAATCAGTCTCTCTCATTAAGGCCACATGGCCACACTGTGTCTCTTAGTTCTTGCAAGCTAAGCTGGAGTCAGTCTCTCTCATTAAGGCCACATGGCCACACTGTGTCTCTTAGTTCTTGCAAGCTAAGCTGGAGTCAGTCTCTCTCATTAAGGCTACATGGCCACACTGTCTCTTAGTTCTTGCAAGCTAAGCTGGAGTGAGTCTCTCATTAAGGCCACATGGCCACACTGTGTCTCTTAGTTCTTGCAAGCTAAGCTGGAGTGAGTCTCTCTCATTAAGGCCACATGGCCACACAGTGTATCTTAGTTCTTGCAAGTTAAGTTGGAGTCAGTCTCTCTCATTAAGGCCACATGGCCATACTGAGTCTCTTAGTTCTTGCAAGCTAAGCTGGAGTGAGTCTTTCTCATTAAGGCCACATGGCCACACAGTGTCTCTTAGTTCTTGCAAGCTAAGCTGGAGTGAGTCTCTCTCATTAAGGCCACATGGCCACACTGTGTCTCTTAGTTCTTGCAAGCTAAGCTTGAGTCAGTCTCTCTCATTAAGGCCACATGGCCACACAGTGTCTCTTAGTTCTTGCAAGCTAAGCTGGGGTGAGTCTCTCTCATTAAGGCCACATGGCCACACAGTGTCTCTTAGTTCTTGCAAGCTAAGCTGGAGTCAGTCTCTCATTAAGGCCACATGGCCACACTGTGTCTCTTAGTTCTTGCAAGCTAAGCTGGAGTGAGTCTCTCTTTAAGGCCACATGGCCACACTGTGTCTCTTAGTTCTTGCAGGCTAAGCTGGAGTCAGTCTCTCTCATTAAGGCCACATGGCCACACTGTGTCTCTTAGTTCTTGCAAGCTAAGCTGGAGTCAGTCTCTCTCATTAAGGCCACATGGCCACACTGTCTCTTAGTTCTTGCAAGCTAAGCTGGAGTGAGTCTCTCATTAAGGCCACATGGCCACACTGTGTCTCTTTGTTCTTGCAAGCTAAGCTGGAGTGAGTCTCTCTCATTAAGGCCACATGGCCACACAGTGTATCTTAGTTCTTGCAAGTTAAGTTGGAGTCAGTCTCTCTCATTAAGGCCACATGGCCACACTGAGTCTCTTAGTTCTTGCAAGCTAAGCTGGAGTGAGTCTTTCTCATTAAGGCCACATGGCCACACTGTGTCTCTTAGTTCTTGCAAGCTAAGCTTGAGTCAGTCTCTCTCATTAAGGCCACATGGCCACACAGTGTCTCTTAGTTCTTGCAAGCTAAGCTTGAGTCAGTCTCTCTCATTAAGGTCACATGGTCACACTGTGTCTCTTACTTCTTGCAAGCTAAGCTGGAGTGAGTCTCTCATTAAGGCCACATGGCCACACTGTGTCTCTTAGTTCTTGCAAGCTAAGCTGGAGTGAGTCTCTCATTAAGGCCACATGGCCACACTGTGTCTCTTAGTTCTTGCAAGCTAAGCTGGAGTGAGTCTCTCATTAAGGCCACATGGCCACACAGTGTCTCTTAGTTCTTGCAAGCTAAGCTGGAGTGAGTCTCTCTCATTAAGGCCACATGGCCACACTGTGTCTCTTAGTTCTTGCAAGCTAAGCTTGAGTCAGTCTCTCTCATTAACGCCACATTGCCACACAGTGTCTCTTAGTTCTTGCAAGCTAAGCTGGAGTGAGTCTCTCTCATTAAGGCCACATGGCCACACAGTGTCTCTTAGTTCTTGCAAGCTAAGCTGGAGTCAGTCTCTCATTAAGGCCACATGGCCACACTGTGTCTCTTAGTTCTTGCAAGCTAAGCTGGAGTGAGTCTCTCATTAAGGCCACATGGCCACACTGTGTCTCTTAGTTCTTGCAAGCTAAGCTGGAGTCAGTCTCTCTCATTAAGGCCACATGGCCACACTGTGTCTCTTAGTTCTTGCAAGCTAAGCTGGAGTCAGTCTCTCTCATTACGGCCACATGGCCACACTGTCTCTTAGTTCTTACAAGCTAAGCTGGAGTGAGTCTCTCATTAAGGCCACATGGCCACACTGTGTCTCTTTGTTCTTGCAAGCTAAGCTGGAGTGAGTCTCTCTCATTAAGGCCACATGGCCACACAGTGTATCTTAGTTCTTGCAAGTTAAGTTGGAGTCAGTCTCTCTCATTAAGGCCACATGGCCACACTGAGTCTCTTAGTTCTTGCAAGCTAAGCTGGAGTGAGTCTTTCTCATTAAGGCCACATGGCCACACTGTGTCTCTTAGTTCTTGCAAGCTAAGCTTGAGTCAGTCTCTCTCATTAAGGCCACATGGCCACATTGTCTCTTAGTTCTTGCAAGCTAAGCTTGAGTCAGTCTCATTAAGGTCACATGGTCACACTGTGTCTCTTAGTTCTTGCAAGCTAAGCTGGAGTCAGTCTCTCTCATTAAGGCCACATGGCCACACAGTGTCTCTTAGTTCTTGCAAGCTTATCTGGAGTCAGTCTCTCTCATTAAGGTCACATGGTCACACTGTGTCTCTTAGTTCTTGCAAGCTAAGCTGGAGTCAGTCTCTCTCATTAAGGCCACATGGCCACACTGTGTCTCTTAGTTCTTGCAAGCTATGCTGGAATCAGTCTCTCTCATTAAGGCCACATGGCCACACTGTGTCTCTTAGTTCTTGCAAGCTAAGCTGGAGTCAGTCTCTCTCATTAAGGCCACATGGCCACACTGTGTCTCTTAGTTCTTGCAAGCTAAGCTGGAGTCAGTCTCTCTCATTAAGGCCACATGGCCACACAGTGTATCTTAGTTCTTGCAAGTTAAGTTGGAGTCAGTCTCTCTCATTGAGGCCACATGGCCATACTGAATCTCTTAGTTCTTGCAAGCTAAGCTGGAGTGAGTCTTTCTCATTAAGGCCACATGGCCACACAGTGTCTCTTAGTTCTTGCAAGCTAAGCTGGAGTGAGTCTCTCTCATTAAGGCCACATGGCCACACTGTGTCTCTTAGTTCTTGGAAGCTAAGCTTGAGTCAGTCTCTCTCATTAAGGCCACATGGCAACGCAGTGTCTCTTAGTTCTTGAAAGCTAAGCTGGAGTCAGTCTCTCTCATTAAGGTCACATGGTCACACTGTGTCTCTTAGTTCTTGTAAGCTAAGCTGGAGTGAGTCTCTCTCATTAAGGCCACATGGCCACACTGTGTCTCTTAGTTCTTGCAAGCTAAGCTGGAATCAGTCTCTCTCATTAAGGCCACATGGCCACACTGTGTCTCTTAGTTCTTGCAAGCTAAGCTGGAGTCAGTCTCTCTCATTAAGGCCACATGGCCACACTGTGTCTCTTAGTTCTTGCAAGCTAAGCGGGAGTCAGTCTCTCTCATTAAGGCCACATGGCCACACTGTCTCTTAGTTCTTGCAAGCTAAGCTGGATTGAGTCTCTCATTAAGGCCACATGGCCACACTGTGTCTCTTAGTTCTTGCAAGCTAAGCTGAAGTGAGTCTCTCTCATTAAGGCCACATGGCCACACAGTGTCTCTTAGTTCTTGCAAGCTAAGTTGGAGTCAGTCTCTCTCATTAAGGCCACATGGCCACACTGAGTCTCTTAGTTCTTGCAAGCTAAGCTGGAGTGAGTCTTTCTCATTAAGGCCACATGGCCACACAGTGTCTCTTAGTTCTTGCAAGCTAAGCTGGAGTGAGTCTCTCTCATTAAGGCCACATGGCCACACTGTGTCTCTTAGTTCTTTCAAGCTAAGCTTGAGTCAGTCTCTCTCATTAAGGCCACATGGCCACACAGTGTCTCTTAGTTCTTGCAAGCTAAGCTGGAGTCAGTCTCTCTCATTAAGGTCACATGGTCACACTGTGTCTCTTAGTTCTTGCAAGCTAAGCTGGAGTCAGTCTCTCTCATTAAGGCCACATGGCCACACTGTGTCTCTTAGTTCTTGCAAGCTAAGCTGGAATCAGTCTCTCTCATTAAGGCCACATGGCCACACTGTGTCTCTTAGTTCTTGCAAGCTAAGCTGGAGTCAGTCTTTCTCATTAAGGCCACATGGCCACACTGTGTCTCTTAGTTCTTGCAAGCTAAGCTGGAGTCAGTCTCTCTCATTAAGGCCACATGGCCACACTGTCTCTTAGTTCTTGCAAGTTAAGCTGGAGTGAGTCTCTCATTAAGGCCACATGGCCACACTGTGTCTCTTAGTTCTTGCAAGCTAAGCTGGAGTGAGTCTCTCTCATTAAGGCCACATGGCCACACAGTGTCTCTTAGTTCTTGCAAGCTAAGCTGGAGTGAGTCTCTCTCATTAAGGCCACATGGCCACACTGTGTCTCTTAGTTCTTGCAAGCTAAGCTGGAGTGAGTCTCTCATTAAGGCCACATGGCCACACTGTGTCTCTTAGTTCTTGCAAGCTAAGCTGGAGTGAGTCTCTCTCATTAAGGCCACATGGCCACACAGTGTCTCTTAGTTCTTGCAAGCTAAGCTGGAGTGAGTCTCTCATTAAGGCCACATGGCCACACTGTGTCTCTTAGTTCTTGCAAGCTAAGCTGGAGTCAGTCTCTTTTCGACATGTCTCACCAAGTTCTGTAATAATAGTGTTCCAGTTTCTCTATATGTTTTTAAATTTAGATTTAAATAAATCTACATTTAAAAATCCACAAATCTGGCTGCCTCCTGATGACGCTGGTTGTAATTACTGGCGAAACGTCGTACTCAGATTGTTAATGTTGTGGCTTTGCTCTCTAACACACAACCGGTGTGCTGTACTAGTAACGAATTGGCATGTTCTGTTTAATTGACAAACCTTACTAATTGGCTGTGTCGGGTGGTGGTGGGTTTACCGACATATTTTTATATTTACGCGATCTTATCCAAAAAACCTGTATTATGTAAAAATATATTTATTTTCCCCCTTTCTTTTTGGACAGTTTCAAATCTCTAACATCTTTCAAATTGTTCTGATGTACAGTGCTACATTTCAAATTGCTGTCATGTTTGCAACGGGTTGTTTAAAATATATTTAAATGGTGTAGATTCACGTTTAAACTCGCTTCGAATCTGCATTCATCATTTTCTTCTTTGCAGTCCGTAACCACAATTGGTACATCGATGCATGATCTATTTGATTATGGTTTGTTGGTCTTAATTTATCAATTAAAATGTTATTGAGTGTGCCAAATCCTAAAGAGTGGCGTTTGAGTCGACCTTATTTATATTCACATCTGAAACGCCTGTGCACATGAATGTAATCCAGTTACACACTCTCCTACTTGTTCATCAACTCTCTTCGTGGTGTAGATTTGATGGCTTGTATAGCAACCATAAACAAACACAACAAGTCCGGGTGACTCATGATCCTTGACTCACGATGCCAGTGGGCCAGGTTTCACTCTCAACTCTCTACCTGTGTGGCATGAATAAAACGCACCTGTAAATTTGACCTGAAATGATTGCACAAAAATTGCCCCGCCTTCATGCGATGTTTATCCTCCACTGTATATCTGGCTTTGACCTGAATTATATAAAAGTGTGGCTCTGCAACTGCTGTAGAGTCACATTGGTATAAACACATTTTACAATATGAACAGCGCATTGAAAACGCGTACTATTTTATGTATTGTTTAACAAGTGTGTTTACAAATCCACACTGAGAAACACGATGATTGACAGAGGGGAGTAGATTATGTTTTCGATAGTGTATTTAAATAGAGCTACTGTAGGTACGTAGTTTTCAGTTTTAAAGGCATAGTTTAACAAGACAACACTTGCCACCATCCTTCAAACCCATTGGTGAAAAAGACCACAGTTTATGTTTACATTATAATATGTTTACATTATATATAATATATAATATAATGTTTATATTATAATATAATGTTTACATTATATATAATATAATGTTTACATTATAATACAATGTTTACATTATATATAATATAATGTTTATGCAAGAGCCGGAGACTTATTTGACCCCGGGGTCCCACCATAAGGTTCATATGAATGGTTACCTAATAACTTTTGAAACACGGTAATCGCTGTGAAGTGCAGTTTCCAATTCTTATTGTTGACTCAATCTCTCTGGACTTTCTATGCAATATGAAGAAGGGTCATTGCCCAAAACGTCGCTTATCGGATTTTTTCCCTTTTTCAAGGCACCAGTGCTACTGATGCATGAATTTGTTTGGTATTTGAAATGATACGAAGGCTCAGCAAGTGATTCCTTGCAGACATAAACAGAAGCGATACGCGCCACCCCAGCCACCCATGTCGCGAATCAATCGATTATCGCGATTGAGGGCTCGTAAATAAATTCTAGATTCAACGCCTTGTTTTAAAACGTGAACACAGCCGGCTCTAGTGACTGGAGTGGGTGGGTGTTGGACAATGTGAAACAATGACACGCAACGTATACAAATCTAAAACATAAATTCTTACGCACGCGATCCGGTGTGCATATCGCGATCTTCAGGATGAATGATCACGTCCGAATCAATGCATCGTCGTTGCTCCCCTAGCATGCGCTCTGCGTAACCCGCTCGTGTTGTTGTTGTTGTCTGCGGCAGAGTTTAGGACCTTCGTGGCCAAGAGCCGCAGCTCCCGAGGCAAAGGAGTGATGGCACGCTTCAAGGTGCCGGACTTGCTGAAGCATCTCATGGAACGATACGGGGCTCCGGATATTCACGATCTGGGCATCCGTATCACCAGCATACCTCTGGGCATTTCCGTACGTGCCGTGCCTGCGTGTACGAGCGTGTGTGTGTGTGTACGTGTGTATGCATTGCGTCGCTTGTTGACTGCGAATTGTATTATTATTGGACGCCTCAAGTTATACTCTTTGGTTCTTTCGGTAAAGTCACGTAGGCATAAAATAAAATAAATCACGACGTTTTGGGCGCGACACAAGCGTCCGTCATCAGGTGATAAAGCCTTGGTGTGCTGCTGAGGCAGACTGTTTTAAATTGTTTGAAATGTGTGTAGCCCATGGGTCATAAAGAAGTGTCCAGGGCTAGTGATGTTAACGTGAGAAATTAGCGTGTAACTGTAAGGTAGGAAAGCGGCCTCCTCCTCGATTTTACGTGACTTTACCGAAAGAACCAAAGAGTCTGGATTCCTGCAGTCGCGAAAGCTTCAAATCAAGATTGCCTCAAGTATGTATTGTTGTTGCCCTTGAGGGGGTTTACTTTAGGAATTAAATGCGTTCTGGAATTGCTGACACACAGCCACAACGTACGTGTCGCTGTGTTCACACCTGAGAGTGACACTGCATCAGCCTTTTACCAATATTCCCCCGCCCCTGCGTTTGCCTTACACGGCCACAATGCTGAGCTATGCTCAGTTGCTCAGGCACACAAGTTTCACACCTGTCTCCCTGTCAAGTGAATGTGGTGTATCCTTTTGTCATGCAGTCTGAGACAGACTTCCAACACGACTTCAGTTTTGTGGGTGCAGTGCTGTGACAAGAGCACTGAAGTAACTGCTCGTGTAAGTACATCATGTTAATATATATCGTATTGAAGGCTGAGGCCTATTTTACTGTACCGCTCCTTACAGAAATCTTCTTTCCCGAGTGGTTGTGCATTTGTCGCTTGTTTCAGAGGTTCGCGATTCGATCCCAGGAGTCGCCCTAGTTAATATTGCGGGTGTATTATCCAAAACTGCATTTCTATATGCTTCACAAATAATGTAAAAAAAAAATCCCGTGTTATTATTAATGAATGAGGAGGACGTGTGTGCCGGCGTCAGAATCAAAATTTGCAAATCTAAACAAGTACTCAGAAATGACTGGATTGGGTAAAACCACAAGTATATATGTTGAACTTCTTTCGCACTGTACGTAGCCAACTGTGCTAATCGGAGGTGTGGAGGGCAACAATCTGATCACAAAAAGCAGTTCTAAAGAAATTGTTTTCAATCTAGATTTTAAAGTGCAAAGCTCCAATGGCTTACTAATATCGGAAGGAAGAGCATTCCAGTTGGCCGCAGAAGCCCATCTGAAAGCGAGTGATGCGGTGACTTTCTTTGGTTGATGGCTTGCCAAAAGCCACTGCCGCTAGGATTATCCACCAATCCCATCTCTCTATTGCAGTCTTGCATTAGCAGCACACCTTGCATTTGCTGTTGAACCACTCGTCCATCACGTGTTCCATAATCGCAACTACAGCACTGCCCTGCACCTGTGGCCGCCACAGTTGCTAACATTGTGTTGTTTGTTTAGGTGATTGGCAAGGCCCAGAAAGGCGAGCGGGAGGCGATGGACCGTGGGCTGGCTCGCATCGAGTGTGACATCAAGCAGGGGGTGGAAGGCCGGCCACACAAGGTCAAGGAATACCTGTTGGAGTCGTTCCCCTTGCCAGGGACGAGCGCCGATCTTCGCCGACAGTTCACGACACAGCCGGCGGCCGAGATGGTGCTGCAGGTCTTCCAGAACGCCGAGGACATCTTTGTGAATAAGCTGAAGAAGGTGGGGCCATGGCGTCTGGACTTAATGCAACAAAATTACCGCGCGAGAAAAATCATGCATCTGCTTAGATTTGTCAAAGATTTTCCAAAATACATTTGTTCTCGGAATTATGTAATGAGTGATAATCGCCATACGTTTCAAGTCTGTCGATACTTCCACCAGTATCAAAAGACTTGCTCTACCACTGAATTAACTCTCCTCTATAATATTTAGGGCCATCGTTTTCACAAAATTCAGTCACACGTTGAGACAAAAGTAAGGGGGGGCATTGAAATCGGTAGGACATCTATGCATGTGTCACCCTCTATTTGTCCCAACAGAGTGATATGGCTGCATTTGGTTTGGGTCCTTTGTTGTTTCCACCAACAGTGTGTGCAGGACTTCCTGGGGCAGGTGAAAGGGGACACGCTGGCCCGGAAGCTGTTTCAGTTGGCCCTGTGCTGTGGCTCCCTCGAGACTCCTCACGACCTCGTGGTCAAGGAGAAACCGGCCGCGTTTCTCGGCAACATCAGCACTCCCGACACCAGACCGCCGCCTCCTCCGGGGATTAAGGAGACAAATTTGCATATACAGTAGACTCTCGATTATCCGCGCTAATGACGTGGAGGATGGCTGCGGATAATTAAAAATGTCGGATGATCCAAAGATATCTATTTTTTGCAGATCTCTATGCCACAAACTAACGATCAACCGATCGATGCACGTGCTGGGTGATAACACTTTCCTGCTAATTTGACCAAGTCCAATATCGGCCCAACTTTCATGTGACGGACATTACTCTCACGTTCAGAGTGGGTTAGAATGTGCTTCCCTTTACTTTGTGGACCAGAGGTCACTAGAAGCGATGTCAGAGGTAGCTTTGTGATGTTCTCTTCTGTGGGCCATTCTCCAATAGGACGGGTCCCGCTGCTCCGTGAGAGATCCGAGTGGATACTCCGTCTCATGACACGATATCGAAAGCACAATCTGAATAAAATGTAGTTTCTTGTATTGTACATAAGGGGTCAGACCACGGAGGACCTTCAGAATGTTGAGTGTGATCTTGAAATTGATCCTGGACTGGTTCGGGGGATAGTTGAACAATTCGAATATTGGGGCGATATCGTCTTGCATACGGGTGTGAGTGAGAAGTCTGCCAGTGGTTTTTTGAGTCCATCATCTAGATTTTTGGGTTAGATCATGTAAACATGCACTCAATAATACGCGTTAATATGCACTATTTACGTGACCTAACCCAAAAATCTCTATTATGGATAATATTGGTCGCGAAGGCCTTCGTGTTAAACTTGTTTTTTGAGTCATCTGGAGAGTGATGATGAAACGTATCGGGAGGCCGTAGATGAGACGTCGGGGTGGGGGGGGCAGAGAGAGAGTTGCAGTTGTTGAGCCTATTGGAGCGAGTTACAGCATCGTTGTCCTCTCCTACAATGGCATTGCTTCTCTCCTTCGCAGAGGCGGTAGCCGAGCATCTGGTCCGTCTGCTGAGCCACGCAAGTAAGATGGCAGAGCCCCTGGGCCTACCCGCGCTGTCACGCGTGGAGAAGCAGCTTGCCGAGCTTTTGACTCGCGCGACCTCCACAGCCTGGGCCTCGGCTCCTTCTTGGACATCCTCCATCGCAACGCCCAGGTGCGTACGTGGCGTGCGTGAGTCCACCCGCCTCCAGCTGGTAAGAGGCAGTACAGCAAGTAGGTGTACGACACTGCCCGTGCAAAGTTTGAGTGTACTTACCGCCTCCGAGTGGCGCTCAATGTTAAGTTTGTTTCCAAAATTGTGCGCGGTAATATTAGTTTATTTTTACGAACTTAAAACTCATTTGTCGATAACTCGAATACGTTTAAGCGTTATGTAATCACTGCCAATTCAGAGCACAACAAAGTGTCACGTAAGATGCATGGGTTTTCTCTTGTCACTCTTACAAAATATCTGTGAATTTGGCAAACATCCCAAAGGTAGATATTGAAAATCACCGTTAAAATTGAGTTTACAGCGGTGACATTCAGATAGCATATATGATAACATTATATATGCAAAGTGGACGGGTGGCTCAGAGATCAAAGTGGTGCGTTGGCAATAATGAGATTCTGGGCTTGAATCTGGATTTTGACCGCTTGGGTTGAAACCGAGGTCTCAAGTCTTATCAAGTCGATCGTCCGAGCCCCGTCACCAGCGACTGCACAAAATTAGTCTCATTAAACTTTGGTTTTGCACTTCATTTTCCTAATTCCATCTCTGAGAATAACAATTTCAGCTTAACTCTCGTGCGCCGCACAATCTCATAACACAGCTCATGTGAAAGTGTTGGCTCCTATTGTGTACAAGATAAAAGGCCACCCACCGCATTTTATGACACAGGGCCTGCACGGCTATGCGAGATTTACGAATGGATGATTTATTTGTCTCTTGACATTACGCCGATAGCGCATTTGGAAAACTAAAATTGAGAACGAATTTTGTGTTAATTTGCAAACTTAAATCTGTAATATTTAATCAGTTTTCGTGCACTGCATTGTGAGATGCAGCTCCATGCGTATCGTTTAGCTTTAAGCCGGTGTTTGCCTTGCGGTCGCCTCATTGTCATCCAACTGATGTTGACGGATTTGTTGTGTCTGTGGTAGCTGTTGGAGGAGACTGGGGTTGTGATCTCTATCCTGGGTGGATCTGGAGCCACAGCGGGAAGCTTCTGCCCAAAGCGCGACGAGCTGCATGGAGTTCATCCACCAGTGCGGCAGCCTCGACACCGCAGCGGTGAGACACGGGCCCCAGTAGGGGCCACAGGGGCGGCTCAGAGATGGGGATAAGGATTTGGAGATATAGGGTGCTCGCGGAAATAAACTCTTCAACTCAAAGCGCCTTACAGCAACGTCTCATCTCAACCATTCCATTGCTCTGCGGCAGGCTACTCGAGGGGACCCCCCCCCCCTCAATGGCAGCTGTTCCTATTTGGCACGTGGTGCACGCACTACCGGCCTGTGAATGGACATGTCTGCCATTTGGGAGCGATGTTTGAGTTTCCTACATGGGTTTTCCCCGATAAAGTAATTTGCAAGTATTTTATCTGATTTAGCAAATTTGCAACATGATGCGGTTACACGTGGCCAATTCTTTTTTTTTAATACAGCGTCACAGGATTATTATCATACATTGTGAAACAGATCTCTTTGTTTATGGTGAATAAACTGGCAACATTAACCAGGGCGGATGCTGGGCTTGAACCGAGAACCACCACTCGACCATGTTTCCATAAATTTGTGCAGTCACATTAACGCTGTTCACGTCGTACGCAATGAACACTTTATTATTAGCACCACCTCTGGACCTGTTTGGCCCCTGGTCCATTTTGAGAGGTCTTGTAAGGGCGGCATATTACAGTTTGATTTTATATCGGCACAGCAAATAGCCAATGGAAAACCACCCATTCCGTGGGGGTGCTACGCGCTGGCACGGATCGGATGCGCCAGTGGAAAAGGCTGCTAGCAACTTGGCCGCCTCCAAACGAAAGAGAGAGGGTTCCAGGTCTCTGTTGTTGGCTGTGTCTTCTGCAGCTGCCGGCCGTGGACTGCGCTGTGGGGCAGCACTACGGCGTGCATTCCTGCCGCAACCATGGGCACGGCCCCATGGCCAACCTGGTAAAACTGGCGCAGAAGGCCAAGCCCGGTGGCAGCAGCGGCGGTGCCCATCGGTGCGCCGTCTTGTACGAGACGGCGCTGTGTGCTCGCGACTCGAGGTTTGGCAGCCCCCTCCAAAGTGCCCTTCTCCTCACACCTCTGCTCACCTCGTGATCTGCCTGACCGCCACGGGTCGCTCCTCAAAATTGTTGGGAGTTGGCGACAGACACTTGGGGTTCTTTAATTTTTCGCATCAAACGGTCAGTGAGCCACACCAATATGCCATTGGTAATGTAACTTAAGGATTCAATGTTCAAGGCAAGTGATTGTCGAGACAAACTGATGATTGTGTGTGTTACACTCCTCTGGCAGTCCACTGCCTGATGAAGGCCTCACAACGTTGCTTTGGTCATGGGGGTTGTTGCACAAAACGTTACCACGCTTGGTGAAGGGGGCGGGGATTAGGTTCAGGACTTGTTCAGATATCAGTCACCACTGACGTTAGCCATGGCTAGGAATCCAACTCGGATCGCCGCGTTAGTATCGCAGTGCACCAAACATTGCAGCAGTGCTTCAGAAATCATTCCGAAGTTGCTTGATATTGCACACAGTTTGAATAAACCATCATTACTTCAGGACATATCTTTTTACTTAAAATTTTACTTTATACATGCTGTGATCGTAATAAAGAGTTGTGCTAGTTAGTAGTAACAGCGCGATACATCGGTTAAATCGATTAATATTTATTATTCAGCTGACAATTCACATATTGAATTGCACGTGTAAGAATCAACTTCTAAAAAATTGTATCCCTTTTTATTTTAATAGTTTCACATTGCCACTGCAGATAGTCGACATGATCAGTGTAAGTTCAAATGAACTGACACACCTTGTGAAAAACCCAACGCAGAAGATCCCTGGGCTTGATATTCCACGAAGATCATGGTCCCCCTAAACCGCATCTGCACAAAACATGGCAGATGCGGATACCTGATGCACAAATGGAAAATTTTAAACTCTCCAGTGTTTGACTGTGGTCATCCAGAACAGATCGTACAACGTGAAACGACGCAATAGAAAATTAAAGTCAAGCCACAGTGCGATTGTGACCATGCAACCCAAACTATGCACAATATTGTGAACCACAGTCGTCTGTGCTCCTTCAACGGAGTAGGAATAGTAACCCTACACGAAGTTTCTCCTGAAGCCCTCTCGTCGTGACCAGCAGACCTCGGACATTGGCTTATGGCTCCTGAACATGTTGCCCTCATGCGCAGGAATAGAATAGCTCAGGGGTTGGCAATCTGCGTCTCCCGGTGCCGCATGCTGCTCTTTAAAGACTGTTTGGTGATGTTGTTTATGAAGGACCACTGTCTCGTATTCACCACAGTGCATTGCGCCTCTTGAAATATTGAGTTGAGTAATCCCGGTAGTTGAGAAACTAAGGTAGTTGAGTACCCCGGGAACACGCTGTGGTTCGTGTCGCGTTAATAGCTCCGTACCGTGCTGTGTAACTCACTAAGCAGCCGATTGCTCGCGTGCAGTGGTAGTGCCGTGTTCATTGATAACACTGCACACTCTGTGCAGTGGTAGTGCCGTGTTCATTGATAACGCTGCACACTCCGTGCAGTGGCAGTGCCGTGTTCATTGATAACACTGTACACTCCGTGCAGTGGTAATGCCGTGTTCATTGATAACACTGCACACTCCGTGCAGTGGTAATGCCGTGTTCATTGATAACACTGCACACTCCGTGCAGTGGTAGTGCCGTGTTCATTGATAACGCTGCACACTCCGTGCAGCGTTGTGTGAGGATGGCTCACTAATTGAAAGGGGAGTCGTAGCTATCGCACTGTGGGGTGGTCATCGCCCTCCTCCCCCTGGGCATGTGCCGTGTGTGTTGTGTGCGTCGTGAGTCGTGGCGATGTAAACCCGGGGTAGCTCCTCTCTCCGTCTCTTCGTTTGTTGCTGTCCCGGCGAAGCTCGAGTTGGTGAGCGCAACGCGTGGCAGATCCGGCTTCACCCGTTCCCACTCCTCCCAGTCAGCGACTCCCAAACCCCCACTCAATAATCGCAGATCACTACCCAGGTCTTTATCAACCAAATTATTTTTACCTAAACAATTTTTTGTATTCTTAACAATGTATCCACTGTTCAGTTTTTAAGTACAATTTTACCGAAGCACTGTATGTTGTCTTGGTGTGGACTGTGGCTGTTTTTGATATTGTTTTACTGCCTTTCCCAAGCTTGGAAATGTATGCATGAATGAAATTGGAACTTATATACTTCATTTATTTACTAATTGACAAAAGATTTTTTTTATTTTTCCAGGTAAGGCCTACTGAGCATATATAGCAGTTTTTCAGAAGCGACCTGGCCATCGCAAATGATAGCTCAACGAAGTGGCTTATCGTCACGTGGACATTTATAGCAGACAAATATACAGCATGCGTCAGGGTTGGGATGGAACCCACGACCTCCTGCGTACCAGGGGAGGTAGTTAACATCTCCCAGCCACCGTGGTGCCCTGTGGTCACGTGAGGCCTTCCACTTCTGAATGGCTTGTGATGCATATTTGAACATTACTGCAAGCGTCTTAGCCTCGTTCATTCGGTATTCGAGGGGAATTTTGCTATTTAGTAACTTTGTTTCAAATAATCCGCATTGAACTTTCGATTTTAATTTGCAATGTAATTGAGGGACTGTGCGTTGTCTTGTCGTGGTCTGGTGCTGTTGTTGTGTTGCTGAATTGCCCAAACTTGCATTTGTTGACAAATCGGCAGGAATCTATGTACTTTGTATTTTTAGCAACATGCTTACATTTTCTCCGTCTTGCCTCTCATATCGTTTTTGAACATACCTCGCTGACCCGCCCCTACTGGACATATGTGAAAAGAGCTTCATAGCTCATTGGATTCCTCCAGGATGAAAAAAAGATTCTAATTAATCAGTGGCACTGCCAACAACCTGCATCCACACACGACTAAGCACCCCTTGTAATGCCATACACATGGTTTCTTTCCCATAGACATGTAATTCTGCAAATTTTCAGAAATATCTGCCGTATACGAATTACTCCAGACAAGTTTAGAGTAGTAAACGTAACCTGTTGTGACTCGTCTAATGTGTATCGCGTGGTCGTTAGCACAGAAAGATGCGTCTGGTAACGTCCTAATGGACCAAACATCGTAAAAAGGAGGCTGGGTCTGCGTTGTTCAGAGTGACCACCATATACAGGGACTCTTCTACTTACGGACGAGTTAGGTTCCAGAAGTCTGTTCGTAAGTCCAACTTTACTCTTGTCGATTCCAAACATGTTGTACGGCGTGTACACTAAACACAGGGAATGGCTTTAAGAGTTGTATAATCTCCTGTAGACGTAGACGCCACTGGTTCTTCACGTTGTGTAGATGTAGATGCCACCACCACCATCTATTGCGTGGCGGTTAAACTTATGAATCTCGCTACAAACAGGCAACTGGACATATGGACAGGTTTCTTCGTATCTCTGAGACTTTCTAAGTTGAATGTTTTTTTAAGTGAAGGAGTCCCCGTAAATATTTTTGAGGACCACTGGGATCTTCAGTTTAAACCGTGAGTCTTGGAGTCATTAGACCAGAAAGAAGTGAGACAAAAACGACAGTAACATTGAAAAATATGTACACAGGGCAGGGAGGGCCCAGCCGCATGACAGGATTTATTCAGCGCTATCGTCACGGTAACAGAAACAGTGCTCCCGAATGAATCGCAGAATTCATTATTTGACTATAGCTCGGGTTGATAAATAAGCTGTTAACTTTCTTGACCTAGATTTTGAACTCGCAAGCGTACAGTGATCGTGGAGTGCTCTAACCGCAGCACCTCCAAGTGGGATGCAGTGCAATTCATATATTTATAATTAAGATATATATTTTTACTAGGAATGCATTTAGCTGCAGATTGGTGGAGATGAGGTTAGGGATAAGATATTACATCCTGTGGAGCCCTGGGATATTTACATCTTCAAGTGAGATGAACTAAAGAGGTGAATGCCATTACAGAATCCTCATTTCACAACTCCTCATGAAACAGATTCCCCGTTCTTACAATACAGAACTTGTCTCATCTGATACAGAACCCAAATCTCATGTGTCCTCAGTATTTTTTACTTCCTTTCAATCGTGAATACCACATTGTGGGAATCAACAGTGGTTGTAATATGAAAAGACTTGCCCTTGCTATAGGAATGTGTGATTTACTCAAATAACTAATTTATGATGATCGATGGTGTTTGCTTTATGTTAATTTATATCAGGAGACACTTTGTCTGAATGACCTCCCCAATACACATTTTTCTCAAGGTGCACTTCTGCGTGGAGACTCACTCTTGTCTCGTGGCCGACTCCATCTCCTCTTCCTCCGCGATGACGTCATTGGTGCCACCACTTTGATTGGGGAATTTTTCAGACAGGCGTGTTACCGCACAGTCACCCGCCGACTCCACTCCCCGCTCCGACTCCATTCCCCAATCCGAGTTCGAAGCCCACTCGCTCCCAGAAGCTGAGCCTGCAGTATTCTGATTTGACCAAGTGGACTCCGAAGTCTGCCTCCTTGCAGCAGGGACTTGGCAATCTCCCTGGCTGAGACGGAGGACTGCCGAGAGGCTGCAGGCCGCCACCGGCTCCGTGTCCATGGCTGGGCAAGGCGGGAAGTTCGCTTGCGGTGGCACGGCCCTGCAGCCCCACAATAATGGGTGGTTGAGGGCCTCCGTGGGTGTGAGGCGAAGTTGGGGATCCCACCTGCCAAGGAGGCAAACGGAGGGAGTCAGGTGCCTGTTGCATTCTAAAATCGCTTCATTGAATCGTGGTCTGGAGTGAAATGAGCAATTCCATCCTCAACACTTTTGTCAGAAACGATATTTATTTAAAAAAGCGACGAGATGAAGAAACGATGCCCCGGTGTGACACAAAACTTTGCAGTCCTAGCCCAAACGACACGTGAGGTCTAAGATCGTTTCCAGTAATGTTGATGGAAGACGCAAAGTGATTTATATTTAATTAATTGTACGAGGTGAAATGTAGACAAGAGTAACAAGTCTCTTACTGAAGGCACCCGTGGAGAAAATTGATGAACTTTTGATTGCGGGTTCCCAGAACCGCCTTCAAAGACACGGAGCACGGGACGATCCGTTTCCCATTGACGACGGGGCGATTCTTTTTGTCTGTTTATCGGAGAGAGAAAAAGAGAGAAACACTGAATTAGTTGTGGCGATCAGTACAATGCGGCGGCGGTCCTTAACCCTCCAATTGCGATGTTTGCAAATATGATTCCATGTTGGCGGTCGACTACAGCCTGTCATCCCTCCAGGGTCGATAAAATTTGTAACCGTTTGTGAGACGTTTGCAGTAGTCGTGTGGAAAGGATGGCTCCTAAGCGTGAAAGTGAAAGTCCCACTCTCAACTCTGGGCCACCAGAGGAGACGAGAACCTCCTGATACTTGTTTGAGCAAGGAGACACTTTGATGTTTATTTTAGTATTATATTATTATTATTTGCATCACTTGGAGAGGATGGTATTTTGTTGTACAAGCGTGCTTTTAAGCATAATATATTTCTCAATCAAGGACCTACAGTTTGTGTGGAGGGTTGTTCTCTATGGTTGTTTTATACTATGGTAGAACTGCTCTATGCTGATTTAGGATACCGTCGCATCTGCCACACAATTTTTAAAAATTGTGCTAAGTGATGCTGAAATATAAAAAAATGGCCACTCATCTTTATCAAAAATGTGATGGCCAGAATTGCATGTAATTAATACACACGTCCTCTGTTGGATTGCAAATACCTATGGGTTTTCCAAATATACTGTGCTACCTAAACATTCCTTTTAAAGTATTTTTTTCATAAGACTCCTTACTGTCGCACTAATTCACACACGTACTGACAAGTACGTTGCCAAGACCGTTGTGACTTTTAAACCCAAATAAAGCACAGTTCATTTTTAAATTACACGAAGCAGTTTCCATGCCTTTCTATTCAAGCACAGAGCACGAGACACGCGGCTGCACGGCCACGACTCTCCGGGCAGTGACAGCAGCAGCAGCAACAGCTACGAACTCCAACACCACCACCTCACCACCCCCCCTGTCCACTCACCAAAGGAGATAATGTTGTGGGTCGAGGCGTCAATCATGGCTTTGGGTGGGAGCCCCAACATCTGAAACCAAGATCACAAGAGGGATGAGTTGGATGAGGTCTGTCGCTCGAGTGAACAGAGCGTACATACGCTGCTCTTTGTCTCATTGAAACGTCGATGTACAATGAACTTTGCCTGCTCTTGTACATACTGTTTGCAGATATTTATCTCTATCATCAGGCGAAGCATACATATTTGGTCTTTAATTGATGACGTGGTTACTACGTGCGGCTTCGTTGCTCTCCAACACAGGCTCTGAAAGCCTCGGGGATTAACAACAAACCACAATAATCATAACAATAGTAATCATTCCGAAGGACATCAGCCTGACGCTCTGATTCTCTGGTATTACTGATGAACCCGAAATCTCTCTTTACTTCTTTACTCATGCAAATGGTGCGTGATCACGCAATGAACACGTCCACTCCTCTCCCGTGTACCGGCAGCTGAGCGACATTTTTTGACCAGTGAAAGGCCCAGAGGATGACGACAGCCCTGCACGTAACCAGCTTTGTCGCATGAGCCATCGCACAGCGGGTCTGTACGCTGGTGGATCGTCGTGCGCCATCAGTCATAACCAACCCCCTGCTGCTGCTGCTGTTGTTTATCGTGGACTCCATCGTTGGTTCAAATTCGAATTAAACCCTCCCTCCTCCTTTATATGGCGCAGTTGGAACGGTCCCATGGGAAATATGACGCCCGGTTTGGTGGTGCCGTATCGGGCTCGAGGTTTGTTACAATAAAAATTATAGAATTCATCAGTATGTATATATTATAATAATTAATATTTGTAAGGCGCATTTAATCCGATGATCCCAATGCACCCCGTGTATGGAAAGCAGGGAAATGAGACGACCAAAACTATGGGGAATAGGCCATTTTACCGAGGTGAGTTTTCATGGCGAGATTTAAATAGCTTTAAAAATTCTGTCTTGTTTTCAGAGGCCAACGCGTTCCATAGTCTTGGAGCTGCACTGGCAAAAAGCCTGATCGCCCCCAGGAATTGAGACTTGACCTCAGAAAACTGAGTAGGAGATCAGAAGATCTCAAGGACCTCATTGGTGTACATGAGTGGATCAGCTCCTGTAAGTATTGTGGGGCTAACCCACTGACAGCCTTGTAGCTCAACAGCAGGACCTTATAACCAACTGGATATATATGCAATGGTGTTTTCCTACGCGTCAGATACCTGGATGAGATAGCCGATGTGGTCTTCCGAGCTTGTCTTGAAGAGCAGGTTCCCGAGGAGCATCTCGGCCACCACACATCCGAGTGACCACATGTCCGCGCTGCATGTGACCGGGAGCCCAAAGTACATTTCGGGGGCCATGTATCATATCGAGCCAAGACACCAAGCTCCTAGCAGCACACGGACAGACAGGTGACCAAACAAGGTGGCACTTGCACATTATTCATCTGTACTTGTGAAGTGCAGAATAGATGAGGGTATGCACACGCAGTCACGTATGGCACTCAAAATACGCACAATGACAAAGATCGCCCACGTAAATGCGTGTATCAGCTGGGTAGCACTTAGAAATGTAAATTATTTTCATTACACTGGTGCCAGCTATCATAGAGTGCAGCTGTCGTGTCGCGAGAGTTCTCTGCGGTGAGTAACAACTTCTTTAAAAGCAACGGCGCTGCGACGCCTCTCTGAATAAAATGAACGCCGAGCCGCTTTGCGCGTTTCAAGATTCAGTGATGAACCGGGGACGCCTACCACCACCCTGTAACGTGCAGACGTCTCGGAACGGGAAAAGGTTAAGTGAGGAATGAGGACAAAGGTACTTAGGGCTGCCATGAGATCTGTACATTTGCAATCGTAAATCACATGTAAATCACACGTAAATCAGCCATCCGCGACGAAAATTCCAATGGGATTGTCTACTGGCTCCAGACTTTCAATACCAGCAATCGATTATGAAAACTGTTAGCGGTTTACTGGTTACTGTTTGACAACTACCCTCCTCAAACCTGGGAGGTTGAGAGTTGAAATCCTGGCCAAATGATTGACGAAATGTAACGTTTGAAGGGTATCAGTGTCACTACCACACTTTGTTTAAGCGGTGCTAACCACCACGCCACCACAGCACGAAGACAAAGACCCCCCCCCCCCATATAGCTTAAACAGGCTTGTAGCGCAGCGTGCTAACCGTTAACACCACCGCTCCCCACAAACACTGTGACACGCACACACACATGCTGCTACACACGTACACACATTCACAGGGCAGCTAGATCACTCACTTGGGCAGGTCTCGCTGATGCTCAGGCCAAAATCCGTGAGCCTGATATTGCCACTGATGTGGCCTTTGACCAAGATGTTTGCCTGCAAAAAAGACGGTGGTTGTCAGTGAAACTCGTGGTGTGTCGGTGAGATTGCGTCTTGTTGAATTGGTTCATGGCGGTTTACTCAAAGATTTCATGTACTCATTTTTGTTGAACACTTAATGCCCTTTGTAAATGTAATCATGCTTGAAGATCTCCCTACCCCATGCCGTGTTAATCAAGGGGGTTGTATGGCCATACCTCACCATGCTGCTCAGGGGGCTGTTGAAGGCAATGATCATCAGGTGATGATGATTGCTTGTGTTGCAGTCGAAACGTCGTGAGAATTGTATTGTTTTATATTTTTATTATTTTATTGTTTCCCTTCTACGTGACTTTACCGAAAGAACCAAGAATATGAACAATATTTTTTATTTTACCAGTTTGAGGCCCCACTGAGCTATGGAGCTATTTTTCAGAAGCAACCTGGCTATCACAAATGTTATCTTCAACGAAGTGGCTTATCCCGTGGAAATGTATAGAGGCCAAATACTCTAAACGCGTGATGTTTATTCTAAATGTAGTGAGAGAGACATGCAACCTCAAAATATACAGCAGGCGACAGGGTCCGGATTGAATCCATGGCCTCCTGCGTACCAGGTGAGGTAGTTAACATATTGCCACTGTGGTGCCCTGTGGTCACGTGAGGCCTACCACTTCTGAATGGCTTGTGATGCATATTTGAACATTACTGCAAGCGTCTTAGCCTCATTCATTAGTCAGGTATTCAAAGGAAATATTGTCATTTGGTAACGCTATTTCAAATATCGCTCATTAAACGTTCAATTTTAATGCAATGCAATTGAAGAATTTTGTGGAGTCTTGTTGTGGGCGGGAGCTGTGGTTGTTGTGTTGCTACCTTGCCCAAGCTTGCATTTGTTGACAAATTGGCAGGAATGTATGTACTTTGTATTTTTAGCAATTTGCTTACATTTTCTCCATCTTGCCTCTCATCGGTTTTGGAAATAGCTCGCTGACCCGCCCCTACTGGACATATGTGAAAAAGATCTTCATAGCTCATCGTATTCCTCCAGGATATAAAGAAGATTCTGATTCTGATTAATCAGTGGCGCTGCGAACAACCTATTCCCTGTATTGCTGCGGGAATCTGCATCCACACATGATCAAGCACCCCTGTGTAATGCAATACACATGGTTCCTTTATCATAGACATGTAATTCTGCAAATGTGCAGAAATGTCTTCCGTATGCGACTTACTCCAGACAAGTTTAGACTATTAAACGTGACCTGTTATGACTCGTCTAATGTGTATTGTGTGGTCGTTAGCACAGAAAGATGCGTCTGGTAATGTCCTAATGGACCAAAAAAAGTAAAAAGGAGGCTGGGTCTGTGTTGTTCAGAGTGACCACCTTATACAGACTCTTGTACGTACAAACGAGTTCGGTTCCAGAGGTCTGTTCGTAAGTCGATTTGTTCGTGAGTCCAACTTTTCTCCCGTCGATTTCAAACACGTTTTACGGCTTGTACACTAAACACGGGGAATGGCTTTAAAAGTTGCCTCTGGTTCTTCACGTTCTGCAGATGTAGATGCCACCATGAACTTGCGACTCTCGGTCCAAACAGGAAACTGGACATACGGACAGGTTTGATCATATCTCTGTATGTTCGTAAGTCGAATGTTCGTAAGTAGAGGAGTCCCTGTGTAGTGGCATAGAATGGTAATGTAACAGTATTGCGCTGGCTGCTGGCAGGGAAAGGGATCTGCGGCTTACAGCCCTGACGTCAGCAGGCCAGGTTATACACCAGAGGGGGATCTAGGGAAAGGTCGCAGAAGGGGCACTGAATTCATAATGATACAATAATTCAGTAACACTGTACAAGTGTACAGCACGTCAGATCATTACATGGCCTAACCCTGGTTGGAAACACCGTGGGAGTGAAGAAGAAGATGGATTAATAATCATTATTATTTACATTTGTAAGGTGCATTTCATTCGTATGCCACCAGACTTAACTTGGAGTGTCTAAATTCTCTTTGCCCACCAGAATGAACAGACCTCATCTTCCCCACCCCTGCAGACTTGGTTTTAAAGTAGATACATGCTAATGTTTACAAAGTAACGGACTCTTGACCAATTTCATTTCTACATAAATCAATCATTCGGAAATAGGCCCCACTATACCCCACCAACTACAGCACTCTAATCTTGCCTCCTCGTTTTGCCTCTTCCACCTGCCTCATGCTCGTCAGCACCGCCTTTCATGCAGCCATGTGGGTGTGAGGTCATCATCACGAGAGGCCGTGCACTTCATCGTTCGCACGCGGCGGAGGAACCACTGAAGTCAAACGTTTACATACGTGCGGTTTAGTGGGGTCATTTCCGAGCGAACTCGGTTTGAAAGTGTTTATCGTTGAATGTGGAAGGCTTTGGGTTAGTTTTCGGGTTACCACCTTTTCCACTATGGAGATCAAACCCAGACCTATGTTTCAGTCGGTCTAGGTCTGTCAACAACCATGCAGTAGTAAAGTTCAGCACAGTACCGGTACCAGATCTCGGTACAAATTAATTCATGCCACCCAAATACAGATGCCAATTCACAGACTGTCTCGGCTGGACCGGGACAGGAGGTAACCCAAGGGTAGTGGGAGGATAACCGCTTTGTGAGCTATTTGTAAGTAATGCGTTTAGAGTATTTGGCTGCTATAAATTTCCACGTGATAAGCTACTTCGTTAAGCTATAATTTGTGGCCAGGTCGCTTCTGAAAAAGAGCTTAATAGCTCTCAATGGGCCTAACCTGGTAAATAAAAAATAGTTTACTTTAATGGTATACATACTTGAATTTTACTGTGGATGTTTTAAAACATGTCCTGTCTAACTGTCAACTTTGTTTGAATTTCAGTGGGAGAAGATGCTTCTCACACAGACGTTAAAGCAGGTACCAGAGTCCACCTGAAGCTACTGCAGTGTGCGCCTCATATAGGATTCCGTCCATTACTGTTGGTGCGATGGTTTGGATTTTCAAGTTGAAATCTCCTAGTTCATTTTATTTTTACCCAGGCGACAACTCAATTGTCAAGGGTAGTCCTGTTTGGAAGAGGCTATCCTCGTCTCTTGAGTTCCACATCTTGGAGAGGATGTGATTAGTCAGCATCGATGCCATTTTAGTTGGTGTCACGCATGCGTGCATTCTTAAATTACTGACGCCGACTGAAGACTGAAGATGCAAGTGTGCCATCTGACAATGAAAGTTATGAAGCCATTTTTTGTCATTGCCAATCTTCCTTTGTGCTCTGTCAGAGTCTGGGATAACACGGCCTTGGTGAAGTCCCCTGGACTTGTGTAATTTCTGTATCAATTATTTTTTTCATTTTGACACCTCTGCTCCACGTCCTTCAATTGCATCCATCTGCACCTACGATTAGCACGGCTGGCTGACGTATGGCGCGAACGAGGTTCAACGTACATACCTACAAGGAGTGTAAATTCATATGGTGCCAGAAACTCTGCACGAGTTCGTGCCGCGTTCTCCCGATGTTGCCGTCGATGTTTGTCCAGCGACAAGCCATTTGTTGCCACGCGCGAACCTGTCTCACCTCCACAATCACAGGGCCGAGTGTGTGATGTGTCCGGCAAGCCGTATGATGTGTCTGCGGATGATAATCTTCAGAAGAGGCCTGTGCCTTCTCCCACAGACGCCGCGCAACTGACGCCGCTCCCAGCGCCGCCGACCTCTGCTTCCCCGGCCACGGCCACGGGGAGTTCCTCTCCTCTGCTGGACACCCCGTGTGCTGGACCTGCTGCTCCACCACACTTGCCTGCCCACTACACAGGCACAAAGAGGTACGGGCAGAACTAATGCATACAGTGAGGGAAAAAAGTATTTGATCCCCTGCTGATTTTGTACGTTTGCCCACTGACAAAGAAATTACTAGTCTATAATTTTAATGGCAGGTTTATTTGAACAGTGAGAGGCAGAATAACAACAAAAAAATCCAGAAAAACGCATGTCAAAAATGTAAAAAATTGATTTGCATTTTAATGAGGGAAATAAGTATTTGACCCCCTCTCAATCAGAAAGATTTCTGGCTCCCATGTGTCTTTTATACAGCTAACGAGCTGAGATTAGGAGCACACTCTTAAAGGGAGTGCTCCTAATCTCAGCTTGTTACCTGTATAAAAGACACCTGTCCACAGAAGCAATCAATCAATCAGATTCCAAACTCTCCACCATGGCCAAGACCAAAGAGCTCTCCAAGGATGTCAGGGAGAAGATTGTAGATCTACACAAGGCTGGAATGGGCTACAAGACCATTGCCAAGCAGCTTGCGGAGAAGGTGACAACAGTTGGTGCGATTATTCGCAAATGGAAGAAACACAAAATAACTGTCAATCTCCCTCTGCCTGGGGCTCCATGCAAGATCTCACCTCGTGGAGTTGCAATGATCATGAGAACGGTGAGGAATCAGCCCAGAACTATACGGGAGGATCTTGTCAATGATCTCAAGGCAGCTGGCACCATACCAAGAAAACAATTGGTGACACACTACACCTTGAAGGACTGAAATCCTGCAGCACCCGCAAGGTCTCCCTGCTCAAGAAAGCACATATACATGCCCGTCTGAAGTTTGCCAATGAACATCTGAATGAATCAGAGGACAACTGGGTGAAAGTGTTGTGGTCAGATGAGACCAAAATGGAGCTCTTTGGCATAAACTCAACTCGTCGTGTTTGGAGGAGGAGGAATGCTGCCTATGACCCCAAGAACACCATCCCCACCGTCAAACATGGAGTTGGAAACATTATGCTTTGGGGGTGTTTTTCTGCTAAGGGGACAGGACAACTTCACCGCATCAAAGGGACGATGGACGGGGCCATGTACCGTCAAATCTTGGGTGATAACCTCCTTCCCTCAGCCAGGGCATTGAAAATGGGTCGTGGATGGGTATTCCAGCATGACAATGACCCAAAACACACGGCCAAGGCAACAAAGGAGTGGCTCAAGAAGAAGCACATTAAGGTCCTAGAGTGGCCTAGCCAGTCTCCAGACTTTAATCCCATAGAAAATCTGTGGAGGGAGCTGAAGGTTCGAGTTGCCAAACGTCAGCCTCCACACCTTAATGACTTGGAGAAGATCTGCAAAGAAGAGTGGGACAAAATCCCTCCTGAGATGTGTGCAAACCTGGTAGCCAACTACAAAAAAACGTTTGACCTCTGTGATTGCCAACAAGGGTTTTTTCACCAAGTACTAAGTCATGTTTTGCAGAGGGGTCAAGTGCTTATTCCCCTAATGAAAATGCAAATCAATTTAGAACATTTTTTACATGCATTTTTCTGGATTTTGTTGTTATTCTGTCTCTCTTACTGTTCAAATATACCTACCATTAAAATTATAGACTGATCATTTCTTTGTCAGTGGGCAAACGTACAAAATCAGCAGGGGATCAAATACTTTTTCCCTCACTGTAAATGCTTTCAACATAAGTTGGAGAGAGTTGAGCCTTTCAAGGAATTCGGCAATGCTTTCCCACCTGTGACTGCTCCCGATATATGACTCGAGAGAATGTAGGTTTTGCTTGCAGGCCACAGACACACTCACACATGAATGATGTGTTTGGTATTATCTCATGGAAAATAATAAGTTGCACAAGGGCCAGGGTCATGCCCCATTCATTCTGAACGATTAAACCAAACTGACCCACGTTCACACACGAGAGCAGAGAGGTTGGCTGCAGGGTGACGCATGCGAAGAACGCGTCCCTGTGAAAGAGTTAGAAGGTTCCCCTTCGTACCTTCTTACTCTCCCTCCCCCCTCCTTCCGGTCAGGTGATTTTGAAGTATCGTTGTCGTCACGCGAGGACGTGGACCGAGACAGCGCGTGGAACCAGTGGCTGCGCTCCGAGATCCCGGGGCTCTTCCTGCTGGCCCTGCACACATTTACCGTGAGTCGGTGCAGATGTGGCCTCGCGACTGGGGCTGCCACCTGTCCGCGTTTGACCCCCGGACAGTGTTCGGGTGGCAGCAGGAATTGATTTGTGTCGAGATCTGGTACCCCGGGTATGGCTATGGTTGATTTTATCACCATGAACTGCACAGTTTTAACAATAGACCTGGGCTCGCTGAGAAATGTGCCTGGGTTTGCTCTGTCGTGGAAATGGTGGCAACTGTACTTGGGGCATCGGCACGTGTATTCGCACTCCGTCTCCATTTACACCGAGAGTCACATGCTTGTCTCGTGTGGGGAGTGGTGGTGTAGCTGTTAGGGGGCATCCATTTAGTATGTATGCATGGAGGGGGGAGGAGGGGTTAACCAAATGTGTACGCTTGCGTATGGGGGGTCTACTGACAATGTGTAAGCCGACTGCAACGGCATGAATCTGCCCATCGCAGTGACATGGGGAAGTAATTGCTTCCGACAATGGCGTTCTATGACCTTTTAAATCGTACACAGGTTTGAGAACGGGGACAGTTTGCATTAATGATCCTGAATCATTACAATTCCTTGACTCTCCGGCAGTGGTGAATCGTTCCAACCACCAGTAGGAATCGTGTATATGTTGTGTACGTGTATGCACAGCTGTACCCATTGGCTTCTGTTGTGGTCATGTACGTTTATTTTTTATTTCGTGGAATATCACTTGCTGTACTCTACGCTGTGAGTGCTTTGTGTAGATAGGAATCATGTTATGTAGAGAATATAAATCTAATTCAGTACCTCTATATGTCTCCCACAGACGAGTGGGGAGACAGCAGCCAGGCGGTGAGCCGGCACTCCCAACAATCGCCCAAGCTCTGCGGTTCTCTTAACATTCCGATATTTGCAGCCACTTACTGAGTGTTTACATGTGGGGGGAAACCAGTACACTCGCAGAAAACGAACAAATGTGAGCAAGGGGGCAACGTTCTATCCCGTGCAGATGGAAAGGATTCCACAGTTGTGATCCACTGCCTCCTGGCAAGCCAGGGTATGACTCATCCTCGATGTCCACCGGAAGGGAGATTGCACACTTGCAATTGAATTCCCTGAGATTATTTATATCATGGGGTAGGCAGTGACAAAGCCCCCGACTCACTTAACACGAACATGCGGTCCAGTGCATTGTACGTGCAAGGATACTCGCTTTCCACAATGTATGAAAGTGTGTTGTGCTTGAATCTTGACTTAAAGCTTTCGTGACTGCAGGAATTAATATTTTTTGGGTCTTTCGGTAAAGTCACGTAGATAGAACAATAAAATAATAAAAATAAAGTGAATACAAAATAATAATAAAAATATCACGACGTTTTGATCACAACACAAGCAATCGTTATCATTTTTCTCCTGATGACGATTGCTTGTGTTGCGATCGAAACGTCGTGATATATTTTACTTTTTTATTTACTTTATTTTTATTATTTTATTGTTCTATCTACGTGACTTTACGGAAAGACCCAAATAATGTGTTGAACTTCTTTCGCAGTGTACGTAGCCAACCGTGCTAATCTGTGGTACATTAACACCTTGCCACAAATGCCCTGTTGCTCATGAGCACAGCGACTCAAATGAATCAGGCGCAAGGTTTGCGTGATTAATTCTTACAAAGTGGCGTCTATAATGAACAATATGGCTGAAGCTCGAGTTCTATTCATTTAAAACCAAACGTGTTTCTTACCAACCATACCTGGTGTTTGCACACAGATACAGATTATGGGCGATGCGTTCTACACCATTCGGAATGCGCTGTTGCAATGTGCAGCCACAGCTGCTGCAAAAATATTTGTCTCGGTTTGATCCACTGAACAATATCCACTGACCACACCGCACGCGCAACAATGATATAACTACGAACAAAAATATGAATAAATTAAGATGGTTTATTAAATATATTGCACGTAAGAAAATACAGCAATAGACGTAAAAATACATGGCAGTTTAACACGTAGGCTTTTGCGACAAATATCCATAATACAGGTTTTATGGGTTGGATCGCGTAAATATATAAATGTGTCATTATGAGACCTCCTTTGCCAGTCGCAAGATATAGTAATAGGTTTTTACCCTTTTATCTGGCACCAAAACTGACACCGTTATACAAGAGATCATGTTTGCAATAACCACAACACAAGCAGTCAAAATGCAAACAAAAAGAGACAACTCTGATAATGATATACACTGTCCTTGAAGTTGATTGGTCCACACCCGAGACAGCTTTTCTTAGAGCCTAGTCTCCACTGGTGTTGGACCAGATGACGCCAAAAGGCATACAACTCAATAACAGCGCACTATCAGAGTATTGAGAGCTCGGGGTATGAATTTTCATTATGAGACCTCCTTTGCCAGTAGCAAGATATAGTAATATGTTTTTACCCTTTTATCTGGCACCTAAACTGACACATTTATACAAGGGATCATGTCTACATACAGGTGTCAGTTTTGGTGCCAGATAAAAGGGTAAAAACCTATTACTATATAAATGTGCCGTTAAACCCGCCACCACCCGACAGCCAACTAGTAAGGGTTGTCACGTAAACAGAACATGCCAATTCATCACTAGTACAGCACACCGGTGTGTGGTGTATTGGAGAGCCAAGCCACAACATTTACCATCGGAGTACGACGTTTCAGTAATTACAACTAGCTTCATCAGGCAACAGCAAGATTTGGGAGAAGTCCACCTGTTTAATTCCTTGTATAGAGGCGTAGATGTGATGACAACACTTGTGCGCTCTTTGAGCGCAAAGTGGGGGGGGGGGGATTAATGAATCAACGTACATTATACATGCACATTATGCTAGCCCATTGATCTTGTACTTAGTGTCCATTGTGTGTACTAAAATAGCCGTACAAACGGTAATTTGATTATTCTCTTCCATGCAGCACTAAGTCGGTAGCTATCCAAACGATTACAATTATTTTTATTTATTTAAATTTCGATAGATTATGTAATTAGTCTTGGCTAGTAGTAACAAGTTTTGCACAGAACTTCAACATTATCAAAATCAATTGAGTGTCCTTGTGGGCACGCGTGTTCTGCTACTGCTGACAGTTGTATTTGTGAGCATTTCATATTTCTGTGGTGTTCTTTTAGTCTCGTGCTGATCATTCATCCTGTTTGCCCAACATAGCATTTGCCACAAGTGCAATTAATCTGGTACACAACTTCTGTTGATAACTTCAGTAATAGAACAGCAAAGAAATATCCAATAGTCCTTTTCATAGGTTTCCATATGCCTTCTGAATTTGCCTGGCTGATCAAAGTTTCGACCGCAGATGCCATTGGTCAGGGGTCTCTTTGTCCGTTCTCATGTGGGACTCTAGGCATGATGGCAGTTGGAATGCTTTCCCACAGACTTGGCAAGACATTTGTTTTCTCACTCTAGTGACTATGGGAGTGAGGTGGAGTCGAGACGGGCGCTGGTCAGGCGTGGCGTTTCCCAGCAGGCGCCTTCGTTCCATGCGCGGTCGCTGTGATAGCAATAACTTCGTTGCACGGTGCGCCCTTTGCAGAAGGTGGCATTGTCTGCAACTCTGCCTCCTCACCACCAGGACTCGACAAGCTGCTGCTGGAGCTGCTGGTGCCATCCATGGCAAAGGCAATTCTTCCAGCACCATGACTCGCGGCCGAGTATGTCTGACACACCTTCAACACCGCATTGGCAAAATTGCCGTCATTCACCATGCCACGTGCGCCCCTTGAGTTCTTTCCGTGGGTTACTCCATATGCCTTCTGAGTTTGTAGGGCCGATCAAAGCTTTTATCGCAGATGTTGCAGCTTTGACCACCGGTCTTGTGCATTCTCATGTGGGACTCTAGGCACCATGCCAGTTGGAATGTTTTCCTGCAGACGTCGCAAGAGATTCGTTTTCTCACTCTAGTGCAGTGGTTCTTAACCTTGTTGGAGGTACCGAACCCCACCAGTTTCATATGCGCATTCACCGAACCCCTCTTTAGTGAAAAATAAAATGTGATTTTTTTCAAATTCAAGACATAGATATGTTTTTTACTGGTACACAAAATGAGCCGTGCATGAACATTACCTTGTTCAAAGAATAAAACCAACACAATGCATAAACTCACAACAAATTACATACCTGGAAATCAATGTGACTTCTGCTGTTGCCTTTGAGAGATCAGTTCAGATATGCGTGGCTTCACCTTGGCAAGTGCCACTCTCATGTCATTTTCACAGCAAAGTCTGTTCCTTTTCTTCGTTTTTATGTCCAGCATCCTCGAAAAGGATTGCTCACAAAGATATGTTGTAACAAATGGTATAAAAAAATCCAGGGCTTTCTTAGCAATAACTGGATACTTGTTCATTTGTCGACACCAAAACGTTGAGAGCGTTGTTGTTCTGAAGAGTTGCTGTTGAACCTGGCTCTGCTGAATTTCAATTATTTCGTCGAGGAATTCATCATTGACATCTGCTGTTTCAACAGCAAACGTGAACGGCTGTCTCACCCATGCTGGATATGACTCTCTTGTAGGGAAATATCCGTCGAGAGACTTTGCAAGCTCATCTAAGTGCGTGGCAATTGTTTGCTTCAGTTCCGTGGATACAGAAATATCTCCGATTCCAGACACATCTTCGATCTTACTTGCACAGTCGTCCAGAAGCGGGAAGTTTGCGAAGTTATTGTTCTCTGTTCGTCGTTTCCATAACGGTAGCTTTTTTTGAAAAGCCTTCAGGTGTTCTTCCGCTTCCATGATATTGACTCCACCACCCTGTATCTGCTGATTGAGATGATTGAGAGCTGCGAATATATCAGCCATGTACGCTAAAATGAGAATGAACTCAGGATTTTTGAAGCAATCTGCATGGCAGTGTTGGTGCTCTTGCAAAAACAGGGCTAATTCCACACGCATGGCAAAAACACGATTCAGCACCTGTCCCCGGGATAACCACCGAATATTAGAATGGAGCAGAAGTACCTCAAATTCAGAGCCCATTTCTTTACACAGCTCACTGAAGATGCGGTGCCTCAGAGCACTTTTTCGCACATAGTTCACACATTCCACCACAGTTTTTAATACTTCTGCCATTTTTGGAGGTAAGGTTTTTGTTGCCAACGCATGCCTGTGCAGAATACAATGCGTCACAATGATGTGTGGTGCATCGGCCTTTACTAGCGCACCAAAACCAGACTTTCTTCCCAGCATGACTGGAGCTCCGTCCGTACAAACTGCAGAAACCATATCCCATGAAAGATTGTTGTCTCTGAAGAAGTCATCCACAAGCTTCTTCACATCGGCTGCCTTCGTTGTTGTAAGAGGCTTACAAAATAAAAACTCTTCTTTTATCATGTCGTCTTTCACATAGCGTACAAAAACAGCAAGCTGGCTTAGATCAGAAACGTCTGTGGTTTCGTCGAGTTGAAGGCTGAATTTTGCCGGGCTTGAAATCAGATTCGCGACTACTTGAGCCAAGATGTCTTTACTCATGTCTTCTATTCTGTCACTGACGGTGTCATTTGAAAGGGGAATTTGGGATAATTTACCTTCGGCCGCTGTTCCGAGTATCAGATTCGCCATCTTTAATGCAGCTGGTTTCACAAGTGTTTCACCAATGGTGTGTGGCTTGCCCTGCTTTGCGATCAGGTAAGCAACTTCGTACGATGCTGTCAGGATCGGTTTGTTAACAGGTACAAATCCAAGAGCAGGCAGAGTGGCCCTTTCATCGAATCTGGCTCTCTTCACCCTGAATTCAGCAAGTGTTGTGTTCTTGTATTCCCCGTCTCCATGCAGCTTCAAGAAGTGTTCCTTTAGTTTTGCCAGTGCAAGACTAGAGTTGCTCAACTTGGCGTTGCAAATCATGCAGATAGGACGCTCACTCCCATCACGTTCCGTGATACATGAGAATCCATGTTGTACATATTCGTCCGACCACTTTCTTCTTTTGCCCGACATAGTATGGATAAAATATTAAAGAAATCACACGACGTACGACAACAACAGTCACACGTTGAGTACTGAGTACGCACTAAATTCCCCGCAGCGCTGATTGGCCAAGCAGTGTAGCATGATCATCTGCAGCCAGTGATGGCCAAGCGGGCCGTGTGTGTCATCACAAATTTACACAATAATTCAAGTGTGTCCGGACCTCCGTGGCGGGGGCTCTGCCGAACCCCTGAGATCGACTCACCGAACCCCTGGGGTTCGATCGAACCCAGGTTAAGAACCACTGCGTACAACTCAAAAACAGCGCACGATCAGAGTATTGAGGGCTCGGGGTGAGTATTAACATTATGAGACCTCCTTTGCCAGAAACAAGATATAGGAATAGGTTTTACCCTTTTAACTGGCACAAAAACTGACACCTTTATTCAAGGCATCATGTTTGCAATGACCACAACACAAGCAGTCAAAATGCAAACAAAAAAGACAACTCTGATAATAATATGCACTGTCCTTGAATTTGATTGGTCCACACCCGAAACAGCTTTTTTTAGAGCTTAGTCTCCATTGGTGTTGGACCAGAAGACGCCAAAAGGCGTACAACTCAAAAACAGCGCACTATCAGAGTATTGAGGGCTCGGGGTGAGCATTAACATTATAAGCACTTTGCTCTGCCCTGATACGCCTCTCTTAATCATTTTCATTCCTCTTCCCTTCAACAACCGCCCTACGTGTAGATGCACTTCTGGGTTTTCAAGGCTGTGTCCCTGTTCTTTTTGCGTTCAGTTTGTCATTCCCCCGCACCTCCAATTAAAGCATGGTTGGCTGCGTACGGTGCGAAAGAAGTTCACCATGCAAACATACGCTGCGTTGAAAAATTATTCTACTGACTGCAGACCAATCCTGGACAGATTTCTCAATACGAGTGCAATATCGAGGGTACAGATCAATGCCACCTGAACACAGATGCAAATTCCCGGACGGGTGGCAACTCTAGCCATGCCCATGCAAACATACACAACATCTTGACCATGAATCGCCTATGCGGCAGATTAAATGTCAAGCATTTAACATTGAATTCCGATCTACTTTTGTTCGTTTTGATTTATTTTGGCGCAGTTTCAAGTAAGTATGTTTGATAAAATTATTGTAATGTCATTTACTGTATAATTATGATAATAGACCACGCACTGAGACATTGCCCAGGAATGGTCTACAATCGAAAAGGTGGCAACCCCATAGCACACCCTAACGTGTTCCAGTGTTAACACATCGTATATTTGTATCTTGAACTTCTTTCGCACCGTACGTAGCCCACCGTGCTAATCGGAGGTATGAGGTAAGGACAAGAAACTAAACACAATAAGCAATTACTTAAGAAGAGTTTTCAATTGAGTATGGGATGGTTGCGAGTGCTGTCAATGTGGCGGTGTTGACAACAAGCATCCACTTGAAACGAACGCGCTTCCTAAAATCCGCGATTTTTCATTTCATGCCGATACGTGGAGATGAGCGGGTTCACCGCGGGTCTTAAACAGCCCTTCCCCAGCCAACATGCACTGGGGGAAATTCCATCAATATTCTCATTAATTATCTGCTTTGGAAGACGAAGAATAAAAAAAGCTAATCCTGCAGGCATCGCGGATAATAAGATTAGATTTAAACTTCGCCCCACATCACGGCGGATACGCACGAATGTTGAACTTTTTGGGGCCGTTCATAAATGACGTCACGCACCTGGGGGGGGAGGGTTCAGACATTTGTGACGTGTGACGAGGGGGGGGGGTTTGAGAAATGTGACGTCACATCATAATGCACAATTTTAAATGAATATAAACAACACGTTCTACTTAATTAAATAGACTTTTTAATAAATGTTTTCTCCTACAACATCAGAGTGCAGCGCCACGTTAAATACGCACTACAATGACAATAGTTTAAAGCGATTTGAAGCATGTTTTATTTTTTTAGGGGGTGGGCAGAACTTTGTGACGTCACATTTGATGGGGGGTCTGACTTTTTGTGACGCCGCGTGACGATGGGGGGGGGGGTCAAAAATAGTCAGAAATCGCGTGACGTCATTTATGGACGGCCCCATTGGCACCGTGCGTCGCCGAATCATTGCTCATCGGAGTGTCAGCTGTATGACAACGCGACGTGGCACGCAGTGCCAACGCACACCTGTCACCCCCTAACCATTGCCTCTCTTATTACAGACCAATTCAGACCTTATTGGTCACCCCGTGCCCTTTACAAATCTCAACGTTCATCCTACAAAGTCCCATCAAACAAAACATTGGTTTGCCCGTTTTGAAACGGCTGTAGTAAGCCGTATGGACCTGAAAACTCAATCTCCCTGTACACGAATACGGGGTAACCCGGTACGGGTTGACACAGCATGCCAACGTGATACTGGATCGCGCCTTCGGCTCTAAGAGATTCGTTTGTGACTGAACTGGAGATTAATGAATGATAAACCAGCCAGGGCTTCCCTCGCTGTACGCGGGTTCGGTTTGTTGCGCTATTTCACGCTGTGGAGGCGTCCATAAATGACGTCACGCGATTTTGGACGATTTTTGACCCCCCCTCCATCGTCACACGGCGTCACAAAAAGTCAGACCCCCCCCTCAAATATGACGTCACAAAGCTGTGCCCCGCCCCTCCCCAAAAATATAAAACATGTTTCATATCGCTTTAAACTATCGTCATTGTAGTGCGTATTTAATGTGGCGCTGCACTCTGATGTTGTAGGAGAAAACATTTATTAAAAAGTCTATTTAATTAAGTAGAACGTGTTGTCTATATTCATTTAAAGTTGCGCATTTTGAGGTGACGTCACATTTCTCAAACCCCCCCCCCCCTCGTCACACATCGTCACAAATGTCTGACCTCCCCCCCCCCCCTAGGTGCGTGACGTCATTTATGGACGGCCCCAGTGCAATGCGGCTACCTCTGACCCAAAAGTTGCTCTCTGGAGCTGCTGTGCGCGTGTGTGGTGGGGGGAGCGGTGGCGCAGCGTTTAGCGCACTGCGCTACGAACCCCGACTACACGAGTTCGATTCCCGCTCACCTCATACCTCCGATTAGCACGGTGGGCTACGTACGGTGCGAAAGAAGTTCAAGATACAAACATACGATGTGTTAACACTGGAACACGTTAGGGTGTGCTATGGGGTTGCCACCTTTTCGATTGTAGACCAACCCTGGGCAATGTCTCAGTGCTTGGTCTATTATCATAATTATACAGAAAATGACAATGCAATAATTACATCAAAAATACTTACTTGAAACTGCGCCAAAATAAATCAAAACGAACAAAAGTAGATCGGAATTCAATGTTAAATGCTTGACATTTAATCTGCCGCATAGGCGATTCATGGTCAAGATGTTTTGTATGTTTTCATGGGCATGGCTAGAGTTGCCACCCGTCCGGGAATTAGCATCTGTGTTCAGGTGGTATTGATCTGTACCCTCGATATTGCACTCGTATTGAGAAATCTGTCCAGGATTGGTCTGCAGTCAGTAGAATCATTTTTCAACGCAGCGTATGTTTGCAGGGTGAACTTCTTTCGCACCGTACGCAGCCAACCATGCTTTAATGGAGGTGCGGGGGAATAACAAACTGAACGCAAAAAGAACAGGGACACAGCCTTGAAAACACAGAAGTGCATCTACACGTAGGGCAGTTGTTGAAGGGGAAGAGGGATGAAAATGATTAACGAGACATATCAGGGCAGAGCAAAGTGCTTATTGTTATCTTGACTTAATAATGAAACGTTAATAATGAAACGCTAATCACTCAGCTGTTTCAATGCTAAATTCTATGCTAATTCCTTTGTCAAGGCGCTCTGTTTCTTCTCACACAGCTTAAAGGTCGCGATATGAGCGTGGCTTTTTCGCTCCAGCGCTGTCCTCCAGACAGTCTCGTCCCGTCACCTGATGAAGACCGCTTGTGTTGTGGCCGAAACGTCGTGAGAATTTTATTGTGTTATTTTATTTTATCAATTTATTATTTTATTCTCATTCTACGTGACTTTACCGAAAGAACCAAAGAATATTAATCCTTGCAGTCACGAAAGCTTTAAATCGAAATGAAACGTAACTGAGCCATATGCCTTAGGCAGAACGTTTTTTTTCAAACAGATGCATCACAAACGGAAAATAGAATCAATGTTTAGAAATGCACAAGGAAGCGTAGAGATGATGCACATCCTAAGAATTACACTGATACTTTGGGATTGGCTTGCAATTGTCTATGATCAATCTTACCACTTCACATTTCACTTGTATTATCCTTCAATTAGTAGTTAATCCTTCGCTAAGGAATTTGTCCTCAAATCGTGGGGACAAGCCTACCACAGAAAAATTAGTTGCCGTTTAATGTTTGCGACACAGAGAATGCAAATAGTTACATGACAACATCGCTGCTGTAGCAGTGTAAGTCACGCTGCTATTAAAATATTCTATGTCTCGAGTTTCCTGGCTGGCTGCTGGCTGTGCTTCTCTCCACCCCAACAATAACTCCGTTGTTAGTGGGTGCAGGAGACAATAGGGACACCAACAAGGTGGGAATTACCAGAACAGTATTTGAAGACTGACACGGTTAATTTAAAAATGCACTTTCAATGTATGCGCCAATTAACGTCATTCTTTTTGAAAAAATAACTTGTTTTAACCTAGAGATTTAGAAACTAAACCTTAGGACATTAAACTAGTACAATTAAAATGTACGATTAATTGTAAGGTTAGCAAAATAAATGATCTAATTCATATACTATATACTTGGTTCTTTCGGTAAAATCACGTAGAAGGGAAACAATAAAATAACAAAGATATAACACAATAAAATTCTCACAAATCAAAATTCATATAACGTTGATTTATTCCCTCCGTCTCCGCACTTGACACTGCCGGTTGTGTTCCCTCCTTAGCTCCCATTCCCACGTTAGTCTCGACCACCGGCCGTCATCACTTCAAGTTGTGTGTCCTGCCTCACCCCACCTTTGTAAACTAAAATTACGTCCTTAATTTGCATATGATGTCCAATTGACGTGTCCGTCTTCCAGTATCAGTGTAATTCTTTGGATGTGCATCATCTCTACGCTTCCTTCTGCATTTCTAAACATTGGTTCTATTTTCCGTTTTTGATGCATCTGTTTGAAAAAAAAACGTTCTGCTTAAGGCATATGGCTCAGCTATGTTTCATTATTAAGTTAAGATAACAATAAGCACTTTGCTCTGCCCTGATACGCCTCTCTTAATCATTTTCATTCCTCTTCCCATTCAACAACCGCCCTACGTGTCAATGCACTTCTGTGTTTTCAAGGCTGTGTCCCTGTTCTTTTTGCGTTCAGTTTGTCATTCCCCCGCACCTCCAATTAAAGCATGGTTGGCTGTGTACGGTGCGAAAGAAGTTCACCATGCAAACATACGCTGCGTTTGAAAAATTATTCTACTGACTGCAGACCAATCCTGGACAGATTTCTCAATACGAGTGCAATATCGAGGGTACAGATCAATACCACCTGAACACAGATGCTAATTCCCGGATGGGTGGCAACTCTAGCCATGCCCATGCAAACATACACAACATCTTGACCATGAATCGCCTATGCGGCAGATTAAATGTCAAGCATTTAACATTGAATTCCGATCTACTTTTGTTCGTTTTGATTTATTTTGGCGCAGTTTCAAGTAAGTCTTTTTGATATAATTATTGTATTGTCATTTACTGTATAATTATGATAATAGACCAAGCACTGAGACATTGCCCAGGATTGGTCTACAATCGAAAAGGTGGCAACCCCATAGCACACCCTCGTGTTCCAGTGTTAACACATCGTATATTTGTATCTTGAACTTCTTTCGCACCGTACGTAGCCCACCGTGCTAATCGGAGGTATGAGGTAAGGACAAGAAACTAAACACAATAAGCAATTACTTAAGAAGAGTTTTCAATTGAGTATGGGATGGTTGCGAGTGCTGTCAATGTGGCGGTGTTGACAACAAGCATCCACTTGAAACGAAAGCGCTTCCTAAAATCCGCGATTTTTCATTTCATGCCGATACGTGGAGATGAGCGGGTTCACCGCGGGTCTTAAACAGCCCTTCCACAGCCAACATGCGCTGGGGGAAATCTCATCAATATTCTCATTAATCATCTGCTTTGGCAGACGAAGAATGAAAAAGCTAATCCTGCAGGCATCGCGGATAATAAGATTAGAATTAAACTTCGCCCCACATCACGGCGGATACGCACGAATGTTGAACTTTTTGGGGCCGTTCATAAATGACGTCACGCACCTGGGGGGGGGGAGAGTTCAGACATTTGTGACGATGTGTGACGAGGGGGGGGGGTTTGAGAAATGTGACGTCACATCATAATGCGCAATTTTAAATGAATATAGACAACACGTTCTACTTAATTAAATATACTTTTTAATAAATGTTTTCTCCTACAACATCAGAGTGCAGCGCCACGTTAAATACGCACTACAATGACAATAGTTTAAAGCGATTTGAAACATGTTTTATTTTTTTTAGGGGGTGGGCAAAACTTTGTGACGTCACATTTGATGGGGGGTCTGACTTTTTGTGACGCCGCGTGACGATGGGGGGGGGGGGGTGAAAAATCGTCAGAAATCTCGTGACGTCATTTATGGACGGCCCCATTGGCACCGTGCGTCGCCGAATCATTGCTCATCGGAGTGTCAGCTGTATGACAACGCGACGTGGCACGCAGTGCCAACGCACACCTGTCAACCCCTAACCATTGCCTCTCTTATTACAGACCAATTCAGACCTTATTGGTCACCCCGTGCCCCTTACAAATCTCAACGTTCATCCTACAAAGTCCCATCAAACAAAACATTGGTTTGCCCGTTTTGAAACGGCTGTAGTAAGCCGTATGAACCTGAAAACTCAATCTCCCTGTACACGAATACGGGGTAACCCCGTACGGGTTGACACGGCATGCCAACGTGATACTGGATCGCGCCTTCGGCTCTAAGAGAGTCGTTTGTGACTTAACTGGAGATTAATTAATGATAAACCAGGCAGGGCTACCCTCGCTGTACGTGGGTTCGGTTTGTTGCGCTATTTCTCGCTGTGGAGGCGTCCATAAATGACGTCACGCGATTTTGGACGATTTTTGACCCCCCCTCCATCGTCACACGGCGTCACAAAAAGTCAGACCCCCCCCCTCAAATATGACGTCACAAAGCTGTGCGCCGCCCCTCCCCAAAAATACATGTTTCACATCGCTTTAAACTATCGTCATTGTAGTGCGTATTTAATGTGGCGCTGCACTCTGATGTTGTAGGAGAAAAGATTTGTTAAAAAGCCTATTTAATTATGTAGAACGTGTTGTCTATATTTAATTAAAGTTGCGCATTTTGAGGTGACGTCACATTTCTCAAACCCCCCCCCCCCTCGTCACACATCGTCACAAATGTCTGACCTCCCCCCCCCCTCGGTGCGTGACGTCATTTATGGACGGCCCCAGTGCAATGTGGCTACCTCTGACCCAAAAGCTGCTCTCTGGAGCTGCTGTGCGCGTGTGTTGTGGGGGGGAGCAGTGGCGCAGCGTTTAGCGTTTAGCACGCTGCGCTACGAACCCCGACTACACGAGTTCGATTCCCGCTCACCTCATACCTCCGATTAGCACGGTGGGCTACGTACGGTGCGAAAGAAGTTCAAGATACAAACATACGATGTGTTAACACTGGAACACGTTAGGGTGTGCTATGGGGTTGCCACCTTTTCGATTGTAGACCAACCCTGGGCAATGTCTCAGTGCTTGGTCTATTATCATAATTATACAGTAAATGACAATACAATAATTATATCAAAAAGACTTACTTGAAACTGCGCCAAAATAAATCAAAACGAACAATAGTAGATCGGAATTCAATGTTAAATGTTTGACATTTAATCTGCCGCATAGGCGATTCATGGTCAAGATGTTGTGTATGTTTTCATGGGCATGGCTAGAGTTGCCACCCGTCCGGGAATTAGCATCTGTGTTCAGGTGGTATTGATCTGTACCCTCGATATTGCACTCGTATTGAGAAATCTGTCCAGGTTTGGTCTGCAGTCAGTAGAATCATTTTTCAACGCAGCGTATGTTTGCATGGTGAACTTCTTTCGCACCGTACGCAGCCAACCATGCTTTAATTGGAGGTGCGGGGGAATAACAAACTGAACGCAAAAAGAACAGGGACACAGCCTTGAAAACATAGAAGTGCATTTACACGTAGGGCGGTTGTTGAAGGGGAAGAGGGATGAAAATGATTAAGAGAGGCGTATCAGGGCAGAGCAAAGTGCTTATTGTTATCTTGACTTAATAATGACACGTTAATAATGAAACGCTAATCACTCAGCTGTTGCAATGCTAAATTCTATGCTAATTCCTTTGTCAAGGCTCTCTGTTGCTTCTCACACAGCTTAAAGGTCGCGATATGAGCGTGGCTTTTTCGCTCCAGCGCTGTCCTCCAGACAGTCTCGTCCCGTCACCTGATGAAGGCCGCTTGTGTTGTGGCCGAAACGTCGTGAGAATTTTATTGTTATTTTATTTTATCAATTTATTATTGTATTCTCATTCTACGTTACTTTACCGAAAGAACCAAAGAATATTAATCCTTGGAATCACGAAAGCTTTAAATCGAAATGAAACGTAACTGAGCCATATGCCTTAGGCAGAACGTTTTTTTTCAAACAGATGCATCACAAACGGAAAATAGAACCAATGTTTAGAAATGCACAAGGAAGCGTAGAGATGATGCACATCCTAAGAATTACACTGATACTGGAAGACGGACACGTCAATTGGACATCATATGCAAATTAAGGACGTAATTTTAGTTTAGAATGGTGGGGTGAGGCAGGACACGCAACTTGAAGTGATGAAGGCCGGTGGTCGAGACTAACGTGGGAATGGGAGCTAAGGAGGGAACACAACCGGCAGTGTCAACTGCGGAGATGGAGAGAATAAATCAACAGTATATGAATTTTGACTTGTGAGAATTTTATTGTTTTATATCTTTATTATTTTATTGTTTCCCTTCTACGTGACTTTACCGAAAGAACCAAGAATATAGTATATGAATCAGATTATTTATTTATTTTGCTAACTTTACAATCAATCGTACATTTTAATTGTACTAGTTTAATGTCCTAAGGTTTAGTTTCTAAATCTCTAGGATAGAACAAGTTATTTTTTCAAAAAGAATGACGTTAATTGGCGTATACATTGAAAGTGCAATTTTAAATTAGCCGTGTCAGTCTTCAAATTCTGTTCTGGTAATTCCCACCTTGTTGGTGTCCCTATTGTCTCCTGCACCCACTAACAACGGAGTTATTGTTGGGGTGGAGAGAAGCACAGCCAGCAGCCAGCCAGGAAACTCGAGACATAGAATATTTTAATAGCAGCGTGACTTACACTGCTACAGCAGCGATGTTGTCATGTAACTATTTACATTCTCTGTGTCGCAAACATTAAACGGCAACTAATTTTTCCGTGGTACGCTTGACCCCACGATTTGAGGACCAATTCCTCAGCGAAGGATTTACTACCAATTGAAGGATGATACAAGTGAAATGTGAAGTGGTAAGATTGATCATAGACAATTGCAAGCCAATCCCAAATTCTGAGTGCGGAGTGACTCGGCAGGGCCGACGGCGTGAGCCTGGCACCTTCGGAGTTGTCACGGACAGGGAGCAATGAGGCCGCGTTACCGGTTGTCTTAGTTTTGGGGAATTCTGTGTCCAGAACTCTGATCCACAGTAACGATGAAACAAACACAATGTAGAAAAAAGAACAGTTGCAACTGTTGCAGGAAATTGAAAGGCATTTTATTACAAAAAAAAACATCATTTACCATTCACACAAACACTATAGTATTATAGTAGTTCGAAAATTAGACTGTGCAAAATAGTCATGTGTAATGATGAAAAATAATTGAAGATAACATTCATCATTATCTTATTGCAATATATGAACGTGTAATGGCAAATTAAAACGAAGCGATACGATTTCACAATCCTTTACAGCGATACACTTAATCCAATGAAGTTGAATGTGAACGCTGAAACACGTAAATATTACTGAACATAGCGTGGATAGAAGAAACTGATTTATCTAAATATCCATACAATTGAAACATCAATAAAGCAGGCTGCTGGAATGGATGCTCCAGGCGCCACTCTACGCGTGAGTGGTGCCAGTGGACTGAGAGGCCGTGCCAGGAGTCGCTGTCGCTGGCTGCTCAATGACCACCACCCTCTCGGCCGCTGCAGGGAGGGCGCGGCGCTGAGCCTTGAACTTCAGCTTCCCGTCTTCAGTCAAGCAGCAGCTCACGCTCTGCGGGTCCACGTCCCTGGGCAGCTGCGTCTCCCTGTGGAACTCCTGGCAGCTGTGGCTGTAGCTGCCGCTGCTGACTTCTCCGCTCTTCACCTCGCGCCGTCCGGCCACCACCAGCTTGTCTCCAGACACCTTCACGGCCAGGTCCTGTGGGGAGAAGTCCTGCACGTCCAGGGACGCGACAAACCCGCCTCCTTGCTCCTGTGGATCTTCAATCTGGAACCCACATGCTCACGGCCGGCTGCTGCAGCAGTGCGTCTCCGAGGCTGCCCGGAGCCCGCGTGTGGCTGCTGAGCTGATCGACTCCACGGAAGATTCTCTCCATCCTCTCGATCTCGCTCCTCATGTCTCGCTGCAGCTGCTGGAAGAGACTTTCACCGCGGGGGTTCCAGACCGGCCAGCCTGGCCAGACGCTCCTCTCCATCACGTGCATCGCAGGGAAGTAAACACTCAGGGCCATGCTTGTTGATGTGCTTCACAGTGAGGCTCGCTTCAGCTGTGAGCGCTGCTCCCTCCTCCGCCGATGTTCTGCCAGTGCAGCTACAGGAGCTGCTTTTATAGCCCTGGCAGTAGCTACGAGCAGATGCCAGGGGGAGCCAGAAGCGTCCAGAATGACGCAGCTGCTCCCAGGGGCTTCCTCCATCCGCACAGAATCTAGAGCGTGACTCGTGTCTCAGGGTGCAGTTTGTGAGCAGTTTACTGCCATGGAATTCACTCAGCACTCATAATGAATGTAAAACAGAGTGATGTGCTCTTCTATATTTAACTGAAATTACTACACTTTGAAGGGTGATACAAACCGAAACTTAAATTTTCGCTTACACAGCACAATGACATCATCAGCCTTATCAGGAAAGACTGAGTCACACAAAAACAACGAATGTCCCTTACATTTAACTTAATTAATAAAAAACTATCAATTCTGTACAATGGTTATTTTTAAAATATACGTAATGTTATGGTTTGATACTTACACATTGGCAGGGTGAACTAAATGCTATTGTAGTGAACTTGTCACAAACTGCAGCCTGAGACACGAGTCACGCTCTTGATTCTGGGCGGATGATGTAAGCCCCTGGGAGCAGCTGCGTCAATCTGGACGCTTCTGGCTGCCCCTGGCATCTGCTCGTAGCTACTGCCAGGGAATATGCTATTCTGTAATTGTATTTTATTATTTCTTATTTCTACGTGACTTTACCGAAAAAACCAAAGAGCAGTTTCTTTTATCCACGCTATGTTCAGTAATATTTACGTGTTTCAGCGTTCACATTCAACTTCATTGGATTAAGTGTATCGCTGTAAAGGAGTGTCAAATTGTATCGCATCGTTTTAATTTGCCATTACACGTTCATATATTGCAATAAGATAATGATAAATGTTATCTTTAATTATTTTTCATCATTACATATGACTTTTCCACAGTCTAATTTTCGAACTACTATAATACTATACTGTTTGTGTGAATGGTAAATGATGTTTGTTTTTTGTAATAAAATACCTTTCATTTTCCTGCAAGAGTTGCAACTGTTCTTTTTTTCTACATTGTGTTTGTTTCATCGTTACTGTGGACCAGAGTTCTGGACACAGAATTCCCCAAAACTAAGACAACCGGTAACGCGGCCTCATTGCTCCCTGTCCATGACAACTCCCAAGGTGCCAGGCTCACGCCGTCGGCCCTGCCGAGTCACTCCGCACTCAGAATCTGGGATTGGCTTGCAATGATCTAAGATCAATCTTACAACTTCACATTTCACTTGTATCATCCTTCAATTGGTAGTAAATCCTTCGCTAAGGAATTGGTCCTCAAATCGTGGGGACAAGCGTACAACGGAAAGATTAGTTGCCATTTAATGTTTGCGACACAGAGAATGTAAATAGTTACATGACCACCTCGCTGCTGTAGCAGTGTAAGTCATGCTGCTATTAATATATTCTATGTCTCGAGTTTCCTGGCTGGCTGCTGGCTGTGCTTCTCTCCATCCCAACAATAACTCCGTTGTTAGTGGGTGCAGGAGACAATAGGGACACCAACAAGGTGGGAATAACCAGAACAGTATTTGAAGACTGACACGGTTCATTTAAAATTGCACTTTCAATGTATGCGCCAATTAACGTCATTCTTTTTGACAAAATAACTTGTTTTATCCTAGAGAATTAGAAACTAAACCTGAAGACATTAAACTAGTACAATTAAAATGTACGATTAATTGTAAAGTTAGCAAAATAAATAAATGATCTAATTCATATACTATATTCTTGGTTCTTTCGGTAAAGTCACGTAGAAGGGAAACAATAAAATAATAAAGATAATCCCTCAGCTATTTGCACAAACCAATCCCTTAGCTATTTCAATGCTAAATTACTAGTTGCCTCTGTGGATGTGTAGGTTTTGACTTTAACATAGCCATTCCTGTGACCAGTCACAAGCTAATCCCTTAGCTATTTCAATGCTAAATTACTAGTTGCCTCTGTGGATGTGTAGGTTTTGACTTTAACATAGCCAATTCTGTGACCAGTCACAAGCTAATCCCTCAGCTATTGATATGTAAACCCCTTTGTCAAGGTGCTTCACTTATCCCAACCAGCTTAAAAGTCTCTACGAATCTGAACATCGTTAATTGAAGCTCTGTCGTCCCGACAGTTACCTTTCACCTAAAGACGGCCGCTTGCGTTGTGGCCAAAACGTCGTGAGAATTTTATCGTGTCATTTTATTATTTTATTCTCATTCTACGTGACTTTACCGAAAGAACCAAAGAAAATAAAATAATAAAGATATAAAACAATAAAATTATCCAAATCAAAATTCATATACTGTTGATTTATTCACTCCATATCCGCAGTGGACACTGCCGGTTGTGTTCCTTCCTTAGCTCCCATTCCCACGTTAGTCTCGACCACCGGCCGTCATCACTTCAAGTTGTGTGTCCTGCCTCACCCCACCTTTCTAAACTAAAATTACGTCCTTAATTTGCATATGAAGTCCAATTGACGTGTCCGTCTTCCAGTATCAGTGTTGTTCTTAGGATGTGCATCATCTCTACGCTTCCTTGTGCATTTCTAAACATTGGTTATATTTTCTGTTTGTGATGCATCTGTTTGAAAAAAACGTTCTGCTTAAGGCATATGGCTCAGTTACGTTTCATTATTAAGTTAAGATAATAATAAGCACTTTGCTCTGCCCTGATACGCCTCTCTTAATCATTTTCATCCCTCTTCCCCTTCAACAACCGCCCTACGTGCAAATGCACTTCTGTGTTTTCAAGGCTGTGTCCCTGTTCTTTTTGCGTTCAGTTTGTCATTCCCCCGCACCTCCATTAAAGCATGGTTGGCAGCGTACGGTGCGAAAGAAGTTCACCATGCAAACATACGCTGCGTTGAAAAATGATTCTACTGATAGCAGACCAAACCTGGACAGATTTCTCAATACGAGTGCAATATCGAGGGTACAGATCAATACGACCTGAACACAGATGCTATTTCTCGGACGGTTGGCAACTCTAGCCATGCCCATACAAACATACACAACATCTTGACCATGAATCGCCTATGCGGCAGATTAAATGTCAAGCATTTTACATTGAATTCCGATCTACTTTTGTTCGTTTTGTTTGATTTTGGAGCAGTTTCAAGTAAGTATTTTTTATACAATTATTGTATTGTCATTTACTGTATAATTATGATAATAGACCAAGCACTGAGACATTGCCCAGGGTTGGTCTACAATCGAAAAGGTGGCAACCCCATAGCACACCCTCATGTGTTCCAGTGTTAACACATCGTATGTTTGTATCTTGAAATTCTTTCGCACCGTACGTAGCCCACCGTGCTAATCGGAGGTATGAGATAAGGACAAGGAACTAAACACAATAAGCAATTACTTAAGAAGAGTTTCAATTGAGTATGGGATGATTGCGAGTGCTGTCAATATGGCGGTGTTGACAACAAGCATCCACTTGAAACGAACGCGCTTCCGAAAATCTGCGATTTTATCATTTCATGCCGATACGTGGAGATGAGCGGGTTCACCGCGGGTCTTAAACAGCCCTTCCCCAGCCAACATGCACTGGGGGAAATTCCATCAATATTCTCATTAATAATCTGCTTTGGAAGACGAAGAAGAAAAAAGCTAATCCTGCAGGCATCGCGGATAATAAGATTAGAATATTACTTCGCCCCACATCACGGCGGATACGCACGAATGTTGAACGTCTTTGGGGCCGTCCATAAATGACGTCACGCACCTGGGGGGGGGGCGATCAGACATTTGTGACGATGTGTGACGAGGGGGGGGGTGAGAAATGTGACGTCACATCAAAATGCGCAACTTTAAGTAAATATAGACGACACGTTCTACTTAATTAAATATACTTTTTAATAAATGTTTTCTCCTACAACATCAGAGTGCAGCGCCACATTAAATACGCACTACAATGACAATAGTTTAAAGCGATTTGAAGCATGTTTTATTTGGTGGGAGGGGGGCCAGAGCTTTGTGACGTCATATTTGAGGGGGGGGTCTGACTTTTTGTGACGCCGTGTGACAATGGGGGGGTGGGGTCAAAAATCGTCAGAAGTCGCGTGACGTCATTTATGGACGGCCCCTTTGGCACCGTGCGTCGCCGAATCATTGCTCATCGGAGTGTCAGCTGTATGACAACGCGACGTGGCACGCAGTGCCAACGCACACCTGTCACCCCCTAACCATTGCCTCTCTTATTACAGACCAATTCAGACCTTATTGGTCACCCCGTGCCCCTTACAAATCTCAACGTTCATCCTACAAAATCCCATCACAAGGGGAGAAACACAAAACATTGTTTTGCCCGTTTTGAAACGGCTCTAGTAAGCCGTATGGACCTGAGAACTCAATCTCCCTGTACACCAATACGGGGTAACCCCGTACGGGTTGACACGGCATGCCAACGTGATACTGAATCGCGCCTTCGGCTCTAAGAGATTCGTTTGTGACTGAACTGGAGATTAATGAATGATAAACCAGCCAGGGCTTCCCTCGCTGTACGCGGGTTCGGTTTGTTGCGCTATTTCACGCTGTGGGGGCCGTCCATAAATGACGTCACGCGATTTTAGACGATTTTTGACCCCCCCTCCCATCGTCACGCGGCGTCACAAAGAGTCAGAGCCCCCCCTCAAATATGACGGTACAAAGCTGTGCCCCCCCCCCCCAAAATAAAGCATGCTTCATATCGCTTTAAACTATTGTCATCGTGGTGCTTATTTAATGTGGCGCTGCACTCTGATGTTGTAGGAGAAAATATTTATTAAAAAGTCTATTTAATTACGTAGAACGTGTTGTCTATATTTATTTAAAGTTGCACATTTTGATGTGACGTCACATTTCTCACCCCCCCCCCCTCATTTATGGACGGCCCCAGTACAATGCGGCTACCTCTGACCCAAAAGTCGCTCTCTGGAGCTGCTGTGCACGTGTGTGGTGGGGGGAGCGGTGGGCTACGTACGGTGCGAAAGAATTTCAAGATACAAACATACGATGTGTTAACACTGGAACACATGAGGGTGTGCTATGGGGTTGCCACCTTTTCGATTGTAGACCAACCCTGGGCAATGTCTCAGTGCTTGGTCTATTATCACAATTATACAGTAAATGGCAATACAATAATTCTATTAAAAATACTTACTTGAAACTGCGCCAAAATAAATCAAAACGAACAAAAGTAGATCGAAATTCAATGTATAATGCTTGACATTTAATCTGCCACATAGGCGATTCATGGTCAAGATGTTGTGTATGTTTGCATGGGCATGGCTAGAGTTGCCACCCGTCCATGAATTAGCATCTGTGTTCAGTTGGTATTGATCTGTACCCTCGATATTGCACTCGTATTGAGAAATCTGTCCAGGATTGGTCTGCAGTCAGTAGAATCATTTTTCAACGCAGCGTATGTTTGCATGGTGAACTTCTTTCGCACCGTACGCAGCCAACCATGCTTTACTGGAGGTGCGGGGGAATAACAAACTGAACGCAAAAAGAACAGGGACACAGCCTTGAAAACACAGAAGTGCATCTACACGTAGGGCGGTTGTTGAAGGGGAAGACGGATGAAAATGATTAAGAGAGGTGTATCAGGGCAGAACAAAGTGCTTATTGTTATCTTAACTTAATAATGAAACGTAACTGAGCCATATGCCTTAAGCAGAACGTTTTTTTTCAAACAGATGCATCACAAACGGAAAATAGAACCAATGTTTAGAAATGCACAAGGAAGCGTAGAGATGATGCACATCCTAAGAATTACACTGATACTGGAAGACGGACACGTCAATTGGACTTCATATGACTTCATATAATTAAGGACGTAATTTTAAATTTTGATTTAAAGCTTTCGTGACTGCAGTAATTCATATTCTTAGTTTTTTCGGTAAAGTCACGTTGAAGAGAAACAACAAAATAACAAAATATATATAAAACAATAAAAATTCTCACGACGTTTCGACCATAACTCAAACGGTCATCATCAGGTGTGATGATGATCATCAGGTGTGATGATGACCGTTTGAGTTATGGTCGAAACGTCGTGATAATTTTTATTGTTTTATATATATTTTGTTATTTTGTTGTTTCTCTTCAACGTGACTTTACCGAAAAAACTAAGAAGACGTAATTTTAGTTTAGAAAGGTGGGGTGAGGCAGGACACACAACTTGAAGTGATGACGGCCGGTGGTCGAGACTAACGTGGGAATGGGAGCTAAGGAAGGAACACAACCGGCAGTGTCCACTGCGGAGATGGAGTGAATAAATCAACAGTATATGAATTTTGATTTGGGGAATTTTATTGTTTTATATCTTTATTATTTTATTTTCTTTGGTTCTTTCGGTAAAGTCACGTAGAATGAGAATAAAATAATAAAAAAACACAATAAAATTCTCACGACGTTTTGGCCACAACGCAAGCGGCCGTCTTTAGGTGAAAGGTACAGTACTGTCGGGACGACAGAGCTTCAATTAACGATGTTAAGATTCGTAGCGACTTTTAAGCTGGTTGGGAGAAGTAAGGCACCTTGACAAAGGGGTTTACATATCAATAGCTGAGGGATTAGCTTGTGACTGGTCACGGAATTGGCTATGTTAAAGTCAAAACCGACACATCCACAGAGGCAACTAGTAATTTAGCATTGAAATAGCTAAGGGATTAGCTTGTGACTGGTCACAGGAATGGCTATGTTAAAGTCAAAACCTACACATCCACAGAGGCAACTAGTAATTTAGCATTGAAATAGCTAAGGGATTAGCTTGTGCAAATAGCTGAGGGATTAGCTTGTGACTGGTCACGGAAATGGCTATGTTAAAGTAAAAACCTACATCTTCTTTGGTTCTTTCGGTAAAGTCACGTAGAATGAGAATAAAATAATAAATTTATAAAATAAAATAACACAATAATATTCTCACGACGTTTCGGCCACAACACAAGCGGCCTTCATCAGGTGAAGGGGGCGAGACTGTCTGGTAGGACAGCGCTGGAGTGAGAGAGCCACGTTCAGATCACGGCTTTTAAGCTGTGTGAGAGGAACAAAGAGCCTTGACGAAGGAATAAGCATAAAATTTAGCATTGAAATGGCTGAATGATTAGCTTGTGACTGGTCACAGAAATAGCTATGTTAAAAGTTAAAGCATACACATCCGCAGAGGCCCCCATTGTTAAAAGGAATTAGCATAGAATTTAGCATTGAAATAGCTAAGTTAAGGCATACACATCCGCAGAGGCACCCCTTGACAATGGGATTAGCATAGAATTTAGCATTGAAATGGCTGAGTGACTCGCTTGTAACTGCTACAGAAATAGTTACGTTGAAGTCAGAGCATACACATTCACCGAGGCACTTAGTACAAATCAAAACAGGAGAATTTAGCATTGAAATAACTAGACGAATTTAGCATTGAAATAGCTAAGGGATTAGCTTGTGACTGGTCACAGAAATATATGTTAAAGTAAGGCCTACACATCCACAGAGCTTCAATGAACGCTGTTAAGATTCGTAGCGACTTTTAAGCTGGTTGGGAGAAGTGAGGAGTGAGGCTCCCTCCTCTGCCGATGTTCTGTCTCAGATGTGAATAATTAGTATTGTATTACAATTCTATAAACAATACAGTGTTGTAGTGCATCACGTGTTGATGTTCCATTGCACAGCCACGTTCCAAATGCTATAATGACGTAAGAGCCGTGGAAACCTCTGACGTCACGGTGACGTCATGGCCCGGTGACGTCACGGCAGAGGTCAGAGTGGAGTCGGCTCCTGGAGAGGAAACCACCTCACCCCACGCTGCTCCTCCACTTCGAGTTCTTCAGAGACCTTCGCCACCACCACCACCATGGCGATCTTCACGGCTGTCCTCACTGTGGTTCTGCTGCTCACGCAGCCGATGGTGGAGCTCCTCGGAGGATCTCGGCGTGGGGGTTCGGACATTAACGCCTCCAACACCACCACCACCACGATCAACTACTCGGGACTCGTGAAGAACGTCTCTGCATCAGCAGGGGTCGCCACCTGGGGACCGATGTTCAGTAGCCACAGTGAGGACATTGTGGACAGCGTGCTCCCTGCCCTCCTGCAGGCTATGGGTGAGCTGAGCAGCAGCTGCCAGGCCATAGTGGACAGCGCGCTCCCTTCTCTGCTCCACGCTGTGGGTCAACTGTACAGCGGCTGCAAGGAGGCCATCAGCTCCACCGTGCTGCTGAACACCCTGCACATCGCCGTGCATCTCTGGCGTTTCATACATCGCCAAGTGAGTGAGCAACATCCATCATCATCACCACCACCATCAGCCATGGTCAATCCACTAGTGGGTAGAGACCTCCACGAGCCGTCGCCACCTCCCACGATGCCGCTGTGCAGTAATCCACCCAGCACCTGCACGTGGAGCGATTTCATTGCTTCATCTCCCCACTGGGCACCCTCTCGGATGACCCCCTCGCAGCCCGTCGGCATCACTCGCCGCCTTCACACCTCCACCGATCCCCCTCAACTCCACTCACGGTGTCTTCAACAGCCTGGTTGGGCACTGGAACAGTATCCCGGACAGTGCCGGATTAAGCTCGTGCGGGTCCTGTAGCTTATATTATAAAGGTGCCCAGAATAAATGAAAAAAACACAATTATAAAGCACGAAGTTTTTAACTTGCATAGTAAAGTAATTGTAATTTTACTATAGTAATAGAGCAAGTACAGAATCACTGAACGGGGATTTATAGGGTGAGATAATTTAGCGCGGGGCGCTTGAAAGTGCGGGGCCCACAGCTAATGATTATTTTGTTCCGAGGATAATCCGGCACTGATCACGGATTGAGTATGAGGAGCAGTGATGAGATTTAAAGTATTTTTTAACATGTTATTAAAATGTTATGTTTAATAGAAAATATAATGTTGTTTGTCTCTTAGCTGTGATTCGTAAAAACACTGTTGTTACTCAATGGTCTTTCGGTAAAGTCACGTAGAAAAAATAAACAAAATAATAGAATACGACGTTTCGATTGCAACTCAAGCAGTCGTCATCAGGTGAAACTAAATTTGAGAGAGAGAGACCAAACACAGACAGGGAGACACAAAGATCCCCCGTATAGCCTGAACAGACTGTAGGGGCAAGTGCTGTTAGCGAGCACCTGTGAAGGCCGAGACAGTACACGAGGGGGTGGGTGGCCAGCACCACGCCCGACCGCCTTTGTCTCCCTAGTGGTGATGTTTACACACCGCACCAGGTACTCATTTGAGGCTGAGTCGACCTAGGGGAGGCCCGGGACCGGTTCAGATAATCGTCACTGGTGTTGGCCGTGAGCGGGAATCGAACCCGGGTCGCCAGGTTCATAGCGCAGCGTAGCGCTAACAGCTGCACCACCGCTCCCCACACACAGGGAGACACACAAGCAGAGAAGGACGGTGATCAACCAGGCAAAGTATTATTTGTTGTGTTGGCCGACTCAATGAGTTGCATTACATTTCTAAGTTTGCTGAGTTTGATCCTCTTTCTATCAGCTTGTACCCTCTGTAAATTTCACCCCCACTATCTCGCCCGTTACGGCAGCCCCTCCGCTCCCACTCCCCCTCGGAGTAGCCGAGGGATTAGCCGGGGTATGCTTGCTCTGCGATCTTACATTTACTTGCAAATCCCACCACAAACGTATATAGTGTAACCTTTGGTTGCAGTAGCTCTCTCGCTACATTTCTTCCTGTCTCAGCAGTCCGCCTGCTGTATTATTTCACCTGAAGACGATTGCTTGTGTTGTGACCACGTGTATACTGTTTACTACAGTACTATGGTGTTGTGACCACGTGTATACTGTTTAATATAGTACTATAGTGTTGTGACCACGTGTATACTGTTTACTATAGTACTATAGTGTTTGACCACGTGTATACTGTTTACTATAGTACTATAGTGTTGGGACCACGTGTATACTGTTTACTACAGTACTATAGTGTTGTGACCACGTGTATACTGTTTACTATAGTACTATAGTGTTGGGACCACGTGTATACTGTTTACTACAGTACTATAGTGTTGTGACCACGTGTATACTGTTTACTATAGTACTATAGTGTTGGGACCACGTATATACTGTTTACTACAGTACTATAGTGTTGTGACCACGTGTATACTGTTTACTATAGTACTATAGTGTTGTGACCATGTGTATACTGTTTACTATAGTACTATAGTGTTGTGACCACGTCTATACTGTTTACTACAGTACTATAGTGTTGTGACCACGTGCATACTGTTTACTATAGTACTGTAGTGGTGTGACCACGTGTATACTGTATACTACAGTACTATAGTGTTGTGACCACGTGTATACTGTTTACTATAGTACTATAGTGTTGGAACCACGTGTATACTGTTTACTACAGTACTATAGTGTTGTGACCACGTGTATACTGTTTACTATAGTACTATAGTGTTGTGACCATGTGTATACTGTTTACTATAGTACTATAGTGTTGTGACCACGTCTATACTGTTTACTACAGTACTATAGTGTTGTGACCGCGTGCATACTGTTTACTATAGTACTGTAGTGTTGTGACCACGTGTATACTGTATACTACAGTACTATAGTGTTGTGACCACGTGTATACTGTTTACTATAGTACTATAGTGTTGGGACCACGTGTATACTGTTTACTACAGTACTATAGTGTTGTGACCACGTGTATACTGTTTCCTATAGTACTATAGTGTTGTGACCATGTGTATACTGTTTACTATAGTACTATAGTGTTGTGACCACGTCTATACTGTTTACTACAGTACTATAGTGTTGTGACCACGTGCATACTGTTTACTATAGTACTGTAGTGTTGTGACCACGTGTATACTGTATACTACAGTACTATAGTGTTGTGACCACGTGTATACTGTTTACTATAGTACTATAGTGTTGGGACCACGTGTATACTGTTTACTACAGTACTATAGTGTTGTGACCACGTGTATACTGTTTACTATAGTACTATAGTGTTGTGACCACGTGTATACTGTTTACTATAGTACTATAGTGTTGTGACCACGTGTATACTGTTTACTATAGTACTATAGTGTTGGGACCACGTGTATACTGTTTACTACAGTACTATAGTGTTGTGACCACGTGTATACTGTTTCCTATAGTACTATAGTGTTGTGACCATGTGTATACTGTTTACTATGGTACTATAGTGTTGTGACCACGTGTATACTGTTTACTACAGTACTATAGTGTTGAGACCAAGTGTATACTGTTTACTATAGTACTGTAGAGTTGTGACCACGTGTATACTGTTTACTATAGTACTATAGTGTTGGGACCACGTGTATACTGTTTACTACAGTACTATAGTGTTGTGACCACGTGTATACTGTTTACTATAGTACTATAGTGTTGGGACCACGTGTATACTGTTTACTACAGTACTATAGTGTTGTGACCACGTGTATACTGTTTACTATAGTACTATAGTTTTGTGACCACGTCTATACTGTTTACTATAGTACTATAGTGTTGTGACCACGTGTATACTGTTTACTATAGTACTATAATGTTGTGACCACGTGTATACTGTTTACTACAGTTCTATAGTGGTGTGACCACGTGTGTACTGTTTACTATAGTACTATAGTGTTGTGACCACGTGTACACTGTTTGCTACAGTACTATAGTGTTGTGACCACGTGTGTAATGTTTACCACAGTACTATAGTGTTGTGATCACGTGTGTAATGTTTACTACAGTACTATAGTGTTGTGACCACGTGTATACTGTTTACTACAGTACTATAGTGTTGTGACCACGTGTATACTGTTTACTACAGTACTATAGTGTTGTGACCACGTGTATACTGTTTACTACAGTACTATAGTGTTGTGACCACGTGTATACTGTTTACTACAGTACTATAGTGTTGTGACCACGTGTATACTGTTTACTACAGTACTATAGTGTTGTGACCACGTGTATACTGTTTACTACAGTACTATAGTGTTGTGACCACGTCTATACTGTTTACTACAGTACTATAGTGTTGTGACCACGTGTATACTGTTTACTATAGTACTATAGTGTTGTGACCACGTGTATATTGTTTACTACAGTACTATAGTGTTGTGACCACGTGTATACTGTTTACTATAGTACTATAGTGTTGTGACCACGTGTTTACTGTTTACTATAGTACTATAGTGTTGTGACCACGTGTACACTGTCTACTACAGTACTATAGTGTTGTGACCACGTGTGTAATGTTTACTACATTACTATAGTGTTGGGACCACGTGTATACTGTTTACTACAGTACTATAGTGTTGTGACCACGTGTATACTGTTTCCTATAGTACTATAGTGTTGTGACCATGTGTATACTGTTTACTATAGTACTATAGTGTTGTGACCACGTGTATACTGTTTACTACAGTACTATAGTGTTGTGACCACGTGTATACTGTTTACTATAGTACTATAGTGTTGTGACCATGTGTATACTGTTTACTATAGTACTATAGTGTTGTGACCACGTCTATACTGTTTACTACAGTACTATAGTGTTGTGACCACGTGCATACTGTTTACTATAGTACTGTAGTGTTGTGACCACGTGTATACTGTATACTACAGTACTATAGTGTTGTGACCACGTGTATACTGTTTACTATAGTACTATAGTGTTGGGACCACGTGTATACTGTTTACTACAGTACTATAGTGTTGTGACCACGTGTATACTGTTTACTATAGTACTATAGTGTTGTGACCATGTGTATACTGTTTACTATAGTACTATAGTGTTGTGACCACGTCTATACTGTTTACTACAGTACTATAGTGTTGTGACCACGTGCATACTGTTTACTATAGTACTGTAGTGTTGTGACCACGTGTATACTGTATACTACAGTACTATAGTGTTGTGACCACGTGTATACTGTTTACTATAGTACTATAGTGTTGGGACCACGTGTATACTGTTTACTACAGTACTATAGTGTTGTGACCACGTGTATACTGTTTCCTATAGTACTATAGTGTTGTGACCATGTGTATACTGTTTACTATAGTACTATAGTGTTGTGACCACGTCTATACTGTTTACTACAGTACTATAGTGTTGTGACCACGTGCATACTGTTTACTATAGTACTGTAGTGTTGTGACCACGTGTATACTGTATACTACAGTACTATAGTCTTGTGACCACGTGTATACTGTTTACTATAGTAGTATAGTGTTGGGACCACGTGTATACTGTTTACTACAGTACTATAGTGTTGTGACCACGTGTATACTGTTTACTATAGTACTATAGTGTTGTGACCACGTGTATACTGTTTACTATAGTACTATAGTGTTGTGACCACGTGTATACTGTTTACTATAGTACTATAGTGTTGGGACCACGTGTATACTGTTTACTACAGTACTATAGTGTTGTGACCACGTGTATACTGTTTACTATAGTACTATAGTGTTGGGACCACGTGTATACTGTTTACTATAGTACTATAGTGTTGGGACCACGTGTATACTCTTTACTACAGTACTATAGTGTTGTGACCACGTGTATACTGTTTACTATAGTACTATAGTGTTGTGACCACGTCTATACTGTTTACTATAGTACTATAGTGTTGTGACCACGTGTATACTGTTTACTATAGTACTATAATGTTGTGACCACGTGTATACTGTTTACTACAGTACTATAGTGGTGTGACCACGTGTGTACTGTTTACTATAGTACTATAGTGTTGTGACCACGTGTACACTGTTTGCTACAGTACTATAGTGTTGTGACCACGTGTGTAATGTTTACTACAGTACTATAGTGTTGTGATCACGTGTGTAATGTTTACTACAGTACTATAGTGTTGTGACCACGTGTATACTGTTTACTACAGTACTATAGTGTTGTGACCACGTGTGTACTGTTTACTATAGTACTATAGTGTGACCACGTGTATACTGTTTACTACAGTACTATAGTGTTGTGACCACGTGTATACTCTTTACTACAGTACTATAGTGTTGTGACCAAGTGTGTACTGTTTACTACAGTACTATAGTGTTGTGACCACGTGTATACTGTTTACTATAGTACTGTAGTGTTGTGACCACGTGTATACTGTATTTGCTATAGTACTATAGTGTTGTGACCACGTGTATACTGTTTACTACAGTACTATAGTGTTGTGACCACGTGTGTACTGTTTACTACAGTACTATAGTGTTGTGACCACGTGTATACTGTTTACTATAGTACTATAGTGTTGTGACCACGTGTATACTGCGGGATTGTGGGTAATCGTCTCCCATGCTCGGTCTCAGTCGGTGTGCCTCACTCGTATAGTCAACATCCGTGCGAACCTATCTTGTTTACTATAGTACTATAGTGTTGTGACTACGTGTATACTGTTTACTACAGTACTATAGTGTTGTGACTACGTGTATACTGTTTACTACAGTACTGTAGTGTTGTGAATACGTGTGTGTGCGTAAAGCATTTTTTTATTTTGTGTCCATGTGTAGTGACTGTTCTTTAGTAACTGTACTGCAAGTGAAAGTCGTCCTACACAATAACCATCCTCTATCTCGTCTCCCTCACACCAGCCACGATTAAATGTAATTAATAAATTTGATTACTTTATATTAAATAATAAAAATATAAAAAGGTATTTTGTATTAATATTTTTTATATGAATACGGTATTTTTGGTTTGTGGAACGAATCATCTGAGTTTCCATTATTTCTTATGGGGGAAATTCGCTTTGATATACGAGTGCTTTGGATTAAGAGCACGTTTCCAGAAGGAATTATGCTCGCAATCCAAGGTTTCACTTTATTAGTTATTTTTCTATCTACGTGAGTTTACCGAAAGATACCAAAGAGTATGCTGTTGTTAGTTTAAATGTTTGGTAAGTAAGACTTAGTCTGTGCTGCTCTCCAGTTGCCTGGATGAAAAGTGGCCCAAGTTTTTCCCAATCCTGGCCTCCTGGCTCAAAAACGTAAAAAACAAACTCGCAAGTCTGTCCCCAGGGTCACAACGCACTCACAGACACGGAGCAGGGAGATTCAGCTAATGACGCCGTTGATGTTTTTCGTAACTTTTGCAGAGAGCGATGAGAATGAGGATGAGGACCGGAAGGAGGAAGATTTCCCGGGCGCTGCAGAGAAAGAAAGGTGGAGGTCTCGGCCGAGCACCGAGTCCCTGGGCTCGTATGGCCGCGGCGCGGAGACGAAAGCGGCGGGCGCAGGGGAGGGGAAACAGCCCCGGCACCAAGCAGAGCTGTGCTCCTCACCTGAAGAATCCAGCTCCACTCAGGCCATCGCTCCCACTGGGGCCATCGCCTCCACCTCCACTCGGGCCATTGCCTCCATCTCTACTCGGGCCATCGCCTCCACCGCTGCCATCGCCTCCCCCGCTGCCATCGCCTCCACCTCCACTCAGGCCATCGCCTCCATCTCTACTCAGGCCATCGCCTCCCCCACTGATATCAACTCCACCTCCAATGCTTCCATCGCCTCCACCTCCACTCGGGCCATCGCCTCCACCTCCACTCGGGCCATCGCCTCCACCTCCACTCGGGCCATCGCCTCCACCTCCACTCGGGCCATCGCCTCCACCTCTACTCAGGCCATCGCCTCCACCTCTACTCAGGCCATCGCCCCCACCTCCACTCAGGCCATCGTCTCCATCTCTACTCAGGCCATCGCCTCCCCCACTGATATCAACTCCACCTCCACTGCTTCCATCGCCTCCACCTCCACTCAGGCCATCGCCTCCACCTCCACTCGGGCCATCTTCTCCACCTCCACTCGGGCCATCGCCTCCACCTCTACTCAGGCCATCGCCTCCACCTCCACTCAGGCCATCGCCTCCACCTCTACTCAGGCCATCGCCTCCACCTCCACTCAGGCAATCGCCTCTACCTCCACTCATGCCATCGTCTCCACCTCAACTCAGGCCATCGCCTCCACCTCCACTCAGGCCATCGCCTCCACCTCTACTCAGGCCATCGCCTCCATCTCTACTCAGGCCATCGCCTCCACCTCTACTCATGCCATCGTCTCCACCTCAACTCAGGCCATCGCCTCTACCTCTACTCAGGCCATCGCCTCCATCTCTACTCAGGACATCGCCCCCACTGCTGCCATCGCCTACACCTCCAATCGGGCCATCGGCTCCACTGCTGCCATCGCCTCCATCTCTACTCAGGCCATTGCCTCCACCACTGATATCAACTCTACCCCCACTGCAGACATCGACTCCACCTTCACTCCTGCCACTGCCTCAACCTTCACTTCTGCCATCGCCTCCACTGCCACTATCGCCACCACCGCCACTCGCACCATCACCTCCACCCATGAGTAATCAAGCTAACCCCCAGGATTGGGAGCTCCCTGCTTTCCACCTGCCTCCACCTCCACCAGAGCCCTGGGCTCCTCCACCCCACCGTGATACCAGACCGGGCCCGGCACACGAGTCTTTTGCTCCCTGTTCTTCACGGCAGCGTTACCGCAAGTCCCGCAACAGCCGCCTTCCTCCCCGCCTCCGCAAACCTCCTCTCGAATCCTCAACTCCACTGCTGCCATCGCCTCCATCTCTACTCAGGCCATTGCCTCCACCACTGATATCAACTCTACCCCCACTGCTGACATCGACTCCACCTTCACTCCTGCCATTGCCTCAACCTCCACTTCTGCCATCGCTTCCACTGCCACTATCGCCACCACCGCCACTCGCACCATCACCTCCACCCATGAGTAATCAAGCTAAACCCCAGGATTGGGAGCTCCCTGCTTTCCACCTGCCTCCACCTCCACCAGAGCCCTGGGTTCCTCCACGCCACCGTGATACCAGACCGGGCCCGGCACACGAGTCTTTTGCTCCCTATTCTTCACGGCAGCGTTACCGCAAGTCCCGCAACAGCCGCCTTCCTCCCCGCCTCCGCAAACCTCCTCTCGAATCCTCAACTCCATCCGCATTGATTCGTCCCATCCACCCGGACCGAGAGCACCTTCCCCCCGGCCTCGCTCCACCTGCAGGGCAGCGGATCCCCCCCCAGCCCAGGTGCAATGGCCGGGGTCCCGCGTACGGAGTCCCAGGTGCCCCTTCTGCCTGGCACCACTCCCACGAGTCGCGCTTCACGCGGCGTCCCGCCCTCCTCCCCACGCCTCCACCGGATCAGTGGATTCCTCCCCACCTTCGTCCCAGCCGAGCGGCTCCTGCTCCACACTGGGCCACCCGTCCCACTTTTGTTCCGTGCCGCTCCACAGATTTCCACGACAGACATCATCATCCGCCCCTTGTCCAACCCACACCACTGCATCACCATAGCCCGGCGACATTCACGGACTGCTCACACACGTGACTCCTGCTGGTCGGGTGACCGTGATGAACTATATGTGTCGCGTTGATGGCCATGTGATGGACATTGCTTTGAGTGGCAGAGCAGGTGGTTGTCATGATTAATACATTTGTGTTGTTATTGGACACTGCAGTGTGCGTGTGAGTTGCTGTGCGGTGCAACAGAGCACGTATTTGGTGTCGATCTTCGCGTGTGTGTGATTGTGTGGAGCGGTAGTGTCATGGTTAACGCTACACCGCGCTTCGAAACCCAGGTTTGACCCGAGTTAGCTTTCCGCACACGGCCACAGCCGGTGCAAGCAGTTGCGCAACTCGGTTGCACACAACTGAAGTCACTCTACACGTGGAAGTCTCTGCAACCAATTTGCTTGGCGATTGGTGGCCAGAACCACGAGCGATCCACACAGCACAGGGTGCTGGTCAGTCTGACCAACCACCCATTTCACCTGACTTTCCACAAAATCACCATTAATGTTCCTTTCCCAGGCAGTGACACCAACTCTGCCAAAGTGTGTTAGGAACTAATGCTGTGTATGTTCGGCAGAAACTCTGCACGATTCTGCTGATAAGACACTTAATTTCGAAACCATTTGAGAATGTCGTATTTATAATAAACGTGCACCATTTTTTAGCTGCTTGCCGCCCCTGTACATAGTACCTCTGTATTGATTACAAGTCCTGTGTGCTCACCATTGTACCATGGCATGTGCCTAGGTGGCACTACCGGATGGCTCCCATCCATAGCTGCCAGGCCATCGGCCAGCGCGATAAATATTCGACGCCAACCAACAAATATTTATTCCCACGAGGGGTGACGGGAACCGAACCAGGGATGTCCAGAGCAATCAACTCGTTAATGCGGGAGACCTGAATAGTTCCCGGCGCGTGACACAGTAACGCTGTTCGGCTGGCGACAGCACTCTGCTGCCGTATGCAACAACACACTCCACCCCGTTGACAACCTGGGACAGAACCGCGCCAATGCTGGTGTTGGTTGCGTCAGTATCAAGGACACACGGCATGGCAAAGTCAGAGTAGCGGAGGGGAATTGCGAAGCGCAACAAATGCGGCTTCCTCCTCCCCCCAATGAAACCTCTGACCCATAACCGTCAAGGCGTGGAGAGGTTTTGCGAAGGTAGCGAACCCAGTGACAAACCGGCGATAATAAGACGCAAAACCAATAAAACTCTGCACCTGCATCATCAACGTGGGGGTCGGCCACGTCCGAACACACGTGGTTTTGTCGGGATCTATCGCCATGCCCGATTTACTGACAATATGACCGAGATACCGCACGGATTTCTGAAGGGGGTAACACTTCTGCGGCTTGAATTTGAGATGGGCCGCTCGCATTTTAAGAAAGACAGCGCGTAACCAATCAAGATGTTCTTTGAACGTACGGCTGAAGACGATGACATCGTCGAGGTATTGTAAGCATGAGTCCCATTGAAGTGCAGCCAGCACCAGCTCCATCAGTCATTGGAACGTAGCCGGTGCTGCGTGGAGTCCCATGGGAAGCTGATTTAATTCAAACAGGCCTTGAGGTGTTCGAAAAGCCGTTTGGGTTTAGAGGCCTCATTTAGTGGCAAATGCCAAAATCCGGACAGGAGATCAAGGGTGGAGAAGTTCTGTACTCCCGCCAGAGCGTCCAGGGAATCGTCCATCCGAGGGAGAGGATACGCGTCAGCCACCGATATCTTATGAAGCTTCCTAAAGTCGACACACAACTGCAAGCTACCATCGTGCTTCTTAATGTGGTGGGTAATTGTCAGGCGTAATACGCCGCCACCACTACTGGAAAATATGTAGCTGCAGTCAGGGCCCAACAGGGGGCAATAGCGGGTCCGGCCTGTACCAAGTAGGACTCGTAGGTAAGGCAATTTGGAGGGCGGTTTGGAACCGGAGGTGGACACCCCAGGCCCCCAGTGGGGGCTGGGGGATTGCGCCGACATCCCCGGGGCCGGTGGGTCGTCGTCCTCTTCATTTGGAGACCTGGTACGTATTGTTCGCCTAGTCTCCATAATCTATAGTTAATTAACTAACGTTTGGCCACTTCCAACACCAGTTGTAGTGGGCTCAAATGGAGACTCAGGCTTCTATAGGAGACAACACGTTTATTTAACATTAACACGCTAAAACTAGATTCAAAGTTTTCGTGACTGCAGGAATTACTCTTTGATTCTTTCGGTAAAGTCACGTTGACAGAAAATAAATTAAATAATAGAATACGCCGTTTTTCCAGTGTCGCTCCTATAATTTTGTTGACGGACAAATGGACAAAGGGCACAATAGCTTAGTGTTTGTGTATGTATATGTTATGTTTTTAAGAGAAGACAAGTTTGTAAATATATTTTTCCCCCGGGAAACGCTGGGTACTTCCCGCTGGTACTGATATGAAAATATATATTTTAAACTGTGCCAAAATCAATCAAAACGAACAACAGTAGATCAGAATTAAATCTCCAATGCTTGATATTTTATCATCCGCATAGGCGAGTGATGGTCAGGATGTTGTGTATGTGTAGTCACATAGAATTGGTCACTACGTAGCATAGCGCTGGCTGCTGGCAGGGAAGGGGATCTGCAGAGTGAAGCAGCCCTGATTGACAGCAGACCACGTAATAGACCTGAGAAGGATCTCGGGTAGGACACGTCGAGAGCCTGCTAGTAGATTCTAGAAGGGGAGCGTGGCCGGAGTGGAGCGAGGCCACGCTAACAGGATTAAAGGGGACCCCGAGCAGGGGATGAGGGCCATCGTTTGGAGTGGGATCGCCGTCGTCGTCGTCGTTGCTGTTGAAGATCGTCGCCTTCGCCGCTGTTGTCATCCACTTGATAATTGTGCTGCTAGCAGTAGTTGCCTGTCTTAGTTCAGCGCCGTCAGTGTCAGATGGCGAGCGTTGTGTTGTAGGCTAGCCACCAGTGCAGAGTTGCGTTTAAGCGAGGGACAGAGCGTTGTATTACAGCAGAGAGTGTGTAACAGTATGCTCGGTGTGTAATTAAAGAATTGCCTCGAAGAAGTTACGTCTCCAAGTTAGTCACTATATATTTTTTCATGGGCATGGCTAGAGTTGTCACCTGTCCAGGAATTACCATTTGTGTTTAGGTGGTGGGTATTCATTCTTACGAGATATAGCACCCGCATTGTGTCGTTTACTGTGTAGTTCTGATAATTCTAGACTGAGTGCTGACTGAGAAATCTGTCCAGGCTTTGTCTACAGTCAAAAATGTGGCAATCTCATAGCAGCACCCTCCTGCGTCTCCAGTGTGAATATGCTGTAGAGTAAGTTTTCAACGCAGCGTATGTTTGCATGCTGAACTTCTTTCGCACCGTACGCAGGCAACCATGCTTATTGGAGGTGCGGGGGAATAACAAATTGAACAAAAAGAACAGGGACACAACTTGAAAACATAGAAGTGCATTTATACGTGGGGCGGTTGTTGAAGGGGGAGAGGGATGAAAATTATTAAGAGAGGCGTATCAGGGCAGAGCACAGTGCTGATTGGAATCTGAACTTAAATCATGAAACGTAACAAAGCCATTTTCCTAAAGCAGAACGTTTTTTAATCAGTGGATATGACCTGCAACAACAGATGCATCACAAACATGGCCATTGACGAAGACAATGGAACCAATGTTGAGAAGTGCACAAGGAAGCATAGAGATGCACATGCTAGGAATTAAACTGAGAATGGAAGACGGACACGTCAATTGGGCATCATATGCAAATTAAAGGCATAATTTTAGTTTAGAAAGGTGGGGTGAGGCAGGACACACAACTTGAAGAGATGACGGCCGGTGGTCGTGACTAACGTGGGAATGGGAGCTAAAGGAGGGAACACAACCAATAGAGCGTCCACTGCGAAGATGGATCGAATACATCATCCGGTGGGCAGTAGCCAGACAGATTTTTGCATTGCAAATCCGCAAGAGATGGTGATGGCTTCGGACAGAAGTGGAGAAATCACGGCTGGAGATGGTGACGGCTGCATAAGCAGCTTTGGAAAACATTTACACGATATCACCTTCAAAAACAACCATTCACTAAAACACATTTTCATTAAATGTGTATTCAGAAAGATAAACTAAAACAGTACAGGAATTATATCGTCTTTATTTTGCAAATTTTACAATAAAGGGTATTTTTTTCATTGCACTAGTTTAAGATAAAAACATTTTTTGCCGAAATAATGACATTAATAGGCACATTAATTGAAAGTGCAATTTTAAATTAACCGTGTAATTACTCGATAGTTTTGGTTAGAGTCTGTGCCTGTGTTAGAGTGCCGGAAAAAGTCCTGGCAAGGATTATTCAACATCACCTTGCCAGGCATGCTGAGAAGAGGATTGGGGAGCCCCATTGTGGTTTCAGGCCAGGGCAGCCACAGATGCCACATCTTCCTTCCGTTTGCTACAGCAGAGGAGTGTTGAATTCCGACAGGACTTACATCTCTGCTTTATTGACCTGGTCAATGCCTATGATACCATCAATAGGTCTGGACTCTGGGTTGTTCTTCATGCTTTCGGAGTCTCTGACTCTCTGCTCACAATAATTAAGGACTTCCATGATTTTTTAATTTTGATTTAAAGCTTTCGTGACTGCAGTAATTCATATTCTTAGTTTTTTCGGTAAAGTCACGTTGAAGAGAAACAACAAAATATATATAAAACAATAAAAAATTCTCACGACGTTTCGACCATAACTCAACACCTGATGATGACCGTTTGAGTTATGGTCGAAACGTCGTGAGAATTTTTTTATTGTTTTATATATATTTTGTTATTTTGTTGTTTCTCTTCAACGTGACTTTACCGAAAAAACTAAGAATATGACTTCCATGATATTGAGCAGGGCCGAGTAAAGCTACTTTGCCGGAAGACGAAGCTATTCCCCGTTAACCTTGGGGTTCGACAGTAATGTCCTCTGGCTCCGTACACTGTTTAAAATATTTTTGGTCCACGTCGTTCGAGAAACCTTCCATGTCCGTACCAGAGCAATCTATATCTGATATAGATACAATGGGAGGCGGATTGATGCCCGGGTGCGCTTGAGAGCTTGCTCCCGATTTGTCATCCATGTTACGTATGCGAATGATCTAGACCTGGAGCGTGCCACTAGACAGGGGTGGGGAACGTCCGGCCGGCCGGCCATGAGGCCTGCGAAATCATTTGGTCTGGCCCTGTCAAGGCAACCGCAGGCGGGACTAGAAATTCAATCAATCTTGGAGCAAACCTGGAAAAGCAGTTGCGAGTAGCAACATCATCAATACCAGCTAACATCATCAATACCAGCTAACATCATCAATGCCAGCTAATATCTCCACACGCCTCACCAAAGAGAAGCAGTTCCAGCCATCGCATTAGGGGTGAGTTAATTAAATGTTTGACCAAATATAATAGGCTAATTTTTAAGTTGATGATTTTGTATGGCCCCCGAATGATGTTATAAATATCCAAATGGCCCTTGGCACAAAAAAGGTTCCCCACCCCTGCACTAAGAGGTGGGGCCTTAACCATCAGCCCCACCAAAACTAAGCACCTGCCTCGCTATGTTGTGCCATTAAACAAGGCGTGGGCAATTTTTTTTACTCGCGGGCCACAATGGGTTCTAAAATTTGACAGAGGGGCCGGGCAAGGAACAGATGGATGGAGTGTTTGTGTGAACTAATATAAATGACATGTAATAATCATTACATGAAAGGATTTGGCCTTTAACAGGTAGCAAAGCATTTATTTGCAAGGCAATTTAACAAATTGCACGAACATGAACAATACAAAAACATGTCGTAACGTGACTGATCAAACATCATGAAAACATCTGAGGCCTGCGCCCAAACCAATTACCACATTCCCGGACAAAGTGCTCCATCTAATGGGGAAATGAGGGCATTACAGGTGAAAGGTAAAATTTAATTTAATAATATTTGGACACGTTCGGGGGGCCGGATTAAAAAGCCCAGCCCATGTCTGCATTAAACCCTCCACCCCTTAACTCCCCATTGGTGATGGGGCAGTTGTAAATTGGATAGTTTTCCACAACTGGATAGTGTGCTTATGACCAACTCCGGTTTGACAGAAGAGGTCTCACTCCGAATCAGTCGAGCGGCATTATCTTTTCATCGGTTGCATAACGCTGTGTGGAAGCTACCTGATATCTGTCGCTCCACAGCAGTCTTCGGATCTTCTCGGCCACGGTCATGCCCTTCCTTCTCGATGCTTGCCAAACGTGGACCCCCCTAATGGAACATCTTCGCCGGTTATAAACATTCAGGATGGCCTTCCTACGATCCATCCTGGGTTTAACCAGGCTGGATTGTGTGAGCTCACAATCCTTGACAGATCTGGACAAAGTCCCATCGGTAAGCGCCTCCAGCAGGTAATGCTACATTGGCTGGGTCATGTACCACGACTCCCTAACCACTGCATTAAAGGGGGCTAAACAGGCGCGGCACGGGCTAGAGAAGAGATTAAATGATGTGGTACAAGAGGATGTGGAACTGAATTGACTTGCGAATGACTGGTACCAGCAGTGTAAAGCGCGGCCTATGTGGAGGAGACTCATGATGTACGATACTGGGCAGTTGGAGGTAGTCGCCCTCCAGCAACAACAGAGGGCAGCAGAGAGACGCTCACAACAAGGAGCAGAGCCTTAGGCGGATAAAACACATCAAGTTGGCACAGTAGGGGAGGCACAGCTGACACATCTGCCACTCATCTCTGTCAAACCATGGCAGCTGAATCTGACCCGTGATCACGTGGCCATAAAGTGCACTTAGCCTGGCACAAGTGCCGTAGCAACGTCACAGCCACTTAGTGGCGGTTGTTGTCTGTGTGTGTGCAATTGTAGTGACTCATTTCGCCCCTTACGACAAGCAAGCCAACATCAGGACGCAAGGTATTTGAACATAAAATGTTTTTATAAATTTGTATGTATTTTATGTTTCATACACGATCCCGACAGTCCTCGACTTATGAACTCAATTAGTTCCTGGGACCCGTTCGTGAGTCAAACGGTTTGTAAGTGGGAACACAATAATGTACACACGTGCGTGCACGCACACACGAGCACAAACACTGGAAGCGCGAGGATGACACAACTCGTGGAGGATCGCTCCGCTGAAAAAAAATAGATCCTCGGTTCAGTTTGCAAGTGCGAGTTCGCGTTGTAATTCTCAATGTTAAAACACATTTCATGGAAGCTGGTTCCTAAGTGCGGAAATTCGTAAGTCGAGTGGTTCGTAAGTCGATGCCTGCATGTATGTGAAATGTTTATTTGTGACTGTAAACGGAAAAATCCGTGTAGCCAGTTACCCAGTTAGTTTCGGTGGAAACAGCTGGAACCCACTAACAGAGTTAATTTTGTGGTGGTGAGAAACCCAGCCAGTAAGGAAACTCGAGGCATACATTATTGTAATAGCAGTATGACTTACATTGCTATAGCAGATTTGATGAAAAATCTTGAAGATAACATTTACCATTATCTTATTGCAATATATGAAAGTGTCATGGCAAATTAAAACGATGTGAAACAATTTAACAATCCTGTACAGCGATACACATAATCAAATTAAGTTAACTGGAAACGCTGAAACACGTACATATTAGTGAACATATCGTGAATAGAAGAAACTGATTTAACAAAGTATCCACACAATTAAAACATCAATGAAGCAGGTTGCTGGAATGGATGCTCCAGGCGCCACTCTACGCGTGAGTGGTGCCAGTGGACTGAGAGGCCGTGCCAGGTGTCGCTTTCGCTGGCTGCTCAATGACCACCACCCTCTCGGCCGCTGCAGGGAGGGCGCGGCGCTGAGCCTTGAACTTCAGCTTCCCGTCTTCAGTCAAGCAGCAGCTCACGCTCTGCGGGTCCACGTCCCTGGGCAGCTGCGTCTCCCTGTGGAACTCCTGGCAGCTGTGGCTGTAGCTGCCGCTGCTGACTTCTCCGCTCTTCACCTCGCGCCGTCCGGCCACCACCAGCTTGTCTCCAGACACCTTCACGGCCAGGTCCTGTGGGGAGAAGTCCTGCACGTCAAGAGACGCGACAAACCCGCCTCCCTGCTCCTGTGGATCTTCAATCTGGAACCCACTGCTCACGGCCGGCTGCTGCAGCAGTGCGTCTCCGAGGCTGCCCGGAGCCCGCGTGTGGCTGATGAGCTGATCGACTCCACGGAAGATTCTCTCCATCCTCTCGATCTCGCTCCTCATGTCTCGCTGCAGCTGCTGGAAGAGACTTTCACCGTGGGGGTTCCAGACCGGCCAGCCTGGCCAGACGCTCCTCTCCATCACGTGCATCGCAGGGAAGTAAACACTCAGGGCCATGCTTGTTGATGTGCTTCACAGTGAGGCTCGCTTCAGCTGTGAGCGCTGTTCCCTCCTCTGCCGATGTTCTGCCAGTGCAGCTACAGGAGCTGCTTTTATAGCCCTGGCAGTGGCTACGAGCAGATGCCAGGGGGAGCCAGAAGCTTCCAGAATGACGCAGCTGCTCCCAGCGGCTTACATCATCCGCACAGAATCAAGAGCGTGACTCGTGTCTCAGGCTGCAGTTTGTGACAAGTTCACTACAATAGCATTTAGTTCACCCTGTCAATGTGTAAGTATCAAATTATAGCATTACGTATATTTTAAAAATAACCATGGTACAGAATTGATAGTTTTTTATTAAGTCAAATGTAAGGGACATTTGTAGTCTTTGTGTGACTCAGTCTTTCCTGATAAGGCTGATGATGTCATTGTGCTGTGTAAGCGAGAATTTAAGTTTCGGTTTGTATCACCCTTCAAAGTGTAGTAATTTCAATTAAATATAGAAGAGCACATCACTGTTTTACATTCATTATCAGTGCTGAGTGAATTCCATGGCAGTAAACTGCTCACAAACTGCAGCCTGAGACACGAGTCACGCTCTTGATTCTGTGCGGATGGAGGAAGCCCTGGGAGCAGCTGCATCATTCTGGACGCTTCTGGCTGCCCCTGGCATCTGCTCGTAGCTACTGCCAGGGCTATAAAAGCAGCTCCTGTAGCTGCACTGGCAGAACATCGGCGGAGGAGGGAGCAGCGCTCACAGCTGAAGCGAGCCTCACTGTGAAGCACATCAACAAGCATGGCCCTGAGTGTTTACTTCCCTGCGATGCACGTGATGGAGAGGAGCGTCTGGCCAGGCTGGCCGGTCTGGAACCCCCGCGGTGAAAGTCTCTTCCAGCAGCTGCAGCGAGACATGAGGAGCGAGATCGAGAGGATGGAGAGAATCTTCCGTGGAGTCGATCAGCTCAGCAGCCACACGCGGGCTCCGGGCAGCCTCGGAGACGCACTGCTGCAGCAGCCGGCCGTGAGCAGTGGGTTCCAGATTGAAGATCCACAGGAGCAGGGAGGCGGGTTTGTCGCGTCCCTGGACGTGCAGGACTTCTCCCCACAGGACCTGGCCGTGAAGGTGTCTGGAGACAAGCTGGTGGTGGCCGGACGGCGCGAGGTGAAGAGCGGAGAAGTCAGCAGCGGCAGCTACAGCCACAGCTGCCAGGAGTTCCACAGGGAGACGCAGCTGCCCAGGGACGTGGACCCGCAGAGCGTGAGCTGCTGCTTGACTGAAGACGGGAAGCTGAAGTTCAAGGCTCAACGCCGCGCCCTCCCTGCAGCAGCCGAGAGGGTGGTGGTCATTGAGCAGCCAGCGACAGCGACTCCTGGCACGGCCTCTCAGTCCACTGGCACCACTCACGCGTAGAGTGGCGCCTGGAGCATCCGTTCCAGCAACCTGCTTTATTGACGTTTCAATTGTGTGGATATTTTGTTTGACCGACCCTCTGTGCTGCATTATATTGTTTCCAAACTTTACTAAATCTTGTTCAATTTGACGTGCTTCTTCATCCCTCTGTGTTTCCTCTCTCTCTTAAATTTAGCTATTCTATACCTGATGATGATTGCTTGCGTTGCAATCGAAACGTCGTATGCTATTCTGTAATTGTATTTTATTATTTCTTATTTCTACGTGACTTTACCGACAAAACCAAAGAGCGGTTTCTTCTATCCACGCTATGTTCAGTAATATTTACGTGTTTCAGCGTTCACATTCAACTTCATTGGATTAAGTGTATCGCTGTAAAGGATTGTCAAATTGTATCGCATCTTTTAATTTGCCATTAAACGTTCATATATTGCAAAAAGATAATGATAAATGTTATCTTCAAGTATTTTTCATCATTACACGTGACTATTTTCCACAGTCTAATTTTCGAACTACTATAATACTATACTGTTTGTGTGAATGGTAATGATGCTTGTTTTTTGTAATAAAATGCCTTTCAATTTCCTGCAACAGTTGCAACTGTTATTTTTTCTACATTGTGTTTGTTTCATCGTTACTGTGGATCAGAGTTCTGGACACAGAATTCCCCAAAACTAAGACAACCGGTAACGCGGCCTCATTGCTCCCTGTCCGTGACAAATCCCAAGGTGCCAGGCTCACGCCGTCGGCCCTGCCGAGTCACTCGGCACTCAGAATCTGGGATTGGCTTGCAATGATCAAAGATCAATCTTACCACTTCACATTTCACTTGTATCATCCTTCAATTGGTAGTAAATCCTTCGCTAAGGAATTGGTCCTCAAATCGTGGGGACAAGCGTACCACAGAAAAATTAGTTGCCATTTAATGTTTGCGACACAGAGAATGTAAATAGTTACATGACAAAATCGCTGCTGTAGCAGTGTAAGTCACGCTGCTATTAACATATTCTATGTCTCGAGTTTCCTGGCTGGCTGCTGGCTGTGCTTCTCTCCACCCCAACAATAACTCCGTTGTTAGTGGGTGCAGGAGACAATAGGGACACCAACAAGGTGGGAATAACCGGAACAGTATTTGAAGACTGACACGGTTAATTTAAAATTGCACTTTGAATGTATGCGCCAATTAACGTCATTCATTTTGACAAAATAACTTGTTGTATCCTAGACAATTAGAAACTAAACCTTAAGACATTAAACTAGTACAATTAAAATGTACGATTCATTGTAAAGTTAGCAAAATAAATAAATGATCTAATTCATATACTATATTCTTGGTTCTTTCGGTGAAGTCACGTAGAAGGGAAACAATAAAATCATATTTTTCGATTTGAAGCTTTCGTGACTGCAAGGATTCATCTTCTTTGGTTCTTTCGGTAAAGTCACGTAGAATGAGAATAAAATAATAAAAAAACACAATAAAATTATCACGACGTTTCGGCCACAACGCAAGCGGCCGTCTTCAGGTGAAAGGTACAGAACTGTCGGGACGACAGAGCTTCAATGAACGATGTTAAGATTCGTAGCGACTTTTATGCTGGTTGGGAGAAGTGAGGCACCTTGACAAAGGGTTTTACATATCAATAGCTGAAGGATTAGCATGTGACTGGTCACGGAAATGGCTATGTTAAAGTCAAAATCTACACATCCACAGAGGCAACTAGTAATTTAGCATTGAAATAGCTAAGGGATCAGCTTGTGCAAATAGCTGAGGGATTAGCTTGTGAATGGTCACGGAAACGGCTATGTTAAAGTCAAAACCTACACATCCACAGAGGCAACTAGTAATTTAGCATTGAAATAGCTAAGGGATTAGCTTGGGACTGGTCACAGGAATGGCTATGTTAAAGTCAAAACCTACACATCCACAGAGGCAACTAGTAATTTAGCATTGAAATAGCTAAGGGATTAGCTTGTGCAAATAGCTGAGGGATTAGCTTGTGACTGGTCACAGAAATGGCTATGTTAAAGTAAAGACCTACACATCAACAGAGGCAACTAGTAATTTAGCATTGAAATAGCTAAGGGATTAGCTTGTGACTGGTCACAGAAATAGATGTTAAAGTAAAGGCCTACACATCCACAGAGCTTCAATGAACGCTGTTAAAATTCGTAGCGACTATTAAGCTGGTTGGGAGAAGTGAGGCACCTTGACAAAGGGATTTACATATCAAATAGCTGAGGGATTAGCTTGTGATTGGTCACGGAAATAGCTATGTTAAAGTCAAAACCTACACATTCACAGAGGCAACTAGTAATTTAGCATTGAGATAGCTAAGGGATTAGCTTGTGACTGGTCACAGGAATGGCTATGTTAAAGTCAAAACCTACACATCCACAGAGGCAACTAGTAATTTAGCATTGAAATATCTAAGGGATTAGCTAGTGCAAATAGCTGAGGGATTAGCTTGTGACTGGCCACGGAAATGGCTATGTTAAAGTCAAAACCTACACATCCACAGAGGCAACTAGTAAGTTAGCATTGAAATAGCTAAGGGATTAGCTTGTGACTGGTCACATAAATAGATGTTAAAGTAAAGGCCTACACATCCACAGAGCTTCAATGAACGCTGTTAAGATTCGTAGCGACTTTTAAGCTGGTTGGGAGAAGTGAGGCACCTTGACAAAGGGGTTTACATATCAAATAGCTGAGGGGTTAGCTTGTGACTGATCACGGAAATGGCTATGTTAAAGTCAAAACCTACACATCCACAGAGGCACCTAGTACAAATCAAACAGGAGAATTTAGCATTGAAATAGCTAAGGGATAAGCTTGTGACTGGTCATAGAAATACCTATGTTAAAGGCAAAGCCTACACATCCACAGAGGGACCTCGTACATGGACGCCAAAGGGGGCTGCAACAACTCAACTGTCATACAGTAAAGCGATGTGAAAAACCTCATTCTAAATTACATCAATATAATAAATGTACTCAATATATTCTTCAATAAGCTGAGCTATTAACATTAACTGGGTATACACTACACTATATAATGAATATCATATAGTAAACCAATACAAACTAAAATATAAACTACCTCAATGTTATTTCACAATGTTATATGGTGAAAAAACGGGTGGATTCTTACCTTCCTCACCACGGACAGCTACGTTCAGACGGACGAGTCCATCCATGGTTGGAGCGGAGGAGGAAGGAGGGGAGAAACAGCTGCGAGGCGCTGTTATACTCCATGTTATAAACCATACCATTAACCGTGGTGTGAGAGGTATTAAAAGTCAGTGCCAGCGAAAGAGCTACGGTCTGAAGGTCCTCGTAAAATACGATTAATTAAGAACCGAAATGGTTTAAACATCTTCCCAATGGTTACTAAGCCAGAATCCATCTTCTCGGTTGAAATTGTCTCTATTTGTATATGTGGATGGCCTCATGAACGAATCTCTCATGGTAGCCGGTTGGTTTGCACTTCGCTTAACTGTATGACAGTTGAGTTGTTGCAGCCCCCTTTGGCGTCCATGTACGAAGTGCCTCTGTGGATGTGTAGGCTTTGACTTTAACATCTATTTCTGTGACCAGTCACAAGCTTATCCCTTAGCTATTTCAATGCTAAATTACTAGTTGCCTCTGTGGAAGTGTAGGTTTTGACTTTAACATAGCCATTTCCGTGACCAGCCACAAGATAATCCCTCAGCTATTTGATATGTAAACCCCTTTGTCAAGTTACCTCACTTCTCCCAACCAGCTTAAAAGTCGCTACGAATCTTAACAGCGTTCATTGAAGCTCTTTGGATGTGTAGGCCTTTACTTTAACATCTATTTCTGTGACTAGTCACAAGCTAATCCCTTAGCTATTTCAATGCTAAATTACTAGTTGCCTCTGTGGATGTGTAGGTTTTGACTTTAACATAGCCATTCCTGTGACCAGTGACAAGTTAATCCCTTAGCTATTTCAATGCTAAATTACTAGTTGCATCTGTGGATGTGTAGGTTTTGACTTTAACATAGCCATTTCCGTGACCAGTCACAAGCTAATCCCTCAGCTATTGATATGTAAACCCCTTTGTCAAGGTGCCTCACTTCTCCCAACCAGCTTAAAAGTAGCTACGAATCTTAACATTGTTCATTTAAGCTCTGTCGTCCCGACAGTTCTGTACCTTTCACCTGAAGACGGCCGCTTGCGTTGTGGCCAAAACGTCGTGAGAATTTCATCGTGTTATTTTATTATTTTATTCTCATTCTACGGGACTTTACCGAAAGAACCAAAGAAAATAAAATAATAAAGATATAAAACAATAAAATTCTCACAAATCAAAATTCAGATACTGTTGATTTATTCACTCCATCTCCGCAGTTGACACTGCCGGTTGTGTTCCCTCCTTAGCTCCCATTCCCACGTTAGTCTCGACCACCGGCCGTCATCACTTCAAGTTGTGTGTCCTGCCTCACCCCACCTTTATAAACTAAAATTACGTCCTTAATTTGCATATGATGTGCAATTGACGTGTCCGTCTTCCAGTATCAGTGTTTTTCTTAGGATGTGCATCATCTCTACGCTTCCTTGTGCATTTCTAAACATTGGTTCTATTTTCCGTTTGTGATGCATCTGTTTGAAAAAAACGTTCTGCTTAAGGCATATGGCTCAGTTACGTTTCATTATTAAGTTAAGATAATAATAATAAGCACTTTGCTCTGCCCTGATACGCTTCTCTTAATCATTTTCATCCCTCTTCCCCTTCAACAACCGCCCTACGTGTAGATGCACTTCTGTGTTTTCAAGTTGTGTCCCTGTTCTTTTTGCGTTCAGTTTGTTATTACCCCACACCTCCATTAAAGCATGGTTGGCTGCGTACGGTGCGAAAGAAGTTCACCATGCAAACATACGCTGCGTTGAAAAATTATTCTATTGACTGCAGACCAAACCTGGACAGATTTCTCAATACGAGTGCAATATCGAGGGTACAGATCAATACCACCTGAACACAGATGCTAATTCCCGGACGGGTGGCAACTCTAGCCATGCCCATGCAAACATACACAACATCTTGACCATGAATCGCCTATGCGGCAGATTAAATATCAAGCTTTTAACATTGATTTATTTTGGCGCAGTTTCAAGTAAGTATTTTTAATATAATTATTGTATTGTCATTTACTGTATAATTATGATAATAGACCAAGCACTGAGACATTGCCCAGGGTTGGTCTACAATCAAAAAGGTGGCAACCCCATAGCACACCCTCATGTGTTCCAGTGTTAACACATCGTATTTCGATTTAAAGCTTTCGTGACTGCAAGGATTCATCTTCTTTGGTTCTTTCGGTGAAGTCACGTAGAATGAGAATAAAAAAATAAATTGATAAAATAAAATAACACAATAAAATTCTCACGACGTTTCGGCCACAGCGCCTCGCAGCTGTCTCTCTCCCCCTCCTCTGTTCCGACCATGAATGAACTCGTCCGTCTTAACGGGGCCCGTAGATATCCGTGTTGCTAAAGTTGAGGGTAAGAATCCACCCATTTTTTCGCCATATAGCATTGTGATATATAACGACGTATTGTTGGTAGCTTAGCTGATTGGAGAATATACAGAGTTTACTGATAACATTGAGGTAATTTATATTTTAGTTTTTTATTGGTTCACTATGTAGTATTCATTATATATTGTACTGTATACCCAGTTACTATGAATAGCTCAGATATGTAGGCTTTGACTTCTACATAGCCATTACTGTGAACAGTCACAAGCTAATCACTCAGTTATTTCAATGCTAAATTCTCCTGTTTGATTTGTACTAGGTGCCTCTGTGAATGTGTATGCTCTGACTTTAACATAGCTATTTCTGTGAACAGTCACAAGCTATTCACTCAGCTATTTCAATGCTAAATTCTATGCTAATTCCTTTGTCAAGGCGCTTTCTTTCTTCTCACACAGCTTAAAGGTCGCGATCTGAGCGTGGCTTATTCGCTCCAGCGCTGTCCTCCAGACAGTCTCGTCCGTTCACCTGATGAAGGCCGCTTGTGTTGTGGCCGAAACATTGTGATAATTTTATTGTGTTATTTAATTTTATCAATTTATTATTTTTTCTCATTCGACGTGACTTTACCGAAAAAAACAATGAAGATGAACACATCGTATGTTTGTATCTTGAACTTCTTTCGCACCGTACGTAGCCCACCGTGCTAATCGGAGGAATGAGGTGAGCGGGATTCGAACTCGTGTAGTCGGAGTTCGTAGCGCAGTGCGCTAACCACTGCGCCACCGCTCCCCCCACCACACACGCGCACAGCAACTCCAGAGAGCGACTTTTGGGTCAGAGATAGCCGCATTGCACTGGGGCCGTCCATAAATGACGTCACTCACCTGGGGGGGCGGGGGGCGATCAGACATTTGTGACGATGTGTGACGATGGGGGGGGGGGGGTTGATAAATAGTGACGTCACCTCAAAATGTGCAACTTTAAATAAATATAGACAACACGTTCTACTTAATTAAATAGACTTTTTAATAAATATTTTCTCCTACAACATCAGAGTGCAGCGCCACATTAAATACGCACTACAATGACGATAGTTTAAAGCGATTTGAAGCATGTTTTATATTTGGGGGGGGGCAGAGCTTTGTGACGTCATATTTGGGGGGGGTCTGACTTTTTGTGACGCCGCGTGACGATGGGGGAGGGGGGTCAAAAATCGCGTGACGTCATTTATGGACGGCCCCCACAGCGTGAAATAGCGCAACAAACCGAACCCGCGTACAGCGAGGGAAGCCCTGCCTGGTTTATCATTCATTAATCTCCAGTTAAGTCACAAACGAATCTCTTAGAGCCGAAGGCGCGATCCAGTATCACGTTGGCATGCCGTGTCAACCCGTACGGGGTTACCCCGTATTCGTGTACAGGGAGATTGAGTTCTCAGGTCCATACGGCTTACTAGAGCCGTTTCAAAACGGGCAAACCAATGTTTTGTTTGATGGGACTTTGTAGGATGAACGTTGAGATTTGTAAGGGGCACGGGGTGACCAATAAGGTCTGAATTGGTCTGTAATAAGAGAGGCAATGGTTAGGGGGTGACAGGTGTGCGTTGGCACTGCGTGCCACGTCGCTTTGTCATACAGCTGACACTCCGATGAGCAATGATTCGGCGACGCACGGTGCCACAGGGGCTGTCCATAAATGACGTCACGCGATTTTGGACGATTTTTGACCCCCCCCCCCATTGTCACACGGCGTCACAAAAAGTCAGACCCCCCCCTCAAATATGACGTCACAAAGCTCTGCCCCCCCCCCCAAATAAAACATGCTTCAAATCGCTTTAAACTATTGTCATTGTAGTGCGTATTTAATGTGGCGCTGCACTCTGATGTTGTAGGAGAAAACATTTATTAAAAAGTATATTTATTAAGTAGAACGTGTTGTCTATATTTGTTTATAGTTGCGTATTTTGACGTGACGTCGCATTTCTCAGCCCCACCCCCCGTCACACATCGTCACAAATATCGGACCCCGATGTCTGCAGGATTAGTTTTTTTCTTCTTCGTCTTCCAAAGCAGATGATTAATGAGAATATTGATGGAATTTCCCCCAGTGCATGTTGGCTGGGGAAGGGCTGTTTAAGACACGCGGTGAACCCGCTCATCTCCACGTATCGGCATGAAATGATAAAATCGCGGATTTGAAGGAAGCGCGTTCGTTTCAAGTGGATGCTTGTTGTCAACACCGCCACATTGACAGCACTCGCAACCATCCCATATTCAATTGAAAACTCTTCTTAAGTAATTGCTTATTGTGTTTAGTTCCTTGTCCTTATCTCATACCTCCGATTAGCACGGTGGGCTACGTGCGGTGCGAAAGAAGTTCAAGTTACAAACATACGATGTGTTAACACTGGAACACATGAGGGTGTGCTATGGGGTTGCCACCTTTTCGATTGTAGACCAACCCTGGGCAATGTCTCAGTGCTTGGTCTATTATCATAATTATACAGTAAATGACAATACAATAATTATATCAAAAATACTTACTTGAAACTGCACCAAAATAAATCAAAACGAACAAAAGTAGATCGGAATTCAATGTTAAATGCTTGACATTTAATCTGCCGCATAGGCGATTCATGGTCAAGATGTTGTGTATGTTTGCATGGGCATGGCTAGAGTTGCCATCCGTCCGGGAATTAGCATCTGTGTTCAGGTGGTATTGATCTGTACCCTCGATATTGAACTCGTATTGAGAAATCTGTCCAGGTTTGGTCTGCAGTCAGTAGAATCATTTTTCAACGCAGCGTATGTTTGCATGGTGAACTTCTTTCGCACCGTACGCAGCCAACCATGCTTTACTGGAGGTGCGGGGGACTAACAAACTGAACGCAAAAAGAACAGGGACACAGCCTTGAAAACACAGAAGTGCATCTACACGTAGGGCGGTTGTTGAAGGGAAGAGGAATGAAAATGATTAAGAGAGGCGTATCAGGGCAGAGCAAAGTGCTTATTGTTATCTTGACTTAATAATGAAACATAACTGAGCCATATGCCTTAAGCAGAATGTTTTTTTTCAAACAGATGCATCACAAACGGAAAATAGAACCAATGTTTAGAAATGCACAAGGAAGCGTAGAGATGATGCACATCCTAAGAATTACACTGATACTGGAAGACGGACACGTCAATTGGACATCATATGCAAATTAAGGACGTAATTTAAGTTTAGAAAGGTGGGGTGAGGCAGGACACACAACTTGAAGTGATGACGGCCGGTGGTCGAGACTAACGTGGGAATGGGAGCTAAGGAGGGAACACAACCGGCAGTGTCAACTGCGGAGATGGAGTGAATAAATCAACAGTATATGGATTGGATCATTTATTTATTTTGCTAACTGTACAACTAATCGTACATTTTAATTGTACTAGCTTAATGTCTTAAGGTTAAGTTTCTAATTCTCTAGGATAATACAAGTTGTTTTTCAAAAACAATGACGTTAATTGGCGCATACATTAAAAGTGATCCGTGTCAGTCTTCAAATACTGTTCTGGTTATTCCCACCTTGTTGGTGTCCTTATTGTCTCCTGCACCCACTAACAACGGAGTTATTGTTGGGGTGGTTAGAAGCACAGCCAGCAGACAGCCAGGAAACTCGAGACATAGAATATATTAATAGCAGCGTGACTTACACTGCTACAGCAGCGATGTTGTCATGTAACTATTTACATTCTCTGTGTCGCAAACATTAAATGGCAAATAATTTTTCTGTGGTACCCTTGTCCCCACGATTTGAGTACCAATTCCTTAGCGAAGGATTTACTACCAATTTAAGGATGATACAAGTGAAATGTGAAGTGGTAAGATTGATCTTAGATCATTGCAAGCCAATCCCAGATTCTGAGTGCGGAGTGACTCGGCAGGGCCGACGGCGTGAGCCTGGCACCTTGGGAGTTGTCACGGACAGGGAGCAATGAGGCCGCGTTACCGGTTGTCTTAGTTTTGGGGAATTCTGTGTCCAGAACTCTGATCCACAGTAACGATGAAACAAACACAATGTAGAAAAAAGAACAGTTGCAACTGTTGCAGGAAATTGAAAGGTATTTTATTACAAAAAACAAACATCGTTTACCATTCACACAAACAGTATAGTATTATAGTAGTTCGAAAATTAGACTGTGGAAAATAGTTCTGTGTAATGATGAAAAATACTTGAAGATAACATTTATCATTATCTTATTGCAATATATGAACGTGTAATGGCAAATTAAAACGATGCGATACAATTTGACAATCCTTTACAGCGATACACTTAATCCAATGAAGTTGAATGTAAACGCTGAAACACGTAAATATTACTGAACATAGCGTGGATAGAAGAAACTGATTTAACTAAATATCCATACAATTGAAACATCAATAAAGTAGGCTGCTGGAATGGATGCTCCAGGCGCCACTCTACTAGTGAGTGGTGCCAGTGGACTGAGAGGCCGTGCCAGGAGTCGCTGTCGCTGGCTGCTCAATGACCACCACCCCCTCGGCCGCTGCAGGGAGGGCGCGGCGCTGAGCCTTGAACTTCAGCTTCCCGTCTTCAGTCAAGCAGCAGCTCACGCTCTGCGGGTCCACGTCCCTGGGCAGCTGCGTCTCCCTGTGGAACTCCTGGCAGCTGTGGCTGTAGCTGCCGCTGCTGACTTCTCCGCTCTTCACCTCGCGCCGTCCGGCCACCACCAGCTTGTCTCCAGACACCTTCACGGCCAGGTCCTGTGGGGAGAAGTCCTGCACGTCCAGGTACGCGACAAACCCGCCTCCCTGCTCCTGTGGATCTTCAATCTGGAACCCACTGCTCACGGCCGGCTGCTGCAGCAGTGCGTCTCCGAGGCTGCCCAGAGCCCGCGTGTGGCTGCTGAGCTGATCGACTCCACGGAAGATTCTCTCCATTCTCTCGATCTCGCTCCTCATGTCTCGCTGCAGCTGCTGGAAGAGAATTTCACCGCGGGGGTTCCAGACCGGCCAGCCTGGCCATACGCTCCTCTCCATCACGTGCATCGCAGGGAAGTAAACACTGAGGGCCATGCTTGTTGATGTGCTTCACAGTGAGGCTCGCTTCAGCTGTGAGCGCTGCTCCCTCCTCCGCCGATGTTCTGCCAGTGCAGCTACAGGAGCTGCTTTTATAGCCCTGGCAGTAGCTACGAGCAGATGCCAGGGTCAGCCAGAAGCGTCCAGAATGACGTAGCTGCTGCCAGGGGCTTACATCATCGGCACAGAATCAAGAGCGTGACTCGTGTCTCAGGCTGCAGTTTGTGAGCAGTTTACTGCCATGGAATTCACTCAGCACTGATAATGAATGTAAAACAGAGTGATGTGCTCTTCTATATTTAATTGAAATTACTACACGTTGAAGGGTGATACAAACCAAAACTTAAATTCTCGCTTACACAGCACAATGACATCATCAGCCTTATCAGGAAAGACTGAGTCACACAAAGACAACGAATGTCCCTTACATTTAACTTAATAAAAAAACTATCAATTCTGTACAATGGTTATTTTTAAAATATACGTAATGCTATAGTTTGATACTTACACATTGGCAGGGTGAACTAAATACTATTGTAGTGAACTTGTCACAAACTGCAGCCTGAGACACGAGTCACGCTCTTGATTCTGTGCGGATGGAGGAAGCCCCTGGGAGCAGCTGCGTCATTCTGGACGCTTCTGGCTCCCCCTGGCATCTGCTCGTAGCTACTGCCAGGGCTATAAAAGCAGCTCCTGTAGCTGCACTGGCAGAACATCGGGGGACGAGGGAGCAGCGCTCACAGCTGAAGCGAGCCTCACTGTGAAGCACATCAACAAGCATGGCCCTGAGTGTTTACTTCCCTGCGATGCACGTGATGGAGAGGAGCGTCTGGCCAGGCTGGCCGGTCTGGAACCCCCGCGGTGAAAGTCTCTTCCAGCAGCTGCAGCGAGACATGAGGAGCGAGATCGAGAGGATGGAGAGAATCTTCCGTGGAGTCGATCAGCTCAGCAGCCGCACGCGGGCTCCGGGCAGCCTCGGAGACGCACTGCTGCAGGAGCCGGCCGTGAGCAGTGGGTTCCAGATTGAAGATCCACAGGAGCAGGGAGGCGGGTTTGTCGCGTCCCTGGACGTGCAGGACTTCTCCCCACAGGACCTGGCCGTGAAGGTGTCTGGAGACAAGCTGGTGGTGGCCGGACGGCGCGAGGTGAAGAGCGGAGAAGTCAGCAGCGGCAGCTACAGCCACAGCTGCCAGGAGTTCCACAGGGAGACGCAGCTGCCCAGGGACGTGGACCCGCAGAGCGTGAGCTGCTGCTTGACTGAAGACGGGAAGCTGAAGTTCAAGGCTCAGCGCCGCGCCCTCCCTGCAGCGGCCGAGAGGGTGGTGGTCATTGAGCAGCCAGCGACAGCGACTCCTGGCACGGCCTCTCAGTCCACTGGCACTACTCACGCGTAGAGTGGCGCCTGGAGCATCCATTCCAGCAACCTGCTTCATTGATGTTTTAATTGTATGGATATTTAGTTTGACCGTCCCTCTGTGCTGCATTATATTGTTTCCAAACTTTACTAAATCTTGTTCAATTTGACATGCTTCTCCATATCTCTGTGTTTCCTCTCTTAAATTTAGCTATTCTATACCTGATGATCATTGCTTGCGTTGCAATCGAAACGTATGCTATTCTGTAATTTGATTTTATTATTTCTTATTTCTACGTGACTTTACCGAAAAAAACAAAGAGCAGTTTCTTCTATCCACGCTATGTTCAGTAATATTTACGTGTTTCAGCGTTCACATTCAACTTAATTGGATTAAGTGTATCACTGTAAAGGATTGTCAAATTGTATCGCATCTTTTAATTTGCCATTACATGTTCATATATTGCAATAAGAAAATGATAAATGTTATCTTCAAGTATTTTTCATCAATACACGTGACTATTTTCCACAGTCTAATTTTCGAACTACTATAATACTATACTGTTTGTGTGAATGGTAATGCGGATGTGTATGCTTTAACTTTTAACATAGCTATTTCTGTGACCAGTCACAAGCTAATCATTCAGCCTTTTCAATGCTAAATTTTATGCTAATTCCTTCGTCAAGGCTCTTTGTTCCTCTCACACAGCTTAAAAGCCGTGATCTGAACGTGGCTCTCTCACTCCAGCGCTGTCCTACCAGACAGTCTCGCTCCCTTCACCTGATGAAGGCCGCTTGTGTTGTGGCCGAAACGTCGTGAGAATATTATTGTGTTATTTTATTTTATCAATTTATTATTTTATTCTCATTCTACGTGACTTTACCGAAAGAACCAAAGAAGATGAATCATTGCAGTCACGAAAGCTTTAAATCGAAATTTAACCGCCTCTACGGGGAGGGATTCCACACATCCTTAAGATCATTCAACAGACTTCGGGATAAGAAGGCTCAACTAATCGAGTCTCTCACCTTTCTGAAGAGATGCCGCGACTCTAAGGTAATACCAACCGCATTTACACTAACCTCTGCTGTTGCAACTTCTCTCAATGCAAAACGAATTCTAGCTAGAACTAGCTTCGCTCATATCTCGGAAAAAATCAGACTTACACGCACCGAACTCGATCAGTTAGACAAGACACTCTACAAATCACACTTAAAATTGACAGCAACAATGTCTACATCGGATTGGGAACATGTAGACAATATGACTACCTCTTCGGCTGCCACTATGTCGAACAAATGTAGGGACAATTTGATTTCCAAATTCAATCACCTCTCCAGCAAAAAATCGGATCCACACACCGAAAAGATAGACGTCAACAAAGTCGTAATTAATCGCAGTAACAGTTCCATTTCTGATGGTCTGAAATCCGTTTTAGCTAAAGGTCTAAACTTTGCTGTCACACCGAGACACTTACCGGTTAATGATATCATTGCCCATGTCGACGTTGCACTCAAGGGCTTGAGTCACATCTCTGCAGACGTAGCAAGATCTGAAATCGCTGCAACCCTCAAAAACGCTAAGTTGCCACCTAGCAACATCAGCAAAGACGAACGTTTTGAATTATCTCAATTAAAAAAGAGGGATGATATTGTCGTTCTCTCAGCCGACAAAGGCAATGCCACTGTCATCATGGACAAAACAGAATATAACAACAAAATTCAAGAACTACTCAACGATGGCAGCTATACAAAAATAAAAAGAGATCCCACCAACAGCCTGGTCACCAAAACGAACAAAATTATCTCTGATTCAACAGCATTAATTGATGAGAACAAACAGTTATTGTTGAAACCCTCTGCTGCCAGACCACCAAGATTATATGGCCTTCCAAAGATACACAAAGAAGATACACCCCTTCGTCCCATCGTCTCTACTATCAGCTCCCCCACCTACAAACTGGCACGTTTTCTGGCTGATATACTGCGACCTTTCACTGGAAAAAACACCTCTGCGGTACTAAATTCTACTCACCTGGTATCGACAATCAAAGACATTTCCCTGTCCCCAAACGACCTGCTTGTCAGTTTTGATGTGGTGTCCTTGTTCACCAAAGTCCCGGTACCTGACACCATCGCTATCATTGAAGACCTGGTTCATCAAGGACTGCATACTGATGTACCCCCCCTGGTGAGACATTGCTTAACCAACACATACTTCACCTGGAATGGAACTTTCTACAAACAAACTGAGGGCACCCCAATGGGCTCCCCCCTATCTCCGGTTGTAGCCAACGTATTCATGGAAAAATTTGAAACTGACGCCATCCAGACTGCCACTCTACGCCCGACCTTATGGAAGAGGTACGTTGATGACACCTTTGTCATCTGGCCACATGGCCAGCCTGCTCTAGACCAATTCTGCAACCACATCAATTCCATACACCCAGCCATCAGATTTACCATGGAGGTCGAAAAAGATGGCAAACTACCCTTTCTGGATGTCTTAATTAAAAGGAGACATGATGGTTCAATGAGCCACTCTGTCTACAGGAAAGCTACCCATACAGATGCTTACTTGAAACCGGATTCCCACCACCATCCATCCCAGAAGAACTGCCTCATCAAGACTCTATACCATAGAGCCCAATGCATTTCCGACCAGGAACACATTACCAGTGAACTCAAACACGTACACCAGGCTCTCAGGGCTAATGGCTACTCCGACTACACAATCCGCAAAGCCATCACTCCAGTCATGAAGAAGGATCCTCTTGTGGAGCCACTCAAAACCATCACCTTACCCTACATTGCAGGGGTCACTAAAAAGATCTCCAAAATCCTGAATAAACACAAGATCCAGGTCCGATTCAACACAGTACACAAAATCCGTGATTTAGTTCCATCTGTAAAAGATGCTCTTCCAGACATACAGTACCCGGGCGTTTACAAACTAAAGTGCCTCTGTGGTAGTAGCTACATTGGAGAAACCAAAAGACATATCTCGGATCGCATCCGCGAACATAAAGCAGACTTGAAACACGGTAAGACGAACTCCTCTGCCGTGGCAGATCACTGTTACAATTCAGTGGGCTCACATGACATTGACTTCTCCAAGACGGAGGTTCTTTGCAAACCAACTGGCTACCATGAGAGATTCGTTCATGAGGCCATTCACATATACAAGCACAGAGACAATTTCAACCGAGAAGATGGATTCAGGCTCAGTAACCACTGGAAAGATGTGTTAAATCATTTCTGTTCTTAATTAATTGTAATTTTACGATGACCTTCAGACCGCAGCTCTTTCGCCAGCATTGCCTCTTAATACCTCTCACCCCACGGTTAATGGTATGGTTTACAACATGGAGTATACTAGGGCTTCGCAGCTGTCTCTCTCCCCCTCCTCTGTTCCGACCATGGACGAACTCGTCCGTCTGAACGGGGCCCGTAGCTATCCGTGGTACGGAAATTTGAGGGTAAGAATCCACCCATTTTTTCGCCATATAGCATTGTGATATATAACGACTTATGGTTGGTAGCTTACCTGATTGGAGAATATAGAGTTTATTGATAACATGAAGGTAATTTATATTTTAGTTTTTATTGGTTCACTATATAGTACTGTGAATAGCTCAGATTTGTAGTCATTTCTGTGACCAGTCACTAGCAAATCACCCAGTTATTTCAATGCTAAATTCGCCTAGTTATTTCAATGCTAAATTCTCCTGTTTTGATTTGTACTAAGTGCCTCGGTGAATGTGTATGCTCTGACTTCAACGTAACTATTTCTGTAGCAGTTACAAGCGAATGCCTTAATTTAGCTATTTCAATGCTAAATTCTATGCTAATTCCTTTTAACAATGGGTGCCTCTGCGGATGTGTATGCTTTAACTTTTAACATAGCTATTTCTGTGACCAGTCACAAGCTAATCATTCAGCCTTTTCAATGCTAAATTTTATGCTAATTCCTTCGTCAAGGCTCTTTGTTCCTCTCACACAGCTTAAAAGCCGTGATCTGAACGTGGCTCTCTCACTCCAGCGCTGTCCTACCAGACAGTCTCGCTCCCTTCACCTGATGAAGGCCGCTTGTGTTGTGGCCGAAACGTCGTGAGAATATTATTGTGTTATTTTATTTTATCAATTTATTATTTTATTCTCATTCTACGTGACTTTACCGAAAGAACCAAAGAAGAAAAAAATGGTAATGATGTTTGTTTTTTGTAATAAAATGCCTTTCAATTTCCTGCAACAGTTGCAACTGTTATTTTTTCTACATTGTGTTTGTTTCATCGTTACTGTGGATCAGAGTTCTGGACACAGAATTCCCCAAAACTAAGACAACCGGGAACGCGGCCTCATTGCTCCCTGTCCGTGACAAATGCCAAGGTGCCAGGCTCACGCCGTCGGCCCTGCCGAGTCACTCCGCACTCAGAATTTGGGATTGGCTTGCAATGATCTAAGGTCAATCTTACCACTTCACATTTCAATTGTATCATCCTTCAATTTGGTAGTAAATCCTTCGCTAAGGAATTGGCCCTCAAATCGTGGGGACAAGCGTTCCACAGAAAAATTAGTTGCCATTTAATGTTTGCGACACAGAGAATGTAAATAGTTACATGACCACCTCGCTGCTGTAGCAGTGTAAGTCACGCTGCTATTAACATATTCTATGTCTCGAGTTTCCTGGCTGGCTGCTGGCTGTGCTTCTCTCCACCCCAACAATAAGTCCGTTGTTAGTGGGTGCAGGAGACAATAGAGACACAAACAAGGTGGGAATAACCAGAACAGTATTTGAAGACTGACACGGTTCATTTAAAATTGCACTTTCAATGTATGCGCCAATGAATGACATTCTTTTTGAAAAATAACTTGTTTTATCCTAGAGAATTAGAAACTAAACCTTAAGACATTAAACTAGTGCAATAAAAGTGTACGATTAATTATAAAGTTAGCAAAATAAATAAATGATCTAATTCATATACTATATTCTTGGTTCTTTCGGTGAAGTCACATAGAAGGGAAACAATAAAATTATATTTTTCGATTTGAAGCTTTCGTGACTGCAAGGATTCATCCTCTTTGGTTCTTTCAGTAAAGTCACGTAGAATGAGAATAAAATAATAAAAAAACACAATAAAATTCCCACGACGTTTCGGCCACAACGCAAGCGGCCGTCTTCAGGTGAAAGGTACAGAACTGTCGGGACGACAGAGCTTCAATGAACGATGTTAAGATTCGTAGCGACTTTTAAGCTGGTTGGGAGAAGTGAGGCACCTTTACAAAGGGGTTTACATATCAATAGCTGAGGGATTAGCTTGTTACTGGTCACGGAAATGGCTATGTTAAAATCAAAACCTACACATCCACAGAGGCAACTAGTAATTTAGCATTGAAATAGATAATGGATTCGCTTGTGACTGGTCACAGGAATGGCTATGTTAAAGTCAAAACCTACACATCCACAGAGGCAACTAGTAATTTAGCATTGAAATGGCTAAAGGATCAGCTTGTGCAAATAGCTGAGGGATTAGCTTGTGAATGGTCACGGAAATGGCTATGTTAAAGTCAAAACCTACACATCCACAGAGGCAACTATTAATTTAGCATTGAAATAGCTAAGGGATTAGCTTGTGACTGGTCACAGGAATGGCTATGTTAAAGTCAAAACCTACACATCCACAGAGGCAACTAGTAATTTAGCATTGAAATAGCTAAGGGATTAGCTTGTGCAAATAGCTGAGGGATTAGCTTGTGACTGGTCACAGAAATGGCTATGTTAAAGTAAAGACCTACGCATCCACAGAGGCAACTAGTAATTTAGCATTGAAATAGCTAAAGGATCAGCTTGTGCAAATATCTGAGGGATTAGCTTGTGAATGGTCACGGAAATGGCTATGTTAAAGTCAAAACCTACACATCCACAGAGGCAACTAGTAATTTAGCATTGAAATAGCTAAGGGATTAGCTTGTGACTGGTCACAGGAATGGCTATGTTAAAGTCAAAACCTACACATCCACAGAGGCAACTAGTAATTTAGCATTGAAATAGCTAAGGGATTAGCTTGTGCAAATAGCTGAGGGATTAGCTTGTGACTGGTCACAGAAATGGCTATGTTAAAGTAAAGACCTACACATCCACAGAGGCAACTAGTAATTTAGCATTGAAATAGCTAAGGGATTAGCTTGTGACTGGTCACAGAAATAGATGTTAAAGATGTTAAAGATGAACCTTGAGATTTGTAAGGGGCACAGGGTGACCAATTTGGCCCCGCGGTGTGGTAGCGGGTAGTTTGTGATAAACTACCTCAGGGCGTGACGACCCTGCCTTACGCGAGTCCCAGGCACAGATGGCCCGGCTGTCAGTAGCTGGTAAGGGCCCCTCCCAGGGTTACGCGGTTTTCTCACTGCCTTGTGAGTGTCTCGGGAGAGTCAATGGCTAAGGGAGTAAACCCCGACAGAAAATCAGGAGTGGGGCCCCTCAGGCGGTTTTGTGACGCACTGCGGCACATTCCCGGCAGCCCCTGCAGCCAAACTGGTACCAAACGTCGTGCTACGCACTCCTTTGGACATCACCGGCAAGGCCGAGGGGGGATCCTGACGCATGGGCAACCCAGGATTTCCAGAATAACCTGCCCGGGCTTTGCACTAACAAGAGGTGCAAAAATGGGGAGAGGACACTCCTCGGCCACCTAATCGTGGCCAAGAAACACGGATGGCAGCAGTCACGGGTTATAAGCTCATTTTAGATTGGCGTAAAAAATGGGCGCCACGGGTTTCCATCGTCGGTGGGAGGGGTCATTGCACCCCAATGGATAGCTACCGCCACCCGCCTCAGGCTGGGCAGCCCCCGGCCAATAAGGTCCTTTCCCGCCACGGCTCACCTGCTCCAATGGGTGCTTGGACCTTATGGTTCAGCACCAGACAAGTGGGCTGCAAAACTTGCACCAGACAAAAGCAAAACAAAACGAAAGAAGGTTCCAGCCCTTCATTTTGCAAGCTGGAATGTACGCACAATGTGTTCTGGACTCTCCGAAGATCTATTGCAGATTGAGGACATCCGCAAGACTGGAGTTATCGACAGGGAGTTGGCGAGACTCCATGTCGATATTGCAGCACTGCAGGAGACCCGGCTTGCTGGCAGTGGCTCACTACGAGAGAGTGACTACACTTTCTACTGGCAAGGAAAACAGCAGAACGAACCAAGGCAACATGGTGTTGGGTTCGCTGTCAAAAACACACTCCTTGGCATGATAGAACCACCGACTGCAGGCTCCGAGCGGATTCTACTCATGAGATTGCTCACTGCTTCTGGCCATGTAAACATCCTGAGTGTCTACGCCCCAACACTCTACTCACCTCCGGAGATTCATGACCAATTCAATGAAGAGCTTCACAATATTATTCGCAAAATCCCCAGCTCTGAGCACATGTTTCTGTTGGGAGACTTCAATGCAAGGGTTGGGGCTGACCACGACGTGTGGCCCGCATGCCTTGGCTATCATGGCATTGGAAAGATAAATGCCAGTGGCCAAAGACTACTGGAACTTTGTTCATACCACAATCTCTGTATCAGAAACTCATTCTTTCTCACAAAACCATGACATAAAGTATCATGGAGACATCCAAGTTCTCTTAATTGGCACCAACTGGACCTCGTCATCACCCGACGAGCCCTCCTCAACTCGGTACTCATCACACGCAGCTACCACAGTGCAGTCTGTGACACCGATCACTCGCTGGTATCCAGCAAGGTCAGACTACGCCCCAAAAAGATACACAGACTCAAACAAAAGCGCTACCTACGCATCAACTCTGCCAAGACATCCCTCCCAGAGCTCCCTCAATTTTCCAACACAGCCTTGAGCAGTCCCTACACGACACACCAGATGGAAGCGTGGAGACAAAGTGGGCATACATCAGAGACGCCATCTTTAATGCAGCCATCAATAGCTTCGGCAAGCAGACAAGGCGGAACACAGACTGGTTTGAGGAACACCTGGCTATATTGGAACCCATCCTCCAAGCCAAACGCATGGCGCTCTTGAAGTACAAGCAAGTCCCAAGTACAGGATCGTTAAGGGCACTGAAAGCTGCTCGCAGTGCAGCTCAAACGACCGCCAGACGCTGTGCCAACAACTACTGGGTGAATCTCAGTAGTAGGATCCAACTCGCCTCTGACACTGGCAATATCCGTGCCATGTATGAAGGCATCAAGACAGCCTTTGGTCCAAACATCAGGAGGACTGCCCCCCTTAAATCCAGCACAGGGGCCATCATCACTGATAAACAAGAGCAAATGGCCAGGTGGGTAGAACACTACTCAGAGCTCTACTCACGAGACAACGGTGTAGTAGCTTTAGAACACTTGAGTCTTAAACTGAGGAATAGGGAAGGGGAGTTGTGCCATATCTGGGGCCCCCTCATGAATGCCACTCCAGAGACCCTGAGTTTACTTGACTAAACTGGAAATTAGACTGACTCCCCTCCCTCCCACACACGATAATTCACACCTGCTTAACCAGCCCCATGCATAACCAGCCCCATGCATAACCAGCCCAATGCATAACCAACCCCATGCATAACCAGCCCCATGCATAACCAGCCCCATGCATAACCAGCCCCATGCATAACCAGCCCCATGCATAAGCAGCCCCATGCATAACCAGCCCCATGCATAACCAGCCCCATGCATAACCAGCCCCATGCTTAACCAGCTCCATACACAACCAGCTGCTTCCTGACGTATGTACGAAAAAAAACTCACTAACTTGTAAGATTCTTTCATGATTGAAATTATAATTTTGGATGGTCGGTGACATTGTATGCTTGTGCGAGGCAGGACACTAAGTGCATGGCTATGAATAACAGACGTGTCATAACATTCCGCCACCGCAAAGATTGTTCCATTGCAGCAGTTACAGCAAATGATCAGATTCCACTTCAAGCAATCTAATCAGGCACCAATGCTGCTGCGTACCCTGTTTGCAGTAGGTACAACGGAGAAGTGTCATCTCCATGGGTCTCATCACACTGGTTTGGCCTCAAACAGTTACCATTTAAAGATATTGGTCCAAGATTATCAGTAACATTGGGTAAGCATTATTTTTGTCCGTAGATATTTTTTCTAGATGTTTACTTTGAGAGCAGCTGTAAGCAGTGAAGTTCCATAGCCGACTCAGCCAAGCGGATTAAAGAAAAACGTGAAAGAGCCCATCGGCATCAACACCAGTAACGGCACAACACAAGTCCCATTCAGCAGACGAGCAACTCTTGCCGACAGTGCGATCGATGCTTCCGCTCAAGTTGCTGGGCTCTTCCCACCAGCGTGCAGGAAAATGCTACGAGCAGCTCTTCTCGGCAGTCATCATCGTTTGCGATGGCCAATCCGAAGATTTTTTTTTCAGCAATCAAATCCCGCTTGTCTAACTTTTCACCCTTAACTGCTGAAACATATCTATCAAACAGAGCATTGCACGCTAGTTGCCACTCGGTCGTGGTGATATCGCAACGGCACTTATGTCAGTCTGAGTGCACTCTGCAAACCGTGCATATAGACAACACAACAAAGATATTTATGGAGCGGAGGGAGCTCACTGGACAGGAACATGGGATGGATTGCCTCCATACCAGATGTTGTGGTTAATGGGAGGATGAATGGCAATTATGACTTCACACAATTACAATGCACCCATCAACTATTTACAATGTTCAGATTTTATTTCACAATAAATATAAAAGTGGCGTATCCAAAACATTTACATGTGCATTTCAATAATATTTCAGATGCACGTGGAAATCCAAAGGAAACAGGGACATAGTTCACCTTTACAAAGCAGCCTCCACTGTCACATCATGAGCTGCCTTAAATTATTTGAGGAAAATCGCATGTGAAGAGGAAATATTTCTGTATGTCTTCCATGGCCTGGGTTTGATATAATTTTCAAAATGCCTCCTCCAAACAATGATTTGAAGTTGGTGATATTCATTTTCCATTTTATGAGATGCTGTTGTCCCATTTATAAAAAAAAAACCCATTCATTCCCTTTATCATAAATGATTCTGGTTGGGTCCTTCAAAACTGACAACTCTTTTTGCATACAATTTTATTTTCAGAGGTACAAAAAAGGTACGTTTTGCATTGTTGTCACTTTATATATATAATATTCTGATAAATTATAACTCGTTTTCAACAACATGCTGCATTTACACGCACGACGAGAAAACAATGTACCATCAACAAATAAAGGTGTTAAAAACTGACAAACACTTAACATTTCCGACCACGAATTCTCTCCAAATAGGCAACAGATCCTCGAAGGCCACAGCAGCAACGCAGTTTCAATCGGTACTTTTGTCAATGCATCCCAAGGCCACTCCCGTTCGTCCAAACAGCAGCAGGGACCGCCCCCACTCGGTGCTGCCCAGGCTGGACAGCAAGCGCATGTCTCCCTCCTCTCCCAGCAAGGCGGCCAGCTCATCGGCCTCCGCGCGGCCGCCACCGCCGCCAGCCCCACGCAGGAGCCGCAGATCCGGCAGGAGGGGGAACTCGGCCAGCCCCAGACGGCGCAGGCGGCGCGCGGCCGCTCGGTAGCACCTCCACGGCTGCGGCTCGACCAACAGGAAGGTGGCGGTGCGCGCGGCGGCCGCGAGGAAACGCCGCAGGCCGGCATCGCCGTGGTGCAGGTGAATCCACATCGTCACCGACATGCACAGGCACAGGTCAAAGCGCGCCCGGCCGTGGCGTCGCAGGAAGGCGTCCAGCGCGGCGTCTCGTGCTGCGGTGTCCATGAAGTCAAACGTCTCGTAGGCGATGACCTCCGGGTGAGGATTGTCGCCCCGTGCACGCTCCACCAGATCGGCGTCCAGGTCGCACGCCAGCACAGACAGCGGCAGCACGCGGGCAACCTGCCCAGAGCGTCCACCCTCGGGCTGGTCCAGCCCCGTCAGGTGCCGATACACAGCCACCGTCAGCTCCTGCGAGAAAACACGAGGACACCGGTGGCGGGTTTGTTTCTTTGCTGGAGAATGTCGTAAAAAAACAGACGTGATGCGAGGATGGAGTACTTCATTATTCATAATGAAAATAAGTTAATACCTCAGTGGGCTTTGCCCGGTAGGATGGGGATGGTTTAGTTTTATTTGTATGTGTTTGGGTGATGTGTTTACCTCTCTTGCACTTTGCACTACTATCATGTTTTGTATTTTTTGTTGTTGTAACGTTCTTACCCTCCTTCTACTGGACGTCTGCGAAAAAGAGTTTTATCGCTCATCGCATTCCTCCAGTATGAATATTTTGATTCTGGCCACAGTATTAGATGCAACTTTATTCAATACAAACCTATGACGCAGTGATTCTAGGTCAAAAAATCCAACGAGACCAAGTTCGATGTTCAGCTACTGACATGAATGCAACTTTAAATATCTAATAAACGCCTCAAACCGGTGATATGTCTGAACCAGTCCTTGACACGCACCTTCAGCAACCTTGATTGCCAAAACCACCCGTGACCAACATGGCATGGCATAGGCCTTCATCCAGAAGTTAATTGACAAAAAGTCTGGAGCTAATGATGAATTTCCATGACTCACGTGTTTGATGAACAACGCGCATATGGGGTAGTGTATTCCATCTGTGGGAGAAAGGTGAAAATGCATTTTTGTAAACATGTCTCAGGCCCATGGCCACCCGCACTACCCCACTGTGACTAGTACACCCCTACACTACCACACAGTGACTAGTACACTACCACACAGTGACTAGTACACTACCACACAGTGACTAGTACACTACCACACAGTGACTAGTACACTACCACACTACCACACAATGACTAGTACACCCCCACACTACCACACAGTGACTAGTACACTACCACACTACCACACAGTGACTAGTACACCTTAACACTACCACACAGTGACTAGTACACCTCAACACTACCACACAGTGACTAGTACACTACCACACTACCACACAGTGACTAGTACACCCCCACACTACCACACAGTGACTAGTACACCTCAACACTACCACACAGTGACTAGTACACTACCACACTACCACAGTGACTAGTACACTACCACACAGTGACTAGTACACTACCACACTACCACACAGTGACTAGTACACTACCACACTACCCTACAGTGAATAGTACACTACCACACTACCACACAGTGACTAGTACACCCCCACACAACCACACAGTGACTAGTATACTACCACACTACCCTACAGTGAATAGTACACTACCACACTACCACACAGTGACTAGTACACCCCCACACTACCACACAGTGACTAGTATACTACCACACTACCCTACAGTGACTTGTACACCCCCACACTACCACACAGTGACTAGTACACCCCCACACTACCACACAGTGACTAGTACACCCCCACACTACCACACAGTGACTAGTACACCCCCACACTACCACACAGTGACTAGTACACTACCACACAGTGACTAGTACACCCCCACACTACCACACAGTGACTAGTACACCACCACACAGTGACTAGTACACCAACACACTACCACACAGTGACTAGTACACCCCCACACTACCACACAGTGACTAGTACACCCCCACACTACCACAGTGACTAGTACACTACCACACAGTGACTAGTACACTACCACACTACCACACAGTGACTAGTACACCAACACACTACCACACAGTGACTAGTACACTACCACGCTACCACAGGGACTAGTACACTACCACACTACCACAGTGACTATTACACTACCACACTACCACAGTGACTAGTACACTACCACACAGTGACTAGTACACCCCCACACTACCACACAGTGACTAGTACACCCCCACACTACCTCACAGTGACTAGTACACCCCCACACTACCACACAGTGACTAGTACACTACCACACTACCACAAAGTGACTAGTACACCCCCACACAGTGACTAGTACACTACCACACTACCACACAGTGACTAGTACACTACCACACTACCACACAGTGACTAGTACACTACCACACTACCACACAGTGACTAGTACACTACCACACAGTGACTAGTACACCCCCACACTACCACACAGTGACTAGTACACTACTACACTACCACACAGTGACTAGTACACCCCGACACTACCACACAGTGACTAGTACACGCACACACTACCACACAGTGACTAGTACACCCCCACACTACCGCACAGTGACTAGTACACCCCCACACTACCACACAGTGACTAGTACACAACCACACTACTACACAGTGACTAGTACACTACCACACTACCACACAGTGACTAGTACACCCCCATACTACTACACAGTGACTAGTACACTACCACACTATCACACAGTGACTAGTACACTAACACACTACACAGTGACTAGTACACTACCACACTACCTCACAGTGACTAGTACACTAACACACTACCATAGTGACTAGTACACTACCACACTACCACACAGTGACTAGTACACCCCCACACAACCACACAGTGACTAGTATACTACCACACTACCCTACAGTGAATAGTACACTACCACACTACCACACAGTGACTAGTACACCCCCACACTACCACACAGTGACTAGTATACTACCACACTACCCTACAGTGACTTGTACACCCCCACACTACCACACAGTGACTAGTACACCCCCACACTACCACACAGTGACTAGTACACCCCCACACTACCACACAGTGACTAGTACACCCCCACACTACCACACAGTGACTAGTACACTACCACACAGTGACTAGTACACCCCCACACTACCACACAGTGACTAGTACACCACCACACAGTGACTAGTACACCAACACACTACCACACAGTGACTAGTACACCCCCACACTACCACACAGTGACTAGTACACCCCCACACTACCACAGTGACTAGTACACTACCACACAGTGACTAGTACACTACCACACTACCACACAGTGACTAGTACACCAACACACTACCACACAGTGACTAGTACACTACCACGCTACCACAGGGACTAGTACACTACCACACTACCACAGTGACTATTACACTACCACACTACCACAGTGACTAGTACACTACCACACAGTGACTAGTACACCCCCACACTACCACACAGTGACTAGTACACCCCCACACTACCTCACAGTGACTAGTACACCCCCACACTACCACACAGTGACTAGTACACTACCACACTACCACAAAGTGACTAGTACACCCCCACACAGTGACTAGTACACTACCACACTACCACACAGTGACTAGTACACTACCACACTACCACACAGTGACTAGTACACTACCACACTACCACACAGTGACTAGTACACTACCACACAGTGACTAGTACACCCCCACACTACCACACAGTGACTAGTACACTACTACACTACCACACAGTGACTAGTACACCCCGACACTACCACACAGTGACTAGTACACGCACACACTACCACACAGTGACTAGTACACCCCCACACTACCGCACAGTGACTAGTACACCCCCACACTACCACACAGTGACTAGTACACAACCACACTACTACACAGTGACTAGTACACTACCACACTACCACACAGTGACTAGTACACCCCCATACTACTACACAGTGACTAGTACACTACCACACTATCACACAGTGACTAGTACACTAACACACTACACAGTGACTAGTACACTACCACACTACCTCACAGTGACTAGTACACTAACACACTACCATAGTGACTAGTACACCCCCACACAGTGACTAGTACACTACCACACAGTGACTAGTACACTACCACACTACCACAGTGACTAGTAAACTACCACACAGTGACTAGTACACTACCACACTACCACACAGTGACTAGTACACTACCACACTACCACAGTGACTAGTACACTACCATAGTGACTAGTACACCCCCACACAGTGACTAGTACACTACCACACAGTGACTAGTACACTACCGCAGTGACTAGTACACTACCACACAGTGACTAGTACACTACCACACAGTGACTAGTACACTACCACACTACCACAGTGACTAGTACACTACCACACTACCATAGTGACTAGTACACCCCCACACAGTGACTAGTACTATACCACACTACTACACAGTGACTAGTACACTACCACACAGTGACTAGTACACTACCACACTACTACACAGTGACTAGTACACTACCACACTACTACACAGTGACTAGTACACTACCACACTACCACACAGTGACTAGTACACCCCCACACTACTACACAATGACTAGTACACTACCACACTATCACACAGTGACTAGTACACTAACACACTACTACACAGTGACTAGTACACTACCACACTACCTCACAGTGACTAGTACACTAACACACTACCATAGTGACTAGTACACCCCCACACAGTGACTAGTACACTACCACACAGTGACTAGTACACTACCACACTACCACAGTGACTAGTACACTACCACACAGTGACTAGTACACTACCACACTACCACACAGTGACTAGTACACTACCACACTACCACACAGTGACTAGTACACTACCACACAGTGACTAGTACACTACCACACAGTGACTAGTACACTACCACACTACCACACAGTGACTAGTACACTACCACACAGTGACTAGTACACTACCACACTACCACAGTGACTAGTACACTACCACACTACCATAGTGACTAGTACACCCCCACAGAGTGACTAGTACACTACCACACAGTGACTAGTACACTACCACACTACTACACAGTGACTAGTACACTACCACACAGTGACTAGTACACTACCACACTACTACACAGTGACTAGTACACTACCACACAGTGACTAGTACACTACCACACTACCACACAGTGACTAGTACACCCCCACACTACCACACAGTGACTAGTACACTACCACACAGTGACTAGTACACTACCACACTACCACACAGTGACTAGTACACTACCACACTACTACACAGTGACTAGTACACTACCACACTACCACACAGTGACTAGTACACTACCACACCGTGACTAGTACACTACCAGACAGTGACTAGTACACTACCACACAGTGACTAGTACACTACCACACTACCACAGTGACTAGTACACTACCACACTACTACACAGTGACTAGTACACTACCACACAGTGACTAGTACACTACCACACAGTGACTAGTACACTACCACACTACCACACAGTGACTAGTACACTACCACACTACCACACAGTGACTAGTACACTACCACACTACCACACAGTGACTAGTACACTACCACACTACCACACAATGACTAGTACACCCCCACACTACCACACAGTGACTAGTACACTACCACACTACCACACAGTGACTAGTACACCTCAACACTACCACACAGTGACTAGTACACCTCAACACTACCACACAGTGACTAGTACACTACCACACTACCAAACAGTGACTAGTACACCCCCACACTACCACACAGTGACTAGTACACCTCAACACTACCACACAGTGATTAGTACACTACCACACTACCACAGTGACTAGTACACTACCACACAGTGACTAGTACACCCCCACACTACCACACAGTGACTAGTACACTACCACACTACCCTACAGTGACTAGTACACTACCACACTACCACACAGTGACTAGTACACCCCCACACTACCACACAGTGACTAGTACACTACCACACTACCCTACAGTGACTAGTACACCCCCACACTACCACACTGTGACTAGTACACCCCCACACTACCACACAGTGACTAGTACACCCCCACACTACCACACAGTGACTAGTACACCCCCACACTACCACACAGTGACTAGTACACCCCCACACTACCACACAGTGACTAGTACACTACCACACAGTGACTAGTACACCCCCACACTACCACACAGTGACTAGTGCACCACCACACAGTGACTAGTACACCAACACACTACCACACAGTGACTAGTACACCCCCACACTACCACACAGCGACTAGTACACCCCCACACTACCACAGTGACTAGTACACTACCACACAGTGACTAGTACACTACCACACAGTGACTAGTACACCAACACACTACCACACAGTGACTAGTACACTACCACACTACCACAGTGACTAGTACACTACCACACAGTGACTAGTACACCCCCACACTACCACACAGTGACTAGTACACCCCCACACTACCACACAGTGACTAGTACACCCCCACACTACCTCACAGTGACTAGTACACCCCCACACTACCACACAGTGACTAGTACACCCCCACACTACCACACAGTGACTAGTACGCTACCACACCACCACACAGTGACTAGTAAACCCCCACACAGTGACTAGTACACTACCACACCACCACACAGTGACTAGTACACCCCCACACTACCACACAGTGATTAGTACACTACCACACTACCACACAGTGACTAGTACACTACCACACTACCACACAGTGACTAGTACACTACCACACAGTGACTAGTACACTACCACACAGTGACTAGTACACTACCACACTACCACAGTGACTAGTACACTACCACACTACCATAGTGACTAGTACACCCCCACACAGTGACTAGTACACTACCACACAGTGACTAGTACACTACCACACAGTGACTAGTACACTACCACACTACCACACAGTGACTAGTACACTACCACACAGTGACTAGTACACTACCACACTACCACAGCGACTAGTACACTACCACACTACCATAGTGACTAGTACACCCGCACACAGTGACTAGTACACTACCACACAGTGACTAGTACACTACCACACTACTACACAGTGACTAGTACACTACCACACAGTGACTAGTACACTACCACACTACTACACAGTGACTAGTACACCCCCACACTACCACACAGTGATTAGTACACTACCACACTACCACACAGTGACTAGTACACTACCACACAGTGACTAGTACACTACCACACAGTGACTAGTACACTACCACACAGTGACTAGTACACTACCACACAGTGACTAGTACACTACCACACTACCATAGTGACTAGTACACCCCCACACAGTGACTAGTACACTACCACACAGTGACTAGTACACTACCACACAGTGACTAGTACACTACCACACTACCACACAGTGACTAGTACACTACCACACAGTGACTAGTACACTACCACACTACCACAGCGACTAGTACACTACCACACTACCATAGTGACTAGTACACCCCCACACAGTGACTAGTACACTACCACAGTGACTAGTACACTACCACACTACTACACAGTGACTAGTACACTACCACACAGTGACTAGTACACTACCACACTACTACACAGTGACTAGTACACTACCACACAGTGACTAGTACACTACCACACTACCACACAGTGACTAGTACACCCCCACACTACCACACAGTGACTAGTACACCTCCACACTACCACACAGTGACTAGTACACTACCACACAGTGACTAGTACACTACCACACTACCACACAGTGACTAGTACACTACCACACTACTACACAGTGACTAGTACAATACCACACTACCACACAGTGACTAGTACACTACCACACCGTGACTAGTACACTACCAGACAGTGACTAGTACACTACCACACAGTGACTAGTACACTACCACACTAGCACACAGTGACTAGTACACTACCACACTACTACACAGTGACTAGTACACTACCACACAGTGACTAGTACACCACCACACAGTGACTAGTACACTACCACACTACCACACAGTGACTAGTACACTACCACACTACTACACAGTGACTAGTACACTACCACACCGTGACTAGTACACTACCACACAGTGACTAGTACACTACCACACTACCACACAGTGACTAGTACACTACCACACAGTGACTAGTACACCCCCACACTACCACACAGTGACTAGTACACTACCACACAGTGACTAGTACACTACCACACTACCACAGTGACTAGTACACTACCACACTACCACAGTGACTAGTACACTACCACAGTGACTAGTACACTACCACACTACCACGGTGACTAGTACACTACCACACTACCACAGTGACTAGTACACTACCATAGTGACTAGTACACTACCACACTACCACACAGTGACTAGTACACTACCACACTACTACACAGTGACTAGTACACTACCACACTACCACAGTGACTAGTACACTACCATAGTGACTAGTACACTATACCACACTGGGACTGGACGAGTCTCACAGCCACGGCTTTGTTCGAGTGAACGTCCCGAGAGTTTCAGAACCTTCCCCAGCGGTCGACGTCCTCAGCCCCGTCCGTGGTAACGTGGAGTTGCGCTCACCCCGCTGTTGCAGCCCATGTCCAGGGCGAGGAACGGCGGCGCGGACTCCGGCAGGAGCCGCCTCAGAAGCTCGCGGGGCAGCAGCGCGACGCGTCGAGCCGGGGGGTTGAAGGCCGCCTAGTTGATGAAGTTCCCGTGGGGAGCCGCGCCTGGCTCCCTCTTCCTCGGGGCCCCGGGCGCTGCCATCTCCTCCCCGCCGTCCTCCTTCTTAATCTCCTACTCGTCCTCCTCTTTCCTCGCCTCCATCCCTGTGGAGGCCGTAAGCGAGGAGGCTGTCAGGCGGGATCGGCACAAGCAAAAGGAGGGGAGCGGGACGCGCGAGTGTGTGGAGGCACAGTCAGCCATGTTACGTGGGGAATTGAACACCGTAGAGGCACAGTCAGCCATGTTACGTGGGGAAGTAAACACTGTGGAGACAGAGTCAGCCATGTTACGTGGGGAAGTGAACACCGTAGAGGCACAGTCAGCCATGTTACGTGGGGAAGTAAACACTGTGGAGACAGAGTCAGCCATGTTACGTGGGGAAGTGAACACCGTAGAGGCACAGTCAGCCATGTCACGTGGGGAAGTGAACATTGTGGAGGCATTTCGATTTAAAGCTTTCGTGACTGCAATGATCCATCTTCTTTGGTTCTTTCGGTAAAGTCACGTAGAATGAGAATAAAATAATAATATTCTCACGACGTTTCGGCCACAACACAAGCGGCCTTCATCAGGTGAAGGGAGCGAGACTGTCTGGTAGGACAGCGCTGGAGTGAGAGAGCCACGTTCAGATCACGGCTTTTAAGCTGTGTGAGAGGAACAAAGAGCCTTGACGAAGGAATTAGCATAAAATTTAGCATTGAAAAGGCTGAATGATTAGCTTGTGACTGGTCACAGAAATAGCTATGTTAAAAGTTAAAGCATACACATCCGCAGAGGCACCCATTGTTAAAAGGAATTAGCATAGAATTTAGCATTGAAATAGCTAAATTAAGGCATTCGCTTGTAACTGCTACAGAAATAGTTACGTTGAAGTCAGAGCATACACATTCACCGAGGCACTTAGTACAAATCAAAACAGGAGAATTTAGCATTGAAATAACTAGGCGAATTTAGCATTGAAATAACTGGGTGATTTGCTAGTGACTGGTCACAGAAATGACTACAAATCTGAGCTATTCACAGTACTATATAGTGAACCAATAAAAACTAAAATATAAATTACCTTCATGTTATCAATATGGGTAGCTTTCCTGTAGACAGAGTGGCTCATTGAACCATCATGTCTCCTTTTAATTAAGACATCCAGAAAGGGTAGTTTGCCATCTTTTTCGACCTCCATGGTAAATCTGATGGCTGGGTGTATGGAATTGATGTGGTCGCGGAATTGGTCTAGAGCAGGCTGGCCATGTGGCCAGATGACAAAGGTGTCATCAACGTACCTCTTCCATAAGGTCGGGCGTAGAGTGGCAGTCTGGATGGCGTCAGTTTCAAATTTTTCCATGAATACGTTGGCTACAACCGGAGATAGGGGGGAGCCCATTGGGGTGCCCTCAGTTTGTTTGTAGAAAGTTCCATTCCAGGTGAAGTATGTGTTGGTTAAGCAATGTCTCACCAGGGGGGGTACATCAGTATGCAGTCCTTGATGCTTCAATGATAGCGATGGTGTCAGGTACCGGGACTTTGGTGAACAAGGACACCACATCAAAACTGACAAGCAGGTCGTTTGGGGACAGGGAAATGTCTTTGATTGTCGATACCAGGTGAGTCGAATTTAGTACCGCAGAGGTGGTTTTTCCAGTGAAAGGTCGCAGTATATCAGCCAGAAAACGTGCCAGTTTGTAGGTGGGGGAGCTGATAGTAGAGACGATGGGACGAAGGGGTGTATCTTCTTTGTGTATCTTTGGAAGGCCATATAATCTTGGTGGTCTGGCAGCAGAGGGTTTCAACAAGAACTGTTTGTTCTCATCAATTAATGCTGTTGAATCAGAGATAATTTTGTTCGTTTTGGTGACCAGGCTGTTGGTGGGATCTCTTTTTATTTTTGTATAGCTGCCATCGTTGAGTAGTTCTTGAATTTTGTTGTTATATTCTGTTTTGTCCATGATGACAGTGGCATTGCCTTTGTCGGCTGAGAGAACGACAATATCATCCCTCTTTTTTAATTGAGATAATTCAAAACGTTCGTCTTTGCTGATGTTGCTAGGTAGCAACTTAGCGTTTTTGAGGGTTGCAGCGATTTCAGATCTTGCTACGTCTGCAGAGATGTGACTCAAGCCCTTGAGTGCAACGTCGACATGGGCAATGATATCATTAACCGGTAAGTGTCTCGGTGTGACAGCAAAGTTTAGACCTTTAGCTAAAACGGATTTCAGACCATCAGAAATGGAACTGTTACTGCGATTAATTACGACTTTGTTGACGTCTATCTTTTCGGTGTGTGGATCCGATTTTTTGCTGGAGAGGTGATTGAATTTGGAAATCAAATTGTCCCTACATTTGTTCGACATAGTGGCAGCCGAAGAGGTAGTCATATTGTCTACATGTTCCCAATCCGATGTAGACATTGTTGCTGTCAATTTTAAGTGTGATTTGTAGAGTGTCTTGTCTAACTGATCGAGTTCGGTGCGTGTAAGTCTGATTTTTTCCGAGATAAGAGCGAAGCTAGTTCTAGCTAGAATTCGTTTTGCATTGAGAGAAGTTGCAACAGCAGAGGTTAGTGTAAATGCGGTTGGTATTACCTTAGAGTCGCGGCATCTCTTCAGAAAGGTGAGAGACTCGATTAGTTGAGCCTTCTTATCCCGAAGTCTGTTGAATGATCTTAAGGATGTGTGGAATCCCTCCCCGTAGAGGCGGTTAAATTTCGATTTAAAGCTTTCGTGACTGCAATGATCCATCTTCTTTGGTTCTTTCGGTAAAGTCGCTCCCTTCACCTGATGAAGGCCGCTTGTGTTGTGGCCGAAACGTCGTGAGAATATTATTATTTTATTCTCATTCTACGTGACTTTACCGAAAGAACCAAAGAAGATGGATCATCATTCAACAGACTTCGGGATAAGAAGGCTCAACTAATCGAGTCTCTCACCTTTCTGAAGAGATGCCGCGACTCTAAGGTAATACCAACCGCATTTACACTAACCTCTGCTGTTGCAACTTCTCTCAATGCAAAACGAATTCTAGCTAGAACTAGCTTCGCTCTTATCTCGGAAAAAATCAGACTTACACGCACCGAACTCGATCAGTTAGACAAGACACTCTACAAATCACACTTAAAATTGACAGCAACAATGTCTACATCGGATTGGGAACATGTAGACAATATGACTACCTCTTCGGCTGCCACTATGTCGAACAAATGTAGGGACAATTTGATTTCCAAATTCAATCACCTCTCCAGCAAAAAATCGGATCCACACACCGAAAAGATAGACGTCAACAAAGTCGTAATTAATCGCAGTAACAGTTCCATTTCTGATGGTCTGAAATCCGTTTTAGCTAAAGGTCTAAACTTTGCTGTCACACCGAGACACTTACCGGTTAATGATATCATTGCCCATGTCGACGTTGCACTCAAGGGCTTGAGTCACATCTCTGCAGACGTAGCAAGATCTGAAATCGCTGCAACCCTCAAAAACGCTAAGTTGCCACCTAGCAACATCAGCAAAGACGAACGTTTTGAATTATCTCAATTAAAAAAGAGGGATGATATTGTCGTTCTCTCAGCCGACAAAGGCAATGCCACTGTCATCATGGACAAAACAGAATATAACAACAAAATTCAAGAACTACTCAACGATGGCAGCTATACAAAAATAAAAAGAGATCCCACCAACAGCCTGGTCACCAAAACGAACAAAATTATCTCTGATTCAACAGCATTAATTGATGAGAACAAACAGTTCTTGTTGAAACCCTCTGCTGCCAGACCACCAAGATTATATGGCCTTCCAAAGATACACAAAGAAGATACACCCCTTCGTCCCATCGTCTCTACTATCAGCTCCCCCACCTACAAACTGGCACGTTTTCTGGCTGATATACTGCGACCTTTCACTGGAAAAAACACCTCTGCGGTACTAAATTCGACTCACCTGGTATCGACAATCAAAGACATTTCCCTGTCCCCAAACGACCTGCTTGTCAGTTTTGATGTGGTGTCCTTGTTCACCAAAGTCCCGTACCTGACACCATCGCTATCATTGAAGCATCAAGGACTGCATACTGATGTACCCCCCCTGGTGAGACATTGCTTAACCAACACATACTTCACCTGGAATGGAACTTTCTACAAACAAACTGAGGGCACCCCAATGGGCTCCCCCCTATCTCCGGTTGTAGCCAACGTATTCATGGAAAAATTTGAAACTGACGCCATCCAGACTGCCACTCTACGCCCGACCTTATGGAAGAGGTACGTTGATGACACCTTTGTCATCTGGCCACATGGCCAGCCTGCTCTAGACCAATTCCGCGACCACATCAATTCCATACACCCAGCCATCAGATTTACCATGGAGGTCGAAAAAGATGGCAAACTACCCTTTCTGGATGTCTTAATTAAAAGGAGACATGATGGTTCAATGAGCCACTCTGTCTACAGGAAAGCTACCCATATTGATAACATGAAGGTAATTTATATTTTAGTTTTTATTGGTTCACTATATAGTACTGTGAATAGCTCAGATTTGTAGTCATTTCTGTGACCAGTCACTAGCAAATCACCCAGTTATTTCAATGCTAAATTCGCCTAGTTATTTCAATGCTAAATTCTCCTGTTTTGATTTGTACTAAGTGCCTCGGTGAATGTGTATGCTCTGACTTCAACGTAACTATTTCTGTAGCAGTTACAAGCGAATGCCTTAATTTAGCTATTTCAATGCTAAATTCTATGCTAATTCCTTTTAAAAATGGGTGCCTCTGCGGATGTGTATGCTTTAACTTTTAACATAGCTATTTCTGTGACCAGTCACAAGCTAATCATTCAGCCTTTTCAATGCTAAATTTTATGCTAATTCCTTCGTCAAGGCTCTTTGTTCCTCTCACACAGCTTAAAAGCCGTGATCTGAACGTGGCTCTCTCACTCCAGCGCTGTCCTACCAGACAGTCTCGCTCCCTTCACCTGATGAAGGCCGCTTGTGTTGTGGCCGAAACGTCGTGAGAATATTATTATTTTATTCTCATTCTACGTGACTTTACCGAAAGAACCAAAGAAGATTGTGGAGGCAGTCAGCCATGTTACGTGGGGAAGTGAACATTGTGGAGGCAGTCAGCCATGTTACGTGGGGAAGTGAACACTGTGGAGGTAGTCAGCCATGTTACGTGGGGAAGTGAACACTGGAGGCAGTCAGCCATGTTACGTGGGGAAGTCAACACTGTGGAGGCACAGTCAGCCATGTTACGTGGGGAAGCGAACACCGCGGAGACAGTCAGCCATGTTACGTGGGGAAGTAAACACCGTGGAGACAGAGTCAGCCATGTTATGTGGGGAAGTCAACGACGTGGATGAACATTCCGCCATGTTACGTCGGGAAGTGAACAACGTGGACACAGTCGGCGACGTTCCAAATACAGACTGTTGGGGCAAGTGCTGTTAGCGAGTGGCAGCACCGATTAAGATCGGCACTGTGGCACACGACGGGGTGGTTGGCCAACACCACGCCCGGCCGCCTTTGTCTCCCCCAGTGGCGATGTTTACTACACACCGCACACCAGGTACTCATTTGAGGCTGAGTCGACCTAGGGGGAAGGGGGGCCCAGGACCGGTTCAGATAATCGCCATCGCCGGTGTTTGTTGGCCGTGAGCGGGATTCGAACTCGTGTAGTCGGGGTTCGTAGGGCAGTGCGCTAACTGCTGCGCCACCGCTCCCCCCACCACACACGCGCACAGCAGCTCCAGAGAGCGACTTTTGGGTCAGAGGTAGCCACATTGCACTGGGGCCGTCCATAAATGACGTCACGCACCTAGGGGGGGGCGGGGGGGGTCAGACATTTGTGACGATGTGTGACGATGGGGGGGGGGGGGGTTGATAAATAGTGACGTCACCTCAAAATGCGCAACTTTAAATAAATATAGACGACACGTTCTACTTAATTAAATAGACTTTTTAATAAATGTTTTCTCCTACAACATCAGAGTGCAGCGCCACGTTAAATACGCACTACAATGACAATAGTTTAAAGCGATTTGAAACATGTTTTATTTTTTTTAGGGGGTGGGCAAAACTTTGTGACGTCACATTTGATGGGGGGTCTGACTTTTTGTGACGCCGCGTGACGATGGGGGGGGGGGTGAAAAATCGTCAGAAATCTCGTGACGTCATTTATGGACGGCCCCATTGGCACCGTGCGTCGCCGCATCATTGCTCATCGGAGTGTCAGCTGTATGACAACGCGACGTGGCACGCAGTGCCAACTTACACCTGTCAACCCCTAACCATTGCCTCTCTTATTACAGACCAATTCAGACCTTATTGGTCACCCCGTGCCCCTTACAAATCTCAACGTTCATCCTACAAAGTCCCATCACAAGGGGAAAAACACAAAACATTGTTTGCCCGTTATAAAACGGCTGTAGTAAGCCGTATGGGCCTGAAAAATCAATTTCCCTGTACACGAATACGGAAATTGAAAGGCATTTTATTACAAAAAACAAACATCATTAAAATTCACACAAACACTATAGTATTATAGTAGTTCGAAAATTAGACTGTGGAAAATAGTCATGTGTAATGATGAAAAATACTTGAAGATAACATTTATCATTATCTTATTGCAATATATGAACGTGTAATGGCAAATTAAAACGATGCGATACAATTTGACAATCCTTTACCGCGATACACTTAATCCAATGAAGTTGAATGTAAACGCTGAAACACGTAAATATTACTGAACATAGCGTGGATAGAAGAAACTGATTTAACTAAATAACCACACAATTAAAACATCAATGAAGCAGGTTGTTGGAATGGATGCTCCAGGCGCCACTCTACGCGTGAGTGGTGCCAGTGGACTGAGAGGCCGTGCCAGGAGTCGCTGTCGCTGGCTGCTCAATGACCACCACCCTCTCGGCCGCTGCAGGGAGGGCGCGGCGCTGAGCCTTGAACTTCAGCTTCCCGTCTTCAGTCAAGCAGCAGCTCACGCTCTGCGGGTCCACGTCCCTGGGCAGCTGCGTCTCCCTGTGGAACTCCTGGCAGCTGTGGCTGTAGCTGCCGCTGCTGACTTCTCCGCTCTTCACCTCGCGCCGTCCGGCCACCACCAGCTTGTCTCCAGACACCTTCACGGCCAGGTCCTGTGGGGAGAAGTCCTGCACGTCCAGGTACGCGACAAACCCGCCTCCCTGCTCCTGTGGATCTTCAATCTGGAACCCACTGCTCACGGCCGGCTGCTGCAGCAGTGCGTCTCCGTGGCTGCCCGGGGCCCGCGTGTGGCTGCTGAGCTGATCGACTCCACGGAAGATTCTCTCCATCCTCTCGATCTCGCTCCTCATGTCTCGCTGCAGCTGCTGGAAGAGACTTTCACCGCGGGGGTTCCAGACCGGCCAGCCTGGCCAGACGCTCCTCTCCATCACGTGCATCGCAGGGAAGTAAACACTCAGGGCCATGCTTGTTGATGTGCTTCACAGTGAGGCTCGCTTCAGCTGTGAGCGCTGCTCCCTCCTCCGCCGATGTTCTGCCAGTGCAGCTACAGGAGCTGCTTTTATAGCCCTGGCAGTAGCTACGAGCAGATGCCAGGGGGAGCCAGAAGCGTCCAGAATGACGCAGCTGCTCCCAGGGGCTTCCTCCATCCGCACAGAATCAAGAGCGTGACTCGTGTCTCAGGGTGCAGTTTGTGAGCAGTTTACTGCCATGGAATTCACTCAGCACTCATAATGAATGTAAAACAGAGTGATGTGCTCTTCTATATTTAACTGAAATTACTACACTTTGAAGGGTGATACAAACCGAAACTTAAATTCTCGCTTACACAGCACAATGACATCATCAGCCTTATCAGGAAAGACTGAGTCACACAAAAACAACGAATGTCCCTTACATTTAACTTAATTAATAAAAAACTATCAATTCTGTACAATGGTTATTTTTAAAATATACGTAATGTTATGGTTTGATACTTACACATTGGCAGGGTGAACTAAATGCTATTGTAGTGAACTTGTCACAAACTGCAGCCTGAGACACGAGTCACGCTCTTGATTCTGGGCGGATGATGTAAGCCCCTGGGAGCAGCTGCGTCAATCTGGACGCTTCTGGCTGCCCCTGGCATCTGCTCGTAGCTACTGCCAGGGAATATGCTATTCTGTAATTGTATTTTATTATTTCTTATTTCTACGTGACTTTACCGAAAAAACCAAAGAGCAGTTTCTTTTATCCACGCTATGTTCAGTAATATTTACGTGTTTCAGCGTTCACATTCAACTTCATTGGATTAAGTGTATCGCTGTAAAGGAGTGTCAAATTGTATCGCATCGTTTTAATTTGCCATTACACGTTCATATATTGCAATAAGATAATGATAAATGTTATCTTTAATTATTTTTCATCATTACATATGACTTTTCCACAGTCTAATTTTCGAACTACTATAATACTATACTGTTTGTGTGAATGGTAAATGATGTTTGTTTTTTGTAATAAAATACCTTTCATTTTCCTGCAAGAGTTGCAACTGTTCTTTTTTTCTACATTGTGTTTGTTTCATCGTTACTGTGGACCAGAGTTCTGGACACAGAATTCCCCAAAACTAAGACAACCGGTAACGCGGCCTCATTGCTCCCTGTCCATGACAACTCCCAAGGTGCCAGGCTCACGCCGTCGGCCCTGCCGAGTCACTCCGCACTCAGAATCTGGGATTGGCTTGCAATGATCTAAGATCAATCTTACAACTTCACATTTCACTTGTATCATCCTTCAATTGGTAGTAAATCCTTCGCTAAGGAATTGGTCCTCAAATCGTGGGGACAAGCGTACAACGGAAAGATTAGTTGCCATTTAATGTTTGCGACACAGAGAATGTAAATAGTTACATGACCACCTCGCTGCTGTAGCAGTGTAAGTCATGCTGCTATTAATATATTCTATGTCTCGAGTTTCCTGGCTGGCTGCTGGCTGTGCTTCTCTCCATCCCAACAATAACTCCGTTGTTAGTGGGTGCAGGAGACAATAGGGACACCAACAAGGTGGGCATAACCAGAACAGTATTTGAAGACTGACACGGTTCATTTAAAATTGCACTTTCAATGTATGCGCCAATTAACGTCATTCTTTTTGACAAAATAACTTGTTTTATCCTAGAGAATTAGAAACTAAACCTGAAGACATTAAACTAGTACAATTAAAATGTACGATTAATTGTAAAGTTAGCAAAATAAATAAATGATCTAATTCATATACTATATTCTTGGTTCTTTCGGTAAAGTCACGTAGAAGGGAAACAATAAAATAATAAAGATAATCCCTCAGCTATTTGCACAAACCAATCCCTTAGCTATTTCAATGCTAAATTACTAGTTGCCTCTGTGGATGTGTAGGTTTTGACTTTAACATAGCCATTCCTGTGACCAGTCACAAGCTAATCCCTTAGCTATTTCAATGCTAAATTACTAGTTGCCTCTGTGGATGTGTAGGTTTTGACTTTAACATAGCCAATTCCGTGACCAGTCACAAGCTAATCCCTCAGCTATTGATATGTAAACCCCTTTGTCAAGGTGCTTCACTTATCCCAACCAGCTTAAAAGTCTCTACGAATCTGAACATCGTTAATTGAAGCTCTGTCGTCCCGACAGTTACCTTTCACCTAAAGACGGCCGCTTGCGTTGTGGCCAAAACGTCGTGAGAATTTTATCGTGTCATTTTATTATTTTATTCTCATTCTACGTGACTTTACCGAAAGAACCAAAGAAAATAAAATAATAAAGATATAAAACAATAAAATTATCCAAATCAAAATTCATATACTGTTGATTTATTCACTCCATATCCGCAGTGGACACTGCCGGTTGTGTTCCTTCCTTAGCTCCCATTCCCACGTTAGTCTCGACCACCGGCCGTCATCACTTCAAGTTGTGTGTCCTGCCTCACCCCACCTTTCTAAACTAAAATTACGTCCTTAATTTGCATATGAAGTCCAATTGACGTGTCCGTCTTCCAGTATCAGTGTTGTTCTTAGGATGTGCATCATCTCTACGCTTCCTTGTGCATTTCTAAACATTGGTTATATTTTCTGTTTGTGATGCATCTGTTTGAAAAAAACGTTCTGCTTAAGGCATATGGCTCAGTTACGTTTCATTATTAAGTTAAGATAATAATAAGCACTTTGCTCTGCCCTGATACGCCTCTCTTAATCATTTTCATCCCTCTTCCCCTTCAACAACCGCCCTACGTGCAAATGCACTTCTGTGTTTTCAAGGCTGTGTCCCTGTTCTTTTTGCGTTCAGTTTGTCATTCCCCCGCACCTCCATTAAAGCATGGTTGGCAGCGTACGGTGCGAAAGAAGTTCACCATGCAAACATACGCTGCGTTGAAAAATGATTCTACTGATAGCAGACCAAACCTGGACAGATTTCTCAATACGAGTGCAATATCGAGGGTACAGATCAATACGACCTGAACACAGATGCTATTTCTCGGACGGTTGGCAACTCTAGCCATGCCCATACAAACATACACAACATCTTGACCATGAATCGCCTATGCGGCAGATTAAATGTCAAGCATTTTACATTGAATTCCGATCTACTTTTGTTCGTTTTGATTGATTTTGGAGCAGTTTCAAGTAAGTATTTTTTATACAATTATTGTATTGTCATTTACGGTATAATTATGATAATAGACCAAGCACTGAGACATTGCCCAGGGTTGGTCTACAATCGAAAAGGTGGCAACCCCATAGCACACCCTCATGTGTTCCAGTGTTAACACATCGTATGTTTGTATCTTGAAATTCTTTCGCACCGTACGTAGCCCACCGTGCTAATCGGAGGTATGAGATAAGGACAAGGAACTAAACACAATAAGCAATTACTTAAGAAGAGTTTCAATTGAGTATGGGATGGTTGCGAGTGCTGTCAATATGGCGGTGTTGACAACAAGCATCCACTTGAAACGAACGCGCTTCCGAAAATCTGCGATTTTATCATTTCATGCCGATACGTGGAGATGAGCGGGTTCACCGCGGGTCTTAAACAGCCCTTCCCCAGCCAACATGCACTGGGGGAAATTCCATCAATATTCTCATTAATAATCTGCTTTGGAAGACGAAGAAGAAAAAAGCTAATCCTGCAGGCATCGCGGATAATAAGATTAGAATATTACTTCGCCCCACATCACGGCGGATACGCACGAATGTTGAACGTCTTTGGGGCCGTCCATAAATGACGTCACGCACCTGGGGGGGGGGCGATCAGACATTTGTGACGATGTGTGACGAGGGGGGGGGGGTGAGAAATGTGACGTCACATCAAAATGCGCAACTTTAAATAAATATAGACGACACGTTCTACTTAATTAAATATACTTTTTAATAAATGTTTTCTCCTACAACATCAGAGTGCAGCGCCACATTAAATACGCACTACAATGACAATAGTTTAAAGCGATTTGAAGCATGTTTTATTTGGTGGGAGGGGGGCCAGAGCTTTGTGACGTCATATTTGAGGGGGGGGTCTGACTTTTTGTGACGCCGTGTGACAATGGGGGGGTGGGGTCAAAAATCGTCAGAAGTCGCGTGACGTCATTTATGGACGGCCCCTTTGGCACCGTGCGTCGCCGAATCATTGCTCATCGGAGTGTCAGCTGTATGACAACGCGACGTGGCACGCAGTGCCAACGCACACCTGTCACCCCCTAACCATTGCCTCTCTTATTACAGACCAATTCAGACCTTATTGGTCACCCCGTGCCCCTTACAAATCTCAACGTTCATCCTACAAAATCCCATCACAAGGCGAGAAACACAAAACATTGTTTTGCCCGTTTTGAAACGGCTCTAGTAAGCCGTATGGACCTGAGAACTCAATCTCCCTGTACACCAATACGGGGTAACCCCGTACGGGTTGACACGGCATGCCAACGTGATACTGAATCGCGCCTTCGGCTCTAAGAGATTCGTTTGTGACTGAACTGGAGATTAATGAATGATAAACCAGCCAGGGCTTCCCTCGCTGTACGCGGGTTCGATTTGTTGCGCTATTTCACGCTGTGGGGGCCGTCCATAAATGACGTCACGCGATTTTAGACGATTTTTGACCCCCCCTCCCATCGTCACGCGGCGTCACAAAGAGTCAGAGCCCCCCCTCAAATATGACGGTACAAAGCTGTGCCCCCCCCCCCCAAAATAAAGCATGCTTCATATCGCTTTAAACTATTGTCATCGTGGTGCTTATTTAATGTGGCGCTGCACTCTGATGTTGTAGGAGAAAATATTTATTAAAAAGTCTATTTAATTACGTAGAACGTGTTGTCTATATTTATTTAAAGTTGCGCATTTTGATGTGACGTCACATTTCTCACCCCCCCCCCCCCCTCATTTATGGACGGCCCCAGTACAATGCGGCTACCTCTGACCCAAAAGTCGCTCTCTGGAGCTGCTGTGCACGTGTGTGGTGGGGGGAGCGGTGGGCTACGTACGGTGCGAAAGAATTTCAAGATCAGAGCATACACATTCACCGAGGCACTTACTTCAACGTAACTATTTCTGTAGCAGTTACAAGCGAGTCACTCAGCCATTTCAATGCTAAATTCTATGCTAATCCCATTGTCAAGGGGTGCCTCTGCGGATGTGTATGCCTTAACTTAGCTATTTCAATGCTAAATTCTATGCTAATTCCTTTTAACAATGGGGGCCTCTGCGGATGTGTATGCTTTAACTTTTAACATAGCTATTTCTGTGACCAGTCACAAGCTAATCATTCAGCCATTTCAATGCTAAATTTTATGCTAATCCCTTTGTCAAGGCTCTTTGTTCCTCTCACACAGCTTAAAAGCCGTGATCTGAACGTGGCTCTCTCACTCCAGCGCTGTCCTACCAGACAGTCTCGCCCCCTTCACCTGATGAAGGCCGCTTGTGTTGTGGCCGAAACGTCGTGAGAATATTATTGTGTTATTTTATTTTATAAATTTATTATTTTATTCTCATTCTACGTGACTTTACCGAAAGAACCAAAGAAGATGAATAATTGCAGTCACGAAAGCTTTAAATCGAAAAATAAAAACCTACACATCCACGGAGGCAACTAGTAATTTAGCATTGAAATAGCTAAGGGATTAGCTTGTGACTGGTCACAGAAATATATGTTAAAGTAAGGCCTACACATCCACAGAGCTTCAATGAACGCTGTTAAGATTCGTAGCGACTTTTAAGCTGGTTGGGAGAAGTGAGGAGTGAGGCTCCCTCCTCTGCCGATGTTCTGTCTCAGATGTGAATAATTAGTATTGTATTACAATTCTATAAACAATACAGTGTTGTAGTGCATCACGTGTTGATGTTCCATTGCACAGCCACGTTCCAAATGCTATAATGACGTAAGAGCCGTGGAAACCTCTGACGTCACGGTGACGTCATGGCCCGGTGACGTCACGGCAGAGGTCAGAGTGGAGTCGGCTCCTGGAGAGGAAACCACCTCGCCCCACGCTGCTCCTCCACTTCGAGTTCTTCAGAGACCTTCGCCACCACCACCACCATGGCGATCTTCACGGCTGTCCTCACTGTGGTTCTGCTGCTCACGCAGCCGATGGTGGAGCTCCTCGGAGGATCTCGGCGTGGGGGTTCGGACATTAACGCCTCCAACACCACCACCACGATCAACTACTCGGGACTCGTGAAGAACGTCTCTGCATCAGCAGGGGTCGCCACCTGGGGACCGATGTTCAGTAGCCACAGTGAGGACATTGTGGACAGCGTGCTCCCTGCCCTCCTGCAGGCTATGGGTGAGCTGAGCAGCAGCTGCCAGGCCATAGTGGACAGCGCGCTCCCTGCTCTGCTCCACGCTGTAGGTCAACTGTACAGCGGCTGCAAGGAGGCCATCAGCTCCACCGTGCTGCTGAACACCCTGCACATCGCCGTGCATCTCTGGCGTTTCATACGTCGCCAAGTGAGTGAGCAACATCCATCATCATCACCACCATCAGCCATGGTCAATCCACTAGTGGGTAGAGACGTCCACGACCCGTCGCCACCTCCCACGATGCCGCTGTGCAGTAATCCACCCAGCACCTGCACGTGGAGCGATTTCATTGCTTCATCTCCCCACTGGGCACCCTCTCGGATGACCCCCTCGCAGCCCGTCGGCATCACTCGCCGCCTTCACACCTCCACCGATCCCCCTCAACTCCACTCACGGTGTCTTCAACAGCCTGGTTGGGCACTGGAACAGTATCCCGGACAGTGCCGGATTAAGCTCGTGCGGGTCCTGTAGCTTATATTATAAAGGTGCCCAGAATAAATAAAAAACACAATTATAAAGCACGAAGTTTTTAACTTGCATAGTAAAGTAATTGTAATTTTACTATAGTAATAGAGCAAGTACAGAATCACTGAACGGGGATTTATAGGGTGAGATAATTTAGCGCGGGGCGCTTGAAAGTGCGGGGCCCACAGCTAATGATTATTTTGTTCCGAGGATAATCCGGCACTGATCACGGATTGAGTATGAGGAGCAGTGATGAGATTTAAAGTATTTTTTAACATGTTATTAAAATGTTATGTTTAATAGAAAATATAATGTTGTTTGTCTCTTAGCTGTGATTCGTAAAAACACTGTTGTTACTCAATGGTCTTTCGGTAAAGTCACGTAGAAAAAATAAACAAAATAATAGAATACGACGTTTCGATTGCAACTCAAGCAGTCGTCATCAGGTGAAACTAAATTTGAGAGAGAGAGACCAAACACAGACAGGGAGACACAAAGATCCCCCGTATAGCCTGAACAGACTGTAGGGGCAAGTGCTGTTAGCGAGCACCTGTGAAGGCCGGAACAGTACACGAGGGGGTGGGTGGCCAGCACCACGCCCGACCGCCTTTGTCTCCCTAGTGGCGATGTTTACACACCGCACCAGGTACTCATTTGAGGCTGAGTCGACCTAGGGGAGGCCCGGGACCGGTTCAGATAATCGTCACTGGTGTTGGCCGTGAGCGGGAATCGAACCCGGGTCGCCAGGTTCATAGCGCAGCGTAGCGCTAACAGCTGCACCACCGCTCCCCACACACAGGGAGACACACAAGCAGAGAAGGACGGTGATCAACCAGGCAAAGTATTATTTGTTGTGTTGGCCGACTCAATGAGTTGCATTACATTTCTAAGTTTGCTGAGTTTGATCCTCTTTCTATCAGCTTGTACCCTCTGTAAATTTCACCCCCACTATCTCGCCCGTTACGGCAGCCCCTCCGCTCCCACTCCCCCTCGGAGTAGCCGAGGGATTAGCCGGGGTATGCTTGCTCTGCGATCTTACATTTACTTGCAAATCCCACCACAAACGTATATAGTGTAACCTTTGGTTGCAGTAGCTCTCTCGCTACATTTCTTCCTGTCTCAGCAGTCCGCCTGCTGTATTATTTCACCTGAAGACGATTGCTTGTGTTGTGACCACGTGTATACTGTTTACTACAGTACTATGGTGTTGTGACCACGTGTATACTGTTTAATATAGTACTATAGTGTTGTGACCACGTGTATACTGTTTACTATAGTACTATAGTGTTTTGACCACGTGTATACTGTTTACTATAGTACTATAGTGTTGGGACCACGTGTATACTGTTTACTACAGTACTATAGTGTTGTGACCACGTGTATACGGTTTACTATAGTACTATAGTGTTGGGACCACGTGTATACTGTTTACTACAGTACTATAGTGTTGTGACCACGTGTATACTGTTTACTATAGTACTATAGTGTTGGGACCACGTATATACTGTTTACTACAGTACTATAGTGTTGTGACCACGTGTATACTGTTTACTATAGTACTATAGTGTTGTGACCATGTGTATACTGTTTACTATAGTACTATAGTGTTTTGACCACGTGTATACTGTTTACTATAGTACTATAGTGTTGGGACCACGTGTATACTGTTTACTATAGTACTGTAGTGTTGTGACCACGTGTATACTGTATACTACAGTACTATAGTGTTGTGACCACGTGTATACTGTTTACTATAGTACTATAGTGTTGGGACCACGTGTATACTGTTTACTACAGTTCTATAGTGTTGTGACCACGTGTATACTGTTTCCTATAGTACTATAGTGTTGTGACCATGTGTATACTGTTTACTATAGTACTATAGTGTTGTGACCACGTCTATACTGTTTACTACAGTACTATAGTGTTGTGACCACGTGCATACTGTTTACTATAGTACTGTAGTGTTGTGACCACGTGTATACTGTATACTACAGTACTATAGTGTTGTGACCACGTGTATACTGTTTACTATAGTACTATAGTGTTGGGACCACGTGTATACTGTTTACTACAGTACTATAGTGTTGTGACCACGTGTATACTGTTTACTATAGTACTATAGTGTTGTGACCACGTGTATACTGTTTACTATAGTACTATAGTGTTGTGACCACGTGTATACTGTTTACTATAGTACTATAGTGTTGGGACCACGTGTATACTGTTTACTACAGTACTATAGTGTTGTGACCACGTGTATACTGTTTCCTATAGTACTATAGTGTTGTGACCATGTGTATACTGTTTACTATGGTACTATAGTGTTGTGACCACGTGTATACTGTTTACTACAGTACTATAGTGTTGAGACCAAGTGTATACTGTTTACTATAGTACTGTAGAGTTGTGACCACGTGTATACTGTTTACTATAGTACTATAGTGTTGTGACCACGTGTATACTGTTTACTATAGTACTATAATGTTGTGACCACGTGTATACTGTTTACTACAGTACTATAGTGGTGTGACCACGTGTGTACTGTTTACTATAGTACTATAGTGTTGTGACCACGTGTATACTGTTTACTATAGTACTATAGTTTTGTGACCACGTGTGTAATGTTTACTACAGTACTATAGTGTTGTGATCACGTGTGTAATGTTTACTACAGTACTATAGTGTTGTGACCACGTGTATACTGTTTAATACAGTTCTATAGTGGTGTGACCACGTGTGTACTGTTTACTATAGTACTATAGTGTTGTGACCACGTGTACACTGTTTGCTACAGTACTATAGTGTTGTGACCACGTGTGTAATGTTTACTACAGTACTATAGTGTTGTGATCACCTGTGTAATGTTTACTACAGTACTATAGTGTTGTGACCACGTGTATACTGTTTACTACAGTACTATAGTGTTGTGACCACGTGTATACTGTTTACTATAGTACTATAGTGTGACCACGTGTATACTGTTTACTACAGTACTATAGTGTTGTGACCACGTCTATACTGTTTACTATAGTACTATAGTGTTGTGACCACGTGTATACTGTTTACTATAGTACTATAATGTTGTGACCACGTGTATACTGTTTACTACAGTTCTATAGTGGTGTGACCACGTGTGTACTGTTTACTATAGTACTATAGTGTTGTGACCACGTGTACACTGTTTGCTACAGTACTATAGTGTTGTGACCACGTGTGTAATGTTTACTACAGTACTATAGTGTTGTGATCACGTGTGTAATGTTTACTACAGTACTATAGTGTTGTGACCACGTGTATACTGTTTACTACAGTACTATAGTGTTGTGACCACGTGTATACTGTTTACTATAGTACTATAGTGTTTTGACCACGTGTATACTGTTTACTATAGTACTATAGTGTTGGGACCACGTGTATACTGTTTACTATAGTACTGTAGTGTTGTGACCACGTGTATACTGTATACTACAGTACTATAGTGTTGTGACCACGTGTATACTGTTTACTATAGTACTATAGTGTTGGGACCACGTGTATACTGTTTACTACAGTACTATAGTGTTGTGACCACGTGTATACTGTTTCCTATGGTACTATAGTGTTGTGACCATGTGTATACTGTTTACTATAGTACTATAGTGTTGTGACCACGTCTATACTGTTTACTACAGTACTATAGTGTTGTGACCACGTGCATACTGTTTACTATAGTACTGTAGTATTGTGACCACGTGTATACTGTATACTACAGTACTATAGTGTTGTGACCACGTGTATACTGTTTACTATAGTACTATAGTGTTGGGACCACGTGTATACTGTTTACTACAGTACTATAGTGTTGTGACCACGTGTATACTGTTTACTATAGTACTATAGTGTTGTGACCACGTGTATACTGTTTACTATAGTACTATAGTGTTGTGACCACGTGTATACTGTTTACTATAGTACTATAGTGTTGGGACCACGTGTATACTGTTTACTACAGTACTATAGTGTTGTGACCACGTGTATACTGTTTCCTATAGTACTATAGTGTTGTGACCATGTGTATACTGTTTACTATGGTACTATAGTGTTGTGACCACGTGTATACTGTTTACTACATTACTATAGTGTTGAGACCAAGTGTATACTGTTCACTATAGTACTGTAGAGTTGTGACCACGTGTATACTGTTTACTATAGTACTATAGTGTTGGGACCACGTGTATACTGTTTACTACAGTACTATAGTGTTGTGACCACGTGTATACTGTTTACTATAGTACTATAGTGTTGGGACCACGTGTATACTGTTTACTACAGTACTATAGTGTTGTGACCACGTGTATACTGTTTACTATAGTACTATAGTTTTGTGACCACGTCTATACTGTTTACTATAGTACTATAGTGTTGTGACCACGTGTATACTGTTTACTATAGTACTATAATGTTGTGACCACGTGTATACTGTTTACTACAGTTCTATAGTGGTGTGACCACGTGTGTACTGTTTACTATAGTACTATAGTGTTGTGACCACATGTACACTGTTTGCTACAGTACTATAGTGTTGTGACCACGTGTGTAATGTTTACTACAGTACTATAGTGTTGTGATCACGTGTGTAATGTTTACTACAGTACTATAGTGTTGTGACCACGTGTATACTGTTTACTACAGTACTATAGTGTTGTGACCACGTGTATACTGTTTACTATAGTACTATAGTGTGACCACGTGTATACTGTTTACTACAGTACTATAGTGTTGTGACCACGTCTATACTGTTTACTATAGTACTATAGTGTTGTGACCACGTGTATACTGTTTACTATAGTACTATAATGTTGTGACCACGTGTATACTGTTTACTACAGTTCTATAGTGGTGTGACCACGTGTGTACTGTTTACTATAGTACTATAGTGTTGTGACCACGTGTACACTGTTTGCTACAGTACTATAGTGTTGTGACCACGTGTGTAATGTTTACTACAGTACTATAGTGTTGTGATCACGTGTGTAATGTTTACTACAGTACTATAGTGTTGTGACCACGTGTATACTGTTTACTACAGTACTATAGTGTTGTGACCACGTGTATACTGTTTACTATAGTACTATAGTGTTTTGACCACGTGTATACTGTTTACTATAGTACTATAGTGTTGGGACAACGTGTATACTGTTTACTATAGTACTGTAGTGTTGTGACCACGTGTATACTGTATACTACAGTACTATAGTGTTGTGACCACGTGTATACTGTTTACTATAGTACTATAGTGTTGGGACCACGTGTATACTGTTTACTACAGTACTATAGTGTTGTGACCACGTGTATACTGTTTCCTATAGTACTATAGTGTTGTGACCATGTGTATACTGTTTACTATAGTACTATAGTGTTGTGACCACGTCTATACTGTTTACTACAGTACTATAGTGTTGTGACCACGTGCATACTGTTTACTATAGTACTGTAGTGTTGTGACCACGTGTATACTGTATACTACAGTACTATAGTGTTGTGACCACGTGTATACTGTTTACTACAGTACTATAGTGTTGTGACCACGTGTATACTGTTTACTATAGTACTATAGTGTTGGGACCACGTGTATACTGTTTACTACAGTACTATAGTGTTGTGACCACGTGTATACTGTTTACTATAGTACTATAGTTTTGTGACCACGTCTATACTGTTTACTATAGTACTATAGTGTTGTGACCACGTGTATACTGTTTACTATAGTACTATAATGTTGTGACCACGTGTATACTGTTTACTACAGTTCTATAGTGGTGTGACCACGTGTGTACTGTTTACTATAGTACTATAGTGTTGTGACCACGTGTACACTGTTTGCTACAGTACTATAGTGTTGTGACCACGTGTGTAATGTTTACTACAGTACTATAGTGTTGTGATCACGTGTGTAATGTTTACTACAGTACTATAGTGTTGTGACCACGTGTATACTGTTTACTACAGTACTATAGTGTTGTGACCACGTGTATACTGTTTACTATAGTACTATAGTGTGACCACGTGTATACTGTTTACTACAGTACTATAGTGTTGTGACCACGTCTATACTGTTTACTATAGTACTATAGTGTTGTGACCACGTGTATACTGTTTACTATAGTACTATAATGTTGTGACCACGTGTATACTGTTTACTACAGTTCTATAGTGGTGTGACCACGTGTGTACTGTTTACTATAGTACTATAGTGTTGTGACCACGTGTACACTGTTTGCTACAGTACTATAGTGGTGTGACCACGTGTGTAATGTTTACTACAGTACTATAGTGTTGTGATCACGTGTGTAATGTTTACTACAGTACTATAGTGTTGTGACCACGTGTATACTGTTTACTACAGTACTATAGTGTTGTGACCACGTGTATACTGTTTACTATAGTACTATAGTGTGACCACGTGTATACTGTTTACTACAGTACTATAGTGTTGTGACCACGTGTATACTGTTTACTACAGTACTATAGTGTTGTGACCACGTGTATACTGTTTACTACAGTACTATGGTGTTGTGACCACGTGTATACTGTTTACTACAGTACTATAGTGTTGTGACCACGTGTATACTGTTTACTACAGTACTATAGTGTTGTGACCACGTCTATACTGTTTACTACAGTACTATAGTGTTGTGACCACGTGTATACTGTTTACTATAATACTATAGTGTTGTGACCACGTGTATATTGTTTACTACAGTACTATAGTGTTGTGACCACGTGTATACTGTTTACTATAGTACTATAGTGTTGTGACCACTTGTTTACTGTTTACTATAGTACTATAGTGTTGTGACCACGTGTATACTGTTTCCTATAGTACTATAGTGTTGTGACCATGTGTATACTGTTTACTATAGTACTATAGTGTTGTGACCACGTGTATACTGTTTACTACAGTACTATAGTGTTGTGACCACGTGTATACTGTTTACTACAGTACTATAGTGTTGTGACCAAGTGTATACTGTTTACTATAGTACTGTAGTGTTGTGACCACGTGTATACTGTTTACTATAGTACTATAGTGTTGTGACCACGTGTACACTGTTTGCTACAGTACTATAGTGTTGTGACCACGTGTGTAATGTTTACTACAGTACTATAGTGTTGTGATCACGTGTGTAATGTTTACTACAGTACTATAGTGTTGTGACCACGTGTATACTGTTTACTACAGTACTATAGTGTTGTGACCACGTGTATACTGTTTACTATAGTACTATAGTGTGACCACGTGTATACTGTTTGCTACAGTACTATAGTGTTGTGACCACGTGTATACTGTTTACTACAGTACTATAGTGTTGTGACCACGTGTATACTGTTTACTACAGTACTATGGTGTTGTGACCACGTGTATACTGTTTACTACAGTACTATAGTGTTGTGACCACGTGTATACTGTTTACTACAGTACTATAGTGTTGTGACCACGTCTATACTGTTTACTACAGTACTATAGTGTTGTGACCACGTGTATACTGTTTACTATAGTACTATAGTGTTGTGACCACGTGTATATTGTTTACTACAGTACTATAGTGTTGTGACCACGTGTATACTGTTTACTATAGTACTATAGTGTTGTGACCACGTGTTTACTGTTTACTATAGTACTATAGTGTTGTGACCACGTGTACACTGTTTACTACAGTACTATAGTGTTGTGACCACGTGTGTAATGTTTACTACATTACTATAGTGTTGGGACCACGTGTATACTGTTTACTACAGTACTATAGTGTTGTGACCACGTGTATACTGTTTCCTATAGTACTATAGTGTTGTGACCATGTGTATACTGTTTACTATAGTACTATAGTGTTGTGACCACGTGTATACTGTTTACTACAGTACTATAGTGTTGTGACCACGTGTATACTGTTTACTATAGTACTATAGTGTTGTGACCATGTGTATACTGTTTACTATAGTACTATAGTGTTGTGACCACGTCTATACTGTTTACTACAGTACTATAGTGTTGTGACCACGTGCATACTGTTTACTATAGTACTGTAGTGTTGTGACCACGTGTATACTCTATACTACAGTAATATAGTGTTGTGACCACGTGTATACTGTGTACTATAGTACTATAGTGTTGGGACCACGTGTATACTGTTTACTACAGTACTATAGTGTTGTGACCACGTGTATACTGTTTACTATAGTACTATAGTGTTGTGACCATGTGTATACTGTTTACTATAGTACTATAGTGTTGTGACCACGTCTATACTGTTTACTACAGTACTATAGTGTTGTGACCACGTGCATACTGTTTACTATAGTACTGTAGTGTTGTGACCACGTGTATACTGTATACTACAGTACTATAGTCTTGTGACCACGTGTATACTGTTTACTATAGTACTATAGTGTTGGGACCACGTGTATACTGTTTACTACAGTACTATAGTGTTGTGACCACGTGTATACTGTTTCCTATAGTACTATAGTGTTGTGACCATGTGTATACTGTTTACTATAGTACTATAGTGTTGTGACCACGTCTATACTGTTTACTACAGTACTATAGTGTTGTGACCACGTGCATACTGTTTACTATAGTACTGTAGTGTTGTGACCACGTGTATACTGTATACTACAGTACTATAGTCTTGTGACCACGTGTATACTGTTTACTATAGTACTATAGTGTTGGGACCACGTGTATACTGTTTACTACAGTACTATAGTGTTGTGACCACGTGTATACTGTTTACTATAGTACTATAGTGTTGTGACCACGTGTATACTGTTTACTATAGTACTATAGTGTTGTGACCACGTGTATACTGTTTACTATAGTACTATAGTGTTGTGACCACGTGTATACTGTTTACTACAGTACTATAGTGTTGTGACCAAGTGTATACTGTTTACTATAGTACTGTAGTGTTGTGACCACGTGTATACTGTTTACTATAGTACTATAGTGTTGGGACCACGTGTATACTGTTTACTATAGTACTATAGTGTTGGGACCACGTGTATACTGTTTACTACAGTACTATAGTGTTGTGACCACGTGTATACTGTTTACTATAGTACTATAGTGTTGTGACCACGTCTATACTGTTTACTATAGTACTATAGTGTTGTGACCACGTGTATACTGTTTACTATAGTACTATAATGTTGTGACCACGTGTATGCTGTTTACTACAGTACTATAGTGGTGTGACCACGTGTGTACTGTTTACTATAGTACTATAGTGTTGTGACCACGTGTACACTGTTTGCTACAGTACTATAGTGTTGTGACCACGTGTGTAATGTTTTCTACAGTACTATAGTGTTGTGATCACGTGTGTAATGTTTACTACAGTACTATAGTGTTGTGACCACGTGTATACTGTTTACTACAGTACTATAGTGTTGTGACCACGTGTGTAATGTTTACTATAGTACTATAGTGTTGTGATCACGTGTGTAATGTTTACTACAGTACTATAGTGTTGTGACCACGTGTATACTCTTTACTACAGTACTATAGTGTTGTGACCACGTGTGTACTGTTTACTATAGTACTATATTGTGACCACGTGTATACTGTTTACTACAGTACTATAGTGTTGTGACCACGTGTATACTGTTTACTACAGTACTATAGTGTTGTGACCACGTGTGTAATGTTTACTACATTACTATAGTGTTGGGACCACGTGTATACTGTTTACTACAGTACTATAGTGTTGTGACCACGTGTATACTGTTTCCTATAGTACTATAGTGTTGTGACCATGTGTATACTGTTTACTATAGTACTATAGTGTTGTGACCACGTGTATACTGTTTACTACAGTACTATAGTGTTGTGACCACGTGTATACTGTTTACTATAGTACTATAGTGTTGTGACCATGTGTATACTGTTTACTATAGTACTATAGTGTTGTGACCACGTCTATACTGTTTACTACAGTACTATAGTGTTGTGACCACGTGCATACTGTTTACTATAGTACTGTAGTGTTGTGACCACGTGTATACTCTATACTACAGTAATATAGTGTTGTGACCACGTGTATACTGTTTACTATAGTACTATAGTGTTGGGACCACGTGTATACTGTTTACTACAGTACTATAGTGTTGTGACCACGTGTATACTGTTTACTATAGTACTATAGTGTTGTGACCATGTGTATACTGTTTACTATAGTACTATAGTGTTGTGACCACGTCTATACTGTTTACTACAGTACTATAGTGTTGTGACCACGTGCATACTGTTTACTATAGTACTGTAGTGTTGTGACCACGTGTATACTGTATACTACAGTACTATAGTCTTGTGACCACGTGTATACTGTTTACTATAGTACTATAGTGTTGGGACCACGTGTATACTGTTTACTACAGTACTATAGTGTTGTGACCACGTGTATACTGTTTCCTATAGTACTATAGTGTTGTGACCATGTGTATACTGTTTACTATAGTACTATAGTGTTGTGACCACGTCTATACTGTTTACTACAGTACTATAGTGTTGTGACCACGTGCATACTGTTTACTATAGTACTGTAGTGTTGTGACCACGTGTATACTGTATACTACAGTACTATAGTCTTGTGACCACGTGTATACTGTTTACTATAGTACTATAGTGTTGGGACCACGTGTATACTGTTTACTACAGTACTATAGTGTTGTGACCACGTGTATACTGTTTACTATAGTACTATAGTGTTGTGACCACGTGTATACTGTTTACTATAGTACTATAGTGTTGTGACCACGTGTATACTGTTTACTATAGTACTATAGTGTTGTGACCACGTGTATACTGTTTACTACAGTACTATAGTGTTGTGACCAAGTGTATACTGTTTACTATAGTACTGTAGTGTTGTGACCACGTGTATACTGTTTACTATAGTACTATAGTGTTGGGACCACGTGTATACTGTTTACTATAGTACTATAGTGTTGGGACCACGTGTATACTGTTTACTACAGTACTATAGTGTTGTGACCACGTGTATACTGTTTACTATAGTACTATAGTGTTGTGACCACGTCTATACTGTTTACTATAGTACTATAGTGTTGTGACCACGTGTATACTGTTTACTATAGTACTATAATGTTGTGACCACGTGTATGCTGTTTACTACAGTACTATAGTGGTGTGACCACGTGTGTACTGTTTACTATAGTACTATAGTGTTGTGACCACGTGTACACTGTTTGCTACAGTACTATAGTGTTGTGACCACGTGTGTAATGTTTTCTACAGTACTATAGTGTTGTGATCACGTGTGTAATGTTTACTACAGTACTATAGTGTTGTGACCACGTGTATACTGTTTACTACAGTACTATAGTGTTGTGACCACGTGTGTAATGTTTACTATAGTACTATAGTGTTGTGATCACGTGTGTAATGTTTACTACAGTACTATAGTGTTGTGACCACGTGTATACTCTTTACTACAGTACTATAGTGTTGTGACCACGTGTGTACTGTTTACTATAGTACTATATTGTGACCACGTGTATACTGTTTACTACAGTACTATAGTGTTGTGACCACGTGTATACTCTTTACTACAGTACTATAGTGTTGTGACCAAGTGTGTACTGTTTACTACAGTACTATAGTGTTGTGACCACGTGTATACTGTTTACTATAGTACTGTAGTGTTGTGACCACGTGTATACTGTATTTTTTATAGTACTATAGTGTTGTGACCACGTGTATACTGTTTACTACAGTACTATAGTGTTGTGACCACGTGTGTACTGTTTACTACAGTACTATAGTGTTGTGACCACGTGTATACTGTTTACTATAGTACTATAGTGTTGTGACCACGTGTATACTGCGGGATTGTGGGTAATCGTCTCCCATGCTCGGTCTCAGTCGGTGTGCCTCACTCGTATAGTCAACATCCGTGCGAACCTATCTTGTTTACTATAGTACTATAGTGTTGTGACCACGTGTATACTGTTTACTACAGTACTATAGTGTTGTGACTACGTGTATACTGTTTACTACAGTACTGTAGTGTTGTGAATACGTGTGTGCGTAAAGCATTTTTTTTATTTTGTGTCCATGTGTAGTGACTGTTCTTTAGTAACTGTACTGCAAGTGAAAGTCGTCCTACACAATAACCATCCTCTATCTCGTCTCCCTCACACCAGCCACGATTAAATGTAATTAATAAATTTGATTACTTTATATTAAATAATAAAAATATAAAAAGGTATTTTGTATTAATATTTTTTATATGAATACGGTATTTTTGGTTTGTGGAACGAATCATCTGAGTTTCCATTATTTCTTATGGGGGAAATTCGCTTTGATATACGAGTGCTTTGGATTAAGAGCACGTTTCCAGAAGGAATTATGCTCGCAATCCAAGGTTTCACTTTATTAGTTATTTTTCTATCTACGTGATTTTACCGAAAGATACCAAAGAGTATGCTGTTGTTAGTTTAAATGTTTGGTAAGTAAGACTTAGTCTGTGCTGCTCTCCAGTTGCCTGGATGAAAAGTGGCCCAAGTTTTTCCCAATCCTGGCCTCCTGGCTCAAAAACGTAAAAAACAAACTCGCAAGTCTGTCCCCAGGGTCACAACGCACTCACAGACACGGAGCAGGGAGATTCAGCTAATGACGCCGTTGATGTTTTTCGTAACTTTTGCAGAGAGCGATGAGAATGAGGATGAGGACCGGAAGGAGGAAGATTTCCCGGGCGCTGCAGAGAAAGAAAGGTGGAGGTCTCGGCCGAGCACCGAGTCCCTGGGCTCGTATGGCCGCGGCGCGGAGACGAAAGCGGCGGGCGCAGGGGAGGGGAAACAGCCCCGGCACCAAGCAGAGCTGTGCTCCTCACCTGAAGAATCCAGCTCCACTCAGGCCATCGCTCCCACTGGGGCCATCGCCTCCACCTCCACTCGGGCCATTGCCTCCATCTCTACTTGGGCCATCGCCTCCACCGCTGCCATCGCCTCCCCCGCTGCCATCGCCTCCACCTCCACTCAGGCCATCGCCTCCATCTCTACTCAGGCCATCGCCTCCCCCACTGATATCAACTCCACCTCCAATGCTTCCATCGCCTCCACCTCCACTCGGGCCATCGCCTCCACCTCCACTCGGGCCATCGCCTCCACCTCCACTCGGGCCATCGCCTCCACCTCTACTCTGGCCATCGCCTCCACCTCTACTCAGGCCATCGCCTCCACCTCCACTCAGGACATCGTCTCCATCTCTACTCAGGCCATCGCCTCCCCCACTGATATCAACTGCACCTCCACTGCTTCCATCGCCTCCACCTCCACTCAGGCCATCGCCTCCACCTCCACTCGGGCCATCTTCTCCACCTCCACTCGGGCCATCGCCTCCACCTCTACTCAGGCCATCGCCTCCACCTCCACTCAGGCCATCGCCTCCACCTCTACTCAGGCCATCGCCTCCACCTCCACTCAGGCAATCGCCTCTACCTCCACTCGGGCCATCGCCTCCACCTCTACTCAGGCCATCGCCTCCACCTCTACTCAGGCCATCGCCTCCATCTCTACTCAGGCCATCGCCTCCACCTCTACTCATGCCATCGTCTCCACCTCAACTCAGGCCATCGCCTCCACCTCTACTCAGGCCATCGCCTCCACCTCCACTCAGGCATCGTCTCCATCTCTACTCAGGCCATCGCCTCCCCCACTGATATCAACTCCACCTCCACTGCTTCCATCGCCTCCACCTCCACTCAGGCCATCGCCTCCACCTCCACTCGGGCCATCTTCTCCACCTCCACTCGGGCCATCGCCTCCACCTCTACTCAGGCCATCGCCTCCACCTCCACTCAGGCCATCGCCTCCACCTCTACTCAGGCCATCGCCTCCACCTCCACTCAGGCAATCGCCTCTACCTCCACTCATGCCATCGTCTCCACCTCAACTCAGGCCATCGCCTCCACCTCCACTCAGGCCATCGCCTCCACCTCTACTCAGGCCATCGCCTCCATCTCTACTCAGGCCATTGCCTCCACCTCTACTCATGCCATCGTCTCCACCTCAACTCAGGCCATCGCCTCTACCTCTACTCAGGCCATCGCCTCCACCTCTACTCAGGCCATCGTCTCCACCTCTACTCAGGCAATCGCCTCCATCTCTACTCAGGCCATTGCCTCCACCACTGATATCAACTCTACCCCCACTGCTGACATCGACTCCACCTTCACTCCTGCCATTGCCTCAACCTTCACTTCTGCCATCGCCTCCACTGCCACTATCGCCACCACCGCCACTCGCACCATCACCTCCACCCATGAGTAATCAAGCTAACCCCCAGGATTGGGAGCTCCCTGCTTTCCACCTGCCTCCACCTCCACCAGAGCCCTGGGCTCCTCCACCCCACCGTGATACCAGACCGGGCCCGGCACACGAGTCTTTTGCTCCCTGTTCTTCACGGCAGCGTTACCGCAAGTCCCGCAACAGCCGCCTTCCTCCCCGCCTCCGCAAACCTCCTCTCGAATCCTCAACTCCACTGCTGCCATCGCCTCCATCTCTACTCAGGCCATTGCCTCCACCACTGATATCAACTCTACCCCCACTGCTGACATCGACTCCACCTTCACTCCTGCCATTGCCTCAACCTCCACTTCTGCCATCGCTTCCACTGCCACTATCGCCACCACCGCCACTCGCACCATCACCTCCACCCATGAGTAATCAAGCTAAACCCCAGGATTGGGAGCTCCCTGCTTTCCACCTGCCTCCACCTCCACCAGAGCCCTGGGTTCTTCCACGCCACCGTGATACCAGACCGGGCCCGGCACACGAGTCTTTTGCTCCCTATTCTTCACGGCAGCGTTACCGCAAGTCCCGCAACAGCCGCCTTCCTCCCCGCCTCCGCAAACCTCCTCTCGAATCCTCAACTCCATCCGCATTGATTCGTCCCATCCACCCGGACCGAGAGCACCTTCCCCCCGGCCTCGCTCCACCTGCAGGGCAGCGGATCCCCCCCCAGCCCAGGTGCAACGGCCGGGGTCCCGCGTACGGAGTCCCAGGTGCCCCTTCTGCCTGGCACCACTCCCACGAGTCGCGCTTCACGCGGCGTCCCGCCCTCCTCCCCACGCCTCCACCGGATCAGTGGATTCCTCCCCACCTTCGTCCCAGCCGAGCGGCTCCTGCTCCACACTGGGCCACCCGTCCCACTTTTGTTCCGTGCCGCTCCACAGATTTCCATGACAGACATCATCATCCGCCCCTTGTCCAACCCACACCACTGCATCACCATAGCCCGGCGACATTCACGGACTGCTCACACACGTGACTCCTGCTGGTCGGGTGACCGTGATGAACTATATGTGTCGCGTTGATGGCCATGTGATGGACATTGCTTTGAGTGGCAGAGCAGGTGGTTGTCATGATTAATACATTTGTGTTATTGGACACTGCAGTGTGCGTGTGAGTTGCTGTGCGGTGCAACAGAGCACGTATTTGGTGTCGATCTTCACGTGTGTGTGATTGTGTGGAGCGGTAGTGTCATGGTTAACGCTACACCGCGCTTCGAAACCCAGGTTTGACCCGAGTTAGCTTTCCGCACACGGCCACAGCCGGTGCAAGCAGTTGCGCAACTCGGTTGCACACAACTGAAGTCACTCTACACGTGGAAGTCTCTGCAACCAATTTGCTTGGCGATTGGTGGCCAGAACCACGAGCGATCCACACAGCACAGGGTGCTGGTCAGTCTGACCAACCACCCATTTCACCTGACTTTCCACAAAATCACCATTAATGTTCCTTTCCCAGGCAGTGACACCAACTCTGCCAAAGTGTGTTAGGAACTAATGCTGTGTATGTTCGGCAGAAACTCTGCACGATTCTGCTGATAAGACACTTAATTTCGAAACCATTTGAGAATGTCGTATTTATAATAAACGTGCACCATTTTTTAGCTGCTTGCCGCCCCTGTACATAGTACCTCTGTATTGATTACAAGTCCTGTGTGCTCACCATTGTACCATGGCATGTGCCTAGGTGGCACTACCTGATGGCTCCCATCCATAGCTGCCAGGCCATCGGCCAGCGCGATAAATATTCGACGCCAACCAACAAATATTTATTCCCACGAGGGGTGACGGGAACCGAACCAGGGATGTCCAGAGCAATCAACTCGTTAATGCGGGAGACCTGAATAGTTCCCGGCGCGTGACACAGTAACGCTGTTCGGCTGGCGACAGCACTCTGCTGCCGTATGCAACAACACACTCCACCCCGTTGACAACCTGGGACAGAACCGCGCCAATGCTGGTGTTGGTTGCGTCAGTATCAAGGACGCACGGCATGGCAAAGTCAGAGTAGCGGAGGGGAATTGCGAAGCGCAACAAATGCGGCTTCCTCCTCCCCCCAATGAAACCTCTGACCCATAACCGTCAAGGCGTGGAGAGGTTTTGCGAAGGTAGCGAACCCAGTGACAAACCGGCGATAATAAGACGCAAAACCAATAAAACTCTGCACCTGCATCATCAACGTGGGGGTCGGCCACGTCCGAACACACGTGGTTTTGTCGGGATCTATCGCAATGCCCGATTTACTGACAATATGACCGAGATACCGCACGGATTTCTGAAGGGGGTAACACTTCTGCGGCTTGAATTTGAGATGGGCCGCTCGCATTTTAAGAAAGACAGCGCGTAACCAATCAAGATGTTCTTTGAACGTACGGCTGAAGACGATGACATCGTCGAGGTATTGTAAGCATGAGTCCCATTGAAGTCCAGCCAGCACCAGCTCCATCAGTCATTGGAACGTAGCCGGTGCTGCGTGGAGTCCCATGGGAAGCTGATTTAATTCAAACAGGCCTTGAGGTGTTCGAAAAGCCGTTTGGGTTTAGAGGCCTCATTTAGTGGCAAATGCCAAAATCCGGACAGGAGATCAAGGGTGGAGAAGTTCTGTGCTCCCGCCAGAGCGTCCAGGGAATCGTCCATCCGAGGGAGAGGATACGCGTCAGCCACCGATATCTTATGAAGCTTCCTAAAGTCGACACACAACTGCAAGCTACCATCGTGCTTCTTAATGTGGTGGGTAATTGTCAGGCGTAATACGCCGCCACCACTACTGGAAAATATGTAGCTGCAGTCAGGGCCCAACAGGCGGCAATAGCGGGTCCGGCCTGTACCAAGTAGGACTCGTAGGTAAGGCAATTTGGAGGGCGGTTTGGAACCGGAGGTGGACACCCCAGGCCCCCAGTGGGGGCTGGGGGATTGCGCCGACATCCCCGGGGCCGGTGGGTCGTCGTCCTCTTCATCTGGAGACCTGGTACGTATTGTTCGCCTAGTCTCCATAATCTATAGTTAATTAACTAACGTTTGGCCACTTCCAACACCAGTTGTAGTGGGCTCAAATGGAGACTCAGGCTTCTATAGGAGACAACACGTTTATTTAACATTAACACGCTAAAACTAGATTCAAAGTTTTCGTGACTGCAGGAATTACTCTTTGGTTTTTTCGGTTAAGTCACGTTGACAGAAAAAAAATTAAATAATAGAATACGCCGTTTTTCTAGTGTCGCTCCTATAATTTTGTTGACGGACAAATGGACAAATGGCACAATAGCTTAGTGTTTGTGTATGTATATGTTATGTTTTTAAGAGAAGACAAGTTTGTAAATATATTTTTGCCCCGGGAAACGCTGGGTACTTCCCGCTGGTACTGATATTAAAATATATATTTTAAACTGTGCCAAAATCAATCAAAACGAACAACAGTAGATCAGAATTAAATCTACAATGCTTGATATTTTATCATCCGCATAGGCGAGTGATGGTCAGGATGTTGTGTATGTGTAGTCACATAGAATTGGTCACTACGTAGCATAGCGCTGGCTGCTGGCAGGGAAGGGGATCTGCAGAGTGAAGCAGCCCTGATTGACAGCAGACCACGTGATAGACCTGAGAAGGATCTCGGGTAGGACACGTCGAGATCCTGCTATTAGATTCTAGAAGGGGAGCGTGGCCGGAGGGGAGCGAGGCCGCGCTAAGAGGATTAAAGGGGACCCCGAGCAGGGGATGAGGGCCATCGTTTGGAGTGGGATCGCCGTCGTCGTCGTCGTCGTTGCTGTTGAAGATCGTCGCCTTCACCGCTGTCGTCATCCACTTGATAATTGTGCTGCTAGCAGTAGTTGCCTGTCTTAGTTCAGCGCCGTCAGTGTCAGATGGCGAGCGTTGTGTTGTAGGCTAGCCACGAGTGAGAGTTGCGTTTAAGCGAGGGACAGAGCGTTGTATTACAGCAGAGAGTGTGTAACAGTATGCTCGGTGTGTAATTAAAGAATTGCCTCGAAGAAGTTACGTCTCCAAGTTAGTCACTATATATTTTTTCATGGGCATGGCTAGAGTTGTCACCTGTCCAGGAATTACCATTTGTGTTTAGGTGGTGGGTATTCATTCTTACGAGATATAGCACCCGCATTGTGTCGTTTACTGTGTAGTTCTGATAATTCTAGACTGAGTGCTGACTGAGAAATCTGTCCAGGCTTGGTCTACAGTCAAAAATGTGGCAATCTCATAGCAGCACCCTCCTGCGTCTCCAGTGTGAATATGCTGTAGAGTAAGTTTTCAACGCAGCGTATGTTTGCATGCTGAACTTCTTTCGCACCGTACGCAGGCAACCATGCTTATTGGCGGTGCGGGGGAATAACAAATTGAACAAAAAGAACAGGGACACAACTTGAAAACATAGAAGTGCATTTATACGTGGGGCGGTTGTTGAAGGGGGAGAGGGATGAAAATTATTAAGAGAGGCGTATCAGGGCAGAGCACAGTGCTGATTGGAATCTGAACTTAAATCATGAAACGTAACAAAGCCATTTTCCTAAAGCAGAACGTTTTTTAATCAGTGGATATGACCTGCAACAACAGATGCATCACAAACATGGCCATTGACGAAGACAATGGAACCAATGTTGAGAAGTGCACAAGGAAGCATAGAGATGCACATGCTAGGAATTAAACTGAGAATGGAAGACGGACACGTCAATTGGACATCATATGCAAATTAAAGGCATAATTTTAGTTTAGAAAGGTGGGGTGAGGCAGGACACACAACTTGAAGAGATGACGGCCGGTGGTCGTGACTAACGTGGGAATGGGAGCTAAAGGAGGGAACACAACCAATAGAGCGTCCACTGCGAAGATGGATCGAATAAATCAACCGGTGGGCAGTAGCCAGACAGATTTTTGTATTGCAAATCCGCAAGAGATGGTGATGGCTTCGGACAGAAGTGGAGAAATCACGGCTGGAGATGGTGACGGCTGCATAAGCAGCTTTGGAAAACATTTACACGATATCACCTTCAAAAACAACCATTCACTAAAACACATTTTCATTAAATGTGTATTCAGAAAGATAAACTAAAACAGTACAGGAATTATATCGTCTTTATTTTGCAAATTTTACAATAAAGGGTATTTTTTTAATTGCACTAGTTTAAGATAAAAACATTTTTTGCCGAAATAATGACATTAATAGGCACATTAATTGAAAGTGCAATTTTAAATAAACCTTGTAATTATTCGATAGTTTTGGTTAGAGTCTGTGCCTGTGTTAGAGTGCCAGAAAAAGTCCTGGCAAGGATTATTCAACATCACCTTGCCAGGCATGCTGAGAAGAGGATTGGGGAGCCCCATTGTGGTTTCAGGCCAGGGCAGCCACAGATGCCACATCTTCCTTCCGTTTGCTACAGCAGAGGAGTGTTGAATTCCGACAGGACTTACAGCTCTGCTTTATTGACCTGGTCAATGCCTATGATACCATCAATAGGTCTGGACTCTGGGTTGTTCTTCATGCTTTCGGAGTCTCTGACTCTCTGCTCACAATAATTAAGGACTTCCATGATATTGAGCAGGGCCGAGTAAAGCTACTTGGCCGGAAGACAAAGCTATTCCCCGTTAACCTTGGGATTCGACAGTAATGTCCTCTGGCTCCGTACACTGTTTAAAATATTTTTGGTCCACGTCGTTCGAGAAACCTTCCATGTCCGTACCGGAGCAATCTATATCTGATATAGATACAATGGGAGGCGGATTGATGCCCGGGTGCGCTTGAGAGCTTGCTCCCGATTTGTCATCCATGTTACGTATGCGAATGATCTAGACCTGGAGCGTGCCACTAGACAGGGGTGGGGAACGTCCGGCCGGCCGGCCATGAGGCCTGCGAAATCATTTGGTCTGGCCCTGCCAAGGCAACCGCAGGCGGGACTCGAAATTCAATCAATCTTGGAGCAAACCTGGAAAAGCAGTTGCGAGTAGCAACATCATCAATACCAGCTAACATCATCAATGCCAGCTAATATCTCCACACGCCTCACCAAAGAGAAGCAGTTCCAGCCATCGCATTAGGGGTGAGTTAACTAAATGTTTGACCAAATATAATAGGCTCATTTTTAAGTTGATGATTTTGTATGGCCCGCGAATGATGTTATAAATATCCAAATGGCCCTTGGCACAAAAAAGGTTCCCCACCCCTGCACTAAGAGGTGGGGCCTTAACCATCAGCCCCACCAAAACTAAGCACCTGCCTCGCTATGTTGTGCCATTAAACAAGGGGTGGGCAATTTTTTTTACTCGCGGGCCACAATGGGTTCTAAAATTTGACAGAGGGGCCGGGCAAGGAACAGATGGATGGAGTGTTTGTGTGAACTAATATAAATGACATGTAAAAATCATTACATGAAAGGATTTGGCCTTTAACAGGTAGCAAAGCATTTATTTGCAAGGCAATTTAACAAATTGCACGAACATGAACAATACAAAAACATGTCGTAACGTGACTGATCAAACATCATGAAAACATCTGAGGCCTGCGCCCAACCCAATTACCACATTCCCGGACAAAGTGCTCCATCTAATGGGGAAATGAGGGCATTACAGGTGAAAGGTAAAATTTAATTTAATAATATTTGGACAAGTTCGGGGGGCCGGATTAAAAAGCCCAGCCCATGTCTGCATTAAACCCTCCACCCCTTAACTCCCCATTGGTAATGGGGCAGTTGTAAATTGGATGGTTTTCCACATCTGGATAGTGTGCTTATGACCAACTCCGGTTTGACAGAAGAGGTCTCACTCCGAATCAGTCGAGCGGCATTATCTTTTCATCGGTTGCATGACGCTGTGTGGAAGCTACCTGATATCTGTCGCTCCACAGCAGTCTTCGGATCTTCTCGGCCACGGTCATGCCCTTCCTTCTCGATGCTTGCCAAACGTGGACCCCCCTAATGGAACATCTTCGCCGGTAATAAACATTCAGGATGGCCTTCCTACGATCCATCCTGGGTTTAACCAGGCTGGATTGTGTGAGCTCACAATCCTTTACAGATCTGGACAAAGTCCCATCGGTAAGCGCCTCCAGCAGGTAATGCTACATTGGCTGGGTCATGTACCACGCCTCCCTAACCACTGCATTAAAGGGGTCTAAACAGGCGCGGCACGGGCTAGAGAAGAGATTAAATGATGTGGTACAAGAGGATGTGGAACTGAATTGACTTGCGAATGACTGGTACCAGCAGTGTAAAGAGCGGCCTATGTGGAGGAGACTCATGATGGACGATACTGGGCAGTTGGAGGTAGTCGCCCTCCAGCAACAACAGAGGGCAGCAGAGAGACGCTCACAACAACGAGCAGAGCCTCAGGCGGATAAAACACATCAAGTTGGCACAGTAGGGGAGGCACAGCTTACACATCTGCCACTCATCTCAGTCAAACCATGGCAGCTGGATCTGACCCGTGATCACGTGGCCATAAAGTGCACTTAGCCTGGCACAAGTGCCGTGGCAACGTCACCGCCACTTAGTGGCGTTTGTTGTCCGTGTGTGTGTGTGCAATTGTGGTGACTCATTTCGCCCCTTACGACAAGCCAGCATCAGGATGCAAGGTATTTGAACATAAAATGTTTTTATAAATTTGTATGTATTTTATGTTTCACACAACGATCCCGACAGTCCTCGACTTATGAACTCAATTAGTTCCTGGGACCCGTTCGTGAGTCAAACGGTTTGTAAGTGGGAACACAATAATGTACACACGTGCGCGCACGCACACACGAGCACAAACACTGGAAGCGCGAGGATGACACAACTCGTGGAGGATCGCTCCGCTGAAAAAAGAATAGATCCTCGGTTCAGTTTGCAAGTGCGAGTTCGCGTTGTAATTCTCAATGTTAAAACATGTTTCATGGTAGCTGGTTCCTAAGTGCGGAAATTCGTAAGTCGAGTGTTCGTAAGTCGATGCCTGCATGTATGTGTAATGTTTATTTGTTACTGTAAACGGAAAAATCCGTGTAGCCAGTAACCCAGCTAGTTTCGGTGGAAACAGCTGGAACCCACTAACAGAGTTAATGTTGTGGTGGAGAGAAACCCAGCCAGTAAGGAAACTCGAGGCATAGATTATTGTAATAGTAGTATGACTTACATTGCTATAGCAGCGTTGATGAAAAATACTTGAATAACACATTTAGCATTATCTTATTGCAATATATTAAAGTGTAATGGCAAATTAAAACGACGCGAAACAATTTAGCAATCCTGTACAGCGATACACGTAATCAAATTAAGTTAATTGCAAACGCTGAAACACGTACATATTAGTGAACATATCGTGGATAGAAGAAACTGATTAAACAAAATATCCATACAATTAAAACATCAATGAAGCAGGTTGCTGGAATGGATGCTCCAGGCGCCACTCTACGCGTGAGTGGTGCCAGTGGACTGAGAGGCCGTGCCAGGAGTCGCTGTCGCTGGCTGCTCAATGACCACCACCCTCTCGGCCGCTGCAGGGAGGGCGCGGCGCTGAGCCTTGAACTTCAGCTTCCCGTCTTCAGTCAAGCAGCAGCTCACGCTCTGCGGGTCCACGTCCCTGGGCAGCTGCGTCTCCCTGTGGAACTCCTGGCAGCTGTGGCTGTAGCTGCCGCTGCTGACTTCTCCGCTCTTCACCTCGCGCCGTCCGGCCACCACCAGCTTGTCTCCAGACACCTTCACGGCCAGGTCCTGTGGGGAGAAGTCCTGCACGTCCAGGGACGCGACAAACCCGCCTCCCTGCTCCTGTGGATCTTCAATCTGGAACCCACTGCTCACGGCCGGCTGCTGCAGCAGTGCATCTCCGAGGCTGCCCGGAGCCCGCGTGTGGCTGCTGAGCTGATCGACTCCACGGAAGATTCTGTCCATCCTCTCAATCTCGCTCCTCATGTCTCGCTGCAGCTGCTGGAAGAGACTTTCACCGCGGGGGTTCCAGACCGGCCAGCCTGGCCAGACGTTCCTCTCCTTCACGTGCATCGCAGGAAAGTAAACACTCAGGGCCATGCTTGTTGATGTGCTAGTTTAGAGAAGACGTCACACAGCTGAACCCCAGGTTTGAGTCACTGCTATTTGCTGTGGATGAGGGAAGCCCTGGGAGCAGCTGCGTCATTCTGGACGCTTCTGGCTCCCCTGGAATCTGCTCGTAGCTACTGCCAGGGCGATAAAAGCAGCTCCTGTAGCTGCACTGGCAGAACATCGGCAGAGGAAGTAGCAGCGCTCACAGCGCTAACAGGTGAAGCGAGCGTCACTGTGAAGCACATCAACAAGCAAGCATAAGATGTCCTTAATTAACGCTAAGACACATATTAATCAAAAACGCTAAGACACCTATTAGCAACATCAGTAAAGATGAGCGTTTTTTGCTTTCTCAATTAAAAAAGAGAGAGGACATCGTCATCATCTCAGCCGACAAGGGCAATTTCACTGTCCTCATGGAAAAAAAAAACACATACAATAACAAAATTCAGGACCTACTGAATGATGGTAGATTTACCAAAATCAATAGAGATCCCACCAACCGCCTTGTTACAAAAACCAACAATATCATCACTGATTCAACATCTTTAATCGAACCAACCAAGCGGCTTTCCTTAAAACCCTCTGCTGCTAGACCACCCAGACTTTATGGCTTACCAAAAATCATAAAGAAGATACACCCCTTCATCCTATCGTCTTCATTATTGACTCACTCACCTACAAACGGGCCCCATTTCTGTCTCAGACCTTACAACCATTCACTGGTAAGACCACCTCAGCTGTACTTAAATCAGCTCACTTGGTATCGTTAATTAAGGACATCTCACTATTTCCAGGTGATTTGCTTGTCAGTTTCGATCTAGTATCGTTGTTTACTAAAGTTCCTGTGCCTTACACCATTGCAATTATTGACGATTTGGTCCAACAAGGATTGAATGCTGATGTACCGGCCCTGGTTGGACACTGCCTCACCAACACTTACTTCACCTGGAATGGAACACTATACAAAGAAGTTGAAGCTACCCCAATGGGTTCGCCCTTATCTCCAGTTGAAGCCAATTTTTAATGGAAACATATTTTGAGACAGATGCCATCCAGGCATCCACCCTACGTCCTTGTCTAAGAGGTACATAGATGACACGTTCCTCATCTGGCCACATGGCCTACCAGCTTTGGGCCAATTCTTCAACCACATCAATTCCATACACCCAGCGATCAAATTCACCATGGAGGTGGAAAAGGATGGCAAATTACCATTCTTGGATGTTTTCATCGTACAGAGACCAGATGGCTCAATGGGACAATCTGTCTACAGGAAAGCCACCCATACGAATGCCTAACAAAACCTGACTCCCACCACCATCCATCCCAGAAGAATTCTCTCATCAAAACTCTACACCATAGAGCTCGATGTATTTCCGACCATCACCACCTAGCCAGTGAACTGGAACACGTACACCAAGCCCTCAAAATGAATGGATATTCAGAATACACAATCCGAAAAGCTATCACCCCAACTGTTGGGAAAGAACCATCTCAGGAACCAATCAAAACCATCACCTTGGCATATATAGCAGGGGTCACCAAAAATATTTCTAAACTCATGAGGAAACACAAGATCCAGGTTCGATTCAACACAGTACATACAATTTGTGATCTGATCCCATCTGTGAAGGATATGATCCCTGACATGCAATACCCCGGCGTTTAAAAACTAAGCTGTGTCTGCGGCAGTAGTTACATTGGGGAAATTAAGTGACATGTTTCGGACTATGTTCGTGAACATAAGCCAGATCTGAAACACGGTAGGACCAATACCTCAGCCGTGGCTGATCATTGTTTTAATGCTGTGGGCATACACGAAATTGATTTTTCCAAGACGAAGGTACTCTGCAAACCCACTGCCTATCAGCAAAAGATTCGTTCATGAAGCAATGCAGATGTGTAAACACAGACACAATTTCAACCGAGAAGATGGGTACAAACTGAGCAATCATTGGAAGGACATTGTTAACCAGTTTAAGTCATAACGGGCCATTATGTTCCCAGCCTACCACCTTCCAATATTAGTTGTTTTTTTCGGCTCTCTGAGTTTTTTACATTAACAGATGTCATTTCTCACTAACACAGCTACCTCGTGTGCCATCCTCGAGGCTGCTGCTTCAGGATCTCCCATTAACATACTAATCTCTCACATTAACATAGCCACCTTGGCGCACTCGCCGTGAAGGAGTCTCGGCGATCTTGCATTGACATGCTAATTTCTGCCTGGCAGCCCTGTGATTGGTGGAAAGCCCACCACCGCCGCGGTCGCTACCCACCACTTGCAATGGCATTGGCTGCTGACATTTGGGCTATGCCCTTTTCAAAGCTTTATAAGCAGTTGTCTTTAGCAGCTAACCCCACTTTTCCTGATGACGACCGCTCATGTTGCGATTGAAACGTCGTGAAATTTTTATTATTTTTTTGGTTATTTTTTCTCTCTACGTGACTTTACCGAAAGACCCAAACAATATGAATTCCTGCAGACATGAACGCTTTAAGTCAAGGTTGATTAAATGGCAAGTATTGGAGATTTAATTCTGATACAATTATGTTCGTTTTTATTGATTTTGGTGCAGTTTATAATAATTATTTTTATATCAGTATTTACGTAACTACACTCATTTCCATTCGGCTGTACTCAGCTCACCATTCCTTTGAACTAATAAAAAACTTCTGCTTAACAATTATTAAACATCCTCAGTTGTGTGTCATTAGGTTCAGTATACAAACTGGACTAACAACATTTGGTTTTATGCAACAAAAACTTTATTTCAAAATGTATTTTTAAAAAAGTGTACTGACGAAAGCAACAAATTTGACGTTCTAAATTATATTGTACGTGTACTGCATACAATGTTAACAGTAAGAGCTCAAAGCAGGAACGTACATGTTCACCAAATAACTATATTCGTGTGTAAACAATAAATTGCTTACAATATTGTACTTAATGTTGCCCGGTGAAATGAATTCTAAATCTAATGAGTCGCATTGAAAATAACATCCTACAGGCTGTTAATATTACTGTTTAGATACGACACATTACATGTCTTTAACATTCTCATGAAGACAAATTACAAAATGCATGACATTGTATCACACTGAATTCCAGCACGAATACTGTTAAATAGTTAGACTACTGGAATGGATGCTCCAGGCACCACTCTACGCGTGAGTGGTGCCAGTGGACTGAGAGGCCGTGCCAGGAGTCGCTGTTGCTGGCTGCTCAATGACCACCACCCTCTCGGCCGCTGCAGGGAGGGCGCGGCGCTGAGCCTTGAACTTCAGCTTCCCGTCTTCAGTCAAGCAGCAGCTCACGCTCTGCGGGTCCACGTCCCTGGGCAGCTGCGTCTCCCTGTGGAACTCTTGGCAGCTGTGGCTGTAGCTGCCGCTGCTGACTTCTCCGCTCTTCACCTCGCGCCGTCCGGCCACCACCAGCTTGTCTCCAGACACCTTCACGGCCAGGTCCTGTGGGGAGAAGTCCTGCACGTCCAGGCTGGCCGGTCTGGAACCCCCGCGGTGAAAGTCTCTTCCAGCAGCTGCAGCGAGACATGAGGAGCGAGATCGAGAGGATGGAGAGAATCTTCCGTGGAGTCGATCAGCTCAGCAGCCACACGCGGGCCCCGGGCAGCCACGGAGACGCACTGCTGCAGCAGCCGGCCGTGAGCAGTGGGTTCCAGATTGAAGATCCACAGGAGCAGGGAGGCGGGTTTGTCGCGTCCCTGGACGTGCAGGACTTCTCCCCACAGGACCTGGCCGTGAAGGTGTCTGGAGACAAGCTGGTGGTGGCCGGACGGCGCGAGGTGAAGAGCGGAGAAGTCAGCAGCGGCAGCTACAGCCACAGCTGCCAGGAGTTCCACAGGGAGACGCAGCTGCCCAGGGACGTGGACCCGCAGAGCGTGAGCTGCTGCTTGACTGAAGACGGGAAGCTGAAGTTCAAGGCTCAGCGCCGCGCCCTCCCTGCAGCGGCCGAGAGGGTGGTGGTCATTGAGCAGCCAGCGACAGCGACTCCTGGCACGGCCTCTCAGTCCACTGGCACCACTCACGCGTAGAGTGGTGCCTGGAGCATCCATTCCAGTAGTCTAACTATTTAACAGTATTCGTGCTGGAATTCAGTGTGATACAATGTCATGCATTTTGTAATTTGTCTTCATGAGAATGTTAAAGACATGTAATGTGTCGTATCTAAACAGTAATATTAACAGCCTGTAGGATGTTATTTACAATGCGACTCATTAGATTTAGAATGTTTCATTTCACCGGGCAACATTAAGTACAATATTGTAAGCAATTTATTGTTTACACACGAATATAGTTATCTGGCGTACATGTACGTTCCTGCTTTGAGCTCTTACTGTTAACATTGTATGCAGTACACGTACAATATAATTTAGAACGTTTAATTTGTTGCTTTCGTCAGTACACTTTTTAAAAAATACATTTTGAAATAAAGTTTTTTGTTGCATAAAACCAAATGTTGTTAGTCCAGTTTGTATACTGAACCTAATGACACACAACTGAGGATGTTTAATAATTGTTAAGCAGAAGTTTTTTATTAGTTCAAAGGAATGGTGAGCTGAGTACAGCCGAATGTAAACGAGTGTAGTTACGTAAATACTGATATAAAAATAATTATTTGAAACTGCGCCAAAATCAATAAAAACTAACATAATTGTATCAGAATTAAATCTCCAATACTTGACATTTAATCAACCTTGATTCAAAGCTTTCATGACTGCAGGAATTCATATTGTTGGGTCTTTAGGTAAAGTCACGTAGAGAGAAAAAATAAGAAAACATAATAAAAATATCACGACGTTTCAATCGCAACACGAGCGGTCGTCATCAGGAAAAGTGGGGTTAGCTGCTAAAAACAACTGCTTATAAAGGTATAAAGGTTTGAAAAGGGCGTGGCCCAAATGTCAGCAGCCAATGCCAATGCAAGTGGTGGGTAGCGACCGTGGCGGTGGTGGGCTTTCCACCAATCACAGGGCTGCCAGGCAGAAATTAGCATGTCAATGCAAGATCGCCGAGACTCCTTCACGGCGAGTGCGCCAAGGTGGCTATGTTAATGTGAGAGATTAGCATGTTAATGGGAGATCCTGAAGCAGCAGCCTCGAGGATGGCACACGAGGTAGCTGTGTTAGTGAGAAATGACATCTGTTAATGTAAAAAATCAGAGAGCCGAAAAAAACAACTAATATCAGAAGGTGGTAGGCTGGGAACATCATGGCCCGTCATGACTTAAACTGGTTAATAACGTCCTTCCAATGATTTGTCAGTTTGTACCCAAGTCGGTTGAAATTGTGTCTGTGTTAACCCATCTGGAAGGCTTCATTAACGAATCTTTGCTGATAAGCAGTGGGTTTGCAGAGTAACTTCGTCTTGGAAAAATCAATTTCGTGTATGCCCACAGCATTAAAACAATGATCAGCCATGGCTGAGGTATTGGTCCTACCGTGTTTCAGATCTGCCTTATGTTCACGAACACGGTCCGAGACATGTCACTTAGTTTCCCCAATGTAACTACTGCCGCAGACGCAGCTTAGTTTTTAGACGTCAGGGTATTGCATGTCAGGGATCACATCCTTCACAGATGGGATCAGATCACAAATGTTATGTACTGTGTTGAATCGAACCTGGATCTTGTGTTTGCTCATGATTTTGGAAATATTTTTGGTGACCCCTGCTATGTATGGCAAGGTGATGGTTTTGATTGGGTCCTCAGATGGTTCCTTCCCAATGGTTGGGGTGATAGCTTTTCGGATTGTGTAGTCTAAATATCCATTCATCTTGAGGCCTTGGTGTACGTGTTCCAGTTCACTGGCTAGGCGGTGATGGTCGGAAATACATCGAGCTCTATGGTGTAGAGTTATGATGAGAGAATTCTTCTGGGATGGATGGTGGTGGGAGTCAGGTTTTGTTAGGCATTCATATGGGTGGCTTTCCTGTAGACAGAGTGTACCATTGAGCCATCTGGTCTCTGTACGATTAAAACATCCAAGAATGTTAATTTGCCATCCTTTTCCATCTCCATCGTGTATCTGATCGCTGGGTGTATGGAATTGATGTGGTTGAAAAATTGGCCCAGATCTGGTAGGCCATGTGGCCAGATGACGAACGTGTCATCTATGTACCTCTTAGACAAAGACGTAGGGTGGATGCCTGGATGGCATCTGTCTCAAAACATGTTTCCATGAAAACATTGGCTATAACTGGAGATAAGGGAGAACCAATTGGGGTAACTTCACCTTGTTTATAGAATGTTCCATTCCAGGTGGATTAAGTGTTGGTGAGGCAGTGTCTAACCAGGGCCGGTACATCAGCATTCAATTCCAGTTTGGAGCAAATCTTCAATGATTGCAATGGTGTCAGGCACAGGAACTTTGGTAAACAACGATACTAGATCGAAACTGACAAGCAAATCACCTGGAAATGGTGAGATGTCCTTAAATAACGATACCAAGTGAGCTGATTTAAGTACAGCTGAGGTGGTCTTACCAGTGAATGGTTGTAAGGTCTGATACAGAAATGGGGCCAGTTTGCAGGTGGGTGAGTTAATGATGAAGACGATAGGATGAAGGGGTGTATCTTCTATATGGATTTTTGGTAAGCCATAAAATCTGGGTGGTCTAACAGCAGAGGGTTTTAAGGAAAGCTGCTTGGTTGGTTCGATTAAAGATGTTGAATCAGTGATGATATTGTTGGTTTTTGTAACAAGGCGGTTGGTGGGATCTCTATTGATTTTGGTACAGCTACCATCATTCAGTAGATCCTGAATTTTGTTATTTTATGGGTTTTTTTCCATGATGACAGTGACATTGCCCTTGTCGGCTGAGAGGATGACGATGCCCTCTCTCTTTTTTAATTGAGAAAGCTCAAAGCGCACATACTTACTGATGTTGCTAATAGGTGTCTTAGCGTTTTTGATTAATATGTGTCTTAGCGTTAATTAAGGACATTTTTCGATTTGAAGCTTTCGTGACTGCAAGGATTCATCTTATTTGGTTCTTTCAGTAAAATCACGTAGAATGAGAATAAAATAATAAAATATAACAATTAAATTCTCACGACGTTTCGGCCACAACACAATTGGCCTTCTTCAGGTGAAGGAACAAAAAACTGTCGGGACGACAGAGCTCCAATGAACGCTGCTAAGATTCGTAGCGTCTTTTAAGCTGGTTGAGAGAAGAGAGGCACCTTGACAAAGGGGTTAACATATCAAACAGGAGAATTTATCATTGAAATAGCTGATGTATTTAGCTTGTGACTGGTCACAGAAATAGCTATGTTAAAGTCAAAGCCTACACATCCACAGAGGCACCTAGTACAAATCAAACGGGAGAATTTAGCATTGAATAGCTGAGGGATTAGCTTGTGACTGTCGGGACGACAGAGCTCCAATGAACGCTGCTAAGATTCGTAGCGTCTTTTAAGTTGGTTGAGAGAAGAGAGGCACCTTGACAAAGGGGTTAACATATCAAACAGGAGAATTTATCATTGAAATAGCTGACGGATTTAGCTTGTGACTGGTCACAAAAATAGATATGTTAAATTCAAAGCCTACACATCAACAGAGGCACCTAGTACAAATCAAACAAGAGATTTTAGCATTGAATAGCTGAGGGATTAGCTTGTGACTGGTCAACGAAATAGCTATGTTAAAGTCAAAGCCTACACATCCACCGAGGCACCTCGTACAAGGATGCAAAAAGGGGGATGCAACAACTCAAATATCATACAGTAAACCGATGTGAAAAAACCTGAGTCCAAATTACATCAATATAATAAATGTACTCAATATATTCTTCAATAAGCAGAGCTCATAACAGCAACTGGGTATGCACTACACTATATAATGAATACCATATAGTAAACAGATAAAAAAAACCTAAAATATAATCTACCTCAATGTTAACAATAAACTCTATATATTCTCCAATCAGCTGAGCTACCAACAATAAGTCGTTATATATCACGATGCTATATGGCGAAAAAATGGGTGGATTCTTACCCTCCACATCAGCACCACGGACAGCTACCAGCCCCGTTCAGACGGATGAGTCCATCCATGGTCGGTACAGAGGGAGGAGAGAAACAGCTGCGAGGCGCTGTTATAATCATGTTATAAACCATACCATTAACCGTGGTGTGAGAAGTATTAAGAGTCAATGCCAGTGAAAGAGCTGCCGTCTGAAGATCACCATAAAATTATTAATTAAGAACCGCAATGGTTTAAAACATCTTTCCAATGGTTACTAAGCCAGAATCCATCTTCTCGGTTGAAATTGTCTCTGTGCTTGTATATGTGGATAGCCTCATGAACGAATCTCTCATGGTAGCCGGTTGGCTTGCACAGAACCTCCGTCTTTGAGAAGTCAATGTCATGTGAGCCCACTGAATTATAACAGTGATCTGCCACGGCGGAGGAGTTCGTTCTAATGTGTTTCAAGTCTGCATTATGTTCGCGGATGCGGTCCGAGATATGTCGTTTGGTTTCTCCAATGTAGCTACTACCACAGAGGCACTTTAGTTTGTAAACACCCGGGTACTGTATGTCTGGAACAGCATCTTTTACAGATGGAACCAGATCACGGATTTTATGTACTGTGTTGAATCGGACCTGGATCTTGTGTTTATTCAGGATTTTGGAGATCGTTTTAGTGACCCCTGCAATGTAGGGTAAGGTGATGGTTTTGAGTGGCTCCACAAGAGGATCCTTCTTCATGACTGGAGTGATGGCTTTGCGGATTGTGTAGTCGGAGTAACCATTAGCCCTGAGAGCCTGGTGTACGTGTTTGAGTTCACTGGTAATGTGTTCCTGGTCGGAATGCATTGGGCTCCATGGTATAGAGTCTTGATGAGGGAGTTCTTCTGGGATGGATGGTGGTGGGAATCCGGTTTCAAGTAAGCATCTGTATGGGTAGCTTTCCTGTAGACAGAGTGGCTCATTGAACCGTCAGGTCTCCTTTTAATTAAGATATCCAAAAAGGGTAGCTTTCCATCTTTTTCCACCTCCATGGTAAATCTGATGGCTGGGTGTATGGAATTGATGTGGTTGAAGAATTGGCCCAGAGCTGGTAGGCCATGTGGCCAGATGACGAACGTGTCATCTATGTACCTCTTAGACAAGGACGTAGGGTGGATGCCTGGATGGCATCCGTCTCAAAACATTTTTCCATGAAAACATTGGCTACAACTGGAGATAAGGGCGAATCCATTGGGGTAGCTTCAACTTGTTTGTACAATGTTCCATTCCAGGTGAAGTAAGTGTTGGTGAGGCAGTGTCTAACCAGGGCCGGTACATCAGCATTCAATCCTTGTTGGACCACATCTTCAATGATTGTAATGGTGTCAGGCACAGGAACTTTGGTAAACAACGATACTAGATCGAAAGTGACAAGCAAATCACCTGGAGATAGTGAGATGTCCTTAATTAACGATACCAAGTGAGCTGATTTAAGTACAGCTGAGGTGGTCTTACCAGTGAATGGTTGTAAGGTCTCAGACAGAAATCGGGCCAGTTTGTGGGTGGGTGAGTTAATGATGAAGATGATAGAACGAAGTGGTGTATCTTCTTTATGGATTTTTGGTAAGCCATAAAATCTGTGTGGTCTAGCAGCAGAGGGTTTTAAGGAAAGCCGCTTGGTTGGTTCGATTAAAGATGTTGAATCAGTGATGATATTGTTGGTTTTTGTAACAAGGCGGTTGGTGGGATCTCTATTGACTTTGGTATAGCTACAATCATTCAGTAGGTCCTGAATTTTGTTATTGTATGTGTTTTTTTTTCCATGATGACAGTGACATCGCCCTTGTCGGCTGAGAGGATGACGATGTCCTCTCTCTTTTTTAATTGAGGAAGCTCAAAGCGCTCATCCTTACTGATGTTGCTAATAGGTGTTTTAGCGTTTTTGATTAATGTGTCTTAGCGTTAATTAAGGACATCTCATGCTTCCATGTTGATGTGCTTCACAGTGAGGCTCGCTTCAGCTGTTAGCGCTGCTCCCTGCTCTTCCGATGTTCTGCCAGTGCAGCTACAGGAGCTGCTTTTATAGCCCTGGCAGTAGCTACGAGCAGATGCCAGGGGCAGCCAGAAGCGTCCAGAATGACGCAGCTGCTCCCAGGGGCTTCCTCCATCCGCACAGAATCAAGAGCGTGACTCGTGTCTCGGGCTGCAGTCTGTGAGCAGTTTACTGCCATGGAATTCGCTCTGCACTGATAATTCACTATGTAACACGATTTTTGTTCCTGGGTAGTAAGTGTTATTTTCTAATTGCTTATGCCTCAAAACTATATAAAATGGGTATTATTATTCCCCATAAACTTTGCTTTTGTGACCAGGACTTTACGTGAAGGAATTACACAAATGCACACCACGTTTTCTCATTGACAATATGTACATTTCAAAATATCACTGTCCTGGTGTACTATAGTGTATTAAAGTTGTGTCTTGCCTGCTTGTTTCCAATGGAAATATCATTTTTAGTTTAGAGAAGACGTCACACAGCTGAACCCCAGGTTTGAGTCACTGCTATTTGCTGTGGATGAGGGAAGCCCTGGGAGCAGCTGCGTCATTCTGGACGCTTCTGGCTCCCCCTGGCATCTGCTCATAGCTACTGCCAGGGCTATAAAAGCAGCTCCTATAGCTGCACTGGCAGAACATCGGCGGAGGAGGGAGCAGCGCTCACAGCTGAAGCGAGCCTCACTGTGAAGCACATCAACAAGCATGGCCCTCAGTGTTTACTTCCCTGCGATGCACGTGATGGAGAGGAGCGTCTGGCCAGGCTGGCCGGTCTGGAACCCCCGCGGTGAAAGTATTTTCCAGCAGCTGCAGCGAGACATGAGGAGCGAGATCGAGAGGATGGAGAGAATCTTCCGTGGAGTCGATCAGCTCAGCAGCCACACGCGGGCTCCGGGCAGCCTCGGAGACGCACTGCTGCAGCAGCCGGCCGTGAGCAGTGGGTTCCAGATTGAAGATCCACAGAAGCAGGGAGGCGGGTTTGTCGCGTCCTTGGACGTGCAGGACTTCTCCCCACAGGACCTGGCCGTGAAGGTGTCTGGAGACAAGCTGGTGGTGGCCGGACGGCGCGAGGTGAAGAGCGGAGAAGTCAGCAGCGGCAGCTACAGCCACAGCTGCCAGGAGTTCCACAGGGAGACGCAGCTGCCCAGGGACGTGGACCCGCAGAGCGTGAGCTGCTGCTTGACTGAAGACGGGAAGCTGAAGTTCAAGGCTCAGCGCCGCGCCCTCCCTGCAGCGGCCGAGAGGGTGGTGGTCATTGAGCAGCCAGCGACAGCGACTCCTGGCACGGCCTCTCAGTCCACTGGCACCACTCACGCGTAGAGTGGTGCCTGGAGCATCCATTCCAGTAGTCTAACTATTTAACAGTATTCGTGCTGGAATTCAGTGTGATACAATGTCATGCATTTTGTAATTTGTCTTCATGAGAATGTTAAAGACATGTAATGTGTCGTATCTAAACAGTAATATTAACAGCCTGTAGGATGTTATTTACAATGCGACTCATTAGATTTAGAATGTTTCATTTCACCGGGCAACATTAAGTACAATATTGTAAGCAATTTATTGTTTACACACGAATATAGTTATCTGGCGTACATGTACGTTCCTGCTTTGAGCTCTTACTGTTAACATTGTATGCAGTACACGTACAATATAATTTAGAACGTTTAATTTGTTGCTTTCGTCAGTACACTTTTTAAAAAATACATTTTGAAATAAAGTTTTTGTTGCATAAAACCAAATGTTGTTAGTCCAGTTTGTATACTGAACCTAATGACACACAACTGAGGATGTTTAATAATTGTTAAGCAGAAGTTTTTTATTAGTTCAAAGGAATGGTGAGCTGAGTACAGCCGAATGTAAACGAGTGTAGTTACGTAAATACTGATATAAAAATAATTATTTGAAACTGCGCCAAAATCAATAAAAAACTAACATAATTGTATCAGAATTAAATCTCCAATACTTGACATTTAATCAACCTTGATTCAAAGCTTTCATGACTGCAGGAATTCATATTGTTTGGGTCTTTAGGTAAAGTCACGTAGAGAGAAAAAATAAGAAAACATAATAAAAATATCACGACGTTTCAATCGCAACACGAGCGGTCGTCATCAGGAAAAGTGGGGTTAGCTGCTAAAAACAACTGCTTATAAAGGTATAAAGGTTTGAAAAGGGCGTGGCCCAAATGTCAGCAGCCAATGCCAATGCAAGTGGTGGGTAGCGACCGCGGCGGTGGTGGGCTTTCCACCAATCACAGGGCTGCCAGGCAGAAATTAGCATGTCAATGCAAGATCGCCGAGACTCCTTCACGGCGAGTGCGCCAAGGTGGCTATGTTAATGTGAGAGATTAGCATGTTAATGGGAGATCCTGAAGCAGCAGCCTCGAGGATGGCACACGAGGTAGCTGTGTTAGTGAGAAATGACATCTGTTAATGTAAAAAATCAGAGAGCCGAAAAAAACAACTAATATCAGAAGGTGGTAGGCTGGGAACATCATGGCCCGTCATGACTTAAACTGGTTAATAACGTCCTTCCAATGATTTGTCAGTTTGTACCCAAGTCGGTTGAAATTGTGTCTGTGTTAACCCATCTGGAAGGCTTCATTAACGAATCTTTGCTGATAAGCAGTGGGTTTGCAGAGTAACTTCGTCTTGGAAAAATCAATTTCGTGTATGCCCACAGCATTAAAACAATGATCAGCCATGGCTGAGGTATTGGTCCTACCGTGTTTCAGATCTGCCTTATGTTCACGAACACGGTCCGAGACATGTCACTTAGTTTCCCCAATGTAACTACTGCCGCAGACGCAGCTTAGTTTTTAGACGTCGGGGTATTGCATGTCAGGGATCACATCCTTCACAGATGGGATCAGATCACAAATGTTATGTACTGTGTTGAATCGAACCTGGATCTTGTGTTTGCTCATGATTTTGGAAATATTTTTGGTGACCCCTGCTATGTATGGCAAGGTGATGGTTTTGATTGGGTCCTCAGATGGTTCCTTCCCAATGGTTGGGGTGATAGCTTTTCGGATTGTGTAGTCTAAATATCCATTCATCTTGAGGCCTTGGTGTACGTGTTCCAGTTCACTGGCTAGGCGGTGATGGTCGGAAATACATCGAGCTCTATGGTGTAGAGTTATGATGAGAGAATTCTTCTGGGATGGATGGTGGTGGGAGTCAGGTTTTGTTAGGCATTCATATGGGTGGCTTTCCTGTAGACAGAGTGTACCATTGAGCCATCTGGTCTCTGTACGATTAAAACATCCAAGAATGTTAATTTGCCATCCTTTTCCATCTCCATCGTGTATTTGATCGCTGGGTGTATGGAATTGATGTGGTTGAAAAATTGGCCCAGATCTGGTAGGCCATGTGGCCAGATGACGAACGTGTCATCTATGTACCTCTTAGACAAAGACGTAGGGTGGATGCCTGGATGGCATCTGTCTCAAAACATTTTTCCATGAAAACATTGGCTATAACTGGAGATAAGGGAGAACCAATTGGGGTAACTTCACCTTGTTTATAGAATGTTCCATTCCAGGTGAAGTAAGTGTTGGTGAGGCAGTGTCTAACCAGGGCCGGTACATCAGCATTCAATTCCAGTTTGGAGCAAATCTTCAATGATTGCAATGGTGTCAGGCACAGGAACTTTGGTAAACAACGATACTAGATCGAAACTGACAAGCAAATCACCTGGAAATGGTGAGATGTCCTTAAATAACGATACCAAGTGAGCTGATTTAAGTACAGCTGAGGTGGTCTTACCAGTGAATGGTTGTAAGGTCTGATACAGAAATGGGGCCAGTTTGCAGGTGGGTGAGTTAATGATGAAGACGATAGGATGAAGGGGTGTATCTTCTATATGGATTTTTGGTAAGCCATAAAATCTGAGTGGTCTAACAGCAGAGGGTTTTAAGGAAAGCTGCTTGGTTGGTTCGATTAAAGATGTTGAATCAGTGATGATATTGTTGGTTTTTGTAACAAGGCGGTTGGTGGGATCTCTATTGATTTTGGTACAGCTACCATCATTCAGTAGATCCTGAATTTTGTTATTTTATGGGTTTTTTTCCATGATGACAGTGACATTGCCCTTGTCGGCTGAGAGGATGACGATGCCCTCTCTCTTTTTTAATTGAGAAAGCTCAAAGCGCACATACTTACTGATGTTGCTAATAGGTGTCTTAGCGTTTTTGATTAATATGTGTCTTAGCGTTAATTAAGGACATTTTTCGATTTGAAGCTTTCGTGACTGCAAGGATTCATCTTATTTGGTTCTTTCAGTAAAATCACGTAGAATGAGAATAAAATAATAAAATATAACAATTAAATTCTCACGACGTTTCGGCCACAACACAATTGGCCTTCTTCAGGTGAAGGAACAAAAAACTGTCGGGACGACAGAGCTCCAATGAACGCTGCTAAGATTCGTAGCGTCTTTTAAGCTGGTTGAGAGAAGAGAGGCACCTTGACAAAGGGGTTAACATATCAAACAGGAGAATTTATCATTGAAATAGCTGATGTATTTAGCTTGTGACTGGTCACAGAAATAGCTATGTTAAAGTCAAAGCCTATACATCCACAGAGGCACCTAGTACAAATCAAACGGGAGAATTTAGCATTGAATAGCTGAGGGATTAGCTTGTGACTGTCGGGACGACAGAGCTCCAATGAACGCTGCTAAGATTCGTAGCGTCTTTTAAGTTGGTTGAGAGAAGAGAGGCACCTTGACAAAGGGGTTAACATATCAAACAGGAGAATTTATCATTGAAATAGCTGACGGATTTAGCTTGTGACTGGTCACAAAAATAGATATGTTAAATTCAAAGCCTACACATCAACAGAGGCACCTAGTACAAATCAAACAAGAGATTTTAGCATTGAATAGCTGAGGGATTAGCTTGTGACTGGTCAACGAAATAGCTATGTTAAAGTCAAAGCCTACACATCCACCGAGGCACCTCGTACAAGGATGCAAAAAGGGGGATGCAACAACTCAAATATCATACAGTAAACCGATGTGAAAAAACCTGAGTCCAAATTACATCAATATAATAAATGTACTCAATATATTCTTCAATAAGCAGAGCTCATAACAGCAACTGGGTATGCACTACACTATATAATGAATACCATATAGTAAACAGATAAAAAAAAACTAAAATATAATCTACCTCAATGTTAACAATAAACTCTATATATTCTCCAATCAGCTGAGCTACCAACAATAAGTCGTTATATATCACGATGCTATATGGCGAAAAAATGGGTGGATTCTTACCCTCCACATCAGCACCACGGACAGCTACCAGCCCCGTTCAGACGGATGAGTCCATCCATGGTCGGTACAGAGGGAGGAGAGAAACAGCTGCGAGGCGCTGTTATAATCATGTTATAAACCATACCATTAACCGTGGTGTGAGAAGTATTAAGAGTCAATGCCAGTGAAAGAGCTGCCGTCTGAAGATCACCATAAAATTATTAATTAAGAACCGCAATGGTTTAAAACATCTTTCCAATGGTTACTAAGCCAGAATCCATCTTCTCGGTTGAAATTGTCTCTGTGCTTGTATATGTGGATAGCCTCATGAACGATTCTCTCATGGTAGCCGGTTGGCTTGCACAGAACCTCCGTCTTTGAGAAGTCAATGTCATGTGAGCCCACTGAATTATAACAGTGATCTGCCACGGCGGAGGAGTTCGTTCTAATGTGTTTCAAGTCTGCATTATGTTCGCGGATGCGGTCCGAGATATGTCGTTTGGTTTCTCCAATGTAGCTACTACCACAGAGGCACTTTAGTTTGTAAACACCCGGGTACTGTATGTCTGGAACAGCATCTTTTACAGATGGAACCAGATCACGGATTTTATGTACTGTGTTGAATCGGACCTGGATCTTGTGTTTATTCAGGATTTTGGAGATCGTTTTAGTGACCCCTGCAATGTAGGGTAAGGTGATGGTTTTGAGTGGCTCCACAAGAGGATCCTTCTTCATGACTGGAGTGATGGCTTTGCGGATTGTGTAGTCGGAGTAACCATTAGCCCTGAGAGCCTGGTGTACGTGTTTGAGTTCACTGGTAATGTGTTCCTGGTCGGAATGCATTGGGCTCCATGGTATAGAGTCTTGATGAGGGAGTTCTTCTGGGATGGATGGTGTGGGAATCCGGTTTCAAGTAAGCATCTGTATGGGTAGCTTTCCTGTAGACAGAGTGGCTCATTGAACCGTCAGGTCTCCTTTTAATTAAGATATCCAAAAAGGGTAGCTTTCCATCTTTTTCCACCTCCATGGTAAATCTGATGGCTGGGTGTATGGAATTGATGTGGTTGAAGAATTGGCCCAGAGCTGGTAGGCCATGTGGCCAGATGACGAACGTGTCATCTATGTACCTCTTAGACAAGGACGTAGGGTGGATGCCTGGATGGCATCCGTCTCAAAACATTTTTCCATGAAAACATTGGCTACAACTGGAGATAAGGGCGAATCCATTGGGGTAGCTTCAACTTGTTTGTACAATGTTCCATTCCAGGTGAAGTAAGTGTTGGTGAGGCAGTGTCTAACCAGGGCCGGTACATCAGCATTCAATCCTTGTTGGACCACATCTTCAATGATTGTAATGGTGTCAGGCACAGGAACTTTGGTAAACAACGATACTAGATCGAAAGTGACAAGCAAATCACCTGGAGATAGTGAGATGTCCTTAATTAACGATACCAAGTGAGCTGATTTAAGTACAGCTGAGGTGGTCTTACCAGTGAATGGTTGTAAGGTCTCAGACAGAAATCGGGCCAGTTTGTGGGTGGGTGAGTTAATGATGAAGATGATAGAACGAAGTGGTGTATCTTCTTTATGGATTTTTGGTAAGCCATAAAATCTGTGTGGTCTAGCAGCAGAGGGTTTTAAGGAAAGCCGCTTGGTTGGTTCGATTAAAGATGTTGAATCAGTGATGATATTGTTGGTTTTTGTAACAAGGCGGTTGGTGGGATCTCTATTGACTTTGGTATAGCTACAATCATTCAGTAGGTCCTGAATTTTGTTATTGTATGTGTTTTTTTTCCATGATGACAGTGACATTGCCCTTGTCGGCTGAGAGGATGACGATGTCCTCTCTCTTTTTTAATTGAGGAAGCTCAAAGCGCTCATCCTTACTGATGTTGCTAATAGGTGTTTTAGCGTTTTTGATTAATGTGTCTTAGCGTTAATTAAGGACATCTCATGCTTCCATGTTGATGTGCTTCACAGTGAGGCTCGCTTCAGCTGTTAGCGCTGCTCCCTGCTCTTCCGATGTTCTGCCAGTGCAGCTACAGGAGCTGCTTTTATAGCCCTGGCAGTAGCTACGAGCAGATGCCAGGGGCAGCCAGAAGCGTCCAGAATGACGCAGCTGCTCCCAGGGGCTTCCTCCATCCGCACAGAATCAAGAGCGTGACTCGTGTCTCGGACTGCAGTCTGTGAGCAGTTTACTGCCATGGAATTCGCTCTGCACTGATAATTCACTATGTAACACGATTTTTGTTCCTGGGTAGTAAGTGTTATTTTCTAATTGCTTATGCCTCAAAACTATATAAAATGGGTATTATTATTCCCCATAAACTTTGCTTTTGTGACCAGGACTTTACGTGAAGGAATTACACAAATGCACACCACGTTTTCTCATTGACAATATGTACATTTCAAAATATCACTGTCCTGGTGTACTATAGTGTATTAAAGTTGTGTCTTGCCTGCTTGTTTCCAATGGAAATATCATTTTTAGTTTAGAGAAGACGTCACACAGCTGAACCCCAGGTTTGAGTCACTGCTATTTGCTGTGGATGAGGGAAGCCCTGGGAGCAGCTGCGTCATTCTGGACGCTTCTGGCTCCCCCTGGCATCTGCTCATAGCTACTGCCAGGGCTATAAAAGCAGCTCCTATAGCTGCACTGGCAGAACATCGGCGGAGGAGGGAGCAGCGCTCACAGCTGAAGCGAGCCTCACTGTGAAGCACATCAACAAGCATAGCCCTCAGTGTTTACTTCCCTGCGATGCACGTGATGGAGAGGAGCGTCTGGCCAGGCTGGCCGGTCTGGAACCCCCGCGGTGAAAGTATTTTCCAGCAGCTGCAGCGAGACATGAGGAGCGAGATCGAGAGGATGGAGAGAATCTTCCGTGGAGTCGATCAGCTCAGCAGCCACACGCGGGCTCCGGGCAGCCTCGGAGACGCACTGCTGCAGCAGCCGGCCGTGAGCAGTGGGTTCCAGATTGAAGATCCACAGAAGCAGGGAGGCGGGTTTGTCGCGTCCTTGGACGTGCAGGACTTCTCCCCACAGGACCTGGCCGTGAAGGTGTCTGGAGACAAGCTGGTGGTGGCCGGACGGCGCGAGGTGAAGAGCGGAGAAGTCAGCAGCGGCAGCTACAGCCACAGCTGCCAGGAGTTCCACAGGGAGACGCAGCTGCCCAGGGACGTGGACCCGCAGAGCGTGAGCTGCTGCATGACTGAAGACGGGAAGCTGAAGTTCAAGGCTCAGCGCAGCGCCCTCCCTGCAGCGGCCGAGAGGGTGGTGGTCATTGAGCAGCCAGCGACAGCGACTCCTGGCACGGCCTCTCAGTCCACTGGCACCACTCACGCGTAGAGTGGCGCCTGGAGCATCCATTCCAGCAACCTGCTTCATTGATGTTTTAATTGTATGGATATTTTGTTAAATCAGTTTCTTCTATTCACGATATGTTCAGTAATATTTACGTGTTTCAGCGTTCACATTCAACTTCACTGGATTAAGTGTATCGCTGTAAAGGATTGTCAAATCGTATCGCATCGTTTTAATTTGCCATTACACGTTCATATATTCTAATAAGATAATGATAAATGTTATATTCAAGTATTTTTCATCATTACACATGACTATTTTCTACAGTCTAATTTTCGAACTACTATAATACTATACTGTTTGTGTGAATGGTAATGATTTTTGTAATAAAATGCCTTTCAATTTCCTGCAACATTTGCAACTGTTCTTTTTTCTACATTGTGTTTGTTTCATCGTTACTGTGGATCAGAGTTCTGGACACAGAATTCCCCAAAACTAAGACAACCGGTAACGCGGCCTCATTGCTCCCTGACCATGACAACTCCCAAGGTGCCAGGCTCACGCCGTCGGCCCTGCCGAGTCACTCCGCACTCAGAATCTGGGATTGGCTTGCAATGATCTAAGATCAATCTTACCACTTCACATTTCACTTGTATCATCCTTCAATTGGTAGTAAATCCTTCGCTAAGGAATTGGTCCTCAAATCGTGGGGACAAGCGTACCACGGAAAGATTAGTTGCCATTTAATGTTTGCGACACAGAGAATGTAAATAGTTACATGACCACCTCGCTGCTGTAGCAGTGTAAGTCATGCTGCTATTAATATATTCTATGTTTCGAGTTTCCTGGCTGGCTGCTGGCTGTGCTTCTCTCCATCCCAACAATAACTCCGTTGTTAGTGGGTGCAGGAGACAATAGGGACACCAACAAGGTGGGAATAACCAGAACAGTATTTGAAGACTGACACGGTTCATTTAAAATTGCACTTTCAATGTATGCGCCAATTAACGTCATTCTTTTTGACAAAATAACTTGTTTTATCCTAGAGAATTAGAAACTAAACCTGAAGACATTAAACTAGTACAATTAAAATGTACGATTAATTGTAAAGTTAGCAAAATAAATAAATGATCTAATTCATATACTATATTCTTGGTTCTTTCGGTAAAGTCACGTAGAAGGGAAACAATAAAATAATAAAGATAATCCCTCAGCTATTTGCACAAACCAATCCCTTAGCTATTTCAATGCTAAATTACTAGTTGCCTCTGTGGATGTGTAGGTTTTGACTTTAACATAGCCATTCCTGTGACCAGTCACAAGCTAATCCCTTAGCTATTTCAATGCTAAATTACTAGTTGCCTCTGTGGATGTGTAGGTTTTGACTTTAACATAGCCAATTCCGTGACCAGTCACAAGCTAATCCCTCAGCTATTGATATGTAAACCCCTTTGTCAAGGTGCTTCACTTATCCCAACCAGCTTAAAAGTCTCTACGAATCTTAACATCGTTAATTGAAGCTCTGTCGTCCCGACAGTTACCTTTCACCTAAAGACGGCCGCTTGCGTTGTGGCCAAAACGTCGTGAGAATTTTATCGTGTCATTTATTATTTTATTCTCATTCTACGTGACTTTACCGAAAGAACCAAAGAAAATAAAATAATAAAGATATAAAACAATAAAATTATCCAAATCAAAATTCATATACTGTTGATTTATTCACTCCATATCCGCAGTGGACACTGCCGGTTGTGTTCCTTCCTTAGCTCCCATTCCCACGTTAGTCTCGACCACCGGCCGTCATCACTTCAAGTTGTGTGTCCTGCCTCACCCCACCTTTCTAAACTAAAATTACGTCCTTAATTTGCATATGAAGTCCAATTGACGTGTCCGTCTTCCAGTATCAGTGTTGTTCTTAGGATGCGCATCATCTCTACGCTTCCTTGTGCATTTCTAAACATTGGTTATATTTTCTGTTTGTGATGCATCTGTTTGAAAAAAACGTTCTGCTTAAGGCATATGGCTCAGTTACGTTTCATTATTAAGTTAAGATAAAAATAAGCACTTTGCTCTGCCCTGATACGCCTCTCTTAATCATTTTCATCCCTCTTCCCCTTCAACAACCGCCCTACGTGCAAATGCACTTCTGTGTTTTCAAGGCTGTGTCCCTGTTCTTTTTGCGTTCAGTTTGTCATTCCCCCGCACCTCCATTAAAGCATGGTTGGCAGCGTACGGTGCGAAAGAAGTTCACCATGCAAACATACGCTGCGTTGAAAAATGATTCTACTGATAGCAGACCAAACCTGGACAGATTTCTCAATACGAGTGCAATATCGAGGGTACAGATCAATACGACCTGAACACAGATGCTATTTCTCGGACGGTTGGCAACTCTAGCCATGCCCATACAAACGTACACAACATCTTGACCATGAATCGCCTATGCGGCAGATTAAATGTCAAGCATTTTACATTGAATTCCGATCTACTTTTGTTCGTTTTGATTGATTTTGGAGCAGTTTCAAGTAAGTATTTTTTATACAATTATTGTATTGTCATTTACTGTATAATTATGATAATAGACCAAGCACTGAGACATTGCCCAGGGTTGGTCTACAATCGAAAAGGTGGCAACCCCATAGCACACCCTCATGTGTTCCAGTGTTAACACATCGTATGTTTGTATCTTGAAATTCTTTCGCACCGTACGTAGCCCACCGTGCTAATCGGAGGTATGAGATAAGGACAAGGAACTAAACACAATAAGCAATTACTTAAGAAGAGTTTCAATTGAGTATGGGATGATTGCGAGTGCTGTCAATATGGCGGTGTTGACAACAAGCATCCACTTGAAACGAACGCGCTTCCGAAAATCTGCGATTTTATCATTTCATGCCGCTACGTGGAGATGAGCGGGTTCACCGCGGGTCTTAAACAGCCCTTCCCCAGCCAACATGCACTGGGGGAAATTCCATCAATATTCTCATTAATAATCTGCTTTGGAAGACGAAGAAGAAAAAAGCTAATCCTGCAGGCATCGCGGATAATAAGATTAGAATATTACTTCGCCCCACATCACGGCGGATACGCACGAATGTTGAACGTCTTTGGGGCCGTCCATAAATGACGTCACGCACCTGGGGGGGGGGCGATCAGACATTTGTGACGATGTGTGACGAGGGGGGGGGGTGAGAAATGTGACGTCACATCAAAATGCGCAACTTTAAGTAAATATAGACGACACGTTCTACTTAATTAAATATACTTTTTAATAAATGTTTTCTCCTACAACATCAGAGTGCAGCGCCACATTAAATACGCACTACAATGACAATAGTTTAAAGCGATTTGAAGCATGTTTTATTTGGTGGGAGGGGGGCCAGAGCTTTGTGACGTCATATTTGAGGGGGGGGTCTGACTTTTTGTGACGCCGTGTGACAATGGGGGGGTGGGGTCAAAAATCGTCAGAAGTCGCGTGACGTCATTTATGGACGGCCCCTTTGGCACCGTGCGTCGCCGAATCATTGCTCATCGGAGTGTCAGCTGTATGACAACGCGACGTGGCACGCAGTGCCAACGCACACCTGTCAACCCCTAACCATTGCCTCTCTTATTACAGACCAATTCAGACCTTATTGGTCACCCCGTGCCCCTTACAAATCTCAACGTTCATCCTACAAAGTCCCATCACAAGGGGAGAAACACAAAACATTGTTTTGCCCGTTTTGAAACGGCTCTAGTAAGCCGTATGGACCTGAGAACTCAATCTCCCTGTACACCAATACGGGGTAACCCCGTACGGGTTGACACGGCATGCCAACGTGATACTGAATCGCGCCTTCGGCTCTAAGAGATTCGTTTGTGACTGAACTGGAGATTAATGAATGATAAACCAGCCAGGGCTTCCCTCGCTGTACGCGGGTTCGGTTTGTTGCGCTATTTCACGCTGTGGGGGCCGTCCATAAATGACGTCACGCGATTTTAGACGATTTTTGACCCCCCCTCCCATCGTCACGCGGCGTCACAAAGAGTCAGAGCCCCCCCTCAAATATGACGGTACAAAGCTGTGCCCCCCCCCCCCAAAATAAAGCATGCTTCATATCGCTTTAAACTATTGTCATCGTGGTGCTTATTTAATGTGGCGCTGCACTCTGATGTTGTAGGAGAAAATATTTATTAAAAAGTCTATTTAATTACGTAGAACGTGTTGTCTATAGTTATTTAAAGTTGCGCATTTTGATGTGACGTCACATTTCTCAACCCCCCCCCCCCCCCTCATTTATGGACGGCCCCAGTACAATGCGGCTACCTCTGACCCAAAAGTCGCTCTCTGGAGCTGCTGTGCACGTGTGTGGTGGGGGGAGCGGTGGGCTACGTACGGTGCGAAAGAATTTCAAGATACAAACATACGATGTGTTAACACTGGAACACATGAGGGTGTGCTATGGGGTTGCAACCTTTTCGATTGTAGACCAACCCTGGGCAATGTCTCAGTGCTTGGTCTATTATCACAGTTATACAGTAAATGGCAATACAATAATTCTATTAAAAATACTTACTTGAAACTGCGCCAAAATAAATCAAAACGAACAAAAGTAGATCGAAATTCAATGTATAATGCTTGACATTTAATCTGCCGCATAGGCGATTCATGGTCAAGATGTTGTGTATGTTTGCATGGGCATGGCTAGAGTTGCCACCCGTCCATGAATTAGCATCTGTGTTCAGTTGGTATTGATCTGTACCCTCGATATTGCACTCGTATTGAGAACTCTGTCCAGGATTGGTCTGCAGTCAGTAGAATCATTTTTCAACGCAGCGTATGTTTGCATGGTGAACTTCTTTCGCACCGTACGCAGCCAACCATGCTTTACTGGAGGTGCGGGGGAATAACAAACTGAACGCAAAAAGAACAGGGACACAGCCTTGAAAACACAGAAGTGCATCTACACGTAGGGCGGTTGTTGAAGGGGAAGACGGATGAAAATGATTAAGAGAGGTGTATCAGGGCAGAACAAAGTGCTTATTGTTATCTTAACTTAATAATGAAACGTAACTGAGCCATATGCCTTAAGCAGAACGTTTTTTTTTCAAACAGATGCATCACAAACGGAAAACAGAACCAATGTTTAGAAATGCACAAGGAAGCGTAGAGATGATGCACATCCTAAGAATTACACTGATACTGGAAGACGGACAAGTCAATTGGACTTCATATGACTTCATATAATTAAGGACGTAATTTTAGTTTAGAAAGGTGGGGTCGAGGCAGGACACACAACTTGAAGTGATGACGGCCGGTGGTCGAGACTAACGTGGGAATGGGAGCTAAGGAAGGAACACAATCGGCAGTGTCCACTGCGGAGATGGAGTGAATAAATCAACAGTATATGAATTTTGATTTGGGGAATTTTATTGTTTTATATCTTTATTATTTTATTTTCTTTGGTTCTTTCGGTAAAGTCACGTAGAATGAGAATAAAATAATAAAAAAACACAATAAAATTCTCACGACGTTTTGGCCACAACGCAAGCGGCCGTCTTTAGGTGAAAGGTACAGTACTGTCGGGACGACAGAGCCTCAATTAACGATGTTAAGATTCGTAGCGACTTTTAAGCTGGTTGGGAGAAGTAAGGCACCTTGACAAAGGGGTTTACATATCAATAGCTGAGGGATTAGCTTGTGACTGGTCACGGAATTGGCTATGTTAAAGTCAAAACCGACACATCCACAGAGGCAACTAGTAATTTAGCATTGAAATAGCTAAGGGATTAGCTTGTGACTGGTCACAGGAATGGCTATGTTAAAGTCAAAACCTACACATCCACAGAGGCAACTAGTAATTTAGCATTGAAATAGCTAAGGGATTAGCTTGTGCAAATAGCTGAGGGATTAGCTTGTGACTGGTCACGGAAATGGCTATGTTAAAGTAAAAACCTACACATCCACGGAGGCAACTAGTAATTTAGCATTGAAATAGCTAAGGGATTAGCTTGTGACTGGTCACAGAAATATATGTTAAAGTAAGGCCTACACATCCACAGAGCTTCAATGAACGCTGTTAAGATTCGTAGCGACTTTTAAGCTGGTTGGGAGAAGTGAGGAGTGAGGCTCCCTCCTCTGCCGATGTTCTGTCTCAGATGTGAATAATTAGTATTGTATTACAATTCTATAAACAATACAGTGTTGTAGTGCATCACGTGTTGATGTTCCATTGCACAGCCACGTTCCAAATGCTATAATGACGTAAGAGCCGTGGAAACCTCTGACGTCACGGTGACGTCATGGCCCGGTGACGTCACGGCAGAGGTCAGAGTGGAGTCGGCTCCTGGAGAGGCAACCACCTCGCCCCACGCTGCTCCTCCACTTCGAGTTCTTCAGAGACCTTCGCCACCACCACCACCACCATGGCGATCTTCACGGCTGTCCTCACTGTGGTTCTGCTGCTCACGCAGCCGATGGTGGAGCTCCTCGGAGGATCTCGGCGTGGGGGTTCGGACATTAACGGCTCCAACACCACCACGATCAACTACTCGGGACTCGTGAAGAACGTCTCTGCATCAGCAGGGGTCGCCACCTGGGGACCGATGTTCAGTAGCCACAGTGAGGACATTGTGGACAGCGTGCTCCCTGCCCTCCTGCAGGCTATGGGTGAGCTGAGCAGCAGCTGCCAGGCCATAGTGGACAGCGCGCTCCCTGCTCTGCTCCACGCTGTAGGTCAACTGTACAGCGGCTGCAAGGAGGCCATCAGCTCCACCGTGCTGCTGAACACCCTGCACATCGCCGTGCATCTCTGGCGTTTCATACGTCGCCAAGTGAGTGAGCAACATCCATCATCATCACCACCATCAGCCATGGTCAATCCACTAGTGGGTAGAGACCTCCACGAGCCGTCGCCACCTCCCACGATGCCGCTGTGCAGTAATCCACCCAGCACCTGCACGTGGAGCGATTTCATTGCTTCATCTCCCCACTGGGCACCCTCTCGGATGACCCCCTCGCAGCCCGTCGGCATCACTCACCCCCTTCACACCTCCACCGATCCCCCTCAACTCCACTCACGGTGTCTTCAACAGCCTGGTTGGGCACTGGAACAGTATCCCGGACAGTGCCGGATTAAGCTCGTGCGGGTCCTGTAGCTTATATTATAAAGGTGCCCAGAATAAATGAAAAAAACACAATTATAAAGCACGAAGTTTTTAACTTGCATAGTAAAGTAATTGTAATTTTACTATAGTAATAGAGCAAGTACAGAATCACTGAACGGGGATTTATAGGGTGAGATAATTTAGCGCGGGGCGCTTGAAAGTGCGGGGCCCACAGCTAATGATTATTTTGTTCCGAGGATAATCCGGCACTGATCACGGATTGAGTATGAGGAGCAGTGATGAGATTTAAAGTATTTTTTAACATGTTATTAAAATGTTATGTTTAATAGAAAATATAATGTTGTTTGTCTCTTAGCTGTGATTCGTAAAAACACTGTTGTTACTCAATGGTCTTTCGGTAAAGTCACGTAGAAAAAATAAACAAAATAATAGAATACGACGTTTCGATTGCAACTCAAGCAGTCGTCATCAGGTGAAACTAAATTTGAGAGAGAGAGACCAAACACAGACAGGGAGACACACTTGCCCCTACAGTCTGAACAGACTGTAGGGGCAAGTGCTGTTAGCGAGCACCTGTGAAGGCCGGAACAGTACACGAGGGGGTGGGTGGCCAGCACCACGCCCGACCGCCTTTGTCTCCCTAGTGGCGATGTTTACACACCGCACCAGGTACTCATTTGAGGCTGAGTCGACCTAGGGGAGGCCCGGGACCGGTTCAGATAATCGTCACTGGTGTTGGCCGTGAGCGGGAATCGAACCCGGGTCGCCAGGTTCATAGCGCAGCGTAGCGCTAACAGCTGCACCACCGCTCCCCACACACAGGGAGACACACAAGCAGAGAAGGACGGTGATCAACCAGGCAAAGTATTATTTGTTGTTGGCCGACTCAATGAGTTGCATTACATTTCTAAGTTTGCTGAGTTTGATCCTCTTTCTATCAGCTTGTACCCTCTGTAAATTTCACCCCCACTATCTCGCCCGTTACGGCAGCCCCTCCGCTCCCACTCCCCCTCGGAGTAGCCGAGGGATTAGCCGGTGTATGCTTGCTCTGCGATCTTACATTTACTTGCAAATCCCACCACAAACGTATATAGTGTAACCTTTGGTTGCAGTAGCTCTCTCGCTACATTTCTTCCTGTCTCAGCAGTCCGCCTGCTGTATTATTTCACCTGAAGACGATTGCTTGTGTTGTGACCACGTGTATACTGTTTACTACAGTACTATGGTGTTGTGACCACGTGTATACTGTTTAATATAGTACTATAGTGTTGTGACCACGTGTATACTGTTTACTATAGTACTATAGTGTTTTGACCACGTGTATACTGTTTACTATAGTACTATAGTGTTGGGACCACGTGTATACTGTATACTACAGTACTATAGTGTTATGACCACGTGTATACTGTTTACTATAGTGTTGGGACCACGTGTATACTGTTTACTACAGTACTATAGTGTTGTGACCACGTGTATACTGTTTCCTATAGTACTATAGTGTTGTGACCATGTGTATACTGTTTACTATAGTACTGTAGTGTTGTGACCACGTGTATACTGTTTACTACAGTACTATAGTGTTGTGACCACGTGCATACTGTTTACTATAGTACTATAGTGTTGTGACCATGTGTATACTGTTTACTATGGTACTATAGTGTTGTGACCACGTGTATACTGTTTACTACAGTACTATAGTGTTGTGACCACGTGTATACTGTTTACTATAGTACTATAGTGTTGGGACCACGTGTATACTGTTTACTACAGTACTATAGTGTTGTGACCACGTGTATACTGTTTACTATAGTACTATAGTGTTGGGACCACGTGTATACTGTTTACTACAGTACTATCGTGTTGTGACCACGTGTATACTGTTTACTATAGTACTATAGTTTTGTGACCACGTCTATACTGTTTACTATAGTACTATAGTGTTGTGACCACGTGTATACTGTTTACTATAGTACTATAATGTTGTGACCACGTGTATACTGTTTACTACAGTTCTATAGTGGTGTGAACACGTGTGTACTGTTTACTATAGTACTATGGTGTTGTGACCACGTGTACACTGTTTGCTACAGTACTATAGTGTTGTGACCACGTGTATACTGTTTACTATAGTACTATAGTGTGACCACGTGTATACTGTTTACTACAGTACTATAGTGTTGTGACCACGTGTATACTGTTTACTACAGTACTATAGTGTTGTGACCACGTGTATACTGTTTACTACAGTACTATAGTGTTGTGACCACGTGTGTAATGTTTACTACAGTACTATAGTGTTGTGACCACGTGTATACTGTTTACTACAGTACTATAGTGTTGTGACCACGTGTATACTGTTTACTATAGTACTATAGTGTGACCACGTGTATACTGTTTACTACAGTACTATAGTGTTGTGACCACGTGTATACTGTTTACTACAGTACTATAGTGTTGTGACCACGTGTATACTGTTTACTACAGTACTATAGTGTTGTGACCACGTGTATACTGTTTACTATAGTACTATAGTGTTGTGACCACGTGTTTACTGTTTACTATAGTACTATAGTGTTGTGACCACGTGTATATTGTTTACTACAGTACTATAGTGTTGTGACCACGTGTATACTGTTTACTATAGTACTATAGTGTTGTGACCACGTGTTTACTGTTTACTATAGTACTATAGTGTTGTGACCACGTGTACACTGTTTACTACAGTACTATAGTGTTGTGACCACGTGTGTAATGTTTACTACATTACTATAGTGTTGGGACCACGTGTATACTGTTTACTACAGTACTATAGTGTTGTGACCACGTGTATACTGTTTCCTATAGTACTATAGTGTTGTGACCATGTGTATACTGTTTACTATAGTACTATAGTGTTGTGACCACGTGTATACTGTTTACTACAGTACTATAGTGTTGTGACCACGTGTATACTGTTTACTATAGTACTATAGTGTTGTGACCATGTGTATACTGTTTACTATAGTACTATAGAGTTGTGACCACGTCTATACTGTTTACTACAGTACTATAGTGTTGTGACCACGTGCATACTGTTTACTATAGTACTGTAGTGTTGTGACCACGTGTATACTGTATACTACAGTACTATAGTGTTGTGACCACGTGTATACTGTTTACTACAGTACTATAGTGTTGTGACCACGTGTATACTGTTTACTATAGTACTATAGTGTTGTGACCATGTGTATACTGTTTACTATAGTACTATAGTGTTGTGACCACGTCTATACTGTTTACTACAGTACTATAGTGTTGTGACCACGTGCATACTGTTTACTATAGTACTGTAGTGTTGTGACCACCGGTATACTGTATACTACAGTACTATAGTGTTGTGACCACGTGTATACTGTTTACTATAGTACTATAGTGTTGGGACCACGTGTATACTGTTTACTACCGTACTATACTGTTGTGACCACGTGTATACTGTTTCCTATAGTACTATAGTGTTGTGACCATGTGTATACTGTTTACTATAGTACTATAGTGTTGTGACCACGTCTATACTGTTTACTACAGTACTATAGTGTTGTGACCACGTGCATACTGTTTACTATAGTACTGTAGTGTTGTGACCACGTGTATACTGTATACTACAGTACTATAGTCTTGTGACCACGTGTATACTGTTTACTATAGTACTATAGTGTTGGGACCACGTGTATACTGTTTACTACAGTACTATAGTGTTGTGACCACGTGTATACTGTTTACTATAGTACTATAGTGTTGTGACCACGTGTATACTGTTTACTATAGTACTATAGTGTTGTGACCACGTGTACTGTTTACTATAGTACTATAGTGTTGGGACCACGTGTATACTGTTTACTACAGTACTATAGTGTTGTGACCACGTGTATACTGTTTCCTATAGTACTATAGTGTTGTGACCATGTGTATACTGTTTACTATGGTACTATAGTGTTGTGACCACGTGTATACTGTTTACTACAGTACTATAGTGTTGTGACCAAGTGTATACTGTTTACTATAGTACTGTAGTGTTGTGACCACGTGTATACTGTTTACTATAGTACTATAGTGTTGGGACCACGTTTATACTGTTTACTATAGTACTATAGTGTTGGGACCACGTGTATACTGTTTACTACAGTACTATAGTGTTGTGACCACGTGTATACTGTTTACTATAGTACTATAGTGTTGTGACCACGTCTATACTGTTTACTATAGTACTATAGTGTTGTGACCACGTGTATACTGTTTACTATAGTACTATAATGTTGTGACCACGTGTATACTGTTTACTACAGTACTATAGTGGTGTTACCACGTGTGTACTGTTTACTATAGTACTATTGTGTTGTGACCACGTGTACACTGTTTGCTACAGTACTATAGTGTTGTGACCACGTGTGTAATGTTTACTACAGTACTATAGTGTTGTGATCACGTGTGTAATGTTTACTACAGTACTATAGTGTTGTGACCACGTGTATACTGTTTACTACAGTACTATAGTGTTGTGACCACGTGTGTACTGTTTACTATAGTACTATAGTGTGACCACGTGTATACTGTTTACTACAGTACTATAGTGTTGTGACCACGTGTATACTCTTTACTACAGTACTATAGTGTTGTGACCAAGTGTGTACTGTTTACTACAGTACTATAGTGTTGTGACCACGTGTATACTGTTTACTATAGTACTGTAGTGTTGTGACCACGTGTATACTGTATTTGCTATAGTACTATAGTGTTGTGACCACGTGTATACTGTTTACTACAGTACTATAGTGTTGTGACCACGTGTGTACTGTTTACTACAGTACTATAGTGTTGTGACCACGTGTACACTGTTTACTACAGTACTATAGTGTTGTGACCACGTGTTTACTGTTTACTATAGTACTATAGTGTTGTGACCACGTGTACACTGTTTACTACAGTACTATAGTGTTGTGACCACGTGTGTAATGTTTACTACATTACTATAGTGTTGGGACCACGTGTATACTGGTTACTACAGTACTATAGTGTTGTGACCACGTGTTTACTGTTTCCTATAGTACTATAGTGTTGTGACCATGTGTATACTGTTTACTATAGTGTTGTGACCACGTGTATACTGTTTACTACAGTACTATAGTGTTGTGACCACGTGTATACTGTTTACTATAGTACTATAGTGTTGTGACCATGTGTATACTGTTTACTATAGTACTATAGTGTTGGGACCACTTCTATACTGTTTACTACAGTACTATAGTGTTGTGACCACGTGCATACTGTTTACTATAGTACTGTAGTGTTGTGACCACGTGTATACTGTATACTACAGTACTATAGTGTTGTGACCACGTGTATTCTGTTTACTATAGTACTATAGTGTTGGGACCACGTGTATACTGTTTACTACAGTACTATAGTGTTGTGACCACGTGTATACTGTTTACTATAGTACTATAGTGTTGTGACCATGTGTATACTGTTTACTATAGTACTATAGTGTTGTGACCACGTCTATACTGTTTACTACAGTACTATAGTGTTGTGACCACGTGCATACTGTTTACTATAGTACTGTAGTGTTGTGACCACGTGTATACTGTATACTACAGTACTATAGTGTTGTGACCACGTGTATACTGTTTACTATAGTACTATAGTGTTGGGACCACGTGTATACTGTTTACTACAGTACTATAGTGTTGTGACCACGTTCTATACTGTTTCCTATAGTACTATAGTGTTGTGACCATGTGTATACTGTTTACTATAGTACTATAGTGTTGTGACCACGTCTATACTGTTTACTACAGTACTATAGTGTTGTGACCACGTGCATACTGTTTACTATAGTACTGTAGTGTTGTGACCACGTGTATACTGTATACTACAGTACTATAGTCTTGTGACCACGTGTATACTGTTTACTATAGTACTATAGTGTTGGGACCACGTGTATACTGTTTACTACAGTACTATAGTGTTGTGGCCACGTGTATACTGTTTACTATAGTACTATAGTGTTGTGACCACGTGTATACTGTTTACTATAGTACTATAGTGTTGTGACCACGTGTATACTGTTTACTATAGTACTATAGTGTTGGGACCACGTGTATACTGTTTACTACAGTACTATAGTGTTGTGACCACGTGTATATTGTTTCCTATAGTACTATAGTGTTGTGACCATGTGTATACTGTTTACTATGGTACTATAGTGTTGTGACCACGTGTATACTGTTTACTACAGTACTATAGTGTTGTGACTAAGTGTATACTGTTTACTATAGTACTGTAGTGTTGTGACCACGTGTATACTGTTTACTGTAGTACTATAGTGTTGGGACCACGTGTATACTGTTTACTATAGTACTATAGTGTTGGGACCACGTGTATACTGTTTACTACAGTACTATAGTGTTGTGACCACGTGTATACTGTTTACTATAGTACTATAGTGTTGTGACCACGTCTATACTGTTTACTATAGTACTATAGTGTTGTGACCACGTGTATACTGTTTACTATAGTACTATAATGTTGTGACCACGTGTATACTGTTTACTACAGTACTATAGTGGTGTTACCACGTGTGTACTGTTTACTATAGTGCTATAGTGTTGTGACCACGTGTACACTGTTTGCTACAGTACTATAGTGTTGTTACCACGTGTGTAATGTTTACTACAGTACTATAGTGTTGTGATCACGTGTGTAATGTTTACTACAGTACTATAGTGTTGTGACCACGTGTATACTGTTTACTACAGTACTATAGTGTTGTGACCACGTGTGTACTGTTTACTATAGTACTATAGTGTGACCACGTGTATACTGTTTACTACAGTACTATAGTGTTGTGACCAAGTGTGTACTGTTTACTACAGTACTATAGTGTTGTGACCACGTGTATACTGTTTACTATAGTACTGTAGTGTTGTGACCACGTGTATACTGTATTTGCTATAGTACTATAGGGTTGTGACCACGTGTATACTGTTTACTACAGTACTATAGTGTTGTGACCACGTGTGTACTGTTTACTACAGTACTATAGTGTTGTGACCACGTGTATACTGTTTACTATAGTACTATAGTGTTGTGACCACGTGTATACTGCGGGATTGTGGGTAATCGTCTCCCATGCTCGGTCTCAGTCGGTGTGCCTCACTCGTATAGTCAACATCCGTGCGAACCTATCTTGTTTACTATAGTACTATAGTGTTGTGACCACGTGTATACTGTTTACTACAGTACTATAGTGTTGTGACTACGTGTATACTGTTTACTACAGTACTGTAGTGTTGTGAATACGTGTGTGTGCGTAAAGCATTTTTTTATTTTGTGTCCATTTGTAGTGACTGTTCTTTAGTAACTGTACTGCAAGTGAAAGTCGTCCTACACAATAACCATCCTCTATCTCCTCTCCCTCACACCAGCCACGATTAAATGTAATTAATAAATTTGATTACTTTATATTAAATAATAAAAAATATAAAAAGGTATTTTGTATTAATATTTTTTATATGAATACGGTATTTTTGGTTTGTGGAACGAATCATCTGAGTTTCCATTATTTCTTATGGGGGAAATTCGCTTTGATATACGAGTGCTTTGGATTAAGAGCACGTTTCCAGAAGGAATTATGCTCGCAATCCAAGGTTTCACTTTATTAGTTATTTTTCTATCAACGTGATTTTACCGAAAGAAACCAAAGAGTATGCTGTTGTTAGTTTAAATGTTTGGTAAGTAAGACTTAGTCTGTGCTGCTCTTCAGTTGCCTGGATGAAAAGTGGCCCAAGTTTTTCCCAATCCTGGCCTCCTGGCTCAAAAACGTAAAAAACAAACTCGCAAGTCTGTCCCCAGGGTCACAACGCACTCACAGACACGGAGCAGGGAGATTCAGCTAATGACGCCGTTGATGTTTTTCGTAACTTTTGCAGAGAGCGATGAGAATGGGGATGAGGACCGGAAGGAGGAAGATTTCCCGGGCGCTGCAGAGAAAGAAAGGTGGAGGTCTCGGCCGAGCACCGAGTCCCTGGGCTCGTATGGCCGCGGCGCGGAGACGAAAGCGGCGGGCGCAGGGGAGGGGAAACAGCCCCGGCACCAAGCAGAGCTGTGCTCCTCACCTGAAGAATCCAGCTCCACTCAGGCCATCGCTCCCACTGGGGCCATCGCCTCCACCTCCACTCGGGCCATTGCCTCCATCTCTACTCGGGCCATCGCCTCCACCGCTGCCATCGCCTCCCCCGCTGCCATCGCCTCCACCTCCACTCAGGCCATCGCCTCCATCTCTACTCAGGCCATCGCCTCCCCCACTGATATCAACTCCACCTCCAATGCTTCCATCGCCTCCACCTCCACTCGGGCCATCGCCTCCACCTCCACCCGGGCCATCGCCTCCACCTCCACTCGGGCCATCGCCTCCACCTCTACTCAGGCCATCGCCTCCACCTCTACTCAGGCCATCGCCTCCACCTCCACGCAGGCCATCGTCTCCATCTCTACTCAGGCCATCGCCTCCCCCACTGATATCAACTCCACCTCCACTGCTTCCATCGCATCCACCTCCACTCAGGCCATCGCCTCCACCTCCACTCGGGCCATCTTCTCCACCTCCACTCAGGCCATCGCCTCCACCTCTACTCAGGCCATCGCCTCCACCTCCACTCAGGCCATCGCCTCCACCTCTACTCAGGCCATCGCCTCCACCTCCACTCAGGCAATCGCCTCTACCTCCACTCGGGCCATCGCCTCCACCTCTACTCAGGCCATCGCCTCCACCTCTACTCAGGCCATCGCCTCCATCTCTACTCAGGCCATCGCCTCCACCTCTACTCATGCCATCGTCTCCACCTCAACTCAGGCCATCGCCTCTACCTCTACTCAGGCCATCGCCTCCACCTCTACTCAGGCCATCGCCTCCATCTCCACTCAGGCAATCGCCTCCACCTCCACTCGGGCCATCGCCTCCACCTCTACTCGGGCCATCGCCTCCACCTCTACTCAGGCCATCGTCTCCACCTCAACTCAGGCCATCGCCTCCACCTCTACTCAGGCCATCGCCTCTACCTCTACTCAGGCCATCGCCTCCATCTCTACTCAGGACATCGCCCCCACTGCTGCCATCTCCTACACCTCCAATCGGGCCATCGGCTCCACTGCTGCCATCGCCTCCATCTCTACTCAGGCCATTGCCTCCACCACTGATATCAACTCTACCCCCACTGCTGACATCGACTCCACCTTCACTCCTGCCATTGCCTCAACCTTCACTTCTGCCATCGCCTCCACTGCCACTATCGCCACCACCGCCACTCGCACCATCACCTCCACCCATGAGTAATCAAGCTAACCCCCAGGATTGGGAGCTCCCTGCTTTCCACCTGCCTCCACCTCCACCAGAGCCCTGGGCTCCTCCACCCCACCGTGATACCAGACCGGGCCCGGCACACGAGTCTTTTGCTCCCTGTTCTTCACGGCAGCGTTACCGCAAGTCCCGCAACAGCCGCCTTCCTCCCCGCCTCCGCAAACCTCCTCTCGAATCCTCAACTCCACTGCTGCCATCGCCTCCATCTCTACTCAGGCCATTGTCTCCACCACTGATATCAACTCTACCCCCACTGCTGACATCGACTCCACCTTCACTCCTGCCATTGCCTCAACCTCCACTTCTGCCATCGCTTCCACTGCCACTATCGCCACCACCGCCACTCGCACCATCACCTCCACCCATGAGTAATCAAGCTAACCCCCAGGATTGGGAGCTCCCTGCTTTCCACCTGCCTCCACCTCCACCAGAGCCCTGGGTTCCTCCACGCCACCGTGATACCAGACCGGGCCCGGCACACGAGTCTTTTGCTCCCTATTCTTCACGGCAGCGTTACCGCAAGTCCCGCAACAGCCGCCTTCCTCCCCGCCTCCGCAAACCTCCTCTCGAATCCTCAACTCCATCCGCATTGATTCGTCCCATCCACCCGGACCGAGAGCACCTTCCCCCCGGCCTCGCTCCACCTGCATGGCAGCGGATCCCCCCCCAGCCCAGGTGCAACGGCCGGGGTCCCGCGTACGGAGTCCCAGGTGCCCCTTCTGCCTGGCACCACTCCCACGAGTCGCGCTTCACGCGGCGTCCCGCCCTCCTCCCCACGCCTCCACCGGATCAGTGGATTCCTCCCCACCTTCGTCCCAGCCGAGCGGCTCCTGCTCCACACTGGGCCACCCGTCCCACTTTTGTTCCATGCCGCTCCACAGATTTCCACGACAGACATCATCATCCGCCCCTTGTCCAACCCACACCACTGCATCACCATAGCCCGGCGACATTCACGGACTGCTCACACACGTGACTCCTGCTGGTCGGGTGACCGTGATGAACTATATGTGTCGCGTTGATGGCCATGTGATGGACATTGCTTTGAGTGGCAGAGCAGGTGGTTGTCATGATTAATACATTTGTGTTGTTATTGGACACTGCAGTGTGCGTGTGAGTTGCTGTGCGGTGCAACAGAGCACGTATTTGGTGTCGATCTTCGCGTGTGTGTGATTGTGTGGAGCGGTAGTGTCATGGTTAACGCTACACCGCGCTTCGAAACCCAGGTTTGACCCGAGTTAGCTTTCCGCACACGGCCACAGCCGGTGCAAGCAGTTGCGCAACTCGGTTGCACACAACTGAAGTCACTCTACACGTGGAAGTCTCTGCAACCAATTTGCTTGGCGATTGGTGGCCAGAACCACGAGCGATCCACACAGCACAGGGTGCTGGTCAGTCTGACCAACCACCCATTTCACCTGACTTTCCACAAAATCACCATTAATGTTCCTTTCCCGGGCAGTGACACCAACTCTGCCAAAGTGTGTTAGGAACTAATGCTGTGTATGTTCGGCAGAAACTCTGCACGATTCTGCTGATAAGACACTTAATTTCGAAACCATTTGAGAATGTCGTATTTATAATAAACGTGCACCATTTTTTAGCTGCTTGCCGCCCCTGTACATAGTACCTCTGTATTGATTACAAGTCCTGTGTGCTCACCATTGTACCATGGCATGTGCCTAGGTGGCACTACCGGATGGCTCCCATCCATAGCTGCCAGGCCATCGGCCAGCGCGATAAATATTCGACGCCAACCAACAAATATTTATTCCCACGAGGGGTGACGGGAACCGAACCAGGGATGTCCAGAGCAATCAACTCGTTAATGCGGGAGACCTGAATAGTTCCCGGCGCGTGACACAGTAACGCTGTTCGGCTGGCGACAGCACTCTGCTGCCGTATGCAACAACACACTCCACCCCGTTGACAACCTGGGACAGAACCGCGCCAATGCTGGTGTTGGTTGCGTCAGTATCAAGGACGCACGGCATGGCAAAGTCAGAGTAGCGGAGGGGAATTGCGAAGCGCAACAAATGCGGCTTCCTCCTCCCCCCAATGAAACCTCTGACCCATAACCGTCAAGGCGTGGAGAGGTTTTGCGAAGGTAGCGAACCCAGTGACAAACCGGCGATAATAAGACGCAAAACCAATAAAACTCTGCACCTGCATCATCAACGTGGGGGTCGGCCACGTCCGAACACACGTGGTTTTGTCGGGATCTATCGCAATGCCCGATTTACTGACAATATGACCGAGATACCGCACGGATTTCTGAAGGGGGTAACACTTCTGCGGCTTGAATTTGAGATGGGCCGCTCACATTTTAAGAAAGACAGCGCGTAACCAATCAAGATGTTCTTTGAACGTACGGCTGAAGACGATGACATCGTCGAGGTATTGTAAGCATGAGTCCCATTGAAGTCCAGCCAGCACCAGCTCCATCAGTCATTGGAACGTAGCCGGTGCTGCGTGGAGTCCCATGGGAAGCTGATTTAATTCAAACAGGCCTTGAGGTGTTCGAAAAGCCGTTTGGGTTTAGAGGCCTCATTTAGTGGCAAATGCCAAAATCCGGACAGGAGATCAAGGGTGGAGAAGTTCTGTGCTCCCGCCAGAGCGTCCAGGGAATCGTCCATCCGAGGGAGAGGATACGCGTCAGCCACCGATATCTTATGAAGCTTCCTAAAGTCGACACACAACTGCAAGCTACCATCGTGCTTCTTAATGTGGTGGGTAATTGTCAGGCGTAATACGCCGCCACCACTACTGGAAAATATGTAGCTGCAGTCAGGGCCCAACAGGCGGCAATAGCGGGTCCGGCCTGTACCAAGTAGGACTCGTAGGTAAGGCAATTTGGAGGGCGGTTTGGAACCGGAGGTGGACACCCCAGGCCCCCAGTGGGGGCTGGGGGATTGCGCCGACATCCCCGGGGCCGGTGGGTCGTCGTCCTCTTCATCTGGAGACCTGGTACGTATTGTTCGCCTAGTCTCCATAATCTATAGTTAATTAACTAACGTTTGGCCACTTCCAACACCAGTTGTAGTGGGCTCAAATGGAGACTCAGGCTTCTATAGGAGACAACACGTTTATTTAACATTAACACGCTAAAACTAGATTCAAAGTTTTCGTGACTGCAGGAATTACTCTTTGGTTTTTTCGGTTAAGTCACGTTGACAGAAAAAAATAATAATAATAGAATACGCCGTTTTTCTAGTGTCGCTCCTCCTATAATTTTGTTGACGGACAAATGGACAAAGGGCACAATAGCTTAGTGTTTGTGTATGTATATGTTATGTTTTTAAGAGAAGACAAGTTTGTAAATATATTTTTGCCCCGGGAAACGCTGGGTACTTCCCGCTGGTACTGATATTAAAATATATATTTTAAACTGTGCCAAAATCAATCAAAACGAACAACAGTAGATCAGAATTAAATCTACAATGCTTGATATTTTATCATCCGCATAGGCGAGTGATGGTCAGGATGTTGTGTATGTGTAGTCACATAGAATTGGTCACTACATAGCATAGCGCTGGCTGCTGGCAGGGAAGGGGATCTGCAGAGTGAAGCAGCCCTGATTGACAGCAGACCACGTGATAGACCTGAGAAGGATCTCGGGTAGGACACGTCGAGATCCTGCTAGTAGATTCTAGAAGGGGAGCGTGGCCGGAGGGGAGCGAGGCCGCGCTAAGAGGATTAAAGGGGACCCCGAGCAGGGGATGAGGGCCATCGTTTGGAGTGGGATCGCCGTCGTCGTCGTCGTCGTTGCTGTTGAAGATCGTCGCCTTCGCCGCTGTCGTCATCCACTTGATAATTGTGCTGCTAGCAGTAGTTGCCTGTCTTAGTTCAGCGCCGTCAGTGTCAGATGGCGAGCGTTGTGTTGTAGGCTAGCCACGAGTGAGAGTTGCGTTTAAGCGAGGGACAGAGCGTTGTATTACAGCAGAGAGTGTGTAACAGTATGCTCGGTGTGTAATTAAAGAATTGCCTCGAAGAAGTTACGTCTCCAAGTTAGTCACTATATATTTTTTCATGAGCATGGCTAGAGTTGTCACCTGTCCAGGAATTACCATTTGTGTTTAGGTGGTGGGTATTCATTCTTACGAGATATAGCACCCGCATTGTGTCGTTTACTGTGTAGTTCTGATAATTCTAGACTGAGTGCTGACTGAGAAATCTGTCCAGGCTTGGTCTACAGTCAAAAATGTGGCAATCTCATAGCAGCACCCTCCTGCGTCTCCAGTGTGAATATGCTGTAGAGTAAGTTTTCAACGCAGCGTATGTTTGCATGCTGAACTTCTTTCGCACCGTACGCAGGCAACCATGCTTATTGGAGGTGCGGGGGAATAACAAATTGAACAAAAAGAACAGGGACACAACTTGAAAACATAGAAGTGCATTTATACGTGGGGCGGTTGTTGAAGGGGGAGAGGGATGAAAATTATTAAGAGAGGCGTATCAGGGCAGAGCACAGTGCTGATTGGAATCTGAACTTAAATCATGAAACGTAACAAAGCCATTTTCCTAAAGCAGAACGTTTTTTAATCAGTGGATATGACCTGCAACAACAGATGCATCACAAACATGGCCATTGACGAAGACAATGGAACCAATGTTGAGAAGTGCACAAGGAAGCATAGAGATGCACATGCTAGGAATTAAACTGAGAATGGAAGACGGACACGTCAATTGGACATCATATAATTTTAGTTTAGAAAGGTGGGGTGAGGCAGGACACACAACTTGAAGAGATGACGGCCGGTGGTCGTGACTAACGTGGGAATGGGAGCTAAAGGAGGGAACACAACCAATAGAGCGTCCACTGCGAAGATGGATCGAATAAATCAACCGGTGGGCAGTAGCCAGACAGATTTTTGCATTGCAAATCCGCAAGAGATGGTGATGGCTTCGGACAGAAGTGGAGAAATCACGGCTGGAGATGGTGACGGCTGCATAAGCAGCTTTGGAAAACATTTACACGATATCACCTTCAAAAACAACCATTCACTAAAACACATTTTCATTAAATGTGTATTCAGAAAGATAAACTAAAACAGTACAGGAATTATATCGTCTTTATTTTGCAAATTTTACAATAAAGGGTATGTTTTTTCATTGCACTAGTTTAAGATAAAAACATTTTTTGCCGAAATAATGACATTAATAGGCACATTAATTGAAAGTGCAATTTTAAATAAACCGTGTAATTATTCGATAGTTTTGGTTAGAGTCTGTGCCTGTGTTAGAGTGCCAGAAAAAGTCCTGGCAAGGATTATTCAACATCACCTTGCCAGGCATGCTGAGAAGAGGATTGGGGAGCCCCATTGTGGTTTCAGGCCAGGGCAGCCACAGATGCCACATCTTCCTTCCGTTTGCTACAGCAGAGGAGTGTTGAATTCCGACAGGACTTACATCTCTGCTTTATTGACCTGGTCAATGCCTATGATACCATCAATAGGTCTGGACTCTGGGTTGTTCTTCATGCTTTCGGAGTCTCTGACTCTCTGCTCACAATAATTAAGGACTTCCATGATATTGAGCAGGGCCGAGTAAAGCTACTTGGCCGGAAGACAAAGCTATTCCCCGTTAACCTTGGGGTTCGACAGTAATGTCCTCTGGCTCCGTACACTGTTTAAAATATTTTTGGTCCACGTCGTTCGAGAAACCTTCCATGTCCGTACCGGAGCAATCTATATCTGATATAGATACAATGGGAGGCGGATTGATGCCCGGGTGCGCTTGAGAGCTTGCTCCCGATTTGTCATCCATGTTACGTATGCGAATGATATAGACCTGGAGTGTGCCACTAGACAGGGGTGGGGAACGTCCGGCCGGCCGGCCATGAGGCCTGCGAAATCATTTGGTCTGGCCCTGCCAAGGCAACCGCAGGCGGGACTCGAAATTCAATCAATCTTGGAGCAAACCTGGAAAAGCAGTTGCGAGTAGCAACATCATCAATACCAGCTAACATCATCAATGCCAGCTAATATCTCCACACGCCTCACCAAAGAGAAGCAGTTCCAGCCATCGCATTAGGGGTGAGTTAACTAAATGTTTGACCAAATATAATAGGCTCATTTTTAAGTTGATGATTTTGTATGGCCCGCGAATGATGTTATAAATATCCAAATGGCCCTTGGCACAAAAAAGGTTCCCCACCCCTGCACTAAGAGGTGGGGTCTTAACCATCAGCCCCACCAAAACTAAGCACCTGCCTCGCTATGTTGTGCCATTAAACAAGGGGTGGGCAATTTTTTTTACTCGCGGGCCACAATGGGTTCTAAAATTTGACAGAGGGGCCGGGCAAGGAACAGATGGATGGAGTGTTTGTGTGAACTAATATAAATGACATGTAAAAATCATTACATGAAAGGATTTGGCCTTTAACAGGTAGCAAAGCATTTATTTGCAAGGCAATTTAACAAATTGCACGAACATGAACAATACAAAAACATGTCGTAACGTGACTGATCAAACATCATGAAAACATCTGAGGCCTGCGCCCAAACCAATTACCACATTCCCGGACAAAGTGCTCCATCTAATGGGGAAATGAGGGCATTACAGGTGAAAGGTAAAATTTAATTTAATAATATTTGGACAAGTTCGGGGGGCCGGATTAAAAAGCCCAGCCCATGTCTGCATTAAATCCTCCACCCCTTAACTCCCCATTGGTAATGGGGCAGTTGTAAATTGGATGGTTTTCCACATCTGGATAGTGTGCTTATGACCAACTCCGGTTTGACAGAAGAGGTCTCACTCCGAATCAGTCGAGCGGCATTATCTTTTCATCGGTTGCATGACGCTGTGTGGAAGCTACCTGATATCTGTCGCTCCACAGCAGTCTTCGGATCTTCTCGGCCACGGTCATGCCCTTCCTTCTCGATGCTTGCCAAACGTGGACCCCCCTAATGGAACATCTTCGCCGGTAATAAACATTCAGGATGGCCTTCCTACGATCCATCCTGGGTTTAACCAGGCTGGATTGTGTGAGCTCACAATCCTTTACAGATCTGGACAAAGTCCCATCGGTAAGCGCCTCCAGCAGGTAATGCTACATTGGCTGGGTCATGTACCACGCCTCCCTAACCACTGCATTAAAGGGGTCTAAACAGGCGCGGCACGGGCTAGAGAAGAGATTAAATGATGTGGTACAAGAGGATGTGGAACTGAATTGACTTGCGAATGACTGGTACCAGCAGTGTAAAGAGCGGCCTATGTGGAGGAGACTCATGATGGACGATACTGGGCAGTTGGAGGTAGTCGCCCTCCAGCAACAACAGAGGGCAGCAGAGAGACGCTCACAACAACGAGCAGAGCCTCAGGCGGATAAAACACATCAAGTTGGCACAGTAGGGGAGGCACAGCTTACACATCTGCCACTCATCTCAGTCAAACCATGGCAGCTGGATCTGACCCGTGATCACGTGGCCATAAAGTGCACTTAGCCTGGCACAAGTGCCGTGGCAACGTCACCGCCACTTAGTGGCGTTTGTTGTCCGTGTGTGTGTGTGCAATTGTGGTGACTCATTTCGCCCCTTACGACAAGCCAGCATCAGGATGCAAGGTATTTGAACATAAAATGTTTTTATAAATTTGTATGTATTTTATGTTTCACACAACGATCCCGACAGTCCTCGACTTATGAACTCAATTAGTTCCTGGGACCCGTTCGTGAGTCAAACGGTTTGTAAGTGGGAACACAATAATGTACACACGTGCGCGCACGCACACACGAGCACAAACACTGGAAGCGCGAGGATGACACAACTCGTGGAGGATCGCTCCGCTGAAAAAAGAATAGATCCTCGGTTCAGTTTGCAAGTGCGAGTTCGCGTTGTAATTCTCAATGTTAAAACATGTTTCATGGTAGCTGGTTCCTAAGTGCGGAAATTCGTAAGTCGAGTGTTCGTAAGTCGATGCCTGCATGTATGTGTAATGTTTATTTGTTACTGTAAACGGAAAAATCCGTGTAGCCAGTAACCCAGCTAGTTTCGGTGGAAACAGCTGGAACCCACTAACAGAGTTAATGTTGTGGTGGAGAGAAACCCAGCCAGTAAGGAAACTCGAGGCATAGATTATTGTAATAGTAGTATGACTTACATTGCTATAGCAGCGTTGATGAAAAATACTTGAATAACACATTTAGCATTATCTTATTGCAATATATTAAAGTGTAATGGCAAATTAAAACGACGCGAAACAATTTAGCAATCCTGTACAGCGATACACGTAATCAAATTAAGTTAATTGCAAACGCTGAAACACGTACATATTAGTGAACATATCGTGGATAGAAGAAACTGATTAAACAAAATTTCCATACAATTAAAACATCAATGAAGCAGGTTGCTGGAATGGATGCTCCAGGCGCCACTCTACGCGTGAGTGGTGCCAGTGGACTGAGAGGCCGTGCCAGGAGTCGCTGTCGCTGGCTGCTCAATGACCACCACCCTCTCGGCCGCTGCAGGGAGGGCGCGGCGCTGAGCCTTGAACTTCAGCTTCCCGTCTTCAGTCAAGCAGCAGCTCACGCTCTGCGGGTCCACGTCCCTGGGCAGCTGCGTCTCCCTGTGGAACTCCTGGCAGCTGTGGCTGTAGCTGCCGCTGCTGACTTCTCCGCTCTTCACCTCGCGCCGTCCAGCCACCACCAGCTTGTCTCCAGACACCTTCACGGCCAGGTCCTGTGGGGAGAAGTCCTGCACGTCCAGGGACGCGACAAACCCGCCTCCCTGCTCCTGTGGATCTTCAATCTGGAACCCACTGCTCACGGCCGGCTGCTGCAGCAGTGCGTCTCCGAGGCTGCCCGGAGCCCGCGTGTGGCTGCTGAGCTGATCGACTCCACGGAAGATTCTCTCCATCCTCTCAATCTCGCTCCTCATGTCTCGCTGCAGCTGCTGGAAGAGACTTTCACCGCGGGGGTTCCAGACCGGCCAGCCTGGCCAGACGTTCCTCTCCTTCACGTGCATCGCAGGAAAGTAAACACTCAGGGCCATGCTTGTTGATGTGCTAGTTTAGAGAAGACGTCACACAGCTGAACCCCAGGTTTGAGTCACTGCTATTTGCTGTGGATGAGGGAAGCCCTGGGAGCAGCTGCGTCATTCTGGACGCTTCTGGCTCCCCTGGAATCTGCTCGTAGCTACTGCCAGGGCGATAAAAGCAGCTCCTGTAGCTGCACTGGCAGAACATCGGCAGAGGAAGGAGCAGCGCTCACAGCGCTAACAGGTGAAGCGAGCGTCACTGTGAAGCACATCAACAAGCAAGCATAAAATGTCCTTAATTAACGCTAAGACACATATTAATCAAAAACGCTAAGACACCTATTAGCAACATAAGTAAGGATGAGCGTTTTTTGCTTTCTCAATTAAAAAAGAGAGAGGACATCGTCATCATCTCAGCCGACAAGGGCAATTTCACTGTCCTCATGGAAAAAAAAATACAATAACAAAATTCAGGACCTACTGAATGATGATAGATTTACCAAAATCAATAGAGATCCCACCAACCGCCTTGTTACAAAAACCAACAATATCATCACTGATTCAACATCTTTAATCGAACCAACCAAGCGGCTTTCCTTAAAACCCTCTGCTGCTAGACCACCCAGACTTTATGGCTTACCAAAAATCATAAAGAAGATACACCCCTTCATCCTATCGTCTTCATTATTGACTCACTCACCTACAAACGGGCCCCATTTCTGTCTCAGACCTTACAACCATTCACTGGTAAGACCACCTCAGCTGTACTTAAATCAGCTCACTTGGTATCGTTAATTAATGACATCTCACTATTTCCAGGTGATTTGCTTGTCAGTTTCGATCTAGTATCGTTGTTTACTAAAGTTCCTGTGCCTTACACCGTTGCAATCATTGACGATTTGGTCCAACAAGGATTGAATGCTGATGTACCGGCCCTGGTTGGACACTGCCTCACCAACACTTACTTCACCTGGAATGGAACACTATACAAAGAAGTTGAAGCTACCCCAATGGGTTCGCCCTTATCTCCAGTTGAAGCCAATTTTTAATGGAAACATATTTTGAGACAGATGCCATCCAGGCATCCACCCTACGTCCTTATCTAAGAGGTACATAGATGACACGTTCCTCATCTGGCCACATGGCCTACCAGCTTTGGGCCAATTCTTCAACCACATCAATTCCATACACCCAGCGATCAAATTCACCATGGAGGTGGAAAAGGATGGCAAATTACCATTCTTGGATGTTTTCATCGTACAGAGACCAGATGGCTCAATGGGACAATCTGTCTACAGGAAAGCCACCCATACGAATGTCTAACAAAACCTGACTCCCACCACCATCCATCCCAGAAGAATTCTCTCATCAAAACTCTACACCATAGAGCTCGATGTATTTCCGACCATCACCACCTAGCCAGTGAACTGGAACACGTACACCAAGCCCTCAAAATGAATGGATATTCAGAATACACAATCCGAAAAGCTATCACCCCAACTGTTGGGAAAGAACCATCTCAGTAACCAATCAAAACCATCACCTTGCCATATATAGCAGGGGTCACCAAAATATTTCTAAACTCATGAGGAAACACAAGATCCAGGTTCGATTCAACACAGTACATACAATTTGTGATCTGATCCCATCTGTGAAGGATGTGATCCCTGACATGCAATACCCCGGCGTCTAAAAACTAAGCTGTGTCTGCGGCAGTAGTTACATTGGGGAAATTAAGTGACATGTTTCGGACTATGTTCGTGAACATAAGCCAGATCTGAAACACGGTAGGACCAATACCTCAGCCGTGGCTGATCATTGTTTTAATGCTGTGGGCATACACGAAATTGATTTTTCCAAGACGAAGGTACTCTGCAAACCCACTGCCTATCAGCAAAGATTCGTTCATGAAGCAATGCAGATGTGTAAACACAGACACAATTTCAACCGAGAAGATGGGTACAAACTGAGCAATCATTGGAAGGACATTGTTAACCAGTTTAAGTCATAACGGGCCATTATGTTCCCAGCCTACCACCTTCCAATATTAGTTGTTTTTTTCGGCTCTCTGAGTTTTTTACATTAACAGATGTCATTTCTCACTAACACAGCTACCTCGTGTGCCATCCTCGAGGCTGCTGCTTCAGGATCTCCCATTAACATACTAATCTCTCACATTAACATAGCCACCTTGGCGCACTCGCCGTGAAGGAGTCTCGGCGATCTTGCATTGACATGCTAATTTCTGCCTGGCAGCCCTGTGATTGGTGGAAAGCCCACCACCGCCGCGGTCGCTACCCACCACTTGCAATGGCATTGGCTGCTGACATTTGGGCTATGCCCTTTTCAAAGCTTTATAAGCAGTTGTCTTTAGCAGCTAACCCCACTTTTCCTGATGACGACCGCTCATGTTGCGATTGAAACGTCGTGAAATTTTTATTATTTTTTTGGTTATTTTTTCTCTCTACGTGACTTTACCGAAAGACCCAAACAATATGAATTCCTGCAGACATGAACGCTTTAAGTCAAGGTTGATTAAATGGCAAGTATTGGAGATTTAATTCTGATACAATTATGTTCGTTTTTATTGATTTTGGTGCAGTTTATAATAATTATTTTTATATCAGTATTTACGTAACTACACTCATTTCCATTCGGCTGTACTCAGCTCACCATTCCTTTGAACTAATAAAAAACTTCTGCTTAACAATTATTAAACATCCTCAGTTGTGTGTCATTAGGTTCAGTATACAAACTGGACTAACAACATTTGGTTTTATGCAACAAAAACTTTATTTCAAAATGTATTTAAAAAAAGTGTACTGACGAAAGCAACAAATTTGACGTTCTAAATTATATTGTACGTGTACTGCATACAATGTTAACAGTAAGAGCTCAAAGCAGGAACGTACATGTTCACCAAATAACTATATTCGTGTGTAAACAATAAATTGCTTACAATATTGTACTTAATGTTGCCCGGTGAAATGAATTCTAAATCTAATGAGTCGCATTGTAAATAACATCCTACAGGCTGTTAATATTACTGTTTAGATACGACACATTACATGTCTTTAACATTCTCATGAAGACAAATTACAAAATGCATGACATTGTATCACACTGAATTCCAGCACGAATACTGTTAAATAGTTAGACTACTGGAATGGATGCTCCAGGCACCACTCTACGCGTGAGTGGTTCCAGTGGACTGAGAGGCCGTGCCAGGAGTCGCTGTCGCTGGCTGCTCAATGACCACCACCCTCTCGGCCGCTGCAGGGAGGGCGCGGCGCTGAGCCTTGAACTTCAGCTTCCCGTCTTCAGTCAAGCAGCAGCTCACGCTCTGCGGGTCCACGTCCCTGGGCAGCTGCGTCTCCCTGTGGAACTCCTGGCAGCTGTGGCTGTAGCTGCCGCTGCTGACTTCTCCGCTCTTCACCTCGCGCCGTCCGGCCACCACCAGCTTGTCTCCAGACACCTTCACGGCCAGGTCCTGTGGGGAGAAGTCCTGCACGTCCAGGCTGGCCGGTCTGGAACCCCCGCGGTGAAAGTCTCTTCCAGCAGCTGCAGCGAGACATGAGGAGCGAGATCGAGAGGATGGAGAGAATCTTCCGTGGAGTCGATCAGCTCAGCAGCCACACGCGGGCCCCGGGCAGCCACGGAGACGCACTGCTGCAGCAGCCGGCCGTGAGCAGTGGGTTCCAGATTGAAGATCCACAGGAGCAGGGAGGCGGGTTTGTCGCGTCCCTGGACGTGCAGGACTTCTCCCCACAGGACCTGGCCGTGAAGGTGTCTGGAGACAAGCTGGTGGTGGTCGGACGGCGCGAGGTGAAGAGCGGAGAAGTCAGCAGCGGCAGCTACAGCCACAGCTGCCAGGAGTTCCACAGGGAGACGCAGCTGCCCAGGGACGTGGACCCGCAGAGCGTGAGCTGCTGCTTGACTGAAGACGGGAAGCTGAAGTTCAAGGCTCAGCGCCGCGCCCTCCCTGCAGCGGCCGAGAGGGTGGTGGTCATTGAGCAGCCAGCGACAGCGACTCCTGGCACGGCCTCTCAGTCCACTGGAACCACTCACGCGTAGAGTGGTGCCTGGAGCATCCATTCCAGTAGTCTAACTATTTAACAGTATTCGTGCTGGAATTCAGTGTGATACAATGTCATGCATTTTGTAATTTGTCTTCATGAGAATGTTAAAGACATGTAATGTGTCGTATCTAAACAGTAATATTAACAGCCTGTAGGATGTTATTTTCAATGCGACTCATTAGATTTAGAATGTTTCATTTCACCGGGCAACATTAAGTACAATATTGTAAGCAATTTATTGTTTACACACGAATATAGTTATCTGGTGTACATGTACGTTCCTGCTTTGAGCTCTTACTGTTAACATTGTATGCAGTACACGTACAATATAATTTAGAACGTTTAATTTGTTGCTTTCGTCAGTACACTTTTTAAAAAATACATTTTGAAATAAAGTTTTTGTTGCATAAAACCAAATGTTGTTAGTCCAGTTTGTATACTGAACCTAATGACACACAACTGAGGATGTTTAATAATTGTTAAGCAGAAGTTTTTTATTAGTTCAAAGGAATGGTGAGCTGAGTACAGCCGAATGTAAACGAGTGTAGTTACGTAAATACTGATATAAAAATAATTATTTGAAACTGCGCCAAAATCAATAAAAACTAACATAATTGTATCAGAATTAAATCTCCAATACTTGACATTTAATCAACCTTGATTCAAAGCTTTCATGACTGCAGGAATTCATATTGTTTGGGTCTTTAGGTAAAGTCACGTAGAGAGAAAAAATAAGAAAACATAATAAAAATATCACGACGTTTCAATCGCAACACGAGCGGTCGTCATCAGGAAAAGTGGGGTTAGCTGCTAAAAACAACTGCTTATAAAGGTATAAAGGTTTGAAAAGGGCGTGGCCCAAATGTCAGCAGCCAATGCCAATGCAAGTGGTGGGTAGCGACCGCGGCGGTGGTGGGCTTTCCACCAATCACAGGGCTGCCAGGCAGAAATTAGCATGTCAATGCAAGATCGCCGAGACTCCTTCACGGCGAGTGCGCCAAGGTGGCTATGTTAATGTGAGAGATTAGCATGTTAATGGGAGATCCTGAAGCAGCAGCCTCGAGGATGGCACACGAGGTAGCTGTGTTAGTGAGAAATGACATCTGTTAATGTAAAAAATCAGAGAGCCGAAAAAAACAACTAATATCAGAAGGTGGTAGGCTGGGAACATCATGGCCCGTCATGACTTAAACTGGTTAATAACGTCCTTCCAATGATTGCTCAGTTTGTACCCAAGTCTGTTGAAATTGTGTCTGTGTTAACCCATCTGGACGGCTTCATTAACGAATCTTTGCTGATAAGCAGTGGGTTTGCAGAGTAACTTCGTCTTGGAAAAATCAATTTCGTGTATGCCCACAGCATTAAAACAATGATCAGCCATGGCTGAGGTATTGGTCCTACCGTGTTTCAGATCTGCCTTATGTTCACGAACACGGTCCGAGACATGTCACTTAGTTTCCCCAATGTAACTACTGCCGCAGACGCAGCTTAGTTTTTAGACGTCGGGGTATTGCATGTCAGGGATCACATCCTTCACAGATGGGATCAGATCACAAATGTTATGTACTGTGTTGAATCGAACCTGGATCTTGTGTTTGCTCATGATTTTGGAAATATTTTTGGTGACCCCTGCTATGTATGGCAAGGTGATGGTTTTTATTGGGTCCTCAGATGGTTCCTTCCCAATGGTTGGGGTGATAGCTTTTCGGATTGTGTAGTCTAAATATCCATTCATCTTGAGGCCTTGGTGTACGTGTTCCAGTTCACTGGCTAGGCGGTGATGGTCGGAAATACATCGAGCTCTATGGTGTAGAGTTATGTTGAGAGAATTCTTCTGGGATGGATGGTGGTGGGAGTCAGGTTTTGTTAGGCATTCATATGGGTGGCTTTCCTGTAAACATAGTGTACCATTGAGCCATCTGGTCTCTGTACGATTAAAACATCCAAGAATGTTAATTTGCCATCCTTTTCCATCTCCATCGTGAATCTGATCGCTGGGTGTATGGAATTGATGTGGTTGAAAAATTGGCCCAGATCTGGTAGGCCATGTGGCCAGATGACGAACGTGTCATCTATGTACCTCTTAGACAAAGCCGTAGGGTGGATGCCTGGATGGCATCTGTCTCAAAACATTTTTCCATGAAAACATTGGCTATAACTGGAGATAAGGGAGAACCAATTGGGGTAACTTCACCTTGTTTATAGAATGTTCCATTCCAGGTGAAGTAAGTGTTGGTGAGGCAGTGTCTAACCAGGGCCGGTACATCAGCATTCAATTCCAGTTTGGAGCAAATCTTCAATGATTGCAATGGTGTCAGGCACAGGAACTTTGGTAAACAACGATACTAGATCGAAACTGACAAGCAAATCACCTGGAAATGGTGAGATGTCCTTAAATAACGATACCAAGTGAGCTGATTTAAGTACAGCTGAGGTGGTCTTACCAGTGAATGGTTGTAAGGTCTGATACAGAAATGGGGCCAGTTTGCAGGTGGGTGAGTTAATGATGAAGACGATAGGATGAAGAGGTGTATCTTCTTTATGGATTTTTGGTAAGCCATAAAATCTGGGTGGTCTAACAGCAGAGGGTTTTAAGGAAAGCTGCTTGGTTGGTTCGATTAAAGATGTTGAATCAGTGATGATATTGTTGGTTTTTGTAACAAGGCAGTTGGTTGGATCTCTATTGATTTTGGTACAGCTACCATCATTCAGTAGATCCTGAATTTTGTTATTGTATGTTTTTTTTTCCATGATGACAGTGACATTGCCCTTGTCGGCTGAGAAGATGACGATGCCCTCTCTCTTTTTTAATTGAGAAAGCTCAAAGCGCACATACTTACTGATGTTGCTAATAGGTGTCTTAGCGTTTTTGATTAATATGTGTCTTAGCGTTAATTAAGGACATTTTTCGATTTGAAGCTTTCGTGACTGCAAGGATTCATCTTATTTGGTTCTTTCAGTAAAATCACGTAGAATGAGAATAAAATAATAAAATATAACAATTAAATTCTCACGACGTTTTGGCCACTACACAATTGGCCTTCTTCAGGTGAAGGAACAAAAAACTGTCGGGACGACAGAGCTCCAATGAACGCTGCTAAGATTCGTAGCGTCTTTTAAGCTGGTTGAGAGAAGAGAGGCACCTTGACAAAGGGGTGAACATATCAAACAGGAGAATTTATCATTGAAATAGCTGATGGATTTAGCTTGTGACTGGTCACAGAAATAGCTATGTTAAAGTCAAAGCCTACACATCCACAGGGGCACCTAGTACAAATCAAACGGGAGAATTTAGCATTGAATAGCTGAGGGATTAGCTTGTGACTGTCGGGACGACAGAGCTCCAATGAACGCTGCTAAGATTCGTAGCGTCTTTTAAGTTGGTTGAGAGAAGAGAGGCACCTTGACAAAGGGGTTAACATATCAAACAGGAGAATTTATCATTGAAATAGCTGACGGATTTAGCTTGTGACTGGTCACAAAAATAGATATGTTAAATTCAAAGCCTACACATCAACAGAGGCACCTAGTACAAATCAAACAAGAGATTTTAGCATTGAATAGCTGAGGGATTAGCTTGTGACTGGTCAACGAAATAGCTATGTTAAAGTCAAAGCCTACACATCCACCGAGGCACCTCGTACAAGGATGCAAAAAGGGGGATGCAACAACTCAAATATCATACAGTAAACCGATGTGAAAAAACCTGAGTCCAAATTACATCAATATAATAAATGTACTCAATATATTCTTCAATAAGCAGAGCTCATAACAGCAACTGGGTATGCACTACACTATATAATGAATACCATATAGTAAACAGATGAAAAAAACTAAAATATAAACTACCTCAATGTTAACAATAAACTCTATATATTCTCCAATCAGCTGAGCTACCAACAATAAGTCGTTATATATCACGATGCTATATGGCGAAAAAATGGGTGGATTCTTACCCTCCACATCAGCACCACGGACAGCTACCAGCCCCGTTCAGACTGATGTGTCCATCCATGGTCGGAACAGAGGGAGGAGAGAAACAGCTGCGAGGCGCTGTTATAATCATGTTATAAACCATACCATTAACCGTGGTGTGAGAAGTATTAAGAGTCAATGCCAGTGAAAGAGCTGCCGTCTGAAGATCACCATAAAATTATTAATTAAGAACCGCAATGGTTTAAAACATCTTTCCAATGGTTACTAAGCCAGAATCCATCTTCTCGGTTGAAATTGTCTCTGTGCTTGTATATGTGGATAGCCTCATGAACGAATCTCTCATGGTAGCCGGTTGGCTTGTACAGAACCTCCGTCTTTGAGAAGTCAATGTCATGTGAGCCCACTGAATTATAACAGTGATCTGCCACGGCGGAGGAGTTCGTTCTAATGTGTTTCAAGTCTGCTTTATGTTCGCGGATGCGGTCCGAGATATGTCGTTTGGTTTCTCCAATGTAGCTACTACCACAGAGGCACTTTAGTTTGTAAACACCCGGGTACTGTATGTCTGGAACAGCATCTTTTACAGATGGAACCAGATCACGGATTTTATGTACTGTGTTGAATCGGACCTGGATCTTGTGTTTATTCAGGATTTTGTAGATCGTTTTAGTGACCCCTGCAATGTAGGGTAAGGTGATGGTTTTGAGTGGCTCCACAAGAGGATCCTTCTTCATAACTGGAGTGATGGCTTTGCGGATTGTGTAGTCGGAGTAACCATTAGCCCTGAGAGCCTGGTGTACGTGTTTGAGTTCACTGGTAATGTGTTCCTGGTCGGAATGCATTGGGCTCCATGGTATAGAGTCTTGATGAGGGAGTTCTTCTGGGATGGATGGTGGTGGGAATCCGGTTTCAAGTAAGCATCTGTATGGGTAGCTTTCCTGTAGACAGAGTGGCTCATTGAACCGCCAGGTCTCCTTTTAATTAAGATATCCAAAAAGGGTAGCTTTCCATCTTTTTCCACCTCCATGGTAAATCTGATGGCTGGGTGTATGGAATTGATGTGGTTGAAGAATTGGCCCAGAGCTGGTAGGCCATGTGGCCAGATGACGAACGTGTCATCTATGTACCTCTTAGACAAAGCCGTAGGGTGGATGCCTGGATGGCATCCGTCTCAAAACATTTTTCCATGAAAACAGTGGCTACAACTGGAGATAAGGGCGAATCCATCGGGGTAGCTTCAACTTGTTTGTACAATGTTCCATTCCAGGTGAAGTAAGTGTTGGTGAGGCAGTGTCTAACCAGGGCCGGTACATCAGCATTCAATCCTTGTTGGACCACATCTTCAATGATTGTAATGGTGTCAGGCACAGGAACTTTGGTAAACAACGATACTAGATCGAAAGTGACAAGCAAATCACCTGGAGATAGTGAGATGTCCTTAATTAACGATACCAAGTGAGCTGATTTAAGTACAGCTGAGGTGGTCTTACCAGTGAATGGTTGTAAGGTCTCAGACAGAAATCGGGCCAGTTTGTGGGTGGGTGAGTTAATGATGAAGATGATAGAACGAAGTGGTGTATCTTCTTTATGGATTTTTGGTAAGCCATAAAATCTGTGTGGTCTAGCAGCAGAGGGTTTTAAGGAAAGCCGCTTGGTTGGTTCGATTAAAGATGTTGAATCAGTGATGATATTGTTGGTTTTTGTAACAAGGCGGTTGGTGGGATCTCTATTGACTTTGGTATAGCTACAATCATTCAGTAGGTCCTGAATTTTGTTATTGTATGTGGTTTTTTTTCCATGATGACAGTGACATTGCCCTTGTCGGCTGAGAGGATGACGATGTCCTCTCTTTTTTTTAATTGAGGAAGCTCAAAGCGCTCATCCTTACTGATGTTGCTAATAGGTGTTTTAGCGTTTTTGATTAATGTGTCTTAGCGTTAATTAAGGACATCTCATGCTTCCATGTTGATGTGCTTCACAGTGAGGCTCGCTTCAGCTGTTAGCGCTGCTCCCTGCTCTTCCGATGTTCTGCCAGTGCAGCTACAGGAGCTGCTTTTATAGCCCTGGCAGTAGCTACGAGCAGATGCCAGGGGCAGCCAGAAGAATCCAGAATGACGCAGCTGCTCCCAAGAGCGTGACTCGTGTCTCGGGCTGCAGTCTGTGAGCAGTTTACTGCCATGGAATTCGCTCTGCACTGATAATTCACTATGTAACACGATTTTTGTTCCTGGGTAGTAAGTGTTATTTTCTAATTGCTTATGCCTCAAAACTATATAAAATGGGTATTATTATTCCCCATAAACTTTGCTTTTGTGACCAGGACTTTACGTGAAGGAATGACACAAATGCACACCACGTTTTCTCATTGACAATATGTACATTTCAAAATATCACTGTCCTGGTGTACTATAGTGTATTAAAGTTGTGTCTTGCCTGCTTGTTTCCAATGGAAATATCATTTTTAGTTTAGAGAAGGCGTCACACAGCTGAACCCCAGGTATGAGTCACTGCTATTTGCTGTGGATGAGGGAAGCCCTGGGAGCAGCTGCGTCATTCTGGACGCTTCTGGCTCCCCCTGGCATCTGCTCATAGCTACTGCCAGGGCTATAAAAGCAGCTCCTGTAGCTGCACTGGCAGAACATCGGCGGAGGAGGGAGCAGCGCTCACAACTGAAGCGAGCCTCACTGTGAAGCACATCAACAAGCATGGCCCTCAGTGTTTACTTCCCTGCGATGCACGTGATGGAGAGGAGCGTCTGGCCAGGCTGGCCGGTCTGGAACCCCCGCGGTCAAAGTATTTTCCAGCAGCTGCAGCGAGACATGAGGAGCGAGATCGAGAGGATGGAGAGAATCTTCCGTGGAGTCGATCAGCTCAGCAGCCACACGCGGGCTCCGGGCAGCCTCGGAGATGCACTGCTGCAGCAGCCGGCCGTGAGCAGTGGGTTCCAGATTAAGATCCACAGGAGCAGTGAGGCGGGTTTGTCGCGTCCCTGGACGTGCAGGACTTCTCCCCACAGGACCTGGCCGTGAAGGTGTCTGGAGACAAGCTGGCGGTGGCCGGACGGCGCGAGGTGAAGAGCGGAGAAGTCAGCATCGGCAGCTACAGTCACAGCTGCCAGGAGTTCCACAGGGAGACGCAGCTGCCCAGGGACGTGGACCCGCAGAGCGTGAGCTGCTGCTTGACTGAAGACGGGAAGCTGAAGTTCAAGGCTCAGCGCCGCGCCCTCCCTGCAGCGGCCGAGAGGGTGGTGGTCATTGAGCAGCCAGCGACAGCGACTCCTGGCACGGCCTCTCAGTCCACTGGCACCACTCACGCGTAGAGTGGCGCCTGGAGCATCCATTCCAGCAACCTGCTTCATTGATGTTTTAATTGTATGGATATTTTGTTAAATCAGTTTCTTCTATTCACGATATGTTCAGTAATATTTACGTGTTTCAGCGTTCACATTCAACTTCACTGGATTAAGTGTATCGCTGTAAAGGATTGTCAAATCGTATCGCATCGTTTAAATTTGCCATTACACGTTCATATATTCTAATAAGATAATGATAAATGTTATATTCAAGTATTTTTCATCATTACACATGACTATTTTCTACAGTCTAATTTTCGAACTACTATAATACTATACTGTTTGTGTGAATGGTAATGATTTTTGTAATAAAATGCCTTTCAATTTCCTGCAACATTTGCAACTGTTCTTTTTTCTACATTGTGTTTGTTTCATCGTTACTGTGGATCAGAGTTCTGGAGACAGAATTCCCCAAAACTAAGACAACCGGTAACGCGGCCTCATTGCTCCCTGACCATGACAACTCCCAAGGTGCCAGGCTCACGCCGTCGGCCCTGCCGAGTCACTCCGCACTCAGAATCTGGGATTGGCTTGCAATGATCTAAGATCAATCTTACCACTTCACATTTCACTTGTATCATCCTTCAATTGGTAGTAAATCCTTCGCTAAGGAATTGGTCCTCAAATCGTGGGGACAAGCGTACCACGGAAAGATTAGTTGCCATTTAATGTTTGCGACACAGAGAATGTAAATAGTTACATGACCACCTCGCTGCTGTAGCAGTGTAAGTCATGCTGCTATTAATATATTCTATGTCTCGAGTTTCCTGGCTGGCTGCTGGCTGTGCTTCTCTCCATCCCAACAATAACTCCGTTGTTAGTGGGTGCAGGAGACAATAGGGACACCAACAAGGTGGGAATAACCAGAACAGTATTTGAAGACTGACACGGTTCATTTAAAATTGCACTTTCAATGTATGCGCCAATTAACGTCATTCTTTTTGACAAAATAACTTGTTTTATCCTAGAGAATTAGAAACTAAACCTGAAGACATTAAACTAGTACAATTAAAATGTACGATTAATTGTAAAGTTAGCAAAATAAATAAATGATCTAATTCATATACTATATTCTTGGTTCTTTCGGTAAAGTCACGTAGAAGGGAAACAATAAAATAATAAAGATAATCCCTTAGCTATTTGCACAAACCAATCCCTTAGCTATTTCAATGCTAAATTACTAGTTGCCTCTGTGGATGTGTAGGTTTTGACTTTAACATAGCCATTCCTGTGACCAGTCACAAGCTAATCCCTTAGCTATTTCAATGCTAAATTACTAGTTGCCTCTGTGGATGTGTAGGTTTTGACTTTAACATAGCCAATTCCGTGACCAGTCACAAGCTAATCCCTCAGCTATTGATATGTAAACCCCTTTGTCAAGGTGCTTCACTTATCCCAACCAGCTTAAAAGTCTCTACGAATCTTAACATCGTTAATTGAAGCTCTGTCGTCCCGACAGTTACCTTTCACCTAAAGACGGCCGCTTGCGTTGTGGCCAAAACGTCGTGAGAATTTTATCGTGTCATTTTATTATTTTATTCTCATTCTACGTGACTTTACCGAAAGAACCAAAGAAAATAAAATAATAAAGATATAAAACAATAAAATTATCCAAATCAAAATTCATATACTGTTGATTTATTCACTCCATATCCGCAGTGGACACTGCCGGTTGTGTTCCTTCCTTAGCTCCCATTCCCACGTTAGTCTCGACCACCGGCCGTCATCACTTCAAGTTGTGTGTCCTGCCTCACCCCACCTTTCTAAACTAAAATTACGTCTTTAATTTGCATATGAAGTCCAATTGACGTGTCCGTCTTCCAGTATCAGTGGTGTTCTTAGGATGCGCATCATCTCTACGCTTCCTTGTGCATTTCTAAACATTGGTTATATTTTCTGTTTGTGATGCATCTGTTTGAAAAAAACGTTCTGCTTAAGGCATATGGCTCAGTTACGTTTCATTATTAAGTTAAGATAATAATAAGCACTTTGCTCTGCCCTGATACGCCTCTCTTAATCATTTTCATCCCTCTTCCCCTTCAACAACCGCCCTACGTGCAAATGCACTTCTGTGTTTTCAAGGCTGTGTCCCTGTTCTTTTTGCGTTCAGTTTGTCATTCCCCCGCACCTCCATTAAAGCATGGTTGGCAGCGTACGGTGCGAAAGAAGTTCACCATGCAAACATACGCTGCGTTGAAAAATGATTCTACTGATAGCAGACCAAACCTGGACAGATTTCTCAATACGAGTGCAATATCGAGGGTACAGATCAATACGACCTGAACACAGATGCTATTTCTCGGACGGTTGGCAACTCTAGCCATGCCCATACAAACATACACAACATCTTGACCATGAATCGCCTATGCGGCAGATTAAATGTCAAGCATTTTACATTGAATTCCGATCTACTTTTGTTCGTTTTGTTTGATTTTGGAGCAGTTTCAAGTAAGTATTTTTTATACAATTATTGTATTGTCATTTACTGTATAATTATGATAATAGACCAAGCACTGAGACATTGCCCAGGGTTGGTCTACAATCGAAAAGGTGGCAACCCCATAGCACACCCTCATGTGTTCCAGTGTTAACACATCGTATGTTTGTATCTTGAAATTCTTTCGCACCGTACGTAGCCCACCGTGCTAATCGGAGGTATGAGATAAGGACAAGGAACTAAACACAATAAGCAATTACTTAAGAAGAGTTTCAATTGAGTATGGGATGATTGCGAGTGCTGTCAATATGGCGGTGTTGACAACAAGCATCCACTTGAAACGAACGCGCTTCCGAAAATCTGCGATTTTATCATTTCATGCCGATACGTGGAGATGAGCGGGTTCACCGCGGGTCTTAAACAGCCCTTCCCCAGCCAACATGCACTGGGGGAAATTCCATCAATATTCTCATTAATAATCTGCTTTGGAAGACGAAGAAGAAAAAAGCTAATCCTGCAGGCATCGCGGATAATAAGATTAGAATATTACTTCGCCCCACATCACGGCGGATACGCACGAATGTTGAACGTCTTTGGGGCCGTCCATAAATGACGTCACGCACCTGGGGGGGGGGGCGATCAGACATTTGTGACGATGTGTGACGAGGGGGGGGGGGGGGTGAGAAATGTGACGTCACATCAAAATGCGCAACTTTAAGTAAATATAGACGACACGTTCTACTTAATTAAATATACTTTTTAATAAATGTTTTCTCCTACAACATCAGAGTGCAGCGCCACATTAAATACGCACTACAATGACAATAGTTTAAAGCGATTTGAAGCATGTTTTATTTGGTGGGAGGGGGGCCAGAGCTTTGTGACGTCATATTTGAGGGGGGGGTCTGACTTTTTGTGACGCCGTGTGACAATGGGGGGGTGGGGTCAAAAATCGTCAGAAGTCGCGTGACGTCATTTATGGACGGCCCCTTTGGCACCGTGCGTCGCCGAATCATTGCTCATCGGAGTGTCAGCTGTATGACAACGCGACGTGGCACGCAGTGCCAACGCACACCTGTCAACCCCTAACCATTGCCTCTCTTATTACAGACCAATTCAGACCTTATTGGTCACCCCGTGCCCCTTACAAATCTCAACGTTCATCCTACAAAATCCCATCACAAGGGGAGAAACACAAAACATTGTTTTGCCCGTTTTGAAACGGCTCTAGTAAGCCGTATGGACCTGAGAACTCAATCTCCCTGTACACCAATACGGGGTAACCCCGTACGGGTTGACACGGCATGCCAACGTGATACTGAATCGCGCCTTCGGCTCTAAGAGATTCGTTTGTGACTGAACTGGAGATTAATGAATGATAAACCAGCCAGGGCTTCCCTCGCTGTACGCGGGTTCGGTTTGTTGCGCTATTTCACGCTGTGGGGGCCGTCCATAAATGACGTCACGCGATTTTAGACGATTTTTGACCCCCCCTCCCATCGTCACGCGGCGTCACAAAGAGTCAGAGCCCCCCCTCAAATATGACGGTACAAAGCTGTGCCCCCCCCCCCCAAAATAAAGCATGCTTCATATCGCTTTAAACTATTGTCATCGTGGTGCTTATTTAATGTGGCGCTGCACTCTGATGTTGTAGGAGAAAATATTTATTAAAAAGTCTATTTAATTACGTAGAACGTGTTGTCTATATTTATTTAAAGTTGCGCATTTTGATGTGACGTCACATTTCTCACCCCCCCCCCCCTCATTTATGGACGGCCCCAGTACAATGCGGCTACCTCTGACCCAAAAGTCGCTCTCTGGAGCTGCTGTGCACGTGTGTGGTGGGGGGAGCGGTGGGCTACGTACGGTGCGAAAGAATTTCAAGATACAAACATACGATGTGTTAACACTGGAACACATGAGGGTGTGCTATGGGGTTGCCACCTTTTCGATTGTAGACCAACCCTGGGCAATGTCTCAGTGCTTGGTCTATTATCACAATTATACAGTAAATGGCAATACAATAATTCTATTAAAAATACTTACTTGAAACTGCGCCAAAATAAATCAAAACGAACAAAAGTAGATCGAAATTCAATGTATAATGCTTGACATTTAATCTGCCGCATAGGCGATTCATGGTCAAGATGTTGTGTATGTTTGCATGGGCATGGCTAGAGTTGCCACCCGTCCATGAATTAGCATCTGTGTTCAGTTGGTATTGATCTGTACCCTCGATATTGCACTCGTATTGAGAAATCTGTCCAGGATTGGTCTGCAGTCAGTAGAATCATTTTTCAACGCAGCGTATGTTTGCATGGTGAACTTCTTTCGCACCGTACGCAGCCAACCATGCTTTACTGGAGGTGCGGGGGAATAACAAACTGAACGCAAAAAGAACAGGGACACAGCCTTGAAAACACAGAAGTGCATCTACACGTAGGGCGGTTGTTGAAGGGGAAGACGGATGAAAATGATTAAGAGAGGTGTATCAGGGCAGAACAAAGTGCTTATTGTTATCTTAACTTAATAATGAAACGTAACTGAGCCATATGCCTTAAGCAGAACGTTTTTTTTCAAACAGATGCATCACAAACGGAAAATAGAACCAATGTTTAGAAATGCACAAGGAAGCGTAGAGATGATGCACATCCTAAGAATTACACTGATACTGGAAGACGGACACGTCAATTGGACTTCATATGACTTCATATAATTAAGGACGTAATTTTAGTTTAGAAAGGTGGGGTGAGGCAGGACACACAACTTGAAGTGATGACGGCCGGTGGTCGAGACTAACGTGGGAATGGGAGCTAAGGAAGGAACACAACCGGCAGTGTCCACTGCGGAGATGGAGTGAATAAATCAACAGTATATGAATTTTGATTTGGGGAATTTTATTGTTTTATATCTTTATTATTTTATTTTCTTTGGTTCTTTCGGTAAAGTCACGTAGAATGAGAATAAAATAATAAAAAAACACAATAAAATTCTCACGACGTTTTGGCCACAACGCAAGCGGCCGTCTTTAGGTGAAAGGTACAGTACTGTCGGGACGACAGAGCTTCAATTAACGATGTTAAGATTCGTAGCGACTTTTAAGCTGGTTGGGAGAAGTAAGGCACCTTGACAAAGGGGTTTACATATCAATAGCTGAGGGATTAGCTTGTGACTGGTCACGGAATTGGCTATGTTAAAGTCAAAACCGACACATCCACAGAGGCAACTAGTAATTTAGCATTGAAATAGCTAAGGGATTAGCTTGTGACTGGTCACAGGAATGGCTATGTTAAAGTCAAAACCTACACATCCACAGAGGCAACTAGTAATTTAGCATTGAAATAGCTAAGGGATTAGCTTGTGCAAATAGCTGAGGGATTAGCTTGTGACTGGTCACGGAAATGGCTATGTTAAAGTAAAAACCTACATCTTCTTTGGTTCTTTCGGTAAAGTCACGTAGAATGAGAATAAAATAATAAATTTATAAAATAAAATAACACAATAATATTCTCACGACGTTTCGGCCACAACACAAGCGGCCTTCATCAGGTGAAGGGGGCGAGACTGTCTGGTAGGACAGCGCTGGAGTGAGAGAGCCACGTTCAGATCACGGCTTTTAAGCTGTGTGAGAGGAACAAAGAGCCTTGACGAAGGAATTAGCATAAAATTTAGCATTGAAATGGCTGAATGATTAGCTTGTGACTGGTCACAGAAATAGCTATGTTAAAAGTTAAAGCGTACACATCCGCAGAGGCCCCCATTGTTAAAAGGAATTAGCATAGAATTTAGCATTGAAATAGCTAAGTTAAGGCATACACATCCGCAGAGGCACCCCTTGACAATGGGATTAGCATAGAATTTAGCATTGAAATGGCTGAGTGACTCGCTTGTAACTGCTACAGAAATAGTTACGTTGAAGTCAGAGCATACACATTCACCGAGGCACTTAGTACAAATCAAAACAGGAGAATTTAGCATTGAAATAACTAGGCGAATTTAGCATTGAAATAACTGGGTGATTTGCTAGTGACTGGTCACAGAAATATATGTTAAAGTAAGGCCTACACATCCACAGAGCTTCAATGAACGCTGTTAAGATTCGTAGCGACTTTTAAGCTGGTTGGGAGAAGTGAGGAGTGAGGCTCCCTCCTCTGCCGATGTTCTGTCTCAGATGTGAATAATTAGTATTGTATTACAATTCTATAAACAATACAGTGTTGTAGTGCATCACGTGTTGATGTTCCATTGCACAGCCACGTTCCAAATGCTATAATGACGTAAGAGCCGTGGAAACCTCTGACGTCACGGTGACGTCATGGCCCGGTGACGTCACGGCAGAGGTCAGAGTGGAGTCGGCTCCTGGAGAGGAAACCACCTCACCCCACGCTGCTCCTCCACTTCGAGTTCTTCAGAGACCTTCGCCACCATCACCACCATGGCGATCTTCACGGCTGTCCTCACTGTGGTTCTGCTGCTCACGCAGCCGATGGTGGAGCTCCTCGGAGGATCTCGGCGTGGGGGTTCGGACATTAACGCCTCCAACACCACCACCACCACGATCAACTACTCGGGACTCGTGAAGAACGTCTCTGCATCAGCAGGGGTCGCCACCTGGGGACCGATGTTCAGTAGCCACAGTGAGGACATTGTGGACAGCGTGCTCCCTGCCCTCCTGCAGGCTATGGGTGAGCTGAGCAGCAGCTGCCAGGCCATAGTGGACAGCGCGCTCCCTGCTCTGCTCCACGCTGTAGGTCAACTGTACAGCGGCTGCAAGGAGGCCATCAGCTCCACCGTGCTGCTGAACACCCTGCACATCGCCGTGCATCTCTGGCGTTTCATACGTCGCCAAGTGAGTGAGCAACATCCATCATCATCACCACCATCAGCCATGGTCAATCCACTAGTGGGTAGAGACCTCCACGAGCCGTCGCCACCTCCCACGATGCCGCTGTGCAGTAATCCACCCAGCACCTGCACGTGGAGCGATTTCATTGCTTCATCTCCCCACTGGGCACCCTCTCGGATGACCCCCTCGCAGCCCGTCGGCATCACTCGCCCCCTTCACACCTCCACCGATCCCCCTCAACTCCACTCACGGTGTCTTCAACAGCCTGGTTGGGCACTGGAACAGTATCCCGGACAGTGCCGGATTAAGCTCGTGCGGGTCCTGTAGCTTATATTATAAAGGTGCCCAGAATAAATAAAAAAACACAATTATAAAGCACGAAGTTTTTAACTTGCATAGTAAAGTAATTGTAATTTTACTATAGTAATAGAGCAAGTACAGAATCACTGAACGGGGATTTATAGGGTGAGATCATTTAGCGCGGGGCGCTTGAAAGTGCGGGGCCCACAGCTAATGATTATTTTGTTCCGAGGATAATCCGGCACTGATCACGGATTGAGTATGAGGAGCAGTGATGAGATGTAAAGTATTTTTTAACATGTTATTAAAATGTTATGTTTAATAGAAAATATAATGTTGTTTGTCTCTTAGCTGTGATTCGTAAAAAACTGTTGTTACTCAATGGTCTTTCGGTAAAGTCACGTAGAAAACATAAACAAAATAATAGAATACGACGTTTCGATTGCAACTCAAGCAGTCGTCATCAGGTGAAACTAAAGTTGAGAGAGAGAGACCAAACACAGACAGGGAGACACAAAGATCCCCCGTATAGCCTGAACAGACTGTAGGGGCAAGTGCTGTTAGCGAGCACCTGTGAAGGCCGGAACAGTACACGAGGGGGTGGGTGGCCAGCACCACGCCCGACCGCCTTTGTCTCCCTAGTGGCGATGTTTACACACCGCACCAGGTACTCATTTGAGGCTGAGTCGACCTAGGGGAGGCCCGGGACCGGTTCAGATAATCGTCACTGGTGTTGGCCGTGAGCGGGAATCGAACCCGGGACGCCAGGTTCATAGCGCAGCGTAGCGCTAACAGCTGCACCACCGCTCCCCACACACAGGGAGACACACAAGCAGAGAAGGACGGTGATCAACCAGGCAAAGTATTATTTGTTGTGTTGGCCGACTCAATGAGTTGCATTACATTTCTAAGTTTGCTGAGTTTGATCCTCTTTCTATCAGCTTGTACCCTCTGTAAATTTCACCCCCACTATCTCGCCCGTTACGGCAGCCCCTCCGCTCCCACTCCCCCTCGGAGTAGCCGAGGGATTAGCCGGGGTATGCTTGCTCTGCGATCTTACATTTACTTGCAAATCCCACCACAAACGTATATAGTGTAACCTTTGGTTGCAGTAGCTCTCTCGCTACATTTCTTCCTGTCTCAGCAGTCCGCCTGCTGTATTATTTCACCTGAAGACGATTGCTTGTGTTGTGACCACGTGTATACTGTTTACTACAGTACTATGGTGTTGTGACCACGTGTATACTGTTTAATATAGTACTATAGTGTTGTGACCACGTGTATACTGTTTACTATAGTACTATAGTGTTTTGACCACGTGTATACTGTTTACTATAGTACTATAGTGTTGGGACCACGTGTATACTGTTTACTACAGTACTATAGTGTTGTGACCATGTGTATACGGTTAACTATAGTACTATAGTGTTGGGACCACGTGTATACTGTTTACTACAGTACTATAGTGTTGTGACCACGTGTATACTGTTTACTATAGTACTATAGTGTTGGGACCACGTATATACTGTTTACTACAGTACTATAGTGTTGTGACCACGTGTATACTGTTTACTATAGTACTATAGTGTTGTGACCATGTGTATACTGTTTACTATAGTACTATAGTGTTTTGACCACGTGTATACTGTTTACTATAGTACTATAGTGTTGGGACAACGTGTATACTGTTTACTATAGTACTGTAGTGTTGTGACCACGTGTATACTGTATACTACAGTACTATAGTGTTGTGACCACGTGTATACTGTTTACTATAGTACTATAGTGTTGGGACCACGTGTATACTGTTTACTACAGTACTATAGTGTTGTGACCACGTGTATACTGTTTCCTATAGTACTATAGTGTTGTGACCATGTGTATACTGTTTACTATAGTACTATAGTGTTGTGACCACGTCTATACTGTTTACTACAGTACTATAGTGTTGTGACCACGTGCATACTGTTTACTATAGTACTGTAGTGTTGTGACCACGTGTATACTGTATACTACAGTACTATAGTGTTGTGACCACGTGTATACTGTTTACTATAGTACTATAGTGTTGGGACCACGTGTATACTGTTTACTACAGTACTATAGTGTTGTGACCACGTGTATACTGTTTACTATAGTACTATAGTGTTGTGACCACGTGTATACTGTTTACTATAGTACTATAGTGTTGTGACCACGTGTATACTGTTTACTATAGTACTGTAGTGTTGTGACCACGTGTATACTGTATACTACAGTACTATAGTGTTGTGACCACGTGTATACTGTTTACTATAGTACTATAGTGTTGGGACCACGTGTATACTGTTTACTACAGTACTATAGTGTTGTGACCACGTGTATACTGTTTACTATAGTACTATAGTGTTGTGACCACGTGTATACTGTTTCCTATAGTACTATAGTGTTGTGACCATGTGTATACTGTTTACTATGGTACTATAGTGTTGTGACCACGTGTATACTGTTTACTACAGTACTATAGTGTTGAGACCAAGTGTATACTGTTTACTATAGTACTGTAGAGTTGTGACCACGTGTATACTGTTTACTATAGTACTATAGTGTTGTGACCACGTGTATACTGTTTACTATAGTACTATAATGTTGTGACCACGTGTATACTGTTTACTACAGTACTATAGTGGTGTGACCACGTGTGTACTGTTTACTATAGTACTATAGTGTTGTGACCACGTGTATACTGTTTACTATAGTACTATAGTTTTGTGACCACGTGTGTAATGTTTACTACAGTACTATAGTGTTGTGATCACGTGTGTAATGTTTACTACAGTACTATAGTGTGGTGACCACGTGTATACTGTTTACTACAGTTCTATAGTGGTGTGACCACGTGTGTACTGTTTACTATAGTACTATAGTGGTGTGACCACGTGTACACTGTTTGCTACAGTACTATAGTGTTGTGACCACGTGTGTAATGTTTACTACAGTACTATAGTGTTGTGATCACGTGTGTAATGTTTACTACAGTACTATAGTGTTGTGACCACGTGTATACTGTTTACTACAGTACTATAGTGTTGTGACCACGTGTATACTGTTTACTATAGTACTATAGTGTGACCACGTGTATACTGTTTACTACAGTACTATAGTGTTGTGACCACGTCTATACTGTTTACTATAGTACTATAGTGTTGTGACCACGTGTATACTGTTTACTATAGTACTATAATGTTGTGACCACGTGTATACTGTTTACTACAGTTCTATAGTGGTGTGACCACGTGTGTACTGTTTACTATAGTACTATAGTGTTGTGACCACGTGTACACTGTTTGCTACAGTACTATAGTGTTGTGACCACGTGTGTAATGTTTACTACAGTACTATAGTGTTGTGATCACGTGTGTAATGTTTACTACAGTACTATAGTGTTGTGACCACGTGTATACTGTTTACTACAGTACTATAGTGTTGTGACCACGTGTATACTGTTTACTATAGTACTATAGTGTTTTGACCACGTGTATACTGTTTACTATAGTACTATAGTGTTGGGACCACGTGTATACTGTTTACTATAGTACTGTAGTGTTGTGACCACGTGTATACTGTATACTACAGTACTATAGTGTTGTGACCACGTGTATACTGTTTACTATAGTACTATAGTGTTGGGACCACGTGTATACTGTTTACTACAGTACTATAGTGTTGTGACCACGTGTATACTGTTTCCTATGGTACTATAGTGTTGTGACCATGTGTATACTGTTTACTATAGTACTATAGTGTTGTGACCACGTCTATACTGTTTACTACAGTACTATAGTGTTGTGACCACGTGCATACTGTTTACTATAGTACTGTAGTGTTGTGACCACGTGTATACTGTATACTACAGTACTATAGTGTTGTGACCACGTGTATACTGTTTACTATAGTACTATAGTGTTGGGACCACGTGTATACTGTTTACTACAGTCCTATAGTGTTGTGACCACGTGTATACTGTTTACTATAGTACTATAGTGTTGTGACCACGTGTATACTGTTTACTATAGTACTATAATGTTGTGACCACGTGTATACTGTTTACTATAGTACTATAGTGTTGTGACCACGTGTATACTGTTTACTATAGTACTATAATGTTGTGACCACGTGTATACTGTTTACTACAGTTCTATAGTGGTGTGACCACGTGTGTACTGTTTACTATAGTACTATAGTGTTGTGACCACGTGTACACTGTTTGCTACAGTACTATAGTGTTGTGACCACGTGTGTAATGTTTACTACAGTACTATAGTGTTGTGACCATGTGTATACTGTTTACTATAGTACTATAGTGTTGTGACCACGTCTATACTGTTTACTACAGTACTATAGTGTTGTGACCACGTGCATACTGTTTACTATAGTACTGTAGTGTTGTGACCACGTGTATACTGTATACTACAGTACTATAGTGTTGTGACCACGTGTATACTGTTTACTATAGTACTATAGTGTTGGGACCACGTGTATACTGTTTACTACAGTACTATAGTGTTGTGACCACGTGTATACTGTTTACTATAGTACTATAGTGTTGTGACCACGTGTATACTGTTTACTATAGTACTATAGTGTTGTGACCACGTGTATACTGTTTACTATAGTACTGTAGTGTTGTGACCACGTGTATACTGTATACTACAGTACTATAGTGTTGTGACCACGTGTATACTGTTTACTATAGTACTATAGTGTTGGGACCACGTGTATACTGTTTACTACAGTACTATAGTGTTGTGACCACGTGTATACTGTTTACTATAGTACTATAGTGTTGTGACCACGTGTATACTGTTTCCTATAGTACTATAGTGTTGTGACCATGTGTATACTGTTTACTATGGTACTATAGTGTTGTGACCACGTGTATACTGTTTACTACAGTACTATAGTGTTGAGACCAAGTGTATACTGTTTACTATAGTACTGTAGAGTTGTGACCACTTGTATACTGTTTACTATAGTACTATAGTGTTGTGACCACGTGTATACTGTTTACTATAGTACTATAATGTTGTGACCACGTGTATACTGTTTACTACAGTACTATAGTGGTGTGACCACGTGTGTACTGTTTACTATAGTACTATAGTGTTGTGACCACGTGTATACTGTTTACTACAGTTCTATAGTGGTGTGACCACGTGTGTACTGTTTACTATAGTACTATAGTGTTGTGACCACGTGTACACTGTTTGCTACAGTACTATAGTGTTGTGACCACGTGTGTAATGTTTACTACAGTACTATAGTGTTGTGATCACGTGTGTAATGTTTACTACAGTACTATAGTGTTGTGACCACGTGTATACTGTTTACTACAGTACTATAGTGTTGTGACCACGTGTATACTGTTTACTATAGTACTATAGTGTGACCACGTGTATACTGTTTACTATAGTACTATAGTGTTGTGACCACGTCTATACTGTTTACTATAGTACTATAGTGTTGTGACCACGTGTATACTGTTTACTATAGTACTATAATGTTGTGACCACGTGTATACTGTTTACTACAGTTCTATAGTGGTGTGACCACGTGTGTACTGTTTACTATAGTACTATAGTGTTGTGACCACGTGTACACTGTTTGCTACAGTACTATAGTGTTGTGACCACGTGTGTAATGTTTACTACAGTACTATAGTGTTGTGATCACGTGTGTAATGTTTACTACAGTACTATAGTGTTGTGACCACGTGTATACTGTTTACTACAGTACTATAGTGTTGTGACCACGTGTATACTGTTTACTATAGTACTATAGTGTTTTGACCACGTGTATACTGTTTACTATAGTACTATAGTGTTGGGACCACGTGTATACTGTTTACTATAGTACTGTAGTGTTGTGACCACGTGTATACTGTATACTACAGTACTATAGTGTTGTGACCACGTGTATACTGTTTACTATAGTACTATAGTGTTGGGACCACGTGTATACTGTTTACTACAGTACTATAGTGTTGTGACCACGTGTATACTGTTTCCTATGGTACTATAGTGTTGTGACCATGTGTATACTGTTTACTATAGTACTATAGTGTTGTGACCACGTCTATACTGTTTACTACAGTACTATAGTGTTGTGACCACGTGCATACTGTTTACTATAGTACTGTAGTGTTGTGACCACGTGTATACTGTATACTACAGTACTATAGTGTTGTGACCACGTGTATACTGTTTACTATAGTACTATAGTGTTGGGACCACGTGTATACTGTTTACTACAGTCCTATAGTGTTGTGACCACGTGTATACTGTTTACTATAGTACTATAGTGTTGTGACCACGTGTATACTGTTTACTATAGTACTATAGTGTTGTGACCACGTGTATACTGTTTACTATAGTACTATAGTGTTGTGACCACGTGTATACTGTTTACTATAGTACTATAATGTTGTGACCACGTGTATACTGTTTACTACAGTTCTATAGTGGTGTGACCACGTGTGTACTGTTTACTATAGTACTATAGTGTTGTGACCACGTGTACACTGTTTGCTACAGTACTATAGTGTTGTGACCACGTGTGTAATGTTTACTACAGTACTATAGTGTTGTGATCACGTGTATACTGTTTACTACAGTACTATAGTGTTGTGACCACGTGTATACTGTTTACTACAGTACTATAGTGTTGTGACCACGTGTATACTGTTTACTATAGTACTATAGTGTGACCACGTGTATACTGTTTACTACAGTACTATAGTGTTGTGACCACGTGTATACTGTTTACTACAGTACTATAGTGTTGTGACCACGTGTATACTGTTTACTACAGTACTATAGTGTTGTGACCACGTGTATACTGTTTACTACAGTACTATGGTGTTGTGACCACGTGTATACTGTTTACTACAGTACTATAGTGTTGTGACCACGTGTATACTGTTTACTACAGTACTATAGTGTTGTGACCACGTCTATACTGTTTACTACAGTACTATAGTGTTGTGACCACGTGTATACTGTTTACTATAGTACTATAGTGTTGTGACCACGTGTATACTGTTTACTATAGTACTATAGTGTTGTGACCACGTGTATACTGTTTACTATAGTACTATAATGTTGTGACCACGTGTATACTGTTTACTACAGTTCTATAGTGGTGTGACCACGTGTGTACTGTTTACTATAGTACTATAGTGTTGTGACCACGTGTACACTGTTTGCTACAGTACTATAGTGTTGTGACCACGTGTGTAATGTTTACTACAGTACTATAGTGTTGTGATCACGTGTATACTGTTTACTACAGTACTATAGTGTTGTGACCACGTGTATACTGTTTACTACAGTACTATAGTGTTGTGACCACGTGTATACTGTTTACTATAGTACTATAGTGTTGTGACCACGTGTATACTGTTTACTACAGTACTATAGTGTTGTGACCACGTGTATACTGTTTACTATAGTACTATAGTGTTGGGACAACGTGTATACTGTTTACTATAGTACTGTAGTGTTGTGACCACGTGTATACTGTATACTACAGTACTATAGTGTTGTGACCACGTGTATACTGTTTACTATAGTACTATAGTGTTGGGACCACGTGTATACTGTTTACTACAGTACTATAGTGTTGTGACCACGTGTATACTGTTTCCTATAGTACTATAGTGTTGTGACCATGTGTATACTGTTTACTATAGTACTATAGTGTTGTGACCACGTCTATACTGTTTACTACAGTACTATAGTGTTGTGACCACGTGCATACTGTTTACTATAGTACTGTAGTGTTGTGACCACGTGTATACTGTATACTACAGTACTATAGTGTTGTGACCACGTGTATACTGTTTACTATAGTACTATAGTGTTGGGACCACGTGTATACTGTTTACTACAGTACTATAGTGTTGTGACCACGTGTATACTGTTTACTATAGTACTATAGTGTTGTGACCACGTGTATACTGTTTACTATAGTACTATAGTGTTGTGACCACGTGTATACTGTTTACTATAGTACTGTAGTGTTGTGACCACGTGTATACTGTATACTACAGTACTATAGTGTTGTGACCACGTGTATACTGTTTACTATAGTACTATAGTGTTGGGACCACGTGTATACTGTTTACTACAGTACTATAGTGTTGTGACCACGTGTATACTGTTTACTATAGTACTATAGTGTTGTGACCACGTGTATACTGTTTCCTATAGTACTATAGTGTTGTGACCATGTGTATACTGTTTACTATGGTACTATAGTGTTGTGACCACGTGTATACTGTTTACTACAGTACTATAGTGTTGAGACCAAGTGTATACTGTTTACTATAGTACTGTAGAGTTGTGACCACGTGTATACTGTTTACTATAGTACTATAGTGTTGTGACCACGTGTATACTGTTTACTATAGTACTATAATGTTGTGACCACGTGTATACTGTTTACTACAGTACTATAGTGGTGTGACCACGTGTGTACTGTTTACTATAGTACTATAGTGTTGTGACCACGTGTATACTGTTTACTACAGTTCTATAGTGGTGTGACCACGTGTGTACTGTTTACTATAGTACTATAGTGTTGTGACCACGTGTACACTGTTTGCTACAGTACTATAGTGTTGTGACCACGTGTGTAATGTTTACTACAGTACTATAGTGTTGTGATCACGTGTGTAATGTTTACTACAGTACTATAGTGTTGTGACCACGTGTATACTGTTTACTACAGTACTATAGTGTTGTGACCACGTGTATACTGTTTACTATAGTACTATAGTGTGACCACGTGTATACTGTTTACTACAGTACTATAGTGTTGTGACCACGTCTATACTGTTTACTATAGTACTATAGTGTTGTGACCACGTGTATACTGTTTACTATAGTACTATAATGTTGTGACCACGTGTATACTGTTTACTACAGTTCTATAGTGGTGTGACCACGTGTGTACTGTTTACTATAGTACTATAGTGTTGTGACCACGTGTACACTGTTTGCTACAGTACTATAGTGTTGTGACCACGTGTGTAATGTTTACTACAGTACTATAGTGTTGTGATCACGTGTGTAATGTTTACTACAGTACTATAGTGTTGTGACCACGTGTATACTGTTTACTACAGTACTATAGTGTTGTGACCACGTGTATACTGTTTACTATAGTACTATAGTGTTTTGACCACGTGTATACTGTTTACTATAGTACTATAGTGTTGGGACCACGTGTATACTGTTTACTATAGTACTGTAGTGTTGTGACCACGTGTATACTGTATACTACAGTACTATAGTGTTGTGACCACGTGTATACTGTTTACTATAGTACTATAGTGTTGGGACCACGTGTATACTGTTTACTACAGTACTATAGTGTTGTGACCACGTGTATACTGTTTCCTATGGTACTATAGTGTTGTGACCATGTGTATACTGTTTACTATAGTACTATAGTGTTGTGACCACGTCTATACTGTTTACTATGATACTATAGTGTTGTGACCACGTGTATACTGTTTACTACAGTACTATAGTGTTGAGACCAAGTGTATACTGTTTACTATAGTACTGTAGAGTTGTGACCACGTGTATACTGTTTACTATAGTACTATAGTGTTGTGACCACGTGCATACTGTTTACTATAGTACTGTAGTGTTGTGACCACGTGTATACTGTATACTACAGTACTATAGTGTTGTGACCACGTGTATACTGTTTACTACAGTACTATAGTGTTGTGACCAAGTGTATACTGTTTACTATAGTACTGTAGTGTTGTGACCACGTGTATACTGTTTCCTATAGTACTATAGTGTTGTGACCATGTGTATACTGTTTACTATGGTACTATAGTGTTGTGACCACGTGTATACTGTTTACTACAGTACTATAGTGTTGAGACCAAGTGTATACTGTTTACTATAGTACTGTAGAGTTGTGACCACGTGTATACTGTTTACTATAGTACTATAGTGTTGTGACCACGTGTATACTGTTTGCTATAGTACTATAATGTTGTGACCACGTGTATACTGTTTACTACAGTACTATAGTGGTGTGACCACGTGTGTACTGTTTACTATAGTACTATAGTGTTGTGACCACGTGTATACTGTTTACTACAGTTCTATAGTGGTGTGACCACGTGTGTACTGTTTACTATAGTACTATAGTGTTGTGACCACGTGTACACTGTTTGCTACAGTACTATAGTGTTGTGACCACGTGTGTAATGTTTACTACAGTACTATAGTGTTGTGATCACGTGTGTAATGTTTACTACAGTACTATAGTGTTGTGACCACGTGTATACTGTTTACTACAGTACTATAGTGTTGTGACCACGTGTATACTGTTTACTATAGTACTATAGTGTGACCACGTGTATACTGTTTACTACAGTACTATAGTGTTGTGACCACGTCTATACTGTTTACTATAGTACTATAGTGTTGTGACCACGTGTATACTGTTTACTATAGTACTATAATGTTGTGACCACGTGTATACTGTTTACTACAGTTCTATAGTGGTGTGACCACGTGTGTACTGTTTACTATAGTACTATAGTGTTGTGACCACGTGTACACTGTTTGCTACAGTACTATAGTGTTGTGACCACGTGTGTAATGTTTACTACAGTACTATAGTGTTGTGATCACGTGTGTAATGTTTACTACAGTACTATAGTGTTGTGACCACGTGTATACTGTTTACTACAGTACTATAGTGTTGTGACCACGTGTATACTGTTTACTATAGTACTATAGTGTTTTGACCACGTGTATACTGTTTACTATAGTACTATAGTGTTGGGACCACGTGTATACTGTTTACTATAGTACTGTAGTGTTGTGACCACGTGTATACTGTATACTACAGTACTATAGTGTTGTGACCACGTGTATACTGTTTACTATAGTACTATAGTGTTGGGACCACGTGTATACTGTTTACTACAGTACTATAGTGTTGTGACCACGTGTATACTGTTTCCTATGGTACTATAGTGTTGTGACCATGTGTATACTGTTTACTATAGTACTATAGTGTTGTGACCACGTCTATACTGTTTACTACAGTACTATAGTGTTGTGACCACGTGCATACTGTTTACTATAGTACTGTAGTGTTGTGACCACGTGTATACTGTATACTACAGTACTATAGTGTTGTGACCACGTGTATACTGTTTACTATAGTACTATAGTGTTGGGACCACGTGTATACTGTTTACTACAGTCCTATAGTGTTGTGACCACGTGTATACTGTTTACTATAGTACTATAGTGTTGTGACCACGTGTATACTGTTTACTATAGTACTATAGTGTTGTGACCACGTGTATACTGTTTACTATAGTACTATAGTGTTGTGACCACGTGTATACTGTTTACTATAGTACTATAATGTTGTGACCACGTGTATACTGTTTACTACAGTTCTATAGTGGTGTGACCACGTGTGTACTGTTTACTATAGTACTATAGTGTTGTGACCACGTGTACACTGTTTGCTACAGTACTATAGTGTTGTGACCACGTGTGTAATGTTTACTACAGTACTATAGTGTTGTGATCACGTGTATACTGTTTACTACAGTACTATAGTGTTGTGACCACGTGTATACTGTTTACTACAGTACTATAGTGTTGTGACCACGTGTATACTGTTTACTACAGTACTATAGTGTTGTGACCACGTGTATACTGTTTACTACAGTACTATGGTGTTGTGACCACGTGTATACTGTTTACTACAGTACTATAGTGTTGTGACCACGTCTATACTGTTTACTATAGTACTATAGTGTTGTGACCACGTGTATATTGTTTACTACAGTACTATAGTGTTGTGACCACGTGTATACTGTTTACTATAGTACTATAGTGTTGTGACCACGTGTTTACTGTTTACTATAGTACTATAGTGTTGTGACCACGTGTACACTGTTTACTACAGTACTATAGTGTTGTGACCACGTGTGTAATGTTTACTACATTACTATAGTGTTGGGACCACGTGTATACTGTTTACTACAGTACTATAGTGTTGTGACCACGTGTATACTGTTTCCTATAGTACTATAGTGTTGTGACCATGTGTATACTGTTTACTATAGTACTATAGTGTTGTGACCACGTGTATACTGTTTACTACAGTACTATAGTGTTGTGACCACGTGTATACTGTTTACTACAGTACTATAGTGTTGTGACCAAGTGTATACTGTTTACTATAGTACTGTAGTGTTGTGACCACGTGTATACTGTTTACTATAGTACTATAGTGTTGTGACCACGTGTACACTGTTTGCTACAGTACTACAGTGTTGTGACCACGTGTGTAATGTTTACTACAGTACTATAGTGTTGTGATCACGTGTGTAATGTTTACTACAGTACTATAGTGTTGTGACCACGTGTATACTGTTTACTACAGTACTATAGTGTTGTGACCACGTGTATACTGTTTACTATAGTACTATAGTGTGACCACGTGTATACTGTTTACTACAGTACTATAGTGTTGTGACCACGTGTATACTGTTTACTACAGTACTATAGTGTTGTGACCACGTGTATACTGTTTACTACAGTACTATGGTGTTGTGACCACGTGTATACTGTTTACTACAGTACTATAGTGTTGTGACCACGTGTATACTGTTTACTACAGTACTATAGTGTTGTGACCACGTCTATACTGTTTACTACAGTACTATAGTGTTGTGACCACGTGTATACTGTTTACTATAGTACTATAGTGTTGTGACCACGTGTATATTGTTTACTACAGTACTATAGTGTTGTGACCACGTGTATACTGTTTACTATAGTACTATAGTGTTGTGACCACGTGTTTACTGTTTACTATGGTACTATAGTGTTGTGACCACGTGTACACTGTTTACTACAGTACTATAGTGTTGTGACCACGTGTGTAATGTTTACTACATTACTATAGTGTTGGGACCACGTGTATACTGTTTACTACAGTACTATAGTGTTGTGACCACGTGTATACTGTTTCCTATAGTACTATAGTGTTGTGACCATGTGTATACTGTTTACTATAGTACTATAGTGTTGTGACCACGTGTATACTGTTTACTACAGTACTATAGTGTTGTGACCACGTGTATACTGTTTACTATAGTACTATAGTGTTGTGACCATGTGTATACTGTTTACTATAGTACTATAGTGTTGTGACCACGTCTATACTGTTTACTACAGTACTATAGTGTTGTGACCACGTGCATACTGTTTACTATAGTACTGTAGTGTTGTGACCACGTGTATACTCTATACTACAGTAATATAGTGTTGTGACCACGTGTATACTGTTTACTATAGTACTATAGTGTTGGGACCACGAGTATACTGTTTACTACAGTACTATAGTGTTGTGACCACGTGTATACTGTTTACTATAGTACTATAGTGTTGTGACCATGTGTATACTGTTTACTATAGTACTATAGTGTTGTGACCACGTCTATACTGTTTACTACAGTACTATAGTGTTGTGACCACGTGCATACTGTTTACTATAGTACTGTAGTGTTGTGACCACGTGTATACTGTATACTACAGTACTATAGTCTTGTGACCACGTGTATACTGTTTACTATAGTACTATAGTGTTGGGACCACGTGTATACTGTTTACTACAGTACTATAGTGTTGTGACCACGTGTATACTGTTTCCTATAGTACTATAGTGTTGTGACCATGTGTATACTGTTTACTATAGTACTATAGTGTTGTGACCACGTCTATACTGTTTACTACAGTACTATAGTGTTGTGACCACGTGCATACTGTTTACTATAGTACTGTAGTGTTGTGACCACGTGTATACTGTATACTACAGTACTATAGTCTTGTGACCACGTGTATACTGTTTACTATAGTACTATAGTGTTGGGACCACGTGTATACTGTTTACTACAGTACTATAGTGTTGGGACCACGTGTATACTGTTTACTATAGTACTATAGTGTTGTGACCACGTGTATACTGTTTACTATAGTACTATAGTGTTGTGACCACGTGTATACTGTTTACTATAGTACTATAGTGTTGTGACCACGTGTATACTGTTTACTACAGTACTATAGTGTTGTGACCAAGTGTATACTGTTTACTATAGTACTGTAGTGTTGTGACCACGTGTATACTGTTTACTATAGTACTATAGTGTTGGGACCACGTGTATACTGTTTACTATAGTACTATAGTGTTGGGACCACGTGTATACTGTTTACTACAGTACTATAGTGTTGTGACCACGTGTATACTGTTTACTATAGTACTATAGTGTTGTGACCACGTCTATACTGTTTACTATAGTACTATAGTGTTGTGACTACGTGTATACTGTTTACTATAGTACTATAATGTTGTGACCACGTGTATGCTGTTTACTACAGTACTATAGTGGTGTGACCACGTGTGTACTGTTTACTATAGTACTATAGTGTTGTGACCACGTGTACACTGTTTGCTACAGTACTATAGTGTTGTGACCACGTGTGTAATGTTTACTACAGTACTATAGTGTTGTGATCACGTGTGTAATGTTTACTACAGTACTATAGTGTTGTGACCACGTGTATACTGTTTACTACAGTACTATAGTGTTGTGACCACGTGTGTACTGTTTACTATAGTACTATAGTGTTGTGACCACGTGTATATTGTTTACTATAGTACTGTAGTGTTGTGACCACGTGTATACTGTATTTTTTATAGTACTATAGTGTTGTGACCACGTGTATACTGTTTACTATAGTACTATAGTGTTGTGACCACGTGTATACTGCGGGATTGTGGGTAATCGTCTCCCATGCTCGGTCTCAGTCGGTGTGCCTCACTCGTATAGTCAACATCCGTGCGAACCTATCTTGTTTACTATAGTACTATAGTGTTGTGACCACGTGTATACTGTTTACTACAGTACTATAGTGTTGTGACTACGTGTATACTGTTTACTACAGTACTGTAGTGTTGTGAATACGTGTGTGCGTAAAGCATTTTTTTATTTTGTGTCCATGTGTAGTGACTGTTCTTTAGTAACTGTACTGCAAGTGAAAGTCGTCCTACACAATAACCATCCTCTATCTCGTCTCCCTCACACCAGCCACGATTAAATGTAATTAATAAATTTGATTACTTTATATTAAATAATAAAAATATAAAAAGGTATTTTGTATTAATATTTTTTATATGAATACGGTATTTTTGGTTTGTGGAACGAATCATCTGAGTTTCCATTATTTCTTATGGGGGAAATTCGCTTTGATATACGAGTGCTTTGGATTAAGAGCACGTTTCCAGAAGGAATTATGCTCGCAATCCAAGGTTTCACTTTATTAGTTATTTTTCTATCTACGTGATTTTACCGAAAGATACCAAAGAGTATGCTGTTGTTAGTTTAAATGTTTGGTAAGTAAGACTTAGTCTGTGCTGCTCTCCAGTTGCCTGGATGAAAAGTGGCCCAAGTTTTTCCCAATCCTGGCCTCCTGGCTCAAAAACGTAAAAAACAAACTCGCAAGTCTGTCCCCAGGGTCACAACGCACTCACAGACACGGAGCAGGGAGATTCAGCTAATGACGCCGTTGATGTTTTTCGTAACTTTTGCAGAGAGCGATGAGAATGAGGATGAGGACCGGAAGGAGGAAGATTTCCCGGGCGCTGCAGAGAAAGAAAGGTGGAGGTCTCGGCCGAGCACCGAGTCCCTGGGCTCGTATGGCCGCGGCGCGGAGACGAAAGCGGCGGGCGCAGGGGAGGGGAAACAGCCCCGGCACCAAGCAGAGCTGTGCTCCTCACCTGAAGAATCCAGCTCCACTCAGGCCATCGCTCCCACTGGGGCCATCGCCTCCACCTCCACTCGGGCCATTGCCTCCATCTCTACTCGGGCCATCGCCTCCACCGCTGCCATCGCCTCCCCCGCTGCCATCGCCTCCACCTCCACTCAGGCCATCGCCTCCATCTCTACTCAGGCCATCGCCTCCCCCACTGATATCAACTCCACCTCCAATGCTTCCATCGCCTCCACCTCCACTCGGGCCATCGCCTCCACCTCCACTCGGGCCATCGCCTCCACCTCCACTCGGGCCATCGCCTCCACCTCTACTCAGGCCATCGCCTCCACCTCTACTCAGGCCATCGCCTCCACCTCCACTCAGGACATCGTCTCCATCTCTACTCAGGCCATCGCCTCCCCCACTGATATCAACTGCACCTCCACTGCTTCCATCGCCTCCACCTCCACTCAGGCCATCGCCTCCACCTCCACTCGGGCCATCTTCTCCACCTCCACTCGGGCCATCGCCTCCACCTCTACTCAGGCCATCGCCTCCACCTCCACTCAGGCCATCGCCTCCACCTCTACTCAGGCCATCGCCTCCACCTCCACTCAGGCAATCGCCTCTACCTCCACTCGGGCCATCGCCTCCACCTCTACTCAGGCCATCGCCTCCACCTCTACTCAGGCCATCGCCTCCATCTCTACTCAGGCCATCGCCTCCACCTCTACTCATGCCATCGTCTCCACCTCAACTCAGGCCATCGCCTCCACCTCTACTCAGGCCATCGCCTCCACCTCCACTCAGGACATCGTCTCCATCTCTACTCAGGCCATCGCCTCCCCCACTGATATCAACTCCACCTCCACTGCTTCCATCGCCTCCACCTCCACTCAGGCCATCGCCTCCACCTCCACTCGGGCCATCTTCTCCACCTCCACTCGGGCCATCGCCTCCACCTCTACTCAGGCCATCGCCTCCACCTCCACTCAGGCCATCGCCTCCACCTCTACTCAGGCCATCGCCTCCACCTCCACTCAGGCAATCGCCTCTACCTCCACTCATGCCATCGTCTCCACCTCAACTCAGGCCATCGCCTCCACCTCCACTCAGGCCATCGCCTCCACCTCTACTCAGGCCATCGCCTCCATCTCTACTCAGGCCATTGCCTCCACCTCTACTCATGCCATCGTCTCCACCTCAACTCAGGCCATCGCCTCTACCTCTACTCAGGCCATCGCCTCCACCTCTACTCAGGCCATCGTCTCCACCTCTACTCAGGCAATCGCCTCCATCTCTACTCAGGCCATTGCCTCCACCACTGATATCAACTCTACCCCCACTGCTGACATCGACTCCACCTTCACTCCTGCCATTGCCTCAACCTTCACTTCTGCCATCGCCTCCACTGCCACTATCGCCACCACCGCCACTCGCACCATCACCTCCACCCATGAGTAATCAAGCTAACCCCCAGGATTGGGAGCTCCCTGCTTTCCACCTGCCTCCACCTCCACCAGAGCCCTGGGCTCCTCCACCCCACCGTGATACCAGACCGGGCCCGGCACACGAGTCTTTTGCTCCCTGTTCTTCACGGCAGCGTTACCGCAAGTCCCGCAACAGCCGCCTTCCTCCCCGCCTCCGCAAACCTCCTCTCGAATCCTCAACTCCACTGCTGCCATCGCCTCCATCTCTACTCAGGCCATTGCCTCCACCACTGATATCAACTCTACCCCCACTGCTGACATCGACTCCACCTTCACTCCTGCCATTGCCTCAACCTCCACTTCTGCCATCGCTTCCACTGCCACTATCGCCACCACCGCCACTCGCACCATCACCTCCACCCATGAGTAATCAAGCTAAACCCCAGGATTGGGAGCTCCCTGCTTTCCACCTGCCTCCACCTCCACCAGAGCCCTGGGTTCTTCCACGCCACCGTGATACCAGACCGGGCCCGGCACACGAGTCTTTTGCTCCCTATTCTTCACGGCAGCGTTACCGCAAGTCCCGCAACAGCCGCCTTCCTCCCCGCCTCCGCAAACCTCCTCTCGAATCCTCAACTCCATCCGCATTGATTCGTCCCATCCACCCGGACCGAGAGCACCTTCCCCCCGGCCTCGCTCCACCTGCAGGGCAGCGGATCCCCCCCCAGCCCAGGTGCAACGGCCGGGGTCCCGCGTACGGAGTCCCAGGTGCCCCTTCTGCCTGGCACCACTCCCACGAGTCGCGCTTCACGCGGCGTCCCGCCCTCCTCCCCACGCCTCCACCGGATCAGTGGATTCCTCCCCACCTTCGTCCCAGCCGAGCGGCTCCTGCTCCACACTGGGCCACCCGTCCCACTTTTGTTCCGTGCCGCTCCACAGATTTCCATGACAGACATCATCATCCGCCCCTTGTCCAACCCACACCACTGCATCACCATAGCCCGGCGACATTCACGGACTGCTCACACACGTGACTCCTGCTGGTCGGGTGACCGTGATGAACTATATGTGTCGCGTTGATGGCCATGTGATGGACATTGCTTTGAGTGGCAGAGCAGGTGGTTGTCATGATTAATACATTTGTGTTGTTATTGGACACTGCAGTGTGCGTGTGAGTTGCTGTGCGGTGCAACAGAGCACGTATTTGGTGTCGATCTTCACGTGTGTGTGATTGTGTGGAGCGGTAGTGTCATGGTTAACGCTACACCGCGCTTCGAAACCCAGGTTTGACCCGAGTTAGCTTTCCGCACACGGCCACAGCCGGTGCAAGCAGTTGCGCAACTCGGTTGCACACAACTGAAGTCACTCTACACGTGGAAGTCTCTGCAACCAATTTGCTTGGCGATTGGTGGCCAGAACCACGAGCGATCCACACAGCACAGGGTGCTGGTCAGTCTGACCAACCACCCATTTCACCTGACTTTCCACAAAATCACCATTAATGTTCCTTTCCCAGGCAGTGACACCAACTCTGCCAAAGTGTGTTAGGAACTAATGCTGTGTATGTTCGGCAGAAACTCTGCACGATTCTGCTGATAAGACACTTAATTTCGAAACCATTTGAGAATGTCGTATTTATAATAAACGTGCACCATTTTTTAGCTGCTTGCCGCCCCTGTACATAGTACCTCTGTATTGATTACAAGTCCTGTGTGCTCACCATTGTACCATGGCATGTGCCTAGGTGGCACTACCTGATGGCTCCCATCCATAGCTGCCAGGCCATCGGCCAGCGCGATAAATATTCGACGCCAACCAACAAATATTTATTCCCACGAGGGGTGACGGGAACCGAACCAGGGATGTCCAGAGCAATCAACTCGTTAATACGGGAGACCTGAATAGTTCCCGGCGCGTGACACAGTAACGCTGTTCGGCTGGCGACAGCACTCTGCTGCCGTATGCAACAACACACTCCACCCCGTTGACAACCTGGGACAGAACCGCGCCAATGCTGGTGTTGGTTGCGTCAGTATCAAGGATGCACGGCATGGCAAAGTCAGTAGCGGAGGGGAATTGCGAAGCGCAACAAATGCGGCTTCCTCCTCCCCCCAATGAAACCTCTGACCCATAACCGTCAAGGCGTGGAGAGGTTTTGCGAAGGTAGCGAACCCAGTGACAAACCGGCGATAATAAGACGCAAAACCAATAAAACTCTGCACCTGCATCATCAACGTGGGGGTCGGCCACGTCCGAACACACGTGGTTTTGTCGGGATCTATCGCAATGCCCGATTTACTGACAATATGACCGAGATACCGCACGGATTTCTGAAGGGGGTAACACTTCTGCGGCTTGAATTTGAGATGGGCCGCTCGCATTTTAAGAAAGACAGCGCGTAACCAATCAAGATGTTCTTTGAACGTACGGCTGAAGATGATGACATCGTCGAGGTATTGTAAGCATGAGTCCCATTGAAGTCCAGCCAGCACCAGCTCCATCAGTCATTGGAACGTAGCCGGTGCTGCGTGGAGTCCCATGGGAAGCTGATTTAATTCAAACAGGCCTTGAGGTGTTCGAAAAGCCGTTTGGGTTTAGAGGCCTCATTTAGTGGCAAATGCCAAAATCCGGACAGGAGATCAAGGGTGGAGAAGTTCTGTGCTCCCGCCAGAGCGTCCAGGGAATCGTCCATCCGAGGGAGAGGATACGCGTCAGCCACCGATATCTTATGAAGCTTCCTAAAGTCGACACACAACTGCAAGCTACCATCGTGCTTCTTAATGTGGTGGGTAATTGTCAGGCGTAATACGCCGCCACCACTACTGGAAAATATGTAGCTGCAGTCAGGGCCCAACAGGCGGCAATAGCGGGTCCGGCCTGTACCAAGTAGGACTCGTAGGTAAGGCAATTTGGAGGGCGGTTTGGAACCGGAGGTGGACACCCCAGGCCCCCAGTGGGGGCTGGGGGATTGCGCCGACATCCCCGGGGCCGGTGGGTCGTCGTCCTCTTCATCTGGAGACCTGGTACGTATTGTTCGCCTAGTCTCCATAATCTATAGTTAATTAACTAACGTTTGGCCACTTCCAACACCAGTTGTAGTGGGCTCAAATGGAGACTCAGGCTTCTATAGGAGACAACACGTTTATTTAACATTAACACGCTAAAACTAGATTCAAAGTTTTCGTGACTGCAGGAATTACTCTTTGGTTTTTTCGGTTAAGTCACGTTGACAGAAAAAAAATTAAATAATAGAATACGCCGTTTTTCTAGTGTCGCTCCTATAATTTTGTTGACGGACAAATGGACAAATGGCACAATAGCTTAGTGTTTGTGTATGTATATGTTATGTTTTTAAGAGAAGACAAGTTTGTAAATATATTTTTGCCCCGGGAAACGCTGGGTACTTCCCGCTGGTACTGATATTAAAATATATATTTTAAACTGTGCCAAAATCAATCAAAACGAACAACAGTAGATCAGAATTAAATCTACAATGCTTGATATTTTATCATCCGCATAGGCGAGTGATGGTCAGGATGTTGTGTATGTGTAGTCACATAGAATTGGTCACTACGTAGCATAGCGCTGGCTGCTGGCAGGGAAGGGGATCTGCAGAGTGAAGCAGCCCTGATTGACAGCAGACCACGTGATAGACCTGAGAAGGATCTCGGGTAGGACACGTCGAGATCCTGCTAGTAGATTCTAGAAGGGGAGCGTGGCCGGAGGGGAGCGAGGCCGCGCTAAGAGGATTAAAGGGGACCCCGAGCAGGGGATGAGGGCCATCGTTTGGAGTGGGATCGCCGTCGTCGTCGTCGTCGTTGCTGTTGAAGATCGTCGCCTTCGCCGCTGTCGTCATCCACTTGATAATTGTGCTGCTAGCAGTAGTTGCCTGTCTTAGTTCAGCGCCGTCAGTGTCAGATGGCGAGCGTTGTGTTGTAGGCTAGCCACGAGTGAGAGTTGCGTTTAAGCGAGGGACAGAGCGTTGTATTACAGCAGAGAGTGTGTAACAGTATGCTCGGTGTGTAATTAAAGAATTGCCTCGAAGAAGTTACGTCTCCAAGTTAGTCACTATATATTTTTTCATGGGCATGGCTAGAGTTGTCACCTGTCCAGGAATTACCATTTGTGTTTAGGTGGTGGGTATTCATTCTTACGAGATATAGCACCCGCATTGTGTCGTTTACTGTGTAGTTCTGATAATTCTAGACTGAGTGCTGACTGAGAAATCTGTCCAGGCTTGGTCTACAGTCAAAAATGTGGCAATCTCATAGCAGCACCCTCCTGCGTCTCCAGTGTGAATATGCTGTAGAGTAAGTTTTCAACGCAGCGTATGTTTGCATGCTGAACTTCTTTCGCACCGTACGCAGGCAACCATGCTTATTGGCGGTGCGGGGGAATAACAAATTGAACAAAAAGAACAGGGACACAACTTGAAAACATAGAAGTGCATTTATACGTGGGGCGGTTGTTGAAGGGGGAGAGGGATGAAAATTATTAAGAGAGGCGTATCAGGGCAGAGCACAGTGCTGATTGGAATCTGAACTTAAATCATGAAACGTAACAAAGCCATTTTCCTAAAGCAGAACGTTTTTTAATCAGTGGATATGACCTGCAACAACAGATGCATCACAAACATGGCCATTGACGAAGACAATGGAACCAATGTTGAGAAGTGCACAAGGAAGCATAGAGATGCACATGCTAGGAATTAAACTGAGAATGGAAGACGGACACGTCAATTGGACATCATATGCAAATTAAAGGCATAATTTTAGTTTAGAAAGGTGGGGTGAGGCAGGACACACAACTTGAAGAGATGACGGCCGGTGGTCGTGACTAACGTGGGAATGGGAGCTAAAGGAGGGAACACAACCAATAGAGCGTCCACTGCGAAGATGGATCGAATAAATCAACCGGTGGGCAGTAGCCAGACAGATTTTTGCATTGCAAATCCGCAAGAGATGGTGATGGCTTCGGACAGAATTGGAGAAATCACGGCTGGAGATGGTGACGGCTGCATAAGCAGCTTTGGAAAACATTTACACGATATCACCTTCAAAAACAACCATTCACTAAAACACATTTTCATTAAATGTGTATTCAGAAAGATAAACTAAAACAGTACAGGAATTATATCGTCTTTATTTTGCAAATTTTACAATAAAGGGTATTTTTTTCATTGCACTAGTTTAAGATAAAAACATTTTTTGCCGAAATAATGACATTAATAGGCACATTAATTGAAAGTGCAATTTTAAATAAACCGTGTAATTATTCGATAGTTTTGGTTAGAGTCTGTGCCTGTGTTAGAGTGCCAGAAAAAGTCCTGGCAAGGATTATTCAACATCACCTTGCCAGGCATGCTGAGAAGAGGATTGGGGAGCCCCATTGTGGTTTCAGGCCAGGGCAGCCACAGATGCCACATCTTCCTTCCGTTTGCTACAGCAGAGGAGTGTTGAATTCCGACAGGACTTACAGCTCTGCTTTATTGACCTGGTCAATGCCTATGATACCATCAATAGGTCTGGACTCTGGGTTGTTCTTCATGCTTTCGGAGTCTCTGACTCTCTGCTCACAATAATTAAGGACTTCCATGATATTGAGCAGGGCCGAGTAAAGCTACTTGGCCGGAAGACAAAGCTATTCCCCGTTAACCTTGGGATTCGACAGTAATGTCCTCTGGCTCCGTACACTGTTTAAAATATTTTTGGTCCACGTCGTTCGAGAAACCTTCCATGTCCGTACCGGAGCAATCTATATCTGATATAGATACAATGGGAGGCGGATTGATGCCCGGGTGCGCTTGAGAGCTTGCTCCCGATTTGTCATCCATGTTACGTATGCGAATGATATAGACCTGGAGTGTGCCACTAGACAGGGGTGGGGAACGTCCGGCCGGCCGGCCATGAGGCCTGCAAAATCATTTGGTCTGGCCCTGCCAAGGCAACCGCAGGCGGGACTCGAAATTCAATCAATCTTGGAGCAAACCTGGAAAAGCAGTTGCGAGTAGCAACATCATCAATACCAGCTAACATCATCAATGCCAGCTAATATCTCCACACGCCTCACCAAAGAGAAGCAGTTCCAGCCATCGCATTAGGGGTGAGTTAACTAAATGTTTGACCAAATATAATAGGCTCATTTTTAAGTTGATGATTTTGTATGGCCCGCGAATGATGTTATAAATATCCAAATGGCCCTTGGCACAAAAAAGGTTCCCCACCCCTGCACTAAGAGGTGGGGCCTTAACCATCAGCCCCACCAAAACTAAGCACCTGCCTCGCTATGTTGTGCCATTAAACAAGGGGTGGGCAATTTTTTTTACTCGCGGGCCACAATGGGTTCTAAAATTTGACAGAGGGGCCGGGCAAGGAACAGATGGATGGAGTGTTTGTGTGAACTAATATAAATGACATGTAAAAATCATTACATGAAAGGATTTGGCCTTTAACAGGTAGCAAAGCATTTATTTGCAAGGCAATTTAACAAATTGCACGAACATGAACAATACAAAAACATGTCGTAACGTGACTGATCAAACATCATGAAAACATCTGAGGCCTGCGCCCAACCAATTACCACATTCCCGGACAAAGTGCTCCATCTAATGGGGAAATGAGGGCATTACAGGTGAAAGGTAAAATTTAATTTAATAATATTTGGACAAGTTCGGGGGGCCGGATTAAAAAGCCCAGCCCATGTCTGCATTAAACCCTCCACCCCTTAACTCCCCATTGGTAATGGGGCAGTTGTAAATTGGATGGTTTTCCACATCTGGATAGTGTGCTTATGACTAACTCCGGTTTGACAGAAGAGGTCTCACTCCGAATCAGTCGAGCGGCATTATCTTTTCATCGGTTGCATGACGCTGTGTGGAAGCTACCTGATATCTGTCGCTCCACAGCAGTCTTCGGATCTTCTCGGCCACGGTCATGCCCTTCCTTCTCGATGCTTGCCAAACGTGGACCCCCCTAATGGAACATCTTCGCCGGTAATAAACATTCAGGATGGCCTTCCTACGATCCATCCTGGGTTTAACCAGGCTGGATTGTGTGAGCTCACAATCCTTTACAGATCTGGACAAAGTCCCATCGGTAAGCGCCTCCAGCAGGTAATGCTACATTGGCTGGGTCATGTACCACGCCTCCCTAACCACTGCATTAAAGGGGTCTAAACAGGCGCGGCATGGGCTAGAGAAGAGATTAAATGATGTGGTACAAGAGGATGTGGAACTGAATTGACTTGCGAATGACTGGTACCAGCAGTGTAAAGAGCGGCCTATGTGGAGGAGACTCATGATGGACGATACTGGGCAGTTGGAGGTAGTCGCCCTCCAGCAACAACAGAGGGCAGCAGAGAGACGCTCACAACAACGAGCAGAGCCTCAGGCGGATAAAACACATCAAGTTGGCACAGTAGGGGAGGCACAGCTTACACATCTGCCACTCATCTCAGTCAAACCATGGCAGCTGGATCTGACCCGTGATCACGTGGCCATAAAGTGCACTTAGCCTGGCACAAGTGCCGTGGCAACGTCACCGCCACTTAGTGGCGTTTGTTGTCCGTGTGTGTGTGTGCAATTGTGGTGACTCATTTCGCCCCTTACGACAAGCCAGCATCAGGATGCAAGGTATTTGAACATAAAATGTTTTTATAAATTTGTATGTATTTTATGTTTCACACAACGATCCCGACAGTCCTCGACTTATGAACTCAATTAGTTCCTGGGACCCGTTCGTGAGTCAAACGGTTTGTAAGTGGGAACACAATAATGTACACACGTGCGCGCACGCACACACGAGCACAAACACTGGAAGCGCGAGGATGACACAACTCGTGGAGGATCGCTCCGCTGAAAAAAGAATAGATCCTCGGTTCAGTTTGCAAGTGCGAGTTCGCGTTGTAATTCTCAATGTTAAAACATGTTTCATGGTAGCTGGTTCCTAAGTGCGGAAATTCGTAAGTCGAGTGTTCGTAAGTCGATGCCTGCATGTATGTGTAATGTTTATTTGTTACTGTAAACGGAAAAATCCGTGTAGCCAGTAACCCAGCTAGTTTCGGTGGAAACAGCTGGAACCCACTAACAGAGTTAATGTTGTGGTGGAGAGAAACCCAGCCAGTAAGGAAACTCGAGGCATAGATTATTGTAATAGTAGTATGACTTACATTGCTATAGCAGCGTTGATGAAAAATACTTGAATAACACATTTAGCATTATCTTATTGCAATATATTAAAGTGTAATGGCAAATTAAAACGACGCGAAACAATTTAGCAATCCTGTACAGCGATACACGTAATCAAATTAAGTTAATTGCAAACGCTGAAACACGTACATATTTGTCAACATATCGTGGATAGAAGAAACTGATTAAACAAAATATCCATACAATTAAAACATCAATGAAGCAGGTTGCTGGAATGGATGCTCCAGGCGCCACTCTACGCGTGAGTGGTGCCAGTGGACTGAGAGGCCGTGCCAGGAGTCGCTGTCGCTGGCTGCTCAATGACCACCACCCTCTCGGCCGCTGCAGGGAGGGCGCGGCGCTGAGCCTTGAACTTCAGCTTCCCGTCTTCAGTCAAGCAGCAGCTCACGCTCTGCGGGTCCACGTCCCTGGGCAGCTGCGTCTCCCTGTGGAACTCCTGGCAGCTGTGGCTGTAGCTGCCGCTGCTGACTTCTCCGCTCTTCACCTCGCGCCGTCCGGCCACCACCAGCTTGTCTCCAGACACCTTCACGGCCAGGTCCTGTGGGGAGAAGTCCTGCACGTCCAGGGACGCGACAAACCCGCCTCCCTGCTCCTGTGGATCTTCAATCTGGAACCCACTGCTCACGGCCGGCTGCTGCAGCAGTGCATCTCCGAGGCTGCCCGGAGCCCGCGTGTGGCTGCTGAGCTGATCGACTCCACGGAAGATTCTGTCCATCCTCTCAATCTCGCTCCTCATGTCTCGCTGCAGCTGCTGGAAGAGACTTTCACCGCGGGGGTTCCAGACCGGCCAGCCTGGCCAGACGTTCCTCTCCTTCACGTGCATCGCAGGAAAGTAAACACTCAGGGCCATGCTTGTTGATGTGCTAGTTTAGAGAAGACGTCACACAGCTGAACCCCAGGTTTGAGTCACTGCTATTTGCTGTGGATGAGGGAAGCCCTGGGAGCAGCTGCGTCATTCTGGACGCTTCTGGCTCCCCTGGAATCTGCTCGTAGCTACTGCCAGGGCGATAAAAGCAGCTCCTGTAGCTGCACTGGCAGAACATCGGCAGAGGAAGTAGCAGCGCTCACAGCGCTAACAGGTGAAGCGAGCGTCACTGTGAAGCACATCAAAAAGCAAGCATAAGATGTCCTTAATTAACGCTAAGACACATATTAATCAAAAACGCTAAGACACCTATTAGCAACATCAGTAAGGATGAGCGTTTTTTGCTTTCTCAATTAAAAAAGAGAGAGGACATCGTCATCATCTCAGCCGACAAGGGCAATTTCACTGTCCTCATGGAAAAAAAAAACACATACAATAACAAAATTCAGGACCTACTGAATGATGGTAGATTTACCAAAATCAATAGAGATCCCACCAACCGCCTTGTTACAAAAACCAACAATATCATCACTGATTCAACATCTTTAATCGAACCAACCAAGCGGCTTTCCTTAAAACCCTCTGCTGCTAGACCACCCAGACTTTATGGCTTACCAAAAATCATAAAGAAGATACACCCCTTCATCCTATCGTCTTCATTATTGACTCACTCACCTACAAACGGGCCCCATTTCTGTCTCAGACCTTACAACCATTCACTGGTAAGACCACCTCAGCTGTACTTAAATCAGCTCACTTGGTATCGTTAATTAATGACATCTCACTATTTCCAGGTGATTTGCTTGTCAGTTTCGATCTAGTATCGTTGTTTACTAAAGTTCCTGTGCCTTACACCATTGCAATCATTGACGATTTGGTCCAACAAGGATTGAATGCTGATGTACCGGCCCTGGTTGGACACTGCCTCACCAACACTTACTTCACCTGGAATGGAACACTATACAAAGAAGTTGAAGCTACCCCAATGGGTTCGCCCTTATCTCCAGTTGAAGCCAATTTTTAATGGAAACATATTTTGAGACAGATGCCATCCAGGCATCCACCCTACGTCCTTGTCTAAGAGGTACATAGATGACACGTTCCTCATCTGGCCACATGGCCTACCAGCTTTGGGCCAATTCTTCAACCACATCAATTCCATACACCCAGCAATCAAATTCACCATGGAGGTGGAAAAGGATGGCAAATTACCATTCTTGGATGTTTTCATCGTACAGAGACCAGATGGCTCAATGGGACAATCTGTCTACAGGAAAGCCACCCATACGAATGCCTAACAAAACCTGACTCCCACCACCATCCATCCCAGAAGAATTCTCTCATCATAACTCTACACCATAGAGCTCGATGTATTTCCGACCATCACCACCTAGCCAGTGAACTGGAACACGTACACCAAGCCCTCAAAATGAATGGATATTCAGAATACACAATCCGAAAAGCTATCACCCCAACTGTTGGGAAAGAACCATCTCAGGAACCAATCAAAACCATCACCTTGCCATATATAGCAGGGGTCACCAAAAATATTTCTAAACTCATGAGGAAACACAAGATCCAGGTTCGATTCAACACAGTACATACAATTTGTGATCTGATCCCATCTGTGAAGGATATGATCCCTGACATGCAATACCCCGGCGTCTAAAAACTAAGCTGTGTCTGCGGCAGTAGTTACATTGGGGAAATTAAGTGACATGTTTCGGACTATGTTCGTGAACATAAGCCAGATCTGAAACACGGTAGGACCAATACCTCAGCCGTGGCTGATCATTGTTTTAATGCTGTGGGCATACACGAAATTGATTTTTCCAAGACGAAGGTACTCTGCAAACCCACTGCCTATCAGCAAAAGATTCGTTCATGAAGCAATGCAGATGTGTAAACACAGACACAATTTCAACCGAGAAGATGGGTACAAACTGAGCAATCATTGGAAGGACATTGTTAACCAGTTTAAGTCATAACGGGCCATTATGTTCCCAGCCTACCACCTTCCAATATTAGTTGTTTTTTTCGGCTCTCTGAGTTTTTTACATTAACAGATGTCATTTCTCACTAACACAGCTACCTCGTGTGCCATCCTCGAGGCTGCTGCTTCAGGATCTCCCATTAACATACTAATCTCTCACATTAACATAGCCACCTTGGCGCACTCGCCGTGAAGGAGTCTCGGCGATCTTGCATTGACATGCTAATTTCTGCCTGGCAGCCCTGTGATTGGTGGAAAGCCCACCACCGCCGCGGTCGCTACCCACCACTTGCAATGGCATTGGCTGCTGACATTTGGGCTATGCCCTTTTCAAAGCTTTATAAGCAGTTGTCTTTAGCAGCTAACCCCACTTTTCCTGATGACGACCGCTCATGTTGCGATTGAAACGTCGTGAAATTTTTATTATTTTTTTGGTTATTTTTTCTCTCTACGTGACTTTACCGAAAGACCCAAACAATATGAATTCCTGCAGACATGAACGCTTTAAGTCAAGGTTGATTAAATGGCAAGTATTGGAGATTTAATTCTGATACAATTATGTTCGTTTTTATTGATTTTGGTGCAGTTTATAATAATTATTTTTATATCAGTATTTACGTAACTACACTCATTTCCATTCGGCTGTACTCAGCTCACCATTCCTTTGAACTAATAAAAAACTTCTGCTTAACAATTATTAAACATCCTCAGTTGTGTGTCATTAGGTTCAGTATACAAACTGGACTAACAACATTTGGTTTTATGCAACAAAAACTTTATTTCAAAATGTATTTTTAAAAAAGTGTACTGACGAAAGCAACAAATTTGACGTTCTAAATTATATTGTACGTGTACTGCATACAATGTTAACAGTAAGAGCTCAAAGCAGGAACGTACATGTTCACCAAATAACTATATTCGTGTGTAAACAATAATTTGCTTACAATATTGTACTTAATGTTGCCCGGTGAAATGAATTCTAAATCTAATGAGTCGCATTGAAAATAACATCCTACAGGCTGTTAATATTACTGTTTAGATACGACACATTACATGTCTTTAACATTCTCATGAAGACAAATTACAAAATGCATGACATTGTATCACACTGAATTCCAGCACGAATACTGTTAAATAGTTAGACTACTGGAATGGATGCTCCAGGCACCACTCTACGCGTGAGTGGTGCCAGTGGACTGAGAGGCCGTGCCAGGAGTCGCTGTTGCTGGCTGCTCAATGACCACCACCCTCTCGGCCGCTGCAGGGAGGGCGCGGCGCTGAGCCTTGAACTTCAGCTTCCCGTCTTCAGTCAAGCAGCAGCTCACGCTCTGCGGGTCCACGTCCCTGGGCAGCTGCGTCTCCCTGTGGAACTCCTGGCAGCTGTGGCTGTAGCTGCCGCTGCTGACTTCTCCGCTCTTCACCTCGCGCCGTCCGGCCACCACCAGCTTGTCTCCAGACACCTTCACGGCCAGGTCCTGTGGGGAGAAGTCCTGCACGTCCAGGCTGGCCGGTCTGGAACCCCCGCGGTGAAAGTCTCTTCCAGCAGCTGCAGCGAGACATGAGGAGCGAGATCGAGAGGATGGAGAGAATCTTCCGTGGAGTCGATCAGCTCAGCAGCCACACGCGGGCCCCGGGCAGCCACGGAGACGCACTGCTGCAGCAGCCGGCCGTGAGCAGTGGGTTCCAGATTGAAGATCCACAGGAGCAGGGAGGCGGGTTTGTCGCGTCCCTGGACGTGCAGGACTTCTCCCCACAGGACCTGGCCGTGAAGGTGTCTGGAGACAAGCTGGTGGTGGCCGGACGGCGCGAGGTGAAGAGCGGAGAAGTCAGCAGCGGCAGCTACAGCCACAGCTGCCAGGAGTTCCACAGGGAGACGCAGCTGCCCAGGGACGTGGACCCGCAGAGCGTGAGCTGCTGCTTGACTGAAGACGGGAAGCTGAAGTTCAAGGCTCAGCGCCGCGCCCTCCCTGCAGCGGCCGAGAGGGTGGTGGTCATTGAGCAGCCAGCGACAGCGACTCCTGGCACGGCCTCTCAGTCCACTGGCACCACTCACGCGTAGAGTGGTGCCTGGAGCATCCATTCCAGTAGTCTAACTATTTAACAGTATTCGTGCTGGAATTCAGTGTGATACAATGTCATGCATTTTGTAATTTGTCTTCATGAGAATGTTAAAGACATGTAATGTGTCGTATCTAAACAGTAATATTAACAGCCTGTAGGATGTTATTTACAATGCGACTCATTAGATTTAGAATGTTTCATTTCACCGGGCAACATTAAGTACAATATTGTAAGCAATTTATTGTTTACACACGAATATAGTTATCTGGCGTACATGTACGTTCCTGCTTTGAGCTCTTACTGTTAACATTGTATGCAGTACACGTACAATATAATTTAGAACGTTTAATTTGTTGCTTTCGTCAGTACACTTTTTAAAAAATACATTTTGAAATAAAGTTTTTTGTTGCATAAAACCAAATGTTGTTAGTCCAGTTTGTATACTGAACCTAATGACACACAACTGAGGATGTTTAATAATTGTTAAGCAGAAGTTTTTTATTAGTTCAAAGGAATGGTGAGCTGAGTACAGCCGAATGTAAACGAGTGTAGTTACGTAAATACTGATATAAAAATAATTATTTGAAACTGCGCCAAAATCAATAAAAACTAACATAATTGTATCAGAATTAAATCTCCAATACTTGACATTTAATCAACCTTGATTCAAAGCTTTCATGACTGCAGGAATTCATATTGTTTGGGTCTTTAGGTAAAGTCACGTAGAGAGAAAAAATAAGAAAACATAATAAAAATATCACGACGTTTCAATCGCAACACGAGCGGTCGTCATCAGGAAAAGTGGGGTTAGCTGCTAAAAACAACTGCTTATAAAGGTATAAAGGTTTGAAAAGGGCGTGGCCCAAATGTCAGCAGCCAATGCCAATGCAAGTGGTGGGTAGCGACCGCGGCGGTGGTGGGCTTTCCACCAATCACAGGGCTGCCAGGCAGAAATTAGCATGTCAATGCAAGATCGCCGAGACTCCTTCACGGCGAGTGCGCCAAGGTGGCTATGTTAATGTGAGAGATTAGCATGTTAATGGGAGATCCTGAAGCAGCAGCCTCGAGGATGGCACACGAGGTAGCTGTGTTAGTGAGAAATGACATCTGTTAATGTAAAAAATCAGAGAGCCGAAAAAAACAACTAATATCAGAAGGTGGTAGGCTGGGAACATCATGGCCCGTCATGACTTAAACTGGTTAATAACGTCCTTCCAATGATTTGTCAGTTTGTACCCAAGTCGGTTGAAATTGTGTCTGTGTTAACCCATCTGGAAGGCTTCATTAACGAATCTTTGCTGATAAGCAGTGGGTTTGCAGAGTAACTTCGTCTTGGAAAAATCAATTTCGTGTATGCCCACAGCATTAAAACAATGATCAGCCATGGCTGAGGTATTGGTCCTACCGTGTTTCAGATCTGCCTTATGTTCACGAACACGGTCCGAGACATGTCACTTAGTTTCCCCAATGTAACTACTGCCGCAGACGCAGCTTAGTTTTTAGACGTCGGGGTATTGCATGTCAGGGATCACATCCTTCACAGATGGGATCAGATCACAAATGTTATGTACTGTGTTGAATCGAACCTGGATCTTGTGTTTGCTCATGATTTTGGAAATATTTTTGGTGACCCCTGCTATGTATGGCAAGGTGATGGTTTTGATTGGGTCCTCAGATGGTTCCTTCCCAATGGTTGGGGTGATAGCTTTTCGGATTGTGTAGTCTAAATATCCATTCATCTTGAGGCCTTGGTGTACGTGTTCCAGTTCACTGGCTAGGCGGTGATGGTCGGAAATACATCGAGCTCTATGGTGTAGAGTTATGATGAGAGAATTCTTCTGGGATGGATGGTGGTGGGAGTCAGGTTTTGTTAGGCATTCATATGGGTGGCTTTCCTGTAGACAGAGTGTACCATTGAGCCATCTGGTCTCTGTACGATTAAAACATCCAAGAATGTTAATTTGCCATCCTTTTCCATCTCCATCGTGTATCTGATCGCTGGGTGTATGGAATTGATGTGGTTGAAAAATTGGCCCAGATCTGGTAGGCCATGTGGCCAGATGACGAACGTGTCATCTATGTACCTCTTAGACAAAGACGTAGGGTGGATGCCTGGATGGCATCTGTCTCAAAACATGTTTCCATGAAAACATTGGCTATAACTGGAGATAAGGGAGAACCAATTGGGGTAACTTCACCTTGTTTATAGAATGTTCCATTCCAGGTGAAGTAAGTGTTGGTGAGGCAGTGTCTAACCAGGGCCGGTACATCAGCATTCAATTCCAGTTTGGAGCAAATCTTCAATGATTGCAATGGTGTCAGGCACAGGAACTTTGGTAAACAACAATACTAGATCGAAACTGACAAGCAAATCACCTGGAAATGGTGAGATGTCCTTAAATAACGATACCAAGTGAGCTGATTTAAGTACAGCTGAGGTGGTCTTACCAGTGAATGGTTGTAAGGTCTGATACAGAAATGGGGCCAGTTTGCAGGTGGGTGAGTTAATGATGAAGACGATAGGATGAAGGGGTGTATCTTCTATATGGATTTTTGGTAAGCCATAAAATCTGGGTGGTCTAACAGCAGAGGGTTTTAAGGAAAGCTGCTTGGTTGGTTCGATTAAAGATGTTGAATCAGTGATGATATTGTTGGTTTTTGTAACAAGGCGGTTGGTGGGATCTCTATTGATTTTGGTACAGCTACCATCATTCAGTAGATCCTGAATTTTGTTATTTTATGGGTTTTTTTCCATGATGACAGTGACATTGCCCTTGTCGGCTGAGAGGATGACGATGCCCTCTCTCTTTTTTAATTGAGAAAGCTCAAAGCGCACATACTTACTGATGTTGCTAATAGGTGTCTTAGCGTTTTTGATTAATATGTGTCTTAGCGTTAATTAAGGACATTTTTCGATTTGAAGCTTTCGTGACTGCAAGGATTCATCTTATTTGGTTCTTTCAGTAAAATCACGTAGAATGAGAATAAAATAATAAAATATAACAATTAAATTCTCACGACGTTTCGGCCACAACACAATTGGCCTTCTTCAGGTGAAGGAACAAAAAACTGTCGGGACGACAGAGCTCCAATGAACGCTGCTAAGATTCGTAGCGTCTTTTAAGCTGGTTGAGAGAAGAGAGGCACCTTGACAAAGGGGTTAACATATCAAACAGGAGAATTTATCATTGAAATAGCTGATGTATTTAGCTTGTGACTGGTCACAGAAATAGCTATGTTAAAGTCAAAGCCTACACATCCACAGAGGCACCTAGTACAAATCAAACGGGAGAATTTAGCATTGAATAGCTGAGGGATTAGCTTGTGACTGTCGGGACGACAGAGCTCCAATGAACGCTGCTAAGATTCGTAGCGTCTTTTAAGTTGGTCGAGAGAAGAGAGGCACCTTGACAAAGGGGTTAACATATCAAACAGGAGAATTTATCATTGAAATAGCTGACGGATTTAGCTTGTGACTGGTCACAAAAATAGATATGTTAAATTCAAAGCCTACACATCAACAGAGGCACCTAGTACAAATCAAACAAGAGATTTTAGCATTGAATAGCTGAGGGATTAGCTTGTGACTGGTCAACGAAATAGCTATGTTAAAGTCAAAGCCTACACATCCACCGAGGCACCTCGTACAAGGATGCAAAAAGGGGGATGCAACAACTCAAATATCATACAGTAAACCGATGTGAAAAAACCTGAGTCCAAATTACATCAATATAATAAATGTACTCAATATATTCTTCAATAAGCAGAGCTCATAACAGCAACTGGGTATGCACTACACTATATAATGAATACCATATAGTAAACAGATAAAAAAAAACTAAAATATAATCTACCTCAATGTTAACAATAAACTCTATATATTCTCCAATCAGCTGAGCTACCAACAATAAGTCGTTATATATCACGATGCTATATGGCGAAAAAATGGGTGGATTCTTACCCTCCACATCAGCACCACGGACAGCTACCAGCCCCGTTCAGACGGATGAGTCCATCCATGGTCGGTACAGAGGGAGGAGAGAAACAGCTGCGAGGCGCTGTTATAATCATGTTATAAACCATACCATTAACCGTGGTGTGAGAAGTATTAAGAGTCAATGCCAGTGAAAGAGCTGCCGTCTGAAGATCACCATAAAATTATTAATTAAGAACCGCAATGGTTTAAAACATCTTTCCAATGGTTACTAAGCCAGAATCCATCTTCTCGGTTGAAATTGTCTCTGTGCTTGTATATGTGGATAGCCTCATGAACGAATCTCTCATGGTAGCCGGTTGGCTTGCACAGAACCTCCGTCTTTGAGAAGTCAATGTCATGTGAGCCCACTGAATTATAACAGTGATCTGCCACGGCGGAGGAGTTCGTTCTAATGTGTTTCAAGTCTGCATTATGTTCGCGGATGCGGTCCGAGATATGTCGTTTGGTTTCTCCAATGTAGCTACTACCACAGAGGCACTTTAGTTTGTAAACACCCGGGTACTGTATGTCTGGAACAGCATCTTTTACAGATGGAACCAGATCACGGATTTTATGTACTGTGTTGAATCGGACCTGGATCTTGTGTTTATTCAGGATTTTGGAGATCGTTTTAGTGACCCCTGCAATGTAGGGTAAGGTGATGGTTTTGAGTGGCTCCACAAGAGGATCCTTCTTCATGACTGGAGTGATGGCTTTGCGGATTGTGTAGTCGGAGTAACCATTAGCCCTGAGAGCCTGGTGTACGTGTTTGAGTTCACTGGTAATGTGTTCCTGGTCGGAATGCATTGGGCTCCATGGTATAGAGTCTTGATGAGGGAGTTCTTCTGGGATGGATGGTGGTGGGAATCCGGTTTCAAGTAAGCATCTGTATGGGTAGCTTTCCTGTAGACAGAGTGGCTCATTGAACCGTCAGGTCTCCTTTTAATTAAGATATCCAAAAAGGGTAGCTTTCCATCTTTTTCCACCTCCATGGTAAATCTGATGGCTGGGTGTATGGAATTGATGTGGTTGAAGAATTGGCCCAGAGCTGGTAGGCCATGTGGCCAGATGACGAACGTGTCATCTATGTACCTCTTAGACAAGGACGTAGGGTGGATGCCTGGATGGCATCCGTCTCAAAACATTTTTCCATGAAAACATTGGCTACAACTGGAGATAAGGGCGAATCAATTGGGGTAGCTTCAACTTGTTTGTACAATGTTCCATTCCAGGTGAAGTAAGTGTTGGTGAGGCAGTGTCTAACCAGGGCCGGTACATCAGCATTCAATCCTTGTTGGACCACATCTTCAATGATTGTAATGGTGTCAGGCACAGGAACTTTGGTAAACAACGATACTAGATCGAAAGTGACAAGCAAATCACCTGGAGATAGTGAGATGTCCTTAATTAACGATACCAAGTGAGCTGATTTAAGTACAGCTGAGGTGGTCTTACCAGTGAATGGTTGTAAGGTCTCAGACAGAAATCGGGCCAGTTTGTGGGTGGGTGAGTTAATGATGAAGATGATAGAACGAAGTGGTGTATCTTCTTTATGGATTTTTGGTAAGCCATAAAATCTGTGTGGTCTAGCAGCAGAGGGTTTTAAGGAAAGCCGCTTGGTTGGTTCGATTAAAGATGTTGAATCAGTGATGATATTGTTGGTTTTTGTAACAAGGCGGTTGGTGGGATCTCTATTGACTTTGGTATAGCTACAATCATTCAGTAGGTCCTGAATTTTGTTATTGTATGTGTTTTTTTTTCCATGATGACAGTGACATCGCCCTTGTCGGCTGAGAGGATGACGATGTCCTCTCTCTTTTTTAATTGAGGAAGCTCAAAGCGCTCATCCTTACTGATGTTGTTAATAGGTGTTTTAGCGTTTTTGATTAATGTGTCTTAGCGTTAATTAAGGACATCTCATGCTTCCATGTTGATGTGCTTCACAGTGAGGCTCGCTTCAGCTGTTAGCGCTGCTCCCTGCTCTTCCGATGTTCTGCCAGTGCAGCTACAGGAGCTGCTTTTATAGCCCTGGCAGTAGCTACGAGCAGATGCCAGGGGCAGCCAGAAGCGTCCAGAATGACGCAGCTGCTCCCAGGGGCTTCCTCCATCCGCACAGAATCAAGAGCGTGACTCGTGTCTCGGGCTGCAGTCTGTGAGCAGTTTACTGCCATGGAATTCGCTCTGCACTGATAATTCACTATGTAACACGATTTTTGTTCCTGGGTAGTAAGTGTTATTTTCTAATTGCTTATGCCTCAAAACTATATAAAATGGGTATTATTATTCCCCATAAACTTTGCTTTTGTGACCAGGACTTTACGTGAAGGAATTACACAAATGCACACCACGTTTTCTCATTGACAATATGTACATTTCAAAATATCACTGTCCTGGTGTACTATAGTGTACTAAAGTTGTGTCTTGCCTGCTTGTTTCCAATGGAAATATCATTTTTAGTTTAGAGAAGACGTCACACAGCTGAACCCCAGGTTTGAGTCACTGCTATTTGCTGTGGATGAGGGAAGCCCTGGGAGCAGCTGCGTCATTCTGGACGCTTCTGGCTCCCCCTGGCATCTGCTCATAGCTACTGCCAGGGCTATAAAAGCAGCTCCTATAGCTGCACTGGCAGAACATCGGCGGAGGAGGGAGCAGCGCTCACAGCTGAAGCGAGCCTCACTGTGAAGCACATCAACAAGCATGGCCCTCAGTGTTTACTTCCCTGCGATGCACGTGATGGAGAGGAGCGTCTGGCCAGGCTGGCCGGTCTGGAACCCCCGCGGTGAAAGTATTTTCCAGCAGCTGCAGCGAGACATGAGGAGCGAGATCGAGAGGATGGAGAGAATCTTCCGTGGAGTCGATCAGCTCAGCAGCCACACGCGGGCTCCGGGCAGCCTCGGAGACGCACTGCTGCAGCAGCCGGCCGTGAGCAGTGGGTTCCAGATTGAAGATCCACAGGAGCAGGGAGGCGGGTTTGTCGCGTCCTTGGACGTGCAGGACTTCTCCCCACAGGACCTGGCCGTGAAGGTGTCTGGAGACAAGCTGGTGGTGGCCGGACGGCGCGAGGTGAAGAGCGGAGAAGTCAGCAGCGGCAGCTACAGCCACAGCTGCCAGGAGTTCCACAGGGAGACGCAGCTGCCCAGGGACGTGGACCCGCAGAGCGTGAGCTGCTGCTTGACTGAAGACGGGAAGCTGAAGTTCAAGGCTCAGCGCCGCGCCCTCCCTGCAGCGGCCGAGAGGGTGGTGGTCATTGAGCAGCCAGCGACAGCGACTGCTGGCACGGCCTCTCAGTCCACTGGCACCACTCACGCGTAGAGTGGTGCCTGGAGCATCCATTCCAGTAGTCTAACTATTTAACAGTATTCGTGCTGGAATTCAGTGTGATACAATGTCATGCATTTTGTAATTTGTCTTCATGAGAATGTTAAAGACATGTAATGTGTCGTATCTAAACAGTAATATTAACAGCCTGTAGGATGTTATTTACAATGCGACTCATTAGATTTAGAATGTTTCATTTCACCGGGCAACATTAAGTACAATATTGTAAGCAATTTATTGTTTACACACGAATATAGTTATCTGGCGTACATGTACGTTCCTGCTTTGAGCTCTTACTGTTAACATTGTATGCAGTACACGTACAATATAATTTAGAACGTTTAATTTGTTGCTTTCGTCAGTACACTTTTTAAAAAATACATTTTGAAATAAAGTTTTTGTTGCATAAAACCAAATGTTGTTAGTCCAGTTTGTATACTGAACCTAATGACACACAACTGAGGATGTTTAATAATTGTTAAGCAGAAGTTTTTTATTAGTTCAAAGGAATGGTGAGCTGAGTACAGCCGAATGTAAACGAGTGTAGTTACGTAAATACTGATATAAAAATAATTATTTGAAACTGCGCCAAAATCAATAAAAAACTAACATAATTGTATCAGAATTAAATCTCCAATACTTGACATTTAATCAACCTTGATTCAAAGCTTTCATGACTGCAGGAATTCATATTGTTTGGGTCTTTAGGTAAAGTCACGTAGAGAGAAAAAATAAGAAAACATAATAAAAATATCACGACGTTTCAATCGCAACACGAGCGGTCGTCATCAGGAAAAGTGGGGTTAGCTGCTAAAAACAACTGCTTATAAAGGTATAAAGGTTTGAAAAGGGCGTGGCCCAAATGTCAGCAGCCAATGCCAATGCAAGTGGTGGGTAGCGACCGCGGCGGTGGTGGGCTTTCCACCAATCACAGGGCTGCCAGGCAGAAATTAGCATGTCAATGCAAGATCGCCGAGACTCCTTCACGGCGAGTGCGCCAAGGTGGCTATGTTAATGTGAGAGATTAGCATGTTAATGGGAGATCCTGAAGCAGCAGCCTCGAGGATGGCACACGAGGTAGCTGTGTTAGTGAGAAATGACATCTGTTAATGTAAAAAATCAGAGAGCCGAAAAAAACAACTAATATCAGAAGGTGGTAGGCTGGGAACATCATGGCCCGTCATGACTTAAACTGGTTAATAACGTCCTTCCAATGATTTGTCAGTTTGTACCCAAGTCGGTTGAAATTGTGTCTGTGTTAACCCATCTGGAAGGCTTCATTAACGAATCTTTGCTGATAAGCAGTGGGTTTGCAGAGTAACTTCGTCTTGGAAAAATCAATTTCGTGTATGCCCACAGCATTAAAACAATGATCAGCCATGGCTGAGGTATTGGTCCTACCGTGTTTCAGATCTGCCTTATGTTCACGAACACGGTCCGAGACATGTCACTTAGTTTCCCCAATGTAACTACTGCCGCAGACGCAGCTTAGTTTTTAGACGTCGGGGTATTGCATGTCAGGGATCACATCCTTCACAGATGGGATCAGATCACAAATGTTATGTACTGTGTTGAATCGAACCTGGATCTTGTGTTTGCTCATGATTTTGGAAATATTTTTGGTGACCCCTGCTATGTATGGCAAGGTGATGGTTTTGATTGGGTCCTCAGATGGTTCCTTCCCAATGGTTGGGGTGATAGCTTTTCGGATTGTGTAGTCTAAATATCCATTCATCTTGAGGCCTTGGTGTACGTGTTCCAGTTCACTGGCTAGGCGGTGATGGTCGGAAATACATCGAGCTCTATGGTGTAGAGTTATGATGAGAGAATTCTTCTGGGATGGATGGTGGTGGGAGTCAGGTTTTGTTAGGCATTCATATGGGTGGCTTTCCTGTAGACAGAGTGTACCATTGAGCCATCTGGTCTCTGTACGATTAAAACATCCAAGAATGTTAATTTGCCATCCTTTTCCATCTCCATCGTGTATCTGATCGCTGGGTGTATGGAATTGATGTGGTTGAAAAATTGGCCCAGATCTGGTAGGCCATGTGGCCAGATGACGAACGTGTCATCTATGTACCTCTTAGACAAAGACGTAGGGTGGATGCCTGGATGGCATCTGTCTCAAAACATTTTTCCATGAAAACATTGGCTATAACTGGAGATAAGGGAGAACCAATTGGGGTAACTTCACCTTGTTTATAGAATGTTCCATTCCAGGTGAAGTAAGTGTTGGTGAGGCAGTGTCTAACCAGGGCCGGTACATCAGCATTCAATTCCAGTTTGGAGCAAATCTTCAATGATTGCAATGGTGTCAGGCACAGGAACTTTGGTAAACAACGATACTAGATCGAAACTGACAAGCAAATCACCTGGAAATGGTGAGATGTCCTTAAATAACGATACCAAGTGAGCTGATTTAAGTACAGCTGAGGTGGTCTTACCAGTGAATGGTTGTAAGGTCTGATACAGAAATGGGGCCAGTTTGCAGGTGGGTGAGTTAATGATGAAGACGATAGGATGAAGGGGTGTATCTTCTATATGGATTTTTGGTAAGCCATAAAATCTGGGTGGTCTAACAGCAGAAGGTTTTAAGGAAAGCTGCTTGGTTGGTTCCATTAAAGATGTTGAATCAGTGATGATATTGTTGGTTTTTGTAACAAGGCGGTTGGTGGGATCTCTATTGATTTTGGTACAGCTACCATCATTCAGTAGATCCTGAATTTTGTTATTTTATGGGTTTTTTTCCATGATGACAGTGACATTGCCCTTGTCGGCTGAGAGGATGACGATGCCCTCTCTCTTTTTTAATTGAGAAAGCTCAAAGCGCACATACTTACTGATGTTGCTAATAGGTGTCTTAGCGTTTTTGATTAATATGTGTCTTAGCGTTAATTAAGGACATTTTTCGATTTGAAGCTTTCGTGACTGCAAGGATTCATCTTATTTGGTTCTTTCAGTAAAATCACGTAGAATGAGAATAAAATAATAAAATATAACAATTAAATTCTCACGACGTTTCGGCCACAACACAATTGGCCTTCTTCAGGTGAAGGAACAAAAAACTGTCGGGACGACAGAGCTCCAATGAACGCTGCTAAGATTCGTAGCGTCTTTTAAGCTGGTTGAGAGAAGAGAGGCACCTTGACAAAGGGGTTAACATATCAAACAGGAGAATTTATCATTGAAATAGCTGATGTATTTAGCTTGTGACTGGTCACAGAAATAGCTATGTTAAAGTCAAAGCCTACACATCCACAGAGGCACCTAGTACAAATCAAACGGGAGAATTTAGCATTGAATAGCTGAGGGATTAGCTTGTGACTGTCGGGACGACAGAGCTCCAATGAACGCTGCTAAGATTCGTAGCGTCTTTTAAGTTGGTTGAGAGAAGAGAGGCACCTTGACAAAGGGGTTAACATATCAAACAGGAGAATTTATCATTGAAATAGCTGACGGATTTAGCTTGTGACTGGTCACAAAAATAGATATGTTAAATTCAAAGCCTACACATCAACAGAGGCACCTAGTACAAATCAAACAAGAGATTTTAGCATTGAATAGCTGAGGGATTAGCTTGTGACTGGTCAACGAAATAGCTATGTTAAAGTCAAAGCCTACACATCCACCGAGGCACCTCGTACAAGGATGCAAAAAGGGGGATGCAACAACTCAAATATCATACAGTAAACCGATGTGAAAAAACCTGAGTCCAAATTACATCAATATAATAAATGTACTCAATATATTCTTCAATAAGCAGAGCTCATAACAGCAACTGGGTATGCACTACACTATATAATGAATACCATATAGTAAACAGATAAAAAAAAACTAAAATATAATCTACCTCAATGTTAACAATAAACTCTATATATTCTCCAATCAGCTGAGCTACCAACAATAAGTCGTTATATATCACGATGCTATATGGCGAAAAAATGGGTGGATTCTTACCCTCCACATCAGCACCACGGACAGCTACCAGCCCCGTTCAGACGGATGAGTCCATCCATGGTCGGTACAGAGGGAGGAGAGAAACAGCTGCGAGGCGCTGTTATAATCATGTTATAAACCATACAATTAACCGTGGTGTGAGAAGTATTAAGAGTCAATGCCAGTGAAAGAGCTGCCGTCTGAAGATCACCATAAAATTATTAATTAAGAACCGCAATGGTTTAAAACATCTTTCCAATGGTTACTAAGCCAGAATCCATCTTCTCGGTTGAAATTGTCTCTGTGCTTGTATATGTGGATAGCCTCATGAACGAATCTCTCATGGTAGCCGGTTGGCTTGCACAGAACCTCCGTCTTTGAGAAGTCAATGTCATGTGAGCCCACTGAATTATAACAGTGATCTGCCACGGCGGAGGAGTTCGTTCTAATGTGTTTCAAGTCTGCATTATGTTCGCGGATGCGGTCCGAGATATGTCGTTTGGTTTCTCCAATGTAGCTACTACCACAGAGGCACTTTAGTTTGTAAACACCCGGGTACTGTATGTCTGGAACAGCATCTTTTACAGATGGAACCAGATCACGGATTTTATGTACTGTGTTGAATCGGACCTGGATCTTGTGTTTATTCAGGATTTTGGAGATCGTTTTAGTGACCCCTGCAATGTAGGGTAAGGTGATGGTTTTGAGTGGCTCCACAAGAGGATCCTTCTTCATGACTGGAGTGATGGCTTTGCGGATTGTGTAGTCGGAGTAACCATTAGCCCTGAGAGCCTGGTGTACGTGTTTGAGTTCACTGGTAATGTGTTCCTGGTCGGAATGCATTGGGCTCCATGGTATAGAGTCTTGATGAGGGAGTTCTTCTGGGATGGATGGTGTGGGAATCCGGTTTCAAGTAAGCATCTGTATGGGTAGCTTTCCTGTAGACAGAGTGGCTCATTGAACCGTCAGGTCTCCTTTTAATTAAGATATCCAAAAAGGGTAGCTTTCCATCTTTTTCCACCTCCATGGTAAATCTGATGGCTGGGTGTATGGAATTGATGTGGTTGAAGAATTGGCCCAGAGCTGGTAGGCCATGTGGCCAGATGACGAACGTGTCATCTATGTACCTCTTAGACAAGGACGTAGGGTGGATGCCTGGATGGCATCCGTCTCAAAACATTTTTCCATGAAAACATTGGCTACAACTGGAGATAAGGGCGAATCCATTGGGGTAGCTTCAACTTGTTTGTACAATGTTCCATTCCAGGTGAAGGAAGTGTTGGTGAGGCAGTGTCTAACCAGGGCCGGTACATCAGCATTCAATCCTTGTTGGACCACATCTTCAATGATTGTAATGGTGTCAGGCACAGGAACTTTGGTAAACAACGATACTAGATCGAAAGTGACAAGCAAATCACCTGGAGATAGTGAGATGTCCTTAATTAACGATACCAAGTGAGCTGATTTAAGTACAGCTGAGGTGGTCTTACCAGTGAATGGTTGTAAGGTCTCAGACAGAAATCGGGCCAGTTTGTGGGTGGGTGAGTTAATGATGAAGATGATAGAACGAAGTGGTGTATCTTCTTTATGGATTTTTGGTAAGCCATAAAATCTGTGTGGTCTAGCAGCAGAGGGTTTTAAGGAAAGCCGCTTGGTTGGTTCGATTAAAGATGTTGAATCAGTGATGATATTGTTGGTTTTTGTAACAAGGCGGTTGGTGGGATCTCTATTGACTTTGGTATAGCTACAATCATTCAGTAGGTCCTGAATTTTGTTATTGTATGTGTTTTTTTTTCCATGATGACAGTGACATCGCCCTTGTCGGCTGAGAGGATGACGATGTCCTCTCTCTTTTTTAATTGAGGAAGCTCAAAGCGCTCATCCTTACTGATGTTGCTAATAGGTGTTTTAGCGTTTTTGATTAATGTGTCTTAGCGTTAATTAAGGACATCTCATGCTTCCATGTTGATGTGCTTCACAGTGAGGCTCGCTTCAGCTGTTAGCGCTGCTCCCTGCTCTTCCGATGTTCTGCCAGTGCAGCTACAGGAGCTGCTTTTATAGCCCTGGCAGTAGCTACGAGCAGATGCCAGGGGCAGCCAGAAGCGTCCAGAATGACGCAGCTGCTCCCAGGGGCTTCCTCCATCCGCACAGAATCAAGAGCGTGACTCGTGTCTCGGGCTGCAGTCTGTGAGCAGTTTACTGCCATGGAATTCGCTCTGCACTGATAATTCACTATGTAACACGATTTTTGTTCCTGGGTAGTAAGTGTTATTTTCTAATTGCTTATGCCTCAAAACTATATAAAATGGGTATTATTATTCCCCATAAACTTTGCTTTTGTGACCAGGACTTTACGTGAAGGAATTACACAAATGCACACCACGTTTTCTCATTGACAATATGTACATTTCAAAATATCACTGTCCTGGTGTACTATAGTGTATTAAAGTTGTGTCTTGCCTGCTTGTTTCCAATGGAAATATCATTTTTAGTTTAGAGAAGACGTCACACAGCTGAACCCCAGGTTTGAGTCACTGCTATTTGCTGTGGATGAGGGAAGCCCTGGGAGCAGCTGCGTCATTCTGGACGCTTCTGGCTCCCCCTGGCATCTGCTCATAGCTACTGCCAGGGCTATAAAAGCAGCTCCTATAGCTGCACTGGCAGAACATCGGCGGAGGAGGGAGCAGCGCTCACAGCTGAAGCGAGCCTCACTGTGAAGCACATCAACAAGCATGGCCCTCAGTGTTTACTTCCCTGCGATGCACGTGATGGAGAGGAGCGTCTGGCCAGGCTGGCCGGTCTGGAACCCCCGCGGTGAAAGTATTTTCCAGCAGCTGCAGCGAGACATGAGGAGCGAGATCGAGAGGATGGAGAGAATCTTCCGTGGAGTCGATCAGCTCAGCAGCCACACGCGGGCTCCGGGCAGCCTCGGAGACGCACTGCTGCAGCAGCCGGCCGTGAGCAGTGGGTTCCAGATTGAAGATCCACAGAAGCAGGGAGGCGGGTTTGTCGCGTCCTTGGACGTGCAGGACTTCTCCCCACAGGACCTGGCCGTGAAGGTGTCTGGAGACAAGCTGGTGGTGGCCGGACGGCGCGAGGTGAAGAGCGGAGAAGTCAGCAGCGGCAGCTACAGCCACAGCTGCCAGGAGTTCCACAGGGAGACGCAGCTGCCCAGGGACGTGGACCCGCAGAGCGGGAGCTGCTGCATGACTGAAGACGGGAAGCTGAAGTTCAAGGCTCAGCGCAGCGCCCTCCCTGCAGCGGCCGAGAGGGTGGTGGTCATTGAGCAGCCAGCGACAGCGACTCCTGGCACGGCCTCTCAGTCCACTGGCACCACTCACGCGTAGAGTGGCGCCTGGAGCATCCATTCCAGCAACCTGCTTCATTGATGTTTTAATTGTATGGATATTTTGTTAAATCAGTTTCTTCTATTCACGATATGTTCAGTAATATTTACGTGTTTCAGCGTTCACATTCAACTTCACTGGATTAAGTGTATCGCTGTAAAGGATTGTCAAATCGTATCGCATCGTTTTAATTTGCCATTACACGTTCATATATTCTAATAAGATAATGATAAATGTTATATTCAAGTATTTTTCATCATTACACATGACTATTTTCTACAGTCTAATTTTCGAACTACTATAATACTATACTGTTTGTGTGAATGGTAATGATTTTTGTAATAAAATGCCTTTCAATTTCCTGCAACATTTGCAACTGTTCTTTTTTCTACATTGTGTTTGTTTCATCGTTACTGTGGATCAGAGTTCTGGACACAGAATTCCCCAAAACTAAGACAACCGGTAACGCGGCCTCATTGCTCCCTGACCATGACAACTCCCAAGGTGCCAGGCTCACGCCGTCGGCCCTGCCGAGTCACTCCGCACTCAGAATCTGGGATTGGCTTGCAATGATCTAAGATCAATCTTACCACTTCACATTTCACTTGTATCATCCTTCAATTGGTAGTAAATCCTTCGCTAAGGAATTGGTCCTCAAATCGTGGGGACAAGCGTACCACGGAAAGATTAGTTGCCATTTAATGTTTGCGACACAGAGAATGTAAATAGTTACATGACCACCTCGCTGCTGTAGCAGTGTAAGTCATGCTGCTATTAATATATTCTATGTTTCGAGTTTCCTGGCTGGCTGCTGGCTGTGCTTCTCTCCATCCCAACAATAACTCCGTTGTTAGTGGGTGCAGGAGACAATAGGGACACCAACAAGGTGGGAATAACCAGAACAGTATTTGAAGACTGACACGGTTCATTTAAAATTGCACTTTCAATGTATGCGCCAATTAACGTCATTCTTTTTGACAAAATAACTTGTTTTATCCTAGAGAATTAGAAACTAAACCTGAAGACATTAAACTAGTACAATTAAAATGTACGATTAATTGTAAAGTTAGCAAAATAAATAAATGATCTAATTCATATACTATATTCTTGGTTCTTTCGGTAAAGTCACGTAGAAGGGAAACAATAAAATAATAAAGATAATCCCTCAGCTATTTGCACAAACCAATCCCTTAGCTATTTCAATGCTAAATTACTAGTTGCCTCTGTGGATGTGTAGGTTTTGACTTTAACATAGCCATTCCTGTGACCAGTCACAAGCTAATCCCTTAGCTATTTCAATGCTAAATTACTAGTTGCCTCTGTGGATGTGTAGGTTTTGACTTTAACATAGCCAATTCCGTGACCAGTCACAAGCTAATCCCTCAGCTATTGATATGTAAACCCCTTTGTCAAGGTGCTTCACTTATCCCAACCAGCTTAAAAGTCTCTACGAATCTTAACATCGTTAATTGAAGCTCTGTCGTCCCGACAGTTACCTTTCACCTAAAGACGGCCGCTTGCGTTGTGGCCAAAACGTCGTGAGAATTTTATCGTGTCATTTTATTATTTTATTCTCATTCTACGTGACTTTACCGAAAGAACCAAAGAAAATAAAATAATAAAGATATAAAACAATAAAATTATCCAAATCAAAATTCATATACTGTTGATTTATTCACTCCATATCCGCAGTGGACACTGCCGGTTGTGTTCCTTCCTTAGCTCCCATTCCCACGTTAGTCTCGACCACCGGCCGTCATCACTTCAAGTTGTGTGTCCTGCCTCACCCCACCTTTCTAAACTAAAATTACGTCCTTAATTTGCATATGAAGTCCAATTGACGTGTCCGTCTTCCAGTATCAGTGTTGTTCTTAGGATGCGCATCATCTCTACGTTTCCTTGTGCATTTCTAAACATTGGTTATATTTTCTGTTTGTGATGCATCTGTTTGAAAAAAACGTTCTGCTTAAGGCATATGGCTCAGTTACGTTTCATTATTAAGTTAAGATAAAAATAAGCACTTTGCTCTGCCCTGATACGCCTCTCTTAATCATTTTCATCCCTCTTCCCCTTCAACAACCGCCCTACGTGCAAATGCACTTCTGTGTTTTCAAGGCTGTGTCCCTGTTCTTTTTGCGTTCAGTTTGTCATTCCCCCGCACCTCCATTAAAGCATGGTTGGCAGCGTACGGTGCGAAAGAAGTTCACCATGCAAACATACGCTGCGTTGAAAAATGATTCTACTGATAGCAGACCAAACCTGGACAGATTTCTCAATACGAGTGCAATATCGAGGGTACAGATCAATACGACCTGAACACAGATGCTATTTCTCGGACGGTTGGCAACTCTAGCCATGCCCATACAAACGTACACAACATCTTGACCATGAATCGCCTATGCGGCAGATTAAATGTCAAGCATTTTACATTGAATTCCGATCTACTTTTGTTCGTTTTGATTGATTTTGGAGCAGTTTCAAGTAAGTATTTTTTATACAATTATTGTATTGTCATTTACTGTATAATTATGATAATAGACCAAGCACTGAGACATTGCCCAGGGTTGGTCTACAATCGAAAAGGTGGCAACCCCATAGCACACCCTCATGTGTTCCAGTGTTAACACATCGTATGTTTGTATCTTGAAATTCTTTCGCACCGTACGTAGCCCACCGTGCTAATCGGAGGTATGAGATAAGGACAAGGAACTAAACACAATAAGCAATTACTTAAGAAGAGTTTCAATTGAGTATGGGATGATTGCGAGTGCTGTCAATATGGCGGTGTTGACAACAAGCATCCACTTGAAACGAACGCGCTTCCGAAAATCTGCGATTTTATCATTTCATGCCGATACGTGGAGATGAGCGGGTTCACCGCGGGTCTTAAACAGCCCTTCCCCAGCCAACATGCACTGGGGGAAATTCCATCAATATTCTCATTAATAATCTGCTTTGGAAGACGAAGAAGAAAAAAGCTAATCCTGCAGGCATCGCGGATAATAAGATTAGAATATTACTTCGCCCCACATCACGGCGGATACGCACGAATGTTGAACGTCTTTGGGGCCGTCCATAAATGACGTCACGCACCTGGGGGGGGGGCGATCAGACATTTGTGACGATGTGTGACGAGGGGGGGGGTGAGAAATGTGACGTCACATCAAAATGCGCAACTTTAAGTAAATATAGACGACACGTTCTACTTAATTAAATATACTTTTTAATAAATGTTTTCTCCTACAACATCAGAGTGCAGCGCCACATTAAATACGCACTACAATGACAATAGTTTAAAGCGATTTGAAGCATGTTTTATTTGGTGGGAGGGGGGCCAGAGCTTTGTGACGTCATATTTGAGGGGGGGGTCTGACTTTTTGTGACGCCGTGTGACAATGGGGGGGTGGGGTCAAAAATCGTCAGAAGTCGCGTGACGTCATTTATGGACGGCCCCTTTGGCACCGTGCGTCGCCGAATCATTGCTCATCGGAGTGTCAGCTGTATGACAACGCGACGTGGCACGCAGTGCCAACGCACACCTGTCACCCCCTAACCATTGCCTCTCTTATTACAGACCAATTCAGACCTTATTGGTCACCCCGTGCCCCTTACAAATCTCAACGTTCATCCTACAAAATCCCATCACAAGGGGAGAAACACAAAACATTGTTTTGCCCGTTTTGAAACGGCTCTAGTAAGCCGTATGGACCTGAGAACTCAATCTCCCTGTACACCAATACGGGGTAACCCCGTACGGGTTGACACGGCATGCCAACGTGATACTGAATCGCGCCTTCGGCTCTAAGAGATTCGTTTGTGACTGAACTGGAGATTAATGAATGATAAACCAGCCAGGGCTTCCCTCGCTGTACGCGGGTTCGGTTTGTTGCGCTATTTCACGCTGTGGGGGCCGTCCATAAATGACGTCACGCGATTTTAGACGATTTTTGACCCCCCCTCCCATCGTCACGCGGCGTCACAAAGAGTCAGAGCCCCCCCTCAAATATGACGGTACAAAGCTGTGCCCCCCCCCCCCAAAATAAAGAATGCTTCATATCGCTTTAAACTATTGTCATCGTGGTGCTTATTTAATGTGGCGCTGCACTCTGATGTTGTAGGAGAAAATAATTATTAAAAAGTCTATTTAATTACGTAGAACGTGTTGTCTATATTTATTTAAAGTTGCGCATTTTGATGTGACGTCACATTTCTCACCCCCCCCCCCTCATTTATGGACGGCCCCAGTACAATGCGGCTACCTCTGACCCAAAAGTCGCTCTCTGGAGCTGCTGTGCACGTGTGTGGTGGGGGGAGCGGTGGGCTACGTACGATGCGAAAGAATTTCAAGATACAAACATACGATGTGTTAACACTGGAACACATGAGGGTGTGCTATGGGGTTGCCACCTTTTCGATTGTAGACCAACCCTGGGCAATGTCTCAGTGCTTGGTCTATTATCACAATTATACAGTAAATGGCAATACAATAATTCTATTAAAAATACTTACTTGAAACTGCGCCAAAATAAATCAAAACGAACAAAAGTAGATCGAAATTCAATGTATAATGCTTGACATTTAATCTGCGACATAGGCGATTCATGGTCAAGATGTTGTGTATGTTTGCATGGGCATGGCTAGAGTTGCCACCCGTCCATGAATTAGCATCTGTGTTCAGTTGGTATTGATCTGTACCCTCGATATTGCACTCGTATTGAGAAATCTGTCCAGGATTGGTCTGCAGTCAGTAGAATCATTTTTCAACGCAGCGTATGTTTGCATGGTGAACTTCTTTCGCACCGTACGCAGCCAACCATGCTTTACTGGAGGTGCGGGGGAATAACAAACTGAACGCAAAAAGAACAGGGACACAGCCTTGAAAACACAGAAGTGCATCTACACGTAGGGCGGTTGTTGAAGGGGAAGACGGATGAAAATGATTAAGAGAGGTGTATCAGGGCAGAACAAAGTGCTTATTGTTATCTTAACTTAATAATGAAACGTAACTGAGCCATATGCCTTAAGCAGAACGTTTTTTTCAAACAGATGCATCACAAACGGAAAATAGAACCAATGTTTAGAAATGCACAAGGAAGCGTAGAGATGATGCACATCCTAAGAATTACACTGATACTGGAAGACGGACACGTCAATTGGACTTCATATGACTTCATATAATTAAGGACGTAATTTTAAATTTTGATTTAAAGCTTTCGTGACTGCAGTAATTCATATTCTTAGTTTTTTCGGTAAAGTCACGTTGAAGAGAAACAACAAAATAACAAAATATATATAAAACAATAAAAATTCTCACGACGTTTCGACCATAACTCAAACGGTCATCATCAGGTGTGATGATGACCGTTTGAGTTTTATATATATTGTTATTTTGTTGTTTCTCTTCAACGTGACTTTACCGAAAAAACTAAGAAGACGTAATTTTAGTTTAGAAAGGTGGGGTGAGGCAGGACACACAACTTGAAGTGATGACGGCCGGTGGTCGAGACTAACGTGGGAATGGGAGCTAAGGAAGGAACACAACCGGCAGTGTCCACTGCGGAGATGGAGTGAATAAATCAACAGTATATGAATTTTGATTTGGGGAATTTTATTGTTTTATATCTTTATTATTTTATTTTCTTTGGTTCTTTCGGTAAAGTCACGTAGAATGAGAATAAAATAATAAAAAAACACAATAAAATTCTCACGACGTTTTGGCCACAACGCAAGCGGCCGTCTTTAGGTGAAAGGTACAGTACTGTCGGGACGACAGAGCTTCAATTAACGATGTTAAGATTCGTAGCGACTTTTAAGCTGGTTGGGAGAAGTAAGGCACCTTGACAAAGGGGTTTACATATCAATAGCTGAGGGATTAGCTTGTGACTGGTCACGGAATTGGCTATGTTAAAGTCAAAACCGACACATCCACAGAGGCAACTAGTAATTTAGCATTGAAATAGCTAAGGGATTAGCTTGTGACTGGTCACAGGAATGGCTATGTTAAAGTCAAAACCTACACATCCACAGAGGCAACTAGTAATTTAGCATTGAAATAGCTAAGGGATTAGCTTGTGCAAATAGCTGAGGGATTAGCTTGTGACTGGTCACGGAAATGGCTATGTTAAAGTAAAAACCTACATCTTCTTTGGTTCTTTCGGTAAAGTCACGTAGAATGAGAATAAAATAATAAATTTATAAAATAAAATAACACAATAATATTCTCACGACGTTTCGGCCACAACACAAGCGGCCTTCATCAGGTGAAGGGGGCGAGACTGTCTGGTAGGACAGCGCTGGAGTGAGAGAGCCACGTTCAGATCACGGCTTTTAAGCTGTGTGAGAGGAACAAAGAGCCTTGGCGAAGGAATAAGCATAAAATTTAGCATTGAAATGGCTGAATGATTAGCTTGTGACTGGTCACAGAAATAGCTATGTTAAAAGTTAAAGCATACACATCCGCAGAGGCCCCCATTGTTAAAAGGAATTAGCATAGAATTTAGCATTGAAATAGCTAAGTTAAGGCATACACATCCGCAGAGGCACCCCTTGACAATGGGATTAGCATAGAATTTAGCATTGAAATGGCTGAGTGACTCGCTTGTAACTGCTACAGAAATAGTTACGTTGAAGTCAGAGCATACACATTCACCGAGGCACTTAGTACAAATCAAAACAGGAGAATTTAGCATTGAAATAACTAGGCGAATTTAGCATTGAAATAACTGGGTGATTTGCTAGTGACTGGTCACAGAAATATATGTTAAAGTAAGGCCTACACATCCACAGAGCTTCAATGAACGCTGTTAAGATTCGTAGCGACTTTTAAGCTGGTTGGGAGAAGTGAGGAGTGAGGCTCCCTCCTCTGCCGATGTTCTGTCTCAGATGTGAATAATTAGTATTGTATTACAATTCTATAAACAATACAGTGTTGTAGTGCATCACGTGTTGATGTTCCATTGCACAGCCACGTTCCAAATGCTATAATGACGTAAGAGCCGTGGAAACCTCTGACGTCACGGTGACGTCATGGCCCGGTGACGTCACGGCAGAGGTCAGAGTGGAGTCGGCTCCTGGAGAGGAAACCACCTCACCCCACGCTGCTCCTCCACTTCGAGTTCTTCAGAGACCTTCGCCACCACCACCACCATGGCGATCTTCACGGCTGTCCTCACTGTGGTTCTGCTGCTCACGCAGCCGATGGTGGAGCTCCTCGGAGGATCTCGGCGTGGGGGTTCGGACATTAACGCCTCCAACACCACCACCACCACGATCAACTACTCGGGACTCGTGAAGAACGTCTCTGCATCAGCAGGGGTCGCCACCTGGGGACCGATGTTCAGTAGCCACAGTGAGGACATTGTGGACAGCGTGCTCCCTGCCCTCCTGCAGGCTATGGGTGAGCTGAGCAGCAGCTGCCAGGCCATAGTGGACAGCGCGCTCCCTGCTCTGCTCCACGCTGTGGGTCAACTGTACAGCGGCTGCAAGGAGGCCATCAGCTCCACCGTGCTGCTGAACACCCTGCACATCGCCGTGCATCTCTGGCGTTTCATACGTCGCCAAGTGAGTGAGCAACATCCATCATCATCACCACCACCATCAGCCATGGTCAATCCACTAGTGGGTAGAGACCTCCACGAGCCGTCGCCACCTCCCACGATGCCGCTGTGCAGTAATCCACCCAGCACCTGCACGTGGAGCGATTTCATTGCTTCATCTCCCCACTGGGCACCCTCTCGGATGACCCCCTCGCAGCCCGTCGGCATCACTCGCCCCCTTCACACCTCCACCGATCCCCCTCAACTCCACTCACGGTGTCTTCAACAGCCTGGTTGGGCACTGGAACAGTATCCCGGACAGTGCCGGATTAAGCTCGTGCGGGTCCTGTAGCTTATATTATAAAGGTGCCCAGAATAAATAAAAAACACAATTATAAAGCACGAAGTTTTTAACTTGCATAGTAAAGTAATTGTAATTTTACTATAGTAATAGAGCAAGTACAGAATCACTGAACGGGGATTTATAGGGTGAGATCATTTAGCGCGGGGCGCTTGAAAGTGCGGGGCCCACAGCTAATGATTATTTTGTTCCGAGGATAATCCGGCACTGATCACGGATTGAGTATGAGGAGCAGTGATGAGATTTAAAGTATTTTTTAACATGTTATTAAAATGTTATGTTTAATAGAAAATATAATGTTGTTTGTCTCTTAGCTGTGATTCGTAAAAACACTGTTGTTACTCAATGGTCTTTCGGTAAAGTCACGTAGAAAAAATAAACAAAATAATAGAATACGACGTTTCGATTGCAACTCAAGCAGTCGTCATCAGGTGAAACTAAATTTGAGAGAGAGAGACCAAACACAGACAGGGAGACACAAAGATCCCCCGTATAGCCTGAACAGACTGTAGGGGCAAGTGCTGTTAGCGAGCACCTGTGAAGGCCGGAACAGTACACGAGGGGGTGGGTGGCCAGCACCACGCCCGACCGCCTTTGTCTCCCTAGTGGCGATGTTTACACACCGCACCAGGTACTCATTTGAGGCTGAACCGACCTAGGGGAGGCCCGGGACCGGTTCAGATAATCGTCACTGGTGTTGGCCGTGAGCGGGAATCGAACCCGGGTCGCCAGGTTCATAGCGCAGCGTAGCGCTAACAGCTGCACCACCGCTCCCCACACACAGGGAGACACACAAGCAGAGAAGGACGGTGATCAACCAGGCAAAGTATTATTTGTTGTGTTGGCCGACTCAATGAGTTGCATTACATTTCTAAGTTTGCTGAGTTTGATCCTCTTTCTATCAGCTTGTACCCTCTGTAAATTTCACCCCCACTATCTCGCCCGTTACGGCAGCCCCTCCGCTCCCACTCCCCCTCGGAGTAGCCGAGGGATTAGCCGGGGTATGCTTGCTCTGCGATCTTACATTTACTTGCAAATCCCACCACAAACGTATATAGTGTAACCTTTGGTTGCAGTAGCTCTCTCGCTACATTTCTTCCTGTCTCAGCAGTCCGCCTGCTGTATTATTTCACCTGAAGACGATTGCTTGTGTTGTGACCACGTGTATACTGTTTACTACAGTACTATGGTGTTGTGACCACGTGTATACTGTTTAATATAGTACTATAGTGTTGTGACCACGTGTATACTGTTTACTATAGTACTATAGTGTTTTGACCACGTGTATACTGTTTACTATAGTACTATAGTGTTGGGACCACGTGTATACTGTTTACTACAGTACTATAGTGTTGTGACCACGTGTATACTGTTTACTATAGTACTATAGTGTTGGGACCACGTGTATACTGTTTACTACAGTACTATAGTGTTGTGACCACGTCTATACTGTTTACTACAGTACTATAGTGTTGTGACCACGTGCATACTGTTTACTATAGTACTGTAGTGGTGTGACCACGTGTATACTGTATACTACAGTACTATAGTGTTGTGACCACGTGTATACTGTTTACTATAGTACTATAGTGTTGGGACCACGTGTATACTGTTTACTACAGTACTATAGTGTTGTGACCACGTGTATACTGTTTACTATAGTACTATAGTGTTGTGACCATGTGTATACTGTTTACTATAGTACTATAGTGTTGTGACCACGTGTATACTGTTTACTACAGTACTATAGTGTTGTGACCACGTGCATACTATTTACTATAGTACTGTAGTGTTGTGACCACGTGTATACTGTATACTACAGTACTATAGTGTTGTGACCACGTGTATACTGTTTACTATAGTACTATAGTGTTGGGACCACGTGTATACTGTTTACTACAGTACTATAGTGTTGTGACCACGTGTATACTGTTTCCTATAGTACTATAGTGTTGTGACCATGTGTATACTGTTTACTATAGTACTATAGTGTTGTGACCACGTCTATACTGTTTACTACAGTACTATAGTGTTGTGACCACGTGCATACTGTTTACTATAGTACTGTAGTGTTGTGACCACGTGTATACTGTATACTACAGTACTATAGTGTTGTGACCACGTGTATACTGTTTACTATAGTACTATAGTGTTGGGACCACGTGTATACTGTTTACTACAGTACTATAGTGTTGTGACCACGTGCATACTGTTTACTACAGTACTATAGTGTTGAGACCAAGTGTATACTGTTTACTATAGTACTGTAGAGTTGTGACCACGTGTATACTGTTTACTATAGTACTATAGTGTTGGGACCACGTGTATACTGTTTACTACAGTACTATAGTGTTGTGACCACGTGTATACTGTTTACTATAGTACTATAGTGTTGGGACCACGTGTATACTGTTTACTACAGTACTATAGTGTTGTGACCACGTGTATACTGTTTACTATAGTACTATAGTTTTGTTGACCACGTCTATACTGTTTACTATAGTACTATAGTGTTGTGACCACGTATATACTGTTTACTATAGTACTATAATGTTGTGACCACGTGTATTACTGTTTACTACAGTTCTATAGTGGTGTGACCACGTGTGTACTGTTTACTATAGTACTATAGTGTTGTGACCACGTGTACACTGTTTGCTACAGTACTATAGTGTTGTGACCACGTGTGTAATGTTTACCACAGTACTATAGTGTTGTGATCACGTGTGTAATGTTTACTACAGTACTATAGTGTTGTGACCACGTGTATACTGTTTACTACAGTACTATAGTGTTGTGACCACGTGTATACTGTTTACTATAGTACTATAGTGTGACCACGTGTATACTGTTTACTACAGTACTATAGTGTTGTGACCACGTGTATACTGTTTACTACAGTACTATAGTGTTGTGACCACGTCTATACTGTTTACTACAGTACTATAGTGTTGTGACCACGTGTATACTGTTTACTACAGTACTATAGTGTTGTGACCACGTGTATACTGTTTACTACAGTACTATAGTGTTGTGACCACGTCTATACTGTTTACTACAGTACTATAGTGTTGTGACCACGTGTATACTGTTTACTATAGTATTATAGTGTTGTGACCACGTGTATATTGTTTACTACAGTACTATAGTGTTGTGACCACGTGTATACTGTTTACTATAGTACTATAGTGTTGTGACCACGTGTTTACTGTTTACTATAGTACTATAGTGTTGTGACCACGTGTACACTGTTTACTACAGTACTATAGTGTTGTGACCACGTGTGTAATGTTTACTACATTACTATAGTGTTGGGACCACGTGTATACTGTTTACTACAGTACTATAGTGTTGTGACCACGTGTATACTGTTTCCTATAGTACTATAGTGTTGTGACCATGTGTATACTGTTTACTATAGTACTATAGTGTTGTGACCACGTGTATACTGTTTACTACAGTACTATAGTGTTGTGACCACGTGTATACTGTTTACTATAGTACTATAGTGTTGTGACCATGTGTATACTGTTTACTATAGTACTATAGTGTTGTGACCACGTCTATACTGTTTACTACAGTACTATAGTGTTGTGACCACGTGCATACTGTTTACTATAGTACTGTAGTGTTGTGACCACGTGTATACTGTATACTACAGTACTATAGTGTTGTGACCACGTGTATACTGTTTACTATAGTACTATAGTGTTGGGACCACGTGTATACTGTTTACTACAGTACTATAGTGTTGTGACCACGTGTATACTGTTTACTATAGTACTATAGTGTTGTGACCATGTGTATACTGTTTACTATAGTACTATAGTGTTGTGACCACGTCTATACTGTTTACTACAGTACTATAGTGTTGTGACCACGTGCATACTGTTTACTATAGTACTGTAGTGTTGTGACCACGTGTATACTGTATACTACAGTACTATAGTGTTGTGACCACGTGTATACTGTTTACTATTGTACTATAGTGTTGGGACCACGTGTATACTGTTTACTACAGTACTATAGTGTTGTGACCACGTGTATACTGTTTCCTATAGTACGATAGTGTTGTGACCATGTGTATACTGTTTACTATAGTACTATAGTGTTGTGACCACGTCTATACTGTTTACTACAGTACTATAGTGTTGTGACCACGTGCATACTGTTTACTATAGTACTGTAGTGTTGTGACCACGTGTATACTACAGTACTATAGTCTTGTGACCACGTGTATACTGTTTACTATAGTACTATAGTGTTGGGACCACGTGTATACTGTTTACTACAGTACTATATTGTTGTGACCACGTGTATACTGTTTACTATAGTATTATAGTGTTGTGACCACGTGTATACTGTTTACTATAGTACTATAGTGTTGTGACCACGTGTATACTGTTTACTATAGTACTATAGTGTTGGGACCACGTGTATACTGTTTACTATAGTACTATAGTGTTGTGACCACGTGTATACTGTTTACTATAGTACTATAGTGTTGTGACCACGTCTATACTGTTTACTATAGTACTATAGTGTTGTGACCACGTGTATACTGTTTACTATAGTACTATAATGTTGTGACCACGTGTATACTGTTTACTACAGTACTATAGTGGTGTGACCACGTGTGTACTGTTTACTATAGTACTATAGTGTTGTGACCACGTGTACACTGTTTGCTACAGTACTATAGTGTTGTGACCACGTGTGTAATGTTTACTACAGTACTATAGTGTTGTGATCACGTGTGTAATGTTTACTACAGTACTATAGTGTTGTGACCACGTGTATACTGTTTACTACAGTACTATAGTGTTGTGACCACGTGTGTACTGTTTACTACAGTACTATAGTGTTGTGACCACGTGTATACTGTTTACTATAGTACTATAGTGTTGTGACCATGTGTATACTGTTTACTATAGTACTATAGTGTTGTGACCACGTCTATACTGTTTACTACAGTACTATAGTGTTGTGACCACGTGCATACTGTTTACTATAGTACTGTAGTGTTGTGACCACGTGTATACTGTATACTACAGTACTATAGTGTTGTGACCACGTGTATACTGTTTACTATAGTACTATAGTGTTGGGACCACGTGTATACTGTTTACTACAGTACTATAGTGTTGTGACCACGTGTATACTGTTTACTATAGTACTATAGTGTTGTGACCATGTGTATACTGTTTACTATAGTACTATAGTGTTGTGACCACGTCTATACTGTTTACTACAGTACTATAGTGTTGTGACCACGTGCATACTGTTTACTATAATACTGTAGTGTTGTGACCACGTGTATACTGTATACTACAGTACTATAGTGTTGTGACCACGTGTATACTGTTTACTATAGTACTATAGTGTTGGGACCACGTGTATACTGTTTACTACAGTACTATAGTGTTGTGACCACGTGTATACTGTTTCCTATAGTACTATAGTGTTGTGACCATGTGTATACTGTTTACTATAGTACTATAGTGTTGTGACCACGTCTATACTGTTTACTACAGTACTATAGTGTTGTGACCACGTGCATACTGTTTACTATAGTACTGTAGTGTTGTGACCACGTGTATACTGTATACTACAGTACTATAGTCTTGTGACCACGTGTATACTGTTTACTATAGTACTATAGTGTTGGGACCACGTGTATACTGTTTACTACAGTACTATATTGTTGTGACCACGTGTATACTGTTTACTATAGTATTATAGTGTTGTGACCACGTGTATACTGTTTACTATAGTACTATAGTGTTGTGACCACGTGTATACTGTTTACTATAGTACTATAGTGTTGGGACCACGTGTATACTGTTTACTACAGTACTATAGTGTTGTGACCACGTGTATACTGTTTCCTATAGTACTATAGTGTTGTGACCATGTGTATACTGTTTACTACGGTACTATAGTGTTGTGACCACGTGTATACTGTTTACTACAGTACTATAGTGTTGTGACCAAGTGTATACTGTTTACTATAGTACTGTAGTGTTGTGACCACGTGTATACTGTTTACTATAGTACTATAGTGTTGGGACCACGTGTATACTGTTTACTATAGTACTATAGTGTTGTGACCACGTGTATACTGTTTACTATAGTACTATAGTGTTGTGACCACGTCTATACTGTTTACTATAGTACTATAGTGTTGTGACCACGTGTATACTGTTTACTATAGTACTATAATGTTGTGACCACGTGTATACTGTTTACTACAGTACTATAGTGGTGTGACCACGTGTGTACTGTTTACTATAGTACTATAGTGTTGTGACCACGTGTACACTGTTTGCTACAGTACTATAGTGTTGTGACCACGTGTGTAATGTTTACTACAGTACTATAGTGTTGTGATCACGTGTGTAATGTTTACTACAGTACTATAGTGTTGTGACCACGTGTATACTGTTTACTACAGTACTATAGTGTTGTGACCACGTGTGTACTGTTTACTATAGTACTATAGTGTGACCACGTGTATACTGTTTACTACAGTACTATAGTGTTGTGACCACGTGTATACTGTTTACTATAGTACTGTAGTGTTGTGACCACGTGTATACTGTATTTGCTATAGTACTATAGTGTTGTGACCACGTGCATATTGTTTACTACGGTACTATAGTGTTGTGACCACGTGTACACTGTTTGCTACAGTACTATAGTGTTGTGACCACGTGTGTAATGTTTACTACAGTACTATAGTGTTGTGATCACGTGTGTAATGTTTACTACAGTACTATAGTGTTGTGACCACGTGTATACTGTTTACTACAGTACTATAGTGTTGTGACCACGTGTGTACTGTTTACTATAGTACTATAGTGTGACCACGTGTATACTGTTTACTACAGTACTATAGTGTTGTGACCACGTGTATACTGTTTACTATAGTACTGTAGTGTTGTGACCACGTGTATACTGTATTTGCTATAGTACTATAGTGTTGTGACCACGTGTATACTGTTTACTACAGTACTATAGTGTTGTGACCACGTGTGTACTGTTTACTACAGTACTATAGTGTTGTGACCACGTGTATACTGTTTACTATAGTACTATAGTGTTGTGACCACGTGTATACTGCGGGATTGTGGGTAATCGTCTCCCATGCTCGGTCTCAGTCGGTGTGCCTCACTCGTATAGTCAACATCCGTGCGAACCTATCTTGTTTACTATGGTACTATAGTGTTGTGACCACGTGTATACTGTTTACTACAGTACTATAGTGTTGTGACTACGTGTATACTGTTTACTACAGTACTGTAGTGTAGTGAATACGTGTGTGTGCGTAAAGCATTTTTTTATTTTGTGTCCATGTGTAGTGACTGTTCTTTAGTAACTGTACTGCAAGTGAAAGTCGTCCTACACAATAACCATCCTCTATCTCGTCTCCCTCACACCAGCCACGATTAAATGTAATTAATAAATTTGATTACTTTATATTAAATAATAAAAATATAAAAAGGTATTTTGTATTAATATTTTTTATATGAATACGGTATTTTTGGTTTGTGGAACGAATCATCTGAGTTTCCATTATTTCTTATGGGGGAAATTCGCTTTGATATACGAGTGCTTTGGATTAAGAGCACGTTTCCAGAAGGAATTATGCTCGCAATCCAAGCTTTCACTTTATTAGTTATTTTTCTATCTACGTGATTTTACCGAAAGATACCAAAGAGTATGCTGTTGTTAGTTTAAATGTTTGGTAAGTAAGACTTAGTCTGTGCTGCTCTCCAGTTGCCTGGATGAAAAGTGGCCCAAGTTTTTCCCAATCCTGGCCTCCTGGCTCAAAAACGTAAAAAACAAACTCGCAAGTCTGTCCCCAGGGTCACAACGCACTCACAGACACGGAGCAGGGAGATTCAGCTAATGACGCCGTTGATGTTTTTCGTAACTTTTGCAGAGAGCGATGAGAATGAGGATGAGGACCGGAAGGAGGAAGATTTCCCGGGCGCTGCAGAGAAAGAAAGGTGGAGGTCTCGGCCGAGCACCGAGTCCCTGGGCTCGTATGGCCGCGGCGCGGAGACGAAAGCGGCGGGCGCAGGGGAGGGGAAACAGCCCCGGCACCAAGCAGAGCTGTGCTCCTCACCTGAAGAATCCAGCTCCACTCAGGCCATCGCTCCCACTGGGGCCATCGCCTCCACCTCCACTCGGGCCATTGCCTCCATCTCTACTCGGGCCATCGCCTCCACCGCTGCCATCGCCTCCCCCGCTGCCATCGCCTCCACCTCCACTCAGGCCATCGCCTCCATCTCTACTCAGGCCATCGCCTCCCCCACTGATATCAACTCCACCTCCAATGCTTCCATCACCTCCACCTCCACTCGGGCCATCGCCTCCACCTCCACTCGGGCCATCGCCTCCACCTCCACTCGGGCCATCGCCTCCACCTCTACTCAGGCCATCGCCTCCACCTCTACTCAGGCCATCGCCTCCACCTCCACTCAGGCCATCGTCTCCATCTCTACTCAGGCCATCGCCTCCCCCACTGATCTCAACTCCACCTCCACTGCTTCCATCGCCTCCACCTCCACTCAGGCCATCGCCTCCACCTCCACTCGGGCCATCTTCTCCACCTCCACTCGGGCCATCGCCTCCACCTCTACTCAGGCCATCGCCTCCACCTCCACTCAGGCCATCGCCTCCACCTCTACTCAGGCCATCGCCTCCACCTCCACTCAGGCAATCGCCTCTACCTCCACTCGGGCCATCGCCTCCACCTCTACTCAGGCCATCGCCTCCACCTCTACTCAGGCCATCGCCTCCATCTCTACTCAGGCCATCGCCTCCACCTCTACTCATGCCATCGTCTCCACCTCAACTCAGGCCATCGCCTCCACCTCTACTCAGGCCATCGCCTCCACCTCCACTCAGGACATCGTCTCCATCTCTACTCAGGCCATCGCCTCCCCCACTGATATCAACTCCACCTCCACTGCTTCCATCGCCTCCACCTCCACTCAGGCCATCGCCTCCACCTCCACTCGGGCCATCTTCTCCACCTCCACTCGGGCCATCGCCTCCACCTCTACTCAGGCCATCGCCTCCACCTCCACTCAGGCCATCGCCTCCACCTCTACTCAGGCCATCGCCTCCACCTCCACTCAGGCCATCGCCTCCACCTCTACTCAGGCCATCGCCTCCATCTCTACTCAGGCCATCGCCTCCACCTCTACTCATGCCATCGTCTCCACCTCAACTCAGGCCATCGCCTCTACCTCTACTCAGGCCATCGCCTCCACCTCTACTCAGGCCATCGTCTCCACCTCTACTCAGGCCATCGCCTCCATCTCTACTCAGGACATCGCCCCCACTGCTGCCATCGCCTACACCTCCAATCGGGCCATCGGCTCCACTGCTGCCATCGCCTCCATCTCTACTCAGGCCATTGCTTCCACCACTGATATCAACTCTACCCCCACTGCTGACATCGACTCCACCTTCACTCCTGCCATTGCCTCAACCTTCACTTCTGCCATCGCCTCCACTGCCACTATCGCCACCACCGCCACTCGCACCATCACCTCCACCCATGAGTAATCAAGCTAACCCCCAGGATTGGGAGCTCCCTGCTTTCCACCTGCCTCCACCTCCACCAGAGCCCTGGGCTCCTCCACCCCACCGTGATACCAGACCGGGCCCGGCACACGAGTCTTTTGCTCCCTGTTCTTCACGGCAGCGTTACCGCAAGTCCCGCAACAGCCGCCTTCCTCCCCGCCTCCGCAAACCTCCTCTCGAATCCTCAACTCCACTGCTGCCATCGCCTCCATCTCTACTCAGGCCATTGCCTCCACCACTGATATCAACTCTACCCCCACTGCTGACATCGACTCCACCTTCACTCCTGCCATTGCCTCAACCTCCACTTCTGCCATCGCTTCCACTGCCACTATCGCCACCACCGCCACTCGCACCATCACCTCCACCCATGAGTAATCAAGCTAAACCCCAGGATTGGGAGCTCCCTGCTTTCCACCTGCCTCCACCTCCACCAGAGCCCTGGGTTCCTCCACGCCACCGTGATACCAGACCGGGCCCGGCACACGAGTCTTTTGCTCCCTATTCTTCACGGCAGCGTTACCGCAAGTCCCGCAACAGCCGCCTTCCTCCCCGCCTCCGCAAACCTCCTCTCGAATCCTCAACTCCATCCGCATTGATTCGTCCCATCCACCCGGACCGAGAGCACCTTCCCCCCGGCCTCGCTCCACCTGCAGGGCAGCGGATCCCCCCCCAGCCCAGGTGCAACGGCCGGGGTCCCGCGTACGGAGTCCCAGGTGCCCCTTCTGCCTGGCACCACTCCCACGAGTCGCGCTTCACGCGGCGTCCCGCCCTCCTCCCCACGCCTCCACCGGATCAGTGGATTCCTCCCCACCTTCGTCCCAGCCGAGCGGCTCCTGCTCCACACTGGGCCACCCGTCCCACTTTTGTTCCGTGCCGCTCCACAGATTTCCACGACAGACATCATCATCCGCCCCTTGTCCAACCCACACCACTGCATCACCATAGCCCGGCGACATTCACGGACTGCTCACACACGTGACTCCTGCTGGTCGGGTGACCGTGATGAACTATATGTGTCGCGTTGATGGCCATGTGATGGACATTGCTTTGAGTGGCAGAGCAGGTGGTTGTCATGATTAATACATTTGTGTTGTTATTGGACACTGCAGTGTGCGTGTGAGTTGCTGTGCGGTGCAACAGAGCACGTATTTGGTGTCGATCTTCGCGTGTGTGTGATTGTGTGGAGCGGTAGTGTCATGGTTAACGCTACACCGCGCTTCGAAACCCAGGTTTGACCCGAGTTAGCTTTCCGCACACGGCCACAGCCGGTGCAAGCAGTTGCGCAACTCGGTTGCACACAACTGAAGTCACTCTACACGTGGAAGTCTCTGCAACCAATTTGCTTGGCGATTGGTGGCCAGAACCACGAGCGATCCACACAGCACAGGGTGCTGGTCAGTCTGACCAACCACCCATTTCACCTGACTTTCCACAAAATCACCATTAATGTTCCTTTCCCAGGCAGTGACACCAACTCTGCCAAAGTGTGTTAGGAACTAATGCTGTGTATGTTCGGCAGAAACTCTGCACGATTCTGCTGATAAGACACTTAATTTCGAAACCATTTGAGAATGTCGTATTTATAATAAACGTGCACCATTTTTTAGCTGCTTGCCGCCCCTGTACATAGTACCTCTGTATTGATTACAAGTCCTGTGTGCTCACCATTGTACCATGGCATGTGCCTAGGTGGCACTACCGGATGGCTCCCATCCATAGCTGCCAGGCCATCGGCCAGCGCGATAAATATTGGACGCCAACCAACAAATATTTATTCCCACGAGGGGTGACGGGAACCGAACCAGGGATGTCCAGAGCAATCAACTCGTTAATGCGGGAGACCTGAATAGTTCCCGGCGCGTGACACAGTAACGCTGTTCGGCTGGCGACAGCACTCTGCTGCCGTATGCAACAACACACTCCACCCCGTTGACAACCTGGGACAGAACCGCGCCAATGCTGGTGTTGGTTGCGTCAGTATCAAGGACACACGGCATGGCAAAGTCAGAGTAGCGGAGGGGAATTGCGAAGCGCAACAAATGCAGCTTCCTCCTCCCCCCAATGAAACCTCTGACCCATAACCGTCAAGGCGTGGAGAGGTTTTGCGAAGGTAGCGAACCCAGTGACAAACCGGCGATAATAAGACGCAAAACCAATAAAACTCTGCACCTGCATCATCAACGTGGGGGTCGGCCACGTCCGAACACACGTGGTTTTGTCGGGATCTATCGCCATGCCCGATTTACTGACAATATGACCGAGATACCGCACGGATTTCTGAAGGGGGTAACACTTCTGCGGCTTGAATTTGAGATGGGCTGCTCGCATTTTAAGAAAGACAGCGCGTAACCAATCAAGATGTTCTTTGAACGTACGGCTGAAGACGATGACATCGTCGAGGTATTGTAAGCATGAGTCCCATTGAAGTCCAGCCAGCACCAGCTCCATCAGTCATTGGAACGTAGCCGGTGCTGCGTGGAGTCCAATGGGAAGCTGATTTAATTCAAACAGGCCTTGAGGTGTTCGAAAAGCCGTTTGGGTTTAGAGGCCTCATTTAGTGGCAAATGCCAAAATCCGGACAGGAGATCAAGGGTGGAGAAGTTGTGTACTCCTGCCATAGCGTCCAGGGAATCGTCCATCCGAGGGAGAGGATACGCGTCAGCCACCGATATCTTATGAAGCTTCCTAAAGTCGACACACAACTGCAAGCTACCATCGTGCTTCTTAATGTGGTGGGTAATTGTCAGGCGTAATACGCCGCCACCACTACTGGAAAATATGTAGCTGCAGTCAGGGCCCAACAGGGGGCAATAGCGGGTCCGGCCTGTACCAAGTAGGACTCGTAGGTAAGGCAATTTGGAGGGCGGTTTGGAACCGGAGGTGGACACCCCAGGCCCCCAGTGGGGGCTAGGGGATTGCGCCGACATCCCCGGGGCCGGTGGGTCGTCGTCCTCTTCATCTGGAGACCTGGTACGTATTGTTCGCCTAGTCTCCATAATCTATAGTTAATTAACTAACGTTTGGCCACTTCCAACACCAGTTGTAGTGGGCTCAAATGGAGACTCAGGCTTCTATAGGAGACAACACGTTTATTTAACATTAACACGCTAAAACTAGATTCAAAGTTTTCGTGACTGCAGGAATTACTCTTTGGTTCTTTCGGTAAAGTCACGTTGACAGAAAATAAATTAAATAATAGAATACGCCGTTTTTCCAGTGTCGCTCCTATAATTTTGTTGACGGACAAATGGACAAAGGGCACAATAGCTTAGTGTTTGTGTATGTATATGTTATGTTTTTAAGAGAAGACAAGTTTGTAAATATATTTTTCCCCCGGGAAACGCTGGGTACTTCCCGCTGGTACTGATATGAAAATATATATTTTAAACTGTGCCAAAATCAATCAAAACGAACAACAGTAGATCAGAATTAAATCTCCAATGCTTGATATTTTATCATCCGCATAGGCGAGTGATGGTCAGGATGTTGTGTATGTGTAGTCACATAGAATTGGTCACTACGTAGCATAGCGCTGGCTGCTGGCAGGGAAGGGGATCTGCAGAGTGAAGCAGCCCTGATTGACAGCAGACCACGTAATAGACCTGAGAAGGATCTCGGGTAGGACACGTCGAGAGCCTGCTAGTAGATTCTAGAAGGGGAGCGTGGCCGGAGTGGAGCGAGGCCACGCTAACAGGATTAAAGGGGACCCCGAGCAGGGGATGAGGGCCATCGTTTGGAGTGGGATCGCCGTCCTCGTCGTCGTTGCTGTTGAAGATCGTCGCCTTCGCCGCTGTTGTCATCCACTTGATAATTGTGCTGCTAGCAGTAGTTGCCTGTCTTAGTTCAGCGCCGTCAGTGTCAGATGGCGAGCGTTGTGTTGTAGGCTAGCCACCAGTGCAGAGTTGCGTTTAAGCGAGGGACAGAGCTTTGTATTACAGCAGAGGGTGTGTAACAGTATGCTCGGTGTGTAATTAAAGAATTGCCTCAAAGAAGTTACGTCTCCAAGTTAGTCACTATATATTTTTTCATGGGCATGGCTAGAGTTGTCACCTGTCCAGGAATTACCATTTGTGTTTAGGTGGTGGGTATTCATTCTTACGAGATATAGCACCCGCATTGTGTCGTTTACTGTGTAGTTCTGATAATTCTAGACTGAGTGCTGACTTAGAAATCTGATTAGCTTGTGACTGGTCAACGAAATAGCTATGTTAAAGTCAAAGCCTACACATCCACCGAGGCACCTCGTACAAGGATGCAAAAAGGGGGATGCAACAACTCAAATATCATACAGTAAACCGATGTGAAAAAACCTGAGTCCAAATTACATCAATATAATAAATGTACTCAATATATTCTTCAATAAGCAGAGCTCATAACAGCAACTGGGTATGCACTACACTATATAATGAATACCATATAGTAAACAGATAAAAAAAACTAAAATATAAACTACCTCAATGTTAACAATAAACTCTATATATTCTCCAATCAGCTGAGCTACCAACAATAAGTCGTTATATATCACGATGCTATATGGCGAAAAAATGGTTGGATTCTTACCCTCCACATCAGCACCACGGACAGCTACCAGCCCCGTTCAGACGGATGAGTCCATCCATGGTCGGAACAGAGGGAGGAGAGAAACAGCTGCGAGGCGCTGTTATAATCATGTTATAAACCATACCATTAACCGTGGTGTGAGAAGTATTAAGAGTCAATGCCAGTGAAAGAGCTGCCGTCTGAAGATCACCATAAAATTATTAATTAAGAACCGCAATGGTTTAAAACATCTTTCCAATGGTTACTAAGCCAGAATCCATCTTCTCGGCTTGTATATGTGGATAGCCTCATGAACGAATCTCTCATGGTAGCCGGTTGGCTTGCACAGAACCTCCGTCTTTGAGAAGTCAATGTCATGTGAGCCCACTGAATTATAACAGTGATCTGCCACGGCGGAGGAGTTCGTTCTAATGTGTTTCAAGTCTGCATTATGTTCGCGGATGTGGTCCGAGATATGTCGTTTGGTTTCTCCAATGTAGCTACTACCACAGAGGCACTTTAGTTTGTAAACACCCGGGTACTGTATGTCTGGAACAGCATATTTTACAGATGGAACCAGATCACGGATTTTATGTACTGTGTTGAATCGGACCTGGATCTTGTGTTTATTCAGGATTTTGGAGATCGTTTTAGTGACCCCTGCAATGTAGGGTAAGGTGATGGTTTTGAGTGGCTCCACAAGAGGATCCTTCTTCATGACTGGAGTGATGGCTTTGCGGATTGTGTAGTCGGAGTAACCATTAGCCCTGAGAGCCTGGTGTACGTGTTTGAGTTCACTGGTAATGTGTTCCTGGTCGGAATGCATTGGGCTCCATGGTATAGAGTCTTGATGAGGGAGTTCTTCTGGGATGGATGGTGGTGGGAATCCGGTTTCAAGTAAGCATCTGTATGGGTAGCTTTCCTGTAGACAGAGTGGCTCATTGAACCGTCAGGTCTCCTTTTAATTAAGATATCCAAAAAGGGTAGCTTTCCATCTTTTTCCACCTCCATGGTAAATCTGATGGCTGGGTGTATGGAATTGATGTGGTTGAAGAATTGGCCCAGAGCTGGTAGGCCATGTGGCCAGATGACGAACGTGTCATCTATGTACCTCTTAGACAAGGACGTAGGGTGGATGCCTGGATGGCATCCGTCTCAAAACATTTTTCCATGAAAACATTGGCTACAACTGGAGATAAGGGCGAATCCATTGGGGTAGCTTCAACTTGTTTGTACAATGTTCCATTCCAGGTGAAGGAAGTGTTGGTGAGGCAGTGTCTAACCAGGGCCGGTACATCAGCATTCAATCCTTGTTGGACCACATCTTCAATGATTGTAATGGTGTCAGGCACAGGAACTTTGGTAAACAACGATACTAGATCGAAAGTGACAAGCAAATCACCTGGAGATAGTGAGATGTCCTTAATTAACGATACCAAGTGAGCTGATTTAAGTACAGCTGAGGTGGTCTTACCAGTGAATGGTTGTAAGGTCTCAGACAGAAATCGGGCCAGTTTGTGGGTGGGTGAGTTAATGATGAAGATGATAGAACGAAGTGGTGTATCTTCTTTATGGATTTTTGGTAAGCCATAAAATCTGTGTGGTCTAGCAGCAGAGGGTTTTAAGGAAAGCCGCTTGGTTGGTTCGATTAAAGATGTTGAATCAGTGATGATATTGTTGGTTTTTGTAACAAGGCGGTTGGTGGGATCTCTATTGACTTTGGTATAGCTACAATCATTCAGTAGGTCCTGAATTTTGTTATTGTATGTGTTTTTTTTTCCATGATGACAGTGACATCGCCCTTGTCGGCTGAGAGGATGACGATGTCCTCTCTCTTTTTTAATTGAGGAAGCTCAAAGCGCTCATCCTTACTGATGTTGCTAATAGGTGTTTTAGCGTTTTTGATTAATGTGTCTTAGCGTTAATTAAGGACATCTCATGCTTCCATGTTGATGTGCTTCACAGTGAGGCTCGCTTCAGCTGTTAGCGCTGCTCCCTGCTCTTCCGATGTTCTGCTAGTGCAGCTACAGGAGCTGCTTTTATAGCCCTGGCAGTAGCTACGAGCAGATGCCAGGGGCAGCCAGAAGAATCCAGAATGACGCAGCTGCTCCCAGGGGCTTCCTCCATCCGCACAGAATCAAGAGCGTGACTCGTGTCTCGGGCTGCAGTCTGTGAGCAGTTTACTGCCATGGAATTCGCTCTGCACTGATAATTCACTATGTAACACGATTTTTGTTCCTGGGTAGTAAGTGTTATTTTCTAATTGCTTATGCCTCAAAACTATATAAAATGGGTATTATTATTCCCCATAAACTTTGCTTTTGTGACCAGGACTTTACGTGAAGGAATGACACAAATGCACACCACGTTTTCTCATTGACAATATGTACATTTCAAAATATCACTGTCCTGGTGTACTATAGTGTATTAAAGTTGTGTCCAATGGAAATATCATTTTTAGTTTAGAGAAGGCGTCACACAGCTGAACCCCAGGTATGAGTCACTGCTATTTGCTGCGGATGAGGGAAGCCCTGGGAGCAGCTGCGTCATTCTGGACGCTTCTGGCTCCCCCTGGCATCTGCTCATAGCTACTGCCAGGGCTATAAAAGCAGCTCCTGTAGCTGCACTGGCAGAACATCGGCGGAGGAGGGAGCAGCGCTCACAACTGAAGCGAGCCTCACTGTGAAGCACATCAACAAGCATGGCCCTCAGTGTTTACTTCCCTGCGATGCACGTTATAGAGAGGAGCGTCTGGCCAGGCTGGCCGGTCTGGAACCCCCGCGGTGAAAGTATTTTCCAGCAGCTGCAGCGAGACATGAGGAGCGAGATCGAGAGGATGGAGAGAATCTTCCGTGGAGTCGATCAGCTCAGCAGCCACACGCGGGCTCCGGGCAGCCTCGGAGATGCACTGCTGCAGCAGCCGGCCGTGAGCAGTGGGTTCCAGATTGAAGATCCACAGGAGCAGGGAGGCGGGTTTGTCGCGTCCCTGGACGTGCAGGACTTCTCCCCACAGGACCTGGCCGTGAAGGTGTCTGGAGACAAGCTGGTGGTGGCCGGACGGCGCGAGGTGAAGAGCGGAGAAGTCAGCAGCGGCAGCTACAGTCACAGCTGCCAGGAGTTCCACAGGGAGACGCAGCTGCCCAGGGACGTGGACCCGCAGAGCGTGAGCTGCTGCTTGACTGAAGACGGGAAGCTGAAGTTCAAGGCTCAGCGCCGCGCCCTTCCTGCAGCGGCCGAGAGGGTGGTGGTCATTGAGCAGCCAGCGACAGCGACTCCTGGCACGGCCTCTCAGTCCACTGGCACCACTCACGCGTAGAGTGGCGCCTGGAGCATCCATTCCAGCAACCTGCTTCATTGATGTTTTAATTGCATGGATATTTTGTTAAATCAGTTTCTTCTATTCACGATATGTTCAGTAATATTTACGTGTTTCAGCGTTCACATTCAACTTCACTGGATTAAGTGTATCGCTGTAAAGGATTGTCAAATCGTATCGCATCGTTTTAATTTGCCATTACACGTTCATATATTCTAATAAGATAATGATAAATGTTATATTCAAGTATTTTTCATCATTACACATGACTATTTTCTACAGTCTAATTTTCGAACTACTATAATACTATACTGTTTGTGTGAATGGTAATGATTTTTGTAATAAAATGCCTTTCAATTTCCTGCAACATTTGCAACTGTTCTTTTTTCTACATTGTGTTTGTTTCATCGTTACTGTGGATCAGAGTTCTGGAGACAGAATTCCCCAAAACTAAGACAACCGGTAACGCGGCCTCATTGCTCCCTGTCCATGACAACTCCCAAGGTGCCAGGCTCACGCCGTCGGCCCTGCCGAGTCACTCCGCACTCAGAATTTGGGATTGGCTTGCAATGATCTAAGATCAATCTTACAACTTCACATTTCACTTGTATCATCCTTCAATTGGTAGAAAATCCTTCGCTAAGGAATTGGCCCTCAAATCGTGGGGACAAGCTTACCACAAAAAAAAATTAGTTTCCATTTAATGTTTGCGACACAGAGAATGTAAATATTTACATGACAACATCGCTGCTGTAGCAGTGTAAGTCACGCTGCTATTAAAATATTCTATGTCTCGAGTTTCCTGGCTGGCTGCTGGCTGTGCTTCTCTCCACCCCAACAATAACTCCGTTGTTAGTGGGTGCAGGAGACAATAGAGACACCAACAATGTGGGAATAACCAGAACAGTATTTGAAGACTGACACGGTTAATTTAAAAATGCACTTTCAATGTATGCGCCAATTAACGTCATTCTTTTTGACAAAATAACTTGTTTTATCCTAGAGAATTAGAAACTAAACCTTAAGATATTAAACTAGTGCAATTAAAGTGTACGATTAATGATAAAGTTAGCAAAATAAATAAATGATCTAATTCATATACTATATTCTTGGTTCTTTCGGTGAAGTCACGTAGAAGGGAAACAATAAAGTTATATTTTTCGATTTGAAGCTTTCGTGACTGCAAGGATTCATCTTCTTTGGTTCTTTCGGTAAAGTCACGTAGAATGAGAATAAAATAATAAAAAAACACAATAAAATTCTCACGACGTTTTGGCCACAACGCAAGCGGCCGTCTTCAGGTGAAAGGTAAAGAACTGTCGGGACGACAGAGCTTCAATGAACGATGTTAAGATTCGTAGCGACTTTTAAGCTTGTTGGGAGAAGTGAGGCACCTTGACAAAGGGGTTTACATATCAATAGCTGAGGGATTAGCTTGTGACTGGTCACGGAAATGGCTATATTAAAGTCAAAACCTACACATCCACAGAAGCAACTAGTAATTTAGCATTGAAATAGATAATGGATTCGCTTGTGACTGGTCACAGGAATGGCTATGTTAAAGTCAAAACCTACACATCCACAGAGGCAACTAGTAATTTAGCATTGAAATAGCTAAGGGATTAGCTTGTGCAAATAGCTGAGGGATTAGCTTGTGACTGGTCACAGAAATGGCTATGTTAAAGTAAAGACCTACACATCCACAGAGGCAACTAGTAATTTAGCATTGAAATAGCTAAGGGATTAGCTTGTGACTGGTCACAGAATTAAATGTTAAAGTAAAGGCCTACACATCCACAGAGCTTCAATGAACGCTGTTAAAATTCGTAGCGACTATTAAGCTGGTTGGGAGAAGTGAGGCACCTTGACAAAGGGGTTTACATATCAAATAGCTGAGGGATTAGCTTGTGACTGGTTACGGAAATAGCTATGTTAAAGTCAAAACCTACACATTCACAGAGGCAACTTGTAATTTAGCATTGAGATAGCTAAGGGATTAGCTTATGACTGGTCACGGAAATGGCTATGTTAAAGTCAAAACCTACACATCCACAGAGGCACCTAGTACAAATCAAACTGGAGAATTTAGCATTGAAATAGATAAGGGATAAGCTTGTGACTGGTCATAGAAATACCTATGTTAAAGTCAAAGCCTACACATCCACAGAGGCACCTCGTACATGGACGCCAAAGGGGGCTGCAACAACTCAACTGTCATACGGTAAAGCGATGTGAGAAACCTAATTCTAAATTACATCAATATAATAAATGTACTCAATATATTCTTCAATAAGCTGAGCTATTAACATTAACTGGGTATACACTACACTATATAATGAATATCATATAGTAAACCAATAAAAACTAAAATATAAACTACCTCAATGTTATATCACAATGTTATATGGTGAAAAAACGGGTGGATTCTTACCTTCCTCACCACGGACAGCTACGCTCAGACGGACGAGTCCATCCATGGTTGGAGCAGAGGAGGAAGGAGGGGAGAAACAGCTGCGAGGCGCTGTTATACTCCATGTTATAAACCATACCATTAACCGTGGTGTGAGAGGTATTAAAAGTCAGTGCCAGTGAAAGAGCTGCAGTCTGAAGGTCCTCGTAAAATACAATTAATTAAGAACCGAAATGGTTTAAAACATCTTTCCAATGGTTACTAAGCCAGAATCCATCTTCTCGGTTGAAATTGTCTCTGTGTTTGTATATGTGGATGGCCTCATGAACGAATCTCTCATGGTAGCCGGTTGGTTTGCACATCGCTTTACTGTATGACAGTTGAGTTGTTGCAGCCCCCTTTGGCGTCCATGAACGAGGTGCCTCTGTGGATGTGTAGGCTTTTACTTTAACATCTATTTCTGTGACCAGTCACAAGCTAATCCCTTAGCTATTTCAATGCTAAATTACTAGTTGCCTCTGTGGATGTGTAGGTTTTTACTTTAACATAGCCATTTCCATGACCAGTCACAAGCTACTCCCTCAGCTATTTGCACAAGCTAATCCCTTAGCTATTTCAATGCAAAATTACTAGTTGCCTCTGTGGATGTGTAGGTTTTGACTTTAACATAGCCATTCCTGTGACCAGTCACAAGTTAATCCCTTAGCTATTTCAATGCTAAATTACTAGTTGCCTCTGTGGATGTGTAGGTTTTGACTTTAACATAGCCATTTCCGTGACCATTCAGAAGCTAATCCCTCAGCTATTTGCACAGGCTAATCCCTTAGCTATTTCAATGCTAAATTACTAGTTGCCTCTGTGGATGTGTAGGTTTTGACATTAACATAGCCATTTCCGTGACCAGTCACAAGATAATCCCTCAGCTATTGCTATGTAAACCCCTTTCTCAAGGTGCCTCACTTCTCCCAACCAGCTTAAAAGTCGCTACGAATCTTAACATTGTTCATTGAAGCTCTGTCGTCCCGACAGTTCTGTACCTTTCACCTGAAGACGGCCGCTTGCGTTGTGGCCAAAACGTCGTGAGAATTTTATTGTGTTATTTTATTATTTTATTCTCATTCTATGTGACTTTACTGAAAGAACCAAAGAAAATACAATAATAAAGATATAAAACAATAAAATTCTCACAAATCAAAATTCAGATACTGTTGATTTATTCACTCCATCTCCGCAGTTGACACTGCCGGTTGTGTTCCCTCCTTAGCTCCCATTCCCACGTTAGTCTCGACCACCGGCCGTCATCACTTCAAGTTGTGTGTCCTGCCTCACCCCACCTTTCTAAACTAAAATTACGTCCTTAATTTGCATATGATGTCCAATTGACGTGTCCGTCTTCCAGTATCAGTGTTTTTCTTAGGATGTGCATCATCTCTACGCTTCCTTGTGCATTTCTAAACATTGGTTCTATTTTCCGTTTGTGATGCATCTGTTTGAAAAAAAAACGTTCTGCTTAAGGCATATGGCTCAGTTACGTTTCATTATTAAGTTAAGATAACAATAAGCACTTTGCTCTGCCCTGATACGCCTCTCTTAATCATTTTCATCCCTGTAGTCGGGGTTCGTAGCGCAGCGCGCTAACTGCTGCGCCACCGCTCCCCCCACCACACATGCGCACAGCAACCCCAGAGAGCGACTTTTGGGTCAGAGGTAGCCGCATTGCACTGGGGCCGTCCATAAATGACGTCACGCACGTGGGGGGGGGGGGGGGGTCAGACATTTGTAACGATGTGTGACGATGAGGGGGGGGGGGTTGAGAAATATGACGTCACCTTAAATAAATATAGACAACACGTTCTACTTAATTAAATATACTTTTTAACAAATCTTTTCTCCCATAACATCAGAGTGCAGCGCCACATTAAATATGCACTACAATGACAATAGTTCAAAGCGATTTGAAGCATATTTTATATTTTGGGGGGGGGGGGGGCGGAGCACAGCTTTGTGACGTCATATTTGAGGGGGGGGTCTGACTTTTTGTGACGCCGCGTGACGATGGGGGGGGGGGGGGGTCAAAAATCGTCCAAAATCGCGTGACGTCATTTATGGACGGACTCCACAGCGTGAAATAGCGCAACAAACCAAACCCGCGTACAGCGAGGGAAGCCCTGGCTGGTTTATCATTCATTAATCTCCAGTTCAGTCACAAACGAATCTCTTAGAGCCGAAGGGAAATTTAGTTTTTCAGGTCCATACGGCTTACTAGAGCCGTTTCAAAACGGGCAAAACAATGTTTTGTGTTTCTCCCCTTGTGATGGGACTTTGTAAGATGAACGTTGAGATTTGTAAGGGGCACGGGGTGACCAATTTGGCCCCGCGGTGTGGTAGCGGGTAGTTTGTGATAAACTACCTCAGGGCGTGACGACCCTGCCTTACGCGAGTCCCAGGCACAGCTGGCCCGGCTGTCAGTACCTGGTAAGGGCCCCTTCCAGGGTTACGCGGTTTTCTCACTGCCTTGTGAGTGTCTCGGGAGAGTCAATGGCTAAGGGAGTAAACCCCGACAGAAAATCAGGAGTGGGGCCCCTCAGGCGGTTTTGTGACACACTGCGGCACATTCCCGGCAGCCCCTGCAGCCAAACTGGTACCAAACGTCGTGCTACGCACTCCTTTGGACATCACCGGCAAGGCCGAGGGGGGATCCTGACGCATGGGCAACCCAGGATTTCCAGAATAACCTGCCCAGGCTTTGCGCTAACAAGAGGTGCAAAAATGGGGAGAGGACACTCCTCGGCCACCTAATCGTGGCCAAGAAACACGGATGGCAGCAGTCACGGGTTATAAGCTCATTTTAGATTGGCGTAAAAAATGGGCGCCACGGGTTTCCATCGTCGGTGGGAGGGGTCATTGCACCCCAATGGATAGCTACCGCCACCCGCCTCAGGCTGGGCAGCCCCCGGCCAATAAGGTCCTTTCCCGCCACGGCTCACCTGCTCCAATGGGTGCTTGGACCTTATGGTTCATCAACAGACAAGTGGGCTGCAAAACTTGCACCAGACAAAAGCAAAACAAAACGAAAGAAGGTTCCAGCCCTTCATTTTGCAAGCTGGAATGTACGCACAATGTGTTCTGGACTCTCCGAAGATCTATTGCAGATTGAGGACATCCGCAAGACTGGAGTTATCGACAGGGAGTTGGCGAGACTCCATGTCGATATTGCAGCACTGCAGGAGACCCGGCTTGCTGGCAGTGGCTCACTACGAGAGAGTGACTACACTTTCTACTGGCAAGGAAAACAGCAGAACGAACCAAGGCAACATGATGTTGGGTTTGCTGTCAAAAACACACTCCTTGGCATGATAGAACCACCGACTGCAGGCTCCGAGCGGATTCTACTCATGAGATTGCTCACTGCTTCTGGCCATGTAAACATCCTGAGTGTCTACGCCCCAACACTCTACTCACCTCCGGAGATTCATGACCAATTCTATGAAGAGCTTCACAATATTATTCGCAAAATCCCCAGCTCTGAGCACATGTTTCTGTTAGGAGACTTCAATGCAAGGGTTGGGGCTGACCACGACGCGTGGCCCGCATGCCTTGGCTATCATGGCATTGGAAAGATAAATGCCAGTGGCCAAAGACTACTGGAGCTTTGTTCATACCACAATCTCTGTATCAGAAACTCATTCTTTCTCACAAAACCATGCCATAAAGTATCATGGAGACATCCAAGGTCTCTTAATTGGCACCAACTGGACCTCATCATCACCCGACGAGCCCTCCTCAACTCGGTACTCATCACACGCAGCTACCACAGTGCAGTCTGTGACACCGATCACTCGCTGGTATCCAGCAAGGTCAGACTACGCCCCAAAAAGATACACAGACTCAAACAAAAGCGCTACCTACGCATCAACTCTGCCAAGACATCCCTCCCAGAGCTCCCTCAATTTTCCAGCACAGCCTTGAGCAGTCCCTACACGACACACCAGATGGAAGCGTGGAGACAAAGTGGGCATACATCAGAGACGCCATCTTTAATGCAGCCATCAATAGCTTCGGCAAGCAGACAAGGCGGAACACAGACTGGTTTGAGGAACACCTGGCTATATTGGAACCCATCCTCCAAGCCAAACGCATGGCGCTCTTGAAGTACAAGCAAGTCCCAAGTACAGGATCGTTAAGGGCACTGAAAGCTGCTCGCAGTGCAGCTCAAACGACCGCCAGACGCTGTGCCAACGACTACTGGGTGAATCTCAGTAGTAGGATCCAACTCGCCTCTGACACTGGCAATATCCGTGCCATGTATGAAGGCATCAAGACAGCCTTTGGTCCAAACATCAGGAGGACTGCCCCCCTTAAATCCAGCACAGGGGCCATCATCACTGATAAACAAGAGCAAATGGCCAGGTGGGTAGAACACTACTCAGAGCTCTACTCACGAGACAATGGTGTAGTAGCTTTAGAACACTTGAGTCTTAAACTGAGGAATAGGGAAGGGGAGTTGTCCCATATCTGGGGCCCCCTCATGAATGCCACTCCAGAGACCCTGAGTTTACTTGACTAAACTGGAAATTAGGCTGACTCCCCTCCCACACACGATAATTCACACCTGCTTAACCAGCCCCATGCATAACCAGCCCCATGCATAACCAGCCCCATGCATAACCAGCCCCATGCATAACCAGCCCCATGCATAACCAGCCCCATGCATAACCAGCCCCATGCATAACCAGCCCCATGCATAACCAGCCCCATGCATAACCAGCCCCATGCATAAGCAGCCCCATGCATAAGCAGCCCCATGCATAACCAGCCCCATGCATAACCAGCCCCATGCATAACCAGCCCCATGCTTAACCAGCTCCATACACAACCAGCTGCTTCCTGACGTATGTACGAAAAAAAACTCACTAACTTGTAAGATTCTTTCATGATTGAAATTATAATTTTGGATGGTCGGTGACATTGTATGCTTGTGCGAGGCAGGACACTAAGTGCATGGCTATGAATAACAGACGTGTCATAACATTCCGCCACCGCAAAGATTGTTCCATTGCAGCAGTTACAGCAAATGATCAGATTCCACTTCAAGCAATCTAATCAGGCACCAATGCTGCTGCGTACCCTGTTTGCAGTAGGTACAACGGAGAAGTGTCATCTCCATGGGTCTCATCACACTGGTTTGGCCTCAAACAGTTACCATTTAAAGATATTGGTCCAAGATTATCAGTAACATTGGGTAAGCATTATTTTTGTCCGTAGATATTTTTTCTAGATGTTTACTTTGAGAGCAGCTGTAAGCAGTGAAGTTCCATAGCCGACTCAGCCAAGCGGATTAAAGAAAAACGTGAAAGAGCCCATCGGCATCAACACCAGTAACGGCACAACACAAGTCCCATTCAGCAGACGAGCAACTCTTGCCGACAGTGCGATCGATGCTTCCGCTCAAGTTGCTGGGCTCTTCCCACCAGCGTGCAGGAAAATGCTACGAGCAGCTCTTCTCGGCAGTCATCATCGTTTGCGATGGCCAATCCGAAGATTTTTTTTTCAGCAATCAAATCCCGCTTGTCTAACTTTTCACCCTTAACTGCTGAAACATATCTATCAAACAGAGCATTGCACGCTAGTTGCCACTCGGTCGTGGTGATATCGCAACGGCACTTATGTCAGTCTGAGTGCACTCTGCAAACCGTGCATATAGACAACACAACAAAGATATTTATGGAGCGGAGGGAGCTCACTGGACAGGAACATGGGATGGATTGCCTCCATACCAGATGTTGTGGTTAATGGGAGGATGAATGGCAATTATGACTTCACACAATTACAATGCACCCATCAACTATTTACAATGTTCAGATTTTATTTCACAATAAATATAAAAGTGGCGTATCCAAAACATTTACATGTGCATTTCAATAATATTTCAGATGCACGTGGAAATCCAAAGGAAACAGGGACATAGTTCACCTTTACAAAGCAGCCTCCACTGTCACATCATGAGCTGCCTTAAATTATTTGAGGAAAATCGCATGTGAAGAGGAAATATTTCTGTGTTTGAAACTATTGGGACATCTGTGAAACTATGGGGACATCTGTTAACCTACTGGAATATCTGTAAAACTTCTGGGACATCTGTGAAACTATTTGGGATATCTGTTAAACTATTGGGACATCTGTGAAACTACTGGTACATCTGTTAAATTATTGGGACATCTGTGAAACTATTGGGACATCTGTAAAACTACTGGGACATATGTGAAACTATTGGGAAATGTGTGAAACTATTGGGACATCTGTGAAACTATTGGGACATCTGTGAAACTACTGGTACATCTGTGAAACTATGGGGACATCTGTTAACCTACTGGGATATCTGTAGAACTACTGGGACATCTGTGAAACTATTGGGACATCTGTGAAACTATTGAGACATCTGTGAAACAACTGTGACATCTGTTAAACTATTGGGACATCTGTTAAACTCCTGGGACATCTGTGAAACTATTGGGACATCTGTCAACCTATTTGGGACATCTGATAAACTATTGGGACATCTGTGAAACTACTGGTACATCTGTTAAATTATTGGGACATCTGTGAAACTATGGGGACATCTGTGAAACTAATGGGACATATGTGAAACTATTGGGGCATCTGTGAAACGACTGGGTGATCTGTGACACTACTGGGACATCTGTTAAACTTCTGGGACATCTGTGAAACTATTGGGACATCTGTGAAACTATTTGGGACATCTGTTAAACTATTGGGACATCTGTGAAACTACTGGTACATCTGTGAAACTATGGGGACATCTGTGAAACTAATGGGACATATGTGAAACTATTGGGGCATCTGTGAAACTACTGGGATCATCTGTGAAACAACCGGGACATCTGTAAAACTACTGGGACATCTTTGAAACTATTGGGACATCTGTGAAATTATGGGGACATCTGTTAACCTACTGGAATATCTGTAAAACTTCTGGGACATCTGTGAAACTATTTGGGACATCTGTTAAACTACTGGGACATCTGTGAAACTACTGGTACATCTGTTAAATTATTGGGACATCTGTGAAACTATTGGGACATCTGTAAAACTACTGGGACATATGTGAAACTATTGGGAAATGTGTGAAACTATTGGGACATCTGTGAAACTATTGGGACATCTGTGAAACTACTGGTACATCTGTGAAACTATGGGGACATCTGTTAACCTACTGGGATATCTGTAAAACTACTGGGACATCTGTGAAATTATTGGGACATCTGTGAAACTATTGAGACATCTGTGAAACAACTGGGACATCTGTTAAACTATTGGGACATCTGTTAAACTCCTGGTACATCTGTGAAACTATTGGGACATCTGTCAACCTATTTGGGACATCTGTTAAACTATTGGGACATCTGTGAAACTACTGGTACATCTGTTAAATTATTGGGACATCTTTGAAACTATGGGGACATCTGTGAAACTAATGGGACATATGTTAAACTATTGGGGCATCTGTGAAACGACTGGGTGATCTGTGACACTACTGGGACATCTGTTAAACTTCTGGGACATCTGTGAAACTATTGGGACATCTGTGAAACTATTTGGGACATCTGTTAAACTATTGGGACATCTGTGAAACTACTGGTACATCTGTGAAACTATGGGGACATCTGTGAAACTAATGGGACATATGTGAAACTATTGGGGCATCTGTGAAACTACTGGGATCATCTGTGAAACAACCGGGACATCTGTAAAACTACTGGGACATCTTTGAAACTATTGGGACATCTGTGAAACTATGGGGACATCTGTTAACCTACTGGAATATCTGTAAAACTTCTGGGACATCTGTGAAACTATTTGGGACATCTGTTAAACTATTGGGACATCTGTGAAACTACTGGTACATCTGTTAAATTATTGGGACATCTGTGAAACTATTGGGACATCTGTAAAACTACTGGGACATATGTGAAACTATTGGGAAATGTGTGAAACTATTGGGACATCTGTGAAACTATTGGGACATCTGTGAAACTACTGGTACATCTGTGAAACTATGGGGACATCTGTTAACCTACTGGGATATCTGTAAAACTACTGGGACATCTGTGAAACTATTGGGACATCTGTGAAACTATTGAGACATCTGTGAAACAACTGGGACATCTGTTAAACTATTGGGACATCTGTTAAACTCCTGGGACATCTGTGAAACTATTGGGACATCTGTCAACCTATTTGGGACATGTGTTAAACTATTGGGACATCTGTGAAACTACTGGTACATCTGTGAAATTATTGGGACATCTGTGAAACTATTGGGACATCTGTAAAACTACTGGGACATATGTGAAACTATTGGGAAATGTGTGAAACTATTGGGACATCTGTGAAACTATTGGGACATCTGTGAAACTACTGGTACATCTGTGAAACTATGGGGACATCTGTTAACCTACTGGGATATCTGTAAAACTACTGGGACATCTGTGAAACTATTGGGACATCTGTGAAACTATGGGGACATCTGTTAACCTACTGGGACATCTGTGAAACTACTGGGACATCTGTTGAACTATTGGGACATCTGTGAATCTACTGGGACATCTGTAAAACTACTGGGACATATGTGAACCTATTGGGACATCTGTGAAACTATTGGGACATCTGTGAAACTATTGAGACATCTGTGAAACAACTGGGACATCTGTTAAACTATTGGCACATCTGTTAAACTCCTGGGACATCTGTGAAACTATTGGGACATCTGTCAACCTATTTGGGAAATCTGTTAAACTATTGGGACATCTGTGAAACTACTGGTACATCTGTTAAATTATTGGGACATCTGTGAAACTATGGGGACATCTGTGAAACTAATGGGACATATGTGAAACTATTGGGGCATCTGTGAAACGACTGGGTGATCTGTGACACTACTGGGACATCTGTTAAACTTCTGGGACATCTGTGAAACTATTGGGACATCTGTGAAACTATTTGGGACATCTGTTAAACTATTGGGACATCTGTGAAACTACTGGTACATCTGTGAAACTATGGGGACATCTGTGAAACTAATGGGACATATGTGAAACTATTGGGGCATCTGTGAAACTACTGGGATCATCTGTGAAACAACCGGGACATCTGTAAAACTACTGGGACATCTTTGAAACTATTGGGACATCTGTGAAACTATGGGGACATCTGTTAACCTACTGGAATATCTGTAAAACTTCTGGGACATCTGTGAAACTATTTGGGACATCTGTTAAACTACTGGGACATCTGTGAAACTACTGGTACATCTGTTAAATTATTGGGACATCTGTGAAACTATTGGGACATCTGTAAAACTACTGGGACATATGTGAAACTATTGGGAAATGTGTGAAACTATTGGGACATCTGTGAAACTATTGGGACATCTGTGAAACTACTGGTACATCTGTGAAACTATGGGGACATCTGTTAACCTACTGGGATATCTGTAAAACTACTGGGACATCTGTGAAACTATTGGGACATCTGTGAAACTATTGGGACATCTGTGAAACTATTGGGACATCTGTGAAACTACTGGTACATCTGTGAAACTATGGGGACATCTGTTAACCTACTGGGATATCTGTAAAACTACTGGGACATCTGTGAAACTATTGGGACATCTGTGAAACTATTGAGACATCTGTGAAACAACTGGGACATCTGTTAAACTATTGGGACATCTGTTAAACTCCTGGGACATCTGTGAAACTATTGGGACATCTGTCAACCTATTTGGGACATCTGTTAAACTATTGGGACATCTGTGAAACTACTGGTACATCTGTTAAATTATTGGGACATCTTTGAAACTATGGGGACATCTGTGAAACTAATGGGACATATGTTAAACTATTGGGGCATCTGTGAAACGACTGGGTGATCTGTGACACTACTGGGACATCTGTTAAACTTCTGGGACATCTGTGAAACTATTGGGACATCTGTGAAACTATTTGGGACATCTGTTAAACTATTGGGACATCTGTGAAACTACTGGTACATCTGTGAAACTATGGGGACATCTGTGAAACTAATGGGACATATGTGAAACTATTGGGGCATCTGTGAAACTACTGGGATCATCTGTGAAACAACCGGGACATCTGTAAAACTACTGGGACATCTTTGAAACTATTGGGACATCTGTGAAACTATGGGGACATCTGTTAACCTACTGGAATATCTGTAAAACTTCTGGGACATCTGTGAAACTATTTGGGACATCTGTTAAACTATTGGGACATCTGTGAAACTACTGGTACATCTGTTAAATTATTGGGACATCTGTGAAACTATTGGGACATCTGTAAAACTACTGGGACATATGTGAAACTATTGGGAAATGTGTGAAACTATTGGGACATCTGTGAAACTATTGGGACATCTGTGAAACTACTGGTACATCTGTGAAACTATGGGGACATCTGTTAACCTACTGGGATATCTGTAAAACTACTGGGACATCTGTGAAACTATTGGGACATCTGTGAAACTATTGAGACATCTGTGAAACAACTGGGACATCTGTTAAACTATTGGGACATCTGTTAAACTCCTGGGACATCTGTGAAACTATTGGGACATCTGTCAACCTATTTGGGACATCTGTTAAACTATTGGGACATCTGTGAAACTACTGGTACATCTGTGAAATTATTGGGACATCTGTGAAACTATTGGGACATCTGTAAAACTACTGGGACATATGTGAAACTATTGGGAAATGTGTGAAACTATTGGGACATCTGTGAAACTATTGGGACATCTGTGAAACTACTGGTACATCTGTGAAACTATGGGGACATCTGTTAACCTACTGGGATATCTGTAAAACTACTGGGACATCTGTGAAACTATTGGGACATCTGTGAAACTATGGGGACATCTGTTAACCTACTGGGACATCTGTGAAACTACTGGGACATCTGTTGAACTATTGGGACATCTGTGAATCTACTGGGACATCTGTAAAACTACTGGGACATATGTGAACCTATTGGGACATCTGTGAAACTATTGGGACATCTGTGAAACTATTGAGACATCTGTGAAACAACTGGGACATCTGTTAAACTATTGGCACATCTGTTAAACTCCTGGGACATCTGTGAAACTATTGGGACATCTGTCAACCTATTTGGGAAATCTGTTAAACTATTGGGACATCTGTGAAACTACTGGTACATCTGTTAAATTATTGGGACATCTGTGAAACTATGGGGACATCTGTGAAACTAATGGGACATATGTGAAACTATTGGGGCATCTGTGAAACGACTGGGTGATCTGTGACACTACTGGGACATCTGTTAAACTTCTGGGACATCTGTGAAACTATTGGGACATCTGTGAAACTATTTGGGACATCTGTTAAACTATTGGGACATCTGTGAAACTACTGGTACATCTGTGAAACTATGGGGACATCTGTGAAACTAATGGGACATATGTGAAACTATTGGGGCATCTGTGAAACTACTGGGATCATCTGTGAAACAACCGGGACATCTGTAAAACTACTGGGACATCTTTGAAACTATTGGGACATCTGTGAAACTATGGGGACATCTGTTAACCTACTGGAATATCTGTAAAACTTCTGGGACATCTGTGAAACTATTTGGGACATCTGTTAAACTACTGGGACATCTGTGAAACTACTGGTACATCTGTTAAATTATTGGGACATCTGTGAAACTATTGGGACATCTGTAAAACTACTGGGACATATGTGAAACTATTGGGAAATGTGTGAAACTATTGGGACATCTGTGAAACTATTGGGACATCTGTGAAACTACTGGTACATCTGTGAAACTATGGGGACATCTGTTAACCTACTGGGATATCTGTAAAACTACTGGGACATCTGTGAAACTATTGGGACATCTGTGAAACTATTGAGACATCTGTGAAACAACTGGGACATCTGTTAAACTATTGGGACATCTGTTAAACTCCTGGGACATCTGTGAAACTATTGGGACATCTGTCAACCTATTTGGGACATCTGTTAAACTATTGGGACATCTGTGAAACTACTGGTACATCTGTTAAATTATTGGGACATCTGTGAAACAACTGGGACATCTGTGAAACTAATGGGACATATGTGAAACTATTGGGGCATCTGTGAAACGACTGGGTGATCTGTGACACTACTGGGACATCTGTTAAACTTCTGGTACATCTGTGAAACTATTGGGACATCTGTGAAACTATTTGGGACATCTGTTAAACTATTGGGACATCTGTGAAACTACTGGTACATCTGTGAAACTATGGGGACATCTGTGAAACTAATGGGACATATGTGAAACTATTGGGGCATCTGTGAAACTACTGGGATCATCTGTGAAACTACCGGGACATCTGTAAAACTACTGGGACATCTTTGAAACTATTGGGACATCTGTGAAACTATGGGGACATCTGTTAACCTACTGGAATATCTGTAAAACTTCTGGGACATCTGTGAAACTATTTGGGACATCTGTTAAACTATTGGGACATCTGTGAAACTACTGGTACATCTGTGAAATTATTGGGACATCTGTGAAACTATGGGACATCTGTGAAACTAATGGGACATATGTGAACCTATTGGGAAATCTGTTAAACTATTGGGACATCTGTGAAACTATGGGGACATCTGTGAAACTATTTGGGACATCTGTTAACTATTGGGACATCTGTGAAACTACTGGTACATCTGTGAAATTATTGGGAAATCTGTGAAACTATGGGGACATCTGTGAAACTAATGGGACATATGTGAAACTATTGGGGCATCTGTGAAACTACTGGGTGATCTGTGAAACTACTGGGACATATGTGAACCTATTGGGACATCTGTGAAACTATTGGGACATCTGTGAAACTATTGGGACATCTGTGAAACTATGGGGACATCTTTGAAACTACTGGGACATATGTGAAACTATTGGGACATCTGTGAAACTATGGGGACATCTGTGAAACTAATGGGACATATGTGAAACTATTGGGGCATCTGTAAAACTACTGGGACATATGTGAAACTATTGGGAAATGTGTGAAACTATTGGGACATCTGTGAAACTATTGGGACATCTGTGAAACTACTGGTACATCTGTGAAACTATGGGGACATCTGTTAACCTACTGGGATATCTGTAAAACTACTGGGACATCTGTGAAACTATTGGGACATCTGTGAAACTATGGGGACATCTGTTAACCTACTGGGACATCTGTGAAACTACTGGGACATCTGTTAAACTACTGGGACATCTGTTGAACTATTGGGACATCTGTGAATCTACTGGGACATCTGTAAAACTACTGGGACATATGTGAACCTATTGGGACATCTGTGAAACTATTGGGACATCTGTGAAACTATTGAGACATCTGTGAAACAACTGGGACATCTGTTAAACTATTGGGACATCAGTTAAACTCCTGGGACATCTGTGAAACTATTGGGACATCTGTCAAACTATTTGGGACATCTGTTAAACTATTGGGACATCTGTGAAACTACTAGTACATCTGTTAAATTATTGGGACATCTGTGAAACTATGGGGACATCTGTGAAACTAATGGGACATATGTGAAACTATTGGGGCATCTGTGAAACGACTGGGTGATCTGTGACACTACTGGGACATCTGTTAAACTTCTGGGACATCTGTGAAACTATTGGGACATCTGTGAAACTACTGGTACATCTGTTAAATTATTGGGACATCTGTGAAACTATGGGGACATCTGTGAAACTAATGGGACATATGTGAAACTATTGGGGCATCTGTGAAACGACTGGGTGATCTGTGACACTACTGGGACATATGTGAACTTATTTGGACATCTGTGAAATTATTGGGACATCTGTGAAACTATTGGGACATCTGTGAAACTATGGGGACATCTGTGCAACTAATGGGACATATGTGAAACTATTGGGGCATCTGTGAAACTACTGGGATCATCTGTGAAACTATCGGGACATCTGTAAAACTACTGGGACATCTTTGAAACTATTGGGACATCTGTGAAACTATGGGGACATCTGTTAACCTACTGGAATATCTGTAAAACTTCTGGGACATCTGTGAAACTATTGGGACATCTGTGAAACTCCTGGGACATCTGTGAAACTCCTGGGACATGTAAAACTATTGGGACATCTGTGAAACTATTTGGGACATCTGTTAAACTATTGGGACATCTGTGAAACTACTGGTACATCTGTTAAATTATTGGGACATCTGTGAAACTATGGGGACATCTGTGAAACTAATGGGACATATGTGAAACTATTGGGGCATCTGTGAAACGACTGGGTGATCTGTGACACTACTGGGACATATGTGAACTTATTGGGACATCTGTGAAACTACTGGGTGATCTGTGAAACTACTGGGACATATGTGAACCTATTGGGACATCTGTGAAACTATTGGGACATTTGTGAAACTATTGGGACATCTGTGAAACTATGGGGACATCTGTGAAACTACTGGTACATCTGTGAAATTATTGGGAAATCTGTGAAACTATGGGGACATCTGTGAAACTAATTGGACATATGTGAAACTATTGGGGCATCTGTGAAACGACTGGGTGATCTGTGAAACTACTAGGACATCTGTGAAACTATGGGGACATCTGTGAAACTAATGGGACATATGTGAAACTATTGGGGCATCTGTGAAACTACTGGGATCATCTGTGAAACTACCGGGACATCTGTAAAACTACTGGGACATCTTTGAAACTATTGGGACATCTGTGAAACTATGGGGACATCTGTTAACCTACTGGAATATCTGTAAAACTTCTGGGACATCTGTGAAACTATTTGGGACATCTGTTAAACTATTGGGACATCTGTGAAACTACTGGTACATCTGTGAAATTATTGGGACATCTGTGAAACTATGGGGACATCTGTGAAACTAATGGGACATATGTGAACCTATTGGGACATCTGTTAAACTATTGGGACATCTGTGAAACTATGGGGACATCTGTGAAACATATTTGGGACATCTGTTAACTATTGGGACATCTGTGAAACTACTGGTACATCTGTGAAATTATTGGGAAATCTGTGAAACTATGGGGACATCTGTGAAACTAATGGGACATATGTGAAACTATTGGGGCATCTGTGAAACTACTGGGTGATCTGTGAAACTACTGGGACATATGTGAACCTATTGGGACATCTGTGAAACTATTGGGACATCTGTGAAACTATTGGGACATCTGTGAAACTATGGGGACATCTGTGAAACTAATGGGACATATGTGAAACTATTGGGACATCTGTGAAACTATGGGGACATCTGTGAAACTATTGGGACATCTGTGAAACTACTGGTACATCTGTGAAACTATGGGGACATCTGTTAACCTACTGGGATATCTGTAAAACTACTGGGACATCTGTGAAACTATTGGGACATCTGTGAAACTATGGGGACATCTGTTAACCTACTGGGACATCTGTGAAACTACTGGGACATCTGTTAAACTACTGGGACATCTGTTGAACTATTGGGACATCTGTGAATCTACTGGGACATCTGTAAAACTACTGGGACATATGTGAACCTATTGGGACATCTGTGAAACTATGGGGACATCTGTTAACCTACTGGGATATCTGTAAAACTACTGGGACATCTGTGAAAGTATTGGGACATCTGTGAAACTATTGAGACATCTGTGAAACAACTGAGACATCTGTTAAACTATTGGGACATCTGTTAAACTCCTGGGACATCTGTGAAACTATTGGGACATCTGTCAACCTATTTGGGACATCTGTTAAACTATTGGGACATCTGTGAAACTACTGGTACATCTGTGAAATTATTGGGACATCTGTGAAACTATTGGGACATCTGTAAAACTACTGGGACATATGTGAAACTATTGGGAAATGTGTGAAACTATTGGGACATCTGTGAAACTATTGGGACATCTGTGAAACTACTGGTACATCTGTGAAACTATGGGGACATCTGTTAACCTACTGGGATATCTGTAAAACTAGTGGGACATCTGTGAAACTATTGGGACATCTGTGAATCTATGGGGACATCTGTTAACCTACTGGGACATCTGTGAAACTACTGGGACATCTGTTGAACTATTGGGACATCTGTGAATCTACTGGGACATCTGTAAAACTACTGGGACATATGTGAACCTATTGGGACATCTGTGAAACTATTGGGACATCTGTGAAACTATTGAGACATCTGTGAAACAACTGGGACATCTGTTAAACTATTGGGACATCTGTTAAACTCCTGGGACATCTGTGAAACTATTGGGGCATCTGTCAAACTATTTGGGACATCTGTTAAACTATTGGGACATCTGTGAAACTACTGGTACATCTGTTAAATTATTGGGACATCTGTGAAACTATGGGGACATCTGTGAAACTAATGGGACATATGTGAAACTATTTGGGCATCTGTGAAACGACTGGGTGATCTGTGACACTACTGGGACATATGTGAACTTATTGGGACATCTGTGAATGTATGGGGACATCTGTGAAACTAATGGGACATATGTGAAACTATTGGGACATCTGTGAAACTATGGGGACATCCGTGAAACTATTGGGACATCTGTGAAACTATTTGGGACATCTGTTAAACTATTGGGATATCTGTGAAACTACTGGTACATCTGTTAAATTATTGGGACATCTGTGAAACTATTGCGACATCTGTAAAACTACTGGGACATATGTGAAACTATTGGGAAATGTGTGAAACTATTGGGACATCTGTGAAACTATTGGGACATCTGTGAAACTACTGGTACATCTGTGAAACTATGGGGACATCTGTTAACCTACTGGGATATCTGTAAAACTAGTGGGACATCTGTGAAACTATTGGGACATCTGTGAAACTATGGGGACATCTGTTAACCTACTGGGACATCTGTGAAACTACTGGGACATCTGTTGAACTATTGGGACATCTGTGAATCTACTGGGACATCTGTAAAACTACTGGGACATATGTGAACCTATTGGGACATCTGTGAAACTATTGGGACATCTGTGAAACTATTGAGACATCTGTGAAACAACTGGGACATCTGTTAAACTATTGGGACATCTGTTAAACTCCTGGGACATCTGTGAAACTATTGGACATCTGTCAAACTATTTGGGACATCTGTTAAACTATTGGGACATCTGTGAAACTACTGGTAAATCTGTTAAATTATTGGGACATCTGTGAAACTATGGGGACATCTGTGAAACTAATGGGACATATGTGAAACTATTTGGGCATCTGTGAAACGACTGGGTGATCTGTGACACTACTGGGACATATGTGAACTTATTGGGACATCTGTGAATCTATGGGGACATCTGTGAAACTAATGGGACATATGTGAAACTATTGGGACATCTGTGAAACTATGGGGACATCCGTGAAACTATTGGGACATCTGTGAAACTATTTGGGACATCTGTTAAACTATTGGGACATATGTGAAACTACTGGTACATCTGTTAAATTATTGGGACATCTGTGAAACTATTGGGACATCTGTAAAACTACTGGGACATATGTGAAACTATTGGGAAATGTGTGAAACTATTGGGACATCTGTGAAACTATTGGGACATCTGTGAAACTACTGGTACATCTGTGAAACTATGGGGACATCTGTTAACCTACTGGGATATCTGTAAAACTACTGGGACATCTGTGAAACTATTGGGACATCTGTGAAACTATGGGGACATCCGTGAATCTATTGGGACATCTGTGAAACTATTTGGGACATCTGTTAAACTATTGGGATATCTGTGAAACTACTGGTACATCTGTTAAATTATTGGGACATCTGTGAAACTATTGCGACATCTGTAAAACTACTGGGACATATGTGAAACTATTGGGAAATGTGTGAAACTATTGGGACATCTGTGAAACTATTGGGACATCTGTGAAACTACTGGTACATCTGTGAAACTATGGGGACATCTGTTAACCTACTGGGATATCTGTAAAACTAGTGGGACATCTGTGAAACTATTGGGACATCTGTGAAACTATGGGGACATCTGTTAACCTACTGGGACATCTGTGAAACTACTGGGACATCTGTTGAACTATTGGGACATCTGTGAATCTACTGGGACATCTGTAAAACTACTGGGACATATGTGAACCTATTGGGACATCTGTGAAACTATTGGGACATCTGTGAAACTATTGAGACATCTGTGAAACAACTGGGACATCTGTTAAACTATTGGGACATCTGTTAAACTCCTGGGACATCTGTGAAACTATTGGACATCTGTCAAACTATTTGGGACATCTGTTAAACTATTGGGACATCTGTGAAACTACTGGTAAATCTGTTAAATTATTGGGACATCTGTGAAACTATGGGGACATCTGTGAAACTAATGGGACATATGTGAAACTATTTGGGCATCTGTGAAACGACTGGGTGATCTGTGACACTACTGGGACATATGTGAACTTATTGGGACATCTGTGAATCTATGGGGACATCTGTGAAACTAATGGGACATATGTGAAACTATTGGGACATCTGTGAAACTATGGGGACATCCGTGAAACTATTGGGACATCTGTGAAACTATTTGGGACATCTGTTAAACTATTGGGACATATGTGAAACTACTGGTACATCTGTTAAATTATTGGGACATCTGTGAAACTATTGGGACATCTGTAAAACTACTGGGACATATGTGAAACTATTGGGAAATGTGTGAAACTATTGGGACATCTGTGAAACTATTGGGACATCTGTGAAACTACTGGTACATCTGTGAAACTATGGGGACATCTGTTAACCTACTGGGATATCTGTAAAACTACTGGGACATCTGTGAAACTATTGGGACATCTGTGAAACTATGGGGACATCTGTTAACCTACTGGGACATCTGTGAAACTACTGGGACATCTGTTGAACTATTGGGACATCTGTGAATCAACTGGGACATCTGTAAAACTACTGGGACATATGTGAACCTATTGGGACATCTGTGAAACTATTTGGGACATCTGTTAAACTATTGGGACATCTGTGAAACTACTGGTACATCTGTTAAATTATTGGGACATCTGTGAAACTATGGGGACATCTGTGAAACTAATGGGACATATGTGAAACTATTGGGGCATCTGTGAAACGACTGGGTGATCTGTGACACTACTGGGACATCTGTTAAACTTCTGGGACATCTGTGAAACTATTGGGACATCTGTGAAACTATGGGGACATCTGTGCAACTAATGGGACATATGTGAAACTATTGGGGCATCTGTGAAACTACTGGGATCATCTGTGAAACTACCGGGACATCTGTAAAACTACTGGGACATCTTTGAAACTATTGGGACATCTGTGAAACTATGGGGACATCTGTTAACCTACTGGAATATCTGTAAAACTTCTGGGACATCTGTGAAACTATTGGGACATCTGTGAAACTCCTGGGACATCTGTGAAACTCCTGGGACATCTGTGAAACTATTGGGACATCTGTGAAACTATTTGGGACATCTGTTAAACTATTGGGACATCTGTGAAACTACTGGTACATCTGTTAAATTATTGGGACATCTGAGAAACTATGGGGACATCTGTGAAACTAATGGGACATATGTGAAACTATTGGGGCATCTGTGAAACGACTGGGTGATCTGTGACACTACTGGGACATATGTGAACTTATTGGGACATCTGTGAATCTATGGGGACATCTGTGAAACTAATGGGACATATGTGAAACTATTGGGACATCTGTGAAACTATGGGGACATCTGTGAAACTATTGGGACATCTGTGAACCTATTTGGGACATCTGTTAAAACTATTGGGACATCTGTGAAACTACTGGTACATCTGTTAAATTATTGGGACATCTGTGAAACTATTGGGACATCTGTAAAACTACTGGGACATATGTGAAACTATTGGGAAATGTGTGAAACTATTGGGACATCTGTGAAACTATTGAGACATCTGTGAAACTACTGGTACATTTGTGAAACTATGGGGACATCTGTTAACCTACTGGGATATCTGTAAAACTACTGGGACATCTGTGAAACTATTGGGACATCTGTGAAACTATGGTGACATCTGTTAACCTACTGGGACATCTGTGAAACTACTGGGACATCTGTTGAACTATTGGGACATCTGTGAATCTACTGGGACATCTGTAAAACTACTGGGACATATGTGAACCTATTGGGACATCTGTGAAACTATTGGGACATCTGTGAAACTACTGGGACATCTGTGAAACAACTGGGACATCTGTTAAACTATTGGGACATCTGTTAAACTCCTGGGACATCTGTGAAACTATTGGGACATCTGTCAAACTATTTGGGACATCTGTTAAACTATTGGGACATCTGTGAAACTACTGGTACATCTGTTAAATTATTGGGACATCTGTGAAACTATGGGGACATCTGTGAAACTAATGGGACATATGTGAAACTATTGGGGCATCTGTGAAACGACTGGGTGATCTGTGACACTACTGGGACATATGTGAACTTATTGGGACATCTGTGAAACTAATGGGACATATGTGAAACTATTGGGGCATCTGTGAAACTACTGGGACATCTGTGAAACTATTGGGACATCTGTGAAACTATTTGGGACATCTGTTAAACTATTGGGACATCTGTGAAACTACTGGGACATCTGTGAAACTATTGGGACATCTGTGAAACTACTGGGACATCTGTTAAATTATTGGGACATCTGAGAAACTATGGGGACATCTGTGAAACTAATGGGACATATGTGAAACTATTGGGGCATCTGTGAAACGACTGGGTGATCTGTGACACTACTGGGACATATGTGAACTTATTGGGACATCTGTGAATCTATGGGGACATCTGTGAAACTAATGGGACATATGTGAAACTATTGGGACATCTGTGAAACTATGGGGACATCTGTGAAACTATTGGGACATCTGTGAAACTATTTGGGACATCTGTTAAAACTATTGGGACATCTGTGAAACTACTGGTACATCTGTTAAATTATTGGGACATCTGTGAAACTATTGGGACATCTGTAAAACTACTGGGACATATGTGAAACTATTGGGAAATGTGTGAAACTATTGGGACATCTGTGAAACTATTGAGACATCTGTGAAACTACTGGTACATTTGTGAAACTATGGGGACATCTGTTAACCTACTGGGATATCTGTAAATCTACTGGGACATCTGTGAAACTATTGGGACATCTGTGAAACTATGGTGACATCTGTTAACCTACTGGGACATCTGTGAAACTACTGGGACATCTGTTGAACTATTGGGACATCTGTGAATCTACTGGGACATCTGTAAAACTACTGGGACATATGTGAACCTATTGGGACATCTGTGAAACTATTGGGACATCTGTGAAAGTACTGGGACATCTGTGAAACAACTGGGACATCTGTTAAACTATTGGGACATCTGTTAAACTCCTGGGACATCTGTGAAACTATTGGGACATCTGTCAAACTATTTGGGACATCTGTGAAACTATGGGGACATCTGTGAAACTAATGGGACATATGTGAAACTATTGGGGCATCTGTGAAACGACTGGGTGATCTGTGACACTACTGGGACATATGTGAACTTATTGGGACATCTGTGAAACTAATGGGACATATGTGAAACTATTGGGGCATCTGTGAAACTACTGGGACATCTGTGAAACTATTGGGACATCTGTGAAACTATTTGGGACATCTGTTAAACTATTGGGACATCTGTGAAACTACTGGGACATCTGTGAAACTATTGGGACATCTGTGAAACTACTGGGACATCTGTGAAACTATGGGGACATCTGTTAACCTACTGGGATATCTGTAAAACTACTGGGACATCTGTGAAACTATTGGGACATCTGTGAAACTATGGGGACATCTGTTAACCTACTGGGACATCTGTGAAACTACTGGGACATCTGTTGAACTATTGGGACATCTGTGAATCAACTGGGACATCTGTAAAACTACTGGGACATATGTGAACCTATTGGGACATCTGTGAAACTATTTGGGACATCTGTTAAACTATTGGGACATCTGTGAAACTACTGGTACATCTGTTAAATTATTGGGACATCTGTGAAACTATGGGGACATCTGTGAAACTAATGGGACATATGTGAAACTATTGGGGCATCTGTGAAACGACTGGGTGATCTGTGACACTACTGGGACATCTGTTAAACTTCTGGGACATCTGTGAAACTATTGGGACATCTGTGAAACTATGGGGACATCTGTGCAACTAATGGGACATATGTGAAACTATTGGGGCATCTGTGAAACTACTGGGATCATCTGTGAAACTACCGGGACATCTGTAAAACTACTGGGACATCTTTGAAACTATTGGGACATCTGTGAAACTATGGGGACATCTGTTAACCTACTGGAATATCTGTAAAACTTCTGGGACATCTGTGAAACTATTGGGACATCTGTGAAACTCCTGGGACATCTGTGAAACTCCTGGGACATCTGTGAAACTATTGGGACATCTGTGAAACTATTTGGGACATCTGTTAAACTATTGGGACATCTGTGAAACTACTGGTACATCTGTTAAATTATTGGGACATCTGAGAAACTATGGGGACATCTGTGAAAATAATGGGACATATGTGAAACTATTGGGGCATCTGTGAAACGACTGGGTGATCTGTGACACTACTGGGACATATGTGAACTTATTGGGACATCTGTGAATCTATGGGGACATCTGTGAAACTAATGGGACATATGTGAAACTATTGGGACATCTGTGAAACTATGGGGACATCTGTGAAACTATTGGGACATCTGTGAAACTATTTGGGACATCTGTTAAAACTATTGGGACATCTGTGAAACTACTGGTACATCTGTTAAATTATTGGGACATCTGTGAAACTATTGGGACATCTGTAAAACTACTGGGACATATGTGAAACTATTGGGAAATGTGTGAAACTATTGGGACATCTGTGAAACTATTGAGACATCTGTGAAACTACTGGTACATTTGTGAAACTATGGGGACATCTGTTAACCTACTGGGATATCTGTAAAACTACTGGGACATCTGTGAAACTATTGGGACATCTGTGAAACTATGGTGACATCTGTTAACCTACTGGGACATCTGTGAAACTACTGGGACATCTGTTGAACTATTGGGACATCTGTGAATCTACTGGGACATCTGTAAAACTACTGGGACATATGTGAACCTATTGGGACATCTGTGAAACTATTGGGACATCTGTGAAACTACTGGGACATCTGTGAAACAACTGGGACATCTGTTAAACTATTGGGACATCTGTTAAACTCCTGGGACATCTGTGAAACTATTGGGACATCTGCCAAACTATTTGGGACATCTGTTAAACTATTGGGACATCTGTGAAACTACTGGTACATCTGTTAAATTATTGGGACATCTGTGAAACTATGGGGACATCTGTGAAACTAATGGGACATATGTGAAACTATTGGGGCATCTGTGAAACGACTGGGTGATCTGTGACACTACTGGGACATATGTGAACTTATTGGGACATCTGTGAAACTAATGGGACATATGTGAAACTATTGGGGCATCTGTGAAACTACTGGGACATCTGTGAAACTATTGGGACATCTGTGAAACTATTTGGGACATCTGTTAAACTATTGGGACATCTGTGAAACTACTGGGACATCTGTGAAACTATTGCAACATCTGTGAAACTACTGGGACATCTGTGAAACTATGGGGACATCTGTTAACCTACTGGGATATCTGTAAAACTACTGGGACATCTGTGAAACTATTGGGACATCTGTGAAACTATGGGGACATCTGTTAACCTACTGGGACATCTGTGAAACTACTGGGACATCTGTTGAACTATTGGGACATCTGTGAATCAACTGGGACATCTGTAAAACTACTGGGACATATGTGAACCTATTGGGACATCTGTGAAACTATTTGGGACATCTGTTAAACTATTGGGACATCTGTGAAACTACTGGTACATCTGTTAAATTATTGGGACATCTGTGAAACTATGAGGACATCTGTGAAACTAATGGGACATATGTGAAACTATTGGGGCATCTGTGAAACGACTGGGTGATCTGTGACACTACTGGGACATCTGTTAAACTTCTGGGACATCTGTGAAACTATTGGGACATCTGTGAAACTATGGGGACATCTGTGCAACTAATGGGACATATGTGAAACTATTGGGGCATCTGTGAAACTACTGGGATCATCTGTGAAACTACCGGGACATCTGTAAAACTACTGGGACATCTTTGAAACTATTGGAACATCTGTGAAACTATGGGGACATCTGTTAACCTACTGGAATATCTGTAAAACTTCTGGGACATCTGTGAAACTATTGGGACATCTGTGAAACTCCTGGGACATCTGTGAAACTCCTGGGACATCTGTGAAACTATTGGGACATCTGTGAAACTATTTGGGACATCTGTTAAACTATTGGGACATCTGTGAAACTACTGGTACATCTGTTAAATTATTGGGACATCTGAGAAACTATGGGGACATCTGTGAAACTAATGGGACATATGTGAAACTATTGGGGCATCTGTGAAACGACTGGGTGATCTGTGACACTACTGGGACATATGTGAACTTATTGGGACATCTGTGAATCTATGGGGACATCTGTGAAACTAATGGGACATATGTGAAACTATTGGGACATCTGTGAAACTATGGGGACATCTGTGAAACTATTGGGACATCTGTGAAACTATTTGGGACATCTGTTAAAACTATTGGGACATCTGTGAAACTACTGGTACATCTGTTAAATTATTGGGACATCTGTGAAACTATTGGGACATCTGTAAAACTACTGGGACATATGTGAAACTATTGGGAAATGTGTGAAACTATTGGGACATCTGTGAAACTATTGAGACATCTGTGAAACTACTGGTACATTTGTGAAACTATGGGGACATCTGTTAACCTACTGGGATATCTGTAAAACTACTGGGACATCTGTGAAACTATTGGGACATCTGTGAAACTATGGTGACATCTGTTAACCTACTGGGACATCTGTGAAACTACTGGGACATCTGTTGAACTATTGGGACATCTGTGAATCTACTGGGACATCTGTAAAACTACTGGGACATATGTGAACCTATTGGGACATCTGTGAAACTATTGGGACATCTGTGAAACTACTGGGACATCTGTGAAACAACTGGGACATCTGTTAAACTATTGGGACATCTGTTAAACTCCTGGGACATCTGTGAAACTATTGGGACATCTGTCAAACTATTTGGGACATCTGTTAAACTATTGGGACATCTGTGAAACTACTGGTACATCTGTTAAATTATTGGGACATCTGTGAAACTATGGGGACATCTGTGAAACTAATGGGACATATGTGAAACTATTGGGGCATCTGTGAAACGACTGGGTGATCTGTGACACTACTGGGACATATGTGAACTTATTGGGACATCTGTGAAACTAATGGGACATATGTGAAACTATTGGGGCATCTGTGAAACTACTGGGACATCTCTGAAACTATTGGGACATCTGTGAAACTATTTGGGACATCTGTTAAACTATTGGGACATCTGTGAAACTACTGGGACATCTGTGAAACTATTGGGACATCTGTGAAACTACTGGGACATCTGTGAAACTATGGGGACATCTGTTAACCTACTGGGATATCTGTAAAACTACTGGGACATCTGTGAAACTATTGGGACATCTGTGAAACTATGGGGACATCTGTTAACCTACTGGGACATCTGTGAAACTACTGGGACATCTGTTGAACTATTGGGACATCTGTGAATCAACTGGGACATCTGTAAAACTACTGGGACATATGTGAACCTATTGGGACATCTGTGAAACTATTTGGGACATCTGTTAAACTATTGGGACATCTGTGAAACTACTGGTACATCTGTTAAATTATTGGGACATCTGTGAAACTATGGGGACATCTGTGAAACTAATGGGACATATGTGAAACTATTGGGGCATCTGTGAAACGACTGGGTGATCTGTGACACTACTGGGACATCTGTTAAACTTCTGGGACATCTGTGAAACTATTGGGACATCTGTGAAACTATGGGGACATCTGTGCAACTAATGGGACATATGTGAAACTATTGGGGCATCTGTGAAACTACTGGGATCATCTGTGAAACTACCGGGACATCTGTAAAACTACTGGGACATCTTTGAAACTATTGGGACATCTGTGAAACTATGGGGACATCTGTTAACCTACTGGAATATCTGTAAAACTTCTGGGACATCTGTGAAACTATTGGGACATCTGTGAAACTCCTGGGACATCTGTGAAACTCCTGGGACATCTGTGAAACTATTGGGACATCTGTGAAACTATTTGGGACATCTGTTAAACTATTGGGACATCTGTGAAACTACTGGTACATCTGTTAAATTATTGGGACATCTGAGAAACTATGGGGACATCTGTGAAACTAATGGGACATATGTGAAACTATTGGGGCATCTGTGAAACGACTGGGTGATCTGTGACACTACTGGGACATATGTGAACTTATTGGGACATCTGTGAATCTATGGGGACATCTGTGAAACTAATGGGACATATGTGAAACTATTGGGACATCTGTGAAACTATGGGGACATCTGTGAAACTATTGGGACATCTGTGAAACTATTTGGGACATCTGTTAAAACTATTGGGACATCTGTGAAACTACTGGTACATCTGTTAAATTATTGGGACATCTGTGAAACTATTGGGACATCTGTAAAACTACTGGGACATATGTGAAACTATTGGGAAATGTGTGAAACTATTGGGACATCTGTGAAACTATTGAGACATCTGTGAAACTACTGGTACATTTGTGAAACTATGGGGACATCTGTTAACCCACTGGGATATCTGTAAAACTACTGGGACATCTGTGAAACTATTGGGACATCTGTGAAACTATGGTGACATCTGTTAACCTACTGGGACATCTGTGAAACTACTGGGACATCTGTTGAACTATTGGGACATCTGTGAATCTACTGGGACATCTGTAAAACTACTGGGACATATGTGAACCTATTGGGACATCTGTGAAACTATTGGGACATCTGTGAAACTACTGGGACATCTGTGAAACAACTGGGACATCTGTTAAACTATTGGGACATCTGTTAAACTCCTGGGACATCTGTGAAACTATTGGGACATCTGTCAAACTATTTGGGACATCTGTTAAACTATTGGGACATCTGTGAAACTACTGGTACATCTGTTAAATTATTGGGACATCTGTGAAACTATGGGGACATCTGTGAAACTAATGGGACATATGTGAAACTATTGGGGCATCTGTGAAACGACTGGGTGATCTGTGACACTACTGGGACATATGTGAACTTATTGGGACATCTGTGAAACTAATGGGACATATGTGAAACTATTGGGGCATCTGTGAAACTACTGGGACATCTGTGAAACTATTGGGACATCTGTGAAACTATTTGGGACATCTGTTAAACTATTGGGACATCTGTGAAACTACTGGGACATCTGTGAAACTATTGGGACATCTGTGAAACTACTGGGACATCTGTGAAACTACTGGGACATCTGTGAAACTATTTGGGACATGTGTTAAACTATTGGAACATCTGTGAAACTACTGGGACATCTGTGAAACTATTGGGACATCTGTGAAACTATGGGGACATCTGTTAACCTACTGGGACATCTGTGAAACTACTGGGACATCTGTTGAACTATTGGGACATCTGTGAATCTACTGGGACATCTGTAAAACTACTGGGACATCTGTTGAACTATTGGGACATCTGTGAATCTACTGGGACATCTGTTAAACTCCTGGGACATCTGTGAAACTATTGGGACATCTGTCAAACTATTTGGGACATCTGCTAAACTATTGGGACATCTGTGAAACTACTGGTACATCTGTTAAATTATTGGGACATCTGTGAAACTATGGGGACATCTGTGAAACTAATGGGACATATGTGAAACTATTGGGGCATCTGTGAAACGACTGGGTGATCTGTGACACTACTGGGACATATGTGAACTTATTGGGACATCTGTGAATCTATGGGGACATCTGTGAAACTAATGGGACATATGTGAAACTATTGGGACATCTGTGAAACTATTGGGACATCTGTGAAACTATTTGGGACATCTGTTAAACTATTGGGACATCTGTGAAACTACTGGTACATCTGTTAAATTATTGGGACATCTGTGAAACTATTGGGACATCTGTAAAACTACTGGGACATATGTGAAACTATTGGGACATATGTGAAACTATTTGGGCATCTGTGAAACGACTGGGTGATCTGTGACACTACTGGGACATATGTGAACTTATTGGGACATCTGTGAATCTATGGGGACATCTGTGAAACTAATGGGACATCCGTGAAACTATTGGGACATCTGTGAAACTATTTGGGACATCTGTTAAACTATTGGGACATATGTGAAACTACTGGTACATCTGTTAAATTATTGGGACATCTGTGAAACTATTGGGACATCTGTAAAACTACTGGGACATATGTGAAACTATTGGGAAATGTGTGAAACTATTGGGACATCTGTGAAACTATTGGGACATCTGTGAAACTACTGGTACATCTGTGAAACTATGGGGACATCTGCTAACCTACTGGGATATCTGTAAAACTACTGGGACATCTGTGAAACTATTGGGACATCTGTGAAACTATGGGGACATCTGTTAACCTACTGGGACATCTGTGAAACTACTGGGACATCTGTTGAACTATTGGGACATCTGTGAATCAACTGGGACATCTGTAAAACTACTGGGACATATGTGAACCTATTGGGACATCTGTGAAACTATTTGGGACATCTGTTAAACTATTGGGACATCTGTGAAACTACTGGTACATCTGTTAAATTATTGGGACATCTGTGAAGCTATGGGGACATCTGTGAAACTAATGGGACATATGTGAAACTATTGGGGCATCTGTGAAACGACTGGGTGATCTGTGACACTACTGGGACATCTGTTAAACTTCTGGGACATCTGTGAAACTATTGGGACATCTGTGAAACTATGGGGACATCTGTGCAACTAATGGGACATATGTGAAACTATTGGGGCATCTGTGAAACTACTGGGATCATCTGTGAAACTACCGGGACATCTGTAAAACTACTGGGACATCTTTGAAACTATTGGGACATCTGTGAAACTATGGGGACATCTGTTAACCTACTGGAATATCTGTAAAACTTCTGGGACATCTGTGAAACTATTGGGACATCTGTGAAACTCCTGGGACATCTGTGAAACTCCTGGGACATCTGTGAAACTATTGGGACATCTGTGAAACTATTTGGGACATCTGTTAAACTATTGGGACATCTGTGAAACTACTGGTACATCTGCTAAATTATTGGGACATCTGAGAAACTATGGGGACATCTGTGAAACTAATGGGACATATGTGAAACTATTGGGGCATCTGTGAAACGACTGGGTGATCTGTGACACTACTGGGACATATGTGAACTTATTGGGACATCTGTGAATCTATGGGGACATCTGTGAAACTAATGGGACATATGTGAAACTATTGGGACATCTGTGAAACTATGGGGACATCTGTGAAACTATTGGGACATCTGTGAAACTATTTGGGACATCTGTTAAAACTATTGGGACATCTGTGAAACTACTGGTACATCTGTTAAATTATTGGGACATCTGTGAAACTATTGGGACATCTGTAAAACTACTGGTACATTTGTGAAACTATGGGGACATCTGTTAACCTACTGGGATATCTGTAAAACTACTGGGACATCTGTGAAACTATTGGGACATCTGTGAAACTATGGTGACATCTGTTAACCTACTGGGACATCTGTGAAACTACTGGGACATCTGTTGAACTATTGGGACATCTGTGAATCTACTGGGACATCTGTAAAACTACTGGGACATATGTGAACCTATTGGGACATCTGTGAAACTATTGGGACATCTGTGAAACTACTGGGACATCTGTGAAACAACTGGGACATCTGTTAAACTATTGGGACATCTGTTAAACTCCTGGGACATCTGTGAAACTATTGGGACATCTGTCAAACTATTTGGGACATCTGTTAAACTATTGGGACATCTGTGAAACTACTGGTACATCTGTTAAATTATTGGGACATCTGTGAAACTATGGGGACATCTGTGAAACTAATGGGACATATGTGAAACTATTGGGGCATCTGTGAAACGACTGGGTGATCTGTGACACTACTGGGACATATGTGAACTTATTGGGACATCTGTGAAACTAATGGGACATATGTGAAACTATTGGGGCATCTGTGAAACTACTGGGACATCTGTGAAACTATTGGGACATCTGTGAAACTATTTGGGACATCTGTTAAACTATTGGGACATCTGTGAAACTACTGGGACATCTGTGAAACTATTGGGACATCTGTGAAACTACTGGGACATCTGTGAAACTACTGGGACATCTGTGAAACTATTTGGGACATGTGTTAAACTATTGGAACATCTGTGAACTACTGGGACATCTGTGAAACTATTGGGACATCTGTGAAACTATGGGGACATCTGTTAACCTACTGGGACATCTGTGAAACTACTGGGACATCTGTTGAACTATTGGGACATCTGTGAATCTACTGGGACATCTGTAAAACTACTGGGACATCTGTTGAACTATTGGGACATCTGTGAATCTACTGGGACATCTGTTAAACTCCTGGGACATCTGTGAAACTATTGGGACATCTGTCAAACTATTTGGGACATCTGTTAAACTATTGGGACATCTGTGAAACTACTGGTACATCTGTTAAATTATTGGGACATCTGTGAAACTATGGGGACATCTGTGAAACTAATGGGACATATGTGAAACTATTGGGGCATCTGTGAAACGACTGGGTGATCTGTGACACTACTGGGACATATGTGAACTTATTGGGACATCTGTGAATCTATGGGGACATCTGTGAAACTAATGGGACATATGTGAAACTATTGGGACATCTGTGAAACTATTGGGACATCTGTGAAACTATTTGGGACATCTGTTAAACTATTGGGACATCTGTGAAACTACTGGTACATCTGTTAAATTATTGGGACATCTGTGAAACTATTGGGACATCTGTAAAACTACTGGGACATATGTGAAACTATTGGGAAATGTGTGAAACTATTGGGACATCTGTGAAACTATTGGGACATCTGTGAAACTACTGGGATATCTGTAAAACTACTGGGACATCTGTGAAACTATTGGGACATCTGTGAAACTATGGGGACATCTGTTAACCTACTGGGACATCTGTGAAACTACTGGGACATCTGTTGAACTATTGGGACATCTGTGAATCTACTGGGACATCTGTAAAACTACTGGGACATATGTGAACCTATTGGGACGTCTGTGAAACTATTGGGACATCTGTGAAACTATTGAGACATCTGTGAAACAACTGGGACATCTGTTAAACTATTGGGACATCTGTCAAACTCCTGGGACATCTGTGAAACTATTGGGACATCTGTCAAACTATTTGGGACATCTGTTAAACTATTGGGACATCTGTGAAACTACTGGTACATCTGTTAAATTATTGGGACATCTGTGAAACTATGGGGACATCTGTGAAACTAATGGGACATATGTGAAACTATTTGGGCATCTGTGAATCGACTGGGTGATCTGTGACACTACTGGGACATATGTGAACTTATTGGGACATCTGTGAATCTATGGGGACATCTGTGAAACTAATGGGACATATGTGAAACTATTGGGACATCTGTGAAACTATGGGGACATCCGTGAAACTATTGGGACATCTGTGAAACTATTTGGGACATCTGTTAAACTATTGGGACATCTGTGAAAATACTGGTACATCTGTTAAATTATTGGGACATCTGTGAAACTATTGGGACATCTGTAAAACTACTGGGACATATGTGAAACTATTGGGAAATGTGTGAAACTATTGGGACATCTGTGAAACTATTGGGACATCTGTGAAACTACTGGTATATCTGTGAAACTATGGGGACATCTGTTAACCTACTGGGATATCTGTAAAACTACTGGGACATCTGTGAAACTATTGGGACATCTGTGAAACTATGGGGACATCTGTTAACCTACTGGGACATCTGTGAAACTACTGGGACATCTGTTGAACTATTGGGACATCTGTGAATCTACTGGGACATCTGTAAAACTACTGGGACATATGTGAACCTATTGGGGCATCTGTGAAACGACTGGGTGATCTGTGACACTACTGGGACATCTGTTAAACTTCTGGGACATCTGTGAAACTATTGGGACATCTGTGAAACTATGGGGACATCTGTGCAACTAATGGGACATATGTGAAACTATTGGGGCCTCTGTGAAACTACTGGGATCATCTGTGAAACTACCGGGACATCTGTAAAACTACTGGGACATCTTTGAAACTATTGGGACATCTGTGAAACTATGGGGACATCTGTTAACCTACTGGAATATCTGTAAAACTTCTGGGACATCTGTGAAACTATTGGGACATCTGTGAAACTCCTGGGACATCTGTGAAACTCCTGGGACATCTGTGAAACTATTGGGACATCTGTGAAACTATTTGGGACATCTGTTAAACTATTGGGACATCTGTGAAACTACTGGTACATCTGTTAAATTATTGGGACATCTGTGAAACTATGGGGACATCTGTGAAACTAATGGGACATATGTGAAACTATTGGGGCATCTGTGAAACGACTGGGTGATCTGTGACACTACTGGGACATATGTGAACTTATTGGGACATCTGTGAATCTATGGGGACATCTGTGAAACTAATGGGACATATGTGAAACTATTGGGACATCTGTGAAACTATGGGGACATCTGTGAAACTATTGGGACATCTGTGAAACTATTTGGGACATCTGTTAAAACTATTGGGACATCTGTGAAACTACTGGTACATCTGTTAAATTATTGGGACATATGTGAAACTATTGGGAAATGTGTGAAACTATTGGGACATCTGTGAAACTATTGGGACATCTGTGAAACTACTGGTACATCTGTGAAACTATGGGGACATCTGTTAACCTACTGGGATATCTGTAAAACTACTGGGACATCTGTGAAACTATTGGGACATCTGTGAAACTATGGAGACATCTGTTAACCTACTGGGACATCTGTGAAACTACTGGGACATCTGTTGAACTATTGGGACATCTGTTAATCTACTGGGACATCTGTAAAACTACTGGGACATATGTGAACCTATTGGGACATCTGTGAAACTATTGGGACATCTGTGAAACTACTGGGACATCTGTGAAACAACTGGGACATCTGTTAAACTATTGGGACATCTGTTAAACTCCTGGGACATCTGTGAAACTATTGGGACATCTGTCAAACTATTTGGGACATCTGTTAAACTATTGGGACATCTGTGAAACTACTGGTACATCTGTTAAATTATTGGGACATCTGTGAAACTATGGGGACATCTGTGAAACTAATGGGACATATGTGAAACTATTGGGGCATCTGTGAAACGACTGGGTGATCTGTGACACTACTGGGACATATGTGAACTTATTGGGACATCTGTGAAACTAATGGGACATATGTGAAACTATTGGGGCATCTGTGAAACTACTGGGACATCTGTGAAACTATTGGGACATCTGTGAAACTATTTGGGACATCTGTTAAACTATTGGGACATCTGTGAAACTACTGGGACATCTGTGAAACTATTGGGACATCTGTGAAACTACTGGGACATCTGTGAAACTACTGGGACATCTGTGAAACTATTTGGGACATGTGTTAAACTATTGGGACATCTGTGAAACGACTGGGACATCTGTGAAACTATTGGGACATCTGTGAAACTATGGGGACATCTGTTAACCTACTGGGACATCTGTGAAACTACTGGGACATCTGTTGAACTATTGGGACATCTGTGAATCTACTGGGACATCTGTAAAACTACTGGGACATATGTGAACCTATTGGGACATCTGTGAAACTATTGGGACATCTGTGAAACTACTGGGACATCTGTTGAACTATTGGGACATCTGTGAATCTACTGGGACAACTGCTAAACTCCTGGGACATCTGTGAAACTATTGGGACATCTGTCAAACTATTTGGGACATCTGTTAAACTATTGGGACATCTGTGAAACTACTGGTACATCTGTTAAATTATTGGGACATCTGTGAAACTATGGGGACATCTGTGAAACTAATGGGACATATGTGAAACTATTGGGGCATCTGTGAAACGACTGGGTGATCTGTGACACTACTGGGACATATGTGAACTTATTGGGACATCTGTGAAACTAATGGGACATATGTGAAACTATTGGGGCATCTGTGAAACTACTGGGACATCTGTGAAACTATTGGGACATCTGTGAAACTATTTGGGACATCTGTTAAACTATTGGGACATCTGTGAAACTACTGGGACATCTGTGAAACTATTGGGACATCTGTGAAACTACTGGGACATCTGTGAAACTACTGGGACATCTGTGAAACTATTTGGGACATGTGTTAAACTATTGGGACATCTGTGAAACTACTGGGACATCTGTGAAACTATTGGGACATCTGTGAAACTATGGGGACATCTGTTAACCTACTGGGACATCTGTGAAACTACTGGGACATCTGTTGAACTATTGGGACATCTGTGAATCTACTGGGACATCTGTAAAACTACTGGGACATATGTGAACCTATTGGGACATCTGTGAAACTATTGGGACATCTGTGAAACTACTGGGACATCTGTTGAACTATTGGGACATCTGTGAATCTACTGGGACATCTGTTAAACTCCTGGGATATCTGTGAAACTATTGGGACATCTGTCAAACTATTTGGGACATCTGTTAAACTATTGGGACATCTGTGAAACTACTGGTACATCTGTTAAATTATTGGGACATCTGTGAAACTATGGGGACATCTGTGAAACTAATGGGACATATGTGAAACTATTGGGGCATCTGTGAAACGACTGGGTGATCTGTGACACTACTGGGACATATGTGAACTTATTGGGACATCTGTGAATCTATGGAGACATCTGTGAAACTAATGGGACATATGTGAAACTATTGGGACATCTGTGAAACTATGGGGACATCTGTGAAACTATTGGGACTTCTGTGAAACTATTTGGGACATCTGTTAAACTATTGGGACATCTGTGAAACTACTGGTACATCTGTTAAATTATTGGGACATCTGTGAAACTATTGGGACATCTGTAAAACTACTGGGACATATGTGAAACTATTGGGAAATGTGTGAAACTATTGGGACATCTGTGAAACTATTGGGACATCTGTGAAACTACTGGTACATCTGTGAAACTATGGGGACATCTGTTAACCTACTGGGATATCTGTAAAACTACTGGGACATCTGTGAAACTATTGGGACATCTGTGAAACTATGGGGACATCTGTTAACCTACTGGGACATCTGTGAAACTACTGGGACATCTGTTGAACTATTGGGACATCTGTGAATGTACTGGGACATCTGTAAAACTACTGGGACATATGTGAACCTATTGGGACATCTGTGAAACTATTGGGACATCTGTGAAATTATTGAGACATCTGTGAAACAACTGGGACATCTGTTAAACTATTGGGACATCTGTTAAACTCCTGGGACATCTGTGAAACTATTGGGACATCTGTCAAACTATTTGGGACATCTGTTAAACTATTGGGACATCTGTGAAACTATGGGGACATCTGTGAAACTAATGGGACATATGTGAAACTATTGGGGCATCTGTGAAACGACTGGGTGATCTGTGACACTACTGGGACATCTGTTAAACTTCTGGGACATCTGTGAAACTATTGGGACATCTGTGAAACTATTTGGGACATCTGTTAAACTGTTGGGACATCTGTGAAACTACTGGTACATCTGTGAAACTATGGGGACATCTGTGAAACTAATGGGACATATGTGAAACTATTGGGGCATCTGTGAAACTACTGGGATCATCTGTGAAACTACCGGGACATCTGTAAAACTACTGGGACATCTTTGAAACTATTGGGACATCTGTGAAACTATGGGGACATCTGTTAACCTACTGGAATATCTGTAAAACTTCTTGGACATCTGTGAAACTATTTGGGACATCTGTTAAATTATTGGGACATCTGTGAAACTACTGGTACATCTGTGAAATTATTGGGACATCTGTGAAACTATGGGGACATCTGTGAAACTAATGGGACATATGTGAAACTATTGGGGCATCTGTGAAACTACTGGGACATATGTGAATCTATTGGGACATCTGTGAAATTATTGGGACATCTGTGAAACTATGGGGACATCTGTGAAACTATTTGGGACATCTGTTAAACTATTGGGACATCTGTGAAACTACTGGTACATCTGTGAAATTATTGGGAAATCTGTGAAACTATGGGGACATCTGTGAAACTAATGGGACATATGTGAAACTATTGGGGCATCTGTGAAACTACTGGGTGATCTGTGAAACTACTGGGACATATGTGAACCTATTGGGACATCTGTGAAACTATTGGGACATATGTGAAACTATTGGGAAATGTGTGAAACTATTGCGACATCTGTGAAACTATTGGGACATCTGTGAAACTACTGGTACATCTGTGAAACTATGGGGACATCTGTTAACCTACTGGGATATCTGTAAAACTACTGGGACATCTGTGAAACTATTGGGACATCTGTGAAACTATGGGGACATCTGTTAACCTACTGGGACATCTGTGAAACTACTGGGACATCTGTTAAACTACTGGGACATCTGTTGAACTATTGGGACATCTGTGAATCTACTGGGACATCTGTAAAACTACTGGGACATATGTGAACCTATTGGGACATCTGTGAAATTATTGGGACATCTGTGAAAATATTGAGACATCTGTGAAACAACTGGGACATCTGTTAAACTATTGGGACATCTGTGAAAGTATTGAGACATCTGTGAAACTAATGGGACATATGTGAAACTATTGGGGCATCTGTGAAACTACTGGGACATATGTGAACCTATTGGGACATCTGTGAAATTATTGGGACATCTGTGAAACTATGGGGACATCTGTGAAACTATTTGGGACATCTGTTAAACTATTGGGACATCTGTGAAACTACTGGAACATCTGGGAAATTATTGGGAAATCTGTGAAACTATGGGGACATCTGTGAAACTAATGGGACATATGTGAAACTATTGGGGCATCTGTGAAACTACTGGGTGATCTGTGACACTACTGGGACATATGTGAACTTATTGGGACATCTGTGAATCTATGGGGACATCTGTGAAACTAATGGGACATATGTGAAACTATTGGGACATCTGTGAAACTATGGGGACATCTGTGAAACTATTGGGACATCTGTGAAACTATTTGGGACATCTGTTAAACTATTGGGACATCTGTGAAACTACTGGTACATCTGTTAAATTATTGGGACATCTGTGAAACTATTGGGACATCTGTAAAACTACTGGGACATATGTGAAACTATTGGGAAATGTGTGAAACTATTGGGACATCTGTGAAACTATTGGGACATCTGTGAAACTACTGGTACATCTGTGAAACTATGGGGACATCTGTTAACCTACTGGGATATCTGTAAAACTACTGGGACATCTGTGAAACTATTGGGACATCTGTGAAACTATGGGGACATCTGTTAACCTACTGGGACATCTGTGAAACTACTGGGACATCTGTTGAACTATTGGGACATCTGTGAATCTACTGGGACATCTGTAAAACTACTGGGACATATGTGAACCTATTGGGACATCTGTGAAACTATTGGGACATCTGTGAAACTATTGAGACATCTGTGAAACAACTGGGACATCTGTTAAACTATTGGGACATCTGTTAAACTCCTGGGACATCTGTGAAACTATTGGTACATCTGTCAAACTATTTGGGACATCTGTCAAACTATTGGGACATCTGTGAAACTACTGGTACATCTGTTAAATTGTTGGGACATCTGTGAAACTATGGGGACATCTGTGAAACTAATGGGACATATGTGAAACTGTTGGGGCATCTGTGAAACGACTGGGTGATCTGTGACACTACTGGGACATCTGTTAAACTTCTGGGACATCTGTGAAACTATGGGGACATCTGTGAAACTATTTGGGACATCTGTTAAACTATTGGGACATCTGTGAAACTACTGGTACATCTGTGAAATTATTGGGAAATCTGTGAAACTATGGGGACATCTGTGAAACTAATGGGACATATGTGAAACTATTGGGGCATCTGTGAAACTACTGGGTGATCTGTGAAACTACTGGGACATATGTGAACCTATTGGGACATCTGTGAAACTATTGGGACATATGTGAAACTATTGGGAAATGTGTGAAACTATTGCGACATCTGTGAAACTATTGGGACATCTGTGAAACTACTGGTACATCTGTGAAACTATGGGGACATCTGTTAACCTACTGGGATATCTGTAAAACTACTGGGACATCTGTGAAACTAATGGGACATATGTGAAACTATTGGGGCATCTGTGAAACTACTGGGTGATCTGTGAAACTACTGGGACATATGTGAACCTATTGGGACATCTGTGAAACTATTGGGACATATGTGAAACTATTGGGAAATGTGTGAAACTATTGCGACATCTGTGAAACTATTGGGACATCTGTGAAACTACTGGTACATCTGTGAAACTATGGGGACATCTGTTAACCTACTGGGATATCTGTAAAACTACTGGGACATCTGTGAAACTATTGGGACATCTGTGAAACTATGGGGACATCTGTTAACCTACTGGGACATCTGTGAAACTACTGGGACATCTGTTAAACTACTGGGACATCTGTTGAACTATTGGGACATCTGTGAATCTACTGGGACATCTGTAAAACTACTGGGACATCTGTGAAACAACTGGGACATCTGTTAAACTATTGGGACATCTGTTAAACTCCTGGGACATCTGTGAAACTATTGGGACATCTGTCAAACTATTTGGGACATCTGTTAAACTATTGGGACATCTGTGAAACTATGGGGACATCTGTGAAACTAATGGGACATATGTGAAACTATTGGGGCATCTGTGAAACGACTGGGTGATCTGTGACACTACTGGGACATCTGTTAAACTTCTGGGACATCTGTGAAACTATTGGGACATCTGTGAAACTATTTGGGACATCTGTTAAACTGTTGGGACATCTGTGAAACTACTGGTACATCTGTGAAACTATGGGGACATCTGTGAAACTAATGGGACATATGTGAAACTATTGGGGCATCTGTGAAACTACTGGGATCATCTGTGAAACTACCGGGACATCTGTAAAACTACTGGGACATCTTTGAAACTATTGGGACATCTGTGAAACTATGGGGACATCTGTTAACCTACTGGAATATCTGTAAAACTTCTTGGACATCTGTGAAACTATTTGGGACATCTGTTAAATTATTGGGACATCTGTGAAACTACTGGTACATCTGTGAAATTATTGGGACATCTGTGAAACTATGGGGACATCTGTGAAACTAATGGGACATATGTGAAACTATTGGGGCATCTGTGAAACTACTGGGACATATGTGAATCTATTGGGACATCTGTGAAATTATTGGGACATCTGTGAAACTATGGGGACATCTGTGAAACTATTTGGGACATCTGTTAAACTATTGGGACATCTGTGAAACTACTGGTACATCTGTGAAATTATTGGGAAATCTGTGAAACTATGGGGACATCTGTGAAACTAATGGGACATATGTGAAACTATTGGGGCATCTGTGAAACTACTGGGTGATCTGTGAAACTACTGGGACATATGTGAACCTATTGGGACATCTGTGAAACTATTGGGACATATGTGAAACTATTGGGAAATGTGTGAAACTATTGCGACATCTGTGAAACTATTGGGACATCTGTGAAACTACTGGTACATCTGTGAAACTATGGGGACATCTGTTAACCTACTGGGATATCTGTAAAACTACTGGGACATCTGTGAAACTATTGGGACATCTGTGAAACTATGGGGACATCTGTTAACCTACTGGGACATCTGTGAAACTACTGGGACATCTGTTAAACTACTGGGACATCTGTTGAACTATTGGGACATCTGTGAATCTACTGGGACATCTGTAAAACTACTGGGACATATGTGAACCTATTGGGACATCTGTGAAATTATTGGGACATCTGTGAAAATATTGAGACATCTGTGAAACAACTGGGACATCTGTTAAACTATTGGGACATCTGTGAAAGTATTGAGACATCTGTGAAACTAATGGGACATATGTGAAACTATTGGGGCATCTGTGAAACTACTGGGACATATGTGAACCTATTGGGACATCTGTGAAATTATTGGGACATCTGTGAAACTATGGGGACATCTGTGAAACTATTTGGGACATCTGTTAAACTATTGGGACATCTGTGAAACTACTGGAACATCTGGGAAATTATTGGGAAATCTGTGAAACTATGGGGACATCTGTGAAACTAATGGGACATATGTGAAACTATTGGGGCATCTGTGAAACTACTGGGTGATCTGTGACACTACTGGGACATATGTGAACTTATTGGGACATCTGTGAATCTATGGGGACATCTGTGAAACTAATGGGACATATGTGAAACTATTGGGACATCTGTGAAACTATGGGGACATCTGTGAAACTATTGGGACATCTGTGAAACTATTTGGGACATCTGTTAAACTATTGGGACATCTGTGAAACTACTGGTACATCTGTTAAATTATTGGGACATCTGTGAAACTATTGGGACATCTGTAAAACTACTGGGACATATGTGAAACTATTGGGAAATGTGTGAAACTATTGGGACATCTGTGAAACTATTGGGACATCTGTGAAACTACTGGTACATCTGTGAAACTATGGGGACATCTGTTAACCTACTGGGATATCTGTAAAACTACTGGGACATCTGTGAAACTATTGGGACATCTGTGAAACTATGGGGACATCTGTTAACCTACTGGGACATCTGTGAAACTACTGGGACATCTGTTGAACTATTGGGACATCTGTGAATCTACTGGGACATCTGTAAAACTACTGGGACATATGTGAACCTATTGGGACATCTGTGAAACTATTGGGACATCTGTGAAACTATTGAGACATCTGTGAAACAACTGGGACATCTGTTAAACTATTGGGACATCTGTTAAACTCCTGGGACATCTGTGAAACTATTGGTACATCTGTCAAACTATTTGGGACATCTGTCAAACTATTGGGACATCTGTGAAACTACTGGTACATCTGTTAAATTGTTGGGACATCTGTGAAACTATGGGGACATCTGTGAAACTAATGGGACATATGTGAAACTGTTGGGGCATCTGTGAAACGACTGGGTGATCTGTGACACTACTGGGACATCTGTTAAACTTCTGGGACATCTGTGAAACTATGGGGACATCTGTGAAACTATTTGGGACATCTGTTAAACTATTGGGACATCTGTGAAACTACTGGTACATCTGTGAAATTATTGGGAAATCTGTGAAACTATGGGGACATCTGTGAAACTAATGGGACATATGTGAAACTATTGGGGCATCTGTGAAACTACTGGGTGATCTGTGAAACTACTGGGACATATGTGAACCTATTGGGACATCTGTGAAACTATTGGGACATATGTGAAACTATTGGGAAATGTGTGAAACTATTGCGACATCTGTGAAACTATTGGGACATCTGTGAAACTACTGGTACATCTGTGAAACTATGGGGACATCTGTTAACCTACTGGGATATCTGTAAAACTACTGGGACATCTGTGAAACTATTGGGACATCTGTGAAACTATGGGGACATCTGTTAACCTACTGGGACATCTGTGAAACTACTGGGACATCTGTTAAACTACTGGGACATCTGTTGAACTATTGGGACATCTGTGAATCTACTGGGACATCTGTAAAACTACTGGGACATATGTGAACCTATTGGGACATCTGTGAAATTATTGGGACATCTGTGAAAATATTGAGACATCTGTGAAACAACTGGGACATCTGTTAAACTATTGGGACATCTGTGAAAGTATTGAGACATCTGTGAAACTAATGGGACATATGTGAAACTATTGGGGCATCTGTGAAACTACTGGGACATATGTGAACCTATTGGGACATCTGTGAAATTATTGGGACATCTGTGAAACTATGGGGACATCTGTGAAACTATTTGGGACATCTGTTAAACTATTGGGACATCTGTGAAACTACTGGAACATCTGGGAAATTATTGGGAAATCTGTGAAACTATGGGGACATCTGTGAAACTAATGGGACATATGTGAAACTATTGGGGCATCTGTGAAACTACTGGGTGATCTGTGACACTACTGGGACATATGTGAACTTATTGGGACATCTGTGAATCTATGGGGACATCTGTGAAACTAATGGGACATATGTGAAACTATTGGGACATCTGTGAAACTATGGGGACATCTGTGAAACTATTGGGACATCTGTGAAACTATTTGGGACATCTGTTAAACTATTGGGACATCTGTGAAACTACTGGTACATCTGTTAAATTATTGGGACATCTGTGAAACTATTGGGACATCTGTAAAACTACTGGGACATATGTGAAACTATTGGGAAATGTGTGAAACTATTGGGACATCTGTGAAACTATTGGGACATCTGTGAAACTACTGGTACATCTGTGAAACTATGGGGACATCTGTTAACCTACTGGGATATCTGTAAAACTACTGGGACATCTGTGAAACTATTGGGACATCTGTGAAACTATGGGGACATCTGTTAACCTACTGGGACATCTGTGAAACTACTGGGACATCTGTTGAACTATTGGGACATCTGTGAATCTACTGGGACATCTGTAAAACTACTGGGACATATGTGAACCTATTGGGACATCTGTGAAACTATTGGGACATCTGTGAAACTATTGAGACATCTGTGAAACAACTGGGACATCTGTTAAACTATTGGGACATCTGTTAAACTCCTGGGACATCTGTGAAACTATTGGTACATCTGTCAAACTATTTGGGACATCTGTCAAACTATTGGGACATCTGTGAAACTACTGGTACATCTGTTAAATTGTTGGGACATCTGTGAAACTATGGGGACATCTGTGAAACTAATGGGACATATGTGAAACTGTTGGGGCATCTGTGAAACGACTGGGTGATCTGTGACACTACTGGGACATCTGTTAAACTTCTGGGACATCTGTGAAACTATTGGGACATCTGTGAAACTATTTGGGACATCTGTTAAACTATTGGGACATCTGTGAAACTACTGGTACATCTGTTAAATTATTGGGACATCTGTGAAACTATGGGGACATCTGTGAAACTAATGGGACATATGTGAAACTATTGGGGCATCTGTGAAACGACTGGGTGATCTGTGACACTACTGGGACATATGTGAACTTATTTGGACATCTGTGAAACTATTGGGACATCTGTGAAACTATTGGGACATCTGTGAAACTATGGGGACATCTGTGCAACTAATGGGACATATGTGAAACTATTGGGGCATCTGTGAAACTACTGGGATCATCTGTGAAACTACCGGGACATCTGTAAAACTACTGGGACATCTTTGAAACTATTGGGACATCTGTGAAACTATGGGGACATCTGTTAACCTACTGGAATATCTGTAAAACTTCTGGGACATCTGTGAAACTATTGGGACATCTGTGAAACTCCTAGGACATCTGTGAAACTATTGGGACATCTGTGAAACTATTTGGGACATCTGTTAAACTTTTGGGACATCTGTGAAACTATGGGGACATCTGTGAAACTAATGAGACATATGTGAAACTATTGGGGCATCTGTGAAACGACTGGGTGATCTGTGACACTACTGGGACATATGTGAACTTATTGGGACATCTGTGAATCTATGGGGACATCTGTGAAACTAATGGGACATATGTGAAACTATTGGGACATCTGTGAAACTATGGGGACATCTGTGAAACTATTGGGACATCTGTGAAACTATTTGGGACATCTGTTAAACTATTGGGACATCTGTGAAACTACTGGTACATCTGTTAAATTATTGGGACATCTGTGAAACTATTGGGACATCTGTAAAACTACTAGGACATATGTGAAACTATTGGGAAATGTGTGAAACTATTGGGACATCTGTGAAACTATTGGGACATCTGTGAAACTACTAGTACATCTGTGAAACTATGGGGAAATCTGTTAACCTACTGGGATATCTGTAAAACTACTGGGACATCTGTGAAACTATTGGGACATCTGTGAAACTATGGGGACATCTGTTAACCTACTGGGACATCTGTGAAACTATTGGGACATCTGTTAATCTACTGGGACATCTGTTGAACTATTGGGACATCTGTGAATCTACTGGGACATCTGTAAAACTACTGGGACACATGTGAACCTATTGGGACATCTGTGAAACTATTGGGACATCTGTGAAACTATTGAGACAACTGTGAAACAACTGGGACATCTGTTAAACTATTGGGACATCTGTTAAACTTCTGGGACATCTGTGAAACTATTGGGACATCTGTGAAACTATTTGGGACATCTGTTAAAGTATTGGGACATCTGTGAATCTACTGGTACATCTGTTAAATTATTGGGACATCTGTGAAACTATGGGGACATCTGTGAAACTAATGGGACATATGTGAAACTATTCGGGCATCTCTGAAACGACTGGGTGATCTGTGAAACTACTGGGACATATGTGAACTTATTGGGACATCTGTGAAACTATTGGGACATCTGTGAAACTATTGGGACATCTGTGAAACTATGGGGACATCTGTGAAACTAATGGGACATATGTGAAACTATTGGGGCATCTGTGAAACTACTGGGATCATCTGTGAAACTAGCTGGACATCTGTAAAACTACTGGGACATCTTTGAAACTATTGGGACATCTGTGAAACTATGGGGACATCTGTTAACCTACTGGAATATCTGTAAAACTTCTGGGACATCTGTGAAACTATTGGGACATCTGTGAAACTATTGGGAAATCTGTAAAACTATTGGGACATCTGTGAAACTATTTGGGACATCTGTTAAACTATTGGGACATCTGTGAAACTACTGGTACATCTGTGAAATTATTGGGACATCTGTGAAACTATGGGGACATCTGTGAAACTAATGGGACATATGTGAAACTATTGGGGCATCTGTGAAACTACTGGGACATATGTGAACCTATTGGGACATCTGTGAAACTTTTGGGACATCTGTGAAACTATGGGGACATCTGTTAACCTACTGGGACATCTGTGAAACTACTGGGACATCTGTTAAACTAATGGGACGTATGTGAAACTATTGGGACATCTGTGAAACTACTGGTACATCTGTTAAATTATTGGGACATCTGTAAAACTATGGGGACATCTGTGAAACTAATGGGACATATGTGAAACTATTGGGGCATCTGTGAAACGACTGGGTGATCTGTGACACTAGTGGGACATATGTGAACTTATTGGGACATCTGTGAAACTATTGGGACATCTGTGAAACTATTGGGACATCTGTGAAACTATGGGGACATTGTGCAACTAATGGGACATATGTGAAACTATTGGGGCATCTGTGAAACTACTGGGATCATCTGTGAAACTACTGGGACATCTGTAAAACTACTGGGACATCTTTGAAACTATTGGGACATCTGTGAAACTATGGGGACATCTGTTAACCTACTGGAATATCTGTAAAACTTCTGGGACATCTGTGAAACTATTGGGACATCTGTGAAACTATTGGGACATCTGTGAAACTACTGGTACATCTGTGAAATTATTGGGACATCTGTGAAACTATGGGGACATCTGTGAAACTAATGGGACATATGTGAAACTATTGGGGCATCTGTGAAACTACTGGGACATATGTGAACCTATTGGGACATCTGTGAATCTACTGGGACATCTGTAAAACTACTGGGACATATGTGAATCTATTGGGACATCTGTGAAACTATTGAGACATCTGTGAAACAACTGGGACATCTGTTAAACTATTGGGACATCTGTTAAACTACTGGTACATCTGTTAAATTATTGGGACATCTGTAAAACTATGGGGACATCTGTGAAACTAATGGGACATATGTGAAACTATTGGGGCATCTGTGAAACGACTGGGTGATCTGTGACACTAGTGGGACATATGTGAACTTATTGGGACATCTGTGAAACTATTGGGACATCTGTGAAACTATTGGGACATCTGTGAAACTATTGGGACATCTGTAAAACTACTGGGACATATGTGAAACTATTGGGAAATGTGTGAAACTATTGGGACATCTGTGAAACTATTGGGACATCTGTGAAACTACTGGTACATCTGTGAAACTATGGGGACATCTGTTAACCTACTGGGATATCTGTAAAACTACTGGGACATCTGTGAAACTATTGGGACATCTGTGAAACTATGGGGACATCTGTTAACCTACCTGGACATCTGTGAAACTATTGGGACATCTGTTAATCTACTGGGACATCTGTTGAACTATTGGGACATCTGTGAATCTACTGGGACATCTGTAAAACTACTGGGACATATGTGAACCTATTGGGACATCTGTGAAACTATTGGGACATTTGTGAAACTATTGAGACATCTGTGAAACAACTGGGACATCTGTTAAACTATTGGGACATCTGTTAAACTTCTGGGACATCTGTGAAACTATTGGGACATCTGTGAAACTATTTGGGACATCTGTTAAAGTATTGGGACATCTGTGAAACTACTGGTACATCTGTTAAATTATTGGGACATCTGTGAAACTATGGGGACATCTGTGAAACTAATGGGACATATGTGAAACTATTGGGGCATCTGTGAAACGACTGGGTGATCTGTGAAACTACTGGGACATATGTGAACTTATTGGGACATCTGTGAAACTATTGGGACATCTTTGAAACTATTGGGACATCTGTGAAACTTTGGGGACATCTGTGAAACTAATGGGACATATGTGAAACTATTGGGGCATCTGTGAAACTACTGGGATCATCTGTGAAACTAGCGGGACATCTGTAAAACTACTGGGACATCTTTGAAACTATTGGGACATCTGTGAAACTATTGGGACATCTGTTAACCTACTGGAATATCTGTAAAACTTCTGGGACATCTGTGAATCTATTGGGACATCTGTGAAACTATTTGGGACATCTGTTAAACTATTGGGACATCTGTGAAACTACTGGTACATCTGTGAAATTATTGGGACATCTGTGAAACTATGGGGACATCTGTGAAACTAATGGGACATATGTGAAACTATTGGGGCATCTGTGAAACTACTGGGACATATGTGAACCTATTTGGGACATCTGTGAAACTTTTGGGACATCTGTGAAACTATGGGGACATCTGTTAACCTACTGGGACATCTGTGAAACTACTGGTACATCTGTTAAATTATTGGGACATCTGTGAAACTATGGGGACATCTGTGAAACTAATGAGACATATGTGAAACTATTGGGGCATCTGTGAAACGACTGGGTGATCTGTGACACTACTGGGACATATGTGAACTTATTGGGACATCTGTGAATCTATGGGGACATCTGTGAAACTAATGGGACATATGTGAAACTATTGGGACATCTGTGAAACTATGGGGACATCTGTGAAACTATTGGGACATCTCTGAAACTATTTGGGACATCTGTTAAACTATTGGGACATCTGTGAAACTACTGGTACATCTGTTAAATTATTGGGACATCTGTGAAACTATTGGGACATCTGTAAAACTACTAGGACATATGTGAAACTATTGGGAAATGTGTGAAACTATTGGGACATCTGTGAAACTATTGGGACATCTGTGAAACTACTAGTACATCTGTGAAACTATGGGGAAATCTGTTAACCTACTGGGATATCTAAAAAACTACTGGGACATCTGTGAAACTATTGGGACATCTGTGAAACTATGGGGACATCTGTTAACCTACTGGGACATCTGTGAAACTATTGGGACATCTGTTAATCTACTGGGACATCTGTTGAACTATTGGGACATCTGTGAATCTACTGGGACATCTGTAAAACTACTGGGACACATGTGAACCTATTGGGACATCTGTGAAACTATTGGGACATCTGTGAAACTATTGAGACAACTGTGAAACAACTGGGACATCTGTTAAACTATTGGGACATCTGTTAAACTTCTGGGACATCTGTGAAACTATTGGGACATCTGTGGAACTATTTGGGACATCTGTTAAAGTATTGGGACATCTGTGAATCTACTGGTACATCTGTTAAATTATTGGGACATCTGTGAAACTATGGGGACATCTGTGAAACTAATGGGACATATGTGAAACTATTCGGGCATCTGTGAAACGACTGGGTGATCTGTGAAACTACTGGGACATATGTGAACTTATTGGGACATCTGTGAAACTATTGGGACATCTGTGAAACTATTGGGACATCTGTGAAACTATGAGGACATCTGTGAAACTAATGGGACATATGTGAAACTATTGGGGCATCTGTGAAACTACTGGGATCATCTGTGAAACTAGCGGGACATCTGTAAAACTACTGGGACATCTTTGAAACTATTGGGACATCTTTGAAACTATGTGGACATCTGTTAACCTACTGGAATATCTGTAAAACTTCTGGGACATCTGTGAAACTATTGGGACATCTGTGAAACTATTGGGAAATCTGTAAAACTATTGGGACATCTGTGAATCTATTGGGACATCTGTGAAACTATTTGGGACATCTGTTAAACTATTGGGACATCTGTGAAACTACTGGTACATCTGTGAAATTATTGGGACATCTGTGAAACTATGGGGACATCTGTGAAACTAATGGGACATATGTGAAACTATTGGGGCATCTGTGAAACTACTGGGACATATGTGAACCTATTGGGACATCTGTGAAACTTTTGGGACATCTGTGAAACTATGGGGACATCTGTTAACCTACTGGGACATCTGTGAAACTACTGGGACATCTGTTAAACTAATGGGACGTATGTGAAACTATTGGGACATCTGTGAAACTACTGGTACATCTGTTAAATTATTGGGACATCTGTAAAACTATGGGGACATCTGTGAAACTAATGGGACATATGTGAAACTATTGGGGCATCTGTGAAACGACTGGGTGATCTGTGACACTAGTGGGACATATGTGAACTTATTGGGACATCTGTGAAACTATTGGGACATCTGTGAAACTATTGGGACATCTGTGAAACTATGGGGACATTGTGCAACTAATGGGACATATGTGAAACTATTGGGGCATCTGTGAAACTACTGGGATCATCTGTGAAACTACTGGGACATCTGTAAAACTACTGGGACATCTTTGAAACTATTGGGACATCTGTGAAACTATGGGGACATCTGTTAACCTACTGGAATATCTGTAAAACTTCTGGGACATCTGTGAAACTATTGGGACATCTGTGAAACTATTGGGACATCTGTGAAACTACTGGTACATCTGTGAAATTATTGGGACATCTGTGAAACTATGGGGACATCTGTGAAACTAATGGGACATATGTGAAACTATTGGGGCATCTGTAAAACTACTGGGACATATGTGAACCTATTGGGACATCTGCGAATCTACTGGGACATCTGTAAAACTACTGGGACATATGTGAATCTATTGGGACATCTGTGAAACTATTGAGACATCTGTGAAACAACTGGGACATCTGTTAAACTATTGGGACATCTGTTAAACTACTGGTACATCTGTTAAATTATTGGGACATCTGTAAAACTATGGGGACATCTGTGAAACTAATGGGACATATGTGAAACTATTGGGGCATCTGTGAAACGACTGGGTGATCTGTGACACTAGTGGGACATATGTGAACTTATTGGGACATCTGTGAAACTATTGGGACATCTGTGAAACTATTGGGACATCTGTGAAACTATTGGGACATCTGTAAAACTACTGGGACATATGTGAAACTATTGGGAAATGTGTGAAACTATTGGGACATCTGTGAAACTATTGGGACATCTGTGAAACTACTGGTACATCTGTGAAACTATGGGGACATCTGTTAACCTACTGGGATATCTGTAAAACTACTGGGACATCTGTGAAACTATTGGGACATCTGTGAAACTATGGGGACATCTGTTAACCTACTGGGACATCTGTGAAACTATTGGGACATCTGTTAATCTACTGGGACATCTGTTGAACTATTGGGACATCTGTGAATCTACTGGGACATCTGTAAAACTACTGGGACATATGTGAACCTATTGGGACATCTGTGAAACTATTGGGACATTTGTGAAACTATTGAGACATCTGTGAAACAACTGGGACATCTGTTAAACTATTGGGACATCTGTTAAACTTCTGGGACATCTGTGAAACTATTGGGACATCTGTGAAACTATTTGGGACATCTGTTAAAGTATTGGGACATCTGTGAAACTACTGGTACATCTGTTAAATTATTGGGACATCTGTGAAACTATGGGGACATCTGTGAAACTAATGGGACATATGTGAAACTATTGGGGCATCTGTGAAACGACTGGGTGATCTGTGAAACTACTGGGACATATGTGAACTTATTGGGACATCTGTGAAACTATTGGGACATCTTTGAAACTATTGGGACATCTGTGAAACTTTGGGGACATCTTTGAAACTAATGGGACATATGTGAAACTATTGGGGCATCTGTGAAACTACTGGGATCATCTGTGAAACTAGCGGGACATCTGTAAAACTACTGGGACATCTTTGAAACTATTGGGACATCTGTGAAACTATGGGGACATCTGTTAACCTACTGGAATATCTGTAAAACTTCTGGGACATCTGTGAAACTATTGGGACATCTGTGAAACTATTGGGAAATCTGTGAAACTATTGGGACATCTGTGAATCTATTGGGACATCTGTGAAACTATTTGGGACATCTGTTAAACTATTGGGACATCTGTGAAACTACTGGTACATCTGTGAAATTATTGGGACATCTGTGAAACTATGGGGACATCTGTGAAACTAATGGGACATATGTGAAACTATTGGGGCATCTGTGAAACTACTGGGACATATGTGAACCTATTGGGACATCTGTGAAACTTTTGGGACATCTGTGAAACTATGGGGACATCTGTTAACCTACTGGGACATCTGTGAAACTACTGGGACATCTGTTAAACTACTGGGACATCTGTGAAACTATGGGGACATCTGTGAAACTAATGGGACATATGTGAAACTATTGGGGCATCTGTGAAACGACTGGGTGATCTGTGAAATTACTGGGACATATGTGAACTTATTGGGACATCTGTGAAACTATTGGGACATCTGTGAAACTATTGGGACATCTGTGAAACTATGGGGACATCTGTGAAACTAATGGGACATATGTGAAACTATTGGGACATCTGTGAAACTACTGGTACATCTGTTAAATTATTGGGACATCTGTAAAACTATGGGGACATCTGTGAAACTAATGGGACATATGTGAAACTATTGGGGCATCTGTGAAACGACTGGGTGATCTGTGACACTAGTGGGACATATGTGAACTTATTGGGACATCTGTGAAACTATTGGGACATCTGTGAAACTATTGGGACATCTGTGAAACTATGGGGACATTGTGCAACTAATGGGACATATGTGAAAATATTGGGGCATCTGTGAAACTACTGGGATCATCTGTAAAACTACTGGGACATCTTTGAAACTATTGGGACATCTGTGAAACTATGGGGACATCTGTTAACTTACTGGAATATCTGTAAAACTCCTGGGACATCTGTGAAACTATTGGGACATCTGTGAAACTATTGGGACATCTGTGAAACTACTGGTACATCTGTGAAATTATTGGGACATCTGTGAAACTATGGGGACATCTGTGAAACTAATGGGACATATTTGAAACTATTGGGGCATCTGTGAAACGACTGGGTGATCTGTGAAACTACTGGGACATATGTGAACTTATTGGGACATCTGTGAAACTATTGGGACATCTGTGAAACTATTGGGACATCTGTGAAGCTATGGGGACATCTGTGAAACTAATGGGACATATGTGAAACTATTAGGACATCTGTGAAACTACTGGTACATGTTAAATTATTGGGACATCTGTGAAACTATTGGGACATCTGTGAAACTATTGGGACATCTGTGAAGCTATGGGGACATCTTTGAAACTAATGGGACATATGTGAAACTATTAGGACATCTGTGAAACTACTGGTACATGTTAAATTATTGGGACATCTGTAAAACTATGGGGACATCTGTGAAACTAATGGAACATATGTGAAACTATTGGGGCATCTGTGAAACGACTGGGTGATCTGTGACACTAGTGGGACATATGTGAACTTATTGGGACATCTGTGAAACTATTGGGACATCTGTGAAACTATGGGGACATCTGTGCAACTAATGGGACATATGTGAAACTATTGGGGCATCTGTGAAACTACTGGGATCATCTGTGAAATTACTGGGACATCTGTAAAACTACTGGGACATCTTTGAAGCTACTGGGACATCTGTGAAACTATTGGGACATCTGTTAATCTACTGGGACATCTGTTGAACTATTGGGACATCTGTGAATCTACTGGGACATCTGTAAAACTACTGGGACATATGTGAACCTATTGGGACATCTGTGAAACTATTGGGACATTTGTGAAACTATTGAGACATCTGTGAAACAACTGGGACATCTGTTAAACTATTGGGACATCTGTTAAACTTCTGGGACATCTGTGAAACTATTGGGGCATCTGTGAAACGACTGGGTGATCTGTGAAACTACTGGGACATATGTGAACTTATTGGGACATCTGTGAAACTATTGGGACATCTTTGAAACTATTGGGACATCTGTGAAACTTTGGGGACATCTTTGAAACTAATGGGACATATGTGAAACTATTGGGGCATCTGTGAAACTACTGGGATCATCTGTGAAACTAGCGGGACATCTGTAAAACTACTGGGACATCTTTGAAACTATTGGGACGTCTGTGAAACTATGGGGACATCTGTTAACCTACTGGAATATCTGTAAAACTTCTGGGACATCTGTGAAACTATTGCGACATCTGTGAAACTATTGGGAAATCTGTGAAACTATTGGGACATCTGTGAATCTATTGGGACATCTGTGAAACTATTTGGGACATCTGTTAAACTATTGGGACATCTGTGAAACTACTGGTACATCTGTGAAATTATTGGGACATCTGTGAAACTATGGGGACATCTGTGAAACTAATGGGACATATGTGAAACTATTGGGGCATCTGTGAAACTACTGGGACATATGTGAACCTATTGGGACATCTGTGAAACTTTTGGGACATCTGTGAAACTATGGGGACATCTGTTAACCTACTGGGACATCTGTGAAACTACTGGGACATCTGTTAAACTACTGGGACATCTGTGAAACAATGGGGACATCTGTGAAACTAATGGGACATATGTGAAACTATTGGGGCATCTGTGAAACGACTGGGTGATCTGTGAAACTACTGGGACATATGTGAACTTATTGGGACATCTGTGAAACTATTGGGACATCTGTGAAACTATTGGGACATCTGTGAAACTATGGGGACATCTGTGAAACTAATGGGACATATGTGAAACTATTGGGACATCTGTGAAACTACTGGTACATCTGTTAAATTATTGGGACATCTGTAAAACTATGGGGACATCTGTGAAACTAATGGGACATATGTGAAACTATTGGGGCATCTGTGAAACGACTGGGTGATCTGTGACACTAGTGGGACATATGTGAACTTATTGGGACATCTGTGAAACTATTGGGACATCTGTGAAACTATTGGGACATCTGTGAAACTATGGGGACATTGTGCAACTAATGGGACATATGTGAAAATATTGGGGCATCTGTGAAACTACTGGGATCATCTGTAAAACTACTGGGACATCTTTGAAACTATTGGGACATCTGTGAAACTATGGGGACATCTGTTAACTTACTGGAATATCTGTAAAACTCCTGGGACATCTGTGAAACTATTGGGACATCTGTGGAACTATTGGGACATCTGTGAAACTACTGGTACATCTGTGAAATTATTGGGACATCTGTTAAACTACTGGGACATCTGTGAAACTATGGGGACATCTGTGAAACTAATGGGACATATGTGAAACTATTGGGGCATCTGTGAAACGACTGGGTGATCTGTGAAACTACTGGGACATATGTGAACTTATTGGGACATCTGTGAAACTATTGGGACATCTGTGAAACTATTGGGACATCTGTGAAACTATGGGGACATCTGTGAAACTAATGGGACATATGTGAAACTATTGGGACATCTGTGAAACTACTGGTACATCTGTTAAATTATTGGGACATCTGTAAACTATGGGGACATCTGTGAAACTAATGGGACATATGTGAAACTATTGGGGCATCTGTGAAACGACTGGGTGATCTGTGACACTAGTGGGACATATGTGAACTTATTGGGACATCTGTGAAACTATTGGGACATCTGTGAAACTATTGGGACATCTGTGAAACTATGGGGACATTGTGCAACTAATGGGACATATGTGAAACTATTGGGGCATCTGTGAAACTACTGGGATCATCTGTAAAACTACTGGGACATCTTTGAAACTATTGGGACATCTGTGAAACTATGGGGACATCTGTTAACTTACTGGAATATCTGTAAAACTCCTGGGACATCTGTGAAACTATTGGGACATCTGTGAAACTATTGGGACATCTGTGAAACTACTGGTACATCTGTGAAATTATTGGGACATCTGTGAAACTATGGGGACATCTGTGAAACTAATGGGACATATTTGAAACTATTGGGGCATCTGTGAAACGACTGGGTGATCTGTGAAACTACTGGGACATATGTGAACTTATTGGGACATCTGTGAAACTATTGGGACATCTGTGAAACTATTGGGACATCTGTGAAGCTATGGGGACATCTGTGAAACTAATGGGACATATGTGAAACTATTAGGACATCTGTGAAACTACTGGTACATGTTAAATTATTGGGACATCTGTGAAACTATTGGGACATCTGTGAAACTATTGGGACATCTGTGAAGCTATGGGGACATCTGTGAAACTAATGGGACATATGTGAAACTATTAGGACATCTGTGAAACTACTGGTACATGTTAAATTATTGGGACATCTGTAAAACTATGGGGACATCTGTGAAACTAATGGAACATATGTGAAACTATTGGGGCATCTGTGAAACGACTGGGTGATCTGTGACACTAGTGGGACATATGTGAACTTATTGGGACATCTGTGAAACTATTGGGACATCTGTGAAACTATGGGGACATCTGTGCAACTAATGGGACATATGTGAAACTATTGGGGCATCTGTGAAACTACTGGGATCATCTGTGAAACTACTGGGACATCTGTAAAACTACTGGGACATCTTTGAAACTATTGGGACATCTGTGAAACTATGGGGACATCTGTTAACCTACTGGAATATCTGTAAAACTTCTGGGACATCTGTGAAACTATTGGGACATCTGTGAAACTATTGGGACATCTGTGAAACTACTGGTACATCTGTGAAATTATTGGGACATCTGTGAAACTATGGGGACATCTGTCAAACTAATGGGACATATGTGAAACTATTGGGGCATCTGTGAAACTACTGGGACATATGTGAACCTATTGGGACATCTGTGAAACTATTGGGACATCTGTGAAACTATGGGGATATCTGTTAACCTACTGGGACATCTGTTAACCTACTGGGACATCTGTGAAACTACTGGGACATTTGTTAAACTACTGGGACATCTGTTGAACTATTGGGACATCTGTGAATCTACTGAGACATCTGTAAAACTACTGGGACATATGGGAATCTATTGGGACATCTGTGAAACTATTGAGACATCTGTGAAACAACTGGGACATCTGTTAAACTATTGGGACATCTGTTAAACTACTGGTACATCTGTTAAATTATTGGGACATCTGTAAAACTATGGGGACATCTGTGAAACTAATGGGACATATGTGAAACTATTGGGGCATCTGTGAAACGACTGGGTAATCTGTGACACTAGTGGGACATATGTGAACTTATTGGGACATCTGTAAAACTATTGGGACATCTGTGAAACTACTGGGACATCTGTGAAACTACTGGTACATCTGTTAAATTATTGGGACATCTGTAAAACTATGGGGACATCTGTTAACCTACTGGAATATCTGTAAAACTTCTGGGACATCTGTGAAATTATTGGGACATCTGTGAACCTATTGGGACATCTGTGAAACTATTGGGACATCTGTGAAACTATGGGGATATCTGTTAACCTACTGGGACATCTGTTAACCTACTGGGACATCTGTGAAACTACTGGGACATCTGTTAAACTACTGGGACATCTGTTGAACTATTGGGACATCTGTGAATCTACTGGGACATCTGTAAAACTACTGGGACATATGTGAATCTATTGGGACATCTGTGAAACTATTGAGACATCTGTGAAACAACTGGGACATCTGTTAAACTATTGGGACATCTGTTAAACTACTGGTACATCTGTTAAATTATTGGGACATCTGTAAAACTATGGGGACATCTGTGAAACTAATGGGACATATGTGAAACTATTGGGGCATCTGTGAAACGACTGGGTGATCTGTGACACTAGTGGGACATATGTGAACTTATTGGGACATCTGTGAAACTATTGGGACATCTGTGAAACTATTGGGACATCTGTGAAACTATGGGGACATCTGTTAACCTACTGGAATATCTGTAAATCTCCTGGGACATCTGTGAAACTATTGGGACATCTGTGAAACTATTGGGACATCTGTGAAACTACTGGTACATCTGTGAAATTATTGGGACATCTGTGAAACTAATGGGACATATGTGAAACTATTGGGGCATCTGTGAAACGACTGGGTGATCTGTGACACTACTGGGACATATGTGAACTTATTGGGACATCTGTGAATCTATGGGGACATCTGTGAAACTAATGGGACATATGTGAAACTATTGGGACATCTGTGAAACTATGGGGACCTATGTGAAACTATTAGGACATCTGTCAAACTACTGGTACATGTTAAATTATTGGGACATCTGTAAAACTATGGGGACATCTGTGAAACTAATGGGACATATGTGAAACTATTGGGGCATCTGTGAAACGACTGGGTGATCTGTGACACTAGTGGGACATATGTGAACTTATTGGGACATCTGTGAAACTATTGGGACATCTGTGAAACTACTGGTACATCTGTTAAATTATTGGGACATCTGTAAAACTATGGGGACATCTATGAAACTAATGGGACATATGTGAAACTATTGGGGCATCTGTGAAACGACTGGGTGATCTGTGACACTAGTGGGACATATGTGAACTTATTGGGACATCTGTGAAACTATTGGGACATCTGTGAAACTACTGGGACATCTGTGAAACTACTGGTACATCTGTTAAATTATTGGGACATCTGTAAAACTATGGGGACATCTGTTAACCTACTGGAATATCTGTAAAACTTCTGGGACATCTGTGAAATTATTGGGACATCTGTGAACCTATTGGGACATCTGTGAAACTATTGGGACATCTGTGAAACTATGGGGATATCTGTTAACCTACTGGGACATCTGTTAACCTACTGGGACATCTGTGAAACTACTGGGACATCTGTTAAACTACTGGGACATCTGTTGAACTATTGGGACATCTGTGAATCTACTGGGACATCTGTAAAACTACTGGGACATATGTGAATCTATTGGGACATCTGTGAAACTATTGAGACATCTGTGAAACAACTGGGACATCTGTTAAACTATTGGGACATCTGTTAAACTACTGGTACTTCTGTTAAATTATTGGGACATCTGTAAAACTATGGGGACATCTGTGAAACTAATGGGACATATGTGAAACTATTGGGGCATCTGTGAAACGACTGGGTGATCTGTGACACTAGTGGGACATATGTGAACTTATTGGGACATCTGTGAAACTATTGGGACATCTGTGAAACTATTGGGACATCTGTGAAACTATGGGGACATCTGTTAACCTACTGGAATATCTGTAAAACTCCTGGGACATCTGTGAAACTATTGGGACATCTGTGAAACTATTGGGACATCTGTGAAACTACTGGTACATCTGTGAAATTATTGGGACATCTGTGAAACTAATGGGACATATGTGAAACTATTGGGGCATCTGTGAAACGACTGGGTGATCTGTGACACTACTGGAACATATGTGAACTTATTGGGACATCTGTGAATCTATGGGGACATCTGTGAAACTAATGGGACATATGTGAAACTATTGGGACATCTGTGAAACTATGGGGACATATGTGAAACTATTAGGACATCTGTCAAACTACTGGTACATGTTAAATTATTGGGACATCTGTAAAACTATGGGGACATCTGTGAAACTAATGGGACATATGTGAAACTATTGGGGCATCTGTGAAACGACTGGGTGATCTGTGACACTAGTGGGACATATGTGAACTTATTGGGACATCTGTGAAACTATTGGGACATCTGTGAAACTACTGGTACATCTGTTAAATTATTGGGACATCTGTAAAACTATGGGGACATCTGTGAAACTAATGGGACATATGTGAAACTATTGGGGCATCTGTGAAACGACTGGGTGATCTGTGACACTAGTGGGACATATGTGAACTTATTGGGACATCTGTGAAACTATTGGGACATCTGTGAAACTATTGGGACATCTGTGAAACTATTGGGACATCTGTAAAACTACTGGGACATATGTGAAACTATTGGGAAATGTGTGAAACTATTGGGACATCTGTGAAACTATTGGGACATCTGTGAAACTACTGGTACATCTGTGAAACTATGGGGACATCTGTTAACCTACTGGGATATCTGTAAAACTACTGGGACATCTGTGAAACTATTGGGACATCTGTGAAACTATGGGGACATCTGTTAACCTACTGGGACATCTGTGAAACTATTGGGACATCTGTTAATCTACTGGGACATCTGTTGAACTATTGGGACATCTGTGAATCTACTGGGACATCTGTAAAACTACTGGGACATATGTGAACCTATTGGGACATCTGTGAAACTATTGGGACATCTGTGAAACTATTGAGACATCTGTGAAACAACTGGGACATCTGTTAAACTATTGGGACATCTGTTAAACTTCTGGGACATCTGTGAAACTATTGGGACATCTGTGAAACTATTTGGGACATCTCTTAAAATGTATTGGGACATCTGTGAAACTACTGGTACATCTGTTAAATTATTGGGACATCTGTGAAACTATGGGGACATCTGTGAAACTAATGGGACATATGTGAAACTATTGGGGCATCTGTGAAACGACTGGGTGATCTGTGAAACTACTGGGACATATGTGAACTTATTGGGACATCTGTGAAACTATTGGGACATCTGTGAAACTATTGGGACATCTGTGAAACTATGGGGACATCTGTGAAACTAATGGGACATATGTGAAACTATTGGGGCATCTGTGAAACTACTGGGATCATCTGTGAAACTAGCGGGACATCTGTAAAACTACTGGGACATCTTTGAAACTATTGGGACATCTGTGAAACTATGGGGACATCTGTTAACCTACTGGAATATCTGTAAAACTTCTGGGACATCTGTGAAACTATTGGGACATCTGTGAAACTATTGGGAAATCTGTGAAACTATTGGGACATCTGTGAATCTATTGGGACATCTGTGAAAGTATTTGGGACATCTGTTAAACTATTGGGACATCTGTGAAACTACTGGTACATCTGTGAAATTATTGGGACATCTGTGAAACTATGGGGACATCTGTGAAACTAATGGGACATATGTGAAACTATTGGGGCATCTGTGAAACTACTGGGACATATGTGAACCTATTGGGACATCTGCGAAACTTTTGGGACATCTGTGAAACTATGGGGACATCTGTTAACCTACTGGGACATCTGTGAAACTACTGGGACATCTGATAAACTACTGGGACATCTGTTGAACTATTGGGACATCTGTGAATCTACTGGGACATCTGTAAAACTACTGGGACATATGTGAATCTATTGGGACATCTGTGAAACTATTGGGACATCTGTGAAACTATTGAGACATCTGTGAAACAACTGGGACATCTGTGAAACTATTGGGACATCTGTGAAACTATTTGGGACATCTGTTAAACTACTGGTACATCTGTTAAATTATTGGGACATCTGTAAAACTATGGGGACATCTGTGAAACTAATGGGACATATGTGAAACTATTGGGGCATCTGTGAAACGACTGGGTGATCTGTGACACTAGTGGGACATATGTGAACTTATTGGGACATCTGTGAAACTATTGGGACATCTGTGAAACTATTGGGACATCTGTGAAACTATGGGGACATCTGTTAACCTACTGGAATATCTGTAAATCTCCTGGGACATCTGTGAAACTATTGGGACATCTGTGAAACTATTGGGACATCTGTGAAACTACTGGTACATCTGTGAAATTATTGGGACATCTGTGAAACTAATGGGACATATGTGAAACTATTGGGGCATCTGTGAAACGACTGGGTGATCTGTGACACTACTGGGACATATGTGAACTTATTGGGACATCTGTGAATCTATGGGGACATCTGTGAAACTAATGGGACATATGTGAAACTATTGGGACATCTGTGAAACTATGGGGACCTATGTGAAACTATTAGGACATCTGTCAAACTACTGGTACATGTTAAATTATTGGGACATCTGTAAAACTATGGGGACATCTGTGAAACTAATGGGACAAATGTGAAACTATTGGGGCATCTGTGAAACGACTGGGTGATCTGTGACACTAGTGGGACATATGTGAACTTATTGGGACATCTGTGAAACTATTGGGACATCTGTGAAACTACTGGTACATCTGTTAAATTATTGGGACATCTGTAAATCTATGGGGACATCTGTGAAACTAATGGGACATATGTGAAACTATTGGGGCATCTGTGAAACGACTGGGTGATCTGTGACACTAGTGGGACATATGTGAACTTATTGGGACATCTGTGAAACTATTGGGACATCTGTGAAACTACTGGGACATCTGTGAAACTACTGGTACATCTGTTAAATTATTGGGACATCTGTAAAACTATGGGGACATCTGTTAACCTACTGGAATATCTGTAAAACTTCTGGGACATCTGTGAAATTATTGGGACATCTGTGAACCTATTGGGACATCTGTGAAACTATTGGGACATCTGTGAAACTATGGGGATATCTGTTAACCTACTGGGACATCTGTTAACCTACTGGGACATCTGTGAAACTACTGGGACATCTGTTAAACTACTGGGACATCTGTTGAACTATTGGGACATCTGTGAATCTACTGGGACATCTGTAAAACTACTGGGACATATGTGAATCTATTGGGACATCTGTGAAACTATTGAGACATCTGTGAAACAACTGGGACATCTGTTAAACTATTGGGACATCTGTTAAACTACTGGTACATCTGTTAAATTATTGGGACATCTGTAAAACTATGGGGACATCTGTGAAACTAATGGGACATATGTGAAACTATTGGGGCATCTGTGAAACGACTGGGTGATCTGTGACACTAGTGGGACATATGTGAACTTATTGGGACATCTGTGAAACTATTGGGACATCTGTGAAACTATTGGGACATCTGTGAAACTATGGGGACATCTGTTAACCTACTGGAATATCTGTAAAACTCCTGGGATATCTGTGAAACTATTGGGACATCTGTGAAACTATTGGGACATCTGTGAAACTACTGGTACATCTGTGAAATTATTGGGACATCTGTGAAACTAATGGGACATATGTGAAACTATTGGGGCATCTGTGAAACGACTGGGTGATCTGTGACACTACTGGGACATATGTGAACTTATTGGGACATCTGTGAATCTATGGGGACATCTGTGAAACTAATGGGACATATGTGAAACTATTGGGACATCTGTGAAACTATGGGGACATATGTGAAACTATTAGGACATCTGTCAAACTACTGGTACATGTTAAATTATTGGGACATCTGTAAAACTATGGGGACATCTGTGAAACTAATGGGACATATGTGAAACTATTGGGGCATCTGTGAAACGACTGGGTGATGTGTGACACTAGTGGGACATATGTGAACTTATTGGGACATCTGTGAAACTATTGGGACATCTGTGAAACTACTGGTACATCTGTTAAATTATTGGGACATCTGTAAAACTATGGGGACATCTGTGAAACTAATGGGACATATGTGAAACTATTGGGGCATCTGTGAAACGACTGGGTGATCTGTGACACTAGTGGGACATATGTGAACTTATTGGGACATCTGTGAAACTATTGGGACATCTGTGAAACTATTGGGACATCTGTGAAACTATTGGGACATCTGTAAAACTACTGGGACATATGTGAAACTATTGGGAAATGTGTGAAACTATTGGGACATCTGTGAAACTATTGGGACATCTGTGAAACTACTGGTACATCTGTGAAACTATGGGGACATCTGTTAACCTACTGGGATATCTGTAAAACTACTGGGACATCTGTGAAACTATTGGGACATCTGTGAAACTATGGGGACATCTGTTAACCTACTGGGACATCTGTGAAACTATTGGGACATCTGTTAATCTACTGGGACATCTGTTGAACTATTGGGACATCTGTGAATCTACTGGGACATCTGTAAAACTACTGGGACATATGTGAACCTATTGGGACATCTGTGAAACTATTGGGACATCTGTAAAACTATTGAGACATCTGTGAAACAACTGGGACATCTGTTAAACTATTGGGACATCTGTTAAACTTCTGGGACATCTGTGAAACTATTGGGACATCTGTGAAACTATTTGGGACATCTGTTATAGTATTGGGACATCTGTGAAACTACTGGTACATCTGTTAAATTATTGGGACATCTGTGAAACTATGGGGACATCTGTGAAACTAATGGGACATATGTGAAACTATTGGGGCATCTGTGAAACTACTGGGATCATCTGTGAAACTAGCGGGACATCTGTAAAACTACTGGGACATCTTTGAAACTATTGGGACATCTGTGAAACTATGGGGACATCTGTTAACCTACTGGAATATCTGTAAAACTTCTGGGACATCTGTGAAACTATTGGGACATCTGTGAAACTATTGGGAAATCTGTGAAACTATTGGGACATCTGTGAATCTATTGGGACATCTGTGAAAGTATTTGGGACATCTGTTAAACTATTGGGACATCTGTGAAACTACTGGTACATCTGTGAAATTATTGGGACATCTGTGAAACTATGGGGACATCTGTGAAACTAATGGGACATATGTGAAACTATTGGGGCATCTGTGAAACTACTGGGACATATGTGAACCTATTGGGACATCTGTGAAACTTTTGGGACATCTGTGAAACTATGGGGACATCTGTTAACCTACTGGGACATCTGTGAAACTACTGGGACATCTGTTAAACTACTGGGACATCTGTTGAACTATTGGGACATCTGTGAATCTACTGGGACATCTGTAAAACTACTGGGACATATGTGAATCTATTGGGACATCTGTGAAACTATTGGGACATCTGTGAAACTATTGAGACATCTGTGAAACAACTGGGACATCTGTGAAACTATTGGGACATCTGTGAAACTATTTGGGACATCTGTTAAACTATTGGGACATCTGTGAAACTACTGATACATCTGTTAAATTATTGGGACATCTGTGAAACTATGGGGACATCTGTGAAACTAATGGGACATATGTGAAACTATTGGGGCATCTGTGAAACGACTGGGTGATCTGTGAAACTACTGGGACATATGTGAACTTATTGGGACATCTGTGAAACTATTGGGACATCTGTGAAACTATTGGGACATCTGTGAAACTATGGGGACATCTGTGAAACTAATGGGACATATGTGAAACTATTGGGGCATCTGTGAAACTACTGGTACATCTGTTAATTTATTGGGACATCTGTAAAACTATGGGGACATCTGTGAAACTAATGGGACATATGTGAAACTATTGGGGCATCTGTGAAACGACTGGGTGATCTGTGACACTAGTGGGACATATGTGAACTTATTGGGACATCTGTGAAACTATTGGGACATCTGTGAAACTATTGGGACATCTGTGAAACTATGGGGACATTGTGCAACTAATGGGACATATGTGAAACTATTGGGGCATCTGTGAAACTACTGGGATCATCTGTGAAACTACTGGGACATCTGTAAAACTACTGGGACATCTTTGAAACTATTGGGACATCTGTGAAACTATGGGGACATCTGTTAACTTACTGGAATATCTGTAAAACTCCTGGGACATCTGTGAAACTATTGGGACATCTGTGAAACTATTGGGACATCTGTGAAACTACTGTTACATCTGTGAAATTATTGGGACATCTGTGAAACTATGGGGACATCTGTGAAACTAATGGGACATATGTGAAACTTTTGGGGCATCTGTGAAACGACTGGGTGATCTGTGAAACTACTGGGACATATGTGAACTTATTGGGACATCTGTGAAACTATTGGGACATCTGTGAAACTATTGGGACATCTGTGAAGCTATGGGGACATCTGTGAAACTAATGGGACATATGTGAAACTATTAGGACATCTGTGAAACTACTGGTACATGTTAAATTATTGGGACATCTGTAAAACTATGGGGACATCTGTGAAACTAATGGGACATATGTGAAACTATTGGGGTATCTGTGAAACGACTGGGTGATCTGTGACACTAGTGGGACATATGTGAACTTATTGGGACATATGTGAACTTATTGGGACATCTGTGAAACTATTGGGACATCTGTGAAGCTATGGGGACATCTGTGAAACTAATGGGACATATGTGAAACTATTGGGACATCTGTGAAACTACTGGTACATCTGTTAAATTATTGGGACATCTGTAAAACTATGGGGACATCTGTGAAACTAATGGGACATATGTGAAACTATTGGGGCATCTGTGAAACGACTGGGTGATCTGTGACACTAGTGGGACATATGTGAACTTATTGGGACATCTGTGAAACTATTGGGACATCTGTGAAACTATTGGGACATCTGTGAAACTATGGGGACATCTGTGCAACTAATGGGACATAGGTGAAACTATTGGGGCATCTGTGAAACTACTGGGATCATCTGTGAAACTACTGGGACATCTGTAAAACTACTGGGACATCTTTGAAACTATTGGGACATCTGTGAAACTATGGGGACATCTGTTAACCTACTGGAATATCTGTAAAACTTCTGGGACATCTGTGAAATTATTGGGACATCTGTGAAACTATTGGGACATCTGTGAAACTACTGGTACATCTGTGAAATTATTGGGACATCTGTGAAACTATGGGGACATCTTTGAAACTAATGGGACATATGTGAAAATATTGGGGCATCTGTGAAACTACTGGGACATATGTGAAACTACTGGGACATCTGTAAAACTACTGGGACATCTTTGAAACTATTGGGACATCTGTGAAACTATTGGGACATCTGTTAAACTTCTGGGACATCTGTGAAACTATTGGGACATCTGTGAAACTATTTGGGACATCTGTTAAAGTATTGGGACATCTGTGAAACTACTGGTACATCTGTTAAATTATTGGGACATCTGTGAAACTATGGGGACATCTGTGAAACTAATGGGACATATGTGAAACTATTGGGGCATCTGTGAAACGACTGGGTGATCTGTGAAACTACTGGGACATATGTGAACTTATTGGGACATCTGTGAAACTATTGGGACATCTGTGAAACTATTGGGACATCTGTGAAGCTATGGGGACATCTGTGAAACTAATGGGACATATGTGAAACTATTAGGACATCTGTGAAACTACTGGTACATGTTAAATTATTGGGACATCTGTAAAACTATGGGGACATCTGTGAAACTAATGGGACATATGTTAAACTATTGGGGCATCTGTGAAACGACTGGGTGATCTGTGACACTAGTGGGACATATGTGAACTTATTGGGACATATGTGAACTTATTGGGACATCTGTGAAACTATTGGGACATCTGTGAAGCTATGGGGACATCTGTGAAACTAATGGGACATATGTGAAACTATTGGGACATCTGTGAAACTACTGGTACATCTGTTAAATTATTGGGACATCTGTAAAACTATGGGGACATCTGTGAAACTAATGGGACATATGTGAAACTATTGGGGCATCTGTGAAACGACTGGGTGATCTGTGACACTAGTGGGACATATGTGAACTTATTGGGACATCTGTGAAACTATTGGGACATCTGTGAAACTATTGGGACATCTGTGAAACTATGGGGACATCTGTGCAACTAATGGGACATAGGTGAAACTATTGGGGCATCTGTGAAACTACTGGGATCATCTGTGAAACTACTGGGACATCTGTAAAACTACTGGGACATATTTGAAACTATTGGGACATCTGTGAAACTATGGGGACATCTGTTAACCTACTGGAATATCTGTAAAACTTCTGGGACATCTGTGAAATTATTGGGACATCTGTGAAACTATGGGGACATTGTGCAACTAATGGGACATATGTGAAACTATTGGGGCATCTGTGAAACTACTGGGATCATCTGTGAAACTACTGGGACATCTGTAAAACTACTGGGACATCTTTGAAACTATTGGGACATCTGTGAAACTATGGGGACATCTGTTAACTTACTGGAATATCTATAAAACTCCTGGGACATCTGTGAAACTATTGGGACATCTGTGAAACTATTGGGACATCTGTGAAACTACTGTTACATCTGTGAAATTATTGGGACATCTGTGAAACTATGGGGACATCTGTGAAACTAATGGGACATATGTGAAACTATTGGGGCATCTGTGAAACGACTGGGTGATCTGTGAAACTACTGGGACATATGTGAACTTATTGGGACATCTGTGAAACTATTGGGACATCTGTGAAACTATTGGGACATCTGTGAAGCTATGGGGACATCTGTGAAACTAATGGGACATATGTGAAACTATTAGGACATCTGTGAAACTACTGGTACATGTTAAATTATTGGGACATCTGTAAAACTATGGGGACATCTGTGAAACTAATGGGACATATGTGAAACTATTGGGGCATCTGTGAAACGACTGGGTGATCTGTGACACTAGTGGGACATATGTGAACTTATTGGGACATATGTGAACTTATTGGGACATCTGTGAAACTATTGGGACATCTGTGAAGCTATGGGGACATCTGTGAAACTAATGGGACATATGTGAAACTATTGGGACATCTGTGAAACTACTGGTACATCTGTTAAATTATTGGGACATCTGTAAAACTATGGGGACATCTGTGAAACTAATGGGACATATGTGAAACTATTGGGGCATCTGTGAAACGACTGGGTGATCTGTGACACTAGTGGGACATATGTGAACTTATTGGGACATCTGTGAAACTATTGGGACATCTGTGAAACTATTGGGACATCTGTGAAACTATGGGGACGTCTGTGCAACTAATGGGACATAGGTGAAACTATTGGGGCATCTGTGAAACTACTGGGATTATCTGTGAAACTACTGGGACATCTGTAAAACTACTGGGACATCTTTGAAACTATTGGGACATCTGTGAAACTATGGGGACATCTGTTAACCTACTGGAATATCTGTAAAACTTCTGGGACATCTGTGAAATTATTGGGACATCTGTGAAACTATTGGGACATCTGTGAAACTACTGGTACATCTGTGAAATTATTGGGACATCTGTGAAACTATGGGGACATCTGTGAAACTAATGGGACATATGTGAAAATATTGGGGCATCTGTGAAACTACTGGGACATATGTGAAACTACTGGGACATCTGTAAAACTACTGGGACATCTTTGAAACTATTGGGACATCTGTGAAACTATTGGGACATCTGTTAAACTTCTGGGACATCTGTTAAACTATTGGGACATCTGTGAAACTATTTGGGACATCTGTTAAAGTATTGGGACATCTGTGAAACTACTGGTACATCTGTTAAATTATTGGGACATCTGTGAAACTATGGGGACATCTGTGAAACTAATGGGACATATGTGAAACTATTGGGGCATCTGTGAAACGACTGGGTGATCTGTGAATCTACTGGGACATATGTGAACTTATTGGGACATCTGTGAAACTATTGGGACATCTGTGAAACTATTGGGACATCTGTGAAGCTATGGGGACATCTGTGAAACTAATGGGACATATGTGAAACTATTGGGGCATCTGTGAAACTACTGGGATCATCTGTGAAACTAGCGGGACATCTGTAAAACTACTGGGACATCTTTGAAACTATTGGAACATCTGTGAAACTATGGGGACATCTGTTAACCTACTGGAATATCTGTAAAACTTCTGGGACATCTGTGAAACTATTGGGACATCTGTTAACTATTGGGAAATCTGTGAAACTATTGGGACATCTGTGAATCTATTGGGACATCTGTGAAACTATTTGGGACATCTGTTAAACTATTGGGACATCTGTGAAACTACTGGTACATCTGTGAAATTATTGGGACATCTGTGAAACTATGGGGACATCTGTGAAACTAATGGGACATATGTGAAACTATTGGGGCATCTGTGAAACTACTGGGAGATATGTGAACCTATTGGGACATCTGTGAAACTTTTGGGACATCTGTGAAACTATGGGGACATCTGTTAACCTACTGGGACATCTGTGAAACTACTGGGACATCTGTTAAACTACTGGGACATCTGTTGAACTATTGGGACATCTGTGAATCTACTGGGACATCTGTAAAACTACTGGGACATATGTGAATCTATTGGGACATTTGTGAAACTATTGGGACATCTGTGAAACTATTGAGACATCTGTGAAACAACTGGGACATCTGTGAAACTATTGGGACATCTGTGAAACTATTTGGGACATCTGTTAAACTATTGGGACATCTGTGAAACTACTGATACATCTGTTAAATTATTGGGACATCTGTGAAACTATGGGGACATCTGTGAAACTAATGGGACATATGTGAAACTATTCGGGCATCTGTGAAACGACTGGGTGATCTGTGAAACTACTGGGACATATGTGAACTTATTGGGACATCTGTGAGACTATTGGGACATCTGTGAAACTATTGGGACATCTGTGAAACTATGGGGACATCTGTGCAACTAATGGGACATATGTGAAACTATTGGGGCATCTGTGAAACTACTGGGATCATCTGTGAAACTACTGGGACATCTGTAAAACTACTGGGACATCTTTGAAACTATTGGGACATCTGTGAAACTATGGGGACATCTGTTAACCTACTGGAATATCTGTAAAACTCCTGGGACATCTGTGAAACTATTGGGACATCTGTGAAACTATTGGGACATCTGTGAAACTACTGGTACATCTGTGAAATTATTGGGACATCTGTGAAACTATGGGGACATCTGTGAAACTAATGGGACATATGTGAAACTATTGGGGCATCTGTGAAACGACTGGGTGATCTGTGAAACTGCTGGGACATATGTGAACTTATTGGGACATCTGTGAAACTATTGGGACATCTGTGAAACTATGGGGACATCTGTTAACCTACTGGAATATCTGTAAAACTTCTGGGACATCTGTGAAACTATTGGGACATCTGTGAAACTATTGGGACATCTATGAAACTACTGGTACATCTGTGAAATTATTGGGACATCTGTGAAACTATGGGGACATCTGTGAAACTAATGGGACATATGTGAAACTATTGGGGCATCTGTGAAACTACTGGGACATATGTGAACCTATTGGGACATCTGTGAAACTATTGGGACATCTGTGAATCTACTGGGACATCTGTAAAACTACTGGGACATATGTGAATCTATTGGGACATCTGTGAAACTATTGAGACATCTGTGAAACAACTGGGACATCTGTTAAACTATTGGGACATCTGTTAAACTACTGGTACATCTGTTAAATTATTGGGACATCTGTAAAACTATGGGGACATCTGTGAAACTAATGGGACATATGTGAAACTATTGGGGCATCTGTGAAACGACTGGGTGATCTGTGACACTAGTGGGACATATGTGAACTTATTGGGACATCTGTGAAACTATTGGGACATCTGTGAAACTATTGGGACATCTGTGAAACTATGGGGACATCTGTGCAACTAATGGGACATATGTGAAACTATTGGGGCATCTGTGAAACTACTGGGATCATCTGTGAAACTAGCGGGACATCTGTAAAACTACTGGGACATCTTTGAAACTATTGGAACATCTGTGAAACTATGGGGACATCTGTTAACCTACTGGAATATCTGTAAAACTCCTGGGACATCTGTGAAACTATTGGGACATCTGTGAAACTATTGGGACATCTGTGAAACTACTGGTACATCTGTGAAATTATTGGGACATCTGTGAAACTATGGGGACATCTGTGAAACTAATGGGACATATGTGAAACTATTGGGGCATCTGTGAAACGACTGGGTGATCTGTGAAACTACTGGGACATATGTGAACTTATTGGGACATCTGTGAAACTATTGGGACATCTGTGAAACTATGGGGACATCTGTAAACCTACTGGAATATCTGTAAAACTTCTGGGACATCTGTGAAACTATTGGGACATCTGTGAAACTATTGGGACATCTGTGAAACTACTGGTACATCTGTGAAATTATTGGGACATCTGTGAAACTATGGGGACATCTGTGAAACTAATGGGACATATGTGAAACTATTGGGGCATCTGTGAAACTACTGGGACATATGTGAACCTATTGGGACATCTGTGAAACTATTGGGACATCTGTGAAACTATTGGGACATCTGTGAAACTATTGGGACATCTGTGAAACTATGGGGACATCTGTGCAACTAATGGGACATATGTGAAACTATTGGGGCATCTGTGAAACGACTGGGTGATCTGTGACACTAGTGGGACATATGTGAACTTATTGGGACATCTGTGAAACTATTGGGACATCTGTGAAACTATTGGGACATCTGTGAAACTATGGGGACATCTGTTAACCTACTGGAATATCTGTAAAACTCCTGGGACATCTGTGAAACTATTGGGACATCTGTGAAACTATTGGGACATCTGTTAAACTACTGGTACATCTGTGAAATTATTGGGACATCTGTGAAACTATGGGGACATCTGTGAAACTAATGGGACATATGTGAAACTATTGGGGCATCTGTGAAACGACTGGGTGATCTGTGAAACTACTGGGACATATGTGAACTTATTGGGACATCTGTGAAACTATTGGGACATCTGTGAAACTATGGGGACATCTGTTAACCTAATGGAATATCTGTAAAACTTCTGGGACATCTGTGAAACTATTGGGACATCTGTGAAACTATTGGGACATCTGTGAAACTACTGGTACATCTGTGAAATTATTGGGACATCTGTGAAACTATGGGGACATCTGTGAAACTAATGGGACATATGTGAAACTATTGGGGCATCTGTGAAACTACTGGGACATATGTGAACCTATTGGGACATCTGTGAAACTATTGGGACATCTGTGAATCTACTGGGACATCTGTAAAACTACTGGGACATATGTGAATCTATTGGGACATCTGTGAAACTATTGAGACATCTGTGAAACAACTGGGACATCTGTTAAACTATTGGGACATCTGTTAAACTACTGGTACATCTGTTAAATTATTGGGACATCTGTAAAACTATGGGGACATCTGTGAAACTAATGGGACATCTGTGAAACTATGGGGACATCTGTGCAACTAATGGGACATATGTGAAACTATTGGGGCATCTGTGAAACTACTGGGATCATCTGTGAAACTAGCGGGACATCTGTAAAACTACTGGGACATCTTTGAAACTATTGGAACATCTGTGAAACTATGGGGACATCTGTTAACCTACTGGAATATCTGTAAAACATCTGGGAAATCTGTGAAACTATTGGGACATCTGTGAAACTATTGGGAAATCTGTGAAACTATTGGGACATCTGTGAATCTATTGGGACATCTGTGAAACTATTTGGGACATCTGTTAAACTATTTGGACATCTGTGAAACTACTGGTACATCTGTGAAATTATTGGGACATCTGTGAAACTATGGGGACATCTGTGAAACTAATGGGACATATGTGAAACTATTGGGGCATCTGTGAAACTACTGGGACATATGTGAACCTATTGGGACATCTGTGAAACTTTTGGGACATCTGTGAAACTATGGGGACATCTGTTAACCTACTGGGACATCTGTGAAACTACTGGGACATCTGTTAAACTACTGGGACATCTGTTGAACTATTGGGACATCTGTGAATCTACTGGGACATCTGTAAAACTACTGGGACATATGTGAATCTATTGGGACATCTGTGAAACTATTGGGACATCTGTGAAACTATTGAGACATCTGTGAAACAACTGGGACATCTGTGAAACTATTGGGACATCTGTGAAACTATTTGGGACATCTGTTAAACTATTGGGACATCTGTGAAACTACTGATATATCTGTTAAATTATTGGGACATCTGTGAAACTATGGGGACATCTGTGAAACTAATGGGACATATGTGAAACTATTGGGGCATCTGTGAAACGACTGGGTGATCTGTGAAACTACTGGGACATATGTGAACTTATTGGGACATCTGTGAGACTATTGGGACATCTGTGAAACTATTGGGACATCTGTGAAACTATGGGGACATCTGTGAAACTAATGGGACATATGTGAAACTATTGGGACATCTGTGAAACTACTGGTACATCTGTTAAATTATTGGGACATCTGTAAAACTATGGGGACATCTGTGAAACTAATGGGACATATGTGAAACTATTGGGGCATCTGTGAAACGACTGGGTGATCTGTGACACTAGTGGGACATATGTGAACTTATTGGGACATCTTTGAAACTATTGGGACATCTGTGAAACTATTGGGACATCTGTGAAACTATGGGGACATGTGCAACTAATGGGACATATGTGAAACTATTGGGGCATCTGTGAAACTACTGGGACATATGTGAACCTATTGGGACATCTGTGAAACTATTGGGACATCTGTGAATCTACTGGGACATCTGTAAAACTACTGGGACATATGTGAATCTATTGGGACATCTGTGAAACTATTGAGACATCTGTGAAACAACTGGGACATCTGTTAAACTATTGGGACATCTGTGAATCTATTGGGACATCTGTGAAACTATTTGGGACATTTGTTAAACTATTGGGACATCTGTGAAACTACTGGTACATCTGTGAAATTATTGGGACATCTGTGAAACTATGGGGACATCTGTGAAACTAATGGGACATATGTGAAACTATTGGGGCATCTGTGAAACTACTGGGACATATGTGAACCTATTGGGACATCTGTGAAACTTTTGGGACATCTGTAAAACTACTGGGACATCTTTGAAACTACTGGTACATCTGTGAAATTATTGGGACATCTGTGAAACTATGGGGACATCTGTGAAACTAATGGGACATATGTGAAACTATTGGGGCATCTGTGAAACTACTGGGACATATGTGAACCTATTGGGACATCTGTGAAACTACTGGGATCATCTGTGAAACTAGCGGGACATCTGTAAAACTACTGGGACATCTTTGAAACTATTGGAACATCTGTGAAACTATGGGGACATCTGTTAACCTACTGGAATATCTGTAAAACTCCTGGGACATCTGTGAAACTATTGGGACATCTGTGAAACTATTGGGACATCTGTGAAACTACTGGTACATCTGTGAAATTATTGGTACATCTGTGAAACTATGGGGACATCTGTGAAACTAATGGGACATATGTGAAACTATTGGGGCATCTGTGAAACGACTGGGTGATCTGTGACACTAGTGGGACATATGTGAACTTATTTGGACATCTGTGAAACTATTGGGACATCTGTGAAACTATTGGGACATCTGTGAAACTATTGGGACATCTGTGAAACTATGGGGACATCTGTGCAACTAATGGGACATATGTGAAACTATTGGGGCATCTGTGAAACTACTGGGATCATCTGTGAAACTAGCGGGACATCTGTAAAACTACTGGGACATCTTTGAAACTATTGGAACATCTGTGAAACTATGGGGACATCTGTTAACCTACTGGAATATCTGTAAAACTTCTGGGAAATCTGTGAAACTATTGGGACATCTGTGAAACTATTGGGAAATCTGTGAAACTATTGGGACATCTGTGAATCTATTGGGACATCTGTGAAACTATTTGGGACATCTGTTAAACTATTGGGACATCTGTGAAACTACTGGTACATCTGTGAAATTATTGGGACATCTGTGAAACTATGGGGACATCTGTGAAACTAATGGGACATATGTGAAACTATTGGGGCATCTGTGAAACTACTGGGACATATGTGAACCTATTGGGACATCTGTGAAACTTTTGGGACATCTGTGAAACTATGGGGACATCTGTTAACCTACTGGGACATCTGTGAAACTACTGGGACATCTGTTAAACTACTGGGACATCTGTTGAACTATTGGGACATCTGTGAATCTACTGGGACATCTGTAAAACTACTGGGACATATGTGAATCTATTGGGACATCTGTGAAACTATTGGGACATCTGTGAAACTATTGAGACATCTGTGAAACAACTGGGACATATGTGAAACTATTGGGGCATCTGTGAAACGACTGGGTGATCTGTGACACTAGTGGGACATATGTGAACTTATTGGGACATCTGTGAAACTATTGGGACATCTGTGAAACTAATGGGACATATGTGAAACTACTGGTACATCTGTTAAATTATTGGGACATCTGTAAAACTATGGGGACATCTGTGAAACTAATGGGACATATGTGAAACTATTGGGGCATCTGTGAAACGACTGGGTGATCTGTGACACTAGTGGGACATATGTGAACTTATTGGGACATCTGTGAAACTATTGGGACATCTGTGAAACTATTGGGACATCTGTGAAACTATGGGGACATGTGCAACTAATGGGACATATGTGAAACTATTGGGGCATCTGTGAAACTACTGGGACATATGTGAACCTATTGGGACATCTGTGAAACTATTGGGACATCTGTGCATCTACTGGGACATCTGTAAAACTACTGGGACATATGTGAATCTATTGGGACATCTGTGAAACTATTGAGACATCTGTGAAACAACTGGGACATCTGTTAAACTATTGGGACATCTGTGAATCTATTGGGACATCTGTGAAACTATTTGGGACATCTGTTAAACTATTGGGACATCTGTGAAACTACTGGTACATCTGTGAAATTATTGGGACATCTGTGAAACTATGGGGACATCTGTGAAACTAATGGGACATATGTGAAACTATTGGGGCATCTGTGAAACTACTGGGACATATGTGAACCTATTGGGACATCTGTGAAACTTTTGGGACATCTGTAAAACTAGTGGTACATCTGTAAAACTACTGGGACATCTTTGAAACTATTGGGACATCTGTGAAACTATTGGGACATCTGTTAAACTTCTGGGACATCTGTGAAACTATTGGGACATCTGTGAAACTATTTGGGACATCTGTTAAAGTATTGGGACATCTGTGAAACTACTGGTACATCTGTTAAATTATTGGGACATCTGTGAAACTATGGGGACATCTGTGAAACTAATGGGACATATGTGAAACTATTGGGGCATCTGTGAAACGACTGGGTGATCTGTGAAACTACTGGGACATATGTGAACTTATTGGGACATCTGTGAAACTATTTGGACATCTGTGAAACTATGGGGACATCTGTTAACCTACTGGAATATCTGTAAAACTTCTGGGACATCTGTGAAACTATTGGGACATCTGTGAAACTATTGGGACATCTGTGAAACTACTGGTACATCTGTGAAATTATTGGGACATCTGTGAAACTATGGGGACATCTGTGAAACTAATGGGACATATGTGAAACTATTGGGGCATCTGTGAAACTACTGGGACATATGTGAACCTATTGGGACATCTGTGAAACTATTGGGACATCTGTGAAACTATTGGGACATCTGTGAAACTATTGGGACATCTGTGAAACTATGGGGACATCTGTGCAACTAATGGGACATATGTGAAACTATTGGGGCATCTGTGAAACGACTGGGTGATCTGTGACACTAGTGGGACATATGTGAACTTATTGGGACATCTGTGAAACTAATGGGACATCTGTGAAACTATTGGGACATCTGTGAAACTATGGGGACATCTGTTAACCTACTGGAATATCTGTAAAACTCCTGGGACATCTGTGAAACTATTGGGACATCTGTGAAACTATTGGGACATCTGTTAAACTACTGGTACATCTGTGAAATTATTGGGACATCTGTGAAACTATGGGGACATCTGTGAAACTAATGGGACATATGTGAAACTATTGGGGCATCTGTGAAACGACTGGGTGATCTGTGAAACTACTGGGACATATGTGAACTTATTGGGACATCTGTGAAACTATTGGGACATCTGTGAAACTATGGGGACATCTGTTAACCTACTGGAATATCTGTAAAACTTCTGGGACATCTGTGAAACTATTGGGACATCTGTGAAACTATTGGGACATCTGTGAAACTACTGGTACATCTGTGAAATTATTGGGACATCTGTGAAACTATGGGGACATCTGTGAAACTAATGGGACATATGTGAAACTATTGGGGCATCTGTGAAACTACTGGGACATATGTGAACCTATTGGGACATCTGTGAAACTATTGGGACATCTGTGAATCTACTGGGACATCTGTAAAACTACTGGGACATATGTGAATCTATTGGGACATCTGTGAAACTATTGAGACATCTGTGAAACAACTGGGACATCTGTTAAACTATTGGGACATCTGTTAAACTACTGGTACATCTGTTAAATTATTGGGACATCTGTAAAACTATGGGGACATCTGTGAAACTAATGGGACATATGTGAAACTATTGGGGCATCTGTGAAACGACTGGGTGATCTGTGACACTAGTGGGACATATGTGAACTTATTGGGACATCTGTGAAACTATTGGGACATCTGTGAAACTATTGGGACATCTGTGAAACTATGGGGACATCTGTGCAACTAATGGGACATATGTGAAACTATTGGGGCATCTGTGAAACTACTGGGATCATCTATGAAACTAGCGGGACATCTGTAAAACTACTGGGACATCTTTGAAACTATTGGAACATCTGTGAAACTATGGGGACATCTGTTAACCTACTGGAATATCTGTAAAACATCTGGGAAATCTGTGAAACTATTGGGACATCTGTGAAACTATTGGGAAATCTGTGAAACTATTGGGACATCTGTGAATCTATTGGGACATCTGTGAAACTATTTGGGACATCTGTTAAACTATTGGGACATCTGTGAAACTACTGGTACATCTGTGAAATTATTGGGACATCTGTGAAACTATGGGGACATCTGTGAAACGAATGGGACATATGTGAAACTATTGGGGCATCTGTGAAACTACTGGGACATATGTGAACCTATTGGGACATCTGTGAAACTTTTGGGACATCTGTGAAACTATGGGGACATCTGTTAACCTACTGGGACATCTGTGAAACTACTGGGACATCTGTTAAACTACTGGGACATCTGTTGAACTATTGGGACATCTGTGAATCTACTGGGACATCTGTAAAACTACTGGGACATATGTGAATCTATTGGGACATCTGTGAAACTATTGGGACATCTGTGAAACTATTGAGACATCTGTGAAACAACTGGGACATCTGTGAAACTATTGGGACATCTGTGAAACTATTTGGGACATCTGTTAAACTATTGGGACATCTGTGAAACTACTGATACATCTGTTAAATTATTGGGACATCTGTGAAACTATGGGGACATCTGTAAAACTACTGGGACATCTTTGAAACTATTGGGACATCTGTGAAACTATGGGGACATCTGTTAACTTACTGGAATATCTGTAAAACTCCTGGGACATCTGTGAAACTATTGGGACATCTGTGAAACTATTGGGACATCTGTGAAACTACTGTTACATCTGTGAAATTATTGGGACATCTGTGAAACTATGGGGACATCTGTGAAACTAATGGGACATATGTGAAACTTTTGGGGCATCTGTGAAACGACTGGGTGATCTGTGAAACTACTGGGACATATGTGAACTTATTGGGACATCTGTGAAACTATTGGGACATCTGTGAAACTATTGGGACATCTGTGAAGCTATGGGGACATCTGTGAAACTAATGGGACATATGTGAAACTATTAGGACATCTGTGAAACTACTGGTACATGTTAAATTATTGGGACATCTGTAAAACTATGGGGACATCTGTGAAACTAATGGGACATATGTGAAACTATTGGGGTATCTGTGAAACGACTGGGTGATCTGTGACACTAGTGGGACATATGTGAACTTATTGGGACATATGTGAACTTATTGAGACATCTGTGAAACTATTGGGACATCTGTGAAGCTATGGGGACATCTGTGAAACTAATGGGACATATGTGAAACTATTGGGACATCTGTGAAACTACTGGTACATCTGTTAAATTATTGGGACATCTGTAAAACTATGGGGACATCTGTGAAACTAATGGGACATATGTGAAACTATTGGGGCATCTGTGAAACGACTGGGTGATCTGTGACACTAGTGGGACATATGTGAACTTATTGGGACATCTGTGAAACTATTGGGACATCTGTGAAACTATTGGGACATCTGTGAAACTATGGGGACATCTGTGCAACTAATGGGACATAGGTGAAACTATTGGGGCATCTGTGAAACTACTGGGATCATCTGTGAAACTACTGGGACATCTGTAAAACTACTGGGACATCTTTGAAACTATTGGGACATCTGTGAAACTATGGGGACATCTGTTAACCTACTGGAATATCTGTAAAACTTCTGGGACATCTGTGAAATTATTGGGACATCTGTGAAACTATTGGGACATCTGTGAAACTACTGGTACATCTGTGAAATTATTGGGACATCTGTGAAACTATGGGGACATCTTTGAAACTAATGGGACATATGTGAAAATATTGGGGCATCTGTGAAACTACTGGGACATATGTGAAACTACTGGGACATCTGTAAAACTACTGGGACATCTTTGAAACTATTGGGACATCTGTGAAACTATTGGGACATCTGTTAAACTTCTGGGACATCTGTGAAACTATTGGGACATCTGTGAAACTATTTGGGACATCTGTTAAAGTATTGGGACATCTGTGAAACTACTGGTACATCTGTTAAATTATTGGGACATCTGTGAAACTATGGGGACATCTGTGAAACTAATGGGACATATGTGAAACTATTGGGGCATCTGTGAAACGACTGGGTGATCTGTGAAACTACTGGGACATATGTGAACTTATTGGGACATCTGTGAAACTATTGGGACATCTGTGAAACTATTGGGACATCTGTGAAGCTATGGGGACATCTGTGAAACTAATGGGACATATGTGAAACTATTAGGACATCTGTGAAACTACTGGTACATGTTAAATTATTGGGACATCTGTAAAACTATGGGGACATCTGTGAAACTAATGGGACATATGTTAAACTATTGGGGCATCTGTGAAACGACTGGGTGATCTGTGACACTAGTGGGACATATGTGAACTTATTGGGACATATGTGAACTTATTGGGACATCTGTGAAACTATTGGGACATCTGTGAAGCTATGGGGACATCTGTGAAACTAATGGGACATATGTGAAACTATTGGGACATCTGTGAAACTACTGGTACATCTGTTAAATTATTGGGACATCTGTAAAACTATGGGGACATCTGTGAAACTAATGGGACATATGTGAAACTATTGGGGCATCTGTGAAACGACTGGGTGATCTGTGACACTAGTGGGACATATGTGAACTTATTGGGACATCTGTGAAACTATTGGGACATCTGTGAAACTATTGGGACATCTGTGAAACTATGGGGACATCTGTGCAACTAATGGGACATAGGTGAAACTATTGGGGCATCTGTGAAACTACTGGGATCATCTGTGAAACTACTGGGACATCTGTAAAACTACTGGGACATCTTTGAAACTATTGGGACATCTGTGAAACTATTGGGACATCTGTTAAACTTCTGGGACATCTGTGAAACTATTGGGACATCTGTGAAACTATTTGGGACATCTGTTAAAGTATTGGGACATCTGTGAAACTACTGGTACATCTGTTAAATTATTGGGACATCTGTGAAACTATGGGGACATCTGTGAAACTAATGGGACATATGTGAAACTATTGGGGCATCTGTGAAACGACTGGGTGATCTGTGAAACTACTGGGACATATGTGAACTTATTGGGACATCTGTGAAACTATTGGGACATCTGTGAAACTATTGGGACATCTGTGAAGCTATGGGGACATCTGTGAAACTAATGGGACATATGTGAAACTATTAGGACATCTGTGAAACTACTGGTACATGTTAAATTATTGGGACATCTGTAAAACTATGGGGACATCTGTGAAACTAATGGGACATATGTTAAACTATTGGGGCATCTGTGAAACGACTGGGTGATCTGTGACACTAGTGGGACATATGTGAACTTATTGGGACATATGTGAACTTATTGGGACATCTGTGAAACTATTGGGACATCTGTGAAGCTATGGGGACATCTGTGAAACTAATGGGACATATGTGAAACTATTGGGACATCTGTGAAACTACTGGTACATCTGTTAAATTATTGGGACATCTGTAAAACTATGGGGACATCTGTGAAACTAATGGGACATATGTGAAACTATTGGGGCATCTGTGAAACGACTGGGTGATCTGTGACACTAGTGGGACATATGTGAACTTATTGGGACATCTGTGAAACTATTGGGACATCTGTGAAACTATTGGGACATCTGTGAAACTATGGGGACATCTGTGCAACTAATGGGACATAGGTGAAACTATTGGGGCATCTGTGAAACTACTGGGATCATCTGTGAAACTACTGGGACATCTGTAAAACTACTGGGACATATTTGAAACTATTGGGACATCTGTGAAACTATGGGGACATCTGTTAACCTACTGGAATATCTGTAAAACTTCTGGGACATCTGTGAAATTATTGGGACATCTGTGAAACTATGGGGACATTGTGCAACTAATGGGACATATGTGAAACTATTGGGGCATCTGTGAAACTACTGGGATCATCTGTGAAACTACTGGGACATCTGTAAAAATTCTGGGACATCTTTGAAACTATTGGGACATCTGTGAAACTATGGGGACATCTGTTAACTTACTGGAATATCTATAAAACTCCTGGGACATCTGTGAAACTATTGGGACATCTGTGAAACTATTGGGACATCTGTGAAACTACTGTTACATCTGTGAAATTATTGGGACATCTGTGAAACTATGGGGACATCTGTGAAACTAATGGGACATATGTGAAACTATTGGGGCATCTGTGAAACGACTGGGTGATCTGTGAAACTACTGGGACATATGTGAACTTATTGGGACATCTGTGAAACTATTGGGACATCTGTGAAACTATTGGGACATCTGTGAAGCTATGGGGACATCTGTGAAACTAATGGGACATATGTGAAACTATTAGGACATCTGTGAAACTACTGGTACATGTTAAATTATTGGGACATCTGTAAAACTATGGGGACATCTGTGAAACTAATGGGACATATGTGAAACTATTGGGGCATCTGTGAAACGACTGGGTGATCTGTGACACTAGTGGGACATATGTGAACTTATTGGGACATATGTGAACTTATTGGGACATCTGTGAAACTATTGGGACATCTGTGAAGCTATGGGGACATCTGTGAAACTAATGGGACATATGTGAAACTATTGGGACATCTGTGAAACTACTGGTACATCTGTTAAATTATTGGGACATCTGTAAAACTATGGGGACATCTGTGAAACTAATGGGACATATGTGAAACTATTGGGGCATCTGTGAAACGACTGGGTGATCTGTGACACTAGTGGGACATATGTGAACTTATTGGGACATATGTGAACTTATTGGGACATCTGTGAAACTATTGGGACATCTGTGAAGCTATGGGGACATCTGTGAAACTAATGGGACATATGTGAAACTATTGGGACATCTGTGAAACTACTGGTACATCTGTTAAATTATTGGGACATCTGTAAAACTATGGGGACATCTGTGAAACTAATGGGACATATGTGAAACTATTGGGGCATCTGTGAAACGACTGGGTGATCTGTGACACTAGTGGGACATATGTGAACTTATTGGGACATCTGTGAAACTATTGGGACATCTGTGAAACTATTGGGACATCTGTGAAACTATGGGGACATCTGTGCAACTAATGGGACATAGGTGAAACTATTGGGGCATCTGTGAAACTACTGGGATCATCTGTGAAACTACTGGGACATCTGTAAAACTACTGGGACATCTTTGAAACTATTGGGACATCTGTGAAACTATGGGGACATCTGTTAACCTACTGGAATATCTGTAAAACTTCTGGGACATCTGTGAAATTATTGGGACATCTGTGAAACTATTGGGACATCTGTGAAACTACTGGTACATCTGTGAAATTATTGGGACATCTGTGAAACTATGGGGACATCTTTGAAACTAATGGGACATATGTGAAAATATTGGGGCATCTGTGAAACTACTGGGACATATGTGAAACTACTGGGACATCTGTAAAACTACTGGGACATCTTTGAAACTATTGGGACATCTGTGAAACTATTGGGACATCTGTTAAACTTCTGGGACATCTGTGAAACTATTGGGACATCTGTGAAACTATTTGGGACATCTGTTAAAGTATTGGGACATCTGTGAAACTACTGGTACATCTGTTAAATTATTGGGACATCTGTGAAACTATGGGGACATCTGTGAAACTAATGGGACATATGTGAAACTATTGGGGCATCTGTGAAACGACTGGGTGATCTGTGAAACTACTGGGACATATGTGAACTTATTGGGACATCTGTGAAACTATTGGGACATCTGTGAAACTATTGGGACATCTGTGAAGCTATGGGGACATCTGTGAAACTAATGGGACATATGTGAAACTATTAGGACATCTGTGAAACTACTGGTACATGTTAAATTATTGGGACATCTGTAAAACTATGGGGACATCTGTGAAACTAATGGGACATATGTTAAACTATTGGGGCATCTGTGAAACGACTGGGTGATCTGTGACACTAGTGGGACATATGTGAACTTATTGGGACATATGTGAACTTATTGGGACATCTGTGAAACTATTGGGACATCTGTGAAGCTATGGGGACATCTGTGAAACTAATGGGACATATGTGAAACTATTGGGACATCTGTGAAACTACTGGTACATCTGTTAAATTATTGGGACATCTGTAAAACTATGGGGACATCTGTGAAACTAATGGGACATATGTGAAACTATTGGGGCATCTGTGAAACGACTGGGTGATCTGTGACACTAGTGGGACATATGTGAACTTATTGGGACATCTGTGAAACTATTGGGACATCTGTGAAACTATTGGGACATCTGTGAAACTATGGGGACATCTGTGCAACTAATGGGACATAGGTGAAACTATTGGGGCATCTGTGAAACTACTGGGATCATCTGTGAAACTACTGGGACATCTGTAAAACTACTGGGACATCTTTGAAACTATTGGGACATCTGTGAAACTATTGGGACATCTGTTAAACTTCTGGGACATCTGTGAAACTATTGGGACATCTGTGAAACTATTTGGGACATCTGTTAAAGTATTGGGACATCTGTGAAACTACTGGTACATCTGTTAAATTATTGGGACATCTGTGAAACTATGGGGACATCTGTGAAACTAATGGGACATATGTGAAACTATTGGGGCATCTGTGAAACGACTGGGTGATCTGTGAAACTACTGGGACATATGTGAACTTATTGGGACATCTGTGAAACTATTGGGACATCTGTGAAACTATTGGGACATCTGTGAAGCTATGGGGACATCTGTGAAACTAATGGGACATATGTGAAACTATTAGGACATCTGTGAAACTACTGGTACATGTTAAATTATTGGGACATCTGTAAAACTATGGGGACATCTGTGAAACTAATGGGACATATGTTAAACTATTGGGGCATCTGTGAAACGACTGGGTGATCTGTGACACTAGTGGGACATATGTGAACTTATTGGGACATATGTGAACTTATTGGGACATCTGTGAAACTATTGGGACATCTGTGAAGCTATGGGGACATCTGTGAAACTAATGGGACATATGTGAAACTATTGGGACATCTGTGAAACTACTGGTACATCTGTTAAATTATTGGGACATCTGTAAAACTATGGGGACATCTGTGAAACTAATGGGACATATGTGAAACTATTGGGGCATCTGTGAAACGACTGGGTGATCTGTGACACTAGTGGGACATATGTGAACTTATTGGGACATCTGTGAAACTATTGGGACATCTGTGAAACTATTGGGACATCTGTGAAACTATGGGGACATCTGTGCAACTAATGGGACATAGGTGAAACTATTGGGGCATCTGTGAAACTACTGGGATCATCTGTGAAACTATGGGACATCTGTAAAACTACTGGGACATATTTGAAACTATTGGGACATCTGTGAAACTATGGGGACATCTGTTAACCTACTGGAATATCTGTAAAACTTCTGGGACATCTGTGAAATTATTGGGACATCTGTGAAACTATGGGGACATTGTGCAACTAATGGGACATATGTGAAACTATTGGGGCATCTGTGAAACTACTGGGATCATCTGTGAAACTACTGGGACATCTGTAAAAATTCTGGGACATCTTTGAAACTATTGGGACATCTGTGAAACTATGGGGACATCTGTTAACTTACTGGAATATCTATAAAACTCCTGGGACATCTGTGAAACTATTGGGACATCTGTGAAACTATTGGGACATCTGTGAAACTACTGTTACATCTGTGAAATTATTGGGACATCTGTGAAACTATGGGGACATCTGTGAAACTAATGGGACATATGTGAAACTATTGGGGCATCTGTGAAACGACTGGGTGATCTGTGAAACTACTGGGACATATGTGAACTTATTGGGACATCTGTGAAACTATTGGGACATCTGTGAAACTATTGGGACATCTGTGAAGCTATGGGGACATCTGTGAAACTAATGGGACATATGTGAAACTATTAGGACATCTGTGAAACTACTGGTACATGTTAAATTATTGGGACATCTGTAAAACTATGGGGACATCTGTGAAACTAATGGGACATATGTTAAACTATTGGGGCATCTGTGAAACGACTGGGTGATCTGTGACACTAGTGGGACATATGTGAACTTATTGGGACATATGTGAACTTATTGGGACATCTGTGAAACTATTGGGACATCTGTGAAGCTATGGGGACATCTGTGAAACTAATGGGACATATGTGAAACTATTGGGACATCTGTGAAACTACTGGTACATCTGTTAAATTATTGGGACATCTGTAAAACTATGGGGACATCTGTGAAACTAATGGGACATATGTGAAACTATTGGGGCATCTGTGAAACGACTGGGTGATCTGTGACACTAGTGGGACATATGTGAACTTATTGGGACATCTGTGAAACTATTGGGACATCTGTGAAACTATTGGGACATCTGTGAAACTATGGGGACATCTGTGCAACTAATGGGACATAGGTGAAACTATTGGGGCATCTGTGAAACTACTGGGATCATCTGTGAAACTACTGGGACATCTGTAAAACTACTGGGACATATTTGAAACTATTGGGACATCTGTGAAACTATGGGGACATCTGTTAACCTACTGGAATATCTGTAAAACTTCTGGGACATCTGTGAAATTATTGGGACATCTGTGAAACTATGGGGACATTGTGCAACTAATGGGACATATGTGAAACTATTGGGGCATCTGTGAAACTACTGGGATCATCTGTGAAACTACTGGGACATCTGTAAAAATTCTGGGACATCTTTGAAACTATTGGGACATCTGTGAAACTATGGGGACATCTGTTAACTTACTGGAATATCTATAAAACTCCTGGGACATCTGTGAAACTATTGGGACATCTGTGAAACTATTGGGACATCTGTGAAACTACTGTTACATCTGTGAAATTATTGGGACATCTGTGAAACTATGGGGACATCTGTGAAACTAATGGGACATATGTGAAACTATTGGGGCATCTGTGAAACGACTGGGTGATCTGTGAAACTACTGGGACATATGTGAACTTATTGGGACATCTGTGAAACTATTGGGACATCTGTGAAACTATTGGGACATCTGTGAAGCTATGGGGACATCTGTGAAACTAATGGGACATATGTGAAACTATTAGGACATCTGTGAAACTACTGGTACATGTTAAATTATTGGGACATCTGTAAAACTATGGGGACATCTGTGAAACTAATGGGACATATGTGAAACTATTGGGGCATCTGTGAAACGACTGGGTGATCTGTGACACTAGTGGGACATATGTGAACTTATTGGGACATATGTGAACTTATTGGGACATCTGTGAAACTATTGGGACATCTGTGAAGCTATGGGGACATCTGTGAAACTAATGGGACATATGTGAAACTATTGGGACATCTGTGAAACTACTGGTACATCTGTTAAATTATTGGGACATCTGTAAAACTATGGGGACATCTGTGAAACTAATGGGACATATGTGAAACTATTGGGGCATCTGTGAAACGACTGGGTGATCTGTGACACTAGTGGGACATATGTGAACTTATTGGGACATCTGTGAAACTATTGGGACATCTGTGAAACTATTGGGACATCTGTGAAACTATGGGGACGTCTGTGCAACTAATGGGACATAGGTGAAACTATTGGGGCATCTGTGAAACTACTGGGATCATCTGTGAAACTACTGGGACATCTGTAAAACTACTGGGACATCTTTGAAACTATTGGGACATCTGTGAAACTATGGGGACATCTGTTAACCTACTGGAATATCTGTAAAACTTCTGGGACATCTGTGAAATTATTGGGACATCTGTGAAACTATTGGGACATCTGTGAAACTACTGGTACATCTGTGAAATTATTGGGACATCTGTGAAACTATGGGGACATCTGTGAAACTAATGGGACATATGTGAAAATATTGGGGCATCTGTGAAACTACTGGGACATATGTGAAACTACTGGGACATCTGTAAAACTACTGGGACATCTTTGAAACTATTGGGACATCTGTGAAACTATTGGGACATCTGTTAAACTTCTGGGACATCTGTGAAACTATTGGGACATCTGTGAAACTATTTGGGACATCTGTTAAAGTATTGGGACATCTGTGAAACTACTGGTACATCTGTTAAATTATTGGGACATCTGTGAAACTATGGGGACATCTGTGAAACTAATGGGACATATGTGAAACTATTGGGGCATCTGTGAAACGACTGGGTGATCTGTGAAACTACTGGGACATATGTGAACTTATTGGGACATCTGTGAAACTATTGGGACATCTGTGAAACTATTGGGACATCTGTGAAACTACTGGGATCATCTGTGAAACTAGCGGGACATCTGTAAAACTACTGGGACATCTTTGAAACTATTGGAACATCTGTGAAACTATGGGGACATCTGTTAACCTACTGGAATATCTGTAAAACTTCTGGGACATCTGTGAAACTATTGGGACATCTGTTAAACTATTGGGAAATCTGTGAAACTATTGGGACATCTGTGAATCTATTGGGACATCTGTGAAACTATTTGGGACATCTGTTAAACTATTGGGACATCTGTGAAACTACTGGTACATCTGTGAAACTTTTGGGACATCTGTGAAACTATGGGGACATCTGTTAACCTACTTGGACATCTGTGAAACTACTGGGACATCTGTTAAACTACCGGGACATCTGTTGAACTATTGGGACATCTGTGAATCTACTGGGACATCTGTAAAACTACTGGGACATATGTGAATCTATTGGGACATTTGTGAAACTATTGGGACATCTGTGAAACTATTGAGACATCTGTGAAACAACTGGGACATCTGTGAAACTATTGGGACATCTGTGAAACTATTTGGGACATCTGTTAAACTATTGGGACATCTGTGAAACTACTGATACATCTGTTAAATTATTGGGACATCTGTGAAACTATGGGGACATCTGTGAAACTAATGGGACATATGTGAAACTATTCGGGCATCTGTGAAACGACTGGGTGATCTGTGAAACTACTGGGACATATGTGAACTTATTGGGACATCTGTGAGACTATTGGGACATCTGTGAAACTATTGGGACATCTGTGAAACTATTGGGACATCTGTGCAACTAATGGGACATATGTGAAACTATTGGGGCATCTGTGAAACTACTGGGATCATCTGTGAAACTACTGGGACATCTGTAAAACTACTGGGACATCTTTGAAACTATTGGGACATCTGTGAAACTATGGGGACATCTGTTAACCTACTGGAATATCTGTAAAACTCCTGGGACATCTGTGAAACTATTGGGACATCTGTGAAACTATTGGGACATCTGTGAAACTACTGGTACATCTGTGAAATTATTGGGACATCTGTGAAACTATGGGGACATCTGTGAAACTAATGGGACATATGTGAAACTATTGGGGCATCTGTGAAACGACTGGGTGATCTGTGAAACTGCTGGGACATATGTGAACTTATTGGGACATCTGTGAAACTATTGGGACATCTGTGAAACTATGGGGACATCTGTTAACCTACTGGAATATCTGTAAAACTTCTGGGACATCTGTGAAACTATTGGGACATCTGTGAAACTATTGGGACATCTATGAAACTACTGGTACATCTGTGAAATTATTGGGACATCTGTGAAACTATGGGGACATCTGTGAAACTAATGGGACATATGTGAAACTATTGGGGCATCTGTGAAACTACTGGGACATATGTGAACCTATTGGGACATCTGTGAAACTATTGGGACATCTGTGAATCTACTGGGACATCTGTAAAACTACTGGGACATATGTGAATCTATTGGGACATCTGTGAAACTATTGAGACATCTGTGAAACAACTGGGACATCTGTTAAACTATTGGGACATCTGTTAAACTACTGGTACATCTGTTAAATTATTGGGACATCTGTAAAACTATGGGGACATCTGTGAAACTAATGGGACATATGTGAAACTATTGGGGCATCTGTGAAACGACTGGGTGATCTGTGACACTAGTGGGACATATGTGAACTTATTGGGACATCTGTGAAACTATTGGGACATCTGTGAAACTATTGGGACATCTGTGAAACTATGGGGACATCTGTGCAACTAATGGGACATATGTGAAACTATTGGGGCATCTGTGAAACTACTGGGATCATCTGTGAAACTAGCGGGACATCTGTAAAACTACTGGGACATCTTTGAAACTATTGGAACATCTGTGAAACTATGGGGACATCTGTTAACCTACTGGAATATCTGTAAAACTCCTGGGACATCTGTGAAACTATTGGGACATCTGTGAAACTATTGGGACATCTGTGAAACTACTGGTACATCTGTGAAATTATTGGGACATCTGTGAAACTATGGGGACATCTGTGAAACTAATGGGACATATGTGAAACTATTGGGGCATCTGTGAAACGACTGGGTGATCTGTGAAACTACTGGGACATATGTGAACTTATTGGGACATCTGTGAAACTATTGGGACATCTGTGAAAATATGGGGACATCTGTTAACCTACTGGAATATCTGTAAAACTTCTGGGACATCTGTGAAACTATTGGGACATCTGTGAAACTATTGGGACATCTGTGAAACTACTGGTACATCTGTGAAATTATTGGGACATCTGTGAAACTATGGGGACATCTGTGAAACTAATGGGACATATGTGAAACTATTGGGGCATCTGTGAAACTACTGGGACATATGTGAACCTATTGGGACATCTGTGAAACTATTGGGACATCTGTGAAACTATTGGGACATCTGTGAAACTATTGGGACATCTGTGAAACTATGGGGACATCTGTGCAACTAATGGGACATATGTGAAACTATTGGGGCATCTGTGAAACGACTGGGTGATCTGTGACACTAGTGGGACATATGTGAACTTATTGGGACATCTGTGAAACTATTGGGACATCTGTGAAACTATTGGGACATCTGTGAAACTATGGGGACATCTGTTAACCTACTGGAATATCTGTAAAACTCCTGGGACATCTGTGAAACTATTGGGACATCTATGAAACTATTGGGACATCTGTTAAACTACTGGTACATCTGTGAAATTATTGGGACATCTGTGAAACTATGGGGACATCTGTGAAACTAATGGGACATATGTGAAACTATTGGGGCATCTGTGAAACGACTGGGTGATCTGTGAAACTACTGGGACATATGTGAACTTATTGGGACATCTGTGAAACTATTGGGACATCTGTGAAACTATGGGGACATCTGTTAACCTAATGGAATATCTGTAAAACTTCTGGGACATCTGTGAAACTATTGGGACATCTGTGAAACTATTGGGACATCTGTGAAACTACTGGTACATCTGTGAAATTAATGGGACATCTGTGAAACTATGGGGACATCTGTGAAACTAATGGGACATATGTGAAACTATTGGGGCATCTGTGAAACTACTGGGACATATGTGAACCTATTGGGACATCTGTGAAACTATTGGGACATCTGTGAATCTACTGGGACATCTGTAAAACTACTGGGACATATGTGAATCTATTGGGACATCTGTGAAACTATTGAGACATCTGTGAAACAACTGGGACATCTGTTAAACTATTGGGACATCTGTTAAACTACTGGTACATCTGTTAAATTATTGGGACATCTGTAAAACTATGGGGACATCTGTGAAACTAATGGGACATATGTGAAACTATTGGGGCATCTGTGAAACGACTGGGTGATCTGTGACACTAGTGGGACATATGTGAACTTATTGGGACATCTGTGAAACTATTGGGACATCTGTGAGACTATTGGGACATCTGTGAAACTATGGGGACATCTGTGCAACTAATGGGACATATGTGAAACTATTGGGGCATCTATGAAACTACTGGGATCATCTGTGAAACTACTGGGACATCTGTAAAACTACTGGGACATCTTTGAAACTATTGGGACATCTGTGAAACTATGGGGACATCTGTTAACCTACTGGAATATCTGTAAAACTCCTGGGACATCTGTGAAACTATTGGGACATCTGTGAAACTATTGGGACATCTGTGAAACTACTGGTACATCTGTGAAATTATTGGGACATCTGTGAAACTATGGGGACATCTGTGAAACTAATGGGACATATGTGAAACTATTGGGGCATCTGTGAAACGACTGGGTGATCTGTGAAACTGCTGGGACATATGTGAACTTATTGGGACATCTGTGAAACTATTGGGACATCTGTGAAACTATGGGGACATCTGTTAACCTACTGGAATATCTGTAAAACTTCTGGGACATCTGTGAAACTATTGGGACATCTGTGAAACTATTGGGACATCTATGAAACTACTGGTACATCTGTGAAATTATTGGGACATCTGTGAAACTATGGGGACATCTGTGAAACTAATGGGACATATGTGAAACTATTGGGGCATCTGTGAAACTACTGGGACATATGTGAACCTATTGGGACATCTGTGAAACTATTGGGACATCTGTGAATCTACTGGGACATCTGTAAAACTACTGGGACATATGTGAATCTATTGGGACATCTGTGAAACTATTGAGACATCTGTGAAACAACTGGGACATCTGTTAAACTATTGGGACATCTGTTAAACTACTGGTACATCTGTTAAATTATTGGGACATCTGTAAAACTATGGGGACATCTGTGAAACTAATGGGACATATGTGAAACTATTGGGGCATCTGTGAAACGACTGGGTGATCTGTGACACTAGTGGGACATATGTGAACTTATTGGGACATCTGTGAAACTATTGGGACATCTGTGAAACTATTGGGACATCTGTGAAACTATGGGGACATCTGTGCAACTAATGGGACATATGTGAAACTATTGGGGCATCTGTGAAACTACTGGGATCATCTGTGAAACTAGCGGGACATCTGTAAAACTACTGGGACATCTTTGAAACTATTGGAACATCTGTGAAACTATGGGGACATCTGTTAACCTACTGGAATATCTGTAAAACTCCTGGGACATCTGTGAAACTATTGGGACATCTGTGAAACTATTGGGACATCTGTGAAACTACTGGTACATCTGTGAAATTATTGGGACATCTGTGAAACTATGGGGACATCTGTGAAACTAATGGGACATATGTGAAACTATTGGGGCATCTGTGAAACGACTGGGTGATCTGTGAAACTACTGGGACATATGTGAACTTATTGGGACATCTGTGAAACTATTGGGACATCTGTGAAAATATGGGGACATCTGTTAACCTACTGGAATATCTGTAAAACTTCTGGGACATCTGTGAAACTATTGGGACATCTGTGAAACTATTGGGACATCTGTGAAACTACTGGTACATCTGTGAAATTATTGGGACATCTGTGAAACTATGGGGACATCTGTGAAACTAATGGGACATATGTGAAACTATTGGGGCATCTGTGAAACTACTGGGACATATGTGAACCTATTGGGACATCTGTGAAACTATTGGGACATCTGTGAAACTATTGGGACATCTGTGAAACTATTGGGACATCTGTGAAACTATGGGGACATCTGTGCAACTAATGGGACATATGTGAAACTATTGGGGCATCTGTGAAACGACTGGGTGATCTGTGACACTAGTGGGACATATGTGAACTTATTGGGACATCTGTGAAACTATTGGGACATCTGTGAAACTATTGGGACATCTGTGAAACTATGGGGACATCTGTTAACCTACTGGAATATCTGTAAAACTCCTGGGACATCTGTGAAACTATTGGGACATCTATGAAACTATTGGGACATCTGTTAAACTACTGGTACATCTGTGAAATTATTGGGACATCTGTGAAACTATGGGGACATCTGTGAAACTAATGGGACATATGTGAAACTATTGGGGCATCTGTGAAACGACTGGGTGATCTGTGAAACTACTGGGACATATGTGAACTTATTGGGACATCTGTGAAACTATTGGGACATCTGTGAAACTATGGGGACATCTGTTAACCTAATGGAATATCTGTAAAACTTCTGGGACATCTGTGAAACTATTGGGACATCTGTGAAACTATTGGGACATCTGTGAAACTACTGGTACATCTGTGAAATTAATGGGACATCTGTGAAACTATGGGGACATCTGTGAAACTAATGGGACATATGTGAAACTATTGGGGCATCTGTGAAACTACTGGGACATATGTGAACCTATTGGGACATCTGTGAAACTATTGGGACATCTGTGAATCTACTGGGACATCTGTAAAACTACTGGGACATATGTGAATCTATTGGGACATCTGTGAAACTATTGAGACATCTGTGAAACAACTGGGACATCTGTTAAACTATTGGGACATCTGTTAAACTACTGGTACATCTGTTAAATTATTGGGACATCTGTAAAACTATGGGGACATCTGTGAAACTAATGGGACATATGTGAAACTATTGGGGCATCTGTGAAACGACTGGGTGATCTGTGACACTAGTGGGACATATGTGAACTTATTGGGACATCTGTGAAACTATTGGGACATCTGTGAAACTATTGGGACATCTGTGAAACTATGGGGACATCTGTGCAACTAATGGGACATATGTGAAACTATTGGGGCATCTGTGAAACTACTGGGATCATCTGTGAAACTAGCGGGACATCTGTAAAACTACTGGGACATCTTTGAAACTATTGGAACATCTGTGAAACTATGGGGACATCTGTTAACCTACTGGAATATCTGTAAAACTCCTGGGACATCTGTGAAACTATTGGGACATCTGTGAAACTATTGGGACATCTGTGAAACTACTGGTACATCTGTGAAATTATTGGGACATCTGTGAAACTATGGGGACATCTGTGAAACTAATGGGACATATGTGAAACTATTGGGGCATCTGTGAAACGACTGGGTGATCTGTGAAACTACTGGGACATATGTGAACTTATTGGGACATCTGTGAAACTATTGGGACATCTGTGAAACTATGGGGACATCTGTTAACCTACTGGAATATCTGTAAAACTTCTGGGACATCTGTGAAACTATTGGGACATCTGTGAAATTATTGGGACATCTGTGAAACTACTGGTACATCTGTGAAATTATTGGGACATCTGTGAAACTATGGGGACATCTGTGAAACTAATGGGACATATGTGAAACTATTGGGGCATCTGTGAAACTACTGGGACATATGTGAACCTATTGGGACATCTGTGAAACTATTGGGACATCTGTGAAACTATTGGGACATCTGTGAAACTATTGGGACATCTGTGAAACTATGGGGACATCTGTGCAACTAATGGGACATATGTGAAACTATTGGGGCATCTGTGAAACGACTGGGTGATCTGTGACACTAGTGGGACATATGTGAACTTATTGGGACATCTGTGAAACTATTGGGACATCTGTGAAACTATTGGGACATCTGTGAAACTATGGGGACATCTGTTAACCTACTGGAATATCTGTAAAACTCCTGGGACATCTGTGAAACTATTGGGACATCTATGAAACTATTGGGACATCTGTTAAACTACTGGTACATCTGTGAAATTATTGGGACATCTGTGAAACTATGGGGACATCTGTGAAACTAATGGGACATATGTGAAACTATTGGGGCATCTGTGAAACGACTGGGTGATCTGTGAAACTACTGGGACATATGTGAACTTATTGGGACATCTGTGAAACTATTGGGACATCTGTGAAACTATGGGGACATCTGTTAACCTAATGGAATATCTGTAAAACTTCTGGGACATCTGTGAAACTATTGGGACATCTGTGAAACTATTGGGACATCTGTGAAACTACTGGTACATCTGTGAAATTATTGGGACATCTGTGAAACTATGGGGACATCTGTGAAACTAATGGGACATATGTGAAACTATTGGGGCATCTGTGAAACTACTGGGACATATGTGAACCTATTGGGACATCTGTGAAACTATTGGGACATCTGTGAATCTACTGGGACATCTGTAAAACTACTGGGACATATGTGAATCTATTGGGACATCTGTGAAACTATTGAGACATCTGTGAAACAACTGGGACATCTGTTAAACTATTGGGACATCTGTTAAACTACTGGTACATCTGTTAAATTATTGGGACATCTGTAAAACTATGGGGACATCTGTGAAACTAATGGGACATATGTGAAACTATTGGGGCATCTGTGAAACGACTGGGTGATCTGTGACACTAGTGGGACATATGTGAACTTATTGGGACATCTGTGAAACTATTGGGACATCTGTGAAACTATTGGGACATCTGTGAAACTATGGGGACATCTGTGCAACTAATGGGACATATGTGAAACTATTGGGGCATCTGTGAAACTACTGGGATCATCTGTGAAACTAGCGGGACATCTGTAAAACTACTGGGACATCTTTGAAACTATTGGAACATCTGTGAAACTATGGGGACATCTGTTAACCTACTGGAATATCTGTAAAACATCTGGGAAATCTGTGAAACTATTGGGACATCTGTGAAACTATTGGGAAATCTGTGAAACTATTGGGACATCTGTGAATCTATTGGGACATCTGTGAAACTATTTGGGACATCTGTTAAACTATTTGGACATCTGTGAAACTACTGGTACATCTGTGAAATTATTGGGACATCTGTGAAACTATGGGGACATCTGTGAAACTAATGGGACATATGTGAAACTATTGGGGCATCTGTGAAACTACTGGGACATATGTGAACCTATTGGGACATCTGTGAAACTTTTGGGACATCTGTGAAACTATGGGGACATCTGTTGAACTATTGAGACATCTGTGAAACAACTGGGACATCTGTGAAACTATTGGGACATCTGTGAAACTATTTGGGACATCTGTTAAACTATTGGGACATCTGTGAAACTACTGATACATCTGTTAAATTATTGGGACATCTGTGAAACTATGGGGACATCTGTGAAACTAATGGGACATATGTGAAACTATTGGGGCATCTGTGAAACGACTGGGTGATCTGTGAAACTACTGGGACATATGTGAACTTATTGGGACATCTGTGAGACTATTGGGACATCTGTGAAACTATTGGGACATCTGTGAAACTATGGGGACATCTGTGAAACTAATGGGACATATGTGAAACTATTGGGACATCTGTGAAACTACTGGTACATCTGTTAAATTATTGGGACATCTGTAAAACTATGGGGACATCTGTGAAACTAATGGGACATATGTGAAACTATTGGGGCATCTGTGAAACGACTGGGTGATCTGTGACACTAGTGGGACATATGTGAACTTATTGGGACATCTGTGAAACTATTGGGACATCTGTGAAACTATTGGGACATCTGTGAAACTATGGGGACATGTGCAACTAATGGGACATATGTGAAACTATTGGGGCATCTGTGAAACTACTGGGACATATGTGAACCTATTGGGACATCTGTGAAACTATTGGGACATCTGTGAATCTACTGGGACATGTTAAATTATTGGGACATCTGTAAAACTATGGGGACATCTGTGAAACTAATGGGACATATGTTAAACTATTGGGGCATCTGTGAAACGACTGGGTGATCTGTGACACTAGTGGGACATATGTGAACTTATTGGGACATATGTGAACTTATTGGGACATCTGTGAAACTATTGGGACATCTGTGAAGCTATGGGGACATCTGTGAAACTAATGGGACATATGTGAAACTATTGGGACATCTGTGAAACTACTGGTACATCTGTTAAATTATTGGGACATCTGTAAAACTATGGGGACATCTGTGAAACTAATGGGACATATGTGAAACTATTGGGGCATCTGTGAAACGACTGGGTGATCTGTGACACTAGTGGGACATATGTGAACTTATTGGGACATCTGTGAAACTATTGGGACATCTGTGAAACTATTGGGACATCTGTGAAACTATGGGGACATCTGTGCAACTAATGGGACATAGGTGAAACTATTGGGGCATCTGTGAAACTACTGGGATCATCTGTGAAACTACTGGGACATCTGTAAAACTACTGGGACATCTTTGAAACTATTGGGACATCTGTGAAACTATTGGGACATCTGTTAAACTTCTGGGACATCTGTGAAACTATTGGGACATCTGTGAAACTATTTGGGACATCTGTTAAAGTATTGGGACATCTGTGAAACTACTGGTACATCTGTTAAATTATTGGGACATCTGTGAAACTATGGGGACATCTGTGAAACTAATGGGACATATGTGAAACTATTGGGGCATCTGTGAAACGACTGGGTGATCTGTGAAACTACTGGGACATATGTGAACTTATTGGGACATCTGTGAAACTATTGGGACATCTGTGAAACTATTGGGACATCTGTGAAGCTATGGGGACATCTGTGAAACTAATGGGACATATGTGAAACTATTAGGACATCTGTGAAACTACTGGTACATGTTAAATTATTGGGACATCTGTAAAACTATGGGGACATCTGTGAAACTAATGGGACATATGTTAAACTATTGGGGCATCTGTGAAACGACTGGGTGATCTGTGACACTAGTGGGACATATGTGAACTTATTGGGACATATGTGAACTTATTGGGACATCTGTGAAACTATTGGGACATCTGTGAAGCTATGGGGACATCTGTGAAACTAATGGGACATATGTGAAACTATTGGGACATCTGTGAAACTACTGGTACATCTGTTAAATTATTGGGACATCTGTAAAACTATGGGGACATCTGTGAAACTAATGGGACATATGTGAAACTATTGGGGCATCTGTGAAACGACTGGGTGATCTGTGACACTAGTGGGACATATGTGAACTTATTGGGACATCTGTGAAACTATTGGGACATCTGTGAAACTATTGGGACATCTGTGAAACTATGGGGACATCTGTGCAACTAATGGGACATAGGTGAAACTATTGGGGCATCTGTGAAACTACTGGGATCATCTGTGAAACTACTGGGACATCTGTAAAACTACTGGGACATATTTGAAACTATTGGGACATCTGTGAAACTATGGGGACATCTGTTAACCTACTGGAATATCTGTAAAACTTCTGGGACATCTGTGAAATTATTGGGACATCTGTGAAACTATGGGGACATTGTGCAACTAATGGGACATATGTGAAACTATAGGGGCATCTGTGAAACTACTGGGATCATCTGTGAAACTACTGGGACATCTGTAAAAATTCTGGGACATCTTTGAAACTATTGGGACATCTGTGAAACTATGGGGACATCTGTTAACTTACTGGAATATCTATAAAACTCCTGGGACATCTGTGAAACTATTGGGACATCTGTGAAACTATTGGGACATCTGTGAAACTACTGTTACATCTGTGAAATTATTGGGACATCTGTGAAACTATGGGGACATCTGTGAAACTAATGGGACATATGTGAAACTATTGGGGCATCTGTGAAACGACTGGGTGATCTGTGAAACTACTGGGACATATGTGAACTTATTGGGACATCTGTGAAACTATTGGGACATCTGTGAAACTATTGGGACATCTGTGAAGCTATGGGGACATCTGTGAAACTAATGGGACATATGTGAAACTATTAGGACATCTGTGAAACTACTGGTACATGTTAAATTATTGGGACATCTGTAAAACTATGGGGACATCTGTGAAACTAATGGGACATATGTGAAACTATTGGGGCATCTGTGAAACGACTGGGTGATCTGTGACACTAGTGGGACATATGTGAACTTATTGGGACATATGTGAACTTATTGGGACATCTGTGAAACTATTGGGACATCTGTGAAGCTATGGGGACATCTGTGAAACTAATGGGACATATGTGAAACTATTGGGACATCTGTGAAACTACTGGTACATCTGTTAAATTATTGGGACATCTGTAAAACTATGGGGACATCTGTGAAACTAATGGGACATATGTGAAACTATTGGGGCATCTGTGAAACGACTGGGTGATCTGTGACACTAGTGGGACATATGTGAACTTATTGGGACATATGTGAACTTATTGGGACATCTGTGAAACTATTGGGACATCTGTGAAGCTATGGGGACATCTGTGAAACTAATGGGACATATGTGAAACTATTGGGACATCTGTGAAACTACTGGTACATCTGTTAAATTATTGGGACATCTGTAAAACTATGGGGACATCTGTGAAACTAATGGGACATATGTGAAACTATTGGGGCATCTGTGAAACGACTGGGTGATCTGTGACACTAGTGGGACATATGTGAACTTATTGGGACATCTGTGAAACTATTGGGACATCTGTGAAACTATTGGGACATCTGTGAAACTATGGGGACATCTGTGCAACTAATGGGACATAGGTGAAACTATTGGGGCATCTGTGAAACTACTGGGATCATCTGTGAAACTACTGGGACATCTGTAAAACTACTGGGACATCTTTGAAACTATTGGGACATCTGTGAAACTATGGGGACATCTGTTAACCTACTGGAATATCTGTAAAACTTCTGGGACATCTGTGAAATTATTGGGACATCTGTGAAACTATTGGGACATCTGTGAAACTACTGGTACATCTGTGAAATTATTGGGACATCTGTGAAACTATGGGGACATCTTTGAAACTAATGGGACATATGTGAAAATATTGGGGCATCTGTGAAACTACTGGGACATATGTGAAACTACTGGGACATCTGTAAAACTACTGGGACATCTTTGAAACTATTGGGACATCTGTGAAACTATTGGGACATCTGTTAAACTTCTGGGACATCTGTGAAACTATTGGGACATCTGTGAAACTATTTGGGACATCTGTTAAAGTATTGGGACATCTGTGAAACTACTGGTACATCTGTTAAATTATTGGGACATCTGTGAAACTATGGGGACATCTGTGAAACTAATGGGACATATGTGAAACTATTGGGGCATCTGTGAAACGACTGGGTGATCTGTGAAACTACTGGGACATATGTGAACTTATTGGGACATCTGTGAAACTATTGGGACATCTGTGAAACTATTGGGACATCTGTGAAGCTATGGGGACATCTGTGAAACTAATGGGACATATGTGAAACTATTAGGACATCTGTGAAACTACTGGTACATGTTAAATTATTGGGACATCTGTAAAACTATGGGGACATCTGTGAAACTAATGGGACATATGTTAAACTATTGGGGCATCTGTGAAACGACTGGGTGATCTGTGACACTAGTGGGACATATGTGAACTTATTGGGACATATGTGAACTTATTGGGACATCTGTGAAACTATTGGGACATCTGTGAAGCTATGGGGACATCTGTGAAACTAATGGGACATATGTGAAACTATTGGGACATCTGTGAAACTACTGGTACATCTGTTAAATTATTGGGACATCTGTAAAACTATGGGGACATCTGTGAAACTAATGGGACATATGTGAAACTATTGGGGCATCTGTGAAACGACTGGGTGATCTGTGACACTAGTGGGACATATGTGAACTTATTGGGACATCTGTGAAACTATTGGGACATCTGTGAAACTATTGGGACATCTGTGAAACTATGGGGACATCTGTGCAACTAATGGGACATAGGTGAAACTATTGGGGCATCTGTGAAACTACTGGGATCATCTGTGAAACTACTGGGACATCTGTAAAACTACTGGGACATCTTTGAAACTATTGGGACATCTGTGAAACTATTGGGACATCTGTTAAACTTCTGGGACATCTGTGAAACTATTGGGACATCTGTGAAACTATTTGGGACATCTGTTAAAGTATTGGGACATCTGTGAAACTACTGGTACATCTGTTAAATTATTGGGACATCTGTGAAACTATGGGGACATCTGTGAAACTAATGGGACATATGTGAAACTATTGGGGCATCTGTGAAACGACTGGGTGATCTGTGAAACTACTGGGACATATGTGAACTTATTGGGACATCTGTGAAACTATTGGGACATCTGTGAAACTATTGGGACATCTGTGAAGCTATGGGGACATCTGTGAAACTAATGGGACATATGTGAAACTATTAGGACATCTGTGAAACTACTGGTACATGTTAAATTATTGGGACATCTGTAAAACTATGGGGACATCTGTGAAACTAATGGGACATATGTTAAACTATTGGGGCATCTGTGAAACGACTGGGTGATCTGTGACACTAGTGGGACATATGTGAACTTATTGGGACATATGTGAACTTATTGGGACATCTGTGAAACTATTGGGACATCTGTGAAGCTATGGGGACATCTGTGAAACTAATGGGACATATGTGAAACTATTGGGACATCTGTGAAACTACTGGTACATCTGTTAAATTATTGGGACATCTGTAAAACTATGGGGACATCTGTGAAACTAATGGGACATATGTGAAACTATTGGGGCATCTGTGAAACGACTGGGTGATCTGTGACACTAGTGGGACATATGTGAACTTATTGGGACATCTGTGAAACTATTGGGACATCTGTGAAACTATTGGGACATCTGTGAAACTATGGGGACATCTGTGCAACTAATGGGACATAGGTGAAACTATTGGGGCATCTGTGAAACTACTGGGATCATCTGTGAAACTACTGGGACATCTGTAAAACTACTGGGACATATTTGAAACTATTGGGACATCTGTGAAACTATGGGGACATCTGTTAACCTACTGGAATATCTGTAAAACTTCTGGGACATCTGTGAAATTATTGGGACATCTGTGAAACTATGGGGACATTGTGCAACTAATGGGACATATGTGAAACTATTGGGGCATCTGTGAAACTACTGGGATCATCTGTGAAACTACTGGGACATCTGTAAAAATTCTGGGACATCTTTGAAACTATTGGGACATCTGTGAAACTATGGGGACATCTGTTAACTTACTGGAATATCTATAAAACTCCTGGGACATCTGTGAAACTATTGGGACATCTGTGAAACTATTGGGACATCTGTGAAACTACTGTTACATCTGTGAAATTATTGGGACATCTGTGAAACTATGGGGACATCTGTGAAACTAATGGGACATATGTGAAACTATTGGGGCATCTGTGAAACGACTGGGTGATCTGTGAAACTACTGGGACATATGTGAACTTATTGGGACATCTGTGAAACTATTGGGACATCTGTGAAACTATTGGGACATCTGTGAAGCTATGGGGACATCTGTGAAACTAATGGGACATATGTGAAACTATTAGGACATCTGTGAAACTACTGGTACATGTTAAATTATTGGGACATCTGTAAAACTATGGGGACATCTGTGAAACTAATGGGACATATGTGAAACTATTGGGGCATCTGTGAAACGACTGGGTGATCTGTGACACTAGTGGGACATATGTGAACTTATTGGGACATATGTGAACTTATTGGGACATCTGTGAAACTATTGGGACATCTGTGAAGCTATGGGGACATCTGTGAAACTAATGGGACATATGTGAAACTATTGGGACATCTGTGAAACTACTGGTACATCTGTTAAATTATTGGGACATCTGTAAAACTATGGGGACATCTGTGAAACTAATGGGACATATGTGAAACTATTGGGGCATCTGTGAAACGACTGGGTGATCTGTGACACTAGTGGGACATATGTGAACTTATTGGGACATCTGTGAAACTATTGGGACATCTGTGAAACTATTGGGACATCTGTGAAACTATGGGGACGTCTGTGCAACTAATGGGACATAGGTGAAACTATTGGGGCATCTGTGAAACTACTGGGATCATCTGTGAAACTACTGGGACATCTGTAAAACTACTGGGACATCTTTGAAACTATTGGGACATCTGTGAAACTATGGGGACATCTGTTAACCTACTGGAATATCTGTAAAACTTCTGGGACATCTGTGAAATTATTGGGACATCTGTGAAACTATTGGGACATCTGTGAAACTACTGGTACATCTGTGAAATTATTGGGACATCTGTGAAACTATGGGGACATCTGTGAAACTAATGGGACATATGTGAAAATATTGGGGCATCTGTGAAACTACTGGGACATATGTGAAACTACTGGGACATCTGTAAAACTACTGGGACATCTTTGAAACTATTGGGACATCTGTGAAACTATTGGGACATCTGTTAAACTTCTGGGACATCTGTGAAACTATTGGGACATCTGTGAAACTATTTGGGACATCTGTTAAAGTATTGGGACATCTGTGAAACTACTGGTACATCTGTTAAATTATTGGGACATCTGTGAAACTATGGGGACATCTGTGAAACTAATGGGACATATGTGAAACTATTGGGGCATCTGTGAAACGACTGGGTGATCTGTGAAACTACTGGGACATATGTGAACTTATTGGGACATCTGTGAAACTATTGGGACATCTGTGAAACTATTGGGACATCTGTGAAACTACTGGGATCATCTGTGAAACTAGCGGGACATCTGTAAAACTACTGGGACATCTTTGAAACTATTGGAACATCTGTGAAACTATGGGGACATCTGTTAACCTACTGGAATATCTGTAAAACTTCTGGGACATCTGTGAAACTATTGGGACATCTGTTAAACTATTGGGAAATCTGTGAAACTATTGGGACATCTGTGAATCTATTGGGACATCTGTGAAACTATTTGGGACATCTGTTAAACTATTGGGACATCTGTGAAACTACTGGTACATCTGTGAAACTTTTGGGACATCTGTGAAACTATGGGGACATCTGTTAACCTACTGGGACATCTGTGAAACTACTGGGACATCTGTTAAACTACTGGGACATCTGTTGAACTATTGGGACATCTGTGAATCTACTGGGACATCTGTAAAACTACTGGGACATATGTGAATCTATTGGGACATTTGTGAAACTATTGGGACATCTGTGAAACTATTGAGACATCTGTGAAACAACTGGGACATCTGTGAAACTATTGGGACATCTGTGAAACTATTTGGGACATCTGTTAAACTATTGGGACATCTGTGAAACTACTGATACATCTGTTAAATTATTGGGACATCTGTGAAACTATGGGGACATCTGTGAAACTAATGGGACATATGTGAAACTATTCGGGCATCTGTGAAACGACTGGGTGATCTGTGAAACTACTGGGACATATGTGAACTTATTGGGACATCTGTGAGACTATTGGGACATCTGTGAAACTATTGGGACATCTGTGAAACTATGGGGACATCTGTGCAACTAATGGGACATATGTGAAACTATTGGGGCATCTGTGAAACTACTGGGATCATCTGTGAAACTACTGGGACATCTGTAAAACTACTGGGACATCTTTGAAACTATTGGGACATCTGTGAAACTATGGGGACATCTGTTAACCTACTGGAATATCTGTAAAACTCCTGGGACATCTGTGAAACTATTGGGACATCTGTGAAACTATTGGGACATCTGTGAAACTACTGGTACATCTGTGAAATTATTGGGACATCTGTGAAACTATGGGGACATCTGTGAAACTAATGGGACATATGTGAAACTATTGGGGCATCTGTGAAACGACTGGGTGATCTGTGAAACTGCTGGGACATATGTGAACTTATTGGGACATCTGTGAAACTATTGGGACATCTGTGAAACTATGGGGACATCTGTTAACCTACTGGAATATCTGTAAAACTTCTGGGACATCTGTGAAACTATTGGGACATCTGTGAAACTATTGGGACATCTATGAAACTACTGGTACATCTGTGAAATTATTGGGACATCTGTGAAACTATGGGGACATCTGTGAAACTAATGGGACATATGTGAAACTATTGGGGCATCTGTGAAACTACTGGGACATATGTGAACCTATTGGGACATCTGTGAAACTATTGGGACATCTGTGAATCTACTGGGACATCTGTAAAACTACTGGGACATATGTGAATCTATTGGGACATCTGTGAAACTATTGAGACATCTGTGAAACAACTGGGACATCTGTTAAACTATTGGGACATCTGTTAAACTACTGGTACATCTGTTAAATTATTGGGACATCTGTAAAACTATGGGGACATCTGTGAAACTAATGGGACATATGTGAAACTATTGGGGCATCTGTGAAACGACTGGGTGATCTGTGACACTAGTGGGACATATGTGAACTTATTGGGACATCTGTGAAACTATTGGGACATCTGTGAAACTATTGGGACATCTGTGAAACTATGGGGACATCTGTGCAACTAATGGGACATATGTGAAACTATTGGGGCATCTGTGAAACTACTGGGATCATCTGTGAAACTAGCGGGACATCTGTAAAACTACTGGGACATCTTTGAAACTATTGGAACATCTGTGAAACTATGGGGACATCTGTTAACCTACTGGAATATCTGTAAAACTCCTGGGACATCTGTGAAACTATTGGGACATCTGTGAAACTATTGGGACATCTGTGAAACTACTGGTACATCTGTGAAATTATTGGGACATCTGTGAAACTATGGGGACATCTGTGAAACTAATGGGACATATGTGAAACTATTGGGGCATCTGTGAAACGACTGGGTGATCTGTGAAACTACTGGGACATATGTGAACTTATTGGGACATCTGTGAAACTATTGGGACATCTGTGAAAATATGGGGACATCTGTTAACCTACTGGAATATCTGTAAAACTTCTGGGACATCTGTGAAACTATTGGGACATCTGTGAAACTATTGGGACATCTGTGAAACTACTGGTACATCTGTGAAATTATTGGGACATCTGTGAAACTATGGGGACATCTGTGAAACTAATGGGACATATGTGAAACTATTGGGGCATCTGTGAAACTACTGGGACATATGTGAACCTATTGGGACATCTGTGAAACTATTGGGACATCTGTGAAACTATTGGGACATCTGTGAAACTATTGGGACATCTGTGAAACTATGGGGACATCTGTGCAACTAATGGGACATATGTGAAACTATTGGGGCATCTGTGAAACGACTGGGTGATCTGTGACACTAGTGGGACATATGTGAACTTATTGGGACATCTGTGAAACTATTGGGACATCTGTGAAACTATTGGGACATCTGTGAAACTATGGGGACATCTGTTAACCTACTGGAATATCTGTAAAACTCCTGGGACATCTGTGAAACTATTGGGACATCTATGAAACTATTGGGACATCTGTTAAACTACTGGTACATCTGTGAAATTATTGGGACATCTGTGAAACTATGGGGACATCTGTGAAACTAATGGGACATATGTGAAACTATTGGGGCATCTGTGAAACGACTGGGTGATCTGTGAAACTACTGGGACATATGTGAACTTATTGGGACATCTGTGAAACTATTGGGACATCTGTGAAACTATGGGGACATCTGTTAACCTAATGGAATATCTGTAAAACTTCTGGGACATCTGTGAAACTATTGGGACATCTGTGAAACTATTGGGACATCTGTGAAACTACTGGTACATCTGTGAAATTATTGGGACATCTGTGAAACTATGGGGACATCTGTGAAACTAATGGGACATATGTGAAACTATTGGGGCATCTGTGAAACTACTGGGACATATGTGAACCTATTGGGACATCTGTGAAACTATTGGGACATCTGTGAATCTACTGGGACATCTGTAAAACTACTGGGACATATGTGAATCTATTGGGACATCTGTGAAACTATTGAGACATCTGTGAAACAACTGGGACATCTGTTAAACTATTGGGACATCTGTTAAACTACTGGTACATCTGTTAAATTATTGGGACATCTGTAAAACTATGGGGACATCTGTGAAACTAATGGGACATATGTGAAACTATTGGGGCATCTGTGAAACGACTGGGTGATCTGTGACACTAGTGGGACATATGTGAACTTATTGGGACATCTGTGAAACTATTGGGACATCTGTGAAACTATTGGGACATCTGTGAAACTATGGGGACATCTGTGCAACTAATGGGACATATGTGAAACTATTGGGGCATCTGTGAAACTACTGGGATCATCTGTGAAACTAGCGGGACATCTGTAAAACTACTGGGACATCTTTGAAACTATTGGAACATCTGTGAAACTATGGGGACATCTGTTAACCTACTGGAATATCTGTAAAACTCCTGGGACATCTGTGAAACTATTGGGACATCTGTGAAACTATTGGGACATCTGTGAAACTACTGGTACATCTGTGAAATTATTGGGACATCTGTGAAACTATGGGGACATCTGTGAAACTAATGGGACATATGTGAAACTATTGGGGCATCTGTGAAACGACTGGGTGATCTGTGAAACTACTGGGACATATGTGAACTTATTGGGACATCTGTGAAACTATTGGGACATCTGTGAAACTATGGGGACATCTGTTAACCTACTGGAATATCTGTAAAACTTCTGGGACATCTGTGAAACTATTGGGACATCTGTGAAACTATTGGGACATCTGTGAAACTACTGGTACATCTGTGAAATTATTGGGACATCTGTGAAACTATGGGGACATCTGTGAAACTAATGGGACATATGTGAAACTATTGGGGCATCTGTGAAACTACTGGGACATATGTGAACCTATTGGGACATCTGTGAAACTATTGGGACATCTGTGAAACTATTGGGACATCTGTGAAACTATTGGGACATCTGTGAAACTATGGGGACATCTGTGCAACTAATGGGACATATGTGAAACTATTGGGGCATCTGTGAAACGACTGGGTGATCTGTGACACTAGTGGGACATATGTGAACTTATTGGGACATCTGTGAAACTATTGGGACATCTGTGAAACTATTGGGACATCTGTGAAACTATGAGGACATCTGTTAACCTACTGGAATATCTGTAAAACTCCTGGGACATCTGTGAAACTATTGGGACATCTATGAAACTATTGGGACATCTGTTAAACTACTGGTACATCTGTGAAATTATTGGGACATCTGTGAAACTATGGGGACATCTGTGAAACTAATGGGACATATGTGAAACTATTGGGGCATCTGTGAAACGACTGGGTGATCTGTGAAACTACTGGGACATATGTGAACTTATTGGGACATCTGTGAAACTATTGGGACATATGTGAAACTATGGGGACATCTGTTAACCTAATGGAATATCTGTAAAACTTCTGGGACATCTGTGAAACTATTGGGACATCTGTGAAACTATTGGGACATCTGTGAAACTACTGGTACATCTGTGAAATTATTGGGACATCTGTGAAACTATGGGGACATCTGTGAAACTAATGGGACATATGTGAAACTATTGGGGCATCTGTGAAACTACTGGGACATATGTGAACCTATTGGGACATCTGTGAAACTATTGGGACATCTGTGAATCTACTGGGACATCTGTAAAACTACTGGGACATATGTGAATCTATTGGGACATCTGTGAAACTATTGAGACATCTGTGAAACAACTGGGACATCTGTTAAACTATTGGGACATCTGTTAAACTACTGGTACATCTGTTAAATTATTGGGACATCTGTAAAACTATGGGGACATCTGTGAAACTAATGGGACATATGTGAAACTATTGGGGCATCTGTGAAACGACTGGGTGATCTGTGACACTAGTGGGACATATGTGAACTTATTGGGACATCTGTGAAACTATTGGGACATCTGTGAAACTATTGGGACATCTGTGAAACTATGGGGACATCTGTGCAACTAATGGGACATATGTGAAACTATTGGGGCATCTGTGAAACTACTGGGATCATCTGTGAAACTAGCGGGACATCTGTAAAACTACTGGGACATCTTTGAAACTATTGGAACATCTGTGAAACTATGGGGACATCTGTTAACCTACTGGAATATCTGTAAAACATCTGGGAAATCTGTGAAACTATTGGGACATCTGTGAAACTATTGGGAAATCTGTGAAACTATTGGGACATCTGTGAATCTATTGGGACATCTGTGAAACTATTTGGGACATCTGTTAAACTATTTGGACATCTGTGAAACTACTGGTACATCTGTGAAATTATTGGGACATCTGTGAAACTATGGGGACATCTGTGAAACTAATGGGACATATGTGAAACTATTGGGGCATCTGTGAAACTACTGGGACATATGTGAACCTATTGGGACATCTGTGAAACTTTTGGGACATCTGTGAAACTATGGGGACATCTGTTGAACTATTGAGACATCTGTGAAACAACTGGGACATCTGTGAAACTATTGGGACATCTGTGAAACTATTTGGGACATCTGTTAAACTATTGGGACATCTGTGAAACTACTGATACATCTGTTAAATTATTGGGACATCTGTGAAACTATGGGGACATCTGTGAAACTAATGGGACATATGTGAAACTATTGGGGCATCTGTGAAACGACTGGGTGATCTGTGAAACTACTGGGACATATGTGAACTTATTGGGACATCTGTGAGACTATTGGGACATCTGTGAAACTATTGGGACATCTGTGAAACTATGGGGACATCTGTGAAACTAATGGGACATATGTGAAACTATTGGGACATCTGTGAAACTACTGGTACATCTGTTAAATTATTGGGACATCTGTAAAACTATGGGGACATCTGTGAAACTAATGGGACATATGTGAAACTATTGGGGCATCTGTGAAACGACTGGGTGATCTGTGACACTAGTGGGACATATGTGAACTTATTGGGACATCTGTGAAACTATTGGGACATCTGTGAAACTATTGGGACATCTGTGAAACTATGGGGACATGTGCAACTAATGGGACATATGTGAAACTATTGGGGCATCTGTGAAACTACTGGGACATATGTGAACCTATTGGGACATCTGTGAAACTATTGGGACATCTGTGAATCTACTGGGACATCTGTAAAACTACTGGGACATATGTGAATCTATTGGGACATCTGTGAAACTATTGAGACATCTGTGAAACAACTGGGACATCTGTTAAACTATTGGGACATCTGTGAATCTATTGGGACATCTGTGAAACTATTTGGGACATTTGTTAAACTATTGGGACATCTGTGAAACTACTGGTACATCTGTGAAATTATTGGGACATCTGTGAAACTATGGGGACATCTGTGAAACTAATGGGACATATGTGAAACTATTGGGGCATCTGTGAAACTACTGGGACATATGTGAACCTATTGGGACATCTGTGAAACTTTTGGGACATCTGTAAAACTACTGGGACATCTTTGAAACTACTGGTACATCTGTGAAATTATTGGGACATCTGTGAAACTATGGGGACATCTGTGAAACTAATGGGACATATGTGAAACTATTGGGGCATCTGTGAAACTACTGGGACATATGTGAACCTATTGGGACATCTGTGAAACTACTGGGATCATCTGTGAAACTAGCGGGACATCTGTAAAACTACTGGGACATCTTTGAAACTATTGGAACATCTGTGAAACTATGGGGACATCTGTTAACCTACTGGAATATCTGTAAAACTCCTGGGACATCTGTGAAACTATTGGGACATCTGTGAAACTATTGGGACATCTGTGAAACTACTGGTACATCTGTGAAATTATTGGTACATCTGTGAAACTATGGGGACATCTGTGAAACTAATGGGACATATGTGAAACTATTGGGGCATCTGTGAAACGACTGGGTGATCTGTGACACTAGTGGGACATATGTGAACTTATTTGGACATCTGTGAAACTATTGGGACATCTGTGAAACTATTGGGACATCTGTGAAACTATTGGGACATCTGTGAAACTATGGGGACATCTGTGCAACTAATGGGACATATGTGAAACTATTGGGGCATCTGTGAAACTACTGGGATCATCTGTGAAACTAGCGGGACATCTGTAAAACTACTGGGACATCTTTGAAACTATTGGAACATCTGTGAAACTATGGGGACATCTGTTAACCTACTGGAATATCTGTAAAACTTCTGGGAAATCTGTGAAACTATTGGGACATCTGTGAAACTATTGGGAAATCTGTGAAACTATTGGGACATCTGTGAATCTATTGGGACATCTGTGAAACTATTTGGGACATCTGTTAAACTATTGGGACATCTGTGAAACTACTGGTACATCTGTGAAATTATTGGGACATCTGTGAAACTATGGGGACATCTGTGAAACTAATGGGACATATGTGAAACTATTGGGGCATCTGTGAAACTACTGGGACATATGTGAACCTATTGGGACATCTGTGAAACTTTTGGGACATCTGTGAAACTATGGGGACATCTGTTAACCTACTGGGACATCTGTGAAACTACTGGGACATCTGTTAAACTACTGGGACATATGTGAATCTATTGGGACATCTGTGAAACTATTGGAACATCTGTGAAACTATTGAGACATCTGTGAAACAACTGGGAAATCTGTGAAACTATTGGGACATCTGTGAAACTATTGAGACATCTGTGAAACAACTGGGACATATGTGAAACTATTGGGGCATCTGTGAAACGACTGGGTGATCTGTGACACTAGTGGGACATATGTTAACTTATTGGGACATCTGTGAAACTATTGGGACATCTGTGAAACTAATGGGACATATGTGAAACTACTGGTACATCTGTTAAATTATTGGGACATCTGTAAAACTATGGGGACATCTGTGAAACTAATGGGACATATGTGAAACTATTGGGGCATCTGTGAAACGACTGGGTGATCTGTGACACTAGTGGGACATATGTGAACTTATTGGGACATCTGTGAAACTATTGGGACATCTGTGAAACTATTGGGACATCTGTGAAACTATGGGGACATGTGCAACTAATGGGACATATGTGAAACTATTGGGGCATCTGTGAAACTACTGGGACATATGTGAACCTATTGGGACATCTGTGAAACTATTGGGACATCTGTGCATCTACTGGGACATCTGTAAAACTACTGGGACATATGTGAATCTATTGGGACATCTGTGAAACTATTGAGACATCTGTGAAACAACTGGGACATCTGTTAAACTATTGGGACATCTGTGAATCTATTGGGACATCTGTGAAACTATTTGGGACATCTGTTAAACTATTGGGACATCTGTGAAACTACTGGTACATCTGTGAAATTATTGGGACATCTGTGAAACTATGGGGACATCTGTGAAATTAATGGGACATATGTGAAACTATTGGGGCATCTGTGAAACTACTGGGACATATGTGAACCTATTGGGACATCTGTGAAACTTTTGGGACATCTGTAAAACTAGTGGGACATCTGTAAAACTACTGGGACATCTTTGAAACTATTGGGACATCTGTGAAACTATTGGGACATCTGTTAAACTTCTGGGACATCTGTGAAACTATTGGGACATCTGTGAAACTATTTGGGACATCTGTTAAAGTATTGGGACATCTGTGAAACTACTGGTACATCTGTTAAATTATTGGGACATCTGTGAAACTATGGGGACATCTGTGAAACTAATGGGACATATGTGAAACTATTGGGGCATCTGTGAAACGACTGGGTGATCTGTGAAACTACTGGGACATATGTGAACTTCTGGGACATCTGTGAAACTATTGGGACATCTGTGAAACTATTGGGACATCTGTGAAACTACTGGTACATCTGTGAAATTATTGGGACATCTGTGAAACTATGGGGACATCTGTGAAACTAATGGGACATATGTGAAACTATTGGGGCATCTGTGAAACTACTGGGACATATGTGAACCTATTGGGACATCGGTGAAACTATTGGGACATCTGTGAAACTATTGGGACATCTGTGAAACTATTGGGACATCTGTGAAACTATGGGGACATCTGTGCAACTAATGGGACATATGTGAAACTATTGGGGCATCTGTGAAACGACTGGGTGATCTGTGACACTAGTGGGACATATGTGAACTTATTGGGACATCTGTGAAACTATTGGGACATCTGTGAAACTATTGGGACATCTGTGAAACTATGGGGACATCTGTGAAACTAATGGGACATATGTGAAACTATTGGGGCATCTGTGAAACGACTGGGTGATCTGTGAAACTACTGGGACATATGTGAACTTATTGGGACATCTGTGAAACTATTGGGACATCTGTGAAACTATGGGGACATCTGTTAACCTACTGGAATATCTGTAAAACTTCTGGGACATCTGTGAAACTATTGGGACATCTGTGAAACTATTGGGACATCTGTGAAACTACTGGTACATCTGTGAAATTATTGGGACATCTGTGAAACTATGGGGACATCTGTGAAACTAATGGGACATATGTGAAACTATTGGGGCATCTGTGAAACTACTGGGACATATGTGAACCTATTGGGACATCTGTGAAACTATTGGGACATCTGTGAATCTACTGGGACATCTGTAAAACTACTGGGACATATGTGAATCTATTGGGACATCTGTGAAACTATTGAGACATCTGTGAAACAACTGGGACATCTGTTAAACTATTGGGACATCTGTTAAACTACTGGTACATCTGTTAAATTATTGGGACATCTGTAAAACTATGGGGACATCTGTGAAACTAATGGGACATATGTGAAACTATTGGGGCATCTGTGAAACGACTGGGTGATCTGTGACACTAGTGGGACATATGTGAACTTATTGGGACATCTGTGAAACTATTGGGACATCTGTGAAACTATTGGGACATCTGTGAAACTATGGGGACATCTGTGCAACTAATGGGACATATGTGAAACTATTGGGGCATCTGTGAAACTACTGGGATCATCTGTGAAACTAGCGGGACATCTGTAAAACTACTGGGACATCTTTGAAACTATTGGAACATCTGTGAAACTATGGGGACATCTGTTAACCTACTGGAATATCTGTAAAACATCTGGGAAATCTGTGAAACTATTGGGACATCTGTGAAACTATTGGGAAATCTGTGAAACTATTGGGACATCTGTGAATCTATTGGGACATCTGTGAAACTATTTGGGACATCTGTTAAACTATTGGGACATCTGTGAAACTACTGGTACATCTGTGAAATTATTGGGACATCTGTGAAACTTTTGGGACATCTGTGAAACTATGGGGACATCTGTTAACCTACTGGGACATCTGTGAAACTACTGGGACATCTGTTAAACTACTGGGACATCTGTTGAACTATTGGGACATCTGTGAATCTACTGGGACATCTGTAAAACTACTGGGACATATGTGAATCTATTGGGACATCTGTGAAACTATTGGGACATCTGTGAAACTATTGAGACATCTGTGAAACAACTGGGACATCTGTGAAACTATTGGGACATCTGTGAAACTATTTGGGACATCTGTTAAACTATTGGGACATCTGTGAAACTACTGATACATCTGTTAAATTATTGGGACATCTGTGAAACTATGGGGACATCTGTGAAACTAATGGGACATCTGTGAAACTATTGGGACATCTGTGAAACTATGGGGACATCTGTGAAACTAATGGGACATATGTGAAACTATTGAGACATCTGTGAAACTACTGGTACATCTGTTAAATTATTGGGACATCTGTAAAACTATGGGGACATCTGTGAAACTAATGGGACATATGTGAAACTATTGGGGCATCTGTGAAACGACTGGGTGATCTGTGACACTAGTGGGACATATGTGAACTTATTGGGACATCTGTGAAACTATTGGGACATCTGTGAAACTATTGGGACATCTGTGAAACTATGGGGACATCTGTGCAACTAATGGGACATATGTGAAACTATTGGGGCATCTGTGAAACTACTGGGATCATCTGTGAAACTAGCGGGACATCTGTAAAACTACTGGGACATCTTTGAAACTATTGGAACATCTGTGAAACTATGGGGACATCTGTTAACCTACTGGAATATCTGTAAAACTTTGGGAAATCTGTGAAACTATTGGGACATCTGTGAAACTATTGGGAAATCTGTGAAACTATTGGGACATCTGTGAATCTATTGGGACATCTGTGAAACTATTTGGGACATCTGTTAAACTATTGGGACATCTGTGAAACTACTGGTACATCTGTGAAATTATTGGGACATCTGTGAAACTATGGGGACATCTGTGAAACTAATGGGACATATGTGAAACTATTGGGGCATCTGTGAAACTACTGGGACATATGTGAACCTATTGGGACATCTGTGAAACTTTTGGGACATCTGTGAAACTATGGGGACATCTGTTAACCTACTGGGACATCTGTGAAACTACTGGGACATCTGTTAAACTACTGGGACATCTGTTGAACTATTGGGACATCTGTGAATCTACTGGGACATCTGTAAAACTACTGGGACATATGTGAATCTATTGGGACATCTGTGAAACTATTGGGACATCTGTGAAACTATTGAGACATCTGTGAAACAACTGGGACATCTGTGAAACTATTGGGACATCTGTGAAACTATTTGGGACATCTGTTAAACTATTGGGACATCTGTGAAACTACTGATACATCTGTTAAATTATTGGGACATCTGTGAAACTATGGGGACATCTGTGAAACTAATGGGACATATGTGAAACTATTGGGGCATCTGTGAAACGACTGGGTGATCTGTGAAACTACTGGGACATATGTGAACTTATTGGGACATCTGTGAGACTATTGGGACATCTGTGAAACTATTGGGACATCTGTGAAACTATGGGGACATCTGTGAAACTAATGGGACATATGTGAAACTATTGGGACATCTGTGAAACTACTGGTACATCTGTTAAATTATTGGGACATCTGTAAAACTATGGGGACATCTGTGAAACTAATGGGACATATGTGAAACTATTGGGGCATCTGTGAAACGACTGGGTGATCTGTGACACTAGTGGGACATATGTGAACATATTGGGACATCTGTGAAACTATTGGGACATCTGTGAAACTATTGGGACATCTGTGAAACTATGGGGACATATGTGAACCTATTGGGACATCTGTGAAACTATTGGGACATCTGTGAATCTACTGGGACATCTGTAAAACTACTGGGACATATGTGAATCTATTGGGACATCTGTGAAACTATTGAGACATCTGTGAAACAACTGGGACATCTGTTAAACTATTGGGACATCTGTTAAACTACTGGTACATCTGTTAAATTATTGGGACATCTGTAAAACTATGGGGACATCTGTGAAACTAATGGGACATATGTGAAACTATTGGGGCATCTGTGAAACGACTGGGTGATCTGTGACACTAGTGGGACATATGTGAACTTATTGGGACATCTGTGAAACTATTGGGACATCTGTGAAACTATTGGGACATCTGTGAAACTATGGGGACATCTGTGCAACTAATGGGACATATGTGAAACTATTGGGGCATCTGTGAAACTACTGGGATCATCTGTGAAACTAGCGGGACATCTGTAAAACTACTGGGACATCTTTGAAACTATTGGAACATCTGTGAAACTATGGGGACATCTGTTAACCTACTGGAAAATCTGTAAAACTCCTGGGACATCTGTGAAACTATTGGGACATCTGTGAAACTATTGGGACATCTGTGAAACTACTGGTACATCTGTGAAATTATTTGTACATCTGTGAAACTATGGGGACATCTGTGAAACTAATGGGACATATGTGAAACTATTGGGGCATCTGTGAAACGACTGGGTGATCTGTGACACTAGTGGGACATATGTGAACTTATTGGGACATCTGTGAAACTATTGGGACATCTGTGAAACTATTGGGACATCTGTGAAACTATTGGGACATCTGTGAAACTATGGGGACATCTGTGCAACTAATGGGACATATGTGAAACTATTTGGGCATCTGTGAAACTACTGGGATCATCTGTGAAACTAGCGGGACATCTGTAAAACTACTGGGACATCTTTGAAACTATTGGAACATCTGTGAAACTATGGGGACATTTGTTAACCTACTGGAATATCTGTAAAACTTCTGGGAAATCTGTGAAACTATTGGGACATCTGTGAAACTATTGGGAAATCTGTGAAACTATTGGGACATCTGTGAATCTATTGGGACATCTGTGAAACTATTTGGGACATCTGTTAAACTATTGGGACATCTGTGAAACTACTGGTACATCTGTGAAATTATTGGGACATCTGTGAAACTATGGGGACATCTGTGAAACTAATGGGACATATGTGAAACTATTGGGGCATCTGTGAAACTACTGGGACATATGTGAACCTATTGGGACATCTGTGAAACTTTTGGGACATCTGTGAAACTATGGGGACATCTGTTAACCTGCTGGGACATCTGTGAAACTAATGGGACATCTGTTAAACTACTGGGACATCTGTTGAACTATTGGGACATCTGTGAATCTACTGGGACATCTGTAAAACTACTGGGACATATGTGAATCTATTGGGACATCTGTGAAACTATTGGGACATCTGTGAAACTATTGAGACATCTGTGAAACAACTGGGACATCTGTGAAACTATTGGGACATCTGTGAAACTATTTGGGACATCTGTTAAACTATTGGGACATCTGTGAAACTACTGATACATCTGTAAATTATTGGGACATCTGTGAAACTATGGGGACATCTGTGAAACTAATGGGACATATGTGGAACTATTGGGGCATCTGTGAAACTACTGGGTGATCTGTGAAACTACTGGGACATATGTGAACTTATTGGGACATCTGTGAGACTATTGGGACATCTGTGAAACTATTGGGACATCTGTGAAACTATGGGGACATCTGTGAAACTAATGGGACATATGTGAAACTATTGGGACATCTGTGAAACTACTGGTACATCTGTTAAATTATTGGGAAATCTGTGAAACTATTGGGACATCTGTGAAACTAATGGGACATATGTGAAACTATTGGGGCATCTGTGAAACGACTGGGTGATCTGTGACACTAGTGGGACATATGTGAACTTATTGGGACATCTGTGAAACTATTGGGACATCTGTGAAACTATTGGGACATCTGTGAAACTATGGGGACATCTGTGCAACTAATGGGACATATGTGAAACTATTGGGGCATCTGTGAAACTACTGGGATCATCTGTGAAACTAGCGGGACATCTGTAAAACTACTGGGACATCTTTGAAACTATTGGAACATCTGTGAAACTATGGGGACATCTGTTAACCTACTGGAATATCTGTAAAACTTTGGGAAATCTGTGAAACTATTGGGACATCTGTGAAACTATTGGGAAATCTGTGAAACTATTGGGACATCTGTGAATCTATTGGGACATCTGTGAAACTATTTGGGACATCTGTTAAACTATTGGGACATCTGTGAAACTACTGGTACATCTGTGAAATTATTGGGACATCTGTGAAACTATGGGGACATCTGTGAAACTAATGGGACATATGTGAAACTATTGGGGCATCTGTGAAACTACTGGGACATATGTGAACCTATTGGGACATCTGTGAAACTTTTGGGACATCTGTGAAACTATGGGGACATCTGTTAACCTACTGGGACATCTGTGAAACTACTGGGACATCTGTTAAACTACTGGGACATCTGTTGAACTATTGGGACATCTGTGAATCTACTGGGACATCTGTAAAACTACTGGGACATATGTGAATCTATTGGGACATCTGTGAAACTATTGGGACATCTGTGAAACTATTGAGACATCTGTGAAACAACTGGGACATCTGTGAAACTATTGGGACATCTGTGAAACTATTTGGGACATCTGTTAAACTATTGGGACATCTGTGAAACTACTGATACATCTGTTAAATTATTGGGACATCTGTGAAACTATGGGGACATCTGTGAAACTAATGGGACATATGTGAAACTATTGGGGCATCTGTGAAACGACTGGGTGATCTGTGAAACTACTGGGACATATGTGAACTTATTGGGACATCTGTGAGACTATTGGGACATCTGTGAAACTATTGGGACATCTGTGAAACTATGGGGACATCTGTGAAACTAATGGGACATATGTGAAACTATTGGGACATCTGTGAAACTACTGGTACATCTGTTAAATTATTGGGACATCTGTAAAACTATGGGGACATCTGTGAAACTAATGGGACATATGTGAAACTATTGGGGCATCTGTGAAACGACTGGGTGATCTGTGACACTAGTGGGACATATGTGAACATATTGGGACATCTGTGAAACTATTGGGACATCTGTGAAACTATTGGGACATCTGTGAAACTATGGGGACATATGTGAACCTATTGGGACATCTGTGAAACTATTGGGACATCTGTGAATCTACTGGGACATCTGTAAAACTACTGGGACATATGTGAATCTATTGGGACATCTGTGAAACTATTGAGACATCTGTGAAACAACTGGGACATCTGTTAAACTATTGGGACATCTGTTAAACTACTGGTACATCTGTTAAATTATTGGGACATCTGTAAAACTATGGGGACATCTGTGAAACTAATGGGACATATGTGAAACTATTGGGGCATCTGTGAAACGACTGGGTGATCTGTGACACTAGTGGGACATATGTGAACTTATTGGGACATCTGTGAAACTATTGGGACATCTGTGAAACTATTGGGACATCTGTGAAACTATGGGGACATCTGTGCAACTAATGGGACATATGTGAAACTATTGGGGCATCTGTGAAACTACTGGGATCATCTGTGAAACTAGCGGGACATCTGTAAAACTACTGGGACATCTTTGAAACTATTGGAACATCTGTGAAACTATGGGGACATCTGTTAACCTACTGGAAAATCTGTAAAACTCCTGGGACATCTGTGAAACTATTGGGACATCTGTGAAACTATTGGGACATCTGTGAAACTACTGGTACATCTGTGAAATTATTTGTACATCTGTGAAACTATGGGGACATCTGTGAAACTAATGGGACATATGTGAAACTATTGGGGCATCTGTGAAACGACTGGGTGATCTGTGACACTAGTGGGACATATGTGAACTTATTGGGACATCTGTGAAACTATTGGGACATCTGTGAAACTATTGGGACATCTGTGAAACTATTGGGACATCTGTGAAACTATGGGGACATCTGTGCAACTAATGGGACATATGTGAAACTATTGGGGCATCTGTGAAACTACTGGGATCATCTGTGAAACTAGCGGGACATCTGTAAAACTACTGGGACATCTTTGAAACTATTGGAACATCTGTGAAACTATGGGGACATTTGTTAACCTACTGGAATATCTGTAAAACTTCTGGGAAATCTGTGAAACTATTGGGACATCTGTGAAACTATTGGGAAATCTGTGAAACTATTGGGACATCTGTGAATCTATTGGGACATCTGTGAAACTATTTGGGACATCTGTTAAACTATTGGGACATCTGTGAAACTACTGGTACATCTGTGAAATTATTGGAACATCTGTGAAACTATGGGGACATCTGTGAAACTAATGGGACATATGTGAAACTATTGGGGCATCTGTGAAACTACTGGGACATATGTGAACCTATTGGGACATCTGTGAAACTTTTGGGACATCTGTGAAACTATGGGGACATCTGTTAACCTACTGGGACATCTGTGAAACTAATGGGACATCTGTTAAACTACTGGGACATCTGTTGAACTATTGGGACATCTGTGAATCTACTGGGACATCTGTAAAACTACTGGGACATATGTGAATCTATTGGGACATCTGTGAAACTATTGGGACATCTGTGAAACTATTGAGACATCTGTGAAACAACTGGGACATCTGTGAAACTATTGGGACATCTGTGAAACTATTTGGGACATCTGTTAAACTATTGGGACATCTGTGAAACTACTGATACATCTGTAAATTATTGGGACATCTGTGAAACTATGGGGACATCTGTGAAACTAATGGGACATATGTGGAACTATTGGGGCATCTGTGAAACGACTGGGTGATCTGTGAAACTACTGGGACATATGTGAACTTATTGGGACATCTGTGAGACTATTGGGACATCTGTGAAACTATTGGGACATCTGTGAAACTATGGGGACATCTGTGAAACTAATGGGACATATGTGAAACTATTGGGACATCTGTGAAACTACTGGTACATCTGTTAAATTATTGGGACATCTGTAAAACTATGGGGACATCTGTGAAACTAATGGGACATATGTGAAACTATTGGGGCATCTGTGAAACGACTGGGTGATCTGTGACACTAGTGGGACATATGTGAACTTATTGGGACATCTGTGAAACTATTGGGACATCTGTGAAACTATTGGGACATCTGTGAAACTATGGGGACATCTGTGCAACTAATGGGACATATGTGAAACTATTGGGGCATCTGTGAAACTACTGGGACATATGTGAACCTATTGGGACATCTGTGAAACTATTGGGACATCTGTGAATCTACTGGGACATCTGTAAAACTACTGGGACATATGTGAATCTATTGGGACATCTGTGAAACTATTGAAACATCTGTGAAACAACTGGGACATCTGTTAAACTATTGGGACATCTGTTAAACTACTGGTACATCTGTTAAATTATTGGGACATCTGTAAAACTATGGGGACATCTGTGAAACTAATGGGACATATGTGAAACTATTGGGACATCTGTGAAACTATTGGGACATCTGTGAAACTATGGGGACATCTGTGCAACTAATGGGACATATGTGAAACTATTGGGGCATCTGTGAAACTACTGGGATCATCTGTGTAACTAGCGGGACATCTGTAAAACTACTGGGACATCTTTGAAACTATTGGAACATCTGTGAAACTATGGGGACATCTGTTAACCTACTGGAATATCTGTAAAACTCCTGGGACATCTGTGAAACTATTGGGACATCTGTGAAACTATTGGGACATCTGTGAAACTACTGGTACATCTGTGAAATTATTGGGACATCTGTGAAACTATGGGGACATCTGTGAAACTAATGGGACATATGTGAAACTATTGGGGCATCTGTGAAACGACTGGGTAATCTGTGAAACTACTGGGACATATGTGAACTTACTGGGACATCTGTGAAACTATTGGGACATCTGTGAAACTATGGGGACATCTGTTAACCTACTGGAATATCTGTAAAACTTCTGGGACATCTGTGAAACTATTGGGACATCTGTGAAACTATTGGGACATCTGTGAAACTACTGGTACATCTGTGAAATTATTGGGACATCTGTGAAACTATGGGGACATCTGTGAAACTAATGGGACATATGTGAAACTATTGGGGCATCTGTGAAACTACTGGGACATATGTGAACCTATTGGGACATCTGTGAAACTATTGGGACATCTGTGAATCTACTGGGACATCTGTAAAACTACTGGGACATATGTGAATCTATTGGGACATCTGTGAAACTATTGAGACATCTGTGAAACAACTGGGACATCTGTTAAACTATTGGGACATCTGTTAAACTACTGGTACATCTGTTAAATTATTGGGACATCTGTAAAACTATGGGGACATCTGTGAAACTAATGGGACATATGTGAAACTATTGGGGCATCTGTGAAACGACTGGGTGATCTGTGACACTAGTGGGACATATGTGAACTTATTGGGACATCTGTGAAACTATTGGGACATCTGTGAAACTATTGGGACATCTGTGAAACTATGGGGACATCTGTGCAACTAATGGGACATATGTGAAACTATTGGGGCATCTGTGAAACTACTGGGATCATCTGTGAAACTAGCGGGACATCTGTAAAACTACTGGGACATCTTTGAAACTATTGGAACATCTGTGAAACTATGGGGACATCTGTTAACCTACTGGAATATCTGTAAAACTTCTGGGAAATCTGTGAAACTATTGGGACATCTGTGAAACTATTGGGAAATCTGTGAAACTATTGGGACATCTGTGAACCTATTGGGACATCTGTGAAACTATTTGGGACATCTGTTAAACTATTGGGACATCTGTGAAACTACTGGTACATCTGTGAAATTATTGGGACATCTGTGAAACTATGGGGACATCTGTGAAACTAATGGGACATATGTGAAACTATTGGGGCATCTGTGAAACTACTGGGACATATGTGAACCTATTGGGACATCTGTGAAACTTTTGGGACATCTGTGAAACTATGGGGACATCTGTTTACCTACTGGGACATCTGTGAAACTACTGGGACATCTGTTAAACTACTGGGACATCTGTTGAACTATTGGGACATCTGTGAATCTACTGGGACATCTGTAAAACTACTGGGACATATGTGAATCTATTGGGACATCTGTGAAACTATTGGGACATCTGTGAAACTATTGAGACATCTGTGAAACAACTGGGACATCTGTGAAACTATTGGGACATCTGTGAAACTATTTGGGACATCTGTTAAACTATTGGGACATCTGTGAAACTACTGATACATCTGTTAAATTATTGGGACATCTGTGAAACTATGGGGACATCTGTGAAACTAATGGGACAAATGTGAAACTATTGGGGCATCTGTGAAACGACTGGGTGATCTGTGAAACTACTGGGACATATGTGAACTTATTGGGACATCTGTGAGACTATTGGGACATCGGTGAAACTATTGGGACATCTGTGAAACTATGGGGACATCTGTGAAACTAATGGGACATATGTGAAACTATTGGGACATCTGTGAAATTACTGGTACATCTGTTAAATTATTGGGACATCTGTAAAACTATGGGGACATCTGTGAAACTAATGGGACATATGTGAAACTATTGGGGCATCTGTGAAACGACTGGGTGATCTGTGACACTAGTGGGACATATGTGAACTTATTGGGACATCTGTGAAACTATTGGGACATCTGTGAAACTATTGGGACATCTGTGAAACTATGGGGACATGTGCAACTAATGGGACATATGTGAAACTATTGGGGCATCTGTGAAACTACTGGGATCATCTGTGAAACTACTGGGACATCTGTAAAACTACTGGGACATCTTTGAAACTATTGGGACATCTGTGAAACTATGGGGACATCTGTTAACCTACTGGAATATCTGTAAAACTCCTGGGGCATCTGTTAAACTACTGGGACATATGTGAACCTATTGGGACATCTGTGAAACTATTGGGACATCTGTGAATCTACTGGGACATCTGTAAAACTACTGGGACATATGTGAATCTATTGGGACATCTGTGAAACTATTGAGACATCTGTGAAACAACTGGGACATCTGTTAAACTATTGGGACATCTGTTAAACTACTGGTACATCTGTTAAATTATTGGGACATCTGTAAAACTATGGGGACATCTGTGAAACTAATGGGACATATGTGAAACTATTGGGGCATCTGTTAAACTATTGGGACATCTGTGAAACTACTGATACATCTGTTAAATTATTGGGACATCTGTGAAACTATGGGGACATCTGTGAAACTAATGGGACAAATGTGAAACTATTGGGGCATCTGTGAAACGACTGGGTGATCTGTGAAACTACTGGGACATATGTGAACTTATTGGGACATCTGTGAGACTATTGGGACATCTGTGAAACTATTGGGACATCTGTGAAACTATGGGGACATCTGTGAAACTAATGGGACATATGTGAAACTATTGGGACATCTGTGAAACTACTGGTACATCTGTTAAATTATTGGGACATCTGTAAAACTATGGGGACATCTGTGAAACTAATGGGACATATGTGAAACTATTGGGGCATCTGTTAAACTATTGGGACATCTGTGAAACTACTGATACATCTGTTAAATTATTGGGACATCTGTGAAACTATGGGGACATCTGTGAAACTAATGGGACAAATGTGAAACTATTGGGGCATCTGTGAAACGACTGGGTGATCTGTGAAACTACTGGGACATATGTGAACTTATTGGGACATCTGTGAAACTATTGGGACATCTGTGAAACTATTGGGACATCTGTGAAACTATGGGGACATCTGTGCAACTAATGGGACATATGTGAAACTATTGGGGCATCTGTGAAACTACTGGGATCATCTGTGAAACTACTGGGACATCTGTAAAACTACTGGGACATCTTTGAAACTATTGGGACATCTGTGAAACTATGGGGACATCTGTTAACCTACTGGAATATCTGTAAAACTCCTGGGGCATCTGTTAAACTACTGGGACATATGTGAACCTATTGGGACATCTGTGAAACTATTGGGACATCTGTGAATCTACTGGGACATCTGTAAAACTACTGGGACATATGTGAATCTATTGGGACATCTGTGAAACTATTGAGACATCTGTGAAACAACTGGGACATCTGTTAAACTATTGGGACATCTGTTAAACTACTGGTACATCTGTTAAATTATTGGGACATCTGTAAAACTATGGGGACATCTGTGAAACTAATGGGACATATGTGAAACTATTGGGGCATCTGTGAAACGACTGGGTGATCTGTGACACTAGTGGGACATATGTGAACTTATTGGGACATCTGTGAAACTATTGGGACATCTGTGAAACTATTGGGACATCTGTGAAACTATGGGGACATCTGTGCAACTAATGGGACATATGTGAAACTATTGGGGCATCTGTGAAACTACTGGGATCATCTGTGAAACTACTGGGACATCTGTAAAACTACTGGGACATCTTTGAAACTATTGGGACATCTGTGAAACTATGGGGACATCTGTTAACCTACTGGAATATCTGTAAAACTCCTGGGACATCTGTGAAACTATTGGGACATCTGTGAAACTATTGGGACATCTGTGAAACTACTGGTACATCTGTGAAATTATTAGGACATCTGTGAAACTATGGGGACATCTGTGAAACTAATGGGACATATGTGAAACTATTGGGGCATCTGTGAAACTACTGGGACATATGTGAACCTATTGGGACATCTGTGAAACTTTTGGGACATCTGTGAAACTATGGGGACATCTGTTTACCTACTGGGACATCTGTGAAACTACTGGGACATCTGTTAAACTACTGGGACATCTGTTGAACTATTGGGACATCTGTGAATCTACTGGGACATCTGTAAAACTACTGGGACATATGTGAATCTATTGGGACATCTGTGAAACTATTGGGACATCTGTGAAACTATTGAGACATCTGTGAAACAACTGGGACATCTGTGAAACTATTGGGACATCTGTGAAACTATTTGGGACATCTGTTAAACTATTGGGACATCTGTGAAACTACTGATACATCTGTTAAATTATTGGGACATCTGTGAAACTATGGGGACATCTGTGAAACTAATGGGACAAATGTGAAACTATTGGGGCATCTGTGAAACGACTGGGTGATCTGTGAAACTACTGGGACATATGTGAACTTATTGGGACATCTGTGAGACTATTGGGACATCTGTGAAACTATTGGGACATCTGTGAAACTATGGGGACATCTGTGAAACTAATGGGACATATGTGAAACTATTGGGACATCTGTGAAACTACTGGTACATCTGTTAAATTATTGGGACATCTGTAAAACTATGGGGACATCTGTGAAACTAATGGGACATATGTGAAACTATTGGGGCATCTGTGAAACGACTGGGTGATCTGTGACACTAGTGGGACATATGTGAACTTATTGGGACATCTGTGGAACTATTGGGACATCTGTGAAACTATTGGGACATCTGTGAAACTATGGGGACATGTGCAACTAATGGGACATCTGTGAAACTATTGGGGCATCTGTGAAACTACTGGGATCATCTGTGAAACTACTGGGACATCTGTAAAACTACTGGGACATCTTTGAAACTATTGGGACATCTGTGAAACTATGGGGACATCTGTTAACCTACTGGAATATCTGTAAAACTCCTGGGGCATCTGTTAAACTACTGGGACATATGTGAACCTATTGGGACATCTGTGAAACTATTGGGACATCTGTGAATCTACTGGGACATCTGTAAAACTACTGGGACATATGTGAATCTATTGGGACATCTGTGAAACTATTGAGACATCTGTGAAACAACTGGGACATCTGTTAAACTATTGGGACATCTGTTAAACTACTGGTACATCTGTTAAATTATTGGGACATCTGTAAAACTATGGGGACATCTGTGAAACTAATGGGACATATGTGAAACTATTGGGGCATCTGTGAAACGACTGGGTGATCTGTGACACTAGTGGGACATATGTGAACTTATTGGGACATCTGTGAAACTATTGGGACATCTGTGAAACTATTGGGACATCTGTGAAACTATGGGGACATCTGTGCAACTAATGGGACATATGTGAAACTATTGGGGCATCTGTGAAACTACTGGGATCATCTGTGAAACTACTGGGACATCTGTAAAACTACTGGGACATCTTTGAAACTATTGGGACATCTGTGAAACTATGGGGACATCTGTTAACCTACTGGAATATCTGTAAAACTCCTGGGGCATCTGTTAAACTACTGGGACATATGTGAACCTATTGGGACATCTGTGAAACTATTGGGACATCTGTGAATCTACTGGGACATCTGTAAAACTACTGGGACATATGTGAATCTATTGGGACATCTGTGAAACTATTGAGACATCTGTGAAACAACTGGGACATCTGTTAAACTATTGGGACATCTGTTAAACTACTGGTACATCTGTTAAATTATTGGGACATCTGTAAAACTATGGGGACATCTGTGAAACTAATGGGACATATGTGAAACTATTGGGGCATCTGTGAAACGACTGGGTGATCTGTGACACTAGTGGGACATATGTGAACTTATTGGGACATCTGTGAAACTATTGGGACATCTGTGAAACTATTGGGACATCTGTGAAACTATGGGGACATCTGTGCAACTAATGGGACATATGTGAAACTATTGGGGCATCTGTGAAACTACTGGGATCATCTGTGAAACTACTGGGACATCTGTAAAACTACTGGGACATCTTTGAAACTATTGGGACATCTGTGAAACTATGGGGACATCTGTTAACCTACTGGAATATCTGTAAAACTCCTGGGACATCTGTGAAACTATTGGGACATCTGTGAAACTATTGGGACATCTGTGAAACTACTGGTACATCTGTGAAATTATTAGGACATCTGTGAAACTATGGGGACATCTGTGAAACTAATGGGACATATGTGAAACTATTGGGGCATCTGTGAAACGACTGGGTGATCTGTGAAACTACTGGGACATATGTGAACTTATTGGGACATCTGTGAAACTATTGTGACATCTGTGAAACTATTGGGACATCTGTGAAGCTATGGGGACATCTGTCAAACTAATGGGACATATGTGAAACTATTGGGACATCTGTGAAACTACTGGTACATCTGTTAAATTATTGGGACATCTGTAAAACTATGGGGACATCTGTGAAACTAATGGGACATATGTGAAACTATTGGGGCATCTGTGAAACGACTGGGTGATCTGTGACACTAGTCGGACATATGTGAACTTATTGGGACATCTGTGAAACTATTGGGACATCTGTGAAACTATTGGGACATCTGTGAAACTATGGGGACATCTGTGCAACTAATGGGACATATGTGAAACTATTGGGGCATCTGTGAAACTACTGGGATCATCTGTGAAACTACTGGGACATCTGTAAAACTACTGGGACATCTTTGAAACTATTGGGACATCTGTGAAACTATGGGGACATCTGTTAACCTACTGGAATATCTGTAAAACTTCTGGGACATCTGTGAAACTATTGGGACATCTGTGAAACTACTGGTACATCTGTGAAATTATTGGGACATCTGTCAAACTATGGGGACATCTGTGAAACTAATGGGACATATGTGAAAATATTGGGGCATCTGTGAAACTACTGGGACATATGTGAAACTACTGGGACATCTGTAAAACTACTGGGACATCTTTGAAACTATTGGGACATCTGTGAAACTATTGGGACATCTGTTAAACTTCTGGGACATCTGTGAAACTATTGGGACATCTGTGAAACTATTTGGGACATCTGTTAAAGTATTGGGACATCTGTGAAACTACTGGTACATCTGTTAAATTATTGGGACATCTGTGAAACTATGGGGACATCTGTGAAACTAATGGGACATATGTGAAACTATTGGGGCATCTGTGAAACGACTGGGTGATCTGTGAAACTACTGGGACATATGTGAACTTATTGGGACATCTGTGAAACTATTGGGACATCTGTGAAACTATTGGGACATCGGTGAAACTATGGGGACATCTGTGAAACTAATGGGACATATGTGAAACTATTGGGGCATCTGTGAAACTACTGGGATCATCTGTGAAACTAGCGGGACATCTGTAAAACTACTGGGACATCTTTGAAACTATTGGAACATCTGTGAAACTATGGGGACATCTATTAACCTACTGGAATATCTGTAAAACTTCTGGGACATCTGTGAAACTATTGGGACATCTGTGAAACTATTGGGAAATCTGTGAAACTATTGGGACATCTGTGAATCTATTGGGACATCTGTGAAACTATTTGGGACATCTGTTAAACTATTGGGACATCTGTGAAACTACTGGTACATCTGTGAAATTATTGGGACATCTGTGAAACTATGGGGACATCTGTGAAACTAATGGGACATATGTGAAACTATTGGGGCATCTGTGAAACTACTGGGACATATGTGAACCTATTGGGACATCTGTGAAACTTTTGGGACATCTGTGAAACTATGGGGACATCTGTTAACCTACTGGGACATCTGTGAAACTACTGGGACATCTGTTAAACTACTGGGACATCTGTTGAACTATTGGGACATCTGTGAATCTACTGGGACATCTGTAAAACTACTGGGACATATGTGAATCTATTGGGACATCTGTGAAACTATTGGGACATCTGTGAAACTATTGAGACATCTGTGAAACAACTGGGACATCTGTGAAACTATTGGGACATCTGTGAAACTATTTGGGACATCTGTTAAACTATTGGGACATCTGTGAAACTACTGATACATCTGTTAAATTATTGGGACATCTGTGAAACTATGGGGACATCTGTGAAACTAATGGGACATATGTGAAACTATTGGGGCATCTGTGAAACGACTGGGTGATCTGTGAAACTACTGGGACATATGTGAACTTATTGGGACATCTGTGAGACTATTGGGACATCTGTGAAACTATTGGGACATCTGTGAAACTATGGGGACATCTGTGAAACTAATGGGACATATGTGAAACTATTGAGACATCTGTGAAACTACTGGTACATCTGTTAAATTATTGGGACATCTGTAAAACTATGGGGACATCTGTGAAACTAATGGGACATATGTGAAACTATTGGGGCATCTGTGAAACGACTGGGTGATCTGTGACACTAGTGGGACATATGTGAACTTATTGGGACATCTGTGAAACTATTGGGACATCTGTGAAACTATTGGGACATCTGTGAAACTATGGGGACATCTGTGCAACTAATGGGACATATGTGAAACTATTGGGGCATCTGTGAAACTACTGGGATCATCTGTGAAACTAGCGGGACATCTGTAAAACTACTGGGACATCTTTGAAACTATTGGAACATCTGTGAAACTATGGGGACATCTGTTAACCTACTGGAATATCTGTAAAACTTTGGGAAATCTGTGAAACTATTGGGACATCTGTGAAACTATTGGGAAATCTGTGAAACTATTGGGACATCTGTGAATCTATTGGGACATCTGTGAAACTATTTGGGACATCTGTTAAACTATTGGGACATCTGTGAAACTACTGGTACATCTGTGAAATTATTGGGACATCTGTGAAACTATGGGGACATCTGTGAAACTAATGGGACATATGTGAAACTATTGGGGCATCTGTGAAACTACTGGGACATATGTGAACCTATTGGGACATCTGTGAAACTTTTGGGACATCTGTGAAACTATGGGGACATCTGTTAACCTACTGGGACATCTGTGAAACTACTGGGACATCTGTTAAACTACTGGGACATCTGTTGAACTATTGGGACATCTGTGAATCTACTGGGACATCTGTAAAACTACTGGGACATATGTGAATCTATTGGGACATCTGTGAAACTATTGGGACATCTGTGAAACTATTGAGACATCTGTGAAACAACTGGGACATCTGTGAAACTATTGGGACATCTGTGAAACTATTTGGGACATCTGTTAAACTATTGGGACATCTGTGAAACTACTGATACATCTGTTAAATTATTGGGACATCTGTGAAACTATGGGGACATCTGTGAAACTAATGGGACATATGTGAAACTATTGGGGCATCTGTGAAACGACTGGGTGATCTGTGAAACTACTGGGACATATGTGAACTTATTGGGACATCTGTGAGACTATTGGGACATCTGTGAAACTATTGGGACATCTGTGAAACTATGGGGACATCTGTGCAACTAATGGGACATATGTGAAACTATTGGGGCATCTGTGAAACTACTGGGATCATCTGTGAAACTACTGGGACATCTGTAAAACTACTGGGACATCTTTGAAACTATTGGGACATCTGTGAAACTATGGGGACATCTGTTAACCTACTGGAATATCTGTAAAACTTCTGGGACATCTGTGAAACTATTGGGACATCTGTGAAACTACTGGTACATCTGTGAAATTATTGGGACATCTGTCAAACTATGGGGACATCTGTGAAACTAATGGGACATATGTGAAAATATTGGGGCATCTGTGAAACTACTGGGACATATGTGAAACTACTGGGACATCTGTAAAACTACTGGGACATCTTTGAAACTATTGGGACATCTGTGAAACTATTGGGACATCTGTTAAACTTCTGGGACATCTGTGAAACTATTGGGACATCTGTGAAACTATTTGGGACATCTGTTAAAGTATTGGGACATCTGTGAAACTACTGGTACATCTGTTAAATTATTGGGACATCTGTGAAACTATGGGGACATCTGTGAAACTAATGGGACATATGTGAAACTATTGGGGCATCTGTGAAACGACTGGGTGATCTGTGAAACTACTGGGACATATGTGAACTTATTGGGACATCTGTGAAACTATTGGGACATCTGTGAAACTATTGGGACATCGGTGAAACTATGGGGACATCTGTGAAACTAATGGGACATATGTGAAACTATTGGGGCATCTGTGAAACTACTGGGATCATCTGTGAAACTAGCGGGACATCTGTAAAACTACTGGGACATCTTTGAAACTATTGGAACATCTGTGAAACTATGGGGACATCTATTAACCTACTGGAATATCTGTAAAACTTCTGGGACATCTGTGAAACTATTGGGACATCTGTGAAACTATTGGGAAATCTGTGAAACTATTGGGACATCTGTGAATCTATTGGGACATCTGTGAAACTATTTGGGACATCTGTTAAACTATTGGGACATCTGTGAAACTACTGGTACATCTGTGAAATTATTGGGACATCTGTGAAACTATGGGGACATCTGTGAAACTAATGGGACATATGTGAAACTATTGGGGCATCTGTGAAACTACTGGGACATATGTGAACCTATTGGGACATCTGTGAAACTTTTGGGACATCTGTGAAACTATGGGGACATCTGTTAACCTACTGGGACATCTGTGAAACTACTGGGACATCTGTTAAACTACTGGGACATCTGTTGAACTATTGGGACATCTGTGAATCTACTGGGACATCTGTAAAACTACTGGGACATATGTGAATCTATTGGGACATCTGTGAAACTATTGGGACATCTGTGAAACTATTGAGACATCTGTGAAACAACTGGGACATCTGTGAAACTATTGGGACATCTGTGAAACTATTTGGGACATCTGTTAAACTATTGGGACATCTGTGAAACTACTGATACATCTGTTAAATTATTGGGACATCTGTGAAACTATGGGGACATCTGTGAAACTAATGGGACATATGTGAAACTATTGGGGCATCTGTGAAACGACTGGGTGATCTGTGAAACTACTGGGACATATGTGAACTTATTGGGACATCTGTGAGACTATTGGGACATCTGTGAAACTATTGGGACATCTGTGAAACTATGGGGACATCTGTGAAACTAATGGGACATATGTGAAACTATTGAGACATCTGTGAAACTACTGGTACATCTGTTAAATTATTGGGACATCTGTAAAACTATGGGGACATCTGTGAAACTAATGGGACATATGTGAAACTATTGGGGCATCTGTGAAACGACTGGGTGATCTGTGACACTAGTGGGACATATGTGAACTTATTGGGACATCTGTGAAACTATTGGGACATCTGTGAAACTATTGGGACATCTGTGAAACTATGGGGACATCTGTGCAACTAATGGGACATATGTGAAACTATTGGGGCATCTGTGAAACTACTGGGATCATCTGTGAAACTAGCGGGACATCTGTAAAACTACTGGGACATCTTTGAAACTATTGGAACATCTGTGAAACTATGGGGACATCTGTTAACCTACTGGAATATCTGTAAAACTTTGGGAAATCTGTGAAACTATTGGGACATCTGTGAAACTATTGGGAAATCTGTGAAACTATTGGGACATCTGTGAATCTATTGGGACATCTGTGAAACTATTTGGGACATCTGTTAAACTATTGGGACATCTGTGAAACTACTGGTACATCTGTGAAATTATTGGGACATCTGTGAAACTATGGGGACATCTGTGAAACTAATGGGACATATGTGAAACTATTGGGGCATCTGTGAAACTACTGGGACATATGTGAACCTATTGGGACATCTGTGAAACTTTTGGGACATCTGTGAAACTATGGGGACATCTGTTAACCTACTGGGACATCTGTGAAACTACTGGGACATCTGTTAAACTACTGGGACATCTGTTGAACTATTGGGACATCTGTGAATCTACTGGGACATCTGTAAAACTACTGGGACATATGTGAATCTATTGGGACATCTGTGAAACTATTGGGACATCTGTGAAACTATTGAGACATCTGTGAAACAACTGGGACATCTGTGAAACTATTGGGACATCTGTGAAACTATTTGGGACATCTGTTAAACTATTGGGACATCTGTGAAACTACTGATACATCTGTTAAATTATTGGGACATCTGTGAAACTATGGGGACATCTGTGAAACTAATGGGACATATGTGAAACTATTGGGGCATCTGTGAAACGACTGGGTGATCTGTGAAACTACTGGGACATATGTGAACTTATTGGGACATCTGTGAGACTATTGGGACATCTGTGAAACTATTGGGACATCTGTGAAACTATGGGGACATCTGTGAAACTAATGGGACATATGTGAAACTATTGGGACATCTGTGAAACTACTGGTACATCTGTTAAATTATTGGGACATCTGTAAAACTATGGGGACATCTGTGAAACTAATGGGACATATGTGAAACTATTGGGGCATCTGTGAAACGACTGGGTGATCTGTGACACTAGTGGGACATATGTGAACATATTGGGACATCTGTGAAACTATTGGGACATCTGTGAAACTATTGGGACATCTGTGAAACTATGGGGACATATGTGAACCTATTGGGACATCTGTGAAACTATTGGGACATCTGTGAATCTACTGGGACATCTGTAAAACTACTGGGACATATGTGAATCTATTGGGACATCTGTGAAACTATTGAGACATCTGTGAAACAACTGGGACATCTGTTAAACTATTGGGACATCTGTTAAACTACTGGTACATCTGTTAAATTATTGGGACATCTGTAAAACTATGGGGACATCTGTGAAACTAATGGGACATATGTGAAACTATTGGGGCATCTGTGAAACGACTGGGTGATCTGTGACACTAGTGGGACATATGTGAACTTATTGGGACATCTGTGAAACTATTGGGACATCTGTGAAACTATTGGGACATCTGTGAAACTATGGGGACATCTGTGCAACTAATGGGACATATGTGAAACTATTGGGGCATCTGTGAAACTACTGGGATCATCTGTGAAACTAGCGGGACATCTGTAAAACTACTGGGACATCTTTGAAACTATTGGAACATCTGTGAAACTATGGGGACATCTGTTAACCTACTGGAAAATCTGTAAAACTCCTGGGACATCTGTGAAACTATTGGGACATCTGTGAAACTATTGGGACATCTGTGAAACTACTGGTACATCTGTGAAATTATTTGTACATCTGTGAAACTATGGGGACATCTGTGAAACTAATGGGACATATGTGAAACTATTGGGGCATCTGTGAAACGACTGGGTGATCTGTGACACTAGTGGGACATATGTGAACTTATTGGGACATCTGTGAAACTATTGGGACATCTGTGAAACTATTGGGACATCTGTGAAACTATTGGGACATCTGTGAAACTATGGGGACATCTGTGCAACTAATGGGACATATGTGAAACTATTGGGGCATCTGTGAAACTACTGGGATCATCTGTGAAACTAGCGGGACATCTGTAAAACTACTGGGACATCTTTGAAACTATTGGAACATCTGTGAAACTATGGGGACATTTGTTAACCTACTGGAATATCTGTAAAACTTCTGGGAAATCTGTGAAACTATTGGGACATCTGTGAAACTATTGGGAAATCTGTGAAACTATTGGGACATCTGTGAATCTATTGGGACATCTGTGAAACTATTTGGGACATCTGTTAAACTATTGGGACATCTGTGAAACTACTGGTACATCTGTGAAATTATTGGGACATCTGTGAAACTATGGGGACATCTGTGAAACTAATGGGACATATGTGAAACTATTGGGGCATCTGTGAAACTACTGGGACATATGTGAACCTATTGGGACATCTGTGAAACTTTTGGGACATCTGTGAAACTATGGGGACATCTGTTAACCTACTGGGACATCTGTGAAACTAATGGGACATCTGTTAAACTACTGGGACATCTGTTGAACTATTGGGACATCTGTGAATCTACTGGGACATCTGTAAAACTACTGGGACATATGTGAATCTATTGGGACATCTGTGAAACTATTGGGACATCTGTGAAACTATTGAGACATCTGTGAAACAACTGGGACATCTGTGAAACTATTGGGACATCTGTGAAACTATTTGGGACATCTGTTAAACTATTGGGACATCTGTGAAACTACTGATACATCTGTAAATTATTGGGACATCTGTGAAACTATGGGGACATCTGTGAAACTAATGGGACATATGTGGAACTATTGGGGCATCTGTGAAACGACTGGGTGATCTGTGAAACTACTGGGACATATGTGAACTTATTGGGACATCTGTGAGACTATTGGGACATCTGTGAAACTATCGGGACATCTGTGAAACTATGGGGACATCTGTGAAACTAATGGGACATATGTGAAACTATTGGGACATCTGTGAAACTACTGGTACATCTGTTAAATTATTGGGACATCTGTAAAACTATGGGGACATCTGTGAAACTAATGGGACATATGTGAAACTATTGGGGCATCTGTGAAACGACTGGGTGATCTGTGACACTAGTGGGACATATGTGAACTTATTGGGACATCTGTGAAACTATTGGGACATCTGTGAAACTATTGGGACATCTGTGAAACTATGGGGACATCTGTGCAACTAATGGGACATATGTGAAACTATTGGGGCATCTGTGAAACTACTGGGACATATGTGAACCTATTGGGACATCTGTGAAACTATTGGGACATCTGTGAATCTACTGGGACATCTGTAAAACTACTGGGACATATGTGAATCTATTGGGACATCTGTGAAACTATTGAAACATCTGTGAAACAACTGGGACATCTGTTAAACTATTGGGACATCTGTTAAACTACTGGTACATCTGTTAAATTATTGGGACATCTGTAAAACTATGGGGACATCTGTGAAACTAATGGGACATATGTGAAACTATTGGGACATCTGTGAAACTATTGGGACATCTGTGAAACTATGGGGACATCTGTGCAACTAATGGGACATATGTGAAACTATTGGGGCATCTGTGAAACTACTGGGATCATCTGTGTAACTAGCGGGACATCTGTAAAACTACTGGGACATCTTTGAAACTATTGGAACATCTGTGAAACTATGGGGACATCTGTTAACCTACTGGAATATCTGTAAAACTCCTGGGACATCTGTGAAACTATTGGGACATCTGTGAAACTATTGGGACATCTGTGAAACTACTGGTACATCTGTGAAATTATTGGGACATCTGTGAAACTATGGGGACATCTGTGAAACTAATGGGACATATGTGAAACTATTGGGGCATCTGTGAAACGACTGGGTAATCTGTGAAACTACTGGGACATATGTGAACTTACTGGGACATCTGTGAAACTATTGGGACATCTGTGAAACTATGGGGACATCTGTTAACCTACTGGAATATCTGTAAAACTTCTGGGACATCTGTGAAACTATTGGGACATCTGTGAAACTATTGGGACATCTGTGAAACTACTGGTACATCTGTGAAATTATTGGGACATCTGTGAAACTATGGGGACATCTGTGAAACTAATGGGACATATGTGAAACTATTGGGGCATCTGTGAAACTACTGGGACATATGTGAACCTATTGGGACATCTGTGAAACTATTGGGACATCTGTGAATCTACTGGGACATCTGTAAAACTACTGGGACATATGTGAATCTATTGGGACATCTGTGAAACTATTGAGACATCTGTGAAACAACTGGGACATCTGTTAAACTATTGGGACATCTGTTAAACTACTGGTACATCTGTTAAATTATTGGGACATCTGTAAAACTATGGGGACATCTGTGAAACTAATGGGACATATGTGAAACTATTGGGGCATCTGTGAAACGACTGGGTGATCTGTGACACTAGTGGGACATATGTGAACTTATTGGGACATCTGTGAAACTATTGGGACATCTGTGAAACTATTGGGACATCTGTGAAACTATGGGGACATCTGTGCAACTAATGGGACATATGTGAAACTATTGGGGCATCTGTGAAACTACTGGGATCATCTGTGAAACTAGCGGGACATCTGTAAAACTACTGGGACATCTTTGAAACTATTGGAACATCTGTGAAACTATGGGGACATCTGTTAACCTACTGGAATATCTGTAAAACTTCTGGGAAATCTGTGAAACTATTGGGACATCTGTGAAACTATTGGGAAATCTGTGAAACTATTGGGACATCTGTGAACCTATTGGGACATCTGTGAAACTATTTGGGACATCTGTTAAACTATTGGGACATCTGTGAAACTACTGGTACATCTGTGAAATTATTGGGACATCTGTGAAACTATGGGGACATCTGTGAAACTAATGGGACATATGTGAAACTATTGGGGCATCTGTGAAACTACTGGGACATATGTGAACCTATTGGGACATCTGTGAAACTTTTGGGACATCTGTGAAACTATGGGGACATCTGTTTACCTACTGGGACATCTGTGAAACTACTGGGACATCTGTTAAACTACTGGGACATCTGTTGAACTATTGGGACATCTGTAAATCTACTGGGACATCTGTAAAACTACTGGGACATATGTGAATCTATTGGGACATCTGTGAAACTATTGGGACATCTGTGAAACTATTGAGACATCTGTGAAACAACTGGGACATCTGTGAAACTATTGGGACATCTGTGAAACTATTTGGGACATCTGTTAAACTATTGGGACATCTGTGAAACTACTGATACATCTGTTAAATTATTGGGACATCTGTGAAACTATGGGGACATCTGTGAAACTAATGGGACAAATGTGAAACTATTGGGGCATCTGTGAAACGACTGGGTGATCTGTGAAACTACTGGGACATATGTGAACTTATTGGGACATCTGTGAGACTATTGGGACATCTGTGAAACTATTGGGACATCTGTGAAACTATGGGGACATCTGTGAAACTAATGGGACATATGTGAAACTATTGGGACATCTGTGAAATTACTGGTACATCTGTTAAATTATTGGGACATCTGTAAAACTATGGGGACATCTGTGAAACTAATGGGACATATGTGAAACTATTGGGGCATCTGTGAAACGACTGGGTGATCTGTGACACTAGTGGGACATATGTGAACTTATTGGGACATCTGTGAAACTATTGGGACATCTGTGAAACTATTGGGACATCTGTGAAACTATGGGGACATCTGTGCAACTAATGGGACATATGTGAAACTATTGGGGCATCTGTGAAACTACTGGGACATATGTGAACCTATTGGGACATCTGTGAAACTATTGGGACATCTGTGAATCTACTGGGACATCTGTAAAACTACTGGGACATATGTGAATCTATTGGGACATCTGTGAAACTATTGAAACATCTGTGAAACAACTGGGACATCTGTTAAACTATTGGGACATCTGTTAAACTACTGGTACATCTGTTAAATTATTTTGACATCTGTAAAACTATGGGGACATCTGTGAAACTAATGGGACATATGTGAAACTATTGGGACATCTGTGAAACTATTGGGACATCTGTGAAACTATGGGGACATCTGTGCAACTAATGGGACATATGTGAAACTATTGGGGCATCTGTGAAACTACTGGGATCATCTGTGTAACTAGCGGGACATCTGTAAAACTACTGGGACATCTTTGAAACTATTGGAACATCTGTGAAACTATGGGGACATCTGTTAACCTACTGGAATATCTGTAAAACTCCTGGGACATCTGTGAAACTATTGGGACATCTGTGAAACTATTGGGACATCTGTGAAACTACTGGTACATCTGTGAAATTATTGGGACATCTGTGAAACTATGGGGACATCTGTGAAACTAATGGGACATATGTGAAACTATTGGGGCATCTGTGAAACGACTGGGTAATCTGTGAAACTACTGGGACATATGTGAACTTACTGGGACATCTGTGAAACTATTGGGACATCTGTGAAACTATGGGGACATCTGTTAACCTACTGGAATATCTGTAAAACTTCTGGGACATCTGTGAAACTATTGGGACATCTGTGAAACTATTGGGACATCTGTGAAACTACTGGTACATCTGTGAAATTATTGGGACATCTGTGAAACTATGGGGACATCTGTGAAACTAATGGGACATATGTGAAACTATTGGGGCATCTGTGAAACTACTGGGACATATGTGAACCTATTGGGACATCTGTGAAACTATTGGGACATCTGTGAATCTACTGGGACATCTGTAAAACTACTGGGACATATGTGAATCTATTGGGACATCTGTGAAACTATTGAGACATCTGTGAAACAACTGGGACATCTGTTAAACTATTGGGACATCTGTTAAACTACTGGTACATCTGTTAAATTATTGGGACATCTGTAAAACTATGGGGACATCTGTGAAACTAATGGGACATATGTGAAACTATTGGGGCATCTGTGAAACGACTGGGTGATCTGTGACACTAGTGGGACATATGTGAACTTATTGGGACATCTGTGAAACTATTGGGACATCTGTGAAACTATTGGGACATCTGTGAAACTATGGGGACATCTGTGCAACTAATGGGACATATGTGAAACTATTGGGGCATCTGTGAAACTACTGGGATCATCTGTGAAACTAGCGGGACATCTGTAAAACTACTGGGACATCTTTGAAACTATTGGAACATCTGTGAAACTATGGGGACATCTGTTAACCTACTGGAATATCTGTAAAACTTCTGGGAAATCTGTGAAACTATTGGGACATCTGTGAAACTATTGGGAAATCTGTGAAACTATTGGGACATCTGTGAACCTATTGGGACATCTGTGAAACTATTTGGGACATCTGTTAAACTATTGGGACATCTGTGAAACTACTGGTACATCTGTGAAATTATTGGGACATCTGTGAAACTATGGGGACATCTGTGAAACTAATGGGACATATGTGAAACTATTGGGGCATCTGTGAAACTACTGGGACATATGTGAACCTATTGGGACATCTGTGAAATTTTTGGGACATCTGTGAAACTATGGGGACATCTGTTTACCTACTGGGACATCTGTGAAACTACTGGGACATCTGTTAAACTACTGGGACATCTGTTGAACTATTGGGACATCTGTGAATCTACTGGGACATCTGTAAAACTACTGGGACATATGTGAATCTATTGGGACATCTGTGAAACTATTGGGACATCTGTGAAACTATTGAGACATCTGTGAAACAACTGGGACATCTGTGAAACTATTGGGACATCTGTGAAACTATTTGGGACATCTGTTAAACTATTGGGACATCTGTGAAACTACTGATACATCTGTTAAATTATTGGGACATCTGTGAAACTATGGGGACATCTGTGAAACTAATGGGACAAATGTGAAACTATTGGGGCATCTGTGAAACGACTGGGTGATCTGTGAAACTACTGGGACATATGTGAACTTATTGGGACATCTGTGAGACTATTGGGACATCTGTGAAACTATTGGGACATCTGTGAAACTATGGGGACATCTGTGAAACTAATGGGACATATGTGAAACTATTGGGACATCTGTGAAATTACTGGTACATCTGTTAAATTATTGGGACATCTGTAAAACTATGGGGACATCTGTGAAACTAATGGGACATATGTGAAACTATTGGGGCATCTGTGAAACGACTGGGTGATCTGTGACACTAGTGGGACATATGTGAACTTATTGGGACATCTGTGAAACTATTGGGACATCTGTGAAACTATTGGGACATCTGTGAAACTATGGGGACATGTGCAACTAATGGGACATATGTGAAACTATTGGGGCATCTGTGAAACTACTGGGATCATCTGTGAAACTACTGGGACATCTGTAAAACTACTGGGACATCTTTGAAACTATTGGGACATCTGTGAAACTATGGGGACATCTGTTAACCTACTGGAATATCTGTAAAACTCCTGGGGCATCTGTTAAACTACTGGGACATATGTGAACCTATTGGGACATCTGTGAAACTATTGGGACATCTGTGAATCTACTGGGACATCTGTAAAACTACTGGGACATATGTGAATCTATTGGGACATCTGTGAAACTATTGAGACATCTGTGAAACAACTGGGACATCTGTTAAACTATTGGGACATCTGTTAAACTACTGGTACATCTGTTAAATTATTGGGACATCTGTAAAACTATGGGGACATCTGTGAAACTAATGGGACATATGTGAAACTATTGGGGCATCTGTTAAACTATTGGGACATCTGTGAAACTACTGATACATCTGTTAAATTATTGGGACATCTGTGAAACTATGGGGACATCTGTGAAACTAATGGGACAAATGTGAAACTATTGGGGCATCTGTGAAACGACTGGGTGATCTGTGAAACTACTGGGACATAAGTGAACTTATTGGGACATCTGTGAGACTATTGGGACATCTGTGAAACTATTGGGACATCTGTGAAACTATGGGGACATCTGTGAAACTAATGGGACATATGTGAAACTATTGGGACATCTGTGAAACTACTGGTACATCTGTTAAATTATTGGGACATCTGTAAAACTATGGGGACATCTGTGAAACTAATGGGACATATGTGAAACTATTGGGGCATCTGTGAAACGACTGGGTGATCTGTGACACTAGTGGGACATATGTGAACTTATTGGGACATCTGTGAAACTATTGGGACATCTGTGAAACTATTGGGACATCTGTGAAACTATGGGGACATGTGCAACTAATGGGACATATGTGAAACTATTGGGGCATCTGTGAAACTACTGGGATCATCTGTGAAACTACTGGGACATCTGTAAAACTACTGGGACATCTTTGAAACTATTGGGACATCTGTGAAACTATGGGGACATCTGTGAATCTACTGGGACATCTGTAAAACTACTGGGACATATGTGAATCTATTGGGACATCTGTGAACCTATTGGGACATCTGTGAAACTATTGGGACATCTGTGAATCTACTGGGACATCTGTAAAACTACTGGGACATATGTGAATCTATTGGGACATCTGTGAAACTATTGAGACATCTGTGAAACAACTGGGACATCTGTTAAACTATTGGGACATCTGTTAAACTACTGGTACATCTGTTAAATTATTGGGACATCTGTAAAACTATGGGGACATCTGTGAAACTAATGGGACATATGTGAAACTATTGGGGCATCTGTGAAACGACTGGGTGATCTGTGACACTAGTGGGACATATGTGAACTTATTGGGACATCTGTGAAACTATTGGGACATCTGTGAAACTATTGGGACATCTGTAAAACTATGGGGACATCTGTGAAACTATTGGGACATCTGTGAAACTATTGGGACATCTGTGAATCTACTGGGACATCTGTAAAACTACTGGGACATATGTGAATCTATTGGGACATCTGTGAAACTATTGAGACATCTGTGAAACAACTGGGACATCTGTTAAACTATTGGGACATCTGTTAAACTACTGGTACATCTGTTAAATTATTGGGACATCTGTAAAACTATGGGGACATCTGTGAAACTAATGGGACATATGTGAAACTATTGGGGCATCTGTGAAACGACTGGGTGATCTGTGACACTAGTGGGACATATGTGAACTTATTGGGACATCTGTGAAACTATTGGGACATCTGTGAAACTATTGGGACATCTGTAAAACTATGGGGACATCTGTGAAACTAATGGGACATATGTGAAACTATTGGGGCATCTGTGAAACGACTGGGTGATCTGTGACACTAGTGGGACATATGTGAACTTATTGGGACATCTGTGAAACTATTGGGACATCTGTGAAACTATTGGGACATCTGTGAAACTATGGGGACATCTGTGCAACTAATGGGACATATGTGAAACTATTGGGGCATCTGTGAAACTACTGGGATCATCTGTGAAACTAGCGGGACATCTGTAAAACTACTGGGACATCTTTGAAACTATTGGAACATCTGTGAAACTATGGGGACATCTGTTAACCTACTGGAATATCTGTAAAACTTCTGGGAAATCTGTGAAACTATTGGGACATCTGTGAAACTATTGGGAAATCTGTGAAACTATTGGGACATCTGTGAACCTATTGGGACATCTGTGAAACTATTTGGGACATCTGTTAAACTATTGGGACATCTGTGAAACTACTGGTACATCTGTGAAATTATTGGGACATCTGTGAAACTATGGGGACATCTGTGAAACTAATGGGACATATGTGAAACTATTGGGGCATCTGTGAAACTACTGGGACATATGTGAACCTATTGGGACATCTGTGAAACTTTTGGGACATCTGTGAAACTATGGGGACATCTGTTTACCTACTGGGACATCTGTGAAACTACTGGGACATCTGTTAAACTACTGGGACATCTGTTGAACTATTGGGACATCTGTGAATCTACTGGGACATCTGTAAAACTACTGGGACATATGTGAATCTATTGGGACATCTGTGAAACTATTGGGACATCTGTGAAACTATTGAGACATCTGTGAAACAACTGGGACATCTGTGAAACTATTGGGACATCTGTGAAACTATTTGGGACATCTGTTAAACTATTGGGACATCTGTGAAACTACTGATACATCTGTTAAATTATTGGGACATCTGTGAAACTATGGGGACATCTGTGAAACTAATGGGACAAATGTGAAACTATTGGGGCATCTGTGAAACGACTGGGTGATCTGTGAAACTACTGGGACATATGTGAACTTATTGGGACATCTGTGAGACTATTGGGACATCTGTGAAACTATTGGGACATCTGTGAAACTATGGGGACATCTGTGAAACTAATGGGACATATGTGAAACTATTGGGACATCTGTGAAACTACTGGTACATCTGTTAAATTATTGGGACATCTGTAAAACTATGGGGACATCTGTGAAACTAATGGGACATATGTGAAACTATTGGGGCATCTGTGAAACGACTGGGTGATCTGTGACACTAGTGGGACATATGTGAACTTATTGGGACATCTGTGAAACTATTGGGACATCTGTGAAACTATTGGGACATCTGTGAAACTATGGGGACATGTGCAACTAATGGGACATATGTGAAACTATTGGGGCATCTGTGAAACTACTGGGATCATCTGTGAAACTACTGGGACATCTGTAAAACTACTGGGACATCTTTGAAACTATTGGGACATCTGTGAAACTATGGGGACATCTGTTAACCTACTGGAATATCTGTAAAACTCCTGGGGCATCTGTTAAACTACTGGGACATATGTGAACCTATTGGGACATCTGTGAAACTATTGGGACATCTGTGAATCTACTGGGACATCTGTAAAACTACTGGGACATATGTGAATCTATTGGGACATCTGTGAAACTATTGAGACATCTGTGAAACAACTGGGACATCTGTTAAACTATTGGGACATCTGTTAAACTACTGGTACATCTGTTAAATTATTGGGACATCTGTAAAACTATGGGGACATCTGTGAAACTAATGGGACATATGTGAAACTATTGGGGCATCTGTGAAACGACTGGGTGATCTGTGACACTAGTGGGACATATGTGAACTTATTGGGACATCTGTGAAACTATTGGGACATCTGTGAAACTATTGGGACATCTGTGAAACTATGGGGACATCTGTGCAACTAATGGGACATATGTGAAACTATTGGGGCATCTGTGAAACTACTGGGATCATCTGTGAAACTACTGGGACATCTGTAAAACTACTGGGACATCTTTGAAACTATTGGGACATCTGTGAAACTATGGGGACATCTGTTAACCTACTGGAATATCTGTAAAACTCCTGGGACATCTGTGAAACTATTGGGACATCTGTGAAACTATTGGGACATCTGTGAAACTACTGGTACATCTGTGAAATTATTAGGACATCTGTGAAACTATGGGGACATCTGTGAAACTAATGGGACATATGTGAAACTATTGGGGCATCTGTGAAACGACTGGGTGATCTGTGAAACTACTGGGACATATGTGAACTTATTGGGACATCTGTGAAACTATTGTGACAACTGTGAAACTATTGGGACATCTGTGAAGCTATGGGGACATCTGTCAAACTAATGGGACATATGTGAAACTATTGGGACATCTGTGAAACTACTGGTACATCTGTTAAATTATTGGGACATCTGTAAAACTATGGGGACATCTGTGAAACTAATGGGACATATGTGAAACTATTGGGGCATCTGTGAAACGACTGGGTGATCTGTGACACTAGTCGGACATATGTGAACTTATTGGGACATCTGTGAAACTATTGGGACATCTGTGAAACTATTGGGACATCTGTGAAACTATGGGGACATCTGTGCAACTAATGGGACATATGTGAAACTATTGGGGCATCTGTGAAACTACTGGGATCATCTGTGAAACTACTGGGACATCTGTAAAACTACTGGGACATCTTTGAAACTATTGGGACATCTGTGAAACTATGGGGACATCTGTTAACCTACTGGAATATCTGTAAAACTTCTGGGACATCTGTGAAACTATTGGGACATCTGTGAAACTACTGGTACATCTGTGAAATTATTGGGACATCTGTGAAACTATGGGGACATCTGTGAAACTAATGGGACATATGTGAAAATATTGGGGCATCTGTGAAACTACTGGGACATATGTGAAACTACTGGGACATCTGTAAAACTACTGGGACATCTTTGAAACTATTGGGACATCTGTGAAACTATTGGGACATCTGTTAAACTTCTGGGACATCTGTGAAACTATTGGGACATCTGTGAAACTATTTGGGACATCTGTTAAAGTATTGGGACATCTGTGAAACTACTGGTACATCTGTTAAATTATTGGGACATCTGTGAAACTATGGGGACATCTGTGAAACTAATGGGACATATGTGAAACTATTGGGGCATCTGTGAAACGACTGGGTGATCTGTGAAACTACTGGGACATATGTGAACTTATTGGGACATCTGTGAAACTATTGGGACATCTGTGAAACTATTGGGACATCGGTGAAACTATGGGGACATCTGTGAAACTAATGGGACATATGTGAAACTATTGGGGCATCTGTGAAACTACTGGGATCATCTGTGAAACTAGCGGGACATCTGTAAAACTACTGGGACATCTTTGAAACTATTGGAACATCTGTGAAACTATGGGGACATCTATTAACCTACTGGAATATCTGTAAAACTTCTGGGACATCTGTGAAACTATTGGGACATCTGTGAAACTATTGGGAAATCTGTGAAACTATTGGGACATCTGTGAATCTATTGGGACATCTGTGAAACTATTTGGGACATCTGTTAAACTATTGGGACATCTGTGAAACTACTGGTACATCTGTGAAATTATTGGGACATCTGTGAAACTATGGGGACATCTGTGAAACTAATGGGACATATGTGAAACTATTGGGGCATCTGTGAAACTACTGGGACATATGTGAACCTATTGGGACATCTGTGAAACTTTTGGGACATCTGTGAAACTATGGGGACATCTGTTAACCTACTGGGACATCTGTGAAACTACTGGGACATCTGTTAAACTACTGGGACATCTGTTGAACTATTGGGACATCTGTGAATCTACTGGGACATCTGTAAAACTACTGGGACATATGTGAATCTATTGGGACATCTGTGAAACTATTGGGACATCTGTGAAACTACTGGTACATCTGTGAAATTATTGGGACATCTGTGAAACTATGGGGACATCTGTGAAACTAATGGGACATATGTGAAAATATTGGGGCATCTGTGAAACTACTGGGACATATGTGAAACTACTGGGACATCTTTGAAACTATTGGGACATCTGTGAAACTATTGGGACATCTGTTAATCTTCTGGGACATCTGTGAAACTATTGGGACATCTGTGAAACTATTTGGGACATCTGTTAAAGTATTGGGACGTCTGTGAAACTACTGGTACATCTGTTAAATTATTGGGACATCTGTGAAACTATGGGGACATCTGTGAAACTAATGGGACATATGTGAAACTATTGGGGCATCTGTGAAACGACTGGGTGATCTGTGAAACTACTGGGACATATGTGAACTTATTGGGACATCTGTGAAACTATTGGGACATCTGTGAAACTATTGGGACATCTGTGAAACTATGGGGGCATCTGTGCAACTAATGGGACATATGTGAAACTATTGGGGCATCTGTGAAACTACTGGGATCATCTGTGAAACTACTGGGACATCTGTAAAACTACTGGGACATCTTTGAAACTATTGGGACATCTGTGAAACTATGGGGACATCTGTTAACCTACTGGAATATCTGTAAAACTCCTGGGACATCTGTGAAACTATTGGGACATCTGTGAAACTATTGGGACATCTGTGAAACTACTGGTACATCTGTGAAATTATTAGGACATCTGTGAAACTATGGGGACATCTGTGAAACTAATGGGACATATGTGAAACTATTGGGGCATCTGTGAAACGACTGGGTGATCTGTGAAACTACTGGGACATATGTGAACTTATTGGGACATCTGTGAAACTATTGTGACATCTGTGAAACTATTGGGACATCTGTGAAGCTATGGGGACATCTGTGAAACTAATGGGACATATGTGAAACTATTGGGACATCTGTGAAACTACTGGTACATCTGTTAAATTATTGGGACATCTGTAAAACTATGGGGACATCTGAAACTAATGGGACATATGTGAAACTATTGGGGCATCTGTGAAACGACTGGGTGATCTGTGACACTAGTGGGACATATGTGAACTTATTGGGACATCTGTGAAACTATTGGGAAATCTGTGAAACTATTGGGACATCTGTGAAACTATGGGGACATCTGTGCAACTAATGGGACATATGTGAAACTATTGGGGCATCTGTGAAACTACTGGGATCATCTTTGAAACTACTGGGACATCTGTAAAACTACTGGGACATCTTTGAAACTATTGGGACATCTGTGAAACTATGGGGACATCTGTTAACCTACTGGAATATCTGTAAAACTTCTGGGACATCTGTGAAATTATTGGGACATCTGTGAAACTATTGGGACATCTGTGAAACTACTGGTACATCTGTGAAATTATTGGGACATCTGTGAAACTATGGGGACATCTGTGAAACTAATGGGACATATGTGAAAATATTGGGGCATCTGTGAAACTACTGGGACATATGTGAAACTACTGGGACATCTGTAAAACTACTGGGACATCTTTGAAACTATTGGGACATCTGTGAAACTATTGGGACATCTGTTAAACTTCTGGGACATCTGTGAAACTATTGGGACATCTGTGAAACTATTTGGGACATCTGTTAAAGTATTGGGACATCTGTGAAACTACTGGTACATCTGTTAAATTATTGGGACATCTGTGAAACTATGGGGACATCTGTGAAACTAATGGGACATATGTGAAACTATTGGGGCATCTGTGAAACGACTGGGTGATCTGTGAAACTACTGGGACATATGTGAACTTATTGGGACATCTGTGAAACTATTGGGACATCTGTGAAACTATTGGGACATCGGTGAAACTATGGGGACATCTGTGAAACTAATGGGACATATGTGAAACTATTGGGGCATCTGTGAAACTACTGGGATCATCTGTGAAACTAGCGGGACATCTGTAAAACTACTGGGACATCTTTGAAACTATTGGAACATCTGTGAAACTATGGGGACATCTATTAACCTACTGGAATATCTGTAAAACTTCTGGGACATCTGTGAAACTATTGGGACATCTGTGAAACTATTGGGAAATCTGTGAAACTATTGGGACATCTGTGAATCTATTGGGACATCTGTGAAACTATTTGGGACATCTGTTAAACTATTGGGACATCTGTGAAACTACTGGTACATCTGTGAAATTATTGGGACATCTGTGAAACTATGGGGACATCTGTGAAACTATTGGGACATCTGTGAAACTATGGGGACATCTGTGCAACTAATGGGACATATGTGAAACTATTGGGGCATCTGTGAAACTACTGGGATCATCTGTGAAACTACTGGGACATCTGTAAAACTACTGGGACATCTTTGAAACTATTGGGACATCTGTGAAACTATGGGGACATCTGTTAACCTACTGGAATATCTGTAAAACTTCTGGGACATCTGTGAAATTATTGGGACATCTGTGAAACTATTGGGACATCTGTCAAACTACTGGTACATCTGTGAAATTATTGGGACATCTGTGAAACTATGGGGACATCTGTGAAACTAATGGGACATATGTGAAAATATTGGGGCATCTGTGAAACTACTGGGACATATGTGAAACTACTGGGACATCTGTAAAACTACTGGGACATCTTTGAAACTATTGGGACATCTGTGAAACTATTGGGACATCTGTTAAACTTCTGGGACATCTGTGAAACTATTGGGACATCTGTGAAACTATTTGGGACATCTGTTAAAGTATTGGGCCATCTGTGAAACTACTGGTACATCTGTTAAATTATTGGGACATCTGTGAAACTATGGGGACATCTGTGAAACTAATGGGACATATGTGAAACTATTGGGGCATCTGTGAAACGACTGGGTGATCTGTGAAACTACTGGGACATATGTGAACTTATTGGGACATCTGTGAAACTATTGGGACATCTGTGAAACTATTGGGACATCGGTGAAACTATGGGGACATCTGTGAAACTAATGGGACATATGTGAAACTATTGGGGCATCTGTGAAACTACTGGGATCATCTGTGAAACTAGCGGGACATCTGTAAAACTACTGGGACATCTTTGAAACTATTGGAACATCTGTGAAACTATGGGGACATCTATTAACCTACTGGAATATCTGTAAAACTTCTGGGACATCTGTGAAACTATTGGGACATCTGTGAAACTATTGGGAAATCTGTGAAACTTTTGGGACATCTGTGAATCTATTGGGACATCTGTGAAACTATTTGGGACATCTGTTAAACTATTGGGACATCTGTGAAACTACTGGTACATCTGTGAAATTATTGGGACATCTGTGAAACTATGGGGACATCTGTGAAACTAATGGGACATATGTGAAACTATTGGGGCATCTGTGAAACTACTGGGACATATGTGAACCTATTGGGACATCTGTGAAACTTTTGGGACATCTGTGAAACTATGGGGACATCTGTTAACCTACTGGGACATCTGTGAAACTACTGGGACATCTTTGAAACTATTGGGACATCTGTGAAACTATGGGGACATCTGTTAACCTACTGGAATATCTGTAAAACTTCTGGGACATCTGTGAAATTATTGGGACATCTGTGAAACTATTGGGACATCTGTGAAACTACTGGTACATCTGTGAAATTATTGGGACATCTGTGAAACTATGGGGACATCTGTGAAACTAATGGGACATATGTGAAAATATTGGGGCATCTGTGAAACTACTGGGACATATGTGAAACTACTGGGACATCTGTAAAACTACTGGGACATCTTTGAAACTATTGGGACATCTGTGAAACTATTGGGACATCTGTTAAACTTCTGGGACATCTGTGAAACTATTGGGACATCTGTGAAACTATTTGGGACATCTGTTAAAGTATTGGGACATCTGTGAAACTACTGGTACATCTGTTAAATTATTGGGACATCTGTGAAACGACTGGGTGATCTGTGAAACTACTGGGACATATGTGAACTTATTGGGACATCTGTGAAACTATTGGGACATCTGTGAAACTATTGGGACATCGGTGAAACTATTGGGACATCTGTGAAACTAATGGGACATATGTGAAACTATTGGGGCATCTGTGAAACTACTGGGATCATCTGTGAAACTAGCGGGACATCTGTAAAACTACTGGGACATCTTTGAAACTATTGGAACATCTGTGAAACTATGGGGACATCTATTAACCTACTGGAATATCTGTAAAACTTCTGGGACATCTGTGAAACTACTGGTACATCTGTGAAATTATTGGGACATCTGTGAAACTATGGGGACATCTGTGAAACTAATGGGACATATGTGAAACTATTGGGGCATCTGTGAAACTACTGGGACATATGTGAACCTATTGGGACATCTGTGAAACTTTTGGGACATCTGTGAAACTATGGGGACATCTGTTAACCTACTGGGACATCTGTGAAACTACTGGGACATCTGTTAAACTACTGGGACATCTGTTGAACTATTGGGACATCTGTGAATCTACTGGGACATCTGTAAAACTACTGGGACATATGTGAATCTATTGGGACATCTGTGAAACTATTGGGACATCTGTGAAACTACTGGTACATCTGTGAAATTATTGGGACATCTGTGAAACTATGGGGACATCTGTGAAACTAATGGGACATATGTGAAAATATTGGGGCATCTGTGAAACTACTGGGACATATGTGAAACTACTGGGACATCTGTTAAAGTATTGGGACATCTGTGAAACCATTTGGGACATCTGTTAAAGTATTGGGACATCTGTGAAACTACTGGTACATCTGTTAAATTATTGGGACATCTGTGAAACTATGGGGACATCTGTGAAACTAATGGGACATATGTGAAACTATTGGGGCATCTGTGAAACGACTGGGTGATCTGTGAAACTACTGGGACATATGTGAACTTATTGGGACATCTGTGAAACTATTGGGACATCTGTGAAACTATTGGGACATCTGTGAAACTATGGGGACATCTGTGCAACTAATGGGACATATGTGAAACTATTGGGGCATCTGTGAAACTACTGGGATCATCTGTGAAACTACTGGGACATCTGTAAAACTACTGGGACATCTTTGAAACTATTGGGACATCTGTGAAACTATGGGGACATCTGTTAACCTACTGGAATATCTGTAAAACTCCTGGGACATCTGTGAAACTATTGGGACATCTGTGAAACTATTGGGACATCTGTGAAACTACTGGTACATCTGTGAAATTATTAGGACATCTGTGAAACTATGGGGACATCTGCGAAACTAATGGGACATATGTGAAACTATTGGGGCATCTGTGAAACGACTGGGTGATCTGTGAAACTACTGGGACATATGTGAACTTATTGGGACATCTGTGAAACTATTGTGACATCTGTGAAACTATTGGGACATCTGTGAAGCTATGGGGACATCTGTGAAACTAATGGGACATATGTGAAACTATTGGGACATCTGTGAAACTACTGGTACATCTGTTAAATTATTGGGACATCTGTAAAACTATGGGGACATCTGTGAAACTAATGGGACATATGTGAAACTATTGGGGCATCTGTGAAACGACTGGGTGATCTGTGACACTAGTGGGACATATGTGAACTTATTGGGACATCTGTGAAACTATTGGGAAATCTGTGAAACTATTGGGACATCTGTGAAACTATGGGGACATCTGTGCAACTAATGGGACATATGTGAAACTATTGGGGCATCTGTGAAACTACTGGGATCATCTTTGAAACTACTGGGACATCTGTAAAACTACTGGGACATCTTTGAAACTATTGGGACATCTGTGAAACTATTGGGACATCTGTTAAACTTCTGGGACATCTGTGAAACTATTGGGACATCTGTGAAACTACTGGTACATCTGTTAAATTATTGGGACATCTGTGAAACTATGGGGACATCTGTGAAACTAATGGGACATATGTGAAACTATTGGGGCATCTGTGAAACGACTGGGTGATCTGTGAAACTACTGGGACATATGTGAACTTATTGGGACATCTGTGAAACTATTGGGACATCTGTGAAACTATTGGGACATCGGTGAAACTATGGGGACATCTGTGAAACTAATGGGACATATGTGAAACTATTGGGGCATCTGTGAAACTACTGGGATCATCTGTGAAACTAGCGGGACATCTGTAAAACTACTGGGACATCTTTGAAACTATTGGAACATCTGTGAAACTATGGGGACATCTATTAACCTACTGGAATATCTGTAAAACTTCTGGGACATCTGTGAAACTATTGGGACATCTGTGAAACTATTGGGAAATCTGTGAAACTATTGGGACATCTGTGAATCTATTGGGACATCTGTGAAACTATTTGGGACATCTGTTAAACTATTGGGACATCTGTGAAACTACTGGTACATCTGTGAAATTATTGGGACATCTGTGAAACTATGGGGACATCTGTGAAACTATTGGGACATCTGTGAAACTATGGGGACATCTGTGCAACTAATGGGACATATGTGAAACTATTGGGGCATCTGTGAAACTACTGGGATCATCTGTGAAACTACTGGGACATCTGTAAAACTACTGGGACATCTTTGAAACTATTGGGACATCTGTGAAACTATGGGGACATCTGTTAACCTACTGGAATATCTGTAAAACTTCTGGGACATCTGTGAAATTATTGGGACATCTGTGAAACTATTGGGACATCTGTGAAACTACTGGTACATCTGTGAAATTATTGGGACATCTGTGAAACTATGGGGACATCTGTGAAACTAATGGGACATATGTGAAAATATTGGGGCATCTGTGAAACTACTGGGACATATGTGAAACTACTGGGACATCTGTAAAACTACTGGGACATCTTTGAAACTATTGGGACATCTGTGAAACTATTGGGACATCTGTTAAACTTCTGGGACATCTGTGAAACTATTGGGACATCTGTGAAACTATTTGGGACATCTGTTAAAGTATTGGGACATCTGTGAAACTACTGGTACATCTGTTAAATTATTGGGACATCTGTGAAACTATGGGGACATCTGTGAAACTAATGGGACATATGTGAAACTATTGGGGCATCTGTGAAACGACTGGGTGATCTGTGAAACTACTGGGACATATGTGAACTTATTGGGACATCTGTGAAACTATTGGGACATCTGTGAAACTATTGGGACATTGGTGAAACTATGGGGACATCTGTGAAACTAATGGGACATATGTGAAACTATTGGGGCATCTGTGAAACTACTGGGATCATCTGTGAAACTAGCGGGACATCTTTAAAACTACTGGGACATCTTTGAAACTATTGGGACATCTGTGAAACTATGGGGACATCTATTAACCTACTGGAATATCTGTAAAACTTCTGGGACATCTGTGAAACTATTGGGACATCTGTGAAACTATTGGGAAATCTGTGAAACTATTGGGACATCTGTGAATCTATTGGGACATCTGTGAAACTATTTGGGACATCTGTTAAACTATTGGGACATCTGTGAAACTACTGGTACATCTGTGAAATTATTGGGACATCTGTGAAACTATGGGGACATCTGTGAAACTAATGGGACATATGTGAAACTATTGGGGCATCTGTGAAACTACTGGGACATATGTGAACCGATTGGGACATCTGTGAAACTTTTGGGACATCTGTGAAACTATGGGGACATCTGTTAACCTACTGGGACATCTGTGAAACTACTGGGACATCTTTGAAACTATTGGGACATCTGTGAAACTATGGGGACATCTGTTAACCTACTGGAATATCTGTAAAACTTCTGGGACATCTGTGAAATTATTGGGACATCTGTGAAACTATTGGGACATCTGTGAAACTACTGGTACATCTGTGAAATTATTGGGACATCTGTGAAACTATGGGGACATCTGTGAAACTAATGGGACATATGTGAAAATATTGGGGCATCTGTGAAACTACTGGGACATATGTGAAACTACTGGGACATCTGTAAAACTACTGGGACATCTTTGAAACTATTGGGACATCTGTGAAACTATTGGGACATCTGTTAAACTTCTGGGACATCTGTGAAACTATTGGGACATCTGTGAAACTATTTGGGACATCTGTTAAAGTATTGGGACATCTGTGAAACTACTGGTACATCTGTTAAATTATTGGGACATCTGTGAAACGACTGGGTGATCTGTGAAACTACTGGGACATATGTGAACTTATTGGGACATCTGTGAAACTATTGGGACATCTGTGAAACTATTGGGACATCGGTGAAACTATGGGGACATCTGTGAAACTAATGGGACATATGTGAAACTATTGGGGCATCTGTGAAACTACTGGGATCATCTGTGAAACTAGCGGGACATCTGTAAAACTACTGGGACATCTTTGAAACTATTGGAACATCTGTGAAACTATGGGGACATCTATTAACCTACTGGAATATCTGTAAAACTTCTGGGACATCTGTGAAACTATTGGGACATCTGTGAAACTATTGGGACATCTGTTAAACTATTGGGACATCTGTGAAACTACTGGTACATCTGTGAAATTATTGGGACATCTGTGAAACTATGGGGACATCTGTGAAACTAATGGGACATATGTGAAACTATTGGGGCATCTGTGAAACGACTGGGTGATCTGTGAAACTACTGGGACATATGTGAACTTATTGGGACATCTGTGAAACTATTGGGACATCTGTGAAACTATTGGGACATCGGTGAAACTATGGGGACATCTGTGAAACTAATGGGACATATGTGAAACTATTGGGGCATCTGTGAAACTACTGGGATCATCTGTGAAACTAGCGGGACATCTGTAAAACTACTGGGACATCTTTGAAACTATTGGAACATCTGTGAAACTATGGGGACATCTATTAACCTACTGGAATATCTGTAAAACTTCTGGGACATCTGTGAAACTATTGGGACATCTGTGAAACTATTGGGAAATCTGTGAAACTATTGGGACATCTGTGAATCTATTGGGACATCTGTGAAACTATTTGGGACATCTGTTAAACTATTGGGACATCTGTGAAACTACTGGTACATCTGTGAAATTATTGGGACATCTGTGAAACTATGGGGACATCTGTGAAACTATTGGGACATCTGTGAAACTATGGGGACATCTGTGCAACTAATGGGACATATGTGAAACTATTGGGGCATCTGTGAAACTACTGGGATCATCTGTGAAACTACTGGGACATCTGTAAAACTACTGGGACATCTTTGAAACTATTGGGACATCTGTGAAACTATGGGGACATCTGTTAACCTACTGGAATATCTGTAAAACTTCTGGGACATCTGTGAAATTATTGGGACATCTGTGAAACTATTGGGACATCTGTGAAACTACTGGTACATCTGTGAAATTATTGGGACATCTGTGAAACTATGGGGACATCTGTGAAACTAATGGGACATATGTGAAAATATTGGGGCATCTGTGAAACTACTGGGACATATGTGAAACTACTGGGACATCTGTAAAACTACTGGGACATCTTTGAAACTATTGGGACATCTGTGAAACTATTGGGACATCTGTTAAACTTCTGGGACATCTGTGAAACTATTGGGACATCTGTGAAACTATTTGGGACATCTGTTAAAGTATTGGGACATCTGTGAAACTACTGGTACATCTGTTAAATTATTGGGACATCTGTGAAACTATGGGGACATCTGTGAAACTAATGGGACATATGTGAAACTATTGGGGCATCTGTGAAACGACTGGGTGATCTGTGAAACTACTGGGACATATGTGAACTTATTGGGACATCTGTGAAACTATTGGGACATCTGTGAAACTATTGGGACATCGGTGAAACTATGGGGACATCTGTGAAACTAATGGGACATATGTGAAACTATTGGGGCATCTGTGAAACTACTGGGATCATCTGTGAAACTAGCGGGACATCTGTAAAACTACTGGGACATCTTTGAAACTATTGGAACATCTGTGAAACTATGGGGACATCTATTAACCTACTGGAATATCTGTAAAACTTCTGGGACATCTGTGAAACTATTGGGACATCTGTGAAACTATTGGGAAATCTGTGAAACTATTGGGACATCTGTGAATCTATTGGGACATCTGTGAAACTATTTGGGACATCTGTTAAACTATTGGGACATCTGTGAAACTACTGGTACATCTGTGAAATTATTGGGACATCTGTGAAACTATGGGGACATCTGTGAAACTAATGGGACATATGTGAAACTATTGGGGCATCTGTGAAACTACTGGGACATATGTGAACCTATTGGGACATCTGTGAAACTTTTGGGACATCTGTGAAACTATGGGGACATCTGTTAACCTACTGGGACATCTGTGAAACTACTGGGACATCTTTGAAACTATTGGGACATCTGGGAAACTATGGGGACATCTGTTAACCTACTGGAATATCTGTAAAACTTCTGGGACATCTGTGAAATTATTGGGACATCTGTGAAACTATTGGGACATCTGTGAAACTACTGGTACATCTGTGAAATTATTGGGACATCTGTGAAACTATGGGGACATCTGTGAAACTAATGGGACATATGTGAAAATATTGGGGCATCTGTGAAACTACTGGGACATATGTGAAACTACTGGGACATCTGTAAAACTACTGGGACATCTTTGAAACTATTGGGACATCTGTGAAACTATTGGGACATCTGTTAAACTTCTGGGACATCTGTGAAACTATTGGGACATCTGTGAAACTATTTGGGACATCTGTTAAAGTATTGGGACATCTGTGAAACTACTGGTACATCTGTTAAATTATTGGGACACCTGTGAAACGACTGGGTGATCTGTGAAACTACTGGGACATATGTGAACTTATTGGGACATCTGTGAAACTATTGGGACATCTGTGAAACTATTGGGACATCGGTGAAACTATGGGGACATCTGTGAAACTAATGGGACATATGTGAAACTATTGGGGCATCTGTGAAACTACTGGGATCATCTGTGAAACTAGCGGGACATCTGTAAAACTATTGGGACATCTTTGAAACTATTGGAACATCTGTGAAACTATGGGGACATCTATTAACCTACTGGAATATCTGTAAAACTTCTGGGACATCTGTGAAACTATTGGGACATCTGTGAAACTATTGGGAAATCTGTGAAACTATTGGGACATCTGTGAATCTATTGGGACATCTGTGAAACTATTTGGGACATCTGTTAAACTATTGGGACATCTGTGAAACTACTGGTACATCTGTGAAATTATTGGGACATCTGTGAAACTATGGGGACATCTGTGAAACTAATGGGACATATGTGAAACTATTGGGGCATCTGTGAAACGACTGGGTGATCTGTGAAACTACTGGGACATATGTGAACTTATTGGGACATCTGTGAAACTATTGGGACATCTGTGAAACTATTGGGACATCGGTGAAACTATGGGGACATCTGTGAAACTAATGGGACATATGTGAAACTATTGGGGCATCTGTGAAACTACTGGGATCATCTGTGAAACTAGCGGGACATCTGTAAAACTACTGGGACATCTTTGAAACTATTGGAACATCTGTGAAACTATGGGGACATCTATTAACCTACTGGAATATCTGTAAAACTTCTGGGACATCTGTGAAACTATTGGGACATCTGTGAAACTATTGGGAAATCTGTGAAACTATTGGGACATCTGTGAATCTATTGGGACATCTGTGAAACTATTTGGGACATCTGTTAAACTATTGGGACATCTGTGAAACTACTGGTACATCTGTGAAATTATTGGGACATCTGTGAAACTATGGGGACATCTGTGAAACTATTGGGACATCTGTGAAACTATGGGGACATCTGTGCAACTAATGGGACATATGTGAAACTATTGGGGCATCTGTGAAACTACTGGGATCATCTGTGAAACTACTGGGACATCTGTAAAACTACTGGGACATCTTTGAAACTATTGGGACATCTGTGAAACTATGGGGACATCTGTTAACCTACTGGAATATCTGTAAAACTTCTGGGACATCTGTGAAATTATTGGGACATCTGTGAAACTATTGGGACATCTGTGAAACTACTGGTACATCTGTGAAATTATTGGGACATCTGTGAAACTATGGGGACATCTGTGAAACTAATGGGACATATGTGAAAATATTGGGGCATCTGTGAAACTACTGGGACATATGTGAAACTACTGGGACATCTGTAAAACTACTGGGACATCTTTGAAACTATTGGGACATCTGTGAAACTATTGGGACATCTGTTAAACTTCTGGGACATCTGTGAAACTATTGGGACATCTGTGAAACTATTTGGGACATCTGTTAAAGTATTGGGACATCTGTGAAACTACTGGTACATCTGTGAAATTATTGGGACATCTGTGAAACTATGGGGACATCTGTGAAACTAATGGGACATATGTGAAACTATTGGGGCATCTGTGAAACGACTGGGTGATCTGTGAAACTACTGGGACATATGTGAACTTATTGGGACATCTGTGAAACTATTGGGACATCTGTGAAACTATTGGGACATCGGTGAAACTATGGGGACATCTGTGAAACTAATGGGACATATGTGAAACTATTGGGGCATCTGTGAAACTACTGGGATCATCTGTGAAACTAGCGGGACATCTGTAAAACTACTGGGACATCTTTGAAACTATTGGAACATCTGTGAAACTATGGGGACATCTATTAACCTACTGGAATATCTGTAAAACTTCTGGGACATCTGTGAAACTATTGGGACATCTGTGAAACTATTGGGAAATCTGTGAAACTATTGGGACATCTGTGAATCTATTGGGACATCTGTGAAACTATTTGGGACATCTGTTAAACTATTGGGACATCTGTGAAACTACTGGTACATCTGTGAAATTATTGGGACATCTGTGAAACTATGGGGACATCTGTGAAACTAATGGGACATATGTGAAACTATTGGGGCATCTGTGAAACTACTGGGACATATGTGAACCTATTGGGACATCTGTGAAACTTTTGGGACATCTGTGAAACTATGGGGACATCTGTTAACCTACTGGGACATCTGTGAAACTACTGGGACATCTTTGAAACTATTGGGACATCTGTGAAACTATGGGGACATCTGTTAACCTACTGGAATATCTGTAAAACTTCTGGGACATCTGTGAAATTATTGGGACATCTGTGAAACTATTGGGACATCTGTGAAACTACTGGTACATCTGTGAAATTATTGGGACATCTGTGAAACTATGGGGACATCTGTGAAACGAATGGGACATATGTGAAAATATTGGGGCATCTGTGAAACTACTGGGACATATGTGAAACTACTGGGACATCTGTAAAACTTCTGGGACATCTTTGAAACTATTGGGACATCTGCGAAACTATTGGGACATCTGTTAAACTTCTGGGACATCTGTGAAACTATTGGGACATCTGTGAAACTATTTGGGACATCTGTTAAAGTATTGGGACATCTGTGAAACTACTGGTACATCTGTTAAATTATTGGGACATCTGTGAAACGACTGGGTGATCTGTGAAACTACTGGGACATATGTGAACTTATTGGGACATCTGTGAAACTATTGGGACATCTGTGAAACTATTGGGACATCGGTGAAACTATGGGGACATCTGTGAAACTAATGGGACATATGTGAAACTATTGGGGCATCTGTGAAACTACTGGGATCATCTGTGAAACTAGCGGGACATCTGTAAAACTACTGGGACATCTTTGAAACTATTGGAACATCTGTGAAACTATGGGGACATCTATTAACCTACTGGAATATCTGTAAAACTTCTGGGACATCTGTGAAACTATTGGGACATCTGTGAAACTATTGGGAAATCTGTGAAACTATTGGGACATCTGTGAATCTATTGGGACATCTGTGAAACTATTTGGGACATCTGTTAAACTATTGGGACATCTGTGAAACTACTGGTACATCTGTGAAATTATTGGGACATCTGTGAAACTATGGGGACATCTGTGAAACTAATGGGACATATGTGAAACTATTGGGGCATCTGTGAAACTACTGGGACATATGTGAACCTATTGGGACATCTGTGAAACTTTTGGGACATCTGTGAAACTATGGGGACATCTGTTAACCTACTGGGACATCTGTGAAACTACTGGGACATCTGTTAAACTACTGGGACATCTGTTGAACTATTGGGACATCTGTGAATCTACTGGGACATCTGTAAAACTACTGGGACATATGTGAATCTATTGGGACATCTGTGAAACTATTGGGACATCTGTGAAACTACTGGTACATCTGTGAAATTATTGGGACATCTGTGAAACTATGGGGACATCTGTGAAACTAATGGGACATATGTGAAAATATTGGGGCATCTGTGAAACTACTGGGACATATGTGAAACTACTGGGACATCTGTAAAACTACTGGGACATCTTTGAAACTATTGGGACATCTGTGAAACTATTGAGACATCTGTTAAACTTCTGGGACATCTGTGAAACTATTGGGACATCTGTGAAACTATTTGGGACATCTGTTAAAGTAATGGGACAACTGTGAAACTACTGGTACATCTGTTAAATTATTGGGACATCTGTGAAACTATGGGGACATCTGTGAAACTAATGGGACATATGTGAAACTATTGGGGCATCTGTGAAACGACTGGGTGATCTGTGAAACTACTGGGACATATGTGAACTTATTGGGACATCTGTGAAACTATTGGGACATCTGTGAAACTATTGGGACATCGGTGAAACTATGGGGACATCTGTGAAACTAATGGGACATATGTGAAACTATTGGGGCATCTGTGAAACTACTGGGATCATCTGTGAAACTAGCGGGACATCTGTAAAACTACTGGGACATCTTTGAAACTATTGGAACATCTGTGAAACTATGGGGACATCTATTAACCTACTGGAATATCTGTAAAACTTCTGGGACATCTGTGAAACTATTGGGACATCTTTGAAACTATTGGGAAATCTGTGAAACTATTGGGACATCTGTGAATCTATTGGGACATCTGTGAAACTATTTGGGACATCTGTTAAACTATTGGGACATCTGTGAAACTACTGGTACATCTGTGAAATTATTGGGACATCTGTGAAACTATGGGGACATCTGTGAAACTAATGGGACATATGTGAAACTATTGGGGCATCTGTGAAACTACTGGGACATATGTGAACCTATTGGGACATCTGTGAAACTTTTGGGACATCTGTGAAACTATGGGGACATCTGTTAACCTACTGGGACATCTGTGAAACTACTGGGACATCTGTTAAACTACTGGGACATCTGTTGAACTATTGGGACATCTGTGAATCTACTGGGACATCTGTAAAACTACTGGGACATATGTGAATCTATTGGGACATCTGTGAAACTATTGGGACATCTGTGAAACTACTGGTACATCTGTGAAATTATTGGGACATCTGTGAAACTATGGGGACATCTGTGAAACTAATGGGACATATGTGAAAATATTGGGGCATCTGTGAAACTACTGGGACATATGTGAAACTACTGGGACATCTTTGAAACTATTGGGACATCTGTGAAACTATTGGGACATCTGTTAAACTTCTGGGACATCTGTGAAACTATTGGGACATCTGTGAAACTATTTGGGACATCTGTTAAAGTATTGGGACATCTGTGAAACTACTGGTACATCTGTTAAATTATTGGGACATCTGTGAAACTATGGGGACATCTGTGAAACTAATGGGACATATGTGAAACTATTGGGGCATCTGTGAAACGACTGGGTGATCTGTGAAACTACTGGGACATATGTGAACTTATTGGGACATCTGTGAAACTATTGGGACATCTGTGAAACTATTGGGACATCTGTGAAACTATGGGGACATCTGTGCAACTAATGGGACATATGTGAAACTATTGGGGCATCTGTGAAACTACTGGGATCATCTGTGAAACTACTGGGACATCTGTAAAACTACTGGGACATCTTTGAAACTATTGGGACATCTGTGAAACTATGGGGACATCTGTTAACCTACTGGAATATCTGTAAAACTCCTGGGACATCTGTGAAACTATTGGGACATCTGTGAAACTATTGGGACATCTGTGAAACTACTGGTACATCTGTGAAATTATTAGGACATCTGTGAAACTATGGGGACATCTGTGAAACTAATGGGACATATGTGAAACTATTGGGGCATCTGAGAAATGACTGGGTGATCTGTGAAACTACTGGGACATATGTGAACTTATTGGGACATCTGTGAAACTATTGTGACATCTGTGAAACTATTGGGACATCTGTGAAGCTATGGGGACATCTGTGAAACTAATGGGACATATGTGAAACTATTGGGACATCTGTGAAACTACTGGTACATCTGTTAAATTATTGGGACATCTGTAAAACTATGGGGACATCTGAAACTAATGGGACATATGTGAAACTATTGGGGCATCTGTGAAACGACTGGGTGATCTGTGACACTAGTGGGACATATGTGAACTTATTGGGACATCTGTGAAACTATTGGGAAATCTGTGAAACTATTGGGACATCTGTGAAACTATGGGGACATCTGTGCAACTAATGGGACATATGTGAAACTATTGGGGCATCTGTGAAACTACTGGGATCATCTTTGAAACTACTGGGACATCTGTAAAACTACTGGGACATCTTTGAAACTATTGGGACATCTGTGAAACTATGGGGACATCTGTTAACCTACTGGAATATCTGTAAAACTTCTGGGACATCTGTGAAATTATTGGGACATCTGTGAAACTATTGGGACATCTGTGAAACTACTGGTACATCTGTGAAATTATTGGGACATCTGTGAAACTATGGGGACATCTGTGAAACTAATGGGACATATGTGAAAATATTGGGGCATCTGTGAAACTACTGGGACATATGTGAAACTACTGGGACATCTGTAAAACTACTGGGACATCTTTGAAACTATTGGGACATCTGTGAAACTATTGGGACATCTGTTAAACTTCTGGGACATCTGTGAAACTATTGGGACATCTGTGAAACTATTTGGGACATCTGTTAAAGTATTGGGACATCTGTGAAACTACTGGTACATCTGTTAAATTATTTGGACATCTGTGAAACTATGGGGACATCTGTGAAACTAATGGGACATATGTGAAACTATTGGGGCATCTGTGAAACGACTGGGTGATCTGTGAAACTACTGGGACATATGTGAACTTATTGGGACATCTGTGAAACTATTGGGACATCTGTGAAACTATTGGGACATCGGTGAAACTATGGGGACATCTGTGAAACTAATGGGACATATGTGAAACTATTGGGGCATCTGTGAAACTACTGGGATCATCTGTGAAACTAGCGGGACATCTGTAAAACTACTGGGACATCTTTGAAACTATTGGAACATCTGTGAAACTATGGGGACATCTATTAACCTACTGGAATATCTGTAAAACTTCTGGGACATCTGTGAAACTATTGGGATATCTGTGAAACTATTGGGAAATCTGTGAAACTATTGGGACATCTGTGAATCTATTGGGACATCTGTGAAACTATTTGGGACATCGGTTAAACTATTGGGACATCTGTGAAACTACTGGTACATCTGTGAAATTATTGGGACATCTGTGAAACTATGGGGACATCTGTGAAACTATTGGGACATCTGTGAAACTATGGGGACATCTGTGCAACTAATGGGACATATGTGAAACTATTGGGGCATCTGTGAAACTACTGGGATCATCTGTGAAACTACTGGGACATCTGTAAAACTACTGGGACATCTTTGAAACTATTGGGACATCTGTGAAACTATGGGGACATCTGTTAACCTACTGGAATATCTGTAAAACTTCTGGGACATCTGTGAAATTATTGGGACATCTGTGAAACTATTGGGACATCTGTGAAACTACTGGTACATCTGTGAAATTATTGGGACATCTGTGAAACTATGGGGACATCTGTGAAACTAATGGGACATATGTGAAAATATTGGGGCATCTGTGAAACTACTGGGACATATGTGAAACTACTGGGACATCTGTAAAACTACTGGGACATCTTTGAAACTATTGGGACATCTGTGAAACTATTGGGACATCTGTTAAACTTCTGGGACATCTGTGAAACTATTGGGACATCTGTGAAACTATTTGGGACATCTGTTAAAGTATTGGGACATCTGTGAAACTACTGGTACATCTGTTAAATTATTGGGACATCTGTGAAACTATGGGGACATCTGTGAAACTAATGGGACATATGTGAAACTATTGGGGCATCTGTGAAACGACTGGGTGATCTGTGAAACTACTGGGACATATGTGAACTTATTGGGACATCTGTGAAACTATTGGGACATCTGTGAAACTATTGGGACATCGGTGAAACTATGGGGACATCTGTGAAACTAATGGGACATATGTGAAACTATTGGGGCATCTGTGAAACTACTGGGATCATCTGTGAAACTAGCGGGACATCTGTAAAACTACTGGGACATCTTTGAAACTATTGGAACATCTGTGAAACTATGGGGACATCTATTAACCTACTGGAATATCTGTAAAACTTCTGGGACATCTGTGAAACTATTGGGACATCTGTGAAACTATTGGGAAATCTGTGAAACTATTGGGACATCTGTGAATCTATTGGGACATCTGTGAAACTATTTGGGACATCTGTTAAACTATTGGGACATCTGTGAAACTACTGGTACATCTGTGAAATTATTGGGACATCTGTGAAACTATGGGGACATCTGTGAAACTAATGGGACATATGTGAAACTATTGGGGCATCTGTGAAACTACTGGGACATATGTGAACCTATTGGGACATCTGTGAAACTTTTGGGACATCTGTGAAACTATGGGGACATCTGTTAACCTACTGGGACATCTGTGAAACTACTGGGACATCTTTGAAACTATTGGGACATCTGTGAAACTATGGGGACATCTGTTAACCTACTGGAATATCTGTAAAACTTCTGGGACATCTGTGAAATTATTGGGACATCTGTGAAACTATTGGGACATCTGTGAAACTACTGGTACATCTGTGAAATTATTGGGACATCTGTGAAACTATGGGGACATCTGTGAAACTAATGGGACATATGTGAAAATATTGGGGCATCTGTGAAACTACTGGGACATATGTGAAACTACTGGGACATCTGTAAAACTACTGGGACATCTTTGAAACTATTGGGACATCTGTGAAACTATTGGGACATCTGTTAAACTTCTGGGACATCTGTGAAACTATTGGGACATCTGTGAAACTATTTGGGACATCTGTTAAAGTATTGGGACATCTGTGAAACTACTGGTACATCTGTTAAATTATTGGGACATCTGTGAAACGACTGGGTGATCTGTGAAACTACTGGGACATATGTGAACTTATTGGGACATCTGTGAAACTATTGGGACATCTGTGAAACTATTGGGACATCGGTGAAACTATGGGGACATCTGTGAAACTAATGGGACATATGTGAAACTATTGGGGCATCTGTGAAACTACTGGGATCATCTGTGAAACTAGCGAGACATCTGTAAAACTACTGGGACATCTTTGAAACTATTGGAACATCTGTGAAACTATGGGGACATCTATTAACCTACTGGAATATCTGTAAAACTTCTGGGACATCCGTGAAACTATTGGGACATCTGTGAAACTATTGGGAAATCTGTGAAACTATTGGGACATCTGTGAATCTATTGGGACATCTGTGAAACTATTTGGGACATCTGTTAAACTATTGGGACATCTGTGAAACTACTGGTACATCTGTGAAATTATTGGGACATCTGTGAAACTATGGGGACATCTGTGAAACTAATGGGACATATGTGAAACTATTGGGGCATCTGTGAAACTACTGGGACATATGTGAACCTATTGGGACATCTGTGAAACTTTTGGGACATCTGTGAATCTATTGGGACATCTGTGAAACTATTGGGACATCTGTGAAACTATTGAGACATCTGTGAAACAACTGGGAAATCTGTGAAATTATTGGGACATCTGTTAACCTACTGGGACATCTGTGAAACTACTGGGACAACTGTTAAACTACTGGGACATCTGTTGAACTATTGGGACATCTGTGAATCTACTGGGACATCTGTAAAACTACTGGGACATATGTGAATCTATTGGGACATCTGTGAAACTATTGGGACATCTGTGAAACTATTGAGACATCTGTGAAACAACTGGGAAATCTGTGAAACTATTGGGACATCTGTGAAACTATTTGGGACATCTGTTAAACTATTGGGACATCTGTGAAACTACTGATACATCTGTTAAATTATTGGGACATCTGTGAAACTATGGGGACATCTGTGAAACTAATGGGACATATGCGAAACTATTGGGGCATCTGTGAAACGACTGGGTGATCTGTGAAACTACTGGGACATATGTGAACTTATTGGGACATCTGTGAGACTATTGGGACATCTGTGAAACTATTGGGACATCTGTGAAACTATGGGGACATCTGTGAAACTAATGGGACATATTTGAAACTATTGGGACATCTGTGAAACTACTGGTACATCTGTTAAATTATTGGGACATCTGTAAAACTATGGGGACATCTGTGAAACTATTGGGACATCGGTGAAACTATGGGGACATCTGTGAAACTAATGGGACATATGTGAAACTATTGGGGCATCTGTGAAACTACTGGGATCATCTGTGAAACTAGCGGGACATCTGTAAAACTACTGGGACATCTTTGAAACTATTGGAACATCTGTGAAACTATGGGGACATCTATTAACCTACTGGAATATCTGTAAAACTTCTGGGACATCTGTGAAACTATTGGGACATCTGTGAAACTATTGGGAAATCTGTGAAACTATTGGGACATCTGTGAATCTATTGGGACATCTGTGAAACTATTTGGGACATCTGTTAAACTATTGGGACATCTGTGAAACTACTGGTACATCTGTGAAATTATTGGGACATCTGTGAAACTATGGGGACATCTGTGAAACTAATGGTACATATGTGAAACTATTGGGGCCTCTGTGAAACTACTGGGACATATGTGAACCTATTGCGACATCTGTGAAACTTTTGGGACATCTGTGAAACTATGGGGACATCTGTTAACCTACTGGGACATCTGTGAAACTACTGGGACATCTGTTAAACTACTGGGACATCTGTTGAACTATTGGGACATCTGTGAATCTACTGGGACATCTGTAAAACTACTGGGACATATGTGAATCTATTGGGACATCTGTGAAACTATTGGGACATCTGTGAAACTACTGGTACATCTGTGAAATTATTGGGACATCTGTGAAACTATGGGGACATCTGTGAAACTAATGGGACATATGTGAAAATATTGGGGCATCTGTGAAACTACTGGGACATATGTGAAACTACTGGGACATCTGTAAAACTACTGGGACATCTTTGAAACTATTGGGACATCTGTGAAACTATTGAGACATCTGTTAAACTTCTGGGACATCTGTGAAACTATTGGGACATCTGTGAAACTATTTGGGACATCTGTTAAAGTATTGGGACATCTGTGAAACTACTGGTACATCTGTTAAATTATTGGGACATCTGTGAAACTATGGGGACATCTGTGAAACTAATGGGACATATGTGAAACTATTGGGGCATCTGTGAAACGACTGGGTGATCTGTGAAACTACTGGGACATATGTGAACTTATTGGGACATCTGTGAAACTATTGGGACATCTGTGAAACTATTGGGACATCGGTGAAACTATGGGGACATCTGTGAAACTAATGGGACATATGTGAAACTATTGGGGCATCTGTGAAACTACTGGGATCATCTGTGAAACTAGCGGGACATCTGTAAAACTACTGGGACATCTTTGAAACTATTGGAACATCTGTGAAACTATGGGGACATCTATTAACCTACTGGAATATCTGTAAAACTTCTGGGACATCTGTGAAACTATTGGGACATCTGTGAAACTATTGGGAAATCTGTGAAACTATTGGGACATCTGTGAATCTATTGGGACATCTGTGAAACTATTTGGGACATCTGTTAAACTATTGGGACATCTGTGAAACTACTGGTACATCTGTGAAATTATTGGGACATCTGTGAAACTATGGGGACATCTGTGAAACTAATGGGACATATGTGAAACTATTGGGGCATCTGTGAAACTACTGGGACATATGTGAACCTATTGGGACATCTGTGAAACTTTTGGGACATCTGTGAAACTATGGGGACATCTGTTAACCTACTGGGACATCTGTGAAACTACTGGGACATCTGTTAAACTACTGGGACATCTGTTGAACTATTGGGACATCTGTGAATCTACTGGGACATCTGTAAAACTACTGGGACATATGTGAATCTATTGGGACATCTGTGAAACTATTGGGACATCTGTGAAACTACTGGTACATCTGTGAAATTATTGGGACATCTGTGAAACTATGGGGACATCTGTGAAACTAATGGGACATATGTGAAAATATTGGGGCATCTGTGAAACTACTGGGACATATGTGAAACTACTGGGACATCTTTGAAACTATTGGGACATCTGTGAAACTATTGGGACATCTGTTAAACTTCTGGGACATCTGTGACACTATTGGGACATCTGTGAAACTATTTGGGACATCTGTTAAAGTATTGGGACATCTGTGAAACTACTGGCACATCTGTTAAATTATTGGGACATCTGTGAAACTATGGGGACATCTGTGAAACTAATGGGACATATGTGAAACTATTGGGGCATCTGTGAAACGACTGGGTGATCTGTGAAACTACTGGGACATATGTGAACTTATTGGGACATCTGTGAAACTATTGGGACATCTGTGAAACTATTGGGACATCTGTGAAACTATGGGGACATCTGTGCAACTAATGGGACATATGTGAAACTATTGGGGCATCTGTGAAACTACTGGGATCATCTGTGAAACTACTGGGACATCTGTAAAACTACTGGGACATCTTTGAAACTATTGGGACATCTGTGAAACTATGGGGACATCTGTTAACCTACTGGAATATCTGTAAAACTCCTGGGACATCTGTGAAACTATTGGGACATCTGTGAAACTATTGGGACATCTGTGAAACTACTGGTACATCTGTGAAATTATTAGGACATCTGTGAAACTATGGGGACATCTGTGAAACTAATGGGACATATGTGAAACTATTGGGGCATCTGTGAAATGACTGGGTGATCTGTGAAACTACTGGGACATATCTGAACTTATTGGGACATCTGTGAAACTATTGTGACATCTGTGAAACTATTGGGACATCTGTGAAGCTATGGGGACATCTGTGAAACTAATGGGACATATGTGAAACTATTGGGACATCTGTGAAACTACTGGTACATCTGTTAAATTATTGGGACATCTGTAAAACTATGGGGACATCTGAAACTAATGGGACATATGTGAAACTATTGGGGCATCTGTGAAACGACTGGGTGATCTGTGACACTAGTGGGACATATGTGAACTTATTGGGACATCTGTGAAACTATTGGGAAATCTGTGAAACTATTGGGACATTTGTGAAACTATGGGGACATCTGTGCAACTAATGGGACATATGTGAAACTATTGGGGCATCTGTGAAACTACTGGGATCATCTTTGAAACTACTGGGACATCTGTAAAACTACTGGGACATCTTTGAAACTATTGGGACATCTGTGAAACTATGGGGACATCTGTTAACCTACTGGAATATCTGTAAAACTTCTGGGACATCTGTGAAATTATTGGGACATCTGTGAAACTATTGGGACATCTGTTAAACTTCTGGGACATCTGTGAAACTATTGGGACATCTGTGAAACTATTTGGGACATCTGTTAAAGTATTGGGACATCTGTGAAACTACTGGTACATCTGTTAAATTATTGGGACATCTGTGAAACTATGGGGACATCTGTGAAACTAATGGGACATATGTGAAACTATTGGGGCATCTGTGAAACGACTGGGTGATCTGTGAAACTACTGGGACATATGTGAACTTATTGGGACATCTGTGAAACTATTGGGACATCTGTGAAACTATTGGGACATCGGTGAAACTATGGGGACATCTGTGAAACTAATGGGACATATGTGAAACTATTGGGGCATCTGTGAAACTACTGGGATCATCTGTGAAACTAGCGGGACATCTGTAAAACTACTGGGACATCTTTGAAACTATTGGAACATCTGTGAAACTATGGGGACATCTATTAACCTACTGGAATATCTGTAAAACTTCTGGGACATCTGTGAAACTATTGGGACATCTGTGAAACTATTGGGAAATCTGTGAAACTATTGGGACATCTGTGAATCTATTGGGACATCTGTGAAACTATTTGGGACATCGGTTAAACTATTGGGACATCTGTGAAACTACTGGTACATCTGTGAAATTATTGGGACATCTGTGAAACTATGGGGACATCTGTGAAACTATTGGGACATCTGTGAAACTATGGGGACATCTGTGCAACTAATGGGACATATGTGAAACTATTGGGGCATCTGTGAAACTACTGGGATCATCTGTGAAACTACTGGGACATCTGTAAAACTACTGGGACATCTTTGAAACTATTGGGACATCTGTGAAACTATTTGGGACATCTGTTAAAGTATTGGGACATCTGTGAAACTACTGGTACATCTGTTAAATTATTGGGACATCTGTGAAACTATGGGGACATCTGTGAAACTAATGGGACATATGTGAAACTATTGGGGCATCTGTGAAACGACTGGGTGATCTGTGAAACTACTGGGACATATGTGAACTTATTGGGACATCTGTGAAACTATTGGGACATCTGTGAAACTATTGGGACATCGGTGAAACTATGGGGACATCTGTGAAACTAATGGGACATATGTGAAACTATTGGGGCATCTGTGAAACTACTGGGATCATCTGTGAAACTAGCGGGACATCTGTAAAACTACTGGGACATCTTTGAAACTATTGGAACATCTGTGAAACTATGGGGACATCTATTAACCTACTGGAATATCTGTAAAACTTCTGGGACATCTGTGAAACTATTGGGACATCTGTGAAACTATTGGGAAATCTGTGAAACTATTGGGACATCTGTGAATCTATTGGGACATCTGTGAAACTATTTGGGACATCGGTTAAACTATTGGGACATCTGTGAAACTACTGGTACATCTGTGAAATTATTGGGACATCTGTGAAACTATGGGGACATCTGTGAAACTATTGGGACATCTGTGAAACTATGGGGACATCTGTGCAACTAATGGGACATATGTGAAACTATTGGGGCATCTGTGAAACTACTGGGATCATCTGTGAAACTACTGGGACATCTGTAAAACTACTGGGACATCTTTGAAACTATTGGGACATCTGTGAAACTATGGGGACATCTGTTAACCTACTGGAATATCTGTAAAACTTCTGGGACATCTGTGAAATTATTGGGACATCTGTGAAACTATTGGGACATCTGTGAAACTACTGGTACATCTGTGAAATTATTGGGACATCTGTGAAACTATGGGGACATCTGTGAAACTAATGGGACATATGTGAAAATATTGGGGCATCTGTGAAACTACTGGGACATATGTGAAACTACTGGGACATCTGTAAAACTACTGGGACATCTTTGAAACTATTGGGACATCTGTGAAACTATTGGGACATCTGTTAAACTTCTGGGACATCTGTGAAACTATTGGGACATCTGTGAAACTATTTGGGACATCTGTTAAAGTATTGGGACATCTGTGAAACTACTGGTACATCTGTTAAATTATTGGGACATCTGTGAAACTATGGGGACATCTGTGAAACTAATGGGACATATGTGAAACTATTGGGGCATCTGTGAAACGACTGGGTGATCTGTGAAACTACTGGGACATATGTGAACTTATTGGGACATCTGTGAAACTATTGGGACATCTGTGAAACTATTGGGACATCGGTGAAACTATGGGGACATCTGTGAAACTAATGGGACATATGTGAAACTATTGGGGCATCTGTGAAACTACTGGGATCATCTGTGAAACTAGCGGGACATCTGTAAAACTACTGGGACATCTTTGAAACTATTGGAACATCTGTGAAACTATGGGGACATCTATTAACCTACTGGAATATCTGTAAAACTTCTGGGACATCTGTGAAACTATTGGGACATCTGTGAAACTATTGGGAAATCTGTGAAACTATTGGGACATCTGTGAATCTATTGGGACATCTGTGAAACTATTTGGGACATCTGTTAAACTATTGGGACATCTGTGAAACTACTGGTACATCTGTGAAATTATTGGGACATCTGTGAAACTATGGGAACATCTGTGAAACTAATGGGACATATGTGAAACTATTGGGGCATCTGTGAAACTACTGGGACATATGTGAACCTATTGGGACATCTGTGAAACTTTTGGGACATCTGTGAAACTATGGGGACATCTGTTAACCTACTGGGACATCTGTGAAACTACTGGGACATCTTTGAAACTATTGGGACATCTGTGAAACTATGGGGACATCTGTTAACCTACTGGAATATCTGTAAAACTTCTGGGACATCTGTGAAATTATTGGGACATCTGTGAAACTATTGGGACATCTGTGAAACTACTGGTACATCTGTGAAATTATTGGGACATCTGTGAAACTATGGGGACATCTGTGAAACTAATGGGACATATGTGAAAATATTGGGGCATCTGTGAAACTACTGGGACATATGTGAAACTACTGGGACATCTGTAAAACTACTGGGACATCTTTGAAACTATTGGGACATCTGTGAAACTATTGGGACATCTGTTAAACTTCTGGGACATCTGTGAAACTATTGGGACATCTGTGAAACTATTTGGGACATCTGTTAAAGTATTGGGACATCTGTGAAACTACTGGTACATCTGTTAAATTATTGGGACATCTGTGAAACGACTGGGTGATCTGTGAAACTACTGGGACATATGTGAACTTATTGGGACATCTGTGAAACTATTGGGACATCTGTGAAACTATTGGGACATCGGTGAAACTATGGGGACATCTGTGAAACTAATGGGACATATGTGAAACTATTGGGGCATCTGTGAAACTACTGGGATCATCTGTGAAACTAGCGAGACATCTGTAAAACTACTGGGACATCTTTGAAACTATTGGAACATCTGTGAAACTATGGGGACATCTATTAACCTACTGGAATATCTGTAAAACTTCTGGGACATCCGTGAAACTATTGGGACATCTGTGAAACTATTGGGAAATCTGTGAAACTATTGGGACATCTGTGAATCTATTGGGACATCTGTGAAACTATTTGGGACATCTGTTAAACTATTGGGACATCTGTGAAACTACTGGTACATCTGTGAAATTATTGGGACATCTGTGAAACTATGGGGACATCTGTGAAACTAATGGGACATATGTGAAACTATTGGGGCATCTGTGAAACTACTGGGACATATGTGAACCTATTGGGACATCTGTGAAACTTTTGGGACATCTGTGAAACTATGGGGACATCTATTAACCTACTGGGACATCTGTGAAACTACTGGGACATCTGTTAAACTACTGGGACATCTGTTGAACTATTGGGACATCTGTGAATCTACTGGGACATCTGTAAAACTACTGGGACATATGTGAATCTATTGGGACATCTGTGAAACTATTGGGACATCTGTGAAACTATTGAGACATCTGTGAAACAACTGGGAAATCTGTGAAACTATTGGGACATCTGTGAAACTATTTGGGACATCTGTTAAACTATTGGGACATCTGTGAAACTACTGATACATCTGTTAAATTATTGGGACATCTGTGAAACTATGGGGACATCTGTGAAACTAATGGGACATATGCGAAACTATTGGGGCATCTGTGAAACGACTGGGTGATCTGTGAAACTACTGGGACATATGTGAACTTATTGGGACATCTGTGAGACTATTGGGACATCTGTGAAACTATTGGGACATCTGTGAAACTATGGGGACATCTGTGAAACTAATGGGACATATTTGAAACTATTGGGACATCTGTGAAACTACTGGTACATCTGTTAAATTATTGGGACATCTGTAAAACTATGGGGACATCTGTGAAACTAATGGGACATATGTGAAACTATTGGGGCATCTGTGAAACGACTGGGTGATCTGTGACACTAGTGGGACATATGTGAACTTATTGGGACATCTGTGAAACTATTGGGACATCTGTCAAACTATTGGGACATCTGTGAAACTATGGGGACATCTGTGCAACTAATGGGACATATGTGAAACTATTGGGGCATCTGTGAAACTACTGGGATCATCTGTGAAACTACTGGGACATCTGTAAAACTACTGGGACATCTTTGAAACTATTGGGACATCTGTGAAACTATGGGGACATCTGTTAACCTACTGGAATATCTGTAAAACTCCTGGGACATCTGTGAAACTATTGGGACATCTGTGAAACTATTGGGACATCTGTGAAACTACTGGTACATCTGTGAAATTATTGGGACATCTGTGATACTATGGGGACATCTGTGAAACTAATGGGACATATGTGAAACTATTGGGGCATCTGTGAAACGACTGGGTGATCTGTGAAACTACTGGGACATATGTGAACTTATTGGGACATCTGTGAAACTATTGGGACATCTGTGAAACTATTGGGACATCTGTGAAGCTATGGGGACATCTGTGAAACTAATGGGACATATGTGAAACTATTGGGACATCTGTGAAACTACTGGTACATGTTAAATTATTGGGACATCTGTAAAACTATGGGGACATCTGTGAAACTAATGGGACATATGTGAAACTATTGGGGCATCTGTGAAACGACTGGGTGATCTGTGACACTAGTGGGACATATGTGAACTTATTGGGACATCTGTGAAACTATTGGGACATCTGTGAAACTATTGGGACATCTGTGAAACTATGGGAACATCTGTAAAACTACTGGGACATCTTTGAAACTATTGGGACATCTGTGAAACTATGGGGACATCTGTTAACCTACTGGAATATCTGTAAAACTTCTGGGACATCTGTGAAACTATTGGGACATCTGTGAAACTATTGGGACATCTGTGAAACTACTGGTACATCTGTGAAATTATTGGGACATCTGTGAAACTATGGGGACATCTGTGAAACTAATGGGACATATGTGAAACTATTGGGGCATCTGTGAAACTACTGGGACATATGTGAACCTATTGGGACATCTGTGAAACTTTTGGGACATCTGTGAAACTATGGGGACATCTGTTAACCTACTGGGACATCTGTGAAACTACTGGGACATATGTTAAACTACTGGGACATCTGTTGAACTATTGGGACATCTGTGAATCTACTGGGACATCTGTAAAACTACTGGGACATATGTGAATCTATTGGGACATCTGTGAAACTATTGGGACATCTGTGATACTACTGGTACATCTGTGAAATTATTGGGACATCTGTGAAACTATGGGGACATCTGTGAAACTAATGGGACATATGTGAAAATATTGGGGCATCTGTGAAACTACTGGGACATATGTGAAACTACTGGGACATCTGTAAAACTACTGGGACATCTTTGAAACTATTGGGACATCTGTGAAACTATTGGGACATCTGTTAAACTTCTGGGACATATGTGAAACTATTGGGACATCTGTGAAACTATTTGGGACATCTGTTAAAGTATTGGGACATCTGTGAAACTCCTGGTACATCTGTTAAATTATTGGGACATCTGTGAAACTATGGGGACATCTGTGAAACTAATGGGACATATGTGAAACTATTGGGGCATCTGTGAAACGACTGGGTGATCTGTGAAACTACTGGGACATATGTGAACTTATTGGGACATCTGTGAAACTATTGGGACATCTGTGAAACTATTGGGACATCGGTGAAACTATGGGGACATCTGTGAAACTTATGGGACATATGTGAAACTATTGGGGCATCTGTGAAACTACTGGGATCATCTGTGAAACTAGCGGGACATCTGTAAAACTACTGGGACATCTTTGAAACTATTGGAACATCTGTGAAACTATGGGGACATCTATTAACCTACTGGAATATCTATAAAACTTCTGGGACATCTGTGAAACTATTGGGACATCTGTGAAACTATTGGGAAATCTGTGAAACTATTGGGACATCTGCGAATCTATTCGGACATCTGTGAAACTATTTGGGACATCTGTTAAACTATTGGGACATCTGTGAAACTACTGGTACATCTGTGAAATTATTGGGACATCTGTGAAACTATGGGGACATCTGTGAAACTAATGGGACATATGTGAAACTATTGGGGCATCTGTGAAACTACTGGGACATATGTGAACCTATTGGGACATCTGTGAAACTTTTGGGACATCTGTGAAACTATGGGGACATCTGTTAACCTACTGGGACATCTGTGAAACTACTGGGACATCTGTTAAACTACTGGGACATCTGTTGAACTATTGGGACATCTGTGAATCTACTGGGACATCTGTAAAACTACTGGGACATATGTGAATCTATTGGGACATCTGTGAAACTATTGGGACATCTGTGAAACTATTGAGACATCTGTGAAACAACTGGGAAATCTGTGAAACTATTGGGACATCTGTGAAACTATTTGGGACATCTGTTAAACTATTGGGACATCTGTGAAACTACTGATACATCTGTTAAATTATTGGGACATCTGTGAAACTATGGGGACATCTGTGAAACTAATGGGACATATGCGAAACTATTGGGGCATCTGTGAAACGACTTGGTGATCTGTGAAACTACTGGGACATATGTGAACTTATTGGGACATCTGTGAGACTATTGGGACATCTGTGAAACTATTGGGACATCTGTGAAACTATGGGGACATCTGTGAAACTAATGGGACATATTTGAAAATATTGGGACATCTGTGAAACTACTGGTACATCTGTTAAATTATTGGGACATCTGTAAAACTATGGGGACATCTGTGAAACTAATGGGACATATGTGAAACTATTGGGGCATCTGTGAAACGAATGGGTGATCTGTGACACTAGTGGGACATATGTGAACTTATTGGGACATCTGTGAAACTATTGGGACATCTGTGAAACTATTGGGACATCTGTGAAACTATGGGGACATCTGTGCAACTAATGGGACATATGTGAAACTATTGGGGCATCTGTGAAACTACTGGGATCATCTGTGAAACTACTGGGACATCTGTAAAACTACTGGGACATCTTTGAAACTATTGGGACATCTGTGAAACTATGGGGACATCTGTTAACCTACTGGAATATCTGTAAAACTCCTGGGACATCTGTGAAACTATTGGGACATCTGTGAAACTATTGGGACATCTGTGAAACTACTGGTACATCTGTGAAATTATTGGGACATCTGTGATACTATGGGGACATCTGTGAAACTAATGGGACATATGTGAAACTATTGGGGCATCTGTGAAACGACTGGGTGATCTGTGAAACTACTGGGACATATGTGAACTTATTGGGACATCTGTGAAACTATTGGGACATCTGTGAAACTATTGGGACATCTGTGAAGCTCTGGGGACATCTGTGAAACTAATGGGACATATGTGAAACTATTGGGACATCTGTGAAACTACTGGTACATGTTAAATTATTGGGACATCTGTAAAACTATGGGGACATCTGTGAAACTAATGGGACATATGTGAAACTATTGGGGCATCTGTGAAACGACTGGGTGATCTGTGACACTAGTGGGACATATGTGAACTTATTGGGACATCTGTGAAACTATTGGGACATCTGTGAAACTATTGGGACATCTGTGAAATTATGGGGACATCTGTGCAACTAATGGGACATATGTGAAACTATTGGGGCATCTGTGAAACTACTGGGATCATCTGTGAAACTACTGGGACATCTGTAAAACTACTGGGACATCTTTGAAACTATTGGGACATCTGTGAAACTATGGGGACATCTGTTAACCTACTGGAATATCTGTAAAACTTCTGGGACATCTGTGAAACTATTGGGACATCTGTGAAACTATTGGGACATCTGTGAAACTACTGGTACATCTGTGAAATTATTGGGACATCTGTGAAACTATGGGGACATCTGTGAAACTAATGGGACATATGTGAAACTATTGGGGCATCTGTGAAACTACTGGGACATATGTGAACCTATTGGGACATCTGTGAAACTATTGGGACATCTGTGAAACTATGGGGACATCTGTGAAACTACTGGGACATCTGTTAAACTACTGGGACATCTGTTGAACTATTGGGACATCTGTGAATCTACTGGGACATCTGTAAAACTACTGGGACATATGTGAATCTATTGGGACATCTGTGAAACTATTGAGACATCTGTGAAACTATTGGGACATCTGTTAAACTACTGGTACATCTGTTAAATTATTGGGACATCTGTAAAACTATGGGGACATCTGTGAAACTATGGGGACATCTGTGAAACTATTGGGGCATCTGTGAATCTACTGGGATCATCTGTGAAACTACCGGGACATCTGTAAAACTACTGGGACATCTTTGAAACTATTGGGACATCTGTGAAACTATGGGGACATCTGTTAACCTACTGGAATATCTGTAAAACTTCTGGGACATCTGTGAAACTATTGGGACATCTGTGAAACTATTGGGAAATCTGTGAAACTATTGGGACATCTGTGAATCTATTGGGACATCTGTGAAACTATTTGGGACATCTGTTAAACTATTGGGACATCTGTGAAACTACTGGTACATCTGTGAAATTATTGGGACATCTGTGAAACTATGGGGACATCTGTGAAACTAATGGGACATATGTGAAACTATTGGGGCATCTGTGAAACTACTGGGACATATGTGAACCTATTGGGACATCTGTGAAACTTTTGGGACATCTGTGAAACTATGGGGACATCTCTTAACCTACTGGGACATCTGTGAAACTATTGGGACATCTGTGAAACTATTTGGGACATCTGTTAAAGTATTGGGACATCTGTGAAACTACTGATACATCTGTTAAATTATTGGGACATCTGTGAAACTATGGGGACATCTGTGAAACTAATGGGACATATGTGAAACTATTGGGGCATCTGTGAAACGACTGGGTGATCTGTGAAACTACTGGGACATATGTGAACTTATTGGGACATCTGTGAAACTATTGGGACATCTGTGAAACTATTGGGACATCGGTGAAACTATGGGGACATCTGTGAAACTAATGGGACATATGTGAAACTATTGGGGCATCTGTGAAACTACTGGGATCATCTGTGAAACTAGCGGGACATCTGTAAAACTACTGGGACATCTTTGAAACTATTGGAACATCTGTGAAACTATGGGGACATCTATTAACCTACTGGAATATCTATAAAACTTCTGGGACATCTGTGAAACTATTGGGACATCTGTGAAACTATTGGGAAATCTGTGAAACTATTGGGACATCTGCGAATCTATTGGGACATCTGTGAAACTATTTGGGACATCTGTTAAACTATTGGGACATCTGTGAAACTACTGGTACATCTGTGAAATTATTGGGACATCTGTGAAACTATGGGGACATCTGTGAAACTAATGGGACATATGTGAAACTATTGGGGCATCTGTGAAACTACTGGGACATATGTGAACCTATTGGGACATCTGTGAAACTTTTGGGACATCTGTGAAACTATGGGGACATCTGTTAACCTACTTGGACATCTGTGAAACTACTGGGACATCTGTTAAACTACTGGGACATCTGTTGAACTATTGGGACATCTGTGAATCTACTGGGACATCTGTAAAACTACTGGGACATATGCGAATCTATTGGGACATCTGTGAAACTATTGGGACATCTGTGAAACTATTGAGACATCTGTGAAACAACTGGGAAATCTGTGAAACTATTGGGACATCTGTGAAACTATTTGGGACATCTGTTAAACTATTGGGACATCTGTGAAACTACTGATACATCTGTTAAATTATTGGGACATCTGTGAAACTATGGGGACATCTGTGAAACTAATGGGACATATGCGAAACTATTGGGGCATCTGTGAAACGACTTGGTGATCTGTGAAACTACTGGGACATATGTGAACTTATTGGGACATCTGTGAGACTATTGGGACATCTGTGAAACTATTGGGACATCTGTGAAACTATGGGGACATCTGTGAAACTAATGGGACATATTTGAAAATATTGGGACATCTGTGAAACTACTGGTACATCTGTTAAATTATTGGGACATCTGTAAAACTATGGGGACATCTGTGAAACTAATGGGACATATGTGAAACTATTGGGGCATCTATGAAACGACTGGGTGATCTGTGACACTAGTGGGACATATGTGAACTTATTGGGACATCTGTGAAACTATTGGGACATCTGTGAAACTATTGGGACATCTGTGAAACTATGGGGACATCTGTGCAACTAATGGGACATAAGTGAAACTATTGGGGCATCTGTGAAACTACTGGGATCATCTGTGAAACTACTGGGACATCTGTAAAACTACTGGGACATCTTTGAAACTATTGGGACATCTGTGAAACTATGGGGACATCTGTTAACCTACTGGAATATCTGTAAAACTCCTGGGACATCTGTGAAACTATTGGGACATCTGTGAAACTATTGGGACATCTGTGAAACTACTGGTACATCTGTGAAATTATTGGGACATCTGTGATACTATGGGGACATCTGTGAAACGACTGGGTGATCTGTGAAACTACTGGGACATATGTGAACTTATTGGGACATCTGTGAAACTATTGGGACATCTGTGAAACTATTGGGACATCTGTGAAGCTATGGGGACATCTGTGAAACTAATGGGACATATGTGAAACTATTGGGACATCTGTGAAACTACTGGTACATGTTAAATTATTGGGACATCTGTAAAACTATGGGGACATCTGTGAAACTAATGGGACATATGTGAAACTATTGGGGCATCTGTGAAACGACTGGGTGATCTGTGACACTAGTGGGACATATGTGAACGTATTGGGACATCTGTGAAACTATTGGGACATCTGTGAAACTATTGGGACATCTGTGAAACTATGGGGACATCTGTGCAACTAATGGGACATATGTGAAACTATTGGGGCATCTGTGAAACTACTGGGATCATCTGTGAAACTACTGGGACATCTGTAAAACTACTGGGACATCTTTGAAACTATTGGGACATCTGTGAAACTATGGGGACATCTGTTAACCTACTGGAATATCTGTAAAACTTCTGGGACATCTGTGAAACTATTGGGACATGTGTGAAACTATTGGGACATCTGTGAAACTACTGGTACATCTGTGAAATTATTGGGACATCTGTGAAACTATGGGGACATCTGTGAAACTAATGGGACATATGTGAAACTATTGGGGCATCTGTGAAACTACTGGGACATATGTGAACCTATTGGGACATCTGTGAAACTATTGGGACATCTGTGAAACTATGGGGACATCTGTGAAACTACTGGGACATCTGTTAAACTACTGGGACATCTGTTGAACTATTGGGACATCTGTGAATCTACTGGGACATCTGTAAAACTACTGGGACATATGTGAATCTATTGGGACATCTGTGAAACTATTGAGACATCTGTGAAAATATTGGGACATCTGTTAAACTACTGGTACATCTGTTAAATTATTGGGACATCTGTAAAACTATGGGGACATCTGTGAAACTATGGGGACATCTGTGAAACTATTGGGGCATCTGTGAATCTACTGGGATCATCTGTGAAACTACCGGGACATCTGTAAAACTACTGGGACATCTTTGAAACTATTGGGACATCTGTGAAACTATGGGGACATCTGTTAACCTACTGGAATATCTGTAAAACTTCTGGGACATCTGTGAATCTATTGGGACATCTGTGAAACTATTTGGGACATCTGTTAAACTATTGGGACATCTGTGAAACTACTGGTACATCTGTGAAATTATTGGGACATCTGTGAAACTATGGGGACATCTGTGAAACTAATGGGACATATGTGAAACTATTGGGGCATCTGTGAAACTACTGGGACATATGTGAACCTATTGGGACATCTGTGAAACTTTTGGGACATCTGTGAAACTATGGGGACATCTCTTAACCTACTGGGACATCTGTGAAACTACTGGGACATCTGTTAAACTACTGGGACATCTGTTGAACTATTGGGACATCTGTGAATCTACTGGGACATCTGTAAAACTACTGGGACATATGTGAATCTATTGGGACATCTGTGAAACTATTGGGACATCTGTGAAACTATTGAGACATCTGTGAAACAACTGGGAAATCTGTGAAACTATTGGGACATCTGTGAAACTAATGGGACATATTTGAAAATATTGGGACATCTGTGAAACTACTGGTACATCTGTTAAATTATTGGGACATCTGTAAAACTATGGGGACATCTGTGAAACTAATGGGACATATGTGAAACTATTGGGGCATCTGTGAAACGACTGGGTGATCTGTGACACTAGTGGGACATATGTGAACTTATTGGGACATCTGTGAAACTATTGGGACATCTGTGAAACTACTGGGACATCTGTAAAACTACTGGGACATCTTTGAAACTATTGGGACATCTGTGAAACTATGGGGACATCTGTTAACCTACTGGAATATCTGTAAAACTTCTGGGACATCTGTGAAACTATTGGGACATCTGTGAAACTATTGGGACATCTGTGAAACTACTGGTACATCTGTGAAATTATTGGGACATCTGTGAAACTATGGGGACATCTGTGAAACTAATGGGACATATGTGAAACTATTGGGGCATCTGTGAAACTACTGGGACATATGTGAACCTATTGGGACATCTGTGAAACTATTGGGACATCTGTGAAACTATGGGGACATCTGTGAAACTACTGGGACATCTGTTAAACTACTGGGACATCTGTTGAACTATTGGGACATCTGTGAATCTACTGGGACATCTGTAAAACTACTGGGACATATGTGAATCTATTGGGACATCTGTGAAACTATTGAGACATCTGTGAAACTATTGGGACATCTGTTAAACTACTGGTACATCTGTTAAATTATTGGGACATCTGTAAAACTATGGGGACATCTGTGAAACTATGGGGACATCTGTGAAACTATTGGGGCATCTGTGAATCTACTGGGATCATCTGTGAAACTACCGGGACATCTGTAAAACTACTGGGACATCTTTGAAACTATTGGGACATCTGTGAAACTATGGGGACATCTGTTAACCTACTGGAATATCTGTAAAACTTCTGGGACATCTGTGAAACTATTGGGACATCTGTGAAACTATTGGGAAATCTGTGAAACTATTGGGACATCTGTGAATCTATTGGGACATCTGTGAAACTATTTGGGACATCTGTTAAACTATTGGGATATCTGTGAAACTACTGGTACATCTGTGAAATTATTGGGACATCTGTGAAACTATGGGGACATCTGTGAAACTAATGGGACATATGTGAAACTATTGGGGCATCTGTGAAACTACTGGGACATATGTGAACCTATTGGGACATCTGTGAAACTTTTGGGACATCTGTGAAACTATGGGGACATCTCTTAACCTACTGGGACATCTGTGAAACTATTGGGACATCTGTGAAACTATTTGGGACATCTGTTAAAGTATTGGGACATCTGTGAAACTACTGATACATCTGTTAAATTATTGGGACATCTGTGAAACTATGGGGACATCTGTGAAACTAATGGGACATATGTGAAACTATTGGGGCATCTGTGAAACGACTGGGTGATCTGTGAAACTACTGGGACATATGTGAACTTATTGGGACATCTGTGAAACTATTGGGACATCTGTGAAACTATTGGGACATCGGTGAAACTATGGGGACATCTGTGAAACTAATGGGACATATGTGAAACTATTGGGGCATCTGTGAAACTACTGGGATCATCTGTGAAACTAGCGGGACATCTGTAAAACTACTGGGACATCTTTGAAACTATTGGAACATCTGTGAAACTATGGGGACATCTATTAACCTACTGGAATATCTATAAAACTTCTGGGACATCTGTGAAACTATTGGGACATCTGTGAAACTATTGGGAAATCTGTGAAACTATTGGGACATCTGCGAATCTATTGGGACATCTGTGAAACTATTTGGGACATCTGTTAAACTATTGGGACATCTGTGAAACTACTGGTACATCTGTGAAATTATTGGGACATCTGTGAAACTATGGGGACATCTGTGAAACTAATGGGACATATGTGAAACTATTGGGGCATCTGTGAAACTACTGGGACATATGTGAACCTATTGGGACATCTGTGAAACTTTTGGGACATCTGTGAAACTATGGGGACATCTGTTAACCTACTTGGACATCTGTGAAACTACTGGGACATCTGTTAAACTACTGGGACATCTGTTGAACTATTGGGACATCTGTGAATCTACTGGGACATCTGTAAAACTACTGGGACATATGCGAATCTATTGGGACATCTGTGAAACTATTGGGACATCTGTGAAACTATTGAGACATCTGTGAAACAACTGGGAAATCTGTGAAACTATTGGGACATCTGTGAAACTATTTGGGACATCTGTTAAACTATTGGGACATCTGTGAAACTACTGATACATCTGTTAAATTATTGGGACATCTGTGAAACTATGGGGACATCTGTGAAACTAATGGGACATATGCGAAACTATTGGGGCATCTGTGAAACGACTTGGTGATCTGTGAAACTACTGGGACATATGTGAACTTATTGGGACATCTGTGAGACTATTGGGACATCTGTGAAACTATTGGGACATCTGTGAAACTATTGGGACATCTGTGAAGCTATGGGGACATCTGTGAAACTAATGGGACATATGTGAAACTATTGGGACATCTGTGAAACTACTGGTACATGTTAAATTATTGGGACATCTGTAAAACTATGGGGACATCTGTGAAACTAATGGGACATATGTGAAACTATTGGGGCATCTGTGAAACGACTGGGTGATCTGTGACACTAGTGGGACATATGTGAACTTATTGGGACATCTGTGAAACTATTGGGACATCTGTGAAACTATTGGGACATCTGTGAAACTATGGGGACATCTGTGCAACTAATGGGACATATGTGAAACTATTGGGGCATCTGTGAAACTACTGGGATCATCTGTGAAACTACTGGGACATCTGTAAAACTACTGGGACATCTTTGAAACTATTGGGACATCTGTGAAACTATGGGGACATCTGTTAACCTACTGGAATATCTGTAAAACTTCTGGGACATCTGTGAAACTATTGGGACATCTTTGAAACTATTGGGACATCTGTGAAACTACTGGTACATCTGTGAAATTATTGGGACATCTGTGAAACTATGGGGACATCTGTGAAACTAATGGGACATATGTGAAACTATTGGGGCATCTGTGAAACTACTGGGACATATGTGAACCTATTGGGACATCTGTGAAACTATTGGGACATCTGTGAAACTATGGGGACATCTGTGAAACTACTGGGACATCTGTTAAACTACTGGGACATCTGTTGAACTATTGGGACATCTGTGAATCTACTGGGACATCTGTAAAACTACTGGGACATATGTGAATCTATTGGGACATCTGTGAAACTATTGAGACATCTGTGAAAATATTGGGACATCTGTTAAACTACTGGTACATCTGTTAAATTATTGGGACATCTGTAAAACTATGGGGACATCTGTGAAACTATGGGGACATCTGTGAAACTATTGGGGCATCTGTGAATCTACTGGGATCATCTGTGAAACTACCGGGACATCTGTAAAACTACTGGGACATCTTTGAAACTATTGGGACATCTGTGAAACTATGGGGACATCTGTTAACCTACTGGAATATCTGTAAAACTTCTGGGACATCTGTGAAACTATTGGGACATCTGTGAAACTATTGGGAAATCTGTGAAACTATTGGGACATCTGTGAATCTATTGGGACATCTGTGAAACTATTTGGGACATCTGTTAAACTATTGGGACATCTGTGAAACTACTGGTACATCTGTGAAATTATTGGGACATCTGTGAAACTATGGGGACATCTGTGAAACTAATGGGACATATGTGAAACTATTGGGGCATCTGTGAAACTACTGGGACATATGTGAACCTATTGGGACATCTGTGAAACTTTTGGGACATCTGTGAAACTATGGGGACATCTCTTAACCTACTGGGACATCTGTGAAACTACTGGGACATCTGTTAAACTACTGGGACATCTGTTGAACTATTGGGACATCTGTGAATCTACTGGGACATCTGTAAAACTACTGGGACATATGTGAATCTATTGGGACATCTGTGAAACTATTGGGACATCTGTGAAACTATTGAGACATCTGTGAAACAACTGGGAAATCTGTGAAACTATTGGGACATCTGTGAAACTATTTGGGACATCTGTTAAACTATTGGGACATCTGTGAAACTACTGATACATCTGTTAAATTATTGGGACATCTGTGAAACTATGGGGACATCTGTGAAACTAATGGGACATATGCGAAACTATTGGGGCATCTGTGAAACGACTGGGTGATCTGTGAAACTACTGGGACATATGTGAACTTATTGGGACATCTGTGAGACTATTGGGACATCTGTGAAACTATTGGGACATCTGTGAAACTATGGGGACATCTGTGAAACTAATGGGACATATTTGAAACTATTGGGACATCTGTGAAACTACTGGTACATCTGTTAAATTATTGGGACATCTGTAAAACTATGGGGACATCTGTGAAACTAATGGGACATATGTGAAACTATTGGGGCATCTGTGAAACGACTGGGTGATCTGTGACACTAGTGGGAAATATGTGAACTTATTGGGACATCTGTGAAACTATTGGGACATCTGTGAAACTATTGGGACATCTGTGAAACTATGGGGACATCTGTGCAACTAATGGGACATATGTGAAACTATTGGGGCATCTGTGAAACTACTGGGATCATCTGTGAAACTACTGGGACATCTGTAAAACTACTGGGACATCTTTGAAACTATTGGGACATCTGTGAAACTATGGGGACATCTGTTAACCTACTGGAATATCTGTAAAACTCCTGGGACATCTGTGAAACTATTGGGACATCTGTGAAACTATTGGGACATCTGTGAAACTACTGGTACATCTGTGAAATTATTGGGACATCTGTGATACTATGGGGACATCTGTGAAACTAATGAGACATATGTGAAATTATTGGGGCATCTGTGAAACGACTGGGTGATCTGTGAAACTACTGGGACATATGTGAACTTATTGGGACATCTGTGAAACTATTGGGACATCTGTGAAACTATTGGGACATCTGTGAAGCTATGGGGACATCTGTGAAACTAATGGGACATATTTGAAACTATTGGGACATCTGTGAAACTACTGGTACATGTTAAATTATTGGGACATCTGTAAAACTATGGGGACATCTGTGAAACTAATGGGACATATGTGAAACTATTGGGGCATCTGTGAAACGACTGGGTGATCTGTGACACTAGTGGGACATATGTGAACTTATTGGGACATCTGTGAAACTATTGGGACATCTGTGAAACTATTGGGACATCTGTGAAACTATGGGAACATCTGTGCAACTAATGGGACATATGTGAAACTATTGGGGCATCTGTGAAACTACTGGGATCATCTGTGAAACTACTGGGACATCTGTAAAACTACTGGGACATCTTTGAAACTATTGGGACATCTGTGAAACTATGGGGACATCTGTTAACCTACTGGAATATCTGTAAAACATCTGGGACATCTGTGAAACTATTGGGACATCTGTGAAACTATTGGGACATCTGTGAAACTACTGGTACATCTGTGAAATTATTGGGACATCTGTGAAACTATGGGGACATCTGTGAAACTAATGGGACATATGTGAAACTATTGGGGCATCTGTGAAACTACTGGGACATATGTGAACCTATTGGGACATCTGTGAAACTTTTGGGACATCTGTGAAACTATGGGGACATCTGTTAACCTACTGGGACATCTGTGAAACTACTGGGACATATGTTAAACTACTGGGACATCTGTTGAACTATTGGGACATCTGTGAATCTACTGGGACATCTGTAAAACTACTGGGACATATGTGAATCTATTGGGACATCTGTGAAACTATTGGGACATCTGTGAAACTACTGGTACATCTGTGAAATTATTGGGACATCTGTGAAACTATGGGGACATCTGTGAAACTAATGGGACATATGTGAAAATATTGGGGCATCTGTGAAACTACTGGGACATATGTGAAACTACTGGGACATCTGTAAAACTACTGGGACATCTTTGAAACTATTGGGACATCTGTGAAACTATTGGGACATCTGTTAAACTTCTGGGACATCTGTGAAACTATTGGGACATCTGTGAAACTATTTGGGACATCTGTTAAAGTATTGGGACATCTGTGAAACTACTGGTACATCTGTTAAATTATTGGGACATCTGTGAAACTATGGGGACATCTGTGAAACTAATGGGACATATGTGAAACTATTGGGGCATCTGTGAAACGACTGGGTGATCTGTGAAACTACTGGGACATATGTGAACTTATTGGGACATCTGTGAAACTATTGGGACATCTGTGAAACTATTGGGACATCGGTGAAACTATGGGGACATCTGTGAAACTAATGGGACATATGTGAAACTATTGGGGCATCTGTGAAACTACTGGGATCATCTGTGAAACTAGCGGGACATCTGTAAAACTACTGGGACATCTTTGAAACTATTGGAACATCTGTGAAACTATGGGGACATCTATTAACCTACTGGAATATCTATAAAACTTCTGGGACATCTGTGAAACTATTGGGACATCTGTGAAACTATTGGGAAATCTGTGAAACTATTGGGACATCTGTGAATCTATTGGGACATCTGTGAAACTATTTGGGACATCTGTTAAACTATTGGGACATCTGTGAAACTACTGGTACATCTGTGAAATTATTGGGACATCTGTGAAACTATGGGGACATCTGTGAAACTAATGGGACATATGTGAAACTATTGGGGCATCTGTGAAACTACTGGGACATATGTGAACCTATTGGGACATCTGTGAAACTTTTGGGACATCTGTGAAACTATGGGGACATCTGTTAAACTACTGGGACATCTGTGAAACTACTGGGACATCTGTTAAACTACTGGGACATCTGTTGAACTATTGGGACATCTGTGAATCTACTGGGACATCTGTAAAACTACTGGGACATATGTGAATCTATTGGGACATCTGTGAAACTATTGGGACATCTGTGAAACTATTGAGACATCTGTGAAACAACTGGGAAATCTGTGAAACTATTGGGACATCTGTGAAACTATTTGGGACATCTGTTAAACTATTGGGACATCTGTGAAACTACTGATACATCTGTTAAATTATTGGGACATCTGTGAAACTATGGGGACATCTGTGAAACTAATGGGACATATGCGAAACTATTGGGGCATCTGTGAAACGACTTGGTGATCTGTGAAACTACTGGGACATATGTGAACTTATTGGGACATCTGTGAGACTATTGGGACATCTGTGAAACTATTGGGACATCTGTGAAACTATGGGGACATCTGTGAAACTAATGGGACATATTTGAAAATATTGGGACATCTGTGAAACTACTGGTACATCTGTTAAATTATTGGGACATCTGTAAAACTATGGGGACATCTGTGAAACTAATAGGACATATGTGAACTTATTGGGACATCTGTGAAACTATTGGGACATCTGTGAAACTATTGGGACATCTGTGAAACTATGGGGACATCTGTGCAACTAATGGGACATATGTGAAACTATTGGGGCATCTGTGAAACTACTGTGATCATCTGTGAAACTACTGGGACATCTGTAAAACTACTGGGACATCTTTGAAGCTATTGGGACATCTGTGAAACTATGGGGACATCTGTTAACCTACTGGAATATCTGTAAAACTCCTGGGACATCTGTGAAACTATTGGGACATCTGTGAAACTATTGGGACATCTGTGAAACTACTGGTACATCTGTGAAATTATTGGGACATCTGTGATACTATGGGGACATCTGTGAAACTAATGGGACATATGTGAAACTATTGGGGCATCTGTGAAACGACTGGGTGATCTGTGAAACTACTGGGACATATGTGAACTTATTGGGACATCTGTGAAACTATTGGGACATCTGTGAAACTATTGGGACATCTGTGAAGCTATGGGGACATCTGTGAAACTAATGGGACATATGTGAAACTATTGGGACATCTGTGAAACTACTGGTACATGTTAAATTATTGGGACATCTGTAAAACTATGGGGACATCTGTGAAACTAATGGGACATATGTGAAACTATTGGGGCATCTGTGAAACGACTGGGTGATCTGTGACACTAGTGGGACATATGTGAACTTATTGGGACATCTGTGAAACTATTGGGACATCTGTGAAACTATTGGGACATCTGTGAAACTATGGGAACATCTGTGCAACTAATGGGACATATGTGAAACTATTGGGGCATCTGTGAAACTACTGGGATCATCTGTGAAACTACTGGGACATCTGTAAAACTACTGGGACATCTTTGAAACTATTGGGACATCTGTGAAACTATGGGGACATCTGTTAACCTACTGGAATATCTGTAAAACTTCTGGGACATCTGTGAAACTATTGGGACATCTGTGAAACTATTGGGACATCTGTGAAACTACTGGTACATCTGTGAAATTATTGGGACATCTGTGAAACTATGGGGACATCTGTGAAACTAATGGGACATATGTGAAACTATTGGGGCATCTGTGAAACTACTGGGACATATGTGAACCTATTGGGACATCTGTGAAACTATTGGGACATCTGTGAAACTATGGGGACATCTGTGAAACTACTGGGACATCTGTTAAACTACTGGGACATCTGTTGAACTATTGGGACATCTGTGAATCTACTGGGACATCTGTAAAACTACTGGGACATATGTGAATCTATTGGGACATCTGTGAAACTATTGAGACATCTGTGAAACTATTGGGACATCTGTTAAACTACTGGTACATCTGTTAAATTATTGGGACATCTGTAAAACTATGGGGACATCTGTGAAACTAATGGGACATATGTGAAACTATTGGGGCATCTGTGAAACGACTGGGTGATCTGTGACACTAGTGGGACATATGTGAACTTATTGGGACATCTGTGAAACTATTGGGACATCTGTGAAACTATGGGGACATCTGTGCAACTAATGGGACATATGTGAAACTATTGGGGCATCTGTGAAACTACTGGGATCATCTGTGAAACTACTGGGACATCTGTAAAACTACTGGGACATCTTTGAAACTATTGGGACATCTGTGAAACTATGGGGACATCTGTTAACCTACTGGAATATCTGTAAAACTTCTGGGACATCTGTGAAACTATTGGGACATCTGTGAAACTATTGGGACATCTGTGAAACTACTGCTACATCTGTGAAATTATTGGGACATCTGTGAAACTATGGGGACATCTGTGAAACTAATGGGACATATGTGAAACTATTGGGGCATCTGTGAAACTACTGGGACATATGTGAACCTATTGGGACATCTGTGAAACTATTGGGACATCTGTGAAACTATGGGGACATCTGTGAAACTACTGGGACATCTGTTAAACTACTGGGACATCTGTTGAACTATTGGGACATATGTGAAACTATTGGGACATCTGTGAAACTACTGGTACATCTGTTATATTATTGGGACATCTGTAAAACTATGGGGACATCTGTGAAACTAATGGGACATATGTGAAACTATTGGGGCATCTGTGAAACGACTGGGTGATCTGTGACACTAGTGGGACATATGTGAACTTATTGGGACATCTGTGAAACTATTGGGACATCTGTGAAACTATTGGGACATCTGTGAAACTATGGGGACATCTGTGCAACTAATGGGACATATGTGAAACTATTGGGGCATCTGTGAAACTACTGGGATCATCTGTGAAACTACTGGGACATCTGTGAAGCTATGGGGACATCTGTGAAACTAATGGGACATATGTGAAACTATTGGGACATCTGTGAAACTACTGGTACATCTGTTAAATTATTGGGACATCTGTAAAACTATGGGGACATCTGTGAAACTAATGGGACATATGTGAAACTATTGGGGCATCTGTGAAACGACTGGGTGATCTGTGACACTAGTGGGACATATGTGAACTTATTGGGACATCTGTGAAACTATTGGGACATCTGTGAAACTATTGGGACATCTGTGAAACTATGGGGACATCTGTGCAACTAATGGGACATATGTGAAACTATTGGGGCATCTGTGAAACTACTGGGACATCTGTGAAACTATTGGGAAATCTGTGAAACTATGGGGACATCTATTAACCTACTGGAATATCTATAAAACTTCTGGGACATCTGTGAAACTATTGGGACATCTGTTAAACTATTGGGACATCTGTGAAACTACTGGTACATCTGTGAAATTATTGGGACATCTGTGAAACTATGGGGACATCTGTGAAACTAATGGGACATATGTGAAACTATTGGGGCATCTGTGAAACTACTGGGACATATGTGAACCTATTGGGACATCTGTGAAACTTTTGGGACATCTGTGAAACTATGGGGACATCTGTTAACCTACTGGGACATCTGTGAAACTACTGGGACATCTGTTAAACTACTGGGACATATGTGAATCTATTGGGACATCTGTGAAACTATTGGAACATCTGTGAAACTATTGAGACATCTGTGAAACAACTGGGAAATCTGTGAAACTATTGGGACATCTGTGAAACTATTTGGGACATCTGTTAAACTATTGGGACATCTGTGAAACTACTGATACATCTGTTAAATTATTGGGACATCTGTGAAACTATGGGGACATCTGTGAAACTAATGGGACATATGCGAAACTATTGGGGCATCTGTGAAACGACTTGGTGATCTGTGAAACTACTGGGACATATGTGAACTTATTGGGACATCTGTGAGACTATTGGGACATCTGTGAAACTATTGGGACATCTGTGAAACTATGGGGACATCTGTGAAACTAATGGGACATATTTGAAAATATTGGGACATCTGTGAAACTACTGGTACATCTGTTAAATTATTGGGACATCTGTAAAACTATGGGGACATCTGTGAAACTAATGGGACATATGTGAAACTATTGGGGCATCTGTGAAACGACTGGGTGATCTGTGACACTAGTGGGACATATGTGAACTTATTGGGACATCTGTGAAACTATTGGGACATCTGTGAAACTATTGGGACATCTGTGAAACTATGGGGACATCTGTGCAACTAATGGGACATATGTGAAACTATTGGGGCATCTGTGAAACTACTGGGATCATCTGTGAAACTACTGGGACATCTGTAAAACTACTGGGACATCTTTTAAACTATTCGGACATCTGTGAAACTATGGGGACATCTGTTAACCTACTGGAATATCTGTAAAACTCCTGGGACATCTGTGAAACTATTGGGACATCTGTGAAACTATTGGGACATCTGTGAAACTACTGGTACATCTGTGAAATTATTGGGACATCTGTGATACTATGGGGACATCTGTGAAACTAATGGGACATATGTGAAACTATTGGGGCATCTGTTAAATTATTGGGACATCTGTAAAACTATGGGGACATCTGTGAAACTAATAGGACATATGTGAACTTATTGGGACATCTGTGAAACTATTGGGACATCTGTGAAACTATTGGGACATCTGTGAAACTATGGGGACATCTGTGCAACTAATGGGACATATGTGAAACTATTGGGGCATCTGTGAAACTACTGTGATCATCTGTGAAACTACTGGGACATCTGTAAAACTACTGGGACATCTTTGAAGCTATTGGGACATCTGTGAAACTATGGGGACATCTGTTAACCTACTGGAATATCTGTAAAACTCCTGGGACATCTGTGAAACTATTGGGACATCTGTGAAACTATTGGGACATCTGTGAAACTACTGGTACATCTGTGAAATTATTGGGACATCTGTGATACTATGGGGACATCTGTGAAACTAATGGGACATATGTGAAACTATTGGGGCATCTGTGAAACGACTGGGTGATCTGTGAAACTACTGGGACATATGTGAACTTATTGGGACATCTGTGAAACTATTGGGACATCTGTGAAACTATTGGGACATCTGTGAAGCTATGGGGACATCTGTGAAACTAATGGGACATATGTGAAACTATTGGGACATCTGTGAAACTACTGGTACATGTTAAATTATTGGGACATCTGTAAAACTATGGGGACATCTGTGAAACTAATGGGACATATGTGAAACTATTGGGGCATCTGTGAAACGACTGGGTGATCTGTGACACTAGTGGGACATATGTGAACTTATTGGGACATCTGTGAAACTATTGGGACATCTGTGAAACTATTGGGACATCTGTGAAACTATGGGAACATCTGTGCAACTAATGGGACATATGTGAAACTATTGGGGCATCTGTGAAACTACTGGGATCATCTGTGAAACTACAGGGACATCTGTAAAACTACTGGGACATCTTTGAAACTATTGGGACATCTGTGAAACTATGGGGACATCTGTTAACCTACTGGAATATCTGTAAAACTTCTGGGACATCTGTGAAACTATTGGGACATCTGTGAAACTATTGGGACATCTGTGAAACTACTGGTACATCTGTGAAATTATTGGGACATCTGTGAAACTATGGGGACATCTGTGAAACTAATGGGACATATGTGAAACTATTGGGGCATCTGTGAAACTACTGGGACATATGTGAACCTATTGGGACATCTGTGAAACTATTGGGACATCTGTGAAACTATGGGGACATCTGTGAAACTACTGGGACATCTGTTAAACTACTGGGACATCTGTTGAACTATTGGGACATCTGTGAATCTACTGGGACATCTGTAAAACTACTGGGACATATGTGAATCTATTGGGACATCTGTGAAACTATTGAGACATCTGTGAAACTATTGGGACATCTGTTAAACTACTGGTACATCTGTTAAATTATTGGGACATCTGTAAAACTATGGGGACATCTGTGAAACTAATGGGACATATGTGAAACTATTGGGGCATCTGTGAAACGACTGGGTGATCTGTGACACTAGTGGGACATATGTGAACTTATTGGGACATCTGTGAAACTATTGGGACATCTGTGAAACTATGGGGACATCTGTGCAACTAATGGGACATATGTGAAACTATTGGGGCATCTGTGAAACTACTGGGATCATCTGTGAAACTACTGGGACATCTGTAAAACTACTGGGACATCTTTGAAACTATTGGGACATCTGTGAAACTATGGGGACATCTGTTAACCTACTGGAATATCTGTAAAACTTCTGGGACATCTGTGAAACTATTGGGACATCTGTGAAACTATTGGGACATCTGTGAAACTACTGCTACATCTGTGAAATTATTGGGACATCTGTGAAACTATGGGGACATCTGTGAAACTAATGGGACATATGTGAAACTATTGGGGCATCTGTGAAACTACTGGGACATATGTGAACCTATTGGGACATCTGTGAAACTATTGGGACATCTGTGAAACTATGGGGACATCTGTGAAACTACTGGGACATCTGTTAAACTACTGGGACATCTGTTGAACTATTGGGACATATGTGAAACTATTGGGACATCTGTGAAACTACTGGTACATCTGTTATATTATTGGGACATCTGTAAAACTATGGGGACATCTGTGAAACTAATGGGACATATGTGAAACTATTGGGGCATCTGTGAAACGACTGGGTGATCTGTGACACTAGTGGGACATATGTGAACTTATTGGGACATCTGTGAAACTATTGGGACATCTGTGAAACTATTGGGACATCTGTGAAACTATGGGGACATCTGTGCAACTAATGGGACATATGTGAAACTATTGGGGCATCTGTGAAACTACTGGGATCATCTGTGAAACTACTGGGACATCTGTGAAGCTATGGGGACATCTGTGAAACTAATGGGACATATGTGAAACTATTGGGACATCTGTGAAACTACTGGTACATCTGTTAAATTATTGGGACATCTGTAAAACTATGGGGACATCTGTGAAACTAATGGGACATATGTGAAACTATTGGGGCATCTGTGAAACGACTGGGTGATCTGTGACACTAGTGGGACATATGTGAACTTATTGGGACATCTGTGAAACTATTGGGACATCTGTGAAACTATTGGGACATCTGTGAAACTATGGGGACATCTGTGCAACTAATGGGACATATGTGAAACTATTGGGGCATCTGTGAAACTACTGGGACATCTGTGAAACTATTGGGAAATCTGTGAAACTATGGGGACATCTATTAACCTACTGGAATATCTATAAAACTTCTGGGACATCTGTGAAACTATTGGGACATCTGTTAAACTATTGGGACATCTGTGAAACTACTGGTACATCTGTGAAATTATTGGGACATCTGTGAAACTATGGGGACATCTGTGAAACTAATGGGACATATGTGAAACTATTGGGGCATCTGTGAAACTACTGGGACATATGTGAACCTATTGGGACATCTGTGAAACTTTTGGGACATCTGTGAAACTATGGGGACATCTGTTAACCTACTGGGACATCTGTGAAACTACTGGGACATCTGTTAAACTACTGGGACATATGTGAATCTATTGGGACATCTGTGAAACTATTGGAACATCTGTGAAACTATTGAGACATCTGTGAAACAACTGGGAAATCTGTGAAACTATTGGGACATCTGTGAAACTATTTGGGACATCTGTTAAACTATTGGGACATCTGTGAAACTACTGATACATCTGTTAAATTATTGGGACATCTGTGAAACTATGGGGACATCTGTGAAACTAATGGGACATATGCGAAACTATTGGGGCATCTGTGAAACGACTTGGTGATCTGTGAAACTACTGGGACATATGTGAACTTATTGGGACATCTGTGAGACTATTGGGACATCTGTGAAACTATTGGGACATCTGTGAAACTATGGGGACATCTGTGAAACTAATGGGACATATTTGAAAATATTGGGACATCTGTGAAACTACTGGTACATCTGTTAAATTATTGGGACATCTGTAAAACTATGGGGACATCTGTGAAACTAATGGGACATATGTGAAACTATTGGGGCATCTGTGAAACGACTGGGTGATCTGTGACACTAGTGGGACATATGTGAACTTATTGGGACATCTGTGAAACTATTGGGACATCTGTGAAACTATTGGGACATCTGTGAAACTATGGGGACATCTGTGCAACTAATGGGACATATGTGAAACTATTGGGGCATCTGTGAAACTACTGGGATCATCTGTGAAACTACTGGGACATCTGTAAAACTACTGGGACATCTTTTAAACTATTCGGACATCTGTGAAACTATGGGGACATCTGTTAACCTACTGGAATATCTGTAAAACTCCTGGGACATCTGTGAAACTATTGGGACATCTGTGAAACTATTGGGACATCTGTGAAACTACTGGTACATCTGTGAAATTATTGGGACATCTGTGATACTATGGGGACATCTGTGAAACTAATGGGACATATGTGAAACTATTGGGGCATCTGTGAAACGACTGGGTTATCTGTGAAACTACTGGGACATATGTGAACTTATTGGGACATCTGTGAAACTATTGGGACATCTGTGAAACTATTGGGACATCTGTGAAGCTATGGGGACATCTGTGAAACTAATGGGACATATGTGAAACTATTGGGGCATCTGTGAAACTACTGGGACATATGTGAACCTATTGGGACATCTGTGAAACTATTGGGACATCTGTGAAACTATGGGGACATCTGTGCAACTAATGGGACATATGTGAAACTATTGGGGCATCTGTGAAACTACTGGGACATCTGTGAAACTATTGGGAAATCTGTGAAACTATGGGGACATCTATTAACCTACTGGAATATCTATAAAACTTCTGGGACATCTGTGAAACTATTGGGACATCTGTGAAACTATTGGGAAATCTGTGAAACTATTGGGACATCTGTGAATCTATTGGGACATCTGTGAAACTATTTGGGACATCTGTTAAACTATTGGGACATCTGTGAAACTACTGGTACATCTGTGAAATTATTGGGACATCTGTGAAACTATGGGGACATCTGTGAAACTAATGGGACATATGTGAAACTATTGGGGCATCTGTGAAACTACTGGGACATATGTGAACCTATTGGGACATCTGTGAAACTTTTGGGACATCTGTGAAACTATGGGGACATCTGTTAACCTACTGGGACATCTGTGAAACTACTGGGACATCTGTTAAACTACTGGGACATATGTGAATCTATTGGGACATCTGTGAAACTATTGGAACATCTGTGAAACTATTGAGACATCTGTGAAACAACTGGGAAATCTGTGAAACTATTGGGACATCTGTGAAACTATTTGGGACATCTGTTAAACTATTGGGACATCTGTGAAACTACTGATACATCTGTTAAATTATTGGGACATCTGTGAAACTATGGGGACATCTGTGAAACTAATGGGACATATGCGAAACTATTGGGGCATCTGTGAAACGACTTGGTGATCTGTGAAACTAATGGGACATATGTGAACTTATTGGGACATCTGTGAGACTATTGGGACATCTGTGAAACTATTGGGACATCTGTGAAACTATGGGGACATCTGTGAAACTAATGGGACATATTTGAAAATATTGGGACATCTGTGAAACTACTGGTACATCTGTTAAATTATTGGGACATCTGTAAAACTATGGGGACATCTGTGAAACTAATGGGACATATGTGAAACTATTGGGGCATCTGTGAAACGACTGGGTGATCTGTGACACTAGTGGGACATATGTGAACTTATTGGGACATCTGTGAAACTATTGGGACATCTGTGAAACTATTGGGACATCTGTGAAACTATGGGGACATCTGTGCAACTAATGGGACATATGTGAAACTATTGGGGCATCTGTGAAACTACTGGGATCATCTGTGAAACTACTGGGACATCTGTAAAACTACTGGGACATCTTTGAAACTATTCGGACATCTGTGAAACTATGGGGACATCTGTTAACCTACTGGAATATCTGTAAAACTCCTGAGACATCTGTGAAACTATTGGGACATCTGTGAAACTATTGGGACATCTGTGAAACTACTGGTACATCTGTGAAATTATTGGGACATCTGTGATACTATGGGGACATCTGTGAAACTAATGGGACATATGTGAAACTATTGGGGCATCTGTGAAACGACTGGGTTATCTGTGAAACTACTGGGACATATGTGAACTTATTGGGACATCTGTGAAACTATTGGGACATCTGTGAAACTATTGGGACATCTGTGAAGCTATGGGGACATCTGTGAAACTAATGGGACATATGTGAAACTATTGGGGCATCTGTGAAACTACTGGGACATATGTGAACCTATTGGGACATCTGTGAAACTATTGGGACATCTGTGAAACTATGGGGACATCTGTGAAACTACTGGGACATCTGTTAAACTACTGGGACATCTGTTGAACTATTGGGACATCTGTGAATCTACTGGGACATCTGTAAAACTACTGGGACATATGTGAATCTATTGGGACATCTGTGAAACTATTGAGACATCTGTGAAACTATTGGGACATCTGTTAAACTACTGGTACATCTGTGAAACTATGGGGACATCTGTGCAACTAATGGGACATATGTGAAACTATTGGGGCATCTGTGAAACTACTGGGATCATCTGTGAAACTACTGGGACATCTGTAAAACTACTGGGACATCTTTGAAACTATTGGGACATCTGTGAAACTATGGGGACATCTGTTAACCTACTGGAATATCTGTAAAACTTCTGGGACATCTGTGAAACTATTGGGACATCTGTGAAACTAATGGGACATATGTGAAACTATTGGGGCATCTGTGAAACGACTGGGTGATCTGTGACACTAGTGGGACATATGTGAACTTATTGGGACATCTGTGAAACTATTGGGACATCTGTGAAACTATTGGGACATCTGTGAAACTATGGGGACATCTGTGCAACTAATGGGACATATGTGAAACTATTGGGGCATCTGTGAAACTACTGGGATCATCTGTGAAACTACTGGGACATCTGTAAAACTACTGGGACATCTTTGAAACTATTCGGACATCTGTGAAACTATGGGGACATCTGTTAACCTACTGGAATATCTGTAAAACTCCTGGGACATCTGTGAAACTATTGGGACATCTGTGAAACTATTGGGACATCTGTGAAACTACTGGTACATCTGTGAAATTATTGGGACATCTGTGATACTATGGGGACATCTGTGAAACTAATGGGACATATGTGAAACTATTGGGGCATCTGTGAAACGACTGGGTTATCTGTGAAACTACTGGGACATATGTGAACTTATTGGGACATCTGTGAAACTATTGGGACATCTGTGAAACTATTGGGACATCTGTGAAGCTATGGGGACATCTGTGAAACTAATGGGACATATGTGAAACTATTGGGGCATCTGTGAAATTCTACTGGGACATATGTGAACCTATTGGGACATCTGTGAAACTATTGGGACATCTTTGAAACTATTGGGACATCTGTGAAACTATGGGGACATCTGTTAACCTACTGGAATATCTGTAAAACTTCTGGGACATCTGTGAAACTATTGGGACATCTGTGAAACTATTGGGACATCTGTGAAACTACTGGTACATCTGTGAAATTATTGGGACATCTGTGAAACTATGGGGACATCTGTGAAACTAATGGGACATATGTGAAACTATTGGGGCATCTGTGAAACTACTGGGACATATGTGAACCTATTGGGACATCTGTGAAACTATTGGGACATCTGTGAAACTATGGGGACATCTGTGAAACTACTGGGACATCTGTTAAACTACTGGGACATCTGTTGAACTATTGGGACATCTGTGAATCTACTGGGACATCTGTAAAACTACTGGGACATATGTGAATCTATTGGGACATCTGTGAAACTATTGAGACATCTGTGAAACTATTGGGACATCTGTTAAACTACTGGTACATCTGTTAAATTATTGGGACATCTGTAAAACTATGGGGACATCTGTGAAACTAATGGGACATATGTGAAACTATTGGGGCATCTGTGAAACGACTGGGTGATCTGTGACACTAGTGGGACATATGTGAACTTATTGGGACATCTGTGAAACTATTGGGACATCTGTGAAACTATGGGGACATCTGTGCAACTAATGGGACATATGTGAAACTATTGGGGCATCTGTGAAACTACTGGGATCATCTGTGAAACTACTGGGACATCTGTAAAACTACTGGGACATCTTTGAAACTATTGGAACATCTGTGAAACTATGGGGACATCTGTTAACCTACTGGAATATCTGTAAAACTTCTGGGACATCTGTGAAACTATTGGGACATCTGTGAAACTATTGGGACATCTGTGAAACTACTGGTACATCTGTGAAATTATTGGGACATCTGTGAAACTATGGGGACATCTGTGAAACTAATGGGACATATGTGAAACTATTGGGGCATCTGTGAAACTACTGGGACATATGTGAACCTATTGGGACATCTGTGAAACTATTGGGACATCTGTGAAACTATGGGGACATCTGTGAAACTACTGGGACATCTGTTAAACTACTGGGACATCTGTTGAACTATTGGGACATCTGTGAATCTACTGGGACATCTGTAGAACTACTGGGACATATGTGAATCTTTTGGGACATCTGTGAAACTATTGAGACATCTGTGAAACTATTGGGACATCTGTTAAACTACTGGTACATCTGTTAAATTATTGGGACATCTGTAAAACTATGGGGACATCTGTGAAACTAATGGGACATATGTGAAACTATTGGGGCATCTGTGAAACGACTGGGTGATCTGTGACACTAGTGGGACATATGTGAACTTATTGGGACATCTGTGAAACTATTGGGACATCTGTGAAACTATGGGGACATCTGTGCAACTAATGGGACATATGTGAAACTATTGGGGCATCTGTGAAACTACTGGGATCATCTGTGAAACTACTGGGACATCTGTAAAACTACTGGGACATCTTTGAAACTATTGGGACATCTGTGAAACTATGGGGACATCTGTTAACCTACTGGAATATCTGTAAAACTTCTGGGACATCTGTGAAACTATTGGGACATCTGTGAAACTATTGGGACATCTGTGAAACTACTGGTACATCTGTGAAATTATTGGGACATCTGTGAAACTATGGGGACATCTGTGAAACTAATGGGACATATGTGAAACTATTGGGGCATCTGTGAAACTACTGGGACATATGTGAACCTATTGGGACATCTGTGAAACTATTGGGACATCTGTGAAACTATGGGGACATCTGTGAAACTACTGGGACATCTGTTAAACTACTGGGACATCTGTTGAACTATTGGGACATATGTGAAACTATTGGGACATCTGTGAAACTACTGGTACATCTGTTATATTATTGGGACATCTGTAAAACTATGGGGACATCTGTGAAACTAATGGGACATATGTGAAACTATTGGGGCATCTGTGAAACGACTGGGTGATCTGTGACACTAGTGGGACATATGTGAACTTATTGGGACATCTGTGAAACTATTGGGACATCTGTGAAACTATTGGGACATCTGTGAAACTATGGGGACATCTGTGCAACTAATGGGACATATGTGAAACTATTGGGGCATCTGTGAAACTACTGGGATCATCTGTGAAACTACTGGGACATCTGTGAAGCTATGGGGACATCTGTGAAACTAATGGGACATATGTGAAACTATTGGGACATCTGTGAAACTACTGGTACATCTGTTAAATTATTGGGACATCTGTAAAACTATGGGGACATCTGTGAAACTAATGGGACATATGTGAAACTATTGGGGCATCTGTGAAACGACTGGGTGATCTGTGACACTAGTGGGACATATGTGAACTTATTGGGACATCTGTGAAACTATTGGGACATCTGTGAAACTATTGGGACATCTGTGAAACTATGGGGACATCTGTGCAACTAATGGGACATATGTGAAACTATTGGGGTATCTGTGAAACTACTGGGACATCTGTGAAACTATTGGGAAATCTGTGAAACTATGGGGACATCTGTGAATCTATTGGGACATCTGTGAAACTATTTGGGACATCTGTGAAACTATTGGGAAATCTGTGAAACTATTGGGACATCTGTGAATCTATTGGGACATCTGTGAAACTATTTGGGACATCTGTTAAACTATTGGGACATCTGTGAAACTACTGGTACATCTGTGAAATTATTGGGACATCTGTGAAACTATGGGGACATCTGTGAAACTAATGGGACATATGTGAAACTATTGGGGCATCTGTGAAACTACTGGGACATATGTGAACCTATTGGGACATCTGTGAAACTTTTGGGACATCTGTGAAACTATGGGGACATCTGTTAACCTACTGGGACATCTGTGAAACTACTGGGACATCTGTTAAACTACTGGGACATATGTGAATCTATTGGGACATCTGTGAAACTATTGGAACATCTGTGAAACTATTGAGACATCTGTGAAACTATTGGGACATCTGTGAAACTTTTGGGACATCTGTGAAACTATGGGGACATCTGTTAACCTACTGGGACATCTGTGAAACTACTGGGACATCTGTTAAACTACTGGGACATATGTGAATCTATTGGGACATCTGTGAAACTATTGGGACATCTGTGAAACTATTTGGGACATCTGTTAAACTATTGGGACATCTGTAAAACTACTGATACATCTGTTAAATTATTGGGACATCTGTGAAACTATGGGGACATCTGTGAAACTAATGGGACATATGCGAAACTATTGGGGCATCTGTGAAACGACTTGGTGATCTGTGAAACTACTGGGACATATGTGAACTTATTGGGACATCTGTGAGACTATTGGGACATCTGTGAAACTATTGGGACATCTGTGAAACTATGGGGACATCTGTGAAACTAATGGGACATATTTGAAAATATTGGGACATCTGTGAAACTACTGGTACATCTGTTAAATTATTGGGACATCTGTAAAACTATGGGGACATCTGTGAAACTAATGGGACATATGTGAAACTATTGGGGCATCTGTGAAACGACTGGGTGATCTGTGACACTAGTGGGACATATGTGAACTTATTGGGACATCTGTGAAACTATTGGGACATCTGTGAAACTATTGGGACATCTGTGAAACTATGGGGACATCTGTGCAACTAATGGGACATATGTGAAACTATTGGGGCATCTGTGAAACTATGGGGACATCTGTTAACCTACTGGAATATCTGTAAAACTCCTGGGACATCTGTGAAACTATTGGGACATCTGTGAAACTATTGGGACATCTGTGAAACTACTGGTACATCTGTGAAATTATTGGGACATCTGTGATACTATGGGGACATCTGTGAAACTAATGGGACATATGTGAAACTATTGGGGCATCTGTGAAACGACTGGGTTATCTGTGAAACTACTGGGACATATGTGAACTTATTGGGACATCTGTGAAACTATTGGGACATCTGTGAAACTATTGGGACATCTGTGAACCTATGGGGACATCTGTGAAACTAATGGGACATATGTGAAACTATTGGGGCATCTGTGAAACTACTGGGACATATGTGAACCTATTGGGACATCTGTGAAACTATTGGGACATCTGTGAAACTATGGGGACATCTGTGAAACTACTGGGACATCTGTTAAACTACTGGGACATCTGTAAAACTACTGGGACATATGTGAATCTATTGGGACATCTGTGAAACTATTGAGACATCTGTGAAACTATTGGGACATCTGTTAAACTACTGGTACATCTGTTAAATTATTGGGACATCTGTAAAACTATGGGGACATCTGTGAAACTAATGGGACATATGTGAAACTATTGGGGCATCTGTTAACCTACTGGAATATCTGTAAAACTTCTGGGACATCTGTGAAACTATTGGGACATCTGTGAAACTATTGGGACATCTGTGAAACTACTGGTACATCTGTGAAATTATTGGGACATCTGTGAAACTATGGGGACATCTGTGAAACTAATGGGACATATGTGAAACTATTGGGGCATCTGTGAAACTACTGGGACATATGTGAACCTATTGGGACATCTGTGAAACTATTGGGACATCTGTGAAACTATGGGGACATCTGTGAAACTACTGGGACATCTGTTAAACTACTGGGACATCTGTTGAACTATTGGGACATATGTGAAACTATTGGGACATCTGTGAAACTACTGGTACATCTGTTAAATTATTGGGACATCTGTAAAACTATGGGGACATCTGTGAAACTAATGGGACATATGTGAAACTATTGGGGCATCTGTGAAACGACTGGGTGATCTGTGACACTAGTGGGACATATGTGAACTTATTGGGACATCTGTGAAACTATTGGGACATCTGTGAAACTATTGGGACATCTGTGAAACTATGGGGACATCTGTGCAACTAATGGGACATATGTGAAACTATTGGGGCATCTGTGAAACTACTGGGATCATCTCTGAAACTACTGGGACATCTGTGAAGCTATGGGGACATCTGTGAAACTAATGGGACATATGTGAAACTATTGGGACATCTGTGAAACTACTGGTACATCTGTTAAATTATTGGGACATCTGTAAAACTATGGGGACATCTGTGAAACTAATGGGACATATGTGAAACTATTGGGGCATCTGTGAAACGACTGGGTGATCTGTGACACTAGTGGGACATATGTGAACTTATTGGGACATCTGTGAAACTATTGGGACATCTGTGAAACTATTGGGACATCTGTGAAACTATGGGGACATCTGTGCAATTAATGGGACATATGTGAAACTATTGGGGCATCTGTGAAACTACTGGGATCATCTGTGAAACTACTGGGACATCTGTAAAACTACTGGGACATCTTTGAAACTATTGGAACATCTGTGAAACTATGGGGACATCTATTAACCTACTGGAATATCTATAAAACTTCTGGGACATCTGTGAAACTATTGGGACATCTGTGAAACTATTGGGACATCTGTGAAACTACTGGTACATCTGTGAAATTATTGGGACATCTGTGAAACTATGGGGACATCTGTGAAACTAATGGGACATATGTGAAACTATTGGGGCATCTGTGAAACTACTGGGACATATGTGAACCTATTGGGACATCTGTGAAACTATTGGGACATCTGTGAAACTATGGGGACATCTGTGAAACTACTGGGACATCTGTTAAACTACTGGGACATCTGTTGAACTATTGGGACATCTGTGAATCTACTGGGACATCTGTAAAACTACTGGGACATATGTGAATCTATTGGGACATCTGTGAAACTATTGAGACATCTGTGAAACTATTGGGACATCTGTTAAACTACTGGTACATCTGTTAAATTATTGGGACATCTGTAAAACTATGGGGACATCTGTGAAACTAATGGGACATATGTGAAACTATTGGGGCATCTGTGAAACGACTGGGTGATCTGTGACACTAGTGGGACATATGTGAACTTATTGGGACATCTGTGAAACTATTGGGACATCTGTGAAACTATGGGGACATCTGTGCAACTAATGGGACATATGTGAAACTATTGGGGCATCTGTGAAACTACTGGGATCATCTGTGAAACTACTGGGACATCTGTAAAACTACTGGGACATCTTTGAAACTATTGGGACATCTGTGAAACTATGGGGACATCTGTTAACCTACTGGAATATCTGTAAAACTTCTGGAACATCTGTGAAACTATTGGGACATCTGTGAAACTATTGGGACATCTGTGAAACTACTGGTACATCTGTGAAATTATTGGGACATCTGTGAAACTATGGGGACATCTGTGAAACTAATGGGACATATGTGAAACTATTGGGGTATCTGTGAAACTACTGGGACATCTGTGAAACTATTGGGAAATCTGTGAAACTATGGGGACATCTGTGAATCTATTGGGACATCTGTGAAACTATTTGGGACATCTGTGAAACTATTGGGAAATCTGTGAAACTATTGGGACATCTGTGAATCTATTGGGACATCTGTGAAACTATTTGGGACATCTGTTAAACTATTGGGACATCTGTGAAACTACTGGTACATCTGTGAAATTATTGGGACATCTGTGAAACTATGGGGACATCTGTGAAACTAATGGGACATATGTGAAACTATTGGGGCATCTGTGAAACTACTGGGACATATGTGAACCTATTGGGACATCTGTGAAACTTTTGGGACATCTGTGAAACTATGGGGACATCTGTTAACCTACTGGGACATCTGTGAAACTACTGGGACATCTGTTAAACTACTGGGACATATGTGAATCTATTGGGACATCTGTGAAACTATTGGAACATCTGTGAAACTATTGAGACATCTGTGAAACTATTGGGACATCTGTGAAACTTTTGGGACATCTGTGAAACTATGGGGACATCTGTTAACCTACTGGGACATCTGTGAAACTACTGGGACATCTGTTAAACTACTGGGACATATGTGAATCTATTGGGACATCTGTGAAACTATTGGGACATCTGTGAAACTATTTGGGACATCTGTTAAACTATTGGGACATCTGTAAAACTACTGATACATCTGTTAAATTATTGGGACATCTGTGAAACTATGGGGACATCTGTGAAACTAATGGGACATATGCGAAACTATTGGGGCATCTGTGAAACGACTTGGTGATCTTTGAAACTACTGGGACATATGTGAACTTATTGGGACATCTGTGAGACTATTGGGACATCTGTGAAACTATTGGGACATCTGTGAAACTATGGGGACATCTGTGAAACTAATGGGACATATTTGAAAATATTGGGACATCTGTGAAACTACTGGTACATCTGTTAAATTATTGGGACATCTGTAAAACTATGGGGACATCTGTGAAACTAATGGGACATATGTGAAACTATTGGGGCATCTGTGAAACGACTGGGTGATCTGTGACACTAGTGGGACATATGTGAACTTATTGGGACATCTGTGAAACTATTGGGACATCTGTGAAACTATTGGGACATCTGTGAAACTATGGGGACATCTGTGCAACTAATGGGACATATGTGAAACTATTGGGGCATCTGTGAAACTACTGGGATCATCTGTGAAACTACTGGGACATCTGTAAAACTACTGGGACATCTTTGAAACTATTCGGACATCTGTGAAACTATGGGGACATCTGTTAACCTACTGGAATATCTGTAAAACTCCTGGGACATCTGTGAAACTATTGGGACATCTGTGAAACTATTGGGACATCTGTGAAACTACTGGTACATCTGTGAAATTATTGGGACATCTGTGATACTATGGGGACATCTGTGAAACTAATGGGACATATGTGAAACTATTGGGGCATCTGTGAAACGACTGGGTTATCTGTGAAACTACTGGGACATATGTGAACTTATTGGGACATCTGTGAAACTATTGGGACATCTGTGAAACTATTGGGACATCTGTGAAGCTATGGGGACATCTGTGAAACTAATGGGACATATGTGAAACTATTGGGGCATCTGTGAAACTACTGGGACATATGTGAACCTATTGGGACATCTGTGAAACTATTGGGACATCTGTGAAACTATGGGGACATCTGTGAAACTACTGGGACATCTGTTAAACTACTGGGACATCTGTAAAACTACTGGGACATATGTGAATCTATTGGGACATCTGTGAAACTATTGAGACATCTGTGAAACTATTGGGACATCTGTTAAACTACTGGTACATCTGTTAAATTATTGGGACATCTGTAAAACTATGGGGACATCTGTGAAACTAATGGGACATATGTGAAACTATTGGGGCATCTGTTAACCTACTGGAATATCTGTAAAACTTCTGGGACATCTGTGAAACTATTAGGACATCTGTGAAACTATTGGGACATCTGTGAAACTACTGGTACATCTGTGAAATTATTGGGACATCTGTGAAACTATGGGGACATCTGTGAAACTAATGGGACATATGTGAAACTATTGGGGCATCTGTGAAACTACTGGGACATATGTGAACCTATTGGGACATCTGTGAAACTATTGGGACATCTGTGAAACTATGGGGACATCTGTGAAACTACTGGGACATCTGTTAAACTACTGGGACATCTGTTGAACTATTGGGACATATGTGAAACTATTGGGACATCTGTGAAACTACTGGTACATCTGTTAAATTATTGGGACATCTGTAAAACTATGGGGACATCTGTGAAACTATGGGGACATCTGTGCAACTAATGGGACATATGTGAAACTATTGGGGCATCTGTGAAACTACTGGGATCATCTGTGAAACTACTGGGACATCTGTGAAGCTATGGGGACATCTGTGAAACTAATGGGACATATGTGAAACTATTGGGACATCTGTGAAACTACTGGTACATCTGTTAAATTATTGGGACATCTGTAAAACTATGGGGACATCTGTGAAACTAATGGGACATATGTGAAACTATTGGGGCATCTGTGAAACGACTGGGTGATCTGTGACACTAGTGGGACATATGTGAACTTATTGGGACATCTGTGAAACTATTGGGACATCTGTGAAACTATTGGGACATCTGTGAAACTATGGGGACATCTGTGCAATTAATGGGACATATGTGAAACTATTGGGGCATCTGTGAAACTACTGGGATCATCTGTGAAACTACTGGGACATCTGTAAAACTACTGGGACATCTTTGAAACTATTGGAACATCTGTGAAACTATGGGGACATCTATTAACCTACTGGAATATCTATAAAACTTCTGGGACATCTGTGAAACTATTGGGACATCTGTGAAACTATTGGGACATCTGTGAAACTACTGGTACATCTGTGAAATTATTGGGACATCTGTGAAACTATGGGGACATCTGTGAAACTAATGGGACATATGTGAAACTATTGGGGCATCTGTGAAACTACTGGGACATATGTGAACCTATTGGGACATCTGTGAAACTATTGGGACATCTGTGAAACTATGGGGACATCTGTGAAACTACTGGGACATCTGTTAAACTACTGGGACATCTGTTGAACTATTGGGACATCTGTGAATCTACTGGGACATCTGTAAAACTACTGGGACATATGTGAATCTATTGGGACATCTGTGAAACTATTGAGACATCTGTGAAACTATTGGGACATCTGTTAAACTACTGGTACATCTGTTAAATTATTGGGACATCTGTAAAACTATGGGGACATCTGTGAAACTAATGGGACATATGTGAAACTATTGGGGCATCTGTGAAACGACTGGGTGATCTGTGACACTAGTGGGACATATGTGAACTTATTGGGACATCTGTGAAACTATTGGGACATCTGTGAAACTATGGGGACATCTGTGCAACTAATGGGACATATGTGAAACTATTGGGGCATCTGTGAAACTACTGGGATCATCTGTGAAACTACTGGGACATCTGTAAAACTACTGGGACATCTTTGAAACTATTGGGACATCTGTGAAACTATGGGGACATCTGTTAACCTACTGGAATATCTGTAAAACTTCTGGAACATCTGTGAAACTATTGGGACATCTGTGAAACTATTGGGACATCTGTGAAACTACTGGTACATCTGTGAAATTATTGGGACATCTGTGAAACTATGGGGACATCTGTGAAACTAATGGGACATATGTGAAACTATTAGGGCATCTGTGAAACTACTGGGACATATGTGAACCTATTGGGACATCTGTGAAACTATTGGGACATCTGTGAAACTATGGGGACATCTGTGAAACTACTGGGACATCTGTTAAACTACTGGGACATCTGTTGAACTATTGGGCCATATGTGAAACTATTGGGACATCTGTGAAACTACTGGTACATCTGTTATATTATTGGGACATCTGTAAAACTATGGGGACATCTGTGAAACTAATGGGACATATGTGAAACTATTGGGGCATCTGTGAAACGACTGGGTGATCTGTGACACTAGTGGGACATATGTGAACTTATTGGGACATCTGTGAAACTATTGGGACATCTGTGAAACTATTGGGACATCTGTGAAACTATGGGGACATCTGTGCAACTAATGGGACATATGTGAAACTATTGGGGCATCTGTGAAACTACTGGGATCATCTGTGAAACTACTGGGACATCTGTGAAGCTATGGGGACATCTGTGAAACTAATGGGACATATGTGAAACTATTGGGACATCTGTGAAACTACTGGTACATCTGTTAAATTATTGGGACATCTGTAAAACTATGGGGACATCTGTGAAACTAATGGGACATATGTGAAACTATTGGGGCATCTGTGAAACGACTGGGTGATCTGTGACACTAGTGGGACATATGTGAACTTATTGGCACATCTGTGAAACTATTGGGACATCTGTGAAACTATTGGGACATCTGTGAAACTATGGGGACATCTGTGCAACTAATGGGACATATGTGAAACTATTGGGGCATCTGTGAAACTACTGGGACATCTGTGAAACTATTGGGAAATCTGTGAAACTATGGGGACATCTATTAACCTACTGGAATATCTATAAAACTTCTGGGACATCTGTGAAACTATTGGGACATCTGTGAAACTATTGGGAAATCTGTGAAACTATTGGGACATCTGTGAATCTATTGGGACATCTGTGAAACTATTTGGGACATCTGTTAAACTATTGGGACATCTGTGAAACTACTGATACATCTGTGAAATTATTGGGACATCTGTGAAACTATGGGGACATCTGTGAAACTAATGGGACATATGTGAAACTATTGGGGCATCTGTGAAACTACTGGGACATATGTGAACCTATTGGGACATCTGTGAAACTTTTGGGACATCTGTGAAACTATGGGGACATCTGTTAACCTACTGGGACATCTGTGAAACTATTGGGACATCTGTGAAACTATTGGGACATCTGTGAAACTATGGGGACATCTGTGCAACTAATGGGACATATGTGAAACTATTGGGGCATCTGTGAAACTACTGGGATCATCTGTGAAACTACTGGGACATCTGTGAAGCTATGGGGACATCTGTGAAACTAATGGGACATATGTGAAACTATTGGGACATCTGTGAAACTACTGGTACATCTGTTAAATTATTGGGACATCTGTAAAACTATGGGGACATCTGTGAAACTAATGGGACATATGTGAAACTATTGGGGCATCTGTGAAACGACTGGGTGATCTGTGACACTAGTGGGACATATGTGAACTTATTGGCACATCTGTGAAACTATTGGGACATCTGTGAAACTATTGGGACATCTGTGAAACTATGGGGACATCTGTGCAACTAATGGGACATATGTGAAACTATTGGGGCATCTGTGAAACTACTGGGACATCTGTGAAACTATTGGGAAATCTGTGAAACTATGGGGACATCTATTAACCTACTGGAATATCTATAAAACTTCTGGGACATCTGTGAAACTATTGGGACATCTGTGAAACTATTGGGAAATCTGTGAAACTATTGGGACATCTGTGAATCTATTGGGACATCTGTGAAACTATTTGGGACATCTGTTAAACTATTGGGACATCTGTGAAACTACTGATACATCTGTGAAATTATTGGGACATCTGTGAAACTATGGGGACATCTGTGAAACTAATGGGACATATGTGAAACTATTGGGGCATCTGTGAAACTACTGGGACATATGTGAACCTATTGGGACATCTGTGAAACTTTTGGGACATCTGTGAAACTATGGGGACATCTGTTAACCTACTGGGACATCTGTGAAACTACTGGGACATCTGTTAAACTACTGGGACATATGTGAATCTATTGGGACATCTGTGAAACTATTGGAACATCTGTGAAACTATTGAGACATCTGTGAAACAACTGGGAAATCTGTGAAACTATTGGGACATCTGTGAAACTATTTGGGACATCTGTTAAACTATTGGGACATCTGTGAAACTACTGATACATCTGTTAAATTATTGGGACATCTGTGAAACTATGGGGACATCTGTGAAACTAATGGGACATATGCGAAACTATTGGGGCATCTGTGAAACGACTTGGTGATCTGTGAAACTACTGGGACATATGTGAACTTATTGGGACATCTGTGAGACTATTGGGACATCTGTGAAACTATTGGGACATCTGTGAAACTATGGGGACATCTGTGAAACTAATGGGACATATTTGAAAATATTGGGACATCTGTGAAACTACTGGTACATCTGTTAAATTATTGGGACATCTGTAAAACTATGGGGACATCTGTGAAACTAATGGGACATATGTGAAACTATTGGGGCATCTGTGAAACGACTGGGTGATCTGTGACACTAGTGGGACATATGTGAACTTATTGGGACATCTGTGAATCTATTGGGACATCTGTGAAACTATTGGGACATCTGTGAAACTATGGGGACATCTGTGCAACTAATGGGACATATGTGAAACTATTGGGGCATCTGTGAAACTACTGGGATCATCTGTGAAACTACTGGGACATCTGTAAAACTACTGGGACATCTTTGAAACTATTCGGACATCTGTGAAACTATGGGGACATCTGTTAACCTACTGGAATATCTGTAAAACTCCTGGGACATCTGTGAAACTATTGGGACATCTGTGAAACTATTGGGACATCTGTGAAACTACTGGTACATCTGTGAAATTATTGGGACATCTGTGATACTATGGGGACATCTGTGAAACTAATGGGACATATGTGAAACTATTGGGGCATCTGTGAAACGACTGGGTTATCTGTGAAACTACTGGGACATATGTGAACTTATTGGGACATCTGTGAAACTATTGGGACATCTGTGAAACTATTGGGACATCTGTGAAGCTATGGGGACATCTGTGAAACTAATCTGACATATGTGAAACTATTGGGGCATCTGTGAAACTACTGGGACATATGTGAACCTATTGGGACATCTGTGAAACTATTGGGACATCTGTGAAACTATGGGGACATCTGTGAAACTACTGGGACATCTGTTAAACTACTGGGACATCTGTTGAACTATTGGGACATCTGTGAATCTACTGGGACATCTGTAAAACTACTGGGACATATGTGAATCTATTGGGACATCTGTGAAACTATTGAGACATCTGTGAAACTATTGGGACATCTGTTAAACTACTGGTACATCTGTTAAATTATTGGGACATCTGTAAAACTATGGGGACATCTGTGAAACTAATGGGACATATGTGAAACTATTGGGGCATCTGTTAACCTACTGGAATATCTGTAAAACTTCTGGGACATCTGTGAAACTATTGGGACATCTGTGAAACTATTGGGACATCTGTGAAACTACTGGTACATCTGTGAAATTATTGGGACATCTGTGAAACTATGGGGACATCTGTGAAACTAATAGGACATATGTGAAACTATTGGGGCATCTGTGAAACTACTGGGACATATGTGAACCTATTGGGACATCTGTGAAACTATTGGGACATCTGTGAAACTATGGGGACATCTGTGAAACTACTGGGACATCTGTTAAACTACTGGGACATCTGTTGAACTATTGGGACATATGTGAAACTATTGGGACATCTGTGAAACTACTGGTACATCTGTTAAATTATTGGGACATCTGTAAAACTATGGGGACATCTGTGAAACTAATGGGACATATGTGAAACTATTGGGGCATCTGTGAAACGACTGGGTGATCTGTGACACTAGTGGGACATATGTGAACTTATTGGGACATCTGTGAAACTATTGGGACATCTGTGAAACTATTGGGACATCTGTGAAACTATGGGGACATCTGTGCAACTAATGGGACATATGTGAAACTATTGGGGCATCTGTGAAACTACTGGGATCATCTGTGAAACTACTGGGACATCTGTGAAGCTATGGGGACATCTGTGAAACTAATGGGACATATGTGAAACTATTGGGACATCTGTGAAACTACTGGTACATCTGTTAAATTATTGGGACATCTGTAAAACTATGGGGACATCTGTGAAACTAATGGGACATATGTGAAACTATTGGGGCATCTGTGAAACGACTGGGTGATCTGTGACACTAGTGGGACATATGTGAACTTATTGGGACATCTGTGAAACTATTGGGACATCTGTGAAACTATTGGGACATCTGTGAAACTATGGGGACATCTGTGCAACTAATGGGACATATGTGAAACTATTGGGGCATCTGTGAAACTACTGGGATCATCTGTGAAACTACTGGGACATCTGTAAAACTACTGGGACATCTTTGAAACTATTGGGACATCTGTGAAACTATGGGGACATCTGTTAACCTACTGGAATATCTTTAAAACTTCTGGGACATCTGTGAAACTATTGGGACATCTGTGAAACTATTGGGACATCTGTGAAACTACTGGTACATCTGTGAAATTATTGGGACATCTGTGAAACTATGGGGACATCTGTGAAACTAATGGGACATATGTGAAACTATTGGGGCATCTGTGAAACTACTGGGACATATGTGAACCTATTGGGACATCTGTGAAACTATTGGGACATCTGTGAAACTATTGGGACATCTGTGAATCTACTGGGACATCTGTAAAACTACTGGGACATATGTGAATCTATTGGGACATCTGTGAAACTATTGAGACATCTGTGAAACTATTGGGACATCTGTTAAACTACTGGTACATCTGTTAAATTATTGGGACATCTGTAAAACTATGGGGACATCTGTGAAACTAATGGGACATATGTGAAACTATTGGGGCATCTGTGAAACGACTGGGTGATCTGAGACACTAGTGGGACATATGTGAACTTATTGGGACATCTGTGAAACTATTGGGACATCTGTGAAACTATTGGGACATCTGTGAAACTATGGGGACATCTGTGCAACTAATGGGACATATGTGAAACTATTGGGGCATCTGTGAAACTACTGGGATCATCTGTGAAACTACTGGGACATCTGTAAAACTACTGGGACATCTTTGAAACTATTGGGACATCTGTGAAACTATGGGGACATCTGTTAACCTACTGGAATATCTGTAAAACTTCTGGGACATCTGTGAAACTATTGGGACATCTGTGAAACTATTGGGACATCTGTGAAACTACTGGTACATCTGTGAAATTATTGGGACATCTGTGAAACTATGGGGACATCTGTGAAACTAATGGGACATATGTGAAACTATTGGGGCATCTGTGAAACTACTGGGACATATGTGAACCTATTGGGACATCTGTGAAACTATTGGGACATCTGTGAAACTATGGGGACATCTGTGAAACTACTGGGACATCTGTTAAACTACTGGGACATCTGTTGAACTATTGGGACATCTGTGAATCTACTGGGACATCTGTAAAACTACTGGGACATATGTGAATCTATTGGGACATCTGTGAAACTATTGAGACATCTGTGAAACTATTGGGACATCTGTTAAACTACTGGTACATCTGTTAAATTATTGGGACATCTGTAAAACTATGGGGACATCTGTGAAACTAATGGGACATATGTGAAACTATTGGGGCATCTGTGAAACGACTGGGTGATCTGTGACACTAGTGGGACATATGTGAACTTATTGGGACATCTGTGAAACTATTGGGACATCTGTGAAACTATTGGGACATCTGCGAAACTATGGGGACATCTGTGCAACTAATGGGACATATGTGAAACTATTGGGGCATCTGTGAAACTACTGGGATAATCTGTGAAACTACTGGGACATCTGTAAAACTACTGGGACATCTTTGAAACTATTGGGACATCTGTGAAACTATGGGGACATCTGTTAACCTACTGGAATATCTGTAAAACTCCTGGGACATCTGTGAAACTATTGGGATATCTGTGAAACTATTGGGACATATGTGAAACTACTGGTACATCTGTGAAATTATTGGGACATCTGTGAAACTATGGGAACATCTGTGAAACTAATGGGACATATGTGAAACTATTGGGGCATCTGTGAAACGACTGGGTGATCTGTGAAACTACTGGGACATATGTGAACTTATTGGGACATCTGTGAAACTATTGGGACATCTGTGAAACTATTGGGACATCTGTGAAGCTATGGGGACATCTGTGAAACTAATGGGACATATGTGAAACTATTGGGACATCTGTGAAACTACTGGTACATCTGTTAAATTATTGGGACATCTGTAAAACTATGGGGACATCTGTGAAACTAATGGGACATATGTGAAACTATTGGGGCATCTGTGAAACGACTGGGTGATCTGTGACACTAGTGGGACATATGTGAACTTATTGGGACATCTGTGAAACTATTGGGACATCTGTGAAACTATTGGGACATCTGTGAAACTATGGGGACATCTGTGCAACTAATGGGACATATGTGAAACTATTGGGGCATCTGTGAAACTACTGGGATCATCTGTGAAACTAATGGGACATCTGTAAAACTACTGGGACATCTTTGAAACTATTGGGACATCTGTGAAACTATGGGGACATCTGTTAACCTACTGGAATATCTGTAAAACTTCTGGGACATCTGTGAAACTATTGGGACATCTGTGAAACTATTGGGACATCTGTGAAACTACTGGTACATCTGTGAAATTATTGGGACATCTGTGAAACTATGGGGACATCTGTGAAACTAATGGGACATATGTGAAAATATTGGGGCATCTGTGAAACTACTGGGACATATGTGAACCTATTGGGACATCTGTGAAACTATGGGGATATCTGTTAACCTACTGGGACATCTGTGAAACTACTGGGACATCTGTTAAACTACTGGGACATCTGTTGAACTATTGGGACATCTGTGAATCTACTGGGACATCTGTAAAACTACTGGGACATATGTGAATCTATTGGGACATCTGTGAAACTATTGGGACATCTGTGAAACTATTGAGACATCTGTGAAACAACTGGGACATCTGTTGAACTATTGGGACATCTGTTAAACTCCTGGGACATCTGGGAAACTATGGGGACATCTGTTAACCTACTGGAATATCTGTAAAACTCCTGGGACATCTGTGAAACTATTGGGATATCTGTGAAACTATTGGGACATATGTGAAACTACTGGTACATCTGTGAAATTATTGGGACATCTGTGAAACTATGGGAACATCTGTGAAACTAATGGGACATATGTGAAACTATTGGGGCATCTGTGAAACGACTGGGTGATCTGTGAAACTACTGGGACATATGTGAACTTATTGGGACATCTGTGAAACTATTGGGACATCTGTGAAACTATTGGGACATCTGTTAACCTACTGGAATATCTGTAAAACTTCTGGGACATCTGTGAAACTATTGGGACATCTGTGAAACTATTGGGACATCTGTGAAACTACTGGTACATCTGTGAAATTATTGGGACATCTGTGAAACTATGGGGACATCTGTGAAACTAATGGGACATATGTGAAACTATTGGGGCATCTGTGAAACTACTGGGACATATGTGAACCTATTGGGACATCTGTGAAACTATTGGGACATCTGTGAAACTATGGGGACATCTGTGAAACTACTGGGACATCTGTTAAACTACTGGGACATCTGTTGAACTATTGGGACATCTGTGAATCTACTGGGACATCTGTAAAACTACTGGGACATATGTGAATCTATTGGGACATCTGTGAAACTATTGAGACATCTGTGAAACTATTGGGACATCTGTTAAACTACTGGTACATCTGTTAAATTATTGGGACATCTGTAAAACTATGGGGACATCTGTGAAACTAATGGGACATATGTGAAACTATTGGGGCATCTGTGAAACGACTGGGTGATCTGTGACACTAGTGGGACATATGTGAACTTATTGGGACATCTGTGAAACTATTGGGACATCTGTGAAACTATTGGGACATCTGCGAAACTATGGGGACATCTGTGCAACTAATGGGACATATGTGAAACTATTGGGGCATCTGTGAAACTACTGGGATAATCTGTGAAACTACTGGGACATCTGTAAAACTACTGGGACATCTTTGAAACTATTGGGACATCTGTGAAACTATGGGGACATCTGTTAACCTACTGGAATATCTGTAAAACTCCTGGGACATCTGTGAAACTATTGGGATATCTGTGAAACTATTGGGACATATGTGAAACTACTGGTACATCTGTGAAATTATTGGGACATCTGTGAAACTATGGGAACATCTGTGAAACTAATGGGACATATGTGAAACTATTGGGGCATCTGTGAAACGACTGGGTGATCTGTGAAACTACTGGGACATATGTGAACTTATTGGGACATCTGTGAAACTATTGGGACATCTGTGAAACTATTGGGACATCTGTGAAGCTATGGGGACATCTGTGAAACTAATGGGACATATGTGAAACTATTGGGACATCTGTGAAACTACTGGTACATCTGTTAAATTATTGGGACATCTGTAAAACTATGGGGACATCTGTGAAACTAATGGGACATATGTGAAACTATTGGGGCATCTGTGAAACGACTGGGTGATCTGTGACACTAGTGGGACATATGTGAACTTATTGGGACATCTGTGAAACTATTGGGACATCTGTGAAACTATTGGGACATCTGTGAAACTATGGGGACATCTGTGCAACTAATGGGACATATGTGAAACTATTGGGGCATCTGTGAAACTACTGGGATCATCTGTGAAACTAATGGGACATCTGTAAAACTACTGGGACATCTTTGAAACTATTGGGACATCTGTGAAACTATGGGGACATCTGTTAACCTACTGGAATATCTGTAAAACTTCTGGGACATCTGTGAAACTATTGGGACATCTGTGAAACTATTGGGACATCTGTGAAACTACTGGTACATCTGTGAAATTATTGGGACATCTGTGAAACTATGGGGACATCTGTGAAACTAATGGGACATATGTGAAAATATTGGGGCATCTGTGAAACTACTGGGACATATGTGAACCTATTGGGACATCTGTGAAACTATGGGGATATCTGTTAACCTACTGGGACATCTGTGAAACTACTGGGACATCTGTTAAACTACTGGGACATCTGTTGAACTATTGGGACATCTGTGAATCTACTGGGACATCTGTAAAACTACTGGGACATATGTGAATCTATTGGGACATCTGTGAAACTATTGGGACATCTGTGAAACTATTGAGACATCTGTGAAACAACTGGGACATCTGTTGAACTATTGGGACATCTGTTAAACTCCTGGGACATCTGGGAAACTATGGGGACATCTGTTAACCTACTGGAATATCTGTAAAACTCCTGGGACATCTGTGAAACTATTGGGATATCTGTGAAACTATTGGGACATATGTGAAACTACTGGTACATCTGTGAAATTATTGGGACATCTGTGAAACTATGGGAACATCTGTGAAACTAATGGGACATATGTGAAACTATTGGGGCATCTGTGAAACGACTGGGTGATCTGTGAAACTACTGGGACATATGTGAACTTATTGGGACATCTGTGAAACTATTGGGACATCTGTGAAACTATTGGGACATCTGTGAAGCTATGGGGACATCTGTGAAACTAATGGGACATATGTGAAACTATTGGGACATCTGTGAAACTACTGGTACATCTGTTAAATTATTGGGACATCTGTAAAACTATGGGGACATCTGTGAAACTAATGGGACATATGTGAAACTATTGGGGCATCTGTGAAACGACTGGGTGATCTGTGACACTAGTGGGACATATGTGAACTTATTGGGACATCTGTGAAACTATTGGGACATCTGTAAAACTATTGGGACATCTGTGAAACTATGGGGACATCTGTGCAACTAATGGGACATATGTGAAACTATTGGGGCATCTGTGAAACTACTGGGATCATCTGTGAAACTACTGGGACATCTGTAAAACTACTGGGACATCTTTGAAACTATTGGGACATCTGTGAAACTATGGGGACATCTGTTAACCTACTGGAATATCTGTAAAACTTCTGGGACATCTGTGAAACTATTGGGACATCTGTGAAACTATTGGGACATCTGTGAAACTACTGGTACATCTGTGAAATTATTGGGACATCTGTGAAACTATGGGGACATCTGTGAAACTAATGGGACATATGTGAAAATATTGGGGCATATGTGAAACTACTGGGACATATGTGAACCTATTGGGACATCTGTGAAACTATGGGGATATCTGTTAACCTACTGGGACATCTGTGAAACTACTGGGACATCTGTTAAACTACTGGGACATCTGTTGAACTATTGGGACATCTGTGAATCTACTGGGACATCTGTATAACTACTGGGACATATGTGAATCTATTGGGACATCTGTGAAACTATTGGGACATCTGTGAAACTATTGAGACATCTGTGAAACAACTGGGACATCTGTTGAACTATTGGGACATCTGTTAAACTCCTGGGACATCTGGGAAACTATTGGGACATCTGTGAAACTATTTGGGACATCTGTTAAACTATTGGGACATCTGTGAAACTACTGGTACATCTGTGAAATTATTGGGACATCTGTGAAACTATTTGGACATCTGTGAAACTAATGGGACATATGTGAAACTATTGGGGCATCTGTGAAACTACGGGTGATCTGTGAATCTACTGGGACATATGTGAACCTATTGAGACATCTGTGAAACTATTGGGACATCTGTGAAACTATTGGGACATCTGTGAAACTATGGGGACATCTGTGAAACTATGGGGACATCTGTGAAACTAATGGGACATATGTGAAACTATTGGGACATCTGTGAAACTATGGGGACATCTGTGAAACTAAATGGGACATATGTGAAACTATTGGGACATCTGTAAAACTACTGGGACATATGTGAAACTATTGGGAAATGTGTGAAACTATTGGGACATCTGTGAAACTATTGGGACATCTGTGAAACTACTGGTACATCTGTGAAACTATGGGGACATCTGTTAACCTACTGGGATATCTGTAAAACTACTGGGACATCTGTGAAACTATTGGGACATCTGTGAAACTATGGGGACAACCGTTAACCTACTGGGACATCTGTGAAACTACTGGGACATCTGTTAAACTACTGGGACATCTGTAAAACTATGGGGACATCTGTGAAACTAATGGGACATATGTGAAACTATTGGGGCATCTGTGAAACGACTGGGTGATCTGTGACACTAGTGGGACATGTGAACTTATTGGGACATCTGTGAAACTATTGGGACATCTGTGAAACTATTGGGACATCTGTGAAAGGGACATCTGTGCAACTAATGGGACATATGTGAAACTATTGGGGCATCTGTGAAACTACTGGGATCATCTGTGAAACTACTGGGACATCTGTAAAACTACTGGGACATCTTTGAAACTATTGGGACATCTGTGAAACTATGGGGACATCTGTTAACCTACTGGAATATCTGTAAAACTTCTGGGACATCTGTGAAACTATTGGGACATCTGTGGAACTATTGGGACATCTGTGAAACTACTGGTACATCTGTGAAATTATTGGGACATCTGTGAAACTATGGGGACATCTGTGAAACTAATGGGACATATGTGAAAATATTGGGGCATCTGTGAAACTACTGGGACATATGTGAACCTATTGGGACATCTGTGAAACTATTCGGACATCTGTGAAACTATCGGAATATCTGTTAACCTACTGGGACATCTGTGAAACTACTGGGACATCTGTTAAACTACTGGGACATCTGTTGAACTATTGGGACATCTGTGAATCTACTGGGACATCTGTAAAACTACTGGAACATATGTGAATCTATTGGGACATCTGTGAAACTATTGGGACATCTGTGAAACTATTGAGACATCTGTGAAACAACTGGGACATCTGTTAAACTATTGGGACATCTGTTAAACTCCTGGGACATCTGTGAAACTATTGAGACATCTGTGAAACTATTTGGGACATCTGTTAAACTATGGGGACATCTGTGAAACTATTGGGACATCTGTGAAACTATTTGGGACATCTGTGAAATTATTGGGACATCTGTGAAACTATGGGGACATCTGTGAAACTAATGGGACATATGTGAAACTATTGGGGCATCTGTGAAACTACGGGTGATCTGTGAATCTACTGGGACATATGTGAACCTATTGAGACATCTGTGAAACTATTGGGACATCTGTGAAACTATTGGGACATCTGTGAAACTATGGGGACATCTGTGAAACTAATGGGACATATGTGAAACTATTGGGACATCTGTAAAACTACTGGGACATATGTGAAACTATTGGGAAATGTGTGAAACTATTGGGACATCTGTGAAACTATTGGGACATCTGTTAAACTACTGGTACATCTGTGAAACTATGGGGACATCTGTTAACCTACTGGGATATCTGTAAAACTACTGGGACATCTGTTAAACTATTGGGACATCTGTGAAACTATGGGGACATCTGTTGAACTATTGGGACATCTGTGAATCCTCTGGGACATCTGTAAAACTACTGGGACATATGTGAACCTATTGGGACATCTGTGAAACTATTTGGGACATCTGTTAAACTATTGGGACATCTGTGAAACTACTGGTACATCTGTTAAATTATTGGGACATCTGTGAAACTATGGGGACATCTGTGAAACTAATGGGACATATGTGAAACTATTGGGGCATCTGTGAAACGACTGGGTGATCTGTGAAACTATTGGGACATCTGTGAAACTATTGGGACATCTGTGAAACTATGGGGACATCTGTGAAACAAAGGGGACATATGTGAAACTATTGGGGCATATGTGAAACTACTGGGATCATCTGTGAAACTAGCGGGACATCTGTAAAACTACTGGGACATCTTTGAAACTATTGGGACATCTGTGAAACTATGGGGACATCTGTTAACCTACTGGGACATCTGTGAAACTACTGGGACATCTGTTAAACTACTGCGACATCTGTTGAACTATTGGGACATCTGTGAATCTACTGGGACATCTGTAAAACTACTGGGACATATGTGAACCTATTGGGACATCTGTGAAACTATTGGGACATCTGTGAAGCTATTGGGACATCTGTGAAACTATGGGGACATCTGTGAAACTAATGGGACATATGTGAAACTATTGGGACATCTGTGAAACTATGGGGACATCTGTGAAACTAATGGGACATATGTGAAACTATTGGGACATCTGTAAAACTACTGGGACATATGTGAAACTATTGGGAAATGTGTGAAACTATTGGGACATCTGTGAAACTACTGGTACATCTGGGTAACTATGGGGACATCTGTTAACCTACTGGGATATCTGTAAAACTACTGGTACATCTGTAAAACTATTGGGACATCTGTGAAACTATGGGGACATCTGTTAACCTACTGGGACATCTGTGAAACTACTGGGACATCTGTTAAACTACTGGGACATCTGTTGAACTATTGGGACATCTGTGAATCTACTGGGACATCTGTAAAACTACTGGGACATATGTGAACCTATTGGGACATCTGTGAAACTATTGGGACATCTGTGAAACTATTGAGACATCTATGAAACAACTGGGACATCTGTTAAACTATTGGGACATCTGTTAAACTTCTGGGACATCTGTGCAACTATTGGGACATCTGTGAAACTATTTGGGACATCTGTTAAAGTATTGGGACATCTGTGAAACTACTGGTACATCTGTTAAATTATTGGGACATCTGTGAAACTATGGGGACATCTGTGAAACTAATGGGACATATGTGAAACTATTGGGGCATCTGTGAAACGACTGGGTGATCTGTGAAACTACTGGGACATATGTGAACTTATTGGGACATCTGTGAAACTATTGGGACATCTGTGAAACTATTCGGACATCTGTGAAACTATGGGGACATCTGTGAAACTAATGGGACATATGTGAAACTATTGGGGCATCTGTGAAACGACTGGGTGATCTGTGAAACTATTGGGACATCTGTGAAACTATTGGGACATCTGTGAAACTATGGGGACATCTGTGAAACTAAGGGGACATATGTGAAACTATTGGGGCATATGTGAAACTACTGGGATCATCTGTGAAACTAGCGGGACATCTGTAAAACTACTGGGACATCTTTGAAACTATTGGGACATCTGTGAAACTATGGGGACATCTGTTAACCTACTGGGACATCTGTGAAACTACTGGGACATCTGTTAAACTACTGCGACATCTGTTGAACTATTGGGTCATCTGTGAATCTACTGGGACATCTGTAAAACTACTGGGACATATGTGAACCTATTGGGACATCTGTGAAACTATTGGGACATCTGTGAAGCTATTGGGACATCTGTGAAACTATGGGGACATCTGTGAAACTAATGGGACATATGTGAAACTATTGGGACATCTGTGAAACTATGGGGACATCTGTGAAACTAATGGGACATATGTGAAACTATTGGGACATCTGTAAAACTACTGGGACATATGTGAAACTATTGGGAAATGTGTGAAACTATTGGGACATCTGTGAAACTACTGGTACATCTGGGTAACTATGGGGACATCTGTTAACCTACTGGGATATCTGTAAAACTACTGGTACATCTGTAAAACTATTGGGACATCTGTGAAACTATGGGGACATCTGTTAACCTACTGGGACATCTGTGAAACTACTGGGACATCTGTTAAACTACTGGGACATCTGTTGAACTATTGGGACATCTGTGAATCTACTGGGACATCTGTAAAACTACTGGGACATATGTGAACCTATTGGGACATCTGTGAAACTATTGGGACATCTGTGAAACTATTGAGACATCTATGAAACAACTGGGACATCTGTTAAACTATTGGGACATCTGTTAAACTTCTGGGACATCTGTGCAACTATTGGGACATCTGTGAAACTATTTGGGACATCTGTTAAAGTATTGGGACATCTGTGAAACTACTGGTACATCTGTTAAATTATTGGGACATCTGTGAAACTATGGGGACATCTGTGAAACTAATGGGACATATGTGAAACTATTGGGGCATCTGTGAAACGACTGGGTGATCTGTGAAACTACTGGGACATATGTGAACTTATTGGGACATCTGTGAAACTATTGGGACATCTGTGAAACTATTGGGACATCTGTGAAACTATGGGGACATCTGTGAAACTAATGGGACATATGTGAAACTATTGGGGCATCTGTGAAACTACTGGGATCATCTGTGAAACTACCGGGACATCTGTAAAACTACTGGGACATCTTTGAAACTATTGGGACATCTGTGAAACTATGGGGACATCTGTTAACCTACTGGAATATCTGTAAAACTTCTGGGACATCTGTGAAACTATTGGGACATCTGTGAAACTATTGGGAAATCTGTGAAACTATTGGGACATCTGTGAATCTATTGGGACATCTGTGAAACTATTTGGGACATCTGTTAAACTATTGGGACATCTGTGAAACTACTGGTACATCTGTGAAATTATTGGGACATCTGTGAAACTATGGCGACATCTGTGAAACTAATGGGACATATGTGAAACTATTGGGGCATCTGTGAAACTACTGGGACATATGTGAACCTATTGGGACATCTGTGAAACTATTGGGACATCTGTGAAACTATGGGGACATCTGTTAACCTACTGGGACATCTGTGAAACTACTGGGACATCTGTTAAACTACTGGGACATCTGTTGAACTATTGGGACATCTGTGAATCTACTGGGACATCTGTAAAACTACTGGGACATATGTGAATCTATTGGGACATCTGTGAAACTATGGGGACATCTGTGAAACTAATGGGACATATGTGAAACTATTGGGACATCTGTAAAACTACTGGGACATATGTGAAACTATTGGGAAATGTGTGAAACTATTGGGACATCTGTGAAACTACTGGTACATCTGTGAAACTATGGGGACATCTGTTAACCTACTGGGATATCTGTAAAACTACTGGGACATCTGTGAAACTATTGGGACATCTGTGAAACTATGGGGACATCTGTTAACCTACTGGGACATCTGTGAAACTACTGGGACATCTGTTAAACTACTGGGACATCTGTTGAACTATTGGGACATCTGTGAATCTACTGGGACATCTGTAAAACTACTGGGACATATGTGAACCTATTGGGACATCTGTGAAACTATTGGGACATCTGTGAATCTACTGGGACATCTGTAAAACTACTGGGACATATGTGAATCTATTGGGACATCTGTGAAACTATGGGGACATCTGTGAAACTAATGGGACATATGTGAAACTATTCGGACATCTGTAAAACTACTGGGACATATGTGAAACTATTGGGAAATGTGTGAAACTATTGGGACATCTGTGAAACTACTGGTACATCTGTGAAACTATGGGGACATCTGTTAACCTACTGGGATATCTGTAAAACTACTGGGACATCTGTGAAACTATTGGGACATCTGTGAAACTATGGGGACATCTGTTAACCTACTGAGACATCTGTGAAACTACTGGGACATCTGTTAAATTACTGGGACATCTGTTGAACTATTGGGACATCTGTGAATCTACTGGGACATCTGTAAAACTACTGGGACATATGTGAACCTATTGGGACATCTGTGAAACTATTGGGACATCTGTAAAACTACTGGGACATATGTGAAACTATTGGGAAATGTGTGAAACTATTGGGACATCTGTGAAACTATTGGGACATCTGTGAAACTACTGGTATATCTGTGAAACTATGGGGACATCTGTTAACCTACTGGGATATCTGTAAAACTACTGGGACATCTGTGAAACTATTGGGACATCTGTGAAACTATGGGGACATCTGTTAACCTACTGGGACATCTGTGAAACTACTGGGACATCTGTAAAACTACTGGGACATCTGTTGAACTATTGGGACATCTGTGAATCTACTGGGACATCTGTAAAACTACTGGGACATATGTGAACCTATTGGGACATCTGTGAAACTATTGGGACATCTGTGAAACTATTGAGACATCTATTAAACAACTGGGACATCTGTTAAACTATTGGGACATCTGTTAAACTTCTGGGACATCTGTGAAACTATTGGGACATCTGTGAAACTATTTGGGACATCTGTTAAACTATTGGGACATCTGTGAAACTACTGGTACATCTGTTAAATTATTGGGACATCTGTGAAACTATGGGGACATCTGTGAAACTAATGGGACATATGTGAAACTATTGGGGCATCTGTGAAACGACTGGGTGATCTGTGAAACTACTGGGACATATGTGAACTTATTGGGACATCTGTGAAACTATTGGGACATCTGTGAAATTATTGGGACATCTGTGAAACTATGGGGACATCTGTGAAACTAATGGGACATATGTGAAACTATTGGGGCATCTGTGAAACTACTGGGATCATCTGTGAAACTAGCGGGACATCTGTACAACTACTGGGACATCTTTGAAACTATTTGGACATCTGTGAAACTATGGGGACATCTGTTAACCTACTGGAATATCTGTAAAACTTCTGGGACATCTGTGAAACTATTGGGACATCTGTGAAACTATTGGGAAATCTGTGAAACTATTGGGACATCTGTGAATCTATTGGGACATCTGTGAAACTATTTGGGACATCTGTTAAACTATTGGGACATCTGTGAAACTACTGGTACATCTGTGAAATTATTGGGACATCTGTGAAACTATGGGGACATCTGTGAAACTAATGGGACATATGTGAAACTATTGGGGCATCTGTGAAACTACTGGGACATATGTGAACCTATTGGGACATCTGTAAAACTACTGGGACATATGTGAAACTATTGGGAAATGTGTGAAACTATTGGGACATCTGTGAAACTACTGGTACATCTGTGAAACTATGGGGACATCTGTTAACCTACTGGGATATCTGTAAAACTACTGGGACATCTGTGAAACTATTGGGACATCTGTGAAACTATGGGGACATCTGTTAACCTACTGGGACATCTGTGAAACTACTGGGACATCTGTTAAACTACTGGGACATCTGTTGAACTATTGGGACATCTGTGAATCTACTGGGACATCTGTAAAACTACTGGGACATATGTGAACCTATTGGGACATCTGTGAAACTACTGGGATCATCTGTGAAACTAGCGGGACATCTGTAAAACTACTGGGACATCTTTGAAACTATTTGGACATCTGTGAAACTATGGGGACATCTGTTAACCTACTGGAATATCTGTAAAACTTCTGGGACATCTGTGAAACTATTGGGACATCTGTGAAACTATTGGGAAATCTGTGAAACTATTGGGACATCTGTGAATCTATTGGGACATCTGTGAAACTATTTGGGACATCTGTTAAACTATTGGGACATCTGTGAAACTACTGGTACATCTGTGAAATTATTGGGACATCTCTGAAACTATGGGGACATCTGTGAAACTAATGGGACATATGTGAAACTATTGGGGCATCTGTGAAACTACTGGGACATATGTGAACCTATTGGGACATCTGTAAAACTACTGGGACATATGTGAAACTATTGGGAAATGTGTGAAACTATTGGGACATCTGTGAAACTACTGGTACATCTGTGAAACTATGGGGACATCTGTTAACCTACTGGGATATCTGTAAAACTACTGGGACATCTGTGAAACTATTGGGACATCTGTGAAACTATGGGGACATCTGTTAACCTACTGGGACATCTGTGAAACTACTGGGACATCTGTTAAACTACTGGGACATCTGTTGAACTATTGGGACATCTGTGAATCTACTGGGACATCTGTAAAACTACTGGGACATATGTGAACCTATTGGGACATCTGTGAAACTATTGGGACATCTGTGAATCTACTGGGACATCTGTAAAACTACTGGGACATATGTGAATCTATTGGGACATCTGTGAAACTATGGGGACATCTGTGAAACTAATGGGACATATGTGAAACTATTGGGACATCTGTAAAACTACTGGGACATATGTGAAACTATTGGGAAATGTGTGAAACTATTGGGACATCTGTGAAACTACTGGTACATCTGTGAAACTATGGGGACATCTATTAACCTACTGGGATATCTGTAAAACTACTGGGACATCTGTGAAACTATTGGGACATCTTTGAAACTATGGGGACATCTGTTAACCTACTGGGACATCTGTGAAACTACTGGGACATCTGTTAAATTACTGGGACATCTGTTGAACTATTGGGACATCTGTGAATCTACTGGGACATCTGTAAAACTACTGGGACATATGTGAACCTATTGGGACATCTGTGAAACTATTGGGACATCTGTAAAACTACTGGGACATATGTGAAACTATTGGAAAATGTGTGAAACTATTGGGGCATCTGTGAAACTATTGGGACATCTGTGAAACTACTGGTACATCTGTGAAACTATGGGGACATCTGTTAACCTACTGGGATATCTGTAAAACTACTGGGACATCTGTGAAACTATTGGGACATCTGTGAAACTATGGGGACATCTGTTAACCTACTGGGACATCTGTGAAACTACTGGGACATCTGTAAAACTAATGGGACATCTGTTGAACTATTGGGACATCTGTGAATCTACTGGGACATCTGTAAAACTACTGGGACATATGTGAACCTATTGGGACATCTGTGAAACTATTGGGACATCTGTGAAACTATTGAGACATCTATGAAACAACTGGGACATCTGTTAAACTATTGGGACATCTGTTAAACTTCTGGGACATCTGTGAAACTATTGGGATATCTGTGAAACTATTTGGGACATCTGTTAAACTATTGGGACATCTGTGAAACTACTGGTACATCTGTTAAATTATTGGGACATCTGTGAAACTATGGGGACATCTGTGAAACTAATGGGACATATGTGAAACTATTGGGGCATCTGTGAAACGACTGGGTGATCTGTGAAACTACTGGGACATATGTGAACTTATTGGGACATCTGTGAAACTATTGGGACATCTGTGAAATTATTGGGACATCTGTGAAACTATGGGGACATCTGTGAAACTAATGGGACATATGTGAAACTATTGGGGCATCTGTGAAACTACTGGGATCATCTGTGAAACTAGCGGGACATCTGTAAAACTACTGGGACATCTTTGAAACTATTGGGACATCTGTGAAACTATGGGGACATCTGTTAACCTACTGGAATATCTGTAAAACTTCTGGGACATCTGTGAAACTATTAGGACATCTGTGAAACTATTGGGAAATCTGTGAAACTATTGGGACATCTGTGAATCTATTGGGACATCTGTGAAACTATTTGGGACATCTGTTAAACTATTGGGACATCTGTGAAACTACTGGTACATCTGTGAAATTATTGGGACATCTGTGAAACTATGGGGACATCTGTGAAACTAATGGGACATATGTGAAACTATTGGGGCATCTGTGAAACTACTGGGACATATGTGAACCTATTGGGACATCTGTGAAACTATTGGGACATCTGTGAAACTATGGGGACATCTGTTAACCTACTGGGACATCTGTGAAACTACTGGGACATCTGTTAAACTACTGGGACATCTGTTGAACTATTGGGACATCTGTGAATCTACTGGGACATCTGTAAAACTACTGGGACATATGTGAACCTATTGGGACATCTGTGAAACTATTGGGACATCTGTGAAACTATTGGGACATCTGTGAAACTATGGGGACATCTGTGAAACTAATGGGACATGTCTGAAACTATTGGGACATCTGTGAAACTATGGGGACATCTGTGAAACTAATGGGACATATGTGAAACTATTGGGACATCTGTAAAACTACTGGGACATATGTGAAACTATTGGGAAATGTGTGAAACTATTGGGACATCTGTGAAACTATTGGGACATCTGTGAAACTACTGGTACATCTGTGAAACTATGGGGACATCTGTTAACCTACTGGGATATCTGTAAAACTACTGGTACATCTGTAAAACTATTGGGACATCTGTGAAACTATGGGGACATCTGTTAACCTACTGGGACATCTGTGAAACTACTGGGACATCTGTTAAACTACTGGGACATCTGTTGAACTATTGGGACATCTGTGAATCTACTGGGACATCTGTAAAACTACTGGAACATATGTGAACCTATTGGGACATCTGTGAAACTATTGGGACATCTGTGAAACTATTGAGACATCTATGAAACAACTGGGACATCTGTTAAACTATTGGGACATCTGTTAAACTTCTGGGGCATCTGTGAAACGACTGGGTGATCTGTGAAACTACTGGGACATATGTGAACTTATTGGGACATCTGTGAAACTATTGGGACATCTGTGAAACTATTGGGACATCTGTGAAACTATGGGGACATCTGTGAAACTAATGGGACATATGTGAAACTATTGGGGCATCTGTGAATCTACTGGGATCATCTGTGAAACTACCGGGACATCTGTAAAACTACTGGGACATCTTTGAAACTATTGGGACATCTGTGAAACTATGGGGACATCTGTTAACCTACTGGAATATCTGTAAAACTTCTGGGACATCTGTGAAACTATTGGGACATCTGTGAAACTATTGGGAAATCTGTGAAACTATTGGGACATCTGTGAATCTATTGGGACATCTGTGAAACTATTTGGGACATCTGTTAAACTATTGGGACATCTGTGAAACTACTGGTACATCTGTGAAATTATTGGGACATCTGTGAAACTATGGCGACATCTGTGAAACTAATGGGACATATGTGAAACTATTGGGGCATCTGTGAAACTACTGGGACATATGTGAACCTATTGGGACATCTGTGAAACTATTGGGACATCTGTGAAACTATGGGGACATCTCTTCTTTGGTTCTTTCGGTAAAGTCACGTAGAATGAGAATAAAATAATAAATTGATAAAATAAAATAACACAATAATATTCTCACGACGTTTCGGCCACAACACAAGCGGCCTTCATCAGGTGAAGGGAGCGAGACTGTCTGGTAGGACAGCGCTGGAGTGAGAGAGCCACGTTCAGATCACGGCTTTTTAAGCTGTGTGAGAGGAACAAAGAGCCTTGACGAAGGAATTAGCATAAAATTTAGCATTGAAATGGCTGAATGATTAGCTTGTGACTGGTCACAGAAATAGCTATGTTAAAAGTTAAAGCATACACATCCGCAGAGGCACCCATTGTTAAAAGGAATTAGCATAGAATTTAGCATTGAAATAGCTAAATTAAGGCATACACATCCGCAGAGGCACCCCTTGATAATGGGATTAGCATAGAATTTAGCATTGAAATGGCTGAGTGATTCGCTTGTAACTGCTACAGAAATAGTTACGTTGAAGTCAGAGCATACACATTCACCGAGGCACTTAGTACAAATCAAACAGGAGAATTTAGCATTGAAATAACTAGGCGAATTTAGCATTGAAATAACTGGGTGATTTGCTAGTGACTGGTCACAGAAATGACTACACATCTGAGCTATTCACAGTACTATATAGTGAACCAATAAAAACTAAAATATAAATTACCTTCATGTTATCAATAAACTCTATATTCTCCAATCAGCTAAGCTACCAACCATAAGTCGTTATATATCACAATGCTATATGGCGAAAAAATGGGTGGATTCTTACCCTCAAATTTCCATACCACGGATAGCTACGGGCCCCGTTCAGACGGACGAGTTCGTCCATGGTCGGAACAGAGGAGGGGGAGAGAGACAGCTGCGAAGCCCTAGTATACTCCATGTTGTAAACCATACCATTAACCGTGGTGTGAGAGGTATTAAGAGGCAATGCTGGCGAAAGAGCTGCGGTCTGAAGGTCATCGTAAAATTACAATTAATTAAGAACAGAAATGATTTAACACATCTTTCCAGTGGTTACTAAGCCTGAATCCATCTTCTCGGTTGAAATTGTCTCTGTGCTTGTATATGTGAATGGCCTCATGAACGAATCTCTCATGGTAGCCAGTTGGTTTGCAAAGAACCTCCGTCTTGGAGAAGTCAATGTCATGTGAGCCCACTGAATTGTAACAGTGATCTGCCACGGCAGAGGAGTTCGTCTTACCGTGTTTCAAGTCTGCTTTATGTTCGCGGATGCGGTCCGAGATATGTCTTTTGGTTTCTCCAATGTAGCTACTACCACAGAGGCACTTTAGTTTGTAAACGCCCGGGTACTGTATGTCTGGAAGAGCATCTTTTACAGATGGAACTAAATCACGGATTTTGTGTACTGTGTTGAATCGGACCTGGATCTTGTGTTTATTCAGGATTTTGGAGATCTTTTTAGTGACCCCTGCAATGTAGGGTAAGGTGATGGTTTTGAGTGGCTCCACAAGAGGATCCTTCTTCATGACTGGAGTGATGGCTTTGCGGATTGTGTAGTCGGAGTAGCCATTAGCCCTGAGAGCCTGGTGTACGTGCTTGAGTTCACTGGTAATGTGTTCCTGGTCGGAAATGCATTGGGCTCTATGGTATAGAGTCTTGATGAGGCAGTTCTTCTGGGATGGATGGTGGTGGGAATCCGGTTTCAAGTAAGCATCTGTATGGGTAGCTTTCCTGTAGACAGAGTGGCTCATTGAACCATCATGTCTCCTTTTAATTAAGACATCCAGAAAGGGTAGTTTGCCATCTTTTTCGACCTCCATGGTAAATCTGATGGCTGGGTGTATGGAATTGATGTGGTCGCGGAATTGGTCTAGAGCAGGCTGGCCATGTGGCCAGATGACAAAGGTGTCATCAACGTACCTCTTCCATAAGGTCGGGCGTAGAGTGGCAGTCTGGATGGCGTCAGTTTCAAATTTTTCCATGAATACGTTGGCTACAACCGGAGATAGGGGGGAGCCCATTGGGGTGCCCTCAGTTTGTTTGTAGAAAGTTCCATTCCAGGTGAAGTATGTGTTGGTTAAGCAATGTCTCACCAGGGGGGGTACATCAGTATGCAGTCCTTGATGAACCAGGTCTTCAATGATAGCGATGGTGTCAGGTACCGGGACTTTGGTGAACAAGGACACCACATCAAAACTGACAAGCAGGTCGTTTGGGGACAGGGAAATGTCTTTGATTGTCGATACCAGGTGAGTAGAATTTAGTACCGCAGAGGTGGTTTTTCCAGTGAAAGGTCGCAGTATATCAGCCAGAAAACGTGCCAGTTTGTAGGTGGGGGAGCTGATAGTAGAGACGATGGGACGAAGGGGTGTATCTTCTTTGTGTATCTTTGGAAGGCCATATAATCTTGGTGGTCTGGCAGCAGAGGGTTTCAACAAGAACTGTTTGTTCTCATCAATTAATGCTGTTGAATCAGAGATAATTTTGTTCGTTTTGGTGACCAGGCTGTTGGTGGGGTCTCTTTTTATTTTTGTATAGCTGCCATCGTTGAGTAGTTCTTGAATTTTGTTGTTATATTCTGTTTTGTCCATGATGACAGTGGCATTGCCTTTGTCGGCTGAGAGAACGACAATATCATCCCTCTTTTTTAATTGAGATAATTCAAAACGTTCGTCTTTGCTGATGTTGCTAGGTGGCAACTTAGCGTTTTTGAGGGTTGCAGCGATTTCAGATCTTGCTACGTCTGCAGAGATGTGACTCAAGCCCTTGAGTGCAACGTCGACATTGGCAATGATATCATTAACCGGTAAGTGTCTCGGTGTGACAGCAAAGTTTAGACCTTTAGCTAAAACGGATTTCAGACCATCAGAAATGGAACTGTTACTGCGATTAATTACGACTTTGTTGACGTCTATCTTTTCGGTGTGTGGATCCGATTTTTTGCTGGAGAGGTGATTGAATTTGGAAATCAAATTGTCCCTACATTTGTTCGACATAGTGGCAGCCGAAGAGGTAGTCATATTGTCTACATGTTCCCAATCCGATGTAGACATTGTTGCTGTCAATTTTAAGTGTGATTTGTAGAGTGTCTTGTCTAACTGATCGAGTTCGGTGCGTGTAAGTCTGATTTTTTCCGAGATAAGAGCGAAGCTAGTTCTAGCTAGAATTCGTTTTGCATTGAGAGAAGTTGCAACAGCAGAGGTTAGTGTAAATGCGGTTGGTATTACCTTAGAGTCGCGGCATCTCTTCAGAAAGGTGAGAGACTCGATTAGTTGAGCCTTCTTATCCCGAAGTCTGTTGAATGATCTTAAGGATGTGTGGAATCCCTCCCCGTAGAGGCGGTTAAATTTCGATTTAAAGCTTTCGTGACTGCAATGATTCATCTTCTTTGGTTCTTTCGGTAAAGTCACGTAGAATGAGAATAAAATAATAAATTGATAAAATAAAATAACACAATAATATTCTCACGACGTTTCGGCCACAACACAAGCGGCCTTCATCAGGTGAAGGGAGCGAGACTGTCTGGTAGGACAGCGCTGGAGTGAGAGAGCCACGTTCAGATCACGGCTTTTTAAGCTGTGTGAGAGGAACAAAGAGCCTTGACGAAGGAATTAGCATAAAATTTAGCATTGAAATGGCTGAATGATTAGCTTGTGACTGGTCACAGAAATAGCTATGTTAAAAGTTAAAGCATACACATCCGCAGAGGCACCCATTGTTAAAAGGAATTAGCATAGAATTTAGCATTGAAATAGCTAAATTAAGGCATACACATCCGCAGAGGCACCCCTTGATAATGGGATTAGCATAGAATTTAGCATTGAAATGGCTGAGTGATTTGCTTGTAACTGCTACAGAAATAGTTACGTTGAAGTCAGAGCATACACATTCACCGAGGCACTTAGTACAAATCAAACAGGAGAATTTAGCATTGAAATAACTAGGCGAATTTAGCATTGAAATAACTGGGTGATTTGCTAGTGACTGGTCACAGAAATGACTACACATCTGAGCTATTCACAGTACTATATAGTGAACCAATAAAAACTAAAATATAAATTACCTTCATGTTATCAATAAACTCTATATTCTCCAATCAGCTAAGCTACCAACCATAAGTCGTTATATATCACAATGCTATATGGCGAAAAAATGGGTGGATTCTTACCCTCAAATTTCCGTACCACGGATAGCTACGGGCCCCGTTCAGACGGACGAGTTCGTCCATGGTCGGAACAGAGGAGGGGGAGAGAGACAGCTGCGAAGCCCTAGTATACTCCATGTTGTAAACCATACCATTAACCGTGGTGTGAGAGGTATTAAGAGGCAATGCTGGCGAAAGAGCTGCGGTCTGAAGGTCATCGTAAAATTACAATTAATTAAGAACAGAAATGATTTAACACATCTTTCCAGTGGTTACTAAGCCTGAATCCATCTTCTCGGTTGAAATTGTCTCTGTGCTTGCATATGTGAATGGCCTCATGAACGAATCTCTCATGGTAGCCAGTTCTCCACCTCTCCAGCAAAAAATCGGATCCACACACCGAAAAGATAGACGTCAACAAAGTCGTAATTAATCGCAGTAACAGTTCCATTTCTGATGGTCTGAAATCCGTTTTAGCTAAAGGTCTAAACTTTGCTGTCACACCGAGACACTTACCGGTTAATGATATCATTGCCAATGTCGACGTTGCACTCAAGGGCTTGAGTCACATCTCTGCAGACGTAGCAAGATCTGAAATCGCTGCAACCCTCAAAACGCTAAGTTGCCACCTAGCAACATCAGCAAAGACGAACGTTTTGAATTATCTCAATTAAAAAAGAGGGATGATATTGTCGTTCTCTCAGCCGACAAAGGCAATGCCACTGTCATCATGGACAAAACAGAATATAACAACAAAATTCAAGAACTACTCAACGATGGCAGCTATACAAAAATAAAAAGAGATCCCACCAACAGCCTGGTCACCAAAACGAACAAAATTATCTCTGATTCAACAGCATTAATTGATGAGAACAAACAGTTCTTGTTGAAACCCTCTGCTGCCAGACCACCAAGATTATATGGCCTTCCAAAGATACACAAAGAAGATACACCCCTTCGTCCCATCGTCTCTACTATCAGCTCCCCCACCTACAAACTGGCACGTTTTCTGGCTGATATACTGCGACCTTTCACTGGAAAAACCACCTCTGCGGTACTAAATTCTACTCACCTGGTATCGACAATCAAAGACATTTCCCTGTCCCCAAACGACCTGCTTGTCAGTTTTGATGTGGTGTCCTTGTTCACCAAAGTCCCGGTACCTGACACCATCGCTATCATTGAAGACCTGGTTCATCAAGGACTGCATACTGATGTACCCCCCCTGGTGAGACATTGCTTAACCAACACATACTTCACCTGGAATGGAACTTTCTACAAACAAACTGAGGGCACCCCAATGGGCTCCCCCTTATCTCCGGTTGTAGCCAACGTATTCATGGAAAAATTTGAAACTGACGCCATCCAGACTGCCACTCTACGCCCGACCTTATGGAAGAGGTACGTTGATGACACCTTTGTCATCTGGCCACATGGCCAGCCTGCTCTAGACCAATTCCGCGACCACATCAATTCCATACACCCAGCCATCAGATTTACCATGGAGGTCGAAAAAGATGGCAAACTACCCTTTCTGGATGTCTTAATTAAAAGGAGACATGATGGTTCAATGAGCCACTCTGTCTACAGGAAAGCTACCCATACAGATGCTTACTTGAAACCGGATTCCCACCACCATCCATCCCAGAAGAACTGCCTCATCAAGACTCTATACCATAGAGCCCAATGCATTTCCGACCAGGAACACATTACCAGTGAACTCAAGCACGTACACCAGGCTCTCAGGGCTAATGGCTACTCCGACTACACAATCCGCAAAGCCATCACTCCAGTCATGAAGAAGGATCCTCTTGTGGAGCCACTCAAAACCATCACCTTACCCTACATTGCAGGGGTCACTAAAAAGATCTCCAAAATCCTGAATAAACACAAGATCCAGGTCCGATTCAACACAGTACACAAAATCCGTGATTTAGTTCCATCTGTAAAAGATGCTCTTCCAGACATACAGTACCCGGGCGTTTACAAACTAAAGTGCCTCTGTGGTAGTAGCTACATTGGAGAAACCAAAAGACATATCTCGGACCGCATCCGCGAACATAAAGCAGACTTGAAACACGGTAAGACGAACTCCTCTGCCGTGGCAGATCACTGTTACAATTCAGTGGGCTCACATGACATTGACTTCTCCAAGACGGAGGTTCTTTGCAAACCAACTGGCTACCATGAGAGATTCGTTCATGAGGCCATTCACATATACAAGCACAGAGACAATTTCAACCGAGAAGATGGATTCAGGCTTAGTAACCACTGGAAAGATGTGTTAAATCATTTCTGTTCTTAATTAATTGTAATTTTACGATGACCTTCAGACCGCAGCTCTTTCGCCAGCATTGCCTCTTAATACCTCTCACACCACGGTTAATGGTATGGTTTACAACATGGAGTATACTAGGGCTTCGCAGCTGTCTCTCTCCCCCTCCTCTGTTCCGACCATGGACGAACTCGTCCGTCTGAACGGGGCCCGTAGCTATCCGTGGTACGGAAATTTGAGGGTAAGAATCCACCCATTTTTTCGCCATATAGCATTGTGATATATAACGACTTATGGTTGGTAGCTTAGCTGATTGGAGAATATAGAGTTTATTGATAACATGAAGGTAATTTATATTTTAGTTTTTATTGGTTCACTATATAGTACTGTGAATAGCTCAGATGTGTAGTCATTTCTGTGACCAGTCACTAGCAAATCACCCAGTTATTTCAATGCTAAATTCGCCTAGTTATTTCAATGCTAAATTCTCCTGTTTGATTTGTACTAAGTGCCTCGGTGAATGTGTATGCTCTGACTTCAACGTAACTATTTCTGTAGCAGTTACAAGCAAATCACTCAGCCATTTCAATGCTAAATTCTATGCTAATCCCATTATCAAGGGGTGCCTCTGCGGATGTGTATGCCTTAATTTAGCTATTTCAATGCTAAATTCTATGCTAATTCCTTTTAACAATAGGTGCCTCTGCGGATGTGTATGCTTTAACTTTTAACATAGCTATTTCTGTGACCAGTCACAAGCTAATCATTCAGCCATTTCAATGCTAAATTTTATGCTAATTCCTTCGTCAAGGCTCTTTGTTCCTCTCACACAGCTTAAAAAGCCGTGATCTGAACGTGGCTCTCTCACTCGAGCGCTGTCCTACCAGACAGTCTCGCTCCATTCACCTGATGAAGGCCGCTTGTGTTGTGGCCGAAACGTCGTGAGAATATTATTGTGTTATTTTATTTTATCAATTTATTATTTTATTCTCATTCTACGTGACTTTACCCAAAGAACCAAAGAAGATGAATCATTGCAGTCACGAAAGCTTTAAATCGAAATTTATGGGGACATCTGTTAACCTACTGGGACATCTGTGAAACTACTGGGACATCTGTTAAACTACTGGGACATCTGTTGAACTATTGGGACATCTGTGAATCTACTGGGACATCTGTAAAACTACTGGGACATATGTGAAACTATTGGGACATCTGTGAAACTATTGGGACATCTGTGAAAGTATTGAGACATCTGTGAAACAACTGGGACATCTGTTAAACTATTGGCACATCTGTTAAACTCCTGGGACATCTGTGAAACTATTGGGACATCTGTGAAACTATTTGGGACATCTGTTAAACTATTGGGACATCTGTGAAACTACTGGTACATCTGTTAAATTATTGGGACATCTGTGAAACTATGGGGACATCTGTGAAACTAATGGGACATATGTGAAACTATTGGGGCATCTGTGAAACTACTGGGTGATCTGTGAAACTACTGGGACATCTGTGAACCTATTGGGACATCTGTGAAACTATTGGGACATCTGTGAAACTATTGGGACATCTGTGAAACTATGGGGACATCTGTGAAACTAATGGGACATATGTGAAACTATTGGGACATCTGTTAAACTAATGGGACATATGTGAAACTATTGGGACATCTGTAAAACTACTGGGACATATGTGAAACTATTGGGAAATGTGTGAAACTATTGGGACATCTGTGAAACTATTGGGACATCTGTGAAACTACTGGTACATCTGTGAAACTATGGGGACATCTGTTAACCTACTGGGATATCTGTAAAACTACTGGGACATCTGTTAAACTATTGGGACATCTGTGAAACTATGGGGACATCTGTGAAACTAATGGGACATATGTGAAACTATTGGGACATCTGTGAAACTATGGGGACATCTGTTAAACTAATGGGACATATGTGAAACTATTGGGACATCTGTAAAACTACTGGGACATATGTGAAACTATTGGGAAATGTGTGAAACTATTGGGACATCTGTGAAACTATTGGGACATCTGTGAAACTACTGGTACATCTGTGAAACTATGGGGACATCTGTTAACCTACTGGGATATCTGTAAAACTACTGGGACATCTGTTAAACTATTGGGACATCTGTGAAACTATGGGGACATGTTAACCTACTGGGACATCTGTGAAACTACTGGGACATCTGTTAAACTACTGGGACATCTGTTGAACCATTGGGACATCTGTGAATCTACTGGGACATCTGTAAAACTACTGGGACATATGTGAAACTATTGGGAAATGTGTGAAACTATTGGGACATCTGTGAAACTATTGGGACATCTGTGAAACTACTGGTACATCTGTGAAACTATGGGGACATCTGTTAACCTACTGGGATATCTGTAAAACTACTGGGACATCTGTTAAACTATTGGGACATCTGTGAAACTATGGGGACATGTTAACCTACTGGGACATCTGTGAAACTACTGGGACATCTGTTAAACTACTGGGACATCTGTTGAACCATTGGGACATCTGTGAATCTACTGGGACATCTGTAAAACTACTGGGACATATGTGAACCTATTGGGACATCTGTGAAACTATTGGGACATCTGTGAAACTATTGAGACATCTGTGAAACAACTGGGACATCTGTTAAACTATTGGGACATCTGTGAAACTGTTTGGGACATCTGTTAAACTATTGGGACATCTGTGAAACTACTGGTACATCTGTTAAATTATTGGGACATCTGTGAAACTATGGGGACATCTGTGAAACTAATGGGACATATGTGAAACTATTGGGGCATCTGTGAAACTACTGGGTGATCTGTGAAACTACTGGGACATCTGTGAACCTATTGGGACATCTGTGAAACTATTGGGACATCTGTGAAACTATTGGGACATCTGTGAAACTATGGGGACATCTGTGAAACTAATGGGACATATGTGAAACTATTGGGACATCTGTTAAACTAATGGGACATATGTGAAACTATTGGGACATCTGTAAAACTACTGGGACATATGTGAAACTATTGGGAAATGTGTGAAACTATTGGGACATCTGTGAAACTATTGGGACATCTGTGAAACTACTGGTACATCTGTGAAACTATGGGGACATCTGTTAACCTACTGGGATATCTGTAAAACTACTGGGACATCTGTTAAACTATTGGGACATCTGTGAAACTATGGGGACATCTGTGAAACTAATGGGACATATGTGAAACTATTGGGACATCTGTGAAACTATGGGGACATCTGTTAAACTAATGGGACATATGTGAAACTATTGGGACATCTGTAAAACTACTGGGACATATGTGAAACTATTGGGAAATGTGTGAAACTATTGGTACATCTGTGAAACTATTGGGACATCTGTGAAACTACTGGTACATCTGTGAAACTATGGGGACATCTGTTAACCTACTGGGATATCTGTAAAACTACTGGGACATCTGTTAAACTATTGGGACATCTGTGAAACTATGGGGACATGTTAACCTACTGGGACATCTGTGAAACTACTGGGACATCTGTTAAACTACTGGGACATCTGTTGAACCATTGGGACATCTGTGAATCTACTGGGACATCTGTAAAACTACTGGGACATATGTGAAACTATTGGGAAATGTGTGAAACTATTGGGACATCTGTGAAACTATTGGGACATCTGTGAAACTACTGGTACATCTGTGAAACTATGGGGACATCTGTTAACCTACTGGGATATCTGTAAAACTACTGGGACATCTGTTAAACTATTGGGACATCTGTGAAACTATGGGGACATGTTAACCTACTGGGACATCTGTGAAACTACTGGGACATCTGTTAAACTACTGGGACATCTGTTGAACCATTGGGACATCTGTGAATCTACTGGGACATCTGTAAAACTACTGGGACATATGTGAACCTATTGGGACATCTGTGAAACTATTGGGACATCTGTGAAACTATTGAGACATCTGTGAAACAACTGGGACATCTGTTAAACTATTGGGACATCTGTGAAACTGTTTGGGACATCTGTTAAACTATTGGGACATCTGTGAAACTACTGGTACATCTGTTAAATTATTGGGACATCTGTGAAACTATGGGGACATCTGTGAAACTAATGGGACATATGTGAAACTATTGGGGCATCTGTGAAACTACTGGGTGATCTGTGAAACTACTGGGACATCTGTGAACCTATTGGGACATCTGTGAAACTATTGGGACATCTGTGAAACTATTGGGACATCTGTGAAACTATGGGGACATCTGTGAAACTAATGGGACATATGTGAAACTATTGGGACATCTGTTAAACTAATGGGACATATGTGAAACTATTGGGACATCTGTAAAACTACTGGGACATATGTGAAACTATTGGGAAATGTGTGAAACTATTGGGACATCTGTGAAACTATTGGGACATCTGTGAAACTACTGGTACATCTGTGAAACTATGGGGACATCTGTTAACCTACTGGGATATCTGTAAAACTACTGGGACATCTGTTAAACTATTGGGACATCTGTGAAACTATGGGGACATCTGTGAAACTAATGGGACATATGTGAAACTATTGGGACATCTGTGAAACTATTGGGGCATCTTTGAAACTACTGGGATCATCTGTGAAAGTACCGGGACATCTGTAAAACTACTGGGACATCTTTGAAACTATTGGGACATCTGTGAAACTATGGGGACATCTGTTAACCTACTGGAATATCTGTAAAACTTCTGGGACATCTGGGAAACTATTGGGACATCTGTGAAACTATTGGGAAATCTGTGAAACTATTGGGACATCTGTGAATCTATTGGGACATCTGTGAAACTATTTGGGACATCTGTTAAACTATTGGGACATCTGTGAAACTACTGGTACATCTGTGAAATTATTGGGACATCTGTGAAACTATGGGGACATCTGTGAAACTAATGGGACATATGTGAAACTATTGGGGCATCTGTGAAACTAGTGGGACATATGTGAACCTATTGGGACATCTGTGAAACTATTGGGACATCTGTGAAACTATGGGGACATCTGTTAACCTACTGGGACATCTGTGAAGCTACTGGGACATCTGTTAAACTACTGGGACATCTGTTGAACTATTGGGACATCTGTGAATCTACTGGGACATCTGTAAAACTACTGGGACATATGTGAATCTATTGGGACATCTGTGAAACTATTGAGACATCTGTGAAACAACTGGGACATCTGTTAAACTATTGGCACATCTGTTAAACTCCTGGGACATTTGTGAAACTATTGGGACATCTGTGAAACTATTTGGGACATCTGTTAAACTATTGGGACATCTGTGAAACTACTGGTACATCTGTGAAATTATTGGGACATCTGTGAACCTATGGGGACATCTGTGAAACTAATGGGACATATGTGAACCTATTGGGACATCTGTGAAACTATTGGGACATCTGTGAAACTATTTGGACATCTGTGAAACTAATGGGACATATGTGAAACAATTGGGACATCTGTGAAACTATGGGGACATCTGTGAAACTAATGGGACATATGTGAAACTATTGGGACATCTGTAAAACTACTGGGACATATGTGAAACTATTGGGAAATGTGCGAACCTATTGGGACATCTGTGAAACTATTGGGACATCTGTGAAACTAGTGGTACATCTGTGAAACTATGGGGACATCTGTTAACCTACTGGGATATCTGTAAAACTACTGGGACATCTGTGAAACTATTGGGACATCTGTGAAACTATGGGGACATCTGTTAAGCTACTGGGACATCTGTGATACTACTGGGACATCTGTTAAACTACTGGGACATCTGTTGAACTATTGGGACATCTGTGAATCTACTGGGACATCTGTAAAACTACTGGGACATATGTGAACCTATTGGGACATCTGTGAAACTATTGGGACATCTGTGAAACTATTGAGACATCTGTGAAACAACCTGGACATCTGTTAAACTATTGGGACATCTGTGAAACTATTGGGACATCTGTGAAACTAATGGGACATATGTGAAACTATTGGGGCATCTGTGAAACTACTGGGTGATCTGTGAAACTTCTGGGACATCTGTAAAACTATGGGGACATCTGTGAAACTAATGGGACATATCTGAAACTATTGGGGCATCTGTGAAACTACTGGGTGATCTGTGAAACTACTGGGACATATGTGAACCTATTGGGACATCTGTGAAACTATTGGGACATCTGTGAAACTATTGGGACATCTGGTGGTAAAATGTGATGATAAGAGCAGGGCATACTGTAGTGGTACTTGCTATGATTACAAATGCATACTGAGGTTTTAACTTCTATGAATGGATCAGCGCGTACTGACTGTGGTGGCACCTGCTATGATTACAGCAGTGCATACTGTGGTGGTACCTGCTGTGATTCCAGCAGTGCATACTGTGGTGGTAACTTCTTTAACTACAGCAGTGCATATTGACTGTGGTGGTACCTGCTATGATTACATCAGTGCATACTCTGGTGGTACCTGCTTAAACTACAGCAGTGCGTACTGACTGTGGTTGCAACTGCTATTATTACAGCTGTGCATACTGTGGTGGTACCTGCTATGATTCAGCTGTGCATACTGACTGTGGTGGTCCCTGCTATGATTACAGCAGTGCATACTGTTGTAGTTCGTGCTTTAACTACAGCAGTGCATACTGACTTTGGTGGTACCTGCTTTCACTCCAGTAGTGCGTACTGATTGAGGTGGTACCTGCTATGATTACAGCAGTGAATAATAACTGTGGTGCTACCTGCTATGATTACAGCAGTGCATACTAACTGAGGTGGTCCCTGCTTTTATTACAGCGGTGCATATTGTGGTGGCACCTATGATTACAGCAGTGCATACCGACTGTGGTGGTACCTGCAATCATTTCAGCAGTGCATAATGACTGTGGTGGTACCTGATATGATTATAGCTGTGTATACTGATTGTGGTGGTACCTGCTATGATTACAGCAGTGCATACTGACATTGGTGGTACCTGCTATGATTACAGCAGTGCATACTGACTGTGGTAGTGCCTGCAATCATTTCAGCAGTACATACTGACTGTGGTGGTACCTGATCTGAAAATAGCTGTGCATACTGACTGTGGTGGTACCTGCTATGATTACAGCAGTGCATACTGACTGTGGCACTACCTGCTATGATTACATCAGTGCATACTCTGGTGGTACCTGCTTTAACTACAGCAGTGCGTACTGACTGTGGTTGCACCTGCTATTATTACAGCTGTGCATACTGTGGTGGTACCTGCTATGATTCAGCTGTGCATACTGACTGTGGTGGTCCCTGCTATGGTTGCAATAGTGCATACTGTGGTGGCACCTGCTATGATTACTGAAGTGCTGACTGTTGTGGTAACTGCTATGATTACAGCAGTGCATACTGACTATGGTGGTACCTGCTTTCACTCCAGTAGTGCGTACTGATTCAGGTGGTACCTGCTATGATTACAGCAGTGAATAATAATTGTGGTGGTACCTGCTATGATTACAGCAGTGCATACTAACTGAGGTGGTCCCTGCTATTACAGCGGTGCATATTGTGGTGGCACCTGCTATGATTACAGCAGTGCATACCGACTGTGGTGGTACCTGCAATCATTTCAGCAGTGTATACTGACTGTGCAGGTTCCTGCTTTCACTCCAGCAGTGAGTACTGATTGTGGTGATACCTGCTATGATTACAGCAGTGGATACTGACTGTGGCGGTACCTGCTATGATTACAGCAGTGCATACTGTTGTGGTTCCTGCTTTAACTACAGCAGTGCATACTGACTTTGGTGGTACCTGCTTTCACTCCAGCAGTGCGTGCTGATAATGGTAGTACCTGCTATGATTAAAGCAGTGCATAATAACTGTGGTGGTACCTGCTATGATTACAGCAGTGCATACTGACTAAGGTGGTTCCCTGCTATGATTACAACAGTGCATAATGTGGTGGCACCTGCTATGATTACAGCAGTTCATACTGACTGTGGTGGTACCTGCAATCATTTTAGCAGTGCATAATGACTGTGGTGGTACCTGATATGATTATAGCTGTGTATACTGATTGTGGTGGTACCTTCTATGATTACAGCAGTGCATACTGACATTGGTGGTACCTGCTATGATTACAGCAGTGCATACTGACTGTGGTAGTGCCTGCAATTATTTCAGCAGTACATACTGACTGTGGTGGTACCTGATATGATAATAGCTGTGTATACTGACTGTGCTGGTAGCTGCTATGATTACAGCAGTGCATACTGACTGTGGCACTACCTGCTATGATTACATCAGTGCATACTCTGGTGGTACCTGCTTAAACTACAGCAGTGCGTACTGACTGTGGTTGCACCTGCTATTATTACAGCTGTGCATACTGTGGTGGTACCTGCTATGATTCAGCTGTGCATACTGACTGTGGTGGTCCCTGCTATGGTTGCAATAGTGCATACTGTGGTGGCACCTGCTATGATTACTGAAGTGCTTACTGACTGTTGTGGTAACTGCTATGATTACAGCGGTGCATACTGACTATGGTGGCACCTGCTTTCACTCCAGTAGTGCGTACTGATTGAGGTGGTACCTGCTATGATTACAGCAGTGAATAATAACTGTGGTGGTACCTGCTATGATTACAGCAGTGCATACTAACTGAGGTGGTCCCTGCTTTTATTACAGCGGTGCATATTGTGGTGGCACCTATGATTACAGCAGTGCATACCGACTGTGGTGGTACCTGCAATCATTTCAGCAGTGCATAATGACTGTGGTGGTACCTGATATGATTATAGCTGTGTATACTGATTGTGGTGGTACCTGCTATGATTACAGCAGTGCATACTGACATTGGTGGTACCTGCTATGATTACAGCAGTGCATACTGACTGTGGAAGTGCCTGCAATCATTTCAGCAGTACATACTGACTGTGGTGGTACCTGATCTGAAAATAGCTGTGTATATTGACTGTGGTGGTACCTGCTATGATTACAGCAGTGCATACTGACTGTGGCACTACCTGCTATGATTACATCAGTGCATACTCTGGTGGTATCTGCTTTAACTACAGCAGTGCGTACTGACTGTGGTTGCACCTGCTATTATTACAGCTGTGCATACTGTGGTGGTACCTGCTATGATTCAGCTGTGCATACTGACTGTGGTGGTCCCTGCTATGGTTGCAATAGTGCATACTGTGGTGGCACCTGCTATGATTACTGAAGTGCTGACTGTTGTGGTAACTGCTATGATTACAGCAGTGCATACTGACTATGGTGGTACCTGCTTTCACTCCAGTAGTGCGTACTGATTCAGGTGGTACCTGCTATGATTACAGCAGTGAATAATAATTGTGGTGGTACCTGCTATGATTACAGCAGTGCATACTAACTGAGGTGGTCCCTGCTATTACAGCGGTGCATATTGTGGTGGCACCTGCTATGATTACAGCAGTGCATACCGACTGTGGTGGTACCTGCAATAATTTCAGCAGTGCATAATGACTGTGGTGGTACCTGATATGATTATAGCTGTGTATACTGATTCTTGTGCTACCTTCTATGATTTCAGCAGCGCATACTGACATTGGTGGTACCTGCTTTCACTCCAGCAGTGCGTACTAATTGTGGTGGCACCTGCTATGATTACAGCAGTTGAATCTGACTGTTGCGGTACCTGCTATGATTACAGCAGTGCATAATGTTGTTTCCTGCATTAACTACAGCAGCGCATACTGGCATTGGTGGTACCTGCTTTCACTCCATCAGTGCGTACTGATTGTGGTGGTACCTGCTATTATTACAGCAGTGCATAACTATGGTGGTACCTGCTATGATTACAGCAGTGCATACTGACTGTCGTGTTCCCTGCTATGGTTACAGCAGTGCATACTGTGGTGTCACCTGCTATGATTACAGAAGTGCATAATGACTGTTGTGGTACCTGTACTGATTTCAGCAGTGCATACTGACTGGGGAGGTACCTGCTTTCACTGCAGCAGTGCGTCCTGATTGTGGTGGTACCTGCTATGATTACAGTGGATACTGACTGTGGCGGTACCTGCTATGATTACAGCAGTGCATACTGTTGTGGTTCCTCTTTTAACTACAGCAGTGCATACTGACTTTGGTGGTACCTGCTTTCACTCCAGCAGTGTGTACTGATTGTGGTGGTACCTGCTGTGTTTACAGCAGTGCATAATAACTGTGGTGGTACCTGCTATGATTACAGCAGTGCATACTGACTGTGGTGGTCCCTGCTATGATTACAGCAGTGCATATTGCGGTGGCACCTGCTATGATTACAGCAGTGCATACTGACTGTGGTAGTACCTGCAATCATTTCAGCAGTGCAAACTGACTGTGGTTGTACCTGCTATGATTATAGCTGTGTATACTGATTGTGGTGGTACCTGCTATGATTACAGCAGTGCATACCGACCGTGGTGGTACCTGCAATCATTTCAGCAGTGCACAATGACTGTGGTGGTACCTGATATGATTATAGCTGTGTATACTGATTGTGGTGGTACCTGCTATGATTACAGCAGTTGATACTGACTGTTGCGGTACCTGCTATGATTACAGCAATGCATACTGACTATGGTGGATACCTGCTATGATTACAGCAGTACATACTGACTATGGTGGTACCTGCTATGATCACATCACTGCATACTGACTGGTGGTAAAATGCGATAAGAGCAGTGCATACCGTGGTTGTACCTGCTATGATTACAGCAGTGCATACTGTGGTGGTATCTGCTGTGATACAGCAGTGCATACTGACTGTGGTGGTACCTGATTTCACTACAGCTGTGCATACTGACTGGTGGTACCTGCTATGATAACAGCAGTGCATACTGTGGTGGTACCTTCTTGAACTCCAGCAGTGCTTACTGTGGTGGTACCTGCTATGATTACAGCAGTGCATACTGACTGTGGTGGCACCTTATATGATTACAGAAGTGCATACTGACTGTTGTGGTATCTGCAATTTCAGCAGTGCATACTGACTGTGGAGGTACCTGCTTTCACTCCATCAGTGCGTAGTGATTGTGGTGGTACCTGCTATGATCACAGCAGTGAATAATAACTGTGGTGGTACCTGCTGTGATTACAGCAGTGCATACTGACTGTGGTGGTCCCTGCTTTTACTACAGCAGTGCAAATTGTGGTGGCACCTGCTATGATTACAGCAGTGCATACTGAGGTAGTACCTGCAATCATTTCAGCAGTGCATACTGACAGTCGTGTTCCCTGCTATGGTTACAGCAGTGCATACTGTGGTGGCACCTGCTATGATTACAGAAGTGCATAATGACTGTTGTGGTACCTGTACTGATTTCAGCAGTGCATACTGACTGTGGAGGTACCTGCTTTCACTGCAGCAGTGCGTCCTGATTGTGGTGGTACCTGCTATGATTACAGTGGATACTGACTGTGGCGGTACCTGCTATGATTACAGCAGTGCATACTGTTGTGGTTCCTCTTTTAACTACAGCAGTGCATACTGACTTTGGTGGTACCTGCTTTCACTCCAGCAGTGTGTACTGATTGTGGTGGTACCTGCTATGATTACAGCAGTGCATGCTGACTGTGGTGGTCCCTGCTATGATTACAGCAGTGCATATTGCGGTGGCACCTGCTATGATTATAGCAGTGCATACTGACTGTGGTAGTACCTGCAATCATTTCAGCAATGCAAACCGACTGTGGTTGTACCTGATATGATTATAGCTGTGTATACTGATTGTGGTGGTACCTGCTATGATTACAGCAGTGCATACCGACCGTGGTGGTACCTGCAATCATTTCAGCAGTGCACAATGACTGTGGTGGTACCTGATATGATTATAGCTGTGTATACTGATTGTGGTGGTACCTGCTATGATTACATCAGTTGATACTGACTGTTGCGGTACCTGCTATGATTACAGCAGTGCATACTGTTGTAGTTCGTGCTTTAACTACAGCAGTGCATACTGACTTTGGTGGTACCTGCTTTCACTCCATCAGTGCGTACTGATTGTGGTGGTACCTGATATTATTACAGCAGTGCATAATAACTGTGGTGGTACCTGCTATGATTACAGCAGTGCATACTGACTGTGGTGGTCCCTGCTATGATTACAGCAGTACATATTGTGGTGGCACCTGCTATGATAACAGCAGTGCATACTGTGGTGGTACCTGCTTTAACTACAGCAATGCATACTGACTGTGGTGGTACCTGCTATTATTACAGTAGTGCATGCTGACTGTGGTGGTTCCCTGCTATGGTTACAGCAGTGCATACTATGGTGGCACCTGCTATGATTACAGAAGTGCATACTGATTGTTGTGGTAGCTGCAATGATTTCAGCAGTGCATACTGACTGTGGAGGTATCTGCTTTGACTGCAGCAGTGTGTCCTGATTGTGGTGGTACATGCTATGATTACAGTGGATACTGACTGTGGCGGTACCTGCTATGATTACAGCAGTGCATACTGTTGTGGTTCTCTTTTTAACTACAGCAGTGCACACTGACATTGGTGGTATCTGCTTTCACTCCAGCAGTGTGTACTGATTGTGGTGGTACCTGCTATGATTACAGCAGTGCATAATAACTGTGGTGGTACCTGCTATGATTACAGCAGTGAATATTGCGGTGGCACCTGCTATGATTACAGCAGCGCATACTGACAATGGTGGTACCTGCTTTCACTCCAGCAGTGCGTACTGATTGTGGTGGTACCTGCTATGATTACAGCAGTTGATACTGACTGTTGTGGTACCTGCTGTGATTACAGCAGTGCATACTGTTGTCGTTCCTGCTTTAACTACAGCAGTGCATACTGACTGTGGTGGTACCTGCTATGATTACAGTAGTGCGTACTGACTCTGTTCGTAACTGCTATGATAAGACAATTGCATATTGACAGTGGTGGTACCTGCTATGATTAGAGCAGTACATACTGTGGTGGAACCTGTTTTCACAACTGCTGTGCACACTGACTGTGGTGGTACCTGCAATGATTTCAGCAGTGCATACTGACTGTGGAGGTACCTGATATGAGTATAGCTGTGGATACTGACTGTGGTGGTACCTGCTATGATTACAGTAGTGTGTACTGACTGTGTTGGTAACTACTTTGTTAACAGAAGTACATACAGACTACGGTGGTACCTACTTTGATTACAACATTGCATACTGACTGGTCGTAGCCGCTTTCACTGCATCAGTGCCTAATGACTGTGGTGGCACCTGCTATGATTACAGCAGTGCGTACTGACTGTGGTGGTTACTGCTATGATTAGAGCAGTGCATATTGGCCCCTGCCACCATCATCCAAAATAAGTTGTGCCGCGCCGTGTATTCACCACAAGTTGGGTGTAGGGGGTCAGAGGGTTGTTACGGCCATGTGGGCGCTCCGGCCGGGTCAGTGGTCGGAGTTGGCCCATAGAGTCGTCGCTGCAACCGCAGGATCCTTCGTGATCATTGGCTCTATCGAAGGGGTTGTGTTTCGCATGCTAGTAGACACAGGGGCATCCGCAACCATCATTTTGGAAGTCATTTTTAACAATCTTGATTTTAAGCTTTTGTGACTGCAGAAACCATTACGTTTCTATCGCAACACAAGCAATCGTCATCAGATGGTGGTAGGAATCCTGTGCCTGGCTGCCTCACCCTAGGGTAAGTGTGCAAAGCTAGAGAAGGAATTTGTACATAAATGTAATTGTGAGAGATTAGCATGTCAATGTGAGAAGGTCCCCAGCCACCAGAGGTGGTGGGAATCCTGTGCCTTGGCTGCCTCACAGATATTTTGCCTGGTGATGTACTCGGAGAGTCAGAAATAACACTGAAACAGGCAGGTAGGATGGAAACATCACAGTAATTTAAGACTTTACTTGTTTAATAACGTCCTTCCAATGATTGCTCAGTTTGTATCCATCTTCTCGGTTGAAGTTATGTCTATATTTCTGGATGGCTTCATGAACAAACCTTTGATAGTAGCCCGAAGGTTTGCAGAGCACCTTGGTCTCGGAAAAATAATATCATGAGAGCCCACAGCATTATAGCAATGGTCAGCGGAGGTATTAGTTCTGCCGTGGTTCAGATCTGCTTTGTGCTCGCGAACACGGTCCGAGACATGACGTTTCGTTTCCCCAATGTAACAATCATCACAGGTGCAACTTAATTTGTTGACTCCAGGATATTGCATGTCAGGAATGACATCCTTCACAGATGGGATTAGATCACGGATTTTGTGTACTGTACTGAATCGGACCTGGATCTTGTGTTTGTTTAAGATTTTGGAAATCTTTTTGGTAACGCCTGCTATATATGGTAACGTGATGGTTTTGATCAGCATCTCAGGGGGTTGTTTCTCCATGGTTGGAGAAGCAGCTTTGTGGATAATGCGGTCCGAATATCCATCCATCTTAAGGGCCTGGTGTACGTGTTCCAGTTCACTGGCTAGGTGGTGTTGGTCAGAAATGCAGTGGGCCCTATGGTGTAGTGTTATGATGAGGGAATTCTTCTGTGCCAGATGGTGGTAGGAATCAGGTTTCAGATAGGAATCTGTGTGGGTGGCTTTCATGTAGACGGAGTATTGTTGTATATATAGGCCTTTTTCCAAAATATATATTAAGAATATTTCTGCCATTTTAAAAATAATAATTGATAAAATAAATAAATAAACACCCTCAAACCCGCTACCTCCCACAAACACCAAGCATCTGGAGGTCGTAAAAGGCAATTAAATAATCAACTCCAGGGCAAAGGTAGGTTAACGACGATCTGCAAAATCTCCAGATTGCCAAAGGACCACATGCCATGACCTGCTTGGCACTTTGGACAGTTCACAAACAAATATCCAGAATCACAGGCGCGGACACAGAGCACAGGGCAAACGGACATTATAACTGATATATATTTTGTACAGAAAAAGTTGAAGCTTGGCTATGAGAATAAGTCGACGTTATAGACTGCAGTATTCCTTATATAATAATAATAGTAATAATACATTTTATTTGTGAGCGCTTTTCTGAATACTCAAAGACACTTTACATAAAATCATAAAAGCAGCAAAAACAACATCAAATGGTAAAAAAACGAAAAACACATCAAACTTAGCTAAACATTAAAAGCAATTTTTAAAAGGTGAGTTTTAGTCAATGATTTGAACGCTGGAAGGTCGGTGCAGTCACGGATTTGTTTTGGGAGAGAGTTCCAAAGTGAGGGGGCAGCGATAGAGAAGGCTCTGTCGCCCCAGGTTCGATGCTTGGTCCTGAGAGGTGGAGTCAGGAGGTTGGTGTCAGATGAGCGAAGACTACGGGATGGGTTGTGGCGGTGGAGCAGGTCAGTGAGGTAGGATGGGGCCTGGTTATGAAGGGCTTTATGTGTGAGGAGGATTTTTAATTGAATTCGCTGTGGGACCGGGAGCCAATGGAGGTTCTGGAGGACATGGGTAATGTGGTCACCGGTGCGGGTGTGAGTGAGCAGACGAGCAGCACAGTTGTGGATGAACTGGAGTTTATTTAATGTTTTGTTTGAGGTGCTGTATAGGATGCTGTTGCAGTAATCGATTCTGGAGGTGATGAAGGCGTGGATGAGGGTTTCTGCAGCGGAGAAAGAGAGTGATGGGCGAAGTCTGGAGATGTTTTTGAGGTGAAAAAAGACAGTTCTGGTGATTTGTTTTACGTGGTGTTCAAAGGAGAGATTATTGTCAAAAATGACTCCAAGGTTGCGACTTTGAAGGGATGGAGACAGGGTGTAAGGGTCGACAGTGACGGAGAAACTGCGAATGGATTTAGTGATAGATTTGGGACCGATGATGCTCATATCTGTTTTGTCGCAGTTAAGTTTAAGGAAACTGGTGTGCATCCACGATTTAATGTCAGCGAGGCAGTTAGACAGAGTGGAGTGGGTGGCGGAGGTGATGGATTTGGTGGAGATGTAGAGCTGGACATCATCAGCATAGCAGTGAAAGTTAAGACCATGGTGGCGAATGACGTTGCCAAGGGGAAGCAGGTATAGTATGAAGAGCAAAGGACCAAGCACCGAGCCCTGGGGGACACCTTGGGACAACGGAGCGGTGGAGGAGGTGCAGTTGTTGATGTGGATGAACTGTTGTCTGTCGGTGAGATAAGATTGGAGCCAGGAGAGGGCGGTACCAGTGATGTTGAGCGTAGATTTGAAGCGAGAGAGAAGAATGGTGTGGTTGATAGTGTCAAAAGCTGAAGTGAGGTCCAGGAGGATGAGGATGCTGAGGTGATCAGAGTCTGCGGAGAGGAGGATGTCGTTGGTAACTCTGAGCAGGGCTGTTTCAGTGCTGTGTTGTGAACGGAAGCCGGATTGAAATGGTTCAAACAGGTCATTTGAGGAGAGGTGGGTTTTGAGTTGTTTGGCGACAGTGCGTTCCAGTATCTTAGACAGAAAGGGGAGATTGGAAATGGGCCGAAAGTTTGACATAATGTTGGGGTCAAGTCCAGGTTTTTTGAGAATGGGGGTTACAGCAGCCAATTTGAGTGAACATGGGATTGAGCCAGAGCTGAGAGAGGAGTTAATGATTTTTGTGATGAGTGTGGAGATAGCTGGTAAACAGTCTTTGATGAGGTGGGATGGGATGGGGTCCAGGACACATGCTGATGTTTTCATCCCTGTCAAGATTTTAAACAGCTCCCCCGGCGACACTGGGGAGAACTGAGACAGTGGCTGAGAGGTGTGGTGGGGGGAACAAATGATGGGATGACAGAGCAGACAGTGGTAGCAGAAGAAGAGTACAGGTTGGTGTAAATGGTGTCAATTTTGGTCTGAAAGAATGATAGAAAGGTGTTGCATTTATCAGTTGTGAATAAGTTGACGATATTGTCACTGGGTTTGAGAAGTTTATTTACTGTGTAGAAAAGAGCCTTTGGGTTGGTAGAACCAGAATGTATGAGGTGTGAGTAGTAGGTGGACCGGGTAGTGTTAAGAGCTTCCTTATACTGCTGAAGGTAATCTGTGTAAGCTTGTAGACGAACAGTTAAACCAGTTTTCTTATGGAGCCTTTCAAGCTGATGCTTACGGGATTTCATTTTGTGCAGAATAGGAGTGTACCAGGGAGCAGAGTGAGTGAATGAGACAGTTTTAGTTTTGATGGGAGCCAGATGATCGAGACTGGTGGAAAGTATTTCATTGTAGTAATTGGTAAGGTCGGAAGGGTTGTCAGTCACGGGTGGGGGGGAAGAGGATATTTTGCTGGCAAGAGAGGCTGAAAGGGCAGGACTAGAGATGGATTTAAGATTTCTGAAAGAAATTGTCCTTTTGTCCTTGGTTGTAGAAATGGGGAGATCAATGTTCATGGCGATTGCCATGTGGTCCGAGATGTTGAGGTTGTGGGGCTCGGGGAGCGGTATGGTGAGACCAGTAGAGCAGACCAGATCCAAAATGTGACCACGGCTGTGGGTCGGAAAGTTGACATGTTGGGTTAAATTGAAGCAGTGTAGCAGTTCCAGGAATTCAGTAGCAAATTTACAGTCACTGTCAATGTTGATGTTCAAATCTCCCAGGAGCAGTACAGAAGGTGAGATGGCAGATAACTGAGTTAAAAAGTCAGAAAAGTCAGAGAGAAAGGAAGGATTTGGTTTGGGGGGTCGGTAGATTATGGCAGTGACCAGAGGAGTGGGACCAGAGAGTTTGAAAGTGATGTGTTCAAAGGACTGAACAGCAGGGATAGAGATGGTGGATGTTTTAATGTCCTTTCTGTACACTGCAGCGACACCACCTCCCCGCCCCTCATATCAGGGTTTGTCCATGTATGTATATCATGTAGGTGTAGTCTGGTTGAGTGCTACTGCATAACGAGGAGAGAACTCCTGGCCATTGTGAATTTTGTCCAGCAATTTGCCCATACTTGTACGGACGAAAATTTGCAATGTGGTCTGACCACACAGCACTACAATACTCGTTACATTTCGACCAACCCTCTGGTCAAATTAACCTTATGGCGGGACCCTGGGGTTCCATAAGCCCTCGGCTCTCGCATAAACTGCGTTGCGACGTCATTTTATGTCTGTTGAAGGCGAACGACATGGCAATCTATTCCTCTCGACGAGCTCTACACGATGCGCTGATCAAAGTTTAAAAATGTTGTTTATGACTACGGCATTCGTCCTCGCTGAGCTTGGATGACATGACAGCAGCATGATCCGCACCAGGTGGGTTGTGGCGTTTATGTGCGCGGTGGGACGGAGTCACCAAAAATAATTTTATTACGATTTTGACCCCGGGGTCTCGCCATAAAGTTCAAATGTCCAGGTGGATTGAGAGGCCGCAATAATTTTTCTATGAGGTGTTCCATAGGAAGGAGTTGCACCACACCAATGCGGATGCTTTATCGCGTCTGCCCGAGGCAAGTACTTTTGCATGTGCTAAGGGCTCGCCTAGGTGTAAACCACTCTCACCTGATGCGGCGTGCCTCACAGCACCTGTGCACATGCGGGAAGGCAAACCAGACCCTCCCCTGGCCGATCGTGATTTAGGACGAGATCAAGAGAAATGGCGTCGATTACAAAGGGAAGATGAGACCCATGATTTCATTCGAGCCATAGCTAAATCCAGCCCAGAACAGGACAGGCCTCCAACAGCTTTGACATTCTTAGATTACAAAGGGCTGTTGATTCTTTGGGAGATCGACACACAGTCCTACTGTGTCGTCGTGCCAACCTCCATACGCAAAAATTGGTGGTGGAGGTGCATGGCCGCTGCCTCCTGCATTTGGGGGAGCTGAAAACACTTTACACCATTAAAACATTATTTCTGGCCGGGCATGATGGCAGATATTCGTACATGGACGGCCTCATGCATAGAATGTGCACGGTGGAAACCACCAGCGTCCCCGGTCAAAGTTCCCCTACGGTCAATCGAGGTTTAGCAGGTCAATGAGTTGGTGGCCCTGGATATATTGAGACCCCTACCTCCTACCGATAGAGATCACAAATATCTGCTAGTAGGAGTTGAGTATTTCACGCGATGGCTGGTAGCATGGCCCCTGGCAGATCAAACTGCTCAGTCAATAGCCAAAGCTTTTGTTCAGGGATATGTTATGGACAAAGGTGACCCTGAAAAACTTCTAACAAACAAGGGTAGACATTTTTCCTCAACTGATACAGGAAGTGTGCGACATCCTAGGCACTAAGAAAGTGCGCACTTCTCCATACCACCCACAAACTGATGGGATGGTGGAACAACTAAATCGCACTATCACTTCCATGCTGTCAGATGCTCAATGAGTCTCAGACAGACTGGGAATTACACAGAGGCAGGGTCCTGGCAGCATACTGGTTAGCCCCACATGCATCGACGGGATACTCCCCATTTTATTCAATGTATAGTAGGGAGCCTGACCCTCCTATCGAGCGCCAGCCTTGACCTCCCAGCTGGGGCTGCAAAATGGCCAATAGCGGTGTGACGTGTCATGCAGCAGTGGGAGACAGTGAGGGAGGCGGCACAAACTGCAGTGGCTTCTGCCCATTACGCGAATGAACGGGTCAGGCAAAAGGGAGTGATGCCCCTGCCTTTAAAAGTGGGAGAGCGTGGCTACACTGTCCACTGGTCCCCTTAGTGACCTCGCCAAAAATACACCATCCGTGGCAGGGCCCTGTAAATGTGGAGATTCTCAGGCACCAATTTGTATGTATGGGTCCAATTGGAACGCCAGTGATGGTGTGTGGACCCCGCCAGTCTAAAGCCGGACCGGTCAAAGCCTTACCACAGACGTGCCACTACACTCGGAAGAATACCCACAACACTCACCAAAACCGGGTTATTGTGAACACCTGCACTTTCACCCCTTCACTCACCTTTAACATCACTGCCGAGGTCAGGGAAGTCACTTTCCGCAATGAACCAACCTCAAGAAGGTTGCCTTCCTTGCCCAGGGCCGCCCGTGACCAAGGAGGTAAAACAGCATCCGACTGAGTTGCAGGCCCGGTGACCCAGACACGGGCCCCTGTGATGCAAGACCACGGGACTGCAGATAGAAACGACATTGTCGTTTTTCACATCGGAGGATGTTCATCAGTTGTTTGCATGTCGTGGTTGGGGGGTCCGATTGACCCCTTGTGTGTACCGTCTTGTCTTACAGTTATTTGTTTGTTGCTATCTTAGATTCTGTTCTGTATACAGGTGTTGTGCGGTGCAGGACGACTCGTAGACTGAACTCTTAGTAAGGGCTTGCGCCGGTTTATTAACAGGGGTAACAAAACACACCAGTGGTAGGTGTTCCTACACTTGGTTCTTCAGGCGGACCTCAGGCTCTATCTATTCCTAGCCTGGGCTATCTTTTGGGATCTCTCACTCGAGTCAGGAAGGGGGCTCATCCAACACCGCCCGACCGAGGAGAGCAGCACCCCACGTAAACTTAGCCGGCTCTTGCAGACTTCTCTGAGCCCTAACCCTGGCTATATCTTCGGCTGGGGATCAGCCAACACTGTCCGGTCATGAGCAGGAGAGACCTTTTCAGATGCTCACCATCCAGGGCTCCCACAATGACCCTGCTTTCATCACGAGGTCCCCCTTAAGTATATCCCGTGACATGATGTCATCGTGCCTCACAGCCCTCATGACGTCATGTCGTCATACTACTCCTGTACATTACCCCCCCCGTGAAAAAAATCAGCCGTCCTGGCTGTCAACTATACGAAAGCAGAGCCCCATCCAACCCGGTGAGCAGGCATCAACCAATAACAACAATAACAACAATGTGAAAGCAAGTGTGAAGGCGGAACCGCCTGCGGGGGAACCAAAGGTGAATGTTAAGGCAGAATGACAAATTAGGAAGGCCGGTCATCTCACGAAGCAATGCGCCGATTACGATGGCGACGGCTGGAACCCGATGACAACGGGCCCAGACGGAGGCGGTCTGTGGAACCGAATGCTCCTTGAGCGCGTCTGAGCCGCCGGTCCGCTCCCACATGCGGTGTCGGTCGTCGGGGCAGGCGGAGCATCAGCCGGCGACAGGCCCGTCGCCGGGGCTCCAACAGGAAGAGGCGGTGCCTCCAGAGCTACTCGGGGAGGTTCTGTGAGTGCACAGACAGAGTGTTTAACTTGTGCATCATCCTGGCCCGCTCAGGAAATGGAGATGAATCAACAGGGCTAGGTGGCACATCTTTTTTCAGCCGAGATGGGTGGACAATCCAGTGCCGGCGACCTCCAAACCTCAACAGGGCCCTGCCAAGGGTGATGTAATTTTTGGGAAGTTCCAACAGGCACTTGGGGACAATGAAGCCATGCTTTTTACCCTTTTTCCCACGGAAGCCCGGAGCCCTGATGCTTCGGAAAGCGCTCGTTAGCCGCTTGCCGGCTGGCCGAATTATCAACGGCCGCCTGCCGTGCCTCCCGCAGTCTTTCAAGTGCGGCTTTCATTGGAGCGGGCACTGTGGATCCCTTCTTCGAGAATCCCAGGTCCATTTGTACCTGAATCGGGGGTTCTGAATCTCGACCGTGCAAACATGATGCCTTGAATAAAGGTGTCAGTTTTTGTGCCAGTTAAAAGGGTAAAACCTATTACTATATCTTGTTACTGGCAAAGGAGGTCTCATAATGTAAATGCTCACCCCGAGCCCTCAATACTCTGATAGTGTGCTGTTTTTGAGTTGTACGCCTTTTGGCGTCTTCTGGTCCAACACCAGTGGAGACTAGGCTCTAAGAAAAGCCGTTTCGGGTGTGGACCAATCAAATTCAAGGACAGTGCATATTATTATCAGAGTTGTCTCTTTTGTTTGCATTTTGACTGCTTGTGTTGTGGTTATTGCAAACATGATGCCTTGAATAAAGGTGTCAGTTTTTGTACCAGTTAAAAGGGTAAAACCTATTACTATTAACTAAAAAGGCGAGAAACCCGTTGAGGCATGAGGGGGCAGCCTGTACGCTGCTTGGACCCCCGGAATGAAGAAGTCCCAGTCCGACTGGGACGTGCTCACATGGTGGCACATGGACGTGAGTGTGTGGTTCAATCGTTCGACCATCCCATCGGACTGAGGGTGATAGGGCAAGGCATGACTTTTCTTGGTGCCAAGGTCACAGACCTCCTTGAGCAGTCGTGAAGAGATATTACGGCCCTGGTAGGTTAACAGTTCGGGAGCACCCTTGTTGAGAACGTAACCCTGCACAAACACCTCGGTGATGGACGAGCCCATTTGGTCCACCAAAGGCTACGCCATAGGCCAACGTGTGAGGTATTCAACACCCACCAAGAAGTACTTGTGGCCCTGTTGGGATGTTGAGAATGGGCCCAAAATGTCGAGTTCCACGAGCTTATTAACACGAGAAACCCGGATGGACTGCAGCGGGGCCCAATCACGGCCAACTGGGGCCTTCCGCCGCGCACAATCGTAGCAACCTTTCAACAGGAGTGCCACGTCGCTCTCCACACCTGGCCAGTAGTAATTTTGCTTTAGCATTCAAATAAGTCTAATGGTAACCAAGGTGCATGAGTTTCTCGTGAATGGCTCAGGTCAATTATCCTCGCAGCGCAGTGGGCACGACTACACAATATCGCTCCAGTTCTGTATCCCAATGCATAAGGAGGCCGTTGTGCACAGCGACGACCGGAGTGGCTGACGGAGCTGAACTCCGGGCGCTCAGCCCAACACGGCGTCACCGCCTCAGCAGAGAGGAGTCCTCCATCTGCAATTTAGCCCAATCATCCCGAGGGAGACCCAGGCCAAAATCAGCAGGCAACAACACACCTGGAGGGGGGGCCGTGTCGGCCATTGTGATCAACTTAGCCGTGGTGTCAACTGGGGCCCTGCAGCGACTCGAACCCATGGTACACGCGCACCCGCCCTCCATAGGCAACCTGGACAGCCCATCAGCATTTCCATGCTGTGCCCCCTTCCTGTTGATGATGTCAAAGGTGTACTCCTGCAGCACCTCGAGCCAGTGGGACAGCTGACCCGAGGGCTGATCGATCCACAATGAATATTGCAGGGCCGCATGGTCAGTCCGCACGGTGAACTGCCTGCCATACAAATAGGGCCTATACAGTTGTACAAATAACACAATGGCCAGCAGCTCCCTCCGAGTCACACAATACCTATGTTCAGCGGGGGACAAAACGCGACTGCCATACGCGACGACTTTTTCCACACCATTGACCACCTGTGCCAGGACAGCCCCAATGCCTGTGTTGCTGGCGTCAGTGTCAAGTACGAAGGGCATGGAAAAGTCGTAGTACCCCAAGGGCGGCGCATCCGCCAAGGATATTTGAAGTGCTACAAAGGCCGCTTCCTCCTCTTTGCCCCAGCAAAAATTTTGACCCTTCGCAAACAGTGCATGCAGCGGCTTCGCCACCATGGCAAAATCGCACACAAAGCTGCGATAATACGAGGCGAAGCCAACGAAGCTGCACACTTCAGCGACAGATGTGGGAGTCGGCGACGCCCGAATGCAAACTGTCTTTTCAGGATCTGTGGTGACCACCTGACGCACTAACAATATGGCCAAAAATACTTCACCGATGGCTGTAACAAATGGCACTTTTGTGGTTTTAATTTTAAGCCCGCAGCACGTACTTTGACAAAGACCGACTCAAGACGACGCAAGTATTCGTCAAACGTATGGCTGAATGCAATGACGTCGTCCAAGTAAATTAAGCAAGATTCCCATTGCAGACCCGCCAAAACCATCTCCATGAGACGTTGGAAGGTGGTCGGGGCTGAATAGAAGCCCGTAGGAAGCCGATTAAATTAGAACAGCCCCTGGGGTGTGCGGAACGCTGTCTGGGGTCTAGAGGCCTCGTCCAACGGCAATTGCCAGAAGCCTGAGAGCAAGTCTAGGGTCTAAAAGAACCACGCACCCTGAGGGCGTCGAGGGAATCATCCATGCGGGGCAGGGGATAGGCATCAGCCACCGAAACCTTGTTTAATTTCCGGAAATCGACGCAGAAACAGAGACTCCCATGCTGTTTCGTGACTAGCACAATGGGGGCGCCCCAAGGGCTAGTAGAAGGTGAGATAATTTCTGCTGCCAACAACGACCAAATGGACATGATCTTTTTCTTTAGGGCTGAAACGATGCAAATTTAGCCAAATAGGGGGCGAATTTCTTGTGTCTATGCGATGTTCCAATAGGGTCGTACGTCCAATATCGAATTTACTCCGACTAAATACATCGGTGAACCGTTCAATGAGCGCACAGAGCCACTGTTTCTCCTCAGGGGACAATAGAGCATTCTCCTGACACAGCGCATCAATCCAAGACGCGTCAATCTTCCCATCCTGCATCACGCTCGCCACAACTCCCCCAGCCGGCACGGCGTCATTGAGTGGAGGAGCTGGGGTTGCGTGCGCCAAAACGGTGCCAGCCGGAATTATCACCTGTGAAGAGCCTGAATTGAGGATCTGTAAAAAGGGGTCCTGGTCCATTGACACGGCCGTCAGGGCACCCACCAAACAGGACGTCCTCGAAAAGTAATTAGAGGGAGAAAGAAGAATGCTCGTCTCTGATACTTATAGATCTTGAACAAGTCAAGATCTATAAGTACAATGGGGTCATCCTGGATTCAAAACTTAATTTTGAAGATCACATTGATTATATTGGTAAAAAGACAAAAATAATCATTGGTTTTCTGTATCGACACAAGCACTGCTTCCCCCCAATGTTCCGTTTGGAATTGATAAAAGCTACCATACTGCCTCTACTTGACTACTGTGACATCGTTTATAAATCAGCCCCAAGTACTGTACTGAAGAAGCTTGATTCCATCTATCACTCGGCCTTAAGATTTGCATTGAACTGCCCATATAGGACTCACCACTGTGATCTCTACATTGGGTCAAACTCAACATCTCTTAATGTTCGACGGCTTGTGCACCAGATCTTATTTATTCACGATGTACTTACAAAAAAATCTGCAGACTACCTACTGGATCTCCTCTCTGTTTCAAAGAACAAATTTGACCTCAGGTCTTCGCTCATTTACCAGCTTCACATTCCCTATTGCCATACAAAAACCGGAGGAAGGGCCTTTGCTATTGATGCCCCCAGGGTCTGGAATGCTATGCCAATAAACTGCAACTTGAATTACTACCTATGAGATCTTCACTCAAAACTGCTCTAGAGGAGTTGTACACCCCTAGCTGCCACTGCTATTCAGTGGCCTAAAATATGGCTCTAGATTTTGGTGTTATAATTTATTTATGTAGTTTATTGTTAAAAATTCGGTCACAGTCCCTATGATCACTGTTACATTGCATTTATGGCTTTTATTTTGGTGATTTCGAAAACGTTTTTTGTTTTGGCCATGTTTTTGTTTATTGTAGTACGGAGTTAGACTGATGGCCTTAATCTTAGTTGTCTTGTGGTTGTTGTTATTTGACTTGCATCCCACTGGGATTTTTGCACACAGCGTTGGTGTACGGTGCTATTTCAGGAATATTTTGATGTTTTTTTTCCTGGATTTTCTGTTTGCACAGTCACATAATCACTTTAAGATGTTTTTCTTGTTCATGTTTTTGTTTGTTGCGGTTGCACCCGATTCAAGAGCCGAATGGCTCACAGGGCTATACCAAATAAATGAACTATGAACTAACTATGATCTGGTGACTGCAAATCCAGGGGATTGCGCAACCTCAGGCGTACTAAAATTTGTGACCCAAGTGGAATGGTCATAGAATCCCTGGACAAAGCCCATACACTGGCGACAAGGGGGGACAACACGGTGGGAAAATGCAGAAAGTGCAACCGACGGCCGTATGGGATCTCCACACAACCTTGGTCAATGAGAATACGAATGGGCATCTTTGCCAAGAAATCCGTCCCCAAAAGGCATGGCACCGCCAACTCTTTTGAGACGAGAATGGGCCCCTCCAATTCGATATCGCCAATCCTGATCGAGGCGGCAATGTGGCCGAAAATGCCCAAACTACCACCATTGGTGGCAACACAAGTCCCTTGAACTGGCCGTAATGGACCAATGCTATGTGGCAACAACCCGAAAATACATTCGGATATAATAGTGGCCAACGCACCCGTGTCCACCAAAACCCGTACTTCCACTCCCTGGACATAACCAGCGACCGCAGGGGAACCCGCCGTGGCTGCTACAACCCGAGGCGTGAGTGCATTGCATTGATGGACCCACCTAGGCCACCCAGCGAATGGTAACGAACAAGCACGGGGCGAAGCAGAGCACTTAGTGATGGCCGGGTGATCATGAACTATAACCCCGCTAGATGAGTGAGGTGAGGGGAGCGGCCGAGTGATCGATGCCTCGCGACTCGCCTGGGGCCCGGATGATGACGCTGACGTGGAGCCGGAGGATGATGAGGGCCTGCTGAAGGCCCCGGGGGCGTTATGGCAGCCTAACGCGATGTGGCTTTGCTGACCACAGCAGAAGCAGGCAGTGGACGCTGACCCCTGCGAGCGAGGAGCCCTCATCCGCCACCGTTGCTCTGGCCGGCGGCTCCCGGCACCTCTCCCGCGTTGGTCGCCCGCAATGAAGGCAGCGAAGCCATCCTCCCCCTGTGGCGTGGCAGCCCCCGCGGGCACCGGAACCCCCGTGCACGCCGCCACATTGGGCGACTGGCATAGGGCAAGGTGTGCCTGAATGCCCTGCGCCACTCTCAGAGATGAAATGTCGGCCTCCTTGGCGATTGCAAGAACAACTCCCAGCTCCCGCATAGGGAGAGTAACCGCTCAAGAGTCAGCGAGTCCAGCGCCGATCCATCCATGTTGGGGAAAGCTGCCCGTGCCAGCGCCAGCGAGGAGCTGCAGAAGGTGAGCGGTGTCTCGGCTTCCTCTCACCTCCGCATTCAGAACTTGAGGTGCGCACTGGAAGGCGGCTCGAAGATAGCAGCCATCTGAGCATACGCAGCTGGAAGCGTTGCCCTATCCACCGGTGTAATGGATTTAAACGCCACTAAAGCTCTGTCATCCAGTGCTGTGGGGAGCACTTTGAGAGCCTCGTCCATGGGCCACCCTACTGAAAATTACGCTGCATCAAATCGGTCCTGGAAAGCCATCCTATCGCTGCCTGTCGCAATGAACGGGCGTACGGGAGGCAAGCGACGGAGTTTATGGCCGCCAGACGTAATTACGGGTGAGGGCGCACCCACGCCGCTGCAGGAGCCATAGCAACGCCGGGTTGCCGAGTCACATCGGTAATGGCAGCCGGTTGCGGAGTCGTGGAAAAAATGGTGCCCGGTTGCGGAGACACAGAGAAAATGGCACCCGGTTGCGGTGTCGCTGACAAAATGGTGCCTGAATGCTGCGTCGAATCCCGCGGAACAATGGCACCCAACTCCGGAGTCGTGTCCATTATAGAATTGGCACTAAATACGAACGAGGCAGGAGGCGCAATGGCGGGAATCCGCCGTTCCCGCGCTGAAAAAGTGTCGGGTGCACGCGGCTGGGCTCCCACCTCGACCATCATCGCGACGAGCTGCGCGGCGGACTGTAGAAGTTGTCTGAGCTGGCTCGTGAGGATATGCCAGGTGTTCGGCAGCGGTGAGGAGCCACCCACGGCTGCCTCCTTCTCCTGCTCCGGTTGGCCTGGCTCCACGGGGCGCATCTCCGGGGCCCCGGACTCCGGGGACGTTGCGGGAACATCCTCCATGCCGTCTTCATCGTCGAACCTCACCACAGGTAGGTACTTCCTCTTCACCGCCATTTAACATGGCGGCGAAGGCTGGAGACACTTCTGGCACCAGTTGTTGTGTGATGCAGGACGACTTGTATACTGAACTCTTAGTAAGGGCTTGCGCCAGTTTATTGACACAGGGGTAACAAAACACACCAGAGGTAGGTGTCCCTACACTCGGTTCTTCACGCGGACCTCAGGCTCTATGTATTCCTAGCCTGGGCTATCTCTTGGGCTCTCTCACTCGAGTCGGAATGGGGGCTCATCCAACACCCCACGTAATCTTAGCGGGCTCTTGCATACTTCTCTGAGCCCTACCCCTGGCTATATCTTCGGCTCTCCTGCTCGTAGAACCCGGACAGGGGATCAGTCAACACCGTCCGGTCACGAGCAGGAGAAACCTTGATTTGAAGCTTTCGTGACTGCAGGAATCCATACTCTTTGGTTCTTTCGGGAAAGTCACCTAGGTAGAAAAATAGATCACGACGTTTCGATCGCAACACAAGCAATCGTCATCAGGTGGGACAACCACAGCAAGAAAAAACTACTTTTTTTTTTGCTATCGAAACGTCGTGATCTATTATTTTTCTACCTACGTGACTTTACCAAACCAAAGAGTAGGAGAGACCTTCTTCAGACGCTCACCATCCCGGGATACCACAACGACCCCTCTTTCATAAATTGATAAAATAAAATAACACAGCACTGTCCTACCAGACAGTCTCGCCCCCTTCACCTGATGAAGGCCGCTTGTGTTGTGGCCGAAACGTCGTGACCCCTCTTTCGTCATGGGGTCCCCCTAAAGTATATCCCGTGACATGACGTCATTGCTTCTCACAGCGCTCATGACGTCACGCCGTCATACTACTCTACACAGGCATTCCACACCTACACACACAAATGTCCAGGACTCCGGTTGAGTCTAAATTGCTTGTTTATTGACCAACAAAAGTGTTTTTTTTTCTGTCAGGGTTCCCCCAAATCCCTTGTATTTGCACGGGTTGTGTTTAGTCGAGGACGACTTTTTCTTCACAGGGAGGTAATCTAGTGTTGATACGTGATTCGAGGATAGAAATACTCACGCGATCCAAGGGTAGAGTCTCAGGATGATGTTACGAGGAAAGGGAGAGGTGACATCATGGGGAGAGATGGGGCGATTGGGGCGCTTCTGGAGAAGAGCAGGGTGGACGTGTATGGCGTGCACCGGCACAAAGTAAAGAAAAGTGTTGACTCAAGCTTTATCTGGTAGACTCTATAGATGGATTCTAGATTTGAAGCTTTCGTGACTGCAAGGATTCATACTCTTTGGTTTTATTCGGTAAAGTCATGTAGGTAAAATAAAATAAAAGAAAATTAAATCACGACGTTTCGGAGGCAACACAAGCTTCCGTCTTCAGGTGGAAGTCAGCAGTAAATCTGTGTTGAGTACACAGCTCTAGACGATCGGGTTTATATATTGTCGCGGCATCTTTTGAGGAAGATCAACGTCTCGATGAGCTGTGACTTCTTATCTCGTTGTCTGTTAAAAGCTCTCACAGATAGGTGAAAATCCTCCCCGTAGAAGTTATTAATTCTAGATTTGAAGCTTTCGTGACTGCAAGGATTCATACTCTTTGGTTTTATTCGGTAAAGTCACGTAGGTAAAATAAAATAAAACAATTAAATCACGACGTTTCGGAGGCAACACAAGCTTCCGTCTTCAGGTGGAATAGTCACAGCAGAAAATCTGTGTTTAGTACACAGCTCTGAGACGATCGGGTTTATATAGTCGTGGGATCTTTTGAGGAAGGTCAGCGTCTCGATGAGCTGTGACTTCTTATCTCGCTGTCTGTTAAAAGCTCTAACAGATAGGTGAAAATCCTCCCCGTAGAGGTTATTAATTCTATATTTTAAGCTTTCGTGACTGCAAGGATTCATACTCTTTGGTTTTATTCGGTAAAGTCATGTAGGTAAAATAAAATTTAAAAAAAACAATTAAATCACGACGTTTCGGAGGCAACACAAGCTTCCGTCTTCAGGTGGAAGTCAGCAAAAAATCTGTGTTGAGTACACAACTCTGAGACGATCGGGTTTATATATTGTCGCGGCATCTTTTGAGGAAGGTCAGCGTCTCGATGAGCTGTGACCAAAGAGTATGAAACCTTGCAGTCACGAAAGCTTCAAATCTAGAATTAATAACCTCTACGGGGAGGATTTTCACCTATCTGTTAGAGCTTTTAACAGACGAGATAAGAAAAAAATCCAGAAAAACGCATGTCAAAAATGTTATAAATTGATTTGCATTTTAATGAGGGAAATAAATATTTGACCCCCTCTCAATCAGAAAGATTTCTGGCTCACAGGTGTCTTTTATACAGGTAACGAGCTGAGATTAGGAGCACACTCTTAAAGGGAGTGCTCCTAATCTCAGCTTGTTACCTGTATAAAAGACACCTGTCCACAGAAGCAATCAATAAATCAGATTCCAAATTCTCCACCATGGCCAAGACCAAAGAGCTCTCTAAGGATGTCAGGGACAAGATTGTAGACCTACACAAGGCTGGAATGGGCTACAAGACCATTGCCAAGCAGCTTGGTGAGAAGGTGACAATAAATTTTGATTTAAAGCTTTCGTGACTGCAGTAATTCATATTCTTAATTTTTTCGGTAAAGTCACGTTGAAGAGAAACAACAAAATAACAAAATATATATAAAACAATAAAAAAATTTCTCACGACGTTTCGACCATAACTCAAACGGTCATCATCAGGTGTGTCGGTTTGCATAAATTTATTTTGAAAACGGCATAGTTATTTATTTATATATATAAAAATAAGGTTTGCGTCACGCGCAACGATTGGCTGTTTGCCAGGACTAGTCCATCTATTTTTTGAAAAGAGGAGGGGGGAGACGAAATTTGTTTTTATGTATGCTGTCTGAAAGCCACTGTAAGCGTGAACAATCAATCAAGAACTGAAATGATTTATCAAATCTTTCCAATGATTGCTAAGATAAAATCCATCTTCTCGGTTGAAATTGTCTCTGTGTTTGTATATGTGGATAGCCTCATGAACGAATCTCTCATGGAAGCCAGATGGCTTACAAAGAACCTCCGTCTTGGAAAAGTCAATGGCATGTGAGCCTACTGAATTAGAACAATGATCTGCTACGGCCGAGGTGTTGGTCCTACCGTGTTTAAGGTCTGCTTTATGTTCACGAATGCGGTCCGAGATATGGCGTTTGGTTTCTCCAATGTAACTACTACCACAGAGGCAACTTAGTTTGTAGACACCAGGGTATTGTATGTCCGGAATCACATCTTTTACAGACGGAACCAGATCACGGATTTTATGTAATGTGTTGAAACGGACCTGGATCTTGTGTTTATTCAAGATTTTGGAGATCTTTTTTGTGATCCCAGCAATGTAGGGTAAAGTGATGGTTTTGAAAGGCTCCTCAAGAGGGTTCTTCTTCATGGTTTGAGTGATAGCTTTGCGGATTGTATAGTCGGAGTAACCATTAGCCCTAAGAGCTTGGTGTACGTGCTTGAGTTCACTGCTTATGTGTTCCTGGTCGGATATGCATTGGGCTCTATGATACAGAGTCTTGATGAGAGAATTCTTCTGTGATGGATGGTGGTGGGAATCCGGTTTCAGATAAGCATCCGTATGGGTAGCTTTCCTGTAGACAGAGTGGCTCATTGAACCATCAGGTCTCTTTTTAATTAGGACATCCAAAAAAGGTATCTTGCCATCTATTTCGACTTCCATGGTAAATCTGATGGCTGGGTGTATGGAATTGATGTGGTCGAAGAATTGGTCTAGAGCAGGCCGGCCATGTGGCCAGATGACAAAAGTGTCATCCACGTACCTCTTCCATAAGGTTGGGCGCAGAGTGGCAGTCTGGATGGCGTCAGTCTCAAATTTCTCCATGAAAATTTTAGCTATAACTGGAGAAAGGGGGGAGCCCATTGGGGTGCCCTCAGTTTGTTTGTAGAAAGTTCCATTCCAAGTGAAGTATGTATTGGTTAAACAGTGTCTCACCAGGGGGGGTACCTCAGTGTTTAGTCCTTGATGAACCAAGTCTTCAATGATTGCAATGGTGTCAGGTACAGGAACCTTGGTGAATAAGGAAACTACATCAAAACTGACAAGCAGGTCGTCTGGGGACAGGGAAATACCCTTGATTGTTGATACCAGGTGAGTAGAATTTTGTACCGCAGAGGTGGTCTTTCCAGTGAAAGGACGCAGGATTTCAGACAAAAAACGAGCTAGTTTGTAGGTGGGGGAGCTGATAGTAGAAACTATGGGACGAAGAGGTGTATCAACTTTATGTATTTTTGGTAAGCCGTATAATCTTGGTGGCCTGGCAGCAGAAGGTTTCAACGAAAACTGTTTAGATTGATCAATTAATGCGGTTGAATCAGAAATTATTTTGTTGGTTTGTGTGACGAGGCTGTTGGTGGGATCTCTTTTTATTTTTGTATAACTACCATCGTCGAGTAATTCTTTAATTTTGTTGTTGTATTCTATTTTATCCATGATAACAGTAGCATTGCCTTTGTCAGCTGAGAGAACTACAATATCATTCCTCTTTTTTAATTTATATAATTCAAAACGCTCATCTTTGCTGAGGTTGCTAGCTGGCATCTTAGCGTTTTTGAGGGTTGCAGCGATTTCAGATCTTGCTACGTCTGCAGCGATGTGACCCAGGCCCCTGAGAGCAACGTCTACTTGGGCAATTATATCATTAACTGGTATGTGTTTAGGTGTGACTGCAAAGTTTAGACCTTTAGCTAAAACGGATTTCAGACCATCGGAAATAGAACTGTTACTGCGATTAATTACGACTTTATTAACGTCTAACTTTTTGGTGTGTGGGTCCGGTCTTTTGTTTAAGAGGAGGTTAAATTTGGAAATCAGGTTTTCCTTACATTTGGTCGACATAGTAGCAGCTGAAGAGGCAGTCATATTGTCTACATGTTCCCAATCCGATGTGGACATTATTGCCGTCAATGATAAGTGTGATTTGTAGAGTGTCTTGTCTAACTGATCTAGTTCTGTGCGTATAAGTCTGATTTTTTCTGAGATAAGAGCTAAGCTAGTTTTGAAAAGAATTCGTTTCGCATTAGAAGAAGTTACAGTAGCAGAGGTGAGTGTAAATGCGATTGGTATTACCCCAGAGTCGCGGCATCTCTTCAGGAAGGTGAGAGACTCGATCAGCTGAGCTTTCTTATCCCGGAGTTTGTTGAAGGATCTTAAAGTTATGTGAAAACCCTCCCCGTAGAGGCGATTAAATTTTGATTTAAAGCTTTCGTGACTGCAGTAATTCATATTCTTAGTTTTTTCGGTAAAGTCACGTTGAAGAGAAACAACAAAATAACAAAATATATATAAAACAATAAAAAAATTTCTCACGACGTTTCGACCATAACTCAAACGGTCATCATCAGGTGTGTCGGTTTGCATAAATTTATTTTGAAAACGGCATAGTTATTTATTTATATATATAAAAATAACGTTTGCGTCACGCGCAACGATTGGCTACATTTCAAATTACTGTCATGTTTGCAACGGGTTGTTTAAAATATATTTAAATGGTGTAGATTCATGTTTAAACTCGCTTCGAATCTGCATTCATCATTTTCTTCTTAAGCAGTCCGTAACCACAATTGGTACATCGATGCATGACCCATTTGATTATGGTTTGTTGATCTTAATTTATGAATTAAAATGTTATTGAGTGTGCCAAATCCTAAAGAGTGGCGTTTGAGTCGACCTTATTTCATATTCACATCTGAAACGCCTGTGCACATGAATGTAATCCAGTTACACACTCTCCTACTTGTTCATCAACTCTCTTCGTGGTGTAGATTTGATGGCTTGTATAGCAACCATAAACAAACACAACAAGTCCGGGTGACTCATGATCCATGATTCACGATGCCAGTGGGCCAGGTTTCACTCTCAACTCTCTACCTGTGTGGCATGAATAAAACGCACCTGTAAATTTGACCTGAAATTATTGCACAACAATTGCCCCGCCTTCATGGGATGTTTATCCTCCACTGTTTATCTGGCTTTGACCTGAATTTTATAAAAGTGTGGCTCTGCAACTGCTGTAGAGTCACATTGGTATAAACGCATTTTACAATATGAACAGCGCATTGAAAACGCGTGCTATTTTATGTATTGTTTAACAAGTGTGTTTACAAATCCACACTGTGAAACACGATGATTGACAGAGGGGAGTAGATTATGTTTTCGATGGTGTATTTAAATAGAGCTACTGTAGGTAAGTAGTTTTCAGTTTTAATGGCATAGTTTAACAAGACAACACTTGCCACCATCCTTCAAACCCATTGGTGAAAAAGAGCACAGTTTATGTTTACATTATAATATAAAGTTTACATTATATATATAATATATAATATAATGTTTACATTATATATAATGTTTACATTATATATAATATAATGTTTACATGATATGTTTACATATAATGTTTATATTATATATAATATAATGTTTATGCGCGAGTCGCCATAAGGTTCATATGAATGGTTACCTAATAACTTTTGAAACACGGTAATCGCTGTGAAGTGCAGTTTCCAATTATTATTGTTCACTCAATCTCTCTGGCCTTTCTATGCAATATGAAGAAGGGTCATTGCCCGAAACGTCGCTTATCGGATTTTTTTCCTTTTTCAAGGCCCCAGTGCTACTGATGCGTGAATTTGTTTGGTATTTTAAATGATATGAAGGCTCAGCAAGTCATTCCTTGCAGACATAAACAGAAGCGATACGCGCCACCCCAGCCACCCATGTCGCAAATCAATCGATTATCGCGATTGAGGGCTCGTGAATACATTCTAGATTCAACGCCTTGTTTTAAAACGTGAACACAGCCGGCTCTAGTGACTGGAGTGGGTGGGTGTTGGACAATGTGAAACAATGACACGCAACGTATACAAATCTAAAACATAAATTCTTACGCACGCGATCCGGTGTGCATATCGCGATCTTCAGGATGAATGATCACGTCTGAATCAATGCGTCGTCGTTGCTCCCCTAGCATGCGCTCTGCGTAACCCGCTCGTGTTGTTGTTGTTTGCGGCAGAGTTTAGGACCTTCGTGGCCAAGAGCCGCAGCTCCCGAGGCAAAGGAGTGATGGCACGCTTCAAGGTGCCGGACTTGCTGAAGCATCTCATGGAACGATACGGGGCTCCGGATATTCACGATCTGGGCATCCGTATCACCAGCATACCTCTGGGCATTTCCGTACGTGCCGTGCCTGCGTGTACGAGCGTGTGTGTGTGTGTACGTGTGTATGCATTGCGTCGCTTGTTGACTGCGAATTGTATTATTATTATTGGATGCCTCAAGTAGACTCTTTGGTTCTTTCGGTAGTCACGTAGATATAAAATAAAATAAATCACGACGTTTCTGGCGCAACACAAGCGTCCGTCATCAGGTGGGAAAGCCTTGGTGTGCTGCTAAGGCAGACTGTTTTAAATGGTTTGAAATGTGTGTAGCCCATGGGTAATAAAGAAGTGGCCAGGGCTAGTGATGTTAACGTGAGAAATTAGCGTGTTACTGTAAGGTAGGAAAGCGGCCTCCTCCTCGATTTTACGTGACTTTACCGAAAGAACCAAAGAGTCTGGATTCCTGCAGTCGCGAAAGCTTCAAATCAAGATTGTCTCAAAGATGTATTGTTGTTGCCCTTGAGGGGGTTTACTTTCGGAATTAAATGCGTTCTGGAATTGCTGACACACAGCCACAACGTACGTGTCGCTGTGTTCACACCTGAGAGTGACACTGCATCAGCCTTTTACCAATATTCCCCTGCCCCTGCGTTTGCCTTACACGGCCACAATGCTGAGCTATCCTCAGTTGCTCAGGCACACAAGTTTCACACCTGTCTCCCTGTCAAGTGAATGTGGTGTATCCTTTTGTCATGCAGTCTGAGACAGACTTCCAACACGACTTCAGTTTTGGGGGTGCAGTGCTGTGACAAGAGCACTGAAGTAACTGCTCGTGTAAGTACATCATGTTAATATATATCGTATAGAAGGCTGAGGCCTATTTTACTGTACCGCTCCTTACAGAAATCTTCTTTCCCGAGTGGTTGTGCATTTGTCGCTTGTTTCAGAGGTTCGCGATTCGATCCCAGGAGTCGCCCTAGTTAATATTGCGGGTGTATTATCCAAAACTGCATTTCTATATGCTTCACAAATAATGTAAAACAAATATCCCGTGTTGTTATTAATGAATGAGGAGGACATGTGTGCCGGCGTCAGAATCAAAATTTGCAAATCTAAACAAGTACTCAGAAATGACTGGATTGGGTAAAACCACATGTATATATGTTGAACTTCTTTCGCACTGTACGTAGCCAACTGTGCTAATCGGAGGTGTGGAGGGCAACAAACTGAACACAAAAAGCAGTTCTAAAGAAATTGTTTTTAATCTAGATTTAAAAGTGCATAGCTCCAATGGCTTCCTAATATCGGAAGGAAGAGCATTCCAGTTGGCCGCAGAAGCCCATCTGAAAGCGAGTGATGCGGTGACTGTCTTTGTTCGATGGCTTGCCAAAAGCCACTGCTGCTAGGATGATCCACCAATCCCATCTCTCGATTGCAATCGTGCATTAGCAGCACACCTTGCATTCGCTGTTGAACCACTCGTCCATCACGTGTTCCATCATCGCAACTACAGCACTGCCCTGCACCTGTGGCCGCCACAGTTGGTAACATTGTGTTGTTTGTTGAGGTGATCGGCAAGGCCCAGAAAGGCGAGCGGGAGGCGATGGACCGTGGGCTGGCTCGCATCGAGTGTGACATCAAGCAGGAGGTGGAGAACCGGCCACACAAGATCAAGAAATACCTGTTGGAGTCGTTCCCCTTGCCAGGGACGAGCGCCGATCTTCGCCGACAGTTCACGACACAGCTGGCGGCCGAGATGGTGCTGCAGGTCTTCCAGTACGCCGAGGACATCTTTGTGAATAAGCTGAAGAAGGTGGGGGCCATGGCGTCTGGACTTAATGCAACAAAATTACCGTGCGAGAAAGTTCATGCATTTGCTTACATTTGTCAAAGATTTTCCATAATACATTTGTCCTCGGAATTATTTAATGAGTGATAATCGCCATACATTTCAAGTCTGTGGATACTTCCACCATTATCAAAAAACTTTCTCTACCACTGAATTAACTCTCCTCTATAATATTTAGGGCTATCGCTTTCACAAAATTCAGTCACACGTTGAGACAAAAGTAAGGGGGGGCATTGAAATTGGTCGGACATCTATGCATGTGTCACCCTCTATTTGTCCCAACAGAGTGATATGGCTGCAAGTGGTTTGGGTCCTTTATTGTTTCCACCAACAGTGTGTGCAGGACTTCCTGGGGCAGGTGAAAGGGGACACGCTGGCCCGGAAGCTGTTTCAGTTGGCTCTGTGCTGTGGCTCCCTCGAGACTCCTCGCGACCTCGTGGTCAAGGAGAAACCGGCCGCGTTTCTCGGCAACATCAGCACTCCCGACACCAGACCGCCGCTTCTTCCGGGGAGTAAGGAGACACATTTTCACATACAGTAGACTCTCGATTATCCGCGCTAATTACGGGGAAGATGGCTGCGGATGTTAAAAAATCTCGGATGATCCAAAGATATCTATTTTTTGCGGATCTCTATGCCAAAAACTAACGATCAACTGATCGATGAACGTGGTCGGTGATAACACTTTCCTGCTCCCGAGCAGAAGACTCGGCCCTCTAAGTGGATAGCAGAGCCACGCCAATCACCATCAATCAAACTCCATCCACTGTTGTAAAGATATGCAACTACTGTACTGTCGAGGTGATCACGTAGATTTCGGATTCATGGGCGCACATATTTGCTCGATATAAGCACGTGACTTGTAACAAACATTTCAAAGAATTACAATGTATAACTATTTTTCGATTATTAATTTGGGCCTAAGGGGAAATCCATGAGTTATTAATAAGTAAAAATCTCATGTGCGTGGTTAATCCGCAAATCAGATAAACCGCACACGGATAATCAAGAGTCTACTGGATTGCACGCGCGCTGAATTGTCGTAGCTTCTCTAAACACCTTATTTCACATCTCGTCTCGATTATTACTAATGCATTAGTAAGAGTTTGGCATATCATGACGCATCAGTTTGTCAAATTTACGTCGAGATGGCCCGGGTGGCTGAGAGAGATTATTAGCGTTGAGCTGGAAACGCTGAGATCCTGGGTTCGAATCTGGGTAACCACCTGTGATTAAACTTATTTTTGTCAAGTGCAGCCAGTTGATGGTCTCAGCTCGGTCATTAATGACTGTCAAAAAAACCCAAAACATACTAAATAAATGGCTATGCACTTAATATCGGCTCAACAGAGTGGGTGGGAATGTGCTTCCCTTTACTCTGTGGCCTAGAGGTCACTAGAAGCAATGTCAGAGGTAGCTTTGTGATGTTGTCTTCTGCGGGCCATTCTCCAATAGGGCGGGTTCCGCTGCTCTGTGAGAGATCCGAGTGGATACTCCGTCTCATGACACGATATCGAAAGCACAATCTGAATAAAATGTAGTTTCTTATATTGTACATAAGGGATCAGACCACGGAGGACCTTCAGAATGCTGAGTGTGAACTTGAAATTGATTCTGGGCTGGTTCGGGGGATAGTTGAACAATTGGAATATTGGGGCGATATCGTCTTGCATACGGGTGTGAGTGAGAAGTCTGCCAGCGTTTTTTTGAGTCCATAATCGAGATTTTTGGGTTAGATCGCGTAAATATGCACTCAATAATACACTAAATATGCACTATTTATTCGACCTAATCCAAAAATCTCTATTGCGGGTAATATTGGTCGCGAAGGCCTTCGCCTAGTTATTTCAATGCTAAATTCTCCTGTTTGATTTGTACTAGTTGCATCAGTGAATGTATATGCTCTGACTTTAACATAGCTATTTCTGTGACCAGTTACAAGCTAATCACTCAGCTATTTCAATGCTAAATTCTATGCTAATTCCTTTGTCAAGGGGTGCCTTTGCGGATGTGTATGCTTTAACTTTAGCATAGCCTTTTCTGTGACCAGTCACAAGCTAATCACTCAGCCATTTCAATGCTAAATTCTATGCTAATTCCTTTGTCAAGGGGTGCCTCTGTGGATGTGTATGCTTTAACTTAGCTATTTCAATGCTAAATTCTATGCTAATTCCTTTGTCAAGGGGTGCCTTTGCAGATGTGTATGCTTTAACTTTAACATAGCCTTTTCTGTGACCAGTCACAAGCTAATCACTCAGCCATTTCAATGCTAAATTATATGCTAATTCCTTTGTCAAGGCGCTTTGTTTCTTCTCACACAGCTTAAAGGTCGTGATCTCAGCGTGGCTTTCTCACTCCAGCGCTGTCCTCCAGACAGTCTCGTCCCCTTCACCTGATGAAGGCCGCTTGTGTTGTGGCCGAAACGTCGTGAGAATATTATTGTGTTATTTTATTTGATCAATTTATTATTTTATTCTCATTCTACGTGACTTTACCGAGAGAACCAAAGAAGATGAATCCTTGCAGTCACGAAAGCTTTAAATCGAAACTCATTAATTGGCCGATAACATCTTTATATAAAGAGGACCACAGAGCATGGGCAGGAGTGGTGGGGGGGGGGATTTGTTGCCAGCTGCTCACCATTTGACTGCCGCCTTCCCTCGTCTGTAGTTCCTCGCGCCAAAGTGAAGGAATTCTGTGTGCCAGTTACAATTATCACTTGAACGTAACTTGATGTTTCAATGAAAACAGCCACTGAGATTTAATACTGAAAATCTTTATTTTTCACATGCAGTGAAACAATGTTGTTAGTAGGCTTGTTTCCCTGGGAAAGCCTCACTGAGTCTCAAGACTCTTTTTTCAGGAGGGGCCTGCCAACTTTTCGCAGGAGTAATTTGGATGTTTGGCTAGTACCAGTTACATTGTATGTTGTTGTTTTGCTATGGGAGTAAACCCATACAGAGAAAGGGACCAGAATGAGGAAAGCGAAGCCAGGCAGTCCTTCAGAAGATGTCATGCACGGGCGTGACCACTGCACCACTCTGCCGCCCAAACAAATGTAATTTAAATAATGTACAATACTGGCAAATAAACCCTATTAGTATCAACCGAATTTCTGGACAATCTAGCACGTGTATAGCTGCATCGGTGTTTCTAAAAGTCGTGTTCAAATTGCTTATTAAAAATATTATAAAGAACAGGTTTCCCACCTCTGGTTTCATTTGACTTACCGGTTGTCCTCATTATGTGTATCACAGGTAATATGGCAAGGAAAATATTACGCAGCACGAGTTGTAGGATAAGGGCAATTATGGTGACACACGTGACCCCCTCTACACCAAGAAACAGCTAAGATTCATATTCTTGGTTCTTTTGGGAAAGTCACGTCGAAGGGAAACAATAAAATAATACAAATATAAAACAATAAAATTCTCACGACCTTTTGACTGCAACACAAGCAATCATCATCAGGTGTGAAAACCACAGCAAGAAAATTTGAAAGAACCAAGAATATGAATCTTTGCAGTCACGATAGCTTTAAATCAAAATTTAACAGCTGAGAGTCAATGCTGTGGTGTTGTGCGATTGGTGCAAGCGACCCATCATTGTGTTTTGATGTTGAGCTGTTAAAATTGCACTGTTGTGAGGTGAGGTCAAGGCCGATGACTGCTTCCAGCGGTGTCAAGATCAGTATTTTGAAGAGGCTCGCAGAGGATGATACTGGGCACTGGGGTGCAGTCTCCCTCCATGAACAACAGAGGGCAGAGGAGCGATGCTCACAACAACAATTGGTGGAGCACCGCGCGTATAAAACACAAAGTTGGAAGAAAGTTTATCTCGGGGAGTTAACCCACAACACCTGGGTCTGTCCCGCGTGTTCACGCGATAACGCGTTTTCACTACAACGCGTTTTCTTTACTTTAGGGAACGCTTCTCGCACAACGCGGAACGCGCTCCATCACAACGCGCTTTCTGTGCGGACTACTTTCTTGAGCAGTGAAATTAATTAAAATCTTTTGCTCTGCCATTTTATTTTAAATTACGACTCTTCAAAGAGCTTTGGTTGTAGTAAGCAATATTTGAATTTGTTTAAACGACCTGTATTCTCTTACAACATGTTTTATATTCCTAGGCATTAAATGTGTACTAAAGATTCAGACTAATTGTAAATCTAATGGGACCACTTTAATCGATGTCCGTTAATATATGTAGGCGTGGTAAGGTTTCGAGATGCACTCGGCGATGCGCTAATGACGTGGAGGATGGCTGCGGATAATTAAAAATGTCGGATGATCCAAAGATATCTATTTTTTGCGGATCTCTATGCCACAAACTAACGATCAACCGATCGATGCACGTGCTGGGTGATAACACTTTCCTGCTAATTTGACCAAGTCCAATATCGGCTCAACTTTCATGTGACGGACATTACTCTCACGTTCAGAGTGGGTTAGAATGTGCTTCCCTTTACTCTGTGGACCAGAGGTCACTAGGAGCGATGTCAGAGGTAGCTTTGTGATGTTCTCTTCTGTGGGCCATTCTCCAATAGGACGGGTTCCGCTGCTCCGGGAGAGATCCGAGTGGATACTCCGTCTCATGACACGATATCGAAAGCACAATCTGAATAAAATGTAGTTTCTTGTATTGTACATAAGGGATCAGACCACGGAGGACCGTCAAATGCTGAGTGTGATCTTGAAATTTATCCTGGACTGGTTCGGGGGATAGTTGAACAATTCGAATATTGGGGCGATATCGTCTTGCATACGGGTGTGAGAAGTCTGCCAGTGGTTTTTTGAGTCCATCATCTAGATTATTGGGTTAAATCATGTAAACATGCACTCAATAATACGCGTTAATATGCACTATTTACGTGACCTAACCCAAAAATCTCTATTATGGATAATATTGGTCACGAAAGCCTTCGTGTTAAACTTGTTTTTTGAGTCATCTGGAGAGTGATGATGAAACTTATCGGGAGGCTGTAGATGAGACGTGGGGGTGGGGGGGCAGAGAGAGAGTTGCAGTTGTTGAGCCTATTGGAGCGAGTTACAGCATCGTTGTCCTCTCCTACAATGGCATTGCTTGTCTCCTTCGCAGAGGCGGTAGCCGAGCATCTGGTCCGTCTGCTGAGCCACGCAAGTAAGATGGCAAAGCCCCTGAGCCTGTCCGTGCTGTCACGCGTGGAGAAGCAGCTTGCCGAGCACTTTGACTCGCGCGACCTCCCCAGCCTGGGCCTCGGCTCCTTCTTGGACATCCTCCATCGCAACGCCCAGGTGCGTACGTGGCGTGCGTGAGCCCACCCGCCTCCAGCTGGTAAGAAGCAGTACAGCAAGTAGGTGTACGACACTGCCCGTGCAAAGTTTGAGTGTACTTACCGCCTCCGAGTGGCGCTCAATGTTAAGTTTGTTTCCAAAATTGTGCGCGGTAATATTAATTTATTATTACGAACTTAAAACTCATTTGTCGATAACTCGAATACGTTTAAGCGTTATGTAATCACTGCCAATGCAGAGCAAAACAAAGTGTCACGTAAGATGCATGGGTTTTCTCTTGTCACTCTTAAAAAATATCTGTGAATTTGGCAAACATCCCAAAGGTAGATATTGAAAATCACCGTTAAAATTGAGTGTACAGCGCTGACATTCAGATAAAATATATGATAACACTATATATGCAAAGTGGCCAGGTGGCTCAGATATCAAAGCGGTGCGTTGGCAATAATGAGATTCTGGGCTTGAATCTGGATTTTGACCGCTTGGGTTGAAACCGAGGTCTCAAGTCTTATCAAGTCGATCGTCCGAGCCCCGTCACCAGCGACTGCACAAAATTACAGTCTCATTAAACTTTGGTTTTGCACTTCATTTTCCTAATTCCATCTCTGAGAATAACAATTTCAGCTTGACTCTCGTGCGCCGCACAATCTCATAACACAGCTAATGTGAAAGTGTTGGCTCCTATTGTGTACAAGATAAGAGGCCACCCACCGCATTTTATGATACAGGGCCTGCACGGCTATGCGAGATTTACGAATGGATGACTTATTTGTCTCTTGACATTACGTCGATAGTGCATTTGGAAAACTAAAATTGAGAACGAATTTTGTGTTAATTTGCAAACTTAAATCTGTAATATTTAATCAGTTTTTGTGCACTGCATTGTGAGATGCAGCTCCATGCGTATCGTTTAGCTTTAAGCCGGTGTTTGCCTTGCGGTCGCCTCGGTGTCAACCAACTGATATTGACGGATTTGTTGTGTCTGTGGTAGCTGTTGGAGGAGACTGGGGTTGTGATCTCTGCCCTGGGTGGATCTGGAGCCACAGCGGGAAGCTTCTGCCCAAAGCGCGACGAGCTGCATGGAGTTCATCCACCAGTGCGGCAGCCTCGACACCGCAGCGGTGAGACACGGGCCCCAGTAGGGGCCACAGGGGCGGCTCAGAGATAGGGATAAGGATTTGGAGATATAGGGTGCTCACGTAAGTAAACTCTTCAACTCAAAGCGCCTTACAGCAACGTCTCATCTCAACCATTCCATTGCTGTACGGCAGTCTACCCGAGGGGACCCCCCCCCCCCAATGGCAGCTGTTCCTATTTGGCACGTGGTGCGCGCACTACCGGCCTGTGAATGGACATGTCTGCCATTTGGGAGCGATGTTTGAGTTTCCTACATGGTTTTTCCCCGATAAAGTAATTTGCAAGTATTTTTTCTGATTGAGCAAATTTGGAACATGATGCGGTTACACGTGGCCAATTCTGTTTTTTTTTATACAGCGTCACAGGATTTTTATCATACATTGTGAAACAGATCTCTTTGTTTATGGTGAATAAACTGGCAACAATTACCAGGGCGGATGCTGGGCTTGAACCGAGAACCACCACTCGGCCATGTTTCCATAAATTTGTGCAGTCACATTAATGCTGTTCACGTCGTACGCAATGGACACTTTATTATTAGCACCACCTCTGGACCTGTTTGGCTCCTGGTCCTTTTTGAGAGGTCTTGTAAGGGTGGCGTATTACAGTTTGATTTTATATCGGCACCGCAAATAGCCAATGGAAAACCACCCGTTCCGTGGGGGTGCTACGCGCTGGCACGGATCGGATGCGCCAGTGGAAAAGGGCTGCTAGCAACTCGGCCTCCTCCAAACGAAAGAAAGAGGGTTCCAGGTCTCTGTTGTTGGCTGTGTGCTCTGCAGCTGCCGGCCGTGGACTGCGCTGTGGGGCAGCACTACGGCGTGCATTCCTGCCGCAACCTTGGGCACGGCCCCGTGGCCAACCTGGTAAAACTGGCGCAGAAGGCCAAGCCTGGTGGCAGCAGCGGCGGTGCCCATCGGTGCGCCGTCTTGTACGAGGAGACGGCGCTGTGTGCTCGCGACTCGAGGTTTGGCAGCCCCCTCCAAAGTGCCCTCCTCCTCACCCCTCTGCTCACCTCGTGATCTGCCTGACCGCCACGGGTCGCTCCTCAAAATTGTTGAGTCGGCGACAGACACTTGGGGTTATTTAATCTTTCACATCAAAGGGTCAGTGAGCCACACCAATATGCCATTGGTAATGTAACTTAAGGATTCAATGTTCAAGGCAAGTGATTGTCGAGACAAACTGATGATTGTGTGTGTTACACCCCTCTGGCAGTCCACTGCCTGATGAAGGCCTTGCCACGTTGCTTTGGTCATGGGGGTTGTTGCACCAAACTTTACCACGCTTGGTGAAGGGGGCGGGGATTAGGTTCAGGACTGGTTCAGATATCAGTCACCACTGACGTTAGCCATGGCTAGGAATCCAACTCGGATCGCCGCGTTAGTATCGCAGTGCACCAAACATTGCAGCAGTGCTTCAGAAATCATTCCGAAGTTGCTTGATATTGCACACAGTTTGAATAAACCATCATTACTTCAGGACATATTTTTTATTAAAATTTTACATGCTGTGATCGTAATAAAGAGTTATGCTAATTAGTAGTAACAGCGCGATACATCAGTTAAATCGATTAATATTTATTATTCAGCTGACAATTCATGTATTGAATTGCACGTAAGAATCAACTTAAAAAAAAAATTGTATCCCTTTTTATTTTAATAGTTTCACATTGCCACTGCAGAGAGTCGACATGATCAGTGTAAGTTCAAAAGAACTGACACACCTTGTGAAAAACCCAACGCAGAAGATCCCTGGGCTTGATATTCCACGAAGATCATGGTCCCCCTAAACCGCATCTGCACAAAACATGGCAGATGCGGATACCTGATGCACAAATGGAAAATTAAAAACTCTCCAGTGTTTGACTGTGGTCATCCAGAACAGATCGTACAACGTGAAACGACGCAATAGAAAATTAAAGTCAAGCCACAGTGTGATTGTGATCATGCAACCCAAACTATGCACGATATTGTGAACCATAGTCGTCTGTGCTCCTTCAACGGAGTAGGAATAGTAACCCTAGACGAAGTTTCTCCTGAAGCCCTCTCGTCGTGACCAGCAGACCTTGGACATTGGCTTATGGCTCCTGAACATGTTGCCCTCATGGGCAGGAATAGAATAGCTCAGGGGTTGGCAGTCTGCGTCTCCCGGTGCCACATGCTGCTCTTTAAAGACTGTTTGGTGATGTTGTTTATGAAGGACCACTGTCTCGTATTCACCACAGTGCATTGCGCCTCTTGAAATATTGAGTTGAGTAATCCCGGTAGTTGAGAAACTAAGGTAGTTGAGTACCCCGGAAACACGCTGTGGTTCGTGTCGCGTTAATAGCTCCGTACCGTGCCATGTAACTCACTAAGCAGCCGATTGCTCGCGTGCAGTGGTAGTGCCGTGTTCATTGATAACACTGCACACTCCGTGCAGTGGTAGTGCCGTGTTCATTGATAACACTGCACACTCCATGCAGTGGTAGTGCCGTGTTCATTGATAACACTGCACACTCCGTGTAGTGGTAGTGCCGTGTTCATTGATAACACTGCACACTCTATGCAGTGGTAGTGCCGTGTTCATTGATAACACTGCACACTCCGTGCAGTGGTAGTGCCGTGTTCATTGATAACACTGCACACTCCGTGTAGTGGTAGTGCCGTGTTCATTGATAACACTGCACACTCCGTGTAGTGGTAGTGCCGTGTTCATTGATAACACTGCACACTCCGTGCAGTGGTAGTGCCGTGTTCATTGATAACACTGCACACTCCGTGCAGTGGTAGTGCCGTGTTCATTGATAACACTGCACACTCCGTGTAGTGGTAGTGCCGTGTTCATTGATAACACTGCACACTCTGTGTAGTGGTAGTGCCGTGTTCATTGATAGCACTGCACACTCCGTGCAGTGGTAGTGCCGTGTTCATTGATAACGCTGCACACTCCGTGCAGTGGTAGTGCCGTGTTCATTGATAACGCTGCACACTCCGTGCAGTGGTTGTGCCGTGTTCATTGATAACGCTGCACACTCCGTGCAGTGGCAGTGCCGTGTTCATTGATAACACTGCACACTCCATGCAGTGTTAGTGCCGTGTTCATTGATAACACTGCACACTCCGTGCAGCGTTGTGTGAGGATGGCTCACTAATTGAAAGTGGAGTCGTAGCTATCGCACTGTGGGGTGGTCATCGTCCTCCTCCCCCTGGGCATGTGCCGTGTGTGTTGTGTGCGTCATGAGTCGTGGCGATGTAAACCCGGGGTAGCTCCTCTCTCCGTCTCTTCGTTTGTTGCTGTCCCGGCGAAGCTCGAGTTGGTGAGCGCAACGCGTGGCAGATCCGGCTTCACCCGTTCCCACTCCTCCCAGTCAGCGACTCCCAAACCCCCACTCAATAATCGCAGATCACTACCCAGGTCCTTATCAACCAAATGATTTTTAACTAAACTATTTTTTGTATTCTTAACAATGTATCCACAGTTCAATTTTAAAGTACAATTTTACCGAGGCACTGCATGTTTTCCGGGTGTGGACTGTGGCTGTTTTTGCTATTGTTTTACTGCCTTTTCCAAGCTTGGAAATGTATGTATGAATGAAATTGGAACTTATATACTTCATTTATTTACTAATTGACAAACTATTTTTATTTTACCAGGTAAGGCCCACTGAGCATATATAGCAGTTTTTCAGAAGCGACCTGGCCATCGCAAATGATAGCTCAACGAAGTGGCTTATCGTCACGTGGACATTTATAGCAGACAAATATACAGCATGCGTCAGGGTTGGGATGGAACCCACGACCTCCTGCGTACCAGGGGAGGTAGTTAACATCTCCCAGCCACCGTGGTGCCCTGTGGTCACGTGAGGCCTTCCACTTCTGAATGGCTTGCGATGCATATTTGAACATTACTGCAAGCGTCTTAGCCTCGCTCATTCGCTATTCGAGGGGAATATTGCCATTTAGTAACTTTGTTTCAAATATCGTGCATTGAACTTTCGATTTTAATTTGCAATGTAAGTGAGGGACTGTGCGTTGTCTTGTCGTGGTCTGGTGCTGTTGTTGTGTTGCTGAATTGCCCAAACTTGCATTTGTTGACAAATCGGCAGGAATCTATGTACTTTGTATTTTTAGCAACATGCTTACATTTTCTCCGTCTTGCCTCTCATATCGTTTTTGAACATACCTCGCTGACCCGCCCCTACTGGACATATGTGAAAAGAGCTTCATAGCTCATTGGATTCCTCCAGGATGAAAAAAAAATTCTAATTAATCAGTGGCACTGCCAACAACCTGCATCCACACACGACTAAGCACCCCTTTGTAATTCCATACACATGGTTCCTTTCCCATAGACATGTAATTCTGCAAATTTCCAGAAATATCTGCCATATGCGAATTACTCCAGACAAGTTTAGAGTATTAAACGTGACCTGTTGTGACTCGTCTAATGTGTATCGCGTGGTCGTTAGCACAGAAAGATGCGTCTGGTAACGTCCTAATGGACCAAACATCGTAAAAAGGAGGCTGGGTCTGCGTTGTTCAGAGTGACCACCATATACAGGGACTCTTCTACTTACGGACGAGTTAGGTTCCAGAAGTCTGTTCGTAAGTCCAACTTTACTCCTGTCGATTCCAAACATGTTGTACGGCGTGTACACTAAACACAAGGAATGGCTTTAAGAGTTGTATAATCTCCTGTAGATGTAGACGCCACTGGTTCTTCACGTTGTGTAGATGTAGATGCCACCACCACCATCTATTGCGTGGCGGTTGAACTTATGAATCTCGGTACAAACAGGCAACTGGACATATGGACAGGTTTCTTCGTATCTCTGAGACTTTCTAAGTTGAATGTTTGTAAGCGAAGGAGTCCCCGTAAATATTTTTGAGGACCACTGGGATCTTCAGTTTAAACCGTGATTCTTGGAGTCATTGGACCAGAAAGAAGTGAGACAAAAACGACAGTAACATTGAAAAATATGTACACAGGGCAGGGAGGGCCCAGCCGCATGACAAGATTTATTCAGCGGTATCGTCACGGTAACAGAAACAGTGCTCCCGAATTAATCGCAGAATCCCCCGAATATTCCGCCTCAGGCGGGAGAATCTCCGTCCAGGCCCGCGTGACGCCTTTGGCCCAATCTTGTCGACGGCATCATCATCCTCCTCCTCGTTGTTGTTGTTGTTGCCTGGTTGGAGAGCAGGGCCCCACCTGGCAAATGGACGCACGCGCCATCGTTAGCACGGTCGGCTACGGTTAGCACGATCGGCTACGTACGCGTTCAAAATTATTTCAACGTACAGACATGCGCGTATTCATTATGCCACCGTCTGCCCCATCGTGCATTCTCGGCTGTGCTTACACTGGTTGCTGCAGTGCACCTCATATGTGTCCGGCCGCTCAAATGCGAGGTAGGAGGATGCCACACATCTCTCACTATGGCCAGTAGCGGAATGCTACATTCCTATAACAGGAGCCAATGGTGGTGTATAATAGGATCACCGCTGTTGACTTCCCACAAAATGGGATTCATTATTTGACTATAGCTCAGGTTGATAAATAAGCTGTTAACCTTCTTGACCTGGATTTTGAACTCACAAGCGTACAGTGATCATGGAGTGCTCTAACCGCAGCACCTCCAAGTGGGATGCAGTGCAATTCATATATTTATAATTAAGATATATATTTTTACTAGGAATGCATTTAGCTGCAGATTGGTGGAGATGAGGTTAGGGATAAGATATTACATCCTTTGGAGCCCTGGGATATTTACATCTTCAAGTGAGATGAACTAAAGAGGTGAATGCCATTACAGAATCCTCATTTCACAACTCTTCATGAAACAGATTCCCCGTTCTTACAATACAGAACTTGTCTCATCTGATACAGAACCCAAATCTCATGTGTCCTCAATATTTTTTACTTCCTCTCAATCGTGAATACCACATTGTGGGAATCAACAGTGGTTGTAATATAAATAGACTTGCCCTTGCTATAGGAATGTGTAATTTACTAAAGTAACTAATTTATGATGATCGATGGTGTTTGCTATATGCTAATTTATATCAGGAGACACATTGTCTGAATGACCTCCCCAATACACATTTTTCTCAAGGTGCACTTCTGCGTGGGAACTCACTCTTGTCTCGTGGCCGACTCCATCTCCTCCTCTGCGATGACGTCATTGGTGCCACCACTTTGATTGGGAAATTTTTCAGACAGGCGTGTTACCACACAGTCACCTGCCGACTCCACTCTCCGCTCCGACTCCATTCCCCAATCAGAGTTTGAAGCCCACTCGCTCACAGAAACTGAGCCTGCAGTATTCTGATTTGACTAAGTGGACTCCGGAGTCTGCTCGCTTGCAGCAGTGACTTGGCAATCTCCCTCACAGAGACAGGGGATTGCCGAGAGGCTGCAGGCCACCATCGGCTCCATTTCCTCTTCAACGATGACGTCATTGGTGCTGTCACGTTGATCGAAGAGTTTTTCAGACAGGCGTGTTACCGCACAGTCACCTGCCGACTCCACTCCCCACTCCGACTCCATTCCCAAATCCGAGTTTGAAGCCCACTCGCTCCCAGAAACTGAGCCTGCAGTATTCTGATTTGACCAAGTGGACTCCGAAGTCTGCCTCCTTGCAGTAGGGACTTGGCAATCTCCCTGGCTGAGACGGGAGACTGCCGAGAGGCTGCAGGCCGCCACCGGCTCCGTGTCCATGGCTGGGCAAGGCGGGAAGTTGGCTTGCGGTGGCACGGCCCTGCCGCCCCACATTAATGGGTGGTTGAGGGCCTCCGTGGGTGTGAGGCGACAATGGGGATCCCACCTGCCAAGGAGGCAAACGGAGGGAGTCAGGTGCCTGTTGCATTCTAAAATCGCTTCATTGAATCGTGGTCTGGGGTGAAATGCGCAATTCTATCCTCAACACTTTTGTCAGAAACGATATTTATTTTAAAAAGCGACGAGATGAAGAAACGATGCCCCGGTGTGACACAAAACTTTGCAGTCCTAGCCCAAACGACACGTGAGGTCTAAGATCGTTTCCAGTAATGTTGATGGTAGACGCAAAGTGATTTATATTTAATTATTTGTACGAGGTGAAATGTAGACAATCGTAACAAGTCTCTTACTGAAGGCACTCGCGGAGAAAATTGATGAAATTTTGATTGCGGGTTCCCAGAACCGCCTTCAAAGACACGGAGCACGGGACGATCCGTTTCCCGTTGACGACGGGGCGATTCTTTTTGTCTGTTTATCGGAGAGAGAAAAAGAGAGATACACTGAATTAGTTGTGGCGATCAGTACAATGCGGGGGCGGTCCTTAACCCTCCAATTGCGATGTTTGCAAATATGATTCCATGTTGGCGGTCGACTACAGCCTGTCATCCCTCCAGGGTCGATAAAATTTGTAACCGTTTGTGAGACGTTTGCAGTAGTCGTGTGGAAAGGATGGCTCCTAAGTGTGAAAGTGAAATTCCCACTCTCAACTCTGGGCCACTGGAGGAGACGAGATCCTCCTGATACTTGTTTGAGCAAGGAGACACTTTGATGTTTATTTTAGTATTATATTATTATTTGCATCACTTGGAGAGGATGGTAATTTGTTGTACAAGCGTGCTTTTAAGCATAATCTATTTCTCAATCAAGGACCCACAGTTTGTGTGGAGGGTTGTTCTCTGTGGTTGTTTTGTACTATGGTAGAACTGTTCTATGCTGATTTAGGATACCGTCGCATCTGCCACACAATTTTTTAAAAATTGTGCTAAGTCATGCTGAAATAAAAAAAACGGCCACTCATCTTTATTAAAAATGTGATGGCCAGAATTCCATGTAATTAATACACACGTCCTCTGTTGGATTGCAAATCCCTATAAGGTTTTCCAAATATACTCTGCTACCTAAACATAACCGTTCCTTTTAAAGTATTTTTTTCATAAGACTCCTTACTGTCACACTAATTCAACACGTACTGACGAGTACGTTGCCAAGACCGTTGTGACTTTTAAACCCAAATAAAGCACAGTTCATTTTTAAATTATGCGAAGCAGTTTCCATGCCTTTCTATTCAAGCACAGAGCACGAGACACGCGGCTGCACGGCCACGACTCTCCGGGCAGTGACAGCAGCAGCAGCAGCAACAGCTACGAACTCCAACACCACCACCTCACCACCCCCCCTGTCCACTCACCAAAGGAGATAATGTTGTGGGTCGAGGCGTCAATCATGGCTTTGGGTGGGAGCCCCAACATCTGAAACCAAGATCACAAGAGGGATGAGTTGGATGAGGTCCGTCGCTCGAGTGAACAGAGCGTACATACGCTGCTCTTTGTCTCATTGAAACGTCGATGTACAATGAACTTTGCCTGCTCTTGTACATACTGTTTGCAGATATTTATCTCTATCATCAGGCGAAGCATACATATTTGGTCTTTAATTGATGACGTGGTTACTACGTGCGGCTTCGTTGCTCTCCAACACAGGCTCTGAAAGCCTCGGGGATTAACAACAAACCACAATAATCATAACAATAGTAATCATTCCGAAGGACATCAGCCTGACGCTCTGATTATCTGGTATTACCGATGATCCCGAAATCTCTCTTTACTTCTTTACTCATGCAAATGGTGCGTGATCACGCAGTGAACACGTCCACTCCTCTCCCGTGTACCGGTAGCTGAGCGACATTTTTTGACCAGTGAAAGGCCCAGAGGATGACGACAGCCCTGCACGTAACCAGCTTTGTCGCATGAGCCATCGCACAGCGGGTCTGTACGCTGGTGGATCGTCGTGCGCCATCAGTCATAACCAACCCCCTGCTGCTGCTGCTGTTGTTTATCGTGGACTCCATCGTTGGTTCAAATTCGAATTAAACCCTCCCTCCTCCTTTATATGGCGCAGTTGGAACGGTCCCATGGGAAATATGACGCCCGGTTTGGTGGTGCCGTATCGGGCTCGAGGTTTGTTACAATAAAAATTATAGAATTCATCAGTATGTATATATTATAATAATTAATATTTGTAAGGCGCATTTAATCCGATGATCCCAATGCGCCCCGTGTATGGAAAGCAGGGAAATGAGACGACCAAAACGAGGAAATGAGACGACCAAAACTATGGGGAATAGGCCATTTTACCGAGGTGAGTTTTCATGGCGAGATTTAAATAGCTTTAAAAATTCTGTCTTGTTTTCAGAGGCCAACGCGTTCCATAGTCTTGGAGCTGCACTGGCAAAAAGCCCGATCGCCCCCAGGAATTGAGACTTGACCTCAGAAAACTGATCAGAAGATCTCAAGGACCTCATTGGTGTACATGAGTGGATCAGCTCCTGTAAGAATTGTGGGGCTAACCCACTGACAGCCTTGTAGCTCAACAGCAGGACCTTATAACCAACTGGATATATATGCAATGGTGTTTTCCTACGCGTCAGATACCTGGATGAGATAGCCGATGTGGTCTTCCGAGCTTGTCTTGAAGAGCAGGTTCCCGAGGAGCATCTCGGCCACCACACATCCGAGTGACCACATGTCCGCACTGCATGTGACCGGGAGCCCAAAGTACATTTCGGGGGCCATGTATCATATCGAGCCAAGACACCAAGCTCCTAGCAGCACACGGACAGACAGGTGACCAAACAAGGTGGCACTTGCACATTATTCATCTGTACTTGTGAAGTGCAGAATAGATGAGGGTATGCACACGCAGTCACGTATGGCACTCAAAATACGCACAATGACAAAGATCGCCCACGTAAATGCGTGTATCAGCTGGGTAGCACTTAGAAATGTAAATTATTTTCATTACACTGGTGCCAGCTATCATAGAGTGCAGCTGTCGTGTCGCGAGAGTTCTCTGCGGTGAGTAACAACTTCTTTAAAAGCAACGGCGCTGCGACGCCTCTCTGAATAAAATTAACGCCGAGCCGCTTTGCGCGTTTCAAGATTCAGTGATGAACCAGGGACGCCTACCACCACCCTGTAACGTGCAGACGTCTCGGAACGGGAAAAGGTTAAGTGAGGAATGAGGACAAAGGTACCTAGGGCTGCCATGAGATCTGTACATTTGCAATCGTAAATCACATGTAAATCACACGTAAATCAGCCATCCGCGACGAAAATTCCAATGGGATTGTCTACTGGCTCCAGACTTTCAATACCAGCAATCGATTATGAAAATTGTTAGCGGTTTACTGGTTACTGTTTGACAACTACCCTCCTCAAACCTGGGAGGTTGAGAGTTGAAATCCTGGCCAAATGATTGACGAAATGTAACGTTTGAAGGGTATCAGTGTCACTACCACACTTTGTTTAAGCGGTGCTAACCAACACGCCACCACAGCACGAAGACAAAGACCCCCCCCCATATAGCTTAAACAGGCTTGTAGCGCAGCGTGCTAACCGTTAACACCACCGCTCCCCACAAACACTGTGACACGCACACACACATGCTGCTACACACGTACACACATTCACAGGGCAGCTAGATCACTCACTTGGGCAGGTCTCGCTGATGCTTAGGCCAAAATCCGTGAGCCTAATATTGCCACTGATGTGGCCTTTGACCAAGATGTTTGCCTGCAAAAAAGACAGTGGTTGTCAGTGAAACTCGTGGTGTGTCGGTGAGATTGCGTCTTGTTGAATTGGTTCATGGCGGTTTACTCAAAGATTTCATGTACTCATTTTTGTTAAACACTTATTTCCCTTTGTAAATGTAATCATGCTTGAAGATCTCCCTACCCCATGCCGTGTTAATCAAGGGGGTTGTATGGCCATACCTCACCATGCTGCTCAGGGGGCTGTTGAAGGCAATGATCATCAGGTGATGATGATTGCTTGTGTTGCAGTCGAAACGTCGTGAGAATTGTATTGTTTTATATTTTTATTATTTTATTGTTTCCCTTCTACGTGACTTTACCGAAAGAACCAAGAATATGAACAATATTTTTTATTTTACCAGTTTGAGGCCCCACTGAGCTATGGAGCTATTTTTCAGAAGCAACCTGGCTATCACAAATGTTATCTTCAACGAAGTGGCTTATCCCGTGGAAATGTATAGAGGCCAAATACTCTAAACGCGTGATGTTTATTCTAAATGTAGTGAGAGAGACATGCAACCTCAAAATATACAGCAGGCGACAGGGTCCGGATTGAATCCATGGCCTCCTGCGTACCAGGCGAGGTAGTTAACATATTGCCACTGTGGTACCCTGTGGTCACGTGAGGCCTACCACTTCTGAATGGCTTGTGATGCATATTTGAACATTACTGGAAGCGTCTTAGCCTCATTCATTAATCAGGTATTCGAAGGGAATATTGTCATTTGGTAACGCTATTTCAAATATCGCTCATTAAACGTTCAATTTTAATGCAATGCAATTGAGGGACTTTGTGGAGTCTTGTCGTGGTCTGGAGCTGTGGTTGTTGTGTTTCTACCTTGCCCAAGCTTGCATTTGTTGACAAATTGGCAGGAATGTATGTACTTTGTATTTTTAGCAATTTGCTTACATTTTCTCCATCTTGCCTCTCATCGGTTTTGGAAATAGCTCGCTGACCCGCCCCTACTGGACATATGTGAAAAAGATCTTCATAGCTCATCGGATTCCTCCAGGATATAAAAAAGATTCTGATTAATCAGTGGCGCTGCAAACAACCTATTCCCTGTATTGCTGCGGGAATCTGCATCCACACATGATCAAGCACCCCTGTGTAATGCAATACACATGGTTCCCTTATCATAGACATGTAATTCTGCAAATGTGCAGAAATGTCTACCGTATGCGACTTACTCCAGACAAGTTTAGACTATTAAACGTGACCTGTTGTGACTCGTCTAATGTGTATTGTGTGGTCGTTATCACAGAAAGATGCATCTGGTAATGTCCTAATGGACCAAAAATAGTAAAAAGGAGGCTGGGTCTGTGTTGTTCAGAGTGACCACCTTATACAGACTCTTGTACGTACAAACGAGTTCGGTTCCAGAGGTCTGTTCGTAAGTCGATTTGTTCGTGAGTCCAACTTTACTCCCGTCGATTTCAAACACGTTTTACGGCTTGTACACTAAACACGGGGAATGGCTTTGACAGTTGCCTCTGGTTCTTCACGTTCTGCAGATGTAGATGCCACCATGAACTTGCGACTCTCGGTCCGAACAGGAAACTGGACATACGGACAGGTTTGATCATATCTCTGAAAGTTCGTAAGTCGAATGTTCGTAAGTAGGGGTGTCCCTGTGTAGTGGCATAGAATCGTAATGTAACAGCATAGCGCTTGCTGCTGGCAGGGAAAGGGATGTGAGGCTTACGGCCCTGACGTCAGCAGGCCAGGTTATACACCAGAGGGGGATCTAGGGAAAGGTCGCAGAAGGGGCACTGAATTCATAATGATACAATAATTCAGTAACACTGTACAAGTGTACAGCACGTCAGATAATTACATTGCCTAACCCTGGTTGGAAACACCGTGGGAGTGAAGAAGAAGAAGGATTAATAATCATTATTATTTACATTAGTAAGGTGCATTTCATCCGTATGCCACCAGACTTAACTTGGAGTGTCTAAATTCACTTTGCCCACCAGAATGAACAGACCTCATCTTTCCCACCCCTGCAGACTTGGTATTAAAGTAGATACATGCTAACGTTTACAAAGTAACGGACTCATGACCAATTTCATTTCTACATAAATCAATCATTCGGAAATAGGCCCCACTATACCCCACCGACTACAGCACTCCAATCTTGCCTCCTCGTTTTGCCTCTTCCACCTGCCTCATGCTCGTCAGCACCGCCTTTCGTGCAGCCATGCGGGTGTGAGGTCATCATCACGAGAGGCCGTGCACTTCATCGTTCGCACGCGGCGGAGGAACCACTGAAGTCAAACGTTTACATTTGTGCAGTTTAGTGGGGTCATTTCCGAGCGAACTCGGTTTGAAAGTGTTTATCGTTAAATGTGGAAGGGCTTGGGTTAGTTTTCGGGTTGCCACCTTTTCCACTATGGAGATCAAACCCAGACCTACAGTGAGGGAAAAAAGTATTTGATCCCCTGCTGATTTTGTACGTTTGCCCACTGACAAATAAATGATCAGTCTATAATTTTAATGGTAGGTTTATTTGAACAGTGAGAGACAGAATAACAAGAAAATCCAGAAGAACGCATGTCAAAAATGTTCTAAATTGATTTGCATTTTAATGAGGGAAATAAGTATTTGACCCCTCTGCAAAAGATGACTTAGTACTTGTTATAATCTTAGTTCTTTCGGTAAAGTCACGTTGAAGGGAAACAATAAAATATATATAAAACAATACAAAATATATATTTTATTATTTTATTGTTTCCCTTCAACGTGACTTTACCGAAAGAACTAAGAATATGAATTACTGCAGTCACGAAAGCTTTAAATCTAAATTTAGTACTTGTTGGCAAAACCCTTGTTGGCAATCACAGAGGTCAGACGTTTCTTGTAGTTGGCCACCAGGTTTGCACACATCTCAGGAGGGATTTTGTCACCCTCCCCTTTGCAGATCTTCTCCAAGTCATTAAGGTTTCGAGGCTGACGTTTGGCAACTTGAACCTTCAGCTCCCTCCACAGATGTTCTATGGGATTAAGGTCTGGAGACTGTCTAGGCCACTCCAGGACCTTAATGTGCTTCTTCTTGAGCCACTCCTTTGTTGCCTTGGCCATGTGTTTTCGGTCATTGTCATACTGGAATACCCATCCACGACCCATTTTCAATGCCCTGGCTGAGGGAAGGAGGTTCTCACCCAAGATTTGACGGTACATGGCCCCGTCCATCGTCCCTTTGATGCGGTGATGTTGTCCTGTCCCCTTAGCAGAAAAACACCCCCAAAGCATAATGTTTCCACCTCCATGTTTGACGGTGGGGATGGTGTTATTGGGGTCATAGGCAGCATTCCTCCTCCTCCTCCAAACACGGCGAGTTGAGTTGATGCCAAAGAGCTCCATTTTGGTCTCATCTGACCACAACACTTTCACCCAGTTGTCCTCTGAATCATTCAGATGTTCATTGGCAAACTTCAGATGGGCATGTATATGTGCTTTCTTGAGCAGAGGGACCTTGCGGGCGCTGCAGGATTTCAGTCCTTCACGGCGTAGTGTGTTACCAATTGTTTTCTTGGTGACTATTGTCCCAGCTGCCTTGAGATCATTGACAAGATCCTCCCGTTTAGTTCTGGGCTGATTCCTCACCGTCCTCATGATCATTGCAACTCCACGAGGTGAGATCTTGCATGGAGCTTCAGGCCGAGGGAGATTGACAGTTCTTTTGTGTTTCTTCCATTTGTGAATAATCGCACCAACTGTTGTCACCTTCTCGCCAAGCTGCTTGGCAATGGTCCTGTAGCCCATTCCAGCCTTGTGTAAGTCTACAATCTTGTCCCTGACATCCTTGGAGAGCTCTTTGGTCTTGGCCATGGTGGAGAGTTTGGTATCTGATTGATTGATTGCTTCTGTGGACAGGTGTCTTTTATACAGGTAACAAGCTGAGATTAGGAGCACTCCCTTTAAGAGTGGGCTCCTAATCTCAGCTCGTTACCTGTATAAAAGACACCTGGGAGCCAGAAATCTTTATAATTGAGAAGGGGTCAAATACTTATTTCCCTCATTAAAATGCAAATCAATTTATAAAAAAATTTGACATGCGTTTTTCTGGATTTTTTTTGTTGTTATTCTGTCTCTCACTGTTCAAATAAACCTACCATTAAAATTATAGACTGATAATTTCTTTGTCAGTGGGCAAACGTACAAAATCAGCAGGGGATCAAATACTTGTTTCCCTCACTGTATGTTTCAGTTGGTCTAGGTCTGTCAACAACCATGCAGTAGTAAAGTTCAGCACAGTACCGACACCAGATCTCGGTACAAATTAATTCATGCCACCCAAACACAGATGCCAATTCACAGACTGTCTCGGCTGGACCGGGACAGGAGGTAACCCAAGGGTAGTGGGAGGATAACCACTTTGTGAGCTATTTGTAAGTAATGCGTTTATAGTATTTGGCTGCTATAAATTTCCACGTGATAAGCCACTTCGTTAAGCTATAATTTGTGGCCAGGTCGCTTCTGAAAAAGAGCTATATAGCTCTCAATGGGCCTTACCTGGTAAATAAAAAATAGTTTGCTTTAATGGTATACGTACTTGAATTTTACTGCGGATGTTTTAAAACATGTCCTGTCTAACTGTCAACTTTGTTTGAATTTCAGTGGGAGAAGATGCTTCTCACACAGACGTTAAAGCAGGTACCAGAGTCCACCTGAAGCTCCTGCAGTGTGCGCCTCATATAGGATTCCGTCCATTACTGTTGGTGCGATGGTTTGGATTTCCAAGTTGAAATCTCCTAGTTCATTTTATTTTTACCCAGGCGACAACTCAATTGTCAAGGGTAGTCCTGTTTGGAAGAGGCTATCCTCGTCTCTTGAGTTCTACATCTTGGAGAGGATGTGATTAGTCAGCATCGATGCCATTTTAGTTGGTGTCATGCATCATGCGTGCATTCTTAAATTACTGACGCCGACTGAAGACTGAAGATGCAAGTGTGCCACCTGACAATGATAGTTATGAAGCCATTTTTTGTCATTGTCAGAGTCTGGGATAACACGGCCTTGGTGACGTCCCCTGGACTTGTGTAATTTCTGTATCAATTTTTTTTCATTTTGAAACCTCTGCTCCACGTCCTTCATTTGCATCCATCTGCACCTCCGATTAGCACGGCTGGCTGACGTACGGCGCGAAAGAGGTTCAACGTACATACCTACAAGGAGTGTAAATTCATACGGTGCCAGAAACTCTGCACGAGTTCGTGCCGCGTTCTCCCGATGTTGCCGTCGATGTTTGTCCAGCGACAAGCCATTCGTTGGCACGCGCGAACCTGTCTCACCTCCACAATCACAGGGCCGAGTGTGTGACGTGTCCGGCAAGCCGTGTGATGTGTCTGCGGATGATAATCTTCAGCAGAGGCCTGTGCCTTCTCCCACAGACGCCGCGCAACTGACGCCGCTCCCAGCGCCGCCGACCTCTGCTTCCCCGGCCACGGCCACGGGGAGTTCCTCTCCTCTGCTGGACACCCCGTGTGCTGGACCTGCTGCTCCACCACACTTGCCTGCCCACTACACAGGCACAAAGAGATACGGGCAGAATTAATGCATAAACGCTTTCAACATAAGTTGGAGAGAGCTGAGCCTTTCTAGGAATTCGGCAATGCTTTCCCACCTGTGACTGCTCCCGATATATGACTCGAGAGCATGTAGGTTTTGCTTGCAGGCCACACACACACACACACATGAATGATGTGTTTGGTATTATCTCATGGAAAATAATAAATTGCACAAGGGCCAGGGTCATGCCCCATTCATTCTGAACGATTAAACCAAACTGACCCACGTTCACACACGAGAGCAGAGAGGTTGGCTGCAGGGTGACGCACGCGAAGAACACGTCGCTGTGAAAGAGTTAGAAGGTCCCCCTTCGTACCTTCTTACTCTCCTTCCCACCCCCCTCCTTCCGGTCAGGTGATTTTGAAGTGTCGTCGTCACGCGAGGACGTGGACCGAGACAGCGCGTGGAACCAGTGGCTGTGCTCCGAGATCCCGGGGCTCTTCCTGCAGGCCCTGCACACGTTTACCGTGAGTCGGTGCAGATGTGGCCTCGCGACTGGGGCTGCCACCTGTCTGTGTTTGACCCCCGGACAGTGTTCGGGTGGCAGCAGGAATTGATTTGTGTCGAGATCTGGTACCCCGGGTATGGCTATGGTTGAATTTTATCACCGTGAACTGCACAGTTTTAACAATAGACCTGGGCTCGCTGAGAAATGTGCCTGGGTTTGCTCTGTCGTAGAAATGGTGGCAGCTGTACTTGGGGCATCGGCACGTTTATTCGCGCTCCAGCTCCATTTACACCGAGAGTCACGTGCTCGTCTCGTGTGGGGAGTGGTGGTGTAGCTGTTAGGGGGCATCCATTTAGTATGTATGCATGGAGGGGGGAGGAGGGGTTAGCCCAAATGCGTACGCTTGCGTATGGGGGTCTACTGACAATGTGTAAGCCGACTGCAACGGCATGAATCTGCCCATCGCAGTGACATGGGGAAGTAATTGCTTCCGACAAAGGCGTTCTATGACCTTTTAAATCGTACTCAGGTTTGAGCACGGGGACAATTTGCATTCATGATCCTGAATCATGACAATTCCTGACTCTCCGGCAGTGGTGAATCGTTCCAACCACCAGTAGGAATCGTGTATATGTTGTGTACGTGTATGCACAGCTGTACCCATTGGCTTCTGTTGTGGTCATGTACGTTTATTTTTTATTTCGTGGAATATCACTTGCTGTACTCCACGCGGTGAGTTCTTTGTGTAGATAGGAATCATGTTATGTAGAGAATATAAATCTTATTCAGTACCTCTATATGTCTCCCACAGACGAGCGGGGAGACTGCAGCCAGGCGGTGAGCCGGCACTCCCAACAATCGCCCAAGATCTGCGGTTCTCTTTACATTCCGATATTTGCAGCCACTTACTGAGTGTTTACATGTGGGGGGAAACCAGTACACTCGCAGAAAACGAACGAATGTGAGCAAGGGGGCAACGTTCTATCCCGTGCAGATGGAAAGGATTCCACAGTTGTGTTCCACTGCCTCCTGGCAAGCCAGGGTATAACTCATCCTCGATGCCCACCGGAAGGGAGATTGCACACTTGCAATTGAATTCCCTGAGATTATTTATATCATGGGGTAGGCAGTGACAAAGCCCCTGACTCACTTAACACGAACATGCGGTCCAGTGCATTGTACGTGCAAGGATACTCGCTTTCCAAAATGCATTAATGTGTGTTGTGCTTGAATCTTGACTTAAAGCTTTCGTGACTGCAGGAATTAATATTCTTTGGGTCTTTCGATAAAGTCACGTAGATAGAACAATACAATTATAAAAATAAAGTGAATAAAAAATAATAATAAAAAATATCACGACGTTTCGATCGCAACACAAGCAATCTTCATCATTTTTCTCCTGATGACGATTGCTTGTGTTGCGATCGAAACGTCGTGATATATTTTACTTTTGTATTCACTTTATTTTTATTTATTGTTCTATCTACGTGACTTTACGGAAAGACCCAAAGAATATGTGTTGAACTTCTTTCGCAGTGTACGTAGCCAACCGTGCTAATCTGTGGTACATTAACACCTTGCCACAAATGCCCTGTTGCTCATGAGCCCAGCGACTAAAAATGAATCAGGCGCAAGGTTTGCGTGATTAATGCTTACATAGTGGGGTCTATAATGAACAATATGGCTGAAGCTCGAGTTCTGTTCATTTAAAACCAAACGTGTTTCTTACCAACCATACCTGGTGTTTGCACACAGATACAGATTATGGGCGATGCGTTCTACACCATTCAGAATGCGCTGTTGCAATGTGCAGCCACAGCTGCTGCAAAAATATTTGTCTCGGTTTGATCCACTGAACAATATCCACTGACCACACCGCACGCGCAACAATGATATAACTATGAACAAAAATATTAATCAATTAGGATGGTTTATTAAATATATTGCACGTAAGAAAATACAGCAATAGACGTAAAAATACATGGCAGTTTAACACGTAGGCTTTCGCGACAAATATCCATAATACAGGTTTTACGGGTTGGATCGCGTAAATATATGTGTCATTATGAGACCTTTGCCAGTAGCAAGATATAGTAATAGGTTTTTACCCCTTTATCTGGCACCAAAACTGACACCTTTATACAAGGGATCATGTTTGCAATAACCACAACACAAGCAGTCAAAATGCAAACAAAAAGAGACAACTCTGATAGTGATATACACTGTCCTTGAAGTTGATTGGTCCACACCCGAGACGGCTTTTCTTAGAGCCTAGTCTCCACTGGTGTTGGACCAGATGACGCCAAAAGGCATACAACTCAAAAACAGCGCACTATCAGAGTATTGAGAGCTCGGGGTAAGAATTTACATTATGAGACCTCCTTTGCCAGTAGCAAGATATAGTAATAGGTTTTTACCCTTTTATCTGGCACCAAAACTGACACCTTTATACAAGGGATCATGTTTGCAATAACCACAACACAAGCAGTCAAAATGCAAACAAAAAGAGACAATTCTGATAATGATATACACTGTCCTTGAAGCTGATTGGTCCACACCCGAGATGGCTTTTCTTAGAGCCTAGTCTCCACTGGTGTTGGACCAGATGACGCCAAAAGGCATACAACGCAAAAACAGCGCACTATCAGAGTATTGAGAGCTCGGGGTAAGAATTTACATTATGAGACCTCCTTTGCCAGTAGCAAGATATAGTAATAGGTTTTTACCCTTTTATCTGGCACCAAAACTGACACCTTTATACAAGGGATCATGTTTGCATAAAGGTGTTAGTTATGGTGCCAGATAAAAGGGTAAAAACCTATTACAATTTAAATGTGTCGTTAAACCCGCCACCACCCGACAGCCAACTAGTAAGGGTTGTCACGTAAACAGAACATGCCAATTCATCACTAGTACAGCACACCGGTGTGTGGTGTAGCCATTTCTGTGACCAGTCACAAGCTAATCACTCAGCTATTTCAATGCTAAATTCTATGCTAATTCCTTTGTCAAGGGGTGCCTCTGCGGATGTGTATACTTTAACTTAGCTATTTCAATGCTAAATTCTATGCTAATTCCTTTGTCAAGGGGTGCCTTTGCGGATGTGTATGCTTTAACTTTAACATAGCCATTTCTGTGACCAGTCACAAGGTAATCACTCAGCCATTTCAATGCTAAATTATATGCTAATTCCTTTGTCAAGGTGCTTTGTTTTTTCTCACACAGCTTGAAGGTCGTGATCTGAGCGTGGCTTTTTTCACTCCAGTGCTGTCCTCCAGACAGTCTCGTCCCTTCACCTGATGAAGGCCGCTTGTGTTGTGGCCGAAACGTCGTGAGAATATTATTGTGTTATTTTATTTTATCAATTTATTATTTTATTCTCATTCTACGTGACTTGACCAAAAGAACCAAGAATATGTTGAACTTCTTTTATACCATACGTAGCCAACCGTGCTAATTGGAGGTATTTGTTGCTGGCCATTTGGCATTTTAGGCCTTTGGGCCTTTGTGCCTGTGGTCAGCAACCGTGATTGATAAAACGTCCCATATGCATAGTGATGCTATGGCATCCACTGCATGGTGATAAATAAATTATGTATTAGCGCGTGCGTGTGCTCAACGGTGGATGTCTTGTGTTCCAGAGGAAAAGCCCTTCCCGTGCAGCGACTGATCGTACGGAGCGACGCAGAAGTCGAAGCTCAAGAGACACGTCCTGAGCGTTCACCACGTGCCCTTCGATAGCGCGCTGGACTCGGACTGCGCCAAGAAGAGAAGGCGGCTGGCTGGGTGCCGAGACCACGGCTCAACTCTGGATTTGGAGCGCGCACGATGCTCACGGAGAACTCCCTGATGATTTATTTAATCTTGAAGATGAATCCTTGCAGTCACGAAAGCTTTTAATTGAGAGGTGGCCATGTTAGTGAGACCCCAGCCCATTAATGCAGAGGCACCTAACAGGGCAATGCATCTCAGAGAGTCGGAGATAACAGCCAAACGACAGGAACGAATGGGAGCGCCACAGCAAGTTACGACTTTGCTTGGTTAATATCGTCCTTCCAATGATTGCTCAGCTTATACCCATCTTCTCGGTTGAAATTGTCTCCATGTTTATTTTTCTGGATGGCTTCATGGACAAATCTTTTATGGTAGCCCGAAGGTTTGCAGAGTACCTTGGTCTCGGAAAAAATAATATTGTGCGCGCCCACTGCGTTATAACAATGATCATCCACGGCAGAGGTATTGGTTCTGCCATGTTTCAAATCTGCCTTGTGTTCGCGAACACGGTCCGAGACATGTCGTTTCGTTTCCCTAATATAACTGCTGCCGCAGACACAGCTTAGTTTGTAGACGCCTGGGTATTGGATGTCAGGAATGACATCCTTCACAGGTGGGATAAAATCATGGATTTTGTGTTCTGTATTGAATCGGACCTGGATCTTGTGTTTGTTTAAGATTTTGGAAATATTTTTGGTAACACCTGCTATGTATGGCAAGGTGATGGTTTTGATTGGGCCCTCAGATGGTTGTCTCCCCATAGCTGGAGATACAGCTTTGCGGATTGTGCGGTCTGAGTATCCATTCATCTTGAGGGCTTGGTGTATGTGTAGAGGCATTAATCGGCACTGCCCATCCTGTTAGCGAGTAGCTCCCCCTTCTCTTCAACAGGGGGTGGAAGCGCTATCACGCCACTGTTAATGACTATGGCCCAAGGGGCCAACGACAATCCCTGGGAAGTGGATCCTGAGACACATTCCCCGGACCTCGGGAGGGGGGACTAGGGGATGATGTCACCTTCCAGAAAGTTTTGGAAGGGAGGCGTGGCTAGGGCGGAGCAAGCCACGAACCAGTATATAAGCCGGACCTCTCAAGGGTCCGGCTCAGGCATCTCCAAGCCGAAGACTGTAGACCTGGGCTGAAGTTAGGACCCTGGACCCCAAGCTCCGTCGTCCTTCCAAGGGTCGGAGCTCAGTGAGGCCAGTGGTCAGGACTCGAAGACCCTGGCACGGTCGGGTCAGCATAGCCTCCCCTAGGGCCCCCAGCCGGAGGACGGGGAATTAACGGGTTCCCAGTGTTAGGGCCCGTGTAGTCCGGAGGCCATACCTCCCCAGGTATTGGGTGAAGGGGCCGCTACCCCTTTGTGTTAGGGACCCTGTAAAATAGAGTGTTAATAAATATCGTGTTGCCTCACAAGAAGTTCTCCGCCGATGATTTACCCACAACATATGTGCTCCAGTTCACTGGCTAGGTGGCGCTGGTCGGAGATGCAGCGGATTATTTTTTCCGCCTGAGGACGACCGCTTGTGTTGCGATCGAAACGTAATATATTATTTTTATTTTATTTTTCTACCTACGTGACTTTACCGAAAGAACAAAAGGGTATGGATTTCTGCAGTCACGAAAGCTTCAAATCACCACCAAAATAAGATTTTGTATATGAACAACAATTACTAATTATCTCTATTTTCCCAATGTTACCCACCAGAGATCCTTTCTGTATATACACAACAGCAAGCTAATTATAGCACCATACGTTCAGTCCCTATTCATGACACACTTGGCTCCCAATCCCCACGTAAGATTGCAATATAATTTCTGCATGAGGGCCCGTCAAAAAGTGTTGAGAATGGACACTTTTTTCAAAAAAACTACGTAAAAAATTCTTAATTAAAAGTCCAGTATAGTACTATTCGTGGCACTCATAAGTGGACTTCATTATTGCTTATGCTAATTATTACAATATTAACTATTTACCCAGGAAAGCCTCATTGAGTCTAAAGACTGATTTTTTTCAGAAGTTTCCCATTGCATTGAGATATTTGGCAATTACATTAATGAGCGTTTGGCTCTGTGTGAGTAGAACCCAGAGAGACCCCCACCTTGCACATGGGGAAACAGCACAACGCTACACAGATTATACCCACACTCGATAAATAATTCAAACCGATCTTGATTTGAAGCTTTTGTCACTGCAGGAATCCATACTCTTTGGTTCTTTCGGTAAAGTCACTGTGGAAGAAAAATAAAATAAAATAAATCACAATGTTTCGATAGCAACACAAGCCATCGTCTTCAGGTGAAAATCGCGACAGCCGCGATGTCTGCTGCGAGCAGCACGATGTCTGCTGCCTTGTGAAGAGAAGCTGTTACCAGCAAGTCCCACATCCACAATTGGAATTTTTATTTACAGGCAGTCCTCGACTTATGAACGCCCAAATTACAAACAGTCGCACTTCAGAACCAACTGCCATGAAATATTAATTATTTTATATGGGGTCGTCCATAAATGACGTCACGCGATTTTGGACGATTTTTGACCCCCCCCCCCCCCTCGTCACACGGCGTCACAAAAAGTCAGACCCCCCCCTCAAATATGACGTCACAAAGCTCTGCCCCCCCCCCCCAAACCATATTTACATTTTGAAAATTAAACATGCTTCAAATCGCTGTAAACTATTGTCATTGTAGCGCATATTTAATGTGGTGCTGCACTCAGTTGTTGTCGGAGAAAACATTAAAAAGTCTATTTACCTAAGTAGAACGTGTTGTCTATATTTATTTAAAGTTGCGCATTTGATGTGACGTCACATTTCCCAAACCCCCCCCCCCGTCACAAATGTCTGACCCCCCCTCCCCAGGTGCGTGACGTCATTTATGGACGGCCCCCATCGCCTTAAAACGCGAACTCGCGCTTGCAAACTGAAACCGCGGAACTTTTTTTGTTCAGCAGCGCGATCCTCCGCGAGATGTAATGAGTCGGCCTCGCGCTGTGAGTGAGTGTGAGTGAGACAGCATCGTCCCCCACTCCTCCTGATGTCGAGGGTAAATGGGTGAGGTTTAGGCCTGTGACTCATGCAGCTGCAATGGCTGCTTTGTGTACGCGGTCCAGATCTCCCCAGAGACCCTGGCTGACAGAGGAGGTGTTCAGGATGGTTGAGAAAAAGCGACAGGCCCACTCTAATCGTCTACAGCATTCCACGTCAGAGAATGAGGAGGCTTACCGCAGCCTTCGCTCGGAGGTTCGGAGAGCCGTGAGGCGCTGCAAGGATGGGTGGTGGTCGCGGGTTGCTGAGGAGATGGAGTCTGCCTCAGTGGCCCGCGATCACAAATCCCTATTTAACTCCATTAAAAAAGTAACCTACAGCGCCACACCTATTACCATTGTAGGGGTAATCGTCACTCACCACTCTGTGGGCTGGTAGCTTCCCCTTATCGTCAATAGGGGGCGGAAGCGCTATCACGCCAGGGCTAATGTCCATGGCCCAAAAAGGGGCCAAGACAATAAATATCGTTTTGCCTCATCAGAAGTTTATTCGTCAATTTATACCCACTACACCATCATTAGGGGAACGAAGGGTGATCCAATCTCCGACCCCCAGCGACAGGTTTGCAGATTTGCTGAGCATTTCTGTGAGGTCCTGGGGGAGGGGGAATCGCTCAGCCTGGAAAACATCATGCGGTGCCTCAAATATTGGAGGAGGAAGTCACCCTCTGTGAGTGGCTGGCTGAGGTGCCATCCGTTGAGGAAGTACTGAGGGCGATCCAGAGTCCGGGAACAGGAAAGGCACCGAGCAGAGATGATCTCCAAAGCGAAATGCTGAGGGAGGGTGGCGTTTGTGCGTAGACTGCCCTACATGACATCATAACAACAGTCTGGGCCACTGGACGGGTTCTGCAGGATTGGAAGGATGCCCTGGTGGTCCCCCTTTTTAAGAAGGGGGACCGCACAGACTGTAACAACTACAGGGCATCTCACTCCTCAGTGTGCCGGGAAAGGTCCTGGCAAGGATTATTCAACATCGCCTTGCTAGGTACGCTAAGGAGAGGCTTGCGGAGCCCCAATGCGGTTTCAAGAAAGGGCGGTCCTGCAAAAATGTCATATTTTCTGTCCGTCTGCTACAGCAGAGGTGGAGGGAATTCCAACTAGACCTACATCTCTGCTTTATTGACCTGGTTAAGGCCTATGATACCATCAGTAGGCCTGGGCTCTGGGTTGTTCTTCGTGCTTTCAGAGTCCCTGACCCTCTGCTCACACTCATTAAGGACCTTCATGATGGTGAGGAGACCCGAGTAAAACTACATAGCCGGGAGTCAGAGCCATTCCCTGCGACAGGGATGTCCTCTGGCTCCAACATTATTTAACATTTATTTCGACCACATAGTTCGTGAAGCCTTCAGTAGCTGTACCAGAGGAATTTACGTCTGGTACAGATACAATGGGAGGCTGATCGATGCCCAGGGGCGGTCAAGGGATGTCTCCCTATTGGTCAACCACATTATGTTTGCCGACGACCTGGTAATTGCTGCTCATTCAGAGGAGGAGTTGGAGGCGCTGCTGCTGAAACTGGAGTGTGCCACTAAGAGGTGGGGCCTTACCATCAGCCCCACCAAAACGAAGCACCTGCCTGGGTATTTTGTGCCATCGGGCACTCTACCCCCACAACTCCCAATCGGTGATGGGGCAGTTGGGGAGAGTGGAGAGTTTTCCATACCTGGGCAGTGTGCTCATGATCGGCTCCGGTTTAACAGCAGAGGTCTCACTCCGAATTAGTCGAGCGGCATTATCTTTTCATCGGTTGTGTAACGTTGTGTGGAAGCTACCTGGTCTGTCGCTCCGCATGAAGCTTCGGTTCTTCTCGGCCACAGTCATTCCCTCCCTTCTCTACGCTTGCAAAACGTGGACCCCCCTAATGCAGCATCTTCACTGGTTAGAAACATTTAGGCTGGCCTGCCTACGATCAATCCTGGGTTTAACCAGGCTGGATTGTGTGAGGAGCTCACAAATCCTCAAAAGATCTGGACAAAGTCCCATCGGTGAGCTCCTCCAGCAGGCAAGGCTGCGTTGGCTGGGCCATGTAGCCCGCATGCCCAATCACTGCATGCCCAAACAGCTTTTGTTCGGCCGGATCGAGGGAGCTAAACGGGCGTGGCACGGACTAGAGAAGAGATGGAGTGATGTGGTACAGGAGGATGTGGAGCTGAGTGGACTTGCCAATGACTGGTACCAGCGGTGTCAAGATCGGCCTCTGTGGAGGAGGCTCGTGAAGGACTCTACTGGGCAGTTGGAGGCAGTCGCCCTCCAACAACAACGGAGGGCGGAGGAGCGACGCTCAGATAAACGAGCGGAGCGTCGGGTGGCTAAAGCTCAGCAAGTTGGCACAGTAGGGGGCACAGGTGGTGCATCAGCCAGTAATCTCAGTCATCTCAGTCAGTCGACCAGTGGCACCTGGGTCTGCCCCGTAACCTCCTGCCAGCCGGCGATCGACACTTCACGTAGCCTCAAGGTGCACATAGCCTGGCACAAGTGTCGTGGTGACGTCACCGCCACTTAGTGGCGAATGGTGGTTGTTGTTTTGAGACAGTAAGAGAGTGTGAGGTCGACTCAGCCTCAGATGAGTACCTGGTGCGGTGTGTCGTAAACATCGTTACTGGGGGAGACAAAGGCCGCCGTGGAGGAGAATCCTAAAATAATAAAAGCTTTTATTATAATAAAAGCTTTGATTATAATATTATGATATTATAATAAAAGCTATACTAAAAGCTTTTTAAATAAAAAAATATAATGAAAGCTTTAATTATTAAAATTTTATTATTTATTTTTTTCAATTGGCAGAATCTACACGCCATATTCGTGGTTCTTCAGGTAACGTCACGTAGATTTGAAAATAAAAATAATTAAATTTAATTTAAAAATATAAATTATAATATTTAAACTAATAAAAGCTTTTATTATTTTCAATTTATTATTTTCAATTTATTATTTTAATTTTATTAACAGGTCCCTGCAGGGTGGGCTGGTAGGACAAGTCTCTGCGCTGTCTATTGCTGATTTTACACCCAACAGCACGAGATTTCACTTCGTTAAAGTATTGAAAGGGGACGGACGGACGGACACATTAATCTATTGCAGGCTGGTACACTCAGTTTACAACTTCGTTCCTACCAGTATTTCACTTCGTTAAAGTATTGAAAGGGGACGGACGGACGGACACATTAATCTATTGCAGGCTGGTACACTCAGTTTACAACTTCGTTCCTACCAGTATTATGACTTTACCGAAGGAAGCAATAATCTGGCGTGTAGATGCTGCCATCTGCTGGCCACCATTGTTGGGTGTAGATTGTGACTTAAAACTTTCGTGACTTCAGGAATTCATATTCTTGGTTCTTTCGGTAAAGTCACGTCCATAGAAAATAAAAAAAAAATCAAATCAAATAAACATGTGACATTTTAAATAATACAAGCAAAAAACCCACATTCATATTCTTGGTTCTTTCGGTAAAGTCACGGAGATAAAAAAAAAATCCAATTTTAAATTATCAGTTGAATAAAAGCTTTTAATATTATTTCAGCTTTTATTATATTCAATTTATCATTTTAAATTTTTAATTGCCAGAATCTACACGCCACGTTGGTTGCCGGCAGGTGGCAACATCTACACGCCGAATTCTTGTTTTTTTCGTTAAAGTCACGTAGATTTTAAAATAAAAATAATATAACTTAATTTAAAAATACAAATAATAAATTGAAAATAATAAAAGCTTTCATAATTTTCATTTTTAAAATTGTATTATTATTTTCTATCTACGTGACTTTACCGAAAGAACCAAGAATCTGGCGTGTAGAAGCTGCCATCTGGTGGCCACCAACGTTGGCAGGTGGCAGCATCTACACGCCAGATTCTTGGTTCTTTGGGTAAAATATAAATAATAAAGAAAAGTTTAAAAAAATCATGATTTAGTATTTTTTCATTTAATTCTATTATTTTCATTTTCAAATCTACGTTACTTTACCGAAAGAACCAAGAATATGGCGTGTAGATTCTGCCAATTAAAAAAAAATTGCAAATTAAAATAATAAATTGAAATAATAAAAGCTTTCATTATTTTCCATTTATCTTTTGTATTTTTTATTTAATTTTATTATTTTTATTTTCAACCTACATGGCTTTACCGAAAAAAACTAGAATATGAATCTGGATTTTGATTACTATTTTCAATCTATTTTAATTTTTAAATTGGCAGCATCTACACGCCATATTCTTGGTTCTATCGGTAAAGTCACGTCGATAGAAAATAAAAAAAATAATCAAATAAAATCAAATAAAAAGTGTGAAATGGAAAATAATAAAAGCAAAAAAAACCCACATTCATATTCTTGGTTCTTTCGGTAAAGTCACAGAGATAAAAAAAAAAATGAAACAAAATTTTGATTTTAAAAGAATAAATTGAAAATAATAATAAAAGCTTGTATTATTTTCCATTTTTTTGTATTTTTAAATTGGCAGAATCTACACGCTATAATCTTAGTTCTTTGGGTAAAGTCACGTAGATACAAAATATAAATAATAAAAGAAAAGTAAAATTTTTTATATTTTAAAAAATATTTATTTTATTTTATTGTTTCCTTTCTACGTGACTTTACTCAAAGAACCAATAATATGAATCCCTGCAGTCACGAAAGCTTTAAATCAAAATATAATAATAACAATTCATGATTTTCATTTAATTATTTTCTTTTTATTGTCAAATCTACGTGACTTTACCGAAAGAACCAAGCATATGGCGTGTAGATTATGCCAATTTAAAAAATAACAAATAAAAGTAATTTTATTATTTACGATTTATTTTTTCTTTAATTTATTTCATTATTTTTAAATCTACGTGACTTTACCGAAAGAAGCAAGAATATGAATCTGGATTTTTGCTTATTAATTTCAATTTTTTATTTAAATTTTTCAATTTGCAGAATCTACACGCCACGTTGGTGGCCAGCAGATGGCAGCATCTACACGCCATAATCTTTGTTCATCTTCTTTGGTTCTTTCAGTAAAGTCACGTAGCATGAGAATAAAATAATACATTTAAAAAATAAAATAACACAATAAAATTCTCACAACGTTTCGGCCACAACACAAGCGGCCTTCATCAGGTGAAGGGACGAGACTGTCTGGAGGACAGCGCTGGAGCAAACAAAGCCAAGCTCAATTCGAGACCTTTAAGCTGTGTGAGAAGAACAAAGCGCCTTGACAAAGGAATTAGCATTGAATTTAGCATTGAAATGGCTGAGTGATTAGCTTGTGACTGGTCACAGATATGGCTATGTTAAAGTCAAAGCATACACATCCACAGAGGCACCCCTTTACAAAGGAATTAGCATAGAATTTAGCATTGAAATAGCTGAGTGATTAGCTTGTGACTGGTCACAGAAATGGCTATGTTAAAGTCAAAGCATACACATTCACAGAGGCACCTAGTAAAAATCAAACCGGAAAATTTAGCATTGAAATAACTGAGTGATTAGCTTGTGACTGGTCACAGAAATGGCTATGTTAAAGTCAAAGCATACACATTCACAGAGGCACCTAGTAAAAATCAAACAGGAAAATTTAGCATTGAAATAACTGAGTGATTAGCTTGTGACTGGTCACAGAAATGGCTATGTTAAAGTCAAAGCCTACACATCTGAGCTATTAATAGTAACTGGGTCAGTGTCTACTTCAAATATTGTTCAGGCTCAGGAGACTTCCAAAGTTATTCGTGATGTTATACATTTGGTTCGTTTTGAGCATAATCGCGACCTTATATAATTATTACGTGATATACACGCTGAATATACGCACACAAACATCGTGTACACGTGTGTCGTGTCCTCTATTGTCCACATAGACGGCTTGTGCTGACGAGAGAACGATCTTAACGTACAATGTCGTGACATGTATCAGCCCTTTGTCGATCCAGCGTTTTGATAGAGGCCTCCCCCACACCATGTCGTTCGTGGGAGTTGTTTAACCATACTTCACCATGCCGGTCAATGCGGGTTTGGTGAAGTGAGGAGGCCCAGAAACTTGTATATGCAGATACGAGTTTGCCTGTGCTTGCATCTGCAGAATTACATTCTCACACATCTTCAAGTGTAGTTTAATACTTCTAAAAATGCATTTATTCTTGAGGATTCCATAAAGTACTGTGGTAAAAAGAAAACAACTTGATTTGAATAAATTTCGATTTACAGCTTTCGTGACTGCAGGGATTCATCTTCTTGGTTCTTTCGGTAAAGTCACGTAGAAGGGAAATAATAAAATAATAAAATAAAACATAATAAAATTCTCACGACGTGTCGGCCACAACACAAGCAGCCGTCCTCAGGTGAAGAAACAGAACTGTCGGAAAGACAGTGCTCCAATGAACACTGCTAAGCTTGGCAGCATATTTTAAGCTGGGTGGGAGGAGCAGAGCGCCTTGCCAAAAGAGTTTACATATCAACAGAAGAATTTAACATTGAAGTAGCTGTGTTAATGTGATAGATTAGCAGGATGGTAAAGTCATAAATTAGCATGTAACTGGGATATTAGCATGATGTTAATGTGAGGAATTAGCATGTAACTTGTCACGGAAGTAGCTATGTTAAAGTCAGAGTTTATATATCAACAGAGGCATTTAGTATATTGACGCTAAAGAACTGCAACTACCCAACTATCATACAATAAACCGATGTGAAAGAACTAAATATAAACTACATCAATATAATCAATGTACTCAATATATTCTCCACTAAGCTGAGCTACTAACAATAAGTTATTATACATTACACTTCTATGTCGCAAAAATTATTATAATATGCCTCCAAATAATATTTGTATTATAAACTGCCATAGACAGACACCAACATTGAATTATACACTGCGTTACTATACACTACCTTAGATTATAATAATATTAGACTTGTAATATTACACTATGTATTATTTTACCAACCCTACTATACCACACTGCTGTATATTGACTATACAATTACGATACTATATAATACCAAATAAATAATATTAAACATTACACTGAGTACTTTGTTGAACAGGGAATGCTTTGAGCTTGTGGGTTGAATCCATCTGTGTGGAGTTGTGTTATTTCTCCATATGCAAGGTGGGGTCTCTCTGGGTTCCACTCACACAAACATCTCAATGCAATGGGACCTTTCTGAAAATGCAGTACTTAGACTCAATGAAGCTTTCCTGGGTAACTAGTTGACATTGTAATATTAGCATGAGAGATAATGACGTTCACTTATAAGTGCCATTAATAGTACTATACTGTACTTTTAATGAAGACTATTTTACGTAGTTTTTTGTAAAAAAGTGTCCATTCTCAAAACTTTTTGAGGTGTCCGTCTGAAGTTCGTCACGCGGACGTCTCGAACGGCTGACTCCCCTCCTGCGTGGACCGCGATGATTTTTGAAGAAGACTGTCTTGCTACCTGAATCCCCCTCCCTTTATCCCACCTACAACAAAGCAATTTCGCCGTTTTGCTCTCTTGGCCTCCCGTCCAATCAGGGGCTCGGATTTTCCCGCCCTTTCGATACCGGGATCCCAGCTCGGGTGATGTCGCCGCAGTGATCTCTCCGACGTCCGCTCTCTGTTCTCCCGCTACCAGTCCACTGACCCGTGCTTGTGCGTGTGTGGTTCCACTCGCGGTGGCACGATGGCCCTTGCCGTGACCATGCAACTTTAATATTAGGTCATGGCGCCGCAGTGCATGTCAGCTACAGGGGGAAGATCGCCCAATTTCCTGGCCGCAGGAAACCATGAAGTTCGATCCCATTAGGGACTTCTGGAAAAAAACCTATCGGCCGGGTGACCTCCCCTCCCGGCTCTACGTGGGGCGTGTGTGCTTTCATGCGGGGGGGGGGGGGAGGTGGTGGCGAGGGTGCACCGCGTCGGCGTCGGAATCCCCCGGTGGCGGCTTCACGGTGGTGGGTACGGCCTCGGCAGAGCGGCTCTGCTGCGGCGGCCTCACGACTGTGCAGTGGGCAAAACGCGGACGTCTGAGAAGGCACCGGCCCCGGGAGAGTGGCGGGAAATCCGAGGCATCGGTGACGGCGTCGCGGCGGTGGGCACGGCTCCGCTGGAGCGGCTCCGCTGCGGCGGCACCACACCCTGCTGACTCAGACTGATTTGGGTAATAGTGGCTCGCAGACACGCCGGGAATAAATCGTTAGTGATCGATAACAGCCTCGTGTGGTTTCTACGAGTGTGGGGAAAGTGCATGGTAGTGTGTTTGCGCTCGCCGTAACGCGTGTGGTCGGCGCGCGGTGTCACGGTAGAAGAAACGCCGCGCCCGAAGGACTCGGCGAGTGAGCGCTTCGTCCTGTGACCCCGGACTCCCGCCCTGCTGCGTGCGGGCTAACACCAATCCCGAATATCCGCCCCTCCAGCCCTTTAAATAAACTCCAATACAACCCCCCAATCGGCTACGCATGTACGAGTGATGTCCCTGCCCTCTGACCCCCGACCCCCCCGTCCTGCGCGTGCGATTGGTGTGTCGCTCTAAAACCGACTCCAAATCCCCGCCCCGCAGCCCTTTAAACAATCTCCATTGCCCGCCCTCGGCGGCAACGCGTGTGCGAAGGACGTCATTCCCTCTGACCCCTGACCCCCCGTTCAGTTCGTGTGAGTGGTGCGTGGGGTTGTGTGAGCGGAGACGTCGCGTTTGAGTGGCTGAGAAGCGACGGATTGATTCCAGGCAGCCACGTGCCAGCCCCGAGCTATGCCCCACAAACAGGACCCGCGGACCCGAGGGGCTGCGGCGTGAGGGGAGGAGCCGGAGAGCGGCAGCCCTCTCACCGCGAGCGAGGAGTCGAGTAGCGGCTGCTCTCACTCGAGCGAGGAGTCCGGAGCCCGCAGCCCTCTCGAGATCAGCCCTCCCCCGGGGGGGGGAGCCGGGGGCCCGCGTCCCTCACAACTGACAACCTGTGTACCAACTGGCCGAGCGAGAGTTTGTGTGTATTTGAGCGTAATCGTGCCAGTGTTTAGCTGTACCAGGGAGTTTGATGCAGCAGATTGTTTCGGTGTAGCAGGGTGTCCGGATTGTGCCGGCACACTATCCTTCTATCCGTAATGTCGTAGGGTGAGCTCCATTAAAAGTTTACTCGGACCCCAACCTGTCAAAGCGCCTAATCTCTGAACGTAGTTCTCAACATCGTCCCTCACCCATGCTACGTACCTTTGAGACGTCCTGCTTTTACAAATGCTGATGAACTGGAGGGCAAAGGTCTGGAGGACCCCACATGGAGTCTGGTTTCTCACACCCGAGCCTCCTGTGACATTTCTGGAGGCTTCTCTGGGATCTTTGTCCCATTTATTGAGTGCGGATTTGGCTTACTTCTGGCTTCATCCCAAGACGTCATCCAGTTGGGAAATACCCGAAGGTTGTGGGAGTCGCCCCGTGCTTCAGTTTATTTCCAACCCTCGCAATGGCCGGATGCTCACCAGCCGGAAGTCTTTTGCTGCTTACACCACGACCGAGGTGTTGAGAGCAGCCATCTCGTGGCTGGTCGGCAATGGAAATGGTATTATCGATTAGGGGAGCATGAGTCTGTGGCGTTGGTGGTGCTGCTGTCACGGAGGCGACACGAGTTTAGGAAATTCAGTTTTGTGGGTTTCCTGTAGGGAGCACTGAAAGATCCTCTATTCCTCTTTCTCCACCCTTTGTCTGTTGTCTCCATGTCCCCGTTCAACTCTTTCTACGCCGCTTTCCTTGAATGTGCAGCCGCCTTTACGGCCTCCCCTCTCCCCTTCTCTCCACCTCCAACCCATCTCCGTCGTAATCTCCTTCCCTTTGTTCAGGCTCTTCCCTTTCTTCCTCAGTCTATGGATGGGGTTATTGTTTATCGGGCTCTTATACAAAAATGGAGCTTATTTTAGCCTTTGAATTGGATTTTCTGTTTTCCTTCGGTAGTGTGTTGCGCACATAGGGAAGATCAAGCCACGCCACCGGTTCCCATTATCAAAATCTTTGTCAACTCGTCTCCCTCGGTAGGAATGCCTTTCCTTCTCCAGCAGGCAATTGTCTTCTCTCTCTCACCTCCGGTATTTCTTCCGATGCGCTATCTTAATCTCGCTTGCTGTGTGTATCGACTCTATCATTCAACAAGGGCAAATTTAAAAATTTGCTTTTTTTCCTGTGTCGAGTGGTGGCGGATTTTAACGACACGTTTCTATATGTACGCGATCTAACCCAAAAAACACCTCTATGGATAATATTGGACCCGAAAGCCTACGTGTTAAACCAAAATTTAAAATATATACAAAATAACAATAATTTCTAGATGTCCTCATTCACATCGTGATTCGTATGAAAAGACATGAGATGATTGAGACATGTTAAATCATAAACTATTTATTTATATATATACAGAGAGTCTTCGACTGCAATGTCCTTGTCCACGTGCAAACAGAGTTAGGATAGCAGCCTCCTTTAAAAGTCAGAGCAGATTTATACACTGTAGAAGACAGTTGACGAATCCTCGCTGCTTGATTCCTCCTCGGATCCCTTCAGCAGTGAGGCGTCACCAGTCTTCTCTGCCTGCTCATTCTCCATGTGGCACCGCTGGGGTGGGTGCAATACGCCAGGAGACTGCTTATGCAGCGAGCAGCGAAGCAGGCCCATCTCTGCCTGCTCATCCTCAACGTGGAATTGAGGCGATGGCGGTGAGCTGGGGGCATCGGTGAGGAGGGTGTTACGGAGACGGCCCAGCTCTGCCTGCTGCAGAATCGTCTGTACGACGAAGCGCTCGCGGCGCATGCAGGCGCGCACATGGGATGGCGTGTCCGGGATGATGTATGCAATGCAGGCCTTCGTGAGTAACACCACGTGCTGCACACGTCCACACACAGGTAAAGGATTTTCAGTTTCAGGATTTGCATGTAAAGGGTGCTTACTAAATATAATATGGCAGCATCTCAAAGTGCTTTACATCTCAGGTCAACTATTCCGGTGACCTGAAGCCTAGGGATATTATATTGTTATGTCGTTTTTCCCAATTAATTTAAATCATTTGAGTAATTTTTGAACATTTGGCAAATTATACCGAGGCACTTTTTTTGAATTACTTAATGGGTTTTTTTACGTTCACTATGCAGCAGGCAACATTTATGATGTGCAGTTAATGCACCCACCGTATTCACCTGGGCAGCCGCAAATTACCGCAACAATCAGCAAACACACTCGGCCATGTCACCACTACAAAGATTCCCTGTGTAGCCTTTCACAGACTGAGACAAGTGCATCTATGAAGGGTGGCACAGTGCCTGTGGGGGTGGTGTGCACCTTTATCTCGCCAGTGATGATTTTCACACACTTCATCAAGTACTCATTTTAAGACAGAATCAACTTAAGGGAAGCTCAACACTGGTTCTAATATTTTCCACTGTTGTTGGTTGTGGCCAGAAATAGTACTCCGGTCACACAGGATTGGTAGCGCAGTTCACAAACAACAACGCAGCCGCTCCCCTTCCCACCCACACGCACACATGCTTACGTGTGACAAATTGCATCAACAACATGAATCGTCTGCTGCATGATGAAAGTGAGTATTGTATTACCACTATTATTTGTGATCTCAGAAATACTGTGCAATTGTGAGGTGTAATAGCATTACTGGCATTATCTGTAATGACCCATTGACAATGATCACGGTTTGCTCTGCTGACCTTAACAACTGCTCACAGATGAGTCTATACGATGGTGCAGTAGTGTAAGGCATTGCACACTAGACTTGCAATCCAGAGGTCACGGGTGTGAATTGATCTTTGGTCGTGGGAGTGTAAACAATGGTGAAAGTTTTTTTACATTCCACTGCCTCTATCCACCTAGCAGTGTAAATGGAATACATCCAGTCAATTGGTCGGCTGAGTTTGGTTCTGTCCAGTGTGGGAACTCCCACATCTTCCCAAGACGTCTGACCAGTGTGGAAGAGCAGTAAAAACACATCTTAAGGGTCTCTCTTGAGCTCCCTATAGCAGGAGCGCTTTTGCCATCAGTGACATGAGCAAGTAATTGGAGGGCTGTACCTTTATCTTTCAATGGGTTTATGAATGTGTGTGTGTGTGTGCATGTTGATGTGTACCTGCATGGCAATGACGAAGGCCAGCTTTGCCGTCAGTACTTGCCAGTACTGCTTGGTGACGGAGTAGGCTTGGGGATGATCCGGCGGGTAGCGATAACCTGGATACCTACACACGTACAACCACGCATGGACTATATTGAGCAAAGTGCCTCGAAAGTAGAGTTGGCGCTAAATTGAACAAGTATGGTTGTGCACAAATGGTATATGCGTTCACAGCCCTTAAAAAAATCCGCTTCTGAAAGAGGGCCTTCCCACAACATGCAGCTTGTGGGGGCTCTTTTGACAATGGTTCACGCTGGTCCATGCCAGGTTGGTGAAGGCAGGGAGTACAGATAATGGGAGAGCAATATAGCACAACTGTTAATTTTGCTGAACTACCCACTGCTGACAACCTAGCTCCACAGTCGCCTACTGCACCTGCATTGTGCATGGTGATCATCAATCTAACCACGAACAAGGCTCAAGCCGGCTTGACTTCCGGAATCTAAGATCAGCTGTATTCGTGGTGATTTGATCATAGTCAAGTAAGGTTATATTAAATATCGATCAATATGGTTATATTGATTATAGTTGTGTATGCCAGCAATTCAAAAACGTTAGAGAAAAGGGTTGGTAGATCGCATCAATTTCTTAACTATCTGTGCTGAGGTGACCAGAAGATGGCTGTAGAGCAAGTGGTTTCATGTCTGTGTGAACCTTTAAGCTTCATTTCATTATCATGGGTTCTCCAGGACCTCTTATTGCATCCCACATGCATAAGACCACCTTAAACTGGAATCCCAATGGGATCCTGAGACTCAATTAAGCAGTCGTGGATCGATAGATAAATAAATAACATTACTCTTTAGCAAGGTAACAATGAGCTAGAATTTATATCAATCTATTATTATATTTCTCTAAGTGGGACTTTGGTTGTGAAGCCACCCCACCCGTACCCACTGCTCCCCCCCTCCAATTCCCCCCCCACCCCCTTTACTGTCCCCACCCACCATGCACACTCTTCCCCCAACCCTACCACAACCCCTTACTACCCAACTAAGCCAAACCCTGTGTCCACGGTAAGGGGCAGGGCATAAACAGAGGTGAGGCCTAGGGGAAGTGTGGGTCTTAAAAGGAAAGTCACGGAGTGAAAAGAGGAAGAGAACGAGCCTAATCAGGAAGGGGCGGAGCCAGGAGGACGCCACACCCAGAAGGATGTCGCATCTACCTGGACAACACACCCAGACATCAGTGCATCACATTCGCAGGGACGGCACCCCCGATAGCTGGGCATGACACTGAATGGCACAAACCTGCAGGTTGTGTGGATTGCCGGATCAAACCAGGCTGGCAGGATGTTGGGATAATTTTGCTCCTTGAAGTCGCTGATCTTGAAAATTGAAAAGCTGTCCTCCGTGTACCCATGCATTGTAGGCGAACCTGTGCCATACTCTGCTGAGTATCCATAATAATACACCAGGCGTGGGATGATGTCCGTTGTGAACGCCAAGATGCATGACTGTGGAATTAGCATACGGAGGCACAGCGATAGCGGTCACTTAGCATGCAATGATTTGACCAAGGCTTCTGAACATCTTACCTTGGCAATTACATTAATTTTCACAAATACAATTTGGGGGGTTGCTGCCAGAGTGAAATGGTTACCATATAAGGACTTGCAATCTGGCAGTCGTCAGTTCAGTCTCCTGACACAACAGTTGAAGCAATGGATCATTTTCTTAAATCTCCCCCACCTCTGTCCAATTAGCAATATAAATGGGTTCATCACTGTTTTAGCACAGGTAATTCCACATCTTACAACATGTCTGGTCATCATGGAAGAGTAGGCCAAATACCGTGTAGAGGGGTTCTCTAGAGCTACCTTTAGTTGAGGCCCGTCTGCCAGCAGTGACATGAGCAAGCAATTGCAAGGCTTTACCTTTTGCGATTTTGGGAGAGAGTGGATAGGAGCGGTGGTGCAGTGATTCGTGCACTGCACTTTGAATTCAGCACACATGCAATTGACTTCCAGCTACGACTAACATCAGTGACGAGTGATACCCGAACCGCTCCTGGTCCCCCACTACACCTCTTCTCAAACCTGCCATGACCAGAATGGTGAAGTATGGTAAAAAGAACCCACACGGCTAACATGACATGTTATGTCACTCATAAGATGGGATACTGAGCGAGAAAGCGAGCGGACAATCTGGCGACTTACATTGGTGATTACAGAGAGGGTGGCAATGAAACTCAGAATGTCGGCCCAGGCTCCAATTCCTCTTGCTCGCGAAACCACAGGCCTCCTCATCTTCGTTACGAGCTTCCACGCGTCGACCCGCACTTCGATGATGTTGTTCAGCAGTGCGAGCAATGGCGCAAGTGGAAATGATGCCACGAAGAGAGTGACAAACCCGAATTGGATAACTGGGGTATATTTTGAGAATGGGTAGGGGGGCAAGGATAGGATAATGAGTGAAACAGGATATAGACACACACTCTTAATGCTGTTATGTTGTGATTACTTTAAGCAAACAAAACATGTTTTCAATGCATTGAATGTGTTTTAGTCAAAGGAGACCCCAAAATATGATCACATTTTCGTATAATTTGTTCACAAAATTATCGTGTCCATTACATTGGCCACTGAGATGCGACCAGCCACTACCATCTTTAATGCTCAGCTCTGGTTCACCTGGGTTTCTTTCGCACCATTTTCCACCACTAGGTGGCTATAATAACTAGATCACATCCTGTATTGAGGACTCCATTAACCGTACCACACATTTTTAGGCATATGCACTGTGGCTGAAATGCCAACAAATCACAGCAGTTAACCACAGTGGACATGATGCACAAGAGTTTTAAATAAATAGTAAGGGGGAGAAACGTCAACCCAAGCTGACCAATGTAGCTGCATTGGTTAGCAGACAAGAGGAGCAATTATGTGCTCCTATTGTTTCTAAAACTTAACTCCGTACATATGCACATACGCGCATGCTCAAAGACAATTGTGTTACAGTATATCCATAGATTGGTGCCTATGGCCAAATCACCCAGTATGCGTCAGATTTAATCAGATCCCAGAAGTTAAGGAGAGCTGAGCCTGAAAATTGGTTGGATGGGTGACCATGCAATAGTTATTGTGGGGTTGTGAGCAGCAGAGGACAGTGCAGCAAATTACATTGTTGTATTGTACATCTAAGCTCTTACATCTGTGCTCCCTGCCTTCAACAACCCGAAGTGTGGGTAATTTCCCTCCCACAACAATGTCCGACAGATACACAGGGGCCGTACACACGTGCCTATATAGTCAAATGATACCCAATTGTGTGTTTTTTTTAATAATAAAGTAAAACGCGTTGACTCCGTAGTGTGATCCTCTGAGCTCATTGTACCCATCTCGAGGTATTCATCAAAGAGTCCAAGTGGGCTCTGGGGCTGTAGGTCCATGTCTTGCTCCCAGCGCGTGTAGACAGCCTCAGGCCTTAGCTTGGCCCGACGCTGGGCCCACCAATTGCTGAACCATCTGGGGAATTGAGGGGGGAGGTACGCATGTGGAGACACAGAGACACCCTTACACACGTGCATATCCATTTGTTCATCAACTCTAGGTTTGCTATTTCATAGCTTTCCACTGCGTTTTCAGGTTGTATCATGTGAATATCCCAAGCACGTGGAGCGAAACGTCAAGACATGCCAAACAATATGCGATGACACAAAACATGTCAGAGAGCTGTACAAAACAACTGCTAAAACCTAAGTAGTAGCTGTTTTTCATTTAGCCCGTTGTCAATCCACTACACTCTTTCAGTCATGGGAGTTGCTTGTCTAATATTATGAAACTATGTACGAAGCGTCTGATCGGAATATCGCATGATACTAACGAGGTGAACTTTGTCCAGTTGACTGGTGTTCACTGCTTAACCAGTGCACACTGCTAACAAGCTGTCGACAGGACTTTTCGCTGAATGCGTTTTCACACAACACATTTTCATTGTAACATGGTTCCTATATTTGGGAAAACTTTTCACACAACGTGGAACGTGTCCATTATAATGTGGAATGCACACTGTTAAAACGCCGAATGCGGCCATTATAATGCTTTCCTGAGCAGTCGACGATGAACGACTGTCTTGAGTTGCGCGGCTGAGCAGTTTGATAAAGCATGCCGAATGATACAGTAACACGGCAGCCTAGCCTGAGTTATTTATCCCACCATGGGATGACTGCAGGTTGATTTTACTGTGCAAATGTGATTAACTTAGTAATTCCTTCCTTTGCGCGTTTTTACTTCACGCGGAAATTTTCAGGAACGCATCTACCGCGTTACACGAGGAAACGCCGTAATCAGACTTCACAGCTATCATGTGTTCATGCGATACTTACGGGATGATGACCTCCTGAAAATTGCCAACCATCTGCTTCACTACCATGATGACAGTGAGTTGAGAAGTCAGTTCAAAGAGACAGCCGTTTGGGGGACACTGGAGGGGGGATGAGGTGGAGAATAGATTCAGGTTAAACACTGAAGATATGAAATATTGGGTAATACATATATGGATACCACACATCATTTCTAATGATCCTCTCACATTCTTCTCTTCAGTCAATTGCACACTGCAAAACTGACGGCTCCATATGTTAGAGGGGACAGTGATTAAGAATATCAATATTCTCCAGATTATAAGAAACACTTTCCCCCTCCCCCTCATGTATTTTAAATAAAGAAAATGGTGGCGCATCTGATAATGTTTTGTTTGTTGTCCTTCCCCCACACATCCGATGCAGGCTGTGTACGGTGCAAAATAAGTTCAACACACAACATGCATACTGCAGTTGGTGTTTAGTATCAGGTGAGTTTAATTGCAGAGCATCGTCTAGTAAATATAATAATCGTAAAACATGAAATTAAGTTGGTAGAAAACACAGAGGCACTTAAATAATAAGCTGTATTCTTTATCCTTTATGTGTATTGTTTTTGAGAGGATATCAATCAATGAATCGCCCTCGTGACGATTTCCTACAAATCTGCAGCAGGAGAAGTAGGCACCTTAATATAACACCAAATGTACTCATTATAATCATCTCATGTGTCAACAAGTCTGCCTTCAAACAGAAACATGAGCAACAGGTGCACATTTTGGGCAATGGACTTTCTTCCGAGCATAGAGTGACTGCAAATACTCAGGGTGACTCTGAATGGCAATTATGTAAATGTTAAACTACGTGTCATTAACACTGTCTTAATGACATTGATTTAACGTGTGCACAACGCAATGCTGCTTAATTCCTTACTCCAGAATTCGTTCTTGATATCATATTACGGGGCCGTTCTCTAACACAACGTGCTCCACTGCGCCACAGTGAGTCATAGGTAGTGGCTAAACATATCCTTGAGGGGGGCTGAAATACTGTACATTTTTAAGGATGATCAAATATATAATTTTAAATAAATGGCGTTTGATAAATACGGTATATAATTGAAAATGTCCAATGAGAGACCACAAGGGTACTACTTGCAAAATATGTGATAAACTAACACCCTCAAGTTAACTGGGTTACCAATTGCATCAGTCTAACACGTGTTCTGCTCGTGGTGACCTCGTGCTCTCTCAAGTCTGGTTTCGAAAACTGTTTTACTCCGGAGACTGTGTTAATGCTAGAGCTGGTGACCAGGTGTGAAGACAATGAGGCCTTTTAGAGTTCCAAAAGAAAGAGTCCTTATTTCGACATTTCACCAACAGCACGGTGTGAAGACAATTGTTGGGAAAAATATCAACTACAAAAGTAAAACATAAAAATGTTGTACAAACAGCATAGAAAACAGAGGGGCCAACCCCTCAGATCTACACACCTCCTCGATTCTCCATTTTCCAAAGTAAGTGTAGCTTCCGGGGAAGCCGATGAATTTCCCCTTGAAAAATGCAATGTAGAAAGACGCCGAGTAGAAGTTGACGAACTGAAATAAGAATTTCTTGAACGTCAGCCGATACTCATATTCTCCTTGCGTCTTGGGCATCTCTGTGGGTGTGATACAAAGGCACACATGGACACAAACATCAAACAGGGCAATCAGTTTTGATGTTACTTTCATAGTTTCTGGCACACAGGCTACGAGAAGCCACTGATAATGATGCCGCATTGAGGAATAGCAACATTTCACAATGTAACGTGCTTTGATATCCATTAAAATGAATTTGAAGATCAAAAGTTAATTTCAAAGATGTTGCTGGGGAATGAGTGACAGTGCACAAGTTGTTTACCAGGTGTTGTTCACCACATTCGCCCTGTGGAGTGTCCTTCAGTCTCCATTTGCAATTAAGCCATTTACACTGTCCGTATGATGTCTGAAAGCCAGTGCACTTGATTCTCAAATATCTATAAGGTGTATCTTAGTAATTATCATGGGTCACCTTTCAGAGGGGGTGCAGGCTTCAGCAGGATAAATTACTAATAAAGGGCTCAGTAGCTGGCAACATGAGCAACACAAGCAGATAGCTGACAGCTGACTAGAAGGTAGCAATGCAGCAGTGAGGGTCAGCCCACAATTACATTCAGTGATTCAATGGATCGAGAGGTGAAATCAGAGTGCTAAGTTGGCACCATTGAGATCCTGGGTTTAAATCCAGGCAGCGGCCTCTGGTAACATGTGTTCTCAAGTGCAGTGAATTGATGGCTTCAGGACGGTTACTAATGATGGCATATACATTTGTAACATACACCATTTGGTTCATCACTTAATTTGGTGAAATTCTAGTTGTGAGAATGAGCAATTTGACTGTTACGAGATTAACATTATATTCCGTAGTAGTGTGGATTGAAAAGTGCTTCCCCCTAATGTGTGAACCAGAGTTCACTTGAATGAAGGGTCTCAGAGGTAGCTCAGTGATATTCACTTCTAGGGCCATTTCATGACATTAAGGGTTGCACTGGTCTACAAGAGATCCCATTGGATACTTCATCTCAAGACACGATTCTGATAGCCCAATCGGAATGAAACTGGAGGAAAAATTTAAGAGAGTTCTGACAAAAACAGGCAGTAGTTGAACAAGTGACTGGATGATGCACTGATGCTGCTATTCATGGCCCCATGGTGCAAGGTTAAAATCATGATGACATTTTTACAGCGACATTATTTACCATGCACAACATTTATCCAAGCTTCAAATTTACATGTGTTCTCTTGTGGCGTATAATAAAATAAACATATGCAAACCGTGATGGTGATGACACCTACCCAGATCAGTGAGGACGAGGGCCAGCTTGTCGTAACCTTTGTTGAGTAGTAATATGATTACGATGTTGAGGATGGAGGCCGTGATGGTGGTAACCATATCAGGTGTGAGTAGGGCACCGATCACCTTGATCTTGGTCACATGATTGGGGATACTCGAGGAGAGTATGCCAAAGATGGACAGGCGGTAAACAACCACACCCAAAATTGCAGCAAGAATCAGGAGGATCTGCCAGTAACACAAGAAACACAGAGGTGGGTGAGATTTACAGTCTTGTAGCTCTTTTCCACTATATAACCAAGCCGTGAGTTAGCTGTGCCGAGCTAGCCTGGTGTGGCTCAGGAGGTGCCAGTTCGTTTGTCTACAGCAGAACCAAATGACTGGCAAAACGTCGTACTCAGATTGTAGATATTGTGAATTTGCTATACTAGTAACGAATGGCATGTTCTGTTTACGTGAACAACTTTACTAATTGGCTTTGTCGGGTGGTGGTGGGTTTAATGACACATATTTACGCGATCTAATCCAAAAAAAATATTATGGATGATATTGGTCGCGAAAAGCCTACATGTTAAACAAAACCTGAGCTGTTTCGCTAACATCACACACAATGAACGTGTAATGGTAACGTCACGTGGTCAATTGTAGAAAATGATGCAAGGTTATGAAAGGAATTACTATCCCTGGCCCTGCTTGACCTCGAGCCACGTTCAGATGTGAAGTTGAGACCAAAAGCCACAGGGCCAAGGTGAGGCCAAGGCGGCAGCTTTTTAGGCCACAATCAGTGTCAAGGTCACTCAAGGTTGGGTGCGCTAGTATGAGGCCAGTGTCAAGGTCGGTACCTCTAGTAAAACTCCTCGGACTGAGGCCACACACTCAAGGCCAAGGAGCTGAGGAAATCTTTTCCATCTGGCCTTAAGGCCGAGGACTAGTCTCGAGAAACCCAAATCGAGGTTGACAGGAGCAGGTGGATAACATGATATGGCTCATGAGGTATTCATTGCCTTGGGGCAGCAGTAGATATTTCAGGTGATTGGATTGACAAAGGGCTGTAAGTTATATGATTATGCATGTATCTATACCCCCACTTGTAATCACTCAATGGATCACACAGGAGGAACAACATAGTTTGAGAGCGATTCTGACTGGGGGAGCAGCGTGTGGAGGTTGGGATTGGGTCAAGTAAAAATATATATATATGTGTATAACCCGTATATGAATCCACTGCTGGATGGTGGCCTCCCCAAACCTGTGCAGGTTGTCAGGGTTATTTTCCCATACTTCACCATGCACACCAGTACAGGTTGGTAAAGGATGGAAGCATGAGAATGCAGTTCTCTGTTGGCCACAAGGTAGCTCTGCAGCAGCCTACAGTCCATTTTGTGCATGATGGTTACCGATTCGTGCAGTACCCAGGCTCAAAACCTGCTTCGCCTCCAAGATGAGGCACATAGCAGGTGACTTGGCCATAGCTCACTGGATCAGGAGAAGGGGTTCAATGTTGCTGTTGAGTTGGCGGACTCACCCAGAACAACACCATGATCCCAGAGAGGCAGTAACGGAACCTCAGTATCCTCTTAGGCATATGAGGCTCCTCCTCCTGCACTCACAATGCACGGACATAGACGGAAAAGCATTTGTATATAGTTTAGTCTGTAGGAGTGACCAATGTTAGTGTGAGCCGTTAAGGTTGACTGATGAACCATTATTTGTTTTCCCCACTACTAGTTAAGCATGCAATGATATAAAGGAATGGATTTGATGGTTCTGATGTCTGAGAGTTGAGCTGGCAGCGCTGAGATTCATTGGCTTGAATCCAGGCAGCTGCCACCAATTAAACCAAGTAGTAAGCCGATCAGCCTGGTCACCAATATTACATTTGTTTCTTTTCTTAATTTGGACAAATTTCACCTTTCAGAATAAAAAAAGATTAGTTTGACCATCATGAACATTTCTTTGTAGCAGGGCTGATGCGAAAGGGCCACCCTCTAGTGTGTGTTCACTTGAAGGGATCTTATAAGTAATTATGTAACATCTGCTTCAGCAAACCTTTCCATAACATAGAGTTCCAAATGGACATTGTTTCATAACGATGCCGATAGGACAATCGGGATAATATTGGGAGGAAAACACAATTGACCAAAGGCCAACAAATATGTTAGAAGAAAAACTAGGAAAACAGTGAACAGTTACACATGCAACATTACAAAACAGAGGTGTGTTTGTGCCATGAGGTAGTCGCCGTGGTGACAGCAAAAAGCATTACCATGGTGATGATGTTACATTTCGTGGTCGTGCAGCGAGCCAGGTACTCGGGCCGGATGGGGTCTCCTTCCTCCGCCGCTGCCGTCAGGTCCCAGCGGTACGCGAGCGATGCCTGGCGACGCTTCCAAAATTCCAGGAACACCGTGGCTGTTGCGACACACCACACGGGGAGGATTTACTTTGAAAAGTAATTTGACTATCGATTGCTCAAGGGTTCAAAAGTTACCTAATGTAGTCTGTTAAATGTAATGTTCAAAGTAACTTCATTAGTACTTTCTTTTTCTTTCAAAAATACCTTTATTGGCTTTTTTTGGTACATTGCCACAATTTTATCCCACTTGCACTGAGTGGCATGGCATGAGATTGAGATTTCTTTTGGATCTATAACAGAGCAGTGCTGCTCTTCGTGTTACAAAACGTTACACAAAAGCGAATGTCACAGAGCTACCTCTGTGATCTCTGATCCACATAGTAGGGGTAGCTCTTTCCCAACTGCTTTGCCACGGAGAGGAGCGTTTGTTACGTGATAGTCAAGCTAACATTTTTATTCTCAGAGCTGGAATGTAGCCAAATTAAGTACAGAAGCAACTTCAACATTATGGATTTTTTGTATTTGTTGTGCAGATATCGGTGATTGAGTTGAGACCATCATCTCGCTATAATTGAAAAACTTGTTTAATCGCAGGTGGCCACTTTCATTTCAACACAGAATCTCAGCGGCGGCAACGCAGCACTCTGAACTCTGAGCCACCTGGCCACTTTGTATTTTTCATGGAATCGCCTTGGGGTAGCGCATTCGTTGCTTGTTGCAGAGGTTCGTGGGTCAAATTATGTGGCTGCCCTGATTAATATTGCCGGTGTATTAATTACACAAAAATACACACCATCTGCTTCACAGTGGACATTAAAGATTATCGGTTATCATTCGTAAGAGTAGGACAATGTGTACAAGTCATGGTCCAAATGTGCCCTCATTGAGCAGTGGGTTCATAATAGGACTGTCAGGATCACTGCATACGAACATTGCAAGACATGATGGTACTGTATATGGTTGTACGTATGTATGTTGAACTTCTTTAACACTGTATGTGGCCAAATGTGCTCATCATCATTGCAAACATGTTGATACTTGTCACTGTGTCTGGACAATGTGTGCCAATGCTTAGAATCACTTACCCCAAAGTCCCATGAAAACTGCGAAGAATATGGTGACCGGATTTTCATACATGTGTGAAGTCTGCAACGGCACAATCAGAGGTGTTAGTCACAATTAAACCTTAAATCTTAGCATCCACGTCTTTTCAATATCAACAGCAGGAAAGTAACGATGCATCGATTGATTTTTAAGTTAAAATAGATTAATCACTCATGAAACATCCATTAAATTGTGGAGATGACAATGCTCTACAATGTCTGATATTATAGCGCTATTCATGTATCAAACAAATCTGTATAAATGTGACAGAAAGAGCAAAATAAGCAATGGGCAGTTCCATGATTGTGGACATACATTTCAGACACTTTAAAGTGAATAATCATTATTTCGGCATGACATGTCAACTAATTAGCACTGAAATTCAGATTTCAAAATACTTTGTCCACTTGTATTGATCGTGGAGAAATACTCATGAAATACATCGTGTCGGATTTACTCAAAGTAACTTTTGCACTCCCGCTGGGATGTGACGATGCATTCATTTTCATGTATTTGTCTAACGATCGACTTAGTCCATTAAAATACCCTATTTGCTAAAACTATAACTAACTACCTTCAAAATGATCACACGTGTATTATTAGTATAATATTTTTTTAACACCCACACGAATGGCAGCATAGTGTTTAGCATGATGTGCTGCAATCTAGTGATCATGGTTAATGTTAATGATACAATCTCAGCAACGTGAGTTGGCTTTGTGATAATGATGCACAGCACCAATAACTAATAAGTATCCTTATTTAGAGAGAACATCGATGGTGTATTTGTGTGATACCTTCGCAGTCTCGCAGGTATCATTTAGCCTCCAAAAGGTGCATTTTTGGTCACACTGGGGACACATGACCAGGGATCCTCCGATGGTGTTGTTGCATATTTCTCCACTGCACACATAGACACGCACGAACATAAACACACTAATGGGCATAATACACTTGGATGAGAAATATAATTTGCCTAAAGGTCATGCCACCTTTGAATGTGTCATACCCTCCCTTTAAACAAAGTCAGACTAAATTATGGGTTCCAACGTCGAGCATTTTCCAAAGTAAAATGTATTTCCTGATGTTTAATTATAATTTTCGTTGATATCAGTGGTGTAACATCTCTATGTATTGATTTCCAGGGGTGTTTACAGCCCTTTTATCAATCCACTTCTGGCTGAGAGCCTCCCCACACCTCGTGGGTCATGAGGGCTATTTAATTCTAGTCATCCCACACTGGTCAGTACGGGTTGTATATGGGAAGCGAAGACTCCAGACACAGAGTACAGCAATGTATTTCCTGCACTTGCTCCCCGCTGTCCGTCATGCAGCTCCACAGAGTCTATGTGTGTAAGTCGTATTATAAGGATACGTTTCACATTTAAACATTTTGGATTTGAATATTTTTTGCTTTTGATTTTCGGATTATTTACAATTCGTAAGAATGTACAATATAATCATGTGAACAAGAGTGACGAAACCCGATGCCACGTGATACGTGTCGTCGTGAGTGACGTCACAATGGGCGATGTCATGTTTTCTGAGCAATCCAAAACAATGTTTAATTTTCCCTGGATTGTCCGAAATATTGTAGCTAGGCTTGATTTTTTGGATTTACTTTTAGAAACAGAGACATTTGGAACATATATACATATACAATATATTGAATGTACTATATTTGTACTGTATATGTATATAAACTGTATGAGATTGTATATATGTGCATATGTACTTTAATAGTGAAATGTTAAAGATGTGGCCCTGAAATTGCTTGCTCATGCCACTGCTGGTGGAAGGTCCTCCACTAAAGAATGCTCTAGATTGCCCCTCGAGATGATATTTGGCCTACTCGTCCATGATGGCCAGACATCTTGGACACGGTGGGAGTACCCACATTTTACCCCATCACATCTGAACTGCCAATCATCTAACTGCGGTGTCTCCGTTTATACTGCTGAGCGTATGTGGGATAATTGAAGAAACCTAGCCATTATTTCAGCCGCCATGCCAGGTGATCGCACTGGAAATCTATAAACTGCAATTCTAGAAATGTAACTATTACACCATGGCAGCATCCCATGGGATTGTATATAAGTGTACATGTATGTCTATATGTACTTTACGTGTATATGTACTTGTGTATAGCCTTAGTAGGTGCTTGCTGATACTCATTCTTCAGTCTGTATTGCTATACAGGAGATCTGTGTGAGTTCTACATCTGACACATGAGTGTATGTGTGTTTGTATGCATTTGTCTGTATGCATGTGTCGGGCCAGTACCTAGTGATGTCACGGTCATTGCTGAATACTCCAAAGAAAAAGGAGATCAGGCCGACGATTGCAGCGAAGATCAGCATCTTTGTGTAGAAGCCGAGCCATGCAAAATAGAGCCCCACTTGCTCCCCGAAGTATGACCTGTGCCGACAACATCACTCGCACACACAGCGCAAACATCACCAACCGCACATGGCACCAGTGGTGTAGCTATCGAATATGTAAGCAAGGACCATGGGCTGGAGGGAAATGTGAAGAGCAGGGAAGGCATGGGCAAATGCTATTCTGGAACTCCATTTCCCCAGCCGTCTGTGCTATCAACTCCCAGCTAGCATTCAAGTCCAGCCTTAGGACCTTTCTGGACAGGGCAAGTCCCTAAGAGGTACGATGGCCTGTGGTCGAGACTAAGAATGATGTGGCAGTCAAGAGAAGGAATGCGTCTGAGAGGATGTGCACCACAGAGATTTAAGTAATGAAATCAGCATGTGTGCAGGAGCCACATGGATCGTTGCATCAGGAGACTGGGAGAGATGGCGAAGGCTTGGGGAAGTCTTCATCCAGCAGTGGATAGGGCATGAACTTACCGCACAAGGTCAAGAGGCTGCTCCTTGAAAGAGCGCCCGGCTCTCGCCCACTCCCGTCGCAGCGTGTTGCGGTCGCCCAGCGTGTTCGGGTTTTTGGTGGGATGAACAGACTCACTCTGACATGGGGAAAGCAATTGTTAGTCACAAACACTGCATGGACATTCACAAATTACCAGCTCCACCCCCCCAAAACTCTGCCGTGGCGCTGCTGTGGTGTAATGGTGTTGCACACTGCACTGGACTTGCAAAGTTAGAGGTCGCCCATTTGATTTCATGGGAACGACAGTTAAAACAATGACCACGTTTCTTAATCACGCTGCTTCTTCCCAGCAAGCAGTGTAAATGGGTGCACCCACAGTTAATCTATTGGTTGTTCACGTGTTGTGGGATGAAGTGTGGGTACTTCTAATTCTTCCAAAGACTTCTGTCCCACGTGAAATAGTCGACCAAATACCCTTGAGAATGGCTCTCTAGAGTGCTCGTGGAGTCCTTTCCAATGCATGGATATTGAACTTCTTTTGCACCGTATGTAGCCAACCATGCAAATCAGAGGTGTGTTTAGTGAGCTGGGGAACCTGGACACCTATGCGGCGCATCTCTGTGGGACACTAATGTTAAGTATGTGGTAAGCTTTAGACTATGCTATAGCGTCCTATACAGGTGTGCAATTCAGGTGTCGTACATGGGCCTCCCGTAGGGTGTCAGTGTGCCCTCCACCCCCTACCCCCCCAACAACTTACGTCATGCAGTGGATAGGCTGCAGTATAGCAGCCATTTTCAATCATTTGGTTGATATTTAATATGTTCGTGCTGTCTTGTGGCATGGGGTTTTGCAGCATGTAGTGGACCTGTGTGAGCACACATGACACACATGACAAACATAACATGCATGAAACATAGGGCTGGGTGGGTAAGCTATTATTGACTCACTCCACTCTGAAATGTTTCCCCCTCTCCAACCACCACCAGCCTACACAGTTATAATGGGCCCACAACTCTTATTGAGTCCCGACTCGGAAAGGTCCATAGAACACCCCAAAAACTGAAGCAGATATGTACCGATTTCAGCAAGTACAATATCCAGATTTCAAGGAGACATTTTATGCATGCTTCCCATGCACAAAGGCAATTTATTCAGAATACAATACTATCAAAACCCCAAATGCCCACAATAATGGCTCGACAGGATACCTGCTCACCAAGAACCATATCAACAGTAGTCTTTCATTCTTTTGTTGTGCAGGGGAGAGTGATTGAGGGGACGTGGTTATATAATGTGGGCAGGACTTACAAAGGGTGGGGCTGCTAGCTCACCATGTCTCCTGGTTAAGCATCCCAAAAATTTGGTAGCTTTCTCTACAGGGACACATATTACCACAACCCCTAAATCATAAATCCAGGCATTCTTAATAAACCATAATGATTTACACTTCTAACCACATGTCACTCAGAGATCGCAAGTTGCGATACAGAGCTGAAAACTTTAATTAAAATGATAAAAACACGACAAAACCCTATTAAATTAACATGTTTTTGCAAAAAAACCACCCCATTCTAGCATTTTTATACAGCATTATTGATACAAACGTACGATTTGGCTGCGTACGGCCGGTGGGATGAGGACGTCATGATCCTTTATAGGATAGATGTCCTGCTGCGAACGCCGGTAGGGTGCCGTGAAATAGTCCGGTTGTTTGGGCACGGCTCCCGGCTTCAGGTGGTGAATATTTCCCAGGTAGTGAAGAGGCCCACTGTCTGAGCCTGACACCTGGGGGAGGTCGCTCTCCTTGAGTGGCACCTGTTTGATTTTAAATGTATTAAACCCTTTGCCTCGAGCACATGGAATCATCATCAGCCAAAATCAGTCCACGAATGGATGAAGGTCTCCCCAAGTTGTTGCAATCTATACAAGTCCTATAATACACCACTCCTATAATACAAGTCCTTTAATACAACAAGTCCTATAATACAACAAATCCTATAATACAACAAGTCCTATAATACAACGTTCTATACAAGTCCTATAATACAACAAGTCCTATAATACAACAAGTCCTTTAATACAAGTCCTATAATACAACAATTCCTATAATACAACAAGTACTATAATACAACAAGTCCTATAATACAAGTCCAATAATACAACAAGTCCTATAATACAACAAGTCCTATAATACAAGTCCTATAATACAACAAGTCCTATAATACAACAAGTCCTATAATACAACAAGTCCTATAATACAACATTCTATACAAGTCCTATAATATAACAAGTCCTATAATAATACAAGTCCTATAATACAACAAGTCCTATAATACAACAAGTCCTATAATACAACAAGTCCTATAATAATACAAGTCCTATAATACAACAAGTCCTATAATACAACAAGTCCTATAATACAACAAGTCCTATAATACAACAAGTCCTATAATACAACAAGTCCTATAATACAACAAGTCCTATAATACAACAAGTCCTATAATACAACTTTCTATACAAGTCCTATAATACAAGTCCTATAATACAACAAGTCCTATAATACAACAAGTCCTATAATGCAACAATTAATATGCCAAAAGCCTCCACTGCATATCCCACCCACTCTTCAAGTTGTCCCACCAATATCCCCAGTCATGAGCACACGCACATGAGCCAATCTTATCTCGCCATCTCTATGATATACATCATCTTGGGCACGTTCTCTCCTTCTGCTGCCACTCCAATGTCATTTTCGGCCAGCAGACATCATCCCTTCAAGCAACGTGCCCTTCCCGAGCCCATTCACTTTTCTAAAAAGAGTCAATATGTTGCTAATATGCATATTTTTTTAAATGTACGTTTTTCTAATCCGTTTGTATATTTACGTCTCTCGATATCTCGTAATGTCAGTGCTACGATTATTATCGTTGAACGTCATAAATTATAATCATCACAATCATCACCCTCAACATCATACTCTGTATCACATGCATGATCATCGCAATTATCATCACAACCATGATGAATCTTCACAAACATTATTGTCATCACATTCATTATCACCATCATAATCACAATCATCACCACAATCATCATCACAATCATCGGCATCATCTTGATCATCATTACAATGACCATCAGAATCTTGCCTGGATGTGTAGAATCTCGGCATAGGTGGTGAGTGGGTTCCATGGCGCGTGTACTTTCACAAAGGTGGTGCGTCCGCTCACCGACTTCTAGTGGATGGCACGAAGTTCATCGTCAGACTCTAGATGAGTGCATTTAGTTGTATTTATTAGACTTTGTTTGACCAGGTGAGAGTTCAAGGGAACAGGATGGTCTCATTTGGAAGAGTGTCCACGGCCGCGTGGATTTTCGTGCTTGTGTCACGTGTTGTTAGCACCTCGTGCCGATCAACGTGTGGCACAACCCAAAAGCAAATTGCATAATGTACGTGCAGTTATCGAACACTTATTACTACAGTATAAATAGCTGGCATGCCACATTAAGGTGGAGACTGTTATACCCTCCAGTATAAATGGGTAAGCCACAATTAATCCATCTTAAGATTGTGCATGGTGGGGTAAAGTATGGGTATTCGCTATCTCTTTCAAGACGTCTGGCAAGCATAGAAGAGTAGGCCATATACCCTCCAGCGGGGATCTTTAGCGCTCCTAATCAAGGAATGTATGCCAGCAGTGATATTATGAAGCAATCACAGTCTAACACCTTTTTATTTGTATACAGTGTCTGTCATCTATAGCAGAGAGACACGCAGGAAACTTACCTCCTTGGGTTCAATCTCGAGATCTAGCCCCATCTTCATCAGGCTTGCCTGATATTCGGTCCTCTTCTTCTGTCAAACAAAATTGACCATCTGTGTTATACATTGTTCTCAGTTGTGTCACTGTGGGAGTCAAGTCAAGAGGTGAGGAAACTTCTTGAACTCTTACAGTGAGTAGAGCCTCACATGGGAATCAATCAGAGAACGGCTCTGCAAAGTAGCATCACTGAACTGCTTCAGTCGGTGTCACTTCAGCAGACCTTAATAAAATAAAAATTTGCACAGCTCTTTGTCAATCAACTGTTTGAGTTCACCTTATTTGTTACAGGGATGGTCTCACTTAGCTAGTTGCTTTGCTATTTTACAAGGGAGATAGATCCATTGTGCGTGGGTACAATAGCAACAAAATAAACAAAAACATCAATATTGCAGAGAATGCATACTGGGTACTTCAGCACTGTTGTAATAGTTTTCCATTTGGCAGTTAGAATGTGGATATTACATATATCCTGTAAGTTGTGTCTGGGTGTCGGTGTGTGCAATATGAAAGTGGTGTATTTATTGAGGAGTTGTGGATGGAGTGTGATACGTAACGATAATTGATTGTTGTTCGCCAAAGCAGTGAGGCGTATGGTTCAGGGTATGGATGTGCGAGTTGAGTGATGGGAGTCTAGCGTTCATTGACTAGCGTGGTCTGCAGTTGACGATACAGTTTGATAAAGGATGTATACTGTGGATTTAAAGACTCGTATGGAGGTGGCAGGGTGATTCAGCAGTCAGAGAGCTGAGCTGGCACCACTGCGTCAAACCTAGGTTTAGAGGCGTGTGGTGTTGCACGTGGGGAGGGGTGATAATGCTGGGTGCAGGAAGGTGGAGCATTATTTGTAGGTTCCTCGTTCTCACCTGATTGTTGATGGCGTCCTGAGAATGGACCTCATCATCGAACGCGAGGATGAAATCGATCCGACGGACTCCATCGCAAAAGTAGACAGTGTCCTACACGCAAAGGCAAGCACACACACGAATATGAGAGATGTAATAGCTTATGCATGAAATGTATATTTATTCATAAGCTCATGATACATGTATCAGGACATAAGTTAATCTGCTATTTGTATGCAAGTTGTTTATTGCTATGATGATGTACTTGTTTACCCAGGAAAACCTCAATGAGTTTACATTTTTATTTTCAAGGAGGGTCCTACCAAGTTCTGTTTTTTTGCAGTCGAGAACGAAGTTGCTTAGTTTAATTCCAATTGAATAATTTGCATGTATTTTTTCAGCATTGGTACGTTTGGCCAATACCAGTTACACTGTGTCATTTAGCTATGGGAGGAAACCAGAGACCTGGAGAAATGTGTACACAAAGCATCTAGCCCCTGTGCATTATACAAAAAACATCAGTATTTTCTAAAGTGCATTGTGGTAATGCTATCTTAAACCACCATCAAAATAAAGTTGAGCAAATGTGACAGACTAACAGCAGCAGTTATGCAGTGATATGCAACTGTGGACCGGTGTAATCCTCATTCGGACTCATCAGCACAGTATAGTCACCAAAACGCACTGCTGCAAAGGCTGCAAATCTATAAATGAGGAGCAGCCATGTCTACACTTTGGGGCCCATTAGTTGGCGAATGCAAACAACAACTAAATCTGTAAATACCAGGAATCTCCCATCTTTGACATTAGCCAAGCTAATTTATAGGCAGTGCAAATCCACGTTGTGCCGCATCGTACCTGGGCCAGGGTAGATTGAAATGATGACGTCGAAAAGTCTTGCGGCACCGTTGAAGGCTGAGCCTCATGCCCCTCCGCTCCCTCCTCCTCATTCATTCTCTCCACGAGCTCTGCATAGGTAATGTGGGGGTAGAGGGTTCATTGCATTAGGGACAGGGGAGGCAGGTGCAGGGATGGGAATGTCGGTAAAGAACCGCACATGGTACTCATGTGTAACGCTTTCTCATAAATGTCGACGCTGCTCCAGTGTGAGTACACCTGTGGTATAAAGTTGTGTTACCATTAGGGGACTTTTACCCCATTGAATATCGTACACTTTAACAAAGCCGTGCCCAGCATGGTCAGACACAAACCAGGGCAAAAAATATTAGTTGGAATATGCAAAGTCATTTTTGCCCTGACAGCTTGTCAGCTATACTCTTTGGTTCTTTCGGTAAAGTCACGTAGGTGAAAAAAAAATAGAAATAAATCACGACGTTTCGAATGCAACACAAGCACTCATCATCAGGTGTGACAACCACAGCAAGGAAACTGTTTTACTGAAGTGGGAGAGAAACCAGGGTTAGGGCAGTTAAATAAGTCAGAGAGGGGGAGGGTGGGGGTGAATGGGGCGAGGAGTGCGAGCGCGGCAAGCGCTGCAGAGACGCTGAGAGTAAAAAAGAGGCAACATGATTACTGCCAAGATGGAAGCTTGTCAGCTTCTGCGAGAGCTTCCCCGTGACCACACAGATCATGGTGGTTACTTGACCACATTTCAATTGAAGTGCTGTCGTCCCGACAGTTCTGTTCCTTCACCTGAAGAAGGCCACTTGTGTTGTGGCCAAAACGTCGTGATTTTTGTTGGTTTATTTTTTACCTACGTGACTTTACCCAATAGAACCAAAGAGTATGGATCCTTGCAGTCACGACAGCTTCAAATCCACATTTCACCACTCTGGTTAATGTGGGTTGGTGAAGACGTATAGTATGTATAGTACAACCAATTTTGATGGACTGCCCTTTGCTGCCCACCATGTAGCCCGACACCACACTTTTATACCTGTTATGCACTATCCTGGCTCAAACCCTGCTGGGTTATCACGTTTTTTTTATCACCGTGCCTCGATTCTTCCTCTTAACCTGCATTTTGTATCCACGGGATAACATGTGCAGTTTTATATGGACGTGCCAACAGTGCCTCCCACATTTCTATTGCCTGGTTCTCCACTGGCCGTTTTCCATGTTGCGCTAGAACCAAAAACCGGGATACGCTAACCTCACGCGGTGTCTGAATATGGCTTGGGGCCAAGCAGGGCCAGGGGCGGGGATAATGACGCGTACATTGTGCGTGACATTCGGTGAGTGCACGGTAAGGACACCAGCGCACACCACACCAGTGGTTCTCAACCGTTGTTGGCTACCGGTGCCCCCCCTCGTTGTTGAATTTAGTTTAAACCGAGTAGCCCCCCCCACTCCCCCCTTGACCCAACGTGGTTCTGAGAAATCAACGTGTGAATAATGAACGTCAATATTTTAACCAATTGTCCACTTTGTGAGAGGTATATCCTAACCAGCTGCTAGTAACTGCAAGCGAATAAAAACAAATTAAACGGACGCTCTGCACGCGAGACGTCATTAGTTCCCTGGCTGCTCTTGTAAACCCGCATTGTGTACGATCAGTGAGTTTAGAAAGTGCTTTCATATCGTTCCAGGTTACCACGTGGATACAAATTGTATCGTAGTTACTTTACATTGTCCGATTCATACATGACTATTCACCAATGACTCATGTCCGATATGATTTCACATATTTATACATTATCTCACGTACACCCTGGGGCATTGCCACATAGCCCCCAGGGGTCCGCGTACCCCCGAGTAAAAAAAAAGAAAATTACTGCACTACACCACCCACATGCGTCTCGACGCGCTCGTCACACGTGACGTCCGTGGCACGGCTCGGGTTCCGCAGTAGAAACATAACTTGGTGCCTTGAGAGCCACACGGGGCTGGCTCGGCACTGCCCTGGCGCGGCTTGGTAGCGAGGTGGAAAATAATTCGCATCACGTGGAAATTTATAGCAGCCAAATAACTCTGAAAGCACGTTGATTCTAAATGTTAAAGGAACAACCGGAGGACCCAGGGAATAATCCACGCGGCCACGAGAAGACAGAGAGAGAGACACGCAAACTCCAAATATTACAGGCGTCACAATTTGGATCGAACTCACGGACTTCCTGCATACGAGGCGAGGGAGATAACATCTTGCGAGGGAGATAATATCTTGTCATGGAGATAACATCGTGTCAGGGAGATAACATCTTGTGAGGGAGATAATATCTTGTCAGGGAGATAACATCTTGCGCGGGAGATAACATCTTGCGAGGGAGATACCATATTGCGCGGGAGATAACATATGTACTCTTTGGTTCTATTCGGTAAAGTCACGTAGGGAAAAATAAATAAATAAAATGTACAACAATCACGACGTTTCGGCCACAAAACAAGTGGCCTTCATCAGGTGAAGGGACCAAAGAGTATGGATCCTTGCAGTCACGAAAGCTTCAAATCCACATTTCACCACTCTGGTTAATGTGGGTTGGTGTAGACGTATAGTATGTATAGTACAACCAATTTTGATGGACTGCCCTTTGCTGCCCACCATGTAGCCCGACACCACACTTTTAGACCTGTTATGCACTATCCTGGCTCAAACCCTGCTGAGCGTTCGATTAAAACACTGACGAGATCTCAATATTTAAAACTGGCCCAAAGCCCCGTCATAGCACGAACATTACACTTTACCTATCTCAACAAATGTGGACATCATGAATCTTTGGTCTAATCTCAGATCTTGTGAGTTATAACTCGGGAGCTCCTCATGCACAGCCAGCCAAGGATAACTCCCTGCTATAGTGACGTCACAGCAAAAGGGCGTGACGTCACCTAAATATGGGCGTGGTCAAAAGCGGCCCCATCCCCCGCTCTTCCCGACCTTGCTTCTCCCCTCGCCGAGGTTACCCACATGAACAATAATAATAATAAATCATAGATGTACATTATGAAAGAATCAATGATTTTTCACAAAACTGCTCCTGTACGGCCTTTTGCCAATCCCCTGCTGGAGAGCCTCTTGACGATCGCACGAATCGTGTTGGTTATTTGCACATACTTCACCATGCCGGTGAGTATGGGTTGGTAAAGGAAAAGTAGGAGCATTAACGTACAAACAAAAACCTATTTTACTAGAATGCCTTCTGCTTCCCATCGTGTAGCCTGTAACACCTGGTATGCACTATCCAGGCTCCAACCTCCTTAACGTTAGATGGAGACATCTGGCACATCCCCAGCAGTTTTGTCCACAGGCTCAACATTTAACACAAACACACATCTCTAACACTAACGTTAAACTTTACCTATCTCGACGAAGGTAGACATCGTGAATCTTTGATTTTTTCTCGAATTCAGAGTCAGAAGTCAGGAGCTCCTCGCGTGCACAGCCAGCCCACGATAAAGTCCGACCCAGAATGATGTCACCGTGACGTCGGTTCAATATAGGCGTGGCCAGAATGTGGGTGTGGCCAACGGCGGCGGCTTCCCCGCCCCCCGCTGCCCCTCCCCGCAGGTTTCTCTCAACCCTCAGTGCGCATGCGCAGGCCGCGCGTCTCGGACATCGCCTTCAGCGGCCGTTGGCGACGCGGCGGTTGTGGCGGGAAAATTAATAAAAAAAAACTTCTCCGAATAACCGCGACCTTTAACTACCCTCACGGATAATCCACACGGATCTCTGGACGGCAAGGCGAAGACGATCAATGGAATAATCTCCGGTGAGAGACGGAGAGAGATGGGCAGGCGTGAGGGCGAGCCAGGTTCAACTTTGTTGAACGCTGAGCGCAGAGTGAATGGGGTTTATACTCTTTGGTTCTATTGGGTAAAGTCATGTAGGTGAAAATAAAATAACAATTTTCACCTACGTGACTTTACCCAATAGAACCAAAGAGTGGATCCTAGCAGTCACGAAAGCTTTAAATCTAGAATTGAATGGGGTTTGCTTCACTCAGCACGCGGCTTGGACACTTCGGTGTGCAAAGTGTTGTTTGGTTGTGCCGTGTAAAGGAGGAGGACATTCAGTAAATGTCGTTGGTTTGTTAATGGGAGTGTGTGGCGCGGTAATGGACTGGGTACGACTTACAACACAAGTTCTGCTCACATTGCACGCTAAGGGTTAGCACGGCGATTACTACGCGTGCATTTATTAGTTATTGTTCATGTTAAAAGTAGTATTGATTGTTAAGACAATAATGTTTAGTATTTGTAGGAGAATCATTTCAATATTGTACAGTATAGCATTGTCCTGCTGTGTGGCTCTCACGTGGCGAGCATCAGTGCAGCAATATTCAGTACGTGGTTGTAATGCACTTCTATAGCCCCCTGCCACCAGTGCAGCAATATTCAGTACGTGGTTGTAATGTACTTCTATAGCCCCCTGCCACCAGTGCAGCAATATTCAGTACGTGGTTGTAATGCACTTCTATAGCCCCCTGCCATCAGTGCAGCAATATTCAGTACGTGGTTGTAATGTACTTCTATAGCCCCCTGCCACCAGTGCAGCAATATTCAGTACGTGGTTGTAATGTACTTCTATAGCCCCCTGCCACAAGTGCAGCAATTTTCAGTACGTGGTTGTAATGTACTTCTATAGCCCCCTGCCATCAGTGCAGCAATATTCAGTACGTGGTTGTAATGCACTTCTATAGCCCCCTGCCACCAGTTCAGCAATATTCAGTACGTGGTTGTAATGAACTTCTATAGCCCCCTGCCACCAGTGCAGCAATATTCAGTACGTGGTTGTAATGTACTTCTATAGCCCCCTGCCATCCATGCAGCAATATTCAGTACGTGGTTGTAATGAACTTCTATAGCCCCCTGCCACCAATGCAGCTATGTTCAGTACGTGGTTGTAATGCACTTCTATAGCCCCCTGCCATCAGTGCAGCAATATTCAGTACATGGTTGTAATGCACTTCTATAGCCCCCTGCCATCACCAAACTCACACTGACCAGCGTGGTGAAGTATGGTAAATAACCCCTCCCCCTGGGAGCTGCATAGCATGGGACAGCTGTCAGCCAGCAATGGATTTAAAAAGGAGCTGTACTCCGCACACATTCTTATTCAGGGTAGGGTAAGGAACTTGGAGGTTCGGTACGCATAATGTGCTCGGAAAGTATTGTATTCTGTATGTGTGTTGAACCTCTTTCGCATCGTACAAAGCCAACCGTGCTCTTCGGAGGTGCGATAATATATAAATATAAGTAGTCATACTACTGTAATACCACTTAATATTTAGCATTCATTGTATTAGTAGTACGGTAATTTTTTTATATGCAGGTGTGCATGCCAAACGTTAACCAATGTTAAATGTTAAGCCTTCTCTTTTGAATACAGTGTGATTTAAACATGGAGTTGTCTCCAGCTAATTCTTAAATGTATATCATTCATAATGTAGTAGTAGGCAGGTAGTGCATTTATGACACTTCAATTGTACATAGAGCTTGCAGGTGTGATGAAGGAAACCATGGGAAAGGCTGGAATTTTTGTTGAAAAAAGGACAACAGCCACAGTAGCTTAAGAGACCTAACGCGAAGTGGTCGACACTGGCCCATGCGATCGCGTTGCGACAGCGGACCCACTTTCCGCACACAGCAGCTCCTCATGGTGCCCCCCATACCAGGACCAGTGGTGACCTTGTAGCCACAGCCATTCCTCTCCCTGGCCCCATCCGGTCCAGGCATCCCAAATCGTACAAAATGTACTGCAACGGTGGTGAGACAAACAGCCCTTCGGGCGACAGCACGGTGACGGACACAAGCCCTCGCGGCAGCCTGGGCAGCACGCTGCTCCGGACCGGAAGCGGGGGCTAGCGCAGCCCTGTGGTGTGCGGAGAGCAGTGCTGCTCGTAGGCGAGCGGTGCGCTGGACGCCTACATCGAGGACTTTGAGCAGAGCGGAATCTGTGCGTCACCGCCACCCAGGATACGTGCAGAGCACAGCGCCGCGCAGCATGGCGGAGCGGAGACGCGCGGAGGAGAGGAGGATGCACAGTGTGGATGAGGGTGGGTTGCGCTTCTCGCCACGCGAGGAATCGCTCCGTGGTGCTTGCACTCGAGTGGCTATCGAGTGTGCACGCGGTGCAATGGTATTGAAGCTATAGTAATAGGTTTTTACCCTTTTATCTGGCACAAAAACTGACACCTTTATACAAGGGATCATGTTTGCAATAACCACAACACAAGTAGTCAAAATGCAAACAAAAAAGACAACTCTGATAATATGCACTGCCCTTGAATTTGATTGGTCCACACCCGAGATGGCTTTTCTGAGATCCCAGTCTCCACTGGTGTTGGACCAGAAGACGCAAAAAGGCGTCTTCTTATTCTTAGCGTCTTCTTGTTTGCATTTTGACTACTTGCGTTGTGGTTATCGCAAACATGATCCCTTGTATAAAGGTGTCAGTTTTTGTGCGAGATAAAAGGGTAAAAACCTATTACTATATCTTGTTACTGGCAAAGGAGGTCTCATAAGGTATCGAAGCTAGTTGACTGGAGGGGGGATAATTGGAGAGGAGAACCCCATTTATTTGCTTGTACTGGGTGCTTGTCAATTATGCTATCATGAATGTAATGTAATTCCCCTAGAAAAAAACCCTTAATAAGGTCTAAAGATACATTTTCGTGAGAGTCCCACACTGGGATGCTTGGCAAATTCCATTAATGAGTTGATTTTATGTCAGAGAAAACTATCCACAGTAAGCACACGCATATGAGAGGATAGCATAGGTCTGAACAGATAGGTCGGTGCATGCATTTCTTTCTCCTGTCATCTTCCAGCAACTTCACTGATTATCGCGTTTGTAAAGTTTGTGAAATCTAAGTGATCCTCCAACCTTTGTGTCAAAATTTGCAGATCCTAGACTGGACACATCTGAAGTTTAAACAATAACAGCTCATGCACTGATTTATCCCATATTCTCACAAACTCCACAAATGGATAACATCATTAGTTACTGATGGTGCAAAGTAAGGCAACATTGCAGGATTGCCGTTCAGGGGTCAAGGAATCTAGGGGAGAGCAAATTCATTGTGTACCAGTAAAATGTCTGTGGGTCTTACATTGCAGGTGGCATGCTGCCTGTGGAGGACCTCATCTCGGGCACGTGCAGCCTCACTGCTGCGCTGCAGCGGTCATGGCTTATAGCCCGACGGTCAGTCTAACCACGGACCAGCTCCTAGAGGCGCCAGTTGACGGTTCCTCCAAGTCCTTGTTCCGCTCGCCTGGCGCCCACCGAGACCTCGCAGTGTCGCACAGAGGCAAGCGGTCATCTCTCGGGGTCACCGCGCACAGCCTCGGCGCATCATTGGTGAGGGGCAATAAGCCAACTGAACGGTTGAGCTCAACAGCGAGAAGCAACAAGGCCCTGATGCCATTAAATGAGTCGGCAAAGCCCAAAAATTATTTCTTTTCTAACCAGAAGAATGTTTTGTTGTACTTACGGAGCAGTGAAGCAACTAGGCGTGAGCACTTGCCGAACGGCGGCTGTGCGACAAGTACCTATCCCAGGTGGTTGACAAGCCAAAAGGATGAGCTGGATGTGTCGGGGATCACGAGCATTCCTGAGCTCAGGTACCCGGCCTGGCTGCGTGACTGCGATGTGGACTCCCAGACCAGCAGCCACGAGACGGATACCAGCACAAAGAGAGCAGGTGCCGCTCAGAGCCCGCAAAGCAGACCAAAGTACCCAGAGTGGCTCAAAGATTTGGACATCTCCGGCCTTACGAATGTAGCCAACGAGGAGCCCGTGTCAGAGGACCTTAGATCCCTAGGTGTGTGTGTGTGTATATATATAGTCTGTATATAGCAGATGACATTTCATATGTTTTCAGGTACATATTCAGTCTTTTCTCACAGAGACGACTGAGCGGCCACCCTTGTGGTTGTGACGTGCGATGCGTGATTCTTGATGCACAGCCTCATTGGAGGAGCTGCTGAGCAGGGCGCGCATGGAGTTGGAATCCCTCGGCTTGGAGGCCCCCTCCCCGGGCAGCTTCAACACGGACGTCTTCCTAGGGGCTGATCGTCCCTGGGAAAACCCCTCCACGCCATTGTGAATTTATCTTTATATTCACACTCACGCACAGCATAGAGGCTGCACCGCCTCTAAGTATGATGTCAGATTATGAATGTTATAAGCTAAGCAGGTAAGCCTGGTTATTACTTGGATGGGAGACTATTTGGTAATAGCATATATTATAGATTTTGGCTGCTAGGTAACCAGGAGTTAGTAATACAGCAATGGAATCTTGAATCTATATCCGGAGTTTTGCATTTTACTCCCTCTGTTTTCACCGGGTTCTCCGATTTCCTCTCACATACCACTCGCTGATGAAATTTGCAAAATATCACTGCCAAACCCGCCTGAGACTTGGTGAGATTTTTCTGGCTTCCACCATGATAATAAGTTAACCAAGTCATTTTCTCTCAATCGTGTCTCTTCTCAGGGCCGTGTACCACCTGTCGCGTCTGAAAGAGCTGGTTGACACCATCAAGGAGAACAAGGATGGCTGCATTTTAAGGCGGTGGTCGAGGTTTGTACTCAGAAGGATACGTTCGCTTGGTCCTGCTAATTCATGGTTGTTAAACATCAATGGTACTTCAGGTGCTGTGGTGTGAATCGCAATTACTTGTGGGGCCCATGGGGCACAGTAATTGCCCTGTTAATGGCAGTGCCACAACAAAGTATTGGAAAAATGTGATGAAGTTCGTTCAGGGTTGGAGTTAGTGAATGGTTGCAGCAGTATTTTGCACAGCAAATCCATGCAGACTCAAATGTCACTTGAAAGAGAACGGATATGTGAAAAATATTGTGAGCACAACTAAACTTATTTTGGTTTTAGCCATTTTGGAAGGTGACTACTTTATTGGGAACATACATGCTAGTATTTGTGTAGTTATAAACATTTGGGAAATCACTGTAAAAGTACATTTGCTTATTTAGATTGCACTATACCTGTATTGTAAAATTTCAGAACCTTTTATGTAACTTGTAATCAATAAACCAAAGTTGCATATTGTATGCAACCCATGACTTGGATTGTTTTTATCATGTCTTGTTTAGCATGATTGGTTATGTACAGTGTGAAAGAAATTCAACATACATTAAATATTTTCTGATATTTGAATGTTTATATTGTACATGTATATTTATTTTACAATAAATCTGAGACAAAGGCTTATACACATGGAATTGAAAATATTCAGCTATGATTTGTATTTCTCAAGTATTTTAAGAAAAGTCAGCGAGTCTCGTGACATGTCTTCACATTTGGGGGTGATGATTGTGATGGATATCCAAGCATTAACCTGCTTACATTCCTAGAGTATGTAAGGTGAATTTGGGCATTCTGGGTGATTGGGTTTTAGGCCAAACACAGGCAGATGGTTGGGGATAGATGTTTTCAAGCATCTATTAATTATTCATCGGCATGTACTATCTTACTATGATGTAAAGTTCAAAGACATGGTTCATGAAGGGAATGGAATAAAAACTCAACTGTGCACAAGTATGGAGGAATTAATACTTGGAATTCAATGCAAAGATCTGGCCATATGGCGTTTACTGGGCACCAGGGTTGCCAAACAACACATGAAAGATGTGTATCAGGCACAGCCTCTGCATTATGAAAAAAATATCACTTCCTGAAGAAGTGCATTTTGCTTCTCCTGTCTTAGGTCACCAAAATAAATTAGAGCAAATGTGACTCGACTGACACAGGCAGCATTTATACTTGTGAAGTGTTCTCCTTCCGACGTGTGGTGTGTGTCGCACACACTGTCGAAGACGAGGTAGTTGCAGGAGACATCGTCTCTTTATTATCTTGTTCACACCAACTCCGGCCTCACTCGACCACGTTGCCATAGAGCCCGGCCTAGACACGACCCTGTCCGTGTTGCACCGACGGCGTCGACCGAGAAGGCCAGCTACTGTCTGGCCACGCAATGATTGGGCGAATGCGGTGGCAACGACAGCGACGATGAGACGAGTCCACTCCCAGAACCGGCAGCCCGGAGCTCTCGCTCTCCGCTGCTTATATTATATTCTATATTCTACTCGGCGCGGCTTGGCTCTGCCCTATCCACGCCTCCCTTCTCGAACCGACCAGAGGGTTCCAGAGGCTTCCCTATGAGGTCTTCCATGACCCTTGCCCCAATTCCTCTGCCCGGCCGGCATACCCGTATATATGCTCAACGGCGTGTGTGCAAACTTTCCACTGCAGTTGCCGCTGCTGGACAGCAGTCAGCGCTGTGTCACTACCCTTGTATGAACACAAGAATTACATAATCATGTCTACACTTATATGTAATGGGCTGAGATAGGCGCACACAACTTCTTGGGAGGCAACACTATTTTTTAACACCAACACATTACACTTAACATAAATTTCGATTTAAAGCTTTCGTGACTGCGGGCTAACACCAATCCCGAATATCCGCCCCCACAGCCCTTTAAATAATCTCCAATACAGCCCCCCAATCGGCTATGCGTGTATGAGTGACGTCCCTGCCCTCTAACCCCCGACCCCCCCGTCCCGCGCGTGCGATTGGTGTGTCGCTCTAAAACTGACTCCAAATCCCCGCCCCGCAGTCCTTTAAACAATCTCCATTGCCCTGCATCGGCGGCAACGCATGTGCGAAGGACGTCATTGTCCTCTGACCCCTGACCCCCCGTTCAGTTCGTGTGAGTGGTGCGCGGGGTTGTGTGAGCGGAGACATCGCGTTTGAGTGGCTGAGAAGCGACGGATTGATTCCAGGCAGCCACGTGCCAGCCCCGAGCTATGCCCCACAAACAGGACCCGCGGACCCGAGGGGCTGCGGCGCGAGGAGAGGAGCCGGAGAGCGGCAGCCCTCTCACCGCGAGCGAGGAGTCGAGTAGCGGCTGCTCTCACTCGAACGAGGAGTCCGGAGCCCGCAGCCCTCCCGAGATCAGCCCTCCCCCGGGGGGGGGGAGCCGGGGGCCCGCGTCCCCCACAACTGACAACCTGTGTACCAACTGGCCGAGCGAGAGTTTGTGTGTATTTGAGCGCAATCGTGCCAGTGTTTAGCTGTACCAGGGAGTTTGGTGCAGCAGAGTGTTTCGGTGTAGCAGGGTGTCCGGATTGTGCCGGCACACTACCCTTCTATCCATAATGTCGTAGGGTGAGCTCCATTAAACGTTAACTCGGACCCCAACCTGTCAAAGCGCCTAATCTCGGAACGTGGTTCTCAACCTCTTACCTCACCCATGCTACGTACCTTTGAGACGTCCTGCTTTTACAAATGTTGATGAACTGGAGGGCAAAGGTCTGGAGGACCCCACATGGAGTCTGGTTTCTCACACCCGAGCCTCCTGTGACATTTCTGGAGGCTTCTCTGGAATATTTGTCCCATTTATTGAGTGCAGATTTGGCTTACTTCTAGCTTCATCCCAAGACGTCATCCAGTTTGGAAATACCCGAAGGTTGTGGGAGTCGCCCCGTGCTTCAGTTTCTTTCCAACCCTCGCAATGGCCGGTTGCTCACCAGCCGGAAGTCTTTTGCTGCTTACACCACGACCGAGGTGTTGAGAGCAGCCATCTCGTGGCTGGTCGGCAATGGAGATGGTATTGTCGATTTGGGGAGCGTGAGTCTGTGACGTTGGTGGTGCTGCTGTCACCGAGGCGACACGAGTTTAGGAAATTCAGTTTTGTGGGTTTCCTGTAGCGAGCACTGAAAGATCCTCCCTTCCTCTTTCTCCACCCTTGTCTCTACTGTCTCCATGTCCCCGTTCAACTCTTTCTACACCGCTTTCCTTGAATGTGCAGCTGCCTTTACGGCCTCCCCTCTCCCCTTCTCTCCACCTCCAACCCATCTCCGTCGTAATCTCCTCCCCTTTGTTCAGGCTCTTCCCTCTCTTCCTCAGTCTATGGATGGGGTTATTGTTTATCGGGCTCTTATACAAAAAATGGAGCTTATTTTAGCCTTTGAATAGGATTTTCTGTTTTCTTTCGGTAGCATGTTGCGTACATAGGGAAGATCGAGCCACGCCACCGGTTCCCATTATCAAAATCTTTGTCAACTTGTCTCCCTCGGTAGGAATGCCTTTCCTTCTCCAGCAAGCAATTGTCTTCTCTCTCTCCTCCGGTATTTCTTCCGATGCGCTTTCTTAATCTCGCTTGCTGTGTGTAACGGCTCTATCATTCAACAAGGGCAAATAAAAAAAAATGCTTTTTTTTCCTCCACTGCTTTACCACTATACCTCCTGAGTGGGTACTCGGAGTTTCATCTAATGTACTATTTGATGAGTCGCTTCCACACAGCAGAAAGGCGGTAGCTATCCGAACTGTAAATTTTTCTTCCAATTTCGATAGATTCTCGAATTATTCTTGGGCAGTAGTAGCTAGTTTTGCACAGAATTTCAACATTAAAATCAACTGAGTGTCCTTGTTGGCACGTGTGTTCTGCTACTGCTGAACATGGGTGCCAACAAATAATACATTATTTAAATGCATGCCTATAAAGGGCAGCATACTTCAATAGGGATTACCATTGGTACGGCTATTTTAATACACAATAGACAGGAAGGACAAGATCAAAGGGCTCTCATAATGCACATGCATAATGTACGTTGACTCGGTAATCTCCCCCCCCCCCACTTTGCGCGAGAGTGCCACAAATCTGGCTGTCGCCTGATGAAGCTAGTTGTAATTACTGGCAAAACGTCGTACTCCGATTGTAAATGTTGTGGCTTGGCTCTCCAAAGTACCAGTGACGAATTGGCTTGTTCTGTTTCCGTGACAACCCTTACTAGTTGGCTGTGTCGAGTGGTGGCGGGTTTTAACGACACGTTTATATATGTATGCGATCTAATCCAAAAAACACCTCTATGGATGATATTGGGCGCGAAAGCCTACATGTTAAACCAAAATTTAAAATATATACAAAATAACAATAATTTCTAGTTTTCCTCATTCACATCGTGATTCGTATGAAAAGACATGAGATGATTGAGACATGTTAAATCATAAAGTATTTATTAATATATATACAGATAGTCCTCGACTGCAATGTCCTTGTCCACGTGCAAACAGAGTTAGGATAGCAGCCTCCTTTAAAAGTCAGAGTAGATTTATACGCTGTAGAAGACAGTTGACGAATCCTCGTTGCTTGATTCCTCCTCGGATCCCTTCAGCAGTGAGTCGTCACCAGTCTTCTCTGCCTGCTCATTCTCCATGTGGCACCGCTGGGGTGGGTGCAATACGCCAGGAGACTCCTTATGCAGCGAGCAGCGAAGCAGGCCCATCTCTGCCTGCTCATCCTCAACGTGGAATTGAGGCGATGGCGGTGAGCTGGGGGCATCGGTGAGGAGGGTGTTACGGAGACGGCCCAGCTCTGCCTGCTGCAGAATCGTCTGTACGACGAAGCGCTCGCGGCGCATGCAGGCGCGCACATGGGATGGCGTGTCCGGGATGATGTATGCAATGCAGGCCTTCGTGAGTAACACCACGTGCTGCACACGTCCACACACAGGTAAAGGATTTTCAGTTTCAGGATTTGCATGTAAAGGGTGCTTACTAAATATAATATGGCAGCATCTTAAAGTGCTTTACATCTCAGGTCAACTATTCCGGGGACCTGCAGCCTAGGGATATTATATTGTTACGTCGTTTTTCCCAATTAAATTAAGTCATTTGAGTAATTTTTGAACATTTGGCAAATTATACCGAGGCACTTTTTGAATTACTTAATGGGTTTTTTACGTTCACTATGCAGCAGGCAACATTTATGATGTGCAGTTAATGCACCCACAGTATTCACCTGGGCAGCCGCAAATTACCGCAACAATCAGCAAACACACTCGGCCATGTCACCACTACAAAGATTCCCTGTGTAGCCTTTCACAGACTGAGACAAGTGCATCTATGAAGGGTGGCACAGTGCCTGCGGGGGTGGTGTGCACCTTTATCTCGCCAGTGATGATTTTCACACACTTCATCAAGTACTCATTTTAAGACAGAATCAACTTAAGGAAAGCTCAACACTGGTTCTAATATTTTCCACTGTTGTTGGCTGTGGCCAGAAATAGTACTCCGGTCACACAGGATTGGTAGCGCAGTTCACGAACAACTACGCAGCCGCTCCCCTTCCCACACGCACACATGCTTACGTGTGACAAATGTCATAAACAACATGGATCGTCTGCTGCATGATGACAGAGCGTATTGTATTACCACTATTATTTGTGATCTCAGAAATACTGTGCAATTGTGAGGTGTAATAGCATTACTGGCATTATCTGTAATGACCCATTGACAATGATCACGGTTTGCTCTGCTGACCTTAACAACTGCTCACAGATGAGTCTATACGATGGTGCAGTAGTGTAAGGCTTTGCACACTAGACTTGCAATCCAGAGGTCGCGGGTGTGAATTGATCTTTGATCGTGGCAGTGTAAACAATGGTGAAAGTTTTTTTTTACATTCCACTGCCTCTATCCACCTAGCAGTGTAAATGGAATACATCCAGTCAATTGGTCGGCTGAGTTTGGTGCTGTTCAGTGCGGGAACTCCCAGCTCTTCCCAAGACGTCTGACCAGTGTGGAAGAGCAGTTCAAATACATCTTAAGGGTCTCTCTTGAGCTCCCTATAGCAGGAGCCCTTTTGCCATCAGTGACATGAGCAAGTAATTGGAGGGCTGTACCTTTATCTTTCAATGGGTTTATGAATGTGTGTGTGTGCATGTTGATGTGTACCTGCATGGCAATGACGAAGGCCAGCTTTGCCGTCAGTACTTGCCAGTACTGCTTGGTGACGGAGTAGGCTTGGGGATGATCCGGCGGGTAGCGATAACCTGGATACCTACACACATACAACCACAAGCACGCATGGACTATATTGAGCAAAGTGCCTCGAAAGTAGAGTTGGCGCTAAATTGAACAAGTGGTTGTGTACAAACGGTATATGCGTTCACAGCCCTTTAAAAAATCCGCTTCTGAAAGAGGGCCTTCCCACAACGTGCAGCTTGTGGGGGCTCCATTGATCATGGTTCACGCTGGTCCGTACCAGGTTGGTGAAGGTAGGGAGTACAGATAATGGGAGAACAATATAGCACAACTAATTTTTTTTCTGAACTACCCACTGCTGACAACCTAGCTCCAAAGTCGCCTACTGCACCTGCATTGTGCATGGTGTTCATCAATCTAAGCACGAACAAGGCTCAAGCCTGCTTGACTTCCGGAATCTAAGATTAGCTGTATTCGTGGTGATTTGGTCATAGTCAAGTAAGGTTATATTAAATATCGATCAATATGGTTATATTGATTATAGTTGTGTATGCCAGCAATTCAAAAACGTTACAGAAAAGGGTTGGTAGATCGCATCAATTTCCTAACTAACTGTGCTGTGAGGAGACCAGAAGATGGCTGTAGAGCAAGTGGTTTCATGTCTGTGTGGACCTTTAAGCTTCATTTCATTACCATGGGTTCTCCAGGACCTCTTATTGCATCCCACATGCATAAAACCACCTTAAACTGGAATCCCAATGCACGGTCTTCCTGAAAAGGGATCTTGAGACTCAATTAAGCAGTCGTGGATCGATAGATAAATAAATAACATTACTCTTTAGCAGGGTAACAATGAGCTATAATTTATATCAATCTATTATTATATTTCTCTAAGTGGGACTTTGGTTGTGAAGCCATCCCACCCGTACCCACTGCTCCCCCCCTCCAATTCCCCCCCCCCCACCCCCTTTACTGTCCCTGCCCACCACGCACACTCCTCCCCCAACCCTACCACAACCCCTTACTACCCAACTAAGCCAAACCCTGTGTCCAGGGTAAGGGGCAGGGCCTAAACAGAGGTGGGGCCTAGGGGAAGTGTGGGTCGTTAAAGGAAAGTCACGGAGTGAAAAGAGGAAGAGAACCAGACTAATCAGGAAGGGGCAGAGCCAGAAGGACGCCACACCCAGAAGGATGTCGCATCTACCTGGACAACACACCCAGAGATCAGTGCATCACATTCGCAGGGACGGCACCCCCGATAGCTGGGCATGACACTGAATGGCACAAACCTGCAGGTTGTGTGGAATGCCGGATCAAACCAGGCTGGCAGGATGTTGGGATGATTTTGCTCCTTGAAGTCGCTGATCTTGAAAATTGAAAGGCTGTCCTCCGTGTACCCATGCATTGTAGGCGAACCTGTGCCATACTCTGCTGAGTATCCATAATAATACACCAGGCGTGGGATGATGTCCGTTGTGAACGCCAAGATGCATGACTGTGGAATTAGCATACGGAGGCACAGCGATAGCGGTCACTTAGCATGCAATGATTTGACCAAGGCTTCTGAACATCTTACCTTGGCAATTACATTAATTTTCACAAATACAATTTGGGGGGTTGCTGCCAGAGTGAAATGGTTACCATATAAGGACTTGCAATCTGGCAGTCGTCAGTTCAGTCTCCTGACACAACAGTTGAAGCAATGGATCATTTTCTTAAATCTCCCCCACCTCTGTCCAATTAGCAATATAAATGGGTTCATCACTGTTTTAGCGCAGGTAATTCCACATCTTACAACATGTCTGGTCATGTTATGTCACTCATAAGATGGGATATTGAGCGAGAAAGCGAGCGGACAATCTGGCGACTTACATTGGTGATTACAGAGAGGGTGGCAACGATACTCAGAATGTCGGCCCAGGCTCCAATTCCTCTTGCTCGCGAAACCACAGGCCTCCTCATCTTTGTTACGAGCTTCCACGCGTCGACCCGCACTTCGATGATGTTGTTGAGCAGTGCGAGCAATGGCGCAAGTGGAAATGATGCCACGAAGAGAGTGACAAACCCGAATTGGATAACTGGGGTATATTTTGAGAATGGGTAGGGGGGCAAGGATAGGATAATGAGTGAAACAGGATATAGACATACACTCTTAATGCTGTTATGTTGTGATTACTTTAAGCAAACAAAACATGTTTTCAATGCATTGAATGTGTTTTAGTCAAAGGAGACCCCAAAATATGGTCACATTTTCGTGTAATTTGTTCACAAAATTATCGTGTCCATTACATTGGCCACTGAGATGCGACCAGCCACTACCATCTTTAATGTTCAGCTCTGGTTCACCTGGGTTTCTTTTGCACCATTTTCCACCACTAGGTGGCTATAATAACTAGATCACATCCTGTATTGAGGAATCTATTAACCGTACCACACATTTTTAGGCATATGCACTGTGGCTGAAATGCCAACAAATCACAGCAGTTAACCACAGTGGACATGATGCACAAGAGTTTTAAATAAATAGTAAGGGGGAAAAACGTCAATCCAAGCTGACCAATGTAGCTGCATTGGTTAGCAGACAAGAGGAGCAAATATGTGCTCCTATTGTTTCTAAAACTTAACTCCGTACATATGCACATACGCGCATGCTCAAAGACAATTGTGTTACAGTATATCCATAGATTGGTGCCTATGGCCAAATCACCCAGTATGCGTCAGATTTAATCAGATCCCAGAAGTTAAGGAGAGCTGAGCCTGAAAATTGGTTGGATGGGTGACCATGCAATAGTTATTGTGGGGTTGTGAGCAGCAGAGGACAGTGCAGCAAATTACACTGTTGTATTGTACATCTAAGCTCTTACATCTGTGCTCCCTGCCTTCAACAACCTGAAGTGTGGGTAATTTCCCTCCCACAATAATGTCCGACAGATACACAGGGGCCGTACACACGTGCCTATATAGTCAAATGATACCCAATTGTGTGTTTTTTTATAATAAAGTAAAACGCGTTGACTCCGTAGTGTGATCCTCTGAGCTCATTGTACCCATCTCGAGGTATTCATCAAAGAGTCCAAGTGGGCTCTGGGGCTGTAGGTCCAAGTGTTTGCTGGAAGAAGTGTTTGGTAACTGGATAAGACCATCAATGAGAAGCCAGTTTAATCGTGGTTCGGTGACAGAAAACCCAGAGTTTCACGGTTTAACCCAACATCCGAACAGCACCACATCAGATCTCTAGACTCCTCAGCGCAGGCATACAGATATGGTCAACATATGCGTACATTAACTAATTTGTGAAATTATGAATTACATCCAAATGAAATGTAGTGTGTGCATTACTAGGATGTACCTAAAGGTGCCAGGTTGGGTTCATCCACCTTGGGGATGCTCTGCTCCACGCAGCCTCCTGCTCCCGTGCAGTCCATCCTCTTGATGTCCGAATTCTGGCTGTTGCTACTGCTGCAATTGGTGACACTGGTGGTGGTCTTCTTTCTTTTAATGGACTTAGGTCTACTTCGCTTTTCCTTCTTCTTCTGCTGCAAGGTCATCAACACTTTCATGCTCGTAATAGGATCGAGAGCAGCGTATGGTTTATTCTCACTGACTGGTGAAGCAGTTTGTTGACGTGGAACTAGGCCAAAGCGTTCAAGAAATTTGGATTTCATGTCATTTATCTTAACGCCGCTATCTTTTGTCGAAGTGTAATCATGTTCAGGCTTCGGTCTGTACAAGAACTGTGCGTGAAGATTTTCATGAGTTTTCAGGATTTCAAAAGGACTTAAAAATCCGCAGACTGAGCACATCTCATAGGGCGACGGTGGATTCAACACCGCATTGGCAAAACTGCCGTTATTCACCATACCTGGTGCACCGTTTATCATATAATCCTTTTCATGGGTCTTCATGTGCCTTTTTAATTTTCCTGGCTGATTAAACCTTTGTCCACATATGCCGCACCATTGCTCACGGGTCTCCTTATGCGTTCTTACGTGGGCTTCTAGGCACCATGCCAGTTGGAATTTTTTCCCACAGACGTCACAAGAGATAAGTTTTTTCGCTCTTGTAACTCTACCGGATTGAGGTGGGGTTGAGACGGGTGCTGGTGAAGTGCCATCGATGGTGAAGGCAATTCTCCCAGCACCACCATGACTCGCAGCGGAGTTGCTCTCGCACATCTGAAACAAAAGACAAAGGTCACGCGCATGACACCCGTGTCACGAGTGTACTCACAAAGGCATAATTAAGGTGACATAAGATTCATAAATACTACAACTCATTATACCAGAACTCCACAATATTGCAGTTCCTATCATGTACGATTTTACCCTCTTATCCACCAAAGTAATATTTTGTTTCTAAACAACAATGACGAACATCCTCCAATTTCCTAATGTTACCCACCCAATAGGCCTTTCTGTATATACACACCAACAATATAATGATGGCACCACACGTTCATTCCACTATTCACAACACTCTGACTCGCAATCTCCATGTAAGATTGTAATATCATTTCTGTATGAGGGCCCGTCAATAAGTTTTGGGAATGGACACTTTTTTACAAACAACTACGTAAAATAGTCTTCATTAAAAGTACAGTATAGTACTACTAATGGCACTTATAAGTGAACGTCATTATCTCTCATGCTAATTATTACAATGTTAACTAGTTACCCAGCAAAGCTTCATTGCGTCTAAGTACTGCATTTTCAGAAAGGTCCCATTGCATTGAGATGTTTGCGTGAGTGGAACCCAGAGAGACCCCACCTTGCATATTGGGAAATAACACAACTTCACACAGATGGATTCAACCCACAAGCTCAAAGCATTCCCTGTTCAACAAAGTACTCAGTGTAATGTTTAATATAATTTATTTGGTAATATACAGTATCGTAATTGTATAGTGAATCTACAGCAGTGAGGTATACAGTAGGGTTGGTAAAATAATACATAGTGTAATATTACAAGTCTAATATTATTATAATCTAACGTATAGGGTAGTGTATAGTAACGCAGTGTATAATTCAATGTTGGGGTCTGTCTATGGCAGTTTATAATAAAAAAATATTATTTGGAGGCATATTATAATATTTTTTGCGACGTAGAAGTGTAATGTATAATAACTTATTGTTAGTAGCTCAGCTTAGTGGAGAATATATTGAGTACATTGATTGTATTGATGTAGTTTATATTTAGTTCTTTCACATCGGTTTATTGTATGATAGTTGGGTAGTTGCAGTTCTTTAGCGTCAATATACTAAATCCCTCTGTTGATATGTAAACTCTGACTTTAACATAGCTACTTCTGTCACCAGTTACATGCTAATTCCTCACATTAACATCATGCTAATCTCCCAGTTACATGCTAATTTCTGACTTTAACATCCTGCTAATCTATCACATTAACACAGCTACTTCAATGCTAAATTCTTCTGTTGATATGTAAACTCCTTTGTCAAGGAGCTCTGCTCCTCCCACCCAGCTTAAAATACGCTGCCAAGCTTAGCAGTGTTCATTGGAGCGCTGTCTTTCCGACAGTTCTGTTTCTTCACCTGAGGAAGGCTACTTGTGTTGTGGCCGAAACGTCGTGAGAATTTTATTATGTTTTGATTTTATTGTGTTATTGTTTCCCTTCTACGTGACTTTACCGAAAGAACCAAGAAGATGAATCCCTGCAGTCACGAAAGCTTTAAATCGAAATTTATTCAAATCAAGTTGTTTTATTTTTACCACAGTACTTTATGGAATCCTCAAGAATTAATGCATTTTTAGAAGTATTAAACTACACTTGAAGATGTGTGAGAATGTAATTCTGCAGATGCAAGCACAGGCAAACTCGTATCTGCATATACAAGTTTCTGGGCCTCCTCACTTCACCAAACCCGCATTGACCGGCATGGTGAAGTATGGTTAAACAACTCCCACGAACGACATGGTGTGGGGGAGGCCTCTATCAAAACGCTGGATCGACAAAGGGCTGATACATGTCACGACATTGTACGTTAAGATCGTTCTCTCGTCAGCACAAGCCGTCTATGTGGACAATAGAGGGCACGACACACGTGTACACGATGTTTGTGTGCGTATATTCAGCATGTGTATCACGCAATAATTATATAAGGTCGCAATTATGCTCAAAACGAACCAAATGTATAACATCACGAATAACTTTGGAGGTCTCCAGAGCCTGAACAATATTTGAAGTAGACACTGACCCTTGTCACGAGTTCTTATGAACTATAAACTAAACTATAAACTATTTCTATTTTACCAGGTAAGGCCCACTGAGCTATATAACTCTTATCAGAAGCGACCTGGACACAAATGATAGCTCAACGAAAGTGGCTTATCATGTGGACATTTATAGCAGTCAAGTACTCTAAACTCACGTTTCTAAATGTGGAGGGGAAAACCGAAGGACCAGGAGAAGAATCTACGCGACCACAGGGGAAAAAAATAAACAAATACAGAGCAGGCGTCAGGGTCTGGATGGAACCTCCACGCTGCTGTAGGCCTGGCGAGGTAGTTAACATCCCGACACCGCGGCGCCCCTTATTAAAAGCTTAGCCATGTCTAGCAAAGTTATTGACTCATTTCACTCGACTCACGGCACCACAAGTAATGTATTAAACAAATAAAACAATAATAAAGTAGAGAGGCGCTACTTACATTTAACAATGTTGTTGTTAACTTTAAAAGGAGCGCGCTTCTCTCTGGCTTGCAATCCGGTGATCGCGGTCTCCTTTGCGATTGGTCAGCGCAGGCGTCACCCAGGGTGACACTCCACGCCCCCTTTGTTATTGCACGCCCCCACGTAGGCTCGAGACTCCTCCTCCCACTTCCTGGATAAGCCACGCCTGTCGCGGCTGTGCCCCACCCACTGTCGTGCAAGCCACGCCCCCGCGGATCGGGCCAAGCTCATCCCACGGTGAAAGCCCCACATCCACAATCGGAATCTTTATTTACATGCAGTCCTCGACTTACGAACGCCCAAATTACAAACAGCCGCACTTCAGAACCAACTGGCATGAAATATAAATTATTTTATATCGCCTGAAAACGCGAACTCGCGCTTGTGAGTGAGTGCGCGTGCGTGAGTGTGAGGAGGGGGCACAGGTGGTGCATCAGCCAGTCATCTCAGTCATCTCAGTCAGTCGACCAGTGGCACCCTTGGTTCTGCCCCGTGACCTCATGCCAGCGGGCGTTCGACACTTGACGTGGCCTCAAGGTGCACATGGCCTGGCACAAGCGTCGTGGTGACGTCACCGACACTTATTGGCGAATGTCGGTTGTTGTTGTGAGACAGTGAGAGAGTGTGAAGTCGACTCAGCCTCAGATGAGTTCCTGGTGCGGTGTGGAGTGAACATCGCTACTGGGGGAGACAAAGGCGACCGTGGAGGCGAATCCTCCAGGTGCTCACCGACACACTCACCATGCAACTCACCAACATCACCAACCCAATCACCTCTCAAATCACACCTGCCAGCATCTGCACGCCACGTTGATGGCCAGCAGGTGGCAGCATCTACACGCCGTATTGTTGGTTACATTGGTAAAGTCACGTCGATAGAAAATACAAATAATTAAATAAAATTTAAAATAATAAAAGCTTTTATTATTATTTTCAAAATAATAAAAGCTTTTATTATTTTCAATTTATCATTTGTATTTTTAAATTTAAAATAATTAAATTTTTTTTTTAATAAATTCGATTATTTTATTTTCAAATCTACGTGACTTTACCGAAAGAACCGAGAATATTTTTCCATTTAAAGCTTTCGTGACTGCAAGGATTCATCTTCTTTGGTTCTTTCGGTAAAGTCACGTAGAATGAGAATAAAATAATAAATTGATAAAATAAAATAACACAATAAAATTCTCACGACGTTTCGGCCACAACACAAGCGCCTTCATCAGGTGAAGGGACGAGACTGTCTGGTAGGACAGCGCTTGAGTGAAAAAAGCCACGTTCAGATCACGACCTTTAAGCTGTGTCGGAAGAAACAAAGCGCCTTGACAAAGGAATTATCATAGAATTTAGCATTGAAATAGCTGAGTGATTAGCTTATGACTGGTCACAGAAATGGCTATGTTAAAGTCAAAGCCTACACATCTGAGCTATTAACAGTAACTGGGTATACACTACACTAAATAATGAATACTATATACAACATGGAGTATAACAGCGCCTCGCAGCTGTCTCTCTACCCCTCGTCTGTTCCGACCATGGATTAACTCGTCCGTCTGAACGGGGCTCGTAGCTGTCCGTGGTGCTAAAGTTAAGGGTAAGAATCCACCAATTTTTTCGCCATATAGCATTGTGATATATAACGACTTATTGTGTGGTAGCTTAGCTGATTGGAGAATATATAGAGTTTATTGATAACATTGAGGTAATTTATATTTTAGTTTTTTATTGGTTTACTATGTAGTATTCATTATGTAGTGTAGTGTATACCCAGTTACTGTGAATAGCTCAGATGTGTAGGCTTTGACTTTAACATAGCCATTTCTGTGACCAGTCACAAGCTAATCACTCAGTTATTTCAATGCTCAATTCTCCTAGTTATTTCAATGCTAAATTCTCCTGTTTGATTTGCACTAGGTGCCTCTGTGAATGTGTATGCTTTGACTTTAACATAGCCATTTCTGTGACCAGTCACAAGCTAATCACTCAGCTATTTCAATGCTAAATTCTATGATAATTCCTTTGTCAAGGTGCTCTGTTTCTTCTCACACAGCTTAAAGGTCGCGATCTGAGCTTGGCTTTGTTCGCTCCAGCGCTGTCCTCCAGACAGTCTCGTCCCTTCACCTGATGAAGGCCGCTTGTGTTGTGGCCGAAACGTCGTGATAATTTTATTGTGTCATTTTATTTTATCAATTTATTATTTTATTCTCATGCTACGTGACTTTACCGAAAGAACCAAAGAAGATGAACCAAGATTATGGCGTGTAGATGCTGCCATCTGCCGGCCACCAACGTGGCGTGTAGATTCTGCAAATTGAAAAATTAAAATAATAAATTGAAAATAATAAGCAAAAATCCAGATTCATATTCTTGGTTCTTTCGGTAAAGTCATGTAGATTTAAAAATAATCAAATAAATTTAAAACAAAATAAATCGGAAATAATAAAAGCTTTTATTATTTTCAATTTATGACTTTTATTTGTAATTTTTAAATTGGCAGAATCTACACGCCACCTTGGTGGCCGGCAGATGGCAGCATCTACATGCCGTATTCTTGGTTCTTTCGGTAAAGTCACGTAGATTTGAAAATAAAAATAAAAGAATTAAATGAAAAATCATGAATTGTTATTATTAAATTTTGATTTAAAGCTTTCGTGACTGCAGGGATTCATATTATTGGTTCTTTCAGTAAAGTCACGTAGAAGGGAAACAATAAAATAAAATAAATATTTTTTTAAATATTATTTACATTTTTACTTTTCTTTTATTATTTATATTTTCTATCTACGTGACTTTACCCAAAGAACTAAGGATATAGCGTGTAGATTCTGCCAATTTAAAAATACAAAAAAATAAATGGAAAATAATAAAAGCTTTTATTATTTTCAATTTATTATTTTAAAATCAAAATTTTGTTTCATTTTTTTTATCTCTGTGACTTTACCGAAAGAACCAAGAATATGAATGTGGGTTTTTTGCTTTTATTATTTTCAATTTCACACTTTTTATTTGATTTGATTTTTTTCTATCAACGTGACTTTACCGATAGAACCAAGAATATGGCGTGTAGATGCTGCCAATTTAAAAATTAGAATAGATTGAAAATAATAATCAAAAATCCAGATTCATATTCTTGGTTCTTTCGGTAAAGCCATGTAGGTTGAAAATAAAAATAATAAAATTTAATAAAAAATACAAAAAATAAATGGAAAATAATGAAAGCTTTACTTATTTTCAATTTATTTTAATTTGTATTTTTTTTAAATTGGCAGAATCTACACGCCATATTCTTGGTTCTTTTGGTAAAGTAACGTAGATTTGAAAATAATAGAATTAAATGAAAAAATACTAAATCATGAATTGTTAGTTTTTTTACTTTTCTTTATTATTTAAATTTTACCCAAAGAACCAAGAATATGGCGTGTAGATACTGCCACCTGCCAACGATGGTGGCCACCAGATGGCAGCATCTACACGCCAGATTATTGCTTCCTTCGGTAAAGTTATAATAAAATTAAAATAATAAATTGAAAATAATAAAAGCTTTTCTTATTTTCAATTTATTATAAAATAATAAAAGCTTTTATTATTTTCAATTTATTATTTGTATTTTATTTTTTTTATATTTTAAAATTTCAAGTAATAAATTGAAAATAATAAAAGCTTTTATTAGTTTCAATATATAATTTATATTTTTCAATTGAATTGAATTATTTTTTTTTCAAATCTACGTGACTTTACCTGACGAACCAAGAATATGGCGTGTAGATTCTGCCAATTTAAAAAAATAAACAATAAATTGAAAATAATGAAAGCTTTTATTAGTTTCAATATATAATTTATATATTTTTTATTAAATTGAATTATTTTTTTATTTCAAATCTACGTTACTTTACCTGAAGAACCAAGAATATGGCGTGTAGATTCTGCCAATTAAAATAAATAAATAATAAATTGAAAATAATAAAAGCTTTCATTATTTAAAATTTATTTTTTGTATTTTTAATTAAAAAAAAAGCGCTGTCCTACCAGACAGTCTCGCCCCCCTTCACCTGATGAAGGCCGCTTGTGTTGTGGCCGAAACGTCGTGAGAATATTATTGTTATTTTATTTTATCAATTTATTATTTTATTATCATTCTACGTGACTTTACCGAAAGAACCAAAGAAGATTTATGTTATTATTTTAGTTTTATTTCTATCTACGTGACTTTACCAAAGCAACCAAGAATATTAATCTGGGTTTTTGCTTATTATTTTCAATTTCTTATTTTTATTTGTAACTTTTTAATTTTGCAGAATCTACACGCCACGTTGGTGGCCGGCAGGTGGCAGCAAAATAAAAAGAATAAAATAATAAATTGTAAATAATCAAAGCTTTTATTATTTTCAATGTATTATTTGTATTTCTTTTCATAACAAATTGAAATTTTATTATAATAAAAGCTTTAAGTATAGCTTTTATTATAATATTAATATAATATTACAATCAAAGTTTTTATTATAATAAAAGCTTTTATTATTTTAGGATTCTCCTCCACGGCGGCCTTTGTCTCCCCCAGTAGCGATGTTTACGACACACCGCACCAGGTACTCATCTGAGGCCGAGTCGACCTCACACTCTCTTACTGTCTCAAAACAACCGCCATTCGCCACTAAGTGGTGGTGACGTCACCACGACGCTTGTGCCAGGCCATGTGCACCTTGAGGCCACGTGAAGTGTCGATCGCCGGCTGGCAGGAGGTCACGGGGCAGACCCAGGTGCCAATGGTCGACTGACTGAGATGACTGAGATGACTGGCTGATGCACCACCTGTGCCCCCTACTGTGCCAACTTGCTGAGCTTTAGCCACCCGACGCTCCGCTCGTTTTTCTGAGCGTCGCTCCTCCGCCCTCCGTTGTTGTTGGAGGGCGACTGCCTCCAACTGCCCAGTAGCGTCCTTCACAAGCCTCCTCCACAGAGGCTGATCTTGACACCGCTGGTACCAGTCATCGGCAAGTCCACTCAGCTCCACATCCTCCTGTACCACATCACTCCATCTCTTCTCAAGTCCGTGCCACGCCCGTTTAGCTCCATCAATCCGGCCGAACAAAAGCTGTTTGGGCATGCGGTGATTGGGCATGCGGGCTACATGCCCAGCCAACACAGCCTTGCCTGCTGGAGGAGCTTGCCGATGGGACTTTGTCCAGATCTTTCGAGAATTTGTGAGCTCCTCACACAATCCAGCCTGGTTAAACCTAGGATTGATCGTAGGCAGGCCAGCCAAAATGTTTCTAACCGGTGAAGATGCTGCATTAGGGGGGTCCACGTTTCGCAAGCGTAGAGAAGGGAGGGAATGACTGTGGCCGAGAAGACCCGAAGCTTCATGCGGAGCGACAGACCAGGTAGCTTCCACACGTTACACAACCGATGAAAAGATAATGCCGCTCGACTAATTCGGAGTGAGACCTCTGTTGTTAAACCGGAGCCGATCATGAGCACACTGCCCAGGTATGGGAAACTCTCCACTCTCTCCCCAACTGCCCCATCACCGATTGGGAGTTGTGGGGGTGGAGTGCCCGATGGCACAAAATACCCAGGCAGGTGCTTCGTTTTGGTGGGGCTGATGGTAAGGCCCCACCTCTTAGTGGGACACTCCAGTTTCAGCAGCAGCGCCTCCAACTCTTCCTCTGAATGAGCAGCAATTACCAGGTCGTCGGCATACATAATGTGGTTGACCAATAGGGAGCCATCCCTTGACCGCACCCGGGCATCGATCAGCCTCCCATTATATCTGTACCAGACGTAAATTGCTCTGGTACAGCTGCTGAAGGCTTCACGAACTATGTGGTCGAAATAGATGTTAAATAATGTTGGAGCCAGAGGACATCCCTGTCGCAGGGAATGGCTCTGACTCCCGGCTATGTAGTTTTACCCGGGCCTGCTCACCATCATGAAGGTCCTTAATGAGTGTGAGCAGAGGGTCCGGGACTCTGAAAGCACGAAGAAAAACCCAGAGCCCAGGCCTACTGATGGTATCATAGGCATTGACCAGGTCAATAAAGCAGAGATGTAGGTCTCGTTGGAATTCCCTCCACCTCTGCTGTAGCAGACGGACAGAAAATATGACATCTGTGCAGGACCGCCCTTTCCTGAAACCGCATTGGGGCTCCGCAAGCCTCTGCTCAGCGTACCTAGCAAGGCGATGTTGAATAATCCTTGCCAGGACCTTTCCCGGCACACTGAGTGAGATGCCCCTGTAGTTGTTACAGTCTGTGCGGTCCCCCTTCATAAAGAGGGGGACCACCAGGGCATCCTTCCAATCCTGCGGAACCCATCCAGTGGCCCAGACTGTTGTATGATGTCATGTAGGGCAGTCTACGCACAAACGCAACCCTCCCTCAGCATTTCGCTTGGGAGATCATCTCTGCTCGGTGCCTTTCCTGGTCTCAGACTCTGGATCGCCCTCAGTACTTCCTCAATGGATGGTACCTCAGCCAGCCACTCACAGGGGGTGACTTCCTCCTCTAATATTTGAGGCACCGCATCCTCAGCAGGGTCATCCCCACTTTGTCCCATGATGTTTTCCAGGCTGAGGGATTCCCACTCCCCCAGGACCTCACAGAAATGCTCAGCAAATCTGCAAACCTGTCCCTGGGGGTCGGAGATTGGATCACCCTTCGTTCCCCTAATGGTGGTGTAGTGGGTATAAATTGACGAATAAACTTCTGATGAGGCAACACGATATTTATTGTCTTCCTTACAAGTCTCTAACACAAAGGGAATATAGGTCCCTTTACCCAATACCTGGGGAGGTATGGCCTCCGGATTATGCGGGCCCTATCACTAGGTACCCCGTTACCCTTCGTCCTCCGGCTGGGACCCTAGGAGAGGCTATTTGACCTGACCGCACCCGGTCCGTGGGTCCTGACCACTGGCCTCACTGAGCTCCGGCCCTTAGAAGGACAACGGAGCTTGGGGTCCAGAGTCCTATCTTCAGCCCAGGTCTTCGTTCTTCAGCTTGCAGATGACTGAGCCAGACCTCTGAGAGGTCCGGCTTATGGTTCGTGGCTTGCTCCGCCCTAGCCACGCTTCCCTTCTAGAACGTTCTGGAAGGTGACATCATCCCCCGGTTCCCTCCTCCCGGGGCCCCGGGGAATGTGTCCCAGGATCCGTTTGCTAGGGTTTGTCCGTTGGCCCCTTTTGGGCCATGGACATTAGCCCTGGCGTGATAGCGCTTCCGCCCCCTATTGACGATAAGGGGAAGCTACCAGCCCACAGAGTGGTGAGTGACGATTACCCCTACAATGGTAATAGGTGTGGCGCTGTAGGTTACTTTTTTGATGGAGTTAAATAGGGATTTGTGATTGCGGGCCATTGAGGCAGACTCCATCTCCTCAGCAACCCGCGACCACCACCCATCCTTGCAGCGCCTCACGTCTCTCCGAACCTCCGAGCGAAGGCTGCGGTAAGCCTCCTCATTCTCTGACGTGGGATGCTGTAGACGATTAGAGTGAGCCTGTCGCTTTTTCTCAACCATCCTGAACACCTCCTCTGTCAGCCAGGTTCTCTGGGGAGGTCTGGACCGCGTACACAAAGCAGCCATTGCAGCTGCATGAGTCACAGGTCTAAACCTCGCCCATTTACCCTCGACATCAGGAGTGGGGGACGATGTTGTCTCACTCACACTCACTCACAGCGCGAGGCCGACTCATTACATCTCGCGGAGGATCGCGCTGCTGAACAAAAAAAGTTCCGCGGTTTCAGTTTGCAAGCGCGAGTTCGCGTTTTAAGGCGATGGGGGCCGTCCATAAATGACGTCACGCACCTGGGGAGGGGGGGTCAGACATTTGTGACGGGGGGGGGGGTTTGAGAAATGTGACGACACGTCAAAATGCGCAACTTTAAATAAATATAGACAACACGTTCTATTCAGTTAAATAGACTTTTTAATAAATGTTTTCTCCTACAACATCAGAGTGCAGCGCCACATTAAATACAATGACAATAGTTTAAAGCGATTTGAAGCATGTTTTATTTTCAAAATGAAAATATGGTTTGGGGGGGGGGGCAGAGCTTTGTGACGTCATACTTGAGGGGGGGGGGTCTGACTTTTTGTGACGCCGTGTGACGAGGGGGGGGGGGTCAAAAATCGTCCAAAATCGCGTGACGTCATTTATGGTCGTGATATATTATTTTTTATTTTATTTTTCCTACCTACGTGACTTTACCGAAAGAACCAAAGAGTACTTATTTTGGTGGATAAGGAGTAAAGTAGTAGATGATAGGATCTGCACTATTGAGGAGTTCTGTTATAATGAATCTGTTGTAATGAATCTTATGTCACCTTAAGTATGCCTTTGTGAGTACACTCGTGACACGGGTGTCATGCGCGTGACCTTTGTCTTTTGTATCAGATGTGCGAGAGCAACTCCGCTGCGAGTCATGGTGGTGCTGGGAGAATTGCCTTTACCATCGATGGCACTTCACCAGCACCCGTCTCGACCCCACCTCAATCCGGTAGAGTTACAAGAGCGAAAAAACTCATCTCTCGTGACGTCTGTGGGAAAAAAATCCAACTGGCATGGTGCCTAGAATCCCACGTAAGAACGCACAAGGAGACCCGTGATCAATGGGGCGGCATATGCGGACGAAGTTTTGATCAGCCAGGGAAATTCAAAAGGCATATGAAGACCCACGAAAAGTATTACATGATAAAGGGTGCACCAGGCTTGGTGAATAACGGCAGTTTTGCCAATGCGGTGTTGAATCTGATAGAGCCACTGGAATCCGATAGAGTCACTAGAATGAGAAAACGAATCTCTTGCGACGTCTGCAGGAAAACATTCCAACTGGCATGGTGCCTAGAGTCCCACATGAGAATACACAAGACCGGTGGTCAAAGCTGCAACATCTGCGATCAAAGCTTTGATCAGCCCTACAAACTCAGAAGGCATATGGAGACCCACGGAAAGAACTCAAGGGGCGCACGTGGCATGGTGAATGACGGCAATTTTGCCAATGCGGTGTTGAAGGTGTGTCAGAGCTACTCGGCTGCGAGTCATGGTGCTGGAAGAATTGCCTTTGCCATGGATGGCACCAGCAGCTCCAGCAGCAGCAGCTTGTCGAGTCCTGGTGGTGAGGAGGCAGAGTTGCAGACAATGCCACCTTCTGCAAAGGGCGCACCTGCGTGCAACGAAGTTATTGCTATCACAGCAACCGCGCAAGGAACGAAGGCGCCTGCTGGGAAACGCCACGCCTGACCAGCGCCCGTCTCGACTCCACCTCACTCCCATAGTCACTAGAGTGAGAAAACAAATGTCTTGCCAAGTCTGTGGGAAAGCATTCCAACTTCCATCATGCCTAGAGTCCCACATGAGAACGGACAAAGAGACCCCTGACCAATGGCATCTGCGGTCGAAACTTTGATCAGCCAGGCAAATTCAGAAGGCATATGGAAACCTATGAAAAGGACTATTGGATATTTCTTTGCTGTTCTATTACTGAAGCTATCAACAGAAGGTGTGTACCGGATTAATTGCACTTGTGGCAAATGCGATGTTGGGCAAACAGGACGAATGATCAGCACGAGACTAAAAGAACACCACAGAAATATGAAATGCTCACAAATACAACTGTCAGCAGTAGCAGAACACGCGTGCCCACAAAGACACTCAATTGATTTTGATAATGTTGAAGTTTTGTGCGAAACTTGTTACTACTGGCCAAGACTAATTACAGAATCTATCGAAATTTAAAGAAATAAAAATAACTGCATTCGTTTGGATAGCTACCGACTTAGTGCTGCATGGAAGAGAATCATCAAATTACCGTTTGTGCGGCTATTTTAGTACACACAATGGACACTAAGTACAAGATCAATGGGCTAGCATAATGTGCATGTATAATGTACGTTGATTCATTAATCCCCCCCCCCCCCCACTATGCGCTCAAAGAGCGCACAAGTGTTGTCAGCACATCTACGTCTCTATATAAGGAATTAAACAGGTGGACTTCTCCCAAACCTTGCTGTTGCCTGATGAAGCTAGTTGTAATTACTGAAACGTCGTACTCCGATGGTTAATGTTGTAGCTTGGCTCTCCAACACACCACACACCGGTGTGCTGTACTAGTGATGAATTGGCATGTTCTGTTTACGTGACAACCCTTACTAGTTGGCTGTCGGGTGGTGGCGGGTTTAACGACATATTTACGCGATCCAACCCATAAAACCTTTATTATGGATATTTGTCGCGAAAGCCTACGTGTTAAACTGCCATGTTTTTTTACGTCTATTGCTGTATTTTCTTACGTGCAATATATTTAATAAACCATCTTAATTTATTCATATTTTTGTTCATAGTTATATCATTGTTGCGCGTGCGGTGTGGTCAGTGGATATTGTTCAGTGGGTCAAACCGAGACAAATATTTTTGCAGCAGCTGTGGCTGCACATTGCAACAGCGCATTCCGAATGGTGTAGAACGCATCGCCCATAATCTGTATCTGTGTGCAAACACCAGGTATGGTTGGTAAGAAACACGTTTGGTTTTAAATGAATAGAACTCGAGCTTCAGCCATATTGTTCATTATAGACCCCACTATGTAAGAATTAATCACGCAAACCTTGCGCCTGATTCATTTGAGTCGGTGTGCTCATGAGCAACAGGGCATTTGTGGCAAGGTGTTAATGTACCACATATTAGCACGGTTGGCTACGTACACTGCGAAAGAAGTTCAACACATATTCTTTGGGTCTTTCCGTAAAGTCACGTAGATAGAACAATAAAATAATAAAAATAAAGTGAATAAAAAAGTTAAATATATCACGTTTCGATCGCAACACAAGCAATCGTCATCAGGAGAAAAATGATGAAGATTGCTTGTGTTGCGATCGAAACGTCGTGATATTTTTATTATTATTTTGTATTCACTTTATTATTTATTATTTTATTGTTCTATCTACGTGACTTTATCGAAAGACCCAAAGAATATTAATTCCTGCAGTCACGAAAGCTTTAAGTCAAGATTCAAGCACAACACACATTAATACATTTTGGAAAGCGAGTATCCTTGCACGTACAATGCACTGGACCGCATGTTCGTGTTAAGTGGAATCAGGGGCTTTGTCACTGCCTACCCCATGATATAAATAATCTCAGGGAATTAAATTGCAAGTGTGCAATCTCCCTTCCGGTGGGCATCGAGGATGAGTCATACCCTGGTTTGCCAGGAGGCAGTGGATCACAACTGTGGAATCCTTTCCATCTGCATGGGATAGAACGTTGCCCCCTTGCTCACATTCGTTCGTTTTCTGCGAGTGTACTGGTTTCCCCCCACATGTAAACACTCAGTAAGTGGCTGCAAATATCGGAATGTAAAGAGAACCGCAGAGCTTGGGCGATTGTTGGGAGTGCCGGCTCACTGCCTGGCTGCTGTCTCCCCGCTCGTCTGTGGGAGACATATAGAGGTACTGAATTAGATTTATATTCTCTACATAACATGATTCCTATATACACAAAGCACTCACCGCGTGGAGTACAGCAAGTGATATTCCACGAAATAAAAAAGAAATGTACATGACCAAAACAGAAGCCAATGGGTACAGCTGTGCATACACGTACACACATATACACGATTCATACTGGTGGTTGGAACGATTCACCACTGCCAGAGAGTCAAGGAATTGTCATGATTCAGGATCATGAATGCAAACTGTCCCCGTTCTCAAATCTGAGTACGATTTAAAAGGTCATAGAACGCCTTTGTCGGAAGTAATTACTTCCCCATGTCACTGCGATGGGCAGATTCATGCCGTTGCAGTCGGCTTACACATTCTCAGTAGACCCCTGATACGCAAGCGTACGCATGTGGGTTAACCCCTCCTCCCCCCCTCCATGCATACATACTAAATGGATGCCCCCTAACAGCTACACCACCACTCCCCACACGAGACAAGCACGTGACTCTCGGTGTAAATGGAGCCGGAGCGCGAATAAACGTGCCGATGCCCCAAGTACAGTTGCCACCATTTCCACGACAGAGCAAACCCAGGCACATTTCCCAGCGAGCCCAGGTCTATTGTTAAAACTGTGCAGTTCACGGTGATAAAATTCAACCATAGCCATACCTGGGGTACCAGATCTCGACACAAATCAATTCCTGCTGCCACCCGAACACTGTCCGGGGGTCAAACGCGGACAGGTGGCAGCCCCAGTCGTGAGGCCACATCTGCGCCGACTCACGGTAAATGTATGCAGGGCCAGCAGGAAGAGCCCCAGGATCTCGGAGCGCAGCCACTGGTTCCACGTGCTGTCTCGGTCCACGTCCTCGCGTGACAACGACGACACTTCAAAATCACCTGACCGGAAGGAGGGGGGTGGGAGGGAGAGTAAGAAGGTACGAAGGGGAACCTTCTAACTCTTTCACAGGGACGCGTTCTTCGCATGCGTCACCCTGCAGCCAACCTCTCTGCTCTCGTGTGTGAACGTGGGTCAGTTTGGTTTAATCGTTCAGAATGAATGGGGCATGACCCTGGCCCTTGTGCAACTTATTATTTTCCATGAGATAATACCAAACACATCATTCATGTGTGTGTGTCTGTGGCCTGCATGCAAAACCTACATTCTCTCGAGTCATATATCGGGAGCAGTCACAGGTGGGAAAGCATTGCCGAATTCCTTGAAAGGCTCAACTCTCTCCAACTTATGTTGAAAGCATTTACAGTGAGGGAAAAAGTATTTGATCCCCTGCTGATTTTGTACGTTTGCCCACTGACAAATAAATGATCAGTCTATAATTTTAATGGTAGGTATATTTGAACAGTAAGAGAGACAGAATAACAACAACAAAATCCAGAAAAATGCATGTAAAAAATGTTCTAAATTGATTTGCATTTTAATTAGGGGAATAAGTACTTGACCCCTCTGCAAAACATGACTTAGAACTTGGTGGAAAAACCCTTGTTGGCAATCACAGAAGTCAAACGTTTTTTTGTAGTTGGCTACCAGGTTTGCACACATCTCAGGAGGGATTTTGTCCCACTCCTCTTTGCAGATCTTCTCCAAGTCATTAAGGTGTGGAGGCTGACGTTTGGCAACTCGAACCTTCAGCTCCCTCCACAGATTTTCTATGGGATTAAAGTCTGGAGACTGGCTAGGCCACTCTAGGACCTTAATGTGCTTCTTCTTGAGCCACTCCTTTGTTGCCTTGGCCGTGTGTTTTGGGTCATTGTCATGCTGGAATACCCATCCACGACCCATTTTCAATGCCCTGGCTGAGGGAAGGAGGTTATCACCTAAGATTTGACGGTACATGGCCCCGTCCATCGTCCCTTTGATGCGGTGAAGTTGTCCTGTCCCCTTAGCAGAAAAACACCCCCAAAGCATAATGTTTCCACCTCCATGTTTGACGGTGGGGATGGTGTTCTTGGGGTCATAGGCAGCATTCCTCCTCCTCCAAACACGGCGAGTTGAGTTTATGCCAAAGAGTTACATTTTGGTCTCATCTGACCACAACACTTTTACCCAGTTGTCCTCTGATTCATTCAGATGTTCATTGGCAAACTTCAGACGGGCATGTATATGTGCTTTCTTGAGCAGGGGGACCTTGCGGGTGCTGCAGGATTTCAGTCCTTCAAGGTGTAGTGTTACCAATTGTTTTCTTGGTATGGTGCCAGCTGCCTTGAGATCATTGACAAGATCCTCCCGTATAGTTCTGGGCTGATTCCTCACCGTTCTCATGATCATTGCAACTCCACGAGGTGAGATCTTGCATGGAGCCTCAGGCAGAGGGAGATTGACAGTTATTTTGTGTTTCTTCCATTTGCGAATAATCGCACCAACTGTTGTCCAATTCTCCACAAGCTGCTTGGCAATGGTCTTGTAGCCCATTCCAGCCTTGTGTAGGTCTACAATATTGTCCCTGACATCCTGGGAGAGCTCTTTGGTCTTGGCCATGGTGGAGAGTTTGGAATCTGATTGATTGATTGCTTCTGTGGACAGGTGTGTTTTATACAGGTAACAAGCTGAGATTAGGAGCACTCCCTTTAAGAGTGTGCTCCTAATCTCAGCTCGTTACCTGTATAAAAGACACCTGGGAGCCAGAAATCTTTCTGATTGAGAGGGGGTCAAATACTTATTTCCCTCATTAAAATGCAAAACAATTTATTACATTTTTGACATGCGTTTTTCTGGATTTTTTTGTTGTTATTCTGCCTCTCACTGTTCAAATAAACCTGCCATTAAAATTATAGACTAATAATTTCTTTGTCAGTGGGCAAACGTACAAAATCAGCAGGGGATCAAATACTTTTTTTCCCTCACTGTATGCATTAGTTCTGCCCGTACCTCTTTGTGCCTGTGTAGTGGGCAGGCAAGTGTGGTGGAGCAGCAGGTCCAGCACACGGGGTGTCCAGCAGAGGAGAGGAACTCCCCGTGGCCGTGGCCGGGGAAGCACAGGTCGGCGGCGCTGGGAGCGGCGTCAGTTGCGCGGCGTCTGTGGGAGAAGGCATAGGCCTCTGCTGAAGATTTTCATCCGCAGACACATCACACGGCTTGCCGGACACGTCACGCACTCGGCCCTGTGATTGTGGAGGTGAGACAGGTTCGCGCGTGGCAACGAATGGCTTGTCGCTGGACAAACATCGACGGCAACATCGGGAGAACGCGGCACGAACTCGTGCAGAGTTTCTGGCACCGTATGAATTTACACTCCTTGTAGGTATGTACGTTGAACCTCTTTCGCGCCGTACGTCAGCCAGCCGTGCTAATCGGAGGTGCAGATGGATGCAATTGAAGGAAGTGGAGCAGAGATTTCAAAATGAAACAAAAAAAATTGATACAGAAATTACACAAGTCCAGGGGACTTCACCAAGGCCGTGTTATCCCAGAATCTGACAGAGCACAAAGGAAAATTGGCAATGGCAAAAAATGGCTTCATAACTATCATTGTCAGATGGCACACTTGCATCTTCAGTCTTCAGTCAGCGTCAGTAATTTAAGAATGCACGCATGATGCGTGACACCAACTAAAATGGCATCGATGCTGACTAATCACATCCTCTCCAAGATGTGGAACTCAAGAGACAAGGATGCCTCTTCCAAACAGGACTACCCTTGACAATTGAGTTGTCGCCTGGGTAAAAATAAAATGAACTAGTAGATTTCAACTTGAAAATCCAAACCATCGCACCAACAGTAATGGATGGAATCCTATATGAGGCGCACACTGCAGTAGCTTCAGGTGGACTCTGGTACCTGCTTTAACGTCTGTGTGAGAAGCATCTTCTCCCACTGAAATTCAAACAAAGTTGACAGTTAGACAGGACATGTTTTAAAACATCCGCAGTAAAATTCAAGTATGTATACCATTAAAGTAAACTATTTTTTTATTTACCAGGTAAGGCCCATTGAGAGCTACATAGCTCTTTTTCATAAGCGACCTGGCCACAAATTATAGCTTAACGAAGTGGCTTATCACGTGGAAATTTATAGCAGCCAAATACTCTAAACGCATTACTTACAAATAGCTCACAAAGCGGTTATCCTCCCACTACCCTTGGGTTACCTCCTGTCCCGGTCAAGCCGAGACAGTCTGTGAATTGGCATCTGTGTTTGGGTGGCATGAATTAATTTGTACCGAGATCTGGTACCGGTACTGTGCTGAACTTTACTACTGCATGGTTGTTGACAGACCTAGACCGACTGAAACATAGGTCTGGGTTTGATCTCCATAGCGGAAAAGGTGGTAACCCGAAAACTAACCCAAACCCTTCCACATTTAACGATAAACACTTCCAAAACCGAGTTCGCTCGGAAATGACCCCACTAAACCGCACGTATGTAAACGTTTGACTTCAGTGGTTCCCCCGCCGCGTGCGAACGATGAAGTGCACGGCCTCTCGTGATGATGACCTCACACCCGCATGGCTGCACGAAAGGCGGTGCTGACGAGCATGAGGCAGGTGGAAGAGGCAAAACGAGGAGGCAAGATTAGAGTGCTGTAGTAGGTGGGGTATAGTGGGGCCTATTTCCGAATGATTGATTTATGTGGAAATGAAATTGGTCAAGAGTCCGTTACTTTGTAAACATTAGCATGTATCTACTTTAATACCAAGTCTGCAGGGGTGGGAAAGATGAGGTCTGTTCATTCTGGTGGGCAAAGGGAATTTAGACACTCCAAGTTAAGTCTGGTGGCATACGGATAAAATGCACCTTCCAAATGTAAATAATAATGATTATTAATCCATCTTCTTCTTCACTCCCACGGTGTTTCCAACCAGGGTTAGGCCATGTAATGATCTGACGTGCTGTACACTTGTACAGTGTTACTGAATTATTGTATCATTATGAATTCAGTGCCCCTTCTGCGACCTTTCCCTAGATCCCCCTCTGGTGTATAACCTGGCCTGCTGACGTCAGGGCCGTAAGCCGCAGATCCCTTTCCCTGCCAGCAGCCAGCGCTCTACTGTTACATTACGATTCTTTGCCACTACACAGGGAATCCTCTACTTACGATCATTAGACTTACGACCTTTCAGAGATATGATCAAACCTGTCCGTATGTCCAGTTTCCTGTTCGGACCGAGAGTCGCAAGTTCAACCGCCGCACAATAGGTGGTGATGGTGGCATCTACATCTGCAGAACGTGAAGAACCAGAGGCAACTGTTAAAGCCATTCCCCGTGTTTAGTGTACAAGCCGTAAAACGTGTTTGAAATCGACGGGAGTAAAGTTGGACTCACGAACAAATCGACTTACGAACAGACCTCTAGAACCGAACTCGTTTGTACGTACAAGAGTCTGTATATGGTGGTCACTCTGAACAACACAGACCCAGCCTCGTTTTTATTATTTTTGGTCCATTAGGACATTACCAGATGCATCTTTCTGTGCTAACGACCACACAATACACATTAGGCGTGTCACAACAGGTCACGTTAAATAGTCTAAACTTGTCTGTAGTAAGTCGCATACGGTAGACATTTCTGCACATTTGCAGAATTACATGTCTATGATAAAGGAACCATGTGTATTGCATTACACAGGGGTGCTTGATCTTGTGTGGATGCAGATTCCCGCAGCAATACAGGGAATAGGTTGTTTGCAGCGCCACTGATTAATCAGAATCAGAATCTTTTTTATATCCTGGAGGAATCCGATGAGCTATGAAGATCTTTTTCACCAATGTCCAGTAGGGGCGGGTCAGCGAGCTATTTCCAAAACCGATGAGAGGCAAGACGGAGAAAATGTAAGCAAATTGCTAAAAATACAAAGTACATACATTCCTGCCAATTTGTCAACAAATGAAAGCTTGGGCAAGGTAGCAACACAACAACCACAGCTCCAGACCACGACAAGACTCCACAAAGTCCCTCAATTGCATTGCATTAAAATTGAACGTTTAATGAGCAATATTTGAAATAGCGTTACCAAATGACAATATTCCCTTCGAATACCTGACTAATGAATGAGGCTAAGACGCTTGCAGTAATGTTCAAACATGGAGGAGGCCGTGGATTCAATCCGGACCCTGTCACCTGCTGTATATTTTGAGGTTGCATGTCTCTCTCACTACATTTAGAATAAACATCACGCGTTTAGAGTATTTGGCCTCTATAAATTTCCACGGGATAAGCACTTCCGTTGAAGATAACATTTGTGATAGCCAGGTTGCATCTGAAAAATAGCTCAGTGGGGCCTCAAACTGGTAAAATAAAAAATATTGTTTATATTCTTGGTTCTTTCGGTAAAGTCACGTAGAAGGGAAACAATAAAATAATAAAAATATAAAACAATACAATTCTCACGACGTTTCGACTGCAACACAAGCAATCATAATCACCTGATGATCATCATCACCTGATGATTGCTTGTGTTGCAGTCGAAACGTCGTGAGAATTTAATTGTTTTATATTTTTATTATTTTATTGTTTCCCTTCTACGTGACTTTACCGAAAGAACCAAGAATATGAATCCCTGCAGTCACGAAAACTTTAAATCAAAATATAGTTTAGTTTAAAAGTTATAGTTTGAGAATGGCGGTCCGATGGGAGTGAGTGAAGGGGTATTGTGAGGAGGCGTCATCGGGAGTGGAAGCTGCTGGTGGGAGCATGGGAGGTGTGGGGAGTGTGAGGTGCATCGGCATTGTGGAGAGGGAAGGGGTGAGAGTGTTGTAAGCGATGGGGCTGGGGGAGGAGTGGTGGATATGACGATGTGGAAGCTGTGTCGGTGATGAGGTGTGTGCTTGAAGTGAGGATTACATGGGGAGCGGTGCCGAAGTGGTTAGCGCACCGTGCGACGGGATCCGGCGACCCGAGTTCTATTCCCACTCACGGCCAACATCGGTGACGAGTATCTGAACCAATCTCGGTCCCATCCCAGGTCTATTCTGCCTTAAAATGAGTATCCAGGTTCGGTGAATGGGAGGAGACAAAGGCGGCCAGGCGTGGTGCTGGCCACCCATCCCATCTCAGCGTGTCGACCCCATGGCACCTGGGTAATGGAGGTGGTGATGAAGATGGTGACGACGGTGATGATGATGTTGATGACGATGGTGATGACGAGTCACTCACTCAGACTCACAGAGCCACACTCAGAGACTCACAGTCACTCACTTAGACTCACAGAGCCACACTCAGAGACTCACAGTCACTCACTTAGAATCACAGAGCCACACTCGAGACTCACACCCACACTCAAGACACTCACAGTCACTCACTCAGACTCACAGAGCCACAGACTCACAGCCACACTCAGAGACTCACAGTCACTCACTCAGACTCACAGAGCCACACTCAGAGACTCACAGAGTCACTCACTCAGACTCACAGAGCCACACTCAGAGACTCACAGAGTCACTCACTCAGACTCACAGAGCCACACTCAAGAGACTGATAGAGTCACTCCGAGAATCACAGTCACTCACACAGACTCACACTCACTCAAGGAGACCCACAGACTCACTCACAGACTCACTCACACAGACTCACAGAGTAACTCACACACAGACTCACACTCACATACTAGTTCTGACACACACACAGACTCGCAGAGTAACACGCACTCAGAGACTCACAGAGTCATGCTCAGTCACTCACTCAGAGACTCACAGTCACTCACTCAGAGACTCACAAAGTCACTCACTCAGAGACTCAGAGCCACAGACTCACAGAGCCACATTCAGAGACGCACGGAGTCACTCACTCAGAGACTCACAGAGTCACTCACTCTGACACTCGGAGACTCACTCAGACTCACACAGACTCAGAGTAACTCACACACTCAGACTTACACAGTAACTTACAGTCACTCCCTCTCAACTCAGTCTCACCGGGTAACACACTCACAGACTCGGAGTAACTCACATGAACTCACAAAGTAACTCACTCACACAGACTGACAAACAAAAACAAAGATCCCCAGTGAACCCTTAACAGACTGTAGGGGCAAGTGCTGTTAGCGAGCACCTACGAAGGCCGGCACGGCACACGAGGGGGTGGGTGGCCAGCACCACGCCCGGCCGCCTTTGTCTCCCCCATTGGCGATGTTTATACACCGCAACCAGGTACTCATTTGAGGCCGAGTCGACCTAGGGGAGGCCCAAGACCTGTTCAGATAATCGTCACCGGTGTTGGTGGCCGTGAGCGGGAATCGAACTCGGGTCGCCGGGTTCGTAGCGCAGCGTAGCGCTAACCGCTGCGCCACCGCTCCCCACACCCTCGCTCACAAACACAACGCAGGCAGCGTGGGCAGCCCTGGTCCATCCACTGCTGGATGAGGGCCTTGCCATGCCGTGCGAATTATTTGACCAGAAGCGCAGTGCGTGTTGTTAACATTCCCCGTGTGGTGGATAGAATCGGAGGGCTTTCCCCAGCCCTCACCCACCAGGAATGGTGAAGTATAGTCAAATACTTCCTGTGACTAACACGGCGTTAGGAGACATTCATACAACCCACAGATGGACTAATAATTATTGTAAGTACTGTGGTGCACTTAAAATAATGTGTGGAGGAGGAGGAAGAAGCTCCAGAAGTCGCACTTCAGCAGCCACCACTGCCCCTTCGCAGTATCAACAACCACGCAGACAAATGCACTGCCACATCCTACAACACGCGTTTGTTCCTTCAAAGTAGTGAATTAGCGTCCCAACACGCTGGTTCACGAAGATGGAGCGGTCATATAATGAGCTGGACAGCGACAACAACTTAAATCAGCGGTAATAATGCGGCAGACACGCAGGAAGCAATACTTAGGTAGGCCGCGATGAGACCACGGGGCTCGGATGGCGACCCTGCCTGGGAAGGTGCACACAAGCTCCTCACAGAGTGAGCACCACAATGTTGTCCTTACAACACACAGTGGTCTCGCTTTTCTTTCATATCCACGAGCACAGCAACATCCTGCAACACATATCTCCTCACATTGTGCCCAGGACTGCTTTAAATAAAGATTTTAAATAAACTTTCCCGCCAAAAAATGTAATTGAGGCGTGTGTGGGTATCGATGTGGAACTTGTGATCACATTGCTAAGAGCCGAAACACAAGGCACCCACCACCACACACATCCTACTACTGCTGCCTTGTGAAGTCTATGATGATGATGATGAGCAGCAGCAGTGAGATAATGAGGAGGTTGAATGTGATGATGATAATGTGGAGTAGAGTCAGGGGGGTTATGCCCAACGTTCTCTGTCCTCACCTCCCCACCACCGCCACGTCCCAACTCTGAACATCCACACATCATCATCATCATCGACCAGCAATGACCAACAGCAGCTCACAGCCCATTAAATACACCACCAGTAGGACAATTGTATGGAGGAGGCCAAACAAACATTTAAAACTAACAAAATAACAATTGCCACCGAGAACTGTTTCACATAACTCGTGCACTCAAAGTCCTCAGACAATTGCAGTTATCTAAAGGTTCTAATTGTGCCCGAGTGTGGCTGCGTCTTGCCTCGACAAAGGCATCGCCAATCCGCAAACTCTCGACGGCTCCGGCTGGCTCTCTGAGCACAAACTTTGACATTTGAACCTCACGAAATGTCTCTGCACAAGTTCCAGCGGTGTCTAGGTGGCAGTAAGTGAATGCACGCACGTGTGGAGGAGGAGGAGTGTTTCTATTATGAGGACAGTGCTGCTGCTGCTGCTGTTGTTGTTACTCTACCATGCTAGTAGAGCTTAGCTAGAAAAGTCTTTGTCAGGAGGCCCCAAATATCCCTTCCACCAAACAAAACTGTCGGGAACAGAGACTTGAACCTCAGTAACGCTTCGACAAAAGTGCGTCAATGTTCTCATCGCTAGTGCACACGTGTCGTCATTACCTTATCAGTGCCCTACCTTATTACAGACCAATTCAGACATTATCGGTCACCCCTTAACAATCTCCACCGTTCATCCTACAAAGTCCCCATGACAAGGGAGAAACACCACACAGAGACATTGTGTTTTTTAACCCCTATTGAAACGTCCGTACGCCGTAAGGAGCCGCAAACTCAATGTCCCCGCCACGCAAGAAGACGGCGTAGAAGACCGCGCGGGTCGGCAGGGGTCACGCTGCTGCTGCTGCTGCTGTGGAGCTCCGCTGTGAGTCGACGCAGAAGGGTGGTGGTGGTGGTGGTGAGAGCCCCGACTCCCGGAGTCGCAGTGACAGTCGCGTGGCACGGCAGTCGTGGTGGGGCTCTCTGGCTGCTGCTGCTGCTACGGGAGATGAGCGGCAACTCCGCGATGTCTGCTCCCTCCTCCTCCTCCCTTGTGGTGTCAATGGGGGGGGGGAGCGCTCCTTGAGATCCTCTCGGCAAGGCCTGGCCACCCCTGATGGCTCTCCTCCTCCTCCTCCTCCTCTCGGCGGTGTCACCACCTCGTCCACCTCCTCTTCAGCCTCACGTTGGGATTTTGCTCCACGTAGCACACCACTGTCACTGAGAGTTTACCGTGACAACAACAACAACAATCCTTGTACAGAGACGCAATACGCCCGCCAATATTCCTCTCCCACGATGATATGAGGCCTGTTACTTTCGTCAATTACCCCCTCAAAATATCGGATGGGAATCACTTTGAGATAAAATCACCATCTTAACACGTTAACATAACTGCTCCTCAGCAACAATATTCACCCAAAATAAATATTTTTATTGATGTAATATTTTAAACGATAGTCAACTACTTCGTTTTTTTAATACGAGCAGACAGCACACATCTATACAGTAAACATACAGAACGATAATCTGTAGTGGTGTCCACTTTAACATTATTTTAAGCCAGCTTCCCCATTGCTGTGCATTCGTCAGACACTAAATTAATCTCCCTATGCCTGTCCTTAGCCCAAATAACTTATATCTCCTTGTAACTCGTGTGATAGATCACATTTAGCCACACACAGAGATCACAAATGAATATTAATGTATGCAGCTGCCCCCCCCCCCACCCCCAATTTTAGTCCAAAATCTAAAATGTGTGCATATTTGTGACTTTGGTTTAAAGAGAAAAAAATATAAAATTATGTAATTATATCTGTGAAAAAGTTATTTGCAGCTCATCAAATTCCTCCAGTATAAATACAAATGCCGATTCTGACATTCATTGTAAGTATGTAATGTTGAACTTCTTTCGCACCGTATGTAACCGACCATGCTAATCGGAGGTGCAGAGGAAGGGCAACAAACTAAACACAAACAGCGTGTTGACGGTGTGTTTAATGGTTCCCTCAGCCAGTGGGATTCACACTCTTGGCTTAGGACCACTCATGGAGGGTGAATGAGCATTGCCTCCGCCCCTGCGTGTTGCGATGCTCAGAGCGAGGTGACAACTCTCATTCCGTGCGTTCTCCCCCCCCCACCCCACAGCATCAACAACAAGAGACAGCAGCTGGAGTTGGAGATCATGAAGATCCTGCAGAGCAAGGGGGACCCTGACAACAACAACATCGTCACCCTCCTGGACAACTTCACCTTCCGGGGACACAACTGCGTCGTCCTGGAGCTCATCAGGTGAGTGTCATGGCGTCCGGTGAACACCGATCCAAAGACAAAGATTAACCAGTATAGCCTGAGAAGATTGTTGAGGCAAGTGCTGTTAGCAAGTAGCACCTATGAAGACGGGCAAGGCACACGAGGGGGTGGGTGGGCAGCACCATGCCCGGCAGCCTTTGTCTCCCCAGTGGCGATGTTTACACACCGCACCAGGTACTCATTTGAGGCTGAGTCGATCTAGGGGAGGCTCAGGATTGGTTCAGATAATCGTCACCGGTCTTGGCCGTGAGCGGGAATTGTAGAGCAAAGCGCTAAACGCTGCACCACCGCTCCCCCAAACACCGATGCGTCCGTGTGTTCAGACACATGAATCATTTGGATGTAGAATAAATGTCCATAGGCTTTCAGAATGCCCTAGAATTATTGTATTTGTACGCGGCTCCATGGTCAGACATAACTGTTTATAATGCCTTCCTGCCTCATTGACTATGTTTTGAGTTGAGCGGCAACCCTGTATGGTTACTCCGTGCGGCTTCGCCTCAGTCAAGCACGTGTGCTCCTGTTCAAGGGGCCAATCAGGGAATGGATCACAAGCAGGAAGAAACTGTAACCGTTCACGTTTTGTGCCGTCACGCAGCGGAGACCTCCTCCAGAAGCTGGACGAGACCTATGGCTTATACATGACGGAATTGAAGCCGTACGTGGGCTCCATGCTGCGGGCCCTGGCAAAGCTGAAGGCGATGCACATCATTCACGCGGATCTGAAGCCGGTTAGTAAACTAAGCAGCCCGCTGCGTCTTTTGTCCGTCAGTATGGAGTTAGTGCCTCAGTTCGTGCAGTTGTAGAAAATGAGAGCACTCTTAAATTTTGATTTAAAGCTTTCGTGACTCCAGTAATTCATATTTTTAGTTCTTTCTTACCGAAAGAACTAAGAATGTGAGAACACTCTTGTAAACCTTAGTAACAGGATTTCGAGATATCTTATTCTACACCGCAACAACACTCATGCCACGACTTGCTATTTCATAAACACAGATAGCCAAAACTTGCATAGAAATACAACTTTTCACGTGGATCTCTGTTTGCTCTCAACAACCAACGCTCCGCGGAACATTTAATATTTTCTCATTTGCGTTAAACAACAACGACCACTGCCCTAAGCAACAATTCCGAAGGCCAAAGCTAAATGATGGGCATAGCAGTGGTGGGGTAGTTCGCAAACTGCACTCAGAGGTTAATGACCCGAATTCGATTTCTGGCCACGGCTAAAACCAGGGTTTAGGCGATATCTGAACCGGTCCTGGATCCCATTGCCTTCAACAGCCCCCTGAGCAGCATGGTGAGGTATGGCCATACAACCCCCTTGATTAACACGGCATGGGGTAGGGAGATCTTCAAGCATGATTACATTTACAAAGGGCATTAAGTGTTTAACAAAAATGAGTACATGAAATCTTTGAGTAAACCACCATGAACCAATTCAACAAGACGCAATCTCACCGACACACCACGAGTTTCACTGACAACCACTGTCTTTTTTGCAGGCAAACATCTTGGTCAAAGACCACATCAGTGGCAATATCAGGCTCACGGATTTTGGCCTGAGCATCAGCGAGACCTGCCCAAGTGAGTGATCTAGCTGCCCTGTGAATGTGTGTACGTGTGTAGCAGCATGTGTGTGTGCATGTCACAGTGTTTGTGGGGAGCGGTGGTGTTAACGGTTAGCATGCTGCGCTACAAGCCTGTTTAAGCTATATGGGGGGGTCTTTGTCTTCGTGCTGTGGTGGCGTGGTGGTTAGCACCGCTTAAACAAAGTGTGGTAGTGACACTGATACCCTTCAAACGTTACATTTCGTCAATCATTTGGCCAGGATTTCAACTCTCAACCTCCCAGGTTTGAGGAGGGTAGTTGTCAAACAGTAACCAGTAAACCGGTAACAATTTTCATAATCGATTGCTGGTATTGAAAGTCTGGAGCCAGTAGACAATCCCATTGGAATTTTCGTCGCGGATGGCTGATTTACATGTGATTTACATGTGATTTACGATTGCAAATGTACAGATCGCATGGCAGCCCTAATTTATGCAAACCAACACACCTGAAGATGACCGTTTGAGTTATGGTCGAAACGTCGTGAGAATTTTTTATTGTTTTATATATATTTTATTATTTTGTTGTTTCTCTTCAACGTGACTTTACCGAAAAAACTAAGAATATAGCCCTAAGTACCTTTGTCCTCATTCCTCACTTAACCTTTTCCCGTTCCGAGACGTCTGCACGTTACAGGGTGGTGGTAGGTGTCCCCGGTTCATCACTGAATCTTGAAACGCGCAAAGCGGCTTGGTGTTAATGTTATTCAGAGAGGCGTCGCAGCGCCGTTGCTTTTAAAGAAGTTGTTACTCACCGCAGAGAACTCTCGCGACACGACAGCTGCACTGTATGATAGCTGGCACCAGTGTAATGAAAATAATTTACATTTCTAAGTGCTACCCAGCTGATACACGCATTTATGTGGGCGATCTTTGTAATTGTGCGCATTTTGAGTGCCATACGTGACTGCGTGTGCATACCCTCATCTATTCTGCACTTCACAAGTACAGGTGAATAATGTGCAAGTGCCACCTTGTTTGGTCACCTGTCTGTCTGTGTGCTGCTAGGAGCTTGGTGTCTTGGCTCGATGTGGTACATGGCCCCCGAAATGTACTTTGGGCTCCCGGTCACATGCAGCGCGGACATGTGGTCACTCGGATGTGTGGTGGCCGAGATGCTCCTCGGGAACCCGCTCTTCAAGACAAGCTCGGAAGACCACATCGGCTATCTCATCCAGGTATCTGACGCGTAGGAAAACACCATTGCATATATATCCAGTTGGTTATAAGGTCCTGCTGTTAAGCTACAAGGCTGTCAGTGGGTTAGCCCCACAATACTTACAGGAGCTGATCCACTCATGTACACCAATGAGGTCATTGAGATCTTCTGATCTCCTACTCAGTTTTCTGAGGTCAAGTCTCAATTCCTGGGGGCGATCGGGCTTTTTGCCAGTGCAGCTCCGAGACTATGGAACGCGTTGGCCTCTGATAACAAGACAGAATTTTTAAAGCTATTTAAATCTCGCCATGAAAACTCACCTTGGTAAAATGGCCTATTCCCCATAGTTTTGGTCGTCTCATTTCCTCGTTTTGGTCGTCTCATTTCCCTGCTTTCCATACACGGGGCGCATTGGGATCATCGGATTAAATGCGCCTTACAAATATTAATTATTATAATATATACATACTGATGAATTCTGTAATTTTTATTGTAACAAACCTCGAGCCGATACGGCACCACCAAACCGGGCGTCATATTTCCCATGGGACTGTTCCAACTGCGTCATATAAAGGAGGAGGGAGGGTTTAATTCGAATTTGAACCAACGATGGAGTCCACGATAAACAACAACAGCAGCAGCAGGGGGTTGGTTATGACTGATGGCGCACGACGATCCACCAGCGTACAGACCCGCTGTGCGATGGCTCATGCGACAAAGCTGGTTACGTGCAGGGCTGTCGTCATCCTCTGGGCCTTTCACTGGTCAAAAAATGTCGCTCAGCTGCCGGTACACGGGAGAGGAGTGGACGTGTTCACTGCGTGATCACGCACCATTTGCATGAGTAAAGAAGTAAAGAGAGATTTCGGGATCATCGGTAATACCAGAGAATCAGAGCGTCAGGCTGATGTCCTTCGGAATGATTACTATTGTTATGATTATTGTGGTTTGTTGTTAATCCCTGAGGCTTTCAGAGCCTGTGTTGGAGAGCAACGAAGCCGCACGTAGTAACCACATCGTCAATTAAAGACCAAATATGTATGCTTCGCCTGATGATAGAGATAAATATCTGCAAACAGTATGTACAAGAGCAGGCAAAGTTCATTGTTCATCGACGTTTCAATGAGACAAAGTACAGCGTATGTACGCTCTGTTCGCTCGAGCGACGGACCTCATCCAACGCATCCCTCTTGTGATCTTGGTTTCAGATGTTGGGGCTCCCACCCAAAGCCATGATTGACGCCTCGACCCACAACATTATCTCCTTTGGTGAGTGGACAGGGGGGGTGGTGAGGTGGTGGTGTTGGAGTTCGTAGCTGTTGCTGCTGCTGCTGTCACTGCCCGGAGAGTCGTGGCCGTGCAGCCGCGTGTCTCGTGCTCTGTGCTTGAATAGAAAGGCATGGAAACTGCTTCGCGTAATGTAAAAATGAACTGTGCTTTATTTGGGTTTAAAAGTCACAACGGTCTTGGCAACGTACTTGTCAGTACGTGTTGAATTAGTGCGACAGTAAGGAGTCTTATGAAAAAAATACTTGAAAAGGAACGGTTATGTTTAGGTAGCACAGTATATTTGGAAAACCCATAGGGATTTGCAATCCAACAGAGGACGTGTGTATTAATTACATGGAATTCTGGCCATCACATTTTTAATAAAGATGAGTGGCCGTTTTTCTATATTTCAGCATGACTGAGCACAATTTTAAAAAATTGTGTGGCAGATGCGACGGTATCCTAAATCAGCATAGAGCAGTTCTACCATAGTACAAAACATCCACAGAGAACAACCCTCCACACAAACTGTGGGTCCTTGATTGAGAAATATATTATGCTTAAAAGCACGCTTGTACAACAAATTACCATCCTCTCCAAGTGATGCAAATAATAATATAATACTCAAATAAACATCAAAGTGTCTCCTTGCTCAAACAAGTATCAGGAGGTTCTCGTCTCCTCCGGTGGCCCAGAGTTGAGAGTGGGACTTTCACTTTAACGCTTACGAGCCATCCTTTCCACACAACTACTGCAAACGTCTCACAAACGGTTACAAATTTTATCGACCCTGGAGGGATGACAGGCTGTAGTCGACCGCCAACATGGAATCATATTTGCAAACATCGCAATTGGAGGGTTAAGGACCGCCGCCGCATTGTACTGATCGCCACAACTAATTCAGTGTTTCTCTCTTTTTCTCTCTCCGATAAACAGACAAAAAGAATCGCCCCGTCGTCAACGGGAAACGGATCGTCCCGTGCTCCGTGTCTTTGAAGGCGGTTCTGGGAACCCGCAATCAAAAGTTCATCAATTTTCTCCGCGGGTGCCTTCAGTAAGAGACTTGTTACTATTGTCTACATTTCACCTCGTACAAATAATTAAATATAAATCACTTTGCGTCTTCCATCAACATTACTGGAAACGATCTTAGACCTCACGTGTCGTTTGGGCTAGGACTGCAAAGTTTTGTGTCACACCGGGGCATCGTTTCTTCATCTTGTCGCTTTTTAAAATAAATATCGTTTCTGACAAAAGTGTTGAGGATAGAATTGCGCATTTCACCCCAGACCACGATTCAATGAAGCGATTTTAGAATGCAACAGGCACCTGACTCCCTCCGTTTGCCTCCTTGGCAGGTGGGATCCCCAACGTCGCCTCACACCCACGGAGGCCCTCAACCACCCATTATTGTGGGGCGGCAGGGCCGTGCCACCGCAAGCGAACTTCCCGCCTTGCCCAGCCATGGACACGGAGCCGGTGGCGGCCTGCAGCCTCTCGGCAGTCTCCCGTCTCAGCCAGGGAGATTGCCAAGTCCCTACTGCAAGGAGGCAGACTTCGGAGTCCACTTGGTCAAATCAGAATACTGCAGGCTCAGTTTCTGGGAGCGAGTGGGCTTCAAACTCGGATTTGGGAATGGAGTCGGAGTGGGGAGTGGAGTCGGCAGGTGACTGTGCGGTAACACGCCTGTCTGAAAAACTCTTCGATCAACGTGACAGCACCAATGACGTCATCGTTGAAGAGGAAATGGAGCCTATGGTGGCCTGCAGCCTCTCGGCAATCCCCTGTCTCTGTGAGGGAGATTGCCAAGTCACTGCTGCAAGCGAGCAGACTCCGGAGTCCACTTAGTCAAATCAGAATACTGCAGGCTCAGTTTCTGTGAGCGAGTGGGCTTCAAACTCTGATTGGGGAATGGAGTCGGAGCGGAGAGTGGAGTCGGCAGGTGACTGTGTGGTAACACGCCTGTCTGAAAAATTTCCCAATCAAAGTGGTGGCACCAATGACGTCATCGCAGAGGAGGAGGAGATGGAGTCGGCCACGAGACAAGAGTGAGTTCCCACGCAGAAGTGCACCTTGAGAAAAATGTGTATTGGGGAGGTCATTCAGACAATGTGTCTCCTGATATAAATTAGCATATAGCAAACACCATCGATCATCATAAATTAGTTACTTTAGTAAATTACACATTCCTATAGCAAGGGCAAGTCTATTTATATTACAACCACTGTTGATTCCCACAATGTGGTATTCACGATTGAGAGGAAGTAAAAAATATTGAGGACACATGAGATTTGGGTTCTGTATCAGATGAGACAAGTTCTGTATTGTAAGAACGGGGAATCTGTTTCATGAGGAGTTGTGAAATGAGGATTCTGTAATGGCATTCACCTCTTTAGTTCATCTCACTTGAAGATGTAAATATCCCAGGGCTCCAAAGGATGTAATATCTTATCCCTAACCTCATCTCCACCAATCTGCAGCTAAATGCATTCCTAGTAAAAATATATATCTTAATTATAAATATATGAATTGCACTGCATCCCACTTGGAGGTGCTGCGGTTAGAGCACTCCATGATCACTGTACGCTTGTGAGTTCAAAATCCAGGTCAAGAAGGTTAACAGCTTATTTATCAACCTGAGCTATAGTCAAATAATGAATCCCATGTTGTGGGAAGTCAACAGCGGTGATCCTATTATACACCACCATTGGCTCCTGTTATAGGAATGTAGCATTCCGCTACTGGCCATAGTGAGAGATGTGTGGCATCCTCCTACCTCGCATTTGAGCGGCCGGACACATATGAGGTGCACTGCAGCAACCAGTGTAAGCACAGCCGAGAATGCACGATGGGGCAGACGGTGGCATAATGAATACGCGCATGTCTGTACGTTGAAATAATTTTGAACGCGTACGTAGCCGATCGTGCTAACCGTAGCCGACCGTGCTAACTGTAGCCGACCGTGCTAACGATGGCGCGTGCGTCCATTTGCCAGGCGGGGCCCTGCTCTCCAACCAGGCAACAACAACAACAACGAGGAGGAGGATGATGATGATGCCGTCGACAAGATTGGGCCAAAAGCGTCACGCGGGCCTGGACGGAGATTCTCCTGCCTGAGGCGGAATATTCGGGGGATTCTGCGATTCATTCGGGAGCACTGTTTCTGTTACCGTGACGATACCGCTGAATAAATCCTGTCATGCGGCTGGGCCCTCCCTGCCCTGTGTACATATTTTTCAATGTTACTGTCGTTTTTGTCTCACTTCTTTCTGGTCCAATGACTCCAAGAATCACGGTTTAAACTGAAGATCCCAGTGGTCCTCAAAAATATTTACGGGGACTCCTTCGCTTACAAACATTCAACTTAGAAAGTCTCAGAGATACGAAGAAACCTGTCCATATGTCCAGTTGCCTGTTTGTACCGAGATTCATAAGTTCAACCGCCACGCAATAGATGGTGGTGGTGGCATCTACATCTACACAACGTGAAGAACCAGTGGCGTCTACGTCTACAGGAGATTATACAACTCTTAAAGCCATTCCTTGTGTTTAGTGTACACGCCGTACAACATGTTTGGAATCGACAGGAGTAAAGTTGGACTTACGAACAGACTTCTGGAACCTAACTCGTCCGTAAGTAGAAGAGTCCCTGTATATGGTGGTCACTCTGAACAACGCAGACCCAGCCTCCTTTTTACGATGTTTGGTCCATTAGGACGTTACCAGACGCATCTTTCTGTGCTAACGACCACGCGATACACATTAGACGAGTCACAACAGGTCACGTTTAATACTCTAAACTTGTCTGGAGTAATTCGCATACGGCAGATATTTCTGGAAATTTGCAGAATTACATGTCTATGGGAAAGGAACCATGTGTATGGAATTACAAAGAGGTGCTTAGTCGTGTGTGGATGGAGGTTGTTGGCAGTGCCACTGATTAATTAGAATCTTTTTTTCATCCTGGAGGAATCCAATGAGCTATGAAGCTCTTTTCACATATGTCCAGTAGGGGCGGGTCAGCGAGGTATGTTCAAAAACGATATGAGAGGCAAGACGGAGAAAATGTAAGCATGTTGCTAAAAATACAAAGTACATAGATTCCTGCCGATTTGTCAACAAATGCAAGTTTGGGCAATTCAGCAACACAACAACAGCACCAGACCACGACAAGACAACGCACAGTCCCTCACTTACATTGCAAATTAAAATCGAAAGTTCAATGCACGATATTTGAAACAAAGTTACTAAATGGCAATATTCCCCTCGAATAGCGAATGAGCGAGGCTAAGACGCTTGCAGTAATGTTCAAATATGCATCGCAAGCCATTCAGAAGTGGAAGGCCTCACGTGACCACAGGGCACCACGGTGGCTGGGAGATGTTAACTACCTCCCCTGGTACGCAGGAGGTCGTGGGTTCCATCCCAACCCTGACGCATGCTGTATATTTGTCTGCTATAAATGTCCACGTGACGATAAGCCACTTCGTTGAGCTATCATTTGCGATGGCCAGGTCGCTTCTGAAAAACTGCTATATATGCTCAGTGGGCCTTACCTGGTAAAATAAAAATAGTTTGTCAATTAGTAAATAAATGAAGTATATAAGTTCCAATTTCATTCATACATACATTTCCAAGCTTGGAAAAGGCAGTAAAACAATAGCAAAAACAGCCACAGTCCACACCAGGAAAACATGCAGTGCCTCGGTAAAATTGTACTTTAAAATTGAACTGTGGATACATTATATTCTTAGTTTTTTCAGTAAAGTCACGTTGAAGAGAAACAACAAAATAACAAAATATATATAAAACAATAAAAATTCTCACGACGTTTCGACCATAACTCAAACGGTCATCATCAGGTGTGTCGGTTTGCATAAATTTATTTTGAAAACGGCATATTTATTTATATATATAAAAATAACGTTTGCGTCACGCGCAACGATTGGCTGTTTGCCAGGACTAGTCCATCTATTTTTTGAAAAGAGGAGGGGGGAGACGAAATTTGTTTTTATGTATGCTGTCTGAAAGCCACTGTAAGCGTGAACAATCAATCAAGAACTGAAATGATTTATCAAATCTTTCCAATGATTGCTAAGATAGAATCCATCTTCTCGGTTGAAATTGTCTCTGTGTTTGTATATGTGGATAGCCTCATGAACGAATCTCTCATGGAAGCCAGATGGCTTACAAAGAACCTCCGTCTTGGAAAAGTCAATGGCATGTGAGCCTACTGAATTAGAACAATGATCTGCTACGGCCGAGGTGTTGGTCCTACCGTGTTTAAGGTCTGCTTTATGTTCACGAATGCGGTCCGAGATATGGCGTTTGGTTTCTCCAAAGTAGTTACACGGTAGGACCAACACCTCGGCCGTAGCAGATCATTGTTCTAATTCAGTAGGCTCACATGCCATTGACTTTTCCAAGACGGAGGTTCTTTGTAAGCCATCTGGCTTCCATGAGAGATTCGTTCATGAGGCTATCCACATATACAAACACAGAGACAATTTCAACCGAGAAGATGGATTCTATCTTAGCAATCATTGGAAAGATTTGATAAATCATTTCAGTTCTTGATTGATTGTTCACGCTTACAGTGGCTTTCAGACAGCATACATAAAAATAAATTTCGTCTCCCCCCTCCTCTTTTCAAAAAATAGATGGACTAGTCCTGGCAAACAGCCAATCGTTGCGCGTGACGCAAACGTTATTTTTATATAAATAAATATGCCGTTTTCAAAATAAATTTATGCAAACCGACACACCTGATGATGACCGTTTGAGTTATGGTCGAAACGTCGTGAGAATTTTTATTGTTTTATATATATTTTGTTATTTTGTTGTTTCTCTTCAACGTGACTTTACCGAAAAAACTAAGAATATGAATTACTGCAGTCACGAAAGCTTTAAATCAAAATGTGGATACATTGTTAAGAATACAAAAAATAGTTTAGTTAAAAATCATTTGGTTGATAAGGACCTGGGTAGTGATCTGCGATTATTGAGTGGGGGTTTTGGAGTCGCTGACTGGGAGGAGTGGGAACGGGTGAAGCCGGATCTGCCACGCGTTGCGCTCACCAACTCGAGCTTCGCCGGGACAGCAACAAACGAAGAGACGGAGAGAGGAGCTACCCCGGGTTTACATCGCCACGACTCACGACGCACACAACACACACGGCACATGCCCAGGGGGAGGAGGGCGATGACCACCCCACAGTGCGATAGCTACGACTCCTCTTTCAATTAGTGAGCCATCCTCACACAACGCTGCACGGAGTGTGCAGCGTTATCAATGAACACGGCACTACCACTGCATGGAGTGTGCAGCGTTATCAATGAACACGGCACTACCACTGCACGGAGTGTGCAGTGTTATCAATGAACACGGCACTACCACTGCACGGAGTGTGCAGTGTTATCAATGAACACGGCACTACCACTGCACGCGAGCAATCGGCTGCTTAGTGAGTTACACGGCACGGTACGGAGCTATTAACGCGACACGAACCACAGCATGTTCCCGGGGTACTCAACTACCTTAGTTTCTCAACTACCGGGATTACTCAACTCAATATTTCAAGAGGCGCAATGCACTGTGGTGAATACGAGACAGTGGTCCTTCATAAACAACATCACCAAACAGTCTTTAAAGAGCAGCATGCGGCACCGGGAGACGCAGATTGCCAACCCCTGAGCTATTCTATTTCTGCCCATGAGGGCAACATGTTCAGGAGCCATAAGCCAATGTCCGAGGTCTGCTGGTCACGACGAGAGGGCTTCAGGAGAAACTTCGTGTAGGGTTACTATTCCTACTCCGTTGAAGGAGCACAGACGACTGTGGTTCACAATATCGTGCATAGTTTGGGTTGCATGGTCACAATCGCACTGTGGCTTGACTTTAATTTTCTATTGCGTCGTTTCACGTTGTACGATCTGTTCTGGATGACCACAGTCAAACACTGGAGAGTTTAAAATTTTCCATTTGTGCATCAGGTATCCGCATCTGCCATGGTTTGTGCAGATGCGGTTTAGGGCGACCATGAGCTTCGTGGAATATCAAGCCCAGGGATCTTCTGCGTTGGGTTTTTCACAAGGTGTGTCAGTTCATTTGAACTTACACTGATCATGTCGACTCTCTCTAGTGGCGATGTGAAACTATTAAAATAAAAAGGGATACAATTTTTTAAGAGTTGATTCTTACACGTGCAATTCAATACATGAATTGTCAGCTGAATAATAAATATTAATCGATTTAACCGATGTATCGCGCTGTTACTACTAACGAGCACAACTCTTTATTACGATCACAGCATGTACAAAGTAAAATTTTAACTAAAAATATATTTCCTGAAGTAATGATGGTTTATTCAAACTGTGTGCAATATCAAGCAACTTCGGAATGATTTCTGAAGCACTGCTGCAATGTTTGGTGCACTGCGATACTAACGCGGCGATCCGAGTTGGATTCCTAGCCATGGCTGACGTCAGTGGTGACTGATATCTGCACAAGTCCTGAACCTAATCCGCGCCCCCTTCACCAAGCGTGGTAAAGTTTGGTGCAACAACCCCCATGACCAAAGCAACGTGGCGAGGCCTTCATCAGGCAGTGGACTGCCAGAGGGGTGTTACACACACAATCATCAGTTTGTCTCGACAATCACTTGCCTTGAACATTGAATCCTTAAGTTACATTACCAATGGCATATTGGTGTGGCTCACTGACCCTTTGATGTGAAAGATTAAAGAACCCCAAGTGTCTGTCGCCGACTCAACAATTTTGAGGAGCGACCCGTGGCGGTCAGGCAGATCACGAGGTGAGCAGAGGGGTGAGGAGGAGGGCACTTTGGAGGGGGCTGCCAAACCTCGAGTCGCGAGCACACAGCGCCGTCTCGTACAAGACGGCGCACCGATGGGCACCGCCGCTGCTGCCACCGGGCTTGGCCTTCTGCGCCAGTTTTACCAGGTTGGCCATGGGGCCGTGCCCAAGGTTGCGGCAGGAATGCACGCCGTAGTGCTGCCCCACAGCGCAGTCCACGGCCGGCAGCTGCAGAGCACACAGCCAACAACAGAGTCCAGGAACCCTCTCTCTTTCGTTTGGAGGCGGCCGAGTTGCTAGCAGCCCTTTTCCACTGGCGCATCCGATCCGTGCCAGCGCGTAGCACCCCCACGGAACGGGTGGTTTTCCATTGGCTATTTGCTGTGCCGATATAAAATCAAACTGTAATACGCCGCCCTTACAAGACCTCTCAAGATGGATCAGGGGCCAAACAGGTCCAGAGGTGGTGCTAATAATAAAGTGTCCATTGCGTACGACGTGAACAGCGTTAATGTGACTGCACAAATTTATGGAAACATGGTCGAGTGGTGGTTCTCGGTTCAAGCCCAGCATCCGCCCTGGTTAATGTTGGCAGTTTATTCACCACAAACAAAGAGATCTGTTTCACAATGTATGATAATAATCCTGTGACGCTGTATTAAAAAAATAGAATTGGCCACGTGTAACCGCATCATGTTCCAAATTTGCTAAATCAGATAAAATACTTGCAAATTACTTTATCGGTGAAAAACCACGTAGGAAAATCAAACATCGCTCCCGAATGGCAGACATGTCCATTCACAGGCCGGTAGTGCGTGCACCACGTGCCAAATAGGAACAGCTGCCAATGGGGGGGGGGGTCCCCTCGGGTAGACTGCCGCAGAGCAATGGAATGGTTGAGATGAGACGTTGCTGTAAGGCGCTTTGAGTTGAAGAGTTTATTTCCACGAGCGCCCTAAATCTCCAAATCCTTATCCCCATCTCTGAGCCGCCCCTGTGGCCCCTACTGGGGCCCGTGTCTCACCGCTGCGGTGTCGAGGCTGCCGCACTGGTGGATGAACAGAAACTTCCCGCTGTGGCTCCAGATCCACCCAGGGCAGAGATCACAACCCCAGTCTCCTCCAACAGCTACCACAGACACAACAAATCCGTCAACATCAGTTGGTTGACACCGAGGCGACCGCAAGGCAAACACCGGCTTAAAGCTAAACGATACGCATGGAGCTGCATCTCACAATGCAGTGCACGAAAACTGATTACATATTACAGATTTAAGTTTGCAAATTAACACAAAATTTGTTCTCAATTTTAGTTTTCCAAATGCGCTATCGGCGTAATGTCAAGAGACAAATAAATCATCCATTCGTAAATCTCGCATAGCCGTGCAGGCCCTGTGTCATAAAATGCAGTGGGTGGCCTTTGATCTTGTACACAATAGGAGCCAACACTTTCACATGAGCTGTGTTATGAGATTGTGCGGCGCACGAGAGTCAAGCTGAAATTGTTATTCTCAGAGATGGAATTAGGAAAATGAAGTGCAAAACCCAAGTTTAATGAGACTGTAATTTTGTGCAGTCGCTGGTGACTGGGCTTGGATGATCGACTTCATAAGACTTGAGACCTCGGTTTCCATCCAAGCGGTCAAAATCCAGATTCAAGCCCAGCATCTCATTATTGCCAACGCACCGCTTTGATATCTGAGCCACCTGGCCGCTTTGCATATATAGTGTTATCATATATGTTATCTGAATGTCACCGCTGCACACTCAATTTTAACGGTGATTTTCAATATCTACCTTTGGGATTTTTATACCTATACCTTTGGGATGTTTGCCAAATTCACAGATATTTTTTAAGAGTGACAAGAGAAAACCCATGCATCTTACGTGACACTTTGTTGCGCTCTGCATTCGCAGTGATTACATGATGCTTAAACGTATTCGAGTTATCGATAAATTAGTTTTAAGTTCGTAATAATAAACTAATATTACCCCGCACAATTTTGGAAACAAACTTAACATTGAGCGCCACTCGGAGGCGATAAGTACACTCAAACTTTGCACGGGCAGTGTCGTACACCTACTTGCTGTACTGCCTCTTACCAGCTGGAGGCGGGTGGGCTCACGCACGCCACGTACGCACCTGGGCGTTGCGATGGAGGATGTCCAAGAAGGAGCCGAGGCCCAGGCTGGGGAGGTCGCGCGAGTCAAAGTGCTCGGCAAGCTGCTTCTCCACGCGTGACAGCGCGGGTAGGCCCAGGGGCTCTGCCATCTTACTTGCGTGGCTCAGCAGACGGACCAGATGCTCGGTTACCGCCTCTGCGAAGGAGAGAAGCAATGCCATTGTAGGAGAGGACAACGATGCTGTAACTCGCTCCAATAGGCTCAACAACTGCAACTCTCTCTCTCTGCCCCCCCACCCCCACGTCTCATCTACGGCCTCCCGATAAGTTTCATCATCACTCTCCAGATGACTCAAAAAACAAGTTTAACACGAAGGCCTTCGCGACCAATATTATCCATAATAGAGATTTTTGGGTTAGGTCACATAAAAAGCGCATATTAACGCGTATTATTGAGTGCATGTTTACATGATCTAACCCAAAAATTTAGATGATGGACTCAAAAAACCACTGGCAGACTTCTCACTCACACCCGTATGCAAGACAATATCACCCCAATATTCGAATTGTTCAACTATCCCCCGAACCAGTCCAGGATTAATTTCAAGATCACACTCAGCATTCTGAAGGTCCTCCGTGGTCTGACCCCTTATGTACAATACAAGAAACTACATTTTATTCAGATTGTGCTTTCGATATCGTGTCATGAGACGGAGTATCCACTCGGATCTCTCATGGAGCAGTGGAACCCATCCTATTTGAGAATGGCCCGCAGAAGAGAACATCACAAAGCTACCTCTGACATTGCTTATAGTGACCTCTGGTCCACAGAGTAAAGGGAAGCACATTCCAACCCACTCTGAACGTGAGAGTAACGTCCGTCACATGAAAGTTGAGCCGATATTGGACTTGGTCAAATTAGCAGGAAAGTGTTATCACTGACCACGTGCATCGATCGGTTGATCGTTAGTTTGTGGCATAGAGAGCCGCAAAAAATAGATATCTTTGGATCATCCGTCATTTTAATTATCCGCAGCCATCCTCCACGTCATTAGCGCGGACAATCGAGAGTCTACTGTATATGCAAATTTGTCTTCTTACTCCCCGGAGGAGGCGGCGGTCTGGTGTCGGGAGTGCTGATGTTGCCGAGAAACGCGGCCGGTTTCTCCTTGACCACGAGGTCGCGAGGAGTCTCGAGGGAGCCACAGCACAGGGCCAACTGAAACAGCTTCTGGGCCAGCGTGTCCCCTTTCACCTGCCCCAGGAAGTCCTGCACACACTGTTGGTGGAGACAACAAAGGACCCAAACCACGTGCAGCCATATCACTCTGTTGGGACAAATAGAGGGTGACACATGCATAGATGTCCTACCGATTTCAATGCCCCCCTTACTTTTGTCTCAATGTGTGACTGAATTTTGTGAAAGCGATGGCCCTAAATATTATAGAGGAGAGTTAATTCAGTGGTAGAGCAAGTCATTGATACTGGTGGAAGTATCGACAGACTTGAAACGTATGGCGATTATCACTCATTAAATAATTCCGAGAACAAATGTATTTTGGAAAATCTTTGACAAATCTAAGCAGATGCATGATTTTTCTCGCACGGTAATTTTGTTGCATTAAGTCCAGACGCCATGGCCCCACCTTCTTCAGCTTATTCACAAAGATGTCCTCGGCGTTCTGGAAGACCTGCAGCACCATCTCGGTCGCCGGCTGTGTCGTGAACTGTCGGCGAAGATCGGCGCTCGTCCCTGGCAAGGGGAACGACTCCAACAGGTATTTCTTGATCTTGTGTGGCCGGCCCTCCACCTCCTGCTTGATGTCACACTCAATGCGAGCCAGCCCACGGTCCATCGCCTCCCGCTCGCCTTTCCGGGCCTTGCCGATCACCTAAACAAACAACACAATATTCTTAGTTTTTTTTTTTCGGTAAAGTCACGTTGAAGAGAAACAACAAAATAATAAAATATATATAAAACAATAAAAAATTCTCACGACGTTTCGACCATAACTCAAACGGTCGAAACGTCGTGAGAATTTTTTTGTTTTATATATATTTTATTATTTTGTTGTTTCTCTTCAACGTGACTTTACCGAAAAAAAACTAAGAATATGAATTACTGCAGTCACGAAAGCTTTAAATCAAAATTTAAACAACACAATGTTAGCAACTGTGGCGGCCACAGGTGCAGGGCAGTGCTGTAGTTGCGATGATGGAACACGTGATGGACGAGTGGTTCAACAGCGAATGCAAGGTGTGCTGCTAATGCACGATTGCAATCGAGAGATGGGATTGGTGGATCATCCTAGCGGCAGTGGCTTTTGGCAAGCCATCGAACAAAGACAGTCACCGCATCACTCGCTTTCAGATGGGCTTCTGCGGCCAACTGGAATGCTCTTCCTTCCGATATTAGGAAGCCATTGGAGCTATGCACTGTTGTATCTAGGCCCCTTTTCCATCTTAATGTTAACAGGTAATTTTCTGATACATATAGATACATGTTTCTATTGGGTTTTTTTTTAATAATGAATAAAAACACCAAACCAGGCCTCCGCATGGCATGTGGAGGTTATCTTTACCATGACCCACTAACACGATTTTGACATTAAGAGCCCTCCCAGGGTCAGCGGGAGCAGATAGAGAGCAGAGCACAGCGGATTGCCAGGGGCTGACGTAAACACACCAAGCCAGGGTCACTGGGAGTTTGCGTTAGCCTAGATATAGTTCAGTCAAAAAGCTGATTGGTTCTACATTACTATTAAAGTAACTTAAAATCGGAATTCAACGACAGGGTAGGCTAAAGTTATTGATCTTCACACCAACTTCAATTGAACCCTGCCAATAGCTACATCAATGTAACCATCAACCGTCTATTAATTTAATATGAAATGTATTTCCATATTTTAATAATTTCTATACGACTTGACCCGAAGCCTATAACAATCAGGTTTTCCTAAGTCAACATAAATGCTCTAGCCTCCACCCATACACAAATAATAAGCAGGGTTAAAGTAAGAGTAGAGAGGAAAAGGAATGCAAGCGCACAGCAAAACTGCAACGTAAGCAAAGGGCGATGTTAAACCCAGGGTCGGAGAGAAAGGGAAATCCCGGCCGTCTTTGTATCCCTGCAGCGCGGGGTAGGAGTGTGTATACGCTTGGGGAAACACGAGTCAAACACCACAACGAGAAGCTGACTCAGACCTTGGATTAATACAGAATCATAACTATTGAACTCTGATGAAATGAAATGTTAACTTAAAACTTTTTAACCATTTCTTTGTGCGTCGGTGAAAGTCGGAGGGAATATCGCCCCTCCCTCCAGGTTGTGCACCCAGACAGAGAGGCGCCTTCGAGACAATTTATAACATTTGATTGTTTTACTTGTGGGTTTTATGGTAGGAGTATGACAACGGAATATACCGTGGGTGATGCACAAGGACACACACTGACACACGTACGGACACACACGGACACAGATACATACGGACAAATCCTGACACAGCAAAAATCGAAAGAAACCCCGCCTTGTGGGCAGGATCCGAGTGAAGGGATTTTTGGGCATAAAAAGAGGATCCTGAGCATTGAAACATCAGTTCGACAGGAGTGGGTCGGCTCACCAGAGTTCGACCCGGGGGGGGTCGGCTCACCAGAGTTCGACCGGGGGGTCGACTCTCGGGAGACAGTTTGACTCGGAGGAGCAACTCGGAAGAGTTCGACCAGGGGGGTCGGAACTCGGGGAGTTCGACTCGGAGGAGGTCGGAACGCGGGGAGTTCGACCAGTGGGTCGGCTCAGGAGCCGTTCCAATCGGGAACGAGAGCAACAGGTCGCCAGCCGGCGAGCTGCAGAGCAGGGGGCGGCGAGCAGAAGCCAAAGTGGCCCCGTCGCTACCCACTGACGTTGGCAAGACTCGCAGGGTAGTGAGGCGTCACCTAGTGTGATTTCCAAGAGCTGAAAGACAGAGTATTGCTGAAAGATTATTCTACATTGAGTCCAGCTGCAGAGCGACCGACGCACCAAGCAAGAGCTTCTGCAAACCAGAGCAAGAGCACGTGCGACTTGAGTCATCCAGCAGTGGAGAAAAACCTGCTTTCAGCAAACCAGCAACGAGCACGTTCGAGTTCTCCACCCAGAGAGAGGGAGCGTGCCGATGCAGCTCATCCAACAGCGGAGAGAAACTGCTGTCAGCGAACCAGCACGAGCGTGATCGCGCAGCTCATCCAGCAGTGGAGAGAGGTGTCCACTGAGCAGAACTGAGAGCGATCAAGCAACTCTCCCCCGTGGACAGAGGCTGGCTGCTGTGTGGAGGAGGGAACGCCGATACGTATGATGTACAACTCTCACACACCTCACCGCTCTAAAGGGAGCGAGGCTACTTCTACAAGCGATGCCAACTTCAGCGTATGGCAACGCAAAGAATTCCAAACACTGACTATTCAAAACAATTCATATCACTCAAACATACATGGGTCCTTAACCAGAGGCGAACACTCAAGTCCGTGAACCATCTGGCTGTGGAAGCATCGATCGTGTGATAACAGTCTGACATTTATAAGTATATTCATAATTTCCCTCTTTAATATTTTGTTTTGGACTGTACTTCTAATCGCATAAGTTACCAACCGATCCATCAATACGAATTAACCCTTGGAGCCTTCGCCACGGAGCTACGCTCCCGCGGAGGAATCGTGCTAAACCGATTTTCTGATCATACAATCTTATTCACGAATTAATTAATTAATATCCCGTGAGATAACACGTTCCACCGCATACCCTCACACTAAGCCATTTCGGTAATCTTATAGTCTGTCCGGTGGATCTGTTGTTACATTTATGCCTTTGGAAATAATAACTGTTTGATTGTCTTTTTATATGAATACCGTGGCATGTTAATCAATCGCCTGTGATAATGTGCTGACCATTTCAAGCATAATGATCGTTCATATTATAATGTATAAGCTTTTGTGTAGCATAGCATTTGCATGTCCTGACTCTCTCTCTCACTAACAGCAATCGCTTTATGCGGGGTCCATGTGTTATCAAAGTGAAATCGTACAGTCGTTGATGATACTGTCTTGATACCGTGTGGATACCGTGTTGAAGTTCCGAGATTGAGAGTTCACATACATATTATAGTTAAGGTTTAATTAGAAAATAAATTGATTAATACAGAAGTGGTCGTGTGATTCTTTCCTGAAATTTTTGCATAAGATCTGTATCCTGCGACGAGATATGAACTCGGGAACCTAAACTATAAACACACCAATCCACACTCATTAAACTTTAAAGCGAATGATATGAACTTGGGACCTAAAATATGAACACTCGGGGAGTGTTAAAGCGAGAATCATTGTATTATGCTGATCAATAATACGAAGTTAGACAACGAGGCCGAATTGACACTAGCGTAACTGCACACGATTGATTGCGTTATCCTGATTGATAACCCCACCTCGTCAACGAGGCGGGGCCTGATTATCATAAAGGCTATCATTAACACAACCACACCCACTCGTATAAATGAATACGATTACCTCTCTAATTAGCATAGTTACACGCATAATTACACGAATTAGCATAATTTCGGATTAATTATGCAAATTTCGAATTTCATTTAATTTGAATTATTTTTCATCAATTTTCACACACCCACATATACAACAGCACTTTTAAATCTAGATTGAAAACAATGTCTTTAGAACTGCTTTTTGTGTTCAGTTTGTTGTCCTCCACACCTCCGATTAGCACAGTTGGCTACGTACAGTGCGAAAGAAGTTCAACATATATACATGTGGTTTTACCCAATCCAGTCATTTCTGAGTACTTGTTTAGATTTGCAAATTTTGATTCTGACGCCGGCACACATGTCCTCCTCATTCATTGATAACAACACGGGATTTTTTTTTACATTATTTGTGAAGCATATAGAAATGCAGTTTTGGATAATACACCCGCAATATTAACTAGGGCGACTCCTGGGATCGAATCGCGAACCTCTGAAACAAGCGACAAATGCACAACCACTCGGGAAAGAAGATTTCTGTAAGGAGTGGTACAGTAAAATAGGCCTCAGCCTTCTATACGATATATATTAACATGATGTACTTACACGAGCAGTTACTTCAGTGCTCTTGTCACAGCACTGCACCCACAAAACTGAAGTCGTGTTGGAAGTCTGTCTCAGACTGCATGACAAAAGGATACACCACATTCACTTGACAGGGAGACAGGTGTGAAACTTGCGTGCCTGAGCAACTGAGGATAGCTCAGCATTGTGGCCGTGTAAGGCAAACGCAGGGGCGGGGGAATATTGGTAAAAGGCTGATGCAGTGTCACTCTCAGGTGTGAACACAGCGACACGTACGTTGTGGCTGTGTGTCAGCAATTCCAGAACGCATTTAATTCAGAAAGTAAACCCCCTCAAGGGCAACAACAATACATACTTGAGGCAATCTTGATTTGAAGCTTTCGCGACTGCAGGAATCCAGACTCTTTGGTTCTTTCGGTAAAGTCACGTAAAATCGAGGAGGAGGCCGCTTTCCTACCTTACAGTTACACGCTAATTTCTCACGTTAACATCACTAGCCCTGGCCACTTCTTTATGACCCATGGGCTACACACATTTCAAACCATTTAAAACAGTCTGCCTCAGCAGCACACCAAGGCTTTATCACCTGATGACGGACACTTGTGTCGCGCCCAAAACGTCGTGACTTTACCGAAAGAACCAAAGAGTATAACTTGAGGCATCCAATAATAATACAATTCGCAGTCAATAAGCGACGCAATGCATACACACGTACACACACACACACACGCTCGTACACGCAGGCACGGCACGTACGGAAATGCCCAGAGGTATGCTGGTGATACGGATGCCCAGATCGTGAATATCCGGAGCCCCGTATCGTTCCATGAGATGCTTCAGCAAGTCCGGCACCTTGAAGCGTGCCATCACTCCTTTGCCTCGGGAGCTGCGGCTCTTGGCCACGAAGGTCCTAAACTCTGCCGCAAACAACAACAACACGAGCGGGTTACGCAGAGCGCATGCTAGGGGAGCAACGACGATGCATTGATTCGGACGTGATCATTCATCCTGAAGATCGCGATATGCACACCGGATCGCGTGCGTAAGAATTTATGTTTTAGATTTGTATACGTTGCGTGTCATTGTTTCACATTGTCCAACACCCACCCACTCCAGTCACTAGAGCCGGCTGTGTTCACGTTTTAAAACAAGGCGTTGAATCTAGAATTTATTCACGAGCCCTCAATCGCGATAATCGATTGATTCGCGACATGGGTGGCTGGGGTGGCGCGTATCGCTTCTGTTTATGTCTGCAAGGAATCACTTGCTGAGCCTTCGTATCATTTCAAATACCAAACAAATTCATGCATCAGTAGCACTGGTGCCTTGAAAAAGGGAAAAAATCCGATAAGCGACGTTTCGGGCAATGACCCTTCTTCATATTGCATAGAAAGACCAGAGAGATTGAGTGAACAATAAGAATTGGAAACTGCACTTCACAGCGATTACCGTGTTTCAAAAGTTATTAGGTAACCATTCATATGAACCTTATGGTGGGACCCCGGGGTCCCATAAGTCTCCGGCTCTTGCATAAACATTATATTATATATAATGTAAACATTGTATTATAATGTAAACATTATATTATATATTATATATAAACATTATATTATATATAATGTAAACATTATATTATATATTATATATAATGTAAACATATTATAATGTAAACATAAACTGTGGTCTTTTTCACCAATGGGTTTGAAGGATGGTGGCAAGTGTTGTCTTGTTAAACTATGGCTTTAAAACTGAAAACTACTTACCTACAGTAGCTCTATTTAAATACACTATCGAAAACATAATCTACTCCCCTCTGTCAATCATCGTGTTTCTCAGTGTGGATTTGTGAACACACTTGTTAAACAATACATAAAATAGTACGCGTTTTCAATGCGCTGTTCATATTGTAAAATGTGTTTATACCAATGTGACTCTACAGCAGTTGCAGAGCCACACTTTTAAATAATTCAGGTCAAAGCCAGATAAACAGTGGAGGATAAACATCGCATGAAGGCGGGGCAATTGTTGTGCAATCATTTCAGGTCAAATTTACAGGTGCGTTTTATTCATGCCACACAGGTAGAGAGTTGAGAGTGAAACCTGGCCCACTGGCATCGTGAATCATGGATCATGAGTCACCCGGACTTGTTGTGTTTGTTTATGGTTGCTATACAAGTCATCAAATCTACACCACGAAGAGAGTTGATGAACAAGTAGGAGAGTGTGTAACTGGATTACATTCATGTGCACAGGCGTTTCAGATGTGAATATAAATAAGGTCGACTCAAACGCCACTCTTTAGGATTTGGCACACTCAATAACATTTTAATTGATAAATTAAGGCCAACAAACCATAATCAAATGGATCATGCATCGATGTACCAATTGTGGTTACGGACTGCTAAAGAAGAAAATGATGAATGCAGATTCGAAGCGAGTTTAAACGTGAATCTACACCATTTAAATATATTTTAAACAACCCGTTGCAAACATGACAGCAATTTGAAATGTAGCACTGTACATCAGAACAATTTGAAAGACGTTAGAGATTTGAAACTGTCCAAAAAAAAAGGGGGAAAATAAATATATTTTTACATAATACAGGTTTTTTGGGTAAGATCGCGTAAATATAAAAATATGTCGGTAAACCCACCACCACCCGACACAGCCAATTAGTAAGGTTTGTCAATTAAACAGAACATGCCAATTCGTTACTAGTACAGCACACCGGTTGTGTGTTAGAGAGCAAAGCCACAACATTAACAATCTGAGTACGACGTTTGGGTAAGATCGCGTAAATATAAAAATATGTCGGTAAACCCACCACCACCCGACACAGCCAATTAGTAAGGTTTGTCAATTAAACAGAACATGCCAATTCGTTACTAGTACAGCACACCGGTTGTGTGTTAGAGAGCAAAGCCACAACATTAACAATCTGAGTACGACGTTTCGCCAGTAATTACAACCAGCGTCATCAGGAGGCAGCCAGATTTGTGGATTTTTAAATGTAGATTTATTTAAATCTAAATTTAAAAACATATAGAGAAACTGGAACATTATTATTACAGAATGTGGTGAGACATGTCGAAAAGAGACTGACTCCAGCTTAGCTTGCAAGAACTAAGAGACACAGTGTGGCCATGTGGCCTTAATGAGAGACTCACTCCAGCTTAGCTTGCAAGAACTAAGAGACACTGTGTGGCCATGTGGCCTTAATGAGAGAGACTCACTCCAGCTTAGCTTGCAAGAACTAAGAGACACAGTGTGGCCATGTGGTCTTAATGAGAGACTCACTCCAGCTTAGCTTGCAAGAACTAAGAGACACAGTGTGGCCATGTGGCCTTAATGAGAGAGACTCACTCCAGCTTAGCTTGCAAGAACTAAGAGACACAGTGTGGCCATGTGGCCTTAATGAGAGACTCACTCCAGCTTAGCTTGCAAGAACTAAGAGACAGTGTGGCCATGTGGCCTTAATGAGAGAGACTGACTCCAGCTTAGCTTGCAAGAACTAAGAGACACAGTGTGGCCATGTGGCCTTAATGAGAGAGACTGACTCCAGCTTAGCTTGCAAGAACTAAGAGACATAGTGTGGCCATGTGGCCTTAATGAGAGAGAGTGATTCCAGCTTAGCTTGCAAGAACTAAGAGACACAGTGTGGCCATGTGGCCTTAATGAGAGAGACTGACTCCAGCTTAGCTTGCAAGAACTAAGAGACACAGTGTGACCATGTGACCTTAATGAGAGAGACTGACTCCAGCTTAGCTTGCAAGAACTAAGAGACACTGTGTGGCCATGTGGCCTTAATGAGAGAGACTGACTCAAGCTTAGCTTGAAAGAACTAAGAGACACAGTGTGGCCATGTGGCCTTAATGAGAGAGACTCACTCCAGCTTAGCTTGCAAGAACTAAGAGACACTGTGTGGCCATGTGGCCTTAATGAGAAAGACTCACTCCAGCTTAGCTTGCAAGAACTAAGAGACTCAGTGTGGCCATGTGGCCTTAATGAGAGAGACTGACTCCAACTTAACTTGCAAGAACTAAGATACACTGTGTGGCCATGTGGCCTTAATGAGAGAGACTCACTTCAGCTTAGCTTGCAAGAACTAAGAGACACAGTGTGGCCATGTGGCCTTAATGAGAGACTCACTCCAGCTTAGCTTGCAAGAACTAAGAGACAGTGTGGCCATGTGGCCTTAATGAGAGAGACTGACTCCAGCTTAGCTTGCAAGAACTAAGAGACACAGTGTGGCCATGTGGCCTTAATGAGAGAGACTGACTCCAGCTTAGCTTGCAAGAACTAAGAGACACAGTGTGGCCATGTGGCCTTAATGAGAGAGACTGATTCCAGCTTAGCTTGCAAGAACTAAGAGACACAGTGTGGCCATGTGGCCTTAATGAGAGAGACTCAGTCCAGCTTAGCTTGCAAGAACTAAGAGACACAGTGTGACCATGTGACCTTAATGAGAGAGACTGACTCCAGCTTAGCTTGCAAGAACTAAGAGACACTGCGTGGCCATGTGGCCTTAATGAGAGAGACTGACTCAAGCTTAGCTTGCAAGAACTAAGAGACACAGTGTGGCCATGTGGCCTTAATGAGAGAGACTCACTCCAGCTTAGCTTGCAAGAACTAAGAGACACGGTGTGGCCATGTGGCCTTAATGAGAGACTCACTCCAGCTTAGCTTGCAAGAACTAAGAGACAGTGTGGCCATGTAGCCTTAATGAGAGAGACTGACTCCAGCTTAGCTTGCAAGAACTAAGAGACACAGTGTGGCCATGTGGCCTTAATGAGAGAGACTGACTCCAGCTTAGCTTGCAAGAACTAAGAGACACAGTGTGGCCATGTGGCCTTAATGAGAGAGACTGATTCCAGCTTAGCTTGCAAGAACTAAGAGACACAGTGTGGCCATGTGGCCTTAATGAGAGAGACTGACTCCAGCTTAGCTTGCAAGAACTAAGAGACACAGTGTGGCCATGTGGCCTTAATGAGAGAGACTGACTCAAGCTTAGCTTGCAAGAACTAAGAGACACAGTGTGGCCATGTGGTCTTAATGAGAGAGACTCACTCCAGCTTAGCTTGCAAGAACTAAGAGACACAGTGTGGCCATGTGGCCTTAATGAGAGAGACTCACTCCAGCTTAGCTTGCAAGAACTAAGAGACACTGTGTGGCCATGTGGCCTTAATGAGAAAGACTCACTCCAGCTTAGCTTGCAAGAACTAAGAGATTCAGTATGGCCATGTGGCCTCAATGAGAGAGACTGACTCCAGCTTAGCTTGCAAGAACTAAGAGACACAGTGTGGCCATGTGGCCTTAATGAGAGAGACTGACTCCAGCTTAGCTTGCAAGAACTAAGAGACACAGTGTGGCCATGTGGCCTTAATGAGAGAGACTGATTCCAGCATAGCTTGCAAGAACTAAGAGACACAGTGTGGCCATGTGGCCTTAATGAGAGAGACTGACTCCAGCTTAGCTTGCAAGAACTAAGAGACACAGTGTGACCATGTGGCCTTAATGAGAGAGACTGACTCCAGCTTAGCTTGCAAGAACTAAGAGACAGTGTGGCCATGTAGCCTTAATGAGAGAGACTGACTCCAGCTTAGCTTGCAAGAACTAAGAGACACAGTGTGGCCATGTGGCCTTAATGAGAGAGACTGATTCCAGCTTAGCTTGCAAGAACTAAGAGACACAGTGTGGCCATGTGGCCTTAATGAGAGAGACTGACTCCAGCTTAGCTTGCAAGAACTAAGAGACACAGTGTGACCATCTGACCTTAATGAGAGAGACTGACTCCAGCTTAGCTTGCAAGAACTAAGAGACACTGTGTGGCCATGTGGCCTTAATGAGAGAGACCGACTCAAGCTTAGCTTGCAAGAACTAAGAGACTCAGTGTGGCCATGTGGCCTTAATGAGAGAGACTGACTCCAACTTAGCTTGCAAGAACTAAGAGACACTGTGTGGCCATGTGGCCTTAATCAGAGAGACACACTCCAGCTTAGCTTGCAAGAACTAAGAGACACAGTGTGGCCATGTGGCCTTAATGAGAGACTCACTCCAGCTTAGCTTGCAAGAACTAAGAGACAGTGTGGCCATGTAACCTTAATGAGAGAGACTGCCTCCAGCTTAGCTTGCAAGAACTAAGATACACTGTGTGGCCATGTGGCCTTAATGAGAGAGACTCACTCCAGCTTAGCTTGCAAGAACTAAGAGACACAGTGTGGCCATGTGGTCTTAATGAGAGAGACTCACTCCAGCTTAGCTTGCAAGAACTAAGAGACACAGTGTGGCCATGTGGCCTTAATGAGAGAGACTCACTCCAGCTTAGCTTGAAGAACTAAGAGACACTGTGTGGCCATGTGGCCTTAATGAGAAAGACTCACTCCAGCTTAGCTTGCAAGAACTAAGAGATTCAGTATGGCCATGTGGCCTCAATGAGAGAGACTGACTCCAACTTAACATGCAAGAACTAAGATACACTGTGTGGCCATGTGGCCTTAATGAGAGAGACTGACTCCAGCTTAGCTTGCAAGAACTAAGAGACACAGTGTGGCCATGTGGCCTTAATGAGAGAGACTGACTCCAGCTTAGCTTGCAAGAACTAAGAGACACAGTGTGGCCATGTGGCCTTAATGAGAGAGACTGATTCCAGCATAGCTTGCAAGAACTAAGAGACACAGTGTGGCCATGTGGCCTTAATGAGAGAGACTGACTCCAGCTTAGCTTGCAAGAACTAAGAGACACAGTGTGACCATGTGGCCTTAATGAGAGAGACTGACTCCAGCTTAGCTTGCAAGAACTAAGAGACAGTGTGGCCATGTAGCCTTAATGAGAGAGACTGACTCCAGCTTAGCTTGCAAGAACTAAGAGACACAGTGTGGCCATGTGGCCTTAATGAGAGAGACTGATTCCAGCTTAGCTTGCAAGAACTAAGAGACACAGTGTGGCCATGTGGCCTTAATGAGAGAGACTGACTCCAGCTTAGCTTGCAAGAACTAAGAGACACAGTGTGACCATCTGACCTTAATGAGAGAGACTGACTCCAGCTTAGCTTGCAAGAACTAAGAGACACTGTGTGGCCATGTGGCCTTAATGAGAGAGACCGACTCAAGCTTAGCTTGCAAGAACTAAGAGACTCAGTGTGGCCATGTGGCCTTAATGAGAGAGACTGACTCCAACTTAGCTTGCAAGAACTAAGAGACACTGTGTGGCCATGTGGCCTTAATCAGAGAGACACACTCCAGCTTAGCTTGCAAGAACTAAGAGACACAGTGTGGCCATGTGGCCTTAATGAGAGACTCACTCCAGCTTAGCTTGCAAGAACTAAGAGACAGTGTGGCCATGTAGCCTTAATGAGAGAGACTGCCTCCAGCTTAGCTTGCAAGAACTAAGAGACACAGTGTGGCCATGTGGCCTTAATGAGAGAGACTGATTCCAGCTTAACTTGCAAGAACTAAGCGACACAGTGTGGCCATGTGGCCTTAATGAGAGAGACTGACTCCAGCTTAGCTTGCAAGAATTAAGAGACACAGTGTGCCCATGTGACCTTAATGAGAGAGACTGACTCCAGCTTACCTTGCAAGAACTAAGAGACACTGTGCGGCCATGTGGCCTTAATGAGAGAGACTGACTCAAGCTTAGCTTGCAAGAACTAAGAGACACAGTGTGGCCATGTGGCCTTAATGAGAGATACTCACTCCAGCTTAGCTTGCAAGAACTAAGAGACACTGTGTGGCCATGTGGCCTTAATGAGAGAGACTGACTCCAGCTTAGCTTGCAAGAACTAAGAGACACAGTGTGGCCATGTGGCCTTAATGAGAGAGACTGACTCCAGCTTAGCTTGCAAGAACTAAGAGACACAGTGTGGCCATGTGGTCTTAATGAGAGAGACTCACTCCAGCTTAGCTTGCAAGAACTAAGAGACACAGTGTGGCCATGTGGCCTTAATGAGAGAGACTCACTCCAGCTTAGCTTGCAAGAACTAAGAGACACTGTGTGGCCATGTGGCCTTAATGAGAAAGACTCACTCCAGCTTAGCTTGCAAGAACTAAGAGATTCAGTATGGCCATGTGGCCTCAATGAGAGAGACTGACTCCAGCTTAGCTTGCAAGAACTAAGAGACACAGTGTGGCCATGTGGCCTTAATGAGAGAGACTGACTCCAGCTTAGCTTGCAAGAACTAAGAGACACAGTGTGGCCATGTGGCCTTAATGAGAGAGACTGATTCCAGCATAGCTTGCAAGAACTAAGAGACACAGTGTGGCCATGTGGCCTTAATGAGAGAGACTGACTCCAGCTTAGCTTGCAAGAACTAAGAGACACAGTGTGACCATGTGGCCTTAATGAGAGAGACTGACTCCAGCTTAGCTTGCAAGAACTAAGAGACAGTGTGGCCATGTAGCCTTAATGAGAGAGACTGACTCCAGCTTAGCTTGCAAGAACTAAGAGACACAGTGTGGCCATGTGGCCTTAATGAGAGAGACTGATTCCAGCTTAGCTTGCAAGAACTAAGAGACACAGTGTGGCCATGTGGCCTTAATGAGAGAGACTGACTCCAGCTTAGCTTGCAAGAACTAAGAGACACAGTGTGACCATCTGACCTTAATGAGAGAGACTGACTCCAGCTTAGCTTGCAAGAACTAAGAGACACTGTGTGGCCATGTGGCCTTAATGAGAGAGACCGACTCAAGCTTAGCTTGCAAGAACTAAGAGACTCAGTGTGGCCATGTGGCCTTAATGAGAGAGACTGACTCCAACTTAGCTTGCAAGAACTAAGAGACACTGTGTGGCCATGTGGCCTTAATCAGAGAGACACACTCCAGCTTAGCTTGCAAGAACTAAGAGACACAGTGTGGCCATGTGGCCTTAATGAGAGACTCACTCCAGCTTAGCTTGCAAGAACTAAGAGACAGTGTGGCCATGTAACCTTAATGAGAGAGACTGCCTCCAGCTTAGCTTGCAAGAACTAAGATACACTGTGTGGCCATGTGGCCTTAATGAGAGAGACTCACTCCAGCTTAGCTTGCAAGAACTAAGAGACACAGTGTGGCCATGTGGTCTTAATGAGAGAGACTCACTCCAGCTTAGCTTGCAAGAACTAAGAGACACAGTGTGGCCAAGTGGCCTTAATGAGAGAGACTCACTCCAGCTTAGCTTGCAAGAACTAAGAGACACTGTGTGGCCATGTGGCCTTAATGAGAAAGACTCACTCCAGCTTAGCTTGCAAGAACTAAGAGATTCAGTATGGCCATGTGGCCTCAATGAGAGAGACTGACTCCAACTTAACATGCAAGAACTAAGATACACTGTGTGGCCATGTGGCCTTAATGAGAGAGACTGACTCCAGATTAGCTTGCAAGAACTAAGAGACACAGTGTGGCCATGTGGCCTTAATGAGAGAGACTGACTCCAGCTTAGCTTGCAAGAACTAAGAGACACAGTGTGGCCATGTGGCCTTAATGAGAGAGACTGATTCCAGCATAGCTTGCAAGAACTAAGAGACACAGTGTGGCCATGTGGCCTTAATGAGAGAGACTGACTCCAGCTTAGCTTGCAAGAACTAAGAGACACAGTGTGACCATGTGGCCTTAATGAGAGAGACTGACTCCAGCTTAGCTTGCAAGAACTAAGAGACAGTGTGGCCATGTAGCCTTAATGAGAGAGACTGACTCCAGCTTAGCTTGCAAGAACTAAGAGACACAGTGTGGCCATGTGGCCTTAATGAGAGAGACTGATTCCAGCTTAGCTTGCAAGAACTAAGAGACACAGTGTGGCCATGTGGCCTTAATGAGAGAGACTGACTCCAGCTTAGCTTGCAAGAACTAAGAGACACAGTGTGACCATCTGACCTTAATGAGAGAGACTGACTCCAGCTTAGCTTGCAAGAACTAAGAGACACTGTGTGGCCATGTGGCCTTAATGAGAGAGACCGACTCAAGCTTAGCTTGCAAGAACTAAGAGACTCAGTGTGGCCATGTGGCCTTAATGAGAGAGACTGACTCCAACTTAGCTTGCAAGAACTAAGAGACACTGTGTGGCCATGTGGCCTTAATCAGAGAGACACACTCCAGCTTAGCTTGCAAGAACTAAGAGACACAGTGTGGCCATGTGGCCTTAATGAGAGACTCACTCCAGCTTAGCTTGCAAGAACTAAGAGACAGTGTGGCCATGTAGCCTTAATGAGAGAGACTGCCTCCAGCTTAGCTTGCAAGAACTAAGAGACACAGTGTGGCCATGTGGCCTTAATGAGAGAGACTGATTCCAGCTTAACTTGCAAGAACTAAGCGACACAGTGTGGCCATGTGGCCTTAATGAGAGAGACTGACTCCAGCTTAGCTTGCAAGAATTAAGAGACACAGTGTGCCCATGTGACCTTAATGAGAGAGACTGACTCCAGCTTACCTTGCAAGAACTAAGAGACACTGTGCGGCCATGTGGCCTTAATGAGAGAGACTGACTCAAGCTTAGCTTGCAAGAACTAAGAGACACAGTGTGGCCATGTGGCCTTAATGAGAGATACTCACTCCAGCTTAGCTTGCAAGAACTAAGAGACACTGTGTGGCCATGTGGCCTTAATGAGAGAGACTGACTCCAGCTTAGCTTGCAAGAACTAAGAGACACAGTGTGGCCATGTGGCCTTAATGAGAGAGACTGATTCCAGCTTAGCTTGCAAGAACTAAGAGACACAGTGTGGCCATGTGGCCTTAATGAGAGAGACTGACTCCAGCTTAGCTTGCAAGAACTAAGAGACACAGTGTGACCATGTGACCTTAATGAGAGAGACTGACTCCAGCTTAGCTTGCAAGAACTAAGAGACACAGTGTGGCCATGTGGCCTTAATGAGAGAGACTGACTCCAGCTTAGCTTGCAAGAACTAAGAGACACAGTGTGGCCATGTGGCCTTAATGAGAGAGACTGATTCCAGCTTAGCTTGCAAGAACTAAGAGACACAGTGTGGCCATGTGGCCTTAATGAGAGAGACTGACTCCAGCTTAGCTTGCAAGAACTAAGAGACACAGTGTGACCATGTGACCTTAATGAGAGAGACTGACTCCAGCTTAGCTTGCAAGAACTAAGAGACACTGTGTGGCCATGTGGCCTTAATGAGAGAGACTGACTCAAGCTTAGCTTGCAAGAACTAAGAGACACAGTGTGGCCATGTGGCCTTAATGAGAGAGACTCACTCCAGCTTACCTTGCAAGAACAAAGATACACTGTGTGGCCATGTGGCCTTAATGAGAGAGACTCACTCCAGCTTAGCTTGCAAGAACTAAGAGACACAGTGTGGCCATGTGGCCTTAATGAGAGACTCACTCCAGCTTAGCTTGCAAGAACTAAGAGACACAGTGTGGCCATGTGGCCTTAATGAGAGAGACTGACTCCAGCTTAGCTTGCAAGAACTAAGAGACACAGTGTGGCCATGTGGCCTTAATGAGAGAGACTGACTCCAGCTTAGCTTGCAAGAACTAAGAGACACAGTGTGACCATGTGACCTTAATGAGAGAGACTGACTCCAGCTTAGCTTGCAAGAACTAAGAGACACTGTGTGGCCATGTGGCCTTAATGAGAGAGACAGACTCAAGCTTAGCTTGCAAGAACTAAGAGATACAGTGTGGCAATGTGGCCTTAATGAGAGAGACTCACTCCAGCTTAGCTTACAAGAACTAAGAGACTCAGTGTGGCCATGTGGCCTTAATGAGAGAGACTGACTCCAACTTAGCTTGCAAGAACTAAGAGACACTGTGTGGCCATGTGGCCTTAATGAGAGACTCACTCCAGCTTAGCTTGCAAGAACTAAGAGACAGTGTGGCCATGTAGCCTTAATGAGAGAGACTGACTCCAGCTTAGCTTGCAAGAACTAAGAGACACAGTGTGGCCATGTGGCCTTAATGAGAGAGACTGACTCCAGCTTAGCTTGCAAGAACTAAGAGACAGTGTGGCCATGTAGCCTTAATGAGAGAGACTGACTCCAGCTTAGCTTGCAAGAACTAAGAGACACAGTGTGGTCATGTGGCCTTAATGAGAGAGACTGACTCCAGCTTAGCTTGCAAGAACTATGAGACACAGTGTGGCCATGTGGCCTTAATGAGAGAGACTGATTCCAGCTTAGCTTGCAAGAACTAAGAGACACAGTGTGGCCATGTGGCCTTAATGAGAGAGACTGACTCCAGCTTAGCTTGCAAGAACTAAGAGACACAGTGTGACCATCTGACCTTAATGAGAGAGACTGACTCCAGCTTAGCTTGCAAGAACTAAGAGACACTGTGTGGCCATGTGGCCTTAATGAGAGAGACCGACTCAAGCTTAGCTTGCAAGAACTAAGAGACTCAGTGTGGCCATGTGGCCTTAATGAGAGAGACTGACTCCAACTTAGCTTGCAAGAACTAAGAGACACTGTGTGGCCATGTGGCCTTAATGAGAGAGACACACTCCAGCTTAGCTTGCAAGAACTAAGAGACACAGTGTGGCCATGTGGCCTTAATGAGAAACTCACTCCAGCTTAGCTTGCAAGAACTAAGAGACAGTGTGGCCATGTAGTCTTAATGAGAGAGACTGACTCCAGCTTAGCTTGCAAGAACTAAGAGACACAGTGTGGCCATGTGGCCTTAATGAGAGAGACTGCCTCCAGCTTAGCTTGCAAGAACTAAGAGACACAGTGTGGCCATGTGGCCTTAATGAGAGAGACTGATTCCAGCTTAACTTGCAAGAACTAAGCGACACAGTGTGGCCATGTGGCCTTAATGAGAGAGACTGACTCCAGCTTAGCTTGCAAGAACTAAGAGACACTGTGTGGCCATGTGGCCTTAATGAGAGAGACAGACTCAAGCTTAGCTTGCAAGAACTAAGAGATACAGTGTGGCCATGTGGCCTTAATGAGAGAGACTCACTCCAGCTTAGCTTGCAAGAACTAAGAGACACAGTGTGGCCATGTGGCCTTAATGAGAGATACTCACTCCAGCTTAGCTTGCAAGAACTAAGAGACACTGTGTGGCCATGTGGCCTTAATGAGAGAGACTCACTCCAGCTTAGCTTGCAAGAACTAAGAGACACAGTGTGGCCATGTGGCCTTAATGAGAGAGACTGACTCCAGCTTACCTTGCAAGAACTAAGAGACACTGTGCGGCCATGTGGCCTTAATGAGAGAGACTGACTCAAGCTTAGCTTGCAAGAACTAAGAGACTCAGTGTGGCCATGTGGCCTTAATGAGAGAGACTGACTCCAACTTAGCTTGCAAGAACAAAGAGACACTGTGTGGCCATGTGGCCTTAATGAGAGAGACACACTCCAGCTTAGCTTGCAAGAACTAAGAGACACAGTGTGGCCATGTGGCCTTAATGAGAGACTCACTCCAGCTTAGCTTGCAAGAACTAAGAGACAGTGTGGCCATGTAGCCTTAATGAGAGAGACTGACTCCAGCTTAGCTTGCAAGAACTAAGAGACACAGTGTGGCCATGTGGCCTTAATGAGAGAGACTGACTCCAGCTTAGCTTGCAAGAATTAAGAGACACAGTGTGCCCATGTGACCTTAATGAGAGAGACTGACTCCAGCTTACCTTGCAAGAACTAAGAGACACTGTGCGGCCATGTGGCCTTAAAGAGAGAGACTGACTCCAGCTTAGCTTGCAAGAACTAAGAGACACAGTGTGGCCATGTGGCCTTAATGAGAGAGACTGACTCCAGCTTAGCTTGCAAGAATTAAGAGACACAGTGTGCCCATGTGACCTTAATGAGAGAGACTGACTCCAGCTTACCTTGCAAGAACTAAGAGACACTGTGCGGCCATGTGGCCTTAATGAGAGAGACTGACTCAAGCTTAGCTTGCAAGAACTAAGAGACACAGTGTGGCCATGTGGCCTTAATGAGAGATACTCACTCCAGCTTAGCTTGCAAGAACTAAGAGACACTGTGTGGCCATGTGGCCTTAATGAGAGAGACTCACTCCAGCTTAGCTTGCAAGAACTAAGAGACACAGTGTGGCCATGTGGCCTTAATGAAAGACTCACTCCAGCTTAGCTTGCAAGAACTAAGAGACAGTGTGGCCATGTAGCCTTAATGAGAGAGACTGACTCCAGCTTAGCTTGCAAGAACTAAGAGACACAGTGTGGCCATGTGGCCTTAATGAGAGATACTGACTCCAGCTTAGCTTGCAAGAACTAAGAGACACAGTGTGACCATGTGGCCTTAATGAGAGAGACTGACTCCAGCTTAGCTTGCAAGAACTAAGAGACAGTGTGGCCATGTAGCCTTAATGAGAGAGACTGACTCCAGCTTAGCTTGCAAGAACTAAGAGACACAGTGTGGCCATGTGGCCTTAATGAGAGAGACTCACTCCAGCTTACCTTGCAAGAACTAAGATACACTGTGTGGCCATGTGGCCTTAATGAGAGAGACTCACTCCAGCTTAGCTTGCAAGAACTAAGAGACACAGTGTGGCCATGTGGCCTTAATGAGAGACTCACTCCAGCTTAGCTTGCAAGAACTAAGAGACACAGTGTGGCCATGTGGCCTTAATGAGAGAGACTGACTCCAGCTTAGCTTGCAAGAACTAAGAGACACAGTGTGGCCATGTGGCCTTAATGAGAGAGACTGACTCCAGCTTAGCTTGCAAGAACTAAGAGACACAGTGTGACCATGTGACCTTAATGAGAGAGACTGACTCCAGCTTAGCTTGCAAGAACTAAGAGACACTGTGTGGCCATGTGGCCTTAATGAGAGAGACAGACTCAAGCTTAGCTTGCAAGAACTAAGAGATACAGTGTGGCAATGTGGCCTTAATGAGAGAGACTCACTCCAGCTTAGCTTACAAGAACTAAGAGACTCAGTGTGGCCATGTGGCCTTAATGAGAGAGACTGACTCCAACTTAGCTTGCAAGAACTAAGAGACACTGTGTGGCCATGTGGCCTTAATGAGAGACTCACTCCAGCTTAGCTTGCAAGAACTAAGAGACAGTGTGGCCATGTAGCCTTAATGAGAGAGACTGACTCCAGCTTAGCTTGCAAGAACTAAGAGACACAGTGTGGCCATGTGGCCTTAATGAGAGAGACTGACTCCAGCTTAGCTTGCAAGAACTAAGAGACAGTGTGGCCATGTAGCCTTAATGAGAGAGACTGACTCCAGCTTAGCTTGCAAGAACTAAGAGACACAGTGTGGTCATGTGGCCTTAATGAGAGAGACTGACTCCAGCTTAGCTTGCAAGAACTATGAGACACAGTGTGGCCATGTGGCCTTAATGAGAGAGACTGATTCCAGCTTAGCTTGCAGGAACTAAGAGACACAGTGTGGCCATGTGGCCTTAATGAGAGAGACTGACTCCAGCTTAGCTTGCAAGAACTAAGAGACACAGTGTGACCATCTGACCTTAATGAGAGAGACTGACTCCAGCTTAGCTTGCAAGAACTAAGAGACACTGTGTGGCCATGTGGCCTTAATGAGAGAGACCGACTCAAGCTTAGCTTGCAAGAACTAAGAGACTCAGTGTGGCCATGTGGCCTTAATGAGAGAGACTGACTCCAACTTAGCTTGCAAGAACTAAGAGACACTGTGTGGCCATGTGGCCTTAATGAGAGAGACACACTCCAGCTTAGCTTGCAAGAACTAAGAGACACAGTGTGGCCATGTGGCCTTAATGAGAGACTCACTCCAGCTTAGCTTGCAAGAACTAAGAGACAGTGTGGCCATGTAGCCTTAATGAGAGAGACTGACTCCAGCTTAGCTTGCAAGAACTAAGAGACACAGTGTGGCCATGTGGCCTTAATGAGAGAGACTGCCTCCAGCTTAGCTTGCAAGAACTAAGAGACACAGTGTGGCCATGTGGCCTTAATGAGAGAGACTGATTCCAGCTTAACTTGCAAGAACTAAGCGACACAGTGTGGCCATGTGGCCTTAATGAGAGAGACTGACTCCAGCTTAGCTTGCAAGAACTAAGAGACACTGTGTGGCCATGTGGCCTTAATGAGAGAGACAGACTCAAGCTTAGCTTGCAAGAACCAAGAGATACAGTGTGGCCATGTGGCCTTAATGAGAGAGACTCACTCCAGCTTAGCTTGCAAGAACTAAGAGACACAGTGTGGCCATGTGGCCTTAATGAGAGATACTCACTCCAGCTTAGCTTGCAAGAACTAAGAGACACTGTGTGGCCATGTGGCCTTAATGAGAGAGACTCACTCCAGCTTAGCTTGCAAGAACTAAGAGACACAGTGTGGCCATGTGGCCTTAATGAGAGAGACTGACTCCAGCTTACCTTGCAAGAACTAAGAGACACTGTGCGGCCATGTGGCCTTAATGAGAGAGACTGACTCAAGCTTAGCTTGCAAGAACTAAGAGACTCAGTGTGGCCATGTGGCCTTAATGAGAGAGACTGACTCCAACTTAGCTTGCAAGAACTAAGAGACACTGTGTGGCCATGTGGCCTTAATGAGAGAGACACACTCCAGCTTAGCTTGCAAGAACTAAGAGACACAGTGTGGCCATGTGGCCTTAATGAGAGACTCACTCCAGCTTAGCTTGCAAGAACTAAGAGACAGTGTGGCCATGTAGCCTTAATGAGAGAGACTGACTCCAGCTTAGCTTGCAAGAACTAAGAGACACAGTGTGGCCATGTGGCCTTAATGAGAGACTGACTCCAGCTTAGCTTGCAAGAATTAAGAGACACAGTGTGCCCATGTGACCTTAATGAGAGAGACTGACTCCAGCTTACCTTGCAAGAACTAAGAGACACTGTGCGGCCATGTGGCCTTAATGAGAGAGACTGACTCCAGCTTAGCTTGCAAGAACTAAGAGACACAGTGTGGCCATGTGGCCTTAATGAGAGAGACTGACTCCAGCTTAGCTTGCAAGAATTAAGAGACACAGTGTGCCCATGTGACCTTAATGAGAGAGACTGACTCCAGCTTACCTTGCAAGAACTAAGAGACACTGTGCGGCCATGTGGCCTTAATGAGAGAGACTGACTCAAGCTTAGCTTGCAAGAACTAAGAGACACAGTGTGGCCATGTGGCCTTAATGAGAGATACTCACTCCAGCTTAGCTTGCAAGAACTAAGAGACACTGTGTGGCCATGTGGCCTTAATGAGAGAGACTCACTCCAGCTTAGCTTGCAAGAACTAAGAGACACAGTGTGGCCATGTGGCCTTAATGAAAGACTCACTCCAGCTTAGCTTGCAAGAACTAAGAGACAGTGTGGCCATGTAGCCTTAATGAGAGAGACTGACTCCAGCTTAGCTTGCAAGAACTAAGAGACACAGTGTGGCCATGTGGCCTTAATGAGAGAGACTGACTCCAGCTTAGCTTGCAAGAACTAAGAGACACAGTGTGACCATGTGGCCTTAATGAGAGAGACTGACTCCAGCTTAGCTTGCAAGAACTAAGAGACAGTGTGGCCATGTAGCCTTAATGAGAGAGACTGACTCCAGCTTAGCTTGCAAGAACTAAGATACACTGTGTGGCCATGTGGCCTTAATGAGAGAGACTCACTCCAGCTTAGCTTGCAAGAACTAAGAGACACAGTGTGGCCATGTGGCCTTAATGAGAGACTCACTCCAGCTTAGCTTGCAAGAACTAAGAGACACAGTGTGGCCATGTGGCCTTAATGAGAGAGACTGACTCCAGCTTAGCTTGCAAGAACTAAGAGACACAGTGTGGCCATGTGGCCTTAATGAGAGAGACTGACTCCAGCTTAGCTTGCAAGAACTAAGAGACACAGTGTGACCATGTGACCTTAATGAGAGAGACTGACTCCAGCTTAGCTTGCAAGAACTAAGAGACACTGTGTGGCCATGTGGCCTTAATGAGAGAGACAGACTCAAGCTTAGCTTGCAAGAACTAAGAGATACAGTGTGGCAATGTGGCCTTAATGAGAGAGACTCACTCCAGCTTAGCTTACAAGAACTAAGAGACTCAGTGTGGCCATGTGGCCTTAATGAGAGAGACTGACTCCAACTTAGCTTGCAAGAACTAAGAGACACTGTGTGGCCATGTGGCCTTAATGAGAGACTCACTCCAGCTTAGCTTGCAAGAACTAAGAGACAGTGTGGCCATGTAGCCTTAATGAGAGAGACTGACTCCAGCTTAGCTTGCAAGAACTAAGAGACACAGTGTGGCCATGTGGCCTTAATGAGAGAGACTGACTCCAGCTTAGCTTGCAAGAACTAAGAGACAGTGTGGCCATGTAGCCTTAATGAGAGAGACTGACTCCAGCTTAGCTTGCAAGAACTAAGAGACACAGTGTGGTCATGTGGCCTTAATGAGAGAGACTGACTCCAGCTTAGCTTGAAAGAACTATGAGACACAGTGTGGCCATGTGGCCTTAATGAGAGAGACTGATTCCAGCTTAGCTTGCAAGAACTAAGAGACACAGTGTGGCCATGTGGCCTTAATGAGAGAGACTGACTCCAGCTTAGCTTGCAAGAACTAAGAGACACAGTGTGACCATCTGACCTTAATGAGAGAGACTGACTCCAGCTTAGCTTGCAAGAACTAAGAGACACTGTGTGGCCATGTGGCCTTAATGAGAGAGACCGACTCAAGCTTAGCTTGCAAGAACTAAGAGACTCAGTGTGGCCATGTGGCCTTAATGAGAGAGACTGACTCCAACTTAGCTTGCAAGAACTAAGAGACACTGTGTGGCCATGTGGCTTTAATGAGAGAGACACACTCCAGCTTAGCTTGCAAGAACTAAGAGACACAGTGTGGCCATGTGGCCTTAATGAGAGACTCACTCCAGCTTAGCTTGCAAGAACTAAGAGACAGTGTGGCCATGTAGCCTTAATGAGAGAGACTGACTCCAGCTTAGCTTGCAAGAACTAAGAGACACAGTGTGGCCATGTGGCCTTAATGAGAGAGACTGCCTCCAGCTTAGCTTGCAAGAACTAAGAGACACAGTGTGGCCATGTGGCCTTAATGAGAGAGACTGATTCCAGCTTAACTTCCAAGAACTAAGTGACACAGTGTGGCCATGTGGCCTTAATGAGAGAGACTGACTCCAGCTTAGCTTGCAAGAACTAAGAGACACTGTGTGGCCATGTGGCCTTAATGAGAGAGACAGACTCAAGCTTAGCTTGCAAGAACTAAGAGATACAGTGTGGCCATGTGGCCTTAATGAGAGAGACTCACTCCAGCTTAGCTTGCAAGAACTAAGAGACACAGTGTGGCCATGTGGCCTTAATGAGAGATACTCACTCCAGCTTAGCTTGCAAGAACTAAGAGACACTGTGTGGCCATGTGGCCTTAATGAGAGAGACTCACTCCAGCTTAGCTTGCAAGAACATAGAGACACAGTGTGGCCATGTGGCCTTAATGAGAGAGACTGACTCCAGCTTACCTTGCAAGAACTAAGAGACACTGTGCGGCCATGTGGCCTTAATGAGAGAGACTGACTCAAGCTTAGCTTGCAAGAACTAAGAGATGCAGTGTGGCCATGTGGCCTTAATGAGAGAGACTGACTCCAACTTAGCTTGCAAGAACTAAGAGACACTGTGTGGCCATGTGGCCTTAATGAGAGAGACACACTCCAGCTTAGCTTGCAAGAACTAAGAGACACAGTGTGGCCATGTGGCCTTAATGAGAGACTCACTCCAGCTTAGCTTGCAAGAACTAAGAGACAGTGTGGCCATGTAGCCTTAATGAGAGAGACTGACTCCAGCTTAGCTTGCAAGAACTAAGAGACACAGTGTGGCCATGTGGCCTTAATGAGAGAGACTGACTCCAGCTTAGCTTGCAAGAACTAAGAGACACAGTGTGACCATGTGGCCTTAATGAGAGAGACTCACTCCAGCTTAGCTTGCAAGAACTAAGATACACTGTGTGGCCATGTGGCCTTAATGAGAGAGACTCACTCCAGCTTAGCTTACAAGAACTAAGAGACTCAGTGTGGCCATGTGGCCTTAATGAGAGAGACTGACTCCAACTTAGCTTGCAAGAACTAAGAGACACTGTGTGGCCATGTGGCCTTAATGAGAGACTCACTCCAGCTTAGCTTGCAAGAACTAAGAGACAGTGTGGCCATGTAGCCTTAATGAGAGAGACTGACTCCAGCTTAGCTTGCAAGAACTAAGAGACACAGTGTGGCCATGTGGCCTTAATGAGAGAGACTGACTCCAGCTTAGCTTGCAAGAACTAAGAGACAGTGTGGCCATGTAGCCTTAATGAGAGAGACTGACTCCAGCTTAGCTTGCAAGAACTAAGAGACACAGTGTGGTCATGTGGCCTTAATGAGAGAGACTGACTCCAGCTTAGCTTGCAAGAACTATGAGACACAGTGTGGCCATGTGGCCTTAATGAGAGAGACTGATTCCAGCTTAGCTTGCAAGAACTAAGAGACAGTGTGGCCATGTAGCCTTAATGAGAGAGACTGACTCCAGCTTAGCTTGCAAGAACTAAGAGACACAGTGTGGCCATGTGGCCTTAATGAGAGAGACTGCCTCCAGCTTAGCTTGCAAGAACTAAGAGACACTGTGTGGCCATGTGGCCTTAATGAGAGAGACAGACTCAAGCTTAGCTTGCAAGAACTAAGAGATACAGTGTGGCCATGTGGCCTTAATGAGAGAGACTCACTCCAGCTTAGCTTGCAAGAACTAAGAGACACAGTGTGGCCATGTGGCCTTAATGAGAGATACTCACTCCAGCTTAGCTTGCAAGAACTAAGAGACACTGTGTGGCCATGTGGCCTTAATGAGAGAGACTCACTCCAGCTTAGCTTGCAAGAACTAAGAGACACAGTGTGGCCATGTGGCCTTAATGAGAGAGACTGACTCCAGCTTACCTTGCAAGAACTAAGAGACACTGTGCGGCCATGTGGCCTTAATGAGAGAGACTGACTCAAGCTTAGCTTGCAAGAACTAAGAGACTCAGTGTGGCCATGTGGCCTTAATGAGAGAGACTGACTCCAACTTAGCTTGCAAGAACTAAGAGACACTGTGTGGCCATGTGGCCTAATGAGAGAGACACACTCCAGCTTAGCTTGCAAGAACTAAGAGACACAGTGTGGCCATGTGGCCTTAATGAGAGACTCACTCCAACTTAGCTTGCAAGAACTAAGAGACAGTGTGGCCATGTAGCCTTAATGAGAGAGACTGACTCCAGCTTAGCTTGCAAGAACTAAGAGACACAGTGTGGCCATGTGGCCTTAATGAGAGAGACTGACTCCAGCTTAGCTTGCAAGAATTAAGAGACACAGTGTGCCCATGTGACCTTAATGAGAGAGACTGACTCCAGCTTACCTTGCAAGAACTAAGAGACACTGTGCGGCCATGTGGCCTTAATGAGAGAGACTGACTCCAGCTTAGCTTGCAAGAACTAAGAGACACAGTGTGGCCATGTGGCCTTAATGAGAGAGACTGACTCCAGCTTAGCTTGCAAGAATTAAGAGACACAGTGTGCCCATGTGACCTTAATGAGAGAGACTGACTCCAGCTTACCTTGCAAGAACTAAGAGACACAGTGTGGCCATGTGGCCTTAATGAGAGAGACTGACTCAAGCTTAGCTTGCAAGAACTAAGAGACACAGTGTGGCCATGTGGCCTTAATGAGAGATACTCACTCCAGCTTAGCTTGCAAGAACTAAGAGACACTGTGTGGCCATGTGGCCTTAATGAGAGAGACTCACTCCAGCTTAGCTTGCAAGAACTAAGAGACACAGTGTGGCCATGTGGCCTTAATGAAAGACTCACTCCAGCTTAGCTTGCAAGAACTAAGAGACAGTGTGGCCATGTAGCCTTAATGAGAGAGACTGACTCCAGCTTAGCTTGCAAGAACTAAGAGACACAGTGTGGCCATGTGGCCTTAATGAGAGAGACTGACTCCAGCTTAGCTTGCAAGAACTAAGAGACACAGTGTGACCATGTGGCCTTAATGAGAGAGACTGACTCCAGCTTAGCTTGCAAGAACTAAGAGACAGTGTGGCCATGTAGCCTTAATGAGAGAGACTGACTCCAGCTTAGCTTGCAAGAACTAAGATACACTGTGTGGCCATGTGGCCTTAATGAGAGAGACTCACTCCAGCTTAGCTTGCAAGAACTAAGAGACACAGTGTGGCCATGTGGCCTTAATGAGAGACTCACTCCAGCTTAGCTTGCAAGAACTAAGAGACACAGTGTGGCCATGTGGCCTTAATGAGAGAGACTGACTCCAGCTTAGCTTGCAAGAACTAAGAGACACAGTGTGGCCATGTGGCCTTAATGAGAGAGACTGACTCCAGCTTAGCTTGCAAGAACTAAGAGACACAGTGTGACCATGTGACCTTAATGAGAGAGACTGACTCCAGCTTAGCTTGCAAGAACTAAGAGACACTGTGTGGCCATGTGGCCTTAATGAGAGAGACAGACTCAAGCTTAGCTTGCAAGAACTAAGAGATACAGTGTGGCAATGTGGCCTTAATGAGAGAGACTCACTCCAGCTTAGCTTACAAGAACTAAGAGACTCAGTGTGGCCATGTGGCCTTAATGAGAGAGACTGACTCCAACTTAGCTTGCAAGAACTAAGAGACACTGTGTGGCCATGTGGCCTTAATGAGAGACTCACTCCAGCTTAGCTTGCAAGAACTAAGAGACAGTGTGGCCATGTAGCCTTAATGAGAGAGACTGACTCCAGCTTAGCTTGCAAGAACTAAGAGACACAGTGTGGCCATGTGGCCTTAATGAGAGAGACTGACTCCAGCTTAGCTTGCAAGAACTAAGAGACAGTGTGGCCATGTAGCCTTAATGAGAGAGACTGACTCCAGCTTAGCTTGCAAGAACTAAGAGACACAGTGTGGTCATGTGGCCTTAATGAGAGAGACTGACTCCAGCTTAGCTTGCAAGAACTATGAGACACAGTGTGGCCATGTGGCCTTAATGAGAGAGACTGATTCCAGCTTAGCTTGCAAGAACTAAGAGACACAGTGTGGCCATGTGGCCTTAATGAGAGAGACTGACTCCAGCTTAGCTTGCAAGAACTAAGAGACACAGTGTGACCATCTGACCTTAATGAGAGAGACTGACTCCAGCTTAGCTTGCAAGAACTAAGAGACACTGTGTGGCCATGTGGCCTTAATGAGAGAGACCGACTCAAGCTTAGCTTGCAAGAACTAAGAGACTCAGTGTGGCCATGTGGCCTTAATGAGAGAGACTGACTCCAACTTAGCTTGCAAGAACTAAGAGACACTGTGTGGCCATGTGGCCTTAATGAGAGAGACACACTCCAGCTTAGCTTGCAAGAACTAAGAGACACAGTGTGGCCATGTGGCCTTAATGAGAGACTCACTCCAGCTTAGCTTGCAAGAACTAAGAGACAGTGTGGCCATGTAGCCTTAATGAGAGAGACTGACTCCAGCTTAGCTTGCAAGAACTAAGAGACACAGTGTGGCCATGTGGCCTTAATGAGAGAGACTGCCTCCAGCTTAGCTTGCAAGAACTAAGAGACACAGTGTGGCCATGTGGCCTTAATGAGAGAGACTGATTCCAGCTTAACTTGCAAGAACTAAGCGACACAGTGTGGCCATGTGGCCTTAATGAGAGAGACTGACTCCAGCTTAGCTTGCAAGAACTAAGAGACACTGTGTGGCCATGTGGCCTTAATGAGAGAGACAGACTCAAGCTTAGCTTGCAAGAACTAAGAGATACAGTGTGGCCATGTGGCCTTAATGAGAGAGACTCACTCCAGCTTAGCTTGCAAGAACTAAGAGACACAGTGTGGCCATGTGGCCTTAATGAGAGATACTCACTCCAGCTTAGCTTGCAAGAACTAAGAGACACTGTGTGGCCATGTGGCCTTAATGAGAGAGACTCACTCCAGCTTAGCTTGCAAGAACTAAGAGACACAGTGTGGCCATGTGGCCTTAATGAGAGAGACTGACTCCAGCTTACCTTGCAAGAACTAAGAGACACTGTGCGGCCATGTGGCCTTAATGAGAGAGACTGACTCAAGCTTAGCTTGCAAGAACTAAGAGACTCAGTGTGGCCATGTGGCCTTAATGAGAGAGACTGACTCCAACTTAGCTTGCAAGAACTAAGAGACACTGTGTGGCCATGTGGCCTTAATGAGAGAGACACACTCCAGCTTAGCTTGCAAGAACTAAGAGACACAGTGTGGCCATGTGGCCTTAATGAGAGACTCACTCCAGCTTAGCTTGCAAGAACTAAGAGACAGTGTGGCCATGTAGCCTTAATGAGAGAGACTGACTCCAGCTTAGCTTGCAAGAACTAAGAGACACAGTGTGGCCATGTGGCCTTAATGAGAGAGACTGACTCCAACTTAGCTTGCAAGAACTAAGAGACACTGTGTGGCCATGTGGCCTTAATGAGAGAGACACACTCCAGCTTAGCTTGCAAGAACTAAGAGACACAGTGTGGCCATGTGGCCTTAATGAGAGACTCACTCCAGCTTAGCTTGCAAGAACTAAGAGACAGTGTGGCCATGTAGCCTTAATGAGAGAGACTGACTCCAGCTTAGCTTGCAAGAACTAAGAGACACAGTGTGGCCATGTGGCCTTAATGAGAGAGACTGACTCCAGCTTAGCTTGCAAGAATTAAGAGACACAGTGTGCCCATGTGACCTTAATGAGAGAGACTGACTCCAGCTTACCTTGCAAGAACTAAGAGACACTGTGCGGCCATGTGGCCTTAATGAGAGAGACTGACTCCAGCTTAGCTTGCAAGAACTAAGAGACACTGTGCGGCCATGTGGCCTTAATGAGAGAGACTGACTCAAGCTTAGCTTGCAAGAACTAAGAGACTCAGTGTGGCCATGTGGCCTTAATGAGAGAGACTGACTCCAACTTAGCTTGCAAGAACTAAGAGACACTGTGTGGCCATGTGGCCTTAATGAGAGAGACACACTCCAGCTTAGCTTGCAAGAACTAAGAGACACAGTGTGGCCATGTGGCCTTAATGAGAGACTCACTCCAGCTTAGCTTGCAAGAACTAAGAGACAGTGTGGCCATGTAGCCTTAATGAGAGAGACTGACTCCAGCTTAGCTTGCAAGAACTAAGAGACACAGTGTGGCCATGTGGCCTTAATGAGAGAGACTGACTCCAACTTAGCTTGCAAGAACTAAGAGACACTGTGTGGCCATGTGGCCTTAATGAGAGAGACACACTCCAGCTTAGCTTGCAAGAACTAAGAGACACAGTGTGGCCATGTGGCCTTAATGAGAGACTCACTCCAGCTTAGCTTGCAAGAACTAAGAGACAGTGTGGCCATGTAGCCTTAATGAGAGAGACTGACTCCAGCTTAGCTTGCAAGAACTAAGAGACACAGTGTGGCCATGTGGCCTTAATGAGAGAGACTGACTCCAGCTTAGCTTGCAAGAATTAAGAGACACAGTGTGCCCATGTGACCTTAATGAGAGAGACTGACTCCAGCTTACCTTGCAAGAACTAAGAGACACTGTGCGGCCATGTGGCCTTAATGAGAGAGACTGACTCCAGCTTAGCTTGCAAGAACTAAGAGACACAGTGTGGCCATGTGGCCTTAATGAGAGAGACTGATTCCAGCTTAGCTTGCAAGAATTAAGAGACACAGTGTGCCCATGTGACCTTAATGAGAGAGACTGACTCCAGCTTACCTTGCAAGAACTAAGAGACACTGTGTGGCCATGTGGCCTTAATGAGAGAGACTCACTCCAGCTTAGCTTGCAAGAACTAAGAGACACAGTGTGGCCATGTGGCCTTAATGAAAGACTCACTCCAGCTTAGCTTGCAAGAACTAAGAGACAGTGTGGCCATGTAGCCTTAATGAGAGAGACTGACTCCAGCTTAGCTTGCAAGAACTAAGAGACACAGTGTGGCCATGTGGCCTTAATGAGAGAGACTGACTCCAGCTTAGCTTGCAAGAACTAAGAGACACAGTGTGACCATGTGGCCTTAATGAGAGAGACTGACTCCAGCTTAGCTTGCAAGAACTAAGAGACAGTGTGGCCATGTAGCCTTAATGAGAGAGACTGACTCCAGCTTAGCTTGCAAGAACTAAGAGACACAGTGTGGCCATGTGGCCTTAATGAGAGAGACTCACTCCAGCTTACCTTGCAAGAACTAAGATACACTGTGTGGCCATGTGGCCTTAATGAGAGAGACTCACTCCAGCTTAGCTTGCAAGAACTAAGAGACACAGTGTGGCCATGTGGCCTTAATGAGAGACTCACTCCAGCTTAGCTTGCAAGAACTAAGAGACACAGTGTGGCCATGTGGCCTTAATGAGAGAGACTGACTCCAGCTTAGCTTGCAAGAACTAAGAGACACAGTGTGGCCATGTGGCCTTAATGAGAGAGACTGACTCCAGCTTAGCTTGCAAGAACTAAGAGACACAGTGTGACCATGTGACCTTAATGAGAGAGACTGACTCCAGCTTAGCTTGCAAGAACTAAGAGACACTGTGTGGCCATGTGGCCTTAATGAGAGAGACAGACTCAAGCTTAGCTTGCAAGAACTAAGAGATACAGTGTGGCAATGTGGCCTTAATGAGAGAGACTCACTCCAGCTTAGCTTACAAGAACTAAGAGACTCAGTGTGGCCATGTGGCCTTAATGAGAGAGACTGACTCCAACTTAGCTTGCAAGAACTAAGAGACACTGTGTGGCCATGTGGCCTTAATGAGAGACTCACTCCAGCTTAGCTTGCAAGAACTAAGAGACAGTGTGGCCATGTAGCCTTAATGAGAGAGACTGACTCCAGCTTAGCTTGCAAGAACTAAGAGACACAGTGTGGCCATGTGGCCTTAATGAGAGAGACTGACTCCAGCTTAGCTTGCAAGAACTAAGAGACAGTGTGGCCATGTAGCCTTAATGAGAGAGACTGACTCCAGCTTAGCTTGCAAGAACTAAGAGACACAGTGTGGTCATGTGGCCTTAATGAGAGAGACTGACTCCAGCTTAGCTTGCAAGAACTATGAGACACAGTGTGGCCATGTGGCCTTAATGAGAGAGACTGATTCCAGCTTAGCTTGCAAGAACTAAGAGACACAGTGTGGCCATGTGGCCTTAATGAGAGAGACTGACTCCAGCTTAGCTTGCAAGAACTAAGAGACACAGTGTGACCATCTGACCTTAATGAGAGAGACTGACTCCAGCTTAGCTTGCAAGAACTAAGAGACACTGTGTGGCCATGTGGCCTTAATGAGAGAGACCGACTCAAGCTTAGCTTGCAAGAACTAAGAGACTCAGTGTGGCCATGTGGCCTTAATGAGAGAGACTGACTCCAACTTAGCTTGCAAGAACTAAGAGACACTGTGTGGCCATGTGGCCTTAATGAGAGAGACACACTCCAGCTTAGCTTGCAAGAACTAAGAGACACAGTGTGGCCATGTGGCCTTAATGAGAGACTCACTCCAGCTTAGCTTGCAAGAACTAAGAGACAGTGTGGCCATGTAGCCTTAATGAGAGAGACTGACTCCAGCTTAGCTTGCAAGAACTAAGAGACACAATGTGGCCATGTGGCCTTAATGAGAGAGACTGCCTCCAGCTTAGCTTGCAAGAACTAAGAGACACAGTGTGGCCATGTGGCCTTAATGAGAGAGACTGATTCCAGCTTAACTTGCAAGAACTAAGCGACACAGTGTGGCCATGTGGCCTTAATGAGAGAGACTGACTCCAGCTTAGCTTGCAAGAACTAAGAGACACTGTGTGGCCATGTGGCCTTAATGAGAGAGACAGACTCAAGCTTAGCTTGCAAGAACTAAGAGATACAGTGTGGCCATGTGGCCTTAATGAGAGAGACTCACTCCAGCTTAGCTTGCAAGAACTAAGAGACACAGTGTGGCCATGTGGCCTTAATGAGAGATACTCACTCCAGCTTAGCTTGCAAGAACTAAGAGACACTGTGTGGCCATGTGGCCTTAATGAGAGAGACTCACTCCAGCTTAGCTTGCAAGAACTAAGAGACACAGTGTGGCCATGTGGCCTTAATGAGAGAGACTGACTCCAGCTTACCTTGCAAGAACTAAGAGACACTGTGCGGCCATGTGGCCTTAATGAGAGAGACTGACTCAAGCTTAGCTTGCAAGAACTAAGAGACTCAGTGTGGCCATGTGGCCTTAATGAGAGAGACTGACTCCAACTTAGCTTGCAAGAACTAAGAGACACTGTGTGGCCATGTGGCCTTAATGAGAGAGACACACTCCAGCTTAGCTTGCAAGAACTAAGAGACACAGTGTGGCCATGTGGCCTTAATGAGAGACTCACTCCAGCTTAGCTTGCAAGAACTAAGAGACAGTGTGGCCATGTAGCCTTAATGAGAGAGACTGACTCCAGCTTAGCTTGCAAGAACTAAGAGACACAGTGTGGCCATGTGGCCTTAATGAGAGAGACTGACTCCAGCTTAGCTTGCAAGAATTAAGAGACACAGTGTGCCCATGTGACCTTAATGAGAGAGACTGACTCCAGCTTACCTTGCAAGAACTAAGAGACACTGTGCGGCCAAGTGGCCTTAATGAGAGAGACTGACTCCAGCTTAGCTTGCAAGAACTAAGAGACACAGTGTGGCCATGTGGCCTTAATGAGAGAGACTGACTCCAGCTTAGCTTGCAAGAATTAAGAGACACAGTGTGCCCATGTGACCTTAATGAGAGAGACTGACTCCAGCTTACCTTGCAAGAACTAAGAGACACTGTGCGGCCATGTGGCCTTAATGAGAGAGACTGACTCAAGCTTAGCTTGCAAGAACTAAGAGACACAGTGTGGCCATGTGGCCTTAATGAGAGATACTCACTCCAGCTTAGCTTGCAAGAACTAAGAGACACTGTGTGGCCATGTGGCCTTAATGAGAGAGACTCACTCCAGCTTAGCTTGCAAGAACTAAGAGACACAGTGTGGCCATGTGGCCTTAATGAAAGACTCACTCCAGCTTAGCTTGCAAGAACTAAGAGACAGTGTGGCCATGTAGCCTTAATGAGAGAGACTGACTCCAGCTTAGCTTGCAAGAACTAAGAGACACAGTGTGGCCATGTGGCCTTAATGAGAGAGACTGACTCCAGCTTAGCTTGCAAGAACTAAGAGACACAGTGTGACCATGTGGCCTTAATGAGAGAGACTGACTCCAGCTTAGCTTGCAAGAACTAAGAGACACTGTGTGGCCATGTGGCCTTAATGAGAGAGACTGACTCCAGCTTACCTTGCAAGAACTAAGAGACACTGTGCGGCCATGTGGCCTTAATGAGAGAGACTGACTCAAGCTTAGCTTGCAAGAACTAAGAGACTCAGTGTGGCCATGTGGCCTTAATGAGAGAGACTGACTCCAACTTAGCTTGCAAGAACTAAGAGACACTGTGTGGCCATGTGGCCTTAATGAGAGAGACACACTCCAGCTTAGCTTGCAAGAACTAAGAGACACAGTGTGGCCATGTGGCCTTAATGAGAGACTCACTCCAGCTTAGCTTGCAAGAACTAAGAGACAGTGTGGCCATGTAGCCTTAATGAGAGAGACTGACTCCAGCTTAGCTTGCAAGAACTAAGAGACACAGTGTGGCCATGTGGCCTTAATGAGAGAGACTGACTCCAGCTTAGCTTGCAAGAATTAAGAGACACAGTGTGCCCATGTGACCTTAATGAGAGAGACTGACTCCAGCTTACCTTGCAAGAACTAAGAGACACTGTGCGGCCATGTGGCCTTAATGAGAGAGACTGACTCCAGCTTAGCTTGCAAGAACTAAGAGACACAGTGTGGCCATGTGGCCTTAATGAGAGAGACTGACTCCAGCTTAGCTTGCAAGAATTAAGAGACACAGTGTGCCCATGTGACCTTAATGAGAGAGACTGACTCCAGCTTACCTTGCAAGAACTAAGAGACACTGTGCGGCCATGTGGCCTTAATGAGAGAGACTGACTCAAGCTTAGCTTGCAAGAACTAAGAGACACAGTGTGGCCATGTGGCCTTAATGAGAGATACTCACTCCAGCTTAGCTTGCAAGAACTAAGAGACACTGTGTGGCCATGTGGCCTTAATGAGAGAGACTCACTCCAGCTTAGCTTGCAAGAACTAAGAGACACAGTGTGGCCATGTGGCCTTAATGAAAGACTCACTCCAGCTTAGCTTGCAAGAACTAAGAGACAGTGTGGCCATGTAGCCTTAATGAGAGAGACTGACTCCAGCTTAGCTTGCAAGAACTAAGAGACACAGTGTGGCCATGTGGCCTTAATGAGAGAGACTGACTCCAGCTTAGCTTGCAAGAACTAAGAGACACAGTGTGACCATGTGGCCTTAATGAGAGAGACTGACTCCAGCTTAGCTTGCAAGAACTAAGAGACAGTGTGGCCATGTAGCCTTAATGAGAGAGACTGACTCCAGCTTAGCTTGCAAGAACTAAGAGACACAGTGTGGCCATGTGGCCTTAATGAGAGAAACTGATTCCAGCTTAGCTTGCAAGAACTAAGAGACACAGTGTGGCCATGTGGCCTTAATGAGAGAGACTGACTCCAGCTTAGCTTGCAAGAACTAAGAGACACAGTGTGACCATCTGACCTTAATGAGAGAGACTGACTCCAGCTTAGCTTGCAAGAACTAAGAGACACTGTGTGGCCATGTGGCCTTAATGAGAGAGACCGAATCAAGCTTAGCTTGCAAGAACTAAGAGACTCAGTGTGGCCATGTGGCCTTAATGAGAGAGACTGACTCCAACTTAGCTTGCAAGAACTAAGAGACACTGTGTGGCCATGTGGCCTTAATCAGAGAGACACACTCCAGCTTAGCTTGCAAGAACTAAGAGACACAGTGTGGCCATGTGGCCTTAATGAGAGACTCACTCCAGCTTAGCTTGCAAGAACTAAGAGACAGTGTGGCCATGTAGCCTTAATGAGAGAGACTGCCTCCAGCTTAGCTTGCAAGAACTAAGAGACACAGTGTGGCCATGTGGCCTTAATGAGAGAGACTGATTCCAGCTTAACTTGCAAGAACTAAGCGACACAGTGTGGCCATGTGGCCTTAATGAGAGAGACTGACTCCAGCTTAGCTTGCAAGAATTAAGAGACACAGTGTGCCCATGTGACCTTAATGAGAGAGACTGACTCCAGCTTACCTTGCAAGAACTAAGAGACACTGTGCGGCCATGTGGCCTTAATGAGAGAGACTGACTCAAGCTTAGCTTGCAAGAACTAAGAGACACAGTGTGGCCATGTGGCCTTAATGAGAGATACTCACTCCAGCTTAGCTTGCAAGAACTAAGAGACACTGTGTGGCCATGTGGCCTTAATGAGAGAGACTGACTCCAGCTTAGCTTGCAAGAACTAAGAGACACTGTGTGGCCATGTGGCCTTAATGAGAGAGACCGACTCAAGCTTAGCTTGCAAGAACTAAGAGACTCAGTGTGGCCATGTGGCCTTAATGAGAGAGACTGACTCCAACTTAGCTTGCAAGAACTAAGAGACACTGTGTGGCCATGTGGCCTTAATCAGAGAGACACACTCCAGCTTAGCTTGCAAGAACTAAGAGACACAGTGTGGCCATGTGGCCTTAATGAGAGACTCACTCCAGCTTAGCTTGCAAGAACTAAGAGACAGTGTGGCCATGTAGCCTTAATGAGAGAGACTGCCTCCAGCTTAGCTTGCAAGAACTAAGAGACACAGTGTGGCCATGTGGCCTTAATGAGAGAGACTGATTCCAGCTTAACTTGCAAGAACTAAGCGACACAGTGTGGCCATGTGGCCTTAATGAGAGAGACTGACTCCAGCTTACCTTGCAAGAACTAAGAGACACTGTGCGGCCATGTGGCCTTAATGAGAGAGACTGACTCAAGCTTAGCTTGCAAGAACTAAGAGACACTGTGTGGCCATGTGGCCTTAATGAGAGAGACTGACTCCAGCTTAGCTTGCAAGAACTAAGAGACACAGTGTGGCCATGTGGCCTTAATGAGAGAGACTGATTCCAGCTTAGCTTGCAAGAACTAAGAGACACAGTGTGGCCATGTGGCCTTAATGAGAGAGACTGACTCCAGCTTAGCTTGCAAGAACTAAGAGACACAGTGTGACCATGTGACCTTAATGAGAGAGACTGACTCCAGCTTAGCTTGCAAGAACTAAGAGACACAGTGTGGCCATGTGGCCTTAATGAGAGAGACTGACTCCAGCTTAGCTTGCAAGAACTAAGAGACACAGTGTGGCCATGTGGCCTTAATGAGAGAGACTGATTCCAGCTTAGCTTGCAAGAACTAAGAGACACAGTGTGGCCATGTGGCCTTAATGAGAGAGACTGACTCCAGCTTAGCTTGCAAGAACTAAGAGACACAGTGTGGCCATGTGGCCTTAATGAGAGACTCACTCCAGCTTAGCTTGCAAGAACTAAGAGACACAGTGTGGCCATGTGGCCTTAATGAGAGAGACTGACTCCAGCTTAGCTTGCAAGAACTAAGAGACACAGTGTGGCCATGTGGCCTTAATGAGAGAGACTGACTCCAGCTTAGCTTGCAAGAACTAAGAGACACAGTGTGACCATGTGACCTTAATGAGAGAGACTGACTCCAGCTTAGCTTGCAAGAACTAAGAGACACTGTGTGGCCATGTGGCCTTAATGAGAGAGACTGACTCCAACTTAGCTTGCAAGAACTAAGAGACACTGTGTGGCCATGTGGCCTTAATGAGAGACTCACTCCAGCTTAGCTTGCAAGAACTAAGAGACAGTGTGGCCATGTAGCCTTAATGAGAGAGACTGACTCCAGCTTAGCTTGCAAGAACTAAGAGACACAGTGTGGCCATGTGGCCTTAATGAGAGAGACTGACTCCAGCTTAGCTTGCAAGAACTAAGAGACAGTGTGGCCATGTAGCCTTAATGAGAGAGACTGACTCCAGCTTAGCTTGCAAGAACTAAGAGACACAGTGTGGCCATGTGGCCTTAATGAGAGAGACTGACTCCAGCTTAGCTTGCAAGAACTAAGAGACACAGTGTGGCCATGTGGCCTTAATGAGAGAGACTGATTCCAGCTTAGCTTGCAAGAACTAAGAGACACAGTGTGGCCATGTGGCCTTAATGAGAGAGACTGACTCCAGCTTAGCTTGCAAGAACTAAGAGACACAGTGTGACCATCTGACCTTAATGAGAGAGACTGACTCCAGCTTAGCTTGCAAGAACTAAGAGACACTGTGTGGCCATGTGGCCTTAATGAGAGAGACCGACTCAAGCTTAGCTTGCAAGAACTAAGAGACTCAGTGTGGCCATGTGGCCTTAATGAGAGAGACTGACTCCAACTTAGCTTGCAAGAACTAAGAGACACTGTGTGGCCATGTGGCCTTAATGAGAGAGACACACTCCAGCTTAGCTTGCAAGAACTAAGAGACACAGTGTGGCCATGTGGCCTTAATGAGAGACTCACTCCAGCTTAGCTTGCAAGAACTAAGAGACAGTGTGGCCATGTAGCCTTAATGAGAGAGACTGACTCCAGCTTAGCTTGCAAGAACTAAGAGACACAGTGTGGCCATGTGGCCTTAATGAGAGAGACTGCCTCCAGCTTAGCTTGCAAGAACTAAGAGACACAGTGTGGCCATGTGGCCTTAATGAGAGAGACTGATTCCAGCTTAACTTGCAAGAACTAAGCGACACAGTGTGGCCATGTGGCCTTAATGAGAGAGACTGACTCCAGCTTAGCTTGCAAGAACTAAGAGACACTGTGTGGCCATGTGGCCTTAATGAGAGAGACAGACTCAAGCTTAGCTTGCAAGAACTAAGAGATACAGTGTGGCCATGTGGCCTTAATGAGAGAGACTCACTCCAGCTTAGCTTGCAAGAACTAAGAGACACAGTGTGGCCATGTGGCCTTAATGAGAGATACTCACTCCAGCTTAGCTTGCAAGAACTAAGAGACACTGTGTGGCCATGTGGCCTTAATGAGAGAGACTCACTCCAGCTTAGCTTGCAAGAACTAAGAGACACAGTGTGGCCATGTGGCCTTAATGAGAGAGACTGACTCCAGCTTACCTTGCAAGAACTAAGAGACACTGTGCGGCCATGTGGCCTTAATGAGAGAGACTGACTCAAGCTTAGCTTGCAAGAACTAAGAGACTCAGTGTGGCCATGTGGCCTTAATGAGAGAGACTGACTCCAACTTAGCTTGCAAGAACTAAGAGACACTGTGTGACCATGTGGCCTTAATGAGAGAGACACACTCCAGCTTAGCTTGCAAGAACTAAGAGACACAGTGTGGCCATGTGGCCTTAATGAGAGACTCACTCCAGCTTAGCTTGCAAGAACTAAGAGACAGTGTGGCCATGTAGCCTTAATGAGAGAGACTGACTCCAGCTTAGCTTGCAAGACCTAAGAGACACAGTGTGGCCATGTGGCCTTAATGAGACTGCCTCCAGCTTAGCTTGCAAGAACTAAGAGACACAGTGTGGCCATGTGGCCTTAATGAGAGAGACTGATTCCAGCTTAACTTGCAAGAACTAAGCGACACAGTGTGGCCATGTGGCCTTAATGAGAGAGACTGACTCCAGCTTAGCTTGCAAGAATTAAGAGACACAGTGTGCCCATGTGACCTTAATGAGAGAGACTGACTCCAGCTTACCTTGCAAGAACTAAGAGACACTGTGCGGCCATGTGGCCTTAATGAGAGAGACTGACTCAAGCTTAGCTTGCAAGAACTAAGAGACACAGTGTGGCCATGTGGCCTTAATGAGAGATACTCACTCCAGCTTAGCTTGCAAGAACTAAGAGACACTGTGTGGCCATGTGGTCTTAATGAGAGAGACTCACTCCAGCTTAGCTTGCAAGAACTAAGAGACACAGTGTGGCCATGTGGCCTTAATGAAAGACTCACTCCAGCTTAGCTTGCAAGAACTAAGAGACAGTGTGGCCATGTAGCCTTAATGAGAGAGACTGACTCCAGCTTAGCTTGCAAGAACTAAGAGACACAGTGTGGCCATGTGGCCTTAATGAGAGAGACTGACTCCAGCTTAGCTTGCAAGAACTAAGAGACAGTGTGACCATGTGACCTTAATGAGAGAGACTGACTCCAGCTTAGCTTGCAAGAACTAAGAGACACTGTGTGGCCATGTGGCCTTAATGAGAGAGACTGACTCAAGCTTAGCTGGCAAGAACTAGGAGACACAGTGTGGCCATGTGGCCTTAATGAGAGAGACTCACTCCAGCTTAGCTTGCAAGAACTAAGAGACACTGTGTGGCCATGTGGCCTTAATGAGAGAGACTCACTCCAGCTTAGCTTGCAAGAACTAAGAGACTCAGTGTGGCCATGTGGCCTTAATGAGAGAGACTGACTCCAACTTAGCTTGCAAGAACTAAGAGACACTGTGTGGCCATGTGGCCTTAATGAGAGAGACTCACTCCAGCTTAGCTTGCAAGAACTAAGAGACACAGTGTGGCCATGTGGCCTTAATGAGAGACTCACTCCAGCTTAGCTTGCAAGAACTAAGAGACAGTGTGGCCATGTAGCCTTAATGAGAGAGACTGACTCCAGCTTAGCTTGCAAGAACTAAGAGACACAGCGTGGCCATGTGGCCTTAATGAGAGAGACTGCCTCCAGCTTAGCTTGCAAGAACTAAGAGCCACAGTGTGGCCATGTGGCCTTAATGAGAGAGACTGATTCCAGCTTAACTTGCAAGAACTAAGCGACACAGTGTGGCCATGTGGCCTTAATGAGAGAGACTGACTCCAGCTTAGCTTGCAAGAATTAAGAGACACAGTGTGCCCAAGTGACCTTAATGAGAGAGACTGACTCCAGCTTACCTTGCAAGAACTAAGAGACACTGTGTGGCCATGTGGCCTTAATGAGAGAGACTGACTCAAGCTTAGCTTGCAAGAACTAAGAGACACAGTGTGGCCATGTGGCCTTAATGAGAGAGACTCACTCCAGCTTAGCTTGCAAGAACTAAGAGACACTGTGTGGCCATGTGGCCTTAATGAGAGATACTCACTCCAGCTTAGCTTGCAAGAACTAAGAGACACAGTGTGGCCATGTGGCCTTAATGAGAGAGACTGATTCCAGCTTAGCTTGCAAGAACTAAGAGACACAGTTTGGCCATGTGGCCTTAATGAGAGAGACTGACTCCAGCTTAGCTTGCAAGAACTAAGAGACAGTGTGCCCATGTGACCTTAATGAGAGAGACTGACTCCAGCTTACCTTGCAAGAACTAAGAGACACTGTGTGGCCATGTGGCCTTAATGAGACTGACTCAAGCTTAGCTTGCAATAACTAAGAGACACAGTGTGGCCATGTGGCCTTAATGAGAGAGACTCACTCCAGCTTAGCTTGCAAGAACTAAGAGACACTGTGTGGCCATGTGGCCTTAATGAGAGAGACTCACTACAGCTTAGCTTGCAAGAACTAAGAGACAGTGTGGCCATGTGGCCTTAATGAGAGAGACTGACTCCAGCTTAGCTTACAAGAACTAAGAGACACAGTGTGGCCATGTGGCCTTAATGAGAGAGACTGACTCCAGCTTAGCTTGCAAGAACTAAGAGACACAGTGTGGCCATGTGGCCTTAATGAGAGAGACTGATTCCAGCTTAGCTTGCAAGAACTAAGAGACACAGTGTGGCCATGTAGCCTTAATGAGATAGACTGACTCCAGCTTAGCTTGCAAGAACTAAGAGACACAGTGTGACCATGTGACCTTAATGAGAGAGACTGATTCCAGCTTAGCTTGCATTGAAATAACTAGGCGAAGGCCTTCGCGACCAATATTACCCGCAATAGAGATTTTTGGATTAGGTCGAATAAATAGTGCATATTTACGTGTATTATTGAGTGCATATTTACGTGATCTAACCCAAAAATCTCGATTATGGACTCAAAAAAACGCTGGCAGACTTCTCACTCACACCCGTATGCAAGACGATATCGCCCCAATATTCGAATTGTTCAACTATCCCCCGAACCAGTCCAGAATCAATTTCAAGTTCATACTCAGCATTCTGAAGGTCCTCCGTGGTCTGATCCCTTATGTACAATATAAGAAACTACATTTTATTCAGATTGTGCTTTCGATATCGTGTCATGAGACCGAGTATCCACTCGGATCTCTCAGAGCAGCGGAACCCGTCCTATTGGAGAATGGCCCGCAGAAGAGAACATCACAAAGCTACCTCTGACATTGCTTATAGTGACCTCTAGGCCACAGAGTAAAGGGAAGCACATTCCCACCCACTCTGTTGAACCGATATTGGACTTGGTCAAATTAAGTGCATAGCCATTTATTTAGTATGTTTTGGGTTTTTTGACAGTCATTAATGACCGAGCTGAGACCATCAACTGGCTGCACTTGACAAAAGCAAGTTTAATCACAGGTGGTTACCCAGATTCGAACCCAGGATCTCAGCGTTTCCAGCTCAACGCTAATAATCTCTCTCAGCCACCCGGGCCATCTCGACGTAAATTTAACAAACTGATCCGTCGTGATATGCCAAACTCTTACTAATGCATTAGTAATAATCGAGACGAGATGTGAAATAAGGTGTTTAGAGAAGCTACGACAATTCAGCGCGCGTGCAATCCAGTAGACTCTTGATTATCCGTGTGCGGTTTATCTGATTTGCGGATTAACCACGCACGTGAGATTTTTACTTATTAATATCTCATGGATTTCCCCTTAGGCCCAAATTAATAATCGAAAAATAGTTATACATTGTAATTCTTGGAAATGTTTGTTACAAGTCACGTGCTTATATCGAGCAAATATGTGCGCCCATGAATCCGAAATCTACGTGATCACCTCGACAGTACAGTAGTTGCATATCTTTACAACAGTGGGTGGAGTTTGATTGATGGTGATTGGTGTGGCTCTGCTATCCACTTAGAGGGCCGAGTCTTCTGCTCGGGAGCAGGAAAGTTTTATCACCGACCACATGCATCGATCGGTCGATCGTTAGTTTGTGGCATAGAGATCCGCAGAAAATAGATATCTTTGGATCATGCGAGATTTTTTATCATCCGCAGCCATCTTCCCCGTAATTAGCGCGGACAATCGAGAGTCTACTGTATGTGAAAATTTGTCTCCTTACTCCCTGGAGGAGGCGGCGGTCTGGTGTCGGGAGTGCTGATGCTGCCGAGAAACGCGACCGGTTTCTCCTTGACCACGAGGTCGCGAGGAGTCTCGAGGGAGCCACAGCACAGGGCCAACTGAAACAGCTTCCGGGCCAGCGTGTCCCCTTTCACCTGCCCCAGGAAGTCCTGCACACACTGTTGGTGGAGACAACAAAGGACCCAAACCACGTGCAGCCATATCACTCTGTTGGGACAAATAGAGGGTGACACATGCATAGATGCCCGACCGATTTCAATGCCCCCCCTTACTTTTGTCTCAACGTGTGACTGAATTCTGTGAAAGCGATAGCCCTAAATATTATAGAGGAGAGTTCATTCAGTGGTAGAGCAAGTCTTTTGATACTGGTGGAAGTATCCACAGACTTGAAACGTATGGCGATTATCACTCATTAAATAATTCCCAAGGACAAATGTATTATGGAAAATTTTGACAAATATAAGCAGATCCATGAATTTTCTCGCACGGTAATTACTCTTACTTCCGATATTAGGAAGCCATTGGAGCTATGCACTTTTAAATCTAGATTGAAAACAATTTCTTTAGAACTGCTTTTTGTGTTCAGTTTGTTGCCCTCCACACCTCCGATTAGCACATTTGGCTACGTACAGTGCGAAAGAAGTTCAACATATATACTTGTGGTTTTACCCAATCCAGTCATTTCTGAGTACTTGTTTGGATTTGCAAATTTTGATTCTGACGCCGGCACACATGTCCTCCTCATTCATTAATAACAACACGGGATTTTTTTTTACATTATTTGTGAAGCATATAGAAATGCAGTTTTGGATAATACACCCGCAATATTAACGAGGGCGACTCCTGGGATCGAATCGCGAACCTCTGAAACAAGCGAAAAATGCACAACCACTCGGGAAAGAAGATTTATGTAAGGAGCGGTACAGTAAAATAGGCCTCAGCCTTCAATACGATATATATTAACATGATGTACTTACACGAGCAGTTACTTCAGTGCTCTTGTCGCAGCACTGCACCCACAAAACTGAAGTCGTGTTGGAAGTCTGTCTCAGACTGCATGACAAAAGGATACACAACATTCACTTGACAGGGAGACAGGTGTGAAACTTGTGTGCCTGAGCAACTGAGGATAGCTCAGCATTGTGGCCGTGTAAGGCAAACGCAGGGGCGGGGGAATATTGGTAAAAGGCTGATGCAGTGTCACTCTCAGGTGTGAACACAGCGACACGTACGTTGTGGCTGTGTGTCAGCAATTCCAGAATGCATTTAATTCCGAAAGTAAACCCCCTCAAGGGCAACAACAATACATACTTGAGGCAATCTTGATTTGAAGCTTTCGCGACTGCAGGAATCCAGACTCTTTGGTTCTTTCGGTAAAGTCACGTAAAATCGAGGAGGAGGCCGCTTTCCTACCTTACAGTTCCACGCTAATTTCTCACGTTAACATCACTAGCCCTGGCCACTTCTTTATGACCCATGGGCTACACACATTTCAAACCATTTAAAACAGTCTGCCTCAGCAGCACACCAAGGCTTTATCACCTGATGACGGACGCTTGTGTCGCGCCCGAAACGTCGTGATTTATTTTATTTTATACCTACCTGACTTTACCGAAAGAACCAAAGAGCATAACTTGAGGCATCCAATAATAATACAATTCGCAGTCAACAAGCGACGCAATGCATACACACGTACACACACACACACACACTCGTACACGCAGGCACGGCACGTACGGAAATGCCCAGAGGTATGCTGGTGATACGGATGCCCAGATCGTGAATATCCGGAGCCCCGTATCGTTCCATGAGATGCTTCAGCAAGTCCGGCACCTTGAAGCGTGCCATCACTCCTTTGCCTCGGGAGCTGCGGCTCTTGGCCACGAAGGTCCTAAACTCTGCCGCAAACAACAACAATACGAGCGGGTTACGCAGAGCGCATGCTAGGGGAGCAACGACGACGCATTGATTCGGACGTGATCATTCATCCTGAAGATCGCGATATGCACACCGGATCGCGTGCGTAAGAATTTATGTTTTAGATTTGTATACGTTGCGTGTCATTGTTTCACATTGTCCAACACCCACCCACTCCAGTCACTAGAGCCGGCTGTGTTCACGTTTTAAAACAAGGCGTTGAATTTAGAATTTATTCATGAGCACTCAATCGCGATAATCGATTGATTCGCGACATGGGTGGCTGGGGTGGCGCGTATCGCTTCTGTTTATGTCTGCAAGGAATCACTTGCTGAGCCTTCGTATCATTTCAAATACCAAACAAATTCATGCATCAGTAGGACTGGGGCCTTGCAAAAGGGAAAACATCCGATAAGCGACGTTTCGGGCAATGACCCTTCTTCATATTGCATAGAAAGGCCAGAGAGATTGAGTGAACAATAAGAATTGGAAACTGCACTTCACAGCGATTACCGTGTTTCAAAAGTTATTAGGTAACCATTCATATGAACCTTATGGCGACTCGCGCATAAACATTATATTATATATAATGTAAACATTATATGTAAACATATCATGTAAACATTATATTATATATAATGTAAGCATTATATATAATGTAAACATTATATTATATATTATATATAATGTAAACATTATATTATAATGTAAACAAAACTGTGCTCTTTTTCACCAATGGGTTTGAAGGATGGTGGCAAGTGTTGTCTTGTTAAACTATGCCATTAAAACTGAAAACTACTTACCTACAGTAGGTCTATTTAAATACACCATCAAAAACATAATCTACTCCCCTCTGTCAATCATCGTGTTTCTCAGTGTGGATTTGTAAACACACTTGTTAAACAATACATAAAATAGTACGCGTTTTCAATGCGCTGTTCATATTGTTAAATGCGTTTATACCAATGTGACTCTACAGCAGTTGCAGAGCCGCACTTTTATATAATTCAGGTCAAAGCCAGATAAACAGTGGAGGATAAACATCCCATGAAGGCGGGGCAATTGTTGTGCAATAATTTCAGGTCAAATTTACAGGTGCGTTTTATTCATGCCACACAGGTAGAGAGTTGATAGTGAAACCTGGCCCACTGGCATCGTGAGTCATGGATCATGAGTCACCCGGACTTGTTGTGTTTGTTTATGGTTGCTATACAAGCCATCAAATCTACACCACGAAGAGAGTTGATGAACAAGTAGGAGAGTGTGTAACTGGATTACATTCATGTGCACAGGCGTTTTAGATGTGAATATGAAATAAATAAGGTCGACTCAAACACCACTCTTTAGGATTTGGCACACTCAATAACATTTTAATTGATAAATAAAGACCAATAAACCATAATCAAATGGGTCATGCATCGATGTATCAATTGTAGCTACGGACTGCTTAAGAAGAAAATGATGAATGCAGATTCGAAGCGAGTTTAAACATGAATCTACACCATTTAAATATATTGTAAACAACCCGTTGCAAACATGACAGTAATTTGAAATGTAGCACTGTACATCAGAACAATTTGAAAGACGTTAGAGATTTGAAACTGTCCAAAAAGAAAGGAGGAAAATAAATTTATTTTTACATAATACAGGTTTTTTGCGTAAGATTGCGTAAATATAAAAATATGTCGGTAAACCCACCACCACCCGACACAGCCAATTAGTAAGATTTGTCACTTAAACAGAACATGCCAATTCGTTACTAGTACAGCACACCGGTTGTGTGTTAGAGAGCATAGCCACAACATTAACAATCTGAGTACGTCGTTTTGCCAGTAATTACAACCAGCATCATCAGGAGGCAGCCAGATTTGTGGATTTTTAAATGTAGATTTATTTAAATCTATATTTAAAAACATATAGAGAAACTGGAACATTATTATTACAGAATTTGGTTGGACATATGTCGAAAAGAGAATGACCCCAGCTTAGCTTGCAAGAACTAAGAGACACTGTGTGGCCATGTGGCCTTAATGAGAGACTGACTCCAGCTTAGCTTGTAATAACTAAGAGACACAGTGTGGCCATGTGGCCTTAATGAGAGAGACTGACTCCAGCTTAGCTTGCAAGAACTAAGAGACAGTGGCCATGTGGCCTTAATGAGAGAGACTGACTCCAGCTTAGCTTGTAAGAATTAAGAGACAGTGTGGCCATGTGGCCTTAATGAGAGAGACTGACTCCAGCTTAGCTTGCAAGAACTAAGAGACACAGTGTGGCCATGTGGCCTTAATGAGAGAGACTGGCTCCAGCTTAGCTTGCAAGAACTAAGAGACACAGTGTGGCCATGTGGCCTTAATGAGAGAGACTGACTCCAGCTTAGCTTGCAAGAACTAAGAGACACGGTGTGGCCATGTGGCCTTAATGAGAGAGACTGACTCCAGCTTAGCTTGCAAGAACTAAGAGACACAGTGTAGCCATGTGGCATTAATGAGAGAGACTCACTCCAACTTAGCTTGCAAGAACTAAGAGACACAGTATGGCCATGTGGCCTTAATGAGAGAGACTCACTCCAGCTTAGCTTGCAAGAACTAAGAGACAGTGTAGCCATGTGGCCTTAATGAGAGAGACTCACTCCAGCTTAGCTTGCAAGAACTAAGAGACACTGTGTGGCCATGTGGCCTTAATGAGAGGGACTGACTCCAGCTTAGCTTGCAAGAACTAAGAGACACAGTGTGGCCATGTGGCCTTAATGAGAGAGACTGACTCCAGCTTAGCTTGCAAGAACTAAGAGACACAGTGTGGCCATGTGGCCTTAATGAGAGAGACTAACTCCAGCTCAGCTTGCAAGAACTAAGAGATACAGTGTGGCCATGTGGCCTTAATGAGAGAGACTGACTCCAGCTTATCTTGCAAGAACTAAGAGACACAGTGTGGCCATGTGGCCTTAATGAGAGAGACTAACTCCAGCTCAGCTTGCAAGAACTAATAGACACAGTGTGGCCATGTGGCCTTAATGAGAGAAAATGACTCCAGCTTAGCTTGCAAGAACTAAGAGACACAGTGTGGCCATGTGGCCTTAATGAGAGAGACTGACTCCAGCTTAGCTTGCAAGAACTAAGAGACACAGTGTGGCCATGTGGCCTTAATGAGAGAGACTGACTCCAGCTTAGCTTGCAAGAACTAAGACACACAGTGTGGCCATGTGGCCTGAATGAGAGAGACTAACTCCAGCTCAGCTTGCAAGAACTAAGAGACACAGTGTGGCCATGTGGCCTTAATGAGAGAGACTGACTCCAGCTTAGCTTGCAAGAACTAAGAGACACAGTGTGGCCATGTGGCCTTAATGAGAGACTGACTCCAGCTTAGCTTGCAAGAACTAAGAGACACAGTGTGGCCATGTGGCCTTAATGAGAGAGACTGACTCCAGCTTAGCTTGCAAGAACTAAGAGACACAGTGTGGCCATGTGGCCTTAATGAGAGAGACTGACTCCAGCTTAGCTTGCAAGAACTAAGAGTCACAGTGTGGCCATGTCGCCTTAATGAGAGAGACTGACTCCAGTTTAGCTTGCAAGAACTAAGAGACACAGTGTGGCCATGTGGCCTTAATGAGAGAGACTGACTCCAGCTTAGCTTGCCAGAACTAAGAGACACAGTGTGGCCATGTGGCCTTAATGAGAGAGACTGACTCCAGCTTAGCTTGCAAGAACTAAGAGACACAGTGTGGCCATGTGGCCTTAATGAGAGCGACTGACTCCAGCTTAGCTTGCAAGAACTAAGAGACACAGTGTGGCCATGTGGCCTTAATGAGAGAGACTGACTCCAGCTTAGCTTGCAAGAACTAAGAGACACAGTGTGGCCATGTGGCCTTAATGAGAGCGACTGACTCCAGCTTAGCTTGCAGGAACTAAGAGACACAGTGTGGCCATGTGGCCTTAATGAGAGAGACTGACTCCAGCTTAGCTTGCAAGAACTAAGAGACACAGTGTGGCCATGTGGCCTTAATGAGAGAGACCGGCAGAACAAAGTTGACGTTGGAATGAAGACAAATGGATGAGGAAGGACACGGACTGCGTTTCACGCATCGCAGAGTGCGTCTCGAAACCTTACCACGCCTACATATATTAACGGACATCGATTAAAGTGGTCCCATTAGATTTACAATTAGTCTGAATCTTTAGTACACATTTAATGCTTAGGAATATAAAACATGTTGTAAGAGAATACAGGTCGTTTAAACAAATTCAAATATTGCTTACTACAACCAAAGCTCATTTAAGAGTCGTAATTTAAAATCAAATGGCAGAGCAAAAGATTTTAATTAATTTCACTGCTGCCATTATAACATTAACGAACCTGTGGCGGGCTCATTGCTTGCATATTAAACACTCAACACGAGTCATTGTTATTGACTTCTTGCCGTTTCAGTGGCACATATCGCACTATATATACACAATTTTGCCATCTTCTTTGGTTATTTCGGTAAAGTCACGTAGAATAAGATAAAATAATAGATTGATAAAATAAAATAATAATATTCTCACGACGTTTCGGCCACAACACAAGTGGCCTTCATCAGACAGTCTCGTCCCCTTCACCTGATGAAGGCCGCTTGTGTTGTGGCCGAAACGTCGTGAGAATATTATTGTGTTATTTTATTTTATCAATGTATTATTTTATTCTCATTCTACGCGACTTTACCGAAATAACCAAAGAAGATGAATCCTTGCAGTCACGAAAGCTTTAAATCGAAATTTTGCCATCGTCTGTTTTGCAAAATATCGTCGCCAGAACATTTATCTTAAGTGCATTATTCCTGACCAAATGTTAACGATTAACAAAAGCGCAATAATTAAGGTTGCGCATAAAAACCTCACACGAGGCGAAAAATCCCTCAAGGGCCCATAAACTACAATCGCGTTTAAACACATAAACTGTACGTATATATCAATGCACACATTGTGTAGCAGCAGCATGATTATTATTAAACTCACCTTTAATAACGAGGCACATAAACTCGAGTAAAAGTGTCAATATTAATGTGCCACTGTATACGACGTGACGTAACTGAGGCCTCGCCCCCCCCCCCACGGTCAACGGTGACGCAACGCGTACAGTGCCCGCGTCACGGATTGGCGCCTCGCGTGCACAGAGCGAGGCAGCAGCAGCAGCAGAGCCAGAGGGGGGGCGGCGTTGCCTAGGCGACGTCGGCACCCTCACGATCGACTCCACGGACAAGCTGTGTGTCACGTGGTGACGCCCACACCACCAACACCACCCGCCCCTTACTGGACGTCTGTGAACAAGAGCTTCATAGTGCTTCGGATTTCTCCAGGGTCGATACAGCGTGCGCGGCACCTGTACGCGGCGAGTCCTCGTTTAACGCGGTAGATGCGTTCCTGAAAAGTGCCGCGTTAAGCGGAAACTATTTTCCTCCCGTAAATAATATTAATAATGTCCACGCACGGTAAGATGGGGGTCCAAATAACTTGAGGGGACGCCGCCGCCGCCGCGTTACCGTCTCATCTCGCTCAACCGCGCAGCTCAAGAAAGTAGTCCGCTCAGAAAGCGCGTTGTGACGGAGAAATCGCGTTGTAGTGAAAACGCGTTATCGTGTGAACACGCGGGACAGACCCAGGTGTTGTGGGTTAACTCCCCGAGATAAACTTTCTTCCAACTTTGTCTTTTATACGCCCGGTGCTCCGCCAATAATTGTTGTAAGTGTCGCTCCTCTGCCCTCTGTTGTTCATGGAGGGAGACTGCACCCCAGTGCCCAGTATCATCCTCCGCGAGCCTCTTCAAAATGCTGATCTTGACACCGCTGGAAGCAGTCATCGGCCTTGACCTCACCCCACAACAGTGCAATTTTAACAGCTCAACATCAAAACACAATGATGGGTCGCTTGCACCAATCGCACAACACCGCAGCATTGACTCTCAGCTGTTAAATTTTGATTTAAAGCTTTCGTGACTGCAGAGATTCATATTCTTGGTTCTTTCAAATTTTCTTGTTGTGGTTTTCACACCTGATGATGATTGCTTGTGTTGCAGTCAAAAGGTCGTGAGAATTTTATTGTTTTATATTTGTATTATTTTATTGTTTCCCTTCGACGTGACTTTCCCGAAAGAACCAAGAATATGAATCTTAGCTGTTTCTTGTGTAGAGGGGGTCACGTGTGTCACTATAATTGCCGTAATCCTACAACTCGTGCTGCGTAATATTTTCCTTTCCATATTACCTGTGACACACATAATGAGGACAACCGGTAATCCAAATGAAACCAGAGGTGGGAAATCTGTTCTTTATATTATTAATTTCAGGCAATGTGAACACGACTTTTAGAAACACCGATGCAGCTATACACGTGCCATATTGGCCAGAAATTCAGTTGATACTAATAGGGTTTATTTGCCAGTATTGTACATTATTTAAATTACTTTTGTTTGGGCGGCAGGGTGGTGCAGTGGTCACGCCCGTGCATGACATCTTCTGAAGGACTGCCTGGCTTCGCTTTCCTCATTCTGGTCCCTTTCTCTGCATGGGTTTACTCCCATGGCAAAACAACAACAACAACATACAATGTAACTGGTACTAGCCAAACATCCAAATTACTCCTGCGAAAAGTTGGCAGGCCCCTCCTGAAAAAGAGTCTTGAGACTCAGTGAGGCTTTCCCAGGGAAACAAGCCTACTAACAACATTGTTTCACTGCATGTGAAAAATAAAGATTTTCAGGATTAAATCTGTGGCTGTTTTCATTGAAACATCACGTTACGTTCAAGTGATAATTGTAACTGGCACACAGTATCCCTTCACTTTGGCGCGAGGAACTACAGACGAGGGACAGCAGCAGTCAAATGGTGAGCAGCTGGCAACATCCCCCCCCCCACCACTCCTGCCCATGCTCTGTTGTCCTCTTTATATAAAGATGTTATCGGACAATTAATGAGAGTTTGTACTCTTTGGTTGTTTAGGTAAAGTCGCGTAGGTAGAACAAATAATAATGGATCACGACGTTTCGATCGCCACACAAGCAATCGATGATTATTTTTATTAGTTTTTTCTACTTATGTGACTTTACCGAAAGAACCAAAGAGTAAGGATTCCTGCAGTCACGACAGCTTCAAATCAAGATTAATGAGTGTTTACATGTGGGAGGAAATCGGAGCATCTGGAGAAATCCAAGCAAATGAGGGGCCAACGCTCTATCACAAATCTACACATGGAACAGGCGGAGTCCACATTATTCGACGCCTTCTCTACCTCCTTGACGACCAAGGGGTGGGAGTTGTCGCAACATTTTTGTGATCCACCAACCCTCACCTCCACGTAGTCGTGGATTACAGGCATACATAGCCACCACAACCATCCGGCTAAAGTAGCTGTAATACACATCTAAAATTCTACAAAAGTTGATGGGGTAAAGGTCGTAGGTCAATTGGTTTGATTTCTATGCGCATTAACCAGTCTCTAACGTATGCACATTTAGATTCGCATTCGGCCGCCAATGGAACAGGTGGTGTCCAAAAGCAAAGTGGATGTACTGATTGTATCTTCATTGCGGGACTCATCCAGCAGTGGATTGACATGGGCTTCAGGTATTCATGTGTGGACGGGCAATGAACACTGGGGCCACCTGGCGGTAAATGTTTGCCGGTGCACATTGGGACCGGCTCACACGTCACTGGCCCCAGGCAGCCCCCAGCCACTGGCGTGCAACACAGCGAAGGGAATCTCGCACCAATGAGAACCACGCACAACCCAGGGTGCAGTCCTATAACTTGGACTTGCAAACACAACAAAACCCATAGCCGCCAATCCATACGGTTTACCCGTATTCTGTTGGGGGAAAGTGAGTTGTCAGGTCCATACGGCAGACGGCCGTTTCAATACGGGCAACATTTTTGTTAAGTTTATTTGTGTTTCTCCCTTATCATGGGACTTATAAGGGGCACGGGGTGACCAACAAGGTCTGAATTGTTCTGTAATAAGGTAGGCACTGATGAGGGGTTGACAGCGATGCAAACCCCACACAATACAAAACGCCAAGCGGCCAGCAACAATAAAAAATAATAATACATAACTGTCCAATGAGTAATTAGATAATTGAGATCAAAGAAACGCGTTCCTTAAATTGATCAAGTTTATTGTTGCAAGAGTTTGGGAAAACAGGAAGACCGGGTGTGGATTCCAGAGTGGAGCAGTGCAAACTGATGAAGCTGAAAAGAAGAGTGAGGTGACCTGCATAGTGGTGAGCGGGTGGGTGAGTAAATGGGTGAGTGTTTGAGTAAAAGAGTTGAGGAGTGTGTGATAGGGTGATTGAGTCAGTGACCAGATGCGTGAGTGACTGGATGAGTGGGTGACTGGATGAGTGGGTGACTGGATGAGTGGGTGACAGGATGCGTAGGTGATAGGATGATTGTGTGGTTGACTGGATGAGTGGGTGACTGAATGAGTGGGTGAGTGGATGAGTGCGTGATTGAATGGGTGACTGGATGAGTGGGTGACTAGATGAGTGGGTGACTGGATGAATGGGTGACTGGATGAATGGGTGACTGGATGAGTGGGTGACTGGATGAATGGGTGACTGAATGAGTGGGTGATTGGATGAGTGAGTGATAGGATGATTTACTGAGTGACTAGCTGAGTGTGTGATTGAATTAGTGACGAGATGAGTGTGTGATAGGGTGATTGAGTGAGTGGGTGACTGGATGATAGGGTGATTGCGTGGGCGACTGGATGCGTGGGTGACTGGATGAGTGTGTGATAGGGTGATTGAGTTAGTGACTGGATGAGTGGGTGACCGAGTTGTTTAGTTGAGTGCGTTCTTGTGAACTGCAGTGAGGCGCGGTGGTTGAACGCGGAGTGGATGAGACGAAGCGGTCAAAGTGTCTGGTAGACCGAGTCCCTTAACGTGGGTGGAGGGGGGAATCAACGAGGGGAAGTTCACTGCAACATTCACCACGGTGGTGCTAGTAGTCGCAGCGAAAAAAGTGATACAGGGCTGACTGAATGAAGGTTGAGGCGAGGATGCAAGGTGGTGTAGAGGAGGCGAAGAGGAGGGTAGAGGAGGTGAGGTGGTGAGGAGGCGTAGAGGAGGGTGCCCCGCTCTTGGCGTCGATCTTGGTGAACACGTGTCCGCGCCCCGTCTCGTAGCTCTGCCCGGTGCTGATGCAGCCTCCACCGGCCGCAGCGCCCAGCGGCCTCACCGAGTCCGTGCCCAGCTCCGCTCTGAGCAAGCTCTCCATTGCACGCTGTCTGCTCTGAATGCAGATTGGCATCATCACCCCGCACAGAAATCCTTTCTCAACAAGATGCTCATACATCTGGCTAAAACAGTGTCAGATGGTCAAAGTCTGAGGAGAGAGATTAAACATGTCAAAGAAACGTTACGATTGAATGTTTACAAAAATGCTCAAATTAACAGAGCAGTGAATGCTAAACCAAGATCAAACAGCAATACTGCGGAATCAGGTTATTAAACAATTAAAATACCATATATCGTGGGAGAAACTGACAAATTAGCTAGTAGTCGCAGCTAAAAAAAAAGTGATACATTAATGACAGGGCTGAATGAATGAAGGTTGAGGCAAGGATGCAGGGTGGTGTAGAGGAGGCGAAGAGGGTAGAGGAGGTGAGGTGGTGAGGTGTTGAGGTGGCGTGGTGAGGAGGTGAGGTGGCGTGGTGAGGAGGTGAGGTGGCGTGGTGAGGAGGTGAGGTGGCGTGGTGAGGAGGTGAGGTGGCGTGGTGAGGTGACGTGGTCAGGAGGCGTAGAGGAGGCGAGGAGAAGGGTAGAGGAGGTGAGGTGGTGAGGAGGCGTAGAGGAGGCGTAGAGGAGGGTGCCCCGCTCTTGGCGTTGATCTTGGTGAACACGTGTCCGCGCCCCGTCTCGTAGCTCTGCCCGGTGCTGATGCAGCCTCCACCGGCCGAAGCGCCCAGCGTCCTCGCCGAGTCCGTGCCCAGCTCCGCTCTGAGCAAGCTCTCCATTGCGCGCTATCTGCTCGCAGCAACAGACACAACGATAAACTCCCCCCCCCCCCCCGGTCCCGTGTGGCCTCTAAATACTTATTTCCTTAGGAGAGGTGATTTATCGGACGAGGCCTAAATGGTAAAATAACACACACAGCGTTTACCAAAAGGGAACGCATACTGATGCCTATCTGAATGCAGATTCGCATCATCACCCCGTACAGAAAACCTCTCTCATCAAGATGCTCATACATCTGGCTAAAACTGTGTCAGATGGTGAATGTCTGGGGAGAGAGATTGAACATGTCAAAGAAACGCTACGATTGAATGTCTACAATAATGCTCAAATTAACAGCAATGAATGCTAAACCAAGATCGAACAGCAATACTGCTGAATCAGGTTATTAAACAATTAAAATACCATATATCGTGGGAGTAATTGAGAAATTAGCTCGAGTTTTGGAAAAGCAAAAAGCTAAACATCTAAGTAAGATTTGGCATGGTACACAAAATTCAAAATATAGTATCTTGTACTTAAGATGAATTGCCTAAGTTGTCAACGGATGGTGTGTATCGGATTAATGGCTTATGTGGCAGATGTTATATTGGACAGATGAGACGTAACATTAGCGTAAGACTAAAAGAACACCAAATAAATATTAAACACTCTCAAACATAACTGTTGGAAGTTGCAGAACATGTTTGCCAACAAGGACACCTAATGTATTTTGATAACGATGAAGTGTTGTGTAAAACTAATTATTACTGGCCAAGACTAATTCGAGAATCCATTGAAACTGAGAAAATTTGTATTATTTTAACCTCTCTGACAGCTACAGGCTTAGTGCGGCCTGGAAGCGTATTATTAAGTTATTGTGATTGTAAGATGAGGAGATGAAGACAGAAGAAGAAGACGTTAGGCGATGTGGTGATGCGGTCGAACGTGGTGGCCCGAGGAGCGGAGGGAGAGATGGCGCGGGACGGGGCGGTGTGGAGAAGGTGGCAAGGACGGTGGACCCCACGTGAGTGGAACAAACGCGTGGAGGAAGAAGACATCTCTCATTTATCATTACTTATAGAGGAAACATACTAATTAAATGATTACTAATCAATTATATAATTTCAATAATCCCCCGCCTCTGATTTCTGCACCTGATGGGTTCAGTGATGACATCGCCTTTCTCTATTTAAGACTGGAAGCAGGGGGATGGCTTCACTATTCTGGCAAATCGCCTGATGATGCTGGATGTAATTACCAGTGAAACGTCGTACTCATCTTGTGGATTTACTCTCCAAAACACCGGTGGGCTGAAGTAGTAACTAAGTGGAGTTTTGTTTACGTGACAAATTCCTTACTAATTGACCCTCCCCGGACCCTCCCCGGACCCTCCCCGGACCCTCCCCGGACCCTCCCCGGACCCTCCCCGGACCCTCCCCGGACCCTCCCCGGACCCTCCCCGGACCCTCCCCGGACCCTCCCCGGACCCTCCCCGGACCCTCCCCGGACCCTCCCCGGACCCTCCCCGGACCCTCCCCGGACCCTCCCCGGACCCTCCCCGGACCCTCCCCGGACCCTCCCCGGACCCTCCCCGGACCCTCCCCGGACCCTCCCCGGACCCTCCCCGGACCCTCCCCGGACCCTCCCCGGACCCTCCCCGGACCCTCCCCGGACCCTCCCCGGACCCTCCCCGGACCCTCCCCGGACCCTCCCCGGACCCTCCCCGGACCCTCCCCGGACCCTCCCCGGACCCTCCCCGGACCCTCCCCGGACCCTCCCCGGACCCTCCCCGGACCCTCCCCGGACCCTCCCCGGACCCTCCCCGGACCCTCCCCGGACCCTCCCCGGACCCTCCCCGGACCCTCCCCGGACCCTCCCCGGACCCTCCCCGGACCCTCCCCGGACCCTCCCCGGACCCTCCCCGGACCCTCCCCGGACCCTCCCCGGACCCTCCCCGGACCCTCCCCGGACCCTCCCCGGACCCTCCCCGGACCCTCCCCGGACCCTCCCCGGACCCTCCCCGGACCCTCCCCGGACCCTCCCCGGACCCTCCCCGGACCCTCCCCGGACCCTCCCCGGACCCTCCCCGGACCCTCCCCGGACCCTCCCCGGACCCTCCCCGGACCCTCCCCGGACCCTCCCCGGACCCTCCCCGGACCCTCCCCGGACCCTCCCCGGACCCTCCCCGGACCCTCCCCGGACCCTCCCCGGACCCTCCCCGGACCCTCCCCGGACCCTCCCCGGACCCTCCCCGGACCCTCCCCGGACCCTCCCCGGACCCTCCCCGGACCCTCCCCGGACCCTCCCCGGACCCTCCCCGGACCCTCCCCGGACCCTCCCCGGACCCTCCCCGGACCCTCCCCGGACCCTCCCCGGACCCTCCCCGGACCCTCCCCGGACCCTCCCCGGACCCTCCCCGGACCCTCCCCGGACCCTCCCCGGACCCTCCCCGGACCCTCCCCGGACCCTCCCCGGACCCTCCCCGGACCCTCCCCGGACCCTCCCCGGACCCTCCCCGGACCCTCCCCGGACCCTCCCCGGACCCTCCCCGGACCCTCCCCGGACCCTCCCCGGACCCTCCCCGGACCCTCCCCGGACCCTCCCCGGACCCTCCCCGGACCCTCCCCGGACCCTCCCCGGACCCTCCCCGGACCCTCCCCGGACCCTCCCCGGACCCTCCCCGGACCCTCCCCGGACCCTCCCCGGACCCTCCCCGGACCCTCCCCGGACCCTCCCCGGACCCTCCCCGGACCCTCCCCGGACCCTCCCCGGACCCTCCCCGGACCCTCCCCGGACCCTCCCCGGACCCTCCCCGGACCCTCCCCGGACCCTCCCCGGACCCTCCCCGGACCCTCCCCGGACCCTCCCCGGACCCTCCCCGGACCCTCCCCGGACCCTCCCCGGACCCTCCCCGGACCCTCCCCGGACCCTCCCCGGACCCTCCCCGGACCCTCCCCGGACCCTCCCCGGACCCTCCCCGGACCCTCCCCGGACCCTCCCCGGACCCTCCCCGGACCCTCCCCGGACCCTCCCCGGACCCTCCCCGGACCCTCCCCGGACCCTCCCCGGACCCTCCCCGGACCCTCCCCGGACCCTCCCCGGACCCTCCCCGGACCCTCCCCGGACCCTCCCCGGACCCTCCCCGGACCCTCCCCGGACCCTCCCCGGACCCTCCCCGGACCCTCCCCGGACCCTCCCCGGACCCTCCCCGGACCCTCCCCGGACCCTCCCCGGACCCTCCCCGGACCCTCCCCGGACCCTCCCCGGACCCTCCCCGGACCCTCCCCGGACCCTCCCCGGACCCTCCCCGGACCCTCCCCGGACCCTCCCCGGACCCTCCCCGGACCCTCCCCGGACCCTCCCCGGACCCTCCCCGGACCCTCCCCGGACCCTCCCCGGACCCTCCCCGGACCCTCCCCGGACCCTCCCCGGACCCTCCCCGGACCCTCCCCGGACCCTCCCCGGACCCTCCCCGGACCCTCCCCGGACCCTCCCCGGACCCTCCCCGGACCCTCCCCGGACCCTCCCCGGACCCTCCCCGGACCCTCCCCGGACCCTCCCCGGACCCTCCCCGGACCCTCCCCGGACCCTCCCCGGACCCTCCCCGGACCCTCCCCGGACCCTCCCCGGACCCTCCCCGGACCCTCCCCGGACCCTCCCCGGACCCTCCCCGGACCCTCCCCGGACCCTCCCCGGACCCTCCCCGGACCCTCCCCGGACCCTCCCCGGACCCTCCCCGGACCCTCCCCGGACCCTCCCCGGACCCTCCCCGGACCCTCCCCGGACCCTCCCCGGACCCTCCCCGGACCCTCCCCGGACCCTCCCCGGACCCTCCCCGGACCCTCCCCGGACCCTCCCCGGACCCTCCCCGGACCCTCCCCGGACCCTCCCCGGACCCTCCCCGGACCCTCCCCGGACCCTCCCCGGACCCTCCCCGGACCCTCCCCGGACCCTCCCCGGACCCTCCCCGGACCCTCCCCGGACCCTCCCCGGACCCTCCCCGGACCCTCCCCGGACCCTCCCCGGACCCTCCCCGGACCCTCCCCGGACCCTCCCCGGACCCTCCCCGGACCCTCCCCGGACCCTCCCCGGACCCTCCCCGGACCCTCCCCGGACCCTCCCCGGACCCTCCCCGGACCCTCCCCGGACCCTCCCCGGACCCTCCCCGGACCCTCCCCGGACCCTCCCCGGACCCTCCCCGGACCCTCCCCGGACCCTCCCCGGACCCTCCCCGGACCCTCCCCGGACCCTCCCCGGACCCTCCCCGGACCCTCCCCGGACCCTCCCCGGACCCTCCCCGGACCCTCCCCGGACCCTCCCCGGACCCTCCCCGGACCCTCCCCGGACCCTCCCCGGACCCTCCCCGGACCCTCCCCGGACCCTCCCCGGACCCTCCCCGGACCCTCCCCGGACCCTCCCCGGACCCTCCCCGGACCCTCCCCGGACCCTCCCCGGACCCTCCCCGGACCCTCCCCGGACCCTCCCCGGACCCTCCCCGGACCCTCCCCGGACCCTCCCCGGACCCTCCCCGGACCCTCCCCGGACCCTCCCCGGACCCTCCCCGGACCCTCCCCGGACCCTCCCCGGACCCTCCCCGGACCCTCCCCGGACCCTCCCCGGACCCTCCCCGGACCCTCCCCGGACCCTCCCCGGACCCTCCCCGGACCCTCCCCGGACCCTCCCCGGACCCTCCCCGGACCCTCCCCGGACCCTCCCCGGACCCTCCCCGGACCCTCCCCGGACCCTCCCCGGACCCTCCCCGGACCCTCCCCGGACCCTCCCCGGACCCTCCCCGGACCCTCCCCGGACCCTCCCCGGACCCTCCCCGGACCCTCCCCGGACCCTCCCCGGACCCTCCCCGGACCCTCCCCGGACCCTCCCCGGACCCTCCCCGGACCCTCCCCGGACCCTCCCCGGACCCTCCCCGGACCCTCCCCGGACCCTCCCCGGACCCTCCCCGGACCCTCCCCGGACCCTCCCCGGACCCTCCCCGGACCCTCCCCGGACCCTCCCCGGACCCTCCCCGGACCCTCCCCGGACCCTCCCCGGACCCTCCCCGGACCCTCCCCGGACCCTCCCCGGACCCTCCCCGGACCCTCCCCGGACCCTCCCCGGACCCTCCCCGGACCCTCCCCGGACCCTCCCCGGACCCTCCCCGGACCCTCCCCGGACCCTCCCCGGACCCTCCCCGGACCCTCCCCGGACCCTCCCCGGACCCTCCCCGGACCCTCCCCGGACCCTCCCCGGACCCTCCCCGGACCCTCCCCGGACCCTCCCCGGACCCTCCCCGGACCCTCCCCGGACCCTCCCCGGACCCTCCCCGGACCCTCCCCGGACCCTCCCCGGACCCTCCCCGGACCCTCCCCGGACCCTCCCCGGACCCTCCCCGGACCCTCCCCGGACCCTCCCCGGACCCTCCCCGGACCCTCCCCGGACCCTCCCCGGACCCTCCCCGGACCCTCCCCGGACCCTCCCCGGACCCTCCCCGGACCCTCCCCGGACCCTCCCCGGACCCTCCCCGGACCCTCCCCGGACCCTCCCCGGACCCTCCCCGGACCCTCCCCGGACCCTCCCCGGACCCTCCCCGGACCCTCCCCGGACCCTCCCCGGACCCTCCCCGGACCCTCCCCGGACCCTCCCCGGACCCTCCCCGGACCCTCCCCGGACCCTCCCCGGACCCTCCCCGGACCCTCCCCGGACCCTCCCCGGACCCTCCCCGGACCCTCCCCGGACCCTCCCCGGACCCTCCCCGGACCCTCCCCGGACCCTCCCCGGACCCTCCCCGGACCCTCCCCGGACCCTCCCCGGACCCTCCCCGGACCCTCCCCGGACCCTCCCCGGACCCTCCCCGGACCCTCCCCGGACCCTCCCCGGACCCTCCCCGGACCCTCCCCGGACCCTCCCCGGACCCTCCCCGGACCCTCCCCGGACCCTCCCCGGACCCTCCCCGGACCCTCCCCGGACCCTCCCCGGACCCTCCCCGGACCCTCCCCGGACCCTCCCCGGACCCTCCCCGGACCCTCCCCGGACCCTCCCCGGACCCTCCCCGGACCCTCCCCGGACCCTCCCCGGACCCTCCCCGGACCCTCCCCGGACCCTCCCCGGACCCTCCCCGGACCCTCCCCGGACCCTCCCCGGACCCTCCCCGGACCCTCCCCGGACCCTCCCCGGACCCTCCCCGGACCCTCCCCGGACCCTCCCCGGACCCTCCCCGGACCCTCCCCGGACCCTCCCCGGACCCTCCCCGGACCCTCCCCGGACCCTCCCCGGACCCTCCCCGGACCCTCCCCGGACCCTCCCCGGACCCTCCCCGGACCCTCCCCGGACCCTCCCCGGACCCTCCCCGGACCCTCCCCGGACCCTCCCCGGACCCTCCCCGGACCCTCCCCGGACCCTCCCCGGACCCTCCCCGGACCCTCCCCGGACCCTCCCCGGACCCTCCCCGGACCCTCCCCGGACCCTCCCCGGACCCTCCCCGGACCCTCCCCGGACCCTCCCCGGACCCTCCCCGGACCCTCCCCGGACCCTCCCCGGACCCTCCCCGGACCCTCCCCGGACCCTCCCCGGACCCTCCCCGGACCCTCCCCGGACCCTCCCCGGACCCTCCCCGGACCCTCCCCGGACCCTCCCCGGACCCTCCCCGGACCCTCCCCGGACCCTCCCCGGACCCTCCCCGGACCCTCCCCGGACCCTCCCCGGACCCTCCCCGGACCCTCCCCGGACCCTCCCCGGACCCTCCCCGGACCCTCCCCGGACCCTCCCCGGACCCTCCCCGGACCCTCCCCGGACCCTCCCCGGACCCTCCCCGGACCCTCCCCGGACCCTCCCCGGACCCTCCCCGGACCCTCCCCGGACCCTCCCCGGACCCTCCCCGGACCCTCCCCGGACCCTCCCCGGACCCTCCCCGGACCCTCCCCGGACCCTCCCCGGACCCTCCCCGGACCCTCCCCGGACCCTCCCCGGACCCTCCCCGGACCCTCCCCGGACCCTCCCCGGACCCTCCCCGGACCCTCCCCGGACCCTCCCCGGACCCTCCCCGGACCCTCCCCGGACCCTCCCCGGACCCTCCCCGGACCCTCCCCGGACCCTCCCCGGACCCTCCCCGGACCCTCCCCGGACCCTCCCCGGACCCTCCCCGGACCCTCCCCGGACCCTCCCCGGACCCTCCCCGGACCCTCCCCGGACCCTCCCCGGACCCTCCCCGGACCCTCCCCGGACCCTCCCCGGACCCTCCCCGGACCCTCCCCGGACCCTCCCCGGACCCTCCCCGGACCCTCCCCGGACCCTCCCCGGACCCTCCCCGGACCCTCCCCGGACCCTCCCCGGACCCTCCCCGGACCCTCCCCGGACCCTCCCCGGACCCTCCCCGGACCCTCCCCGGACCCTCCCCGGACCCTCCCCGGACCCTCCCCGGACCCTCCCCGGACCCTCCCCGGACCCTCCCCGGACCCTCCCCGGACCCTCCCCGGACCCTCCCCGGACCCTCCCCGGACCCTCCCCGGACCCTCCCCGGACCCTCCCCGGACCCTCCCCGGACCCTCCCCGGACCCTCCCCGGACCCTCCCCGGACCCTCCCCGGACCCTCCCCGGACCCTCCCCGGACCCTCCCCGGACCCTCCCCGGACCCTCCCCGGACCCTCCCCGGACCCTCCCCGGACCCTCCCCGGACCCTCCCCGGACCCTCCCCGGACCCTCCCCGGACCCTCCCCGGACCCTCCCCGGACCCTCCCCGGACCCTCCCCGGACCCTCCCCGGACCCTCCCCGGACCCTCCCCGGACCCTCCCCGGACCCTCCCCGGACCCTCCCCGGACCCTCCCCGGACCCTCCCCGGACCCTCCCCGGACCCTCCCCGGACCCTCCCCGGACCCTCCCCGGACCCTCCCCGGACCCTCCCCGGACCCTCCCCGGACCCTCCCCGGACCCTCCCCGGACCCTCCCCGGACCCTCCCCGGACCCTCCCCGGACCCTCCCCGGACCCTCCCCGGACCCTCCCCGGACCCTCCCCGGACCCTCCCCGGACCCTCCCCGGACCCTCCCCGGACCCTCCCCGGACCCTCCCCGGACCCTCCCCGGACCCTCCCCGGACCCTCCCCGGACCCTCCCCGGACCCTCCCCGGACCCTCCCCGGACCCTCCCCGGACCCTCCCCGGACCCTCCCCGGACCCTCCCCGGACCCTCCCCGGACCCTCCCCGGACCCTCCCCGGACCCTCCCCGGACCCTCCCCGGACCCTCCCCGGACCCTCCCCGGACCCTCCCCGGACCCTCCCCGGACCCTCCCCGGACCCTCCCCGGACCCTCCCCGGACCCTCCCCGGACCCTCCCCGGACCCTCCCCGGACCCTCCCCGGACCCTCCCCGGACCCTCCCCGGACCCTCCCCGGACCCTCCCCGGACCCTCCCCGGACCCTCCCCGGACCCTCCCCGGACCCTCCCCGGACCCTCCCCGGACCCTCCCCGGACCCTCCCCGGACCCTCCCCGGACCCTCCCCGGACCCTCCCCGGACCCTCCCCGGACCCTCCCCGGACCCTCCCCGGACCCTCCCCGGACCCTCCCCGGACCCTCCCCGGACCCTCCCCGGACCCTCCCCGGACCCTCCCCGGACCCTCCCCGGACCCTCCCCGGACCCTCCCCGGACCCTCCCCGGACCCTCCCCGGACCCTCCCCGGACCCTCCCCGGACCCTCCCCGGACCCTCCCCGGACCCTCCCCGGACCCTCCCCGGACCCTCCCCGGACCCTCCCCGGACCCTCCCCGGACCCTCCCCGGACCCTCCCCGGACCCTCCCCGGACCCTCCCCGGACCCTCCCCGGACCCTCCCCGGACCCTCCCCGGACCCTCCCCGGACCCTCCCCGGACCCTCCCCGGACCCTCCCCGGACCCTCCCCGGACCCTCCCCGGACCCTCCCCGGACCCTCCCCGGACCCTCCCCGGACCCTCCCCGGACCCTCCCCGGACCCTCCCCGGACCCTCCCCGGACCCTCCCCGGACCCTCCCCGGACCCTCCCCGGACCCTCCCCGGACCCTCCCCGGACCCTCCCCGGACCCTCCCCGGACCCTCCCCGGACCCTCCCCGGACCCTCCCCGGACCCTCCCCGGACCCTCCCCGGACCCTCCCCGGACCCTCCCCGGACCCTCCCCGGACCCTCCCCGGACCCTCCCCGGACCCTCCCCGGACCCTCCCCGGACCCTCCCCGGACCCTCCCCGGACCCTCCCCGGACCCTCCCCGGACCCTCCCCGGACCCTCCCCGGACCCTCCCCGGACCCTCCCCGGACCCTCCCCGGACCCTCCCCGGACCCTCCCCGGACCCTCCCCGGACCCTCCCCGGACCCTCCCCGGACCCTCCCCGGACCCTCCCCGGACCCTCCCCGGACCCTCCCCGGACCCTCCCCGGACCCTCCCCGGACCCTCCCCGGACCCTCCCCGGACCCTCCCCGGACCCTCCCCGGACCCTCCCCGGACCCTCCCCGGACCCTCCCCGGACCCTCCCCGGACCCTCCCCGGACCCTCCCCGGACCCTCCCCGGACCCTCCCCGGACCCTCCCCGGACCCTCCCCGGACCCTCCCCGGACCCTCCCCGGACCCTCCCCGGACCCTCCCCGGACCCTCCCCGGACCCTCCCCGGACCCTCCCCGGACCCTCCCCGGACCCTCCCCGGACCCTCCCCGGACCCTCCCCGGACCCTCCCCGGACCCTCCCCGGACCCTCCCCGGACCCTCCCCGGACCCTCCCCGGACCCTCCCCGGACCCTCCCCGGACCCTCCCCGGACCCTCCCCGGACCCTCCCCGGACCCTCCCCGGACCCTCCCCGGACCCTCCCCGGACCCTCCCCGGACCCTCCCCGGACCCTCCCCGGACCCTCCCCGGACCCTCCCCGGACCCTCCCCGGACCCTCCCCGGACCCTCCCCGGACCCTCCCCGGACCCTCCCCGGACCCTCCCCGGACCCTCCCCGGACCCTCCCCGGACCCTCCCCGGACCCTCCCCGGACCCTCCCCGGACCCTCCCCGGACCCTCCCCGGACCCTCCCCGGACCCTCCCCGGACCCTCCCCGGACCCTCCCCGGACCCTCCCCGGACCCTCCCCGGACCCTCCCCGGACCCTCCCCGGACCCTCCCCGGACCCTCCCCGGACCCTCCCCGGACCCTCCCCGGACCCTCCCCGGACCCTCCCCGGACCCTCCCCGGACCCTCCCCGGACCCTCCCCGGACCCTCCCCGGACCCTCCCCGGACCCTCCCCGGACCCTCCCCGGACCCTCCCCGGACCCTCCCCGGACCCTCCCCGGACCCTCCCCGGACCCTCCCCGGACCCTCCCCGGACCCTCCCCGGACCCTCCCCGGACCCTCCCCGGACCCTCCCCGGACCCTCCCCGGACCCTCCCCGGACCCTCCCCGGACCCTCCCCGGACCCTCCCCGGACCCTCCCCGGACCCTCCCCGGACCCTCCCCGGACCCTCCCCGGACCCTCCCCGGACCCTCCCCGGACCCTCCCCGGACCCTCCCCGGACCCTCCCCGGACCCTCCCCGGACCCTCCCCGGACCCTCCCCGGACCCTCCCCGGACCCTCCCCGGACCCTCCCCGGACCCTCCCCGGACCCTCCCCGGACCCTCCCCGGACCCTCCCCGGACCCTCCCCGGACCCTCCCCGGACCCTCCCCGGACCCTCCCCGGACCCTCCCCGGACCCTCCCCGGACCCTCCCCGGACCCTCCCCGGACCCTCCCCGGACCCTCCCCGGACCCTCCCCGGACCCTCCCCGGACCCTCCCCGGACCCTCCCCGGACCCTCCCCGGACCCTCCCCGGACCCTCCCCGGACCCTCCCCGGACCCTCCCCGGACCCTCCCCGGACCCTCCCCGGACCCTCCCCGGACCCTCCCCGGACCCTCCCCGGACCCTCCCCGGACCCTCCCCGGACCCTCCCCGGACCCTCCCCGGACCCTCCCCGGACCCTCCCCGGACCCTCCCCGGACCCTCCCCGGACCCTCCCCGGACCCTCCCCGGACCCTCCCCGGACCCTCCCCGGACCCTCCCCGGACCCTCCCCGGACCCTCCCCGGACCCTCCCCGGACCCTCCCCGGACCCTCCCCGGACCCTCCCCGGACCCTCCCCGGACCCTCCCCGGACCCTCCCCGGACCCTCCCCGGACCCTCCCCGGACCCTCCCCGGACCCTCCCCGGACCCTCCCCGGACCCTCCCCGGACCCTCCCCGGACCCTCCCCGGACCCTCCCCGGACCCTCCCCGGACCCTCCCCGGACCCTCCCCGGACCCTCCCCGGACCCTCCCCGGACCCTCCCCGGACCCTCCCCGGACCCTCCCCGGACCCTCCCCGGACCCTCCCCGGACCCTCCCCGGACCCTCCCCGGACCCTCCCCGGACCCTCCCCGGACCCTCCCCGGACCCTCCCCGGACCCTCCCCGGACCCTCCCCGGACCCTCCCCGGACCCTCCCCGGACCCTCCCCGGACCCTCCCCGGACCCTCCCCGGACCCTCCCCGGACCCTCCCCGGACCCTCCCCGGACCCTCCCCGGACCCTCCCCGGACCCTCCCCGGACCCTCCCCGGACCCTCCCCGGACCCTCCCCGGACCCTCCCCGGACCCTCCCCGGACCCTCCCCGGACCCTCCCCGGACCCTCCCCGGACCCTCCCCGGACCCTCCCCGGACCCTCCCCGGACCCTCCCCGGACCCTCCCCGGACCCTCCCCGGACCCTCCCCGGACCCTCCCCGGACCCTCCCCGGACCCTCCCCGGACCCTCCCCGGACCCTCCCCGGACCCTCCCCGGACCCTCCCCGGACCCTCCCCGGACCCTCCCCGGACCCTCCCCGGACCCTCCCCGGACCCTCCCCGGACCCTCCCCGGACCCTCCCCGGACCCTCCCCGGACCCTCCCCGGACCCTCCCCGGACCCTCCCCGGACCCTCCCCGGACCCTCCCCGGACCCTCCCCGGACCCTCCCCGGACCCTCCCCGGACCCTCCCCGGACCCTCCCCGGACCCTCCCCGGACCCTCCCCGGACCCTCCCCGGACCCTCCCCGGACCCTCCCCGGACCCTCCCCGGACCCTCCCCGGACCCTCCCCGGACCCTCCCCGGACCCTCCCCGGACCCTCCCCGGACCCTCCCCGGACCCTCCCCGGACCCTCCCCGGACCCTCCCCGGACCCTCCCCGGACCCTCCCCGGACCCTCCCCGGACCCTCCCCGGACCCTCCCCGGACCCTCCCCGGACCCTCCCCGGACCCTCCCCGGACCCTCCCCGGACCCTCCCCGGACCCTCCCCGGACCCTCCCCGGACCCTCCCCGGACCCTCCCCGGACCCTCCCCGGACCCTCCCCGGACCCTCCCCGGACCCTCCCCGGACCCTCCCCGGACCCTCCCCGGACCCTCCCCGGACCCTCCCCGGACCCTCCCCGGACCCTCCCCGGACCCTCCCCGGACCCTCCCCGGACCCTCCCCGGACCCTCCCCGGACCCTCCCCGGACCCTCCCCGGACCCTCCCCGGACCCTCCCCGGACCCTCCCCGGACCCTCCCCGGACCCTCCCCGGACCCTCCCCGGACCCTCCCCGGACCCTCCCCGGACCCTCCCCGGACCCTCCCCGGACCCTCCCCGGACCCTCCCCGGACCCTCCCCGGACCCTCCCCGGACCCTCCCCGGACCCTCCCCGGACCCTCCCCGGACCCTCCCCGGACCCTCCCCGGACCCTCCCCGGACCCTCCCCGGACCCTCCCCGGACCCTCCCCGGACCCTCCCCGGACCCTCCCCGGACCCTCCCCGGACCCTCCCCGGACCCTCCCCGGACCCTCCCCGGACCCTCCCCGGACCCTCCCCGGACCCTCCCCGGACCCTCCCCGGACCCTCCCCGGACCCTCCCCGGACCCTCCCCGGACCCTCCCCGGACCCTCCCCGGACCCTCCCCGGACCCTCCCCGGACCCTCCCCGGACCCTCCCCGGACCCTCCCCGGACCCTCCCCGGACCCTCCCCGGACCCTCCCCGGACCCTCCCCGGACCCTCCCCGGACCCTCCCCGGACCCTCCCCGGACCCTCCCCGGACCCTCCCCGGACCCTCCCCGGACCCTCCCCGGACCCTCCCCGGACCCTCCCCGGACCCTCCCCGGACCCTCCCCGGACCCTCCCCGGACCCTCCCCGGACCCTCCCCGGACCCTCCCCGGACCCTCCCCGGACCCTCCCCGGACCCTCCCCGGACCCTCCCCGGACCCTCCCCGGACCCTCCCCGGACCCTCCCCGGACCCTCCCCGGACCCTCCCCGGACCCTCCCCGGACCCTCCCCGGACCCTCCCCGGACCCTCCCCGGACCCTCCCCGGACCCTCCCCGGACCCTCCCCGGACCCTCCCCGGACCCTCCCCGGACCCTCCCCGGACCCTCCCCGGACCCTCCCCGGACCCTCCCCGGACCCTCCCCGGACCCTCCCCGGACCCTCCCCGGACCCTCCCCGGACCCTCCCCGGACCCTCCCCGGACCCTCCCCGGACCCTCCCCGGACCCTCCCCGGACCCTCCCCGGACCCTCCCCGGACCCTCCCCGGACCCTCCCCGGACCCTCCCCGGACCCTCCCCGGACCCTCCCCGGACCCTCCCCGGACCCTCCCCGGACCCTCCCCGGACCCTCCCCGGACCCTCCCCGGACCCTCCCCGGACCCTCCCCGGACCCTCCCCGGACCCTCCCCGGACCCTCCCCGGACCCTCCCCGGACCCTCCCCGGACCCTCCCCGGACCCTCCCCGGACCCTCCCCGGACCCTCCCCGGACCCTCCCCGGACCCTCCCCGGACCCTCCCCGGACCCTCCCCGGACCCTCCCCGGACCCTCCCCGGACCCTCCCCGGACCCTCCCCGGACCCTCCCCGGACCCTCCCCGGACCCTCCCCGGACCCTCCCCGGACCCTCCCCGGACCCTCCCCGGACCCTCCCCGGACCCTCCCCGGACCCTCCCCGGACCCTCCCCGGACCCTCCCCGGACCCTCCCCGGACCCTCCCCGGACCCTCCCCGGACCCTCCCCGGACCCTCCCCGGACCCTCCCCGGACCCTCCCCGGACCCTCCCCGGACCCTCCCCGGACCCTCCCCGGACCCTCCCCGGACCCTCCCCGGACCCTCCCCGGACCCTCCCCGGACCCTCCCCGGACCCTCCCCGGACCCTCCCCGGACCCTCCCCGGACCCTCCCCGGACCCTCCCCGGACCCTCCCCGGACCCTCCCCGGACCCTCCCCGGACCCTCCCCGGACCCTCCCCGGACCCTCCCCGGACCCTCCCCGGACCCTCCCCGGACCCTCCCCGGACCCTCCCCGGACCCTCCCCGGACCCTCCCCGGACCCTCCCCGGACCCTCCCCGGACCCTCCCCGGACCCTCCCCGGACCCTCCCCGGACCCTCCCCGGACCCTCCCCGGACCCTCCCCGGACCCTCCCCGGACCCTCCCCGGACCCTCCCCGGACCCTCCCCGGACCCTCCCCGGACCCTCCCCGGACCCTCCCCGGACCCTCCCCGGACCCTCCCCGGACCCTCCCCGGACCCTCCCCGGACCCTCCCCGGACCCTCCCCGGACCCTCCCCGGACCCTCCCCGGACCCTCCCCGGACCCTCCCCGGACCCTCCCCGGACCCTCCCCGGACCCTCCCCGGACCCTCCCCGGACCCTCCCCGGACCCTCCCCGGACCCTCCCCGGACCCTCCCCGGACCCTCCCCGGACCCTCCCCGGACCCTCCCCGGACCCTCCCCGGACCCTCCCCGGACCCTCCCCGGACCCTCCCCGGACCCTCCCCGGACCCTCCCCGGACCCTCCCCGGACCCTCCCCGGACCCTCCCCGGACCCTCCCCGGACCCTCCCCGGACCCTCCCCGGACCCTCCCCGGACCCTCCCCGGACCCTCCCCGGACCCTCCCCGGACCCTCCCCGGACCCTCCCCGGACCCTCCCCGGACCCTCCCCGGACCCTCCCCGGACCCTCCCCGGACCCTCCCCGGACCCTCCCCGGACCCTCCCCGGACCCTCCCCGGACCCTCCCCGGACCCTCCCCGGACCCTCCCCGGACCCTCCCCGGACCCTCCCCGGACCCTCCCCGGACCCTCCCCGGACCCTCCCCGGACCCTCCCCGGACCCTCCCCGGACCCTCCCCGGACCCTCCCCGGACCCTCCCCGGACCCTCCCCGGACCCTCCCCGGACCCTCCCCGGACCCTCCCCGGACCCTCCCCGGACCCTCCCCGGACCCTCCCCGGACCCTCCCCGGACCCTCCCCGGACCCTCCCCGGACCCTCCCCGGACCCTCCCCGGACCCTCCCCGGACCCTCCCCGGACCCTCCCCGGACCCTCCCCGGACCCTCCCCGGACCCTCCCCGGACCCTCCCCGGACCCTCCCCGGACCCTCCCCGGACCCTCCCCGGACCCTCCCCGGACCCTCCCCGGACCCTCCCCGGACCCTCCCCGGACCCTCCCCGGACCCTCCCCGGACCCTCCCCGGACCCTCCCCGGACCCTCCCCGGACCCTCCCCGGACCCTCCCCGGACCCTCCCCGGACCCTCCCCGGACCCTCCCCGGACCCTCCCCGGACCCTCCCCGGACCCTCCCCGGACCCTCCCCGGACCCTCCCCGGACCCTCCCCGGACCCTCCCCGGACCCTCCCCGGACCCTCCCCGGACCCTCCCCGGACCCTCCCCGGACCCTCCCCGGACCCTCCCCGGACCCTCCCCGGACCCTCCCCGGACCCTCCCCGGACCCTCCCCGGACCCTCCCCGGACCCTCCCCGGACCCTCCCCGGACCCTCCCCGGACCCTCCCCGGACCCTCCCCGGACCCTCCCCGGACCCTCCCCGGACCCTCCCCGGACCCTCCCCGGACCCTCCCCGGACCCTCCCCGGACCCTCCCCGGACCCTCCCCGGACCCTCCCCGGACCCTCCCCGGACCCTCCCCGGACCCTCCCCGGACCCTCCCCGGACCCTCCCCGGACCCTCCCCGGACCCTCCCCGGACCCTCCCCGGACCCTCCCCGGACCCTCCCCGGACCCTCCCCGGACCCTCCCCGGACCCTCCCCGGACCCTCCCCGGACCCTCCCCGGACCCTCCCCGGACCCTCCCCGGACCCTCCCCGGACCCTCCCCGGACCCTCCCCGGACCCTCCCCGGACCCTCCCCGGACCCTCCCCGGACCCTCCCCGGACCCTCCCCGGACCCTCCCCGGACCCTCCCCGGACCCTCCCCGGACCCTCCCCGGACCCTCCCCGGACCCTCCCCGGACCCTCCCCGGACCCTCCCCGGACCCTCCCCGGACCCTCCCCGGACCCTCCCCGGACCCTCCCCGGACCCTCCCCGGACCCTCCCCGGACCCTCCCCGGACCCTCCCCGGACCCTCCCCGGACCCTCCCCGGACCCTCCCCGGACCCTCCCCGGACCCTCCCCGGACCCTCCCCGGACCCTCCCCGGACCCTCCCCGGACCCTCCCCGGACCCTCCCCGGACCCTCCCCGGACCCTCCCCGGACCCTCCCCGGACCCTCCCCGGACCCTCCCCGGACCCTCCCCGGACCCTCCCCGGACCCTCCCCGGACCCTCCCCGGACCCTCCCCGGACCCTCCCCGGACCCTCCCCGGACCCTCCCCGGACCCTCCCCGGACCCTCCCCGGACCCTCCCCGGACCCTCCCCGGACCCTCCCCGGACCCTCCCCGGACCCTCCCCGGACCCTCCCCGGACCCTCCCCGGACCCTCCCCGGACCCTCCCCGGACCCTCCCCGGACCCTCCCCGGACCCTCCCCGGACCCTCCCCGGACCCTCCCCGGACCCTCCCCGGACCCTCCCCGGACCCTCCCCGGACCCTCCCCGGACCCTCCCCGGACCCTCCCCGGACCCTCCCCGGACCCTCCCCGGACCCTCCCCGGACCCTCCCCGGACCCTCCCCGGACCCTCCCCGGACCCTCCCCGGACCCTCCCCGGACCCTCCCCGGACCCTCCCCGGACCCTCCCCGGACCCTCCCCGGACCCTCCCCGGACCCTCCCCGGACCCTCCCCGGACCCTCCCCGGACCCTCCCCGGACCCTCCCCGGACCCTCCCCGGACCCTCCCCGGACCCTCCCCGGACCCTCCCCGGACCCTCCCCGGACCCTCCCCGGACCCTCCCCGGACCCTCCCCGGACCCTCCCCGGACCCTCCCCGGACCCTCCCCGGACCCTCCCCGGACCCTCCCCGGACCCTCCCCGGACCCTCCCCGGACCCTCCCCGGACCCTCCCCGGACCCTCCCCGGACCCTCCCCGGACCCTCCCCGGACCCTCCCCGGACCCTCCCCGGACCCTCCCCGGACCCTCCCCGGACCCTCCCCGGACCCTCCCCGGACCCTCCCCGGACCCTCCCCGGACCCTCCCCGGACCCTCCCCGGACCCTCCCCGGACCCTCCCCGGACCCTCCCCGGACCCTCCCCGGACCCTCCCCGGACCCTCCCCGGACCCTCCCCGGACCCTCCCCGGACCCTCCCCGGACCCTCCCCGGACCCTCCCCGGACCCTCCCCGGACCCTCCCCGGACCCTCCCCGGACCCTCCCCGGACCCTCCCCGGACCCTCCCCGTACCCTCCCCGGACCCTCCCCGGACCCTCCCCGGACCCTCCCCGGACCCTCCCCGGACCCTCCCCGGACCCTCCCCGGACCCTCCCCGGACCCTCCCCGGACCCTCCCCGGACCCTCCCCGGACCCTCCCCGGACCCTCCCCGGACCCTCCCCGGACCCTCCCCGGACCCTCCCCGGACCCTCCCCGGACCCTCCCCGGACCCTCCCCGGACCCTCCCCGGACCCTCCCCGGACCCTCCCCGGACCCTCCCCGGACCCTCCCCGGACCCTCCCCGGACCCTCCCCGGACCCTCCCCGGACCCTCCCCGGACCCTCCCCGGACCCTCCCCGGACCCTCCCCGGACCCTCCCCGGACCCTCCCCGGACCCTCCCCGGACCCTCCCCGGACCCTCCCCGGACCCTCCCCGGACCCTCCCCGGACCCTCCCCGGACCCTCCCCGGACCCTCCCCGGACCCTCCCCGGACCCTCCCCGGACCCTCCCCGGACCCTCCCCGGACCCTCCCCGGACCCTCCCCGGACCCTCCCCGGACCCTCCCCGGACCCTCCCCGGACCCTCCCCGGACCCTCCCCGGACCCTCCCCGGACCCTCCCCGGACCCTCCCCGGACCCTCCCCGGACCCTCCCCGGACCCTCCCCGGACCCTCCCCGGACCCTCCCCGGACCCTCCCCGGACCCTCCCCGGACCCTCCCCGGACCCTCCCCGGACCCTCCCCGGACCCTCCCCGGACCCTCCCCGGACCCTCCCCGGACCCTCCCCGGACCCTCCCCGGACCCTCCCCGGACCCTCCCCGGACCCTCCCCGGACCCTCCCCGGACCCTCCCCGGACCCTCCCCGGACCCTCCCCGGACCCTCCCCGGACCCTCCCCGGACCCTCCCCGGACCCTCCCCGGACCCTCCCCGGACCCTCCCCGGACCCTCCCCGGACCCTCCCCGGACCCTCCCCGGACCCTCCCCGGACCCTCCCCGGACCCTCCCCGGACCCTCCCCGGACCCTCCCCGGACCCTCCCCGGACCCTCCCCGGACCCTCCCCGGACCCTCCCCGGACCCTCCCCGGACCCTCCCCGGACCCTCCCCGGACCCTCCCCGGACCCTCCCCGGACCCTCCCCGGACCCTCCCCGGACCCTCCCCGGACCCTCCCCGGACCCTCCCCGGACCCTCCCCGGACCCTCCCCGGACCCTCCCCGGACCCTCCCCGGACCCTCCCCGGACCCTCCCCGGACCCTCCCCGGACCCTCCCCGGACCCTCCCCGGACCCTCCCCGGACCCTCCCCGGACCCTCCCCGGACCCTCCCCGGACCCTCCCCGGACCCTCCCCGGACCCTCCCCGGACCCTCCCCGGACCCTCCCCGGACCCTCCCCGGACCCTCCCCGGACCCTCCCCGGACCCTCCCCGGACCCTCCCCGGACCCTCCCCGGACCCTCCCCGGACCCTCCCCGGACCCTCCCCGGACCCTCCCCGGACCCTCCCCGGACCCTCCCCGGACCCTCCCCGGACCCTCCCCGGACCCTCCCCGGACCCTCCCCGGACCCTCCCCGGACCCTCCCCGGACCCTCCCCGGACCCTCCCCGGACCCTCCCCGGACCCTCCCCGGACCCTCCCCGGACCCTCCCCGGACCCTCCCCGGACCCTCCCCGGACCCTCCCCGGACCCTCCCCGGACCCTCCCCGGACCCTCCCCGGACCCTCCCCGGACCCTCCCCGGACCCTCCCCGGACCCTCCCCGGACCCTCCCCGGACCCTCCCCGGACCCTCCCCGGACCCTCCCCGGACCCTCCCCGGACCCTCCCCGGACCCTCCCCGGACCCTCCCCGGACCCTCCCCGGACCCTCCCCGGACCCTCCCCGGACCCTCCCCGGACCCTCCCCGGACCCTCCCCGGACCCTCCCCGGACCCTCCCCGGACCCTCCCCGGACCCTCCCCGGACCCTCCCCGGACCCTCCCCGGACCCTCCCCGGACCCTCCCCGGACCCTCCCCGGACCCTCCCCGGACCCTCCCCGGACCCTCCCCGGACCCTCCCCGGACCCTCCCCGGACCCTCCCCGGACCCTCCCCGGACCCTCCCCGGACCCTCCCCGGACCCTCCCCGGACCCTCCCCGGACCCTCCCCGGACCCTCCCCGGACCCTCCCCGGACCCTCCCCGGACCCTCCCCGGACCCTCCCCGGACCCTCCCCGGACCCTCCCCGGACCCTCCCCGGACCCTCCCCGGACCCTCCCCGGACCCTCCCCGGACCCTCCCCGGACCCTCCCCGGACCCTCCCCGGACCCTCCCCGGACCCTCCCCGGACCCTCCCCGGACCCTCCCCGGACCCTCCCCGGACCCTCCCCGGACCCTCCCCGGACCCTCCCCGGACCCTCCCCGGACCCTCCCCGGACCCTCCCCGGACCCTCCCCGGACCCTCCCCGGACCCTCCCCGGACCCTCCCCGGACCCTCCCCGGACCCTCCCCGGACCCTCCCCGGACCCTCCCCGGACCCTCCCCGGACCCTCCCCGGACCCTCCCCGGACCCTCCCCGGACCCTCCCCGGACCCTCCCCGGACCCTCCCCGGACCCTCCCCGGACCCTCCCCGGACCCTCCCCGGACCCTCCCCGGACCCTCCCCGGACCCTCCCCGGACCCTCCCCGGACCCTCCCCGGACCCTCCCCGGACCCTCCCCGGACCCTCCCCGGACCCTCCCCGGACCCTCCCCGGACCCTCCCCGGACCCTCCCCGGACCCTCCCCGGACCCTCCCCGGACCCTCCCCGGACCCTCCCCGGACCCTCCCCGGACCCTCCCCGGACCCTCCCCGGACCCTCCCCGGACCCTCCCCGGACCCTCCCCGGACCCTCCCCGGACCCTCCCCGGACCCTCCCCGGACCCTCCCCGGACCCTCCCCGGACCCTCCCCGGACCCTCCCCGGACCCTCCCCGGACCCTCCCCGGACCCTCCCCGGACCCTCCCCGGACCCTCCCCGGACCCTCCCCGGACCCTCCCCGGACCCTCCCCGGACCCTCCCCGGACCCTCCCCGGACCCTCCCCGGACCCTCCCCGGACCCTCCCCGGACCCTCCCCGGACCCTCCCCGGACCCTCCCCGGACCCTCCCCGGACCCTCCCCGGACCCTCCCCGGACCCTCCCCGGACCCTCCCCGGACCCTCCCCGGACCCTCCCCGGACCCTCCCCGGACCCTCCCCGGACCCTCCCCGGACCCTCCCCGGACCCTCCCCGGACCCTCCCCGGACCCTCCCCGGACCCTCCCCGGACCCTCCCCGGACCCTCCCCGGACCCTCCCCGGACCCTCCCCGGACCCTCCCCGGACCCTCCCCGGACCCTCCCCGGACCCTCCCCGGACCCTCCCCGGACCCTCCCCGGACCCTCCCCGGACCCTCCCCGGACCCTCCCCGGACCCTCCCCGGACCCTCCCCGGACCCTCCCCGGACCCTCCCCGGACCCTCCCCGGACCCTCCCCGGACCCTCCCCGGACCCTCCCCGGACCCTCCCCGGACCCTCCCCGGACCCTCCCCGGACCCTCCCCGGACCCTCCCCGGACCCTCCCCGGACCCTCCCCGGACCCTCCCCGGACCCTCCCCGGACCCTCCCCGGACCCTCCCCGGACCCTCCCCGGACCCTCCCCGGACCCTCCCCGGACCCTCCCCGGACCCTCCCCGGACCCTCCCCGGACCCTCCCCGGACCCTCCCCGGACCCTCCCCGGACCCTCCCCGGACCCTCCCCGGACCCTCCCCGGACCCTCCCCGGACCCTCCCCGGACCCTCCCCGGACCCTCCCCGGACCCTCCCCGGACCCTCCCCGGACCCTCCCCGGACCCTCCCCGGACCCTCCCCGGACCCTCCCCGGACCCTCCCCGGACCCTCCCCGGACCCTCCCCGGACCCTCCCCGGACCCTCCCCGGACCCTCCCCGGACCCTCCCCGGACCCTCCCCGGACCCTCCCCGGACCCTCCCCGGACCCTCCCCGGACCCTCCCCGGACCCTCCCCGGACCCTCCCCGGACCCTCCCCGGACCCTCCCCGGACCCTCCCCGGACCCTCCCCGGACCCTCCCCGGACCCTCCCCGGACCCTCCCCGGACCCTCCCCGGACCCTCCCCGGACCCTCCCCGGACCCTCCCCGGACCCTCCCCGGACCCTCCCCGGACCCTCCCCGGACCCTCCCCGGACCCTCCCCGGACCCTCCCCGGACCCTCCCCGGACCCTCCCCGGACCCTCCCCGGACCCTCCCCGGACCCTCCCCGGACCCTCCCCGGACCCTCCCCGGACCCTCCCCGGACCCTCCCCGGACCCTCCCCGGACCCTCCCCGGACCCTCCCCGGACCCTCCCCGGACCCTCCCCGGACCCTCCCCGGACCCTCCCCGGACCCTCCCCGGACCCTCCCCGGACCCTCCCCGGACCCTCCCCGGACCCTCCCCGGACCCTCCCCGGACCCTCCCCGGACCCTCCCCGGACCCTCCCCGGACCCTCCCCGGACCCTCCCCGGACCCTCCCCGGACCCTCCCCGGACCCTCCCCGGACCCTCCCCGGACCCTCCCCGGACCCTCCCCGGACCCTCCCCGGACCCTCCCCGGACCCTCCCCGGACCCTCCCCGGACCCTCCCCGGACCCTCCCCGGACCCTCCCCGGACCCTCCCCGGACCCTCCCCGGACCCTCCCCGGACCCTCCCCGGACCCTCCCCGGACCCTCCCCGGACCCTCCCCGGACCCTCCCCGGACCCTCCCCGGACCCTCCCCGGACCCTCCCCGGACCCTCCCCGGACCCTCCCCGGACCCTCCCCGGACCCTCCCCGGACCCTCCCCGGACCCTCCCCGGACCCTCCCCGGACCCTCCCCGGACCCTCCCCGGACCCTCCCCGGACCCTCCCCGGACCCTCCCCGGACCCTCCCCGGACCCTCCCCGGACCCTCCCCGGACCCTCCCCGGACCCTCCCCGGACCCTCCCCGGACCCTCCCCGGACCCTCCCCGGACCCTCCCCGGACCCTCCCCGGACCCTCCCCGGACCCTCCCCGGACCCTCCCCGGACCCTCCCCGGACCCTCCCCGGACCCTCCCCGGACCCTCCCCGGACCCTCCCCGGACCCTCCCCGGACCCTCCCCGGACCCTCCCCGGACCCTCCCCGGACCCTCCCCGGACCCTCCCCGGACCCTCCCCGGACCCTCCCCGGACCCTCCCCGGACCCTCCCCGGACCCTCCCCGGACCCTCCCCGGACCCTCCCCGGACCCTCCCCGGACCCTCCCCGGACCCTCCCCGGACCCTCCCCGGACCCTCCCCGGACCCTCCCCGGACCCTCCCCGGACCCTCCCCGGACCCTCCCCGGACCCTCCCCGGACCCTCCCCGGACCCTCCCCGGACCCTCCCCGGACCCTCCCCGGACCCTCCCCGGACCCTCCCCGGACCCTCCCCGGACCCTCCCCGGACCCTCCCCGGACCCTCCCCGGACCCTCCCCGGACCCTCCCCGGACCCTCCCCGGACCCTCCCCGGACCCTCCCCGGACCCTCCCCGGACCCTCCCCGGACCCTCCCCGGACCCTCCCCGGACCCTCCCCGGACCCTCCCCGGACCCTCCCCGGACCCTCCCCGGACCCTCCCCGGACCCTCCCCGGACCCTCCCCGGACCCTCCCCGGACCCTCCCCGGACCCTCCCCGGACCCTCCCCGGACCCTCCCCGGACCCTCCCCGGACCCTCCCCGGACCCTCCCCGGACCCTCCCCGGACCCTCCCCGGACCCTCCCCGGACCCTCCCCGGACCCTCCCCGGACCCTCCCCGGACCCTCCCCGGACCCTCCCCGGACCCTCCCCGGACCCTCCCCGGACCCTCCCCGGACCCTCCCCGGACCCTCCCCGGACCCTCCCCGGACCCTCCCCGGACCCTCCCCGGACCCTCCCCGGACCCTCCCCGGACCCTCCCCGGACCCTCCCCGGACCCTCCCCGGACCCTCCCCGGACCCTCCCCGGACCCTCCCCGGACCCTCCCCGGACCCTCCCCGGACCCTCCCCGGACCCTCCCCGGACCCTCCCCGGACCCTCCCCGGACCCTCCCCGGACCCTCCCCGGACCCTCCCCGGACCCTCCCCGGACCCTCCCCGGACCCTCCCCGGACCCTCCCCGGACCCTCCCCGGACCCTCCCCGGACCCTCCCCGGACCCTCCCCGGACCCTCCCCGGACCCTCCCCGGACCCTCCCCGGACCCTCCCCGGACCCTCCCCGGACCCTCCCCGGACCCTCCCCGGACCCTCCCCGGACCCTCCCCGGACCCTCCCCGGACCCTCCCCGGACCCTCCCCGGACCCTCCCCGGACCCTCCCCGGACCCTCCCCGGACCCTCCCCGGACCCTCCCCGGACCCTCCCCGGACCCTCCCCGGACCCTCCCCGGACCCTCCCCGGACCCTCCCCGGACCCTCCCCGGACCCTCCCCGGACCCTCCCCGGACCCTCCCCGGACCCTCCCCGGACCCTCCCCGGACCCTCCCCGGACCCTCCCCGGACCCTCCCCGGACCCTCCCCGGACCCTCCCCGGACCCTCCCCGGACCCTCCCCGGACCCTCCCCGGACCCTCCCCGGACCCTCCCCGGACCCTCCCCGGACCCTCCCCGGACCCTCCCCGGACCCTCCCCGGACCCTCCCCGGACCCTCCCCGGACCCTCCCCGGACCCTCCCCGGACCCTCCCCGGACCCTCCCCGGACCCTCCCCGGACCCTCCCCGGACCCTCCCCGGACCCTCCCCGGACCCTCCCCGGACCCTCCCCGGACCCTCCCCGGACCCTCCCCGGACCCTCCCCGGACCCTCCCCGGACCCTCCCCGGACCCTCCCCGGACCCTCCCCGGACCCTCCCCGGACCCTCCCCGGACCCTCCCCGGACCCTCCCCGGACCCTCCCCGGACCCTCCCCGGACCCTCCCCGGACCCTCCCCGGACCCTCCCCGGACCCTCCCCGGACCCTCCCCGGACCCTCCCCGGACCCTCCCCGGACCCTCCCCGGACCCTCCCCGGACCCTCCCCGGACCCTCCCCGGACCCTCCCCGGACCCTCCCCGGACCCTCCCCGGACCCTCCCCGGACCCTCCCCGGACCCTCCCCGGACCCTCCCCGGACCCTCCCCGGACCCTCCCCGGACCCTCCCCGGACCCTCCCCGGACCCTCCCCGGACCCTCCCCGGACCCTCCCCGGACCCTCCCCGGACCCTCCCCGGACCCTCCCCGGACCCTCCCCGGACCCTCCCCGGACCCTCCCCGGACCCTCCCCGGACCCTCCCCGGACCCTCCCCGGACCCTCCCCGGACCCTCCCCGGACCCTCCCCGGACCCTCCCCGGACCCTCCCCGGACCCTCCCCGGACCCTCCCCGGACCCTCCCCGGACCCTCCCCGGACCCTCCCCGGACCCTCCCCGGACCCTCCCCGGACCCTCCCCGGACCCTCCCCGGACCCTCCCCGGACCCTCCCCGGACCCTCCCCGGACCCTCCCCGGACCCTCCCCGGACCCTCCCCGGACCCTCCCCGGACCCTCCCCGGACCCTCCCCGGACCCTCCCCGGACCCTCCCCGGACCCTCCCCGGACCCTCCCCGGACCCTCCCCGGACCCTCCCCGGACCCTCCCCGGACCCTCCCCGGACCCTCCCCGGACCCTCCCCGGACCCTCCCCGGACCCTCCCCGGACCCTCCCCGGACCCTCCCCGGACCCTCCCCGGACCCTCCCCGGACCCTCCCCGGACCCTCCCCGGACCCTCCCCGGACCCTCCCCGGACCCTCCCCGGACCCTCCCCGGACCCTCCCCGGACCCTCCCCGGACCCTCCCCGGACCCTCCCCGGACCCTCCCCGGACCCTCCCCGGACCCTCCCCGGACCCTCCCCGGACCCTCCCCGGACCCTCCCCGGACCCTCCCCGGACCCTCCCCGGACCCTCCCCGGACCCTCCCCGGACCCTCCCCGGACCCTCCCCGGACCCTCCCCGGACCCTCCCCGGACCCTCCCCGGACCCTCCCCGGACCCTCCCCGGACCCTCCCCGGACCCTCCCCGGACCCTCCCCGGACCCTCCCCGGACCCTCCCCGGACCCTCCCCGGACCCTCCCCGGACCCTCCCCGGACCCTCCCCGGACCCTCCCCGGACCCTCCCCGGACCCTCCCCGGACCCTCCCCGGACCCTCCCCGGACCCTCCCCGGACCCTCCCCGGACCCTCCCCGGACCCTCCCCGGACCCTCCCCGGACCCTCCCCGGACCCTCCCCGGACCCTCCCCGGACCCTCCCCGGACCCTCCCCGGACCCTCCCCGGACCCTCCCCGGACCCTCCCCGGACCCTCCCCGGACCCTCCCCGGACCCTCCCCGGACCCTCCCCGGACCCTCCCCGGACCCTCCCCGGACCCTCCCCGGACCCTCCCCGGACCCTCCCCGGACCCTCCCCGGACCCTCCCCGGACCCTCCCCGGACCCTCCCCGGACCCTCCCCGGACCCTCCCCGGACCCTCCCCGGACCCTCCCCGGACCCTCCCCGGACCCTCCCCGGACCCTCCCCGGACCCTCCCCGGACCCTCCCCGGACCCTCCCCGGACCCTCCCCGGACCCTCCCCGGACCCTCCCCGGACCCTCCCCGGACCCTCCCCGGACCCTCCCCGGACCCTCCCCGGACCCTCCCCGGACCCTCCCCGGACCCTCCCCGGACCCTCCCCGGACCCTCCCCGGACCCTCCCCGGACCCTCCCCGGACCCTCCCCGGACCCTCCCCGGACCCTCCCCGGACCCTCCCCGGACCCTCCCCGGACCCTCCCCGGACCCTCCCCGGACCCTCCCCGGACCCTCCCCGGACCCTCCCCGGACCCTCCCCGGACCCTCCCCGGACCCTCCCCGGACCCTCCCCGGACCCTCCCCGGACCCTCCCCGGACCCTCCCCGGACCCTCCCCGGACCCTCCCCGGACCCTCCCCGGACCCTCCCCGGACCCTCCCCGGACCCTCCCCGGACCCTCCCCGGACCCTCCCCGGACCCTCCCCGGACCCTCCCCGGACCCTCCCCGGACCCTCCCCGGACCCTCCCCGGACCCTCCCCGGACCCTCCCCGGACCCTCCCCGGACCCTCCCCGGACCCTCCCCGGACCCTCCCCGGACCCTCCCCGGACCCTCCCCGGACCCTCCCCGGACCCTCCCCGGACCCTCCCCGGACCCTCCCCGGACCCTCCCCGGACCCTCCCCGGACCCTCCCCGGACCCTCCCCGGACCCTCCCCGGACCCTCCCCGGACCCTCCCCGGACCCTCCCCGGACCCTCCCCGGACCCTCCCCGGACCCTCCCCGGACCCTCCCCGGACCCTCCCCGGACCCTCCCCGGACCCTCCCCGGACCCTCCCCGGACCCTCCCCGGACCCTCCCCGGACCCTCCCCGGACCCTCCCCGGACCCTCCCCGGACCCTCCCCGGACCCTCCCCGGACCCTCCCCGGACCCTCCCCGGACCCTCCCCGGACCCTCCCCGGACCCTCCCCGGACCCTCCCCGGACCCTCCCCGGACCCTCCCCGGACCCTCCCCGGACCCTCCCCGGACCCTCCCCGGACCCTCCCCGGACCCTCCCCGGACCCTCCCCGGACCCTCCCCGGACCCTCCCCGGACCCTCCCCGGACCCTCCCCGGACCCTCCCCGGACCCTCCCCGGACCCTCCCCGGACCCTCCCCGGACCCTCCCCGGACCCTCCCCGGACCCTCCCCGGACCCTCCCCGGACCCTCCCCGGACCCTCCCCGGACCCTCCCCGGACCCTCCCCGGACCCTCCCCGGACCCTCCCCGGACCCTCCCCGGACCCTCCCCGGACCCTCCCCGGACCCTCCCCGGACCCTCCCCGGACCCTCCCCGGACCCTCCCCGGACCCTCCCCGGACCCTCCCCGGACCCTCCCCGGACCCTCCCCGGACCCTCCCCGGACCCTCCCCGGACCCTCCCCGGACCCTCCCCGGACCCTCCCCGGACCCTCCCCGGACCCTCCCCGGACCCTCCCCGGACCCTCCCCGGACCCTCCCCGGACCCTCCCCGGACCCTCCCCGGACCCTCCCCGGACCCTCCCCGGACCCTCCCCGGACCCTCCCCGGACCCTCCCCGGACCCTCCCCGGACCCTCCCCGGACCCTCCCCGGACCCTCCCCGGACCCTCCCCGGACCCTCCCCGGACCCTCCCCGGACCCTCCCCGGACCCTCCCCGGACCCTCCCCGGACCCTCCCCGGACCCTCCCCGGACCCTCCCCGGACCCTCCCCGGACCCTCCCCGGACCCTCCCCGGACCCTCCCCGGACCCTCCCCGGACCCTCCCCGGACCCTCCCCGGACCCTCCCCGGACCCTCCCCGGACCCTCCCCGGACCCTCCCCGGACCCTCCCCGGACCCTCCCCGGACCCTCCCCGGACCCTCCCCGGACCCTCCCCGGACCCTCCCCGGACCCTCCCCGGACCCTCCCCGGACCCTCCCCGGACCCTCCCCGGACCCTCCCCGGACCCTCCCCGGACCCTCCCCGGACCCTCCCCGGACCCTCCCCGGACCCTCCCCGGACCCTCCCCGGACCCTCCCCGGACCCTCCCCGGACCCTCCCCGGACCCTCCCCGGACCCTCCCCGGACCCTCCCCGGACCCTCCCCGGACCCTCCCCGGACCCTCCCCGGACCCTCCCCGGACCCTCCCCGGACCCTCCCCGGACCCTCCCCGGACCCTCCCCGGACCCTCCCCGGACCCTCCCCGGACCCTCCCCGGACCCTCCCCGGACCCTCCCCGGACCCTCCCCGGACCCTCCCCGGACCCTCCCCGGACCCTCCCCGGACCCTCCCCGGACCCTCCCCGGACCCTCCCCGGACCCTCCCCGGACCCTCCCCGGACCCTCCCCGGACCCTCCCCGGACCCTCCCCGGACCCTCCCCGGACCCTCCCCGGACCCTCCCCGGACCCTCCCCGGACCCTCCCCGGACCCTCCCCGGACCCTCCCCGGACCCTCCCCGGACCCTCCCCGGACCCTCCCCGGACCCTCCCCGGACCCTCCCCGGACCCTCCCCGGACCCTCCCCGGACCCTCCCCGGACCCTCCCCGGACCCTCCCCGGACCCTCCCCGGACCCTCCCCGGACCCTCCCCGGACCCTCCCCGGACCCTCCCCGGACCCTCCCCGGACCCTCCCCGGACCCTCCCCGGACCCTCCCCGGACCCTCCCCGGACCCTCCCCGGACCCTCCCCGGACCCTCCCCGGACCCTCCCCGGACCCTCCCCGGACCCTCCCCGGACCCTCCCCGGACCCTCCCCGGACCCTCCCCGGACCCTCCCCGGACCCTCCCCGGACCCTCCCCGGACCCTCCCCGGACCCTCCCCGGACCCTCCCCGGACCCTCCCCGGACCCTCCCCGGACCCTCCCCGGACCCTCCCCGGACCCTCCCCGGACCCTCCCAGGACCCTCCCCGGACCCTCCCCGGACCCTCCCCGGACCCTCCCCGGACCCTCCCCGGACCCTCCCCGGACCCTCCCCGGACCCTCCCCGGACCCTCCCCGGACCCTCCCCGGACCCTCCCCGGACCCTCCCCGGACCCTCCCCGGACCCTCCCCGGACCCTCCCCGGACCCTCCCCGGACCCTCCCCGGACCCTCCCCGGACCCTCCCCGGACCCTCCCCGGACCCTCCCCGGACCCTCCCCGGACCCTCCCCGGACCCTCCCCGGACCCTCCCCGGACCCTCCCCGGACCCTCCCCGGACCCTCCCCGGACCCTCCCCGGACCCTCCCCGGACCCTCCCCGGACCCTCCCCGGACCCTCCCCGGACCCTCCCCGGACCCTCCCCGGACCCTCCCCGGACCCTCCCCGGACCCTCCCCGGACCCTCCCCGGACCCTCCCCGGACCCTCCCCGGACCCTCCCCGGACCCTCCCCGGACCCTCCCCGGACCCTCCCCGGACCCTCCCCGGACCCTCCCCGGACCCTCCCCGGACCCTCCCCGGACCCTCCCCGGACCCTCCCCGGACCCTCCCCGGACCCTCCCCGGACCCTCCCCGGACCCTCCCCGGACCCTCCCCGGACCCTCCCCGGACCCTCCCCGGACCCTCCCCGGACCCTCCCCGGACCCTCCCCGGACCCTCCCCGGACCCTCCCCGGACCCTCCCCGGACCCTCCCCGGACCCTCCCCGGACCCTCCCCGGACCCTCCCCGGACCCTCCCCGGACCCTCCCCGGACCCTCCCCGGACCCTCCCCGGACCCTCCCCGGACCCTCCCCGGACCCTCCCCGGACCCTCCCCGGACCCTCCCCGGACCCTCCCCGGACCCTCCCCGGACCCTCCCCGGACCCTCCCCGGACCCTCCCCGGACCCTCCCCGGACCCTCCCCGGACCCTCCCCGGACCCTCCCCGGACCCTCCCCGGACCCTCCCCGGACCCTCCCCGGACCCTCCCCGGACCCTCCCCGGACCCTCCCCGGACCCTCCCCGGACCCTCCCCGGACCCTCCCCGGACCCTCCCCGGACCCTCCCCGGACCCTCCCCGGACCCTCCCCGGACCCTCCCCGGACCCTCCCCGGACCCTCCCCGGACCCTCCCCGGACCCTCCCCGGACCCTCCCCGGACCCTCCCCGGACCCTCCCCGGACCCTCCCCGGACCCTCCCCGGACCCTCCCCGGACCCTCCCCGGACCCTCCCCGGACCCTCCCCGGACCCTCCCCGGACCCTCCCCGGACCCTCCCCGGACCCTCCCCGGACCCTCCCCGGACCCTCCCCGGACCCTCCCCGGACCCTCCCCGGACCCTCCCCGGACCCTCCCCGGACCCTCCCCGGACCCTCCCCGGACCCTCCCCGGACCCTCCCCGGACCCTCCCCGGACCCTCCCCGGACCCTCCCCGGACCCTCCCCGGACCCTCCCCGGACCCTCCCCGGACCCTCCCCGGACCCTCCCCGGACCCTCCCCGGACCCTCCCCGGACCCTCCCCGGACCCTCCCCGGACCCTCCCCGGACCCTCCCCGGACGACCCTCCCCGGACCCTCCCCGGACCCTCCCCGGACCCTCCCCGGACCCTCCCCGGACCCTCCCCGGACCCTCCCCGGACCCTCCCCGGACCCTCCCCGGACCCTCCCCGGACCCTCCCCGGACCCTCCCCGGACCCTCCCCGGACCCTCCCCGGACCCTCCCCGGACCCTCCCCGGACCCTCCCCGGACCCTCCCCGGACCCTCCCCGGACCCTCCCCGGACCCTCCCCGGACCCTCCCCGGACCCTCCCCGGACCCTCCCCGGACCCTCCCCGGACCCTCCCCGGACCCTCCCCGGACCCTCCCCGGACCCTCCCCGGACCCTCCCCGGACCCTCCCCGGACCCTCCCCGGACCCTCCCCGGACCCTCCCCGGACCCTCCCCGGACCCTCCCCGGACCCTCCCCGGACCCTCCCCGGACCCTCCCCGGACCCTCCCCGGACCCTCCCCGGACCCTCCCCGGACCCTCCCCGGACCCTCCCCGGACCCTCCCCGGACCCTCCCCGGACCCTCCCCGGACCCTCCCCGGACCCTCCCCGGACCCTCCCCGGACCCTCCCCGGACCCTCCCCGGACCCTCCCCGGACCCTCCCCGGACCCTCCCCGGACCCTCCCCGGACCCTCCCCGGACCCTCCCCGGACCCTCCCCGGACCCTCCCCGGACCCTCCCCGGACCCTCCCCGGACCCTCCCCGGACCCTCCCCGGACCCTCCCCGGACCCTCCCCGGACCCTCCCCGGACCCTCCCCGGACCCTCCCCGGACCCTCCCCGGACCCTCCCCGGACCCTCCCCGGACCCTCCCCGGACCCTCCCCGGACCCTCCCCGGACCCTCCCCGGACCCTCCCCGGACCCTCCCCGGACCCTCCCCGGACCCTCCCCGGACCCTCCCCGGACCCTCCCCGGACCCTCCCCGGACCCTCCCCGGACCCTCCCCGGACCCTCCCCGGACCCTCCCCGGACCCTCCCCGGACCCTCCCCGGACCCTCCCCGGACCCTCCCCGGACCCTCCCCGGACCCTCCCCGGACCCTCCCCGGACCCTCCCCGGACCCTCCCCGGACCCTCCCCGGACCCTCCCCGGACCCTCCCCGGACCCTCCCCGGACCCTCCCCGGACCCTCCCCGGACCCTCCCCGGACCCTCCCCGGACCCTCCCCGGACCCTCCCCGGACCCTCCCCGGACCCTCCCCGGACCCTCCCCGGACCCTCCCCGCCTCCCCGGACCCTCCCCGGACCCTCCCCGGACCCTCCCCGGACCCTCCCCGGACCCTCCCCGGACCCTCCCCGGACCCTCCCCGGACCCTCCCCGGACCCTCCCCGGACCCTCCCCGGACCCTCCCCGGACCCTCCCCGGACCCTCCCCGGACCCTCCCCGGACCCTCCCCGGACCCTCCCCGGACCATCCCCGGACCCTCCCCGGACCCTCCCCGGACCCTCCCCGGACCCTCCCCGGACCCTCCCCGGACCCTCCCCGGACCCTCCCCGGACCCTCCCCGGACCCTCCCCGGACCCTCCCCGGACCCTCCCCGGACCCTCCCCGGACCCTCCCCGGACCCTCCCCGGACCCTCCCCGGACCCTCCCCGGACCCTCCCCGGACCCTCCCCGGACCCTCCCCGGACCCTCCCCGGACCCTCCCCGGACCCTCCCCGGACCCTCCCCGGACCCTCCCCGGACCCTCCCCGGACCCTCCCCGGACCCTCCCCGGACCCTCCCCGGACCCTCCCCGGACCCTCCCCGGACCCTCCCCGGACCCTCCCCGGACCCTCCCCGGACCCTCCCCGGACCCTCCCCGGACCCTCCCCGGACCCTCCCCGGACCCTCCCCGGACCCTCCCCGGACCCTCCCCGGACCCTCCCCGGACCCTCCCCGGACCCTCCCCGGACCCTCCCCGGACCCTCCCCGGACCCTCCCCGGACCCTCCCCGGACCCTCCCCGGACCCTCCCCGGACCCTCCCCGGACCCTCCCCGGACCCTCCCCGGACCCTCCCCGGACCCTCCCCGGACCCTCCCCGGACCCTCCCCGGACCCTCCCCGGACCCTCCCCGGACCCTCCCCGGACCCTCCCCGGACCCTCCCCGGACCCTCCCCGGACCCTCCCCGGACCCTCCCCGGACCCTCCCCGGACCCTCCCCGGACCCTCCCCGGACCCTCCCCGGACCCTCCCCGGACCCTCCCCGGACCCTCCCCGGACCCTCCCCGGACCCTCCCCGGACCCTCCCCGGACCCTCCCCGGACCCTCCCCGGACCCTCCCCGGACCCTCCCCGGACCCTCCCCGGACCCTCCCCGGACCCTCCCCGGACCCTCCCCGGACCCTCCCCGGACCCTCCCCGGACCCTCCCCGGACCCTCCCCGGACCCTCCCCGGACCCTCCCCGGACCCTCCCCGGACCCTCCCCGGACCCTCCCCGGACCCTCCCCGGACCCTCCCCGGACCCTCCCCGGACCCTCCCCGGACCCTCCCCGGACCCTCCCCGGACCCTCCCCGGACCCTCCCCGGACCCTCCCCGGACCCTCCCCGGACCCTCCCCGGACCCTCCCCGGACCCTCCCCGGACCCTCCCCGGACCCTCCCCGGACCCTCCCCGGACCCTCCCCGGACCCTCCCCGGACCCTCCCCGGACCCTCCCCGGACCCTCCCCGGACCCTCCCCGGACCCTCCCCGGACCCTCCCCGGACCCTCCCCGGACCCTCCCCGGACCCTCCCCGGACCCTCCCCGGACCCTCCCCGGACCCTCCCCGGACCCTCCCCGGACCCTCCCCGGACCCTCCCCGGACCCTCCCCGGACCCTCCCCGGACCCTCCCCGGACCCTCCCCGGACCCTCCCCGGACCCTCCCCGGACCCTCCCCGGACCCTCCCCGGACCCTCCCCGGACCCTCCCCGGACCCTCCCCGGACCCTCCCCGGACCCTCCCCGGACCCTCCCCGGACCCTCCCCGGACCCTCCCCGGACCCTCCCCGGACCCTCCCCGGACCCTCCCCGGACCCTCCCCGGACCCTCCCCGGACCCTCCCCGGACCCTCCCCGGACCCTCCCCGGACCCTCCCCGGACCCTCCCCGGACCCTCCCCGGACCCTCCCCGGACCCTCCCCGGACCCTCCCCGGACCCTCCCCGGACCCTCCCCGGACCCTCCCCGGACCCTCCCCGGACCCTCCCCGGACCCTCCCCGGACCCTCCCCGGACCCTCCCCGGACCCTCCCCGGACCCTCCCCGGACCCTCCCCGGACCCTCCCCGGACCCTCCCCGGACCCTCCCCGGACCCTCCCCGGACCCTCCCCGGACCCTCCCCGGACCCTCCCCGGACCCTCCCCGGACCCTCCCCGGACCCTCCCCGGACCCTCCCCGGACCCTCCCCGGACCCTCCCCGGACCCTCCCCGGACCCTCCCCGGACCCTCCCCGGACCCTCCCCGGACCCTCCCCGGACCCTCCCCGGACCCTCCCCGGACCCTCCCCGGACCCTCCCCGGACCCTCCCCGGACCCTCCCCGGACCCTCCCCGGACCCTCCCCGGACCCTCCCCGGACCCTCCCCGGACCCTCCCCGGACCCTCCCCGGACCCTCCCCGGACCCTCCCCGGACCCTCCCCGGACCCTCCCCGGACCCTCCCCGGACCCTCCCCGGACCCTCCCCGGACCCTCCCCGGACCCTCCCCGGACCCTCCCCGGACCCTCCCCGGACCCTCCCCGGACCCTCCCCGGACCCTCCCCGGACCCTCCCCGGACCCTCCCCGGACCCTCCCCGGACCCTCCCCGGACCCTCCCCGGACCCTCCCCGGACCCTCCCCGGACCCTCCCCGGACCCTCCCCGGACCCTCCCCGGACCCTCCCCGGACCCTCCCCGGACCCTCCCCGGACCCTCCCCGGACCCTCCCCGGACCCTCCCCGGACCCTCCCCGGACCCTCCCCGGACCCTCCCCGGACCCTCCCCGGACCCTCCCCGGACCCTCCCCGGACCCTCCCCGGACCCTCCCCGGACCCTCCCCGGACCCTCCCCGGACCCTCCCCGGACCCTCCCCGGACCCTCCCCGGACCCTCCCCGGACCCTCCCCGGACCCTCCCCGGACCCTCCCCGGACCCTCCCCGGACCCTCCCCGGACCCTCCCCGGACCCTCCCCGGACCCTCCCCGGACCCTCCCCGGACCCTCCCCGGACCCTCCCCGGACCCTCCCCGGACCCTCCCCGGACCCTCCCCGGACCCTCCCCGGACCCTCCCCGGACCCTCCCCGGACCCTCCCCGGACCCTCCCCGGACCCTCCCCGGACCCTCCCCGGACCCTCCCCGGACCCTCCCCGGACCCTCCCCGGACCCTCCCCGGACCCTCCCCGGACCCTCCCCGGACCCTCCCCGGACCCTCCCCGGACCCTCCCCGGACCCTCCCCGGACCCTCCCCGGACCCTCCCCGGACCCTCCCCGGACCCTCCCCGGACCCTCCCCGGACCCTCCCCGGACCCTCCCCGGACCCTCCCCGGACCCTCCCCGGACCCTCCCCGGACCCTCCCCGGACCCTCCCCGGACCCTCCCCGGACCCTCCCCGGACCCTCCCCGGACCCTCCCCGGACCCTCCCCGGACCCTCCCCGGACCCTCCCCGGACCCTCCCCGGACCCTCCCCGGACCCTCCCCGGACCCTCCCCGGACCCTCCCCGGACCCTCCCCGGACCCTCCCCGGACCCTCCCCGGACCCTCCCCGGACCCTCCCCGGACCCTCCCCGGACCCTCCCCGGACCCTCCCCGGACCCTCCCCGGACCCTCCCCGGACCCTCCCCGGACCCTCCCCGGACCCTCCCCGGACCCTCCCCGGACCCTCCCCGGACCCTCCCCGGACCCTCCCCGGACCCTCCCCGGACCCTCCCCGGACCCTCCCCGGACCCTCCCCGGACCCTCCCCGGACCCTCCCCGGACCCTCCCCGGACCCTCCCCGGACCCTCCCCGGACCCTCCCCGGACCCTCCCCGGACCCTCCCCGGACCCTCCCCGGACCCTCCCCGGACCCTCCCCGGACCCTCCCCGGACCCTCCCCGGACCCTCCCCGGACCCTCCCCGGACCCTCCCCGGACCCTCCCCGGACCCTCCCCGGACCCTCCCCGGACCCTCCCCGGACCCTCCCCGGACCCTCCCCGGACCCTCCCCGGACCCTCCCCGGACCCTCCCCGGACCCTCCCCGGACCCTCCCCGGACCCTCCCCGGACCCTCCCCGGACCCTCCCCGGACCCTCCCCGGACCCTCCCCGGACCCTCCCCGGACCCTCCCCGGACCCTCCCCGGACCCTCCCCGGACCCTCCCCGGACCCTCCCCGGACCCTCCCCGGACCCTCCCCGGACCCTCCCCGGACCCTCCCCGGACCCTCCCCGGACCCTCCCCGGACCCTCCCCGGACCCTCCCCGGACCCTCCCCGGACCCTCCCCGGACCCTCCCCGGACCCTCCCCGGACCCTCCCCGGACCCTCCCCGGACCCTCCCCGGACCCTCCCCGGACCCTCCCCGGACCCTCCCCGGACCCTCCCCGGACCCTCCCCGGACCCTCCCCGGACCCTCCCCGGACCCTCCCCGGACCCTCCCCGGACCCTCCCCGGACCCTCCCCGGACCCTCCCCGGACCCTCCCCGGACCCTCCCCGGACCCTCCCCGGACCCTCCCCGGACCCTCCCCGGACCCTCCCCGGACCCTCCCCGGACCCTCCCCGGACCCTCCCCGGACCCTCCCCGGACCCTCCCCGGACCCTCCCCGGACCCTCCCCGGACCCTCCCCGGACCCTCCCCGGACCCTCCCCGGACCCTCCCCGGACCCTCCCCGGACCCTCCCCGGACCCTCCCCGGACCCTCCCCGGACCCTCCCCGGACCCTCCCCGGACCCTCCCCGGACCCTCCCCGGACCCTCCCCGGACCCTCCCCGGACCCTCCCCGGACCCTCCCCGGACCCTCCCCGGACCCTCCCCGGACCCTCCCCGGACCCTCCCCGGACCCTCCCCGGACCCTCCCCGGACCCTCCCCGGACCCTCCCCGGACCCTCCCCGGACCCTCCCCGGACCCTCCCCGGACCCTCCCCGGACCCTCCCCGGACCCTCCCCGGACCCTCCCCGGACCCTCCCCGGACCCTCCCCGGACCCTCCCCGGACCCTCCCCGGACCCTCCCCGGACCCTCCCCGGACCCTCCCCGGACCCTCCCCGGACCCTCCCCGGACCCTCCCCGGACCCTCCCCGGACCCTCCCCGGACCCTCCCCGGACCCTCCCCGGACCCTCCCCGGACCCTCCCCGGACCCTCCCCGGACCCTCCCCGGACCCTCCCCGGACCCTCCCCGGACCCTCCCCGGACCCTCCCCGGACCCTCCCCGGACCCTCCCCGGACCCTCCCCGGACCCTCCCCGGACCCTCCCCGGACCCTCCCCGGACCCTCCCCGGACCCTCCCCCCGGACCCTCCCCGGACCCTCCCCGGACCCTCCCCGGACCCTCCCCGGACCCTCCCCGGACCCTCCCCGGACCCTCCCCGGACCCTCCCCGGACCCTCCCCGGACCCTCCCCGGACCCTCCCCGGACCCTCCCCGGACCCTCCCCGGACCCTCCCCGGACCCTCCCCGGACCCTCCCCGGACCCTCCCCGGACCCTCCCCGGACCCTCCCCGGACCCTCCCCGGACCCTCCCCGGTGCGACCGACCCGGACCGGCCCCGGGACCGCCGGCCTCCCGGGACCCTCCCGGACCCTCCCCGGACCCTCCCCGGACCCTCCCCGGACCCTCCCCGGACCCTCCCCGGACCCTCCCCGGACCCTCCCCGGACCCTCCCCGGACCCTCCCCGGACCCTCCCCGGACCCTCCCCGGACCCTCCCCGGACCCTCCCCGGACCCTCCCCGGACCCTCCCCGGACCCTCCCCGGACCCTCCCCGGACCCTCCCCGGACCCTCCCCGGACCCTCCCCGGACCCTCCCCGGACCCTCCCCGGACCCTCCCCGGACCCTCCCCGGACCCTCCCCGGACCCTCCCCGGACCCTCCCCGGACCCTCCCCGGACCCTCCCCGGACCCTCCCCGGACCCTCCCCGGACCCTCCCCGGACCCTCCCCGGACCCTCCCCGGACCCTCCCCGGACCCTCCCCGGACCCTCCCCGGACCCTCCCCGGACCCTCCCCGGACCCTCCCCGGACCCTCCCCGGACCCTCCCCGGACCCTCCCCGGACCCTCCCCGGACCCTCCCCGGACCCTCCCCGGACCCTCCCCGGACCCTCCCCGGACCCTCCCCGGACCCTCCCCGGACCCTCCCCGGACCCTCCCCGGACCCTCCCCGGACCCTCCCCGGACCCTCCCCGGACCCTCCCCGGACCCTCCCCGGACCCTCCCCGGACCCTCCCCGGACCCTCCCCGGACCCTCCCCGGACCCTCCCCGGACCCTCCCCGGACCCTCCCCGGACCCTCCCCGGACCCTCCCCGGACCCTCCCCGGACCCTCCCCGGACCCTCCCCGGACCCTCCCCGGACCCTCCCCGGACCCTCCCCGGACCCTCCCCGGACCCTCCCCGGACCCTCCCCGGACCCTCCCCGGACCCTCCCCGGACCCTCCCCGGACCCTCCCCGGACCCTCCCCGGACCCTCCCCGGACCCTCCCCGGACCCTCCCCGGACCCTCCCCGGACCCTCCCCGGACCCTCCCCGGACCCTCCCCGGACCCTCCCCGGACCCTCCCCGGACCCTCCCCGGACCCTCCCCGGACCCTCCCCGGACCCTCCCCGGACCCTCCCCGGACCCTCCCCGGACCCTCCCCGGACCCTCCCCGGACCCTCCCCGGACCCTCCCCGGACCCTCCCCGGACCCTCCCCGGACCCTCCCCGGACCCTCCCCGGACCCTCCCCGGACCCTCCCCGGACCCTCCCCGGACCCTCCCCGGACGGACCCTCCCCGGACCCTCCCCGGACCCTCCCCGGACCCTCCCCGGACCCTCCCCGGACCCTCCCCGGACCCTCCCCGGACCCTCCCCGGACCCTCCCCGGACCCTCCCCGGACCCTCCCCGGACCCTCCCCGGACCCTCCCCGGACCCTCCCCGGACCCTCCCCGGACCCTCCCCGGACCCTCCCCGGACCCTCCCCGGACCCTCCCCGGACCCTCCCCGGACCCTCCCCGGACCCTCCCCGGACCCTCCCCGGACCCTCCCCGGACCCTCCCCGGACCCTCCCCGGACCCTCCCCGGACCCTCCCCGGACCCTCCCCGGACCCTCCCCGGACCCTCCCCGGACCCTCCCCGGACCCTCCCCGGACCCTCCCCGGACCCTCCCCGGACCCTCCCCGGACCCTCCCCGGACCCTCCCCGGACCCTCCCCGGACCCTCCCCGGACCCTCCCCGGACCCTCCCCGGACCCTCCCCGGACCCTCCCCGGACCCTCCCCGGACCCTCCCCGGACCCTCCCCGGACCCTCCCCGGACCCTCCCCGGACCCTCCCCGGACCCTCCCCGGACCCTCCCCGGACCCTCCCCGGACCCTCCCCGGACCCTCCCCGGACCCTCCCCGGACCCTCCCCGGACCCTCCCCGGACCCTCCCCGGACCCTCCCCGGACCCTCCCCGGACCCTCCCCGGACCCTCCCCGGACCCTCCCCGGACCCTCCCCGGACCCTCCCCGGACCCTCCCCGGACCCTCCCCGGACCCTCCCCGGACCCTCCCCGGACCCTCCCCGGACCCTCCCCGGACCCTCCCCGGACCCTCCCCGGACCCTCCCCGGACCCTCCCCGGACCCTCCCCGGACCCTCCCCGGACCCTCCCCGGACCCTCCCCGGACCCTCCCCGGACCCTCCCCGGACCCTCCCCGGACCCTCCCCGGACCCTCCCCGGACCCTCCCCGGACCCTCCCCGGACCCTCCCCGGACCCTCCCCGGACCCTCCCCGGACCCTCCCCGGACCCTCCCCGGACCCTCCCCGGACCCTCCCCGGACCCTCCCCGGACCCTCCCCGGACCCTCCCCGGACCCTCCCCGGACCCTCCCCGGACCCTCCCCGGACCCTCCCCGGACCCTCCCCGGACCCTCCCCGGACCCTCCCCGGACCCTCCCCGGACCCTCCCCGGACCCTCCCCGGACCCTCCCCGGACCCTCCCCGGACCCTCCCCGGACCCTCCCCGGACCCTCCCCGGACCCTCCCCGGACCCTCCCCGGACCCTCCCCGGACCCTCCCCGGACCCTCCCCGGACCCTCCCCGGACCCTCCCCGGACCCTCCCCGGACCCTCCCCGGACCCTCCCCGGACCCTCCCCGGACCCTCCCCGGACCCTCCCCGGACCCTCCCCGGACCCTCCCCGGACCCTCCCCGGACCCTCCCCGGACCCTCCCCGGACCCTCCCCGGACCCTCCCCGGACCCTCCCCGGACCCTCCCCGGACCCTCCCCGGACCCTCCCCGGACCCTCCCCGGACCCTCCCCGGACCCTCCCCGGACCCTCCCCGGACCCTCCCCGGACCCTCCCCGGACCCTCCCCGGACCCTCCCCGGACCCTCCCCGGACCCTCCCCGGACCCTCCCCGGACCCTCCCCGGACCCTCCCCGGACCCTCCCCGGACCCTCCCCGGACCCTCCCCGGACCCTCCCCGGACCCTCCCCGGACCCTCCCCGGACCCTCCCCGGACCCTCCCCGGACCCTCCCCGGACCCTCCCCGGACCCTCCCCGGACCCTCCCCGGACCCTCCCCGGACCCTCCCCGGACCCTCCCCGGACCCTCCCCGGACCCTCCCCGGACCCTCCCCGGACCCTCCCCGGACCCTCCCCGGACCCTCCCCGGACCCTCCCCGGACCCTCCCCGGACCCTCCCCGGACCCTCCCCGGACCCTCCCCGGACCCTCCCCGGACCCTCCCCGGACCCTCCCCGGACCCTCCCCGGACCCTCCCCGGACCCTCCCCGGACCCTCCCCGGACCCTCCCCGGACCCTCCCCGGACCCTCCCCGGACCCTCCCCGGACCCTCCCCGGACCCTCCCCGGACCCTCCCCGGACCCTCCCCGGACCCTCCCCGGACCCTCCCCGGACCCTCCCCGGACCCTCCCCGGACCCTCCCCGGACCCTCCCCGGACCCTCCCCGGACCCTCCCCGGACCCTCCCCGGACCCTCCCCGGACCCTCCCCGGACCCTCCCCGGACCCTCCCCGGACCCTCCCCGGACCCTCCCCGGACCCTCCCCGGACCCTCCCCGGACCCTCCCCGGACCCTCCCCGGACCCTCCCCGGACCCTCCCCGGACCCTCCCCGGACCCTCCCCGGACCCTCCCCGGACCCTCCCCGGACCCTCCCCGGACCCTCCCCGGACCCTCCCCGGACCCTCCCCGGACCCTCCCCGGACCCTCCCCGGACCCTCCCCGGACCCTCCCCGGACCCTCCCCGGACCCTCCCCGGACCCTCCCCGGACCCTCCCCGGACCCTCCCCGGACCCTCCCCGGACCCTCCCCGGACCCTCCCCGGACCCTCCCCGGACCCTCCCCGGACCCTCCCCGGACCCTCCCCGGACCCTCCCCGGACCCTCCCCGGACCCTCCCCGGACCCTCCCCGGACCCTCCCCGGACCCTCCCCGGACCCTCCCCGGACCCTCCCCGGACCCTCCCCGGACCCTCCCCGGACCCTCCCCGGACCCTCCCCGGACCCTCCCCGGACCCTCCCCGGACCCTCCCCGGACCCTCCCCGGACCCTCCCCGGACCCTCCCCGGACCCTCCCCGGACCCTCCCCGGACCCTCCCCGGACCCTCCCCGGACCCTCCCCGGACCCTCCCCGGACCCTCCCCGGACCCTCCCCGGACCCTCCCCGGACCCTCCCCGGACCCTCCCCGGACCCTCCCCGGACCCTCCCCGGACCCTCCCCGGACCCTCCCCGGACCCTCCCCGGACCCTCCCCGGACCCTCCCCGGACCCTCCCCGGACCCTCCCCGGACCCTCCCCGGACCCTCCCCGGACCCTCCCCGGACCCTCCCCGGACCCTCCCCGGACCCTCCCCGGACCCTCCCCGGACCCTCCCCGGACCCTCCCCGGACCCTCCCCGGACCCTCCCCGGACCCTCCCCGGACCCTCCCCGGACCCTCCCCGGACCCTCCCCGGACCCTCCCCGGACCCTCCCCGGACCCTCCCCGGACCCTCCCCGGACCCTCCCCGGACCCTCCCCGGACCCTCCCCGGACCCTCCCCGGACCCTCCCCGGACCCTCCCCGGACCCTCCCCGGACCCTCCCCGGACCCTCCCCGGACCCTCCCCGGACCCTCCCCGGACCCTCCCCGGACCCTCCCCGGACCCTCCCCGGACCCTCCCCGGACCCTCCCCGGACCCTCCCCGGACCCTCCCCGGACCCTCCCCGGACCCTCCCCGGACCCTCCCCGGACCCTCCCCGGACCCTCCCCGGACCCTCCCCGGACCCTCCCCGGACCCTCCCCGGACCCTCCCCGGACCCTCCCCGGACCCTCCCCGGACCCTCCCCGGACCCTCCCCGGACCCTCCCCGGACCCTCCCCGGACCCTCCCCGGACCCTCCCCGGACCCTCCCCGGACCCTCCCCGGACCCTCCCCGGACCCTCCCCGGACCCTCCCCGGACCCTCCCCGGACCCTCCCCGGACCCTCCCCGGACCCTCCCCGGACCCTCCCCGGACCCTCCCCGGACCCTCCCCGGACCCTCCCCGGACCCTCCCCGGACCCTCCCCGGACCCTCCCCGGACCCTCCCCGGACCCTCCCCGGACCCTCCCCGGACCCTCCCCGGACCCTCCCCGGACCCTCCCCGGACCCTCCCCGGACCCTCCCCGGACCCTCCCCGGACCCTCCCCGGACCCTCCCCGGACCCTCCCCGGACCCTCCCCGGACCCTCCCCGGACCCTCCCCGGACCCTCCCCGGACCCTCCCCGGACCCTCCCCGGACCCTCCCCGGACCCTCCCCGGACCCTCCCCGGACCCTCCCCGGACCCTCCCCGGACCCTCCCCGGACCCTCCCCGGACCCTCCCCGGACCCTCCCCGGACCCTCCCCGGACCCTCCCCGGACCCTCCCCGGACCCTCCCCGGACCCTCCCCGGACCCTCCCCGGACCCTCCCCGGACCCTCCCCGGACCCTCCCCGGACCCTCCCCGGACCCTCCCCGGACCCTCCCCGGACCCTCCCCGGACCCTCCCCGGACCCTCCCCGGACCCTCCCCGGACCCTCCCCGGACCCTCCCCGGACCCTCCCCGGACCCTCCCCGGACCCTCCCCGGACCCTCCCCGGACCCTCCCCGGACCCTCCCCGGACCCTCCCCGGACCCTCCCCGGACCCTCCCCGGACCCTCCCCGGACCCTCCCCGGACCCTCCCCGGACCCTCCCCGGACCCTCCCCGGACCCTCCCCGGACCCTCCCCGGACCCTCCCCGGACCCTCCCCGGACCCTCCCCGGACCCTCCCCGGACCCTCCCCGGACCCTCCCCGGACCCTCCCCGGACCCTCCCCGGACCCTCCCCGGACCCTCCCCGGACCCTCCCCGGACCCTCCCCGGACCCTCCCCGGACCCTCCCCGGACCCTCCCCGGACCCTCCCCGGACCCTCCCCGGACCCTCCCCGGACCCTCCCCGGACCCTCCCCGGACCCTCCCCGGACCCTCCCCGGACCCTCCCCGGACCCTCCCCGGACCCTCCCCGGACCCTCCCCGGACCCTCCCCGGACCCTCCCCGGACCCTCCCCGGACCCTCCCCGGACCCTCCCCGGACCCTCCCCGGACCCTCCCCGGACCCTCCCCGGACCCTCCCCGGACCCTCCCCGGACCCTCCCCGGACCCTCCCCGGACCCTCCCCGGACCCTCCCCGGACCCTCCCCGGACCCTCCCCGGACCCTCCCCGGACCCTCCCCGGACCCTCCCCGGACCCTCCCCGGACCCTCCCCGGACCCTCCCCGGACCCTCCCCGGACCCTCCCCGGACCCTCCCCGGACCCTCCCCGGACCCTCCCCGGACCCTCCCCGGACCCTCCCCGGACCCTCCCCGGACCCTCCCCGGACCCTCCCCGGACCCTCCCCGGACCCTCCCCGGACCCTCCCCGGACCCTCCCCGGACCCTCCCCGGACCCTCCCCGGACCCTCCCCGGACCCTCCCCGGACCCTCCCCGGACCCTCCCCGGACCCTCCCCGGACCCTCCCCGGACCCTCCCCGGACCCTCCCCGGACCCTCCCCGGACCCTCCCCGGACCCTCCCCGGACCCTCCCCGGACCCTCCCCGGACCCTCCCCGGACCCTCCCCGGACCCTCCCCGGACCCTCCCCGGACCCTCCCCGGACCCTCCCCGGACCCTCCCCGGACCCTCCCCGGACCCTCCCCGGACCCTCCCCGGACCCTCCCCGGACCCTCCCCGGACCCTCCCCGGACCCTCCCCGGACCCTCCCCGGACCCTCCCCGGACCCTCCCCGGACCCTCCCCGGACCCTCCCCGGACCCTCCCCGGACCCTCCCCGGACCCTCCCCGGACCCTCCCCGGACCCTCCCCGGACCCTCCCCGGACCCTCCCCGGACCCTCCCCGGACCCTCCCCGGACCCTCCCCGGACCCTCCCCGGACCCTCCCCGGACCCTCCCCGGACCCTCCCCGGACCCTCCCCGGACCCTCCCCGGACCCTCCCCGGACCCTCCCCGGACCCTCCCCGGACCCTCCCCGGACCCTCCCCGGACCCTCCCCGGACCCTCCCCGGACCCTCCCCGGACCCTCCCCGGACCCTCCCCGGACCCTCCCCGGACCCTCCCCGGACCCTCCCCGGACCCTCCCCGGACCCTCCCCGGACCCTCCCCGGACCCTCCCCGGACCCTCCCCGGACCCTCCCCGGACCCTCCCCGGACCCTCCCCGGACCCTCCCCGGACCCTCCCCGGACCCTCCCCGGACCCTCCCCGGACCCTCCCCGGACCCTCCCCGGACCCTCCCCGGACCCTCCCCGGACCCTCCCCGGACCCTCCCCGGACCCTCCCCGGACCCTCCCCGGACCCTCCCCGGACCCTCCCCGGACCCTCCCCGGACCCTCCCCGGACCCTCCCCGGACCCTCCCCGGACCCTCCCCGGACCCTCCCCGGACCCTCCCCGGACCCTCCCCGGACCCTCCCCGGACCCTCCCCGGACCCTCCCCGGACCCTCCCCGGACCCTCCCCGGACCCTCCCCGGACCCTCCCCGGACCCTCCCCGGACCCTCCCCGGACCCTCCCCGGACCCTCCCCGGACCCTCCCCGGACCCTCCCCGGACCCTCCCCGGACCCTCCCCGGACCCTCCCCGGACCCTCCCCGGACCCTCCCCGGACCCTCCCCGGACCCTCCCCGGACCCTCCCCGGACCCTCCCCGGACCCTCCCCGGACCCTCCCCGGACCCTCCCCGGACCCTCCCCGGACCCTCCCCGGACCCTCCCCGGACCCTCCCCGGACCCTCCCCGGACCCTCCCCGGACCCTCCCCGGACCCTCCCCGGACCCTCCCCGGACCCTCCCCGGACCCTCCCCGGACCCTCCCCGGACCCTCCCCGGACCCTCCCCGGACCCTCCCCGGACCCTCCCCGGACCCTCCCCGGACCCTCCCCGGACCCTCCCCGGACCCTCCCCGGACCCTCCCCGGACCCTCCCCGGACCCTCCCCGGACCCTCCCCGGACCCTCCCCGGACCCTCCCCGGACCCTCCCCGGACCCTCCCCGGACCCTCCCCGGACCCTCCCCGGACCCTCCCCGGACCCTCCCCGGACCCTCCCCGGACCCTCCCCGGACCCTCCCCGGACCCTCCCCGGACCCTCCCCGGACCCTCCCCGGACCCTCCCCGGACCCTCCCCGGACCCTCCCCGGACCCTCCCCGGACCCTCCCCGGACCCTCCCCGGACCCTCCCCGGACCCTCCCCGGACCCTCCCCGGACCCTCCCCGGACCCTCCCCGGACCCTCCCCGGACCCTCCCCGGACCCTCCCCGGACCCTCCCCGGACCCTCCCCGGACCCTCCCCGGACCCTCCCCGGACCCTCCCCGGACCCTCCCCGGACCCTCCCCGGACCCTCCCCGGACCCTCCCCGGACCCTCCCCGGACCCTCCCCGGACCCTCCCCGGACCCTCCCCGGACCCTCCCCGGACCCTCCCCGGACCCTCCCCGGACCCTCCCCGGACCCTCCCCGGACCCTCCCCGGACCCTCCCCGGACCCTCCCCGGACCCTCCCCGGACCCTCCCCGGACCCTCCCCGGACCCTCCCCGGACCCTCCCCGGACCCTCCCCGGACCCTCCCCGGACCCTCCCCGGACCCTCCCCGGACCCTCCCCGGACCCTCCCCGGACCCTCCCCGGACCCTCCCCGGACCCTCCCCGGACCCTCCCCGGACCCTCCCCGGACCCTCCCCGGACCCTCCCCGGACCCTCCCCGGACCCTCCCCGGACCCTCCCCGGACCCTCCCCGGACCCTCCCCGGACCCTCCCCGGACCCTCCCCGGACCCTCCCCGGACCCTCCCCGGACCCTCCCCGGACCCTCCCCGGACCCTCCCCGGACCCTCCCCGGACCCTCCCCGGACCCTCCCCGGACCCTCCCCGGACCCTCCCCGGACCCTCCCCGGACCCTCCCCGGACCCTCCCCGGACCCTCCCCGGACCCTCCCCGGACCCTCCCCGGACCCTCCCCGGACCCTCCCCGGACCCTCCCCGGACCCTCCCCGGACCCTCCCCGGACCCTCCCCGGACCCTCCCCGGACCCTCCCCGGACCCTCCCCGGACCCTCCCCGGACCCTCCCCGGACCCTCCCCGGACCCTCCCCGGACCCTCCCCGGACCCTCCCCGGACCCTCCCCGGACCCTCCCCGGACCCTCCCCGGACCCTCCCCGGACCCTCCCCGGACCCTCCCCGGACCCTCCCCGGACCCTCCCCGGACCCTCCCCGGACCCTCCCCGGACCCTCCCCGGACCCTCCCCGGACCCTCCCCGGACCCTCCCCGGACCCTCCCCGGACCCTCCCCGGACCCTCCCCGGACCCTCCCCGGACCCTCCCCGGACCCTCCCCGGACCCTCCCCGGACCCTCCCCGGACCCTCCCCGGACCCTCCCCGGACCCTCCCCGGACCCTCCCCGGACCCTCCCCGGACCCTCCCCGGACCCTCCCCGGACCCTCCCCGGACCCTCCCCGGACCCTCCCCGGACCCTCCCCGGACCCTCCCCGGACCCTCCCCGGACCCTCCCCGGACCCTCCCCGGACCCTCCCCGGACCCTCCCCGGACCCTCCCCGGACCCTCCCCGGACCCTCCCCGGACCCTCCCCGGACCCTCCCCGGACCCTCCCCGGACCCTCCCCGGACCCTCCCCGGACCCTCCCCGGACCCTCCCCGGACCCTCCCCGGACCCTCCCCGGACCCTCCCCGGACCCTCCCCGGACCCTCCCCGGACCCTCCCCGGACTCCCCGGACCCTCCCCGGACCCTCCCCGGACCCTCCCCGGACCCTCCCCGGACCCTCCCCGGACCCTCCCCGGACCCTCCCCGGACCCTCCCCGGACCCTCCCCGGACCCTCCCCGGACCCTCCCCGGACCCTCCCCGGACCCTCCCCGGACCCTCCCCGGACCCTCCCCGGACCCTCCCCGGACCCTCCCCGGACCCTCCCCGGACCCTCCCCGGACCCTCCCCGGACCCTCCCCGGACCCTCCCCGGACCCTCCCCGGACCCTCCCCGGACCCTCCCCGGACCCTCCCCGGACCCTCCCCGGACCCTCCCCGGACCCTCCCCGGACCCTCCCCGGACCCTCCCCGGACCCTCCCCGGACCCTCCCCGGACCCTCCCCGGACCCTCCCCGGACCCTCCCCGGACCCTCCCCGGACCCTCCCCGGACCCTCCCCGGACCCTCCCCGGACCCTCCCCGGACCCTCCCCGGACCCTCCCCGGACCCTCCCCGGACCCTCCCCGGACCCTCCCCGGACCCTCCCCGGACCCTCCCCGGACCCTCCCCGGACCCTCCCCGGACCCTCCCCGGACCCTCCCCGGACCCTCCCCGGACCCTCCCCGGACCCTCCCCGGACCCTCCCCGGACCCTCCCCGGACCCTCCCCGGACCCTCCCCGGACCCTCCCCGGACCCTCCCCGGACCCTCCCCGGACCCTCCCCGGACCCTCCCCGGACCCTCCCCGGACCCTCCCCGGACCCTCCCCGGACCCTCCCCGGACCCTCCCCGGACCCTCCCCGGACCCTCCCCGGACCCTCCCCGGACCCTCCCCGGACCCTCCCCGGACCCTCCCCGGACCCTCCCCGGACCCTCCCCGGACCCTCCCCGGACCCTCCCCGGACCCTCCCCGGACCCTCCCCGGACCCTCCCCGGACCCTCCCCGGACCCTCCCCGGACCCTCCCCGGACCCTCCCCGGACCCTCCCCGGACCCTCCCCGGACCCTCCCCGGACCCTCCCCGGACCCTCCCCGGACCCTCCCCGGACCCTCCCCGGACCCTCCCCGGACCCTCCCCGGACCCTCCCCGGACCCTCCCCGGACCCTCCCCGGACCCTCCCCGGACCCTCCCCGGACCCTCCCCGGACCCTCCCCGGACCCTCCCCGGACCCTCCCCGGACCCTCCCCGGACCCTCCCCGGACCCTCCCCGGACCCTCCCCGGACCCTCCCCGGACCCTCCCCGGACCCTCCCCGGACCCTCCCCGGACCCTCCCCGGACCCTCCCCGGACCCTCCCCGGACCCTCCCCGGACCCTCCCCGGACCCTCCCCGGACCCTCCCCGGACCCTCCCCGGACCCTCCCCGGACCCTCCCCGGACCCTCCCCGGACCCTCCCCGGACCCTCCCCGGACCCTCCCCGGACCCTCCCCGGACCCTCCCCGGACCCTCCCCGGACCCTCCCCGGACCCTCCCCGGACCCTCCCCGGACCCTCCCCGGACCCTCCCCGGACCCTCCCCGGACCCTCCCCGGACCCTCCCCGGACCCTCCCCGGACCCTCCCCGGACCCTCCCCGGACCCTCCCCGGACCCTCCCCGGACCCTCCCCGGACCCTCCCCGGACCCTCCCCGGACCCTCCCCGGACCCTCCCCGGACCCTCCCCGGACCCTCCCCGGACCCTCCCCGGACCCTCCCCGGACCCTCCCCGGACCCTCCCCGGACCCTCCCCGGACCCTCCCCGGACCCTCCCCGGACCCTCCCCGGACCCTCCCCGGACCCTCCCCGGACCCTCCCCGGACCCTCCCCGGACCCTCCCCGGACCCTCCCCGGACCCTCCCCGGACCCTCCCCGGACCCTCCCCGGACCCTCCCCGGACCCTCCCCGGACCCTCCCCGGACCCTCCCCGGACCCTCCCCGGACCCTCCCCGGACCCTCCCCGGACCCTCCCCGGACCCTCCCCGGACCCTCCCCGGACCCTCCCCGGACCCTCCCCGGACCCTCCCCGGACCCTCCCCGGACCCTCCCCGGACCCTCCCCGGACCCTCCCCGGACCCTCCCCGGACCCTCCCCGGACCCTCCCCGGACCCTCCCCGGACCCTCCCCGGACCCTCCCCGGACCCTCCCCGGACCCTCCCCGGACCCTCCCCGGACCCTCCCCGGACCCTCCCCGGACCCTCCCCGGACCCTCCCCGGACCCTCCCCGGACCCTCCCCGGACCCTCCCCGGACCCTCCCCGGACCCTCCCCGGACCCTCCCCGGACCCTCCCCGGACCCTCCCCGGACCCTCCCCGGACCCTCCCCGGACCCTCCCCGGACCCTCCCCGGACCCTCCCCGGACCCTCCCCGGACCCTCCCCGGACCCTCCCCGGACCCTCCCCGGACCCTCCCCGGACCCTCCCCGGACCCTCCCCGGACCCTCCCCGGACCCTCCCCGGACCCTCCCCGGACCCTCCCCGGACCCTCCCCGGACCCTCCCCGGACCCTCCCCGGACCCTCCCCGGACCCTCCCCGGACCCTCCCCGGACCCTCCCCGGACCCTCCCCGGACCCTCCCCGGACCCTCCCCGGACCCTCCCCGGACCCTCCCCGGACCCTCCCCGGACCCTCCCCGGACCCTCCCCGGACCCTCCCCGGACCCTCCCCGGACCCTCCCCGGACCCTCCCCGGACCCTCCCCGGACCCTCCCCGGACCCTCCCCGGACCCTCCCCGGACCCTCCCCGGACCCTCCCCGGACCCTCCCCGGACCCTCCCCGGACCCTCCCCGGACCCTCCCCGGACCCTCCCCGGACCCTCCCCGGACCCTCCCCGGACCCTCCCCGGACCCTCCCCGGACCCTCCCCGGACCCTCCCCGGACCCTCCCCGGACCCTCCCCGGACCCTCCCCGGACCCTCCCCGGACCCTCCCCGGACCCTCCCCGGACCCTCCCCGGACCCTCCCCGGACCCTCCCCGGACCCTCCCCGGACCCTCCCCGGACCCTCCCCGGACCCTCCCCGGACCCTCCCCGGACCCTCCCCGGACCCTCCCCGGACCCTCCCCGGACCCTCCCCGGACCCTCCCCGGACCCTCCCCGGACCCTCCCCGGACCCTCCCCGGACCCTCCCCGGACCCTCCCCGGACCCTCCCCGGACCCTCCCCGGACCCTCCCCGGACCCTCCCCGGACCCTCCCCGGACCCTCCCCGGACCCTCCCCGGACCCTCCCCGGACCCTCCCCGGACCCTCCCCGGACCCTCCCCGGACCCTCCCCGGACCCTCCCCGGACCCTCCCCGGACCCTCCCCGGACCCTCCCCGGACCCTCCCCGGACCCTCCCCGGACCCTCCCCGGACCCTCCCCGGACCCTCCCCGGACCCTCCCCGGACCCTCCCCGGACCCTCCCCGGACCCTCCCCGGACCCTCCCCGGACCCTCCCCGGACCCTCCCCGGACCCTCCCCGGACCCTCCCCGGACCCTCCCCGGACCCTCCCCGGACCCTCCCCGGACCCTCCCCGGACCCTCCCCGGACCCTCCCCGGACCCTCCCCGGACCCTCCCCGGACCCTCCCCGGACCCTCCCCGGACCCTCCCCGGACCCTCCCCGGACCCTCCCCGGACCCTCCCCGGACCCTCCCCGGACCCTCCCCGGACCCTCCCCGGACCCTCCCCGGACCCTCCCCGGACCCTCCCCGGACCCTCCCCGGACCCTCCCCGGACCCTCCCCGGACCCTCCCCGGACCCTCCCCGGACCCTCCCCGGACCCTCCCCGGACCCTCCCCGGACCCTCCCCGGACCCTCCCCGGACCCTCCCCGGACCCTCCCCGGACCCTCCCCGGACCCTCCCCGGACCCTCCCCGGACCCTCCCCGGACCCTCCCCGGACCCTCCCCGGACCCTCCCCGGACCCTCCCCGGACCCTCCCCGGACCCTCCCCGGACCCTCCCCGGACCCTCCCCGGACCCTCCCCGGACCCTCCCCGGACCCTCCCCGGACCCTCCCCGGACCCTCCCCGGACCCTCCCCGGACCCTCCCCGGACCCTCCCCGGACCCTCCCCGGACCCTCCCCGGACCCTCCCCGGACCCTCCCCGGACCCTCCCCGGACCCTCCCCGGACCCTCCCCGGACCCTCCCCGGACCCTCCCCGGACCCTCCCCGGACCCTCCCCGGACCCTCCCCGGACCCTCCCCGGACCCTCCCCGGACCCTCCCCGGACCCTCCCCGGACCCTCCCCGGACCCTCCCCGGACCCTCCCCGGACCCTCCCCGGACCCTCCCCGGACCCTCCCCGGACCCTCCCCGGACCCTCCCCGGACCCTCCCCGGACCCTCCCCGGACCCTCCCCGGACCCTCCCCGGACCCTCCCCGGACCCTCCCCGGACCCTCCCCGGACCCTCCCCGGACCCTCCCCGGACCCTCCCCGGACCCTCCCCGGACCCTCCCCGGACCCTCCCCGGACCCTCCCCGGACCCTCCCCGGACCCTCCCCGGACCCTCCCCGGACCCTCCCCGGACCCTCCCCGGACCCTCCCCGGACCCTCCCCGGACCCTCCCCGGACCCTCCCCGGACCCTCCCCGGACCCTCCCCGGACCCTCCCCGGACCCTCCCCGGACCCTCCCCGGACCCTCCCCGGACCCTCCCCGGACCCTCCCCGGACCCTCCCCGGACCCTCCCCGGACCCTCCCCGGACCCTCCCCGGACCCTCCCCGGACCCTCCCCGGACCCTCCCCGGACCCTCCCCGGACCCTCCCCGGACCCTCCCCGGACCCTCCCCGGACCCTCCCCGGACCCTCCCCGGACCCTCCCCGGACCCTCCCCGGACCCTCCCCGGACCCTCCCCGGACCCTCCCCGGACCCTCCCCGGACCCTCCCCGGACCCTCCCCGGACCCTCCCCGGACCCTCCCCGGACCCTCCCCGGACCCTCCCCGGACCCTCCCCGGACCCTCCCCGGACCCTCCCCGGACCCTCCCCGGACCCTCCCCGGACCCTCCCCGGACCCTCCCCGGACCCTCCCCGGACCCTCCCCGGACCCTCCCCGGACCCTCCCCGGACCCTCCCCGGACCCTCCCCGGACCCTCCCCGGACCCTCCCCGGACCCTCCCCGGACCCTCCCCGGACCCTCCCCGGACCCTCCCCGGACCCTCCCCGGACCCTCCCCGGACCCTCCCCGGACCCTCCCCGGACCCTCCCCGGACCCTCCCCGGACCCTCCCCGGACCCTCCCCGGACCCTCCCCGGACCCTCCCCGGACCCTCCCCGGACCCTCCCCGGACCCTCCCCGGACCCTCCCCGGACCCTCCCCGGACCCTCCCCGGACCCTCCCCGGACCCTCCCCGGACCCTCCCCGGACCCTCCCCGGACCCTCCCCGGACCCTCCCCGGACCCTCCCCGGACCCTCCCCGGACCCTCCCCGGACCCTCCCCGGACCCTCCCCGGACCCTCCCCGGACCCTCCCCGGACCCTCCCCGGACCCTCCCCGGACCCTCCCCGGACCCTCCCCGGACCCTCCCCGGACCCTCCCCGGACCCTCCCCGGACCCTCCCCGGACCCTCCCCGGACCCTCCCCGGACCCTCCCCGGACCCTCCCCGGACCCTCCCCGGACCCTCCCCGGACCCTCCCCGGACCCTCCCCGGACCCTCCCCGGACCCTCCCCGGACCCTCCCCGGACCCTCCCCGGACCCTCCCCGGACCCTCCCCGGACCCTCCCCGGACCCTCCCCGGACCCTCCCCGGACCCTCCCCGGACCCTCCCCGGACCCTCCCCGGACCCTCCCCGGACCCTCCCCGGACCCTCCCCGGACCCTCCCCGGACCCTCCCCGGACCCTCCCCGGACCCTCCCCGGACCCTCCCCGGACCCTCCCCGGACCCTCCCCGGACCCTCCCCGGACCCTCCCCGGACCCTCCCCGGACCCTCCCCGGACCCTCCCCGGACCCTCCCCGGACCCTCCCCGGACCCTCCCCGGACCCTCCCCGGACCCTCCCCGGACCCTCCCCGGACCCTCCCCGGACCCTCCCCGGACCCTCCCCGGACCCTCCCCGGACCCTCCCCGGACCCTCCCCGGACCCTCCCCGGACCCTCCCCGGACCCTCCCCGGACCCTCCCCGGACCCTCCCCGGACCCTCCCCGGACCCTCCCCGGACCCTCCCCGGACCCTCCCCGGACCCTCCCCGGACCCTCCCCGGACCCTCCCCGGACCCTCCCCGGACCCTCCCCGGACCCTCCCCGGACCCTCCCCGGACCCTCCCCGGACCCTCCCCGGACCCTCCCCGGACCCTCCCCGGACCCTCCCCGGACCCTCCCCGGACCCTCCCCGGACCCTCCCCGGACCCTCCCCGGACCCTCCCCGGACCCTCCCCGGACCCTCCCCGGACCCTCCCCGGACCCTCCCCGGACCCTCCCCGGACCCTCCCCGGACCCTCCCCGGACCCTCCCCGGACCCTCCCCGGACCCTCCCCGGACCCTCCCCGGACCCTCCCCGGACCCTCCCCGGACCCTCCCCGGACCCTCCCCGGACCCTCCCCGGACCCTCCCCGGACCCTCCCCGGACCCTCCCCGGACCCTCCCCGGACCCTCCCCGGACCCTCCCCGGACCCTCCCCGGACCCTCCCCGGACCCTCCCCGGACCCTCCCCGGACCCTCCCCGGACCCTCCCCGGACCCTCCCCGGACCCTCCCCGGACCCTCCCCGGACCCTCCCCGGACCCTCCCCGGACCCTCCCCGGACCCTCCCCGGACCCTCCCCGGACCCTGCCCCGGACCCTCCCCGGACCCTCCCCGGACCCTCCCCGGACCCTCCCCGGACCCTCCCCGGACCCTCCCCGGACCCTCCCCGGACCCTCCCCGGACCCTCCCCGGACCCTCCCCGGACCCTCCCCGGACCCTCCCCGGACCCTCCCCGGACCCTCCCCGGACCCTCCCCGGACCCTCCCCGGACCCTCCCCGGACCCTCCCCGGACCCTCCCCGGACCCTCCCCGGACCCTCCCCGGACCCTCCCCGGACCCTCCCCGGACCCTCCCCGGACCCTCCCCGGACCCTCCCCGGACCCTCCCCGGACCCTCCCCGGACCCTCCCCGGACCCTCCCCGGACCCTCCCCGGACCCTCCCCGGACCCTCCCCGGACCCTCCCCGGACCCTCCCCGGACCCTCCCCGGACCCTCCCCGGACCCTCCCCGGACCCTCCCCGGACCCTCCCCGGACCCTCCCCGGACCCTCCCCGGACCCTCCCCGGACCCTCCCCGGACCCTCCCCGGACCCTCCCCGGACCCTCCCCGGACCCTCCCCGGACCCTCCCCGGACCCTCCCCGGACCCTCCCCGGACCCTCCCCGGACCCTCCCCGGACCCTCCCCGGACCCTCCCCGGACCCTCCCCGGACCCTCCCCGGACCCTCCCCGGACCCTCCCCGGACCCTCCCCGGACCCTCCCCGGACCCTCCCCGGACCCTCCCCGGACCCTCCCCGGACCCTCCCCGGACCCTCCCCGGACCCTCCCCGGACCCTCCCCGGACCCTCCCCGGACCCTCCCCGGACCCTCCCCGGACCCTCCCCGGACCCTCCCCGGACCCTCCCCGGACCCTCCCCGGACCCTCCCCGGACCCTCCCCGGACCCTCCCCGGACCCTCCCCGGACCCTCCCCGGACCCTCCCCGGACCCTCCCCGGACCCTCCCCGGACCCTCCCCGGACCCTCCCCGGACCCTCCCCGGACCCTCCCCGGACCCTCCCCGGACCCTCCCCGGACCCTCCCCGGACCCTCCCCGGACCCTCCCCGGACCCTCCCCGGACCCTCCCCGGACCCTCCCCGGACCCTCCCCGGACCCTCCCCGGACCCTCCCCGGACCCTCCCCGGACCCTCCCCGGACCCTCCCCGGACCCTCCCCGGACCCTCCCCGGACCCTCCCCGGACCCTCCCCGGACCCTCCCCGGACCCTCCCCGGACCCTCCCCGGACCCTCCCCGGACCCTCCCCGGACCCTCCCCGGACCCTCCCCGGACCCTCCCCGGACCCTCCCCGGACCCTCCCCGGACCCTCCCCGGACCCTCCCCGGACCCTCCCCGGACCCTCCCCGGACCCTCCCCGGACCCTCCCCGGACCCTCCCCGGACCCTCCCCGGACCCTCCCCGGACCCTCCCCGGACCCTCCCCGGACCCTCCCCGGACCCTCCCCGGACCCTCCCCGGACCCTCCCCGGACCCTCCCCGGACCCTCCCCGGACCCTCCCCGGACCCTCCCCGGACCCTCCCCGGACCCTCCCCGGACCCTCCCCGGACCCTCCCCGGACCCTCCCCGGACCCTCCCCGGACCCTCCCCGGACCCTCCCCGGACCCTCCCCGGACCCTCCCCGGACCCTCCCCGGACCCTCCCCGGACCCTCCCCGGACCCTCCCCGGACCCTCCCCGGACCCTCCCCGGACCCTCCCCGGACCCTCCCCGGACCCTCCCCGGACCCTCCCCGGACCCTCCCCGGACCCTCCCCGGACCCTCCCCGGACCCTCCCCGGACCCTCCCCGGACCCTCCCCGGACCCTCCCCGGACCCTCCCCGGACCCTCCCCGGACCCTCCCCGGACCCTCCCCGGACCCTCCCCGGACCCTCCCCGGACCCTCCCCGGACCCTCCCCGGACCCTCCCCGGACCCTCCCCGGACCCTCCCCGGACCCTCCCCGGACCCTCCCCGGACCCTCCCCGGACCCTCCCCGGACCCTCCCCGGACCCTCCCCGGACCCTCCCCGGACCCTCCCCGGACCCTCCCCGGACCCTCCCCGGACCCTCCCCGGACCCTCCCCGGACCCTCCCCGGACCCTCCCCGGACCCTCCCCGGACCCTCCCCGGACCCTCCCCGGACCCTCCCCGGACCCTCCCCGGACCCTCCCCGGACCCTCCCCGGACCCTCCCCGGACCCTCCCCGGACCCTCCCCGGACCCTCCCCGGACCCTCCCCGGACCCTCCCCGGACCCTCCCCGGACCCTCCCCGGACCCTCCCCGGACCCTCCCCGGACCCTCCCCGGACCCTCCCCGGACCCTCCCCGGACCCTCCCCGGACCCTCCCCGGACCCTCCCCGGACCCTCCCCGGACCCTCCCCGGACCCTCCCCGGACCCTCCCCGGACCCTCCCCGGACCCTCCCCGGACCCTCCCCGGACCCTCCCCGGACCCTCCCCGGACCCTCCCCGGACCCTCCCCGGACCCTCCCCGGACCCTCCCCGGACCCTCCCCGGACCCTCCCCGGACCCTCCCCGGACCCTCCCCGGACCCTCCCCGGACCCTCCCCGGACCCTCCCCGGACCCTCCCCGGACCCTCCCCGGACCCTCCCCGGACCCTCCCCGGACCCTCCCCGGACCCTCCCCGGACCCTCCCCGGACCCTCCCCGGACCCTCCCCGGACCCTCCCCGGACCCTCCCCGGACCCTCCCCGGACCCTCCCCGGACCCTCCCCGGACCCTCCCCGGACCCTCCCCGGACCCTCCCCGGACCCTCCCCGGACCCTCCCCGGACCCTCCCCGGACCCTCCCCGGACCCTCCCCGGACCCTCCCCGGACCCTCCCCGGACCCTCCCCGGACCCTCCCCGGACCCTCCCCGGACCCTCCCCGGACCCTCCCCGGACCCTCCCCGGACCCTCCCCGGACCCTCCCCGGACCCTCCCCGGACCCTCCCCGGACCCTCCCCGGACCCTCCCCGGACCCTCCCCGGACCCTCCCCGGACCCTCCCCGGACCCTCCCCGGACCCTCCCCGGACCCTCCCCGGACCCTCCCCGGACCCTCCCCGGACCCTCCCCGGACCCTCCCCGGACCCTCCCCGGACCCTCCCCGGACCCTCCCCGGACCCTCCCCGGACCCTCCCCGGACCCTCCCCGGACCCTCCCCGGACCCTCCCCGGACCCTCCCCGGACCCTCCCCGGACCCTCCCCGGACCCTCCCCGGACCCTCCCCGGACCCTCCCCGGACCCTCCCCGGACCCTCCCCGGACCCTCCCCGGACCCTCCCCGGACCCTCCCCGGACCCTCCCCGGACCCTCCCCGGACCCTCCCCGGACCCTCCCCGGACCCTCCCCGGACCCTCCCCGGACCCTCCCCGGACCCTCCCCGGACCCTCCCCGGACCCTCCCCGGACCCTCCCCGGACCCTCCCCGGACCCTCCCCGGACCCTCCCCGGACCCTCCCCGGACCCTCCCCGGACCCTCCCCGGACCCTCCCCGGACCCTCCCCGGACCCTCCCCGGACCCTCCCCGGACCCTCCCCGGACCCTCCCCGGACCCTCCCCGGACCCTCCCCGGACCCTCCCCGGACCCTCCCCGGACCCTCCCCGGACCCTCCCCGGACCCTCCCCGGACCCTCCCCGGACCCTCCCCGGACCCTCCCCGGACCCTCCCCGGACCCTCCCCGGACCCTCCCCGGACCCTCCCCGGACCCTCCCCGGACCCTCCCCGGACCCTCCCCGGACCCTCCCCGGACCCTCCCCGGACCCTCCCCGGACCCTCCCCGGACCCTCCCCGGACCCTCCCCGGACCCTCCCCGGACCCTCCCCGGACCCTCCCCGGACCCTCCCCGGACCCTCCCCGGACCCTCCCCGGACCCTCCCCGGACCCTCCCCGGACCCTCCCCGGACCCTCCCCGGACCCTCCCCGGACCCTCCCCGGACCCTCCCCGGACCCTCCCCGGACCCTCCCCGGACCCTCCCCGGACCCTCCCCGGACCCTCCCCGGACCCTCCCCGGACCCTCCCCGGACCCTCCCCGGACCCTCCCCGGACCCTCCCCGGACCCTCCCCGGACCCTCCCCGGACCCTCCCCGGACCCTCCCCGGACCCTCCCCGGACCCTCCCCGGACCCTCCCCGGACCCTCCCCGGACCCTCCCCGGACCCTCCCCGGACCCTCCCCGGACCCTCCCCGGACCCTCCCCGGACCCTCCCCGGACCCTCCCCGGACCCTCCCCGGACCCTCCCCGGACCCTCCCCGGACCCTCCCCGGACCCTCCCCGGACCCTCCCCGGACCCTCCCCGGACCCTCCCCGGACCCTCCCCGGACCCTCCCCGGACCCTCCCCGGACCCTCCCCGGACCCTCCCCGGACCCTCCCCGGACCCTCCCCGGACCCTCCCCGGACCCTCCCCGGACCCTCCCCGGACCCTCCCCGGACCCTCCCCGGACCCTCCCCGGACCCTCCCCGGACCCTCCCCGGACCCTCCCCGGACCCTCCCCGGACCCTCCCCGGACCCTCCCCGGACCCTCCCCGGACCCTCCCCGGACCCTCCCCGGACCCTCCCCGGACCCTCCCCGGACCCTCCCCGGACCCTCCCCGGACCCTCCCCGGACCCTCCCCGGACCCTCCCCGGACCCTCCCCGGACCCTCCCCGGACCCTCCCCGGACCCTCCCCGGACCCTCCCCGGACCCTCCCCGGACCCTCCCCGGACCCTCCCCGGACCCTCCCCGGACCCTCCCCGGACCCTCCCCGGACCCTCCCCGGACCCTCCCCGGACCCTCCCCGGACCCTCCCCGGACCCTCCCCGGACCCTCCCCGGACCCTCCCCGGACCCTCCCCGGACCCTCCCCGGACCCTCCCCGGACCCTCCCCGGACCCTCCCCGGACCCTCCCCGGACCCTCCCCGGACCCTCCCCGGACCCTCCCCGGACCCTCCCCGGACCCTCCCCGGACCCTCCCCGGACCCTCCCCGGACCCTCCCCGGACCATCCCCGGACCCTCCCCGGACCCTCCCCGGACCCTCCCCGGACCCTCCCCGGACCCTCCCCGGACCCTCCCCGGACCCTCCCCGGACCCTCCCCGGACCCTCCCCGGACCCTCCCCGGACCCTCCCCGGACCCTCCCCGGACCCTCCCCGGACCCTCCCCGGACCCTCCCCGGACCCTCCCCGGACCCTCCCCGGACCCTCCCCGGACCCTCCCCGGACCCTCCCCGGACCCTCCCCGGACCCTCCCCGGACCCTCCCCGGACCCTCCCCGGACCCTCCCCGGACCCTCCCCGGACCCTCCCCGGACCCTCCCCGGACCCTCCCCGGACCCTCCCCGGACCCTCCCCGGACCCTCCCCGGACCCTCCCCGGACCCTCCCCGGACCCTCCCCGGACCCTCCCCGGACCCTCCCCGGACCCTCCCCGGACCCTCCCCGGACCCTCCCCGGACCCTCCCCGGACCCTCCCCGGACCCTCCCCGGACCCTCCCCGGACCCTCCCCGGACCCTCCCCGGACCCTCCCCGGACCCTCCCCGGACCCTCCCCGGACCCTCCCCGGACCCTCCCCCGGACCCTCCCCGGACCCTCCCCGGACCCTCCCCGGACCCTCCCCCGGACCCTCCCCGGACCCTCCCCGGACCCTCCCCGGACCCTCCCCGGACCCTCCCCGGACCCTCCCCGGACCCTCCCCGGACCCTCCCCGGACCCTCCCCGGACCCTCCCCGGACCCTCCCCGGACCCTCCCCGGACCCTCCCCGGACCCTCCCCGGACCCTCCCCGGACCCTCCCCGGACCCTCCCCGGACCCTCCCCGGACCCTCCCCGGACCCTCCCCGGACCCTCCCCGGACCCTCCCCGGACCCTCCCCGGACCCTCCCCGGACCCTCCCCGGACCCTCCCCGGACCCTCCCCGGACCCTCCCCGGACCCTCCCCGGACCCTCCCCGGACCCTCCCCGGACCCTCCCCGGACCCTCCCCGGACCCTCCCCGGACCCTCCCCGGACCCTCCCCGGACCCTCCCCGGACCCTCCCCGGACCCTCCCCGGACCCTCCCCGGACCCTCCCCGGACCCTCCCCGGACCCTCCCCGGACCCTCCCCGGACCCTCCCCGGACCCTCCCCGGACCCTCCCCGGACCCTCCCCGGACCCTCCCCGGACCCTCCCCGGACCCTCCCCGGACCCTCCCCGGACCCTCCCCGGACCCTCCCCCGGACCCTCCCCGGACCCTCCCCGGACCCTCCCCGGACCCTCCCCGGACCCTCCCCGGACCCTCCCCGGACCCTCCCCGGACCCTCCCCGGACCCTCCCCGGACCCTCCCCGGACCCTCCCCGGACCCTCCCCGGACCCTCCCCGGACCCTCCCCGGACCCTCCCCGGACCCTCCCCGGACCCTCCCCGGACCCTCCCCGGACCCTCCCCGGACCCCTCCCCGGACCCTCCCCGGACCCTCCCCGGACCCTCCCCGGACCCTCCCCGGACCCTCCCCGGACCCTCCCCGGACCCTCCCCGGACCCTCCCCGGACCCTCCCCGGACCCTCCCCGGACCCTCCCCGGACCCTCCCGGACCCTCCCCGGACCCTCCCCGGACCCTCCCCGGACCTCCCCGGACCCTCCCCGGACCCTCCCCGGACCCTCCCCGGACCCTCCCCGGACCCTCCCCGGACCCTCCCCGGACCCTCCCCGGACCCTCCCCGGACCCTCCCCGGACCCTCCCCGGACCCTCCCCGGACCCTCCCCGGACCCTCCCCGGACCCTCCCCGGACCCTCCCCGGACCCTCCCCGGACCCTCCCCGGACCCTCCCCGGACCCTCCCCGGACCCTCCCCCGGACCCTCCCCGGACCCTCCCCGGACCCTCCCCGGACCCTCCCCGGACCCTCCCCGGACCCTCCCCGGACCCTCCCCGGACCCTCCCCGGACCCTCCCCGGACCCTCCCCGGACCCTCCCCGGACCCTCCCCGGACCCTCCCGGACCCTCCCCGGACCCTCCCCGGACCCTCCCCGGACCCTCCCCGGACCCTCCCCGGACCCTCCCCGGACCCTCCCCGGACCCTCCCCGGACCCTCCCCGGACCCTCCCCGGACCCTCCCCGGACCCTCCCCGGACCCTCCCCGGACCCTCCCCGGACCCTCCTGGCCCTCCCGGACCCTCCCCGGACCCTCCCCGGACCCTCCCCGGACCCTCCCCGGACCCTCCCCGGACCCTCCCCGGACCCTCCCCGGACCCTCCCCGGACCCTCCCCGGACCCTCCCCGGACCCTCCCCGGACCCTCCCCGGACCCTCCCCGGGACCCTCCCCGGACCCTCCCCGGACCCTCCCCGGACCCTCCCCGGACCCTCCCCGGACCCTCCCCGGACCCTCCCCGGACCCTCCCCGGACCCTCCCCGGACCCTCCCCGGACCCTCCCCGGACCCTCCCCGGACCCTCCCCGGACCCTCCCCGGACCCTCCCCGGACCCTCCCCGGACCCTCCCCGGACCCTCCCCGGACCCTCCCCGGACCCTCCCCGGACCCTCCCCGGACCCTCCCCGGACCCTCCCCGGACCCTCCCCGGACCCTCCCCGGACCCTCCCCGGACCCTCCCCGGACCCTCCCCGGACCCTCCCCGGACCCTCCCCGGACCCCTCCCCGGACCCTCCCCGGACCCTCCCCGGACCCTCCCCGGACCCTCCCCGGACCCTCCCCGGACCCTCCCCGGACCCTCCCCGGACCCTCCCCGGACCCTCCCCGGACCCTCCCCGGACCCTCCCCCGGACCCTCCCCGGACCCTCCCCGGACCCTCCCCGGACCCTCCCCGGACCCTCCCCGGACCCTCCCCGGACCCTCCCCGGACCCTCCCCGGGACCCTCCCCGGACCCTCCCCGGACCCTCCCCGGACCCTCCCCGGACCCTCCCCGGACCCTCCCCGGACCCTCCCCGGACCCTCCCCGGACCCTCCCCGGACCCTCCCCGGACCCTCCCCGGACCCTCCCCGGACCCTCCCCGGACCCTCCCCGGACCCTCCCCGGACCCTCCCCGGACCCTCCCCCGGACCCTCCCCGGACCCTCCCCGGACCCTCCCCCGGACCCCTCCCCGGACCCTCCCCGGACCCTCCCCGGACCCTCCCCGGACCCTCCCGCTCCGGACCCTCCCCGGACCCTCCCCGGACCCTCCCCGGACCCTCCCGGACCTCCCGGACCCTCCCCGGACCCTCCCCGGACCCTCCCCGGACCCTCCCCGGACCCTCCCCCCCGGACCCTCCCCGGACCCTCCCCGGACCCTCCCCGGACCCTCCCCGGACCCTCCCCGGACCCTCCCCGGACCCTCCCCGGACCCTCCCCGGACCCTCCCCGGACCCTCCCCGGACCCTCCCCGGACCCTCCCCGGACCCTCCCCGGACCCTCCCCGGACCCTCCCCGGACCCTCCCCGGACCCTCCCCGGACCCTCCCCGGACCCTCCCCGGACCCTCCCCGGACCCTCCCCGGACCCTCCCCGGACCCTCCCCGGACCCTCCCCGGACCCTCCCCGGACCCTCCCCGGACCCTCCCCGGACCCTCCCCGGACCCTCCCCGGACCCTCCCCGGACCCTCCCCGGACCCTCCCCGGACCCTCCCCGGACCCTCCCCGGACCCTCCCCGGACCCTCCCCGGACCCTCCCCGGACCCTCCCCGGACCCTCCCCGGACCCTCCCCGGACCCTCCCCGGACCCTCCCCGGACCCTCCCCGGACCCTCCCCGGACCCTCCCCGGACCCTCCCCGGACCCTCCCCGGACCCTCCCCGGACCCCTCCCCGGACCCTCCCCGGACCCTCCCCGGACCCTCCCCGGACCCTCCCCGGACCCTCCCCGGACCCTCCCCGGACCCTCCCCGGACCCTCCCCGGACCCTCCCCGGACCCTCCCCGGACCCTCCCCGGACCCTCCCCGGACCCTCCCCGGACCCTCCCCGGACCCTCCCCGGACCCTCCCGGACCCTCCCCGGACCCTCCCCGGACCCTCCCCGGACCCTCCCCGGACCCTCCCCGGACCCTCCCCGGACCCTCCCCGGACCCTCCCCGGACCCTCCCCGGACCCTCCCCGGACCCCTCCCCGGACCCTCCCCGGACCCTCCCCGGACCCTCCCCGGACCCTCCCCGGACCCTCCCCGGACCCTCCCCGGACCCTCCCCGGACCCTCCCCGGACCCTCCCCGGACCCTCCCCGGACCCTCCCCGGACCCTCCCCGGACCCTCCCCGGACCCTCCCCGGACCCTCCCCGGACCCTCCCCGGACCCTCCCCGGACCCTCCCCGGACCCTCCCCGGACCCTCCCCCGGACCCTCCCCGGACCCTCCGGGACCCTCCCCGGACCCTCCCCGGACCCTCCCCGGACCCTCCCCGGACCCTCCCCGGACCCTCCCCGGACCCTCCCCGGACCCTCCCCGGACCCTCCCCGGACCCTCCCCGGACCCTCCCCGGACCCTCCCCGGACCCTCCCCGGACCCTCCCCGGACCCTCCCCGGACCCTCCCCGGACCCTCCCCGGACCCTCCCCGGACCCTCCCCGGACCCTCCCCGGACCCTCCCCGGACCCTCCCCGGACCCTCCCCGGACCCTCCCCGGACCCTCCCCGGACCCTCCCCGGACCCTCCCCCGGACCCTCCCCGGACCCTCCCCGGGACCCTCCCCGGACCCTCCCCGGACCTCCCCGGACCCTCCCCGGACCCTCCCCGGACCCTCCCCGGACCCTCCCCGGACCCTCCCCGGACCCTCCCCGGACCCTCCCCGGACCCTCCCCGGACCCTCCCCGGACCCTCCCCGGACCCTCCCCGGACCCTCCCCGGACCCTCCCCGGACCCTCCCCGGACCCTCCCCGGACCCTCCCCGGACCCTCCCCGGACCCTCCCCGGACCCTCCCCGGACCCTCCCCGGACCCTCCCCGGACCCTCCCCGGACCCTCCCCGGACCCTCCCCGGACCCTCCCCGGACCCTCCCCGGACCCTCCCCGGACCCTCCCCGGACCCTCCCCGGACCCTCCCCGGACCCTCCCCGGACCCTCCCCGGACCCTCCCCGGACCCTCCCCGGACCCTCCCCGGACCCTCCCCGGACCCTCCCCGGACCCTCCCCGGACCCTCCCCGGACCCTCCCCGGACCCTCCCCGGACCCTCCCCGGACCCTCCCCGGACCCTCCCCGGACCCTCCCCGGACCCTCCCCGGACCCTCCCCGGACCCTCCCCGGACCCTCCCCGGACCCTCCCCGGACCCTCCCCGGACCCTCCCCGGACCCTCCCCGGACCCTCCCCGGACCCTCCCCGGACCCTCCCCGGACCCTCCCCGGACCCTCCCCGGACCCTCCCCGGACCCTCCCCGGACCCTCCCCGGACCCTCCCCGGACCCTCCCCGGACCCTCCCCGGACCCTCCCCGGACCCTCCCCGGACCCTCCCCGGACCCTCCCCGGACCCTCCCCGGACCCTCCCCGGACCCTCCCCGGACCCTCCCCGGACCCTCCCCGGACCCTCCCCGGACCCTCCCCGGACCCTCCCCGGACCCTCCCCGGACCCTCCCCGGACCCTCCCCGGACCCTCCCCGGACCCTCCCCGGACCCTCCCCGGACCCTCCCCGGTCCTCCCCGGACCCTCCCCGGACCCTCCCCGGACCCTCCCCGGACCCTCCCGCCTCCCCGGACCCTCCCCGGACCCTCCCCGGACCCTCCCCGGACCCTCCCCGGACCCTCCCCGGACCCTCCCCGGACCCTCCCCGGACCCTCCCCGGACCCTCCCCGGACCCTCCCCGGACCCTCCCCGGACCCTCCCCGGACCCTCCCCGGACCCTCCCCGGACCCTCCCCGGACCCTCCCCGGACCCTCCCCGGACCCTCCCCGGACCCTCCCCGGACCCTCCCCGGACCCTCCCCGGACCCTCCCCGGACCCTCCCCGGACCCTCCCCGGACCCTCCCCGGACCCTCCCCGGACCCTCCCCGGACCCTCCCCGGACCCTCCCCGGACCCTCCCCGGACCCTCCCGGACCCTCCCCGGACCCTCCCCGGACCCTCCCCGGACCCTCCCCGGACCCTCCCCGGACCCTCCCCGGACCCTCCCCGGACCCTCCCCGGACCCTCCCCGGACCCTCCCCGGACCCTCCCCGGACCCTCCCCGGACCCTCCCCGGACCCTCCCCGGACCCTCCCCGGACCCTCCCCGGACCCTCCCCGGACCCTCCCCGGACCCTCCCCGGACCCTCCCCGGACCCTCCCCGGACCCTCCCCGGACCCTCCCCGGACCCTCCCCGGACCCTCCCCGGACCCTCCCCGGACCCTCCCCGGACCCTCCCCGGACCCTCCCCGGACCCTCCCCGGACCCTCCCCGGACCCTCCCCGGACCCTCCCCGGACCCTCCCCGGACCCTCCCCGGACCCTCCCCGGACCCTCCCCGGACCCTCCCCGGACCCTCCCCGGACCCTCCCCGGACCCTCCCCGGACCCTCCCCGGACCCTCCCCGGACCCTCCCCGGACCCTCCCCGGACCCTCCCCGGACCCTCCCCGGACCCTCCCCGGACCCTCCCCGGACCCTCCCCGGACCCTCCCCGGACCCTCCCCGGACCCTC